>NC_134569.1:229163326-232068326 GCF_050947875.1 Dermacentor variabilis | reverse complement strand
ATATTAATGTCCGAATTTTTTATGTAACCTATTACACGGCGAGCTATTTCTTTCATTTCTATTGTTTCTGCTGTTGCCAGCAATGCTCGTCTGAGGTTTCCCTATGGAACTTTCCTCATTACCACTTATGTCCTCTTGAGCACGCGTGGACCCGCGAAAAATGTCGTTGTACTACAAACAAGTTGCCAGCCCACTTCTTGTCGAAGCCCGCGATTGAAGTGGATTCTTTCTCGTTGAAAACCATCATACTTTCGCACTTCCCTCTTGATTTCCACAACATCGGAACCCTTCTCTCTGCTCCCTAGAGAGAAAGTCTCTTTACTGGCCGCAACTACTCTTTGTACGTAAGTGTCACGTGCTGGTACCTCCTGCACCGTGCAAACCAGTCTGCACCTAGGGAACATCTCGCGGAAGTCCTCTACACCAAACGCTGCGCTTGTCCCGTGCCTTTTTTAGCACGTCATATACGCCGCACCATATTACAAGGTTGCGTGCCTGTGCATTATGCGCAATGTTTTCTCTGGCTCGCTCCATGACATAGCCCATTGTCCGCCTTAGAAACGTCTCTACACCCTCTCTTTGGTCATCTTTCACCCGCTCTCCATTTATCTCTGAGCATGTATGAGATTTAGGCGACTGGCATTTATCAAGTGTTCACTCTCTTCCAAGGAGGCCTCTGCCGCCTTACCGTTCTGATCCTTTCCGGCGAAATTAGTGTTTGACATGGAGCACTGACCCGTCTGCTCCTGTTTTCCCTTGTGATGACTACAAGGTAGTCGGCCCTCCTTTGAGGTTCCCTACACGGAATTTCCACGCATTCTACGCGCCTTGTCAGTGTTTCTGGTCCTGTCACGCCTGGAGCTGGGGTGGCATCGGCACTACGATTTTCGTTCATAGTGACGGCCCTGTTAAATTTTTCTTCGCCTGTTTAGAGCTTGTCTCCTACCGCAGTTTGTGCATTACGCTCGATATAGAGCTGAATTTTCAGCTTATCTGTCGTTTTTGCCAGCTCATTCTGGACATCCGCCATTTTCTTCAGCCTAGCATAAACATCACTGTGCCTACCGATTAACTCAATTTCCGCTCCATTATCGTCGTTACCATCGTCTACAATAAGGGCCACCCGTATGCTGTACGTTTTACCACCTTTCTTGTCATACGTCGAACTTGGCTTTCTCTAATGATTGCTCTAATTGTGAAAGTGTAATAATAATGAATTGATTGATTGATTGAAAAAACTTGTCAAAGCATGCATCTACAGGCAAAGGCCGATATGCACAAAAGCTAGAAATGTTCGGTTATCTATCTCCAATATTTTGAAACGAAATAAAAATGTCGAACCACACGCAAATAATCACGCACGTTCTCACGTTCTCAAACACATACTTGTTAACTTAGAAATAAATGAGAATTACAAAGTAATGAATGGAAAGTTTAGTCTACAAAACAAAGGGTACAGCAAAGCAAGGCACGCTAAAAATACACAAACATTTCTATGCTTGTTGTAAATTATATATGATTAGCTAGTCCGCAGTTGTGTGAGTAGGTGAATGGACAACCAAGTGCTAACATGCTCGGAGAATCTGGCAGCCCACTGACATCATACTAAAAAGCGTCGGCAGGACTGCGATAGCCGCTCCGCCACATCCTCGAGAGCATATCACTAGAGTGATGTAAGGACCCAATCAATGTAAAACGTGGGAGTGCGGTCATAGGCGGCATTGAAACGCGGTTTGTTTAATCTTGTTAAGTAGGCTGATCATTTTAGATGCATATGTAAGAGCATGTGTGCATGAATTTAAAAACGATAACAAGTCATTCTGATGCAGCTCGTGAAGTTTCACTTCCCAAACGCGCTGCGTTATACGGTCCGATAAGTGAAATGTCGGAATAGCGCTGTCAGAAGTGCAGCACACTATGGCAACGATCAACTATGAGCATTGCTATTATTGAAAAAAAATTGTAGACGCTATCTCATGTTGACTTTCGACAGTAATGCGTTTAGCATTTCACGTAATAGTTTTTCCCTTTATTAATGCGCTTAGCATTGAATTATAGCAGCAACACAACATATCACCATTGCTGAAAGGAGTTATGTACGCACTTGTATACCGCACCGAGACTACTCTTTCAGGCTTCGATTACTATTGACATCGCGTTTGAAACGGAGCAGTGATAAATAGTACCATAGCCTGCTTGAGTTACTCAGGTATGCTATATAGCCTTTAAGTTCTATAATTTTGTATACATCGCTTTAATCTTTCTCACTTCCTCAGAACGTATCTCTCTGGTAGTGCTACCTATAACTCTAACGTCATTCCATCGTATATATCCGTGCCTGCTATTTCCCCACCGATACTCTAAACGACTCTTGCATATTTTTACTGCTGCCCTGTTGATGCTTCCATCCACTTTAAATTCAAAGCGTTTCTGAATGGTGTAGGTTACCTGCGGGTTCGCACTGGGTGAAAGCCATGGCATTCAGACAGAATGTGCTTAGTGGCCTCCAGATTTTTGCTACAGGGCACACATGCTGTGGCGTGTTGTTGGTAATATTTACTTCGAAATATCGGCTATATGGCATTTCACGCCATCCAGCTGCTCCACCGCGATGCCTGCGCGTGGCGTCCGAAATATATGACGCGCTTATGCATGCCAAAGGTGAAAAACCCGCGTTGAGGCAACCACGTTCCTCTCGCGCTTCTTTCTGGATACGCTGCGACATGTAGTGGAGCTGTCGAGAAAGCTTTCAAGTGGCCATCGAGACAATAAGGGCGGTGCGTCTGTGCTTGCGAACGTTCAGAATTGTGCCCTCATTTGCCGCACACTCAGTGGCACATACTCGTTCACAGAAGTTGAAAAGTGGCGCCCACCCAGTGTATCCATGGCCCAGCCTGTAAATTCGTCGTGTTGTAGTCTTCAAGGAACCCTTGTGACATGCGTTTGATTCCGCCGTGCATCATATAAATTTAGTGGGCCATTTTGGTCATTTTAATGGAGCAGATGCCCAGTGCCACATACTTAGTCAAATAAAGTGGCATCAAAGAGGCTCATTGGAGACTAGCACCGAGCGAGTGGCACCTATCGACTGCCCCAAGTCGGCTTCAAATGGTTCCTTTGAATGAACGCAGTACATAGGCAGTCCGGGATCTACACTCACCAATGAAAGCGTCAAATAGCTTCATTTAAGAGCCGCACATTGTCATTTCCTCAGTGACCAAAGTTAGTCCGATGGTTAGTCTCAAATCCTTTTGTCTCAGCATAGACGGCCGGTGCGCAACCCATTCGACTACCCAGTGAAGGAGGTAAGCGGGAAAACTGTTACTAGCATAGCACCCGCAAAGTGTGGGGAGTACCCTAAGAATGCTAACGCAATAATAGCCTTCTACCTTCAAAGTGGACTGCCCCGAATGGGAAGGGAGAAAGTGCGCAGGTTGGCTCGGACACACTGTGAAACATTTAGTACCATGCGAAACTTCATTGATAGGTGTAATTCGCAGTGGGTGGCATAGTGTCGCTCATTATTCAGGCTGGCTTTGAGGGTTAGAATAACAAAAAAAAATTTTGCTAGTTCGTGGACATTCAACGGATGCGTCGCCGCCTTCACACCCACCTTTTGCTCACATGACCTTGAGCGTGTCTTCCTGGTCCCTTCACGAGTTCCTTCACATTGGTATCGTCACTATAGGATGTGCCTATTAAAGGTGCTAAACTTTTGAAGATCGTAGGTAATCACAAGATTACAATCTTTAATTACGCCAATTAAAGGACTGCTCTCTACGGGACGCCGATCGCATTACGTTCCGCATGGCAGAGCAGATTGCTTTCTTTGACGACGAAATTCCAGATTTTCAATAACAAATGCATATGGTGGAGTGTCGTGCAGAAACCCCTTTGCGGATTGTGTGTGAGATGCACTTGATCGTTCACTCACTTGTGGCCTCAAATAGGTTGTGTTAAACAGTAGGCGTTTCAATGTAGGTTTCAATCAGGCAAAAGGTTATGGCGCGTGGCGATGAGGACAACTTGACGTGACGCTCCTTTATGTGTTGTCGCCGCTGACACTGGTGGCACGAATTGTCCGCGGCGATAGGCTGCTCATTATTGGTGGAACGAAAGCGTCAGATGAATAGCATAGTACCGCGCAAGACAGTCTATGCGGCCCCAAATACTACGATATGGCGCCAGAGTAGCACGTGTCATCTTCATCGAAACAAAGTGCTGCATGAGCGGAGGTCTCTCTGCCGCGGCTGCTGTGAATCGAACCCACGTGCTGCCCTTTGCGGTCTCCGATCAGCGAGGAAGACGTGCAACACTTTCTTTCGTTTCGAACATGCCGCACGAGTCAGATTGTCCATGCCAGCCAATATATCGCGAAATGAAAACAAGTATAGAGTTGCGCTCAAATGTCGTATTAGGAAGTATCGTAATTTTCATTTAATTTTTTTTATAATTCACTTGTGGCATGTGGCACGATTCAACGTCTTGAGCTCAATTACTTTGATGCAGAAATTACTTTTGCGAGAAATAAAAATAGGTATTGGAATAATTAAACATTTCTAATTGAATTTCAAGCAAATTGCCTTACGGAACATGTTGCTTATTTACTAATAAGTTGTAGCCGGTGATTGTCACATCCACTTTAAATGAGCTTGTGGATGAAAGCAATTTAAGGACGTGTGTTCCCGGTGTTTGCGATGCATCGGTGTTCCAGAAACTTTTAACGCAAAGCTTTTTGTGCGCCTCCTGTGCCGTCGTTGTCGGACTAAGCTAAACAGGGGCCACGTGACAGCGGGAGAGGAAAAGAGCTCAACAAAGGGTTGCAATGACCCATTTTTCCTATGAGAATGCGATGTTATACGCAAATATTATAGGAATGTTACACGGTGCATTTTCGGCGATCGAGTCAGATCCGCATCGAATTTATCGACGACTGATTCCCACCCAAGTGTATAACAGCTGTCTCTTATCAGTACTCACCTACGTGGCAGACACCTGGAGGCTTATGAAAAGGGTTCTACTTAAATTGAGGATGATGCAACGAGCTACGGAAAGAAGAATGATGGGTGTAACGTTAAGGGATAAAAAAGAGCAGATTGGGTGAGGGAACAAAAGCGAGTTAATGATGTCATTGTGGAAATCAAGGAAAAGAAATGGGCACGGGCAGGACATCTAATGAGGAGGGAAGATAACCGATGGTCATTAAGGGTTACGAACTGGATTCCAAAGGAAGGGAAGCGTAACAAGGGGTGGCACAAAGTTAGGTCGTTGGATGAGATTAAGTTTACAGGGACAACATGGCCACAATTAGCACATGACCGGAGTAGTTGTACTATGGGAGAGGCCTTTGCCGTAAGGTAGGCGTAACCAGGCTGATGGTGATGATTCAACCCTGCTACGAAAGAAAAGAGCATTTTGCTGGCAGTGTGTGGCGAAGGAACAGTGCCGAGGGGTTGAAACGCGATACTAGGAGTGCGTAGCTGCGGGCAAGAAGTTTCGGCATCCACGTGCGAAAATACATGCTACAATACCACATGACACGTTTCAGCTGCAGAAAGTTGTATGAGGAGTTTTAACGCGATAGCGTTAAGGAGCTCGTGTCGCAGAAGAGCTGGTGTCGTCGGCGTCGGTGTCGACGTCCGCGGCGTTGGCCGTGAGCGATAAATCACGGCAGGCACTTCATAAATAAAAAGCAACTTCCACGATGGGCTGGGTGAGAATCGAACCAGGGTCTCTGGAGTGTGAGACGGAGGCGTTACCACTGAGCCACGAGTTCGATGCTTCAAAGCGGTAGAAAAGCGCCTCTAGTGAACGCGGTGTTGCCTTAGAAACGAGCTGTTTCTAAGGCTCAGGCGTGCGTCGCTTGCTCAGGCGCACATTTCGTTGTCGCGCCGAACGCTGCGTTGCTCGACGCTCACCGCGTCCGAGGCGGGGCGCGTAGTCGCTGCGCCGTAGCCAATTGTCTTACACCCCTTGGCGGGTCGACGGAAAGCTGTCGCGTTCCACTCTTGAAGGCGAAGCTTAAGCGTCCTCCAATTTTTTGATATCGCTTTACAATTTTATATTTGACACTTTTGCTGTAATTGTATACTTTCAGAAGCTAAATAAATAATTAGGACTAGTTATCAAATTAGGCTGAATGAAATAAAAATAATTTGAGTATCTGCAAGACACGGCAAACATTACCTTGGTTCTGTCCAGCTATGTGGCATTCGGTTATTTTTAAACTCTGGCTAATGTTAACTTGCACACCCTGTCGCTAATGCGAAGTTTGTCGGCGTTACTTTCGCTTTTCCTCCATACAGTTGAGCGATTCCTCTTGCGACGTAAATTTTGTGGGGTAGCAACAAATGTTCCTCGCCTTCGACGACGCCTCCCACGTCTTACTGTCTTTGTGTCCACTGGAACTATACTGAGGTGAGGCAGGATGCTGACCTCATTTTCAAGCACACTCAAGGTATGGTAAGTCAGAGTGCTCCGTTATCACCTGGTCATTGGACAGCGTTATCGACTTGGACTTCCGGTATATGACTGAGCCTGTTGGCTCAGAAAGCGCAAACTGAGAAATACGTCTCGCGGGCACTGTTGGAGGACAACGAACATCGAAGGTAAGAGTCGGTCATGAACAGTAATTCTTGCCGTGCCGATCCCAGTCTTCTTTATCAGGTGCGCTCCCGTTCACTGAATTTGAGGGCTGCCCCATGCAGTCTTCACCTTCTTCAACTTGGATGCGAATAATCCACTGACGTCGGGGTAGTCGGCTCCATTGTATCCAACAACGGTGACTTGTAGGGCGTCGTGAAGCACGTCGAGGTTGGCGATTATTTCTATTCCATGGCGGTTAGGGCGCAGCTTCGGGTCGCGGCTGCATCGCGCTGTCCTAGTGATGTTACGTAGGGCAGTCAGGTCTCCTCTAGTTGGCATGTTCTAGTCTTCGTGGCTACGTTCGCGTAACGTAATGTCGTCGCCGTGTCGATGAGAACAATTCTTCAGCGTCTTCGGCGATGCAGGACTTTCGGCATTTCGGCGCCAACTCCGTCGGTTACTGCTTTTAGTTTTCTGGACACAGGCTTAAGGACCGACTACGTGCTCGTCCTGTAGGGTCATTTAAGTGTAGGGTGACAGGTTCCTGGTGGCGACGAATGGGAAGGACGTCGGGTTACATGGCGTTGCAGTAATGAAATCTGCAATGTGAACTGTTCGCTTGCCAAGCTGTGGACGCGGGGAGTTGACGGCAAAGCCTCGTAGCCCCAACTCACGGTATTCGCATCGGCGGTAGACGAGGCCCGCTTCTCTGAAGTAACAGCAAAGCGGGTGGTGGTTGGGTTCGCAGCTCACGTCTGTCTTTCTCGGGGAGTTGCATGGGTGGCGGTTTCTTGTAAAGGTACAGAATTGCGACGTTACCGAGTACTGGCACGGCTGCAAAAAAAGGAAGCTAACGGTGGCGTAATTCACTGGTTCATGCCGGAGCTGCGGTGATTTGGGCTACATATAGGCATCTCGCATTGACTGCTGAATTTTTTCTTTCTCAGTTTCGGTGAAAGAAGCGACTTCAGTCTGTGACGCAGGGAGCATTTTACGCAGTTCTTCGCGCATGACGACCCTGCTGGTTTTGCCAAGCGCTTGGATTTCGTACTTCGCACTAAGCACTTTGCAGTATACTGCCTATTACGCATCCCTAGCGTTAGCTAGGTGGCCGTAGCTTCAGTTTACAATTCCGTAACTGTAATAGTTTGGTTGCAAATTTATCCGGCAGTGAGTCGTTGTTGAAGGCCACATGCCATAGCACGACCACCACGGGGGTTGAGTCAGGAGAAAAGAGGGAGACGCAAAACTTTGAGGTAATGCCATATGTCCATAAGGTGTCGCATGGGGTGAAGAAGGTGGCCGAAGAATGTGTTGATGCGTTTTCTGAGCACCTTCCAAGTTATCGCGTTTATGCGCCCTTTCTAACGTAGATAAAACCAAGAGTGATGGTTGTCGCATAAAACACAGACGTACATATGTAACATTTGGAACAGAGGAGGTGTACGAGTTTCCGCTGACCTGTGGAATGTTCTATGTGGGGCAAGCCGGAAGATGTATTAACGATTGTTTAATGAAGCACCCTAACTCATTAAGAAATCGCAGCGGAAAGCACCTGCCAGTTCATTGTAGGTCATGTGCAAAGAAGTGTGATGAATGTCGATCACATGCACCACATGCACCACATGCAGATGTGCTGGAAATAGGACAGCTTCTTTCATGTAAAAGAAATCATACAGGTGATGACCCACAAACGGTTTGAGCTGATAACGAACTGCCTTTACCTGAATACAATGACCTCATGACAGATTATGGCATGAAGGATGACGATCGGTCATACAAAGTTCGGCTGTTGATACAGATGACATTAGATGGCAAGTAGCAAGGTTGAAACCTCTCCTTCGCGGTTCCAACTCACTACTCGCCATCCAATGTTGTCGCGGTTGACGAAAGTATCTTTCTCAAAAGTAGTGCGAGCATGAAGCAGTAGATGCCCATGAAACCGAAAATCAAAAGTGTGGTCTCTCGCGGACTCTGAGACGGGCTATCTCCTCAAGTTTCATCTTCGCGAGGGAAAGAGTGCACAGAAGCGAGATGGCAATACCTTGGGCAAACACGTACTGAATGACCGATAGCACTGTACCTGCCTCATCGCAGGTATTTTTCACAATTTTTTTAGCGCTACCAAGCTCCTTCTAGAGCTGCCTGAGAAAGACATCTTTGCTTGTGGGACATTCCGTGTCAACAAGAGGCTTCTACCTCCCCATGTGAAAGAAAACTCGAGAGAGGAGCGTACATTTGGAGCAAGACAAGAGTGGTTGTCTATCAATGGAGAGACAATGGATAGCCTTAAGACGTACATAGTATGTCTCAATAACACGACCCAGAAAACCGTGTGCAAGTACACCAACCACTTCAAAACGGAAACAAAAGCAGTCTTGTGCCCCTCTGTTGTAAACGGCTGCAGCAAGTGGATGGGCGATGTCGATAAATTCAACCAGAATGGCAATGCCTATGCTGTTGACCAGCTGCCAAAGGACTGGTGGAGTCGCATATTTTACTTTATGCTGGATGCAGCGCCAGTGCATGCTGTCGAACAAATTCTATAGCGCCTGCAGTCCATCTGCAGTTCCGCTTGCTGGTTGACCGCCAACTTGTTGCGCAAAACAACTTAAGAACGCCGACTGTAAGCTTGGAAACCCACCATAACAGGTAAGCAAAAAGGCCGTGCAATACGCGGTGTCCCCAAGGAGCACAGGTTTTTTGGGAATGCCCCAATCCCCAGTTCACAGTGAATTATCTGCGCGCCTGTGGTGCTCCACAAAGGTGAAGGAAGTTCACGCCAGACACCTCTGCAATATGAGCAATGGGCCACTTTGTGTTGTTTGTTTCGGCATCCTTCACCGCCAGCCTGAAATGAATTGTGCGAAAAACGATGTTCTACCTTTTTTGCGTGAGTGGCAATTTTATTGTTCGGCTTCTTTTTGAAGAAAATCATGGCAGAAGAAAATGCATAAGAAAATGCTGCATAATTATTTGCTGTAGCCACGACCAACAATGGCTTAATATAAAATAAATATATTATTGGGTGCGCATATTATCTTATCTGGAGAAATCTTTCGAGAATTGTAATGCTTCTAATATAAAACTGCTGGGATTAGCACGAATGTTTGCAGCCTACTGTGAAGTGCTTTTCAATGCTGCTGATACTTTGATGAAGTCCATTCGCGATTCTGTTTATTCGCTAAGGCTCACATATACGCTCAGCAGAAGTAGTCCGTGTTTTATTTATTTCTGTATCAGGATGCAGAGCTGTCGATTTCACTCAATTATGTACAGATTGATGCAAAATTTATGAGCTATAAAAGCAATGTTCGCAACGACGTTTTCAGATATGTCATGATATATGTCACATGCAAGTATCTATCTGGCGCTTCTAAAACTTCTCGTTTGTGTTGCTAACAAAGATACAAGATTCCACACATGTATTTCATTACCACGGTGTTATATTGACACGTGTACTTCTTTATCTTTATCCGGCGACCACTTCTCACCGCCTACAAAATGTAATCGCACAGCGCAGGAAGCGCATGTATGTAAAAGAAGTTTCTGGAAGGTTATCGATGTTTCCATCCGCTGTCTTTCCCCGCAACTTGTGTAATCTGATTGCATGTATGCGCGACGCGAATAGTGTAGAACTTTGTGGAAGGCACGCGGGTCACAGCGGTTACTCGAACATTCGACGACTCAGCGCTGCGTCCAGAAGTACTGTACGCCCTAGATGACGATCCAACCGCTGGGCACCTCGGATTCTCCTGAACGCTGTCGAGGATACAGGAAAGGTATTACTGGCCGCGTCTGACCGTCGACGTCGCCCGTTACGTCAGGACATGCCGAGACTGTCACAGACGGAAGACACCACCGACAAGGCTAGCAGGATTACCACAGCCGATCAAACCTCCTTGCCGATCATTTCAGCAGATCGGGATGGATTTGTTGAGACCGTTTCCGGCTTCAACATCCGGAAATAAGTGGATCGTCGGGGCGACGGATTATCTCAGCCGCTTCGCTGGAACTAAAGCGCTACCGAAAGGCAGCGCAGCCGAATTGGCGAAATTTTTCGTCACGAACATTCTGCTGCGACATGGTGCCCCAGAATTCCTCATCACCGACAGAGGAACGGCTTTTACAGCCCAGCTCACGCAAGCCATTCTGCAGTACAGCCAGACAAGTCACAGGAGGACAACTGCCTACCATCCGCAGACGGATGTCTCACGGAGCGCCTGAACAAGACCCTCGCCGACATGCTAGCAATGTGCGTCGACGTCGAGCACAAGACGTGGGAAGCGGTCCTGCCGTACGCAACCTTTGCTTACAACACGACGGTGCAAGAGACACAGATCACTCTGTTTAGGCTGGTTTACGGCAGGAACCCGACGACGACGCTCGACGCCATGCTGCCGCACGTCACCGACGAAGAGAACCTTGACCTCGCGACCTATCTCCAGCGCGCCGAAGAAGTCTGACAGCTCGCCTGCCTACGGATCAAGAACCAGCAGCGTACCGTCAGCCGACACTACAACCTCCGACGACGCTTCGTCGAGTACCAGCCCGGTGACCGTGTTTGTGTTGGACCCCTATACGCCGACGAGGACTGAGCGAGAAGCTTTTGCGTCGCTATTTCGGACCGTACAAGATCATCCGACGTATTGGCGCACTGGACTATGATGTCGTGCAAGACGGCATTTCGCTATGACAGCGCCGCCGCTCAGGACCTGAAATAGTCCACGTTGTGCCACTCAAGCCGTACTACCAGCGTTAATGAACTTTGGGACTTCGTGTAACTGACCTTTGGACTTTGTTTCTTTTCGTTGTTTTGTCACTTTTGTTTAATAACTGCCCTTTTGTGTTTCGCTCTCGTATATTTGTAGCATCGGGACGTTGTTTTAAGAGGGGGTAATGACACGTGTACTTTGTCATTCTCGGGCGACCACTTCTCACTGCCTAACTGGAAGTGAGAAGTGAGTAGTATTTGGAAGGTTATCGATGTTTCCATGCGCTGTCTTTCCCCGCACTTTGTGTAATCTTATTGCATGTATGCGCGACGCGAATAGTGTAGAACTTTGTGGAAGACACGCGGGTCCCAGCCGTTACTCTGGAAGATTCGACGACTTATCTATAATAGCCGACGCGCTTAACCCGCTGACCAGATTTTCCACGATCGCCGGCTGTGTTCGCCGCTATCGTTGTGCTTTAAGTGTAGCCTGTCTTTGTGGGCACAGGTTCGCCCAATAAAAGCTAGTTTTGTCTTTCATAGTATCGCTACGGTGTTCATTAACGTCACTACCACGTGGCAATATGTAATTCGCTTCGGTTATTTGACATCCCAGTCGAGCTGATCTTTTCAAACTTGCTGAAATCGGTGCAAAACACAAAAAAACTTTTATTCTCAGATATTCGCGGTATCTAAGTCCGTAGCTGCATCGATATAAACTCATTCTCAGCCTGCTTGCATGCGCAGAATGCTTCCACCAGTAACATTTTTTCACTAATTATTCGAAAGTACTATTACGATCGTTCTTGCGCATATTCTAGCAGGACCTCAAATTTTATCACGCCTCTGTTATTGCTATCAAGCTCGCCTGATATTCTCTCGCAGGAATAGGTATCAGAATTCGACGTTAATTTGGTTTATCACAGAGCAGAGCTCACTTCCGTCCGTAATTCTTATCGTAAAACATGGCAGTATCTTTTGCCCATAGCATTTAAATTATCTACAAGACGGCGGCCTTCCACTTCTTTCGTAATCCGTTGAACTTTGTTTTTGACTTAATATTTTATTGTATGTTAACCTACATTATTGTGTTTTCGCCACCATCTTTTGCTGTGTGTGACGTGCGCAACAGCTGAGAAGCGCATACTTGTTTGATGTTGCGTAACTGTATTGTATGCTTTAGCGCACGTACATTAAATGCATTCTACGTATACTTCGTACTACTACCGCCTTCCTCTTCCCGCTATGTAATGCCCGCTAGCATTCTTGAGGTACTGTAAAAAAATGTCAATTTAGTATAATATATTCGGGGACAAGTTTCATATAGCTTTAAATATATGCACCTTCAATCACTAATTCTCATTCTCGTCATTTTTAATCACAAGAAAATAACGCTTTCTTTAGGTGAACTATGCACAAGTACCAACAGAAACAACCACGACGAACGAAATCCGGGTTTGCCTATAGCAACAGTGAGTGCCTGTAAATTCTTTTGGAACGGTTTCTTGTTTAGTTTCACTACGCACTTTCCGCGAAAGGAATCGAATGCTGTCGCTTAACAAAAGCGCACAACACAAAGAGACAGCGCTTCTTTGATGTGCTAAGGATCAGCTGCGTGCCATTCACCAACTTTGCTCACGAACAACAATTTGCAGAAAACGCTAACGTACTGAGACCCAGCAAAAGGTCATGAAAAATAATCCTAGTGCGAAAAACCATACATTCGTTCCGTGTTGCGAAGATCCGTGTCGCGAAAGCTCATATTTTCAATGAATACTATTCGCATCTCGGGCATCTGAATATGAAAAACGTAATGAAGTAGGCTTGTTTCGCAATGTTTTATTTTCCCTGCCCGTTACATGCTATGGCTTTGTTCTTCTCGAGTGGAGTAATAATTCGTGAAGAAAAACGCTTGACAGGAAAAGCAGATCGCGACTACGTTATAGTCATTCCAATGACAGGTCAGCAAAAGAATCGCAGTATACGATTCTTCTTAGTCTTACCAAATAATTATTCCCTTCGTGCTTTGAAGCTGGCGTGGAAACAGGTTAGGCGGCCTTAATCTTGTGTCTCTGTCAATTCTTTCTCGACATTCAGCAAGCTCAGCGCTTCAAATATTCTGACAGGTCAAAATGCGCTTAACGTAATAACGACAGTGCTATCGCATAGCCGACTAATTATCTGAACCTGCATATTCCAGAGCGACTCTATGGAGAGTCGAGGTCTCGTATTCAATTGAGCATTGCGACACGTGCAACACGCGACATGAGCACTGCGACACGTGCGACACGTGCAAAAGAGAACAAAGAAATGATGACACTGATTCTGATAGCAGTGGCACGGAAACGCCCCCTCTAAAGAAATTAACTGAGTCGGGAGGGCAGGGCTCTTTGGCTATGCTGATCGACGGCCTAAATAAGAAGCTAGTGGAAGTCTTGTGTACGCTTGAAAACCTTGAAAAAAAGGTATACAAGCAATGCGCCACAACTGCGACTATTGAAAAGTCAACGGAATTTTTGGCAGCCAAGTTTGAAGAGCTCGTGAAAAAGGTCGAGAATCAGCAGAGACAAATTGCTCAATTGCAGAAAACCACAGAAGAACTGGAGAAAAATTTAAAAAACAAGGAAAATGACATCTCAAAGCTTAGAGAATGTGTTGAAAGTGCTGAGCAGTACTCAAGAAGGAAAATGTCGAAATACACGGCGTTCCACACGCAGAAGGTCAGGATCTGTACCAGGTCTTGGTGGATCTTAGCGGCAAGCTTGATGTCCCCTTGCTTGAAAAGCACTCTTTGGAAGGGGTACACAAATTGAAGGCACAGAAGGACAAAATCGCTCCTATAATCGTCAGGTTTACAGAACAAGCAACCCGAGACTTGTGGCTGCCAAAGAAAAACGTCCTCCGAAAAAACAAAATTTTCATCAATGAAAACTTAACGAAAAACCAGAAAGAACTGTTTTGCAAATGCAGAAAACTTGCCAAAGAGCTCGACTATAAGTTTGTGTGGACATGAAACGGCAAGATTCTAGTTCGAAAGGCGGAAGGCGCGAGTCTGATAAGCATTACCACTGAGAATGATCTTGCAAAAATGTCCTTGATGGCCTCGTTCAGTTCTTTTCTTGATTGGGACCTTCACGTTACAAATACCCTAGCTGACAACAAAACAAAACGAGAACTTGGCTTAGTACACATAAATGTGCGCAGCATAAAGAAAAATTGGGATCAATTATGCGCATACTTACACACGAGACTCTTTAACATCGATGTAATTGTGATTACCGAGAATAATCTGAATGCAAGTGAACAAGGTAGATACACGCTCCGGGGTTACTCACAGATTGCTTTATGCCGAGAAAATCGAAGAGGAGGAGGAGTTCCTGTATTTGTGAAAGATAACTGCGTTTTTAATAGGCTCAAAGTAGCTTTTGATTATGCACAAGTTGTTATTGTCACCCTAAGTAAAGTAGATGTGACCTACACCGTATGTGCGATATACAGGCCTCCCTCTATTTAGCTCCCTCTAGGAGCTAAACTCCCTCTAGAGAGTTTAGCTCCTCTATTTCTAGAGGAGCTAAACTCTCTGTTGAAGAAATATATGAATGAGAAGCAGCTTATACTTGTAGGAGATTTGAATATCGGCATAATGCAAGTGTCTAGGAAATCGGTGACAGATTATCTTAATTTACTAGCAGAATATGGACTGGTCAATGTAATTAATGAATACACTAGAGAGGAATGTTTGGGTTCAAGAGTAACGAAAACCTGCATTGATCATATTGTCGTTCGGCTCGGACAGCAGCGCTATGCAAGCGGCCTAATTAAAGTCAAACTAGCAGATCATTACTTCATATCACTTGTAGTCATGTCTGACACTGATGCAGAGCATTGCGTAGTAAGAACAAAAAAAGTAATTATAGACAACGCAAACGTTGACATGTACATAAAGGACACAGATTGGATTTCACTTTTACATTTAAACCAAGCCAGTTTATATGCCAAATTTGTTGAAACTTTCAGGATGATATACGTAAAGTCTTCTAAAATCATAACAATCAAGCAAAGAAATCCTAATACAAAATGGATTACGAGTGATATTATTGAGTTATGCTTTCAAAAAGACAAAGCATGGCAAAGGTGCAGAAAAGAACCAGGCAACGAACAACACAGAGTGGAATTTCGAACTTTACGAAACGCGGTGACAGCTAAGTTACGCCTGGAAAAAAGAAAATATTTGATGCGCCGATTTTCGGAATGCAAAAAGGACGTGAAAAAGACTTGGACTGCGGCAAACGAATTAATGGGCAGATCCAAACGAGCTAGCGTCGATGATACCGTAAAAACAAATTTCCCAAATGAAAACATACAGATGCTATGCAATAGATTTAATGGAACTTTTATTTCTGCAGCAGAGAAGCTGAAAAAAACGGAGAGTGACCAACATTTAGAATACGAGCCGAAACGCACATGCGCGCATTCAGCTTATCTTCCAGCGATGACCGAAGTTGATCTTTGGACGATAATTCAAGGCATGGCAAAGTTCAAACCACCAGGGTTTCATAAAATCCGCCCTCGAGATTTGTACTTCAACTTTCACAGACTAAAGCAAGTACTTTTAAAGATTCTAAACGGAATTTTCGAAACTGGCGTAATACCCAAAGAACTAAAAATTTCAATCGTAAGACCTGTTTACAAAAACGGAAAGAGAAGTGAATGCGCAAAAAACAGACCGATAGCAATATTGTCCACAATAGAGCATATAACGAAAAAATATGTGGTCTCTATAATGCACTCATTCTGTGAAAAGTATTCTCTGAATAACATGGCACAGTTTGGTTTCACAAATAATAAAAACAATTAATCAGCTTGAAGAATTCTCTGACTATATTAGTACATGAATAGAAAATAATGATGTAGTGTTAACCCTATTTTTAGACCTATCAAAGGCTTTTGACACAGTAGTACATAAGATATTACTCAACAAGCTAAAGAATCTAGGATTCAGAGGTGACTTCTATAATTTCTTTCTAAATTATTTTACTCATCGACTACAATGCGTTAAACTAGATGATAGCTACAGCAATTTCAAATTAATAACGTGTGGTGTGCCCCAAGGAAGCACGCTAGGGCCAATACTCTTTAATATATACGACTCAGATCTCTGCCTCCTACCACTGAAATCAAAACTTTTCCAGTACGCTGATGACACTGCGATAGCGCTACAAATGAGTGACTATAACTCGGAATGTCAAATCTTCCAAAGAGACCTATCAGTAATCGTAGAATGGTTCGCACATAATTCAATTTTTATAAATCTTCAAAAAACTAAACTAATCTGCTTCAGGAATCCACATCAGGTGCTTTCATTTAACATGAATGTATATTTGCACGCTCCCCATTGCAACGCATATGTTTGTCAACCATTACAGTTTGAGCGTGTGGTCAAGAATTTAGGATTTTTTTTTATCAGCACCTAACCTGGAATAACCATGTCATACACGTTTGTGGAAAGCTAAGAGCTGTCGCGGCCATGATGTATAGTCTGCGCGGGAAAACGCCTATTAACCTAACAGTTACTATATATAAGGCATTAGCAGAATTGGTAATTACATATGTTATAACGTTATATTGGACATGTTCTGACTATAAAAAGCAAGCGATTGATCGCGTAGTCAAGCGAATTGTCAACAGCATAACTTATGGAACCGGACTAGAACAATCAGAGAGAAATGAAAAGTATAACATTCTAGGAATACTTCCAGTACGGGAGCTATTTAGGTATGTGGTTGTAACACGCTATTACTATTCAAATTCTTTTGAAGTATTGGTAAAAAGAGATGTTGCGTTACGAAAAACAGAAAGGTATTTTAAGCCAAGGGTGTTAACAAACTATGGAAAGAAAACAAGAAAGTATTATGTCCCTGATACTTTTAATGAACTTGATGCAACACTGTATGATATCAATTCAAAAGGTAAAATGATGAAAAATGTGAGCAAGTGGTATTCAACTGTTTATTGTAATATGTGATTTTTTATTGGGATTCTTACGTGGCTGGAAAACGTAGTATTTATTCTTTGTGTGTTAGAATATTTTATTTTGAAGTTGTGTAATTTTGAACGGTAACTGTATGTTTCATATCTCTATTGAAAGCTTTACCACCTGCTGCTTGGTCTTCTTACAAGCACGATGTGCTTAGATTGACCAGCAAACAAAATTTGTCAAAAAATGTATTTGAAATAAAGTCTGATTCTGATTCTGATTAAGGCCCCTTTAAATCGAAAATATCAAACCAAGTCGTAATACCTGGATCAAACAATGGAAAACAAGCATCCTTTTCAGACACAGAAATTTTAATTGGATCTGGAGTGACACCCTCGCCTTCTGCACCGCAGTTCATGTGAAACTCGATAGCACAATCGGAGGACGGATGTTTACTAGAATCGCACGACTAATTGGATTTTAATCCCCTGATAACACCCTGGGCACGGAAATATTTATGTTAGGTGAAGGAAGCGATAAATTTCGTTAACTAATATTAACCATCACGCCTATCATTCGCTACAGGAGTTCAATTAAGCAGTAAAGGCGATGCGAATCTCCGTGAGTAAGTAGCTTAAGTTGACAGGAACAGCTTCGTATCCCATCGGCTATACACAGCATCGGGGAAAGGAGAAAGGTAAAAAATATTTACTTTCAGAGCGGCCATTCAATACAAAGTCACATGGCCTACGTTTACTACGGCTGCTTCATAGGTTCGTTTCTCCTTTAACCTTTTGATGTTTATATAGATCATATTATTTGTGGGCGTAATTATCTGAGTTTTTATCTCATACTAGCGTTAAAACCTATGGATCGAAACATTCGCTTCGATAATTTATTGGAAATGCTACTGTTGCAATAACATGAGCGGCAGAGTGTCGGTCAAAGCAAATGTCACATTAGTTATTTACGTATGTGCGGCCCAGTTGCTATAGAGCAGCGGACGGCATTTCCAATGCATTGCTACCAGAATAAGAGGCAAAGAACATATGCATGACGCCAATGTGAGAAATCGGCAAAGTATGCTCCCTTATGGAGCAGCTTCGATCCACGTAAGAAATTCTCCTCCCATGGTTTGGTTTTCGGAGCTGGAAGCATGACCTGTCGAGAAACTTGAGTTAGGCAAGACCATGGGTCTCTCACGATTTGATCTGGCTTGGTTAATTGCCAGCGTCCTTCGCGGTAGCTTAATTTGTCTCAATATGTTTAGAAAAAAAAGAGTAGATGTTCGTGCAGATTCGTCACGCATTCGTTCATTTCTAGTTGTCGTTTATGGTTTAATATTTTTTCTTCTTTATGTTCTTTTCTTCTGTATTCACTACCATTGTGTTGCTCCTTATGATGTAGTTAGTTTTGAGGTAATAATAATAATAATATTTGGGGTTTTACGTGCCAAAACCACTTTCTGATTATGAGGCACGCCGTAGTGGAGGACTCCGGAAATTTTGACCACCTGGGGTTCTTTAACGTGCACCTAAATCTAAGCACACGGGTGTTTTCGCATTTCGCCCCCATCGAAATGCGGCCGCCGTGGCCGGGATTCGATCCCGCGACCTCGTGCTCAGCAGCCCAACACCATAGCCACTGAGAGTTTTGAGGTAGGCCACAGCTATACACGGTAATATAACAAAAACACGATAGCTTTCCGCTAGGTAGTTCCCCTACAAATGACGTCTTGGGGAGGCCAGTGCTGCACAGCAAGGACCGGCATGAGGTGGGGTTTCCCCTCCCGTGCTGGTCGTTTCCAAACGTTTCGCACATTAAATCTAGCGGTGGCCACTAGCACCACAAGTATTGTAGTAATGTATGTTAATAGCCCAAAGCGTATTTGCTTACAATTCACAAGGAAGCAACACAACAGGCTTCATTCTAATATTTGGGGATATTACTGCATTTACACACGGACTGGCTAGGCTCTTCGCAAGATGCTCAGCGATCCAACAAGTGGTCGCGCTGAGCATTGCACAGACCGAAAGAAAGAGCGCTTGAAAGTCGCGATGTGGACAGCGGCTTCTATACTTGGCCCACGGAAAATATTTATGCAACACGCCTCCCGATCTCTCATTAGCTGCGCATCCGTTGTCTTTAATAGGGCCGAAGCTCGGGACAGTAGATGCCTAGTTTATGACATTCGCCTGCTACAGCTATAACCCTGCCCGAAAGTTCAAAAAGAAAATGTATGTGAATGGGCAGGACATCCTGAAGCCTGTGCAATCTCATTAAAGTTAGAGTATCCTAGAACCCTACGAAGATTTTCGCTTAAGGATTGCATAAATAAATTTGCCTTACTCAGGCAAACCAATCGAAAGATTATAGCCTAGCAATAATCAACTAAACTGTAGAAACTCAACATGCCTGATTTGCTCAAGAGGGAGGCATGTCGAATTCTCAAAAACATTCGAATAATGTGGCTCTACCAGTCCTGTTATCAGCGTCATTGACTGCATATGACGCTCATTTCTTAGATAGAGAGCTCAACAGCATGTCGTGAAGTTTATTTTCATTTACGTTATCTTTCACACGGGCATATTTTCTGAGGTGCGGGGGAGGACGGACCAATGAAAACAACGAAATATGAACAAAAGAAGAACCTCGCTGTGATACTTCTACGTGCAATATAACATCTGAATAAAACTCAGGACCTATGGAGCCGTCTTACAAGGACGAGGCTGGGAATTCATTTTGACCACCAGCAGGGTCCTTTAACGTGCATCCAATCATTCTCGCATTCAGTCTCCAGAAGAAAGCGGTCGCCACGCGCGGCTGATAACCGAAACCGCCACCTCGTGCTCGGCGGAAGACCCGCAGTGCGTTCTCGTGTGTTTTACCAATGCTTTTACCAATGCAACGAACACAACGGAAACTCTTGAATAAGAAGATATCGCTGCGACATCCCGCAACCGGCGTCAACCGCATGTGTGTTCTTGCTGCCGTGCGATACCTACCCCCTCCCCCGACTAAACCCTCCCCTTTGTGAACCAACGCGAGACAAATGCCGCATAAGTCTTTCCCAAAACAGTTTAATCGTCTCAAAGACTTGCCCCAGCACGTGTGTGTGTGTATGTGCGTGCTGAGTGCGTGTGTGTGTGCGTGTGCGACTGAACGATGCAGGTGTGCACGCTGCAGCGTTTTGCAGCTTTGATGAGGCGCGTACACACACAGACAGAGCGAGCACTCGTGCAATACGACGTCCGCTCCTTCGCGCTGCCGAGTTCATAGAGCCATGGACGCGGTATCATGGCGTAAGCTTGTAGATATATAGCTACCAGTTTGTATAAAGCGAGAAAACAACTAGTTTTCTTCGCAATGGTAGGGAACGACTTCATTTGGCAGCGGCAGCAGCAACGTGCCGGCCCAAGCTAATCTGCCTGCATTGTGCTTTCGCAGGTTAGGCTAATGTTTCATGAAGGTTGTTGACCAATTAAGCAATCTATGCTGCTGCTGCTACCATGTTTCTTATGATTAGAGACTACTCAGTCTTAACGAACACCCTGTTATATTTTGCCATTCCCAGTGATGAAAGTGAACAGTGCCCTTGTTAAGTTGACTGAGGATGGCAAAAGTTTACTGTGTGCGGGATGCAACCACAACTACCATTTTGGGAAATGCTCCAACATAGCAGAAAGCACGTGGAAGTCTGAAGGGGAAGCGTGGCGAGTCATGGCAGCGCCAAACATGCAAGGTAAATATGTCGAAGGGCAGTCTGGCTAAAAAATTAATGATCGAAGATGTCAACGTAGCAAGCCTGATGGTAACTGTCAACGAAAAGCTAGATGGCCTCATGACACCTAAAATCACCGTAGAAAACATTGAGAAGTCTGTGCAGACGACGTGCAACAAGTACGACGAAATTCTTGCTAACATTCGTAGACAGTAGAAATAGGTGAAAGAGCCGAAACACAGGGTTCAGGCGTTGAGGAACGGGATAAAATGTACAGAACGGGCGAAATCGTCCAGGAACTGCACGAGCGTGAGTGGCATAGAAGAAATAAAACCTTGATTTCAATGGCCTCCCCCTAACTGAAAGTTGGGACTTTTGAGCAAGGTCAATGCCGCAGCGGAGAAGTTAGACCTGCCCATGCTCGTCGACAGTGACGTTCTAACAATGCACCGATTACCGGCTGCGGGAGATAAAATACCAGGCGTATTCGCACGATTCGCAAAGCAAGGCGAAAGGGACTCCTTCATGGAAAATAAAACCGAACTGAACAAATCTTAAGACGCCTGCTACTTTCTGGAGAACTTGGCGAAAAATACAGGCTCTTACTCTGAACAACAAAAGTTTGGGCTAAAATCATGGGTACAAATACGTCTGGCACAAGAACTATGAAGTGTATATGAGGCAAAAAGACGGAGCGAAGGCGATCGGGGTCGCAACCAAAGTGACTTAGATAAGATTTGGTAAAGGCGGTTTATGCTCCGACACCTATGATAGTGTCCGTTGATAACATTGGGGGACTTCCTTAGAGCCTGCGGTTGGGTGTCGACTACGCGCAGGCGCTAAAACTGCATCACTTAAACACGCAAACCGCCGGAGATAAGATGCCACAACTTGAAATACTTTTCGACCAGTTCAACAATGCGTCCGACTTGATTATGTGCACATAAACATGGTATGCCGGAGATGCCAATGTCCTACGTCTTTCAAGCTGAAATTATTTTCTTTTGAACCGAACTACCGGTAACGGAGGGGGTTATACCTCATGGTTAAGAAAGCATGGTGTGTGACGTAATATTGGTCTTCTCTTGGGTCAACATCGACTTCGAAATTTTTTACTTGTGCATGAAAGGAACCGTAATAGCGGCTGTATACCGTCCACCAAATGGAAATGCTCGAATTCTTTTTTTTTACTTGAGACTCATATACCTAAGCTGGTGAAATTAAACAAATTTTTTGGGGGACACTTCCACATAAATATGTTAACAGACACAAGTACGAAGAGAGAATTGGAATAGCTAGTCCTCTCGTATGGTTGCACCAATGTCATTACATGTCCCTCCCCCCCCCCCCCCAAAATCACCCTCTCATCCGCTTCTTTACTCGACCTATTTATCACAAATATGCACACTTCCAATTTAAACGCAAATGTTATGAGTACAGATAATAGTGACCACAGTGCGATATCCTTATGTACAGAGAAACAAAAATTCAATTATACTAAAACACCTTCAGTATTTTTGCAGGAAATGACGCCTTAACAACATTTTAATGACTTCCGACGAAGATTAGAACGCTTTGATTGGAGCATCATACTGCAACAAAAAGCTGCACATAGCGCTAACAACTTATTTTTTGATAATGTATTGAAGCTATATGAAGACTCGTTCGCATATAAGCGAGTTCGGCCATGTAAGAAAATCCGCAAGTCCTGGATTAGTACTGAATTACTTAGTATGATCAAATAAAGCACTGGTATAGAAAATGTTTAAGAAATCACTAGTTAACAAAAGAAGTAAGATCGACAAGAAATGACTTTCTGTGAAATGTTTTCCGCATGTGTTACAAGAACAGATTTAACAAGGAAAATGCTAAATAAAACGCTCAATCGCAACGCCGACACAAATGCCATTGAGAAAATTACTTTAAACAATGAAGAACTAACAGGAAAACGCTTAGCTTGTGCACTTAAAGATCATTTTGTCAATATAACCACAGATGATTTTGATCGCGAAGCACTCAGTTATGTCGATCATACAAGCAGCGACTCCTTTTTTGAATCACGTATCTGATGGAGTGGCAGCAGTTATTTTTTAAGGATGAGCTATAGTGTCAGTGGCGATGCAGATGGGATAACTATCAGATCCATAAAGTAAGTTTTGGAACTTATGACGCCATTTCTAACACATATTAACTTATGCTTATCAGCAGGAGTGTTTCTAAAGCGAACGCAAATCACAAAAGTAGCAGTCATACATAAAAAAGGGAGTAAAAATGACATGGGAAACTACAGACCCGTATTAATATTGCCACTTTTCAAAATAGACCCGACAAAGTAATTCCTTGTAGAATGGAAAATTCTTGTCGTAACTATAACATACTGAACTCAGCACAGTTTGGCTTTCTAAAAAACTGCTCTAAGAAATTAGGTCCCCTAGAATACAACTAATTCATACTAAAATGATTTGAGGACGAACGCGTGGCTATCGGAATATATATGTAGGCTAGACAAAGCATTCGACCACCTAAATCACACAGTAATTTTGAATAAATTAGAATTCTACGGCTTTCGTGGTACTGGATTAACATTGCTGAAGTCTTATCTAGGAAGTCGATGTCAATATTCCAGCCTTAATGGCCATTCATCGGAAGTAAAACCTTTGTTATCTGGCGTCCCGCAAGGCAGTATTCTTTGTCCTTTACTCTTCAACCTTTACCTTATCGGCATGACTAATGTAGGCAATATCACCAAATTCATTATATATGCTAACGACACCAGATTACTTCTTTCTGATACATCACCTATTCGTCTCTCTACAAGGGCAAATAACGCCCTTTGCGAATACGCAAATGCGCTAAGTACAATGCCCTTATAGTTAACACAAAGACTCAAGCTATTCTTTTCGCCAAAAAAACTAAAATATAACTGCTATCGATACCATTAAGTACAACAATTCTGCAACACAGATAATTAATGCGTGTAAGCCACTTGGGTTTATCTTCACAAAAAAAATGACCTGGGACGAGCATATGAACCATATAAAATCAAAATTATCAAGAATAGTTGGATTTTTTAATTCTTTATAACCCGTTCTTTTACTCGCATATTAACTATTATCTTGTGTGGGGAAATACCGCTCTCACAAATCTACACCCAGTCCATGCCTTGCCAAAGTGATCTTAACAAATATAGCTAATGTCTCTTGATCATCCCTCCACCGAGTTCTTTCTGAAACATAACATAATGAAAATACATCCCCTGTGTCCATATCGCTTAGCCTTGAGTCGTAAAAAGAACTTAAACAAAGACTTTCTCTCCCAGTGGTTCTCGCTAACCGCGAAATTAATCCATATCCCACACGAACTAACGCAGTTTGGGAAACGAACGCTTGCAGAAGAAATTATGGAACCCATATGCTGAAACAAAAGCTTCGGGAATTGCTAAATGTCTGTCACACAAACCACATTAATGTCGCGAGAACAGCAGACAAGGAATTGCATGGCTTTTTTTTCGATTCTATAGCAAATCTCCCGTTTCCATTGATTGATACTGGTTGTAATCCATGTACTTTCCTGTGCCTACCTGCTGTAACCGGAAGATATCCTTGTTGTGTATGTAACTGTTTTTGTATTTCTTGATTTTCTTTTCTTTTTTACTCATGGAAAAATTAAACGCTACTGTTGTACGCTTTCTGCTATTGCAAAGAATACAGATTGTTTTAGTTTTTTTTGTTTGTGTTTGTTTATGCTGTTCTATGCTTGCACTGTACGCTGCTGAAAACGTCGCATTTTATTCCATGTTGGGGGCGCATAAGCAAGTCAAGCTGTCCGTACAGCTTTTTTTCGTCGCCTCCCCCATGTCACAGAATGGAAAATACAGGAATTATTAAAATCAAAGACTTCACCTCGTCCTCCCATTAGAGTAGACGACCTCTCTTAAACTCCTGAAATGAGGTTGAGGTAGATGTAAGAGACGCCACCTAAAGAATCGGCGGCCGCCATCCACCCCACCTGAACTTCGTTGCTGAGGTGGGGCCGTTCAACTTCAAGATCGTTTAGTTCGCGGACAGCTATTCAATGCCGACGTCTTCTGATGCTTCTGATACAGGTGGCTCAGTCATGCTACCGCAAATTAATTACGTATAATACTTCATGAACATGCTCCGAAATCAATTGCCATGGCGTAATTCATTAAAAACCTAATTACTAGGTTGTTAATTAGTCTATCTGCATTTCATTTTTTTTTGCAATTTAATGCCCATCTCTTCCAGTAGAAGAGCTCACCGACTAGAGTTATGCTACTGTTAAAACACGATGTGACGAAGTCGTGACCACGCTCAAGTTATTTCGTTAAATCGAGAAGCTCAGAAAACCGAGAAAGATTTTTCGGTCCTTCGAAATTGAAAATTGTAACGCAGCGAGAAAGGCACCGTGGCATTAAATTGGCCGCTTACCCCGCATGCGCTTGTAAAAAAACGCGCGAGTGGGGCCAAATGCCGCAGCTTCGAGCGCTACCTGGTACGTTAGAACGCCAGCAACTACCGAGTCCGTTGTTCCGTGCGTGCACGTGGCATACAGCCCCGTCCAAATTAATCCAAGGCCGTGACTAGGGTGCCTAATGTTTTAACGTGTTAGCTTTAGAGCGCACGCTGGAAGAAAACTGATCTGCGCCAAAATTAGAAAGAAATCACCTTTTTTTAGACATTTATTTCTGGAAAAGCTTCGTTATATCGGGTTTATTGAACGCTTGTTACAGAATGGATTCCAAGGGAAGAGAAGCGTAGCAGAGGGCGAGAGAAAGTTAGGTGGGCGGATGAGATTAAGAAGTTTACAGGGACAACATGGCCACAATTAGTACATGACCGGGGTAGTTGGAAAAGTATGGGAGAGGCCTTTGCATTGCAGTGGGCGCAACCAGGATGATGATGATAATGATTGAACGCTAGTTTTCTTAATGCGGGTTCATGACAACATCGAACATTATGGCTACTTACCGGGGAATAGAAATTGGTCAGTTAGACCGGCAAGTTCGTGATATCGCATCACGTTAGATGGAGCTTTAACTGTTTGCCACACGCAATATAAAAAAAAAGTTGGAATACACATGGGTATGGAAACAAGGCGCTAGATGAGCGCTATTTTTCTTTGGTGGTTGGTCTAAGTCGAGCCCACGCGTCACTCACGCACGGCCTCTCGCCATCTCCAGATTAGCGAGGCGGTCGCGCCACACTTCATCCGTTTGCAGTGCGCGGCGCGAGATCGACTGTTCGCCTAAGCCAATATATTGCGAAATGAAAACACGTATACAGCACTGCTCAAATGTCGCATCAGGGAGCATCGCAATGATGGTAAATTTGAACAAAATTCTCTAGTCAAACATAAATAAAACCACTCTAAAGAAGTTTTCAGCTCTACCACAAGATATAGTTTGATATGCCAATGAATACAGTGGTGTAGTTAAGCGTACCTTCAATGGTACGGCTGCTGACGTCCAAAAGAAATTCAACGGACAAGGTGGGGGCCTTCACATTCTGTCACAAATGTGAAGTAATTCATCACCTCGGGTATTTTACGCCCAACTAAATATAAAAGAAGAGTAGTGCTCTTGCATTTCGCCTGCATTAAAATGCGGCCGCCATGGTGGAGAGTCGAACCCGTGCCTTTGAACACCGGAGCCACTGAACAACACCAAAGTGTGCGGCTGCAGAACTGCTGCAACGTGGTCAACGTGCTCACATAGGCACCATGTCTTCAAATTCATCCCTCGTCCCTCTTATTATCCCCCCCCACGCGCAGTAGAGTACCACCGAAACGCCTATGTATAGCTAGATTTATCGAGGCACACTCTAAAACTTATCGCAAATCGAAACATTCGTGAGCAGTAGATTCGTGAACAGGACACAAAGCTTATCCAAAGAACGAGTAAAGGTAACAGGGGCAACTACTGCAATCCATGTCGTTCTCTAGTGGCAGAGTTCCACAAGAATTTACTTAGACGAAGTAGGAGCATCCGCAGACTTACCGATGAATCTGGAAAGTGCTATTTGCTTTCGAAGCCCGATTCAACCGGAAACAAGAAAATGTAGATCCCGCACGTAAACCCTCTGTTCCACACGCAAGGCCGACATTCATAAAGTAACTTTCAAGAATACGCTCCGTGCGGTAAGTCGAGGTGCTCAGCTATTTGGAAGCAGTGGAAAAAGCCTTCTATTGTTCTAATAGACCCAGCGATTCACAACTTAATCGCGAATAGTTACCGTGTTGCACGGAGCAGCAAGGAAGAGCATTCATTTCTCTTATTATCGGGCAACCAATGCACTAAGACGGCAGGCAATGAATTCAGGGTTGACACAATTTAGGTAGTCAGCCATATCTGTTCAACAACGAGGCGTCGCCAAGTGCCATTCTCGCTATCCTCGTTTTTCCTCCAGCATGTGTGCAATAGCTGTTTGGTAGACATTCTCGCCGTCATTCACATCTGAACCTAAACTTACTGGTGGGCCTTCACGACAAAAAAGTTTGGAATGACAGATGAACGGCGAAACAAAGGGCGTATTTTCTTCGCTCTTCTTTGGCCAACTTTCCACGTCATGAGACAGCAAGTTGCCTTGCCTGCTGACAGACAGGAAGTAATATCTATAACATTGATTGATTGCTGACCGCAAAACGGACGTACAGCCACGGCCACGTCTGTGTACAGCGCACGAGCAGACGGCCTTGTTCTGCGGGGCGACACCGTGCGGCAGTTGCGGGATCTGACGCACAGTGCCCAGGAGCATGCGCGGCCTAATAGACATGCAGGTCGGCGCACGCTGCTTTAAATCAGAAATTATGTTGGTAAGCGCACGTGTTTTACCGGTTGTGCGCATTACCCGAGGGCGCCATCTTACTACGCGCGATGACAAGGGAATTGCGCACGTGAGTGATAGCGTGTGCGATTATGTCAGGGCACTTGATATGAAAAACTGTTTTCCCCAATCCCAAATAATGTTATCGCTCAATGAAATGACAACATCGCATGCGCGCTGCCTATATTAGACATAGAAGTCAAACCTTTTCGCAGAATTTCTTCGCAATGGCTCCCCAACTCACAGCGAATGAGCGACGCGCAATTGCTATTATGGGACGCACAATGTCCCAAAGAGCGATATGCGCAGCTACCCAGCGCCCTATGCGCACAGTTAACAGGGTCCTTCAGGCTGCTTATTATGAAGGACGAATTAGTGATGATCCTCGTGCAAGTCGACAGCGGGTGACATCAGAAGATGAGGACCGCTTAATCGTGGAAGCAGCTGTGACCGATCCTTACCTCAGCGCCAGAGAAATAAGGAGCGAAGTTGGGCTCGGAAACATCAGCCTTAGGACAATCAAGAGACGGCTTCACGAAGCCGCTCTAAGAAGCCGAGTGTCAGCACAAAAAGTGATGCTGGATGAAAGACACCGCAATGAGAGACTTGAATTTGCGTCTGCGGTGGAGCCTTGGTGCCCAAACAACTGGCGCGCGGTTGTGCTCACGGATGAGGCCTCGTTCTGCACCCGTTGGGACCAGCAGAGGAGGGTGCGGCGTCCGCGCAAGTGCCGGTATGTCACGTATTCCTATACTGTTGTTACTGGCTGTGAGCGCTGGGTAGTTCCCTACTTCTTTCAGGAACAGCGTTGCCTGAAAAGGAAAACACCTTTTGTGTAGTCTCAAGCTTCTGAGCAGTTACGACATGTAATATGATGATATTTAACTTCAGCATTGCAACTAAAACTTTTTTTTTCATCCTGCGTAGTTTCGGAGTTAGCCTTACTCAGCGAAGCTTTAATTGACATCAAGCACTTTCATTTCGTTTTTTTTCTAACGTGGTCCATGCTTGTTTACCAAAATATGTCAACGCAATAGCTGTTAGTTTAATTCATATGTCGATGACACATCTCCTGCAGGTACGAGGAGTGCTATGTCTTGGGTACTCGCTCAAGCGGGCGCACCGCTGTTCACGTGTGGGGCGCGATCAGCCACACAGGTTTGGGACCATAGCATCGATTTTCAAGGAAGATGACCCTCTGAAACGTACATGGACGTTTTGGAGGCAGTGCTTAATCCGCATGTTCTCGATGGCCCCTTCCCAGATGAATTTTACTGGCTACAACAGGACAACGCACCCATGCACAGATCAAAGGCAGTGCAGAAGACGCTGGACAGTTTGGGTGTGACAAGGCTAAAATGGCCTGCGAGAAGCCCCGATTTAAATATCATAGAAAATGTGTAGGGAATGATGAAATCAAATCTAGCCAAAAACGCAGGTCTAGCCGCAGCCACCCCTGACGCGCTTTGGTTAGCTATTAAAGAGGAGCGGGACCGTCTCCGACAGCTGCCAGACCTTGTGAATCAGCGGTACGACTCGCTTCCCAAGAGGATCGAAACTCTGAAACAGAATCGTGCAGGACCCATTTTCTATTAGAATATACCCGCCCTTTCTCGTTGCATATTTTCGCATAAATAGAAGTTGTTCTTTAGTGTTTCCATGTTTATTTTTAAAAAGTGGAAGTCGTCGTGTAACCTAATGATCGAACGAAGCGGTCACTGCTGCTCTAATGGCTATAGTATTGAGCATGATGCAGTTTTCTCAAAAGAACGGCAAGGGAGCCGCAGAAAGACAGGGATTTGAAGTAGTCTGCAGCGGCCTAACAAGGGGAACATCAGGAAGGAGGCAAAGTTTTAACCACAAGACCCTTTGTGGAAACGCTGTGTGTACGCTGAGGCTTCTCTTCTTCGGCAATGGCTGAACACGCCACGTCCTGTAATTAATAGTGTTGAGCCAAAATACAAAATAACGCATTATCTAAGAGCGCCAAGGGCAGGCAGAAGACGGCGTCGAGGAATTAACGCCTCGATTTTCTTTTTACGCTGTTGTTGGCGTTACCTTTTTGTATCGCTGCGAAATCGGAACGGCCAGAAAGCACGCATAGTTTGTTGTGAGAGTCGGGCGCGTGTTATCAGCTGAAACGCGT
Organism: Dermacentor variabilis; assembly: GCF_050947875.1. Classification (NCBI taxonomy): domain Eukaryota; kingdom Metazoa; phylum Arthropoda; class Arachnida; order Ixodida; family Ixodidae; genus Dermacentor; species Dermacentor variabilis. Next base: position 232,038,338 of record NC_134569.1, on the reverse strand, counting down.
AATCTTTTGGCATGGCGATACCGAGAGCGCCCTGAGGAAGCGTACATATTCGGATAAACAGCTGCCCGTTTCAACTTTGCCACTCGTGCACTGCAGTTCTGCATGTATATTAGGCCGCGCATGCTCCTGGGCCCATTGCGTCTGATCCCGCAACTGCCGAACGGTGCCGCCCCACAGAGCAAGGCCGTCTGCTCGCGCGCTCTACACAGACGTGGCCGCGGCTGTACATAGATAATTTCCTCTGTGAGACTCACCTCTTGTTTGCTCCTGTAGATAGTGCCAGTGTCATGGCGAAGTTAAGATCCGTTCAGAAATTCATTTACAAGTGCAAAGTTGTGTATCTTTGACGTGAAAATGTGTCTGCACTTGCGTGCGAGAACAACACTTCGTTTTAGCTGAGCGGGCTGCGTGACTCAGGCATTCTATAGACCTGCAACCACTCGACGAGAAACGTGCCAGATTAACTAACTACGCAAAATTAATTTTCGACGTTGCGAGGCTCCAACAAACAACGCCAACATACTGCGGCGGACGTAGAACAATCAGGCGCTAGGCAATCGCAGAGCGGCAAAACATTCTCGTAGACATAACCTATTTTTCGTTCATGTTTTAATTGCAGTCCCACTCATGGATTTGTATTACCTGAAAAATAATTTCACTGCTGTAGCTCTCTACTCAAGTCATGACGATTGGCCATTAACAGGAATACAAAGATTTCGAGCTGCCGCGATAAACACTACAAAGGAAAACATCACAGCGAACGTTAACCTGTCAGTGAACTCCATTTCCAACAAAGAAGCTCTAGCATACACTTCGACATGGAGTCGCAAGCAACGGCGTGTGGTGTGTGAGCGAATGGCCAATGTCGCAAGTTCACTCACCACTACTCTCCCTGGCGTGGTCGGCCCAAGGAGCGCAGCCGCAAGAAGCTCGAGCGGTGTCACAGTCGAATTTGGGTTTTCTGCAGTGTAAGGGTGCCTTCCTCGGCATCGGGCACGGGCAGCACAGAGCACGATTTCGAAGAGCAATACTTCAATGGCCGTAGGAACGCCCACTTCGTGTTTGCCAGTGTCGGTCCATACAGAAAGAATATAACAAAAACGGACTTTCGGCGAAAAGTGGAAACAGGAAATACGCCACGCTATAGTATTAACGCCGACCCTTTGATACAGCGAGAATAGATAAAAAAGCATGTGAAATGAGATTAATAGATTTTTTTATTTTTTCCCGGCAAAAGTAAAAATATCTGTGTATCAAATAAATTAAACTTTGCGGCTTACTTCCGTTGCCTAGCGACTGGCGAATCGGCGAATGACGAGCCGAGTGCTTGCGTCATTCGTCAGACAAACCGCCGAAGCGAGAGAGACCGGCCGCGCATCTGACTGTTGGCCTATTTGGTCACCTGTCTGCCTGTTTTTCTATCTTGGGATTTAGCCTGGTCTGGTGGACTCCCGGCGAATTCTTGCGTTCCTTCGGTACTTCGACATGGCACCACTGCACTATTGGACTACGGCTGGGTGACAAACTTTGTTCGGCAGGCTGCGACGCATTTCAAGTAATTAGGCTTACTGCCCAGCACCTAGGCTAGACGTGTGATGCAGGTAACTAAAAACAGCGTGGCCGTCTTGGCGCAGTTAATTTAAATAAATGAATCCTACTGGGAGATGTTTGCGACGCTTTCTATGAGCCCCAATATTAATTTGTCATTTCGGTAGTTTTTGGGCACGCTAGTCGTACAGAGTGCTGTGGCGCAGTTTCGCGTGTCCTGAATTTTAGTGCGACAAGTTTGGGCGCTTTCTCTGAGCGCCAACATTACTGTAACTAATTTCATTACTTTTTGCGGTGCCTTTCCAGCGCAGTGGGCGCGCCTGGTGCTGTGACTCGGTTAACGAAAAGCAGCTCGGCCTCGGTAAACAGTTACGCGCTTTAATCCACCGATAACTCAAGTTCGTGGGGCTTTCTCTGACGCCCAACGTTGTTGAAAATTATTTCCGGCCCTTTTTTTTTCTTATGAGGCACGATCGCCGCGCCTCTAGTGACGCATCGAAAAGCAGCTCGGCCGTGGTGACTAAGTTTGGCGCGTACTGAATCTTACTGCGGCAAGTTTATGGCAATTTTTGTCCCCGCAACAATTTAAGCCTTTTTTCGGTACTCACGCTTGTCGAAAACGTGACGAGCAATTGTCGAGAGTGATAACACGGGAATGTTGCTTCGCCGGCAGAACGCGCAAGAGAACGCCAAGGAGCTCAAACGCCAGGAACTATAGTAGCTCGAAATTTGTGGCTTCTGAAAGGCACCCACGCATTTGTCTTCAGTGCGAGTAGAAGAAATTCTGCGAGCGTCCAGCATGGTCTCGTTGAGAGCCTGTGTTGTGGCCACCTCTGTGTATTCGTAGCGTACTATGGCGTCGGTTGTAGCCAAGTTGGCGAAACGTGCCGTAGCCCGTGTATTCGTGCTATTAAAGGGCAGGAAATAAAGCCTGGGAAGAGGGCAATACTTGGAATTAGAATGTTTTCGCGGTACGCACGGTATTGTTTCGGATGAATCGGGTATTTTCTACGCCGTGTGTGTAAGTACGAATGGCTCTTGTTTGTAATAGCGCCTATTCAACACTTTCACATGCTTCGCCTCTACACGCATTATTCTTACATGTTAATGACAAAACAACACTTGCTTGTAATTTATTTTTTTCAGCTCACGTCGTCTGGTGGAGCTTCCTACGGAAACTACTGCTGCTTACCTGGTGCCACAACGTTGGATAAATGCATAAAAAGCACGCAACGAGCATTTATAAAGAATAAGATAACCATTTCCTTATTTCACAAGGCGTCTTGCGTCTTTATGAGTTTGCACGTGGCACATATTTTATGGAGGCTTGTGAAGATCATTCGATATCAATTTTACTTATTAATAGAAGGATATCGCGCAACGGCCGCGCGCGGTCGACCTGTAGAAGAGACAAACGAAAAAAAAAACGGAGCCGGCGTGACAGGTACAAGCTAGTATTCAAAAAGCGCGCGCTCAAAACCGAAACCGGACGTGTGGTTCAGGTATTAACGCCGACGGCTTGGTGCGCTGCAGTCAATTGGGCCGTCGAGCTCTATGGGAGTGTCCGCTCTTGTATTGCTTTACTACGGTCCGCCCGTGGTCCTGACACAGTATACTTGCTCAGCGCCGATCACTATGCACGTCCCAGCTCACGTGCACACCGAATGCCTTCCGCGCGACGAGGGCAAAGGCCATGCGCAGGTGAGCCGCTGAGCTCTGGGGATGCACCGAATGATGCCACGGCATGAGCTTGAGTCCTATATATCGAGGGCGCACCGATTCGCCGGTGCCTCTGTACGTGCCGTGTAGGAGCGTGCGCATTCACTGTGCGCAGGCACATGCGCCAAAAGAACCCGGGACTCGTGAGCTCCGCAAGCGCGTTGTTGTAGATTGACGGTATCAGCGATTTTAGACACGTATTTCCTATACCATGACAAATCAATTGACGCACTTATCAAGGCCGATTCAAAGAGGTCCCAAAGCTCCGCGCGATGAGCGGTTCCGAACATATTTTCACCGGCATCAGCGAGGGCGGTTATTGGGGCAGCGAACGAAGCGTCACTATGTGAGGAGGGAACAAACGTTGGTAAAGGAAACAAAGCGTTCTTTGATTAACGCAAGATACAGGCTTATTGATTCAACGAAAACAAACTTCCTAGTCAATTTGATATATGCGTGTCGAGGAAAGAAAGATAAATATACTTCACTTATGCTTATAAGTATTCTTTTTTTACTACCCGCTCTTCAGCGTCCACCATCACTTGTAATGCAAAAAGGAGAACAGGTTTATCGAATGGAAAAGGCAGAGAGGTCGGCTGGAACTGTAGTATCAGGCCTGCTACTCTGCGCAAGGCAAATGTGACTCTCGAAGTGCATAAAAAGGCAGGCCCGTAATAGTCGCCGGTTGCCATACCCCCCCCCCCCCTCATAGGTTGTGTTGTTTCGCTTGTCAATGTCTGTGTGAATTTGCTGGAGCTTGTAGTTCCATTGTTTCCTAACCTCTTGAGTGAAAAGTAAGGACTTACGAGGCCAGATAATTGTTTGCTTTAGTGCTGCTCCTGTGGCTACGCTGGCCGACAACGGGACCAGCACTCTACAACGAATACTTTCCTGCTACGCCAAAAAAAAGTATGTTCTGTGCAGCTGTGCTATCTCGGCAGCTGCACGACTGACATTTTGCTGGTTTGCTTTCCGCATTGAAAGCTCGAAACACGCATCAAGTCGAATGGCGGGACATCTGAAAATACAGCTCTAAGGACAGGATTTTGCGCCTGGGTTATGAACAGAAGTGAGGTCCTTTTGTTCTCAGGCATGCCACCGCATTATTTTTCCGTCCGCCGGAAGTGTTCCCTCGTCACACCGATGACGATAAGCCCAATGAACTGCGATGAACAGCCATGGTTTGAACGTATGGCCTTCCATGGAAGCTTCGTCACTAGGCACATTTACATTGCAATTATAGCGTCGGCTGAACTTGAACTCTGTATTTCTGTATGTAATAAAGTGAGTAGGTGCAATAATTTACAACAGTGAAGGAACGCTACAAAGTACGAGCGATAGTGTCAGCATCAAAATGACATCACTTAAGATGCCGAGCGAAATGTCCGTTGCAGCATGTTTATGTTTTCATCGCTTTTTGCATTGTCATTCGTTTGTGTGTTTTAATTATTATTATATTATTATTATTATTATTATTATTATTATTATTATTATCACTTGTAGGACATATAGCGAAATGGAGTACCCATATTTTTTTTTAATGAAGTATAAAAGAAAACATTGAGCGTTAATGTTTACATAATTTGGGTCTTTAATAGTCTACTAAAACGCACAATCGCTACAAATTGCGGCTCCACCTACGGAGGTGTCCAAATTGAAACGCGCAAAGCGTGTCAATGCGCTCGCTTGCCCGCAACAAATTCAGCCCGTTTGTGAGGGCTCTTAATCGCCCAACAAACCGCTAGTTTAGGCATTCAGTTTTGCTGCATTCTGCACTGCGACCACATGTGACACTATATATATATATATATATATATATATATATATATATATCTGATTTGAAGCAGCGGTAAATTTATGAATAATCATAATATATCGGGATTCGACAAAGAAGCACGTCATATTCAGTTGACCTATCCTGCAGAACATACTATACAAGTCATTTTCTCATCACGCCGTCGATCATGGTCTTTGGTAGTATATATATATATATATATATATATATATATATACTGGATTGCAATGCAGCGCAAAACAAAGCCGCGAGGTGTTTCACTGCAAAGAACTACAGTAAACCCCTCTACGAAAACACTACTATCAAATGCTTTCAGCATATTTTGCTGTGGGAAAAATACAACAGCACCAATACAGTTATAATTAGGCGCACATTGAATGACAGACCAGTGTGCAATGTTGCATTGTAAACATCACCTTGCCGCGACGTATGGTGTTTTAAGTTATCATCCTCATCAGCCTGGTTACGCCCACTGCAGGGCAAAGGCCTCTCCCATACTTCTCCAACTACCCCGGTCATGTACTAATTGTGGCCATGTTGTCCCTGCAAACGTCTTAATCTCATCCTCCCACCTAACTTTCTGCCGCCCTCTGCTACGCTTCCCTTCCCTAGGAATCCATTCGGTAACTCTTAATGACCATCGGTTATATTCCCTCCTCATTACGTGTCCTGCCCACTCCCATTTCTTTTTCTTGATTTCAACTAACATATCTTTAACTCGCGTTTCTTCCCTCACCCAATCTGCCGTTTTCTTATCGCTTAACGTTACACCTATCATTCTTCATTCCATAGCTCGTTGCGTCGTCCTCAATTTAAGTAGAACCCTTTTCGTAAGCCTCCAGGTTTCTGCCCCGTACGTGAGTACTGGTAAGACAGAGCTGTTATAAACCTTTCTCTTGAGGGATAATGGCAACCTGCTGTTCATGGTCTGAGAATGCCTGCCAAACGCACCCCAGCCCACTTTTATTCTTCTGATCATTTCAGTCTCATGATCCGGATCCGCAGTCACTACCTGTCCTAAGTAGATGTATTCCCTTACCACTTCCAGTGCCTCACTACCTATCGTATACTGCTGTTCTCTTCCGAGACTGTTAAACATTACTTTAGTTTTCTGCAGATTAATTTTGAGACCCACTCTTCATCTTTGCCTTTCCAGGTCAGTGAGCATGCATTGCAATTGGTCCCCTGAGTTACTAAGCAAGGCAACATTATCAGCGAATCGCAAGTTACTAAGGTATTCTCCATTACCTCTTATCCCCAATTCTTCCCAATGCAGGTCTCTGAATACCTCCTGTAAACACGCTGTGAATAGCATTGGAGAGATCGTATCTCCCTGCCTGACGCCTTTCTTCATTGGGATTTTGTTGCTTTCTTTATCGAGGGCTACGGTGGCTGTGGAGCCGCTATAGAAATCTTTCAGTATCATTACATACGGCTTGTCTACACCCTGATTCCGCAATGCCTCTATGACTTCTGAGGTTTCGACTGAACGAAACGCTTTCTCGTAATCAATGAAAGCTATATAGAAAGGTTGGTTATAGTCCGCATATTTTTTTATCACCTGATTGATAGTGTGAATATGGTCTATTGTTGAGTAGCCTTTACGGAATCCTGCCTGGTCCTTTGGTTGACGGAAATCCAAGGTGTTCCTGATTCTATTTGCAATTGCCTTAGTGAATACTTTGTAGGCAACGGACAGTAAGCTGATCGGTCTATAATTTTTCAAGTCTTTGGCGTCCCCTTTCTTATGGATTAGGATTATGTTAGTGTTTTTCCAAGATTCCGGTACGCTCGAAGTCATGAGGCATTGCGTATACAGGGTAGCCAGTTTCTCTAGAACAATCTGCCCACCATCCTTCAACAAATCTGCTGTTACCTGATCCTCCCCAGCTGCCTTCCCCCTTCGCATAGCTCCCAAGGCTTTCCTTACTTCTTCCGGCGTTACCTGTGGGATTTTGAATCCCTCTAAACTATTCTCTCTTCCATTATCGTCGTGGCTGTCACTGGTACTGTATAGATCTCTATAGAACTGTTCAGCCACTTGAACTATCTCATCCATATTGCTAATGATATTGCCGGCTTTGTCTCTTAACGCATACATCTGATTCTTGCAAATTCCTAGGTTCTTCGCTATTTTTAGGCTTCCTCCTTTCCTGAAAGCCTGTTCAATATTATTCATATTTTACTTCCTTATGTCAGCTGTCTTACGCTTGTTGATTACCTTCGAAAGTTCTGCCAGTTCTATTCTAGCTGTAGGGTTAGAGGCTTTCAGACATTGGCGTTTCTTGATCAGATGTGATCCGGTGTTAAGCTCGCTGACGCATTTAATGATTTTTTCACAAGTATCGGTAACACTCGGTCTCTATCCTCTCAGGCTAGTAACTACGTATGCGCTCATAATGACAACACAATGTACCTTCATCCTGTAACAGTGAATGAAGTTGCGTCCGTTATAAAAGCCTTGAATAATAGCACCAGTTGTGACATAGACGGTCTTCAAGTTGGCCCTATTAAACACGTGGTTGACATTATTGCCCCAGTACTCGCTCATATTTTTAACACGTGCTTGCAATCAGCAATTTTTCCGGCGAAAATGCAGTTTGCAAAGGTTACTGTTATTTATAAAAAAAGGAGATCGTAATGATCTGAGAAATTACAGGCCGGTATCCATTCTACCCGTGTTTTCAAAAGTGTTCGAAAAAATTTTGTGTCCAAAGGTGACACACTTCATTGAAAAACATAACTTGTTAACACCACATCAATACGGTTTCCGTAAGAACAAATCAGTCGAGTTAGCATTACTAGAACAGAAAGAATATATACTAACAGAGTTTGAGAACAGAGCAATAGTTGTTGGTATTTTTGAAGACTTTTCAAAAGCATTTGATTTAGTTGACCATAATATTTTGCTGGAGAAATTACAGAATTATGGGGTACGAGGACAGTCACTATCTCTTATAAAATCCTACCTTTCCAACAGAGCCCAAGTTGTTAAAATAGATACTTTTACTTCAACAGCCAGGACTGTCCTTAGCGGAGTGCCCCAGGGAAGTATTTTAGGCCCTATACTTTTTAATATTTATATTAACGATATCGTCAACATAAACCCTCAGGCAAGATTTATCATCTATGCAGATGACACCAGTATTTTTTTCGCAGGTAATGACATCCATACTCTCATTAAACAATGTAACAGTACAATGAAATCCTTAGAGGAATGGTCGAAACTAAATCTAATGAAGGTAAATGAGAGCAAAACGAAAGCAGTTATATTAGGAAAGTGTTAATCGGCCTATTACACCTGTTATTTGGCTCAGTTTGATTACAACATTTTTGACATGATTATCCCAAGACATGTTCGCGGAAAAGACGACACCCAGACATTTGAAATTCTCGACTATTTCAATACTGCGCGAGTTTAATTTAATATCTTGATGCAGAGGTATATGTTTATGTTTCGGCTTAAGGTACATTCTTCCTACGCGCATTAAACTCTTGCTATATAATGCCCTTTTTTATTCACACTTGAACTATTGTCAGTTAGTGTGGGGAAACACGACATCCAACAATCTAGAGCTTATTCACTTAGTACAGAAAAAATATCTCCGACATACATATAATGCTCCCTACACTGCATCGACAATAACTTTCTTCATGAACACCTGGGTAATTCCAGCGTATAATCTGTACAAATATCGATTAAGTCGTGTCTATAAGGCAGAAGTCTATAAGAATGTTTTTAATCTGCATAAACTCGCCCAATTGCAAACTAGACCACCATATTATAGCACAAGACACTTTGAAGACTGGGCAGTACCGACACCACGGTCAAACTATGGGAAGCAGTGTCTGAGGTATACATTACCCACACTCCTAAACTATTACAATTCGGTTGGTTTCAATCTTTTCTCTTCGTCTCTCAATGAGCTCCGGCTGATATATGTGATTGATTTGTAATACTTCTATGACCATTATATGTGTATTTTTCCTTGATGATCGTCGTGACTTCTTGAGTAATGTATATGATGTGCAATAACATGTATGTACGGTATACATGCGTATATTTGAATGAAAGAATGTGATGCTGCTTCTGTCCAAATGAGGGATGGGGGACTTGTCAAGCTGTTCAATGGACAGCTTTTTTCCTCCACCTCTCCATCTGTATCTTACAAGATCTCTACCTTACAAGATGGAAATAAACTTTCATTTCATCTTTCGTCTCCTGCGATAGCTTGCTGGTATCCTGTCTAACGGAGTTAGTACCGACTTCTATTGCACACTCCTTAATGATGCCCACAAGACTGTCGTTCATTGCTTCAACACTAAGGTCTTCTTCCTGAGTTAAAGCCGAATACCTGTTCTATAGCTTGATCTGGAATTCGTCTATTTTCTCTCTTACCGCTAACTCATTTATCGGCTTCTTATACACCAGTTTCTTCCGTTCGTTCCTCAGGTCTAGGCTAATTCCAGTTCTTACTTTCCTATGGTCACTGCAGCGCACCTTGCTGAGCACGTCAACTCCTTGTATGATACCAGGGTTAGCGCAGAGTATGAAGTCTACTTCATTTCTAGTCTCGCCGTTCGGGCTCCTCCACGTCCACTTTCGGCTATCGCGCTTGCGGAAGAAGGTATTCATTATCCGCATATTATTCTGTTCCGCAAACTGTACTAATAACTCTCGCCTGCTATTCCTAGTTCCCATGCCATATTCCCCCACTGCCTTGTCTCCAGCCTGCTTCTTGCCTATCTTGGCATTGAAGTCGCCCATCAGTATAGTGTATTTTGTTTTGACTTTACCCATCGCCGATGCAACGTCTTCATAGAAGCTTTCGACTTCCTGGTCATCATGACTGGATGTAGGGGCGTAAACCTGTGCAACCTTCATTTTGTACGTCTGATTGAGTTTCACAACAAGACTTGCCACCCTCTCGTTAATGCTATAGAATTCCTGTATGTTACCAGCTATATTCTTATTAATCAGGAATCCGACTCCTATTTCTCGTCTCTCCGCTAAGTCCCGGTAGCACAGGACGTGCCCGCTTTTTCGCACTGTATATGCTTCTTTTGTCCTCCTAACTTCACTGAGCCCTATTATATCCCATTTACTGCCCTCTAATTCCTCCAATAGCACTGCTAGACTCACCTCACTAGATAACGTTCTAGCGTTAAGCGTTGCCAGGATCATAATCCAATGGCGGCCTGTCCGGAGCCAGGGATTCTTAGCACCCTCTGCTGCTTTGCAGGTCTGACCGCCGCCGCGGTTAGTTGCTTCGCAGCTGCTGGGGACTGAGGGCCGGGGTTTGATTGTTGTGTTCATATAGGAGGTTGTGGCCAAGTACTGCACCAGGGTGGCCAATCCTGCTCTGGTGAGGGAGTGCATTACCGGTTCTGGTCACCGGGATCAGGCCACACTCCAGGCCTGTTTATGCAATTTTGTCAACACGCGGATTTTTTTATATTCCGGTGGAAAATTGCGCGGCACCGGGATTCAAACCACGGACCTCTTGCACGCGAGGCGGGTGTTCTACCTTCACGCCACCACTGCAGATCCTACGCCACCGCTTCATGTTTTAAGTAAGAGTTAAAATTTCAGGATGAAACAGTTATAATGCAACAGGATTTGAAAATCGCGAGGCATATGGACAAGTACACGGGCGCTATAGCGTATACCTATTCCAAACTTTTCTATTCCAATTCTGCAATCAGCCCAGCGCGATCGTTCAAAACCTTTTCTGGACAACTCCCACTGCACCTGTCTGTCACGCGACGTCCCAAAAACTGCGATAGCTCCCCATGTTATGTGACGTGAGCACACTGGTTATGCATGATTTTGCCGAGCAAAAGAAAAATAGTTATTTCTGATTCGATACGTTTCCGCCAAAAGCCCTCGGCTATTGGCCAAATGTTTTCAGGCTGCACCCACTTCACCTGGTTATCACTTGACGTCACGAAACCGCAACAACTCACGGCGTAAAAATGACGTGTACAGTCTAAAAACAAAGAGAGTTCTGGGCACTCTCTTTGAGGGAGTATCTGCTTGTCCCATATTTCGCTCTCTTTTCAAGAGTAGATCAACCCTCACTGAGAGAAAATAGGGCAACTCCTCCTGACAGAGTTTTGTTGCTCCACCGCTAGGGAGAACTAGTACTCTTTCACAGAGCGCTAATACTTTCACCGCAGGGGTAATAGCACTCCACCAGACCGAATGCTTCTACTCCCCCAGGCCGAGTGTTTCTACTCCCCCAAAGAGTCCTAGTACTCTTCCCAATAGTGTAAAAGCACTATGTAGATCCATGGCCACGTTTGAAGGGATTCGCAATACTTACATGTGGGGAATATTTTATTCCTTCATAAGCAACTTCTGCACTCACGCTTGGTGAATGGGATATAATCTGTAGTCGCCGAGTTACTCACATGAAACATTTTCTCTCGAAAAGGTCAAATCTTTATTGATCAGTCACAAGAGAAACTGAGTAATAATTTCAGAAACACACAGACAAACACTTAAAATCAGATTACAATGATGCCCATTAAATTTGGAACACATCTTGTAATAAAACATAAGTATAATCTTTAAAGTATGATCAGTATTACAGTGTAGAAATATTCTTTAATTTTAATTGGTCCCTTCTTTTCAAAAATAAAGTATACAATTTAAAGTTAAACATGCAACAAACATGTACAAACTCACAATGTTTGACACTGTGATCGAAGAGAAATATGCGCCACATTACTGGCCAGCAAACACATTTCTGGTACGAAACGCGTGCAATTATATGGCAAAGGTTACCAGATGAGCTGCTACGCATGGGGCTGGTAATGTAGATAAATTGTGCAAGAAACTTTTTTGTGTTCGATATTCTAAGACAGCCGCTCATTTGATAATGTCCTGTACAGCGTATGGATGTTCATGACGGCGAGTACAGCTCATTTAGGAATATGTTGTAAGTTCTCATTTAAGGCCACAAGTCTAGCTAGCTTTGCTTATATTTCCAACAACGTTATTCATGTATGTCCTGCACCCCATTGTTTCTGAGGGTGTCTTGTGGATCTGCAGCAATATCCTGCCTGGTCTCAAACCGCTACAGGGGCGTATTATAGTTCCTATTCGGTTGGCCTCCTCACGAAAGTAGTTTCGTGGTGCTGTTGGAATTAATCCGTTACACTCTCTCAGAAATAAATAAAATAAAATTTATGATATTAGCTAGTATGTAGGCAATAAGTATAAGACTGCAAGGAGCATTGGCATTAAAATCTTCCACATCAAATTTCTTGTCATATATGGTAGCTTTTCATTCCCATTATGGTAAGAATGCTATACTTCTGAGGAGTAGCTTGCATAATTACCTCAATTATTGTGACTCGCAGAATATGCAATCTAACTGAAGTATAGCATGGCTTCAGACGCGAACTAAAAATCATATGGGATGAATATGATGCATCAAAGGCAACATACGACGACGCATATGACGCATCAGGCGACAGGCAGGGAAGTGCACGAAATAGACAACCAAAGAAGCAAAACATAAACTGAGAATGGCACCATCCTGTTTCATATATCCCTTCCATGCACGGGGATATTGCATGCGACTATGCATATACTTTCACAGTGAACAAACTACCTGAAACCAAAGCTTTTTTCCTACTGAAGTGGTTAAGATGCGCTAAAGTAAGAAAAATTATCGCACTTGCAGAATCCATCTCAGAACAAGTAACACTGTGCACTTTATCATAAGTGCAGAATAATCATGTCTACAGAAGCCATGAAACTATGGGGCTTTCGTTAACGCTATATGTTCACATCCGCCAATTCATGAACAAGTGTTCTACTCAGATGCTCTCAGTTCTTTGCATTGAACACATCTCTACCTCCACTAGCATACTTCGTAGCCATATACTTTGAAGAAACCACAATTTTATTTCAAATTTAATTTTCAATTTCAAGTGACTCTCTGGCTTCTAAGACGTAAGTTGTGCACCAGGATGTACACATTTAAAGGCCGTAATTGCTCCTTGCTTTCGCTTCGGGAGAACGAGCGGTTCTAATGAATTCGTTTCGCGAGCATGCACGTAAACGATAATGACTTCATAAACATGGGATTCTCTTCTCCAAATTCTTCCCCTTTCTGGAACCTAAAAGGAAGGCATAATTCTAAAGTTAAGCGTAAGAAATAGATAAAAAGGAAGACATAAGATTTTGCCTGCTTCATGTCAGCATTCACAATACAGAATCACAGTGGTGTCTATTTTCACCCTTGCATTCACATGCTGTTAAATGTAAGCTATTCAAGCTGTTAAATGTATGTAAGTACCTAGCGAAACATGAGCTGTAGCTTTTTACAGTGAACACAGGCGCCGTACTCATTGCAAGTATCTATCATGTCACTAACCTAATCAGCAATTTCATTGTACCACTATCTTTTTATCACGTGGATATGCACTCTAAAAACAAAGAGAGTTCCGGGCACTCTCTTTGAAGGAGTAGCTGCTTGTCCCATATTTCACTCTCTTCTCGAGAGTAGATCGGCCCTCTTTCAGAGAGAGTAGGTCAACTCCTGTTGACAGGGTTTTGTTACTCCACCGCAAGGGATTGCTAGTACTCTCCCGCAGAGTGATAATACGCTTCCTACAGGGAGTGCTAGTACTCTTTCGCAGAATGCTAATACTCTCCCCGCACGGGTAATAGTACTGCGCCAGACCGAGTACTTCTACTCCCCCAATCAGAGTGCTTGTACTCATTCAGAACAGAGTGCAAGTACTCTTCCCAATACCCCCTTAGCCAAGTCCTGGCCACGCATGCAGGCAAGAAATCAGATCAAATTAGGGCCTCTGATATACTGCTCCCTAGGCGGCTCCTCAGAAACAGTGGCCCAATTCCAAGCGGCCTTCAGAATAGGCATGCGGAATGTTATGCAGGATTTTAAAGTAATTTTTCCTAGCTATTTGCTGCTTGCCATGAGGCGTCACTACTCTGAAGCGGCCTGCGCGTTTAAAGCGGCCTGAGCTACAGGCACAATAAAAAGAAATTAGAAATGACTATTTGATGGTGAAAAGCTGTTGCAGAAAAACTTTGAGCGCTTTCTTGAAATGCTTCCTTCTGTGCGTTTAGTGATGGGCGGTGAAAGGCAAATTAGCAGTCTTTCAGGCGTTTGAAATCAGTGAAATGCGACGTTTTCTTTTGTTTGCATTAAAGTTAACGATGTTGTTGAACAAGTTATTGCCTGTCCAAACTACTAAACACATCGCACGAGGTCCTTGAATTTACTGTGTCGGGGCCTCGAAAGTCCTTGAAAACCATTGAATTTTTTTTTCAATATTGCTACTAACCCAGTAGAACAACTGTCATGGAGTAAAAACCTTCACTGAATAGGGGCTTATACGCAGAGCACAGAAAGACTAGAAATGCAGTAGTGGGCATGGAGGGCCCTGAAAAAAATGTGCCACGTCTGCTCGTGTGCCTTATGTTTCAGTACCGACTGTCGCATTTTTAATAGAACTGCACTTTCTGTTCTACTCCAATAAACGCAACATTACCAACTCCAGTGTGGGGCAGACCTTCAGCCAGTGCAGAACTCTTTCTGTACATCCCAGTCAGCTCTGTCATTTTTGCAGCATTGTAGTACAAGATTTGTTAAATTGGTTTCGCAGAATATGAGCAATATACTCTTAAATTAGCTGTTTATTTGTATGTACAAGTTCAGGTCCTCAGTTTGGTTGCATGATAAATTGCCATACCTTAATAGATACAAGAAACAATTTTATTACAGTTTGGCACTGTATAAATTCAACTATACATCGCAAGTACTGTGTCCTGACCACTATTATTCACATGTGTAAAGCCATCACAGCAATTCTTCAATAAATATCACAGTCATTAGTGACATACACTTTGTAGCTACTTTATATGAGCCTAATCTATACAAATGGTCCCTGTGTAGCTAGACATGACTAGTGCCACCCGAGTACTATTACTCACAGGTGAAAAACCAACAAAGCAGCTCCTTAAAATATATCGCAGCGCTTAGTGACGCACATGCTGTAATTCCCTTGTAAAAGCTTAATACAAACACGTGAGCACACAGAAAGCTAGCATTGGGCCTACATGGAATACCACCGCCTCAATACTAATTCACAAGTGTAAAACCAACCAAGCAGTTCTTTAAAAAATACCACAATGCTTAGTGACATACATGTTGTAACTAGCTTATATAAGCTTAATACAAACATGAGAACGTACACAAAGCTAGCGATGCACCTATATAGAAGTGCGGCCGTCTGAACACTATTATTTGCAAGTGTAAGCTCAACAGAACAGTTCGTTATAGTGACGCACATTTTGTAACTGCCTTATACAAGCTTAGTGAAAGCACAAGATGGTGGAAAAAAAAATAAATATAAAACTTGCTCTATGCAGACACAAACAGATCAACACAATATAGTAAACACCGCTTTGAAGACACATGTGGCTGTGGGAGAGCGCAGTGCTGTAACGGTTGAAACTTTCATCCACAAAAGTATTGAGCAATGCTTACACCACACGCAATAAAGTGCTGAAAGGCCTCGTCTAACGTAGCTTTTTTAATTCAAATTTCTTCAATATTGGGCTCTCTTGCAGATAAGGCACCTGAAAAAACTGACCTGATTTTACACCTGCCACATGCATACAATGCATTCAGATATAACTGGTAATAATAATAATTATAAAAGCCGTTTAAAACTTGATAGTGTGATGAAGATGCATGACTAGAAAAGTTTTGTCTCCCTCGTACTTGTTAAAAAGGTGTAAGTACGACACGTGTTCTTTTTTTTCTCACTTTTTGCCTTAATGAACTTTCGGGAACCTCGAACCCACAAAAACAAGATAGTTCTGTGTCAATAGTGTTATAAATAATTTTCTGTTAAAGCTTTTTTACAGACAAGTTGCAGTCTAGTTCCTGGAGGTTGAGCTGTATCATGCAAAATAACATGGAAAGTAGTCACAAAGGAGCATGGCACTATGTCATAATGTTCCTTTCAGTTGACTCTCTTGCCCTACAAGTCGCTGCTCACTGTGGCCAGTGATGCAGCAGCAGTGGCTGTGTGGTTTTCATCGCACTTCTGTCCTATGCCATCCTTACCAGAGTTCGTGGCACATAGATACCCAAATTTCGATAGTGTTGCTTTCTGAGGTGGTTGCTTTTGATTTGCTCAATATCAGTTGGCACTTCAGCTGCATCAAACTTCTTTTTTAACTCTTCAACAACAACGTCAACAACAATCTTATGACACCTGTGTTGTCCTTCAAGTTGCCTACAAAGACCACTTCATCTAGCAACAACACTGACAGTCACTACTATCTTCGAATGGGGGCGAGGTGTGTCCCACCATGTGTTCCACATTGTTGTCGCTATGTGGGCTGGCGGGGGAGGAAACAACTGTAATATGTTTGCATTTGCATATCTTAAAGTGATGCTTGTACTGTGTCATAACCCATAACTTAGTCTTGCACTTGCTGCACAAGAGCACTTGCTCACAGTCGTGGTGAAAAGCTTTTGTACGTTGAGCAAATGAGTTGTATGCACTACAAAAAAAGTCACAGTGATAGCAATGTTGCTCTACCAGGCCTGGTGCGGTTCCTTCTCACATTGCTGCGGATGCTGACGCGCTGCTGCTTGCCTTGTACACTGCTGCAGCTGCTGTAGACTTGGCAGTCTCTGTATCTATTGCTGCCATGTCATCTGTCATGGTAACTTCAGGTGGTATCGGGCTCACTTCTGCAACAGAGATGTTGTTTACCCCTTGAGGGCTCTCGTCGTCAGGGCCAATAATTTTTTAGGCATTGTCTGCTGCATCGAAGAACCAATAAGAACAGCCTGTATTAATAAACATATCTCTAAAAAGTACGGACATCAAACTTAACCACAAGATTTGCACATCAATGACCAGGCTTAATGAATAATATTTGCGGGAGGAGTTACACAATTGTGTGTGTACATTACAGTTAAGCCTAATTCGAAGAGATACTCAAGAGGCATGGGAAACATGTCTCTCGAAACCAAAAATTTGAAAACCCTGAGGAGCCAGACTAGATCACTTTATTATGCATCATCACTAAAGTATGTTTAGATATATCTGAAGGAATAATTGCTCAGGGTGGCTTGGGGCCCCTAAACCACTTCTCGACAGTTTTTTGAACATTTCAAGTAAACACGCGTATTGAAATCAGAATGTCTTCACAATCGACGATGCCAAACGCCACAGTGCGTAGCACTGCGGGAGAACCACAATATGAAAAAACGACCCTGTGCGCCTCTCTAGGCCTATCCTGCACCCCCCAGTTTGTCCTGACGTCACCAGGCTGTCTCTGATGATGTCGCCAGTTTCCGGTGCTGTCGATTGGTCGAACAAAAGTGTACGACTGCCGGCAAGGCATGCAAGCAAATACACAAACTCCTTCTTCCTCGTCGCGTTGGTCACGATGCCATTGTGGGCAGCCAATGGCGGCAAAGAACAGAAACACCAACAGAAGGGTCTCCGTATGAGGCTCTTCAACACGAGTCACCATACAGTTCCATTGTATTGGCGAGGTCATTAGCGCCACCCCTCGCAGGACGACGGACCAGCGCGGCCGCAACAGAGCTCGTTGGTGATGGCCTGCCCCGTAACATTTGGAGGTTTACTAGGCGAGGAAAAGACGATACTGTCCAGAGGGCGTGTACCAGATGAAAGAGTAAAATGAGCGGGGACTACTTTTTGATAATCAAACACACGTAGCTCCACTATTACTGCACCATTTCGAAAAATTCTCGTGGCTGCGTGTTCGTTGCCTTATCGTGTACAACTGCAACACCGCAACTAAATTTGAACCTCGGTGGTTTAGGGGCCCTTTAAAGAAGACATTCGCAGCTTTTTAGTGACTGTAGATTGTGTTAGCTTCCTTCCCAACTTCTGGAAGTTAAACACTTCACTTCGCAAGCCTTGTTGCTCGCAATACTTGTGCGGTGCTCTTAGACGCTCGTCAGCTTTCACTGCCGACGCTTTCTGCCCTGCACTGTCCTCGTTGGCCTCCTTTTCTAGTTCATGCTTAAAGAGGCATGCGCAATTGACTTGTGTGAGGATTGCGTGATCTTTACGCCCTTCGGAGCATACAAGGTGCACGAAGTAAATGTGCCTGGGTTGTGTCCCTTCGAAGTAGTGAATACTTAATAAGTCATTCTTAGTAACAAAGGTGTCTCTTGTATACAGTGCTCTTAACGTGGCAAACATCTGAAAACCAACCAAACCATCTTCAGATGTCTCTTACAACCAAGTGTATCTTGTAATGAGATTCCACTGAAAATTTTTCATCTATGGATCATCTGCATGTACACATAGTCACAAAGACACGTTGTGTGGAATGGCGAATCAGGAATCAGCTCGTACTCTTACTTTTTGGCCCGAACATAAGCAGCTGATAACAAAATGATAAAAAAGCAGGCAATGAGGCTAGCATGGAACATAATCCTCCTGCTCTAAACAGTTTTTTGGGCCCACACCATTCCCTCATATGACATAAGGAAACAACTTGATTGCAATAACGGCTGCATGTGATCTGAGTTGACTGAAACAAACGATAGGTAAGGTTGTCCTGTATGTAAATTTATCAAAGTGCTTTTTAGATGTCCTGCTGGCGATCCTGGCTGCACGATGCTTCTCAGGCTTTTTGGCAGATTGCTTTTTTTTTCATACCACTCTTCTTTCTGGTTCTCTCCCCTTTCCCCTCCCCCTTGTGTAAAATAGCACACCTGAAGTATCAAATCTGTTGAATGAACGTGTGTATCAAACCTGTTAACATGCGTGCTGCTCTGTGGTCTGTGTTGTATTTTTGCGTTGTACAAGTCAATTCAAGATGAAAGATGGAACGCCCGTTACTTTAGTTTAATTTATGTGCATCTATATATATACATTTCAAAACAGGAGAGAGGCATATATATATATATATATATATATGCCTCTCTTCTGTTTTGAAATGTATATATATAGATGCACATACAATTAAACTAAAGTAACGGGCGTTCCATCTTTCATCTTCAATTGACTTGTACAGATCCATATGATAAGTGATGTAATGGGCACAGCGAAAACCTTTGAATGTTTTACTATGGTACATAAAAAGGCTCTCCTGAATGTACATATAATTCAAAATAGGAGAGCGATATATATACTTATATATATATATATATATATATATATATATATATATATATATATATATATATATATATATATATTATACACATATATATGCCTGTTAAATAAATCCATATGCCTGTTAGCAACTCAGTAGTTGCTGATGGTTTCATAAGCTTTAGACTACACAATAAAGTAATCTAGACAACTTTGTTGGAACAATTGCACATAATTAGGACACCATTTAAATACTAACCCAATTAATTACCTACAATCTCTCACTCACTAAGGGATAATACTGCTGAAACATTGGTGGAGAACTCAGATTAACACAGCCTATAAATGACAAGCTTTCCTTGAGGAAAACAGCTATAACAGCGATTAGTTTTCTTGATCATTTTATGTGCTAGCTTTGATTTGAATGTCATGCAGTACTATAAAATATGAAGTGATGCATTTCTAGCAGTAGAAGGCGTCGTAAGCCTCATGGTACAACTGATTTTTGCACTGTTTGTGTCAGTGAGCCGACACATACAAAAAAAAACCGAATTCACACATACATATACAGTGCCAAATGCACTTCTCCTTCTGAAAATGTAGCCACCAGTTCCAATGCTGCTGAAAGGAAAGGTTACATAGATTGCGAGACTGCATGGAACTACGACTTATGACTGTAAGTGTATGATGTGCTGATTGGAGAGGTAGTCACATGCTATTTCTAGTCTCTTTTAGAAGCATTACCAAAGGCTGAATTAAAATCTATTCATAAGTCACGAATTTTACGCATTTACAGTTTGGCTAAATACCTTGTGAGAAAAGACATGTTTACCTGGAATAGCAACCTTTTTTCCTGCTACAAAATTTTCCTTCGACTTAATGAAATAACTTTACAGCGTCATAATATAAAGCGTTTCTCACAACTACTTGCCGGCAGTGGCGTATTACAGTGTTTATACCTGACTTATTGGGCGACAATACTGCCAAACATAAATGCTTCACGAACACGAGAACACGCCCCTCGCAGAGAATAGCAACCATATGTGCCTCTGTGAGACATGATGACACCTTTGTGGTCAAAATGTACATTAGAACGATATCACCATCTCATTAAAGAAAGCCTCAGTAAAAGGCAGCAGCCAACTGCATAATGTAAAATTGCAACTGATGTCCACTTACTGGTGGCCTGTGTTTGAGTCACTTCTGGCAGTTGGCTGGGTGCTGCAAAACATACAGGGTCATGTCAAATGTCGAAAATATATACACGCTGGCATTTCATAAGTCGCAAAACGAACGAGTAAACTAATAAACAACTGTAATGTAAACTTATTACACATCGTAAGATAGGCTGTCAACTGGTAATGCACTACGCGAAAAACCTAATGCATATGATAGACTACAAGTATACACACGAAGCTGACACAAAATTTAATTCGCTCTAGGTTTTTCCGTGCAATATAATATATTCAAATTATTATGTCTCGTGGTTGGAGCGAAATGAGTGTAAATTACGCACTAAATTATGTACCCTGGAAAACTTTTCTTCAATATGCACCTGTGCGCGCTTCGAATGAGTAGCCTTGTAAAATTTACGTACATGGCATTTAACATAGTTGCTGAACACGGATTTCCTTTGCCCCGTGTCGCGTACAGTGAGCAACATATATCTGCCCCCCCCCCCTTGTTTTTGTACTAGCCATACTGCGTGCCACTGCACCTATACACACATGAGTAAACCTCACGACACCGAAATAAAAAAAGACGCGCCAATCACCCATGCCTGCATGTTGTACTGGGCCTAACCTAACCAAGCGTGGGCTGTTGCTTTTTATCGTAAACACAGGCACCGTGCTCATGCAAGTATGTATCATGTCTCTAAGCAAATATACAATTTCATTGTACCACTATTTTTTTATCACATGGATGTATCTGTTGAGAGGCAAGACAAAAAGCAGTCACTTCTCAGAACTAATCAGCTTTTTTTAAACACATTTCTAACTTTTCAATGACACTTTCTGCTATGTGTTTGTCTCCAGAGAGCAAACTTGATTTAACTTTCCAATCAGAGACGATACATAAATATACTATGTTTAGATGACTGCCTAGAGCACGTGAGAATTTTCATCTTGGTGTAACATACTGTATCTTGATTTTGTTGACATCTGGTCAAATGGTACACCCAATATACCCACACACTAGTTTTTGTGTCCAAATTGCATGCTAATGTATTTTAATTTTTTGGCATTCGCTCCTGTGCACTACTTGAAGTCGCACTGCACTGGCTTTTTCACATCCTCGTGTCCTTGCAGCTGCCTTCTTACGTTGTATAAAGCGGGTGCCTGAAAAATAGCGTGTGCAAAAGTCAACACAAGGGCGTGGTGCAAAAAAGACAGTCAAGGCCATGGCAATAAAAGAAAGTCATAGCTCTTAGTCTTCCTAGTGAAATGCATGCAAAACATCCAAATGACTGCAACTGTCAACTGCTAAACTAACCTTCATTTTTAGATTAAGACAAAAAAATGGCTGTGGCTTAGCTAAGGCTAAGCCCAGGATGCGAAGCACACTAGCCTTTATTTTAGTTGAACCACTGTTTAGCCTGGTGAACTGCTGTTGCTTGGCTATATTTGGTTCGGCTAGACGAAGAAACAACTCATGCGGTACTCTGCTTCGCCTTCAAGAGTGGAATGCGACAGCGTTCCCGTCGACCCGCCAAGGGATGTAAGACAATGGGCTACGGCGCAACGACTACGCGCCCCGCATTGGACGCGGTGAGCGTCGAGCAGCGCAGCGTTCGGCGCGGCAACGAAATGTGCGCCTGAGATAATTTCAGGATCATAGCTGCAAACATGATGCTCAGTAGGGATGAAAATATCGTCCTTCAGTTCAATGGATATATGGATGTGCCTATAGAAAAGGAAAACAAGGCTTGTTATCGCAAGCTTACCCACATTTCAATACTAACAAGAAAGTTCACTGCGGCCTGCATCTAAGCTTACTAAAAGGCATGAACTTATTTTCATTTATGAGGTGCGCAATGGAGTTCATTTTTGACAGACTCGACTACTGCTGCAGTTTGAAATCTAGCATTTTATATTCTTGAAGGCATGTAAAAGTTGCAGTTAAACCGCAGTTATTAGTTTATTAGACCAACTTATTGTTCTGTGTACGACAACACGGAATTAAAGCAACATTTTATTTTGATATTTTATTTCCGTACTAAAAATATTCTAGCGATAAACACATTTTTATCTGCCAAGCAGTAGCAAAATGCACACATTACGCTTGTAACACCCAGAGGAAGGCTGATTTAGCTATTCATGTGACATAACTCTGACACGCCAACTCATATTAGCAAATGCACAGGCATGTCCAAAACAATAAGCGTATGCAAAGTGCCCCTGAAATTGTAATTCCACACAGCAGCCGTTATATTCGATGCCGATGCATAACTAGCTGCTCGACAATTCACCGAATTCGTAGACATAAGAATCCTTTAAGTTTCACACCGTGCTCAAAAACCGCAACAGGAGACAAAACCAGCCCTATAATCACACCATTTCAATACATGAGCAAAAACAGTTCAGTCTTAGGGATAAACACTGTGAGAGCGATTTAGTGCGCGACGGCGACGAGCGACGGCTCCGAGCGACAAAACGGGCCGTCGCTTGAACAGATGGCTCGGTTCTGGAAATCTAGAAATCTTCGCTCGTCGCCCGACAGTGCTATGAGCGACTAGCCAATAGCGCGAAGCCGGAACTGGATGTACATCACTCAAATACTACCGATTCTCGCGCAGAACGAGTAAATGATTGAATTTTAATACGTGGAAGGATAATAACCTACTGCAAGACCTCCGGAAATATTTTATGCTAGTTTTGATAGTAAAATACATCAACGTAAATTACTAAAGCACGCGTCACTCGTGATTGCAGCCCTCATACCGACAACACCGGGGAAGTGTCGCTCAATATCGTCGCTCGCACGGATACGACTTGTAGGCGACGAGCGAACGCGACAGCCATCTTCATCGCGTCGCTTGTAGTTGCCGCGCGCAAGATCGCTTATATAGGGTTTATATTTTTTTAGCATAAAACATGGATTCCTCATGCGTTTTGGGTAAGTTCAAGATGACGCGCCGAATTGACCTCTTGCAGCATGCAGCTGAATGCCTGCGACAATGTTTCTAACTAGCACTGGCGCTGTGTGTAACTTCAGTGGTCGCAGATTCCCCTTGGGCGAGAGAAAGTCTAGCGCACGGCTTATTTATAACAAAAGCATGCTGCCGGCAAAATGACGCCTTCTGTTATGTGATTCCTTATTTCAACTGCGTTCCGTACACAGTAGACTGCCAAACTCAATAAATTGAAACACACAAAACGCACGCTAAGCACGCTCCACAGGCTCGCAATGATGGGTTGGTGAACAAACCATTTTAAGCGTCCTGTTGCCTCACGTCTTATTGAAAATACTATGGTTCTGGCAGCGTTTGCGATGTTCAAAGCTCTTACGGAAAGCGGCAAGTGATAAAAATCACATGCAGTTATCGCGATGACTGGCTTTTTCGAGTGACATTGAGAGACACAGGGCGCTTGCCTAGTCCGTTGTCAATCGCGTCGGCTAAGCGATGCGACGACATGTTGGCGATAGCATGTCATATAGGGAGAATGTGCACCTAAGTTAGAATTCACTTACCTTGGAGGATTTGGTCCTATATCCAAGGAATGACGAACTACTGTCGCGTTTTCCCGACGACGCCAGATGCCTGACACACGATCTTCCTTGGATGGCCTACGTTGCTGCTCACTGGACGAATCACCTTTCTTCGGTGATGTGTTGTTCCGCGATATAGAGCGCGCGCGAGGTGGAGCAACTCCGAATGAAAAAGTAGAGCGCTCGCTACGCGTTCCTTTGAACTGTGGCTGCCTATTCTGTTATATGCAAAACGGTGTGTTCCTAGCTCAGTGTGCGTGATACATCGCCATGTTCGGGGCCAGCCTCCTACAGTTGAAGCAGAAGATTACGCTACGCTTTGTTCTCTATTGCCGCAAGTATAGAACGGGCATTCTACTACCTCTATGAAGGGGAGCGGGCATAAGCACATCTCACTCTCTTGTTGGTGACGGAGTGAACGATGAATTTCACTCCACTCGACATCTTAGGAGAGTAAAACAACGCTTTGAATAGTAAGTCGGCTGCTTCACTCATGCAATACCCTCTCTAGTATTTAGAGTGTACGCGTTAAAGATGCACTAATATGCCGAACAAAACAACTTTTTTTCTTAATAGCCACAGGGTGCTCCGTTTCGAAAGGAATAAAAGATGGCTGCCGCCGATCGTTCAGGCACTGGCTCTCGCACCTCCGGGGATCATGGGTTTATTTTCGTGTATTAAAACTTCTTGCGCGGCCGCGTAACGTTTTCGAGCACTTTCGCCCCATTTCCTACCTCGTTCTGCCAACTCTTCTTTGCTGAGGATCCGTTTTAATGTCATTCTTATGCTGCCGTTGCATGCCGCCGTGATTGTCGACGAGCCACTGCAAGCTAAGTAAGGGAAAGCGGAGCAATCGCAGACGCCGGCACCACCCTCTTCATCGGGTTCTCGACTTTCAGTGCAGTGCCTCGGCCCCATCGAATACCTCTCCTCATCAGCGTGCTCCTCGCCAGTTGTGAGCCAATTAGACAAGAGAAGGCGTTAAGTGTCGTCAATTTTATTCGCTTTTCAAGCAAACGAAACTGACCTCCTATAAACGAGGAGAGCGTTTCACTGATCTGTTCAAAGAACCCTGCGGATGACCGTCCTATGCTTGCGTCGGCGGTTACGCAAATTTAACGTCAGGACATTGGAATAAAAACATATTGGAATAGTTATACATTATAGGGTCCCACAACACAATACTGTGCTGGTTTCCGAGACTGTGTTCTCATTAAAGTGAGCTTTTCTACACCGATCATGTCACTGTCGTGCGGGGGCCGTACTTTGAATGCAATCTGCGACGGGGCCAAAGTGCACGCCTAGCGCGGGCCTCATCTTCAAAGCGATTTACGATGTTCGCAGAGTGCACGAAGTACCGGCGGTGCCGGTAGCTTCGCATGCGCGGTGCTTTCGACATTTACTCTGCGGTAAAGCGAGAGATGCACGAAGGTCAAATCGCTCGTTTATGCTGCGGCGATTCCTCACACTAGCGTTTGTAATAGATAGTCTCCGGGGTCGTCGAGCGGGATGTCTTCATGTTTACTTGTGCGTGCGTGAGATCGTGCATCTTAATTTACTTAGTAAGCGAACGTTTACTACGAGTTTCTACGGCCGACAAACGCAATATTCTCCTTCGCATAGCTATCTCCCAATTTGCTATCAACGTTGATGCTTGGTTTCTAGGGCGAAACTGCGACTTTTTGTATTGCTTTACTGGCTCCAATAGCTATGCCTTTATTTGGTGCTTGGAAAATTCGAAGTTCTTTTCCGTGAGCCAGGAATGAGTACTACACTTTCCTTTTGATGACGTCTTAAATTTCTCGACGCGAACGATATGTAAGGCGCATTGCCCATTACTATCACACTGCGTGGTTTAATGTTAAGCATAAGCTGTTCTGTGAACCACTTCTCGAAGCGGGGCCCATCCATTTTTTGTGCTAGTTGAGAGTGCACTTCGCCGCTTGGAAGCCGTTCGAGAAGCCATCCTCGCTTCCGGCGTGCAACAGGAAGACCCTGCCACCTTTGCCATTGATGCGTGAAGCCCTGTTGTCAAACCTTGCCGAAAAGCTCTCTTCCCGATTGGTGTTGTTCACATCCTCACATAATTTCTCCTTTGCGTGGCTGGCATTGGCCAAAGTTTCGGCAGGGTAGTATATCGGTCTGCAATAAATAACAAACAATACAAATAATTGAAGCATGTGATCAGCTACAAGCATCGCAGTTTCGCCCGATAAAAGAAGCAATGAGATAATGGGCACTGTTTAGCTAATATCATGAAGCAATGAACAGGGAAACTTGTTCCTGCTACCTAACAACCAAGGCATATCGTGTAATGCATCATAAAAACGCTGCCAAGGTGAGTGTCGCGAGCGGCATTGCTGCCGTCGAAATGCAATGATGCACGACGTGAGGCTGCAAAAAGCAGTGGCGTTTGTAACTTCCCGTTCAATGCGGGTTTCACTAATAGAACAGGCAAGCGCTTCTCTTTGTTTCGAAAGTTTGGACCCTTCTGCGTGCTCACTGAAGAGTATTGGGCAGGACTTCACTGCGCGTCCTTTATACAAACGCGAAGAGGCCAGGCGGAGGAGGTGTGTGGAGCTGATCTCCACATTGAGCGTCACCCTTCTCACCAACCCGATCAACTCCACACTCCTTGGTTATCCGGTTAACAGGGACACATGCCCTCACCTCACTGTAGTTAAGAACACACGACACGTCACATGGGCTAACAAGAAGGTGACGCTGGGCACTGAGCATCACATTCTCCACGCACCCTTTCCAACGCAAGGAAACGCAAGCTCGAATAGTTTACTGGAACAAGGTGCGCAGGCAAAATATCCTGCCTATTCTCTGTCCTGGAAACTATGCGGACGGACCTGCGCAAAATCATGCACACGCAGAAGAAACAAGAAACCATAGTACCAACATCGGATGAACATCCCGCGGTTGACAACCACCACCTGTATCTGTGGGAGGCCCGCGAGAGCCTCACGTACAACTGCAAGCGTCAAAAGCATAATTGGACGCTTCGGAAGAAAATGCAAGAGCTAACAACACGGACGGCTGAATAAGCCTTAAACATAGCAGATACAGATTGGACCGTCAAGTGCAACGCTACAGGACATTAGATGTCAAACACACGGACATGGCGGCTGCTTCACAGCCTAATTGACCTCACACACACGCGAAGAGAAACACGAAGACACCTGATTCATGGATTCGCGGATTTCAGCGAACGCAACACAACTAGCGGAAACTCTTCGGGACAGATATCTCTGCGAGCACCAAGATCCTCAAGGCGCGCAATATACATATTCGGGCAGGTAAAATGAGCCCCCAGACGCCCCTCTTCTCCACTAAGAGATGAACGCAGCAGTGGCAAAGATGCATAGAGAAAAAGCTCCTGAAGGTTACGGTCAAGACGCTGGCAAACCCAGCCGACCCTACCCTGAAACACCTTTTGGAATAAATTATAGGTACATGGCGTGCTATGATGCCAGTCCCCTCAGATTGGAAAACAGCCCTGGTCACTTTCCTTCCCAGACAAGGCAACGCAGTCAACACAGACAACCTTCCCCTCTTCTCCCACACTTATGGAAACGATGCATCGGGACAGACTGTCGGAAAACCTACAGTAGAAGGGGAGCTTTGTTCTTGCCATGTTCGGATTCCGTCCTCACCAATCGGCACAAGACCCACACCTTCAACGATGCTGAGAGGTCATGCAAGCAGTGGAGATGAAACACAACTACAGGGTCATATACGCCTTAGATCTGAAGGGGGATTTTGATAACGCGTCATATTAGACCACATTAGCAACACTCATTGCGTACAGAACCCATTCAATTAGATCCATGAGTTTTTATCGGATAGAGCCGCCCTAATAAGCGCAGAAGACTCAGAATACGGATCGTACCAAATGGGTACTCGAAGGACACCGCAAGGGGCGGTACTCTCTCCCATAATGTCCAGCATAGCCATGATGCATCTACCAAGCCAGTTGGCGGCAATAGAGGGCATTCGCCACGCCCTTTCTGCAAATGACAGCAGGATTTCTGCAACACAAGGGATTTTGTATGGAATTGAAGACTGCCTGCAACGGGTCACGGAGATTGTGGACACCTACGCGGCGCGCTGCTTACTCCAATGCACGTCTAACAAGTCGGAATTCCTTCATATCAGGGTCATGCGAAATGCAACACAGACGTCTCCATCATGTTTCCGGCGGCCACAATCAGAAGAGCGGAGGTCAGGGACCTGTACTTACACAGTCACCAAGAGCTCTGGAATGACACAACTATAACGAAATTGATGAAGGTGGGAGACCAGGTGGGTCGCATTATCCGCAGTCTCCAAAAAGAGGAGAGACTTAAGTGCAAAAATGCGTTGTGTCTAGCGCACGCTTCTTTTAACAGCGGGGTGCTGTGGTCCATCCCTTACCTCTACTTCCGCAAACATCACGAAGAGAAAATAGAAGGAATCATTAGGAAGACGGTCAAGAGGGCTTTTCAACTCCCGACCTCAACATCCAGCAGCCGTTTGAAGGCTTTGTGTATAGTCAACTTACTTGAGGTGCTCAGGGAAGCCCATCTCCTCAACCAAAACACACGGCTAGCGTTCAGGCCAAAGTCTGCTTACGTGACTACACAACAAACATAACTCCCACCAACAGAATCGGGCCAAGGCACCACAACGGTACGACTGCAAGACGGGAGGCGCGCACGCGGGTGCTAGAGTTACAGTATGGACAGAAGACAGCTATCTACTACGTGGACGTGGCTGTCACGAACCTCGAAGGGCGGTACATGGCAGCCGCAATTCACGAAGGAACACAGGTGGGTGGTAGCCCATCCACCTGCCTTTAGGGCGTAAAGTGTAACACAAGCTAAGGAGAGAGATAGAGGAAGAGGAAAGGCAAGGAGGTTAACCAGATATCAGTCTCTGGTTTGCTACCCTACACTGGGGATGGAAGATAGGGGTTTGAAGGAGGACAGAGAGGAAAGTGTAAAAAAAAACAAAAGACACGCACACACGGAGACACACAAACGCAAAAGGCGTTCCAGTTAAAGACGTTCACAAAGGCCAGTAGATCACAAAAAGGCACAATAGCGCTTGCACGGCCTGCTTCTGTGACGTTAGGTCCTTTCGATGATGTGGAATTCTTTTTTCCGCCAGCAGGGGCGTTTGCGTCAGTAGGCGTTTGGTGTGTTGCGACACCACGTATCCGAGCACACGAGGGTTGGACCCTCCCGCGTGTAGCCGTGCGCGGCTTAGCCGTCTCTGGGGAAAAGGGGATCCTGGGGGTTGAGCCGATACTGGGTGTTTGGACCTTTAAGGCTCCCCGGCGGAGGCAACACACCTCTTCGGCCTCGGCTTCACATAGACGGCACCTCCAGACTGACCCACCTGGAGGACATCCGCAGTCGCCTTTTCCTGTCTCTCCCTCCTCGAATCTTCGTCTTTATCTCCCACCTTTTGACCTTTCCTGTCTCCTTCTCTCTTCTTTTTACTTCCTTTCTCCTGGCGGCAAGGGTTAACCTTGTGTGGCTATCCAACCTTGGGTACACCACATTTGGTTATAGTGACGGCGTACGACTGGCATCGTGCAGACTTCTATGCAAGCTCTGCCGCGTCCCCTCGTTGGGCTCCGTGGTGGGCGGTCGGCGCTGTTGCCGAATCTATACTTTTTTTCATGGAAACTTCTTCCCCCTCCCTTGCTGATCGCCCTCAGAAACGAGGACGCACCGAAGTTGTCTTCAAGTTTTTTGGACGCCAAACCCAGAATTTTCCCTGCTTCCACGTTATTCATTCCGAAAAGCCAAACAAAGCAGTGCGAAACATTTCACCATTCCTTGTTTCAAAGTCCGTGACTGATGTTTATGGTCGAGGATACAAGGTGTCGAGGATGGTAAGCGGCGACCTCCTCTTGGAGCTCCGCGATGTAAAACAATATGAGAGACTACCGCAACTAGTATCATTTGGAGAGACCCCCATAACAGTAACCCCGCACCGTACAATGAACACCACCCGTGGAGTTCTGTCAGATGATGATTTGCTTGAGCTGACTGAAGCGGAACTCCTGGAGGGCTTCAGCGAACAAAATGTAATCAATGTCAGAAGAATTAAGATGAGGCGGGATGGTAAAGAGATTCAGACGAAGCACCTAATAATTACTTTTGGATCAAGTATCTTCCCCGAATCAATCGAGGCCGAGTACATCAAGCTACGTGTTAGGCCAAACCCACTCCGATGTTTCAAATGCCAGTGCTTCGGTCACAGCTCGCAGAGCTGCCGAGGCCGCCAAACTTGTGCAAAATGTAGTGCTCAAGAATACACCTCTGAAGCTTGTGAGAACGCTCTCCACTCTGTAAACTGTGACGGGGAGCACGCCGCATACTCGCGGTCGTGCCCCTCCTGGAAGAAAGAAAAAGAAATCGTAACGACCAAAGTAAAAGAGAATATCTCATTCAAGGAGGCATGCAGGCGGGTATCGTACCTGCCCAAGAAAACCTTTGCCGATGTTGCACGTCAGGGGGCAGCGTCACAACGGCCTGCGGCGGCTGTCCGACCCACAGGCAGTGAGTCGGCAGTTACGCCATCTGCCCCCGCGGCGGTCGCAGGTAGCGCTGCTCCGTCAACCTACCAGACAGGGCCACCCACAACGAAGGTGTGCGCAGCCGAGGCTGCCCCAACCTCCCCGACCCCTTCCAGCGCTGGCAACAGCCGGCGCAGCCCAATCCCCCAGGGAGCCCCATCGACCTCCGGGCTGGTGGGTGCAGGGGTCTTGCCCCACAAGGCAGGACCCTCGCAGGTAAATTCTCGCTCGCAAGAGTTTACGTGTCCGGCGCCTCACAAGAGGCAATGGACACTACACCTATTCCCAAGGCGCACCAAGCGCCTAAGGAGCGGCGAGGCTCATTCGAACGCTCCAGAAAGAGCAGAACCCCCGTTACAGGGCCTCGAAAGGCCCCTGTAACCTAAGGCATCACCTGCGTTTTCATACACAAAGCACTTATTTACTTTCAATATGGATACACAAATTATTCATTGGAACATTAGAGGTCTTCTTTGGAACCTTGATGACGTGCAAGAGCTTATCCAAAAACACAATCCAAAAGTGCTGGGTCCACAGGAAAGACACTTAAAACCACAACACACAAACCTTCTCCGACCTTATGTCAAGTTCCGCAAAGATCGCGATGATGCTGTCGTATCATCAGGAGGTGTTGCCATTTTTATTCATAAAAGTATTTCCTGTTTCTTGCAGCAGTGGCGTTTCGAGCTGTTCTTCTAAATAAACTCGTCACCATTTGCTCGCTTTACGTACCCCCACACTACAAATTAACGAAACATGAATTCCAATCCTTTTGCCCGAACCTTATGTTGTTCTTGGCGATTTCAATGCACACAGCTCCCTGAGGGGTGACTCTCGCACAGACGCGCGAGGTCGTCTTGTTGAACAGTTCCCTTTTTCTCCAGGTGCGTGCTTGCTGAATAAGAAGGAACCCACGTATTACTCCCTAGCAAACAGAACTTTTTCTTCAATAGATCTTAGCATAGTTTCCCCGTCCGTACTGCCCGAACTCGAATGGTAAGTTACGACCAATCCTTACGGGAGCGACCACTTCCCTATACTGATAAGAACATCTAAAGAAAACGAATATCCTCCACAAGCTCCTAGGTGGAAGATAGACACAGCCGACTGGGAGAAATTTCGAACTCTCACTAACATCTCATGGGCCGACATGTCTTCTTTAGAAATTGATGCTGCTGTGGAGTATCTTACATCTTTCATAATAGGTACTGCATCAAAATGCATATCCGAAGTGAGTGGTCTGGCATGCAAACGACGTGTACCGGGGTGGAACAGCGAATGTAGGATCGCCCGTAAGAATCAGAATAAGGCGTGGGGGTTGCTACGCGCTTCTCCCACTGCAGAGAATCATATGAACTTTAAAAAAGTAAAGTCCCAAGGCAGGCGAATCCGCCGACAGGCCAAAAGAGAAAGTTCGCACAAGTTTTTGTCGAGTATTAACTCGTTCAGAGATGAGGCCAAAGCCTGCGACAGGGTTAATAAGCTTAGAGAGCGGCAAACATATTTACTCCCTCTAGGAAACACACAGGGCGATACACAGCAAGACCAGGCAGACTCACTTGTGGAGTACTTTGAGAGCGTGTAAAGTTCAACAAATTATTCACAATCCTTCCTCAAATACAAACAAATAGAAGAATGTAAGCCTTTCATCAGAAAATGCCGTCAGAATCAACCTTACAACCGTCCTTTTAGTATTGCGGAGTTTAGAGCTGCCTTGAGTGCATGTAAGAGCTCTGCACCTGGATCTGACAGAATAATGTATGAAATGATCAAAAACCTACACAATGACACGTAAGTTACACTACTCGCACTTTTTAACACTATTTGGGCTTTGGGATACCTTCCAACCGCATGGAAACAAGCCATTGTGGTCCCTGTTTTGAAACAAGGCAGAGACCCTTCCTCAATGGCAAGTTACCGCCCGATAGCCCTTAAAAGTTGCCTTTGTATGGTATTCGAAAAAATGATTAATCGCAGACTCATACATTGCCTTGAACTGAACAACATGCTTGATCCCTATTAGTGTGGTTTCAGAGAAGGGCGCTCCAGAACTGGCCATCTTGTACGCATCGAAGGAAACATCCGTGACGCATTTGTACACAAGCAGTTTTTCCGATCCATATTCCTCGATATGGAGAAAGCATACGACACAACGTAGCGCTACGGAATCTTAAGAGACTTGGCAGAAATGGGCATTCATGGTAATATGCTAAACCTCATAGAAAGCTATTTATCCAATCGCACATTCCGTGTAAAAGTCGGCAATGTACTGTCACGTCCTTTTGCACAAGAAACTGGTGTACCCCAGGGAGGCGTGCTTAGCTGCACGCTCTTTATAGTGAAGATGAACACGCTTCGTGCTTCTTTACCACCGGCCATTTTTTACTCTATCTATGTGGACGACATTCAAATAGCTTTTAATCCTGTACCCTCGCAGTCAGGTACAGCATGGTTTGAACAAAGTATCAAAATGGGCACAGAAAAACGGATTTAAAATCAATCCTCGCAAAAGTTCTTGTGTTCTTTTTAAACGAAAGAGAGGCCTGGTCCCGGATCCTTGCTTAGAACTGTGTGGACAACAGATTCCTATCAACAAAGAGCACAAATTCCTAGGTATTATACTTGACGATAGACTCACTTTCATTCCACACATCAAATATCTCAAAGAAAAATGTCTAAAAACAATGAACTTAATGAAACGTCTATCCAAGACTACGTGGGGTAGTGACAGAAAGTGTCTAATGAATCTCTACAAGAGCCTAATGCGGTCACGATTGGATTATGGGGCCGTAGTGTATAACTCTGCCGCCCCGAGCGCGCTAAGGATGCTGGATCCTGTTCATCATCTAGGTATCCGCCTAGAAACTGGTGCTTTGAGAACAAGCCCGATCGAAAGCCTATATGCCGAATCGAATGAGTGGCCGCTGCACTTACAGAGGTCACACGTCAGCTTTACTTATTTTCTTAAAGTGCATTCCATTCCTGAACACCCATGTTTTAATACCATTACCGATATGACGTATGCTACACCTGTCCGCAACCGTCCGTCTATAAGACAGCCTTTCTCGCTGCGTGTGAAGGAGCTTAGCGATGAAATGCATGTCCCACTCCTGTAGCACCGCTTAATGCGCCCAACCAAGCTATTACCTCCTTGGGACTAGCAGGTCACAGAATGTGACGTATCCTTTCTAAAAATTTCAAAGCATACTTCAGAGGTAGAAATTCGAATGCATTTCCTAGAACTTCAGTACAAACACTCATGCACAGAGTTCTACACAGACGCTTCCAGGTGACATACCGGAGTATCCTATGCAGCCGTCGGTCCTTCTTTTTCGGAATCCGATTTACTACATCCAGAAACAAGTATCTTTACGGCAGAAGCCTACGCTATATGGTCGGCTGTAAAGCATATAAAGAAAGCAACACTCCAAAAATCCGTTATATATACAGACTCCCTAAGTGTGGTGTAGGCCTTAATGTCACCCTACAAACATAAAAATCCTGTACTTACTGAGGTCTATTCCCACATGTGCAAAGCTTATCTATCTAACCAGCAAATCATCATATGCTGGGTACCCGGCCACAGGTGAATCGTGGGTAACGTTTTGGCAGACCAGATGGCTACGTCAATTGCTCTCCCTGCTGTTAATAATACTGCTTTGGTGCCTCTCACAGATCTGAAACCTTACATACGAGAGAAACTGCGAGGCCACTGGCAACGCATGTGGGACGCAGAGATAAATAATAAACTGCACGTTATAAAGCCACAGTTGGGTTTTTGGCCCTCCCCAACAAAATCTCGGCGAATAGATGTCCTATTCTGTCGCCACAGAATAGGACACACATTTGGCACCTATAATTATCTCCTTACTGGAAGTGAACCTCCAATCTGTGGTAGCTGTGGTGAGAGGCTTACCGTCCTCCACGTGCTTGTGGAGTGTCGGGAAGCCGAAACGGAGAGAAAGAAACATGTTCCGCTTGCTTACAAGCATCACATCCCTCTACACCCGGCTATGTTTCTTGGTAAGGAACCGCTTTTTTACACCAAGACAGTCCTCAGCTTCTTAAATGATGTCGTACTACACGTTATATGCCCAATAAACTCGTAGAGCATCCTCGCTCCAGAGGATGCCGCTGTGATAACAGTTTTGCATAGCACATGCCTCCAGGCCCTTGTTTTTCAAGGGCTCTAAGGAGGCAGTAGTGCTCTAGCCAATCTTATAACCTTATATATTTTTACGCATCGTATCATTCTATTTAAATGCATCGTAATGTTCATATTACACGCCATAAGTCATCGCCATAATCTTATTATACAGATTTTGCGCACTTTAGCGCGACCATTTTTAAGGCTCCTTTACAGCCACGTCGCACCAACTTCATCGAGCTCATGATTTCACTGCAAAATCATTAACACGGACATGGCGCTCTTTGGCCGTACTTGGCCCTTGCGCCATAAAACATCAAACATTCATTCAATTCTTTTTTCCGATAGTGGCGGTTTGTCCAGTTGGTGAAGTTCGTGGCGAAGGCAGTCCCTCCGTGGACTGTACTGCGGGCAGGCGCGCAAAATATGTTCAAACAATTCTTCATGGACGCAGTGGGCACAGGTTGCGGTGTCGGTCATCCCTATGCGAAACGCATAGGCTTTGGTGAAGGCAACACCCAACCACAGTCTATACAAAACCATGGCGCCTGCACGGCGAAGCTGTGATGGCGCTCAAAGACTTAATGTGGAATCAAGGGAGTACAGTCGAGACTTTTTTAAATGTGGCTCATTCCATTGCGACGTTGTGCACTTCCGAGCGAGCAGGCGGAGCTTCCGTGCTGCGTCATTTCTAAAAAGTGGAATTGGTACGTGGTGCTCCTTAGTATGGGCTGAACGGGCAGCTTGATCGGCCATTTCCGATAATCCTGCAGTGACTTGAAAGCCATCGGAAAGTTATTTTATGGCCTGCATCACTTATATGGTGTAACGTCTCTGTAATATGAAATATTAGCTGTTCATGCCGTCCGCGTCGTAAAGGTGACAGTAGAGACTGCAGTGCCGCCTTTGAATCGCAGAATATGCGAATACGCGATGAACCGCCACTTGTGTGGCGGTTCATTACCAATGTAATGAAGGGGAGTCAGTAGCGCTGCGAGCTCTGCTGCCGTCGATGTTGTCGCGTGATCGTCTTAAATTTGATTGTTGTAACTTTCGCTGGTATCATGAGTGCCGCCGTGGAGCTGTTTGGCAGGACAGATCCATCACTTTAGATATGCGTAGAGTCACGGTAGTTCTCGTACAAAAGCAGTAGCGTGAGCTGTTTAAAGGCTGGTGATGATAGATAAGCTTTTATCGTGATGTCAGGTATTGTAAAGTTGATTTTATGGCTGAGTGAGGCACCGTGGAGGAATCGAATGTCTCACAGCCGGACGGAAACAAGCTGGCAATGCTTCATCATGTGTCGTTATATTTTGGCTGAAAGATGTGCGAGGTCTGTTGAGAGGTAGAGAGGCAAAGTGGTGACGAGGAGTCCTGTCTAGATGCTTTATTTGGGTCCTGAGTACTTCAATTTTCATGTGAATCTTCACAAGGCTGTCTGTAGCGATTGCTATCGTAGCCTCTGTTGAAGCACTCTTGGGCAGGCCTAGACAGATCCGGAGCGCCTGAGCCTGAACACTTTGTATTGTGCCTAGATGTGTTTTACCTGTGTTGGTTATTGCTGGCAAGCTGTATCGCAAAACGCCTATAAAAAGCACCCTGTACAAGGTAACACGGCACTTGTCGACATTCCCCAAGTCTCGCCAGTGAAAATCTTGAACAGGTGGCGGATGCCTGTCAACCGCTTTTTCACGTATGATACGTGAGGACTCCATGACAAGTCCCTGTCGATTATGACACCTAGAAACTTGTACGATCGAACACGTGGTATTATTTGGCCATTTATCATTACGCTGCAGCTTGTCATGGGTTTGCGCATAAATGAAACTAGTGCGAATTTTCCGGACGAAATTTGCCGGCCTAGATTACGGAGATAGATAGCAGTTTGGGTGGCCCTCTCTGAATTCTGGCTCGCAACTGTAGGCGTGTTAGTGCAGACGTCCATATGCAGACGTCATCCGCACACATTGATAGCCTGAGTGTGCTTGGCACTTGCTCAAGGAGAGCAGTTAGGGTTAGATTAAATAACGCAGGGCTAACTACACCGCCCTGGGGGACGCCGCGGTAGCTATATTGTACAAAAATATTGCCTTCCCCAATGCTTCCAAAAAGATCGCATGGAGAGATAGCTCCGTATTCTTTGAAACATCCAACCACCCACTCCTACCTCTGGGAGAACGGAGGGGATAGCTTCATGCCCAACGTTGTCCTACGCCCCCTTCACGTCGAGGAACAAAGAAGCGCAGAGACGCTTAGACGCTTGCAGCATTTCTCATACTGAATGTAGGTGACCAGGTCGACGACGTTATCGATCGATGGTGGACCACGTCGAAAGCCCGCCATGGCATCCGGTAGGTGTTGTGGTACTCGAAGTACCACTCCAGGCATCCAAGGACTATCCTCTCCATTTGCCCATACAACTTGCCAAAGCGATCGGCCGATATGATGAGAGTTCCAATGGCGTCTTGCCAGGCTTCAGCAGTGGAACAAGGCGAGTTGTCTTCCAGCTTGTTGGTAGCGTGCCATCTCTCCAAGATTCATTGCACAGCTCAAGGAGAACACCTCTCACTCACTCCTACAGGTGACACAGATCGCGGTAGAAAATTCCATCGGGTCCTGGCGCTCATGTTCGGCCACAAAAAGGCTTATGTTCGCGGATTGAGAATGGTAGATCCATGCGGTGATCACCTGGTGGCGGACAACTACTCGAAGTCAATGGAATGTTGGGAGCTGTGAGTTCGCCGGATAATCTGCCGCAGAAATCCTCTGCCACTTCAATCTCCGATTTCTTTTGAGGCAGGGCAATAGCCTTAAATAGGAACCGCTGCACGGGGAATGTGCGGAGACCGCGCACCGTCCTCCATAGTTGCCACAAAGGCTTGAGTGGATCTAGCGACTTACAGAAGGCAGTTCAATGTTGCGATTCGAGCTTGTCTAATTGGCGCTGGATTTTCTTTTGCAAGCGTCTGGTGGTACGAAAATCATCCATTGCCTTCCAATCCAATCATACGTCGTCGGATTGCACGAAGTAGTTCTATTTCCACATCAAATTCCGTCAGTTTTGCAGAGCATGTGACAGTACGGATATTGTCTTGCACCGTGTTATTGATTGCCTTTTCAAAGTCGAAAGACGGATTGGCGTTGCAGTGTCTTTCGATGATAGTCTCGCATTTAGACCATTCCAATCTTTGGATCGTACTCCGTATTTTTGAAGAGAACAATCCTCTGATCTTGACGGACGTGGGGATATGGTCGCTTCCGTGCGTCTCTATGTTCGCAAACCACCCAGTACGTCTCACAAGGCTTCGTGGGTCAAAAGACAAGTGAAGACAACTGCTGTATATGGCGCCGCGTAGAAACGTAGGAATTCCATCATTGAGCAGCCAAAGTTCATTACTGGAGTTAAAAGATACCAGTGCTCTGCCTCTCGCGTTGATCTTCGAACTTCCCCAGAGTGCATGATAGGCGTTGAAGTCTCCAATCATGACCCATGGATCGGGAGTTGAGGAAAGAATCTCTCACGGTCTTTTGTAACCAAATCGGCTTGACGGGGGTATGCAGCCGCCCACAAAAGTAAAGCTAAAGTTCCTTTTTCCTTACTGTTAGGCATATATATTGATTATCGTTATTAGGTGGCACAGGTTGATGAATGTAAGTGAGATCACGGCGAATAAACACCAAAAATTTATTGTTTTCACGAACGGTCGCGAGATAACCGATTCATAACCAGAAAGCCTGATCGTGTTGGATAAGTTCAGCTCGCAAATGACGATGATGGGAAACGTGTTCGCATGCACGAAGCGACGGAAATCCGAAATGCGTACTCTGAGGCAGCGGACATTCCACTGAAAGATAGCTGCTTGTCAGACCTGATCCCTAAAGGACAGTGGCTTGGGAGCCATGATCTGCTCAAGGGTTGCCAGCACGGGACTGAGAGCATGCATTACTTGAAGCGCACTCCTGGCAGATGGTGTGTGCATGTTGTTTAGCAACATGCGAATGGCATAAAATAAAGGCCTCATAAGAGCTATCACTTGCTCATCTGTTTTCCGCGACTTCTCGGATACAGTACCTTGTTGTACTGGAGGCGGCTTCTTCTGCGGCTATTCTGCCGGTCGTGTACGCGGTAGTGTCGGCCATTCCATTGTAGCGAGAGATCTGGCGGTTTTCTCTCTACCAACATCGGTGTTTGAAGTGTTGGAAACTTCCACTGATGGTGCTGCTTGACGAGTTGACTCTTGTTCAAAAGTTTATATTTTCCATCGCAAAGTCCTTCGGCGGTGACGTCGTCTTCACCCCATTTTCGCAGCGGCCTCTTTGTGGGCAGGGTTGTTTCTCCCCATTTGTTTAAGAATGGTGATCACTTTCTTGATCTAGGGACAGTCTTTGGAAGAGGCACAGTGATCACCCTGACAGTTAGGACACTTCAACGTGCTTGCGCTGCTGTTGCCTTGTGAGTGGGTTTCGGCGCATCGGGGACACACGGCGGAATTTCTGTGAACACCCTTCACGTGGCGAATCTTCTGACAATTGAAGCATTGTATTGGTCTTGGAATAAATGGTCGAATCTGTTGGCGAAAGTGGCCAACCTTGACGTAGGATGCAAGGCAGTCACCTTTGAACTTTATCCTCACACAACGCGTGTTACCGAGGCGACCAACATGCACAATGACGGTGCATGTTGGTCTTGCTTGTTTTATGAGAACTCGGAGGTCTGCGTTAGGTATTTCCTTGTCAATGTCATAGATGACTCCTGTTATTGTGGCACCATTTGCTGGCATGATTGAGCAGACCTCGATGTTACCCAGCTGCGTTACATGCTGTATGTTCAGCGCGCTCGGGTTCATCACATCGATTGCTACAATGTTTCACCTAGTGTTTATCCTGACATCCTTGATCTCGTTCGACACAGTGTTTTCTAGATATACGGAGACTGCTTGTCTGTTGAGGAGTGTAGGTTGTCAGTAGCGTTGTGTGGCACAAACAGGATGTAGTGAAGCCATTGTTGAGCCGCAGTTTTCACGGTGTTCGAGCTGGA
Organism: Dermacentor variabilis; assembly: GCF_050947875.1. Lineage (NCBI taxonomy): Eukaryota > Metazoa > Arthropoda > Arachnida > Ixodida > Ixodidae > Dermacentor > Dermacentor variabilis. Next base: position 231,998,659 of record NC_134569.1, on the reverse strand, counting down.
CGCTGAAGATGCGTTGAGAATTCTTCGTTTGACCTAGCGGTACCGGACAAGTCGAAAGCTGTCTTCCGAGGACTCGTCATCTGATGCAGAATAGAGTTATGTGTCCTCGCTATCACTCGATGTATTTCCTCGCTTCCTCGAACCATTGTCCGCGGGTGAACGGGCACGATGAGGCTCCTCGAGGGGCTGTACAACCATCACCGCGGTGTAGGGGGCGGTAGACCCCACAAGAGCAGCGAGAAGTCCAGAAAAGCACTGAGACGGGCGAGATGTGTTCCACAAGAGAAGCACTTCGCTGCTACCTATCCCCTGCGAGAGGGTTGAGGAAAGGAGACGATCGCATCCTATTAAGACTTCAAACCAATACGATGTAATAATGAAACATTTCGACGATATGGTCATAGGACGGTGTCAGCACCGTGAAGAGGTGACGGACACCTTACTTATGGTGTGATTCTGTCAGAATAATACAGCACTGACCCGTCACCCAAACCCTACCCGAGAGAACACGGAGGTGGCTCTACAAGGCTGCTCACACCTTCAGAGCCAGCGGGGTTTGGTGTAGGATGGCAGGACCACGGCTTCACCAATGGAATCCTAGAATAGGGACTCCACCTAGTATGTAGGACGCTCTAGTGAGATCCCACACCTATGCTTTTGTCAATAATAGCTTGTCACCCACCCAGCATATTCTACGATTCCAAGTAATTGCAGCCAAACGCGCGTTGTGTTTGTTGTGTCTCGACATCAATGTTTTCGTGGCAGGCACGTACCCACGATCTTTCTTCTGGGGGGGGGGGAGGGGGGCGGGGGGGTGCAACCCAATGTAACTGTTCTGTGCAAATGAGAGGGGGAGGTACCTTTACTAGTACAGATATGAGTAGCGCGAATTCGTCATAAAGATGTGTAAACCCGCAAAAAAGATAGCAAATAAGGTCTAACTCGCAAATACGCCTGTGAGATACACCTTTACTTGGCAAACGAGGAACCACGTCAAATTGACTCACGCAGGAAATGGCAGGAAGAACACTGCCAATAACAAGTAAACAAGCGAAAGTGTAAAATAAAGATTGCTGCAGTAGATCACAACTTAACAAAAAACAGTTGGCAAAAGGCACACAAACCGCGCGGGGCGGTGTTACTCCGCCATCCACTCACAGAAGCAAAAAAAAAATAGCGTGGTAATGCGGCCTTTTCAAAATGGCGTCGTACTTGATACCTCCGGAGCGTCTGCTGTTATTGAACCGTCTTTTCATCGGCGGAACAATTAGATGTGCAACAAACATAAACAAAGTGCATGGAGTTTAAGCATTTGAGTGAGCAAAAGTGGGTATAGTTCCTTTGAGTGCTGAACCCGTTTTATTCATGAAACTGCAGTGCCAACCGAAGTGAAACTTCACTATGTATAGTTGCAAAGAACCAAACATTTTACGTCAGTTCAATAAAGAGTTAGGCTTTCGCCATTAAACTATAAAAGGCGAGGGAAAACGTATAAAATCAGGCGCTAATACTTTTATTTTTTGTGCTTACCGCCTTATTCGGGTAAAAGGAAAAGTTTGAAGTACCAATTACTTCCAGCTTAGCGCAGTAACGGTGGCTGGCGGTTAAGATGGCGTGGGTGGGGCTTCACAGCAGATTTAGGTTGTATCCGAATATATAGCGTTTCTTGAAATAGCTCTGGAAGAATTACAGAGAAATATATATTTGCGGAACAATCACAGTTATTTTGGATCCCTCGTTTACTGCTCTACCAAATGCCAAAAACCGACTATTCATGTTATTTGGGAAGTTGCGTAACTATGCGTGGCCGCCCGTCCCGTAAAACCACGCAGAGCGCAGGACTCTGCGGTTTTAGACGTATTGCGCCCACCGCGGAAGGTTAGAAAAACACCCACATAAGCACAGGAGAGAAGTGGCTATGTCAAGCGGTTTGTTTGATAACTATATAAGCATCATTCAACATACGCGGAATTGTTCTGCCCTTCCGGCGGCGTTTTCTTTACTTCCTTTTTAAATAAAAAGATGTTTATCCATAAATGATGTCATAAACAACAATTAAACTTCTTAATTCGCACCGGACATCAGCAGCGGGTGTCTCGACCACGAGCACACACAAAAACTTTTGCTTCGTCATTCTTCCCCCGGACTGCTTGCGACTGGAACGGCCTTCCCCAGGAACTTGCTGCCATCACATGCCAATCTATGTTCCTTAACCAAATTACGCGTGCGCTTGCATCACAATAATCATTTTTGTTTGTATAACTCGTTCAACATTTTTCTGTTTACTGTTGTTAACCTATATGTGTCCCACCCCTTATGTAATACCCTCACATGAGGGTCATTAAGGAAATAAAGTGAAGTGAAGTGAATTTTAACTTTTCCTTCAAGTTTGGCTCTTGCCTTGGCTCTCTCCCTTAGTAGATCACCTAATTTCTCAACTCCTTGCGATTCCTGTTTCCAGTGGGCAATTTTGCGCGAAAGGCTGTGCAATTAGAAAAAAAAACACAGACGACGTAACCGGTGACAGTCATGTTGCGTATGCATTTAAGGGTTATTGCACGGTTTGATCATGGACGGTGTTTCACATTAACCCATATCGCGGATAAATGCTTCCTGGGGTCTGCGAGCGTCGTGGCGAGCCGTCCCTCGAGGAAATAATGAAGCAAAATGAAAAGTTGAACGCAGTTGGCATTTTCTCCGGCCGAACCTCATTCCATGAGCATACAGACCAGCTGACTACGATCCGAATCCATTTCCCGGTCCCTGGACCAGTCTAAACAAAGAAGGTAGAACTAGCGAAGCAACAAAGATGCGCGTGACCGTTGAATAGATGGTGACAACTAACGCATCTGGAGTTAATCGCGCGGGCACTGAATCTACGATAAACGTCGCCTTCACACCATAAGAGGGGCAAGAGCGTAACTTGCGGTGTACCTCAAGGTACAGTACTCGGGTCTCTTTTGTTTCTCATTTATATTAACGACCTCCCTTCGTCACTATCATCTAACATTCACTCATTTGCTGCTTGTGTAATCTTTCGTGAGAAAGTAATGCAGAGTATACTAATCACCTTTATTCTGATCTAATTAGTGTAGCCAACAGGTGCAAATATTGGCTAATGGAACTAAACGTTGGCAAATGTAATGTCGTGCGGGTGTCCCGTGTAACTAACATCATGCCTAAATATTCCCTAAACAATGTTCCTTTGGCGTTAGTTCACTCTTATAAATACCTAGATTTCCACATGCTGGAATGCTCATACCGACTATGTAATTGCAATACTTACCGCATGCTTGGCTACCTACGCAGTAACTTTCCAACCGTCACTTCATCCCTAAAACTACCTCTTTATACTACCCTTATATGTCCGAAACTTGAATATACGTGGGCTGTTTGCGATCCTATCATTGACAAACAAATTATTTCATTAGAACTCGTGCAATAGAAATCAGTTCATTTCATCTTACGTAATTACAACAGAACTCCAAGTGTGTCTGCCGTGAAAACCAACCTTGCACTTCGCCCCCCTTTCTTCGCGTCGTAAAATCGCACGTGTAGTCCTTTTTGATAAATTATACCATCATTCAACACTCCGGAATGATTTCATTTTTCAGCCACAATACGTATCGCCTCAAATCGGCCACCGTTAAAAAGTTGGTCTTGAGTGATGTCACACTAAAACTTTTTTGCAGTCATTTTTTCTGCGGTCATCCACTGAATGGAACAATCTTCCTGGTGAAGTCGTATGCATTTACGATAACCAAAGATTCCTAGCAGTTCTAGCTAACATTGTGCAATTGAAGCGTTTTTTTGTTATTGGCTACTGTAGGGTTGTAACTAAAGTACTGTTACGTTTCGTCTACAACGCGCGGTATAGCCGGCGCGGATGCAACGGACGCCGGGGCTTCGTTCAAAGCGGCGGACATTTTGGCCCGTTCGGCGCCGCTGCTACGCCTCCCCGCCAAACGCGTCCAGGCATGTTCCAATGCCACGTGTCTTCGTGTGTGCATGTTGGTGCCCACGCTTGTCAAAGCGCGGCAGCCGGGGAGAGGAGCTCCCCCAACTGTGAAGCGAGGAGGTCTGAGCGGCGCCGGCCCGGCGGATGCGTCACCTACTCGTCTCAACGTGCCCGAGCGGCGCATCACGTGCCCCTCTGACGAGGCGTTCCTTCTTGCCCTCAACTGCGAGAGTATAAAAGCAGCTGCTCCCGGACGCCGAGAGAGGCTCCGATTTCTTCTGTTGAGTTACGTGCTCTCCCGCCTCTCCACTTCGGTCGACCTGACCGCCCGCTCTTTTGCGATGCTAGAATAAACAAGTTGTTCTGTTACCAGTCGACTCATGCTTTGCCGGGACCTTCGGATGCTTCCAGTTGTGCCCCAGGCCGCCAGGCCAACGCTACCCTTGGGGCTTGCGACCCATTTGCAACAACGGGTGTCAGCGCCGAGATTCCAACAACTGTCTGCCAGCGGTGAGATCGCGACAACGGAGGTCAGCAGCGAAGATATGCAGTTGACTGTATGCTGAGCAGCACAACGACCATCCGGGAGCAGTGCAACGAGCCCTGTGTGATGACTGGTTGCCTGCAGCGGAACGACTGCGCTGAATTCTTGGCTGCGAGGTTTGGTAAGTGCGGGACTTTCTTCTTCTGAGTTTTGCCAGGCTTTTGTTAGTGTCAGAAACAGAGCTGGTAATTGTGGTTGTCGTTGCTGCCGGGTTAGTTTGCGGCAAGACAATAGTAGGCAGTAGAGAAAGCAGCATTCAGAGCAGCCATGGATTTGAAGTCGTTGCGCAAACCGATATTGCTGGAGCTTGCAAGAGAGTTGGGTCTGGATGTCAGACAAACTCAGAAAACCAGAACTGCTAAGGGCTATTCTTGAATTAGAAGCTGAGGATGACGAGCTGTCGGAATGCCTTGAGACCATTGAGGAGAGGGCAAAAAGACATGAGCGCGAACTTAAAGAGCAAAAAGAGAGACAGGAGCGCGAACTTAGAGAGCAAAAAGAGAGACAGGAGCGCGAACTTAGAGAGCAAAAAGAGAAACAGGAGCGCGAACTTAAAGAACAGAAAGAGAAAGATGAGCGCGAACAAAAAGAACAAAAAGAAAAAGAAGAGCGCGACCACGCTTTGGAAATGAAGCGTCTCGAGGTAGAGATGGAACGCGCTCGTAATGGAAGTCAGGCACACGGTGCAGGAGAACGAGTATCGTTCAAAATGACTGACCTGATGCGGCCGTTTAAGCTTGGAGAGGACATTGGTTTGTTCCTGGTTAACTTTGAGCGAACGTGCGAGAAGCAGGGGTTCTCTCGGGAAACGTGGCCACAGCGCTTGCTCACTTTGTTACCCGGCGAGGCGGCCGACGTAGTCGCTCGCTTGGATAGAGAGGAGGCAGAGGATTTCGACAAAGTGAAATCGAGTCTGCTAAAAAAGTACAGGCTGTCAGCGGAGGCGTTCCGTCGGAAGTTTCGGGAAAATGAAAAAGGCAGAAGTGAGTCATATACAGAGTTTGCCTACAGGCTAATGTCAAACATGCAGGAGTGGCTCAAATAAGAGAAAGCGTTTGGTGACCACGAGAAAGTTCTGCAGTGTTTCGGGCTGGAACAGTTTTATAGTCGGTTACCTGAGAACGTGCGGTACTGGGTCTTGGATAGGCCAGACGTTAGTACGGTGGCTAAAGCCGCTGACCTAGCCGAGGAGTTTGTGACGCGTCGGGCTCGCGGAGCTAAGGACGGTCAAAAGGGTGAATTTGGCTCCAAGTTTGAGAGGCCGAAGTTCACACCCATGGGAGCAAGGGGCGACACACGTAGTGCGGATGCGAGTGAAAGCAGTCCGACCGAACGTAAGGAGACGGCGGCAGCCGAAGCCGAACGCAGAAAGCGGTTCGAGACGAGGCAAGCGCGCGTGTGTTATACGTGCCAGAAGCCGGGTCACTTTTCGGCGCAGTGTCCGGAAACAAAAACAAAAGTCGTGTTTTTGTCATTATACAGCACTGACGAGAACATGAAGCTTCTCGAGCCTTACATGCGAGACCTCCTCGTGAACGGGAAAGAGTGCCGAGTGCTTCGCGATTCCGCAGCTACAATGGATGTAGTTCACCCCTCTTACGTAGAAACCGATATGTTCACGGGCGAGTACGCATGGATCAAGCAAGCCGTGGAAGCTCACAGCGTGTGTGCCCGTAGCAAAAGTGCTTATTGAAGGACCTTTCGGAGCGCTTGAGACGGAGGCGGCAGTGTCATCTATGCTGCCCCCCCAGTACCCGTACCTATTTTCGAACAGGTCCGATCACCTCCTGCGCGAGAAGGCGCTTTTGTTTGGTGAGGCTAGCGTTCAGGCCTTAACCAGATCGAAGGTTCGGGAGCTCGCTGCAAAGGCGGTAGTTGCGGGGCCGACGTTGTCGAACAATGAGAGAGGGTCAGAGGCGCAGCAAGTTGATATTCAGAGCACGCCCGAACTGAATAAAATTGAGCCTGTAGCGTTGAAGGCACCAGATACTGGAGAGGAAATGTCCGACACGGGAAAATTAGAAGAGCTATCTGCAGATTTGCTCATCGCGCCTACGTCAGACGGACTTAATAGGTTGCTAAAAGTCAGCCGGTCGGCTTTTATAGCCTAGCAAAAAAAGGATGGCAGCCTAGAAAACATACGCTGCATTGTCAAGGAAGGTATCGCCAAGAAAAATGCTCGCTTTGTGGAAAGAGGTGGGGTCCTGTACCGGAAGTATCTAGACCGCAGGGGAGTGGAGTTCGATCAGCTGATCGTGCCTCAGTGCTACCGTCAGGATCTGTTGCGCTTGTCGCACGGGGGTTCGTGGTCCGGACACCTAGGAGTTAAGAAAACTAAGGACCGTCTCTTGCAAGAGTACTATTGGCCAGGGTGTTTTCGGGGCGCAGACCACTTCGTGAGGACATGTGACACCTGTCAGCGGGTGGGCAAACCAGGGGACAAATCGAGGGCACCGTTGAAATTGGTACCTATCATTACGGAGCCTTTTAGACGGCTCGTTATTGATACAGTGGGACCTCTGCCGGTAACAACCACGGGGTACAGACACATTTTGACTGTGATCTGCCCAGCGACAAAGTTCCCTGAAGCAGTGCCGCTTAAAGAACTCAGCTCAGTTGAGATAGTCAATGCACTACTGTCAATATTTGCGCGAGTTGGTTTTCCTGCGGAAATCCAATCAGATCAGGGCACAGTGTTTACTAGCGCTTTGACGACAGCCTTTCTCGAAAGGTGCGCGGTAAAGCTGTTACACAGCTCAGTGTACCACCCACAGTCGAATTCCGTTGAGAAGGTCCACTCCGTCATGAAGCGCGTGTTGAGAGCATTGTGTTTTGAACAACAAACTGACTGGGAGCTGTGTCTGCCTGGGGTGATGTTTGCATTAAGGACCGCGCCGCATGCGGCTACGGGGTTTTCGCCAGCTGAGCTGGTGTACGGTCGCTCGCTTCGGTCTCCGCTTCGCATGCTTCGAGAATCGTGGGAAGTCAGGGGCGACGACCCAGTCGTGGTAGAGTACGTGCTTAGGCTCCTCGAACGCTTAAGAAGGGCACAGGAGTTGTCAGGTGAAGCAATGGCAAAGGCCCAGCAGAGGGCCAAGGTTTATTATGATCGGACAGCCAGGGCCCGTCGTTTTGAGGTGGGCGACGAGGTCATGATATTGCGCACATCGCTAAAGAACAAACTCGACGTGCAGTGGGAGGGCCCAGCACGGATTGTTCAAAAACTGTCGGACGTTAACTACGTGGTGAGTCTGCCAGGAAAGCGGAAAGCACAGCAAGTTTACCACTGTAATCTGCTCAAGCCCTATAAACAACGGGAAGCAGTGGTGTGCATGATGGTAAACGTTCCCGAAGAGCTTCCGGTCGAGCTTCCGGGACTAGGCTCAGTGACGAACAGGAAAGACACCGATCAAGTCATTAGTGACTTAATCAGTAAAGCATCGCTGTCGCCTGAGCAGAAAACCGAACTACACCAGCTCTTACAAGAGTTTCAAGGTCTGTTCTCTGAGAGGCCTGGTAGGACTTCTGTCCTTACTCATGATATAGAACTTACCTCCCGAGAGCCAGTACGATCCAAGGCGTACCGGGTGTCACCCCGCCAGCACGATATTATGGAGGCTGAGGTAAAGAAAATGCTACAGCTCGGTGTTATTGAGGCTGGTGAGAGTGATTATACCTCCCCTTTGATTTTAGTTGAGGTACCGGGCAAGGAACCTCGTCCTTGCATCGACTACCGCAGGCTTAATTCCATCACTAAGGATCAAATTTATCCGATCCATAACATCGAGGAGCGCCTTGAGAAAGTTAGTAGCGCTCAGTTTATTTCCACCCTACATCTTGTCAAGGGTTATTGGCAGGTTCCACTTACAGAAGAGGCTAGTAGGTATGCGGCGTTCATTTCACCAATGGGAACATTCCGTCCTAAAGTGTTGAGTTTTGGTTTGAAGAACGCGCCATACTGCTTTTCAAGCCTCATGGATAAAGTGTTGCGGGGATAGCAAGAATTCGCTTTACCGTATCTAGACGACGTAGCGATATTCTCCGCATCCTGGCCTGAGCATATGGCCCACTTGCGGGCAGTGCTAACCCGCCAGCGCAATGCGGGCTTGACAGTCAAGGCTCCCAAGTGCCAGTTAGCACAGGCCGAGGTTGTCTACCTCGGTCACGTGATTGGACGGCGTCGTCGCCGCCCCTCTGAAATAAAGGTGGCCGCTGTGCGAGACTTCCCGCAACCGCGCACGAAGACCGATATTCGGTCGTTCTTAGGTGTCGCCGGCTACTATCAGAGGTACATCCCCAGGTGCTCTGATATCGCGGCTCCCCTGACGGATGCTCTAAGAAAAACAGAGCCCCAAACAGTCGTATGGGACGAGACAAAGGAAAGAGCTTTTAGCGCCCTAAAGAGCGCCCTAACAAGCCAGCCTGTGCTACGATCGCCAGACTACACAAAAGGGTTCGTTGTTCAGTGCGATGCTAGTGAGCGAGGCATGGGCGTTGTACTATGCCAACGGCAAAATGGAGAAGTGGAACACCCCGTCCTGTATGCTAGTCGTAAGCTGACCAGTCGTGAGCAGGCGTACAGCGCCACCGAGAAAGAGTGTGCGTGTCTCGTGTGGGCCGTTCAGAAATTGTCATGCTACCTAGCCGGCTCGAGGTTTATCATTGAGACGGATCACTGCCCTCTCCAATGGCTGCAGACCATCTCTCCCAAAAATGGCCGCCTCCTGCGCTGGAGCCTCGCTTTGCAACAATATTCCTTTGAGGTGCGTTACAAAAAGGGGAGTCTCAACGGTAACGCCGATGGCTTAAGTCGAAGCCCCTAACGTAGGAATCAGCCTCAAAGTTATTTGTTACTGATGTTTTTCTTCCTGAGGCAGGATTTTTAACATATTGCTTTTGTTTAGTGTTTCAAAGTGATGACGTGTTTTCTAGTGCAATTTTCCCATTTGTGGACGCGTTCTGAGTGCTGCTAGACTACTGTAAGGAACTAGGCAGTGGTATAAAAGGGGAAAGAGCCTGGCAGGGCTTAGTGAGGGTTGTGCCGTGCTTGCTGACTGAGCGGTTGAGTTTCGGCGTAGTTCTGACGCTAGCTGGGAACGAGAAACAAAAATGGCAACTCTCCCGAAGTCACTTTGCAGTGTCCTGTGTGAACCTGAACGTGAGAACGAGGCCTTCTCGGTGCGCTGCGCTCAAGAAACGCCGAGGGACGACCGACTTCGGTTGCGAGCATCGTCGAGCGACATCCCTGCGGACAGCGGATGCAGTCCCCTGACCATCGGGATCTCCTTCCCCCGGCGGGGCGGTCTGTTACGTTTCGTCTACAACGCGCGGTATAGCCGGCGCGGATGCAACGGACGCCGGGGCTTCGTTCAAAGCGGCGGACATTTTGGCCCGTTCGGCGCCGCTGCTACGCCTCCCCGCCAAGCGCGTCCAGGCATGTTCCAATGCCACGTGTCTTCGTGTGTGCATGTTGGTGCCCACGCTTGTCAAAGCGCGGCAGCCGGGGAGAGGAGCTCCCCCAACTGTGAAGCGAGGAGGTCTGAGCGGCGCCGGCCCGGCGGATGCGTCACCTACTCGTCTCAACGTGCCCGAGCGGCGCATCACGTGCCCCTCTGACGAGGCGTTCCTTCTTGCCCTCAACTGCGAGAGTACAAAAGCAGCTGCTCCCGGACGCCGAGAGAGGCTCCGATTTCTTCTGTTGAGTTACGTGCTCTCCCGTCTCTCCACTTCGGTCGACCTGACCGCCCGCTCTTTTGCGATGCTAGAATAAACAAGTTGTTCTGTTACCAGTCGACTCATGCTTTGCCGGGACCTTCGGATGCTTCCAGTTGTGCCCCAGGCCGCCAGGCCAACGCTACCCTTGGGGCTTGCGACCCATTTGCAACAACGGGTGTCAGCGCCGAGATTCCAACAGTACTTTGTATTTACCGCTTTACTATCGTAGTGTGCTACCAATTTATCATGACGTTCTTAACCATAGCTAAAACTGGATAACCAGAAGCCGTTTTACCTAAACGTTCGAACTACTTATAATGATTTATTTTCTCATTTGCTGTAACCCAGTCCCCTCTTTAATGCCTTTGGCCCTGAGGGTAGTAATAAATAAATAAATAAATAAATAAAAGAGATGCCGATAACTACCGCCATACAGAAGGAGTGATGAAGGCACAAAATGTTGACCGCTGTATAGCTGTCAAGTCTCAACATGAACTTGGCGGCACATTAGGAATGTGTTAGTAGTGGTGGCGTTGGTGGACGGGGGGGAGGGGAGAACGGCTATGCCTCTTGATGACGGGTGGAAGCAGGCCCCCCTGCCCCCCCCCCTGGGTACGGGCCTGTTTCGTGGTACAGGTTGCTGAGTGAATAAAAAAATACTTATTGTTCTACGCACCACAAAACATATAAACTGGACGAACTCTCGTGCGTACCGTTTTATATCAAAGCACTGAGGCTCTACTTGTCTACTTGGACGGGATTTGCTGTGTCCGTCAGCAAAAGAAAAAAAAGTGCGATTCACGCCAGCAGTAGCATCCCGAACCATTGTCATCCAAGAACGCGGCCCCGTGTCCGGCAGAGATGATCGAGTGGAGCTTCACCCTGCGTACACTTGCATTCATTGTGTTTGTAGCCAAGAGCACGGCTAGCCTCTGGAACTCGTTTACTCCTGCCCGCACGGAACACGAATCATGCGCTGTCAATAGTAGGACAACACAATGGAGGCGACGACAATGCTCGCTGGCAACTACATTTGTGCCGGCTAACCAGGTCTGCTATTTTCTAAAGGGGCACCCTATTGAAAAAATTTGTATGAGAATTTTACGAGAACTTCTCTACGCTATTATTGCTCCGTAGACTCAACGATGTCGTATGTCACATGTGTACGAGAGGACATCGTCACTGAACGAGATCGTTCTCGTATGGGTACATTATACGAGATTATTCTCGCATAGCTATGCTTGACGAGATAGTTCTCGCACGTCTATGCTCAACGATATCGTTCTCGTTTGTGTATGCTACATGAAAATGTTCTCGTTCAGCTATGGAAAATGACACTATTCTTGTTTAGCTGCATTCTACAGGTGTTCTCATTTGTGTTGAATGAGTTCTTTTGTTCATGCAATATCTTTGGTGAAGTTCCACACAGTAACATCTACTGCCAACATTACAGCGAGTTAATTTCTATCACATGAGTCGGCTGATGTGCCAGCTCGGAGACAAAGAGGACACTTTTTAGGGCACACAATTAACACAAACCATCTTTATTTTGCATCCCGAAGCATGGTGGCCAGGTCCTTGTTCAGGTCCTTCAGCCTCCTTGCCTCTGTATCCACAGTGCTCGACGTTTTTGACGCAAAGTGCTCGTATGCCTCTGCAAAAAATGTAAACAAAGCAGCCGGCCCTGTTAGATTCTAACAAGCCATTGGAACTGACATGCACAATAGGTGGCTCCACTGCATAACTGAATGGGCTGGTTCTTGCATGATATTGTGTGTAAAGCGTGAAAATCTCACAGAGAAACAGGAAAAAGAGAACACGGAGGCTTATGAGTTTTCTACCTATGTAAAGTGATATTTCAACATTAACCACAGCAGTTGAAAGCAAGTGCTCGTCCTCGCATTGTCTTGTTCCTGTCTCTGTTAAATGTTCGTGATTTACAAACAATATAAATGGCTGCAGAATTGCAATACAAGACCACAGAAATAGACTAATACTTTTCCACAAGTATTTTACATTAAATGAACAAGTATAACAAGCTCATGCAAGTGAATACACAGATAGCACAGCTCTTTGCTACTGCACTGCGGAATATGCAGACGGAAAACACTGCATAGATGCCACTGCGGAATTGTTTATAGGAAAGATTAATTCACCTTTAATACTACTATAGAAACTAAATGATAGTTTTTGTGAAAGAGTTCTAGTTTAAGGCCTAAACAAGCTCCATGGCAGTTTGCATTTAAGGAGTGTAAGCATCCTCTGAAAACATGTACATGAGGAACACTGCAGAAAGAGCACTTTAAAAAAAGAACACAACTGTATTTATCACCAAGGCCAACCCTTGTGTCTTCTTAAATATTTATCAAAAGTCAAACTCAAAACTGATACTGAGGTGCAAGGTGTCCATATCATATTACCTTGTGAAAGCACCGTGGTGCCTGGATGTTGTGGGACCAACTCGGACGTGGAGATCAGCACTGATCAGCAACACTGCAGTCTGCTTACAGCTTTTCTGCAGGCCCAGCCACACCTGCATTAAAGCAACTGAGCTTGGTGTCACAAGAGTACTGTATTTACCAGCATAATGATCGCACTTTTCTGTAAAAGAAATGGTCGAAAATTCAGATGTTATTCAGATCATTACGCCGGTTAAATTTCCTGCAAAAAGAATTTTTTTTTATCCCGCGTTTGCTGCGGGATGGCAACAGGTCAACAAATAGGTGGCTGCCACTGAGTGTAGTGCGGGACACCAAAACAAAAATGGCGGCCGGCGCAGCAAGCTGAACACACCAAATGCGCCGAACGCGATTTTTTTTCTCGTGACTACATTACATGCATTGAAAGTTTCTTCCGTATCCGTAATGAATAATATCATTAATATCCGTAAGTTTGTGGCAATAACGTAGCCATGTCCACTATGAGGGGGCAGAAACAGATGGGCGCGCTTAGCTGCCAGTGACGTACAAAGACACGGCGGGCGTGCTGCGGAAACTGCGGCATCTGTCTTCACTACTATCCTAATACAGCACGTTTCCGCTAAGGGTGGGCGAATATCTTAGCTGTGTTACAAGTGTTACAAGATTTGTTGCGTGCCCACGAGTGCAGATGAGAAGAATCGAAAGGTACCTTATTTGTTGTTCTTGACCACAACCATTACAAAGCCTACACACAATGAAGGCAATTTTGGTTGTAGCTTTTTTGTCATGGATGTGCGGAAAGTGATGAAAGGAATGAAATCGGGCATCTGCTTAAGAATGTTTGGTGCGTGCGGACTGCTTGGTTTGTCTTGAAGAGTTGTTCGCGTAGCATCCGACAGATGGTAAGCGCGATCATTAATAGCTAGACTTGGCACATGACAGATCACTGCGCCAAGTTCGGAGTGTGATCAATACAGGAAATAAAAAAAATCGAATTTCGACGACAAAATTCAGGGCTGCGATCATTACGTCAGTGCGATCATTATGTGAGTAAATACGGTAAATATAAAAAGTGACACTGTGAACAAAGCAATACTTATTAGGTATAAATAAGAATGAAATGCTGATATTCGCCTATAGAAAGCTTTAAGTAACAAAGCCTGCAAGATAAGAAAAATGCAATGTATGGGCCATCTGTACAAGAACATTAATCGAAGGTCCCTTCATTTTTTTAGTCCCTTTTCCTCCTCATGCATAGATGGCAGTTGGGTTAAGTAAACTGGGCCAGATTACCACATAGTGTAAGCAAAGGTGGTCACTTTGTGGGCCAATTATGATAGCATAGCACGACACACATCCCTAGTCATTTTAATGTGTTCTGTAATGCTAGCCATCTTGTAGGCCCTACAGTGTCAAAGCATCCATAACCCTAACAGCGTTACCCAGTAGGAATAACCAATAAGTGTCCACAGCAGCACAACTCACCATATCTATCAGGAGGCTTTTGTTACACTTTTACAACTCTCCTCCTATGGCTTCATCCCAATTTTTGTCAATACAAGCTTGAAGCATCTGCACAAGCTGAACGCACCAGGGCACCATAAGAAATACCACATCTTTCTACCCTATTCCATGTTTAATATAAGACTGGCAAGTTCACTATCATGTGTAGAACAAACCAAATTGTTCTGGAATCAAGTAATCTTCCACTACCAGTGAAAAAAAAGCATGCAAGAAAGAGTACGTAGAGCACAGGGGTGTTGATGGATATTAAATACCACTGCCGTGCAGTAGACACTACGTCGGCAAAACAGGCCAATGTATAAATGACTGGATTTGCAACCATGTTAACTGAATGCTCAGGTCATTTCGTGGTCACTTGGTAGTGCAAAGCTCACTTGCATTATTTTGTTTGAAAACTGTGTAACTGTGGCAATGTACAAGGACCACAGTGCTGGCGAAATTCGTTAAGATTTGCTTATATGTGTGACAGGGAATCTGCAAGTTGGCTCCACCGCGAGTGGACTATCAGACAGCAAGACTGCTTATTTATCATTGTAAAACATGCGTCATAGTAGCCATGCCATGTGTCCTTTTCGCAGCTGTGTGAGCAACATGCATTTTCAATTTATCTGTTCTTGCCCTTTCACCTCTCGATTTATAGTGCTGTGCAAGCAGTAAAACTGGATGGTTGTTAGACTTATGTCCTGTCACTTCCTCACCTTTGTTATGAATTGTGCATTAAATAAGGCTTTTTTTTGTGAAAGAGTGCTACTTTAAGGCATAAACAAGTGCCATGGCGGTTTGCATTTAAGCATCTTCTGAAAACATGTACATGAGGAACACTGCAAGAAGAACGCTTTAAAGAAAGAACACGGGTGTATTTATCACTAAGGCCAACTCTTGTGTCTTAGCACATTTCTCAAAACTGATACTGAGGTGCAAGTTGTCTATATCATATTACCTTGTCAAAGAAGCAAAGCACAGTGGTGCCTGGACGTTGTGAGGCCAACTCAGACGTAGAGATCAGCACCAGCACTGATCAGCAACACAGTAGTCTGCTTACACTCTTTCTGCAGGCCCAGCCACATCTGCATTAAAACAAGTGAGCTTATTCTCACAAGAGTATAATATAAAAAGTGACACTATGAACAAACTAATTCTTATTAGCTATAAATAGGAATGAAATGCTGATATTCGCCCATAGAAAGCTTTGAGTTAACAAAGCCTGCAAGATAAGAAAAGTGCAATGTATGAGCCATCTGTGCAAAAACATTAATCGAAGGTCCCTTTTTTTCACTTCTGTCCTCCTCGTGCAGAGATGGCAGACAGGTTAAGTAAACTGGACCAGACTGCCACGTAGAGTAAGCAAAGGTGGTCCCTTCTTCGGGGAGCAGCCTACAGGCTGCTTCTTGAAAGAGTATTAGAAAATGCGAATAATGCATGTATGCATTATTCACAAGAGGCCTTGTTTCTCTGAGAATACCACAGCCAATCACATATTTCAAATTGAGCATATTAAAATGCATGCAAAGTACAGCATGGCTTTGAGGGTACCCCAGACTACTGAAATTCACATCAGCCAAGTTCAGCAGACAACACCATAATTAAGCCTCTAGAAGTTGTGCATTTTAGTGCAAGTTAACAGAATAATGAGGAAGAGAAGGTGAGGGAGATGGTGCCACTATAGCATAGTTCAAGCTCTATCCCACATCATGTGCAGAAGGGCAAAGAATGCCCAGCTTTTGGTTATACTCGCACCTGTGACCACTGCACCATGTTGACTGACATGCGTAACAAGCAGTTTGTGATACCACATTATTACATCCTGCAACTGACGTGACATCAGAGATCAGCTTCAAGCTTGACGCTATGCTATGCTAGGGACAGGTAATGAACTGGCTGCATTAAAATCTAAAGCAAAAGTGTTGAACATTGTTTGCCAAACCTGCCAGCCTCTGCACTTTATATTTTGCAAAAATTCTAGACAGAAATCCTGTGTTGGAAAGACAGCACGCGCTTTCCTAAAGCTTTCTCTCAGCGCCCACATTTTTCTATGCATACATTATTAACCATTATTTACCTTGACACGCTATACACAAACAGCACACTTGGAAAAGCAGAAACTAATCGGGAAAGTTGGCAGGTACCAAATACACGAACAGAACCTAGAACACATAAATGGCTGTGACTGTTTTGTACGTACCTTGTCAAAGCAGGCAGATCAGATGCTTTGTCGTGCTGTTCTGGCTGCATAGTGCCGCAGTCTCCTTTGTGGTGCAGAGATGCCTCCGTCTCTGGAAATTGTGACATTGCTAAACAATAAATGTTCAGCTTATTGTAATCACTGCTGAATCTGCAAACTTGTGATTTAACAACACCGCGTCAAATTGTGGAAAGCTCTCATACAGCCAGCTACAAGAAGCTGCATCCGCTTAGACAAATTAAATATTTCATTCTGACATCACAGGCAGTTATTCAACGTGTCAAAGGCACAAAAACAAACAGAACACTAGACACAAGAAATACAGGTTGCCTTGGCGACCATCTATAAGCATGAAAGTTTGCATACAAGCTAAAATCTTCTCACGAGTCAGATCATTTGGATGCCGTCGAGCGTTGACTTTAGATGTGGAAAGATTTGCACAACACATCAACGAACTTCTAGAATTGTCTATACGATTTCTTGCTGAGAAATTACGTACACAAGCAGTGACATTCCCTGCTTGAATTTTTGTGCCCGTTCAGACCAAGCGATGCCCTGGCGCTAGCATGCTTCATAACAAAAAGAAAATAAACAATAGATGAAGTTCTTAACAACTATCTCGGGATAATTTTCGTGAAAAGTTTTGCTAAATGTGCACTACGATATCGAACGAACATTAGGGAATCACTGTTACTGTTTTTGTAGCTGTACTAATCATCTTTTGCTGCGCATGACAAGGTACACTACATGAACCATAAGAATGCGCTAGGCGCCGGACTTACCTTCTGAGGCGAGTGCTCCTTCGTGTCCGTTCACGCCGCATCGACTGCACCAACAGTCCGTCCAGCGTAGTGTTGAATTGCGGTGAACTACAGCACGCGATAGCACAACTATCAACACATTCTTCCGTGCACTGTGAACCGAGGCGGGAGCGGCGAGAGTACAGCAGCTTCTCATGAGCCGGGCACAAAGAAAGCGCGTGTGGACCGCACTACGATAACCAACAACGGCGCACCGCAAGAAACATACAGCGAGCTAATAGCATTGCACAGGACCCAGGGCTTAGTGATCGTTAATTCACACAAAAAAGGAGCACATGTTCTCTAAGCACCGCGTAAATATGATCAAACGATCAGTACCACATCGACCGCCCGGGCCGCCGCAATAACGCTTATAGATCTTTTTAAGTGCCCCAACTCCTAGCCTATGAGCACCATTTAGCCCGCTGCCGTTCCCGCCACCGCAGCGCTGCCATCGACCTCTGCGCCAAGCGTCCGAGCGTCGTCTGCTATAGCCTGGCACGGTTATGGGTGTTTGTTGCGGCACTCGGCATTTACATGGTGCTCGCTGAATAAAGCAGCCGTTATTTCTTTCTGTTGTTGTTTAAGCTGAAGTATAATATTTTACAGACGCCCATACCTAGGGGTGCAGGTCCGAAGAAAGGAATGAGATGAAAAAAAAGTGGGTCTACAAACAAAAGTGCGCACGCAATGTTAACGCTCGGTGAGCCACACTTCGCCGGTACTGGCATCTACGTGAGCGCAAAACTTGGACCGGACGCAAAAGACCTCGACCGCCAGCCACGTGCACGAGGACAGTAACAAGGCACACGCAGTGAGAAAATAAAATCGGCTACAGCACAAGAAGCGCAAACACCCGCAACTAACGTGCACATGTCAGCAGAGCAGCACCGCTCACTTGGTGCAGAGCTCGACCGCAGCGCCCTCACAGTCCCAGGAACTAGTCGCGCCTTGCTCGAAAGGAAGAGTCGTGCGACTGAGAAAGTAACTATAAGTCTCGGTCCGAAATGAAGGGAAATGACGTCTTTTGTTTACTTCGCCGTCTGTGGTTCCGGTAACCGTGATCGCACGGGTAGCGTGGGTTGTACACAGGCGTATTATTTCAATGTTCTTTCGTGTTTTAGGCGACCTTTTTCAACAACTTTGCTGACATTGCTTTCAACAGCGAGGACAGCCTGTGGAGCAGCCCTATCAACCGGACAGGGCCGTAAAATCTGTTTGAAGTTCGCAGCACATCGTGGTTTGGTTTGTGAATGTTAGAAGGTGTTCGTCTTTCTCAGCGGCGTAATCGACGACAGATTTGGCGTCGAGTGATGTACACTTTGTTCAGGCTTGTTGTGCGCCGTTCTACGGATGTGTACAGTTAATGAGTGGTGTTGTTTGTGCTTCGGAAAATGGTGCCACGCCGGCGGGATTTGCTTTCTTGTAAAAATATCCGTACCGTCTTTGGCGAGTGCTTTCGGAAACTGCTCGCCTTTTGTGCGTGTGTGTGTGTGTGTGTGTGTGTGTGTGTGCGCGCACACGCGCACGCGCGCGCTTCTGATATGCGTCGAATGCGTAGGAACGTCCGTACAGTCTTTCGTGAGTGCTTTCGGAAACTGCTCGCATTCTGTCTGTGTGCGCGCGTGACATTCGTCGTTATTGCGATTTGCAAAGGTGTTTTTCATTTGGTGACTGCGTCCGCGAACGCCAGGATGTGATACACGTTCGTCATTTAAAGACCCTGCTTCAGTGTAGGGTCACTTACATTTTGGTTGCTTGGAGGTCAGCTTTCAACACATGGCAAGGCATTGCAGTGCGCTTAACCATCATTGGCACACGAACTGCTTTGCCATTTCTCCTTTAAATTCAAATTCAGTTTTGTGTAGTATGTAGGCAGATAATGGTCACCAAGTTACGACGCTCATCTTGTTTTTTGCCACTGCTGTGCACATATGAGGATCTTTTACTAGGTCAGGCTCTCTTAGCAAGTTGTGAAACACTTAGTGCAAATAATTTTTCACAGCAGTAACTGTGATCATGACCACAATTGATCACATGACATATTTAGGGATTGTTATTACCATATTTTTTATTTATTTGTGACAAAGTGCGATGGATTTTGACTGCTATTTTGGCTATCTGTTCACGAGCCTATTACACTGTTTTGTGGTTGTGCTTTTTATTTTTATATGTGGGCATGCATGGCCAATCCCATGCCTACCTTCTACAATTTGACATAAACAGGCACAAACATGCTCTTAGCAGATTTGTATTTGACAGTATTGTGGTTGACGCACTTGGCTATTTGGAAAATATGCAGGTTCAAGTTCGCCCATTACTACCTCTGACTGATATCGCTGATGCAAAGCAATATGATTAGGATGTGACAAAGTGCATGCATAATTTGTCACTGATCAAACTGCCTGCAATAAACTTTGCCAACTCGCCCTTGTTTGAAGTGTTTCCAATGTGCTATAATCACATTGCCAGATTATTTTATTGCGTGCACAAACAAACATATAGCATTTTATTATGAAACTTTGATGGTACCTGACTCCTATATTGCAATAAAATCTTAGGCAGATCTACTCTGAACAAAGGATTCATTCTCTGATGATAGCTTTCCACAATATCATGGTGCTATCCAGTGCCTATTGGCTGGTCGAGGAATGCGTCATGCAAAGGCAGTAGTATCGCCATAAGTGTTCATCCAAGAATATGTCCCCAAGTGAAAATCATTGCATAAAAAGTGCCGACACTAGCTTTGATGGGGATGTATATGTGTTCGTTGCATGAAATTCCAGAAGTTGAACTCTGAACATCTTATTTGCTCTGTAGTTTATGCTGGTATATATGTGTCACAATGGTCCAGTGTGATCATACAGCACATTGATCACGCTCTTGCATGTACTACAAACAGCTCATCATAAATCTCACTGTCATTAATGAGCTTTTGTATGCACTACGACTTGAGTACACACACTTTGTATGCAATTCATAGACATCCTCAAAGATCAAGTTGATCATACGACTACAGTGCGTACACATCACACGCCACCTCACACACGTCATACATAATCTCGTCAGGTCTACGCAACTCATCGCACACATATCATACAAGCTCTACGCAGTCTTATCGCACATCGCATAACTCTCGTGCACTTCTGCGTAGCACATCATACAGATCTCGCTCGTTTTCTATGAGAGTTGGTTCAATACGCATTTCATATCGTTCATTTCTCGTCAAATCTGTGCGACATGCATACATATCGTTCAATTTCTCGTCAAATCTGTACGACATGCATACATCTCGTTCAATTTCTCATACAAATTTTTCAATAGGGCAGTGTATAGCTTTAGCATGTTACGTGATAATATGAAAGTGCAACATCATTATTTTTCAGAACCGAAGTTCAGAGGCAAATACCCAAAATATGTAAAGTTGCTGCTGGTAAGGATTTTCCCTGAACACAAAAATAGGCATCTTTTTTCTCGTAGCCACTATCTCTGAGAAATACCGCTGCCCATGAAAGTGGCGTATTTTATATATTTAATATCTCTAATAGACAAAAATCAAGCGAGGGGCCGACAGATGAAGTAGCACACCCTGGTTTAAAGGTTACATAAAGAAGGATAATGTTCGTCAGAAAGGCTGGGCTCCGTTTCGATAGGGGGACCTAGTTTTTTCAAGGACGGCCTTGCCATTTTTCGTAGGTCTCGGAACGCAATATACGTGGATTGCTAAACCAGAACAAGAAATAGAAGTGGACTATATCGTAAAACTGTCACTAAAGAAATTATAAGCCACTCCAAGACAGCTAGCCACCGAAAAACATATATGTCTGAGAGTGTCATATTATCTCAGATCCTTCGTTCCCTGAACGACGTCGTCATTAAAGAAGCGGATAAGGGAAGAAGTGCACATTATGATACTGCAGCAAATACACAACAAAAGAAGACAAATATCAAAGGGAACAAACAAGCGCGATATTTATTTATTTATTACAGCGATGCTCTGTACGACTTGGATCCCGGGATTTCTTAGTGGCGTAACGTCGACAGGAAACTATCACCATCCATGGCTCATGCCCGTCTAAGGCAGATACTGCAACACTCAGCAAAGTGAAGCAACCTGTGTATACATTCTTTGAAATTACATATAAAACATACAGAACAGCTTACGTTTTAATAAACAACAAGCTCAAAACAAGCATCCGAACCACATAATCGATTATAGGGCGCTCCGGCGCCTACGTGAAACTCCAAGCCCGTCGCGCTCCCTGCATCGACTACCGCGTCGACGGCAGCCTAATTGCAGCATACAAAGCAGGTAAGTACGTAAGTAACTGCACTTTTGTACGTAAAAGAAGAACGCGCCTAACAAATGATTTCTGTTGGTACTGTTGTATGGGAAGGGCAAGTTTAGTGAGGGCTCCTGAGGAACAGCTTGCATACCAGGCGCGGCGAATTTCTCTCCTCTCTGGTCCACTCTATTTAGGTGCACGAAGTAGCGGTGCAAAGCAACTCGCTGGCTGTAGAAATTTATTAGGCTAATAAATAGGCGAATTGAATGGTAATGTCGCCACGTAAATAATTTCAACCTAAATAATAATTTCAATAAATAATTTCAATCTTGCGAGTTGTCGCTTGCAGCTTCGCTGTTGAAACACCTTCACGGAGTTGAGTAGAGACTATTTTTATACATGTATTTTGATTTGTTTATCAATTCATTTATGTGCTATACAGCACAAGTGCACTAATTTGCCTAGTAGATAAGTACAAGCAGGGGGTTTAGAGACTGCCACCAACCCTGAATACTACCGTACGCTATACAACAATTCGAGATTACCATACACGCTGACAAATACAAACAGGCTGAAATTCGTTTTTGGTGAAGAATTTATAACACCATCAGAGTTCAAATTTCTGAAACCGAACATGACAACTACAGGATGCTTCTACCTCCTTCCCGAAAATCACTAAAATGCACCCACTCAATTACATCGCTAATATCCCAGGGCATCCGGTGGTATCAAAAAGCAACGCCTCGAATGATAGCCTCTCCACATTTCTTAACTACTTCCTTTGAAATATACCCAAAACACTTCCTTTATTTGTACAAGATACCCATCACCTACTGATAATTATGGAGGACATCAGTACTGAAGGCACGCTAGCACGATACGTAATTCTTGCAACACTAGCTTCACAGACTGATACAACAATGTTCCGATTCCTGATAGTTCATCTTCAATAAAATAACCAATATTTAAACACCATGCAAAACATTATATTGAAGTCCGTTTATCTCTTGAGTCAACTCTCACATATAATCACCCCGAATCAGAGGACATTTACTACCTACAAATACATGGGACAAGTATGGCTACACTGTTTACACCAACCTACGTAAACATGTTCATCGGGACTCTAGAAACAGATCTCCCTGTACAGACAAACATCAAGCATACCTACGATACATAGATAACATATTTCTAATAAAGGGGCATGCACAGAACAGTCAATATGAATTTGTAACGTTCCTACATTTATTTCATGCAACAACAAAATTCGCATCGGAATCTTCAAGTGAGTGCCATAAACTTTCTGAACACGACGACATATTGTAGCGAGAGGAAAAGGCACGGAGTCAGTTCCAAGTGAACAGCCGTTTACTGTTCATTTCTGCAGCTGCTACCATGCACACTTCTTCATCCTCGGCTTTTAGCGTAACTAGCACATACCATTACACCTCCCTCCAAAAAAAAAAGAAGAGCCTACTTCGTGAAGCGACTAGACGAAAGTTAGCCCTCCCCTCCCCCCCAAAAACACTCGGGGACATGTTAACTACTACAACGAGAAAATAAAAGAAATGTGAAAGACAACGGATGGGAGGACCAGGGCCGCACACCTAAGTTTGTGGATGAGAGTAGGCGCGAGCGGTAGGACTCCATTCTTGTAACGTGAACAATCTCAACGGATCGTGATCTAGAGGAGTGGTGCACAGTTTCGGTTGGAATAACTTCGTTGTTGACAATACTTAGACGATGCAAAACTATGGGTGGTCCAAATTTTTGGCCCAGTAGTTTTTCTGAGCGGCCTTGTTGACGTATAGGGGTCCAAACCCGTAAGAGACATCCCGGGTTGTATGCGACGTCTCGATGGCGTATGTTGTATCGACGAGCACCTTGACTTTGTCGGGATAGAACTGGTTGCCGTGCAAGGTGCCGCGCTGCTGTGACACGCCGAACAAAGGCGACTGTATCTTGTGTGGTAGGTTGAGACGAAGTTGGTAGGAGCATCACGTCGAGCATAGTGGTGACGTCGCGTCCGTAGAATACACGAAAAGGCGGAAACCCGGTGGTTTCTTGAAGCGCAGTGTTATACGCGAATGTCACTTACGGGAGCACTTCTTCCCAATTTTTATGATCAGTGGCGACATACATAGAAAGCATATCCGCAATCAATTTGCCGAGGCGCTCAGTTACCCCGTTAGTCTGCGGGTGACACGCAGCTGCCGTACGGTGTGTTGTTATGCTCAGCTGCAAAATATCTCCGACCAACTGGGCGGTGAAGGCCGTACCACGGTCTGCGACGACGACAGCGGGTGCTCCATGTCGAAGGACGATATTTTTGACAAAGAAGTTGGTTACATCTGAAGCGTTACCTCGCTGAATGGCTGGTGTTCCGCAGTATCGAGTGAGGCAATCGGTGGCGACAACGATCCAGCGGTTATCAGCCGAAGGCTTGGGAAACGGGCCAAGTAAATCCATCCTGACTTGTTCAAAAGGTGAGCAAGGAGGTCGTACAGACTGAAGCAGACGGGCTGGTTTCAGTGGTGGAACTACGGCGCTGGCAATCTTGACAACTTCTGACGTACTGCTTGATGGTTTTTGCGAGTTTTCGGTAGTAGTACTTCTGCTTGTTCCTTGCTAGAGTACGCGTGAAGCCAGGATGCCCGGACGTTGGTCTTTCGTGGCATGCAGGTAGAACGTCGTCGTGGAGAGGTGCGGGAACAACGAGCAGGAAAACGGTTGCCGTAGGGTGAAAGTGCCGCTTCTATAGGATGTCGCCGCGTAGGCGGAAAGAGGACAAGTGACGCGCGAACTGCCGCGGGAGTTGTGGGCGGCTTCCTTCAAGGTATTCCATCAAGGGCTGGAGTTCGGTATCTTGGCGTTGCTGTTGATCTAGATTTAAAGACGGAAGAGTACAAAGAAAACCAGAGTCGTCGTGAGCATCTAGTGGTGCGGGTACAGCGGGGGCGCAGTAGAGACAGTCCACGTCTGTGTGGTTTTGGCCAGGCTTACAAACGATTGTGACATCAAATTCCTGCGACCGAAGGCTTCATCTTGCGAGGCGGCCTGAAAGATCCTTGAGATTCGCCAGCCAGCAGAGAGAGTGGTGGTCGCTGACGACGCAGAAGGGGCGTCCGTACAAGTATGGCCGGAACTTCTGGATAGCCCATACGACGGTCAGACATTCCTTTTCAGTTGCTGAGTAGTTAGTTTTTTTTCAGCAGCAGACAACGTTCGGCTGGCATACGCAATAACGCATTCAACACCAGCTTGAAACTATACCAGTGTTGCTCCGAGACCACCATTACTAGCATCAGTATAGACTTCTGTGTCGGCATCGGGGTCAAAGTGATCAAAGATCGGTGGTGTCTGTAGACGTCACTGAAAGTCGTAGAAAGCGTCGGATGGTGCCGGGCCTCAAACAAATGTGACATCGTTCTTGGGGAGTCGTTGCAAAGGTGCAGAAACTCACAAAAATTGCGCACCAAACGACGGTAATACGCACAAAGCCCGAAAATCGGCGGACATCGTGCTTTGTCTTCGGTATCGGGAACAGAGCAATTGCCATGGCTTTGTCAGGGTCAGGGCGCACACCGGTACTGCTGAGAAATATCACCTGGAAATGTAAGCTCCTTGTAGCCAAAGTGACATTTTTCGGGCTTCAGACACCGGCCGGCGGTGCGGATGGCTTGAAGAACCGCCTCAAGCCGTTGGATGTGTTTGTTCAAACGTGTTGGAAAAAAACAACTACATCGTCTAAGTAAACTAAACACGAGTGCCACTTGAGGATATAAAACGGCGTCCGTCATACGTTCAAATGTGGCCGGAGCGGAACACAATAAAAATGGGACGATCTTAAACTGTTAGAGACCGTCGCGTGCTATAAACGCCGTTTTTTCCTGGTCTCGATCGTCAACTTCACTCTGCCAGTGCCCACTACGCAGATCCATTCAAGAACAGTAACGGGCATGTCGCAGGCGATCCAAAGAGTCGTCAATCCGAGGATGTGGGTAAACGTCCCTTTGTGATCTTCTTTAGTTTGCGATAATCGACACAGAATAGTAGTGAACCATCTTTCTTCTTAACTAATAAAATAGGTAAAGCCCACGGACTTGTCCTTGCTTGAATGACATCGTCTAGCGTTTGTTTAACCGGATGACGAATAACATCCTGCTCTCTCCGCGACACGCGATGAACGTGTTGGCGAACAGGTTGGCCTGTCGGTTCAGTGATTATTCTGTGTTTGGTCAAAGGAGACTGTTCGAGCTTCGACATGGTGGCGAAACAGTCGCTAAATGACGATAACAGAGTGAGGCGCCTCTTCTTTTCGGGTTGGTCTAGCTGTGTGTGTGTGTGTGTGTGTGTGTGTGTGTTTGTGAAAACTTTTATTGTGATGAGGTCCGGAGGCTCGACTTATTAAGCCAATGCGGGCCGCTCCCACGTTGGCACTGTCAGGCCAAGCCTTTCAGCGACATCATGGGCCCTCCGGACTGCCCTTAGTTGGTCCTGAAACAATGGGCTTTGAATTCTTTTCTCCAACTGTGTCCATTCTTCAATGAGGCTGGGGACAGTCGCGGGACACCCCGCCAGCATATGTCTGATCCCAATGATGACATTACAATCGTTGCAGTCCATCTTAATCTACATCTCTGGGTATATCTTATTGATTGCGTACGGTGTGGGATATGTACCTGTTTGCAATAAGCACAGTGAGACGGCCTGAGCCCTGTTCAGTTTTGAGTGTGACCATGGGAATTGTCTGCGTCCTAAACAGTAATATTTGGTAACGTCATCGTATGTTATTAAATGATCTCTAGATTCCCTGGTTTGATGATGAACGGCTCCATTGCGACTGTCACGGTTAGCAAGTCCTCGTGCCAAGTCATGAGCAACCTCATTGAAGCTTACCCGAGTCTCGTACACTTTCCCCATATGCGCAGGAAGCCATCTGATTTCAGTTCTCATATTCGCAATGTTTTGAAAAAGTTTAGCTGCAACTCCAGCTACGTACTTTATCAAAACACTTTACAGCGGATTTCGAATCACTGTATATGCAGGCCCACTTATTACTCCTGATGGCTAGAGCAATTGCCGCTTGTTCCGCCACCATGAGGACCTTTGTAAAAATAGTGAGAGCGTCTTGCACCTTCCCATGATAATTTGATGCAGTGGCCGTATATGCTTTTTTACCTTTCACCCAGGCAGCATCAACTATAGCGGTCAGTTGGTTCTGCTGCCCTATTTCCTGCAAGAGTGCTTTAGCTCTTGCCTTTCTCTTTTTGACATTATATGTTTCTATGACATTATATGTTTCATTGTATGTTTCTGGGTAGAGGGTTGGTTCTGATCTTGTTCCTAACTTCAGTCCTTAATTCTACTTCAGCCTCTATTGGGCTCCTTGATGTATTCAGTTCTGCACCTATTGCCTGTAATATGTTCCTGCCAGGTCGTGAGTTTGTCAATCTTTCGTGTTGCGCTAGTTGTCGGGCCTCCGGGATTTCTTACATTGTGTTGTGTACCCCTACTCATGAGTTTGTCGGTTCCGGCGTTACTGGGTATCCCTAGGGCTACTTTACCGAGCTTCCTGAGCATCACATTAAGTTTGTTAAGTTCTGCCTGCTTCCATTTGAATAATCCAGTCAAATAAGTGAACTGACAGAGAGCAAAGGCGTGTATTAGCCTTAAAGCGCTGTCTTCTCCTAAGCCTCTGTGTCTATTGGTAATTCTCCTTAGTAACCTAATGACTTAATCTTTGTATTCGAGATATGTTGCATTGTTCTACAGTTAGTATTGTTTCCCTCTATGGGATACCCAAGAACCTTGTTTCTTTTTCAACTCTCCTGACTGCGAATCCTTCATGAGTGTATAAGCACACGCTTGGCTCATCTTCCGGAATGTAACCTCTTGGTTTATGACCATTTCTGTGATGTTTAATGACTCGAGTTCTGATTTGGCTGCCGAGCATTTCAACCCCATGTCTTTCAGTGTGTTCTCTACAACATATAAAATTTCCTGTAATCAGGTCTCTGTCTGTCCTACATTGCCCCTGGCACTCTATATGGTTATGTCGTCGGCATATATCACATAATGTATACCCGCAATTTTCTCCAGATTTCTTGCAACCTTGGACATTGCTAAATTGAATAGCCTGGGTGAGAGCACAGCCCCTTGTGGAATGCCCCTATTTGCCTAATTGGTAGCTTCTGCTTTAAGCTCACCCAGCTTGATTTGTGCAGTTCTATTTCTAAGAAAGTCCTTAATTACGTTAAAAAATCTCTTACCTAACCCAATATCCGAGAGAATGTCAAGTATTGCCTGATGTTTTATACGATCAAGAGCTTTTTCCACATCAATTCCCAAAAGAGCTTTTGTATGCGCTGGGCTGGCCTGTATAAGTTGATGTTTGATCAGCAGCATAGTATCCTGAGTTGACAGCCCGGGACGAAAGCCGATCAAGTTGTACGGGCGGATGTCGTTCTGCTCAACGTATTTCGTTAATCTGTTTAGGATGACATGTTCTATAGCATTGCCTAAACATGACGTTAAGGAAATAGGACGGCGGTTGTCTAGAGTGAGTTGTTTGCCTGGCTTTGGTATGAGGATAGTATTGACCACCTTCCACTCCTCTGAGTGTACCCCTTTTCTCCAACATTCATTGAACTGTTCAGTTGGATCAGAGATTGATTCATCATCTAGATTTCTTAACATCTTGATAGTTATTCCGTTAGGTCCAGCCGCCAATCTACGAAGAGCCGCCCTCCTCTCTCAGTGAAGTCCCGGTCAAGTTCTTCACAGATGCCTGCCGTAAATTCAGGGCTCTCGTCTCCTTCGTTTGGTTGTCTAAGTGGGAGATACTTGGCTGCGAGACTACCCATGATATCCCTCTCTGTTTTATCTTGGCTTTACTGGTGAACCAACTTTGCTAACGCTGTTCTCTTGCTTGTCCTTGTTTCATTCTCGTTGAGCAAGTGCTTGAGGAGGTTCCAGCTACTTCCATGTTTGAGTCCACCATCAGTCGAGTTACTCATCTCATCCGACTGTTGCTTTACGAGGGTCTTCAAATGATAATCAATTTCTCTGTTTATATGCGCTATTTTTTCCTTAGCCTTCTGTTGAGTCTCTGCGTTTCCCATCTCTGTAATATAGGCTGTTTGGTCTCACTCAGATGCGCCAGCCTGCTGTCCATAGCTTCAATATTTTCTTCTGTCCTGGTTTGCTTGTGGCTGGGAGTAGCGTTCACAAACTCATGCTCCTTTCGTTTGGGAATGGCGGAGAGCCCGATGTGCGATTCATGTGGGTGCGAGGAGACCATCGAGCACCTATTGTGTACCTGCCCCCGCTACGATGTACAACGCCTCTCTCTGCGGGAAACTTTGCACCAACTGGACTTACGACCGTTCACCGAGTCAAACATACGCGGACCGTGGCCACTGTGATGTGTGGTGCGCGACGTGGTGCGGGGCTCGGGACGGTCGAGAGCAGACGACGCGGAGTGCACGCGCGCCGAGCTGGAAGGAGGAAAAACGACGACGCCGAAGAGCGCCCGGCACGTGAACGAGCGGCACAGGAAAAACAACAAAAGAAAAAGCAACCAATGAGAAAAAACCACGGGGCGTCGGGCAGCCAATCAGTAAATGCCAAATCGGCCAGACCACGACAAAAAGCGTGGTGCGCTGGCAGAACGGGGGCGACACGCAAGAGGACACGCAGGGAGACGCCGGGGAGACGCCAGGATCGTCCCAGGAAACGACGGCAGGAGGAGGTCAGCCACCGGAGCGGGCGTTGAAGACGGGCCGTCGGGTTCCGGACCCGAGCCTACCAGGACTTCACCCGCCCGGGGCCTCCTGCCAACCTGTTCCTGTGCGTCGCCCGTCTCACTGAGCGTGCCGTCGGCTCCTCAAGGCCGGTGAGCTTCTGCGCCAGTGGGCAAGACGAGGAGTCGGGCTTCGGGTCCGAGTTCTACGCCAGCTGCCCGGCCAGAACGCCACCCCCGTCTGCCGTGCCTCCTGCTGCCCGAGGCCGGCGTTCGAGCTTCCGTGCCCGTGGGCGAGAGGGGAGCAGTCGGGCTACGGGCCCGAGCTCTCTGCCCGGTCAGAACGCCGCCGCCGTCCACTCCTGCCACCCAGCCGCCAGCGTTACCTCGCCTCGCCAGAGCTGGCGCGCTCTCGGCGCCCGGTCGGTCAGCCTTCGCCGCAACCTTTGGTGAGACCGGCGCCACCCCTTCTGCCAGCTTGTCGCCGCGTTGCCGTGTCGAGACTGCGACGCGTCCCCGCGCTTGTGGGCACGCCCAGGCTCGCGCCCTCGTTAACCTCGTTAAAGCCCTAAGTGTGTTCTTGTTTTCTTGAGTGTGTAATTTAAGCATGTTTTCTGTTTCTTTTTATTTGCTTTATGCTTCTTTTGTGTGTGATTAAATGTCTTTGTGTGTGTGTCCAAACCAACGGCTTCGTCCTCAATTGGGTTCTCGGAGGCTCCGCCTAAGAGAACCGCTAAAACATTGAGAACACGAACCTTTGCCCCCATAAGTGGGTCATCACAAATTGGCGTCCACGACAGGACAAAGCCGTTCGTTTGGATCCTTCTTTTAGAGGTTAGGAACTATGGCTAACACAAGAGACTTGTTAGCGTTAGCCGAACGCATGGGCCTAGAAGGTGCGGAGTTGAGGGAATGGATAAACGAGCAGGAAGCGCGTGCGCGAGAAGAGCAGGCAGAGGAGCGCAAGGCTAGGAGGGAGGAACTTGCATTGGAGGAGAATAACTTACAATTGCGGCTAAAAGTCGCAGAGGCGGAAGGCGCATATCTGGGCAAGAAGCAGCCAGAAATTAGTCTGTTTGACTTAGCCACCGTGGCCCAGCGATTGGGTTTGAATGGGGCAGACTTGCACAGGTGGGTGCAAGAGAGATGGTTGCTGATATGCGAGAAAGCTCAGAGGGAGCGCGACAGGCGAATGGCAGAACAGGCAGCTGAGAGGGAACGCCTGGAGGAAGAGCTTCGCAGGGTGCGCGTTCGCATCGAGGCACTCGCGGATGCTTGCCCCGAAGGGATAAGATCCGCGGTTGAGGATGCAGCACAGCAGTGCAGCGGCGACCCTAGGGTTCCCTCCGACATGACGTCAGGCCTTGGCGAGAAAAAAGTGTCTCAAGGAGAGACACCTTGTAATGATGCCATTGTAGGCAATGATACTGAGGTATGGTCACAAGACAAGGAGCATATTGCTTCCATACCTCAACTAGTACCGCGTGAGCACAGCGCAGGCGATGACTGTTTCGTGCAGTGTTCAGAGCTGCCGTGCATGGGACTGGTTCAAAAAGTTGGAACCGAGCACCTCCTACAGGCTAAAGATAGCACGTCTGAGGGTTCGCACCATGGGCAGGATGAACCTGAAGATATCAGGGCTGCTGAGGAACCAGGTTTGGTTTCCATAAAAAGTATTGAGTTGTCCTCACTGTGTTCCTTGAATTCAAGAAAGCCAACTGCTTGTGACCCTATGTGCACATGGGAGGGCTCAGGCATGTGTACCCCACCAGCTTATGGCTTTAAGGACTCAGAACATTCTTTGTGTTCTCATGCACTCGCGTCTGGTTCGACCATTGGCACTGATGCTGCAACCACACATTGCAATGTTGACTACATTAGAGCGCAGACAGTGACTTGGTCGACACCATGCAGATACATTATTGCCTGGAGCGATATGGTCATGAACTGGCCAGTGGACTCTGACCGAGAAGATAAAGGTCTAGTTAGGTTGATATGGCAAAGGGTCACCTGAAGGAGCCGGTGCTTCGCTTATGGCTCTTCACGGACTTTTGACCTCGGACTTGGTGACTTCAATTGGTGACTTCAAATTGATGGTTTATAGAGTGTTTTGTGATAGCCTTGATGCTACAGTTTTATTCTTTAGAGTTTGTTGTGGTGTTTTTCAATTCGTGTTTTCCTTTAATGGTTTTTTTCTGTGTGCTCAGCGAACTGTGCAACTGTGTGCACTGTGCATGAAACTTTACAGCGCAATCACATGGACAGACCATGACTTTAGTGTTGTGCGCAATCTCGTGGACAGACTGTGACTGTAGTGTTCCGAGCATGTGTGAACTATGTCGCGCACTGAGCGGCAGTTTTTCTTCTGAAAAACTTGTTAAAAAAGGGGCTTATGTGATGTGTGGTGCGCGACGTGGTGCGGGGCTCGGGACGGTCGAGAGCAGACGACGCGGAGTGCACGCGCGCCGAGCTGGAAGGAGGAAAAACGACGACGCCGAAGAGCGCCCGGCACGTGAACGAGCGGCACAGGAAAAACAACAAAAGAAAAAGCAACCAATGAGAAAAAACCACGGGGCGTCGGGCAGCCAATCAGTAAATGCCAAATCGGCCAGACCACGACAAAAAGCGTGGTGCGCTGGCAGAACGGGGGCGACACGCAAGAGGACACGCAGGGAGACGCCGGGGAGACGCCAGGATCGTCCCAGGAAACGACGGCAGGAGGAGGTCAACCACCGGAGCGGGCGTTGAAGACGGGCCGTCGGGTTCCGGACCCGAGCCTACCAGGACTTCACCCGCCCGGGGCCTCCTGCCAACCTGTTCCTGTGCGTCGCCCGTCTCACTGAGCGTGCCGTCGGCTCCTCAAGGCCGGTGAGCTTCTGCGCCAGTGGGCAAGACGAGGAGTCGGGCTTCGGGTCCGAGTTCTACGCCAGCTGCCCGGCCAGAACGCCACCCCCGTCTGCCGTGCCTCCTGCTGCCCGAGGCCGGCGTTCGAGCTTCCGTGCCCGTGGGCGAGAGGGGAGCAGTCGGGCTACGGGCCCGAGCTCTCTGCCCGGTCAGAACGCCGCCGCCGTCCACTCCTGCCACCCAGCCGCCAGCGTTACCTCGCCTCGCCAGAGCTGGCGCGCTCTCGGCGCCCGGTCGGTCAGCCTACGCCGCAACCTTTGGTGAGACCGGCGCCACCCCTTCTGCCAGCTTGTCGCCGCGTTGCCGTGTCGAGACTGCGACGCGTCCCCGCCCTTGTGGGCACGCCCAGGCTCGCGCCCTCGTTAACCTCGTTAAAGCCCTAAGTGTGTTCTTGTTTTCTTGAGTGTGTAATTTAAGCATGTTTTCTGTTTCTTTTTATTTGCTTTATGCTTCTTTTGTGTGTGATTAAAAGTCTTTGTGTGTGTGTCCAAACCAACGGCTTCGTCCTCAATTGGGTTCTCGGAGGCTCCGCCTAAGAGAACCGCTAAAACATTGAGAACACGAACCTTTGCCCCCATAAGTGGGTCATCACAGCCACACACGTCACTGGCACGAAAAGCGAATCGTGCATTACTGCAATACTTCAGGTACACCGGTTTAAGAGACCATTTATTGTGGCCATGTGCATAGTGACCCGCCCACACGTACTCAGTGCTCACTCTCTCCCTTTCTCCTTTTTCTATTCCCCTTTCCCCCACCCCAAGTGTAGGGTAGCAAACGGGATACTTTTCAGGTTGACCTCCCTGCCTTTCCTATCCTTGCTTTCTCTCTCTCTCTCTGTCCTGGTTTCTTTAGTGGCCTCTTTGACGTGCTCTGTGAGCTGGATCCCAATCAGTGAATTTGAATATTCTAGCTTCCTGTCTCAGTATGCGTATGGTAATGTCTATGATGTAATGATCGCTTCCGAGATCCAAGTTTGAATTTTCCCATTTGGCTCCTTTAGAACTGTTTACAAAAGTAAGATCTGGCGTGGAGTCCCTGCTTGTTGACGTGCCACAACGGGTGGGATACGCCGGATGAGTAATCAAGCATAACCCCAGATACATGGCAAGACTCCATAGCTCTTCTCCCTTCTTTGTGTTCCAAGTGTATCCCCATGTGCGATAGGGAGCATGAAAGTCCGCTCCAATTATGAGCGGGGAGTTTTTGGCAACCGAAAGCACCTTGTTGAAGAGTGCTCTATACCTGTCTCAAGTCGTTAGGACTGCTGTAAATATTCAAGCAGAAAATGCTTTGTGTCTTACCTCTGTTCCTTTTAAGTACTATCTCAACTAGAATAAATCCAAACTAGGAATGTCTAAGGTGAATATCATACTTATTGTATGGCAACTTGTTGTCAATGAGGGTCGCCAACCTCCTCCCCATTTTTTGTCTCTACATGTAACTTTGTACCCAGTGAGCATAATTTCGTCCGCTAAGGTTTCCTGCAGCATAATTACCTTTGGCCTGGCCTCAGATGACCTGATCCTCTGTTGCAGTGCTGCTTTTTTGTGTTGGAACCCAAGACAATTCCATTGCCATACGTCAAATCCATGATTACTGTCCATTGTTATTTGGCGAGGCTGCCTTTCTATTACCTACTATTTTCCTCTTTGTGATGGCCCCCGACAATCCAGGAGTGGACTTTATACTATCGGCCTCCGATGGCAGATACTCATCGTCGTCCTCCCCTCGCGCCTCCACTTTCCTAAGTCTTTTCTCCGCCGTTAGCCTCCATTTCTACAATTCGTCCACTTTAAAGTTGGTCGTTTCCAGTGTCTCTCTTATCGCTTTAATTGCCTCTTTTATTTCACTGAGGGCTGATAAGACTGAATCATCCTCGGAATTCACTGCTCTCCTTTTAGGGGCAGTGGAGCTGGATCCCCCTGGATCGTTGCTTATGCTTACAGGTCTATTTATCTCTACTCTAGGAGGGCTTGACTGGTCTTTTTTTACGATGGTCTACTACGTGCTTGGTCAATTCTTCATTAGCTTTTCATAAAGTAGCTACTTCTTTAATTATATGCTCTATTCTGGCATCATTGTCATCACCCACAGCCGCCGAGGTGCCCCCAGCAACCCTCGCGATACCTTTGACTTTGTCAGCCCAGGTTTGCACGAAGCGCACCTGCGCTTCCCTCGATTTGTGGCGCCTTCTCTCCCTGGATAGTGAGCGATGCCTGAATCTGGTGCGACTCCTGGAGCGTGAGTGCTCCCTGTGCTCGGCGCGATGGTTGGTCTAGCTGTGGGTCGACGTTGATGTGACTGGTCAAGTCCACATCGCTGGGTTCCGGAACCGAGATTGTCGTTAACGAAGCCCAGGCGCTGGACCGTTTCAAAGCAGGCCACGATGGTATGCCTCGTAAAGGGTTTGTATTCGCCACTGAAGTTGGTAACTAGGATCGTGATTTGCCTATTTTGGAGCTCTAGGAGACCTCGTGTGACGCCGACTTCTCGATTTAGCAAAATGGTGAGGCTACCTTCGGGGATGTCAATTATAGTTGGCCTTGGGGGCATTCAACGAGAACGAAGATGCTACTTCGAGGCGGTAACGTCACGCAGTCATCGACCACGCGTAAAGCCGCGCGGTGATGTTCATCCTCCACAACCGAATCCGAAGAAACATAGTCAGAAAAAGTCACGAACAAGTGACGCAGGTTAATGATCGCTCCATATTCCTGGAGAAAATCCATGCCAAGTATAACCAGCCGAAAACGCTTGGGCAGAACAAGCAAAGACGCTACGAAACTCGAAGTAGAAATTGCCTCTCGCGGTGCATCTTCCAATGGGAGCCACGAGGTGCCCTCCATTCGTAATCATATGTGGGCCGTGCCACGCGGTCAGCACCTTGCGTAGCTGAGTGGCCAGTGATGCACTCAACCGAACATTCAGCTCCCGTATCGACAAGTGCAGTTCACAGATAACTGTTGATGGAAGCAGTAATAGCAGCGGAAGTTCTTTAGCCAGTGTAAATGACGGCGTCAGCGATACGTCGCAGGGGGTGTCGTCGGCGGAGGATATTTGACGGTTCGCATAACAGCGGCCTCACCCCCGGAGGTTGCCATTTTCAGTTTCCTCGACGGGGGCTTCCACGATTGAGTCGAGCGGAATCAAACCTGGGTCGAACCCGGTTTGGTGACGCTTACCGAGGAGGTGAGGGCGACCGTGACTGTCCTCGCTGAGGCGCAGGAGGAAGCCGGTTACTTTCTAAGTATTCCTCCATTTTGTGAGGGCCTTCGCCATGGCGCGGGCAACCGGCGTCCGGGTGGTATGCCGTCAGACCAATCCGTCGGTATTGGCAGTCGCGATACATGTGACCAGCCTCCCCACAGTGGTGGCGCCAACGAGCTTGTCGGGAGCGCGCCATACTATAGACTTGTGCGGACCAGGATAAAAGGCTGCTTGCAGATTCGTGTGGTGGATTGGACTTGGGAAGCATAGACAAATCCCAGCAGGCGGCTGCGAGAAACGGCTCCTCGAAGGCGCGCAAACCCGGAGAGCATCCGCGTACGAGAACGTGATGGGTTGGGTACGTGTTGGTGGCGAGCGATGAACCACTTTGCCGATTTCCTCCCGAATGACGTCCGTGAGAGCCACGGCAATCGGTGGTACTGGAGCCAATACATAAGACTTCTGCAGTTCTTCTCGAAAAATTTGCCGTATTATTTCGGTAAGGGACTCCCTGTCATGCTTTGCAGGTAAGACAGAGCACGCAGCAGTCATGGTGGTCTGGTGTTCACACACAATTTACCTAATGGAGTTGTGAGCCACTTCAATAAACACAGTAATATGTTCAAGGAAGAAAAGCTCTACATTCCGCAAACAAATTTACATTCACCGCTTTTGAGTAAATAAACGAAACCGAATATCATACATAAGTTAAAGTGCCTGCACTCCCTACAGCAATGAATCAGTCTCTTGACCACTTAGAATCACTAAAAGCTGTAACTTAACTCCTGAAGTTATCGTATCAATAATAAAAGTACAAAGGCTTGTTATGCCACCTTGTAACTTAGATCCTTAAGCTCGCCTATTCCATCGTTACAAGCTGTTTCCAACCCTTCCCCTACCACTGAAGTCAATGTTTTCTTTCCCGTTTTTGCACATATATGAGCCTTACGAGCCTTTTTTCATGTGCATCTGCCCTTGCGCTCTTTATATTCTTTTTTAACTCCTCTCATTGTGTTTTTTGCGTTTTATTTGAAACAAGCACCACTTCCACCCAGATGTCCCAAAGTCACAAACGTCAGCATATCTTTTTCGGCGCCTCCACCACAGAAGGTCGAGCCACTTCTCTATAACGCCGTGGTGACACCTACGCCTATCTACCGACGTTGACGTCCCTTGCAAGAGCAGTCTGCTCCCTTCCCAACATCTCTCGGTTTTCCCTCACAGAAAACATGTTGCCATCTTCAAAACCTTCAAAAATTTCCCGGCGCACTGCTGCTGGGCCACTCAGGTCATTCTTTCAACTCATGTCCCTTTGTTGTCCCCACGCTTGCCGGCTGACAGGACCATTGTTCTAAACCGACAAACGCACGCCGCCTATTATAGCTACGGTTTCTGTCACAATTCTCTGAAAGCTTCCCATCCTCTCTCTGCCCAACGTCCGCCCTCGGTCTGCTCTCTCTGGCTTTTTATTTTCTTTCTTTCGCCTCCTGATTTTGTCGCTCTCTTCACGTCGTCTTCTAACCATGTCATCTACGAAACAATGCTTAGAAAAACCAAATGACAGCGCTCATTTCTTTTCAGGCTCTTCCTTTAAAGCCAGCCACCGCCGACAACAACCACACGTGGCGTCACCCAATTAAGCAGTTAAAGCTAACCTGCTCTGTATCACAAGGGCGCCTTTTATAAATACAGGTCGTCCTATCGAAAACTAGCGCAGCCTTTGTGGGGCAATTTATTCCTCCTTAAGTAACGTTTATAGCATAATAGTGCAATGTAGCCTGGATTATTATTTTTGAGAGCCATGCTGGTAATGGATACATTTCCCGGGATAGTATCCTGCGTTAAGCAAAACAAGCACCCAATTGGCTCCAGCGTCGTCGTCTTCTTCCACGGCTGGCTCGTAGGCGCCCCTCGCGATCTATCCCTTCCGCCTATAGTGGCTGACCACCGCAACCAGCCTTCACGTCCAACGATTCCTTGCGGACTTTGTCGACCTAGCGCTGAAGCATGCCGCAAGCGATGGCCTGGACTGAGGGCATCGACGCATTTTTCTGGCATAGAATGAAGTGCTTTCTGTCTCTCGCAGAGCGAACGCGCTCGTGCCATGGCTCCTGCGTTAGTCGTAGTCCCTAATTAATCAAATAACACACTAACTGTCGGCGAAGTAATTATTACTTAAATAAATAATTTATAAGTTAGTTGCTAAGTTGGTAATTATTACTTTTTATATAAATGATTTAATAAATAATTCGGAAACACAAAGACGTAAACAATTTTACAGCAAAGCTCTCAAGACCTACACCCCCAGGCTCGTGCCCGTGAGTAGACACACTTTCCCTAGATGGACCGGTCTCGAAGACCGTGCAATGCTGGGCCGACCCGCGGCAGAGATGAAGCAGGCGTTAAGCACTTCCCATACGTGGGCCGATCCCGAAGATATTGCAATGCCGGGCCGATTGGCGGCGGAGGTGCAACAGGCGTTAAGTACTCCACATGCATGGGCCGATCCCGAAGATAGTGCAATGTCGGGCCCACCCGCGGCGGAGGTGCAGCAGGTGTGAAGCAGTACCCATACGTGGACCGATTCTGAAGATAGTGCAATGTCGGGCCGATTCGCTTCGGAAATGAAGCAGCTGTGAAGCACTCCCCATATGTGCGCTGACCACGAAGATAGTGCGCTGCCGGGCCGACCCGCGGCGGATGTGTAGTTCGTCATTAAGGGGTCCACATACACGCTTCACTGGTCATCTTTCTTCGCAGAGTCTAAGGGCACTGATTTTCTTTTTATCTTTCCTTCTTTCCTGAGGTTGCCGTGCGCAGCGATAACCCAAGTTGCTCACGCACTGAGTGAAGCCACAACTCCGGCGTATGAAGAGCGCTTGCCTAGCTGAGGCGTGGTTGTGCTGCTGTGCGCCAGATTACACGAGGCGCACCAGCGCACTCACTGCAACCATATGGTTTCCCGAGGGCATTTAATTTGTGCAAATGGCATGTCGCTTCCTGCTGCGCCCCCAGCCACCCGCTAACAGATCGTCATGGCAAACACGGCGGTGGTGAGAACAATATT
Source organism: Dermacentor variabilis (assembly GCF_050947875.1). NCBI lineage: Eukaryota > Metazoa > Arthropoda > Arachnida > Ixodida > Ixodidae > Dermacentor > Dermacentor variabilis. The sequence continues at coordinate 231,960,305 of NC_134569.1, read as the reverse complement.
GCGGTAATTGTAAACGTGCTGCCCAACAGAGGGAGGCTATCGGACTGTTTTATTTAATTTGCAGTAACAACGCCAACGAACATAACGTAAACACAGATTCTCGAATTGCTTACTTCTGCCGCAGCAGAAGCCTTTCGTCCATGTTCTCAAGCAAAACAAGCGAAAAGTTCAAAAATTATTCTAGCACGTTTATCGGGCGAAGCTATGTTGCGAGATGTTATATCATGCATCTTGACCGCTTTTCTACACTGTTGCATGCGTAGCTGACATTACGAAATGCGATGCATAGTTGTTTTTCACACACATACACATAGAAAACAGACTCCTTTATTATAGACGCAAAGTTTCGCCCAACTGGCACCTATATTACGCGATCTACCAGGAGTATGTAATATTAGGCGCATGCTCATCAGGACTTTATGAGCGACTGCTTACGGCACAGTGGCCAGTTGTCGACGGCTGGCTGGTTCTGTAATTTTCAATTACACTCAGTGGACAGGGGGATCCGAGCGTCACATTTATATAAGCACAAGAATTGAACGCGCCATAGAAAATGAAGCTAATAAAGCTTACATTATTTGTCTTTCCATGGTGGGAGTTGTTTTCCAAGAAACTAATGGCGATCGTCAAAAGGTCGTGCTATATGCGGCAGTTCGACAAGCTTGTCAAATACAGATTTCGAGTTGCATTTCGGAGGATTTGTGAGCGCCTATATTTTGGTGTCATTTAACATAACAGATTGAGCGTATTCTTGCAATAAAGGTGCTTTCTGCTGCCCCAGTTGCCCCAAACGCTGTCGTTGAGCTCTGAAGCTACCACTAGAAGCTGAGAAAATATTTTTAAAAAGTATCAGGTTGAATTTGCTTTCACTTAGTTTTGCCGCTTTTACTGAATGAACAGTTCCTATAACTTTATAGATCATTATTTGTAGCACTCTACATAGGGATTCAAGTGGCCTTTACAGAAAAATAATGTGTAATATCCACACACCGAAAATAGCTCTTTGAATGGAATCGGTAATATGAACACAATCTATATAACGCTGAGCTTCAATGAGAGCATTCTAGAATAAATTGCTGAACAGATGAGTTCTGTGAAAAAGAAATAATTTAACAGAAACGCCTGCGTAATACAATAAAGCTCTGTATATGTGAGTCATTGATTACGAAAAGTCTTCTATTTATAAAAGTACTAATATCTATAGGCGTTGCATAGCGAAGTAGTAGAAAAACCATAGATTTTAATCCTAGGCTTTATTTCCCGCAATGCAACAGTGCTAGACAAGGAAATCTAAACTGCATATTAGGAACATGTATGGCACGTTCACACAAGAACTTCTTTTCACTGCGTATCGTGAAAAAATATTCAAAATGTTATCTGCGGAACGACTAAACGCGATAATCAACAAGGAATATCCTAGCAACCGGCGATTCGCCGATGATTTGCACCTGTTGTGTAACGCTGTTTATGATTTATGCTGAATTCCAATGAGAGATCCAAAGGCGGTACGCGAGATCTGCCACAGGACGCCGTTCTCCGGTGGAGAGCACCCGTTCCAAATCCGTGTTTGCAACACTCGCGCTCCAGCGAGATCAGCGAGGAGCCCACGACCGGAGACAGATGTGCCGGCATTCCTCGCGCCAGAAAGACTCTTGCGGTAGCTTTCCGAACGACTGGATGTTGGATGCGCACAAACCTGGCTATTGCTTAGTTTTTTGTGTAGCGGCCCATTCTCTCACCCCCGGGGCATGATTGCGTACGGAAATGACGGTGAATTATTTCAAGGGTTTGCTCGGTTTCTCATTAGAAGCGGCATTCTAATTGAGGGAAAATTCGAATGAGGGATACAGGATACACGTGTCCTTGTGTGCGTGTGCCCTATCTCCCTGCTACGCCAAAATCACCTCACCCAACTTGCTAGTATTTTCTATCGCTTAACTTTTTAGCTGGCTTCATCTACTTTTATCTTTGTACATAGACGTATTGCCAAATAACGCTGTGAGTCTAGGAGGACACTTGGTGCTGACCTTGTATTTTCCAGTGCACAATAAATGTAGTATGGTTCCAACATTTTGCAGAATATCTATCTAATGGTTTTATGCCGCTGTTCCTGAATAACACAAAGCGTGAAGCGTTTGAAAGCGCGATAAGCACGAATGTTCCACATAAACTCCCAATATAATCACCAATAAACATATGTCAAATACGAATTGTATACAAGTCGGTGTCGTGAGTTTGATTTCCATCGAGGGGGCCGTAATTCGATGTGATCAAAAACAAGCAGACGGTCGTGTACTCAATTAGCTCATGTAATTGAATAATTCGGAGTTCCTACTATTGCATGCCTCACAATCATATTGTGGCTTTCGCATGGGAAGTCCAGGATGTCTCACATTTTTTTTAGCAAGAAAGCGTTACCACATATGAACAAACGCATTCCTGAATAGAGAGCAAGCTTGCATATTCTAGTAAAAGGCGTAAAACAGAAATGCCCAGAAAGCGCTAACGTAAGCAAGGAGGAATACTGCAGTTTACTTGTTGCAACTTTGCCCAAAGTGATCCGTCCAGTAGCCACTAAGGGTATCCAGTAACTTGTAATTGCACTCGTTTGTAGCTGTATGTGCTCTAGCCAGAGACGCAGGCCTGTCTGCAACTAGTGAGAAGTAGACGAAGAGCTCATTACCGCCACGGACCGACACATATTTATCTGCGCCCCTAATTCAACGAGCGGAAAAGGGACATAAGAAAAGGAATTAGGACAGCACTCGGTAAGAAGGAACACGTGTACCATGGGATATGTGTAGTAATTATGACGCGACACACTTAGCAACAGACGCGCATTCAGCTGCTACTCTAAAGAATCTGTAACAGCACTTTATGTAAACTGGATGAAAATGCAATCACGAGAAAGCGAACTTTGTTGCCTTAAGCCATGGAAAATGAAGCATCGGGACGATAAGTCATACATTCGCAGCACTGACATCTTCGCGCAACATTGCTTAATGTGTCTGAGAATAATGGCGAAAAACTACCACGTGCTTTCACAGGATGCACTTTTTTTGGCGTCTTTAAACTGCTAAGCTGCCGTACCTCTTATTTCAAATAGTTGCGGTACTGTGGGTGCGATTGCCGCTTGAGCAAAAACAGTTTTACAGAATTTTGAAAAGTAGCCCGTTGTAAGGCGAGCTTCCAAGGCGTGCCCATTTGAAATTAGTCTACAGAATGGCTCCAGTTTGGAGATATGCGGCATCAAAGTCGCAGTAAAAATGCAGTGTTGTAACACTTACATTTGTAAGGAGACGCTGTTATATGCACTCAAGCACAAAACTAACTGGAACGCCCATGTATTTCGTCACACAATCGGGAAATAGTATCTCGGAACTGGTGTCATCTTGGAGATTCAATTCAAATGGATACGTCCTGCAAGCTTAACAGCTACAGTTCGTAAATTGTAGTATCGGTCGTAACGTTATTAATAACAAAATATTTAGTGAATGTTCGTTAATTAGCTGAATATCTGTTTCGCCTTCTTGAGGAGAGCAGTGCAACCCCAACGCTAGCCATTCAGGGCTCTGCAGGCAAAGCAGCGCCGCCTTGCAGTCGCAGAAGGTAGCTGCCGGAGTCATTAGAGCTACCAACGACTCCGGCAGCTATCTTCTGCGACTCCAAGGCGGCGCTGCTTTGCCTGCAGAACCCTGACAAGGCTAGCGTTGGGGTTTCACCGCTCTCCTCAAGACTGGCGGCCCTTCAGGATGCAGGATGCTCACTATCCCTGCACTGGCTACCGGTGCACGTAGGGATCCCGGGCAATAAAGAGGCAGAGACTCTCGCAAAGAGTACCCACCACTCAAGCGTCCCCCTCAGCCCTGCTGTAACGGCCGTGGCCTTCACAAGACACATGCTGTGCGGGCACATAATCGCCTGCCAACCGGATAAACGGGTATGCCTGGGACGGCCTCCACGGCCTCTTCCACAGCACGGCCTCACAGGAAGAGATACGTCGTTGCTTCTCCGACTGCGGGTTGGCTGCTACTGGATGGCAGCCCGCCGGCACCGGCTTGGGAAAGCTACCTTGCCAGCCTGTGCCTCCTGCAGTGACCCAGAGACTCTTGGGCACCTTCTGCTGGCCTAGCCTGCTCACCTGCAGCACCGGGGCCGACTTGTGCAGGATTTCTCCCGCCTGAGGCTCCCATGTTCACGACAGGAAGACATCCTCTTCCCCTGTCGTAATCAGCTACCAGCCTTCCTTAGTGTCGTCGAGTACCTCGACTCATCAGGGCTCTCGGCAAGACTCAAGGAAATTGCTTCAAAGACGAATAGCCTAACGGCTGTTCACCACCTTGGGCCTCCTGATCCGCCTCAAGTTCGCTTTGCTGGGCCACGTCCTATGGTCTATCACCAGTCCACTCCTCCGGTCGAAGCCACGGCCGGGCTGCCCCGCTGCTGCCATGGCGAATCTCTACCTTTCTCCCTCCTTCTCTCTCCTCCACTCCCATATCCATCCCCCTGCTGGCGCTGAGCGGTGCTTCCGCAAGGGTTGTAAAAGAAAGTGCCAGCCTTTCCTCCTTTCCCCACAAGAACCACTTCTCTCTGAAAGTAATGTCCACCTCGCTGAATAATCGAGTTCAAGGACTAGAACAAACCTATCTGCCACAGGCTCATATAAAAAATTCCGTAAAGCTTAACATTGATGGCCCTCTAGATTAGGAGACCGTGCATTTTATTTTGTGTTTACGGCAAAAGTGCGTAAACAGCAATGGCTAGACTCACTGGCAGTTTTCGGACCGCTAAATTGTCTGCAAAAACAGAGTCAGTTCTTTCTTATATTTTCCGAGTTTACCAATTCAAGACTTCGTCTCAATCAGACAATCCTCTCTGTGCTTATGAAAACGAGGCCCATGACACGGTCACCACTGCACTGCACTGTATGCAATTGTGAATGCGACATTTTATGTCGCTGCACTTAAGGTAAAGAATGTCGCTCTGGTCCCTTGAGCAGTGTCTTTCGGAATTGCCTCAACAGCTTACAGCGCCTGGGTGTCTACGTAAATCAATCACGAGCTCGGCGAGTGTTAGGCGCCAATTATGTGCATTAGACTACAATGTCCTCTTTCGTGTACATGTTCGCTCGCCGGCGCTTTTATTTATGCTTCAGGGCTAACGAGATTTTCTTGCTCTCGAGCATCACCACAAGCAGGGTGCTGTTCGAACCACATTACACAGTTGCTTAGAGCGAAACGTGTGAGTCGTCTTGCGCTCGCCATCAGCAGTCTAGTAATGTCGTTCAAACGTGGGAGATTCCTCGCATATGCACTAATTATGGGAAAGCAATGCTGCGATTCTTTCGCCGTTGTACTTGAATCAACTCACGATCTGAAAATATCGATTACGGTCCTTCATCGCTTTTTGTACGTTGTTGAACTCACACTTGATGCCCTATTCGTTTATACCACTTGACCACTTTTGTTATGTGGTTATTAAACTAATGCTTGTTGTACCTGTTCTTCTTCTTCTTTCATAGCGGGTGCTATGTGCATCTCATTTGTTTTTTTGTACTTTCTATAATTACTGCTGATGTTGCATTCATTGGAATATACTGTATTCATCTGCCTTTAACACCAACACCATGCATGCTAAATAAGTTCCTTTTGGATCTGTTCTCACAATATGTCAAACAATAATATTTGGTTTATTATGCGCACCCTATTACAAAAACCAGCGTCTTCCAGTGCCTTCCAGTGTGAAACTAGCGCATTTTTGGCACTGGATCGCACTGGGTACGCTGGCCCTCGCTGGGACTCACTGGGACACCAGTGACAACGCTGGATAAGAGCTAGTTTACACTGGAAGAGACGCTGGTTCCACTGCCATGAGGCTGGGGCACACTGGTTTGTGCTGTAGAGGTGCTGGTTCTCGCTACACTTCGCTGGTTCGAACTGGAAACTGCGCTGGTTTTGTTTGTGCCGCGCTGGTTCCAGTACGCAAGGACGAGTGCTGCTGAATATTAAATGCTTTGCGCAATTTCATCACTTAATACTAGTTTCTTGTCCTAAACAACGCTATATCTTGGTGTCAGAGAACTTTATTTCGTGTCGCAGCTTGGAATAAAGGTGCGTGAGCTGCCCTGCTTATTCATGCACATTTGATAATGAAGATGACATTCGTTTTTCGTATTTTCTCTTTTTTTACTGGGCGGATAGCTAAATTCTTGAACGAAATCACGCAAACACAGAGGACGTCGCGTTTTTTAGTAGTTCGCACGTAACATATGATTGGGAGTTGTCGCCGTTCTTGCAGTGTTGTGGATTGGACATGAAAAGTCGTTCAAACGAGCTCGAACGAACCCTGAGTTCGAAGCCTACCGCTGAGTGATATTATCACACCGATAATGAAGCCAAAGCGTTTCGTGCGCTTCCACTTTCCCTATGGCACTAAAAAAGTTCTGAGGCTCGAATACACAAATTTTAGCTTTCGCCAGCTACCCGGGCCGAGATCCACCCCTACAGAAGCGCAGGCCTTGCGTATCCGCTGAGTCCGTCAACACGCTATCGGCACGTATAGGCTCAGGAATCAACAAGTCTAGCGAGAATAAATCGCTCTATATTTCAGCTTTCGCATCGGTGTTCTTAAATAAACCATTTTTTCATGTCTACAGTGCCAGCACAAGGAGCGATAAGCGCGGATTTGACGCGTCTTTAACACAGTTATATGGGCTGTCGCCGAAAGCTCCCAGCACTAGCCTGTGCTTCTCTGACGAATATATATGACTATAGACAGACTTGTCAAATGAAAGGCATCACTGAACTAAGAAAATGTTGCATATTCCTTGCGTGAAGAACGAAAAACGGCTATCGAAATTGGCAGTAACAGCTGCTACAGCGCCTGGGTCGGCGGCTCATTTAGGACTTTTTTCCAAGTTAAAATACCAATCGCAAGTGAAAATCGATGTTGTGTCACTACCCAGCATGCTACTGAATGCGTACAGGAAATCGTTCTTTGTGGTACAGGCGTGAGTTTTAGTTGCTGGGCGATAGCGCATCTACCATGTCTGTGCGAGACGTATCTCTCTGAAACTAAAACTACTTCTTGATCTTGACATGGAAAATTATCTTTTCTTGTTCATCGGCTGGCGTGTCGTAACAGTGAAGTACCGGACTCAGGATTGTAGGTCCGACGATCGAATCCTGGTCGGAGCGTATTTTTTTTGTATTGCACTTAAACACTCTCTGTTGCTTTCTGTATTTAAAAAAATATGTACGGAGTCCAGGCACCGCGTATTTAAAGCGCTAGAGCTGTTTTTCGCACCAGTAGCCAGGGCCTCCCGGTACGCCGCGACTGCCCAGCGCCCCAGCGTCCAGCACGCTACACTAGGCCCATAATACGGCGCTGCGCTAGACACTGGATACTAGGCACGGGGTCTTGCAATAGGGCATTTATTAATTTTTGTGCCTTAAGTGCATCCTTATGATGCTGTATTTGCCTGTTCCTGCCATTTCCACTGGGTAGTAGCCCTAGTCAAGCCCGGGTAGCGGCTTTTTGACCACGGCCCTCAGCATACCTAATGTTGGAATAACGTTTCATTTGATTTGATTACTGGAAGAAGGCCTCTCCCAGCAGTCTACAAATTACTTTCTCGTCTGAGAGAGCAGAATTGATCATACGCCCGCAAACATTCTACTCTCATCGCTCAGTCCAGTTATCTGCCGCTGTCGAGAGCACTTGCCTTCACTTTTCACGGTTGTTGTTTCTGTAATATACAGTCAATTATTCTTCCCATTTGGATGCCTTCGTCCAAATTTCTCTGCTGTGCTTCTGCCGACATAGGTAACACTATACGAAATATTAGTGTGGTCAAAGCAAGAATATTCGACCACAGTATAGGGTCCTTATCAAATGACACAGATAAACACACTAGAATCCATCCAAAATCGCGCAGCACGTTTCATGTCATCTAAGTATACCCGTTACATGTCCATTACTTCCATGAAAAACTCACCTTACCGAACCTTCCCTTGGGCCGTAAATATTTCAGACTTTGTCTCCCTTCTTTCTCTTCCCCTTCTCCCTTCCCCCAGTGTAGGGTAGCCAACCAGACTATTGACTGGTTAACATCCCTGCCTTCCTGTATTCTTCTCTCTCTCTGTCTTTTCTGCAAAATGCAGCACCATAACTCACTATTAAAAGATCATCTAGTTGCTCGTCGTTCATACGTTTCATCCAGTTCCGATCATGTGTTTAATGCTGACGTTTCACTTTTTAGAACGAAAATTTATCATCATTCTTTCATTCCCAAGACCAGTGCAGACTGGAGCAACCGTCCTCCCTTCGTCTCCATTTATGACGTTGACAACTTCAAGGCCACTGTATATTGGGGCGCTTTTTAAAAACTTATTGTATAATTATGCATTTTTGCACTTTCCACTCTTTTCTATGATGCCTTCGGGCCACGAAATTTTTCGAAATAAATAATTAAATAAATAAATAAATAAATAAATAAATACGCCCGCAGATACCTAAACTCATCTTTCAGTCCACTTATTTGCCGCAGTTGAGATCGCCTACCTTCTCTTTTCGCGCATTGCATTGCATGACCAGCCCGACTCCACATATTCATGTGAACTTCTACTGGAATATACGCTACCCTTCTTTTCTGCGACATACTGCCATCTTCTTTCCAGCTGAAGTTATGCTTGTTATGCAGTGGGGGAATATGGCTAGTATCCAGGAATAGCAGACGAGAGTTATTCGTAGAGTTAGCAGAACGGAATAATATGCGGATAATGAATACCTTCTTCCGCAAGCGGTATACCAGGAAGTGGACGTGGAGGAGCCTGATTGGTGAGACTAGAAATGAAATAAACTTCATACTGTGCGCGAACCCTGGCATCACACAAGATGTGGACGTGCTCGGCAAGGTGCGCTGCAGTGACCATAAGATGGTATTAACTCGAATAAGCTAAGACTTGAGGAGGGAACGGAAGAAACTGGTACATAAGAAGCCGATGAATGAGTTAGCTGTAAGAGGGAAAATAGTGGAATTCCGGATCAAGCTAAAGGACAGGCATTCGGCTTCAGCTCAGGAAGAGGACCTTAATATGGAAGCAATGAACGAGAATCTTATGGGCACCATTAAGGAGTGTGCAAAAGAAGTCGGTGGTAATTTCGTTAGAGAGGATAACGGTAAGCTATTGCAGGAAACGAAAGATCTGATTAAGAAACATCAATGTATGAAAGCCTCTACCTCTACACGTAGAATAGAACTGGCTGAAATTTCCAAGTTAATCAACAAGCGTAAGACAGCTGACATAAAGAAGTATAACATGGATCAAATTGAGCATGCTCCCAGGAAAGGAGGAAGCCTAAAAGCAGTGAAGAAGAATCTTGGAATAGGCAAGAATCAGCTGTATGCGTTAAGAGACAAAGCCTGCAATACCATTACTAATATGGACGAGATAGTTCAAGTGGCTGAGGAGTTCTACAGAGATTTATACATTATCAGTGGTACCCATGACGATAATGGAAGAGAAAATAGTCTAGAGGAATTCAAAATCCCACAGGTAACGCCGGAAGAAGTAAAGAAGGCCTTGGGAGCTATGCAAAGGGGGAAGGCAGCTGGGGAGGATCAGGTAACAGCAGATTTCTTGAAGGATGGTGGGCAGATTGTTCTAGAGAAACAGGCCACAATGTATACGCAATGCCTCATGACCTCGAGCGTACCGGAGTCGTGGAAGAGCGCCAACATAATCTTAATCCATAAGAAAGGGAACGCCAAAGACTTGAAAAATTATAAACGGATCAGCTTACTGTCCGTTGCCTACAAAGTATATAATAAGGTAATCGCAAATAGAATCAGGAACACCTTATACTACTGTCGGCCAAAGGACCAAGAAGGATTTCGTAAAGGCTATTCAACAATAGACCATATTCACACTATCAATCATGTGATAGAGAAATGTGCGGAATATAACCAACGCTTACATATAGCTTTCATTGATTACGAGAAAGCGTATGATTCAGTCGAAACCTCAGCAGTCATGGAGGCATTACGGAATCAGGGCGTAGAAGAGCCGTATGTAAAAATAGTGAAAGATATCTACAGCGGCTCCAGAGGCACCGTAGCCCTCCATAAAAAAAGCAACAAAATCCCAATAGAGAAGGGCGTCAGGCAGGGAGATAGGATCTCTCCAATGCTATTCACAGCTTGTGTACAGGAGGTATTCAGAAACCTGGATTGGGAAGAATTGGGGATATGAGTTAATGGAGGATACCTTAGTAACTTGCGATTCGCAGATGGTTTTGCCTTGCTTAGTAACTCAGGGGCCCAATTGCAATGCATGCTCATTGACCTAGAGCCGCAAAGCAGAAGGGTGGGTTCAAAAATTAATCTGAATAAAACTAAAGTAATGTTTATCAGTCTCGGGAGAGAACAACAGTATACGATAGGTAGCGAGGCACTGGAATTCCTAAAAGAATACCTCTACTTAAGGCAGGTAGTGACCGCGGATCCTGATCATGAGACTGAAATAATCTGAAGAATCAGAATGGGCTGGGGTGCGTTTGGCAGGCATTCTTAGATCATGAACAGCAGGTTGCCATTATCCCTCAAGAGAAAAGTGTATAGTAGCTGTGTCTTATCAGTACTCACCTACGGGGCAGAAACCTGGAGGCTTACGAAAAGGGTTCTACTCAAATTGAGGACGACGCAACGAGCTATGGAAAGAAGAATGAAAGGTGTAACGTTAAGGGATGAGAAAAGAGCAGATTGGGTGAGGCAACAAACGCGAGTTAATGACATCTTAGTTGAAATCAAGAAAAAGAAATGGGCATGGGCAGGACATGTAATGAGGAGGGAAGAAAACCGATGATCATTAAGGCTTATGGCCTGGATTCCAAGTGAAGAGAAGCGTAGCAGGGGGCGGCAGAAAGTTAGGTGGACGGATGAGATTAAGAAGTTTTTAGGGGCAACATGGCCACAATTAGTACAGGACCGTGGTAGTTGGAGAAGTATGAGAGAGACCTTTGCCCTGCAGTGGGTGTAGCCAGGCTGATAATGATGATGATGGAATTCCTCATGCTACTCACTTTGCTTGAATTATCTGCGTTGACGCTACCCCTGTTGTAGTTGTTGGTGATTTCAATGTCCATGTTTCGGTATCAAAATCAAAATGAAGAATGTCCATGTTTCGGTATCATGTTTATGCAATGTTTCAAATCCCGCACGATTCACGCCTACTCACTTTGCGTGAATTAGCCCCCTGTTGTCGTGGTCGGTGATATGAATGTGGATGTGTCGGTACCGAAAAGGAAGCGGTTTACGAGTTCCCTATTGCAGACACATCCCTTGCGATGCCACGACAATCCGGGCCAACCGACCACCCACCGGAGTACGTGAATTGATTTGACAGTATCAAAGAATGTGATATCATTTACGAGTTTATTAACGACCATCGATCAAAACAATAAATGTCTGCTCGTACTGTTATGTCTCAACAACACATAAGACTACCCATTCCAGCATTACCTGACAGCCTGAAATAATGGTGAAAAATGGAGCCACATCCAATGCTACCGAACAACGAAGGCGACCTGGACTTTGCAGGTAACTAGATGTTTGCCCCGAGGCAAACCACCACCGATCCATCCACTGCTATAGGCTCCATCGAGTGAACAGGGGATGCCACAGAGCAGCGCTGCCGCGCTGCTCAGCGCCGCCTGCGGTTAGCGGTGCGACACTGGGAAGGCGGGAAGACCACGAAATTTGAACTACGTACACCTGTCTCCCAAAGTCACACGTATAGCCATGATTCGCTGTTTTTGTGTACATGCCGGAGTAAGCGTGGTCCTCGGTGATGTCGCAAACGCTTTTTGCGGGTTCAGGCATAATAAAAGAATAGGCGAGTACTTTCATGCTGCTGCGTTAACCAGCGGCGGCAAGCTATGCGCTACTTCACATGTTCTTTCCGCGAAAGTGGCTGGCCTAGACGTTGACCTTAATTGCGGTTCGCAGCTAGGAAAAGAACTGCACGAAGTCATACTGCACGTGAGTAAAGCCTACTGTCACACTAACAGTGAATTCATTAAACTGGCAGCCTAAAAAGGTTGCGCTTCTAATAGGTTCACCGATTTCATTCAACACGTCGCTGTTCGCGATGCATGCCTCATTTCCCTCCGGCGCATTGTAAGCTGCGGCCTACTATTCGATGGCCATGTCGCATTGTTCCGCCATACAGCCCGATCCGCACTGGATACAGCTGCACGGTCACTTTGGATTCCTATTTTGCTCTATATGTGCTCAGTCAATCGCGATCCGCACATCGAGTTCGAGATTCGCCATGGCTATCGTAGGCTGTCGTTAGCACCGTCATGCCGAGTCAGCTAAACTAACTCGATTCGAATTGCCGAAGCATGTAGCAGTGACCATGTTTGATCGAAATTGAGAAATGTGACACGGTAGGATGGGATCTTGATTGAAAGTGAATGAGTGACACCGCGGTGCTCTAGCGTTCTGTGTACTTCGTCATCGTCGGACATGGCGCCAAATGAAAGCCTTTGCGGTTTTGAAGCAGTTGTAAACAGTCTGTCACGACTCACTGCTGAACATAGAATCCGTACCTACTTGCAGACGTAATCAGCGCAAATACGAGTAGCTTCGCACTTTAAGTGAGACAAATGAGCCTTTATTTGTAAGGTCCTCATTTGCATCTGAATATTCCCCTCAGTTTGTCGCACATTGTAAACTTACGCAAAATGGGTCAGGATGATTAGAGCATTAGAGGGTGAAATGGTCCGGATGCTTAGAGCATATCCTGGGTGATTCCTGTGGGACCTATTGGGAGCCAACTGCAGCTGAAAAATGATATTTACCAATCTGAGTGTGAAATTATATGACGCGAATGTTTGTTTATTATCATGTACAATGAACCAGGTTGATTATGCCGTTTTCACGTGGTCTAATTTCGCTTTCGAATTTGTTTGCTTGGGCATGCTATCGCACTGTCGCAAGAGGTATTCGGAAAAAAAGAGATGGGCTAAATAAAACATTAAAAGGCCGCAAGCCTGGCCGGCCCTAAGTGCAGTGCTCGTGAAGTAATACGCGACGGGCCGGTCGAGCCGCTGGGCCACCTGCCCAGTGCTGTCGCATCGCTGCGGCAGATGGCGCCAGAGTAGCCGCAAACTCGACTATACGGAGCCTATCCAGAGCTCAACGCAGCGTGGACACTAACCCTAGACGGCCACCAACCCCACTATTTCCTAACAGCCTGAACAAAGGGCGAAACGGGGAGCCCAATCCAACGCTACCTAACTACAACGGTGACCGTGGATTCGCAGGTCGCTGTCCTGCTGCTTATTCCATATCATCGGGCTTCGGAAGCGGAGTTACTGCGGAGTGTTGCGAGCGTGGGCGCGGTATCGCAACGAATGGGACGATTGTGATTTCCTGCTGGACAGTCTTCAGATGCCCTAGTCGGCTCGCCTAGGGAAGATCACAGTATTAAAAGCAGACTTTTCGAGCAATTGACAGAGGGTCATCATAACAACTCGGACGTTTTACTTGCTCATTCATGGAGTGGGCTTCCGTAACTGGAGTCGAGCAACGTACTAAGCCAATAAATCCTTTTCCTTCATTTCTACAGCCAGACGGAGCCCTCGATGGGCTTGGTGGATTCCTCGCTATAACACCAACTTCAGCCGCAACAAACTGGTTGACAGCGCCCAGTTCAAGAATGCAGTCCTCACGATCTGGGATGGGCGGTTGTATACGTGGCTCTGGGAGAGACGAACTTCGCAACATCGGAGGAAACTACGGACGGAAGAGCGACTTCTGCAGATCCGCGATCACCAGACCTCCTCTTCGTGGCTAAGGGAGGCCAAAGCATCCCAGTAATGCCATGGAGTCTTGGACGACTCGAGGAGTCTAGCAGAGATCAAGAAGGCAATCTTCCCTATCTCTGATCGGCGGACCTGTGAACCTTGCTCCGGGGCACACGAATTTCAAAGATAGAGGGAAACTACGGACGGAAGAGCGACTTCTGCGGATCCAGGATAAGCAGACCTTCTGTTCCTGGCTCAGGGAAGCACAACCGTCGCATTAACGGCGTGGAGTCGGATCACTCGAGCAACCTGGAAGGCAGAGCAGCAGAAGGCAGTTCCACCATCTGAGTACGGCGGACCTGGGTACGTGGCTGCGGGAGATACGACCTTCGCAAGCTCAACGCTGAGTGAGTGCTTGAGCGGCTACATTTTGCTGCACGATAAGGACAGGGTTCTATCGGGCAATGAGCTGTAATTTATGGCCACCGTATGTACGGGCAATACAGAGGAAGTAGTAGTCATATCTCAAAAATCACGTATATTACAGTGCTGAAGAAGGAGGAGCTGCTTCTCTTAGCAGCAAAGCTCGGTAGGTTGAAGAACCATAGGCTGAGGAAGTCCGAAATTCATACGACGATAAACGAAGGGATTCTCCATGAGGATGAGCTCACAGCTCGAGGCCTGGGAAAAGATATGTAGGGAAAAAGCAGACTCTGAAAGAGAGAGGATAGAAAGAGTGGATGCGAAATTGAAGATAAACGAAGGAAGGTAGATATTCTGCTTGAGAGCGAACGAATTCAGTATGAAATTGAGCTCGCGAGAATAAGAGAAAGAGGGATTAGGGCGTTGTGCGGAGACAGCCCCGCAAGAAAACTCAAAACGTGGAAATGAGGAGTTTTCTTCAGTCTTACGAAGCAAGGGATGAAATTGGTCAATTCTGATCAATCCTGAACAAATTTGGGAGAGACGATAATTTCACCAGGACATATGGCCGGAGTCGTTGTTTGAGTTGATGCCGGAGAAGTCGCGCAGGTCGTAGCCCGACCGAGCACAGCCGAGGCAGGCATGTAGAGTTTATTGAAGACGAGTTTGCTCCGAAATAGAAGTTTTCCGCTGAGGAATTTCGAGAGGAACTGATTTCGTCCACCGAAATTTGGAAATTATGTCTGGCGCTCTGTTACGACACAGAACCCAGTGCAAAGAAAGAGGACGAAACGATTAGCTCTGGAAGCGTAGTTAAGCCGTAGGAGAAAACAATCGGGTTTCCTCAACAGAAATTTATAAAGAGGATCAGGCGCTTTGTTACGAGGCGGAACACAGTACAGAGGAGGAGGTCAATGTTCGCTAGCTGGGGAGACGTAGTTCAACCAGAGGGGGACATTATTCCGATTTTCTCTTCTGAAATTCAGGAAAAGAGCCCAAATTTCTTCAACGCAGTTTCGCTCACGAAACTAACAAAGAAGCAGGGAAGCTCGCCGAGCCAAGCCTAGACACCTGCAAATTAAAGCTTTCCTGAATGTCGTGGGGGCAAGACCTAGTTACAGCCAACTGTAAGCTAGCAAAGGCAATGGCTGATTTTACTGTTTTCCAATGTGCGGAATGAAATGGCAAGAATTCGTTCTGTACACGGGGTGGTACATCGAACAAACGTGCATGCTTTCATGTAGGGTGAGATGAAGGTCTAAAAATTGCAGCTTTTCAAAAGTTGGAAGCTCATGGGTAAACTTGAGCTCTTGTCCAAGCAGATTAAAAGTGACCAATACGTCCTTAATACACTCTGTGTAGATACAGTCCTGTTTCTGTTGTCCCTGTTTAATTTTTGCGCCAAAACCCATTTCTAAAGGCCTTGTACCCAACAGCTTGGCTGCACAAGTTACTCTGGATATGCGCTGATGAATTGCTGGTGGTTTGCCTCGTGGCAAACGTCTAATTTACTGCGACTCTAAGGTCATCGTCGCTGTTTCCTCTGTTTTCTTCCTTAGCTCAGGCTGCCAAGTAATGATGGGGTGATGCCTTTTCGGTGATGCGTCCAGAGTCGGTTTCCACGATGCGTTGAGGTCTGCATAGGCGCTGATGGAGGAGGGGGTGTTTGTCCTGTGGCAAATGTCCAATTGTGGCCTTTGTGGTGTTGCGACGTAACAAGCGCACTCTCTGCAGCTTTTGAGTGTAATTCTGAGTATCTTCACCATAAGAAAGGGATATTTGGAGTTCGGCAATCGAGAGCTCTTCGTATGACACAATAATTGATGATGTTTTTTACACTATACAGATTTTTATACTTGGTCTTTATTTTTTATCATTGGGCTTTAGTTCTTATAAAGTGGCGTTCTTACAGACGAGATCATAGGCCATTTGGACATGCTTTGCAGCTATAAGATACATTACAGAGTAATTACGAAAATGTTGTTAATAAAATTATGAATAGCCCTTTCATGGCACGTGCTTATATGGTAAACGAGGAAGCAGTCACGTTTTAATGCATCCCTGTTTATAAAGGTCTTAAACGGCGCACTTAATTCAAGAATACTGATAACTTACAACGCTAAATCTTGGCAATATTGAATCAGAATGAGCCGGTAATGCAGAAAGGGCCGTCCAGCTAATATATTTGAAAGAAACTCCTGGTGATTCAAAATACCACGAACTTTGCAACAAAACATCATGATAGCTGGGAATATGGGGCGTTTAGCCTCGACGTGCGTTATCCGTGTTTGCCTTCACATGTCATCATTCAAACTTCATGGCACAATTCCTCTCGGGCCGTTTACATTTGAAACTGCTTCTGGGCGGGCTGTCTGTCGATATTGCCAGAGTTTGGCATGGAAATTTTGTAAGGAATATCTCGAATTGTGTGCTATGTTCCACAGGTAATATAGGAGGGTGCAGTAAAACGCTTTTGTATAATATTTAGTTCAATTTTACTGCGATAGCAATTATATGGGCCCTCGAGGCGAGTTGTTGGCACCGCCTCAATGTTCCGTATGAAATCCAAGTGCGATAACAGTGTGGCCGCGCTACGTATGCTGTAGTTCCATAGAAAAGCATGCGATGGTGAGCCGAGAAGTGCGGTGGCTTGGTACGACGGCGTCTTCTCGCGCATGCGAGGGAGTAAAGTGGGGAGGAGGATCCGCGACCGTTTACGCGCCCAAGCGTTAGAAGGGCGCGGGGAGATGTGCACACGCTTAGAGGGAAGCCAGGAAGCTCCCGTCTGCGCTTTTGTTACGACTGCGGCCGCGCTTGGCGCCCTTTAGCGTGGCCGCACAGAGAATATTTTTGGAGATGATAGAGCGTTTTAAATTAGGCGGACGCAAGCGTTGGGGCGTGCTAGCACTTGGGTACGGTACTGCACATGCGCGGACTCCTACGTAAATGAATGCGCATGCGCAGTAACGTTGTCTCAAGCGCTAGGTAGCCCCAACGCTTGCGTCCCAATGATCTAAATGTCTCTAATCTCCGGCGCGTTCGAAGGTTAACCAAGCCAAGATAGCCGATGGCTTTATGTGCGCTGTGTTTTCGCGCGCTTAGTTCGCGTGGAAGCGAGAGGCAGCACGCCGGGGAATTCGCTCACGCCTGCTGCCGCTCTTGATCATGGTTCGGACAACGATATGCTATGCTTATCGAGTGATGTGTTGATATTTGCTTGGGGCACGTGACATGATGCTCGTTCATTTACTTTGTAAGCGAATGTCGCAGCAGTTTAAACATTAAGCTGATAAAACTAATAACCGCACTGCGTTTGCTACAGCACTCAATGATTTGCATTTACGGCGAAGCTGCGTGTTTCTGTTAATTATTCTTCGGAAATAAATGTTATCAGCGCCAGAGTATCTCTGCCTCACCTAAAGCTCCTTTGTAAGAGCGATATATCAACTAAGCTCTTAGACATTCTCTTTTCTTAAGAAAAAGTGTGCAGTTAAAACAATCCAAGAAAACCTAAGCACTTCTTATGAATTGTGAATGCGAAAGCATTATTGTCGGATTGAACGGTGCTGAGCGGTCCCTCGAGTTTTGCGCGGCGAGTAATGTGCCATAGCGGTACGTGTTTCTAGCGCCAGCAAGCAGTGTTATCCTGCGGTGCCAACGCCGCACGCCACCGAGCCGGCGGTGCCCTCTTCCCTAACGCAACTGCTTGCGCGCCAGTGCCAGAGCCGGTGCTCCCTTTCTCCCGCTCTGCCAACACCTCCTATATTTGTTTATTTATTTTATTTTTACTTAGCGCATACTCTCCATATCACTTGGGCATTGTTACATCAATGGGCTCAAATGCGAGAGGTATACAATTCAGTTCAAACAGGTATACTATCCAGGGAACAACAAACGTACAATGTGGCATACAATGAAAACAAATTTCAAACACTTGTTCTGGCGTGCACCCATCAGAAGAAATCACTGAATTTTTCTTTTTACAAAATAGGTGTAAAACGAAGAAAAATTAACGAAACATTTTTATTGGCTTAAAATTAAGAAAGAAGGAAATGGCCTTGAACACGAATTCACAGAGAGCATGAAGTTTGGCTTGTAGACAGCACTGACTCCCCTGCGAGTTTGCCAAAGCTTTCTAGAGTATCCTGCGATGTTACAAGTCTATCCAGTGCGTTCCAATTGCGCACAACTCAGGTGAAAAAAGAATAATGAAATAGCGTAAATTCATGTTTGTGTCGTGGTTCCCTGGAACGACTAAAACTGACATAAGTAGCAGCATTTATCTTCCGCCTATTATGAGCTAATAAATATAAAAACTTCCGTACATGGAGGGCTGCGCTGCTGGATAAGAAGGCAAGGCCAGCGCGTGAAAGCAGTTCCGTGAAGGAGTCGATGCGCCGATACGTATTGTAGATAACTCGATCAGCTTTTTACTGCACCGACTCAGGCATGACTATACCTTTTTGTAGAAACGGATACCAGACGATGTTCCACTATTCGGGGCTTACGCGCATGAGAACCTTATAACCAAGAAGTTTGGTCTCATGGGTGGAATAGAGCAAAGCGCTTTATAAAGAACAGTCTGTTCTTTGCTTTTTTGGTGATATACTGCACATGAGTACAGGAACCGAAGTAGATAGTTACGCCGACGTATTTCTTCTCTCTTACAGTTCCAAGATCACGTTGATGCAGCAATAACAGCAGTCACGTTTTGATGTCTTTTTTTGCAACGGACATTGATACAGTTTTTTTCTCAATTTATAGCCATTTGCCAGCAATTGTCCTACTGTACGATGTTGTTGAGCGCCGCGTCCAATGCTGCCTCGTCCGCTGGAGAGTTTATTTCGTGATAGAGTATGCAGTTGTTTGCGAACAAACGTATGTTGACATCGACGTGGTGTCCTATGTCATTCATAAATAATAGAAATAAAAGTGGTGGCGGCACTGAACCCTGCGGAACGCCAGAAATAACAAAGACGGTATCAGAAGCGTGGTCCTAATACTGTATAGAAACTACCGACGCTCAGACAAGTAGACGCCTATCGAACTTACGATAGGTCCATCCCCAAGTATGCAGTTAACCCGCCGTGGTTGCTCAGTGGCTATGGTGTTGGGCTGCTGAGCACGAGGTCGCGGGATTGAATCCCGGCCACGACGGCCGCATTTCGATGGGGGCGAAATGCGAAAACACCCGTGTGCTTAGATTTAGGTGCACGTTAAAGAACCCCAGGTGGTCAAAATTTCAGGAGTCCTCTACTACGGCGTGCCTCATAATCAGAAAGTGGTTTTGGCACGTAAAACCCCAAATATTATTATTAGGTATGCAGTTAAGCCTAAAGAGCAATTTAGCGTGTGAAACACGATCAAAACCCTTTGAGTAGGGGAGAAAAATCATTTCTATTTGACTGCGGTAAATAATTCCCTATGGGAGGTCATAAAAAAGTTCGACAAGTTGAGCAACCGTAAACATTCCACCTCTGAAACCATTCTAGTTAGGATGAATAATATGTATGTGCGCTAAACCACTGTCGTCCGATGACGTCCAGTGGTTTAGCGCACATACGTATTCATAATATATACGCAAGAAGTTGACTGCATTGAACGGCCCCTCGAAACTACCAGGCTTAATCTCTTCGCGATCTGGTTCTTGCATTCTTAATGAGTTGCAAACTGCTTCGAAAATCAGGCGCTCTTGCTCCCATTGCGTGGTCTGCTGCAGCAACAGTGCTCACAACAAGGTGTTATTCGTGCGCTTAGTCTCCTACTTGGAATCTATCCCTGAGTGTCCCGGAAACATAATCTTAATTTCAGGCATAGAAGCATCGGTGCGTACCGCACCTATCTCGACGAGGGACGCTTCGCTACGTTGACTCTACTCAGTGATGATGAGAAGCAATTCCGATGAAGTCGGTGATTCCTGAAGAAGCATTGGGTCTACGCCATCAAGCTAGTAGGTCTTCTCGGTCGCCTGTCCCTCTGTTCTTGCCAACGTTATTTCAAGCCAAATGGCCGGCTGCGCCAAATATAAAGTACGAGTTTAAATGTACTCATTTGTTTACAGGGATCTATCTTGACCACTTCCTCCTCTTCTTTCCCTTCATGTTCTTGTCTCATCTGTCGTCTTCTTCGTGGGAACATCATATTGGTTGCAGCATGCTCTTTCAGAAACATTATTGAGCTGCAAAATTTGTCAACAAGTGCACGTGAGAGAGATTGACCGGCGATTGCAAGGGAACATTACGTCACCTGATTTGTGGATGGGGATTACTTTCGCAACCTTTTATTTTGCTCGAATGCAGCTATACTGAATTGATTTGGAATATATAAAATAGAGCTATTTCCTAAATGCCTTTGCATAGCTTCTGGGAAAACATTTCGGAATACGATCTCCGCCGAAGCTTTTTTTTTTTTTACGGGTAAGCTTGGCAATAAGGAAGAAAAACCCAGATACAGTTATGGTATCTCCAGTTATGGTATGGCCTGACAATTGCGTGGAGACGTTACTACAAGGCGTCAGTATCCCCAAAACACAATCATCGGCCGTGAAAACATACGGAAAATAGGTGTTAAAAGAGTCAGCCATTTGTTTTCCTTCTACATTGGGATACGTGGAAGCGCTGGGTTTACTACTGATATAGTCGCAAAACGTTTGTGGTGAAACTTCGATAATATTGCTGAGCCTAGTGCTGGACAAAGAAAAGGGTACTTGAGGCTAAAAAGCCTCAAGTACCCTTTTCTTTACAGTTTTTGTTAGTGAGCCTATATTATCCTTCAACTTTGAACTTGGATGCTGCCTGTTCCTTTTACTTAATCTTTTAATTATGCATTTCATGTGGATGATTTCCCGGGTAATACACGGATTGTGGTTTCTTGTGGATTTTGTTTCTCAAGGGAACGAAAGATAGAATGCAGCGCATCACGTGCGTTTTAAACGGTACCCATAAAGCATCAATAGTTGTATTTTCACCGATGTATAAGTTCAAAAAGTCGTATTCATGTGTGAGAAAGGCCATAATCGCCGCGTCATCAGCTCTGTTGAAGGCGTGTATATATTTCGCTGTGGCACTGTGACACACCACATTTGGCAAACGTAGGGTGCAGAGCACCATCTCGTGGTTAGGAATTCCCTCTAAGACCTCTACTCCGCATTCATCTTTTGTGAAGTGGTGGCTAACGAAAACTAAGTCTAGTGTAAAATTGCATGTTGCATGGAGACGAGTAGGTTCGTCGAAAATCTGTGTAGCTTCGAACGTAAATAGGAAATTCAGCATAACATTACTCATTGCATCGCTTGTACATAAGGAACGCCAACTATAGCACAAGGCCTGTGCACTTCGATCAATGACCTTGCCCGCCAGCCATATATTCTAATGCGCATGCTCCAGAGTAAGCTGCAGTCAGTTTGACGTCATCGCTTTCGTCATGGCGGGCTTGGCTGTGGAAATTTCGGTCCAAGTAGCATGACGGCATTAAGCTGAGTGAGGGAGGCGTGACGTCGCGGCGATGCCCTTTTCCATAACGTAACACCTGGCGCGCTGTCACTGCAGCAAATGTTCCCTTTCGCCCACTCTGCTGCGTCGAAGTGCAGCTCGTCACTTGGCCGTGCAGCCAATGGGCACTCCGTTGAGGCGAGCTCGTGGCGTGTTGTCGCAGCCAATGGCAATGCCGTTTCAGGTGCTGTTTCACTGCTACAGGTGACAGACGCTGGCTATTTCGTTCAGTTAGCCATTTGAAGCTGTCGCATCATAACACACCCTATCTGATCCTGCTTACTTCACTTCGACTGTCACATTGCGTCCCTTCAGCTCCTTGTAAAGTAATGCTTAAATTGTAACAGCACGAATTACATAATAAAGTGCTATACCGGTAGTAACTCCTGATTTATGAAACATATCTAAGGAAAAATCAATGTGTAACAGATATTACGATGATTTCCTTCGATTAAATAAGGTGAGCAGTTTGTGTAAGATTGCAAGCCCAAAGAGAGCGAAAGCTTTCTTTATCACTGCCATCGCTACCAGCCAAAATGGCAGAAAGGAGAACAAACGCAGGAATTCAGTCAAAGAAGAAGAAGAAGGAGAAGTTTGGTGCTCTGGACTTTGATGCCGTGCTCCTAGGACGCCTTTCATGCAAGCGCTTAGGCGAAGCATTTCAGTTCCTGAGCTTGGGCGCGAATGGCTGAAACCTCATGCAGCTAACCTTTTCCATTCGGTGAGTTACACTTCTTCATGCCCTGCCATAGACCGTGCTTGTGGTTATGATTGGCAAGCGCAAGAACCATCCGCCACTATGTCGTTACCATTAGACAGGCAGTCGTCTGAATGTCCCGTACGCAAAAGAGCTGGAAAGTCGCCCAATGCGCACCAAGATCGCCCTGCTTCCAACGCCGTCGCCCAGGAAATTCCTCCGCGCTTCGCCGTTACGCCTTCGCGCGAGTTACAAGAAGGCGAAGGCCGTGGACGTAACGTCGCAGTTGTGTGCTTCTTGGTGAGCCTGATATTCCTTTGCGGCATCGCCACGCAACTAGCAGCCGCTAAGTTTTTCAAGGCGCCCAAGCACAGTGCTAGCGGATTGTATATAGAGGACTACAGCGATGTCGATTATGACTATGCATTGCTGCACAAAGACAAACAACGATCAATCAAACAACGTACCTCACTGAACGAAGTTGCAAAACGCACGTCTTCATGGGCTACAAAAGCGACCGGGAGTTCATCTGTTCCAAGTATAATACATTCAAGTGGCATCAAGACAACTTTAACTAAACCGCACATCAATATGAAGGAAAGACCTTTCAACAGAAAGAAGATGAAGAGGCATCGCGTCGTTTCATCACCAAGGTACAGCGCAACGTTGGAGACACAATCATATCATGCAATACAGCAGGCTGGACTTGTTGACAATGACAACGTGTCGTCAAGAAGCGGTGAAACTGCGCATTCGTAACTGGTGGACCGTTAAGGTTATTTCTATGTATAGATCTAAAGCGTGATATTCAACATTTAGAAACCACGCTTTCGTGAACACGACAAATGTACAAAAACGAGATTCATTGTTTGCGTGAACATTTATTTCTCAACTCTGTTCCGTATACAAAATATCAAAGCTGCAGCCATTCGCTGAAGTTTCCTGTCCCTATTGGAGGAATACATGCACACATAGGTTATACGCTGAGAACTGCCCCGTACACAACCATTGCAAAGTGATTCGCAGAGAATCTCGCAGTGCCCGAAGTGATAACGCTTTCTTGATTCCGCTTCAATAGTTAACGTCCTTAATAGTGCCGAAGCACCATTATAGATATTCATATTTCCCAAGAAGTTAACTGTAAGTAATGATTTACTCACGTAAAACACTTAAGTACATAACTTGTCAGGTTCGAACTTTAGCTGGGCTTGACAGTGAGCTGAACAAGATGTTTGTGACAATCGCACTAACGTAACCAGAATTGTACAGACTGTAGCTTTTTCTGGAATGCACATTTTAAAAAAATGAGTCCGTGTGCGTAGTGACCCTATTGTTTTGGCAGAAAAGTTCCTATGTGAGGCGGACATACATACTTTGCCGCTAATAGCGTGTGTTTCTTAATACTGATTAGCAAGATGACACAGTTTCGCCCGACATGCGAGTAATTGATTGCGATAGCCATTAGCGAAGTAAGGCTAGTAGTTTTATCCGCTTTATATACTACTGTAGACGTTGTCATACTAACCTAATTAACAAGCACGACTTTGCGTGCGCACACTCGCGTCAGAATGCTCGCGCGATGAAGAACAAAAACAGCGGCGCGCGAATTACACTTGGCGCTGTCTCTGGATTCAAAGCAAACTAGACACGCGAGAGCACAGCGCCCGCCAAGCCATAAGCTATCTGGAGTCTCCTAGCAATTACATAACGGGGGTGCAAATGCATGAATAAACACTATGGTCATTATTATACAATGGTTAACTTATTTGTGCAACGTAAACAAAATTTAGAGTACATACTATTAGACGATGGGCAAGAAAAATAAAAACAAAACAATGTAAGGAACGAACCGGCAGTAGCAATGCCAACACAACCGGCACTATGAGAGAGCAGTAAAAAATTTAGACGTTAGAGTAACAGCGTAGTAGTGGTAGGTTAAGGGTTTAGAAGACATGGTGTACGTAGTCAGATCAAAGAAAAAAAGACATCAGTGTTCTTAACTGCTAGTTTTCCGCCCGTTTTTCTCATACCATTGTGTGCACCATGCAGTAGCACGCGCACCAATGCGCAGCCGGGATGCTAGTCCTCGAACGCGCAACTCCTATGCCTGCAGCCGCTGTAGAGACGACTGAATAGGGCATGCCAGCGTGTCCACATAGTTGTAATTTCTGTCTGAGCAAAAACGCACTGTGCGTCTGTAGGTTGTTTCACTTGGGACAAATTTTAATAAGAGACAAACAGTGTTACGTCGTTCCGGGACCACCGCCAAAATAGGAGGTCCTCACACTTGGTACCTGCTAAGTTGATCAAGCCATCACCGAGTCGTAGCGATCGGCATTTATTTGAACGGGGACACGCCATCTGGCGTCGAAATAAGGAATTTTCTGCCGTCGTTTCCTTATGGGGAGTTGTGCGAACCTGTTCACAGTTGTCGACCAAACAACCGTACATGTTCATGGTTATTAAGTGCCACAAATCATGCTACTTATTGCATTTAAATCAAATGACCAAATTCGCATACGTGGCCAGTTTTCGTATTGTTCATAGTAAGGTTCGTTACAGCGCAATACAAGACAAGGACACAAGAAGGTATAAAACGACAACACGGTTTATAGCTTCTTGTGTCCTCGTCTTGTATTGCGCTGTAACGAACCTTTCTATGAATCCCAACCAACTTGCCCAACTTGCCGTTTTGATTCGTATTGTTCTATTGTAAAATAGAGGCTGCGAATAGATTGAGAGCAGGAGGTCTCCTTGGGTTCCAACGAAAATGGAACCGTCACTGATGTGTACGAAAGCCGGCAGCAAAATACCCTTTGCGACGTGCTTCGCAGGCAACGATTCTTTTCGCGCCAGTCAGTGCACGTGGAATAACCTTGTGGTAAGATGGACGACCTTCTATCACGTCACGAGTGGTCAGCGCTAACGCAGTCTATACCGTGAGAGCATGACGTCGCTGACTAAAGAGAACGAATGAGCCTCGAGTGTCCGTAAAGTTACTATCAGAATTAAAATACAGGCGATACACGCAGTCCTTTACTTTTTTCATTGAAATTAAACCACAATAAGGTGGCAGTTACAGTTAATCATTCAAATCTGTAGCAAGAATTGCGTCGTGCTGAAGGTGCCTCACAAACCTCACAAAGGAGATGTGACTAGGACCGCCGCCTGTGAATTTGCAGGCGAGGTGGATCAGTGGAGCACAAGATAGGACCGACTTAAAATCGTCAGTGTTCGCTAAGGTTTAATAAACGCATTATATAGCTTTTCCTTCACCTTTGTCGTTTGTTAAGCGTAGACTAGGGCTTGCACAGACCGGCTCAGCAGGGACGGTCGTCTTACGCATAACACCAGCTGTGTTGCGCCCGTAAAACAGCTTTCACCAGTGCTTGCAATTAGTCGCACTGTATGCAAAGTGTGATTACTCTGCATTTCAACTGACGGAAGCAGATTCCTGTCACTCAGTATGAATTTGTCCGGGCGTGCAAGCGGCATGCTCCTGTCTGTTTAAAAGGGTAGCGATTATGGCTAGTTCAGCTTGGCGCTACCGCTACTCTGGTATTTATGTCTCCTACTGCAAGCTAGCCTCTGCTGCAGCATTAGCACGAGCTATGTCCTCTGCGGTTATCACAAGAGATACCATAAAACTTTGCTGTAATTGGTAGGCAACACTGCTCTGATAGCATGCACATATACGCCAAACAATAGGCTGGTCTTCAACGGCAAAATCTGAGGAAATTGAGCGCTCAATGCGACAGAAATGCATTAGCGGTACAGGGCCTTTTTTGATGCACCGGATCAAATATTTAAAGTGCGTTCATTCGAACGTGTTCTTCAGAAGCATACACGTCCGGCCCCTTGGAGAATCGAAACGCAGCTGACGGCGGTCCCGTAGAGAAAGAAATTGAATAAGAGGGGACACTCGGCGAAAACTGGCTATAGGAAATACGTGATGCTAGCATTAATGCCGTCCGTTAACTGCCGGCAGCATTGAAAAAAAAAAGAATTTGGATTGTCCCTCCGTCCGCTTGTCGCTTGCACGTCGAAAACTCCTATGGCGCAGCCTCATGCGCATGCGCAATACACACACATACACACACACACACACACACACACACACACACACACACACACACACACATATATATATATATATATATATATATATATATATATATATGTATATATATATATATGTGTGTGTGTACATTGGCGTGCGATTGGCTGTGCCGGTTGTGATGTCGTTGTTCTCCGTCGCAGCCAAGAGCGCGCGTAGCAGCATCTCTCCGGCTCCGAAATGGGTATGCCACCCGTCATGCGTATTCCTAAGCAGCTGGTAGCTTTTGATAAGCAATGCCGCGAGCCGAACCGGGAACGAGCTGTTCTAGGCAGTGCGGATGCTGCAGCCCAGGCACAAGAACATAATCGTGCTGCTGAGCGCAAGCAGCAACTGCGGACCGAGCATCCGGCCGCCTATCAAGTCATCGTTTAATGAATCGCCGTGGTCCACCCAGAGATAGACACCGGGGCCACACGTTTCAGATTTGCTGGTTAACCCTCTGTACAGATTGCTTGGGCGGTGATTTTTTTTATACTTTTGAGGCACGCTTGCACGCCTGACGTTGTGACACCGTTGGGATGCAGAACTACCTAGGTCAATTAACAAGCAGAACCAGTTCTGTTGATGAGCAGGCGATCTAGGCGTGGCTGCAACATGAAAATTTTGGTCATGCTCTTAAGCGTATAAGTGGGTACGAGCAAGTTCGCTTGCGTGATCAGTCAGGACACATCAGCACAAGCATATAAAATCTTCTGAGAAGTCAAATCTAAAACCTAAACTCTCTTCAACGGAAATGCAATGTGCACCTGCCGACAAAAAGTAATGAACCACAAGCGGTATTGTAGAGCCAGACGTGAATGTCACCAAAGACTTCGCCATGTTATCCCGATAATCAGCCGAAATACACATCGACAGCACTTCGCCTAGCGTGTAATTGATACTTTGTTAAGGTCGCTGCGCGTTGTATTGTGCCTTTCACGAGCGAGTAGTGTAAGCGATGTCAGTGGAGAAAAAGTGGTGAGCTAAGTCCGTGGAAAGTGCTGGAGGGTCGTCACCTTGAACGTCAACGCCTTGTTGAAGAAAGCTCGGGACTTCAGTTGCTCACGTGGCCGGGATGGCTTCAGTGGTAGCTTACCGTTGGGCGTATTTGGTAGCTACAGTGATAGACACGCACTTAACGGAAACAAACAGAAGGAAAGAACCAAGTGAGTTGAAAAATAAGTTAATCACAGCACTAGTATGTTTTATCAAGAGAGAAGGAAATGCAATCAGATTAGATGGACGGCTTTTTCAAGCTCTGACCGAGTTAATATGTGGCGACATTATGACGCAAAAAACACTAAATGCCAACGCAAATGAATCAGCATGGTCATTGTGAGCAGCCGTCAGGACATGCTTGGGAATATAAACTAGCGCATAAGAAACGTCTGGGAGGCGTGTCTACGGTTCAATAACATATTCTCAACAAAATACCTTTGCGAATAGAGGCATCACAAGATTAAGTGGTACGGCCGTTGTTTATCTGGTTCAGTATGGATGGATGGAACCTTCTTGTAAATTGGGCAAAGTTTAACGACCCGGGCTCAAATCTCCCATGAGGGAACTTCGAGGTCTTGCCTTGTCGCAGCCTCTCGGACCCACTGGACTAGCAACCTCTTGTGTCTTGAGGTTGGAGCTGCGGAGAGCGGCGGCGCACTTGGACGCGAGCGCCTCCGGAGCTACTGCCATTTCAGCTGATATAACAGGACACTGCCACAACATGTGCAAGACCACCAGTCTAGTTGCCTGACATAACTTGCAATAAGCACATGAGTAGTGCGCTTGGGTAATGTCCTCAATCGCACCTTACTGGGAAAGGTGTATGTCTGCAGTTGTCGCTAGACGACTGCCTGGCGACGTTTCAGTTTGGGGTGAGGTGGGAGTATTGTCTACCTGCCTAGCTGGCAGTGCTTGGTGATGTTTGCAAAGAGCACTTGGGCATTGCGTGGGGAAAATGTCCGCAATCGCACCTGACTGGGAAATGTGTATGTCTGCAGTTGTCACCAGACGATTGCCTGGCGACGTTTCAGTTTGGGGTGAGGTAGAGGTAGTATCCGCCTGCCTAGCTGGTAGTGCTTGGTGATGGCGCTGTTCTCACTAAAACTTCTCGTGTGTTTCGAACCAGGAGGCGCGAAATCGAAGAGGGTGTCTCCGACTCTGAACGGCGGGTCAGTAGGATGACGTCAGCGTTCTATTCAGATTCAGATTCAGATTCAGATTTAATCGTTCCAAAAAAAGAGAAGTAATTACATGACGAATATACAGACGAGGGTCCCAAAGTGAAAGAACTGTAGTGGGACCCTCGGTTAATAATAACAACATTGATGGTGATATCAATAGTCAGCAAATTAGCGTATTATGAACAACATCTACAGATCAAATACTTCATTAGACATGTCATTTACAATCAAACACGAAAAAGCACGTTATAACAGAAATTCGGAAAAAAGCATTGATGAAATACAACAAATGACAAGTGAGATAAGTGTCAGAGGTACACCGCCAGATCGTAGTTAAGTTATCGCAGGAAATGATACTTAAGGTGATTTTTAAAAATTGCAAGTGAAGTACAGAGTCTTATGGTTGATGGTAATTCGTTCCAAAGAGAAATTGCAGCGAAGGAAGATGTTTTTTTGTCGTAATTGGTATGAACCATGGGTAACAAGAAATTGTTGTAAGCCGCAAATCTGGTCATATTTTTATTCTGCAATAGGTCAGTTGCAATGAACGGATACATAAGGTTATTATGAAGCAACTTGTGGAGTAAGACGACTATGTTAAACTGGAACAAATTATTCATAGACAAGATATTATACGCGCGAAGTAACAAAGAGGCATTGGATTGCATGGAGCTAGAAGTGATAATGCGTATTGACTGATTTTGGGTATGTTAAATTGATGATAAGTGTCAAGCGTACGTGTTGCCCCATGAAACAATGCCGTAATTAATGTGACTATGAATGAACGCATAATACAACGCTAGCAGAGCCTCACGAGAAAAAAAAGGACGAACTTTAAGTAATGCACGTATACCAAACGCAGTCTTGTGCTTGAGATGTTGGAAGTGAGAGCGAAATGTAAGGTTAGGGTCAAGATGTATGCCATGAAAAGTGGCATCGGTGCTAACGGGAATTGAATGAATTCCAAGCTTTACTTCAGGAATAGAAGTTAAGGCCCTTTGAGCACTTTTGAATAACATAAATTTAGTTTTTAAAGGAATAAGAACTAAGTAATTATTGCTACACCATTTTATAATGTTACTTAATGCAATATTTAACTTAGAAGTAAGAGTAGTAACAGATTTGTCAGATGAAGCTATGGTTGTGTCATCTGCGTATAAAATGCAATGAACGCAGTTGGTGGAGTTAAGAGAATCCGGAAGATCATTAATATATAAAAGGAAAAGCAAAGGGCCCAGAACTGATCCCTGTGGTACACCTTGGTTAATACATTTTGTTACTGAGAAAGTATTTCCTGCATGTACTGTGTATGGCCGGTCAAGTAAATAATTTTTTAAGAATGTTAGCACAGGACCGGTTATACCATAAGAATCAACTTTATTAAACAGGGCTTGATGGTTAACCGTGTCATAAGCTTTACTGAAGTGTAAAAATACAGATCCGACTAAGTTTCCCGAGTCAATACATTTTTTTATGTAGTCAGTTAGAGATAGAACAACTAGATTCGTGGAACTTCCTGGGCGGAAACCAAATTGATTGTTCTTTAACAATTTAAACTTTGTTAAGTAGTTATTAGGACGTTTAACAAATAATTTCTCAATGAGTTTACTATGGCAGGAAAGAATTGCAATTGGTCGGTAATTATTAACTGTATGTTTGTCGCCTTTTTTAAAAACAGGAATAATCTTGGCGTTTTTAAAAATGAAGGGAATGCACCTTCTTTGAACATAAGGTTGATAATATTACAGAGCGTGTCGCAAACTAAATGCGCAACCAGTTTTAAATGCCTGACACAAATATTGTCTAAGCCAGGCCCTGTATTTTTAAGGTTAGCAATCGTAGAGCACACTTCATTTGGTGTAGCTGGTAACAAGAAGAATGATTGTGTCGTACGACTCAAAGTATTATGAAACTGCGCATGTATGTTGTTATTAGTGTAAACAGAAGAAAAGTAGTCCGAAAAAGCGTTAGCAATTTCGTTGGGCTCAGAAAGAGTGAGACCATTGTAATTTATTTTGGTTATAGAGGAATCAACAGACGATTTGTTTAGAAAAGAGTTCAATAACTGCCATTGCTTTTTGGGGTTGTCGTTATTCTGATCAAATTTATTTTCATAGTACTTTTTTTGCCTGTTTAAGTAAAACATTCAGTAATTTACAGTACCTACTATAGCGTCTAGCTAGTCTAGTAATAAAGGGCTGACGTTTAGTTTTCTTGTACATGTTTTCCTTCTTTCTTAAACTTTCTAGAAGACCGTCCGTCATCCATGGGTTGCACGGATATTTATACTTTTTCCCACATTTAACAGTGCCTGTGTTAGTTGAAACGGCCAATAAAAATGAAGTGCAGAATTTGTTTAGTGCTTCTTCGGGATCAGACATAGAATTAATTGGCGACCAATGAGTTTTACTGATGGCTTCAATAAAGGTATCTGCACTAAATACGGAAGTAATGTAGCTACTATCGTTCTCATGTATTTCATTGTTAAATGTAAGAAAAACAGGAAAATGATCGGTTATGTCAGTATTAATAACCCCGCAGCAAGGCGGTGGTGATATGTTAGATAACACGTAATCAATAAGCGTACTGTTCCCACGAGAGGCTACCCTAGTTGGGCAGTCAATGAGTGATTCAAAACCGAATCCAGCAAAACAATCTGTGTAAGTTCTGTACGAGGTAGCTTCAGTGTCAAGTAAGTTAATATTGATATCACCTACAATCACCACATCCTTATTTTCAAAAGCTAACTTGGACAATACTGCGTCAAGAGAAAGCAAGAAATCGTTAAGCGAAGATGACGGTGAGCGATAAATGCAACCAAGGATCAAGTTGTTATTGTTATTAAAGAATGACCGATCGACTTCTATCCACACTGACTCACAATGATTCACGTTAACTGCCAGATCAAATCTGCGAGCGTAGGTGGCAGCTTGTGAAATAAAAATGGCGGCGCCACCATGACTGTTAGATTGACGATGACAATACTCCGGTTGATAAGATGGAAAACCGCTCATGTTGTTGTCGGAATCAGAAAGCCAAGTCTCCGATATGCAGATAAAAGTGACGACATGGTGAAGTGAGGCAATGAAGTTATTAATTCCATCTATGTTCTTTCGAAGGCTACGAACATTGAAGTAAATGAGTGATCGTTTTTTTTTTGCGGTAAGACAATATTTTACGTCAACAGGGTAGAGCAAGGCCATGGAAAAAAGGGAAAAAATATTTACAGTGATATACGCGAAGATTCGTAGGTCAGACTCAGTGAAAATGCGATAGACCCTGCTATCATCAGTTTTGCGGGCTTTTATCGGGCAGTTTGCTGTCCATAAGTATTTCCACTTATTTTCTTTTTTGAGTGCCAGTGCCTTCGGGAACATCTTCTTGTTATCAATGGTCAAGTGGTCATTTACATAAACAGGCGTGCTAGTGCCACCGATTATCTTTGAGAAAATGAGTTCAAGGTATGTTTATTTCCATCACAATGGCGGGCGTGCTCAGGCAAAAAGTGAAAGCAGTTCATTTAAGCGTGCCTGAGTACTCTGTGTTGATTCCGTAGGACGATGACAGCAAGAATGCAACATTAATATTCGAATAGAATCCGAAAATAATTTCAGAAATTAGTAAATTGTACTAAAAAGGAAGCCCCTCCACAGTATAGCTGTGAAGGACGCCGATAATGAACAGGCTCAAAAAATAAACACACTCTTGTAATTCTCGCCTAAACTGGATAGACCATTCCTATCTTGGCAACAGAATAAGGTTACTCCTGAAGGCAGAAAGTCTGAGGAGTTGGTTCTCACAGCTTAGAAATCCCGCAAGGGATGCGTTGATGCAACGACGACATGCGACCGTACGCCCGCAAACAAAAGTAATTCTTCAAAATGAAGCTTTCATTCCTTGTTCCTTCGATTTTTCCATTGCTGCTGCTCCTGTGTTGCAGGCTGCGTCGGGGGGTTGTTTAGAGCGTGCGTATACATGGAAGAATCTTGGCGCAGAAGAAAGGCGACGCGACAGACTCATTTATACCTTTCCATCGCGTCGGATGTACACAATGTCCTGTGGAGCTCACTGAGCGTCGTCACATTTGCCTCTTGACATCGTGACCTACCGCAAAAACATTGCAGAAAGCGCCAAGCTTAGCCTTCTATTAGGGTTCATGTCCTGAGGAGAGGTAGATAGAATGGTAGAGAGGGACCAGGGAGAAGGAGCAGAGAATGGGTCTAATCGGCGCAGTCGCTAAACGAGTGAATAACAACCTTGTCACTCTTCGTCCGTGCTTCCCATGCAGGGGGCGGAGGCAGGACAAGGAAAATGCAACGTGATAAGATAAAGAAACACTACTACCATAGACAAGATAGCGGTTGCCAGCAAATTGAAGGCACGCTACTGTACGTTTGTGCTATTGCTGATAAACAAGCACCATAAACGGCAAGCAAATGTGTCAAGCGCACAAGTGACGCACCTTGTGCAGGCTAAAAGCTGCCTTAACTCACTGCAGGATCTAGGCGACAAAACGGAAATGGTCACCCGTCAAATCAACACTTCTTTGTCCACAGCGGTAGCTATGCGGCTTTTTCATCGCTCGGCGTCACTGGTTCGATCCCCGCCCCGCAGCCGGACCTAGACGGGAGCGAAATACAAAAAAGGTCGTGCGCTTAGCATTAGTTGCGGGTAAAGAATACCAGTGCACCAAAATCAATCTGGAATCCACCACTGTGACCTGCCTCGCAATCTTATTGTGGTTTCGGCACGTACAGTCACATAATTCTGTCAAAAGTTCTGCCGTGGCGTGATGTGTCACAGGGCTCGAGCCCCCTCCGAAGATTTCCGGATTTCCGGGGCTAGGGGTCCACCCCCCACCCCCCTCCGGCATAACCATATCCGAAATCTTCTAAAGTGTCATTACCAGAGTTCTGTTACCCACATCATTGCAGGTTTCTCTTGAGTTGCCTCTACCTTTTCACTTGAAACGTTATTGTGGCTAAAAGCTTGATCCATCACTGTTGCTGCGGATGTGCAGTACTTTAATTCATGCTTTCCGACTATTTCTGCAAATCCTGAGAATAGAAGGACAAGCGTGTTAGAAGCATCACTGGTGGTCACCTGATCCATATTTCGTCACTTGAACAATTTTTAAAGGTTTCACTCTGAACTCCATGGATAAACACAATATATTTGATGTATGCAGAGCCAAATTTTATTACATTTTATATTTGAGAAAGAGGTAGCGAAATAACAACTACTTATTATGTTATGGATAGCCGAGGACTAGAAAATGAATATCTTTCTGTATGTTCACTTCGCTTCAAATAGTTTTGATGCTATTTTAACCTCGCAAAAGGCCTGCAGACTTCAGTTGCCTGTTCCGCTGAGTCATTTCTCAACGGCTTGTGAAATCCACATGAATGATATGTGTCTCAGTATTGCTTCTTTTTTCAGTAGGCAGTGCTAACGACTAGTAAAAAAACAAAACTCATTTGATAATTTACAACCTTTAATAGGGATGGGAATATTGGAGTTTGCATTCAGAGGTAAAATATATATGTAATTCACTCAGTAACCGAACTATGGCCAAGCCGGATCCACTCAAAATCAGAACCAATAGCAGTTATGCGCAGCAGCCCTTGTACTTGGCTCACGTATTCCGATCAGCGAAATACGCGTACTACCAGAGATTTTACGAAGTGCTCGACGCCGTGCTGTCTTCGTTAAGCAACGTGTATCCACCTGAGATGTGGCAGCATATGTCACACATTGAGCAGCTTTCCATAAAGAAGGAAGGCGAAGCCTTTAATATGCTTCGTAGGCACGGCACTGGGCAGCACAGGCTGCACAGGGATATTTCCGATCATGGCTTGATTCTGACTTCACACACGATATATCTCCATGATATACCATCTAGAAATGGCGGAATTTCTATATTGTTAAATATAATATTGTGTACTTTGTGTTAGACATAATCGCTGATGTTGAATTCTTATGCTCTAAGTTAAATCTCACTGGTACTCTTTTTGTCCTCTGTGCTGTGTAGAGACCGCCTGATTCATATCTTGATGTCTTGATTGCCTTACGAAATCGCTTACTTCTACATAATGAGCACAAAATTATACTTGTTGGTGACATTATACTCCCGTCAATTAACTGGAACCACTTATCATATAATTATGCAACTGCGTGTAATACAAAAGTTAGGTTTGATTATATTCTTAATAAGAACCTTGTGCAGATTGTGGATGAACCCACGCGTATTGTCAATAACTCAATTTCCATGCTTGATCTGGTGTTTGTGGATCGGTCCATCGTTCACTGCAGTGTTTCGGTACAAGCCATTTTTTCGTATCCCTTCTTGGTTTCTGTTTCATTTCCACGTGATACTGGTCACGTAAAGAATTTGACTGCGCTTA
Source organism: Dermacentor variabilis (assembly GCF_050947875.1). Classification (NCBI taxonomy): domain Eukaryota; kingdom Metazoa; phylum Arthropoda; class Arachnida; order Ixodida; family Ixodidae; genus Dermacentor; species Dermacentor variabilis. The sequence continues at coordinate 231,925,200 of NC_134569.1, read as the reverse complement.
AATATGTAAATATTTATATGCTTGCCGATGATGATGTTATCTTGAATCGTCTCCAAACAGAGTTCACTTCAATATCAGAGGACGATCCGTGACTGCTTTCGATGAAGTTTAAAAACATCTGCTTATATTGCCTCGATCGTTTTTTACCCATTAAAGTTTAAAAAGGATGGACGTATATACCCCTTGGATGAGTAGACATATTCATCCGAAACGCACGGCCAAACATTTAAGAAGCCAGCGGTATTCTTCATACGCATTGCATCAAATTTGAACAAAGCTCTCTGAGGCGGTTCAAAAGGCAAAAAACTTTATTTCAACACTATTTCCCCAAATTTCATTAAAGATAATCCTGGGAAGTATTGTAAGCATATTAAGAAGGGCAAGAAACTAACACATAAGATTTCACGCAAGAATGAAACATTGGATGATTTGCAGGCGTTGGTGATCATTTTAACGTTCAATATCATAGTGTTTTTCCTATTCTGTCAATGACTAACTCCGCCGGTCTCTCGTCAAATCCTTTTCATGGTAATATTGTGTCTTATGAAGCCATGTTTAACATGCTGTTGAAGCTAAAGGCAAAGTTATCACCTGGACCGGAGTGTATACCCAACAACTTCCTTAACCACTATGCTGAACCATCAGCGAAGTTTGCAGTAACTTTATATCAGCCTTCCTTTTAGAGGTCTTACATTCGTGGTGAGTGGAAATTAGCACGTGTAGTTCACACACTAAAAAGGGAGATCCATTGTCATTTTTAAATTACCATCCCATATCTATAATTTCTTCTTGTGAGCTTCTTGCTCAGTATGCGGCCGCCAGCAAAACGAAATTTTTATATGACCATACCATATTATCATCTTGGCAGCATGGTTTTAGAAAGGCCTTTTCGACGTTACTCAGCTACCTTCCGTTGTTCATTTTTCTCTCACGCCCTATATAGGATGGGTCAAGTTGACATGATCTTCTTAGACTACAGCAAAGCTTTCGATCGCGTTGCAAGCGACAAATTAATCCAGAAACTACACACTGTTGACCTTCCCAATTTTATTATTTGCTGGGTTCCCGTCTACTTAAATAATCGCAGGCAATACTTTCAAATTCATAGAAAACAAATACGCACTTTTCCGGTATCATCAGGGCTGCCTCAAGGCAGTGTGCTGGTTCCACATTTGTTCTTTATTTACCTTAATCATTTAGTCGCAGTTATTAAGGTAACCATGAAGATCGGCTTATTCGCAGATGATTGGGTTCTTTATTATGATAGTCATGTCGCCTGCGATCAAGGTGCCCGTAACGTAGCCTTCAAAAATGCTGTTACCTTGTGCGACGATTGGGGTATGGTACTGAACAATGATAAAACTGCGCTCCTTCTCGTCGCAAAGTCACTTAGCTCCATTAAATTTTCTTAATTTACAGGCTCTCGCCCCTTAACTGAGGTGTGTGAATATAAGTACCTAGGTGTTACTCTGATAAGCAACTTAAACCGTAACAGCCATATTGCTTATACGTGCTCTGCTGCTCTTCGCAAACTCTTTTTGCGACACAAGCTTAAAGAACCACCACCACACCTAAAGCGTCTGGCGTGTGCGCACTTGATCCGCTCTAAGTTTGACATGCTTGTATCACTTGGTACTCGCAGACTAACGCTACCATTAAGGCGCTTGAAAAAATCCAGCCGAAGGCCGTGCGATTTATTTTCTTTTTGTATTGCTACGGGATAGTATTTCCAATGACGAAGAGTCGAGCAGTAAGAGGACGACGACGACGATTGGAAGCTAGCGCGGGCTGTTGCCTCTTGGCCAACTGCGGCGTACTGCCATGTAAATATACTTGTAAATACCTTTTCGTCGGTGTCTTCCTACGTAACATATCTGGTGGAGGTGGGCGTTCCCTGTACCTCGTGACGGAGCTTCGCAGTGGACGGTACGTCGAGCCTTCCATCATGGCTCCCGGCGACGACAACGCGACCCCGCCGGCTCCGACACCTGCTGCCACTTCGACGACTTACATCACTCTCCCCGCTCCCCGTGATCCTGGCGTATTCTTGGCAAAAGATGGGGAAGACGTCGAGGACTGGATCAGCCTGTACGAACACGTCAGCCGCAATAACCGGTGGGACCTTACTATCATGCTCGCCAACCTAGTCTTTTACCTCTGTGGCACACCTCGAGTTTGGTATCGGACGCACAAAGATGAGCTCACCAGTTGGGATTAGCTTAAGCAAAACCTCCGAGACTTGTTCGGCAACCCCTACGGTCACCAACTTGCCGCGCTGAAGGCGCTTTGCGGTCGTGTGCAGACGTGAACGGAGCCCTACGTCACGTACATTCAGGACGTCTTGGCTCTGTGCCGCAAAGTTGACGCACACATGACTGAGTCGCGACAGGGTCTCCCACATCCTCAAAGGCATTGCCGATGACGCCTTCAACTTGCTCGTATTTAACAACGTAGCGACGGTGGATGCAGTTATAAAAGAGTGCCGCCGCCTGGAACTCGCTAAAAGCCGACGTATCGACCAACAGTTTGCCCGTCTGCCCAACACCCCAGCGACATCTTCATGTGCCGACGCTCCTCGTCCCAACAACACTGGCGATGTTACCAGGATTGTCCGGCGTGAGATCAAGGCCGCCTATCCAACTGTCTTCGATTCCAGCCCCTCCAATGCACCTGCAGTCACTGTTTCCCTGATCCAGGCAATTGTCCGCCAGGAGTTCGCCAACATGGGTATTCACACCATCTGCTCGGCCCATCGCTCTGATACCCACCCGGCTTCTTCGATTTCGGCCCGTCCCGCACCTTCTTACCCACCACGTTTCCGCAACCCCTCTGAATGGCGCACTGCAGACGACAAGCCAATTTGTTTTCACTGCCATCGAATTGGACACAATTCTCGGCACTGTCGCAGTCGCTGGAGTTCCCCGAACCAGTCTACATATACTGCCTACTCTAGCCCCCAAGGTGGCCTTTCTCTTCCCTGTGCTGCCCGCTCCGATAATGCCGCCACCGATTCTCCTGCGCCGAACCGCCCCTATTCTTGTTCGCCTTCACCCCAACGACGACAATCTCGCTCCCCCAACCCCGTCGCTCCTATTCGCCGACTCCCTTCAGACGCCGCTCCCAGCCGGAAAACTAGACGATGCAGCGCCTCGAGGTAACGCTGCATTGCTCCCTACGCCACAAAATCCTCTCCTGACGTTGCCCACTCATCTGAACCTTCTTGATGTGCAAGTCGATGGTGTTCCTGTATCTGCTCTCATAGACGCTGGGGCGCATTTGTCGGTAATGAGCGCTGACCTTCATAACCGGCTGAGGAAAATATACACGCCCTCCACGGCGCCCGTTGTCCGTGTCGCCGATGGCGGAACAGCCCCTGTAATTGGTATGTGTGCCGCCCGCGTCTCCTTCGCCGATCGCTCCACTACCGTGCTATTCACAGTCATCGCTCACGGTCCCCACGACATCATCCTCGGCTTAGACTTCCTCTCAGCACATTCTGCTCTCATCGATTGCTCCGCCAGTACTCTCCGCATCGACCTGCCTGTTCTGGATCCCGCTGAACAACACCCTGCTAGCCTCAGATCCATCGACTTCGTTCGCTTGCCACCTTCGGCACTGACTTACGTTGACTTTCTGTCATTCCCACCAGTTCCCCACGGTCACTACATCGCGGCTCCTATGCAAGACGTCCTCCTTACACAGGGGATCACAGTACCTCATACAGTTTCATCTATTACGGCGAATTGCGTCTGCCTGCCAGTGGTCTGCCATTCGGCATGTCTCAGGCCCAACTTTGCTCATTCGAGGATCACTCTGTAGTATCGATTTCAGTAGACGACAATTCAGCCGATCCTCCTCTACCATCGCAGTCGGCAACATGTACCATCGCCAACTTACAGAAAATGATTGCACCCGACATGCCGCCCGAGCACGCTCGTGCGCTCTACCGCGTTCTGATTTCCTACCAAGATATTTTTGAATTTAACGATCGTCCTTTGGCCCAAACAACAGCTGTTAAACATCGCATTAATACCGGCGAAGCCCCTCCTATTCATCGCCGCCCGTATCGAGTGTCACCGGCTGAGCGTCAAGTTATTCACACCGAAGTTCGCAAAATGCTCGCCAAGAACATTATTGAACCGTCATGTAGTCCATGGGTGTCACCTGTTATGCTGGTAAAAAAGAAGGATGGCTCATGGTGCTTTTGCGTGGATTATCGGCACCTTAACAGGGGGACCAAAAAGAACGTGTATCCCCTACCTCGGATTGATGACGCCCTTGACTGCCTCCGCGGTGCTCGGTATTTCTCCTCTATTGACCTTCGCTCAGGCTATTGGCAGATTGCCGTGGACGATCTCGACCGCGAGAAGACTGCCTTTGTAACACACGACGGTCTTTATCAATTCAAAGTGATGCCGTTCGGTCTATGTAACGCTCCTGCCACTTTTGAACGCATGATGGACTCCCTTCTTCACGGTTTCAAATGGTCCACGTGCCTGGGCTACTTGGACGACGTTATAGTATTCTCCCCAAAATTCGCTACACACCTCGAGCGCCACTCAGCAATCCTGGACGTTTTTCGGCGAGACGGTCTGCAACTCAACGCATCGAAGTGCCAATTCGGCCGTCGCCAGATTACCGTCCTTGGACATCTCGTTGACGCGAACGGAGTGCAACCGGACCCAAAGAAGATCCATGCTGTTACGCACTTCCCTGTTCCAAAGTGTGCCAAGGATGTGCGAAGCTTCATCGGCCTCTGCTCGTACTTCCGCCGTTTCGTGAAAAATTTCGCGGCCATAGCACGACCACTAACCGAGCTTTTGAAAAAAGACGCCCCTTTCTAGTGGGGCGATAACGAGGCCTCTGCATTTTCGCTTCTAATCGACCTTCTCACAACGCCTCCCGTTCTGGCCCATTTCGATCCTTCTGCGCCTACCGAAGTCCGTACTGATGCCAGCGGTCACGGAATTGGCGCAGTACTGGAACAACGCCAGCGTGGCCACGACCATATTATCGCTTACGCCAGCAGGCTCCTCTCGCCCGCGGAGCGCAACTATTCCATCACTGAGCGTGAGTGCCTCGCCCTAGTTTGGGCGGTTGCGAAGTTCCGCCCATACTTATATGGCCGACCCTTTTCCGTTGTCACAGACCATCACGCGCTTTGCTGGTTATGCTCATTGAAAGACCCTACAGGAAGACTTGGTCGCTGGGCCTTGCGCCTCCAAGAATATTCGTTTTCTGTCACCTACAAATCTGGCCGACTACACAAAGACGCTGACTGCCTGTCTCGCTACCCGGTAGACGAGCCTGACGACGCCGACACTAGTACCACCGACGGCATTTTCTCTGTGTCTGCCTTCGCTAACATCGCCGATGAGCAGTACCGAGACCTATCGCTGCGAGCACTCATCCAGCGTCTGCGCTCTACACCTACCGACGCATCCGTTCGCCGATATGTCCTCCAGGGTGGCATTCTGTACCGAAGAAACTTCCTCCCTGATGGCCCTGATCTTCTTCTTGTCGTGCCAAAACATCTACGACAGATTGTGCTCTTTGAGATGCATGACGCACCCACTGCAGGAGCAGGACATATTGGGGTAACCCGCACGTACGACCGCGTCCGCCGCCGCTTCTATTGGCCTGGTCTCGCTCGCTCCGTCCGACGCTATGTTGCTGCCTGTGATCCCTGCCAGCGTCGCAAAACACCTCAGGTGCTACCATCCAGTCATCTCCCGCCGATCACCGTCCCTGTGGAACCGTTCTTTTGTGTTGGATTAGACCTCCTCGGTCCCTTTCCCACGTCATCCTCTGGGAACAAATGGGTAGCCGTCGCAACTGATTACGCCACCCGATACGCTATAACGTGGGCTCTCCCTACCAGTTGCGCCACTGACGTCGCGGACTTTCTCTTGCGTGACATTATCTTAGTGCATGGCGCCCCGCGACAGCTGCTTACTGACCGTGGTCGTAACTTCCTCTCGAAAGTTATCGCCGAAATTGTGCGTTCCTGCTCTATTCAACACAAGCTGACTACCGCATACCATCCTCAAACCAATGGCCTGACAGAGCGATTAAACCGTACTCTTACCGATATGCTGTGCAAATACGTTTCGAAGGACCACCACGAGTGGGACGTTTCCCTTCCTTACGACACATTTGCTTATAATTCTTCCCGGCACGACACCGCCGGATTTTCTTCATTTTATCTACTCTACGGTCGCGAACCGACCTTGCACCTTGACACGGTACTTCCTCCCGCTGCAACCTCAACAACCGAGTATGCGCGCGACGCCATCGCCCTCGCCGACCATGCACGCCAGCTTTCCCGTGCTCAACTGACGGACTCGCAAACCACGCAGCAGCGTCAGTACAACGCCCGCCACCGTGACGTCCAGTTTTCGCCTGGAGCACTCGTGCTCCTGTGGTCGCCCTCTCGTCACGTCGGACTTTCAGAAAAGCTCCTTTCGCGATGAACAGGGCCCTACCGCGTGCTGCGCCAGGTGACGCCTGTGACGTACGAAATTGCTCCTGTAAGCACAACCTCGTCATCTACTCTGGCATCTAGTGATGTCGTGCACGTCAGTAAGCTCAAGACCTACTACACTGCTTCAGAATCCGGCCTTCAGTCGCTCCGGGACGGCGCTTTTGCCGGCGGGGGTAGTGCTACGGGATATTATTTCCAATGACTAAGAGCCGAGCAGTAAGAAGACGACGACGACGATTGGAAGCTAGCGCGGGCTGTTGCCTCTTGGCCAACTGCGGCGTATTGCCTTGTAAATATACTTGTAAATAGCTTTTCGTCGGTGTCTCCTACGTAACAATATGGCGAGCAGCATTCCGTGTCGTCAATAATGGAATCTAATCAGGTTCCTTCAGTGCAATCCCGGCGCAAAGATCAGCTTTTCACGTTTTGGTATGCATTATTTAATCTGCAGCTCGGGCTCTGCCCAGCCCCGTACTTATCCCCACTTGCTACCGAGCGCACTTGTCATACGCAGCTGCACCCTCTAACTCCTTATTTTGCCAGAACAAATGTGTTTAAATTCTCATTCTTACCGCAAACAGCTAATTACTGGAATAATCTTTCACCTGACTGTCTTTTATCTTTGTATATTTGAACTCTTTGTCTATGCAAACCACTTGATAATGGTACTGTTTGTGTGTCCGCATTTTCTGATTGTATTTCTTAGACCTTGTGAGAATTTCTTATTTTGAATGCTGCTGTTTATTTTATCATTATTTTTAGTTTTTCATTCGTGCGTATTGTTCTTTATGAGCTTTTAATTTCACCCCTCATGCTTGGGCCATTTGGCCTGCAGTATTTCTGTAAATAAATAGAAATAGACAAGGCGTCGGAACTATCATACACCAAGTTTTAAAATTATGCATATGTCACGTAGGTGAACAGAACCAAGTTAATGTTGTTTGCCTTCTTTTGGAGGCACACAAATTAAATCTTCATTGGCCTAATTATACAATGATACCTATTTATTGAATCAGCTTGTAAAATATTGTCCTTATACGAAAAAGTGTTTAAGAGAAAATTGTAGAACAACATGAAAAAATCCCGAATCAGGTTTCTGTGGCTCAATACTTGCTAGATAAAAGTGTTTTTACGAGACTGAAAGAAGCCCGTGAATTCAAGCAAAATTGGCGCTCGACTGGCCGCTCGAGGCACTTACCTGCTAGCGACGGAAGAGAACATTAGCATGGTTCTGTCCAGCTAGGTGTTATTTGCATATTTCTAAATATTCGTGCATGATAGCTGGGACACCCTGTTCTATGGTGGTAGCTATTAACCAGGACGCCTGATTTTGTACAGAGGTATGCTGGTTGACATCGTAAGCCAACAAAACTGGGCACCATTGCACACGTTAGACGGCGTCGTGCGCGCGTTTTCGGGCAAATGAACAAGCTAACGAAAATTGCGTCGACCATATCAGTCTCGCCTAGCAGACCCGAGAGGTCGTTTTCTTGTCTTCGGCGACTGAAAACGCACTTGTGGTCCAACGATGACTGGACAAGCCCGTTTGAACCATCTGCCAGTTTTGCACACTCACATGGAACTCTCTTGCAAAAGCTATTTGAATAAGATTGCCGACGACTTCTTTGCCAGATCAAGTGCCCAAATGAAAACTTTTTCACTCAACGTGAAACCATCCCCTCGGACAACGAACTGATCTATTTAATAGGAAAGAGAAAGGCGCCAACTTACAAGTAAAAGCTAACGGCTTAGCAGAATGATAAACAAAAGAACGAAGACAGCGTAGTACATAACAGCGCAAGCAAGGTGAGGACTTTTGGGAACACAAAGGCGATTGGTTGCGCTATTTGTAAAACTGCCTAGCCTATGCTGTGCATTCTTCGTATAAATTTCGAATCGTCATGCGCCGTATTAGCAGCTTAATAGCCAAGTGCACGCCGTTCCTACTTGCTTTCGTGTCCTTTCGCGCTTTCAAGATATCACTGTGCCTATTCTATTTATTGCGTTATGTTTAATGTGGTCGTTCATTTCCATGTCAGCACGCACGCACGCAAATGAACGACCAGTATATATATATATATATATATATTGACACAACTATATTTAGCGGAACCATAATGCAGCGGGAATGCGCCAGGGGGACGACGCTGAAGTAGCGCGGGTTTTTAGGTGAAGCGGGGAAAACGAAGAACACGTTGTTGTTTTTCCCTTGGACGACTGATAAAGTGCGGTTCTTGGCGGTGCTGCTACGCATAGTCGTCGATCCCACGTCGTTACACTGGTGGAGGTGCGGCGTATTCTTCATGCTTGGCACCCCTTCGCGGAGCCGACGAGCGAGCCCGGAATCACCATCGCGCATCGAAACACCGGTCCACAGGTTCAGTCGTCGCCTGCTAGGCTTAGCGCCCGAGTCCAATCCCCTGCAAGAAACTTCGAAAAATCGTTTGCCTCCTACAACTAACATCCTTACTGAGTGTTGTAAAGAACTTATATTGGGCATGGATATTCTACGGGAGTACGGCGCCGTGATTAACATCCGTGACAGAAGCGTCACCTTTGCCACGAGTTCAGATAATGTCACCCATGAGAAGCCACAACAACCTCGCTTACGTATTGCCGCGGACGACGTCGTACTTTTCCTGCGGAGTTGCTCTCTCGTACAGGTGCGCTGTGTCAACCTGCAAAATGGGACTGGAGTAGCTGAGCACATCAGTGCGCTAGCACTGAACTGCGGTGTCTCCATTGCCAGAGCACTTATCAATGTGATCGACGGAAGCACCGAACTCTTGCTGACGTATTTTAGTAAGGAGCGCCGACACATCGTTAGAGGCACTGCTGTCGCCTATTTAGACGAAGTGACACAAATACAAGACTGCTACTTAGCGCAGGAGTCGGCCTCTATAATCCACACAGCTGCGCCTATTGTAGACGTTAATCCGACGTTAACGGCCGTTGAGCGGAACCGTCTTCTTGAGCTCATCAATCAGTACCAGGGCTGTTTCTACTCTGCGTCAAGAGTTGGTCAAACGCCACTTACCAAACACCGCATCATTACTGATGTCGAGGCCAGAGCCATCCGACAAAACCCTTGTCGTGCGGCCCCAAAGGAACGCGAAGCAATACAAAAACAAGTGAAGACGATGCTGGAAGATGGCGTTATTGGACCATCTAATAGTCCTTGGGCATCACCTGTAGTTTTAGTGAAGAAGGACGGTAGCCTGCGCTTCTGTGTCGACTATCGGAAGCTCAATCAGGCCACAAAGAAAGACATATATCCACTGCCACGTATTGATGATTGCTTGGATAGGTTGCGAAGCGCGTGCTACTTTTCCTCAATGGACTTGAAAAGCGGTTATTGGCCGATTGAAGTGGATGAGAGAGACCGTGAGAAAACAGCCTTTGTGACGCCTGACGGACTTTATGAATTTCAGGTACTTTCTTTCGGTTTGTGTTCGGCGCCAGCAACATTTCAGCGTCTAATGGACACTGTGTTCTCCGCACTCAAATGGCAAACATGCCTAGTGTACTTGGATGACGTGAGTGTCTTTTCCGCAACGTTCGACGAACACTTACGAAAGCTGAAAACTGTTTTTGAAGCGATACACTCTGCCGGTCTCACTTTGAAGCCTGAGAAGTGCCATTTTGGTTTCCGTGAGCTCCAGTTCCTCGGTCACGTCGTCAGTAGCCAAGGAGTCCGACCTGATCCGGATAAAATTGCCGCCGTTGCTAATTTTCCGATTCCATCTGACAAAAAAAGCCGTGCGACGTTTTCTTGGACCCTGTGCATATTACCGGCGATTTATTGCGAATTTCTCGCGTATCGCATGGCCGCTAACACAGCTCACCCGAGAAGATATGCCTTTTACTTGGGGCGAAGACCAGCAGCGGGCATTCCACGAGCTCCGGCAACGCATGCAATCACCTCCCGTATTAGTGCACTTCGATGAGGAAGCCCCGACGATATTGCATACAGACGCTAGTAATGTCGGTCTAGGGGCGGTGCTAGTACAATGGCAGGGCAACAGCGAAAAAGTGATCGCTTACGCCAGTAGGACACTATCTCGAGCCGAAGCTAACTACTCCACCACTGAAAAAGAATGCCTCGCAATGGTATGGGCAGTTCTGAAATTTCGTCCGTATTTGTATGGTGGGTCTTTCACCGTCGTTAGTGATCACCATTCCCTCTGCTGGCACAATAATTTGAAAGATCCTTCCGGCCGGCTCGCACGCTGGAGTCTTCGACTCCAAGAGTTCGGCTTTGTTGTTACATACAAGTCGGGAAAACGGCACGCAGACGCCGGCTGCCTTTCTTGGTCTCCTGTTGAGCCGGCAGCTCAAGACGATGACGACACGGTTTTTCTGGGACTCGTGGATACTGCCAATCTTTCACGCCAGCAACGGGATGACACTGAATTGCTGCCGCTTATTGATTACCTCGAAGGACGAACCAACAGCGTGCCGAGGCTCTTCGCAAGAGGGGTGGCGTCATACTGCTTGCGTCGCAACGTCCTCTACAGAAAGAACTTCTCGCCTAGCGGCAGCAACTATTCACTTGTTGTTCCATCACCGCTTCGACGTGAAATCTTACACGCCTGCCACAACGAGACGACTTCTGGGCACTTGGGCTACACTCGCACATTGGCACGGATTCGGCAGAATTACTACTGGCCGAGACTTACTGCGGTCGTTAAACGTTGCGTTCAGACATGTGTGGATTGCCAACGTCGTAAACCGCCATCCGTCAAACCAGCCGGCTTACTGCACCCTGTTGACGTACCGGCCACACCATTTTCACAAGTAGGCATGGACTTTCTGGGCCCCTTCCCAACTTCTGCTACTGGTAATAGGTGGATATTCGACGCCATGCATTATCTCACTAGATATGCCGAGAAAAGTGCTCTGCAACGGGCAATAGCAGATGAAGCGGCACGATTTTATCTGGAATCCATCGTTTAAGGCATGGCGCTCCCGCAGTAGTCGTCAAGCATAGAGGTACTGCGTTGATGGCCCCGTTTTTAGATATCGTTCTACGTTTAAGTAGTACCGCCCACCGGAACGCAACAGCGTATCACCCTCAAACAAACGGACTGACAGAACGACTGAATAGGACATTGGCTGACATGATAAGCATGTACGTAGATGTAGAGCATAGGAACATGGACGAGGTTTTACCTTATGTCACCTTCGTGTACAATACGGCTCGTCAAGAGACCACTCGCAAGACGCCCTTCAGTCTCGTATACGGCCGTGAGGTTACAACAACATTAGACGCAATGCTCCCTCATGAATTTGACGACGAGACGGGTGCTGAAGAGATAACACACCGAGCAGAGGCAGCTTGCGCGTCTGCGAATCCACGAACAACAGGACTGCGACGCCGTACGCTACAATCTTCGGCACAAAGCCGCAACATACAAGATCGGCGGCAAAGTGTGGGTCTGGACACCAATTCGACAGCGTGCGCTCTCTGAAAAGCTCCTACGCAAACACTTCGGGCCCTACATAGATCTCCAACGCATCAGTGACGTCAATTACGAAGTTGTTCCAGACAGCTCGCACTGTTCAAAGCGCCGGCGGCATTTACCCGAGGTCGTTCACGTGCTTCGTATGAAGCCGTACTATCAGGACTGACAAGACTGCGCAGTTCTTTACCGCTGCTTTCCAAGCCTCTATCATCGGGACGATGATCTTTTCTAAAGGGGAAGCAAACGACACAACTATATTTGGCAGAACCATAATACAGCGGGTATGCGCTAGTGGGGACGACGCTGAAGTAGCGCGGGTTTTTAGGTGAAGCGGGGAAAACGAAGAAGACGTTGTTGTTTTTCCCTTGGACGACTGATAAAGTCTGTTTCTTGGCGGTGCTTCTACGCATACTCGTCGATCCCACGTCGTTACAATATATATATATATATATATATATATATATATATATATATATATATATATATATATATATATATATATATATATATATATACGAAACGAAAAGGAGAGATAAATGGTAGGCATACGGACAGTAGACACATCTCGCATCTATTAGTGTACAATAACCTTAAATAGCCTTTTTATATCTCCCACGTGCATAACTGTGCGAGGCCAGTACTATAACAATTAACTGCAAATACTGTATATGTCGCACCCGCCGTGGTTGCTCAGTGGCTATGGTGTTGGGCTGCTGAGCACGAGGTCGCGGGATCAAATGCCGGCCACGGCGGCCGCATTTCGATGTGCGCGAAATGCGAAAACATCCTTGTACTTAGATTCAGTTGCATGTTAAAGAACCCCAGCTAGTCTCAATTTCCGGAGGCCCCCACCCCGGCGTGCCTCATAATCAGAAAGTGGTGTTGGCACGTACAGCCCCATAATGTAATTTCTTTGTATGTCGCATTTACGGCCACCTGACCGAGGGGCCCGTAAGTGCAAGGCAATATTCTGAACAGCTTCAACCATAGTATGCTAACAGACGACACAGAGACAGTTTGCACAATTCTTGCATCGTAGCTTTTACCTCATGGTGCAAAAGCAACTTGTTCTTTTGTCCATTTTAATGCGTAGGCTCATCATTTTCTCGATTTTCAGCTGCTTTGGTAGCACATGAGTTTGGATAGCAATATTGCTACGCTAATAATGGGGCACCTTAACGAATCTGCTAGGCCAAAATAAAAAATAGTCCACTGTGGCCTCCCTTGTAGACGCTGTGCACCGTTCGGATGCTTACAATGCGTTGCGATTGAGTAAAGGTGCCGCGGAGTGCTTCCGCCGATTATCCTAGCCCGTTTACTCCACAGCTATAAAACAAACAAAAAAATGGCCAACCCTTCGCATATTAGAAAATGGGGATAAGCGAAGTTAGTTCTTTGTGCACCTGATCTTCGTCGCCGTTATGTAACCCACAGGTAACGGTGTCAGATTGATTCGGCCTCCCGCTCCCTCAGCTCGGGATCTTCTTCTCGTTGCTGTCGTTTTGCCGGGGCGCGGGCGGCTTCGACGGCTGGAACGGTGCGCCGACGGTGAACCCGTTTACATGCCAGTTCTCGCCGCCGCGCGTCGAAGGCTGCCAGTTGCTCCGGGGAATGCACAACCCTTGGCCGTCCCATCCGTTTGAGGAGAATGAACTGAACGGAAACGAATCCGGCGCAACGCGCACCACACCCTTCGCGGCGGAAGCAAAACGGCGCTTATTGGTTGCGCGCATGGTGTGAGAGTGCGCCTACGGGTCCTTGCTAATGACTTACGCTCCGGCACCAGCGCAGCTGTCAACTCATCAAACACCTCTTTCCCGCAGCTGTTCTGTTCTGAAAGCAAATGGTTTTCTTTTTCTGAGTGGTCACGACGCCACCGAATCTTGTGAGCCAATATAAACCTCGCTTGAAAAATCGTGGCTGCCTTTTGAGAAACCACTGAAAATGCCATAATAAATCATTACTGGGTTTTCCTCGTCGCGGCTTAACGCTCTTAGGATGATAATGATTTCCAACCGAAGAGAGGCTGATCTTTGTCAAGAACACCGACAACGCCAGCGGGACAAGCTTCGTGGTGAAGTTCAGTCCACAGGGACAACATTTTAATTCTTCTATTTTTGTTTTGTTGACTTCATCACTACGTCCCCGCGGGAAGTTTGAAAAGTTAAGGTCAATACGCCGAGAGGTGACCCTCACGCGAACTAAACCCTGATGTCGAGATAAGCTGAATATGGTAGAAAAATCGCTGAATATTCACGAAACCCACGCCATTCCGTTCGTACATGCGAACGTCACCACGTGAACGCGACGCTCGGCGCGGCAGGAGAAGGAACGCTAACCACATGGCGCCTATGCTTTAAGCTTACTAGAAACTAGACAATGCCTCCTAGATACCAGGCCTGTGCTCTGCTTGATGACATAGTGCTACTCGAACCGAAATTCAGATTGGCAAGTCCGACCTCACGAAAGCGATAACGTCAAAATCTCCTCAGGTTGCCCGGACGCATCCTAAATTAGATTCGATGTCCGCAGAGCACCGACTTTGTGCTATCTAGGAGGCGTTGGGTTGGTAAACTGTTATTGTACCGCGATGGTTTATTAGGGCTTTAGTTGGTCGCTAAATGTATTGACCATCACGGATAGCTGGGTTATGCCGGTGACATGAACTAAGAGGCCCTAGCGCTTTCATTTATACTTACACACTACCGCATGGAAGAGAGGTATAGAAAAAGAAGAGAATGGATAGAAAAACCAACTCAGTCACAGAACCTCTAAATAACAGCCTTGGTACTCCTCGCTCGTGGCAATTCGCCTACGCAGGGATAGCACGGGAAAGGGAGAATCCGACGTAATAATACAAGAAAACACCACTATAGACACAATGAACGTCGCAGTCAAACTAAAAAAGAAATAGGGTGCGGATAGGTTTCCGCTATTTATGAAAAATAAACGCCGGCAACATTTGTCAAGCGGAATACTGGTGCCGAGTATCCACACTCAAAGCCGAATTAAAGCACCGCTGAGTATAGACAACACTGCGGTAGCGGTGGCGCGTCAACTCAACACTTGTGTTCCTCTCGCCGATGACGTGTGGGTATGGTGTTGCAGGTTGCGATCCTGACTGCGGCAGCCACATTTCGACATATTTCTAAGCAAAGTGCAAAGTTTAGTTTTGAAAGAACCTTCTATATTTCGGTAAAATGATACTAGGTGTTTTTAACCGACAATATAAATTTTGTTCAAATTTTGCATGCTTAAATAAACAAGGGTAGATTCTATAGTAGGAAAAAAATGTACACCAGAAAAGAAATAAAGCCGATACACTGCAACAGATGTAGGCACGCCTAATTAGCTGCGGCAGTGTTGGTCATCGCCATCTTCAAAAGACGTGGGACTCTCGATAGAGATTATCATCATTGCAATGAATGTCACAGCAGAAAACCTTTAAAAATGCTTCCTTGTTTTCTCACAAAATACGATTCTTACGCTAAATCTAAAAAAAAAATAAGATGCGGATAGTCACAAAACCATGTTGCCAGTGACAACTTGATTTAATGTTTACAATGCGCTATAGGAAGCACGTCATTTACGCGTGGAAGCCATCGCCGGGGGCGAGAACATGCGTGGAGTGATAACTCAACCGGAGTAAATGCAAAAGAACAATTTTTTCATTGACATGTAACCGAAAAAACATGCAAGGCTTCTACAGTGGCATTCAGTGTCGCAAAAACGACTTGTAGCTGTTGTAACCATCCTTCGTCTGTCATCTGTCGGATGAGCCAGTCTACCAGCTCCGAAGACAAGAGAATGCTGCTCGATCGGGCACGTCGTGATGTCGTGCGTTCCACAGGGAATATAGGTCATGGGGTTGAAGCGGCATTCAAGCAAGCAGTGCGTCTTCAGATGTGGGAGCTCTACCTTGATCTGGCAGCCGAAGACTCTGTTGACGCAGAATACCAGTTGGTTGTAGACGCGCTCCGGTCAAGTCAGAGCCTTGAGGTCAGGGTCGGCGAACAGGTCACCATCCTTGGGATACGCGTCGCTGTGTGAACATGCTTAGGGCAGTGTCTCTCTGGTGCCGGCACTGTGGATTGTCGGCGTGGTCGTACGCATCATATTATCACGTGGTAGTGACGGTGAAGAAGGCAGCAAGACTGTGATTAAGGAAGCTAACGGTTTATTGGGCGAACTTGTTCCCTCAAAAGCAGGCTACACTCAACGAACGATACCAGCGAATACACTCGGCAATCGCCGAAAATCTGATGAGCGGGTCAAGCGCGTCGCCTTTTATACATCAGTCGTCAAATGTTCCAGAGTAATCACTGGGACCCGCGTGCCTTCCACAAAGTTCTACATTATTCGCGTCGCGCACACATGCAATCGCATTACAGAGGTTTCGGTCACAGACAGCGGATGGAACCATCGATAACATTCCAGAAACTTCCGATACATGCAGGTGCGTCTTGCGCTGTGCGATAACATTTGTTAGGCGGTGAAACCTGTCGCCCGATAAAGACAAGTACACGTGTCGATATCAACACATGTTGTGGCCGTAGGGATAATGCATATGGGTGGCAGAATTAACCCAGCAGTTGAATGAAATATGCTGCGTACCTGAATAATCGCGCTGTCGTATAAATGTTCAACCGGAATAAGGTACCTTAGAAAGCCTGGCCAACTTTTCGATAGGAGGACTTATCTTCGTCGAGCAGGTAGTCTGGCTGTACGCGTAGCGAAACTACGAAGGTTTGCTTGCGCGATGCGCGTCGTCGTTGTTTGCAGCGGTTTTCTTTTCTGGCGAGTACACAAAACGGTTTGCCGATGTCCCCGCAATGGCCAGTCCTGCACTGATCCGAATGTCGTCACCCCCGAGGATGATGTTGCCGCGAGACGAGGAAAGGCTTGCAGACGAGGAAACGCTTCCTTCCGGACTGATTACCACCGGATTCGACAGCGACTTTCCCCTCCGAGGAGCTCGCACAGCGATCCGCCGAGGCGCCCGAGCCGCACATTCAGAAGTCGGATGCTTGTCTTTACTTGGGAGGTCGATATTGCCGTGGTAGCGCATTGACTTTGATCGCTCCATGACTAGACTCATACTTGAACGTCCAGGTGGCTACACTACGCTTCACTCGCTGGTCTCGGTGGGTCAGAATCTGCTGCTCAACAACTTCATGGTTTCGAAGAGACGCACTGCGAATGCAGGTATATAGCGACGATATATAAAACCTGCTGATGAAGATAACCTGGCTTCGAAACCTCTGGGTCGTGAAACAATCCCTCGAAAAGGTCGGAGTAGCTTTTGTAGCTCGCAAGGTTCTGCGCGGACCACCTTGAGAGCACTACTGAGAGGGAGGAGAAGTGGATGGTGGGGAGTCGAGACGTCGTTAATTGGCTCTCGCAACGAACGGTGGTTTGTTCAAAATTGGTCCCGTGGTTTAGCGTGTAAAGAGAAACTGGCTTGAACATTTTGAGTTTTTTTTAGAAATGAAAGCGTATTCACACATTCTGTTCACTTACATTCGATGTATTGCGCTAGTGATCATGCCTTTCTCAAAGTGAAAAAAAGACACTGCCTTTTTTTATTTTCTTGAAAGTCAATAGCTACTTAAATACGAATGCTAATACTTGCTCGGGTTGATTAATGTAGGGTACGAAATTATTCTGAACACCCAAAAGTCTATATAGCCCAAGAATATCGGGTGTATAAAAGACCGTCGGGGCGAGCTCGCATGATCTTTGCTTTCCGTACAGTGAAGACGCTAGCAACAAAAGAACGCTGACGAGCTTTGCGGAAACATTTTATAAAGAAATAATAAGGGCGACCGTGTGCGATTAAATTTTCTGTCTCGTCCTTTGTTTATGTGCTTAGCTTCCTTTGATCGTGTGTATGGCGCTAAATTGTTTACTTTTCTACCGCTTTCACTTCTTGGGAAATTTATTTTTTTAGTGAAGATACAAGAGAAAGAAAAGAGAATGTTCGCATTGTCATTATCACAGGTATATAGATTGACATACTGATAACGACTTTGTTTCCGTTTGAACACGTGGGTAGTAGTGCCTTGTCTGCAATTTCTGCATTTTACGATCACTCAGTGCCGCTAGTGCGGATACAATCAGAATAAACACTTCCTATCGCTTTATCATACGGTGCGTGCTCTAAGGGAGTTTTTTTCAACTCACTACTATTCCTATACATTGTTTTTCGTTGATATAGGAGATGTTCTAATCGATATGGTATATTTAGAAGTCCAGACCATGTGTTCACCGTAGAATAACGTATCCTCTGCTGCCTTGATGAGTCACAGGCTTAATAACTTATAAATATTTTTGTACTTCCGTATTCAACAACTAACGAAATTGCTATCACGTCTTCATTGCAAAATTATTCAGGAATTTATTAGCGCGGACCAAGCTCCGTCATTATTCCAAAACATTAAATACAGATGACGCCTTCATTCATGGCAGGAATGATGAGACGGGTGAACTTGCGGCTCGACCGGCTCCACCGGTGTCCATTCTTGCACTTTAAATTGTTCGTCTTTATCACGAAATAACATTTATCTGCAGTTTCAGTTCTTGGTATTTATAAAAAGATATCTTATAATTTAAGACTAATTGTGTGTATTTGGCAGTTTAAAATTGAGATCCCTATTGTATGGCTTGCACAGAACCACAGCCTAACTTAGAGTGACCCTGCTTCTCTTGGCGAGCTGCATCAAGAGTTCCGGATGACTGCATATAATCCACACGCTTGAAAACGTTATGAAGGTATACGTCTTTCGAAAACTCGCCATGGCAATGAAATTGATCGCAGTTCGGGCAGCTAAATTATACGGTCCTCCTAAAACTCCCCATTACTATTTGGAACATTTCCACTCGTACGTTACTGGAAAGGTCATCTTTTACCCAGGCATTTTGAATTTTCTATAAAAACATTTCGAATAAAAGAGCCCTGAAATATGTACAACATGGCTAGTTTGTTTCACCAAATATATTGCAGGTGAATTGTGTAAGCCTCAGGGCCGAGGCATGTTTCCAGAAAAAACCAGATGGTGGCCACAACGTCAGTGACAACGGCCGAGGAAGAATGCAATTTATCAATAAATGTCGCAAAACCATAGTCACGCTTCACTTTTCCCCGTGCTATCAAGGACTCTTTTCGTCCGACCAACAGGAGCGCATACCGCGGCCACCTCTTAGAAGAGCCTAAACATTCTCAGAAAATAAAATGCACTTGGAGGTGAACTTGGGATTTCTTTGGCGCATTGTTCGTCTCTCCAGTATCTAAGCCAGGTTTCATGGAACGCGAGGAGGGCATGCTTGCTGCTGCTCATTCGCACTAAATGCTGTTGACCCCTCGTGATCTTACCCGAGCGACCAAACCAAAGAACTGCTTCCTGGAATGACCATGCGATTGTTGTGCCTGTGTATGGGAATGGTAAAAGCTTGACAGTTTGGGCGAGTTTGTATGTCATGACTGTTTTAGGCTTGTAGCGCAGCTCGGAAAGAGCAAAAAAGGAAGGAGGTAGGGGTAATCAAAGGGAACAGAAAACAGAGTGAGCGCTCACTCTGTTTTGCGCTCCCTTTGATTACCCCTACCGCCTTCCTTTTTTGCTCTTTCTGAGCTGCGCTACAAGCCTAAAACGGGAATGGTAAGCTCGGCGCTCATGTAGTCGCATGTAAATTATTTTTTTCTTTGTCCTAACGCATCATGCATACTACCCAACGCCTGGCGGAGCCCACATACGTCTTCAAGAGTATATATACTTGTCGAAAACCTGTTTCCAGTCTGCTTTTCACTTTCGCACACTGATCATGTTCTGATAAGTACCGAGGAATAAGACAGGTACTTCAAGCCCCTTAGATATTAAATAGATATCCAAAAATATAGACAAAGCTTTATTTTTTGCTCAGCAATGCGTGCCGTTGCCTTGTGCCATATTCTCACTCGTGGTCTTTTCGCTTTCTTCAGGAGCAGTGTATACGCCTGCGTTATATTTCAAGTAATCTCTGCTTGCGTTAGCGCCTCGATGAAACAGCCCCAATGACAACTTCGCTTTTTCTCAATGTCACTACGTAAAGCAGAGTTATTTTGATGAAGAAGTCTTTCAGGAAGCCTAGTTAAAATTACTCATTCATTATGAATATCGGTAATTTCGAAAAATACATGAATTCGCGGCCACAAGCAGCATGTACTGAGTTGTGCGTTTTCCTGTCATAGGTTGACTCGTGCTTGCCGCCGTGTGCTGCCTGGTCGCCCATCATCAAAAACCTAAGCTCTGCATCACCTGAAGATTTCTTGGTTCCGGAGCGAACTTCACTGAGTATGCGTCGCCGGTATCGCAAGCAGCGTGACCTGCACCTATAAAAGGACCAGCACTGCACCAGCTCGTTAGGATTCACGGCCACAAGCAGCATGCACTGAGTTGTGCGTTTTCCTGTAATACGTAGGCCATAATTTTGAGTTGTTCGTTTTGCCCTAGGTGATTTGTTTGGCCGTTGCTCCCCTGTGTATGTGCCTTTTTTGATGTTCAAATAGGTCTGGATCTGTGCAAATACCGCCCACGCATTGATTTGTTTGCATGCCGCAGTCACAGTGGGATTGAACTTTTACATGACAGCTCGTGCTTTATTCGCGCGCTTAGTCCCAGACCCTCATTGACATTGCTGTGAATTTGTCTCGCTCTGCTCTTGCTTCGAGCTGCAGACGTGGAGAGTAATCCCGGGCCCAAGATTGAGGACGTACTGACCTTTCTGAAGGAGTTTCGTGAAGAAATTTCATCCGATTTAAAACAAGTTAACGACCAAATTGCAAGCTTAAATACCCGGGTCACTGCCATTGAAAAAAAAATTAGTAGCGTACCGGAAATCAAAAAGCACTTTGACGCTGTCAAGAATTTTGTTCAGGAAGTTAAGACAAACATATCTAAAGCAAATGAAGAACTCGTCGATGTCGTGAACGACATAAGCAACATAATGATGCGTAACAATCTTATAATAAAGGGTATACCCGAAGAGGGCCTTGAAGAATACGCCGAATTTGAAGCAATTGTGAAGAAATTTTGTTCCACTCACTTGAAGGTCAACGTTGAAGACATTGAGCGTGCTCACCGTATTGGTCAGCGCCGTCACGGTTTTCCCCGTCCTACTACATATTAAATTCCTGAACATTAAATCTAAAACAGAAGTCCTACAAAATGCCCATAAACTGAAAAATCTCGAGTCCCCTAAAGTGTGGATAGAAGAAGACTTTTCGCCTAAGGTACAGTTAGCTCGTAGGAAGTTGCGCGAGCTTGCTAAGAGCAATCGTGAAGGAAAGGAACTTTTTTCTATTCGTTTTATGTGTCTACGTATTAAATATTCTGTTTACCGGTTCGATTCAGTCACTCGTAATGTTGTACAGGTTGCTGCAAGGAACCAACCTTCCAGTAATTGACGAAAAACAACTGAGAGGCGTAAGCTTACGTCCGTACATGCAGTCTCGTTGCTCTTGGCAAATTTGCCTTTTTCTTTAGCCTTTTTCTTAATATTGATACACTTAAAACGCTCATACATTCTTGCACCACAGACGTAGTAATATGTACGGAAACGTGGCTTTCCAGCGACATCACTAACAGCGAACTTGCACTTGACCTATCTTTTGTAATCTTTCGAAAGGACCGGGAAGGCTTCCGAGGAGGCGGAGTTATAGTGGTCATTAAAGATGACTATCAACCGTCTCTAGTGATAACCGGCTCTCCTCTTGAAATAGTGTGGGTCTCTGCACGTATCGGACATGCGTAATGTGTTATTGGTGCATGCTATCATCCACCTGATAGCCGTTTCGAATTTGTTCAGTTTTTCAATGATGCTTTACAACATGTCTTATCCCAGTTCCGAAAATGCTTACTAATCTTAGGGGGTGACTTTAATTACCCAGGTATCGAGTGGTCAACCTCTTCCTTAAAGAAAAATTGCAAAAGATCTGAATGTGTTCATTTTCTACAAACCATGTATTTTAATCACTTAACTCAAGTCGTGCGCGAACCAACTCGGGGTGAACACATACTAGATATCATTTTAACAAATCATCCAGACCTTGCTGCGACACATGTTCTAGAACCATTAAGTGATCACAGGGTGGTGCAATGTTCCTTTTCATTGAAACATGCCAAGAAATATAGAGCGAAAAAATACATTCTCAACTACGCACCCGCCGCCACTGGCAGAATGATTGATATGTTAGCCTCATTTACAGCAGACTTTGCAAACAATTTTCAAAACAGAACGGTAGATGATAAGTGGAGCTTGCTCCGCGATAAACTCAAAGAAGTTGAAACTACATGCATACCAAGAATGACCATCAGCTTAAGGCAGAACGATCCGTGGTTTAATCGCGAAGTGAAGAAGTGTATAAACAAGAAAAAAAGAGCGTTCAGAAAAGCTGCCCGAACAAATGCTCTAGAAGACTGGCAAAATTACAAAACCATAGCGCGCCATACAGAAACTACAATTGTCGAAGCTAAACACAAGTTTTAATTGCACCCTTCCCAATATGAGAAAAACTGATCCGAAAAAGTTTTGGCAAGTAGTTAACCCAAAAGCAAATCACACTGCTCCCTTACTACTTTCCGAAAACGGAGCAGTGCTTAACGCAAAAGATAGCACTGAGCTATTTAGCAAATGCTTCTCTGCAGTTTTTACTAACGAACTGCCACTTGATAACAGTCACATACTTGAACAACCATCTATCCGATTCCCCTTTTCATCCATTATAATAACGGAACATGGTGTGTCTCGTTCCATTGACAGGCTTCCTCATAAAACCAGCCCAGGTCCTGACGGTATAAGTTCTAAACTTCTAAAATTAACCTCGCACTACTATTCAGTTTTGTTATCTCTAATATTTCAGCAATCACTCGATACAGGGTGCCTACGGGAAGATTGGAAATCAGCATTAGTGATACCGGTATTTAAATCTAGTGATACAGCAGACCCTAATAATTACAGACCTATATCACTGACATCTATCTGCTGCAAATTACTAGAACACATCCTATACTCTCACATTATAGCCTATCTTAACGATAATAACCTGCTCCTCAATAACCAACATGGCTTTCGCCAAAATCACTCATGTCAGACGCAACTTTATGAACGTGTAACAGATATTCATATTTCTTTGCACAGATTGGTTAGTACAGACCCCATTTTTATTGACTGTTGTAAAGTTTTCGACCCATTACCTCATAATCGACTAAAACTGAAAGTTAGAAACCTACAGCTTGACTACAACACGACGCAATGGATTGAGGAGTTCCTAACGAACCGATTTCAAGTAATCAGCCTCAACAACTGCTTTTCTAACCGCACTCACGTCACTTCGGGAGTTCTTCAAGGATCCGTCCTTGGGCCACTACTATATTTAATATACATAAATGACATCGCAACTAATATAACCTCACAAATACGTCTCTTCGCAGATGTCTTGTATAATGAAATAAGCTGCCCTGCCGACATCTTTGTGCTGCAATCTGATTTTAAGAAAAACTAAGTGAGTGGTGTGACATATAGCAGATGGAAATTAACATAGCCAAAACTAAACATGTAAAATTTGCTTCGATAACTCGACCTACCTCTGACCAATATACAGTACGCGGTATTACTGTTAACTCAGTATCTTCAATCAAGTACTTGGCTGTCCTATTTACCTCCAATTTGAGCTGGAATGCTCACATTCAACACATCACCAGAAAAGCATGCAAAAAACTTGGTTACCTGAAACGTCACTTACACCTTGCTAACACGGATACTAGACTTCGCGCATACAGTTCTCTTATCAGGCCTTCTTTAGAATATGCGTCAATAATTTGGCATCCCCATCACTCTAATCTCACGAACCTACTTGAATCAGTTCAAAATAAAGCTGCGCGGTTCATCTTAACTTCATACCCTCGATATCAAAGTGTGTCCACCTTAAAGAAATTACTTAATCTTCCTTCACTTGACACGCGCAGGAAATTATCACTGTTGGCCTTCTTCCAAAGCCTTTACCACAGCAACATTGCATTCGCTCGAGCCCATATTCTTCCCGCTCCCCACATCTCTACCCGCACAGACCATGTTCGTAAAGAAAAACCTATGTTTGCCAGGACTAACGCTTATCGAAATTCGCCTCTAGTTTTATCTATTGCCGAATGGAACTGGGGGGGGGGGCTACCTGTAAACATTGTCTCGCTTACGGAATCATTATCATTTTATGCAGCACTGATAACCTTTTTCGAGTGTGTCAACCTGCCCGAACCTACATTTCCTTGAATATTTACTTAAGCAGTGTTTTCAAGTGCTTCGCATTATATAAAATTCATTCCGTTTCATCTGATATGTATCTGTGTAGGCTGTTTACCTAAATCATTATTCGACTGTATCCTTAAACTCGTGTTCTGATGGGTACTGATTGTTTGCATCGCATTTTAGATTCTTATGCGTGTTTCACGCTACAACACATTGTATAAACTTCGTCACCCTGCTCTTTCTTTCTTTCTTTCTTTCTTTCTTTCTTTCTTTCTTTCTTTTCTTTTTTGTTTGCTTATGCTAGATGTTTTTTATGGTTCCTAATGCCTTCATATATTTACATTGTACAGATTTCACTCATGCTTGAACTTTTCCGTCCCCCCTTATGTCACGCCCTAACGGGCCCTTAGGGTACTGAAATAAATAAATAAATGAATAAATAAATAAATAAATAAATAGTAGCATGAGAACGTGGTAAGATCAAGGTGCTACAAATTTTTAAAATGCAACTCTTTGTTTTCTATGTTTCTGTAAATCTTATCGCAGAAGGCCTAATTCAAGGAGCCTTGAAGTGACCACGCTATTTTCCTCGTTTCATGTAAGTATATAGGGTTTAGGATGGGGCGTGCTTCTCAATATATATATATATATGTATATATATATATATATATATATATATATATATATATATATATATATATATATATATATATATATATAATTTTGCGGTGAAGTGTACATGGTCCCTTGATATTCTGCAAAACGAAATATACAAGAAAACATCGGGAACCAGTGGTGTCGATAGCTTTTTCAGCTATTGAACGCGGTTTCACGGAACAGGCCATGACCTGTTCACCAATGTGATGTGGAGGCAGCAGTTTTGTCGAACGTGCTTTAACTAAAGCTAATGGCCAGGCTAAAATAAGATTTGCAAACTGAATGTAAAGACAACATTTTACTTTAAACTATGAAGCCGCGGTACTGCACTCTGATTTACAAACATGTAGCAATGTATGAGAGTCGACATTCGTCTTCAGGAAGGACCAACGGATCATCCAAAATCACGACGTGTGCGTCGGGTTATGTTTGGCCTCTTCCTCGGTGATCTGGTATTAGGTCCTCATGACAGGTGCCTGTATGTTCACCTCCGTCAGACAAATGCTGTTAAGATATGCCAGTATGGTGGAGTTCTTTTTTAAATTCCTATTTCGTGCAGAGCGGCGTGACGCCCGGCAGAATGTAGAAAACATTTTTTTGCTTTAGGATGCATAACTAACGTGGAGATGACAGCGAGGTTTTTCGCGAATCACAAGCTGAAATATTTAGATTGATAACATCTGTTCATGCTGAAGCATGTTTGCTGCAATATGTATCCCGTACTCGAAAGCCCTCGTCCCTTCAAGCCGCCTGAGGTGATGGTCGAAATTTATGGGGAAGACGACGACGTGATCCAAAAAGTCAGGTCTGCCACTCAAATCCAGTTAACACCGTGTTCATGACGCACTGGAACGTTGCAGGCGCAGAGCACAGTGCGAATGGCATGACCTTGAACTTGTAGAGGCCGTCTAGAGTGATGAAGGCGGTGTTTTCAAGATCATTCTCGTCGACTTCTATTTGCCAGTAGCCAGACTTGAGATCAATTGACGAGAAGTATTTAGCGTTGTAGTGCCGATCCAATCCGTCGTCTATCCGTGGTAGGCGGTATATGTATTTATTTGTGATCTTGTTCAGTTGACGATAATCGAAGCAGAAATTTAAAGTTCCGTCGTTTTTCTTCACCCACGCAACAGCGGATGCCCATCGGCTTTTCGACAGCTGGATCATGTGGTCGCGCAGCATTTCGTCGACTTGTTCTCTTGTAGCTTCACGTTCTCGCGTCAAAACTCGGTAAGGGCACTGGCGGAGTGGTCGAGCGCACTCTTCGGTCGTTATGCGACGCTTTTTGACTGGCGTTTGTCGAATCTTCGATGACGTCGAAGCGCAGTCTTTTTATCGTCGGAGCAGACTTCTGAGCTGTTGCTGCTCAATCGTGGGGAGACATAGAGTTATGTCGAAGTCTGGTTCGAGAACTATTGTCCTCGGGGTAGAGGCGGCAGAATACAACAGGACAAACGCATTGCTCGTTTCCACAATTTGCTCGATTTACGCGGTCGTCGTGCCCTTGTTGATGTGCTTGAACTCATGACTGATGTTTGTCAGCATCACTTTCGCATTCCCTCCATGCAGTCGAGCGATCCCTCTTGCGGTCGCTCGACTGCATGGTCATCGAAGGCGACTGCTGGTCGCCTTGGATAACGCCTTCCATGTCAGCGGGTGTTGCGGTGCCGACCGAAATAACAATGCAGGAACGAGGCGGAATGCTCATTTGATCTTCGAGCATACTCAAGGTGCGGTGAATAGGAAAGTTTTCTGGCGGTATAGCTTGATCTTCCGACAGCGTTATCAACTTCGACTTCAAGTCAATGATGGCGCCCTGTTGATTCAGGAAGTCCATGCCTAGAATGACGTCTCGCGAGCACTGTTGGAGAACAACGAGCGTTGCAGGGTAGGTCCGGTGATGAGCTGTAATTCGTGCCCTGTAGATACCGGTTCTATTGGATGATCTGGAATTTTTCAAGGTTTTTATCATTCCTATTAGACCTGCTAGCCATCATGTTCTATTTATTTACGGGTGAACGGACTAGCTCTGGCCGGGAGCCAGCGCAACCCCAGAAAGGGGCCGCACCGACCCACCAGCTGCAGAGCCTGAACCATGTTCCTCTGCTGCCTGGCGGGAGGCTGTCTTACGTTTGAGGTGAGGGGATTCGCAGCTAGTGGCGTTCGTAATTTGGGTGCTGACCCAGGGCCGCACGGCTTTAAGGACCGAGTCAGGGACCTGGGCCATAAGGTCGGGAAGTGCTTGCGTTACAGCTGCTTTGAACATGTTCTGGAAGGACTGGCGGACTGCTGACATGATTTGATTAGGGAGGGCCGCCACTTGCTCCTCCAGTTGCTCGGTTTGGCGCTGCAGTGCCTCTAGGCCGGCGACGCGACCAGCAGGTCCAACTACCGTGTCCCCGCACTGCCGCGAGACGCTAGTGAGGCAAGCTGTTACGGATGGTCCGTCATTCTCGTCATCTGGCTCAGCTACTTGCATTGGTTCGGATGACCCGGCCTGTGTGGCCTCTAATTCTTGAATTTTGCTCGCTAGAATTTGGTTTTGGCGCCTGAGCTCCTCTACCTGCTGCTGTAGGGCGGTTTTGGTAGGGGAGAGACGGGTAGGGGGCCCGGAGACTGCCCTACTCCAACTGCTCACCTGTGGTTGGACGGGTGGAAAGGGCGGGAAGTCCCTGGCGTTGAGGACCGGGGGCACCGCATGGGTTGCGGACCTCACAGGTTTCGATGTGCCGGGTTTGGCCTTGGTTTCCTGATCGGCTGGCGCTTTCTTGGCCTTGGGCGGAGGAGCCTGCTTGGGCCCCGTCTTTGTCTTAGGTTTGGATCCGGATGGGGAGCTCGGTTTGATGGCTTTCCGGAACCGCCCGGCACAGCCAGGAGCTCCGGTAGGGTGGCCGCCTCCGCAGATAAGGCAGCTCGGAACACAGTCATGTTCTGCCGGGCCGTGAGGAGTGGCATCGGGAACCTGGACTCCGCAGCGTTTGCAGCGTCCCGGCTGCGGTCGCGGGCACGCATCGGCCCGATGGCCCACTGTGCCACAGCGGTTGCATGCTGGCACTGTTTTCTTGTACAGGCGAACAGGGAGCCGTTCGTAGCTGTAAAACACCGTCCGTGGCACGTTAGTCCCCGCGAAGGTGATCACCGCAACCGGGGTTCCCCCTAGCTTGCGCACAGACACCACATTTTGTTCCGCACTCAGTTTCCGTTTAACGCTTTCAGACGTTTCGTCTGGCTAAACAGTCACGACGCCTCGATAGTACGCTCCGGAGAGTTTAGGGTGTCCCCGGAACGGTAGCTCGCGTTCCCCTACCGGCAGCACAATATCCCGGAGTAGCTTCTCCGCGGCGTCGACAGGTTTCAGTGCGAATACAAGGACGTTTTGGTCCCAAACGGGCCACACCTCAAGTCCAGCATTTGCGTCGTCCCCGAGGATGCTGCGGACTGCAGCGCCGGCTCGTCCAGCACCAAGAGTTGCCTTGAGGTCGACCGTGTTTCTTGGTTTCAGCACCACGACGATTTCATCTTTTTCAATGCGCGGCGTGTACTGCGGCCGCCACTGGAGTTGCTTGGAGCTCGTCGAGACTGCGTTCAGCGCACTCCCGCCCTGCGTATGCGCAGAGCTAGCCGGCGCCTGTTGCTGGGTGGCACCAGCACCAGCGTCCCTCGATGCCGCCGCCGCGTTCTTCTTTCCCCGCCAGACGCGGACCATATCTTGGAGGTAATCGTCCTCAGTTGGTAGAGGATCCTCGCCTTGAGTCGTATCCTCGGATTGATGGGTATCAATTGTTGCGATCTGCAAGGACTGGAGGTCGTATCCGGCGACTTGATTTGGAGCCGCCAGAGCCGAGGGATCCCCGAAGGGGGCCATCGCAGGCCCCGGCGCCGTTAGGCTTAGCACCACCGCGGCGTGACGAAAGCTTCAAATGACCGAAAAGTGGTCAAAAATTGGCCCTACCTTAACAAACGTGGTGTAGACGGGTGCCGCTGAGGTTCCAGGAGACGATGATACCAGGCTTGCAGGGGGAAAAGTTGGTGTATCGCAATTGATTGCGATCTGTCACGGAGCCGACGCGGTATCTGACCGCTCCCGTCACCGACCCGCGTCCCTCCCTCAGATGGGAGGAAGATCTCGGCAAGCTCCCGTGCTTTCAACACGAGCACGTCATCGAGCACTACAGTGAGAAAGCGGCGATCGGATGATGCCTCGACCGAAGCTGCAATTTCGCCGTCGGATGCAACCTCCGTCCGGCATCAATTAAAGCGAACTGCACGAAGAAGGGATAAACAAAGAGAAAGGCCCGGTATACTGCGACATAACCTATGCACTGGGATAGCGATCCTCGCGGCGACCTAGCGCTGCCGAAGTAGGCGCCTCGCAAGCGCGTATTAGGCCATACGATCAGCTCAGCTTGTCGCCGCCGCTGTACCTGGGTATTTCGATGAAGACGTGGAATCGGCGACGGGTAAAGTCAAAACAAAATACACTATACTGATGGGCGACTTCAATGCCAATGTAGGCAAGAAGCAGGCTGGAGACAAGCCAGTGGGGGAATATGGCAAAGGCTCTAGGAATAGCAAGGGAGAGTTAATAGTAGAGTTTGCAGAAAAGAATAAGACGCGGACAATGACTACCTTCTTCCGAAAGCGGGATAGCCGAAAGTGGAAGTGGAGGAACCAAAATGGTGAGACTAGAAATGAAATAGACCTTATCCTCTCCGCTAACCCTGGCGTCATACAAGATTTGGACGTGCTCGGCAAAGTGCCCTGCAGTGACCATAGGATGGAGAGAACTCTAATTAGCCTAGACTTGAGGAGGGAACAGAAGGAACTGGTACATAAGAAGCCGATCAATGGGTTAGCGGCAAGAGTAAAAGTAGAGCAATTCCGGGTCAAGCTGCAGAACAGGTATTCTGCTTTAACTCAGGAAGATGACCTCAGTCTTGAAGATATTGTTACGTGTAGCTGGAGCCATATGATATATAGAATTTATTTACAGGGAAGCTATCGGAAGGCCAAAATGGCAACGCTATATCAAGCGGGGCCCACGTCGTCTTCTTCCTCCTCAGTGTAGCCTCGCTGTGGCGAATGTTCCGTAGCATCACTCCCGGCAGTAGAAGCACCGTCCCGGTGCTTAATCTACACATCCGCGGTGAAAGGTGTTTGGTATGGCTGTAGTCTCGCCACGTGAACGATGTCACTTGCAGCCGACGATGACGCTGACAGGTCGGCGGCGATGACTTCATACGTGACATCGGTCACTTGTCTCACACCACACGGTATGGGCCAGTGTAGCGCGACAGCAGCTTTTCGGAAAGGCCCGCACGTCGAATGGGTGACCAGAGACGCACCAGAGGACCCGGAATAAAGTACACGTCGCGATGGTGGCAATCATAGAGGCGTCTTTGATGCTCCTGTGAGGCCTCGAGACGGGTGCGCGCGAGCTGGCGCGCGCGGTCGGCGTGTGCGATCGCGTCGCGCGCGTATTCAGTGGTTGAACGTGTGGCCGGAGCAACAAAGTGTCGAAGGGCAACGCGGTTTCTCGGCCATATAGGAGATAAAATGGTGAATAGCCGGCGGTGTCGTGACGCGATGAATTATACGCGAAGGTCACATATGGTAAGTGAAGATCCCAGTCGTGGTGGTCGGTCACAACGTACTTTGAAAGCATGTCGGTGATGGTCCGGTTGAGGTGCGCCGTGAGGCCGTTGGTCTGTGGGTGGTAGGAAGTGCTGAACTTGTGCTTTGTCGAGCAGGAGCGCAGGATGTCTTCGGCGACTGTCGACAGAAAGCTGCTGCCACGGTCAGTGAGCAATCGGTGCGGAGCACCGTGCACTAAAATGATGTCATAGAACAGAAAGCTAGCAACGTCAGTAGCACAACTTCTCGGAAGGGCTCTGGTGATTGCGTACCGCGTAGCATAAGCAATAGCGACGGCGACCCATTTATTTCAGGAGCCCGAGAGAGGAAATGGTCCACGAAGGTCTAGACCAAGAGGGAAAAAGCGTTCCGGTGGGATGCCGATCGGCTGGAGACAACCAGCTGGAGGTATGGAGGGCTTCTTCCGGCGCTGACAGGGCTCACAAGCGGCAACGTAGCGCCGCACGGAGCGAGCGAGACCCGGCCAAAAGAATCGACGGCGTACACGGTCGTATGTGCGCGAGACGCCCCAGTGTCCAGCCAAGGGAGCGTGGTGAAGTTGTTGGAGGACAGTCGAACGCAGGTGTGATGGAATTACGAGCAGAAAGTCAAGGCCGTGTGGATCGAGATTGCGGAGGTATAATGTCCCCTCCTTAAGGAGAAACATCCGGAGAGAGGCGTCGCCAGGCGTTGACTCCAGATGGTCGATGGGGGCTCGTAATGAAGGATCGCGGCGTTGCTCGTTGCCGGTTTCAAGCAACTGGGACACAGAGAAAACGCAAGCGATGGCGTCCGCATCAGTCGGTTCGTCGACGGAGTAGCGGGATCAACAATCAGCATCCTCTTGCAAGCGTCCTATATTGTATACCCCGGAGAAGGTATATAAGGACTCGCTTGCAGGCGTAACGCCCAGCAATCGAGTCGTCCCGTGGGGTCATTGAGCGAGGATAGCAAGCAGAGTGTGTGGTGATCAGTGATGACACAGAAGGGGCGTCCTTACAAGTATGGACGAAACTTCGCAATAGCCCACACAAGAGCGAGGCGATCAATCGCGATTGTAACGCGATCAATCCAAGCTAGCGTTGTGCTAAAACTGCTCCTATGCTGTGACCACTGGCATCAGTTCGAACTTCCGTTGAGGCAGACAGGTCAAACTGGGCCGGAATTGGAGGCGTGGTAAGGAGAGTAGTGAGCTGCGAAAAAGATGCGTCATGGACAGGTCCCCAAGAAAATGGGGCCTCTTTCTTCAAGAGGTCGATGAGAGGACGTGCGATTGTCACAAAATCCTTCACGAAACGTCTCAAATAAGAGCACAGCCCTACTAAACTACAAACGTCCTTGGTAGACTTCGAAACAGGAAAGTTCATAACGGCGCGAATTTTGTCCGGATCAGGTCGCATGCCTCTGGCGTGCACGAGGTGTCCAGGGACGGTGATTTGGCGGCGAGCGAAGTGACATTTTGACGAATTCAACTGGAGACTGGCGCTGCGGAACAAGCGAAGAATCGCTGAAAGACAGTCTAGATGCGCGTCAAATGTGGGCGAATAAACGATGACGTCATCCAGATAGCACAAACAGGTGGACCACTTGAACCCCTGAAGCTAAGAGTCCATCATTCGTTCGAAGGTGGTGGGCGCGTTACAGAGACCGAAAGGCATCACCTTGAACCCGTAAAGGCCGTCAGGGGTAATAAATGCAGTCTTCTCTCGGTCCATATCGTCGACGGATATCTTTCAGTAGCCGGACCGTAAGTCGATAGAAGAAACGTAGGTGGCACCGTACAAGCAGTCTAGAGCGTCATCAATACGGGGGAAAGGGTAGACGTCGTTTTTTGTGATTTTGTTCAGGTGGCGATAATCTGCACAAAAACGCCACGTTCCATCCTTCTTTTTGACAAGTATGACGTGAGAAGCCCAGGAACTAGAGGAAGGCTCGATAATGTCCTTTGCAAGCATCTTTTTCACTTCCTGTTGGATATCAGCTTGTTCGGACGCAGAAACATGATATGGACGTCGGTGAATAGGGTTCGCATCGCCAGTGTTTATGTGATGGGTCACGACGGACATTTGACCTAAGGGTCGATTGTCAAAGTCAAAAATGTCGCGATAGCCGTCAAAAACGCGGCAAAGGGCTCCAGCTTGAACAGGTGTAAGGTCAGAGGAAACCATCTTCTCAATGTCGACGTCAGTACCGTGCGATGACGTCACGGTATGCGCTGAGCTGTGACGATCTTCCACTGTGAATGGCTCGATCTCATCATCCTGTAAAACGCTGATTATAGCCAACGAAGTCCCCTGAGGCAGAACTTGCGCGGTTAGCGCGAAATTCACAAGGGGAAGTCAGGTGCGGTTGCCAGTAATTGTCAACATAGTGTGCGGCACGGTAACACCATGTTTAAGTATAACTGCCGGAATTGGTGCGACCACGTAATTGCCGTCAGGTACAGCTGGTGAGGACAACAACTCGACGTGCGTCACAGATTGAGGCGGTAGGGGAATAAAATCCATGCAGCTCAAACGGCTTAGAGGCGGGTCTACAGGGTCGGCAAGAAGAGGCAAGTCAAGGCGAAGTGAGCCGGCCGAACAGTCAATGAGGGCCGAATGACTGGCAAGGAAATCCAGACCGAGAATGAGCTCGTGAGGGCAATGCTCAACGACAGTGAAGAGAACGACGTATATCTCTCAGCAATGGTGAGTCGGGCAGAGCACATGCCAACAATAGCGACAGTCCGTCCGTCGGCGAATTGTACAAATCGGTTCGGGGCGGGTGTCAGAACTTTCTTGAGCCGACGGCGAAGAGCAGCACTCATTATGGACACATGCGCCCCAGTGTCAATCAAAGCGCACACAGGGACATTGTCGACGAGAACGTCCAAAAGATTCTTGTTCATGGGTAAGGTGAAGCGAGGATTTTGAGCCAATGTCGTCTTTGCAGCTTCACCTCCAGAAGCTGCAATGTCTAGTTTTTCGGTCGGGGGTGCGGCGAGTAGGTCGGAGAATGAGCACGGCGTGACGGGGGCGAACGATATTGACGACGGGAGGGAGAAGGCGAGCGGGAGTAGCGGGGTCGTGTCAAAGGTGTCGCAGGGTCAGACGAAGGAGCGGGCATAGAAGGGGCGAAGGAAAAGGACGCGCTAGAGGGGCGAGAGTGGTGATCAGGAGAATAGCGTCTCGGAGAAGTCCAGCTGCTTCGGCAGTACGAGCGACATGTCCAATGCGTCGGCAGTTAAAACAGATCGGCTTGTCGTCCACGGTTCGCCATTCGGAATGGTTGCGCTGTCCGTAAGAGGAGTAAGAAGAATGCGATGGGGACGTGCGTGGAGAAAGAGGTTCCGAGCGTATGAAACGAATGGATTGCAGGCCGACGTGGGACAGCTCTTGACGAACGACGGCCTGGATCAAGGAGATTGTCACTGGAGAATGATCAGGTGGCGTGAATGAAGGGGCCGCCGGTTGTGCCGCTTCGACCTCACGACGAATGATGCGGGTGAAGTTGTCACATCGTAACCGCTGGTGGAAGAGGTCGTCACAGGTTGACGTAGCAGCTGTGTTGGAAGTCGCATGATGTGCCGGGATACCCGGCGGCTTTTAGCATGTTCGAGACAGTGGCACTCCTTGAGGATCGCATCGATGCTGGTGACGTTCGTAAACACCAGTAAATTGAAGGCGTCGTCAACAATGCCTTTGAGGCCGTGATTAACCTTATCGTCCTCACACATGGTCGGGTCAGCCTTGGCACAAAGGGCCAAGACGTCGAGAATGTAGGACACGTAGGACTCGGTCGACGTCTGTACACGCGTGGCAAGGGCTTTCTTGGCATTTACTTGGCGACCGAACCAAGGAGCTTCTCTTTGAAGAGATCCCAGCTCGAGATCTCCTCTTCGTGAGTCTGGAACCATGCAAGTGGAGCTCCATCGAGGTAGAAAAGAACGTTCGCAAGCATAACAGTCGGATCCCACCTGTGACTGGTGCTGACACGTTCGTATAAGCGGAGCCAGTCGTCAACATCAGGACTGCCGACTCCTTTGAAAACACCAGGATCCCCCGCAGGGGCGTCTGCGTAAGCAGGCGTTTGGTGTGTTGCGACACCACGGACCCGAGCACGCGAGGGTTGGACCCTCCCGCGTGTAGCCGTGCGCGGCTTAGCCGTGTCCGGGGAAAGGGGGATCCTGGAGGTTGAGCCGATGCCGGGTGTTCGGACCTTTAAGGCCCCTCGGCGGAGGCAACACACCTCTTTGGCCTCTGCTTCACGTAGACGGCACCCCCGGACTGACCCACCCGGGGGAAATCTCGGTAGTCGCCTCTTCCTATCTCTCTTCCCTCAAACCTTCGTCTTTATCTCTCACTTTTTTATCTTTCCTTTCTTCTTCTCTCTTCCATTTACTTCCTTTCTCCACGGCGGCAAGGGTTAACCTTGTGTGGATATCCTACCTTGGGTACACCATATTTGGTTATAGTGACGGCGTACGGCTGGCGTCGTGCAGGCTTGGACACAAGCCCTGCCGCGTCCCCTCGTTGGGCTCCGTGGTGGGCGGTCGGCGCTGTTGCCGAACACACACACTTTCCTATGGCAGCTCAAATCTCTGTTGTCCATGATCGGCGTCTCAAAAGATGCCGCACCGAAGTACCATTTCAATTCTCCTTTCGAAGCAACGCTCCATCTTTCCCCAAATACTATGTAGTGCACAGTGAAAGTAACACGCCTATTAGAAAGCTTTCTCCATTCCTGGTCGCCAAATGCCTGAAAGATAAAATCGGACAGACATACAAAGCCTCCAAAATGTCTAGCGGGGACCTCCTCCTAGAATTGAATAGTAAAGATCAAGCAGATAAGCTGTCAGAACTTACCAGTATTGGCGAGGCGACAGTGACTGTTTCAGCCCACAGAACACTCAACACAAGCAGGGGAGTAATATCTGAAGAAGATTTTATTGGATTAAGCGACGAGGAACTGCTGGACGGTTTCCAGGAACAAAATGTTACCAAAGTACAGAGAATAGTAGTCCGCAGAAACGATCAAGAAATCCCCACCAAACATGTTATACTCACCTTTGGAACAAGCGTAATGCCTACTTCACTCGATGCAGGTTATGTCAAAGTCAATGTGAGACCGTATATCCCGAATCCTAGACGATGTTTCAAGTGCCAAAGATTTGGACATGCTTCACATGCATGCCGAGGACAAACAACTTGTGCTAAATGCAGCTCCAATGACCACCAATCAGAAAATTGCACTTCTTCGCCACATTGTGTTAACTGCAAGGGAGATCACCCAGCTTATTCGCGGTCCTGCCCTTGCTGGAAAAAAGAAAAAGAAGTCATTGCACTAACTGTTAAAGAAAAAATCTCGTTCTTCGAAGCCAGGAAAAGACTGTCGTACCTTCCCCGAAGAAGTTATGCCGAAGTGACGCAGGCGGGGGCAGCGTCACAGAGGCCTCCGGAGTCCTCCGAGCCCACGCGCCGTGGTGCCGCAGGGACTCCTCCCGCCCCCGTGGTGGAAGCAGTCAGTACTGCTCCACCCTCTTCGACGGCCCTGCAGACACCAGCCCCGCAGGGCCCTAAAATCAAACGAACCCCAAGGCCCGAGGCACGTGTCTCGGCGCCTAACTCTCGGTCCTCCAGCGCCTCAGAGAGAGCGATGGAGGTCGACACAAAAAACCCGGTGTCATTGACACCGAAGGACAAGCGCTCTCTTGAGCGCGGTAAGAGGGACAAGATCCCAATAACCACCCAAAATAAGAAAGCGATAACCTGAAGGTTATCGCTCCTTTGTATCACCCTTCCTGAGATCAACGTCACCTAATATCTTACCTACCTCCTATTTAACTGTTAAAGCTATTTTTAGCCTTCAATTCCATAATGGCTTTTATTATTCACTGGAACTGTAGAGGTCTTTTACATAACCTAGGTGACATTTAAGACCTGTTATTTAACTTCTCTCCTGTGGCCTTATGCTTACAGGAAACAAACCTAGGTGAAAAACACAAACATATATTAAAAGGTTTCACTGTTGTACGGCGCGACCGTACTCAGATGAACCGGCTTTCGGGTGGTGTAGCCATTATTGTGCAGGGTGGTATTGCAGTTAGAGAAGTTCCGATTACCAGTCACATAGAAGCCGTTGCTGTCACTGTTATAACTCACAAAACCATCACCATTTGCTCGCTGTATATCCCACCCCACACCCATTTTACTACTAAACATTTAGAAAACATAACAGGTCAATTACCGGAGCCTTTTGTTTTAGTGGGGGATTTTAATGCTCACGGTACTCTTTGGGGCAGTATCAAAACTGACCAAAGAGGGCAAATGGTCGAGGGTTTTATTCTATCCAATGATATCTGCCTTTTAAATTCAGGTGCACCGACATACTTTTCACCAACTTCCCGCACTTTTAGTTGTTTAGATTTAGCTTTTTGCTCACCATCTCTTTTTAATGATTTTAAATGGGAAACCGCCGACAAGTCTTATGGCAGTGATCACTTGCCCGCAATCATCAAATCCTTATTATTACCACCAACCTTAATCACAAGGGCACGCCAGTGGAAATTACAGCTCGCTGACTGGCCGCTTTTTACGGAAAACGCGAGACTGGAAGTTGTCTTTTCACAAGAACTAAGCATTGATGAACTTAATAAAAATATCACTGAAGTAATAATCTCTGCAGCAGAAAAGGCAATACCCCAGTCATCCGGTATTGTACACAAAAGGTTAAATCCCTGGTGGACGAACGAGTGTACCGAAGCCAAAAAGAAACAAAATAAGGCCTGGGGAATCCTACGTAGGTACCCCACTTATAGCAACCTTTTAAATTTCAAACAGGCCAAAGCCAAAGCACGATTTATTCGAAGGCAGGCAGAGAAATCGTCATGGCAAAAATATGTATCCTCAATTAATAATACGGTCACGTCAAAACGAATGTGGGAGCAGGTAAGAAAGTTTAGAGGAGAGTACACATCATACACAATTCCACTACTCACATGTCCAGGCACACAAACAACACTGCAGGACCAGGCGAACTTATTAGGCGAACATTTTTACAAGGTCTCAAGCTCAGCAAACTACTCAAGTGACTTCTTAAAATATAAAATGTCGGCGGAGAAACAGAGACTGCCCACTACTGGGGCTTCAAATGAACCTTATAATAACGCCCTCACAATGCAAGAATTGAACAGGGTTCTCTCTGCCGGTAAAAAAACAGCAACAGGCCTTGACCGTGTCCATTACACAATGTTGGCACACCTCTCTCAAGCATCAACAGAAACACTTCTTAAATTCTTCAACAAGATCTGGGAATCTGAAATAATGCCCACAGACTGGAAAAATGCAGTAATAGTGCCTTTTTTGAAATCAGGTAAATCCTCAACGTCCCCAAGCAGCTACAGACCCATCGCCTTAACAAGCTGTCTAGCCAAAACCTACGAGAGTATCATAAACATAAGGCTCACATTCATCCTTGAATCACGGAATCTAATAGACGTGCACCAGTGCGGATACAGAAAGGGCTGCTCAACAACTGACCACCTCGTACGACTAGAACATGAAATACGTAACGCGTTTCTACACAAACAACACTGTCTCACAATATTTTTCGATCTAGAGAAAGCGTATGATACCACTTGGCGGTATGGAATTTTAAGAGACCTGGCTGAATTGGGAGTGCGTGGCAGAATGCTAAACTGTCTATCTGATTTTATGGCAAATAGAACATTTCAGGTGCGTCTCGGCGCAATACTTTCAGGCACATTTACACAGGAAAATGGCGTTCCACAGGGTTGTATTCTGAGCACGACACTCTTCATAATCAAAATGAACTCTGTTAATAAGATCATACCATCCTCTGTTATGCACTCCATATATGTCGACGATCTGCAAGTTGCTTGCCGCGCCTCAAATCTATCCACTTGCGAAAGACAACTACAAATAACTATAAATAACCTTACACAATGGGCTGACAAAAATGGATTCCGTTTTTCAACAGACAAAACTGTTACAGTTCTCTTCTCCCAGAAACGAGGATTACACTTGAACCCAGTTCTCACATTGCATGGTACAACCTTGCCGGTCAAAGAACACTATAAATTTCTAGGCGTAACGTTTGACACAAAGCTGAACTTCTTGGCCCACATTAACACAACTAAAATTAAAGCAAATAAAGCATTAAATATCCTCAAGGTGCTATCACACAAGCACTGGGGATCTGACCGAACTTGTCTACTACGTATATACCGGTCCCTCGTACGTAGCATCCTCGACTACGGTAGGGTAGTTTATGGTGCAGCTAGGCAGTCATACATCAAGCGACTCGATCCAGTTCATAATCTCGGCCTACGACTGGCAAGCGGTGCCTACAGAACATCGCCTGTCCAAAGTTTATATGTTGACTGCAATGAGCCGTCCTTACAGCAACGCAGAGCACTGCTTACACTTTCCTATGTACTACGAGTTCGATCATCACCACAACATATATGCTACAACATCGTTACACAGTGCATATCAAGGATACACTACACAAGCAAACCGAACATGATTCGGCCACTAATCTTACGATACGAAGAATACTGTGAAGCTTATGATGTTCCTCACGAGGCCCTGCAGGTTGCTGAAAGGCCACCAAGATTGCCACCATGGTA
The DNA here is from genome assembly GCF_050947875.1 of Dermacentor variabilis. NCBI lineage: Eukaryota > Metazoa > Arthropoda > Arachnida > Ixodida > Ixodidae > Dermacentor > Dermacentor variabilis. The sequence goes on along the minus strand of NC_134569.1, from coordinate 231,886,052 downwards.
CAACTTTTCACAGCTATGTGACTGGACACTAACACATCTAAAGAAAAAAGACATCCCACAGGAACACATAATACAAGAGTTTCGAGCTATACAAGAAAAATATAAACATTACACGGAATTTTACACCGACGGCTCCAAAACACAAGAATACGTAGGTGTCGGAATAATTACGAAAAATTGGCAAAATAGCATTCGGATAAATAACTTTTCTTCAGTGTTTACCGCCGAAGTTTTCGCAATATGGACGGCAGTTAAAAAAATTACCAGTGACAAGCAGACGAATGCTATCATATATACCGATTCGTTAAGCGCACTCAGAGCTCTAAACCTTAACTCCGCGTCCGAACCCCTACTTGGTGACATCCTAAACATGTTGGCTTATAACGAATATGGAAGAACAATACGATTATGCTGGGTTCCAAGCCATGTCGGGATACCAGGGAATGAAGCAGCAGATAGATGCGCGTTCATGGCAGCACATAAAGGTATAACGCAAACAACACTTCCATACCAAGACAGTATCCGAGCTATTCATAAGGCCCTAACATTAAAGTGGCAACTAGAATGGGACACATGCACAAATAACAAGTTACACACAATAAAACCCGTGCTTAGAGAATGGAAGTCGTGCTGTCACCAGCAACGCTTCTATGAGGTGATCCTATGTAGACTCCGAATCGGGCATACGCACCTGACCCACAATTTTCTACTTCAAAACGAAAACCCGCCAACTTGCGAGAAGTGCCATGAACCACTCACCGTTATGCATATTCTTATGACATGTCCAAATATTGAAACACAGAGACACAAGCTTTTACAGAATCTCTATAACTTACACATACCTTTACACCCCGCCTCAATAGTCGGAGATGAACCACTAGTACCTTTCGCTGACTTGTTCAGCTTTCTAGAAGAAACCGGTTTTTTACCCAGACTCTAAAATAACGCTGCTTCCACTGTTTAACATTTGAATCCTTAATATCTTGTGGCTGGCGCAGCATGGCCTTAGTTGCTTTTGCGCCATAAAACCCGAATTAACTAACTAACTAACACCAGGATCACGAGGGGGGGGGGGAGACAGCGACGTAGGTCGGGGCTGCAGGCGGAGACGGTTGCGTAGATGAAGTGCCACCGGCCGGAGCCGAAGTTGCACTGCCGCTGTTGCGAGCGCTGCGAAGCTCCATGACGGGTGCGAGGAACGTCCACCTCCACCAAATTAATGCCACGTGTGGCTGGAGCCCAATACTATATACAATTTATTTACAGGGAAGCTAACGGAAGGCCAAAATGGCGACGCTGTATCAAGCGGGGCCCACGTCGTCTTGTTCCTCCTCAGTGCAGCCTCACTGTGGCGGCTGTCCCGTAGCAATATGAACGACAATCTGATGCGCATTACTAAGGAGTGTGAAGTCGGTGGTAACTTCATTAGACAGGATGCCAGTAAGCTATCGCAGGAGATGAAAGATCTGATCAAGAAACGCCAATGTATGGAAGCCTCCAGCCGTACAGTTAGAATAGAACTGGCAGAACCTTGCAATTTAATCAACAAGCGTAAGACAACTGACACAAGGAAGTCTAATATAGGTAGAATTGAACATGCTCTCAGGAACAGAGGATGCCTAAAGGCAATGAAGAAAAAACTAGGAATAGGCATTAATCAGGTGTATGCGTTCAAGTTCAAGTGGCTGAGGAGTTCTATAGAGATTTGTACAGTACCAGTAGCACCCGCGATGATAATGGAAGAGAGAATAGTCTAGAGGAATTTGAAATCCGACAAGTAACGCCGGAAGAAGTAAGGAGAGCCTTGCGAGCTATGCAAAGAGGAAAGGCAGCTGGGGAGGATCAGGTAACAGCCGATGTGTTGAAGGATGGTGGGCAGATTGTTCTAGAAAAACTGGCCACCTTCTATACGCAATGCCTCATGACTTCGAGCGTACCGGAATCTTAGAAGACCGATAACATAATCCTAATCCAGGAGAAATAGGACGCCAAAGACATGAAAAATTATAGACCGATCAACTTAATGTCCGTTGCCTGCAAAGTATGCACTAAGGTAATGGCAAATAGAATCAGGAAAACCTTAGACTTCTGTCAACCAAATGACCAGGCAGGATTCCGTAAAGCGATAGACCATATGCACACTATCAATCAGGTGATAGAGAAATGTGTGCAATATAACCATCCCTTATGTATAGCTTTCATCGATTATGAGAAAGGGTTTGATTCAGTCGAAACCTCAGCAGTCATGGAAGCATTACGGAATCAAGGTGTAGACGAGCCGTATGTATAAACACTGAAATAGATCTATAGCGACTCCACAGCCACCGTGTCCTCCATAAATAAAGCAACAAAATCCCAATGAAGAAAGGCGTCAGGCAGGGAGGTACGATCTCTCCAATGCTATTCACAGCGTGTGGAGACCTGGATTGGGGTGAATTGGGGATAGGAGTTGATGCAGAATACCTTAGTAACTTGCGATTCGCTCATGATGATATAGCCTTGCTTAGTAACTCATGGGACCAATTGCAATGTATGTTTATTGACCCGGAGAGGCAAAGCAGAAGGGTGGGTCTAAAATAATCTGCGGAAAACTAAAGTAATGTTTAACAGTCTCGGAAGAGAACAGCAGTTTACGATAGGCATTGAGGCACTGGAAGTGGTATGGGAGAACATCTACTCAGGGCAGGTAGTGACCGCAGATCCGGATCATGAGACTGAAATAATCAGAAGAATAAGAATGGACTTGGGTGCGTTTGGCAGGCACTCTCAGATCATGAACAGCAGGTTGCCATTATCCCACAAGAGAAAAGTGTATAACAGCTCTATCTTACCAGTGCTCACCCACGGAGCCGAATCCTGGAGGCTTAAGGAAAAAGTTCTACTTAAATTGAGGACAAGGCAAGGAGCTATGGAAAGAAGAATGATGGGTGCAACGTTAAGGGATAAAAAAAGAGATGGTCGGGTGAGGGCACAAACGCGAGTTAACGATATCTTAGTTGAAATCAAGAAAATGAAATGGGAGGGGGGGGGCATGGGCATAACATGTAATGAGAAGGGAAGATAAACGATTGTCATTAAAGGTTATGGACTGGATTTCAAGAGAGGGGGAGCGTTGCAGGGGCGGCAGAAAGTTAGGTGGGCGGATGAGATTAAGAAGACTGCAGGGACAATATGGCCAAAATTAGTGCATGACTGCCGTAGTTGGCGAAGTATGGGAGAAGCCTTTGCCCTGAAGTGGGCGTAACCGGGCTGATGATGATGATGATGATGATTTCTTTGTCCGCTTCGGATCAAGAAATGTGACGTGGTTACCCTGCCTACGACGGCCTTTGCGTCACTAGTGCGACTGCCGCGGCGATGATAATGGTGATGACGAAATTTTTTGACATGAAAAGGGGAGGGAGTTAGGAAAAGGGTGGTTGGATTCTTATTCCAGAATTCCGTTGGCTAAGGTTGACGGCCTGGCTCTTTCCACAAGGGCTTGCTGGTCCTTGAGGATAGAGCTGGACAGGGCTGCCTCTCATCGTTCTCACGTTGGCTGTTCTATATTGTCTAAGGCACTATTAACCTGGAAGGCACATAACATATGGTAGAAGTGTGCCTTGTGCCCGCACAATTTACATTCTGCTTAGAAGGATTGTGGCTCGATAGCATGTAGCCTGACTGGCTTAATAAATGACATGGTTGGTCATCTTCGTAAATGACGCCGGTTCTTCTGCTTTATGTAATGCCTTGGCTGCGGCCCAAAGCGATCATATAGCTCCCGGCAAGGATTTCACCCTGTGCTAAACGCGCCTGTCGCGACCAACACTGTGAATATATGAGCAGCATTTCATGATATAACATAAGATCTTCGTCGGATGCTTTTAAATTAGCTTTGTAGAAAGGGCACGCCTTTTCATGGTCATGGAAAGTAATTCCAAATGTTCACGGTGGTACCGATCGTTTCGCGAGCTCAATTCGTTTCAATCGTTGCGATTTCTATTAAAATCGCCAAATTCACATTTTAAAAGATTCGACTTTAATATCATAAATTTTTCATGTCAAATAGACCAAAAGCTTTCAGTAGTCAACTATCCTGTGCCGATTCGTTGTACATCAGCCGAACTCGTTAGGTGTAATGAATTCTCATTCTCGGAAGAGTGTGAAAATATTTGACACGATGAAGGAAAAGACAAGCTGGCGCTCAATGTCAATATGCACTTCTGAGAAACAGAGATCGAGCAAATGAATAAATTTTGCGCTCTTCTCCGCGAGTGGCGTCACTGAGGTGAAATATTGCACGCGGATGAATTCTAGAGGGTTGCACGCACGAGGGCATTCTTACGGTGGGGGATGCAGCGCTATTCTCGATAATGTCAATCATTATAATTGTCTGGCCATTCTTCGTTTATTGAGGCCATGACAACGCAGCCATGCGGCATCGCTGTTCACAGTGGGCGCTTCACTGAGGCTATTAACGCCGCTCCTTTCCAAATAAAAACGACACTCTATCCTTAGAGACGGGAGCAACGGCTGTCACTGCAAAATGGTGGTGCGATGCGTGTTCTAGCGTCCGCAGTGAAGCACGATAGTGAAAATTTATTTGTTTATCTGTGTGTGCGAAGCCTCAGCGACTCCATGCGAATAGGAGCGTGCTGCCCAGAGACGCAATTCATCGCTTGTTATCGCTTGCTCAGTGAACGTGCGTCTGTGCGCATGCACGCAGTGCCTGAGCGGGGTGTGCATTCCAAGGGGCTTGCGCATTGCCTCTGCTGAAGCTAACAGCGATCGCAGATGCATATCCTAATGACACCGAAGCAATCGCATTTTCCAGGAGAGCGCTCTTATGTGCAGTTATTAAATGAGAATTCTAAAGGAGGAAGATGTTGGAACTGTTTAGTGAGCAATGCTTGAGAGGAAACGCCATCACAATGCGTCTAGAAAAGGGAGCGTTCTGGACGCTGGCCGTGCTTACGCCACTTCGGCTCCGAAACATCACCGATGACAGAGTAGCCATATCAAACGACAGCTGCTATACGCTGTCGTTCGATAACACTGCGAAATCCTGAGCACCGTCGTCCACGACGGCGCATCAACGCTTTGCAAGCAGCTACAGTGACGTGCCGATAATTCTTTGCTGTCCGTTACGTCACCACTATCCAGGCAAATAAACCCTGTTGTGGGACCTTCACAGCCCGAGAAGATGTATGCAAAAGCCAGCCACATTCCACGCGTACTTTTTGAAAATGGTGCTCAGTACATCGCCGATGACTCCGTTTTGTGTGTTTTATTTCGACTGTCAAGATATGCCTCTCAGCTCAGCAACGCGTTGCTGTTGCAGAAAACTAAGTTCGGCGTGGCCAAGCGCTGGTGGATGCGCGCACAAAAGTTACATGACTTGAGTGGGGCGTTGCCTATAATTTTGTTTGACAGGCGAACATGTGCCAAACTCGTACAGTCGCAAAACCCCCTCGAGCTGAACCCAGGAACACGGCGGCGGCAGCAGCAACCTGTATCATCGCATACAGCTGCAGCAAGCGTCACATGATTGTATTGACCCGTTACGCTGCATGACTGATGAAGAGTTTCAGCGTCATTTTCGCTTGTTAAAACGTTAGTGCACTGGCTGTGTAACGAGTCAGACGAAGACTCTCGTCTGCGGAGACAGCGGAGTGGGCAAATTACACTTACGGAGCAGATTGGTGTGACTGGGCTGCAGAGGAAGAGTTCGTGCGATCGCTTCGCCTCGCTCCGGTTTCAAGCGCTGTACGCCCGCCGCACCCCAGCGCCAGGCCAGGTCCGGCGGCGTCATCAGAGTACTGGGGCACTTGCAAGGGCCTGGACTTTAAGCTAGACCAGCCAACCTGCGAAGGCGGAGTGGTCACATTATATGGGAAGACCAACAATGAACGGCCAGCTGCCTTGCGGTGCAACAGGTGCCGAAAGCAGTTGTCGAAGTTACACGGTACAACTACAATGCGCGAGCAGAGAGGCAAAGGAAGTTACTTCTCCAACACACCTCGGCCGTCCGAAGGTCCACCTCTCCAGGCGGGACGTGATTTGGCCGACGTACTGCGTGAGCAAAAGCGTAGAGCTGGTGCTATTAAAGGAGATGACTGGTGAGTTGGGCAGGTTGCGTTTCCTCGCTGTACAATGGGAAACGTAATAAAAAACAGATTAATCTATAGCACGTTCAGTGTACATATTATAAAGCTTCAAATGTTTATAAACCTCATTAAGGTGACCAATGACATTATACTAAGTCCAATTATGTTTTAACTTGCTTGGGCATGTATTGCACTCCGTGGAACGACAAGTAAGTGAAAGAAGGCACCAACGAGATGATCACGTGAGCTTCATTTGTTGGCAACGCCCAAAGAATGAAAAGCACCCAGAGTGAATGTAGATCAACCAATAAAACTAGAGACATGCGGAACGACAACCTATGTCTTGCTACCATTATTCTTGCATCTTGGGGCGTCGGCAGAGCTCGTGAACATGCCGAGTTTCACCCAGCTCGGGGAATCCTGCATAGTATCCCTGTTCTTGTACTGTACTTACAAATTTACATTGTTTCTTTCGCACTTCTGTTTTCCTTGTAAGCTAAGAACCAAGTCGCCGCAAAATATGTTTCATTATTTAATAAATAAATTTATTGCCGAGAATTATGTTACAGCAGTTCATGACGTTTGGTGGCGATGAGCGGTAACGGAAAAAGTTTCGTCTTTGCTACTCGAGTAGTCATCGCTTTCATAAGCTGGGCACTTAAAAAAATACGCTTGCTGCTTAGTCATGGAAACTTCGGCACTGCTATCAGGCCCACATCATGCTTGAGTAACAAAAAATTTGCCCCTCTCGAGCCACTGTTGCTGTATAAATCTCAATAGAAATCCTCAGCCACTTGAACTATCTCATCCATATTAGTAATGATATTGCCGGCGTTAAGAGAAGAAGCCGACAATATCATTACTAATATGGATGAGATAGTTCAAGTGGTTGAGGATTTCTATAGAGATTTATACAGCACCAGAGGCAACTTCGACGATAATGGAAGAGAAATTAGTCCAGTGGAATTCGAAATCCCAAAGGTAACGCCGGAAGAAGTGAAGAAATCCTTGGGAGATATGCAAAGGGGGAAGGCAGCTGGGGAAGATCAGGTAACAACAGATTTGTTGAACGATGGTGGACAGATTGTTCTAGAGAAACTGGCTACCCTGTATACGCAATGCCTCGTGACCTCGAGCGTACAGGAATCTTGGAAGAACGCTAATATAATCCTAATCCATAAGAAAGGGGACGCCCAAGACTTGAAAAATTATAGACCGATCAGCTTACTATCCGTTGCCTACAAACTATTTACTAAGGTAATTGCAAATAGAATCAGGAACACCTTAGACTTCTGTCAAACAAAGGACCAGGCAGGATTCCGTAAAGGCTACTCAACAATAGATCATATTCACATTATCAATCAGGTGATAGAGAAATGTGCGGAATATAACCAACCCTTATATATAGCTTTCATTGATTACGAGAAAGCGTTTGATTCTGTCGAAACCTCAGCAGTCATAGAGGCATTACGGAATCAGGGTGTAGACGAGCCGTATGTAAAAATACTGAAAGATATCTATAGCGGCTCCACAGCCACCGTAGTCCTCCATAAAGCATGCAACAAAATCCCAATAAAGAAATGCGTCAGGCAGGGAGATACGATATCTCCAATGCTATTCACAGCGTGTTTACAGGAGGTATTCAGAGACCTGTATTGGGAAGAATTAAGGATAAAAGTTAATGGAGAATACCTTAGTAACTTGCGATTCGCTGATGATAGTGCCTTGCTTAGTAACTCAGGGGACCAATTGCAATCCATGCTCACTGACCTGGAGAGGCAAAGCAGAAGAGTGGGTCTAAAAATTAATCTGCAGAAAACTAAAGTAATGCTTAACAGTCTCGGAAGAGAACAGCAATTTACAATAGGCAGCGAGGCACTGGAAGTCGTAAGGGAATACATCTACTTAGGGCAGGTAGTGACGGCGGATCCGGATCATGAGACGGAAATAATCAGAAGAATAAGAATGGGCTGGGGTGCGTTTGGCAGGCATATTCAGATCATGAACAGCAGGTTGCCATTATCCCTCAAGAGAAAAGTATATAATAGCTGTGTCTTACCAGTACTCACCTATGGGGCATAAACCTGGAGGCTTACTAAAAGGGTTCTACTCAAATTGAGGGCGGCGCAACGAGCTATGGAAAGAAGAATGATAGGTGTAACGTTAAGGGATAAGAAAAGAGCAGATTGGGTAAGGGAACAAACGCGAGTTAATGACATCTTAGTTGAAATCAAGAAAAAGAAATGGGCATGGGCTGGACATGTAATGAGGAGGGAAGATAACCGATGGTCATTAAGGGTTACGGACTGGATCCCAAGGGAAGGGAAGCGTAGCAGGGGGCGGCAGAAAGTTAGGTGGGCGGATGAGATTAAGAAGTTTGCAGGCATGGCATGGCCACAATTAATACATTACCGGGGTTGTTAGAGAAGTATGGGAGAGGTCTTTGCCCTGCAGTGGGCGTAACTAGGCTGATGATGATGATGATGATGATGATGAGCGTGAGCTGCACGGCATGAAGCCGGTAAAGCCTGCAGAATTTATTTCTCATATATGTCTTACGAAGTACTTGTGTATAATCTGCATCGCATTGCATGGTATGAACGCAAAATGAACGCATCAGAATTATCAGAACTGCACCAGCAGTTCCAGGCATCTTATTGCAAGTGAAAGACATAATTCTCGGTTGGTTTCCTTTTAGCAGAAATGCCGGGAATTCTACTGTCTACAACTCGCCGCAGGAACACCATTCAATATTTGAAAATGAAGCAGTATACAGGCCACAGGAATATTGTACAAAAACTTCGGCAATGCTTTGTCAAATAGGCGGTTTTAACGGTTTCGTCTAAGCAACTTCGAGATATTTTCTTGTCAAGCATCCAACTGGCATTTTAAAAGAGAAACCCCGCGATATTCAATTTTATTGAGCGGAATCGACAGCCTTAACATAACAAGCTATAGTCAGTGCTTTTGTTTAGTCCTGCCATGACAGTAGCAAATGGCTTCTTGTTACGTGTTGGAAGCTACTCATAGAGTCTACTTTACCAGCACTGTTTGCATTAAAATAGAATAGATCACAGTTGCTCTAACGACACAATGGCTGGTAAGTGTGAATCACTTGCTGTTTCTTGGTTGCAGAAAAATCTGATTTCTGCCGGCGCTAGAGACGTACGTTCGAAGGCAACATTTGCCTTATTTGAGCAAAAATTTATTCTTTTGAAAAAGTAACTCGTGCTGTAGCCCCACGACTGCAAATGCACTATTGGCTTCGCACGCATATTCTGATAGATACATGACTTCCTAATACCTGGCAGAGTGCGTGTAATTATAATGAAGTATTGACGGCATTCATAAATGGCAAAAATCGTTCTCTCCCGTTCCGTTCAGATCATTTTACAAATAAAATCAGTGTAACGATAAAATATGTATATTTTGTTGAGACAGCACTCACTCTGTGTCCCTACGCACGCGCGTTTGGCATTTCAGTGCTGCTGTAGACATAAAAACAGATCTCATTGCCTAACATCAGACGTAGCAGGAATAAGTAGAAATTATGAAGTAGACAGCGGCGCATACTAATGGATTTACCCCGCAAGTAACGCTGTATTCGTAAATTGTGGTTAACTTTCTACGGCATGGTTTGCCCGCGCTAGAATATCTTTGTATTCAGGAGTTTGTTGTTCCATCTATTGCATATCTGTTGGTTGGAAGGGAACAATCCTACGCCCTCGACGCGCTGCAGCCTTCCGGCGAAAACTCTTCGCAATGCGCCTTCTTGTCACAATGTATGTAGTAAGCACAGTACTGTCCATTCTAGTCTCTGGAGTGGTTTGATCACTTCCACTTTCGTAGAAGGCATTCGAGTTATCACTGTAAACGTACTCTTCTGCGGTTGTTTTCGAATAAGTGGATGAATATGATCGAATCCTAGCCGTGCTGCGATTTCTAAGCTTGCCTGTTGAGCGCGGCTGTATTTCGGTTAAGGCTAGGAATACGATAGCTCCGATTGCGAGCACGCCGAGCATGGTGGTGGCCAGGTTGCAGGCGCGCATAGCCTTGATGCGTGGTCGGCGCGGCACGCTGTTGTCGACGCTGTCGTCACCGTCCACCCTGGTGGCTCTCTGTAAATGTGGCGGGAAATCTCTGCGTGATACACGCGAAGCAGTGCATGAGGGCGACATGGGAGCGACGTTTACGATCCTACTATTGCGAGGTGGGAGGGCTGCCGGCGAGCAACGACGATGCGCTGGTGCGGGGGCGCTGGGCCCTTGGCTCTGCATCGCTCGAGGACGCTGCATTTGCGTGGCTCATAGGAGAACGAAGAGGCGTTGGTCACGGTGTGGGAGATCCCCGTCCGAGAAAATGGGAGTCGTTGCAATTTAGCGTAGAGCAGCGGGGTCTTACTGGCTGGCCCGCTTGCTCCTCACTTGTGGCGCTTACCCACTACGGGGGATTCGCCAAGAAGTCGGCGGTTAAAGGTTAGAGGGAAGGGGAGATTGAAAAACCTAAACAGAAAAGTAAATCATGGTAAAGTATAACGTTCTTATTATGAGACTTACGTGGCAGATACAGAAATAAAATATTTGGAATGATATATAAACAGCCAATTCTGTTTTTTATTATTGGGAGGTATTATTTATTGGGACTATTAGAATAACTTTCAACACACAATCACGAATTTAAAGATCTACTAAATTATTGATGTCGAGAATTATCTTGGTAGCCTTCTTGTGTCAAACATGTCTCAAATGTCATGCAGACGTTCCTGTAGCTAAAGCCTAATAAATACGCCACGAAGAGAGCACAGTTTGATGATGGTGATGATGATGATAATGAGATGTAGCGTTTAATGGCGTAAGAGCCATGTGTGGCCAAAGAGCTCGAAGGCAATGGTGATGAGTATTGAATGGACTAATGGCTGATATGACGTGGCTGTAGAGAGGCCTAAAACCATGAGAGCATATTTTGAGTGAGTAAAAAATATAATGTTTTCAGAATGAAAATTCAAATTTTTTCCTCTTATATGCTAATCGGCGGCATGCTTGTAGAAATGATCAATGTTTTCGGGTTCCTGGCAGGCAGGACCAAGAGATCGACGGTGCCAGACCAGACCTGTATAGGTAAAAATGTAATGGTGTGATGCGGCATCGTAATTGTTTTCTGGATATTCTTAAATTACGTGTGCGACACCATTTATTATCGTCAAAGCAGGCTAAACCATAGACAATCTTTCTCTTTAGTTATCTCTTTTAAGGCAAATACCCACTTCAGATCCTGGCTAAGGAGAGAAAATAACGATAAATACAGAACAAGTAGAAGTAGAAGTAGAAGTAGAAGTAGATAAGCAGAACAAGTAGCAATCGCCTTAGCCATCCGGGCTAATCGGTGGACACATATTAACAGCGACTCTAGAACAGCCATACGCAACTTTACCAACGGATATGTGACACGGATAGCAACAAAATTATTAGAGAAGGTCAAGAGTGAGAGGATCGAAATCCGCTGGTTTCCTGCACATCTGGGGGTGGTGGACGGAGCTCGGAGAAACCTCAATGAGGTGGCAAATGAAGCAGCACGAGGACTTTCTAGCCGTGCTCTTCAAGACCGAGCAACTTACACTTCACCCGGGGAACACAGGGATCGATTATTAACATATAACGAAATCACGAAGCATTATTATTTAAGCAGAAGGGAATACCCATTGGCACACGGTAAGCTTTGCAGAGCCCAAGCGGTCACATTACGTTTGCTACAGACAAGAACATACCCAAGTCCATATTTTATTAACAGGATCTATCCGGAGAGGGAAATTCAAACCAACTGTAATAAGTGCAATGGCATCATTACTCTTGACCACATGCTTTGGCAGTGCCCCGCGGTCTTCACAGACCGTGACAAGGAACAAAAATAGTGGCGGCAAATGCTACACAGTGAATCACTCTGACCAATTACGGGCAGTCCAGAAGGCCCGCGATGTGGCTGAAGGGCTCGGCCTGACAGTCCCAACGTGGGAGCGGCCCGCGTCAACGTATGGTTGACCTTCAGGACCCAATAAAGTTCTCCATACCATACCATACCATAAATACTTCATTAATGTGGCAAATATGCATACCTAATTTACTTTATGAACTGCTGCGTGGGCTCTGGGTTCTTCTTTTTTTACCAATCAGATTATTACGCTGCTGGCATAGTTTACGCTACGCTTACATATGCTGCTTTTCTGGACACGTACCAACTAATAACGCCTCAAGCGGCCGCCGCATGAAGCCAGTGGGGCTTTGATGGAACGAGTGGATTGTTCGCGAATAATTAAATAGGTACGTCTATTATTGAAAACGGCAGGTGACGGCAGAAGACATTCCTCAGGAACAGATGCAGTGATCATGCTGTGGATAGCTAGAATGTTGTTCCCAGTGCGGTTAAAGATTGAGCAATGGAAGCCTATTTTCGACACGAACATGATAGTTGCCATAGAGCTACGGCTGCTGTCCTAGTAGCCACTACAGCGTATGTTGTCTGCAGACTAATATTTCAGTTTATGGCTATATAGACTCTCTACACATGGCCTAACACTGTCCCCAAAAGTGGTTTTTGAAACACAGTCGTTAAAATTCAGATGGTATCTTGATAAACCAAAGCGTATCATTGTGGAAACGTCGGAAGCCGTGGCCCAGTGATTTAATGGCACGCAGCTATCGCCCCGCGTAATGGTGGCAGCGGTTTACTTCCATGCCCTAGAGAAAGACATTCAGCAACAGCGGACACTACCGTACAGCACAGCGGCCAAATTGACTGTAGCCCACCAGGCGCATGGGATTATCTCCTCCCGGTCGAATTCACCAGTGCCTAAAAAACAGCAGGTGAGCTGGGCGAGGCTTGTTTCTGCCACTGCTCCAAAATAGAATAATGATGAAAATGATAAACGGATTCAGAAAATGGAAACGGAAAATGCGCGGCTAAGAGAACAGCTCTCAGGAGAAGAATACAAACGACAATCACTTGAGAAACAAATGTCAGAGTTAGAGGCGCGCTTCAATAGCACAATGCAACAGCTGGAAACGCAGCGTCATTCTTAAAAAATAGCAAAAACGAAAGTGGCGGCAGATATAAACGCCGTCTCCGTGCAGTCTCCGACAACGAAAATTTCAAATAACGCGCAGATAACGGCAGCGCAGATCCAGACAATGATCGCGGAAAACTTGAAAATATTTATGCATGAAATGATGACGTTAGTTACCCAAAGGTTCACGGAATTTAAAAAACTACGCACGAAAGACTTCGAGAAACACAAGGTGTTCGTGGCAGAACAGCTTAAGGCAGTGTCGAAGGCTGTTCCCACCAAAAAACGCGCAATTGCGATAGCAGCGTGTTCGACAATAACTAAAATAAGCCACTGCGTAACAGAATTCGACGGCTCGGACACGGAAACGTGTCAGGGGCTTAAAACAAGAGTGGGAAACATGGCTAATCACGCTAAGAAATCACAGTGAATACAAAACTCAGAACAATTAGAGATATGGCAATGGAACTTCCGCTCCTTCTTCAGGAAAGCGGCAGTGTTCCACCAGTTCATCAAAAACTCCGGAATCGCTCCGGACGTGATATGTCTTCAGGAGGACGGGGCCAAGCCGGCCAAACTGTAGGGATACTACGCTCTGAGCGATCCTCAAAATTCGAAGGTCGCCACGCTGGTGAGCAAGTCGATAAACGCTCAATTATTACCACTTCCGCAAACTCAAGGAGACTAATTCCATAGTTATCAGTGTGATGTCAAAGAAACGAAGTAAGGCACACAGAATAATCCCAAATCTGTACAGTCCTCCCAAAAGCAAAGGGGACGACCTACCCCACATTCTCTCAGCAACAAAAGAGTTAGTGGGTACCAGGGATAAGGCGGTGATACTGAGTGACTTTAATGCACCACACATACTATGGGGATGCGCGAAAACGTCACCCAAAGGGTTCTTACTCGAGCGCACCGCAACGGCCTTTGGCTTACGGGCAATCAGTCAGAACGGCAAACCGACGCGCACGGGTAACAGCGTCAGCGGAGACACGGCACCCGACCGTGCCTTTACAATTAACATCAGAGACGCACAATGGGTTTCCTTTGACGATAACCTGGGAAGCGATCACGACATAATCCGAGTAGCGCTCTCCACGCCCTACATACGGAGAACAATAGGAATGACTAAATTAACTGACTGGCCTCATTATAGAGAACTCCCGAGAGCGCTGGAGGAGTCGGATACAGCCCCGACCAACATGCGAGGATGGATGGAATTCCTTCGACGAGCACACGGGGGCACCACTAAAGCCATTAAGCGTACAGCGGAGGTGCCGGTGATAGACTCTTACCTGAACTGGCCAAGAGGTGGAAAAGACAACGTCGAAACAAACACCTAAGACAACGCATCGCTCTCTTGGCAAAGCAAGCCCAAGGCCACGCCAACGAGCTCGCTAAAAACGAGTGAGCGACATTCTGTGGAACCCTATCAGGAACTCTGAAAACGACCAATACGTGGCGAATACTACGAAGCATGCTATACCCGATGAGCACGCGTACTGAGAATAACAAGAAGCTCCAAATTATAGCAGACAACTTCGAGGGTACAGACCAAGATCTAGTCCATGCTCCTCAGAAAAAGTATAGGACCCTCACCTGCCAGGAAGAAGAAGAAGAAGCCGTGGAGTGCGAATGCACATCGCGTCAGCTCCGCATTTTCTTATGATTCTCGGCAGAAAATCGCATTTTGTGGAGAAATCCATTGACCTTCAAACGAACAGGTGCCACGGAGTCCAAGGACACCATTCTCTACCAGGTGGGCCCGTTTTTCGGCCGTCAATCGTTCTTTCCTCTCGCTACGCGTGGCGGGAGATCTACACCTAACTAGAACGCTTCGACACCTCGAACGGCTCCGCCGCAGCAGTGGCTGAGAGAGCTCGGCCTACCGACGGAGATACCCAGGCCCTGCTCCATAATGGAAGTCGTGAGCGTGGAAGGCGAAGAAATGCAACCAGAGGAGTTCGGAAAAGAATCAGGTTGGTGCGAAGTTAGAAGAGGCACAAAGAAGCGATGCAGCGGTGTGGCCGGATTGGCGGGACACGAGCAGCAGAGAAGAACCTTCGTCGGGGAAGCAAAAGATAGAAACAAATGGAAGAACGAACGCAAGGTGCGACAAATCATCAAAGCAAGTACGCTGCCTAACCTGCCAAAAGAAGACTGCAGGGTAATCGTGCGTCCACGTGGCGGACTTAAGGTATCAGACTACAAGCTGGATCGCATTTACTACTGTCTGCGCAAGGCTGCCGGGGTCGGCCGAGAGACAGCGGAGGAAGACAGCATATGCATAAACAGCAAACAAAATATAGTGGTGCTCAGCACGCCTTCCGAGGACCGGGCCAGAAAATATAGGGCTATCAATAAGCTACGCCTTGGAGAACAAGATTTTCAAGCAAGTGCTTACAGAGCAGCTCCTGATAATACATCCAAGGGTCTCATCGGAGGAATATCCCAGGAGGAGAGTCCAGAGGACATAGTGACCAGTCTGGTCACACCACGCAATCCTGGAGTCTTGCACGCAAAGAGAATGGGTAACACAGACAACGTGATCATTTTATTTGAAGGTTTTCACGTCCCAAGATATGTGAGGTATGGAGCGATGCTTATCCAGTGCTCCTTGTATAAAAAACACATCGACATATGCTATGGATGCGGAAGAACAGGGCACAGGGCTGACGTGTGCCCCAACCCTGAAGACAAGATTTGCCGGGGGTGTGGGTGCAAGAATCCTCAGCAGGATCACAAATGCAACGCGGAGTGCCAACTGTGCGGCAAAGACCACCTCACGGGAGACAAGAAGTGCCAAGCAAGATACAAGATACCGTACCTGGTCAGGAGACGCCGCTGGGAGCGACGGAGGAGGGAAGCAGAAGAGGCCGAAGAGGCAGAGTACTACTACCAAAACTACACAGAAAACAGAGGGAGCAACAACGATAATCGTAAGACTGTAGCGAGCAAGCAGCCCTCAACCGACAGAGAAGAAACAAGCAGGAAAAACTATGGAAGACACCGCTCCGGTTCCTTTCCGAGACTTCCAGGGGAAGCCGGTCGCGAACGCTCCAGGTCCAGGCCCAGGACCAGATCGTGGACGAGATCAAGGTCGAGGTCCGGTTCGAGAACTAATCGAGGGGGAGACGGGAGCAAAGCACAGGTGAGCTGGGCAAGCGCGGTCTCTGGCACTGCTACTAAATCGCCTAAAAATAATGGGTCCGCCCTAGAACAGGAAATGATTCAGATTACAAACATGTTAGAACAGATTACCCGAGAGAATGAAACGCTTAAAGATGAGATGAAGCACATTAGGGCAGAAAACGCGAAGTTTCAGCAACAAAAGAATGGCAACGCACCCTCCGCCAGTACGACGTCGACGCGTAGTCGGGCTCCAACGCCCGTTCCCACGCAAGCGAACGGAGAAGCACCACCACACAAAAGGAAGGCGCAAGAAACGGCTGTAAAAAGAGTGTCTTTGCAATCAGCGAGGTTATGGGAACGTTTAAAGGAATGTTCGATGGGTTACAGCAACAAATCACAAACATGTATGTAGAGATTAAACAACGATTCGATGGATTAGAGAATAGAGTAGCGGCACTAGAAAGCACACCAAAGGATATTAGGCCGGCAGGCGCAGGACCGGTTAAAAGCAAACCGTATAGCAGGCGGAATGCGGTAGAAAATAGCAAGGCCACCGGGGAAGAACAGATAAATCAACATGGCGCCGCGTAACCAATACGCGATTTGGCAATGGAACTGGCGCGGGTATCGTCGCAAGCGAGGAAACCTGCAGCAGTTCGTAACAAGTAAGGAGGCGCCAGATGTCATCGCCCTTCAGGAAACCGGGGGGATCACAAAATTATCGGCGTATAAATCGTACAGTGCTTCCGGCGAGAAGGCAACCGTCACGACGCTGATACAGAGAAACCTCTCAGCTGTCCAGCACGATACCGGTGTGCGCGGCATAGACCACGTCCTGATTGAAATAATCCCCTCCCGTAAAGAAGAGGGAAGCCTATTTATTCTGAACATATATAGTCCACCCCGGCACAAGCCCAAATTCGGCCCACTCTTCCGCAAAGTGTTGAGCGTAGAGCACAAGCAGGCACTAGTCGTGGCCGGCGATTTTAACGCGCCACACGCGGCTTGGGGATACAGCATAGAGAACATTAAGGGCCGAAGCCTATGGGCAGACGCTCAGCACGAAGGACTAACGCTCATAACTGACCCTCAGGCACCAACCGGAATAGGAAACAGCGTAACCAATGACACACCAGATCTCACATTTACGAAGAATGTAGCAGTTTCTCAATGAACAAACATGCAGGAAAGCTCAGGTATTGACCACTACGTCGTCGTCACAACGGTACAAGCAGGCCCAAGGAAAAAGTGGGGGAGAGAAGTGAAGCTAGTAGAATGGGACTCTTTCCGCAAAATCCGACAGGATGATGCGGAAGACACTATAACGGAGATGGAGAAATGGGCAGAGAAACTGCAACAAAACATTAAACGAGCTACCAAAACTGTTCCAGAGCAGGCAGGTATAGAGGAGATGGATAGCAGATTATTGCACATGTGGGAAGCGAAAGGTAGCATGCTGAAAAGATGGAAAAAGCAAGAACATAATCGGAATTTAAGGAAGAGAATTGAGGAATTAAACAAGGAAATCGAGATATAAGCAAATAGGTTAACCCAACAGAAGTGGGAAGCCATGTGCGACTTGATGGAAAGGCAGATGGGAATGTCCAGGACCTGGAACATTCTCCGATGCCTCTTGGACCCCGGAAGTACAAAAACCATACAAGGACACAATCTACAGAAGGTTATACACAGCTACAACGGTACAGAAGCCCCGCAGGGGCGTCTGCGCAAGCAGGCGTTTGGTGTGTTGCGACACCACGTACCCGAGCACACGAGGGTTGGACCCTCCCGCGTGTAGCCGTGCGCGGCTTAGCCGTGTCTGGGGAAAAGGGGATCCTGGGGGTTGAGCCGATGCTGGGTGTCTGGACCTTTAAGGCCCCCCGGCGGAGGCAACACACCTCTTCGGCCTCGGCTTCACATAGACGGCACCTCCAGGCTGACCCACCTGGAGGACATCGGCAGTCGCCTTTTCCTGTCTCTCCCTCCTCGAATCTTCGTCTTTATCTCTCACTTTTTGACCTTTCCTGTCTCCTTCTCTCTTCTTTTTACTTCCTTTCTCCTGGCGGCGCGGGTTAACCCTGTGTGGCTATCCAACCTTGGGTACACCATATTCGGTTATAGTGACGGCGTACGACTGGCGTCGTGCAGACTTGTATGCAAGCTCTGCCGCGTCCCCTCGTTGGGCTCCGTGGTGGGCGGTCGGCGCTGTTGCCGAAAGCATACATTTTTTCATGGAAACTTCTTTCCCCTCCCTTACTGATCGCCCTCAGAAACGAGGGCGCACCGAAGATGTCTTCAAGTTTTTTGGACGCCAAACCCAGAACTTTCCCCGCTTCCATGTTATTCATTCCGAAAAGCCAAACAAAGCAGTGCGATACATCTCACCTTTCCTTGTTTCAAAGTCCCTAACTGATATTTTTGGTCCAGGTTACAAAGTGTCGAGGATGGCAAGCGGCGACCTCCTCTTGGAGCTCCGCGATGTAAAACAGTATGAGAAACTACCGCAACTAGTATCATTTGGAGAGACCCCCATAACAGTAACCCCGCACCGTACAATGAACACCACCCGTGGTGTTGTGTCAGATGATGATTTGCTTGAGCTCACTGAGGCTGAACTCTTGGAGGGCTTCAGTGATCAAAATGTCATAAATGTCAAAAGAATCAAGATAAGGCGCGAGGGTAAAGAAATTGCGACCAAGCACCTAATCCTCACCTTCAATTCAAGTGTCCTGCCCGAATCAATCGAGGCCGGGTACATCAAGCTCCGTGTAAGACCGTATGTGCCAAATCCCTTGAGATGTTTCAAATGCCAACGTTTTGGCCACAGCTCGCAGAGCTGCCGAGGCCGCCAAACATGTGCGAAATGCAGTGCCCTTGAACATGCAACAGAAGAATGTAATAACTCTCTACACTGTGTAAACTGTGATGGGGATCACGCCGCGTACTCACGGTCGTGCCCCTCCTGGAAGAAGGAAAAAGAAATTGTAACCATAAAAGTAAAAGAGAATATATCGTTCAAAGAGGCACGAAGGCGGGTAGCATACCTGCCAAAGAAAAGCTTTGCCGAAGTGGCGCGTCAGGGGGCAGCGTCACAACGGCCTCCGGCGGCTGTCCGACCCACAAGCAGTGAGTCGGCAGTCACGCCATCTGCCCCCGCGACGGTTGCAGCTAGCGCTGCTCCGTCAACCGAGGAGAAGGAACCATCGACCCCGAAGGTGGGCGCAGCCGAGGCTGCCTCAACTTCCCAGGTCCCTTCCTGCGCTGGCAACAGCCGGCGCAGCCAAATCTCTCGGGGAGCCCCATCGACCTCCGGGCTGGTGGGCGCAGGGGTCTTGCCCTCCAAGGCGGGACCCTCTCTAGTAACTTCTCGCTCGCAAGAGCATGTGTCCGGCGCCTCACAAGAGGCAATGGACACTGCACCTATTCCCAAGGCGCACCAAGCGCCTAAGGAGCGGCGAGGCTCACTCGAACGCTCCAGAAAGGGCAGAACCCCTGTTACAGGGCCTCGAAAGAGCTCTGTAACCTAAGGCATCACCTGTTTCCATACACACAGCACTTATTAACCTTCAATATGGATACACAAATTATTCAATGGAACGTTAGAGGTCTTCTTAGGAACCTTGATGACGTACAAGAACTGATACACAAACACAATCCAAAAGTGCTGTGTCTACAGGAAACACACCTAAAAACACAACACACCAACTTTCTCCGACAGTATGTTACTTTTCGCAAAGATCGTGATGATGCAATCGCATCATCGGGAGGTGTTGCAATTGTAATCCAAAAGAGCATAGCATGTCAACATTTACAGCTACGAACGGCCCTTGAAGCAGTGGCGGTTCGAATAGTTTTGCTTAACAAACTTATCACTATTTGCTCGATTTATATACCCCCACACTACAAACTAAGCAAACATGAATTTCAGTCCTTCATAGATGAATTGCCAGAACCTTATGTTGTTCTTGGCGATTTCAATGCACGCAGCACCTTGTGGGGAGACTCTCGTATCGATGCGCGAGGTCGCCTCGTTGAACAGTTCCTTTTCTCTTCTGGAGCGTGCCTTCTAAATAAGAAAGAACCCACATATTACTCTCTTGCGAACAGAACCTTTTCGTCAATAGATCTTAGTATAGTTTCCGCCTCTTTACTGCTCGAACTCGAATGGGAAATTACGAGAAACCCTTACGGGAGCGATCACTTCCCCGTATTGCTAAGAACATCTAAAGAAAATGAACTTCCTCCACGAGCTCCTAGGTGGAAGATAGATACAGCCGACTGGGAGAAATATCGAACTCTCACTAACATCTCATGGGCCGATATGTCTTCTTTAGAAATTGATGCAGCTGTGGAATATCTTACATCACTCATAATAGATGCCGCATCAAAATGCATATCCGAAGTGAGTGGTCTGGCATGCAAACGACGTGTGCCGTGGTGGAACAGCGAATGTAGGATCGCCCGTAAGAATCAGAACAAGGCGTGGGGGTTGCTACGCGCTTCTCCCACAGCGGAAAATCTTATGAACTTTAAAAAAGTAAAGTCCCAAGGCAGGCGAACCCGCCGACAGGCCAGAAGAGAAAGCTGGCACAAGTTTTTATCAAGTATTAACTCGTTCAGGGATGAGGCCAAAGCCTGGGACAGAGTAAATAGGATTAGAGGGCGGCAAACACATGCACTCCCCCTGGTAAACACACAGGGACATACACTGCAAGACCAGGCAGACTCACTTGGGGAATATTTTGAGAGCGTGTCAAGTCCAACAAATTATACACAATCCTTTCTCAAATACAAAGAAACAGAAGAACGTAAGCCATTAACAAGAAAAGGTCGAGAGAATGAGCCTTACAACCGTCCCTTTAGCATTGCCGAGCTAAGAGCTGCCTTGATCACGTGCAAGAGCTCTGCTCCAGGACCTGACAGAATTATGTACGACATAATTAAGAACGTACACACTGATACACAATTGACTTTACTTGCACTTTTTAACACTATTTGGGCTGCTGGGTATCTTCCACTTGCATGGAGAGAAGCGATTGTGATTCCCATTCTGAAGCAAGGTAAAGATCCTTCGTTGGCGTCAAGTTACCGCCCGATAGCCCTCACAAGTTGCATTTGTAAGCTGTTTGAGAAAATGGTTAATCGGCGGCTCATACATTTCCTGGAATTAAACCAAATGCTTGATCCCTTTCAGTGTGGCTTCAGGGAAGGGCGGTCCACAATTGATCACCTTGTGCGCATTGAGGGAAACATTCGCGACGCCTTTCTACATAAGCAATATTTCCTATCCGTGTTCCTAGATATGGAGAAGGCGTACGACACAGCGTGGCGCTACGGAATCTTGAGAGACTTGTCGGGAATGGGCATCCGTGGCAATATGCTCGCCCTAATAGAAAGCTATTTGTCCAATCGTACCTTCCGAGTAAAAGTCGGTAATGCACTGTCACGTCCTTTTACGCAGGAAACTGGTGTACCCCAGGGAGGTGTGCTAAGCTGCACTCTTTTTATTGTTAAGATGAACACACTACGTGCTTCACTGCCACCGGCCATTTTTTATTCCGTATACGTCGACGATATACAAATAGGCTTTAAATCCTGCAACCTCGCAGTATGCGAGAGACAGGTACAGCAGGGCCTGAACAAGGTTTCCAAGTGGGCTGACGAAAACGGATTTAAGATCAACCCCCACAAAAGCACTTGTGTTCTTTTTACTAGAAAGAGAGGCCTGGTTCCAGATCCGTGTGTTCAACTGTGTGGACATCAAATACCCATAAACAAAGAACACAAATTTTTAGGTATTATACTAGACTCCAAGCTTACTTTTATACAGCACATTAAATATCTTAAAGAAAAATGTCTAAGGACAATGAACCTACTTAAAATTCTATCCCACTCAACATGGGGTAGCGACAGGAAGTGTCTGATGAATGTTTATAAGAGCCTAATTCGATCACGATTGGACTATGGTGCCGTCGTATATAACTCTGCCGCTCCGAGCGCACTAAAGATCCTAGATCCTATCCACCATCTAGGTATCCGCTTAGCCACTGGTGCTTTCAGAACAAGCCCGATTGAAAGCTTATACGCGGAATCAAATGAATGGTCGCTCCATCTTCAGAGAAGTTACATAAGCCTTGCATATTTCCTAAAAATACACTCCAATCATCAACATCCATGTTTTAACACTGTTAACGATATGACCTGCACTACACTATTCCATAATCGTCCTTCTGTAAGAAAGCCTTTCTCGCTTCGAGTGAGGGAGCTTAGTGATGAGATACATGTCCCACTCCTCGAGCTTCGCCTAATGCATCCAACCAAGTTGTTACCGCCTTGGGAGTGGCAGGTCATAGAATGTGACATATCCTTTTTAGAAATAACAAAACACGCACCAGAGATCGAAATCAGAATGCATTTCCTAGAACTACAGTACAAGCACTCCTGCGCAGATTTCTACACAGACGCTTCGAAGTCAAATGCCGGGGTATCCTATGCAGCAGTCGGCCCATCCTTTTCGGAATCCGATGTACTGCATCCCGAAACAAGCATCTTTACGGCCGAGGCCTACGCATTACTCTCTGCCGTGAAGCATATAAGAAGATCAAAACTTTCAAAAGCAGCGATCTATACAGACTCTCTAAGCGTCGTGAAGGCCTTAAAGTCACTCTACAAACATAAAAATCCCGTATTCAATGAACTGTATTCGGCATTATGTAAAGCGTACTCATCTAACCAGAATATCATAATATGCTGGGTCCCTGGCCATAGGGGAATCGAAGGCAACGTTCTCGCGGACGAGATGGCCACGTCAATCACATCGCAAGCTGTTAACCCTACCGCTGATGTGCCTGTCACAGACCTGAGGCCTTTCGTACGAAATAAACTGCGAAGTCACTGGCAGTGCACGTGGGACGCGCAAACAAATAACAAACTGCACGTTATAAAGCCCCGGTTAGGTTTCTGGCCCTCCCCAACAAAATCTCGGCGAACAGAAGTCCTATTCTGTCGCCTCAGAATAGGACACACATTTGGGACCCACAACTTTTTACTCACGGGAAACGATCCTCCAACCTGTGGTAGATGCGGTGAGAGGCTGACCGTCCTCCATGTCCTCTTGGAGTGTCGGAAAGCCGAACCTGAAAGAAAGAAACATTTTCCGCTAGCATACCGTTATTACATCCCTCTGCACCCGGCTATGTTTCTTGGTCATGAACCGCTTTTTAATACCAAGGCAGTCCTCGACTTCTTAAAAGATGTAGTTCTACACGTCATAAGCCCATTAAATTCGTAGAGCATCCTCGCTCCAGAGGATGCCGCTGCGATAATTGTTTTAAATAGCACATGCCTCCAGGCCCTTGTGTCTCAAGGGCTCTAAGGAGGCATTAGTGCTCTAGCATATCTTATATAACCTGATATATCTTTAGACATCATATCATTCTTTTTAATTGTCTTATTGTTCATAGTACACTTCATAAATCATCGCCATAATCGTATTATACAGATTTTACGCACTTTAGCGCTACCATTTTTAAGGCCCTTCTACAGCCACGGCACACCAACTTCTTAGTACTCATGATTTCACTGCAAACAAATTAACACGGACATGGCGCTCTTTGGCCATATCTGGCCCTTGCGCCACTAACCCACACACATCATCAACGGTACAGAAGAAGAGCTCTTTCGAGAGCCCCAGAAAGATGTACTTTGGAATTGCGGATAGAGAACTACTTCCGGATTACCTAGGTAACGAGAATCCTGATCTTGATACCCCTATTACGGAGGCAGAAGTCAGATATGAACTTACCAGGCTCAACTCGAAATCTGCACCAGTACCTGATGGGATAAGCAACAAAACACTCAGGAACCTCGACGATGTATCCATCCGAGCTCTAACGGCCTACATGAATATATGCTGAAAGCAAGGCAGCATTCCAACTAAATGAAAATCAGCCCAAATCATTTTTAAACCAAAGCCTGGAAAGAAACCACAACTGACGAACTTAAGGCCCATATCACTGACATCCTGCGTCAGTAAACTCATGGAACATGTGGTTCTGACACGTCTCACGAGATACATGGATGATGGAGGACTTTACCCGCATACCATGGTTGGATTTCGATCAAAGTTATCGACGCAGGACGTTATGCTCAAATTAAAACATCAGATCATACATGCGGGTGAGAAAAGTCTAGACACTAAGGCAATACTAGGTCTCGATCTAACTAAAGCATTTGACACCGTCACGCACAAGGCCATACTACAAAATCTCCAAAAGCTGGATGTAGGACGTAAAACATACGCGTTCATCAAAGAGTTCTTGACAGATCGTACCACAAAGATTTCAATTGGAGAATCCAAATCGGACGTGCTCAAGCTAGGTAATAGGGGTACCCCGCAGGGTTCAGTCCTATCTCCCTTTCTATTCAACGTGGCAATGATCGGCCTTCCTGCGAGACTCGAAAAGATTGAAGGACTCGGACACAGCCTCTACGCGGACGACATCACCCTTTGGGTGGCGGGTGGAAGCGATGGGCATGTGTAAGAGATCCTTCAAACAGCAGTAAACACGGTGGAAGACTACGTCAAAGACAAGGGACTGAGATGCTCCTCGCACAAATCAGAACTTCTGCTCTATAGGCCCACATGCCGGGTCGAATAAGCATTAGGGAAACACCAGGCATTGGGTCACAGTAGAAGGCCCCACGATACCGATAGTGGAGAGCCTGAGAATACTGAGATTCCGCATATCCGAAAACGGCCATAACGGAGAAACCATTAGACTAATTGACAATAGTGTTCAACAAACAATCAGACTAATAAAGCGGATATCCAACAGGCACTATGGCATGAAAGAGCACAATCTCATCCGATTAATAGAAACATTCGTAATCAGTCGTATTGTATATGTGGTTCCTTACCTCAAGCTCTATGCTGCGGAGAAAGCCATGGTAGACTGCATTATTAGAACGGCGTATAAGCAAGCCTTGGGACGTCCGGCAAATACGACAAACGAGAAACTATTGGCGCTCGGCGTGCACAACACATTAGACGAACTTATAGAGGCCCAGAGAGTAGCGCAGTATGAAAGGCTTAGATGACATCGGAATAACCTACGAAGCGCAGCACGGAGTGCGGAGAGACATCCCAAGGAAAATGAGGGAACATCTATCAATACCCCCAATCCCCAGAAACATGCACCCGGAGTTTCACCAAGATCGAAGAAACGCACGAGCGAGAGCTCTCCACAAAAGATTCCGTAGTGCCAGGGACGTGGTCTATGTTGACGCGGCGGAGTACGCAAATGGACAGAGTATGCCGATAGTTGCTCCGAGTCTGGAGGGTGACTGCAGAGTTAGTGGGACGGTAAAAACATGGAAGGCAGAGGTGGCGGAGGAAGCTGCCTTAGCACTGGCAATAGCCTCCACGGAAGCTAACATCCTAATAAGCGACTGCAAGACAGCCGTCAAGAACTATGCAAAAGGGAGAATCTCGCCGGAAGCACTGAGAATTTTAAACAACTTTGGTGAAGATCGCGACATTCACATTATATGGGCACCCGCACACTCCTCCCTTCCCGGGAACGAAATAGCGCACAACCTGGCTCGACAACTGACAGGCCGAGCAGGTGGCACGCAACAAATACTGGGAATGGAGAGGGACCGGATGACCAGCTTTAACGAGATCACCAAACACTATAATTAGGGAAGGGCCCATTTCCCCCCGGCACACTCCTCGTTAAATAGACGGCAAGCGACGGCATGGCGCCTCTTACAAACAGATACATATCCGAACCCGGTGGCCTACCACCGCTACTACCCGGACCTTTACACGGATAGATGTAGATTCTGTGAAGAAAGGGCGGACCTACAACATGTGGTTTGGGCTTGTCCTCGTACACTCATACAGAATAAAATAATTAAGGCCAGAGAGCAGTGGGAGACCGCGTTGCTCAGCTGTGCACCGGAAGACCAACTCAAGGCAATCCAGCAGGCCGAAGATGCCGCCAGGGCCCAAGGGCTCGAGGCCGTCATTTAGGTAGAGGCCTAGGTCTCAAATCTGCTGTGTACAAATAAAGTTTACTCCTCCTCCTCCTCCTCCTCACCTGCCACGGGATCGTTGTACGCGAAGAGACAATACGCGGGGGAGGCGCACCCTAAAGTAGACGAAGAAATAACGTACCAGGAAGTGCATGTGGTGGCACAATCTGCGGTTAAAAACTCGGCACCGAGCCCAGACTCGATCACAAATGCAATGATTCGATACATGGATTCGGTAGCCCCAGCGAAAATAACAAAGATTTTCAATACTGAGTGCTGGGGCCAAGGGAGACTTGCCCCAAGTGTGGAAATTGGCTAAAATAATAATGATCCCCAAATCAAAAAAGAATCCCTCGATTGATACACTACGGCCGGTGTCGCTCGCGTCCTGCCTGGGTAAGCTCTATGAAAGGGTTATCCATAGCAGATTGCAGCGGTACCTGGAATAGCGGAGCTGGTTCCCGGACTCCATGATAGGATTTCGCACGGGTTTATCTCACCAGGACGCGTTCCTCCTACTTAGAGAGGAAATTCTAACTCATAAAACTTACGGCGACGAGAGACTACTCCTAGCACTAGACCTCAAAGGAGCCTTCGACAACGTCTCTCATGCCGCAATATTAGAGGAACTCGAACTCGCGGGTTGTGGTGAGCGCACTTACAATTACTTAAGAGCGTTTTTTTTCAACCGCGAGGCGAGCATCAGTATTGGCCAGATCACTTCGGATTTATTGAAAATGCCTGAGAAAGGAACACCTCAAGGAGCTATATTATCTCCTCTTTTCTTCAACATGGCGATGTGTCGCCTCGCGCGCGATCTGGATCGGACACCCGACCTAGGTTACACGCTCTACGCGGACGACAACACGCTGTGGACGAGCAGAGGTTCACTAGGGGATAAGGAATATACGCTCCAAAGCGCAGTATTAGCGGTGGAGGAATTTTATACATAGGAGTGGCCTGAAGTGCGCACCTGAAAAATCTGAGGTCATCCGGACACACGCGAAAGGCTAAAAATCCAGAGGATCGATTAACATCATGGTGCAGGGTCACTCAGTACGAGAGGTACCCACGATGCGAGTCCTGGGTTTGTGGCTTCAGAGCGATGGGAGACACTCAAGACCCTCAAATCCACAGCCCACAACATAGCCCAAATGATACGTCGCCTGACGTATCGAAAAGTGGGAATGCGAGAAGACGATACCCTAAGGCTCGTACAGGCCTTAGTGGTTAGTCGAATCACGTATGGCTTACAGTACCAAATCCTGAACAGGGAGGAGGAAAAGCAGGCTGACACAATAATCCGAACCGCTTTCAAAGCTGCTCTGGGCCTGCCTAAGAGTACTTTAACGGAGCGCATGTTAGCTTTGGGAGTGCACAATACTTTCGACGAACTGAGGCAGGCCACCCTGATGCGGCAGAGGGAGCGCCTCAGCTTCAAAAAAACTGGTAGGGCAATATTGGCTAGACTCAATAACCCAGCATACCCCATTTATCTCACAGAGCAGGCCCTACCTCTCCCTTCTTCGATGAGATCCAAAATTACAGTAGCCCCAATTCCAAAGAATATGCATCCCGAGTACAACATAGAAAGACGCAAAGCACGCGCACGAACACATTCAATCAGCGTACTGTAATAACCATAGGGAGGACGCTTACTACACGGACGCAGCTGTGTATGCAGAAGCTACCGGGCAGCGCTACCAAAGGAGGTACGCCCTGGCAGTCGTGAACGCGATCAGCCAACAGCAAATTACCGCGTCGGCCAGGGCGGGATCCCCCACCTCGGCTGAAATATTAGCAGTGGCGATCGCACTCGCTTACGCGGAACGTTGGCAAAGGGACTCGGTCGTGGTCACGGACTCCCAGGAGACATGTCGCACGTTTCTCAAGGGGCATGTGACTGCGGCTAGGCTCGCGATAATCCCTAAATCCTTCAACCACCATCATCGCCTACTCTAGTGCCCGGGCCCCGCGAGGGTACAGGGGATCGAAAAGGCTAAGGCGTTAGTTCGAGGATTCACTAGCCGAGCGACGGCGTCCTCTTCTAACCCCAACAACCCGCACTATCCCTCATAAAATTCCGCAAATTTAAATGCCAAAAACATCCTTGCTCATCAGCGCTGAGTCCGCAGAAAATACCCGCCGCCTCACCCACAACTTAGCGGGGAAGAGGCCGCCGAGTGGCGTAATATACAGACCGGGGTATTCCCCCATTTAACATTGCTGAACGCCATGTATCCCACTCGTTATAGGGCCAACTGTCCTTGGTGCGGTGGCATACCTAGCCTAATACATGTAACCTGGGAGTGTACTAAGCAACCTGATAGGCGAAATACCAGCAACACAATGGAGCAGTTGGCGCCACAGCTCGCCCGCTCCGACCTGGCAGGACAAAAGTCCTTAATTAGCCAGGTCAGGCAAGCGGCGGAGGACAGTGGGGCCCTGGAATGAGAGGCTCCGACCACCCCTCCTTCAAATATTTTCCATTGCAACAAAGTTTCTATTTCTATTTCTATTTCCTCCCGGTTTCGTTTTCGGGCGCGCGCGTTTAGAACGCTAGCTGGCACGCGCTAGGCCGGCTGCGCTACTCAGCACCTTTCTTTTTGCTTTTGCTGCTTAATCGCGCGCGGTCTTAATGCGAAATCGGTTCTTTAATTAAAGTGATTGCAAACGATCTTTACAAGCCTCCATCGAATCTCTGGCACGTGGAATTTCCTAATGTTTATTTCGCTTTATATAAATGCTCGTTCCGGGCCTTTTGTGCGTTCAGGCAACGTTGTGGTGCCAGATAAGCAGCAGAAGTTCCCGTACGAAGCTCCACCGGATGACATCAGCTGAGAGAAGTAAATCACAAGAATGTGCCATTTTGGTATTTAGAACTTAGATGAATACTGCGCGTAGAGGAGAAACGTGAGAAAGTGGCGAATCCCTGTCGTCGGTCGCTGGCATCACGGACGCTCTGCGGCGCATGCGGCCTCTGCATTTCACGGTCCTATCCGTGTACGGCTCCGCAGCATCCCCTGGTGCAAGACAGCTCAACCTGGTCCGCCTGGTGTCTGTTGCAGCGTACATAAGGCCTGCCTCCCCGGTGCTTCCCTGCAGTCAGCGGCAAAACCGGCCGGTGTCACTAAGACGTTACTTCGTTTCTTGGCAGATTTCACAGGCTGGACGCGGCGGCATCTCCCGGATCTTATCATCCCTGTCGTCGGTCGCTGGCATCACGGACGCTCTGCGGCGCATGCGGCCTCTGCATTTCACGGTCCTATCCGTGTACGGCTCCGCAGCATCCCCTGGTGCAAGACAGCTCAACCTGGTCCGCCTGGTGTCTGTTGCAGCGTACATAAGGCCTGCCTCCCCGGTGCTTCCCTGCAGTCAGCGGCAAAACCGGCCGGTGTCACTAAGACGTTACTTCGTTTCTTGGCAGGTAGGTTTCTTAAACTGCCTTTAGTACGTACACATTTCGCTGTTTTGCCGCTGACTGCACCGCACTGCCTTCGGTGTGATCTGCAATGTCTTCTATGTGTTCGGTATGCGACAAGCCGGTAGAGGGCAAGTTTCTTGTATGTTCCGGCTGCAAAGCAAGTTTCCATTTAGGGAAAAACTGTTCCGGGATAACAGACAGTGTTTACACCAAAATGTCCACTGTTAAACGTGAAACATGGACGTGTCAGACATGCAGCTCTGGTGCTGGTTCCAGTAATAGCGATGGCTCACTCGGCCCCCACTTTTCGTCTATTAATACCAAACTTGACCAATTAACCAGCACTGTTCAGACGCTCATGGTAAAGGTTCAGGAACTGCTCTCTTTCAAGGCAACTTGTGAAAAGATGGCTGATACGGTGACCGGCATTCAAGCCTCTATCGCTTTCCTTTCTGAAAAGTATGATTCAATGCTCTCCACTGTGACTACTTATCAAACCGAAGTGTCTCAGCTACGGGCTCAAGTGCAATCACTTTCCGGTACAGTCGCCCGTCAGGCTGAAGTCCTAGACCAAAGAACGATGCAATTAAACGAACTTGATCAATATGGCAGACGTTGCAATTTCGAAATCCATGGCCTCCCTTTGAAGCCTGGTGAAGACTTGAAGTCCTTCATGTGCGACTTAGCTGGACAATTGCGCCTAAGTAACTTCCATGAAGATGAAATTTGCAGGATACACCGTTTACCGACCGGGAACAAATCTAGCTCTAGCCCTCCTATCCTTGTGCAAGTACAGAACGCTTCAGTGAAAGAAAAATGGTTTCGTGCTCGGAAGTGTCTCTCGGATCTTGCTCAGCCGGAGAAGTTTCCTCGTCTGTTCTTCAACGAAAACTTGACGCGGTTGAACCGGGAGCTTTTCCGGTTGGCCCGCTCCAAAGGAAAGGAAAATGGATATAAGTTCGTGTGGACGAGGAACGGAAAGGTTCTAGCAAGAAAATCTGAGGGAGCACCTTTCATTCGAGTTGAGAAATTCTCGGATTTGGATAGGATTGCCTAGACATGGCTGGCATAGAGAGTATGAAATGCACTGATTTTGCGGATGTAAACAGTTTTTTTTTCTGATGCCTCCACCAGCAGTTTCAAAGTTGCGCATGTGAACATTCGCAGCCTTCGGAAACACTGGAATCAGTTTTATGCCATCATTTCATCATCTCGCCTAACGTTCGATGCTTTTGTACTTACTGAAATTAATATTCCTGCCGAGAGCA
Source organism: Dermacentor variabilis (assembly GCF_050947875.1). Lineage (NCBI taxonomy): Eukaryota > Metazoa > Arthropoda > Arachnida > Ixodida > Ixodidae > Dermacentor > Dermacentor variabilis. The sequence continues at coordinate 231,855,041 of NC_134569.1, read as the reverse complement.
TTCCACAGTATTCATTGCCGGGTTTCCAAGGCTTCTCGTACACGCGTCCAAGCAGAAAAGGAGGAGGCATTGCAGTTTTTATAAGTAACAGATGGGCAGCTTCACAGTTAACGTTTTCCTTTTCCCAAGCTGAAGTGATATCGCTGCGCTTGAGCACACCTGTTTTTTCGGTGATTCTGTTATCGGTGTACCGACCTCCTAGTTTTAATGCGCGGCTTTTCTTATCCGAACTCGATTCCACATTGTCAACCTTATCGCTCGAGGAACACGTGTGTATCACAGGTGATATCAATATTGACCTTTTGCGTCCTACTGTAGGCTTGGTCGCAGATTACCTCGATAGCCTTTCCAAATGGGGCTTGGAATGCGTCATTTATGAAGCGACTCGTGAGGAATTTCTGGCTCGTAAGCTCACTGTGTCCTGCATTGATCACGTTATCGTTCGTGCTCAAAATCTAGCCATAAAATCAGCTATTGTAGAAATTAAGCTTGCTGACCACTATTTAGTTTGCGCCTCAATGAGTTATCCAGATACTGCGACCGCGCCCACAGATTCTAAAAAACTAATTTCAGTGCTTGATCCGAAAATATTTGATAATCTGGTGGCTCAATATGACTGGCAATCTTTTTTAGCAATAGAGTCTCCTGCTGCCATATATGATAAACTCGTGGAAGTGTTCAAAAACTTAAAAGATAGTGCTACCCGAACAATACATATCAAACAACGTAACGTGGATAACAAGTGGATGTTGTCTGTCATACTCGCAGCAATAAAAGAAAAAGACTTACTGTGGGCCCAATGCAAGCGTGCCCCGAATTGTGCAGACCTACGGGCCCAATTTAAGCTGCTCAGAAACAAAGTTACTGCCATGATCCGCTCCGCAAAGCGAATACATTTTCGAGACAAATTTAAAGCCGCTAGTTACAGCAGTAAGAAAACATGGTCGTTAATTAACAGCTTTAGAGGCACTAATACGCGAGCTGATATAATGAATTATTTTCCTTCCAATTTATCCAGCGGCAGACAGAATATTTCTGATGAGTTTAATAATCACTTCTCTCGTGTAATGAGAAACGCAAACCTGCAGGTAGATTCTTGTACTTTGCGTCACAGCATTAGTGAATCGGCATATCTGCCTTCAATTTCTCAGGAAGAGCTGAGGTCGATTATATTCAATTTAAAATGTAATAAATCTCCTGGAATTGACGGCATTTCCATTAATGAGTTGCGCAGAACATATGAATACATCCAAGAAGTTTTGCTAACACTACTTAATCGCATAATTTCAAGTGGTGAAATTCCTGTAAAACTGAAAACAGCGAAGGTTATACCTCTTTATAAAAGCGGTGCACGTAATAAAATTGAAAACTATCGCCCCATTTCAATTCTGCCTTCTATCGCTCAAATACTTGAAAAACACTTATTGTTAACAATGACAAGCTTTCTGGACGCCCACAGCATTTTGTCGCCTAGTCAGTATGGTTTCGACCCGGCAAAAGCACTCAAACCCTTCTGGAAGATTTATCCGATCAGTTGAATATAGCTTTCGATAATAACAAAGTTGCTTGTGCGCTCCTTCTTGATTGTAGCAAGGCTTTTGACAGTGTTCATCATGGTCTGCTGTTAAATAAGCTTTTCTTGTTAGGATTTCGGGGTGCTTTCTGGTCGTTGTTAGCAAATTTCCTTCGGGGTAGGCGTCAGGTCGTCTCAGTTGGGGAAGTTCATAGTGCATTCTCTACTATTAATGCTGGAGTTCCGCAGGGATCTATACTCAGCCCATTATTATTTAATATTTTTGTAAATGACCTCTCTAGCGTGATACCCGTTTCTCTTTATCAATACGCCGATGATACGATGATCGTAACTACCGCCCACAGCTACTATGATGCGATTGCTTCTTTACAGTCTGCTGCCACAAAAGCTATGGATTGGTTTCAAAACAACCTAATTACTATAAATGTATCTAAGACGCAATTAATCTGCTTCCATAATCCTTTAAGGAGAGTAGCCCTTGACTATCCTCTTGTTTTGCATTCTTCAGATTGTTCAGCTTGTTCTTGTAGACCTTTAAAGTACTCACCTGTTGTAAAATACCTTGGTTTATATCTTGATAGCGACCTTTCTTGGAACAGTCACCTTGCTTACGTTTGTAAAAAGCTTCGCGCCGTATCCTGTTTACTGTACAATATAAGATACTACATGCCCTTATCAGTAAGGAAAACTATAACACATGCTTTAGGCTACAGTCTACTCCGGTATGGAATAACAATTTACGGGCACTGTGCTGTCCGCTGGCACAACAGAATAAATGCGATACTGCACTCCCTCTTAAAAAACATATCTTATGATCTGAACCTGAATACTGACACAGACCGTTTCAAAGTACTTTCGATGCCGAATTTCAATGATCTTTTAATGCAAACGGTTGTTTTGAAACACTTCTGGTGCAGTCAATTCCTAGTTCCATACACAGCTTCCCGATGCTTAAGGCCCAGGGACCCCTTTTGGAGGCCACGTTGTTCCACAAGGTACGGCACTAGAGCTCGGGCCCATTATGTGCCCACCTACTTCAATAAATTACCGCACAGCACATTTTGTGCAAAAACAAAATATAAGTTAAAGAGACTACTAAGGAGTGTCTGTTCGTAAAGACGTACTTGTTCCATTTATTTACCGTTACTGCTTGTGTTTTATGCATGTGGTTGTGCCATTCCTTTGCACCATGACGGTCAGTCTGGTATATGGTTAAACATCATCTCACGGTAATTTTTGTTCACACGCATTGCTGTACTTCTGTGTTTCATTATGCTCAATGAAATTTCTGTTCATAGACACTAAAAATTCTAATTACCTTTTTTGGTGTTCTATACTTAAGTTCGCTGCTTATAACTGGCATATCAATGTAACGTGTATGGTTTTGCTGCCTGCCAGGCACTGCCGCTCAAGCCTTCAAAGGCTTTGGCAGGCCTGTATGAATGTACTGATTTGATTATTGGCAATAAAAGTATTATTATTATTATTATTATTATTATTATTTTCGGGCACGCGCGTTTTGAACGCTAGCTGGCACGCGCTAGGCCGGCTGCGCTACTCAGCACCTTTCTTTTTGCTTCTGCTGCTTAATCGCGCGCGGTCTTAATGCGAAATCGGTTCTTTAATTAAAGTGATTGCAAACGATCTTTACAAGCCTCCATCGAATCTCTGGCACGTGGAATTTCCTAATGTTTATTTCGCTTTATATAAATGCTCGTTCCGGGCCTTTTGTGCGTTCAGGCAACGTTGTGGTGCCAGATAAGCAGCAGAAGTTCCCGTACGAAGCTCCACCGGATGACATCAGCTGAGAGAAGTAAATCACAAGAATGTGCCATTTTGGTATTTAGAACTTAGATGGATACTGCGTGTAGAGGAGAAACGTGAGAAAGTGGCGAATGGGCGACAGTACAAACAAAAGCCATTTACATTTACATGCATGGCATTGAAAATACCAGACTCATTCTAAGTCGTAGTATAAATTATGAAGAAAACATGATTTCCAAGCAATCCCCCATTCCCGGGCATCATTTCTTGCACATTAGGAGTACAAATGCACGGGCAACTGCGCGTTTCCAAAACAACTTGGCCTCAGCCGACACAATCGCATCCTACAAACACAGGTGGCCACAACACAGGCTCACAGCCCGGCCATACTGGACGCTTGTAGAATGCCTTCTACTCGCGCTCAAGAGAAATGCGTGGGTTCAAAATCTGTTTTCAGTCGTACAGAAGACAGAATTTTCGTGTTCTTGGTTTTTGAGCTCCCGGGCGTTATCTTTTGCGCATTCTGCCGGCGCAAGCAACACACTCCAATGTTATCACTCATGGCACTCGCTGTGTCGCAACCAAAGGCGCGGCGAGTTTGCATCAATAGTATCCTAAAAAGTAACCAATTAATGAAAGTAATTTTGAGGCTCAGAGAATACGTCATGAACCTTTGTACCAGTAAGATTCAGTACACGCAGAACTGCGGGACACGACCAAGCTGCTTTTCGCTAACTGTGTCACCACGCCGGGCGCGGCCATTGTTTTTGAAAAGTACCCCACAGTGTCATGAGATTAGTAACAATAATGTTATGGGTCCGACAAAGTGCCAAAACTTGTCCCGGTAAGATTCAGTGCCCGCGAACCTGCGCCACACGGCCGAGGTGCTTTTTGGCAACTCTGTAACAAAGCTCGGTGCGGCGAGCGTGCCCAAAAGCTACCGAAATAAGTTTTAATGATGTTGGGGCTGATAGAAAGCGTCACAAGCATCTCCCATTTCCTTCTCTATGCGGCGCTCAATTATATATATATTTTTTAAATCCACATAAGACTTAGTTCCACCTACCCTCACTAGATGTCAGCAACACAAAACTCAAGGTTTGGTTTCGGTTTTTGTTTTTAAGTGGTGCTCTTCAAATATTATATTTTCCATTTTTCCTTCATAAAATGTAGCAATGTGTTGCTCATTTCTTAAATCACAACATCAATAGTGACATTTTAATCCGTAGACAACATAACAACAAGCATGTGCATATGTTTGTGTTATGTTAAAAATATAAAAAGAAAGATAAATATTTTTGGACGTTGTGGTATAGACATACTCAGGTAATCTGCATATGGCACCATCACCATTATGTGGAACTTCACGGCAATGTGCATACCTAACCGAATGGGCAAAATTTTAGAAAATGTTATTTAAATGTATTGACCGAGTCTCAACAAGTATCAACTGACTGCGCCGAGAGGGTGCTCCCTTGTAAAAACTAATGTATATATGACACTCAGTCGAAACATTGGTGGTGCGTTGAAGCAGTGTTTTGTTAAGGGATGGGCGGTGATGCCAGACGACAGAAGCAAATGGATTGGCACCTTCTCATAGAGGGCATGTCGACTTAAAAAGCGCAAAATTTAAACCGCAAAGCGATTTATTACAGCTGGAGTTGCAACGCAACTGCATCGCGAGTGTCATTCAGTACATTTGCATGCGCATCTTTTTGTGAGGCAGCAGGTAGGAGAGGGCGCGTATATGCGTGTGCACACCTTCAGCGTGTGTGCGTCTGCACTTACATTTGCGCATGTACCTGTGTTTTTGTGTCCGTATTTGAATCTGCGCTCGCATGAGTGCGTGTATGCGCGTGCGAGCATACGTGCATTTGTGTGCTTGCATTTCCGTGTGCTTGCGTACATCTTTCTGGGTGTGCGCATGCTTGGGCGCGTGTGAATATGTATGTGGGCGATCAGGTGTCGTATCTTGGTGTGTGCGTTTCTGTGTATGCACGTGTGTGTGCGTGTATTTATGTGTGTGTTAGCGAGTGAACATAACCGGTTAACGCATACGTTAATAATAATAATATTTGGGGTTTTACGTGCCAAAACCACTTTCTGATTATGAGGCACGCCGTAGTGGAGGACTCCGGAAATTTTGACCACCTGGGGTTCTTTAACGTGCACCTAAATCTAAGCACACGGGTGTTTTTCGCATTTCGCCCCCATCGAAATGCGGCCGCCGTGGCCGGGATTCGATCCCGCGACCTCGTGCTCAGCAGCCCAACACCAACGCATACGTTGAAGCCCCTGAAGAAGGATCACGGGGAGTCATATCTGGGTTTGACCCCAACGCTCCCGCGCAAGAACTTGGGGCCCACCTTCACGTCCACACGTAGGGGATGGAAATCTTACAGGGAAGAATGCTGGGCAGCATCAAAACAGCCTGCATAACATTCAACAGCAATTTCTTCTACAGATTTATATACTATTGCGGCGAAGAAATGGACTGCTACGCTCGTAAACTCACCCAACAAATCTGTCACCTATGTTACAACGTCGGACACAGACCTGATGTGCGTCGCGCACCAAACTCCCCGGTATGCAGGCTCTGTGGGACTCCCAATCCACCTGAGGACCACAACTGCACTCTATGTTGCGACCTATGCGGTGGCGCACACCGCACCGGCGAGCGCGATTGTAAGAAGCGACTTAAGTCCGACAGACTCCGTCAAGCCAGGAACAGGACCAGGCTCAGCAGAGCGGACCAACCAAAATCGCCCACTCAGAAGCACCCAAGATGGTTCTGCTCAGAGAGGCATGCCTCCACGGACTGCTGCTCCCGCTTTCGCTCTACCTCCCAATCACGTGCCGGACGACAACTACGGACACCCCGCCACCATCACCTCAACGACGCGGAGAGGCAAGCAACCCTAAACAAGGGAAGAACCCAGTACCAGGCCAGATGACCCCACGCCGAAGCCAAGACTCAAGACCAGCCAAGCAGCTACAGCCTACTGGACCACAATACAAATCACAGGTGAGCTGGGCAGCTGCAGCCTGCCAAAATAATTTTTAACAAAGGTAATAGCTCCGACATGCAGGCCACTCCCGCCGAAATCTTCCAGGTAAAACTAACTATTAACAATCAGGCTAAAACTATCGCCGAACTAGAGCACCCCAAGTGCATTCACTGTGCTACAGCTGAACCCCAGCATTCAGCTAGCAATCCCACTAAGCGAAACGCGGAAGAATGCGACGTAAATAACTCCTACTGAGATGCAGGTTCTGACGTTAAACGGCTCAAGCTCCTAATTACCTGTTCCGCCTCCCGCGTCGAGACACAGCTACAGCAGCAGCAACAACAGCTCCAGAACATTAACTCTAGGCTCGACGCCAACGAGAAGAACGTAGACAGCTATGATACCCGCCTTACCCACGCAGAATCCACAACCTTTACTGCGCCGGGAAGACCCAGACCGTAGCTGGCTACGCCATATAAAAGACCAATCACAGCGCCCACCACTCTAACTGGAGTGGAAACCCAACCCCCCGACCATGGCGTCGAGGCCAGAAATAAAAATCTGGCAATGGAACTACAGGCAAACCCGTCAAAAATTTGATAACCTCCTGTAGTATATGAAATCGCTGGACCCTCAGGATGTGATAGCCCTCCAGACAACGGGATTCCACGTTAAGTTAGCTGGATAGAAAGCATTCAATACCACGCGTAAACGACAGTACAAACCGTTTTAGTCCAACGTGACTTCTCGGTATTAAAACATACCTTTAGCGACATAGACATAGATCACGTCCTCCTCGAACTACTCCTGCGTATTAGGACATGCTCTAGCCTCTTCATTATAAATTTATATAGCCGGCCTGTAGAGCGTAGGCAGAATTTCGGCCACCTCATTTTGCAGGCCAGTAAGCCTTGCAAGTTTACTGGCTTGCAAGGCCTCATTGTCGTGGCGGATACCCCACACAAATGGGGATACCGCTCGAGTACACCAAAGGGCAACAATATACTAACCCGCGCCCAAAATGAGGATTCACATTGATAAATGGCCCTCTTATCGCGACGAGGATAAGATCGAGTGTCGCGGTAGGCACATCACCCGACCTCATCTTCCTCGGCAATGTCCAAAATCCGCCATGAACGAATACCGGGAGACCTTCGGCAGCAATCTTTGCATCCTAAGTGCTACAATCCATGCAAGCCCGCAACGCCGAAAGCGCAGAGAGGACGCGCAATTACAGTGGGACCAGTTTTGCAGCCTACGGGAGCAAATAGCGCCGCACACGATCACAGACATCAGAGACTGAGCATAAGTGCTACTAGAGAATGTAGGCATTGTCACCTCCGTTATAGCAGAGGAGGGAGGTCTACACGAGATAGATAGCCAGCTCCTTCATCTTTGGGAAGCGTGCAACAGCGTTTTAAAACGCTGGAAAATGCAAAGATTTAATCGAAAATTTCGAAAGAAGGTAGGTCCCACTCGACAGGGAAATAGAGGCCTATGCGCAGAAGCTTTTGAGGAAGCAGTGGGAACAGCTATGTAACGACAGGCAGGGAAATCTCGGCATGGCGAACACTTGCCACCTACTGAGACACCTCATAGACCCCGCCAAAAGTAAATTTACAGAAAGCGAAAATCTAACTAAAATAGCCCACCAATACCCAGGAACCGACTCTGACCACTTTAAAAAATGAGAGGCGAGGAACAATTATTACACACCATCTATCTCTCATCTGGATTACAACGAAAAGGTCAACCCGGACGTAGAAGCTTCTATACTGCAGGCTGAGGTCCGCGCAGCCTTAAGGCAGCTCCGTACCAGATCAGCCCCCGGCCCAGACATGGCACCAAACAACACTCCTAAATTTAGACGACGGGTCCGTCAGTGCCTTCACTGCTTACCTGGGATAGCGGTCAAGTACCTCAAACGTGGACCACACCAAAATTATATTTACTTCCAAGCCGGACAAAAAATTAGGTTTGGATAACCTGCGCCCTGTCTCTTTTACGTCATGTGCAGGGAAGGTAATGGAACACGTTATCCTGAACCGAATGCAGAAATACAACGAAGATAACAATCTCTTTGTTGCCAACATGATTGGCTTTCGAGAGGGACTGTTCACACAGGATATCATGCTGCGAATTCAGCATCAAATTTTGAAGACTAACACCGGGGGGGAGGGGGGGGGGCAACCGTGGAAATTGTTGGCGTCAACGTCACAAAAGCGTTTGACCGAGTCAAACACTCCCAAATGCTCATTTGGCTGCACAACTTATGTGTGGGAGACAAGGCCCGCAGGTACATCCGTAGCTTTCTGACCAATAGAACGCAGAGATCTTTCTAGGCGACCTTAGATCCAACACTATAATAATAGGAAGTAGGGGCACACCTGAAGGATCTGTTTTGTTCCCTTTCATCTTCAATGTCGCCATGTCCCTGCTTACCGAGATACTTGACCATATCCCTGATGTTCACTGCAGTTTCTACGCGGACGACATTACAGTCCGGGTTCACAGAGGGAATGATATTGTGTGGTGCTTTATGGTGCAAAGGCCAGGTATGGCCAAAGAGCGCCATAACGAGTGGTAATATTAACGGTGCATTGCGAATGGCATGGACAATAAATTCCTCATGGTAGACGTGACATGGCTGTATAAGGGCCTAAAACCAGTCGCTGTAAATGGCGTAAAATAGATAGGTGCATATATAGGTGCATCTATAGATGCAGTCATACAGACGCAGGTTTACGCGCAAGTGCGCGTACTTACATGTTCCCCCCAAAAGTCCGAGCTTCTGCTACGTGGTCCCATCCACGTGCAGAGAAGGCGCAGTGTCCCCACCATTTCATAATATTAGCGGGGGCGTAACCAATGCCACGAGTTAACACCATCAGGATTTTTCGCTGCCTAATTCCGGACAACGGATTAAATACTGAGACCATAAACAAACAGAACACGCAGGTACAGGAAACACTTCATTCACTGCACATAATTTGTAATGATCATTCAGGGCTAAAGGAAGCTGAGTTCATTAGTCTGGTAGATGCGTTTAGTAAAAGCCGTATATTATACACAACGCCTTAACCTACGAAGTGTAGAAAAGAACAAGGCAGAAGGTATGATACGGAAAGCTTACAAGGCTGCCCTTGGCCTACCAGTATATACAACTGAGAAACTCCTTGCGTTGGGGGCGCACAACACACTCGATCAGCTCACTGAGGTTCACCTCATAAACCAATATGAGCGTCTCTCACGATTCGCTCCAGGTAGAACCATCCTGCGAAAAATCCTGAATACAGTACGAGACATTGATGTCCCCCAAAGTCAGTATAGACCTTCTACACTGGAAATACATCCATGTACTCCCCTTGCCGAGAAATATGCACCCCACTCACGATGAGGAGCGCCGGCTAGCAGGGGCCCAAGCACTGCACAAGCAACATCGCAATAACGTAGATGTAACATATGCAAATGCATCGCCATATAAAGCTCGTAGTGCCCATGCCGTGGCCGTGGTAGACTACAGTGGCGCTATCATATCCGCAGGCACGATTAAAGTCCACAGCATTGAGTGTGCGGAGCAGGCAGCCATCTCCAAGGCAGTCGCCTCTTCCAGCTGCGCGAATATTATCAGCGACATCAAGTCAGCTGCGCGCAATTTCTCTAAGGGGCGTATCCCCGCCGAGGTTTACAATATCCTGAAACGAAGCTCATATCGGCGCCCCGTCATGACTATCTGGGCACCGACTCATTCCCAGGAACAGGAAAGCGCCGGGAACGAAGTGACCCACTCCATCGCGTGAGATTTTACCGACTGCGCTCTTAGCCACGATGACTTAGCATCGGTGAGCGATGGTTCCTATCCAGGAGATCATCTCCAACTATCGCCTGAGTGGGAAGCTATACCCTGCAGGTGATGAATCGCTAAGTAAAAGACTATTCGCCAACCTAAAGCTATATTCGTGAATTTATCCTAAGGAATACTCTGAAGTCTGCCCCTGGTGCCAAGATAGACAAGCGGACATTAATAACATAATATGGGCCTCTCTGGCCAACCCCCCGCACCGAAAAATTGCAATAATAAATTCCACGCATTGGGAGGCTGCTCTGCTCAGCTCGGACCCAGAAGAAAAACATCGGGTTTTCCAGCGGGCTGAGGAGGCCGCATGGGCCTATGGGCTCCTGGCTGCTTAATGACTTTTTGATTCTTGTTGCCAATAAGCTTTACGCACTTACGAAAACACCTCCGCCGCGGGTCGGGCCGCTACTGCAGTACCTTCGGAATCGACCCACGTATCTTGAGCGCTTAACGCCTGTTTCACCTCCGCCACGGGTCGGCCAGGCATTGTACTATCTTTCGGGATCGGGTCACATGTGCGGTGTGCTTAACGCCTTCTTCACCTCCGCCGCGGGTCAGGCCGGTATTGCACTATCTATGGAATCGACCCAATCGATCCACGTATGGGTCGTGCTTGACGCCTGTTTCAGCTCCGCCACGGGTCGCCTCAGCATTGCACTATCTCCGGGATCGGCTCACGTCTGGGGTGAGATTAACGCCTGCTTCAGCGCCACCGCCGGTCAGGCCGGTATGGCACAATCTTCGTGACGGGCCCGCTTATGGGGAGTGCTTAATGCCTACTTCACCTCCGCCGCGGGTCGGCCCGGCGTTTAACTATCTTCAGGATCGGCCCACGTACGGGGTGTGCATAACGCCTGCTTCACCTCTGCCGTGGGTAGGGCCGGTAGTGCACTATATTCGGGATCGGCCAACTTGTGGCGACTGCTTAACGCCTGCTTCACATCCGCCGCGGGTCGGCCCGGCATTGCACTATATTTGAGATCGGCCTACGTATGGGGAGTGCCTAACATTTGCTTCACCACCGCCGCTGGTCGGCCGAGTTGCGAAAATTTGATACTTCCCGCAGAGAACGGCGGAAAGCAGGCCACTGATCAAGGTAATGGTGACTGTAAACTGGCACATCATGTTTGTCCTTCGCTTTCACGGGACGTGCATGTGCAATCTGAGTCGCACAATTTGTGTTCCAACGCGAACGGAGCAACCACAGAGTATGAAGCCTTATCCGATTGGACGAGCAGCACTAGTACCGCGAAGCTTCGAGTTCAAGCAACGTCTTTTTCACGTGAGACGTATTTTCTTGCGAACGCAACGAGTATGTGTCATTATAATGCAATGCAAGGTTTTTTGAAGGCTTCAGTAGAAAATTCGAAAGGATATAAGCAATTGTTCCCAGGGTGCTTAGCTCAGATGCGAAATGTAGATCTCCACGAGAAGAGGCTCGGCGAAGGTTTCAGTTTCAAAGTAGTATGTTTCTCGAGAATGCCGTCCAGATAGATATCGTTACGAGGTTAAAAACAGTCAGACGTATATTTGCAGGATATTTACAATAATTGTAGCAGCTGATAAGATGGTAGATAGCGCGCGAAGTCCAGAGCGTCGTCTTCTTCCGACCAAGCTGAAAAATCTTCGTCAGCGCGTCACATAACCTCCGGCGGCTGAAGCACCGGCTCGGTCTGGTTAAGAGGTAGACGAGTGATGTGAGTGAAGACGCGTGACGTGGACCACGTCGGAGCGATGCTGAGCCACGGTTGGCTCAAGAGGGGCGATTTCGTACGTGAGGTCACTTGCTTGACGCAAGACACGGTAAAGACCAGAGTAGCGTGAAAGTAACTTCTCCGAGAGGCCGACGCCTCGCGACAACGACCAAAGGAAAACCTGGGTGCCTGATGTGCGATGGAGGTCACGATGGAGGGCGTCATATAAGCGCCGCTGATTGTCCTGCGTCTCCACAAGTTGACGTCGGGCAATATGGCGTGCTTATTGTGTTTGAGTCGGCTTCACGGGCGAACTCATATGTGGAATTGAGACTAGCAGGCAGAACCGTGTTGGAAGATATCGTAGGGTCGCGACCAAACAAGAGGAAGAACAGAGAGAAGCCTGCCGTATCATGGCAACATGAATTATAGGCGAAGGTAACGAACGGCAGCGCAACGTCCCAGTCGCGATGGTCAGTAGAGACATACATGGACGGCATGTCATTAAAGTGCGGTTAAGACCCTCGGTTAAACCGTTCGTTTGTGGATGGTAAGCAGTTGCAAGTTTGTGTTCAGTCGCGCACGAGTGTAGAATGTCATTGACAACTTTAGACAGAAAGTAGCGGCCGCGGTCGGTGAGGAGCTGTCGAGGGGCCCAATGGTGAAGGATGACGTTCCCTAGGAGGAAGTCGGCGACATCAGTTACACAGCTTGTCGGAAGAGCCCGTGTGATTGCATATCGGGTGGCGTAGTCTGTTGCTACAGCAATCCACTTGTTTCCCGAAGCAGACGTAAGCAAAGGGCCTAAAAGATCAACACCTTCACGGAAGAATGGTTCTGGTGGTACGTCAAGTGATTGGCGGCGACTAGGAAGGAGTGTGGTCGGCTCTTTGCGTCGCTGACAAAGGCCATACGCAGCAACATAACGGCAGATGTCACGTTATAGACCAGGCCAAAAGAAGCGCGGACGTACGTGGTTATAAGACCGTGACACGTCATGGTGACCGGCAGTCGGTACATCATGAAGCTGGGCGGGGACTGTCTGAAGCACATGCTCAGGCACAACGAAGAGCCGGGCAGGGCCGTCCAGGCGCCTCTTAGAGCGGTACAATATACCATCTTGGAGTTCAAACATGCGAAGGGAAGAATCGGGCGTCGTTGTAGTGAGCCGCTTGTAAGGAGGCTTCCCGACGTTGTTCGGCTCAAACATCACGAAAAGCAGCCAAAGAGACAACGGTGACAGGTATGCCGGCCGCAGAAACATCAGGAGGGTCGACAGCATGGCGCGGCAAGCAGTCCGCATCTTGATGTAACCAGCCGGTCTTGTATACAGCTGAATATTTGTATTCTTGAAGGCGCAGAGCGCCCAGCAGGCATAGCGCCCTGAAGGATACTTGAGGGACGAAAGCCAGCACAGAGCGTGGTGATGAGTGATGACTGTGAATTGGCGGCCGTACAAAAAGTAGGGGAATTTACCCACTACCCAAACGAGAGCCAGACACTCGCGTTCGATGACAGAATAATTGCCCTCAGCAGAGGAAAGAAGGCGGCTGGCGTAGGCAATAACACATTCTTGCCCTTGTTGTTTATGTGCCAAGATAGCTCCAATAGCATGGCCACTGGCATCGGTACGGGCTTCTGTTGGAGCTGACGCATCAAAGTGAGCGAGAATGGGCGGGGACATAAGCAGCCCAATCAGCTCGGTTAAAGCACCAGCTTGCTCAGGGCCCCAAATGAATGCAGCGTCTTTCTTGAGGAACTGATTGAGAGGGCGCGCAACGTTCGCAAAATTTTGCACACACCGACAGAAGTACGAGCAAACCCCCAAGAAGCTGCGAACATCCTTGGCACAAGTTGGCACGGGAAAGCCTTTGACTGCCAGTATTTTATCGTGATCAGGGCGTATACCAGAAGAATCGACGAAATGCCCGAGCACAGACATTTCACTACGACCGAAGTGGCACTTGGACGAATTTAGTTGCAGCCCCGCCTGACGGAAAACAGATAGGATCGTCGATAGGCATTCGAGGTGTGTCGCAAAAATCGGAGAAAAAACGATCGCGTTGTCCAGGTAACAGACGCAGATGGACCACTTGAAACCATGTAAAAGAAGGTCCATCATTCGTTCAATTGTCGCCAGGGCATTACATAAACCGAAAGGCATCACTTTGAACTGATACAGGCCATCGGGAGTACAACAAGCTGTCTTTTAGCGGTCCATGTCATCGACGTCAATTTGCCAGTAGCCGGAGCGACGGTGGATGGACGAAAAATAGTGTGCTTCATGCAGGCAATCAAGGGCATCGTCAATGCGTGGCAGCGTACAGAGGTCCCTCTTCGTTACCTTGTTGAGGTGTCGATAATCCACGTAAAATCGCCAGGTAGTGTCCTTGCACCTTCTTTTTAACTAGCACAACAGGGGATGCCCATGGGCTGCAAGAAGGTTCGATGATGTCTCAAGAAAGCATCTTGTCAACTTGATGTTGGATGATGCGTCGCTCAGTAGGTGCGACGCGGTAGGGTCCCCGATGTATGGGGCTCGCATCACCGGTCTTTATGCGATGGTTTACGTCCGACGTTTGTGCTAGAGGGTGCTCTCCAAGGTCGAATATGTCCCAGTGTGAGGCAAGGTGGCAACCTAGTTCTTTAGCACGCTGCGGCGGAAGGTCGGGAGCAATCATTTTTGTTAGGGCATTCTAGTTTGAACGGACAGTGGGCGAAGCAAAAGCTTAACACGAGGAGTTGTTAACAAGTAAAAGCCGAAATGTGGTAGTCTCTGCCTGGCGTTATTTGCGCCAGGGATATTTCGCGTGGGAGTACTTCCGTACGAAGTCCAAAGTTCACAAGCCGAAGCAGGACGTGTTGTCCGAAATGGTAATGACGGTGTGATGAAAAGCGACGTTATGCGAGAGCAGGACATCCGGATTAGGGTATACGATGTAGTTAGCGTCTGGTATAGGTGGAACGAGGGAGACGATAGTGCTCCTATGTATAGGAGCACTATCGGGAGGGTCAATAGCAGCAGGTAGAGCGAGTTACACAACACCAGCAGAATAGTCTATCAAAGCGGAATGCATAGACAGAATGTCAAGGCCCAGGATGATGTCGTGAGGGTACTGGTTAGGAAAATTTAATAAAACAGAAGTATGATGTCCGGCAACACTCACACGAGCCGAACACATGCCAATAACGGCTGGTGTTCCACCGTCGGCGACTCGAACCACAGGCGACGGAGCAGGAGTGAGGACTTTCTTGAGACGATTCCGAAGCTGAGAATTTATCACAGATACCTGCGGGCCAGTGTCAATCAGTGCCGTAACAGGTACGTCATCCATGTTCACTTTAATGATGTTCCTATCTGTGGGCAAGGTCAGAAGAGGATTTTTGTGTCGGTCGGTTTGGCAGCATCACCTCCAGGTTCTGTATCCGTCAGTTTTTCGGAAGGGTGCGACGGAAGGAGCTAGGGTACGGTCATCGACGAGATAGGGGCGATCGGGAGAAGCAGCAACGTGGCGAAGGAGGGCGGCTAGAGCGGGTAGGCAGAGAAGTGTCGCCAGAATTTACTGGCTCCGTTTGCTAAGGGGGGGGGGGGAGCTGAGGAGCAGCATGAGAGCCGTAGGATGGGAGGTAGGGACAGGGGTTCGAATTCCACGAAGACCGGCAGTGACGTCAAATATGGCCGATACTGCCACAAGTAAAGCATATAGGCTTGTCGTCTGGAGTGGGCCATTCGGCCGGGTTGCGATACCGCGTTGGGGCATTCAGGCTGCCGGTTCGTATGATAGTACTGGTCGGAATGTAGTCAGGCTGATTAACTGAGCAGACGTTGGTCAAACCAACGTTGGCCGATTCTTGGAGCACGACAGTCTATCAGTGAGACGGGCGCCTGGCAATTGTCGGGGCCATGAGTTTGGATTGTGACAGTAGATGCGGCTTCTATTTCACGTCGGATGATATGTAGGATGTCATCAGAGCGATTGGGCGTAGGCGGGCTGCGGAGGTCTTTGCAGGGGGACGTAGCAGCCGTGTTGGGAAGGCGGGGAAATGTTTGGGCAATGCGGCGACTCTTAGCTTCTTCAAACCGCCGGCATTCGGTAATAATGGTTTGCACAGTTGAAGAATTCTAAAACACAATGAGGTGCAAAGCATCATCTCCTAAGCCCTTAATGATGTGTGCAACTTTATCAGGTTCGGACATCTTCGGTCCACATTGCGGCACAGAGTGAGCACGTCTTGGATGTACGTGAGGTAGGATTCAGTGCATGTCTGGACACGCGAAGCGATGTCTTTTCGGGCTCCGCGCTGACGTCCAACAGGCTTGCCAAACAAATCTTTGAGCTTCTATTTACAAATGCTCCAGCTGGTAAGTTCCTGCTCGTGGGTCTGTAATCAGACGCGTGCCGTGCCCGCGAGGTAAAATATCGAATTAGCGAGCATGATAGTCTGATCCCAGTAGTTGCTGGAGCTCACCCCCTCATATAGTCGAAGCCAGTCTTTAACAACAGGGTCGTCGGTGCCAGAAAAGTTTTCTGGTTTGCGGGGTTGTGCTAGAATGACGGTGGGCGTGGGTGCCGACGAGCCCGACGCATCCTCGTGTTGTGCTGGCATTGTAGATGCAGCCAAAGAGCGCCCGCTGCGTAAATCCGTCTTCATAATGATTCTGCAACCTCCACCAAAAGTTTTAAGGGGTTAAACGCAGTCAGACGTATATTTGCAGGATATTTAAAATAATCGTAGCGGCTGAGAAAATGGCAGACAACGCGAGAAGTCCAGAGTATCGTCTTCTTCCGACCAAGCTGAATACATCTTCGTCAGCGTGTCGCAATATCCAAGGGCGCAAAACCCAGTGGACAAGGCATGATTTGTAGTTAATTGCGGGCACAGTGCACTCAATTACTCATTTACCGCTTGAAGATAACGGCCACTATGACCACACAGCGACGGTCGCCGAAATACTATGCATGCAAGCGCTACGCCCCAGAGAATACGGCGGGCTCTGCCAGTGTGGCCAGATCACCAGGCATTTCAAATATCCACTATTTTCAGAAACATAGCTTACTTTGTGTATTTTGTGGCAATGGAGTACACGATCCACGATGTGCTGGTTTAGGCCGAGTTTATTGGTTTCAACACCGAGAACAGGCGTAGGCCTAGTTGCGCATCAAGCGTCATATGCAGCTTCTCTGGACACGAGCCAACTAGCGCCCCAAGCTGCCCCGTACGTAGCTAGCGCCTTTTCAATGGAATGAGTGGATTTTTTGCGAAAAACAAAAACTGGATGTCGATTATTGAAAAAGGCAGGTGACAGACGTGTTCTGGAAGACAATCCACACGAGCCAAATGCAGTGATCACGCTGTGGCAACTAAAATTCTGTTACCAGAGTGGCTAAATATTCAGCAATACTAACCTGTGGAAAGGACAAAAATTTGTGCTCCATTTTTGAGAAAAGAAGGCCCCTGTGTGAAAACTCCGGCGTCGATCATAAAAGTCGCAGCAGCGTATGTATTCCGGAGACTCAGCTTTCGATTGATGTCTATCTCGACTCCATACACATGGCGTAACAGTGTTCCCAAGAGCGATTTTTGAAACATAGTCGGTGCAAGTTCACGTGTTATCTATGAAAACCCAAGGGGTGCAGAAACGTTGGGAGCCGTGGCCAAGTCGTTTAACCGCTCGCACCTATCGTCCCGCGTCATGCTGCGTGATGCTTTATTTTTAAGGCCACGTAGGGCTCAGTTCGACAGTGTCGCATCAGATGGGCGAAACTCAAAACTCAAGATTTGGTTTTAGTTTTGGTTTTTTTCAGGAGTGCTTTTCAAATATTATATTGTCTATTTTTGCTTCCTAAAACATAGTAATGGGTTGCTTATTTGTGAAGTCGCTTTTATTATTAGATTTTATTCCTTGGACAACATAATAACAAGCATGCGAATCTCTTTGCATTACGTTAAAAAAAATGCTATCGTGCCTTGTAGCATGCACATACTCAGGGATTTTGGACATTCCATCTTTACCATCCTGTCGAACTTCACAACAATGCACATGCGTAACTGAATGGGCAAAATTTTAAACAATTTTATTTCTATGTAATAGCTGAGTATCAACAAGCTTCAACTGTCTGCGCCAATAGGTTGTCCTTTGTAACGACATGTGCATTTACGCCACTTAGTCGGAACATTGGTGGTGCGTCAAAGCATTGTTTTGGTTGGGGAGGGGCGGGTATGTCACACGACACGAGCAAATAGTTTTGCACCCTCTCAGCAGACCGCACATAGACTTGGAGAAGCGCAAAATTTAAACCGCAAAGCCGCTTATCACAGCTGGAGCTTTGAATAGTAATAGCAGAACGAGTGTCATGCAGTCCGTTTGCACGCGCACGTTTTTGTCAGGCAACAGGGGAGGAGAGGGAGTGTTTACGGATGTGGCACACCTTGAGCGTGCGTGCGTGCGCACTTGTACTTGCGTGCGCGCGCGTTCGTGTTTCAGTATTTGAATACGCGTGCACACAAATGCGTGTATGCATGGACGAGCATACGCGTGTTTGTGTGCGCATGTAATTCTGTGTGCGTGCCTGAGCGTGTGATAATGTTTATACGGCCGAGCATTTGCCATCTCTTTGTGTATTTGCGTTTGTGTGAGTGTACGCGAAGATGTGCACATATTTGTGTTTGTGTTTATTATAGAGTGATAGCTTATTTAAACTCATATTTACATCTACGAGACAAGAACGAATGACATTGCATTTATAGCATTATCTCTTTCTAAAAGCGAAATAAATGCAAAAAAAAGAAAACTCAGTGCCCTTCTACTCTGTGAAGAAGTATGACCAGCGAAGTATGCGTACGTGGGCCCCTTAATAGCAAACGGTACTCCCACCGCGGGTCGGCCCGGTATTCCACTATCTTCGGGATTGGCCTAGGTATGGGGAGTTCTTAACAGCTGCATCACTTCCGCCGTGGGTCGGCCCGACAATGCACTATCTTCGCAATTTTGTTCTACACGCGGACGCGAGTGAGGGGAAAACCCGCCGTGGTTGCTCAGTGGCTATGGTGTTGGGCTGCTGAGCACGAGGTCGCGGGATCGAATCCCGGCCACGGCGGCCGCATTTCGATGGGGGCGAAATGCGAAAACACCCGTGTGCTTAGATTTAGGTGCACGTTAAAGAACCCCAGGTGGTCAAAATTTCCGGAGTCCTACACTACGGCGTGCCTCATAATCAGAAAGTGGTTTTGGCACGTAAAACCCAAAATATTATTATTATTATTATTGCGGGGAAAGTAGTCCTTAAAAGGAAGCTTTAGCTCGGATATTCCTATCTAAATACACGTGAAACATAATTCGTTTTGCCCGGCAACCACTGCAACAAATTTGACGACGTTTGTTGCAATTAAACTTAAACTTAAAATCTTGTGACTTTGGTTTCAAATATTTGGTTTAGGTCAAGATTTCTTTATTAAAAAGTGAAAAATATCACAAATTTTCAGAAAGCTAAACTATAATGTTTAGAACTCTGTTACTGGGCAATGAAAAATTATATCCCAATTCTGTGCATTGCATTTAACAGTACAGCGAAACCTGACAAAATTGATATATTACACATGAAACTCGAAAAATTGAATAATATGGAAATACAGCTTTTGCAGAACCCTTTTACTCAACGTAAGAGTTCATATAAGATATAATTTGACATGACGAATTTGTCCGCTTTGAATGATCTAGTTGATACTGTTGACAGAACCGTGTATTTGTTCTTGATGCAGAGCTATTAATTTGTAAACTTCGTGCTTCTATTTTGTTTGAACTTTCAAATTTTGAAAATATTTTAAACAAAATAGAATTTCCGCTTCCAACAGTCACATTAGTTTGCCTTTTTCTCTCAAATCCAACAAATTTCATTAAAACTGGTCTAGGGCTTAACTCAGAAAAGCGCTCCTGCGTTTTACATCTATTTGAATAGGCCGCGTCGGAGTTGGGCCCGAGCTAACGCGCCCTCTTAACGGGTTCGCTACAAAAAGAAAGAGAGAAGAAAAAAATGCCTCAGCCGTGAATATCGCGGCCCCAGATTTCGTCACAATGACACATTCACTATCGGCGTGGTTTCGTGAGCAGCTACCAAACTGTTGACTTTCGTTAACTTCGTTCCCCCAGCGGCAACGCATTGTCTTGATGCCAACGACACGCTATATCTGCGCTATCATTGCGTCATGCAATTCTTCTGCGACCAAGCAAGCTTTCGGCGCCCCACGTTCGCTGCTATGACACTAAAACTTTAAGCTGGTTGCTTTCGAAAAAACAATGCGAATAAAAATAGAAAGCAGACTACCCACAAAGAATATGCTCACGGGGCCATACTATTGATGACAGCATCACAAAATGCCAGGTGCAGTCAGGTTG
Source organism: Dermacentor variabilis (assembly GCF_050947875.1). Taxonomy (NCBI): domain Eukaryota; kingdom Metazoa; phylum Arthropoda; class Arachnida; order Ixodida; family Ixodidae; genus Dermacentor; species Dermacentor variabilis. Next base: position 231,834,790 of record NC_134569.1, on the reverse strand, counting down.
ACTTTACAGGTTTGCAAGGATTGACTGACGGGCTACTTGGTTTAGTTTCACAGAAAGAACAGCGCTTCTAGTTGTTAGCGCAGTGTGTGTGCGTGGTTCCTCCTTTCTGTTTCGCCTTGAACTGCTTTTCTTTCTGTGACTACAGACGCTCTTTTTCTGTGTCATTTACGCTTTCCAAGAGTGTTTACATCGAAAACTTTTGTTCGCGTGTCTCTTACAGACGCATGTTTAATCGGAATTTCTGCGCTCGGCTGGATAATCTCGAGAACGGGCTCCAAACTGCTCAGTTTCTTTAGCCACCTAAGATCAATAATTGGAAACCGAATTAACGTACCTTTGTTAATTACACACACAACTTCTCCGCTTGCTCCGCATCCAGAGGTTACCAATCAGAACACTCGAATGATAAAATGATGCCACCAGTACTTGTATTGGTTAATTAGTTTTGTTTTGTGCAATTAAAAGCAACCGGCGTATTGCTGGTGCTGTGGCATTCTTACAAAGCAAGTGTGAACGCTTGGACAGGTTATCTTGGCGCAAATAAACTTCATGAACTTAAGCACATGCACCCAACCGTGCACTCCTGCCTTTATAACCGATTCTCCTACATTGTAATAGAAGCACCTCAGCGCTACGGTACATCACACAAGGTGTGCGAGAACATTGTGTGCTCTCCCAATTAGATTTCTGAGCATTGGCGGTATCAGGGTCGCTTTCCTGGCATCATAAGGAATAAAAACAGCTGCCTGGTGGAAAGCATTGAATACAATTTCAGTACTTCATAACATATGCATCAGCGCAGATATGTACGTTAGAACGAAAAGTTCTGAAATATTAAGATAGGGTTTTGCGGCATATATTTTGGCTGTCAAATGTTAAGATATAAAGAAAATATACTGTGACTTTATGACAATTAATGATGACATAAAATATGAGCTCCGACCCGTGTTGGAACTGGCCCCTGGACTACAGGGCCACATTGAACCATGAAATGCTGGTTTGGTACATACCACTAATTAGAAAGTCTTTAGCGCATAAATTTTTGGCATGTCGGCGCCGCTGTGTAGTCTTGGGGCCCTTTTACTACGAGCACGATGTTTCATCTAATATTCAAAGCAACTGTACCCTATTCTTTTGGAGGGTGGGTGAACTATCTTTAGCGTGTAACCACTGTTGCAAAGTTATTGGTTTAACCAATACGTGCGTGCATGTGTTTCTAATATCCAGTATGTTGTCACAGATTCAATAGCGAGAGAGCGTTACCTTATCTGATTGCGCCCGTGAGGCGAATACTGGCTTACATTCTCCCTCATATTTGAGGACCCGAGATTACGCTGCAGTGCAAGAGCATTCCAATCTGATGAACTGATGTCTCGATCCTTAGATCGGATTCAGAGGAAGTACTACTTTGCGCACAGCTATCGTTATTCTTTGAGTGTTATTTTCATTTCCAATGCAAGTTCACCTTATAGTGAGTTGTATTCGTAAGTTACTCTTGTGGAACTGCCTTGTTCTTCACATCACTGCAACTTGACAGTATCGACGTGCTACGTCTTCATTGAGTGAATGCTGGAAAATTGACTAGGACTTTTGTTGCCTCTGCTCTTACAGATTTACCGCAACAATCGATTTTTCATCACTCATATTTTAAATGTAAGAGGCTGTAAAAGACAGCAACCTTATATTAACACGGCGGCTTAATAATACCGAAAATTTAAGTGCTTATTGGTCGGCTTTCATCTCATGGTAACGAATTTCATTAAACATATCCTTATGCTAACTGAAAGCATATCCGCTTGACAACGTTTCATCTGAGTTTCCCCTTTGCAAGCTGATATCGACTTGAAGGTGGTTCGTAGTGCGCCCTTGACATATGTCCAACCGTCAAACAAAGGGAAATTCTGAATGTTTCATTTCAAGCACACGTGCTACCCTCCTGCCTTTCACTCCCGTTCGCAAACACGCATAAGGGGTAACTGCTGCGTGATGAACTCCGTTAGTCTCAGTCCACAAGCTCACCTCGCCTATATCAATGTTATTCGGGCTTAGATGAGAAATGTATATTTTAAATCGACGCATCACGAATCTGAAAAGACCTGCCCGCGACCACTCGAGCTAGGTTTGTTTAATTTCGTACTTCGGCCTAGCGGCTAATAGTAGCTCAGGGAGCAAAGTGCTGAGTGTTGAATTCGCAGTGAAGGTGCTCTATACTGTCTCGCCACTCACCAAAAATTGCACGCCGCGCTTCTTGCATTCCTAGAAAATTTTATATGCGTGCCCAGCCATTTGTAACACAGCAACATTGTTTTGCGATGACAGAGTCCGGGTAATAGACAGCGTGGTTATGGAGATGAAGACACGCTATTTTCTGCAGCAAATTTAGAATGACTGAATGAATGACTTCATTTATTGAGAAAAAGGAGGAGCAAACATCGGTGGAAGCACGTTTCAGCACATTGGGAAAGGAGCGTGGACAAAGATACGAAAAGCTGGAGTCCGGGTGGCAGGTAAAGTCGCAGTTTAGGGTCGAGAAAATATAAGTGAGAGTTTGTGGAACCGGGTTAAATCCAGCGTAGAAGTGCGATGTGGCGAGTAAGTGATTGGAATCACCGCCCAGCATCCGTCCTTTGCTGTAGTATAAGCACCAGCGATTCTGTCTAACAAACGTTTACTGAAAACTAATTTTGGCAATTATTCATTCATCGGCCACACCTTGCCGCGTATTCCTTTGTGGAAGGGTCTGCGGATTACAAGTGCGCTGTCACGACAAGTAACGACCATACTGTGACGCTTGCAGTTACGGTTGCCATACAACCGTAACTATTGTTGTAGCGGGAATGCTATAAAGATGAGTTTACTGCACAAGTTAGAGAGCAGACTTTTTAGAACAGCGTTTCTCGCCTAACATACGCTCCACGCAAGCATCATTGCAGCATGTTACGGTGCGCGTCGCTTCAAGACAGAGACGCGAACGCAAACATAAGAACGCGTTAGAAGACAGCGCGCCGTCTTGGACCTCGTGCCAGACATACCCAAGCCAACAATATATTAGCAACCATGCTGTCGTTTTAATGCAAGGAGATTATATATTTAAACTTCTCGAGTACTAATCCCAGGCACCGCCTACGGGAGCGCGTGAAGCCGCTAGCGGTGATATTGCTAAACGAATTACTAGCAATATATTGCTAGAAATATTGCTAGCATCACGATGGCGGGCGTAATCAGGTAAAAATTGGAAGCATTTCATTAGAGGGCGCCTGCGTACTCTGTGTAGATTATGTACGACAATAATAGCAACAATACAACATTATTAGAGAATATAATTCGAAAACAAGTCCACTTATTTATTAATGTAATGTAGTGAAAAGGAAGTACTTCCACAGTATAGCTGTGGAGGGCCCAATTATTGAACAGGCAAAAAGAACAGTCCTGTAGGTCTGTAGCAAACTGGATAGACCACTCACGTCTTGGCAACAAGATAGGGTTGCTCCTGAAGGCAGAAGGTCTAGTGGGCAGGTCTGGCGGTTGGCTCTCGCAGCTTAGACATCCCGCAAAGGACGCGTTGACGCCATGACGACACGCCACTGTACGCCTACCAAATTAAAACAACTTTTCTAAATTGAAGCTTTCTTTGCTTCTTCCTTCCACTTTTCCACCGGTGCTGTTGTTGTCTTCCACGCCATGTCGGGAGGGGTTCAGAGAGTGCATATACACAGAAAGAGCGTGAAAAAGCGGAAAGGTGGAGCAAGAAACTCGCTCGGAACTTTCCATCACGTCACATGTGCCTAGTGGGCTCTGAAGCTCCCTGTGCGTCGTCGCATTAGCCTCTTGACACCTGTAAGTATTCGTGAACCCCCGCAAAAAGCATCGCAGAAACTGCAGCGCTTACCCTTATCCTAACATGCAAGTCCTCATGAGAGGTAGACAGAATGGTAGAGAGGCTGCCGGGTGAAGATGCGGAGAATGAGTAGAACAAGGCCATTCGCGAAACGAGTTAATAACAGCTTACCATTTCCCGTTCTCAGTTCTGATACAGGGGAAAGGACGGTACAAGAAAAAGGCGACGTGAGAAGATAACGAAACTCTACTACTGTAGACACGACAGCGGTTGCGGGCAAACTGAAGACACAGTGCTGTACGTTTCTGCTATTTCTAAAAAAATAAACATCATGCAAATTTGTTAAGTGGACAACTTACGCAAGGCGTGCAGACGCAATGCCGCAGTCGATTACCGTAGGGTATAGGTGAAACTAGTGAAGTGGTCGCACGTCAAATCGACACTTACGGGCCAGCACGGTAGCTTTACGGCTATGGCATTGCTCGAGGTAGCGAGTTCGATCCACGCTGCGGGGAGCCGGATTTATGTGGGAGCTAAATAGAAAAAATTGTCGTGCGCTTTGATTAAGGGGCGCGTTCAAGAACACCAGGGTATCAAAGTTAATCTGGAGTACGCCACTATACTGCGTGCCTCATAATCTATAGTGTTTTGGCACGTAAAGCACCACAATTCTGCCAAAACGTCTGCTTCGATGCGATGTGCCATGTCAAGCAATGGCCCTCGCACAGGTTACAAAAAAGGGCACTAAAACGCTCCAAGCAAACCCGGCTCCCTGTATGTTGTGTAATACGCAGGCAAAGAGCAGTAGTGCACGCTAGGTAACATTTGCCATCAACTCACCACTCTCGTATGACACTATACGCTGAAGAAGTCGTACATTCGCAGTTAGCATTACTTCTAATTAACGTCAATCAAAATAAACAACACAGAAAGCTTCGCTTACATCAATTCGCATAGTGCGTGGTATCCGCATGTAATTTGTTAGACTATGAATTTATATGCTTAATAATGGCGCTCATTAATGCAACATTTTCATTCGTAGTCAGTAAAAGTGGCTGTTGTGTCCACAGTAGAATTGATTTAAATGACTTCAATCCCATGGCCATTACATCACTGCCAACTTCAGTGGGATCGCAGTCGTTAAGATGGGACAGAAGTGACAGGGAAATCAGGAGGTTCATTAACGGTAGGAAAGCAGAAAATCGCGCAGGACCTCCGGAAAATAAAATTACTTTTTGAGCAGCGTGGTCAGGGGGCCGTGTAATGGCTTCCACGTCTATTAAGAATCCTCCAAAATATGAACAGAGCTAGGCCGACAAAAATGCGGGCATTTTGGAAAAAGGGGAAGCTGCTGGAAATTTCAGAACAGTATTAGCCTAAGTCTAAAGGATGGCCTAAAATAACAGACCATAACGTTGACAGAGTTGGCAAATTTTGGCAGAAATTAATTGGTTGTTGAAGCAGTTGAGCTGAAACCCGAGGGTGCGAAATAAGGCAAGAAGGTCGGCAAGTGTAGTGGAGAGTTCAACTATACGCACGTCCTGTGGCCGACACCAGCGCCCGGTAGCTGTCAGGCGACTGCCCATATATGCGAGATGCTTGGTCGTCAGCCGTTGCAGTGTGATTCGGGCCTGAAATAATGAACGCAGTCTATACGGTGTCATTCTTCAATGGCTGGCACCGATTCTCGCGCAATAACGATGAGAACATATTGTCTCACGTGCCGACTGTCACCCTCGTCGAACTGCCAACATTCCTTACCCGCCGTACTTACTTAGTTGTTAGTTCCCGCAACTGCTAATCAAGAGGTGGCGAGATCGATTCCCAGCCACGGCAGCCGTTTTTCGATGGGGCGAACTGCAAAAACTTCTGTGTACATAGGGTTAGGCGCACGGTAACGAACCCTAAGTAATCCAAATCATTCCGGAATTCACCACTACGGCGTGCCTCGTAATGAGATCGCGGTTAGGCACGTAAATCCCCGTAATTTATTATGTAACATTCGCTAAGGATGCCCTTGGCTATGGCGCCACTCTTGAATACAAGTAAGTGTCAGGAGTTGTGCGCGAGGTCTTTGAATATGTGGGTAGCCTTTATGGCGTTCGACACTTGTTATTCTAAAATGCGGTTATATTATAAAAACGGGTTGGCAGCATGGTAGACAGTATGGAGAACAGACAAATCCCGCACATATTACTGCAGAATAGTTTTAAATCGTGGTCTTCCTTCGCACACATGGACCACCGTGACAGGAAACTGCTTCGGGAAGTAACTGCATGTACTGTATGTCGTACCCAAGGATGTACCTGACCCGGTTTACAGCACATGTGACGTAATATTGCGAGTGGCTCCGGCCACAGCATGCTAACGGACGACCGACACAGAGACAGTTTGCTCAATTCTTGTGTCGCGACCTTTGCGTCAAGTTCTACAGCCAACATCTCCATGTATATGTATTAGTACTTAAGAACATCTCTATTTGGAGATGCTGCGGTAGCTCATAGGTGCGCGGGGAATAGCAAAGCCGCTAGGAAAATGATTGGGGGCGCCTTAACGAAATCGATAGGTCAAAATCAAAAGCCGTCCACGAAGGCATCTACCGTAGATGCTGTGCGATTTTCAGACGTTAAAAATGTGTGCCCACTGAAGAAAGGTTCCACAAAATGCTCATAGAGAAAGAAATTCTACAAGGGGCGACACCCAGCGAAAACTGGCAACAGGAAACACGTCATGCCTAGTGTCAGCCCCATCCGTTAGTTTACGCGATCATCGGATAAAAAAGAATGTGAAATGAACTTACACCAACGTTTCTTTTTTTTTCCCGCTAAAAAACAGAAGTTTTGCGTGTAAATGAACGTATACTTAGCGGCCTATTTTTCTTGCGCCACCTAGCAACAAGCTAGCGGCACATCAGAGATAGCATGCATCATTCGCCAGACATGCCACCGAAGCGAGCGAGGCTGGCTGCGCATGTGAAGCTCGCCTGCTCGGGGACCCATCTTTTTTGCATGTAGAACATTTGTGGGGATCCTGGCGTTTTCTTGCGTTCTGTCCGCATTTCGACGCAGCACCGCTGCACTACTGGACTACAGCAAGGTGAGTAATTTTGTTATGACAGTCTGCGATGCACTTCAAGCACATTTATGCTTACTGCACGAAACTGAACCTTTATAATGACGCAGTTATCGAAAAACAGCTCCGCCATCCAGGCCTAGTTACTGTAGGTATGTGCTCGTAATGGGACATGTTTGCGACGCTTTATATAAGTACAAGCACTATTATAACTTATTTCGTTATTTTTTCGGCATGCCCGCCGCACCTGCCTTTGCGACAAATAGCACCTCGGCCGTGTGACGCAGTTTCGCGTGTACTGAATCTTACAGGGACAAGTTTTGGCGCTTCCTCTGAACCCAGACATTATCGTAACTAATTTCGCTACTTTTTCGGGTACTTTTCAAGCATAGGGGCCGCGCTCGGTGTATTGGGACAGTTAGCGAAAAGCAGCGCCGCTGTGTGCCAGTGTGTCGCGTCTACTGAATCTTACTGGGAGTGCGTGACGCATTCTCTGACCCCAAAAATTATTTCAATTAATTTCTTAACTTATTGGCATACTTTTCAGGCATGCTCGCCGCGCCTGAGGTTGTGAAGCTGTTAGCAAAAAAAAAAAAGCAAGCCAGCCGTGGTGGTAGTTTTGCGTGTATGGAATTTTAGTGAGACAAATTTGTGATGCTTAGCAGTAGCAGTAGCGGTTCAGCAGTAGAAGCGAAAAAATAAATAACTAAATGCCACGCCGATCAGCGGAGCCAGCATGGCGTGCACCAACTGGCGTTCGAAACGCACGCGTCGAAAACCGAAACCGCAAGGTGCTAATACCATCCGCTTCGAGCGCTACTGTCAGTTCGGCCACTGGGGTCTACGGGAGTGTCCACTCTTGTTGAATCTCTTTCTCTATGGAGTGGTTGTGAGGGTTACCCCAGCTTAACTCAATAGCATCAAAAAGGAAAAGAAAAAAAGCATCAAAAGTCCAGAGTGAATAATCGATCGTCGCGACTAAACGCTCTTAGGATGACAAGTCAATTCCAGGTGATGAGTGGTTACACTTTATCGAGAACATTGATAACGCCGGCGGGACAAGCATTGTGGCGAAACTCAATGCGCTAGAATAGCTTTCAATTATTTTATTTTTGTGGTTTGACGTCATCATCGCGTCACCGCGGGAAGTTTGAAAACTTTAAGGTCAGTACGCTACGTGGTGGCACTCACGCGAACTACACCATCGTGTACAGAAAAGCTGGGTATATCTGCTTATGTTGCAGTGTTTAAGTTGCCGCGGAGCTCCTTCATTTCCGGCGTGGACCATACAAGTAAAATATGTATTTTTTCATTAAAGAATATACTCGTATGTCCCAAATTTGTGCCAGAAATAACTGATATCAATGCTTGCTTGTTCTCTTTATATTTAATAAGTAAAGCCAGTATCACAGGAACTTTAGAACTCTATCATTTTGAAACCAGCATAGTTATGCATGCCGCTGATATGAAAAATCTAAAGGACACGAAATGAAGAATCGACGACAAATATTTCAATAAAACTTTGTTGGCCTCCCTACCTTTCTCTCATTTGAATGTCCCTGTCATTCAGGAACCTTGTTTACATTTTTGTACATATGGAACGACCAGGGAAAAGTCTCAATGACGCCGCACTTTGCTTGAAGATATTGCGCAGGAGCAGCTGTCACCGGTGGTGTATTTTGAGTAATTGCTCCGAAATTATAGTCGCAAAATACAGCACATATAAAATGCTTGAGTTCTGCAAAATATACCAGGGCGAGTCAAATGAAAGTGAGCCAATGCGAATACATGACAATCGGCGTACTTAATTTTAAAGTAGTCTCCATGAGCATTTAGACATTTGTCCGACTGACTAACGAGTCGCGTGATTGCCGTGTCATAAAACTCACTGGGTCACTATTTCAAATAGTCTGCAACTGACTCTTTCCCGTCATCGCACGACACGAATCTGGTTCTCTTGAGCTGTTTATTCAAATGCTCCAAGATGTGGAAGTCGCAAGACGACAGCTCTGGGCTTTATGGAGGATGCTGCAGCGTTTCCCACTTGAACTTTGCCAATTTTGTATTAACTGCGTCAGCGACATGGGGACGGGTATTGTCGTGGAGCAAGATGACCCCATTCCTCAATTTTCCTCGTCCTTTGTTCTCAATTGCGACACGCAGCCGATCCGTCGTTTCACAATATCGGAAACGATTGATAGTCTCTCCAGGTTTTGCAAATTCTATCAAATATTGCGCCTGACGATCGAAAACAAGTCAACAACACCTTTCCAGCAAAAATGACGGCCTTTGCTTTCCTTGCGGGTTGTGAATTCAAATGCTTTCACTGTAAGCTTTGCCGTCGTGGTTCAGGATCGTAGTAGCGGCACCATGATTCGTCCCCGGTCACAATTGCAGAGAAAAAGCCGTCACCCTCATCGTGATACCGGGTTAGATGAGTGAAAACAGCGCCAAACATCTCCGTCTTCTGGTGATGGTTCAAAACCTTGGGCATCCATTGCGCACACAAGAGCCGATAACCGAGTTGTTCAAAATTGTGGTGTGACGCAAACTATGACTGATGTTCACAGGCCCTGCCAACTCATCGATGTTTATCCTTCGTTCTTGCCTAATCAGCCTTTGCAATTGCGTTGGGGGTGATTGCATGGTGGCTTTGGCACGGTCTTGGATTGCCTTTCCAACATTTTAGTCCTCCTCTGAACCGTTAGCCCCAACGCTTCACAGTGGGCACTGAAAGGCAATGTTCGACGTACACCGTGGCCATACGGCGACTAATTTCTTTTCTGGAAACATGTTCGTCTGTAAAAAGACTCACGACACCACGCAGTTCAACTTTTGGAGTGTCCATTATGTCAAGCAACCATTTTCCCAGTGTGTGAGAGCATTGAAGAATTTTGATCCTCCCAAGTGCGTTTAACTTTTCTGAATGAGAGATGCCTCTGGGCCACGCGCATGCCTCGCCGATAGTGAACCAAACCATTATTTCGCAGGCTGGGTTGGCTCACTTTCATTTGACTCGCCGTCGTACGTTAGAAATGCGAAGATACGTTTTCTCTTCATACCCCCCTCACACAATACTCCTATTCGGAGCCTGTGAGTATTTTGAATACATAAATAAACATACAAATGCGAAGATGTAGCTTGATAAAGGGCAGAAAAGTGTCACTCGGAACAAAGTTCACTGAACATATACACAAAATCTCGCAGCAAGATATATAAATATAAGTATAAGTCTCTAAGAAGTCTACGTATCTAAGAAAAAGTCACTCTGTATGATACTTCAAACAAGGCGAGTAAACATGTTGCGCAACCAGAGATTCACCGATCACAACCCCGATCCTTCCACTCCGCCTGATCTATCGCGCGCGACGGAAGGCGGCGCGCTTCCTCCCCGCTTTTCTCCCTTCGCATACAAGACTGTGCCACCATCGTCGGCTCACCAATGACCCTCTCCGCCCTTACGCTTTCACTCGCACATACAACACGCGGCACGCGGTCACGATGTGATCGCCCTTGGACTGTATGCGGAACCTGAGGGCGACGGCGACGGCAGTAATCCACCTGGAGTGTCCATATAATTGCTATCGCAATAATAAAATTAGACTATCCGGCATCTGAAGCGTTCCGTGGCCAATTACTTTCCGCAAAAGTAACCAAATTGAACTTTCGTGAAAGAATGTTTGATGTGTTATGGCGCAAGGGCCAAGTATGGCCAAAGAGCCCCATTACCGTGGTAATGACTTCGCATTGTAGTCATGACTTCGATGAAGTAGGTGTGACGTGGCTGTAGAGGGGCCTTAAAAATGGTCGCGCTAAAGTGCGTAAAATCTATATAATAAGAATATGGCGAGGACTTATGACGTGTACAATGAGCATTAGGATGTATTTAAAAATAATGATACGATGTGTAATAATATATAAGGTTATAAGATATGCTGGAGCACTACTGCCTCCTTAGAGCCCTTGAAAAACAAGGGCCTGGAGGCATGTGCTATGCAAAACTGTTATCGCAGGGGCATCCTCTGGAGCGAGGATGCTCTACGAATTTAATGGGCATATAACCTGTAGTACGACATCATTTAAAAAGTTGAGGACTGCCTTGGTGTCAGAAAGCGGTTCCTTACCAAGAAACATAGCCGGGTGTAGAGGGATGTAATAATGGTAAGCAAGCGGAAAATGCTTCTTTCTCTCCGTTTCGGCTTCCCGACACTCCAGGAGCACGTGGAGGACGATAAACCACTCACCGCATCTACCACAGGTTGGTGGTTCACTTCCAGTAAGCAGATAATTATGGGTGACAAATGTGTGTCGTATTCTGAGGCGACAAAATAGGACATCTGATCGCCGAGATCTTGTTGTGGAGGGCCAAGAACCTAACTGTGGCTTTATAACGTGCAGTTTATTATTTATTTCTGTGTCCCACATACGTTGCCAGTGGTTTCGCAGTTTTTTAGTATGTAAGATTTCAGATCTGTGACAGGCACCAAAGTAGTATTATTAACACCAAGGCATGCAATTGACGTAGTCATCTGGTCTGCCAGAACGTTACCTTCGATTCCCCTGTGGCCAGGTACCCAGCATATGATGATATGCTGGCTAGATAGATAAGCTTTGCACAGTTCGGAATAGACCTCAGTAAGTGCAGGATTTTTCTGTTTGTAGGGTGATATTAAGGCCTTCACCACACTTAGGGAGTCTGTATATATTACGGCTTATTGGAGTTTTGATTTCCTTACATGCTTTGCAGCCGACCATAATGCGTTGGCCTCTGGCGTAAGGATACTTGTTTCTGGATGCAGTATATCAGATTGCAAGAAGGATGCACCTGCGGCTGCATAGGACCATCCGGCATGTGATTTGGAAGTGTCTGCGTAGAACTCTGTGCACGAGTGCTTGTACTGAAGTTGTAGGAGATGCATTCTTATTTCGACCTCTGGAGCGTGTTTTGTGACTTTTAGAAAGGATACGTCACATTATATCACCTGCCACTCCCAAGGAGGTAAGGGCTTGGTTAGTTGCATTAAGGGAAGCTCGAGGAGTAGGACATGCATTTCATCGTTGAGCTCCTTCACACGCAGCGAGAAAGGCTGTCTAATAGACGGACGGTTGCGGAAAAGTGTAGCACAAGTCACATCGGTAACGATATTAAAACATGGGTGTTCAGGAATGGAATGCACTTTAAGGAAATATGTAAAGTCGATGTATGATCTCTGCAAGTGGAGCGGCCACACATTCGATTCGGCAATAAGCTTTCGATCGGGCTTGTTCTGAAAGCGCCAGTGGCTAGGCGGATACCTAGATGATGGACAGGATCCAGCATCCTTAGCGCGCTCGGGGCGGCAGAGTTATACACTTCGGCCCCATAATCCACTCGTGACCGTATTAGGCTCTTGTAGAGATTCATTAGACGCTTTCTGTCACTACCCCACGTAGTCTTAGATAGAAGTTTCATTCAGTTCATTGTCTTTAGACATTTTTCTTTCAGATATTTAAGGTGTGGAATGAAAGTGAGTCTATCGTCAAGTATAATACCTAGGAATTTGTGCTCTTTGTTGATAGGAATTTGTTGTCCACACAGTTTTAAGCAAGGATCCGGGATCAGGCCTCTCTTTCGTGTAAAAAGAACAACAGAACTTTTGTTAGGATTGATTTTAAATCCATTTTTCTCTGCCCATTTTGATACTTTGTTCAAGCCATGCTGTACCTGTCTCTCGCACACTGCGAGGTTAACGGACTTAAAAGCTATTTGAATGTCGTCCACATAGACAGAAGAAAAAATGGCCGGCGGTAATGAAGCACGAAACGTGTTCATCTTCACGATAAAGAGCGTGCAGCTAAGCACGCCTCCCTGGGGTACACCAGTTTCTTGTGTAAAAGGACGTGAGAGTACGTTGCCCACTTTTACACGGAATGTACGATTGGACAAATAGCTTTCTATTAGGTTTAGGATATTGCCATGAATGCCCATTTCTGACAAGTCTCTCAAGATCCCACAGCGACACGTTGTGTCTTATGCCTTCTCCATATCGAGGAATATGGATAGGAAAAACTGTGTACAAATGCGTCACGGATGTTTCCTTCGATGCGTACCAGATGGTCAGTTGTGGAGCGCCCTTCTCTGAAACCACACTGATAGCGATCAAGCATGTATTTCAGTTCAAGGAAATGTATGAGTCTGCGATTATTTATTTTTTCAAATACCTTACAAAGACAACTTGTGAGGGCTATCGGGCGGTAACTTGCCACTGAGGAAGGGTCTTTGCATTGTTTTAAAACAAGGACCACAATGGCTTGTTTTCATGCGGTTGGAAGGTATCCCACAGCCCAAATAGTGTTACAAAGTGGGAGTAGTGTAACTTGCCTGGCATAGTGTAGGTTTTTGATCATTTCATACGTTATTCTGTCAGATCCAGGTGCAGAGTTCTTGCATGCGCTGAAGGCAGCTTTAAGCTCTGCAACACTAAAAGGACGGTTGTATGGTTCATTGTGACGACATCTTCTGATGAAAGGCTTACATTCTTCGATTTGTTTGTATTTGAGAAAGGATGGTGTATAACTTGTTGAACTTGACACGCTCTCAAAATACTTCCCAAGTGAGTCTGCCTGGTCTTGCAGTGTATCGCCCTGTGTGTTTACCAGAGGGAGTGAATATGTTTGCCGCCCTCTAATCCTATTAACCCTGTTCCAGGCTTTGGCGTCATCACTAAACGAGGTAACACTCGATAAAAACTTGTGCCAAGTTTCTCTTCTGGCCTGTCGGCGGGTTCGCCTGCCTTGGGACTTTACTTTTTTGAAGTTGATATTGATTCTCTGCAGTGGGAGAAGCGCGTGGCAGCCCCCACGCCTTGTTCTGATACTAACGGGCGGTCCTACATTCGCTGTTCCACCACGGTACACCGTCGTTTGCATGCCAAACAACTTACTTCGGATATGCATTTCGATGCGGCATCTATTATGAATACTGTAAGATACTCCACAGCAGCATCAATTTCTAAAGAAGACATGTCAGCCCATGAGATGCTAGTGAGAGTTCGAAATTTCTCCCAGCCAGCTGTGTCTATCTTCCACCTAGGAGCTTGTGGAGCATATTCGTTTCCTTTAGATGTTCTTATCAGTATGGGGAAGTGGATGCTCGTGTAAGGATTGTTCGTAACTTCCCATTCGAGTTCAGGCAGTATAGACGGGAAACTATACTAAGATCTATTGCAGAAAAGGTTCTGTTTGCTAGAGAGTAATATGTGGGTTCCTTCTTATTCAGCAAGCACGCACCTGAAGGAAAAAGGAACTGTTCAACAAGACGACCTCGCGCATCTATACGAGAGTCAACCCAGAGGCAGCTGTGCTCATTGAAATCGCCCAGAAGAACATAATGTTCTGGCAATTCGTCTATAAATGACTGAAATTCATGTTTGTTTAATTTGTAGTGTGGGGGTACGTAAGTCGAGGAAAGGGTGACGAATTTATTTAGAACAGCTCGAGCATCCACTGCTTCAAGGGGCGTTTGTAGCTGTAAACGCTGACACGAAATACTTTTATGGATAAAAATGGCAACACCGCCTGATGATACGACAGCATTATAGCGATCTCTGCGAAACTTGACATACGGTAGGAGAAAGTCTGTGTTTTGTGGTTTTAGGTGTGTTTCCTGTAGAGACAGCACTTTTGGATTGTGTTTTTGGATAAGCTCTTGCACGTCATCAAGGTTCCTAAGAAGACCTCTCACGTTCCATTGAATGATTTGTGTATCCATATTGGAAGTAACTAGGTGATGTGTGTACGGAAACGGAAGTGCTTAGATTACACAGCTTTTTCGAGCCCCTGTAATCGGGGTCTTGCCCTTTTTGGAGCGTTCGAGGGAGTCTCGCCACTCGTTAGGCGCTTGGCGCGCCGTGAAGACAGGTGTAGTGTCCATTGCCTTTTGTGACGCGCCAGACACATGCTTTTGCGAGTGAGTTTTCCGTGAGAGCCCTGCCTCCGAAGGCAAGACCCCTGGGCCCACCAGCCCGGAGGTCGATGGGGCTCCCTGGGCGATTTGGCTGCGCCGGCGGTTGCCAGCGCTAGAAGGGGTCGGGGAGGTTGGGGCAGCCTCAACTGCGCCCACCTTCGGGGTCGATGGTCCCTTCTGCTCGGTTGGTGGAGCAGCGCTAGCTGCAACCGCCGTGGGGGCAAATAGCTTAACTGCCGACTCGCGGATTGTGGGTCGGGCAGCCGGCGGAGGCCGTTGTGAAGCTGCCCCCTGACGCGCCACTTCGGCAAAGCTTTTCTTTGGCAGGTATGCTACTCACCTGCGTGCCTCTTTGAACGATATGTTCTATTTTACTTTGATCGTTACTATTTCTTTTTCCTTCTTCCAGGAGGGGCACGACCGCGAGTACGTGGCGTGATCCCCGTCACAGTTTACACAGTGGAGAGAGTTCTTACAAGCTTCAGTTCAAGGGCACTGCATTTCGCACATGTTTGGCGGCCCCGGCAGCTCTGCGAACTGTGGCCGAAACGCTGGCATTTGAAACATCTTTGGGGATACGGCAGATATGGTCTGACACGGAGCTTGATGTACCCCGCCTCTACAGACTCGGGCAGAATACTTGAACCAAATGTGAGAATTAGGTGTTTCATTTGAATTTCTTTTCCATCCCTTCTCATGTTAATTCTTCTCACATTGACAACATTCTGCTCACTGAAGCCCTCCAGGAGCTCAGCCTCTGTCAGCTGGAGCAAATCATCATCCCAGATAATGCCGCGGGTAGTATTCAGAGTGCGGTGTGGAGTTACTGTCAATGGAACCTCCCCAAATGATACTAGACTGGGCAACTTTTCGTATTGGTTCTGATCATGCAGCTCTAACAGGAGATCACCTCTTGCCAGCCTTGATACCTTGTAGGCTGGACCAAGGACATCAGATAAGGACTTGGAAACTAGAAAAGGGGAAATGTTTCGTACTTGTTCATCGGATTTTTCTGAATGGATCACATGGTACCGTGGAAAGTTCGGGCTTTGGCGTACAAAGAACTGGAAAACATCTTCCGTGCGCCCTCTTTTCTGAGGGCGATCGGGTAGGCAAGGAAAGGAGCTCGCCATAGATAAATTTAAATTTCGGCAATAATGCCAGCCACCCACCATGGAGCCCTACAAGGGGACGCTACAGGTACTGTATGTACAGGTCCTGTAAACACCAGCTGTACGTCATCACTATAACCAAATTTGAAATAACCTAGGTTGGTTATCACACAAGGTTAACCCTTGCTGCCTGGAAAATTGGAAGTAAAAAGAAGCCAGGAAAGGACAGGAAAGGTGGAAAGTGAGAGAAAGACGAAGGCTGGAGGGAGAGAGATACAGGAAAAGGCAACTACCGATTTCCCCCGGGCGAGTCAGGCCAGGGGTGCCGTCTATGTGAAGGAGAAGCCGAAGGGGTGCGTTGCCTCCGCCGGGGGCCTTAAAGGTCCAAACACCCAGCATCAGTTCAACCGCCAGGATCCCCCTTTCCCCAGACACGGCAAAGCCGCGCACGGCTACACGTGGGAGGGTCCAACCCTCGTGTGCTCGGGTACGTGGTGTCGCAACACACCAAACGCCTGCTGATGCAGACGCCCCTGCGGAGAAAATTGAAACTGAACTTTCACCGTGCGACAATTAGCTGCGCCACAACAATGTCTTTTCTTTTTCTTTCGTGGGGCGGGGGGCAACGAAATGAAATAACAGAAAGGAAAGCATGTTGGCTTTAATCTAATGCCTACTTTGGGCACCTAGCATGACTACCGAAGGAATATCGAAGAAAACGTGAGACGCTTGGTCCACAAAGAACCATTCGTATACTTCTCGGTACCCTACACCAGCGAGACAAAATTTTCCGGAGAGGTTGCGCTCAAGCGAAGGCATCCGTCGAGTCCCCGCAGTGATGACGGCGAGCGAACATGCATTGTTTCTTTTTCTCGTCATCTAGCCAGAAAGCGTCTAAAACTCTGCCAAGTGAAAATACACTCGTCCAGAGAAAAACGAACGCGCATCGAAGTGCGCCGAGTGTATAGAACTGGAAAAACGCATGCGCTCTGGCAGGTTCGGCAGCCCGAGGGTAGCGAGAAAAAAAAGTACCTCAATGTGCCCTCGCGAATAAGAGACCAAGTAGAAAAATAAATAAGAATGTAGTTACCTTTACTAGCTTTAGTGTCTACCCATGAATGCCTTGGCGCCGGGGAAAAAAGAATGTCCATATTCTTTTCTTTGACATGACGGCACAAATGCCCCACCACAACGCTTCGTCTCATCGGACCTCGCGGCGTGCTTTGTCAATTGCCTGAGAGTGCGTTGATTTGACGTGTCTCGTAGTATGGTCCGATGTACGACTTTAGAAAAGTCAATGCACCTTCGGCGTCAAATGGATATAACAACATTAAATCCGCAAAGTTCCGGAATTGAAAATCTAAATACGACTTTGGAAAGGTCAACGCAGCTTTCTCATCAAAAGCTCATTAGAACTTTATACCCATAAAGTCTCATAATTTAAATCCAAGCACTCCCTAGATTCCGCGGCCTCCGCGAGATGCCGCGACGCGCCCGCCCACCACGTTTTCAGAACATTGTGCTCGAATGAAGCTCCTTTCGTTACAATACGTTACTCACGGTGCATTGGCGTTGCCGCACAATCCAGCCCGATTTCGCAATGGTCGCGCTAAATTGTTTTTTCGAACGTGAAAAGGACGTTCTAAAGCAAATAGGGCATGATTCCCTGCGACGAGGGTTGTTTTGGTCGGCGGTGCGTGACAGCACGAAAAAATTTCGGAGGGAGGGCTGAGGACCTATATGCCAACCCCCCCCCCCTTGGCTACGCCGCTGTGGGGTGTGTATATCTGCCACAGAAAGATATTCGTCATCTGCCTTGCTTGCGTTTCCTTTCTTGAAAACGCCGTGACAACTACTTTCCTGTAGGGAATGCTATGGCATGCTTATAAAGGGCATACCGATCATTTTTTTTTTTCGTTGTACACGGTTTTATTTCGTGATTTCGTGATTCATCATTAGTACAGAAGGAGGTCCCGGAGTTACAAGAACTGTCAGGGGGACCTCCTATTAGTAATTTAACATTGCATGAATTAATACATTTTGGCAACATAGCAGCGACAGACATCAGAAAACGCGAAGTTAATGAAAAAAACAATTACAAAAGGTTGCTTACAATAATTGAAGTTCAAAACAAGCAAATGAAAACGATACAGCGTATGAATAAATAAATATGTAGTGTTTGACACGTTATGGAACATAGGAATGACACATGTCAAAGAACACGGGGTTAATGTAACAGATAATTAGAAATAAATATATGCTTACAATACGCAAAGTACAAATGTTATATATACTATGCGACAAAAACTTTGAAATGCCGGGAAGTACCGGGCTCGCGGAGTTAAAGAAAGGAAATGCGAACAACACAGATGACGTCTATTGCTGTGTGGCAAGAGACAAACAAAAGGGTGTACTTTTGCTTTAGAGTTTATATTGAAAGGCCAGACTCGTTGAGTGGGTAGCGAGCGCAGGTTGCATCGGTACAGCTGATACAGACGGCCACAGACGTCGGACAGGTGAAACCGCCTTCGTATTTCGTACCAGTGCTTCTCGCGGCAGAGCTAGAGGAGGAGTCGCGCAGGAAATCAAACTGATCATGACTGATGGGCAGGCGTGAACCAACAGCGGCACGTACACATGGTCGTCTCCACTTTTTCCGGATGCTTTCAAGGTCGGCTGTGTGCAAAAGAGTATTTTGAACGGCACGTACGACTGCATCGGCTGGGAGATAGCACATGACCGAGGCGCTGTCGTGGTCATCCCCACGCTGGTTGTCGTGTTTCCACGTCTCGGACACTGGATAGGGCTTTCTGCCCGACACCCCCGGATCGAGGAACACCCAACATTAAAGGAAAAACGAAAACAAAGGTCCGCTACATACTTTCATCATAACAGTAATGAGTGAATAAATACAAATGAAATCCTAATCAGATAAAGTGGCAAATATGCTGAATAATAACTTTGCATTACTGAAATTTATTGAGCAGCGCTATATAAAATTTGGCACACTAATTAACTGCATGCTTGCATTCCATATAATGTATTTTTAAAACACACAATGCTGGTGGACAACTTTCTTTTACAATAAAGCTAGAGCAATAAAAGCAGAAGTTCTGCCCATCCCTTACTGTGCCAAGCAGCCTTGCAGAGATTCATAACCCATTCGATTTCATTAGCAGATAATAAATTAATTTAGCTTCTGCCGAAAATAAAATACAGCCATGTCCAACACACAAATCATCGTAATTTATGTAATTCTTAGCATCCTTGGAGTCGGTCTTCGTTATTTACATTTACATGAGAGCCTTTTGCATACGATAAATTTGAAAGGGAACAATTATATTCCAGTATATAAGTTGCACGTCCTGATTTTCTCTAGTTTAGTATTACTATTTTAGAAATATGCCAACCTAATGTACTAATCTCTCCAACAACGATACTTTGTGGGTCATGTCGAAATACATAATAGAAAAGTTGTATGTACGTCTCGTTTACGATAAGATGCACCTACTTTAACTCAGTTGATGTGATGTAGCTTGATTGTGCACATCTGTAAAGTAATCGTTAAATGCCGTACTTTCCTATTTACTGCATTGCATTTCTGTAAAAAAATTTCGTGAACTGCAAATGGTAGCAGAAAAAAATAATTCCAAGCCCCGTCAGAATACGTATAGGCCACAAAGGCATAAATGCATATCTTGGCATGAACTGAGCAGTGGATTTCGGCGATGAATGCATTTCATATCACTGGACAGAATGGCTGAACTTGCAGAAACAAAACACATCACCTTCATTGACCACCGACCTGAAAGGTTCACTAAACAGAGATATTGAGTCGCTTATAGGCCTCGTTCACACAATCATTTTTTGTCGAGTGCCAGGCGACTCCAGCCACGTGATGCACAAACCAGCCAGCTCCAGTGCTAGCTTGCACTACCCTTTCATGTGCATTCGGTTTTTGGAATGGGTCAAGATGCCATCATGCACGAATAGCACCTTTTGTGCTGCTATTTTCCGCCACCCACCCAATTGTTCTTGTCGGGATTCGAAGTTAACCAAAAATCGGTAGGAAAAACTGGCTTTTTAAGTACATGGTAAAAGTACAAATGAGGCAGTGCAGGGTGAGTGACATGGATTGGGCCTATTTTGGAGTCGGGGAAGCGTAGAACAAAATCAATTTTGGTGTAATACTCAGGAACATGGATCAAAATTAATATGCAGCTAAGTGCCTACGTATCTGTACCCGAAAATCGTGGACTTGAGGTCAACAAAGCAACCAAGTGCAGGGTAATTGAAATTGTACGTGGAGAACCAGGAGTCCTCAAAAAGGAATGTAGAGAAACAGAAACAGCGAACTGGATTCAAAGTGTGGAAATATAGACCATGGATATCAACAAAAATGGAAAGAAATTAAAAGGGGAAATCTGTGCGATACCACAAAGGGCAGTGCTTTGCTCTTTGAGGCTCCAGCTGGTTGCCTAAGTACATATAGATACCAGAACAAGTATTCTCAGCAGAATGAGGCATGTGCATGCTGCAGGAAAATTTCGGAAATGACTTGGCACGTCCTCATGCAATGTGGAGGAATTCACCCAGTGAGATCCATCGGTACGAATACGAAAACGATTTATTTCATGTTTGTTTGAAACATAAGGAGATGGAAGAAAAAGCTGCTGAACAGCAGCTTGACAAGCTCCCGCCCCCTTGTTTACATAGGCAACAGCAGCTTATACAATATACATATACAGATATTATCGTATACAGATATTATACAGATATTATCAGCGCACACGCACACACACACACACACACACACACACACACGTTTTGATGGATATCTTATATATCACTAAAAATAAAGAAAGACAATTTTCGTAAAATATATACAAGAACGGAACGTAGTGTAAGTATGACTGATTGAAAATACTCCAAAGATTTGAAAGAAGAGCAGTTATAAAATCAAACAGAAGAATTAACAGGTACACAAGGCACACAGATCAGACCTGAGAACTTTCCATAAAAGGTAGTGCATAGGTAGTACATTTGTAGCATTTGAGAAAGAAAAAAGAAGCAAAAAGAAGGAATTAGTTTTTATCAACGCTATTTCTAAACAAGTAAAGAAATAAATCAATGAATTCTGTTTTCGAAATGCTCATTATATCAATTTCTTCGCAAAAAAAATAATTTAATACACTTGGTACTGTGTGTCGTAACATTTGATCAGCGTAATTTGTGCGGTTCCCGGTGCTCAGGATGTCTAGTTGTATAATAATGGGTATTCGTTTGCAAGTTTGCCAGATTAGTTATGAGAATAATGCCTTGTTTCTTTTCATCTCCTAATTTTTTTACAAAGGTGATAGTTATACAAGTTCTCTATGTTAATTAGTCTAAACTTGCTAAACATGCTGTCTGCTAAGTAGTCTGGTGGAGAATTCGAAATAATCCGGATTACCATATTTTGCATTACTGTCAGTTTCCTGATGTTTGTTGACGTTTTCTTGCGCCACACTAAAAAGCAGTAATTTGTGCGCAATAAAAACAGTGAAAACAGGGTAACATATATCTTCCAAAAGCCTTTGAGTTTAAAGTGGACAGAAGCATTAACTGGCCTCCAGACAAGATAAGCAATATATATTTACAGTATTGGTGGAAAAAAGGAGGGAAGGGATTGATAGAACCGGATACGTTATACGCACACGCAGGGGTACAAGGTAGAGAAGTTTTCAGGAAGAGAAAAAGATCAAGGAGATGTATACAAGAGTGCTAGAAGAAAAAAAATGTGTGCAATATACACGATTAAATCAAAGCAGGTTTGGTGGCTATTTGTCACAGCCAAATTTCAAAGGAGATGGCAATGGTTACCGTCATCATAAGTAAGCTCCTGTGCTTTTGCTCAACTGTTGAGCCTGCCACTATGCGCAATGTTTGCTTTTTGCACTTACAGCTGTAGCCAAATGGGTAGGGGATCGGGCTGACACTTAAGAATCCATGTTTCAAATTTATTGCCAGACGCATTTATTTTTGAGCGATGCTTCCGTTTGACTACTTTCCTGGGTATGCTCTGCCTGCCTAGTTTTTGGTTGTTTGCTACTTCGTTGGATATATTGGTAAAAATAAATGCAAAGCTTCTTATATTTATATAAGATATTTATTAACGATTTACCTAACTAAATTTCTTCCCAATCAGAATTTTCGCTGACGATTGTGTAATTTATTTTCAAATTCATTCTAATGATGATCGCTTAGTCCTACAATGTTACCTCAATTCAGTAACAACATGGTGCTCTGCCTGGCTCACGCAAGTTAACCCATTGAAAACGAAACTGATGTCTTTTACTAACCGTCAATCTTGAACCGAAACCGCGTATACATTATTTATGCTACAGTCGAATCGGGAACTAAATATAAGTAGTACCTCGGTCTTCACCTTCATTGAGACCTAACATGGAATCATCATAATAAGCTTATTCTTGCATCCGCTAATCGGCCAATAGGTCTCCTAATACATAACTTGAAGCATGCTCCTTCTATCCTTCGATCACAGGCTTTTTGTAAACTAATTAGACCTAAAATGAATATGCTTCGTTATTTGGGATCCTCATCAAGCATATTTAATAAATAACATTGAATCATTGCAGAACCGCGGTGCTATTTACTCTAATTACTCACGCCATGCGAGCATCACAGCAATAAAGAAATGCGCTGGTCTGCGAGAACTATGTCACCGCCGAAAAGCAGCACGTTTATCACTCTTTCATAAGCTGTATCATCATTTAACACTTCATGACTTTTTCGTTGGCCTTCTTGCATCTGTGACCGACGCGACCATCCGTTTAAGATTCAGCGCTTGGTATGTCGTACATTTACCTACGCACATTCTTTCATACCACGCACCATAACTGACTGGAATGCTCTGCCTGGAACGCGTGATGCTACTGCCACTGATCCCGATAAGTTTTGCAATCTATTGTCTGCCTTAACTACTGCTTAGCATGATGCAGGTATTACCTCATGTTGGAACTGTTTCTTTTGCTTTATATTTCTTAAATTGTAGAAATTGTGACATTTCATTTTATGCTGTTCGGAAGATGTATAATTTGTATAATTTTTGACTACTTCCTTGTTCTGTTATTGCTTCTTTTCTTTTTCTTCGTGCATATTGGAATTAAAAGTACTTGGTACTTATAGTCTAATGTCTCATGATGTGGGCTTAATTTTGTTAATGAATTTGTAGTGTATTGCATTTTTATCAATTGCCTGTACCAGACCCCCTTCTCATGTAGTACCCTCAGCCGTGAGGGCCTTTAGGGGTAGTTTGTGTAAATGAGTAAATGAATAAATAAATAAATAAATAAATATGGATGAACCTGCAAAGCGGACTATATAACTCTTGTATGCTCACCAAGTGTGCCCATATTTGATCTGCATACCCCAAATATATATTCCTGCTTAAAACATCAACATACAATGTCGGCTCACAGACATCTCTAAAGAACACCGAGCCCATAATGGACGCTGAATTATGCTTAACGGATTCTTTCTTTACTCGGTTTTCTTTCGTTTAGCCCCTCAGTGTGCGGCACTGAGTGTATACCCATTCTTGGACTATTATCTAGAAGGAAAAGTGCCGATACAATTCCTACAGAGCTTTCATCATACCAAACCAGTCCTTATCCAGCATCAAATAGGTATCACCAAAGCTTTGCTTCACGTAGTGGATAGCATGTGCCTTGGATGTGCCTAATATTTTTAGGAAGTGTCTACTCGGCGACAACCCAGCCAGCAAACTCATCAACCTACCCCAAAGCAAAAGATAGTGAACAAGAAAGCTTTCAAATGTTGAACAAACGCTCCTCTTGGGTACAGGAGTGCAACATTATTGCAGACAATGGCGAGGTACGCTTTTAGGACAGGGGCGGAGTAAGGCACAGATAAACAAGCAAGATCAGACATTAGTTAGCCGTGTGCCTTACTCTGTACTAAAAACGAATTTCGCCACAGGATTCAATTCCGACATGTTCATGAAGCAGCACTCTTAATATTATTGCACTTCATTCAAAGTTCTGGTCCTCTGAAGCAATGTCAAAAATTTCAGCTGGCAGTGTTCCAGTCATTTGCCTCTGGACTGCGGCTGGGTTCCACTTCAGTCTTGCACTCGGGGGGACACGCAATTGCCTCAGTTTCCTGAAGCCGGTCGTTATGGTATAGATAGGCGCTATGGCCCAGGCTTCGTGGACCCACTTGTCCACATTGTCTAATGAAGCGGGCCTGAAGCTTCAAGAGAAGCTGTAGCTATGCTCAGCGTCTGTCATTTCTGACTATGAGTGGTGCTGATAATCAGACAAAGAGCTGTGGTTGCGAGCAGTATAAAGTGGCTACAGCATTTTTGTCCTTCCGCTGGGAATAACCATGGATGTTCGATTTGTTGCCTTATTTCACTTCAGAGTTGCATCAGCGAAGCGCACTTATACTGTCTTTCAATGAAAGGATTTTTTTTAGATCTGACAGAGAGAGAGAATAAGCTCTATTGAACCAACATACTGCCAGGGGAGGGCCCCTTATTCCAGGGTTCTTTTGGCCGCCAAGCGGGCACGGGTCACCTAGTGGCGCTGGTCATCCAAGCTGGAGCTGAGCAGCATTGCATCCCATTGGGATAGCTGAGGGATAGGAGGTATGGTGGGGTTCCGCTGGAATAGCTGGCACAGAATGGGCATTCTTTGGTGTATTGTTCATGGTATGAGTGGTGAAGTAGGCCTAGGTGTCTATAAGCGCCGGTATCCGAATGCCGTCAGTATCTTTTTTTAATAAACGGTCATTAGTGGCAGTTTAATTCTGTCCACATAAGATACATTGATGGTAGTGAAGTGGGATCATGTAAAGGGACTTTGTCCATGCTGATAACGCAGCTAGGGAAACACTATGATTGTCAATTCGTTCTTAATTTATTCGTTGGAATTCTGCAGCTTCTGCTTAGTTGCCAGGTACCTCCTCGCACATGGTCGCGCAAGCTTGAAATGCCAAGTCATGGCTCATTAATGTTGAAGACATGAACCTTGCTGGTATGCTGTCAGAAATCACAGCAACCATATATTTCACCAATGTTCCTGTCTTCAAGAGCAACAGCACTGTTGAGTCTCTTGCCTTCAGCCTATTGTGCTGTAACCCAAGATCAATGATGACCTTTCATTTCTGTCCATTCTTCCTTTTTACTTTGGTTTAGCACCTTTGTTTTCTTCGTGGACCTTGTATTTTCTGAAGTTATCCGCATGTCATAAATCATTATTTTGCTGACAGTGATCGGCCATGCTGGTGCACGGTTACCATTCTTGGCTGCCTGGGCAACGGCAGACGGCTTAAACTTGACGGTATAACTTCTATGGAACTTTTCGTATCATTCATTCTGCTCAACGGCTTATAACAGCAACAGCGGTGGTGTGACAGTGGCTGAGCCAATGATGAAGGATTAAGAGTGAAAAATGAATCGTATTTAAGGAAATGTAGTTTTCGTAGAAATCTTTAATTCTTAAAGAATTCTTTAAAAGTGCTTTCCTCAACTGTTATAAAAATTTTGATTTGAACACCTCTACTTCAATTGTTTCGGTGGGCAAACCCCGCCACCAATACCAGGGTTGGTGCAAAATAAGAACAGTTTGTGGAACGGACACAAACGAAGAAAGACACGCTCAGTACTGACTTCCAACGCGTTTTTTCCTGTTTCTCGCGTAGTTCTTTTTTTAAACATGAGCTATCAACACGCCGCCGCCTCTCTCATTCATAGGCAGGATTCTCACATTTCTCTTGTTTTCAGCTTTGTGAATGTTTTAGCTTCTAGTTTTAGAACATTGAAATAACGTTAATTTCCGTACTGTGTATAATTCGTTCCATATAAAGCAGTGAACGCAGTGGAGGCTAGAGACTCCTTGCAGTGGCTTCGTTCGCCTTTGGATGTAGTTCGATATTTTTTACCACAACTGTGCGCAACTATTTTTTATATAGGCTCAGTATTGAATTAGACGAGTTTCAATCCTTGCAAACAAACTCACTGTGGTATACAGCGGCTAATGCGTTGTTTTAGGCCAGTTTTGTTTTGGTTGTGTTTTGTTTTTGTTTGCAACCCGTCGCGAAGAGCCTCACGTACATGCTCGCGTGAGTGAACGCTGTTGGCGCGCAGCGTAGGATAGATGGAACACGCAGAGTGGTAACTTTTCTTGACCGAACTTATTGCGTACCTTCCACAGCTTTGACTGTTAGGTAGTGAACGGAGTATAGTGAATAGATGCGCCATTTGTGCCATTAATTTAGTCAGAAGTGGTAGGACATCAGAAGAAGCACAATGTGGTGTGGCGTTTTGCTACTGCTCCAACTGTTGTAGGCAGTTGTTTTACGTTATGTTGCAGAAAGAGCACATTTTGCAAAGGTGTACTTATTTCTACAACTCTAACTTTAAGTATGATCTTGGAATAGCAGACTGCAGCATTGCTGACTCTTTCATAGCAAGCTCAAGATCCATATTATTTTGCCAGTCATGCATCGCATGCACGGGCCGAGCAATGGAGTGTGTTGGCACAACAGAAAAACTGTGCGTTTCTTTGTGTGGTAACAATGCAGATGAATATGTATTATATTTCTTTGCAGACGCATGTCATATGGTGCTGCAGCGTCACATTTTGCCAGCAATTGAACTTTTGCAAATGTCGCTGACAGAACGTTCTTCCTGTTTTGCTTGTCTATATTGCAGTAAATTGGTTTCGATCCAGATCTTTCTTTTGCTTGTGGTAACATTTATTGTACTTCAAGGACGGACTTCATCTGCTTTGTTGCAATAGAATCAGCATCATGGCAGATACAGTTCTTGGGCAGTGAAAACTTTCACTGCCACGTTATGCTATACTGCAATGACTTGACATGTGTTGAGATGCATAGGTTTAGTAGGAGGGCCATGACTGAGCAATAATTTGAAATCTGTATCAACTACCAGAACACTGATGTGTGCAACGTTGTCTGCCTCTGCACATCTTTGTCATAATTGACAGAAAAATTGGTACTAATTGAAACAATCCTTAGAGTAAAGTACCGCAGGGACTTCTTGTTGAATTGACCAACACAAACGACGGTGGAGGAGACCAAATTAGGCGCCAAATCCTAAAAAAGGTTATAGAAATAAGGTGTAAATTTGTTTTCATTTGCTGTGTGTTCTGAGATGGCTGACCAGCACAGGTGCAAAACTGCAATGGTTTGTATATATATTCATACCTTGCTTGAATTTTTTGGAAGTCAGCCTCGTCCATCCTCATTGTCTGTTTCGCCAAATCAGTTCAGTATGGATTACTGACGGGCCAGTGCTTTAGTTACAGTGCGTGTCATATGTAGGACATAGGGGCTCAGTTAGATTGTGAAGAACATGACTTTTTGGTGTGCTCGCCACTATTGGGTTAGAAAAGAGACCACTACAGTGTTTTGATTAACTGATGTTTGATACCCGTTCTAAACGGCTAGCCAAAGTTGCTGGTACAACTGTACAGTGGCAACTGTTAAGAGACCCGAGACTCTCGCACGCCGCTTATATGCTTGCTTTGTAAACAAACGATGCAAGCATATAAGTGAGCTGGTGATAGCTAACCCGAAAGAGCATTATATTTTGATGCCCTTTAACGATGTCATCAAAGCTAGTAGTGTAACAATGTATGCCAAACACGTTATGTATTAAGCCATGGTTTGTATTTTCCACCACAGCAACAGCATTTCAATGAATCCCGGCCGTGGTTGAAACTCAAAAATGCCCATATACCATGCATTGGGAGCGCGTTAAATAATCCTAGGTGTTCCAAATTTGTCAGCAGTCCACTACCGTGTGCATCATAATCAAATCGTGGTTTTTGTACAAGAAACGCCAGAATGAAATTTCTTTATGTAACTGGTGCAAACTTAGCAGATTCTCTCCAGCGCATGTGTTTTCCTCTAATAATTCTTGACTGCTCTTGGAAAGGATTGCATACCATGTAATTCAATGGCGCATCTCGTAAAGTGGCAGTAAAAGGAGCTATACCCTAAAAGAAACAATTATGGAGAAGAAAATTAACACCGCTTTCTAGAATAGTCTATGCTGCTCAGACGTACAACTCTATCAAGAGTCCTATTAACTAGACTTGGACCAATCAATCAAGCAAATGAATTTTATTTACCACAAACAAAAGGAACTGGAAGGACACCTGGGCAAAAAGCTGTCGCAGCAGCTTGATGGAGGCCCAGGGTCCCTCACATGGCAGTAGCACTCACATGATATATACACAGAATGCTTTATACACAACAAACATTACGCATCTTAAGTATGCATAAAAAATGACATTTTACGCTGGAATGCAATTTACTAAAGTGGCACTGTAAACAAAGAAAGTAATCACGCAAACCATTTTATTTAACATAGCGGTGTGCCTATAATTGTTTAGTACAGTCGGTATATTATGTGTTAAAGACTGTAGTGTGTAATTGTTTCGAAACAATGGTACCTTCCATACCTCGGGGTTTCGTGTAGTTTGTGTCATGTGAATGCAGAGTTCTAGCTGAGCAAGGGATGGAAAATAATTCTTAAGATATTCAGATGAGAAGTAAATTTGCCAGTTGGCCAAACCTCATGTGGGTGGAATCTTTTAGGTTGTTCACCATATTTTTAGAAGCCACAAATACTTTAAAAAGTCTCACCTACACACCGTCCGCCCTTTTTTCTGGTGCCTTTTACCAGCATAGGACAGGAAATCGGGGGGCTGCTGATCAATTCTTCTCTCAGAGTTTCACTTTAATCTGCAAGACAGATTTACTTGAGTGCATTTCAAAACCTTAAACTTCCTCTGTAGTTCCTCCCACACTGAAATCAATACAATATTCAACAGTAGGCTGGAAATAAACAAGTCAAATATTACTGACGTAGGAAGCACTGAGATCATCACTTACGCAGCACTACGCGAGTTTTTATGTATCTGAGCGGAAAATTATCCATGGCAACGAAGCTCGATTGCTGTGGTAACGAAACTGTCTGCCGTTCCTTTTTGTTTTCAGAGCCTTATTCACTGGCACTTCATCCTGTCAGTTGTAATTGGTGCTGTGTCTTCAGCTGGCAACCCGGGACATCATCCGGGACCCAAGGCACGTGACGTGCAAGTCATGGGCCTCCTATATATTGCTGCGCGTAGCGAATTATAAACGTTCCTTTTTTCTACGTTCACTATGTATTCCTATCGTGTGCCAGGGCACGACATATCAGTGGCGACGAGGAAGAACGAACCTCGGAAAAACACCCGTGTTAGGTGGCATCGAAGACACAAGGGCAATATCTTAGATCCGACTCGAGGCATACCTGGAAGCTAAAGACATAACAGACGAAGCGAAAGGAAGCGCCGTCTTGATATCCTCGTTACCGGGCTCGGCAGGTCGCGTCATCCAGAGACGATGCCACCCAGCGCTAGTTAATGCCCTTACATACCAAGAAGCCATCGCTTACTTACAGGAGTACTACGCGCCGGAAATCAATGAGATCTCCACCAGTTACGCATTTTTTTTATGTGGGCACAGCAACCTGGTGAGAACGTGCAAGACTTCATCGCAGAGATTCGCTGGCTCGCTCATTGGTGCAACATTGAGCTCTTTCTGCAGCGTATGTTACGTGATCGAATCGTCTGCTGGGTGGCAGATGAAGACATCCGGGGGCTTTTACTCACAACACACAACCTGACTTTGTTGGAGGCGGAAGTCTTTGCGATTTCAGCGCAGAACGTCAGCGAGAACGCCAGAAACATGCAGACAACGGAACAGGGGCTGGTTCTCTATATGAAAATGCCTACGAAAGACGACCTTCGCAGCGTGTGCGACGATGCTCTAGATGCGAAAGCGACACTCACGAAGAAGCACGTTATCACCAAAACACTGTGTGTCCGAAAGCCTCTGGGTAGCTACGCCATGTTGGTGGATTCCGTGCACTGATCGCCCAATCTCGAATCACTTTATACTATTGTGACACGTCAAGACAGTTACCGACACACTGTGAAGCCGGTTCTTAAGGAAATTACCTGGAATGGTGTACCTCTTCGCATGCTGGTGGATACTGGATCGCCAGTTAGCGTGGTGTCTGCAGCGGTGCTTCAGCAGCACCGGCACATATGGCCACCGTTAACCACTACGACTATTCCACTTTCCTGTTTTTGGGGAGTGCTTCCCGTGGTGGGTCAAGTACACATGACTGCGTCGTGTGAGGAGCAGACGGTCGCCAGAGCTTTACCGGTCGCAGATACGCCCGGCCTCGCGCTTTGTGGAATAGAAATTATAAAGCCATTCAACCAATGTGTGGTAGCAATGCTGACACCCAACCTTGTAACGACGATTCAAGCACAACCAGACTAAGCGGACAGAAGACTACAAACGTTACTGGATTATCTCATGGATGTATTTGCCTCAGGACTTGGAAATTTCCCCGGCCCGCCAATGAAATTCCAGCTCAGGCATCAGGCAACCCCACGTTTCTGCAAAGCTCGTTCCCTGCCGTATGCCTTTGCAGACAAGCTTTCTGAGGCACTGGATCGGATAGTGACGGACGGTGTTTTACCACCTATAACGACGGCAGAATGGGCAAGGCCTGTCGTCCTTATCGTGAAACCTTATGGATCTATCTGAGTTTTTGGAAGTTTCCGTCTTACTGTGAACGCAGCTGCAGTTACTGCACGATAACCCCTACCACGGGTAGAAAACATTTTCGCACAAACTAAACGATGGTGAAGTATTCACTACCCTCGACTTGACAAGCCTACAATCAACTACCGTTGGATGTCAAGACTACAGAATTAACAGCACTGAAGAAACACATGGGCCTCTTCTACTTCAACAGACTTCCTTTTGGAGTTAGTTCAGCCCAAGCTATCTTTCTAAAACGAATGGGATTTCTCTTCAGTGATCTTCCACGTTTCCAAGTTTATCTTGATGGTATCATTGTAGCGAAGAAGAAAGATGACATCACACTGTTGCGGCAAGTGCTTCAACATTTAGATGAGAATGGACTTTGGCTGAACCGCAACAAATGTTAATTTCGTCTAAGGGAAGCCACCTTTGTGAGTCACCGCGTGGATACTCCTGCACTCTAACCCAATGATGACAACATAACAACGGTCATAAAGGCCCCTACGCCTACCTCGGGGACCGAACTCTAGGCATGTCTGAGATTAATTAAGAATTATGCCTAGCTTTTTCCCAATTTGTCTACAAACTTGGCTTCATTGTACGACCTTCTAAAGAAGGGAGCCACATGGAAGTAGCAGCACGAACAAGAGACATCCTTCAAGCACGTAAAAGAAGCCATTCCGACCTGACGGCTTATAGCCTACTTCGACCCGAAAAAGCCATTGCGGTTGGAATGCGATGCATCAGCAGTAGGTGTGGGTACAGTTCTATCCCATCTAATAAATTGAATAGACTATTCCATAGGATTCTATTCCTGTACACTTACCCAAGCAGAACGAAACTACTCGCAGCTGGAAAAGGAAGCTTTGGCACTGGTTATTGGGGTGATTCGGTTTAAAGACTATTTGTACGGAAACAAATTTCTCTTGTTGACTGATCATAAACGGCTGCCAGATCTCTTCAAACAAAGCCGTTCCGCCATTGGCAGGAGCCAGGATACAAGAATGGGCCCTTCTGCTGGACAACTAGCAGTATACCTTAGAATAACGCAGGGTTGTGGAGGATGATGATGATGTGCGGTGTTTTGTGGCGCAAGGGCCAGGTTTGGCCAAAGAGCGCCATGACAAGTGGTAATGTTGACGATGTATTATGGAAGTTGTGACTTGGCTGTAAAATGACCTAAAAATAGTCGCTGGAAAGTGCGCAATATCTACGTGCTATGAAATTATGGCGATGACTAATGACGAATACTATGAATAATAATATCCATCGTAGAAGAATGATGCATTATTTAATATATGCGAGATGTTAAATTTCTTACAGCACAACTGCCTCGCCAGAGCCCTTGAACCACAAAGGCCTAGAGACATGTGCTATTCAATATAATTATCACAGCGGCATCATCAGAAGAGAGGAGGCGCTACGAACGTGTGGGGCTAATAACATGCAAGACATCTTTCAGAAAACTTAGGACTGCGTTAGTGTCCAATAAAGATTCTGGGCCGAGTAGCATTACGGGATGTAGGGGCATGTGCTGCTGGTATGCAAGAAAAAATGTTTCTTTCTCTCAGATTCGGCTGGCCGACACTCCAGGAGGACGTGGAGGGCGGTCAGCCTCTCCCCGAATCTACCGCAGGTTGGAAGATCATTTTCAGTGAGTAAGATGTTATGCGTGCGAAATGTGTGTCCTATTCTGAGGCGACAGAATAGGACACCTGTTCGCCGTGATTTTGTTACGGAGGGCCAAGAACCTAACTGTGGCTTTATCACGTGCAGTTTTTTATTTACTTCTGCGTCCCACATACTTGCCAGTGGTTTCGCAGTTTCGTTCTTAAGAAAGGCTTCAGGTCTGTGACAGGGACCGAAGCAGTAGGAAAAGTGGTTAATGATGAGAGTGATGTGGCCATTTTGTCAGCTAGCACATTACCCTCGATTCCCCTATGACCAGGCACCCAGCATATTACTACGTGTCTATGTGATAGATAAATATTGCATAAGAGCGAGTAGAGTACAATGAAAACAGGATTTGTATGCTTTTGTAAAGAGTTAAGCGCTTTTACATGGCTTAACGAGTCTCTAAGTACTATTGCTCTGTCGAGCTTTAATTTATTTCTATGTTTTACTGCAGACAGTACGGCATAGGTTTCTTAAGGGGTTGTGTACATCAGATTTAGAAAAAGAGGGACCAACAGCATCATAAGATACACCAGAATGCGATTTTGATGCATCTGCGTAGAATTCGGAACAGCAGTATTTTGATTGAAGTTCACGGAAATGCATAGCAATTTCGAGGTCAGGAGCATGCTTTGTGACCTCCACAAAGGATATATCACAGTCTATCACCTGCCACTCCCAAGGCGGTATTAGCTTAGCTGGAGGTATTAAGTGATATTCGAGGAATGGAACATCCATTTCCATACTAAGTTCTCTTGCACGTATTCAGAAAGGTAATCTCAAAGAGGGACTATTACGAAAATCTGTTTCACACGTCAAGTCGTTAACGGTTGTGAAACACGGATGTTCCTTGTTAGAGCGAACCTTGAGAAAATACGTTAAGCTGATGCTGGTTCTCTGAAGATGGAGTGCCCACTCAACAGGGCTTGTCCTAAATGCGCCAGTGGCCAGACGGATACCCAGATGGTGAACGGGGTCTAACATCTTAAGCGCGCTCGGTGCGGCAGAGGGGTATACTACAGCATCATAATCTAACCGTGATTGAACTAGGCTCCTGTAAATATTCAATAAACACTGTCTGTCGCTACCCCACGTTCTGTGGTATAGGATTTTAAGTAAGTTCATTGTTCTAAGACATATTTCTTTAAGATGTTTTATGTGAGGAACGAAAGTAAGCTTGGAGTTAAGTATAACACCTAAAAATTTGTGTTCATTGTTGATAGGTATTTGATGTCCACAAAGTTGAACACAAGGATCTGGAACCAGGCCTCTCTTTCGAGTAAAAAGAACACAAGAGCTTTTGTGGGGGTTGATTTTAAATCCGTTTTCTTGTGGCCAATTGGAAACCTTGTTCCAGCCCTGGTGTACCTGTCTCTCGCACACTGTGAGGTTGCAGTATTTGAAGCCTATGTGTATCTCGTCTGCATATACGGAATCAAAAATTGCCGGTGGCAGTGAAGCACGTAGTGTGTTCATCTTAACAATAAAGAGAGTGCAGCTGAGCACGCCTCCCTGGGGTACACTAGTTTCCTGCGTAAAAGGACGTGACAATGCATTACCGACTTTTGCTCGGAAGGTACGTTTTGACAAAAACCTTTCTATTAGGTTTAACGTATTACCATGAATGCCCATTTCTGACAAGTCTCTCAAGATTCCGTAGCGCCATGTTGTGTCGTAGGCCTTCTAAATGTCGAGGAATATCGATAGGAAGAACTATTTGTGGACAAATGCATCACGAATGTTTCCTTCAATACGTACAAGATGATCAGTTGTGGAGCGCCCCTCTCTGAAGCCACACTGATAGGGATCAAGCATTTTGTTCTGTTCAAGGAAATGAATGAATCGCCGATTAATCATTTTTTCAAATACCTTACAAAGGCAACTTGTGAGGGCTATCAGGCGGTAACTTGCCGCCAAGAAAGGGTCTTTACCCTGCTTCAAGACGGGAACAATAATACCTTCCTTCCAAGAGGATGGAAGGTATCCCGCAGCCCAAATAGTGTTGAAAAGTGTGAGAAGTGTAAGTTGTGTGTCAGTATGTAAGTCTCTGATCATGTCATACATGACTCGGTCAGGTCCCGGTGCAGTGCTTTTGCATGTGTTCAATGCAGCTCTCAACTCGGCAATACTGAAAGCCTGGTTATATGGTGCATTCTGTCTGGATTTTCGTAAGATTGGCGTATGTTCTTCTATTTCTTTAGGTTAACAAAGGATTGGGAATAGTTGATTGAGCTCAACACGCGCTCAAAGTGCTCCCCAAGTGAGTCTGCCTGAGCTTGCAGGGTATCGCCTTCTGTGTTTACCAAGGGGAGTGAATATGTTTGCCGCCCTCTTATTCTATTAACCCTGTTCCATACTTTGGCCTCACCTGTATACGAGTTAAAACCTGATAAAAAGTTCTGCCAACTCTCTCTTCTGGCCTGTCGGCGGGTTGGCCTGCCTTGGGATTTCGCTTTTTAAAATTGATAAGATTCTCCACAGTGGGAGAGGCGCGTAGCAACCCCCACGCTTTGTTGTGTTTCTTTCGAGCGATCTTACATTCGTCGTTCCACCACGGGACACGCCGTTTACACGCCCAACCATTTACTTCCGATATGCATTTAAATGCGGCATCTATTGCGAAGGCAGTAAAGAAATCCACAGCAACATCAATTTCTAACGAAGACATGTCAGCCCATGAGATACTATTGAGAGCTCGGTATTTCTCCCAGTCAGCTGTATCAATCTTCCACCTAGGAGCCTGCGGTGGATATTCGTTTTCTTTAGGTGTTCTTAGCAGTATGGGAAAGTGGTCACTTCCGTAAGGATTGTTGATAACTTCCCATTCGAGTTCAGGCGGTATGCACGGGGAAACTAGGCTGAGGTCAATTGAAGAAAATGTTCTATTCGCGAGAGAATAATATGTGGGCGCCTTCTTATTCAGCAGACACGCACCAGAAGAGAAAAGGAACTGTTCAACAAGACGACCTCACGCATCTATACGAGAGTCACCCCACAGGCAGTTGCGCGCATTCAAATCCCCAAGGACAATGTAAGGTTCTGGCAATTCATTTATGAAGGACTGAAATTCATGTTTAGTTCATTTGTAATGTAGGGGTATGTAGAGCGAGCAGACAGTGACAAGTTTGTTTAGGAGAACAGCACGAACCGCCACTGCTTCAAGGGGCGTTTGTAGCTGCAAACGTTGACATGCTATGCCTTTCTGAATAACAATGGCGAAACCGCCCGATGATGCGAGAGCACAATCGCGATCTTTCCGTAAAGTATCATACTGTCGACGAAAGTTTGTGTATTTTGGTTTTAGGTGTGTTTCCTGTAAACACAGCACTTTTGGATTGTGTTTGTGGATGAGTTCTTGTACGTCATCAAGCTTCCTAAGAAGACCTCTGACATTCCATTGAATGATTTGTGTGTCCATATTTAAAGAAAATTGGTGTTGTCTTTACGGAAACGGAAGTTGTGCGTTAGATTACAGAGCTCTTTCGAGGCCCTGTAATTGGGGTTCTGCCCTTTCTGGAGCGTTCGAGGGAGCCTCGCCGCTCCTTAGGCACTTGGCGCGCCGTGGGAATAGGTGTAGTGTCCATTGCCTCTTGTGAGGCGCCGGACACGTGCTCTTGAGAGCGAGAAGTTACCAGCGGGTGCCCCGCTTTGGAGGGCAAGACCCCTGCGGCCACCAGCCCGGAGGGCGATGGGGCTCCCTGGGGGATTTGGCTGCGCCGGCTGTTGCCAGCGCTGGAAGGGGCCGGGGAAGTTGGGGCAGCCTCGGCTGCGCCCACCTTCCGAGTTGATGGCCACGTTTGCTGAGTAGGCGGAGCAGCGCTAGCTGCAACCACCTTGGGGGCAGATGGCGTAACTGCCGACTCACTGCCTGTGGGTCGGGCATCCGCCGGAGGCCGTTGTGACGCTGCCTCCTGACGCGCCACTTCGGCAAAGCTTTTCTTTGTGCAGGTATGCTACCCGCCTGCATGCCTCTTTGAACGATATGTTTTCCTTAACTTTGATTGTGACTATGTCTTTCTCTTTTTTCCAGGACGGGCGTGACCGCGAGTATGCGGCGTGCTCGCCTTCCCAGTTTACACAATGGAGAGTGTTCTCGCAAGCTTCAGATGTATGTTCGTGGGAACTGCAGTTCGCACAGGTTTGACGATCTCGGCATCTCTGCGAACTGTGGCCGAAGCGTTGGCATTTGAAACATCTTAGAGGATTTGGCACATATGGCCTAACACGGAGCTTGATGTACCCTGCCTCTACAGACTCGGGCAAAATACTTGAGCCGAAAGTCAAAATGAGGTGTTTGGTCTTGATTTCTTTGCTGTCACGCCTGATCTTAATTCTTTTAACATTGATAACATTCTGGTCACTGAAGCCCTCCAAGAGTTCAGCCTCAGTGAGCTCCAGCAAGTCATCGTCCGAGACAACACCGCGGCTTGTGTTCATCGTACGGTGCGGGGTTACTGTTACTTGGGTCTGCCCAAATGACACAAGTTCCGGCAGTTTCTCATACTGCTTCTGATCTTTGAGCTCCAAAAGAAGATCGCCGCTTGACATTCTCGACACCTTATATCCTGTACTGAAAACTTCGGTCAAAGACTTGGAAACAAGGAATGTTGAAATGAATCGCACTAGTTTGTCTGGTTATTCTGAGTGAATTACGTGGAATGTAGGAAAGATGTGGACTTGTCCGAAAAACTGAAAAACTTCTTCCGTGCGCCCTCATTTCTGAGAGCGATCAGGGAGTTTAGGAAAAGCGTTTTCCATAAGTACAGTTGGGTTTTCGGCCGCGATGCCGACCACCCACCATGGAGCCCAACAGGGGGACGTGACAAGTTCCTGCTAGAGAAACCCTGCCAACGCCAGCCGTACATCGCTGCTATAACCAAATACAGCATAACCAAGGCTGGCTAGCTACACAAGGTTAACCCTTGCTGCCGAGAAACTAGGAAGTGAGGAGAAGTGATGAGAAGACAGGAAAGATGAAAAAGGCGAGAGAGAAAGACGAAGATTGGAGAGGAGGACAGGAAAAGGCGACTGCCGATTTCCCCCGGGTGGGTCAGTCCGGGGGTGCCGTCTACGTGAAGCAGAGGCCAAAGAGGTGTGTTGCCCCCGCCGGGCGGCCTTAAAAGACCCAACACCCGGCATCGGCTCAACCTCGAGGATCCCCCTTTCCCCGCACACGGCTAAGCCGCGTACGGCTACACGCGGGAGGGTCCAACCCTCGTGTGCTCGGGTACGTGGTGTCGCAACACACCAAACGCCTGCTGACGCTAACGCCCCTGCGGGGGGTTGTGGAGGACTCCAATGATGATGCACTCAGTCGGTGGCCACTTCCGACCAGCAAAGACGCCAGATGTCTTCAAGAAACACCCGAGTATGCGCTGTACACTGACTCCTCAGCAAACAAAGCCATAACAGCATGGTAACTAGTAAAGCTGACGGACTCGGATGCTACCTTGCAGAAAGTCAGAAAGCGGATTGTGAAAGATAGGCAGTAACTCTTCGACGTCCGCGCCACGGTCCCGCGGAAAGTTCAAGGATCCTTGGGTTGCACAACCACAACCGAAGGTGACAGGGATGTAGCTGGTGAATGTGACGTTGGAGGTGGCAACGACGTTGATCCCGCGTGCTCACCGTCAATCATGGCGCGACAGGTGATTTGACGTACACTGCGGAGCTGCGTTTCCAGCCGTGGTATCCGGCACCTCCCACCAATATGTTACGGCAATGTTGCGAGTATAGAAAAAATATATTTACAATATGTATACAGGCTGAGTCAGAATAGTTAGGATGGCTCACCACCAAGAATACACAGCAGCCAGCGTCTCCTATCTTCTTCGTCCTCCCTCTTCTTTCATCCTTCCGTAACAATATTGTGTTCACCTTCTCGCAAAAAAAAACATTTTGTTCGCCAGTAAAGAAACTGTCTGGATTAAAGTAACATTGTGCATTGCAAACATGGCACTCACTGCTATTCTACATGTCTTAACCCAATTAACTTAGTATACGAAATAAAATCTAATTTAAGAAATCTTCGCTCGTCCCATATTAAACTGTAAGTACAGATAACCTTGTTGAACTTTTATTTTGTACAGACATTCCACACTTTTTCACAGACTATAAATCGAGCTTACCGGACTATCCCACCCAAGATTAACAGTGGATTCTATAATGAGGTCAATCAGTGATATATTGCATGGCGTGGCATAAAGATATTATAATTGTACTGAAGAAGAATGAGCAGTAGACGCTGCTTAGAAAAAGACGACGACGACGAGTGCTTGGAAGGCTTGTGCCTGTGTCGCCGAAGCTCTGTGTCCTCTCGCTGCGGTGCTCTGCTATCTGAGCGTTTTAGCAATCGAGCTATAACGCCTCTTGACATAATAAACATGAGGTGCATGTAAGTAAATATATGCCGCACTACTAAAAGAGGTAAATAATTATGTATAGTTATTGTGCTGAATTTCTGAGCAAGCTAATAAAATTAAGTTATAGTATTTTACGAGCGAAAGCCAACATGTGATTATGAGGCAAGCAGTAGCGAGGGACTCCGAAATAATTTGGACAACCTGGGGTTCTTTGACATGAACCTAAATCTGTGGCTTCGGGTTTTCTTGGGCACATACGCACATTGTCGTGCTGCAGCCAAATTTTCCACTATAGCTTCACCGTTGACAGTACGCCTTGTCCCGTATGTCTCACCTCACATTGTCACATCTATTGCGCTTCACCATACTTTTATGAGCGTCACCAACTGGCCCAGACTTCGGCTCTTCTGAGCTTCTTACTGCCACTTCGCACTTGTGAAATTCAGGCTGGCAGCCGTACAGCGCACAGTATATGACTACACTGATTGGGAGCTCATACCATGGATTTATGCAGGCGCAAGGGACACGCAGGACAGAAGCGCTTGCCTACTCTTAACTCTTGGTTTATTAAGAAAACAGACATCACAAAAAATAGGTGCGGATATGTAATGACGTCGTTCATTCAAGAACAAATTCTTCAAGCAATGTAACTGAGAATGACTGATTCATTTTCCTTTACCTTGTGAATCTGCCGTAGCTCAATTATCTCATGTACTGTCGAGTCATAATTTTTGGCTAGAACGACTTTTGCAGAACACAGGAGCGAAGTTTTTTTTCAGTGCGTCGCACTGTAAAAAACAGCTCAATTAACCCCATCTCAAATTATAACAATCTGTGTCTACGCAATGCCCGCACTACCTGATGGCAATGCCAAGCTGTAGACAATCTCCGTTGGATAGTCCCCCGCCTACGAATCATGCCACATGCAACAACCAAATTAATTTGTTTTCATAACTTCAGCCTATTTTTTCCCATCAGAGCAAATGTTTGTTCACATGCTTGATACAGAAAAAATTTATTCCGTAGGGACCAGCTACACTATTACCCATTACCATCACAAAAGCGTGCGAAACAACCGTGACCACATTTTTTTTTACTTGGACAGCTGCGGAGCACCTGACCAAGGCGGCGGTCAGACCTGTAACGAAACCGAGGGTGCTAAGAATCTCGGGGTCTGGACAGCCCGCCAATGGAAACTGACCCTGTGAACCTTTAATCGCCGAACTCTGTCGAATGAGGCTAGCTTAACAGTACTGTTCGAGGAACTATCAGACATTGCTTGGGATATCATGGGCCTTAGTAAGATTAGAAGAGCTGGTGAGGCTTGTACATTGCTCTCCCCTGCTATAGAGGTCTCCTTGATAAGAAGCAATAAGGCGTAGGATTCCTAATCCATAAGGACATAGCGGGCAATATTTGTGAATTCTACACCTATAATTAGAGTGTAGCAGTAGTCGTAATCAAACTTAATAAGAGAAGTATAAAATAAAGGCAGTACAAGCCTACCCAGCAACATCCAGTTATGACGCTGAGGAAGTAAATCACTTTTATGAAGATGTTCAATTAGCGATGAAAAAAGGCAAACTCGGTATACAGTAGTAATGGGAGACTTCAATGCAAAAGCGGAGAAAAAGGCGGGTGAACAGGCAATTGGCAACTACGGCGTCAATTCTAGAAAGGCTGGAGAAGATATGCTGGCAGAATTCACAGAAAGGAATAAGCTTAGAATAATGAACACCTTTTTCAGGGAACGTAGCAACAGAAAGTGGAAGTGAAAAAGCCCTAACGGCGAAACAAGAAATTAAATTGATTTCATACTTTCGGCCCATCACAGCATAATGCAGTATGTAGACGTGATAGTAGGATAAAGTTCAGTGATCATAGGTTATTCAAGGCTAGGATTTACCTAAATTTGAACAGAGAAAGAGTTAAATTGTTCCAGAAGAAACAGGTCAAACTAGAGGCAATAAGGGTAAAAGCAGACAGATTCAGGCGGGTACTTGCAAACAAATATGCAGCCTTACAACAGAGAGATGATGTTGACATAGAGCTAATGAATGAAACTGTAACTAGGTTGGCGTCAGAGGCAGCAATTGAAGTGGAACGCAAGGCACCAAGGCAACCAGTAGGCAAGCTCTCCCAAGTGACAAAGTACCTAATAAAGAAACGACAAAGAATGAGAATGTCCTACTCAATAGATACGATAGTATACGCGGGACAGTAAAAACTGATCAACAAGGCAAAAATAAGTGATATACGAAATTATAAGGAGAGAAAGACTGAGAAAGCCATAAAAAATGGTCGCAGCCTGAAATCAATGAGAAAGAAACTTTGCATAGGACCAATCAAGATGTATGCACTGAAAGGTAAGCAGGGTAATATCATCAGAAATATCGATGATATAGTAAAAAAAGCGGAAGAATTTTATGCTGACCTGTACAATACCCAGAGGTGTCAGGATACCTCCATTAGAAACAGTAATGAACGAAATACAAAAACTCCTCCTATACC
Source organism: Dermacentor variabilis (assembly GCF_050947875.1). Lineage (NCBI taxonomy): Eukaryota > Metazoa > Arthropoda > Arachnida > Ixodida > Ixodidae > Dermacentor > Dermacentor variabilis. The sequence goes on along the minus strand of NC_134569.1, from coordinate 231,793,615 downwards.
TAGCGATAAGGTCGCAAGTTTCTTGGAAGACATGAAACGAGGAAGAGCAGCAGGAGAAGATGGAATAACAGTCGATTTTATGAAAGGCGGAGGAGACTTGGAAAACTTGCGGCTCTTTATACGAAGTGTCTATCGACTGCAAGGGTCCCAGACAACTGGAAGAATTCAAACATTATACTAATCCACAAAAAAGGAGACATTAAAGAATTGAAAACTGATAGGCTCATTAGCTTACTCCCAGTATTACATAAAATATTCACCAAAATTATCTCCAATAGGGTAAGGCCAACACTGAACCTTAGTCAACCAAGGGCTTCAGGCAGGGATGCTCTACAATAGATCAGATCCAGGTCATTATTCAATTTATCGAGAATCCGCAGAGTACAATAAGCCTCTCGATATGTCTTTCATGGATTACGAAAAAGGATTTGATTCAGTAGAGAAACCAGCAGCCACAGAGGCATTGCCTAATCAAGGAGTACAGACCACTTACATAAATACCTTGAATATTATCTACACAGATTCCAGAGCTACCTTAATTCTACACACGAAAAGTAGTAAGTTACCTATAAAAAGAGGGTCGGACAGGGAGACAATCTCTCCAACGCTATTCACTGCGTGCTTGGAAGAAGTATTCAAGCTGTTAAACTGGGAATGTTTATGAGTAAGGTTTGACGGCGAATACCCCAGCAAGCTTCGGTTTACCGATGACATTGTTCTATTCAGTAACACTGCAGACGAGTTACAATAAATGATTGAGGACCATAACAGGGAGAGTGTAAGAGTGGGGTTGAAGAATAATATGCAGAAGACAAAGATAATGATGACTAACCAGGCAAGGGAACAAGAGTTCAGGAGGGTAAGTCCGCCTTCAGAGTCCATGAAGAAGTACGTTTACCTAAGCTAACTAATCACAGGGAACCCTGACCATGAGAAGGAACTTCAGAGAAGAATAAAAATGGGTTGGATCGCTTGCGACAGACATCGTGAGCTCCTCACTGGAAGCTTACCATTATCATTGAAAAGGAAGGTATAGAATCAGTGCATTTTAGCAGTGCTGACATATGGGGAAGAGAATTGGAGAGTGACGAAGAAGCTTGAGAACAAATTAAGGACCACGCAAAGAGCGATGGAACGAAGAATGCTAGGCGTAACGTTAAGAGGCAGGAAGAGAGCGGTTTGTATGACACAGTACAGAAGTATAGACGATATTCTAATTGATATTAAAAAAGAAATGACGCTGGGCAGGTCAAGTAATGCGCAGATTAGATAACCGTTGGACCATTAGGGTGACAGAACGGGTACCAAGAGAAGGGAAGCGCATTAGGGCACGGCAGAAGACTAGATGGTGCGAGGAAATTAGGAAATTTGCGGGTGCTAGTTGGAATCGGTTGGCGCAGGACAGGGGTAATTGGAGATCGCAGGGAGAAGTCTTCGTCCTGCAGTGGAAATAAAAGAGGCTGCTGCTGCTTATGATGACGACGACGATGATGATGAGATGATCTGATCGATTATATTTCGTCTTCATGCCTAATTTAGTCACGGAAATCATGTTTTCAGAGGCCCTTGTCAGGACAGTTTTGTGCTGTGACAATAAAAGCAGAAGCCAAAAAATGAACAAGGTTGGTTGTGGCTTGCAGTATAATATGCATCGGGTGAACTACGCCACACGTGTTGTGTACAGTCTGCTGTCATAATATCATGCCTACATAGAACACGTAAGACGCTTTAATATTGCGCGAATGAGGGAAGCATGGGTCATCTGCTTAAAACTATCTTCCCTCACACATTGTGAAACACGGAAATAAATGTAGCTCCAGTCCTGTGTTTCACAAGAGTAGCGTTATAGCCAGGTATCACGACCAGACAACCTGCGAGATAATGCGGGTGCGACATTTAAAAAGAATGACAAATGCATTAGCCAACCATCAGTTGCACTGCAGAAAAACTTTATTTCAATAGATAACATCACATCATGCCTACACGTGCTATGATATATTTCTTTTTCCTGATTTTAAGGCATGAGGTGAGAACTGGTGCTTGTGTCATAAGTGTACATATCGTCCTGACTGTACATATCGTCGTTAACTTTTTTGGGTGTCGTTACACCAGAACAGGTGTAACCAAATATACACACACTGCTTTTGTGACGTTATCGTAGTGCTCTCAAAGCCTTGCAAACATCAGCCTGTTTGGTCAAAACATGCTTTTGTACATTTTCTTTTACAAAAAAGAGCAGGAACGTTACCATGCCAACAAGGTAGTAAGAATCAAGATATTGGAGGTAAATGAACTATAATACTTTACTACGCACGTTTTTCCTTGTGCTTAGGTTGATAAGCCATAGTGTGAATGTTATAGGACTGCACAAAATAAGTTGTTGAAATTATGCAAAAAAAAATTGACCGACGATTACGCTTCTTGGTAAGGCGATCTTTGAGCGCAGCTGCTGCCTTACTTCAACTACAGGCAATCGCATAGAGAACATGCAGTGCCGAACGGAGGCTGTTCTGCGTTTTGGATTGGAAAGCACACACCGCCATCCGCCGCTATCGAGCCGAGGCTCCGGTGACGCGCCATATTACAGTGAGTCACCGCCGCGGAGAGGCGGGTATGTAACTATTATATAATGTTTTTTTCTGGGGTAGGATGAGGAAACGGGTGGAGAACATAGGTCCTGAGTAGAAGTCACGCAGTCAATCACTCACACATAGGCCTCAATATGGACGCACAAGGTTGGGGTGGGAAGTAGACGTAAGGGGACGGGATGCTATAACTGCGGGTGAAGGACAGCCAGGCGCAAGCACTGCTAGTGGCGACAAATGCCACTGAGCAACGCACCCCGCAAACGCAGAAGCGAGAGACACGGCTGAGAGCCGTACCGCCACACGACACAGAGACAGAGGAGCGGAGTGCCGTGGAGAAAATACATGAGCGCAAGACTCGCGCCGTGCCCGAGAGATGGCAGCAGGAGCGCGGGCAGCTAGAAAAGCGCGCGGATGGTAACCTTCGTTACCGCGAGGCCGAAGGTGACGCGAAACGCGGGAACGGTCGCCGAAGAGCTACCCTTAGAATGTTAAATGCAACTAAGCATTGATTTACATGCAGTAACAAACACCAGTGTGAGTTTCTTCCTTCTGACACAAACATGTTATATTTTATTCTTCCGGCACGACGAAAAGATATGTAGACCAGAGAAGTCTATATATGAATGAGAGCCCTCACGATCGAACACCACTATAACTTGACGATTAGGGTGCAGCAACCATTGGCAGAGAATGTAACTCAATCCCATACAATAACAATAATAAAAGAAAAATGTGTCAGTGAAGCATGTGGCTGCTGCACTTACAAAAATAAATTGCGTGATTGTCTGTAAACTTATTACAACGGCACACTTGTGTGTGACCACCGCCTGCCTGTTTATGTGGTTTCGTGCCTTTGACGAAACGTTCCTGCATATTTAATTGAGTGTCTTGCAAAAACATATCAGTTATCAGTCAGTACACAGTTCACCAAGCGATTGTTCTAGTTACACTCGCTTTTTGTCCTTAGCATGGATATCCATAGTTCAAATGTAAGAATCACAAAAGCATGAGTTCTATTAAAATCTTCATGTTCGAAAAAGTTAGTTTTGGAGTTGAAATAGGCCAATTATAAGAAAAATTTTTTACATGTTCTGATTGACTTTGTTTTCATAGAATAATTGTTTATTGGGGCACACGACCAGTCAGACAATTTGCGCTAAAACAAGAAAACAAATTCATCAATTTACAGGTTTTTACTTGCTGGTGCTCTATTGACTTTGGCAGAAAATTTGAACAAAGGATGCAAAACGAGAAATGCGAACGACAGCTAACTTCCTGATCGCATTATTGATCACATGTGTACATCATATAGGAATGAAAACCCAAACAAAAGTAATCTGTACTGAAGGCACGGGGCAGTAGGCATTGTACTGGTGAAAGAGAAGAAGACGACGAGAAACGCTTGCTTCGCCATTTCGCTGAACCACCGACCTGTTTCAGCCTACCGCTGCAAATTCACCTAGAACTAGTGCTGCTTGGCGAACATGCCTGTTCTATTTGGTGGAGCTGCTCGGTTTCTCTTCGACATCCCGGAGCTCAGCAGTCGGACACTACCACTAGCTATTGCAATGGATGATCCGGGACCGTCCCAGGCAGCTGCTTCCCTGCCCCCGGCCATCGCCAGGCTCTGGAGTCATTTGTCAGCGCGATCCGGCTATATTTGGCGGCACATACGTCCACGGCGTGGAAGACTGGCTGGCCGAATATGACCGTGTAAGCGCCTATTATAAGTGGGACGACCGCGCCAAGCTCACAAATGTGATTTTTTTACTTGACTGACGTGGCAAACTTATAGTTCCGCCATCAAGAATCAAATTTTACCAGCTGGTCGGCTTTCACTGCAACTTTGGCAGAGGTATTAGGCCATCCCGCTGTTCGCCGGCTTCGCGCTGAGCAGCGCTTGCGTGGTCGGGCTCAACGCCAAGACGAGACCTTCACCAGTTACATTGAAGACGTGGTCTCGCTCTGCAAGCGCGTCGTTGCATTTATGGACGAACCTGACACGATCAAGCACGTCATGAAAGCCATCGATGACCATGCCTTCCAGAAGCTCGTCGCGAAGAATCCCAGGACGATTGCCGAGGTCGTACAGCTTTGTCAGCAGTACGACAACATGCGGAAGCAGCGTGCCTCAGCTGGACACCGCGAATCTATCTCCCTTGGATTGCGGCCACGACGCTGCCAATCTGTCTGTTCTAATGCCAGAGCTAAAGCAGTTCATCCGCCAGGAAGTCACACGCCAACTCTCTCTGGCGAATAGCACACCCGAGAGGTCGATAACCTTGGCTCCTTCGCTTCGTCACGCCATTCAGACGCAGGTTGCCGCGGCACGGCCACCTGCCCCTCCTCCGCAGCCTGCTGCTGGAGCGCTAACTTACGCTGACGTTGTCGCCCGGCCTTACGCTCCTCCAGCGTCTGATGCCTACCGGGCCACCGGCAGCATCCACGTGCCGCCGACACCTTGACGCCCGATTCTTGGCCCTTATTCGGCCACTGTAGCCCCTGTCGTTAACTCGTGGCGAACACCTGATAACCGGCAAATATGCTATTCCTGCCATTTTCCGGGCAACGTAGCACGATTCTGCCGCCGTCGCAGCCAGTGGGGGCGACTGAAGCTACAGGCCTGCTCGACTTCCCCGTGAGGACCCATCTAATTTTCCTGCGGCCTCGTCTTACTGTCGCCACCCCTTCGATTCACACCGGTCGCATTCACCACGTCGTCGATCCATTTTCTAAATGGTTTGCTGACCCAGTCCCGCCCGAGAGGAAAATTAACAGTCGCACTTCCGGAGGCAAGAACTGCGTTTGCGTCGAACATTTCAAGGCCTCATTCTTCCCCGACGAACAAAATTTAACTTTCCGTAGATGGCGTCCCCGTACACGCACTTGACACCGGAGCCGCCGTTTATATTGTAACGGATACGAAAGACATGTACAAGAAGAAAGAAGAGAAGACGAAGAGAACGAGGAGTTTGAGAGGCCGGGCTGCGCAACGATCACGCTGCGAGCCATCGTGCATCTCCTGTAAATAAAACCATTTCTTCGCAACTCTTCGTAACAGTTGTGGTGGAGGTGCGGGGTAATCGACAGCCGAAGACGGAGGCTGAACCACAAGTTCTTCAATGGAGCTGTCGCCTTGCTGGACTCCCACCGAATCCACCGGAGTTGAATATGCCGCACAACGCAGACGAACAACGGCCCATGCACCTCATGCTGTCGGTGCAACTGCTGCACCGACAAGTTCTGTTCCACAACTCAGAGATGGGCGTTCCTTCGCCGGAGGATCAGATGTAGACGTCGAGGAATAGCTCATCCATTATCACCGGGTGAGTGCCGCCAACAAGTGGAACAGCGCTTCTCAGCTTTCGAACGTCGTGTTCTTTGTAACCGATACTGCGTTGTTGTGGCTAGACAATCACGAGCAAACGTTCACAAGATGGAAAAGATTTGTTTCGGAAATCAAAGAGCGATTCGGCGACTCCGCCACGATAAAGAAAAGGGCAGAACAGACGCTACTGCAACGTGCGCTTGTTCCAGGCGAAGCCTCCACGACCTACATTGAGGCAGTAATAAAACCGTGTAGGATGGCGGACTCTGAAATGCCTGAGGAAGACAAAGTAGGGCATATCGTAAAAGGAATTGCCGAAGATGTTTACAACTTCCTCACCGCAAATGACTACGTGGCTTCCGTCACTGAGATCATTCGGCACTGTCGCACTTTCGAGCAACTGAAGACGAGGCGCATCACGCCGAAATTTGGCAGGCTAGCAAATGTGATGACAGCTGCAAGCGTGGACAGCACCCTTGATCAGGCGTCAACGATCCGCCAAACAGTTCGGGAAGAGCTCAGCCTGCAGGCGCCAGTGACACATCCAGGCACTCATAGATTCCGCCTTCCACAAAAGTATGAGCCAAGCGTGGCATCCTTCTCCCCGTATCCTGCGGCGAGGGGCACTGAGGATCATGAACTAGTAACCCGACAACAGCCACGTCTCTACGAAACAGGCCCTACTTATGACGCTCGGCCACAGCGAGAGTAGCCGCGTTTTTACCCCCGAGGCCCTGTGACTTCTGTCAAGCCGCGACAAGAGCAACACCCACCCTACTACCACAACGTCACTTATGAACAACAAAGCGGATTTCAGTGAGCAGCACAGACACGTTGCCCACACGACAATGAACTTTCTGGCCGCCCGCAGCAGCTTAGGATTCATTTCGAGGAAGATGCTGTGAACCGCGACTTTCCCGTGTGCTACAACTGCGGTTCCACAGGCCATATAGTTCGGTATTGTCGACAGGCCGCCAATCACGAAGGGCACCACCGATGTTGTCGCCACCCGGAACCCGTACTTCATATGATTTGTGGACGACCGGTTAGCTTCCAGAGGACCACTTCTCATACGAGACTAGACGTAGCGATTCGCCAGCATCTGAGCGGAGTTTGACGCCACCAAATAAACGTCCCTGGCGCTCGCCGTTGTTCCTCACCGCCACGGAGAAACTAGCATCCGCGGCCAATGGAGGTGAGGTCGCCGGACGGTCTTTACAAGAGATACCTCTGCCTGTTTTGATGATCAAACACAAAGTGAATCTGTCGATTGACGGAATACCGACCACGGCGTTAGTTGATACTGGGACGACTGTGTCTGTGATGAGCCTCACTTTCTAAACCCGTCTAGGCCACAAAGTTATGTTTTCTTGGAACGACGGTATTACCTTTCGTAGAGTAGGCGGCGAGTGGATTCATCCGCTTGGTGTTTCTGCTGTGAGTATTTTATTGGCTGGAAAAGTGTTTGTGGCGAAATTCCTTGTTCTTTTTTGTTCTTCGCACGATGTTATTCTTGGCATCAATTTTTTTAACAGTGCGGCGCTACGGTGGATGGTTGTGGCGAAATATCATTGAACAAGTTATTTATATTGTTACAGGGAGGAAGTAGCGTGCGTCTATTTACAGACGGCTTTTAATGGCCGGGCCAGCAAGTGTAGAGCAGCGATAATGCTACACTCTTCTTTGTCGTCTCCAAGGCCACCATCATGGTGCTCCTTTTTCCACATTACCGACTGTAACATCACCCCCATCGGAAAAGCACCTTATTGCTGCAGCTCATCAGTCTGAGAAAGGTAGGGTTTGAGGCGGCTGACGTGGATGATGTCACAGAGAGGTGAAGATACCGTGGCATCCAGCGGAGATACTTCATATGTGACAGGGGTCACCTGGCGAAGGATGCGGTAAGGGCCATGGTACCGCGAGAGGAATTTCTCCGAAAGACCAACAGGCCGAGTTGCATAACGAACTAGCCCAAGAGCAGCTGGCTCGTAGTGCACGTCGTGATGGCGCTGGTCGTAACGGCACTTCTGGCGTGTCTGTGAAGCAGAGAGACAAATGAGGGCAATCTGGTGTGCTTGGGTCGCAGTGGCTATGACATGCCGAGTTTCCTCTGTTGGCGAGTTGAGTGTGGTCGAAAGGAGAGTCTCGAAAGGCAAAGTCGGCTCACGGCCGAAGAGGAGATAGAAGGGTGAATATCGACCTGTGTCGTGGCGCGAGGAATTGTAGGCGAACGTGACAAATGGTAGAAGAATGTCCCAGTCGCGATGATCGGAGGAAACATACCTTGCTAACATGTCAGTTAATGTGCGGTTCAGGCGTTCGGTAAGACCGTTAGTTTGAGGATAGTAAGCGGTAGTAAGTTTGTGTTTATTAGCACATGATCGAAGTAGGTCGTCTATGACTTTAGCAAGAGTGTATCTGCCGCGATCGGTGAGAAGTTGACGAGGAGCAACGTGGTGCAAGATAACGTCGTGAACCAAAACATCAGCGACATCTGTGGCACAGCTGGTCCGTAGAGCTCTAGTAATGGCATGGCGAGTTGTATAGTCCGTAGCAACGGCAATCCACCTATTTACGTAATTTAATATAGGAAATGGTCCGAGAAGATCAACGCGAACGCGAAAAAAAGGGTCGGCCGTTATATCCAAAGGCTGCAGCAGTCCGGCGCGAGACACAGCTGGCCTTTTCCGGCGTTGACACGACTCACACGGGGCAACATAGCGCCGGACGGAGTGGTTGAAACGGGGTCAGAACGACCGTTGCCTGTCATAGGTCCGCGTTACACCAAGGTATCCAGCGGTGGGAATCGTGCAGCTGCTGCAGTACAATCTGTCGCAGATGAGACGGAATGACGGTTAGGAGCTCGAGCCCGTTGGGGTACATGTTGAGACGTTACAGGATGCCATTTTGTAGTACGAACATGTGAAGGGATGGGTCAGACGGATCAGAGAGCAGGCGTTCGATAATGGGGAGTAACCACTCATCGCGTCGCTGTTCAGCGCCAATGTCTTGCAAGGCAGAGCGCGAAAGAACGCAGATCAATGTGACATCCACTAAACCGTCCGGTACATCGACGGGATGACGAGACAGGCAGTCGGCGTCCTGATGTAGACGACCCGACTTGTAGACCACAGTGTATGTGTATTCCTGTAGCCGTAGAACCCTGCGACCTAGGCGTCCGGTGGGATTGTTGAGGGAGGAAAGCGAACAAAGGGCGTGGTGGTCGGTTTTAACTGTATATGGTCGACCATATATGTAGGGTAGGAACTTGCCCACTGCCCAAACGAGGGCGAGACACTCGCGCTCATTAATCGAGTAATTGCGCTCTGCCGGAGAGAGGAGGCGGCTGGCATAGGCGATGACGCCGTCGTGTCCACATTGGTGTTGACCTAAAAGTGCGCCGATGCCGTAGCCACTGTCGTCAGTGCGGATTTCTGTCAGAGCGGAGGCGACAAAATGGGCGAGAACAGGAGGTGTGGTGAGCAGCGTGATGAGCTGCGAGAAGGCCGACGCTTGTTCAGAGCCCCAACAGAAAAGAACGTCTTTCTTCAGGAGGTCAGTCAGGGGACGGGCAACATGGGCGAAATTTTCCACAAACCTGAGGAAGTGCGAGCAAAGGCCAAAAAACAGGGAACATCTTTGGCACAAGTTGGTACGGGGAAATTCTGTACAGCATCAACTTTAGCGGGGTCGGGGTGAAGGCCTGACGAATCGACGAGGTGTCCGAGCATGGTTATTTGGCGGATACCGAAGTGGCGCTTGGACGAGTTGAGCTGTAAGCCAGCGGTCCGAAAAACAGAAAGAACAGATGAAAGTCTTTCAAGATGCGTCGCAAATGTTGAAGAGAATACGATGACGTCCTCCAAGTAGCACAAACAGATGGACCATTTCAAACCACGTAAGTGCATGTCCACCATTCGGTCAAAGGTCGTCGGGGCATTGCACAAGCCAAAGGCATTACCCGGAACTGATAGAGGCCGTTTGACGAGTGTGGTCTCTTCACGGTCCATTTCATCCACGGTGATTTGCCAATATCCAGAGCGAAGGTCTATAGACGAAAAATATGTGGCACCGTGGAGACAATCAAGAGCATCGTCAATGCGGGGAAATGGATATACATCTTTCTTGGTGATCGTGTTTAGATGACGATAGTGAACGCAGAATCGCCAGCTGTTATCCTTCTTTTCTACGAGAACAACAGGGGACGCCCACGGGCTGGAAGAGTGTTCAATAAACCCTTTGGCAAGCATCTTGTCAACCTCGCTCTGGATAACTTGTCGCTCAGAAGGCGACGCCCGGTATGCGCGTCGGCGAACAGGTGCTGCATCGCCGGTATTTATACTGTGTTTCACGACCGCAGTTTGACACAAAGGGCGATCGTTCAGGTCGAAAATGTAGGAGTATTACTCGAGGGGGCCACGGAACTCTGCAGCTTGTTGGGTTGAGAGGTGCGGTGCAATCATCTTTGTAGAGACGTCCGTCGGGGCTGATGCAGAAGGCGCAGAATAAGCGTTGGTCGAAGACGGCGCAGCACATAGAGAGGAAATGTGGCACTCGTGCGTCGGTGACAAGGTAGCTAAGAGACATGCCTCGAGGAAGTACTTGTAGGCACTGTCCGAAATTTAGGACGGGAAGACATGTCTGATCGTCCGCAACAGAAACGATGGCGTGCGGGAAGGAGACATTGTGAGAAAGCAGGACTGAAGTCACGGGAGTAAGGACATAGTCTCCGTCAGGTACAGGTGGGCAGGCTAAGACAGGGATGCAGGTTGCTGCAAGAGATGGCAGGCCTATAAAATCCGCGGAACAAAGCTGAGTTGGAGTTTGGGCAGGAAGGCCAACGGGGACAGGTAGTGCTAGGTCAAGTTGCACAAGGCCGGCGGAACAATCAATCAGAGCAAAATGGGCGGCCAATAAGCCGAGTCAGAGGATAACATTGTGAGGGCAACGTTCGAGCACAGCCAGAGTTTCACCGTCGGCTACCTGGAGCAGTCGAGTGGGAGCAGTAGTCAATACTTTCTTCAAGCGTGTTCGAAGCTCCGCACTAATGATAGAAATTTGGGCTCCAGTGTCGATGAGTGCTGTAACGGGCAAACCATCCACGTCCACGTCCAGAAGGTTGCGATTAGTAGGCAGGGCCAACAGAGGAATTTCAGGCCGGGGTTCTAGAGCAGCGTCACCTCCACGAGCTGCCCCAGTTAGTTTCCCGCCGGAGAGCGGCGACGGTAAGCTGGGGATGGAGAGCGACGCAGCTGGGGCGAACGGGAGCGGCGACTATGTGGTGATAGCGAGCGGCTGGTCGCGGTGGCTCGAGCGTTGTCAGGAGCGTCTTCAATCTCGGTGAAAACTGATGGCGGGCGACGATTCAGTGGGGAGCGGCGGTAGGCGGGAAAGCTTGGTCGGGAGTGTGATGGCCAGGAACTTCGACAGTGGCGAGAGATGTGGCCCACAGTCCACAGTAAATGCAGATGGGTCTATCGTCACGTGTGCGCCATTCGGCCGGGTTGCGAAGCTCAGATATGGACCGTATTGACTCCAGTTAACAGGGGGAGAGGCAGCAGACGAAGCAAAGTCAGGACGGCTGGCGGAGCAGATGGACGGAAGGCCCACATTGGCAAGTTCTTGGCGAATTACCGACTGAGTGAGAGACGCAAGCGGCCGGGAATCATCAAAGCATTGCGTCACTGGCGCGGCAGGAGACGCTGCTTTGATTTCTCGCCGAAAGATACGTACGACGTTCTCGCAGGAGGTGGGCTCACGCGGTGGACAAACGTCTTCGTACGTCGATGAAGCTGCGGTATTAGGTAGACGCGTAAACTGTTGAACTATGCGGCGACTCTTCGCGTCTTCAAAGTGGCGACATTCGCTAATGATTTCATGGACAGTTGTTACGTTCTTGTAAACAATCAGCTTAAAGGCGTCGTGCGCATTGCTTTTTTAAACGTGGGTGACCTTGTCTGCCTCTGCCATATTGTTATCCACTTTGCGGCAATGGGCGAGGACGTCCTGGATATACGCCACGTAAGATTCAGTGGACGTCTGTGCACGGGTTCCAAGGTCCTTCTTCGCAGCACGTCGGCGGCCGACGGGCTTGCCGAACAAATCTCTTAGCTTCTGCTTGCACTGCTCCCAACGCGTAATCTCTTCTTCGTGTGTTTCGAACCAGACCCGTGCCGTTTCCCTCAGGTAGAATATTATATTGGCCAGCATAAGCGTGTTATCCCACCTGTTGTGTGCGCTGACCTGTTCGTAAATCTGTAACCAGTCATCGACATCAACGTTGTCGATCCCGGAAATCATGCCAGGGTCGCGAGGCTGGGTCAGGATGACCGTCCGTGGCGACGACGGGGCTGTGGTTGAACTCTCTCCTTCGGATGACATGGCGGCCCAGTTACTTCCGCTGCGGAGCTCCGTCTTGATCAAGTGATTACCCCGCACGTCCACCAAAGATGTTACGGGAAGGCAGAAGCTTGTGTCTATTTACAGTTGGCTTTTAATGGCTGAGCCAGCAAGCGTAGAGCAGCGATAATGCTACTCTTCTTCGTCGTCTCCAAGGCCACCATCATCGTCTTCCTTTCCCACATTACCGACTGTAACAATATCAACACATCCTGAACAAAGCTCGCGAGGCGAAGACAGGGACACAGACACACTCAGTGTTCTTGATGAAGTGATTGCGCCATGGCGGCTCCTGACGCCCGTTCGTAGTTCCGCAACCACTGTTCACGCTGATTGTGTTGACCTTGTAGTTAGGCCTATCCACATAAACTGCGCTAAAGATATATATACTTGTGCCCTGCTTTGTCGTGTGCATGACGAAAGGTGTCGCCACATTGTGGGCGCTGATCTGTTCCGCCACGCCAGTTGACCTTCCTCGCGGTTTGAAAATCGCTATCTTCGATGAAGACGCATGTAGCTCAATAGTGGCACTAACTACGGATGTCTCTACAGCTTGCTCTCCTCGCGATAATTGTCATTCTGAAGAGCTAACGCTTGGAATGATCAGCAAGGCTCGCTGTACATCGGAACGGCAAGAATTGGTACAGATCCTTGCCAGGGATGAGGCTGCATTCGACTTCACATATGGAATTGCACCCCTTGATTTACTGTCGTCCCGCGCTCGTCAAAGAAACAGATACCGGCTCAACACACCCCATCCGCCAGAAGCCCTACCGAGTGTCATCCTCCGAGCGCAAAGTTATTGCAGAGCAAGTCAAGGAGATGATGAACAAAGGTGTTGTTCAAGAGTCGTCTTGTCTATAGGCAGCCCCAGTAATCTTGGTCCGAAAAAAAGATGGCTCCTGGAGATTCTGGGTGGATTACAGACACCTAAACGCAGTGACGAAGAAGGATGTCTATCCACTACCGCTAATAGATGACGTCATCATCATCATCATCATCATCATCATCATCATCATCATCAGCCTGGTTGCGCCCACTGCAGGGAAAAGGCCTCTCCCATGCTTCTCCAATAACCCCGGTCATGTACTAATTGTGGCCATGCCGTCCCTACAAACTTCTTAATCTCATCCGCCCACCTAACTTTCTGCCGCCCCCTGCTACGCTTCCCTTCCCTTGGGATCCAGTCCGTAACCCTTCGTGACCATCGGTTATCTTCCCTCCTCATTACATGTCCTGCCCATGCCCATTTCTTTTTCTTGATTTCAACTAAGATGTCATTAACTCGCGTTTGTTCCCTCACCCAATCTGCTCTTTTCTTATCCCTTAACGTTATACCTATCATTCTTCTTTCCATAGCTCGTTGTGTCGTCCTCAATTTGAGTAGAACCCTTTTCGTAAGCCTCCAGGTTTCTGCCCCGTAGGTGAGTACTGGTAAGACACAGCTATTATATACTTTTCTTTTGAGGGATAATGGCAACCTGCTGTTCATGATTTGGGAATTCCTGCCAAACGAACCCCAGCCCATTCTTATTCTTCTGATTATTTCCGTCTCATGATCCGGATCCGTCGTCACTACCTGCCCTAAGTAGATGTATTCTCTTACGACTTCCAGTGCCTCGCTGCCTATTGTAAATTGCTGTTCTCTCCCGAGACTGTTAAACATTACTTTAGTTTTCTGCAGATTAATTTTTAGACCCACTCTCCTGCTTTGCCTCTCCAGGTCAGTGAGCATGCATTGCAATTGGTCCCCTGAGTTACTAAGCAAGGCAATATCATCAGCGAATCGCAAGTTACTAAGGTATTCTCCATTAACTTTTATCCCCAATTCTTCCCAATCCAGGTCTCTGAATACCTCCTGTAAACACGCTGTGAATAGCATTGGAGATATCGTATCACCCTGCCTGACGCCTTTCTTTATTGGGATTTTGTTGCTTGCTTTATGGAGGACTACGGTGGCTGTGGAGCCGCTATAGATATCTTCCAGTATTTTTACATGTGGATCATCTACACCCTTATTCCGTAATGCCTCCATGACTGCTGAGGTTTCGACTGAATCAAACGCTTTCTCGTAATCAATGAAAGCTATATATAAGGGTTGGATGACGTCACTGATTGCTTACACGCTGCTTCTTACTTCTCAACACTTGATTGGCGATCGGGGTATTGTTAAATACCTATGGACCCTGCCGACAATGCAAAGACCGCTTTCGTGACTCGAGATGGCTTATTCAAATTTAATCTTAAGCCTTCTGGCCTTTTCAATGCTCCTGCAACCTTCGAAAGATTCATGGACACAGTACTACATCGTCTGAAGTGGGAGATATGCATGGCCTACATCGATAATGTTGTAATCTTTGGCCGCACATATGAAGAAACCAAAGAACGCCTCGGCCTTGTTCTCGACTGCATTGAGAGAGCTGAACCTGTTCTAAACTTAGTCAGCTTAGTAAACTTAACACTTAGTCCACAAGGATGGCTTCAAACCCGATCCTCGTAAGATTGAAGCGGGGAGCTCCTTCATGCCACCGCAGTCAGCAGGAGAACTTCGTTCATTCATTGGCCTATGTTCATATTTTCGTCGTTTTGTTCCCCGGTTTGCCGACATCGTTTACCTGTTGACAAGTATTTTTCGACAAAATGCATCCTTCAATTGGACACCGGAATGTGACGCATCATTCTCTCAACTGCAGTTTATACTAACGTCAGCACCCCTCTTGCGTCACTTCGATCCATCTTGCCCGACTGAAGTTCACACTGATGTTACTGGAATCGGGATATAGGAACGGTGCTTGTACAGCGTCACAATGGCGCAGAACATGTTGTCGCATATGCCAGCCGTTGCCTGAGCAAATCTGAACGCAATTATACGGTTACGGAAGAGGAATGCCTGGCAGCTGTTTTCGCCATACAGAAATTTCGGTGCTATCTTTACGGTATGCCATTCAAGGTTATCACCGACCATCATTCTTTATGCTGCCTGGTCGGTTGGCGTGATCCCTCTGGTCACCTCGCACATTGGGCGCTGCGCCTCCAGGAATACGACTTTGTTGTATCGTACAAAGTGGCCGTCGTCACGCTGGCGCAGACTGCCTCCCTCGGATTCCTCTTGCGACTACCGACTGCGATGCTGAGAATTTTGACGACTGTCTTGCTGCTGTTACTTCTACGTTCCTTGAAGCAGGAGAGTTCTAGCGCGAACAACGGAATAGTGTTACCCTCGATCCGCTTTTTGTCTCCGCCCGTACTTCTCAAGGCAGCGGTCGCTCTACTGTCCGTGATAAATTTCCCTACAAAACTAATTACTCGGGGCATGGAGCGCGTTTTCTGCTTGTTGTCCCCGAGAGTCTCTGCTCCGACGTTCTATGCGCGATGCATGGCGAAGTGACATCCGGCCTATTCGGCTTCGTAACAGCTCTACACGCACACAGGAGCGCTTTTAGTGGCCGAAGATGCACGAAACAACCAAGCGCTATGTCGCCGGTTTTGAAACGTGGCAATGTCACAAGCGACCGCCCACCGCAGCCCCGGGTCCCCTTCGGCTATTGACACCGCCCAGTACGCCATTTGAGCAAGTAGGCATTGACCTTTTGGGTGCATTCCCGTTATCTAACAACGAGAACCATTGGATAATTGTCTGCGTAGACCTCTTACACAGTATGCAGAAACTGCAGCAATACCGTCTTCCACCGCTCCTTGCGTGGCGGTCTTCCTGCTGCGTTCCGTTGTCCTTCGTCGTGGCCCACCACGTGTCATCATCAGCGACCATGGTCGCCTGTTCACTGCTGATGCCATTGATGAGTTACTTAGTTTGTGCACTTCAAGGTTCCGTCATTCCACGCCGTATCATCCACAGACCAATGACCTCGTTGAAAGGACAAACAGAACGCTGAACCCACCACAAGCGTTACAAAAAGGACAGCGCCGTGCTCATCTATTGCCGCCTCAACGCTGGACCGCAAACTATCATGTGGCAAAGAATAATACAAATCTTTTTTGCCGACAGAAAATGCAGTTAAACATTCGCCGTCAGCTCCATTGAAAACGTTGATCACGGCTGAAGAATATTTGGTAAGGAACGAATCCGCCGCGTTCAGCAGTCTCAGGTTATTTTGCAGGAATACTGCGACGCACTTCTGCCACATCCAAGGTTCAGAAACAATGACACAAAAAAGACAGCCATCCTTATGAGTCTTAGCGGTGTAAAACAGCTCTAGGTAGTCACCGTCAGTGCCATTGATTTTCTTAACAACGTTTGGCAAAAAGGATCTTTACACATCTGCTTTCTCCAGCAAAACGCGTCGCATAGGATTAAAGACAGCACATGCCGCAGCAGAGGCTTTATGACGGAAATCAACCTGCGAACGCACTACGAAACCCCCCTCCATGTCCGCAGGCAGGACACAGAGCCTGCGTTCTCGAAGTGCAGCCGCCAACCGACCGATCCGCTCACGCGTGCACTCATGTCCGCCGCAAGAGAGTACATTTGCACCCTAAGAAACACAGGACTCACGTTCCTCCACTGGCGCAATCTTGGCCACATTACGGACACAAGTCAGAAGCTCAGCGGGATCCTTCCGAGGCTGGACAGCGAATTCTGGACCGAGGCGCAGAATCCGGCAAACCTCCTCAGGAACGTTGGCGTCACCTATACTGTGGAGCCTGTCCTCACTAGGCGTGACCTTGCGGGAAGTCAAGGGGCGAAGGGTGTTCAGAACGCCCTGCCAGAAGGTTTCAGTGGATTAGGTCAACAGCCTGAAGTGTTCCCACCATTTCTGGCGTGCTCGCCTCGCGTCGTCGTCACAAAAGATGCTTGCGTACAACTAGTCACGGTAGAACCCAGTCTGTCGCCGCCACTCAGCACGGAAGACCTTGCACAACCTTCTGCCATGGTTAAAAGACGGAGAGGACACCCCAAGCATAGCCAGAATTGCAGGAGGTAAAATCCTAGACCGAACGCAGAAGGAGAGGGCCCGAGCTGCAACCTCGGCCGCACGAGTAACCAAAGAACAAAGATCAGGAGGAACAGCATAGGGAAGGCACAAGGTACCATAAATGCACTTTAGCAGGGAAGAAGTTTAGGCATGTTGGTGGTATACATACAAACTGCGCTACATAGCGCAAGAATGGCACAAGGACGAAGCAGTAACACGGTGCGAGCGCCAGCTTTCAACAATTGATTTAATGCAGCTGGTGAGCATATATATACTAACAAGGACGCCACTGAAACGACACACTGAAGGGAAGGAGGAAAAGCAGTCATGTGACTATACGCACAAAAATTCAAGCTGTTTCTTTTATAAAGAACACACGGCGTGCTAACACAATCGTCACCTGATCATGCTATCTCAGCTGCTCACCAGCTGCAATAAATCAATTATTGAAATTAACGCTCGTCCCGTGTTCCTGCTTCGCCCTTGTGCCATTCTTGCGCTATGTATCCCAGTTTGTACACAAACTCTCACTTTTAAAGGGGCCCTGATCCACTTTTTATCGAAGTGCAGAGAGCCAATTCAAGTGAAAATTGGCAATTTCAGAAATAACTTGCCGCAAGAAGTACTTTAGTGCGCTCAGCGGATTCGGAGTTACTGGCAATCAAACACGGCTTCCACTGTGCTCGCGTTCCTAGTTCGATCCCGTGTACTCCAAAGGTTACAGCGCAGTGGGGCGCGCAATTCATATTTTATTTTGGACGTTAACGTACATTCCACGACTGCCAATTTCGGCGCACACCAGGTGCCAAACATAAGCAAAACGCGGTTGTCCTCAGCGAACTGATGGGCGCTGACCCAGTGTACTCGTGGCAGCACTCCGCGGCCGCTGTGGTATCTACGATATTGTCACGAAATTGTCATCTTCATTTGTCTTTTCGTGACAAAGACAAATGAAGATGCACCCGGCGTCGGCGAGACAGACAGCTGTACAAGATGGCGTACACAAAACTCAAGCCGGCGTCCTCAGCCTCTACTTCTTCTTCTTCAGCGCCCACCTCTTGCGAGCGCGCGTTCCAGTCACTTCTTTCTCAGCGCTGGTGCGTTACACCTAGCGGCATTATTCCCCCGCCAAAAGGAAAGCATCGACACCGATGCTTACTAAGCTACGAGGCTTACTAAAAGAAAGTGGAAGTCGTATGACATCGGGTTGGCGCCGCCTTAACGCGCGAAATATGGTTTGAGGCGAATAACATGCACTATCTCCGAGTGGTGCAGTCGACGCCGAGGCGACGCGGCACTGTCGGAAATGACCTCATGGTTCACTTCACTAACGCGGCGTATCACTTTGTAGGGTCTAAAGTATCTACTAAGCAGCTTCTCAGATAAGCCCTGGCTACGGATTGGAGTCCACACCCAGACTTGGTCACCTGGCTGGTATTCAACTTGCCGATGTCGAAGGTTGTAGCGTCGTGCGTCTGTACTCTGCTGCTTCGTGATGTGTATGCGCGCGAGTTGACGAGCTTCCTCTGCATGTTGGGTAAGTTGCTCGGCGTGGAAAGTAAGTGATGCGTCGGTGTCGTGTGGGAGCATTGCGTCTAGCGTGGTCTGGACCTCGCGCCCGTAGACAAGACGGAAGGGTGTGAATTGTGTTGTTTCCTGAATGGTGGTGTTGTACGCGAATGTAACGTACGGCAGGACTTGAGCGCATGTTTTATGCTGGACGTCTGCATACATAGACAGCATGTCAGCAATGGTTTTGTTTGGCCGTTCCGTCAGTCTGTTGGTCTCCGGATGATAGGCAGTGGCCTTGCGATGCTGCGTGCAGCTCAACTCGAATATGTCCTCCATCAGTTGGGCTGTAAAGGCAGTTCCTCTGTCGGTGATGACGTATGATGGGCCACCATGTCTGAGGACTATCTGATCGATGAAGAACTTGGCAACTTCGTAGGCCGGGGCACGTTGTACAGCTTTCGTCTCGGCGTAGCGTGTTAGATAGTCTGTGGCGACTATAATCCACTTGTTTACGCTGGCTGACAAGGGAAAGGTTCCCTGAAGATCCATGCCGATCTGATCAAATGGCGCGCTAGGTGGTGCAATGGGTTGCAGTAACCCGCGGGTTTCAAAGACGGCCATTTCCTGCGTTGACACTCACGGCAGCTTCGCACGTAACGCTTCACCGTGGTAGAAAGTCTGGGCCAGTAGTACGTCTGGCGTACTCTTGCAAGAGTACGTGAAAATCCCAAGTATCCAGAGGTGGGTTCATCATGGCAGGCTAGCAGGATGTCATCACGGAGGGCGGCAGGTACGACCAATAGATACTCTTTGTTGCTGGAACTCGAGGTTTTCTTGTAGAGGACACCCTTTCGGAAGCAGAAGGTCGATAGATTGCGAGAAATCTGTCGTGGAATTGTAACATTCTTGACTTCTAAGTGATCGATGAGAGGGCGTATTTCGGCGTCCTCGCGTTGCCGTGTGATCAGGTCCGATGCGGTGAGGGCCTCAAGGAATGCGCCGTCTTCGTCCATCTCCCTATCACAAGTTTTGACGGGAGCGCGCGACAACGTGTCGGCATCTTCGTCTTTACGGCCCGATTTGTCGACGATGGTAACATCGAACTCCTGCACATGGAGACTCCATCGAGCAAGTCGTCCAGTCGGGTCTCGTAAGTTGGCTAACCAACACAAGGAATGGTGGTATGTCACCACCTTGAAAGGGCGACCGTAGAGATGAGGCCGAAATTTCATGATGGCCCACACAACCGCTAGACACTCTTTCTCGGGAGTGGAGTAGTTGATTTCGGCGCGTGGAAGGGTGCGACTGGCGTTAGCGATCCCTCGCTCGACTCCTTCCTGGTGTTGAACGAATACAGGGCCAAGACCGATGTTGCTTGCGTCGGTATGTACCTCGGTGTCGGCGTCCTCGTCAAAGTGAGCGAGGACGGGTGATTCCTGCACGCGCTGCCGTAACTCGGTGAAAGCTGCGTCCTGGTCATCAGTCCAAACGAAGGGTGTATTTTCTCGCGTGAGGCGTATGAGCGGTTCGGCGATCCGGGAGAAGCTAGCGATGAAGCGACGATAGTACGCACACAGACCGAGAAAGCGGCGTACTGCTTTCTTGTCACGAGGAGTCGGAAAAGCAGCAACAGCAGATGTTATGTCTGGGTCAGGCTGGACGCCATCGGCGTTCACGACATGGCCGAGAAACTTCAACTCTTCGTAACCGAAGTGACACTTTTCTGGCTTTAGTATAAAATTAGCGGAGCGGAGCGCCTCAAGTACCGCCCCTCAACGCTTCCAATGCTCTTCAAAGGTCGCCGCAAACACGACTACGTCATCTAAGTATACTAAACAACTGTGCCACTTCAGACCCGTCAGAACAGTTTCCATCACTCTCTGGAATGTGGCCGGTGCACAACACAGGCCGAATGGAAGTACTTTAAATTCATACAGTCCATCCGTGGTAACAAAGGCAGTTTTTTCACGATCTCGTTCGTTAACTTCGATTTGCCAACATCCACTCTTCAAATCTATCGATAAAAAATACCTGGTTCGTTGCAGTAGTTCTAACGAATCATCGATCCGCGGAAGCGGATAAACGTCTTTTCGTGTGACGTTATTCAGCTTTCTGTAGTCAACACAGAGCCGAAGTGTTTTGTCTTTCTTTTTGACAAGGACCACCGGCGACGACCAAGGGCTTTGGGATGGTTGCATGACGTCATCGTGAAGCATTTGTTTCACTTGCGCATTAATCACGTTGCGCTCTTTTGCCGATACGCAATAAGGCAGTTGTCGTATGGGACGCGAATCGTCATACGTGATTATTCGCTGTCTCGTGATGGGCGTCTGGCGTATCTTAGAAGTAGATGCGAAGCACTCCTTGAACCGAAGTAGCAACTCGTGCAGCGCTTTTTGCTTTTCCTCCGAAAGGCCTCAATTGATGTCGATATTGCTGAGTGTCTGAGCTGGGTTGTCCTTTGTCGTAGACGCAAAGCATTCAGCAACGTCTGCTATGGGCTCAGCAAAAGCGATAGTAGTACGACGAAACAGGTGGCGATGTTCCTGACTGAAGTTCGTCACGAGGAACGCAGAATGTCCACCTCGAAGCATAATGAGACTGCGGGCTGCACATACACCATGAGTCAGCATAAGGGAGGAATTGCCCTCTGCAACAGCTTCGCCGTCGCGTGGATCGTCTCATACGACCGCTACCAGGACACTTGCGCATGGTGGTAAAGTTACACTGTCGGCGTAAACCCGAAGCGCGTTACGACGGCAGTTGTCGCGGAAGTTCGCTGCTCTCTCTGTCGAAAAAGTCACTGTGCGCTCCCGGAGGTCTATAATGGCACCATACTCTCACAGAAAGTGGACGCCCAAGATGAGGTGCCGAGAACAATCGCGGAGTATAAGGCAGCTGGCTGGAAACGTACACCCACGAATTTGTACTCTGACCGTGCACATGCACAACTGTGTTACGCTATGCCCGCCAGCAGTACGACCTTGCGTTCCAGACCAAGGCGTGGTAACTTTTCTGAGTTCGGTTACTAGTTTTCCGCACAAGATTGAGTAGTCGGCACCCGTGTCCAATAACGCACTAACGTGGCGGCCATCGAGCACAACAGGTATGTCTAGCGAGAGTCTGTCGCTGAGTTCGGCTGCTGCCATAGTTGAATAGTTCTGAATAGACCGTGTTCGCGTCGATGGGAGGTCTTCGGAAGGGCGATTATCAGCGGTCTCGCCCCCGAAGGTCGCTGTTCTTAGTTTTCCCGGCGAGGGTTTGGTGATCGTCCCTGCGCTGCCATTAGAGGGCTTCTAGGAGCTCGGGAAGATCGCCTGCGGGACGGCGAGCGCGATTGCCGCCGCGGGAACAGTGGCATACCCTGCTGGTTCAGGTACTCTTCAATCGCCTTAGGCCTTTCGCCATATCTGGGCCTTGGTGAATCCGCGGCAAAGCCTTGCAGTCCGAGGCGGTGGTATGGGCACTTGCGGTATACGTGACCGGCTTCTCCACAGTGATAACACAGAGGCCTTCTGTCCGCGGTACGCCAGACGTCAGATTTCCTTTCGAGCGGGCACCGATCCCCCATACGTTGTATCGGTTGCACTGATGGGAGCGGCGGGACGTATGACGCACCGTAAGACGTGGCGGGGATGAAATGGGTCGGGGCGCGGACAGGGACTCGCCCCAGTACTTCTGCAAACGCGGCCGCTGCAACTGTGTTGTCACAGGTGGCGCATTGCTGCTTGGAACGGGACGTTGCGTCGCTTGCTGCACTTCACTTCTCACGAGGGCAGAAATGGAACCCAGCATGGGCTGAGGTGGGCAGCTGAACCGTTGTAGCTCATCACGCACTACCGAGCGGATAACGTCTCGGAGAACGTTCAGGTTCCCAAAGGCAACCGCGTCCGTCATTGAAGCAGCATTCGGGTTCCTGTCATACGTAGCGGAGCGCTGGTCCGAAGGCGAAGTAGCGTTCATTTGCCTTTCGTAGAAAGCTGAATGTTGGTGCAGCATCTTTTCCATCGTCGTGGCTTCAGTTAGGAATTGAGCCACGGTCTTCGGCGGGACTCGAACCAGGCCAGCAAATAGCCGTTCTTTAACCCCCCGCATTAGATGGCGCAGCTTCTTTTCCTGTGACATGGTAGGGTCCACCCGACGGAATAGCCGCGTCATATCCTCTACGTATGACGTCACGCTTTCATTCGGCACATGAATGCGGGATCGAAGAGCCAGTTCGGCTTGTTCGCGGCGATCAGCATTGGTGTATGTCTCCAGCAAGGCACAGCGGAACTCGAGCCACGATTTCAGGAGCCCTTCTCGGTTCTCGGGCCAAGTGCGAGCACCGTCCTCCAAGCTGAAGTAGACATTTCTCAACTTCGCCGCGTCACTCCATTCGTTTATCTCGGCAACGCGCTCAAATTGGGCTAGCTAGTCTTCTACATCCTCGAAGATATCCCCGTGGAAGACTTTCGGCACTCGGGGATTCTGCAACAGGTACTGAGTTGCCGTTGTGGCTGTACCTTGCATAATGGTCGAAAGAGACACGTCCATGTTCCTTCCATACTGGTCCGTGTGGGCGTCGATGTTGTTGCGGAGCGATGATCAAGCTCCGGAGGCAATCCTCGGATTCTTCTGCTGGCCCGGTGAACAGGGGTGTCCACTAGTATAGGGCTGGTACTCCTGCAACCCGGAGGGGTTTGTGCCATCGGATGAACCGTACCCAGCACCTCCACCAGTTTTGTCACGAAAACACTAATGAAGATGCACCCGGCGTCGGCCAGACAGACAGCTGTAGAATATGGCGTACACAAAACTCAAGCCGGCGTCTTCAGCCTCTACTACTTCTTCTTCAGCGCCCACCTCTTGCCGAGCGCTCGTTCCAGTCACTTCTTTCTTTGCGATGGCGCGTTACACCTAGCGACAATATGTAGTCAAGCGCAGCTACTAATAGCAGCCACGTATGCAAATCCCCTTTATTGCGAAATAAAGCATACGCCTGCCTCCTTACGAGATAAAGAGGAAGGCTTCTGTTCAAAAGATAGTGTCTGAGAGAAAGACAACTCCACGCACCGCTTGCAAGCTCCACGAACCCGACGACAGGAAAACTTAACTGAGATGTTCCCGACAGCGTATGCTACCCGCGGGCTAAATTATTTCAGCAATACCGTGGGTTGGTTCAGGGCCCCTTTGGGAAATGGTTTTCCTCATAACATTTTTATATAGTCACTAATTTAGTACAGGTTTTAGCTATGATATTTTGGTGCCTCCTACGGTACAATCCTGTGACTTGTTAAGCACTGGTGTTCTGATGTCCACGCTCTCTTGGACTGCTATAACAAGAACTGTCTAAAGAATTTTTTTGTAACAAAATTTTGGTGGTAGTGCCAGTCAGTTCACCTTTTAAACAGATTTTTTTTAATTTTATGTGTGCAATTACATCGAACATAAAAGACAATAATATCCGTACTGAGAATCACAAGAGTACACCCCTGTGTAATGGTTCTGCGGAGATCCTTGGAGTGGTCCTTCTGTAGCTCAAATCCTTGTATGGCTGAGATCATCGGCCACAATATGCAGCACAGGTAGAATGACATCCTGAGTTAACGCAATATAATACGTATTGTGAGATTCGCATCAAAAATATTCTGTGAGGCTCTTAGCATGTATACTAATTACCGCATTTTAATGTAACAGTGTTGCATATTATTTGAGCAAAAATAATCAATGCCTAACCGTGGGACTGTCAGCCAGTATTACTCATGATAAGGGTGGTGACTATGACACATCCTTTCAAGCGCAGTTTTTGCGGATTGCATGGATACAAATGAAGCCGAAAGGCAGTCCTCGAAAAATTAGGTATCGTCCATTAATGGCTCGATAAGATCCCAAATAAATGTGGCGTCAGCTTGTAGGTTGAAAGGCTACAACGGCCGTAACCCTATCCCCATACTCTCACCACCAGGCACGCAAACAAATTTAGTAAATGGAGACATATTAGGGCAGCATTTCCATAATGTGAAGCTCAATAAATTATTATGCTATAGTTCAAACACATAAGAAATCAGCAGAAAAACTGAAACTTCCGAGCACTGGAAGTTCGGAGAGATCGTATAATGCCCTCTTAACACTACCAGAAATCAATAGAGTGCTCACCACTGACAAAAAAACAGCACTGCTCCGGACAGAGTACATTACGCAATGCTCGTTCATCTATCTCCTCCTGCAGTTGATGCCTTGCTTCGACATTTTTTATATAATCTGAATGCTGAAAGAGAGGAATAAAGCCGTAATAATCCCTTTCTTGAAAGCTGGAAAACCGCCCACAACAGCAACCAGCTACAGGCTAATAGCACTCACAACTTGTCGTGCAAAGTCTTTTGAAGCCATTACAACCATAGGATAGACATACGTCCTCGAAACCAAGCACCTCCTGTATAACCATCACTGTAGGTACAAGAGACGTTGCTCTACAACAGATCACGTAATCCGTCTAGACCACGAGATACATTCAGCCTTTCTGCGTAAGCAATACTGTCTCACTGCTTTCTTTAATCTGGGAAAGGCGTACGACACAACATGGAGGTTTGGTATTCTATGGTATTTAGCGGATTTAGGGATCCCCCATAGAATGCGCAAATGTGTAGCCAATTTTATGTGCGACCGAACCTTTCAAGTGCGTTTAGGGACGGTGCTTTCACGCGTATTCGTACACAAAAATGGTGTGCCACAGGGATGTGTATTAAGTACATCACTCTTTGTGGTGAAAAGGAACTCAGTCAATAATGTCATTTCATCCTCTACATTGCACTCATTGAAGTGGATGATCTGCAAATTGCGTGTCGTGCATCGAACTTGCCAACCTGCGAACGGCAAATTCAAATCACAGTAAACAAACTCAGGCAGTGTGCATCTGAAAACGGTTTTCGCTTCTTAATTGAAAAAACTAATAGTCTTCCCAAAATAAAGATGCCTAAAACCACATCCCGTCGTTAAGCTACAGGAAGTCACACCACCGGTAACTTACGCTTAGACTACACAAAAAAACCGAACATGATTAGACCTCTTGTTCTGCGATATGAGAAATACTATCGTGATTATGACATTCCTGATGAGCTCCTTCAGGTTGCTAAAAGGCCACAACGACAACTCCCGTGGTTCGAATTCATACAGTTATGTGACTGGCCGTGGGTACCTCTAAGGCAAAACGACACCCCGCACGAACACATCATACAATAATTCCGCGCTCTTCAGGACAAATATCAAAATTGCGTGAAATTTTACACTGATGCTTCTAAAATAAAAAAATACGGGGGCGTGGTGGCCGTGGCGGAAAGAGGGAAAGAAGTATATAAAACTCAATAACACAGTAATATACACTGATTCATTTAGTACACTGAAGGCTCTTCACATGAAATTCGAATCGGAACCCTTGTTAGGGGATATATTAAACAGGGTAACGTTAAACAAATACGGCAGGTGAATTAGGTTTTGCTGGCCACAATATGGCCACAATATGCAGAACAGGTAGAATGACATCCTGAGTTAACGCAATATAATAGGTATTGTGAGATTCGCATAAAAATATTCTGTGACGCATTTAGCATGTATACTAAATGCCGTATTTTAATGTTACAGTGTTGCATATTATTTGAACAAAAATTATCAATGCCTCACCCTGGGACTGTCAGCCAGTATTACTCATGGCAATGGTGGTGACTATGACACATCCTTTCAAGCGCCGTTTTTACGGGTTACGTTCGCTTACGTTCACCTAATACATTAAACCTGCGATTAGAAGGAGTTGTTACATTTAACACCGAGGCCACGAGTGGCACTGCCTAACACTTCCAGTGCCAGACAGAGCACACACATGTGCGCAACAAAGTGAACACGAGGATAGCTGCTGCTATCACTCGATTAATAAAACATTGCATGCACCATGTAGGTCTGAATGTGGCTCCGATCACCAGCTAGTTGTCCTTTGGTCAATTGCACTTCTCTTCCTCTTTTCTTCTTTCTTTGTTGTTTGTCGGTGCCATGTGGTAGCGACGAGCAAAACTCAAGCACCCCAGTTTCCATTCTCGCTTTACTACATGTTCTAAAGTCATACAAATGAGCTTAAGACTATTTCACCATTTTCTTTTAACAATATTTTTCACTTTACTACATTGTACCTTAATGCACTAGTAACTCTAGACAATGCTTTACAGAAAAACCTATATCCACGCAATGAGAGCTCCGATTAAGATTGCACTGTTTATGACTTCAAGAAGTGTACAGACACGCTCTATACATGTCGACAATGAAAATATACGTGACTGTTCTAATACGCACACTTAGCATACTGCGTAAGAGTTACCTGGTCCCAAAAAAGCTTTTCTTTAAGTCACACATAAGACGGCTGCAATTAAAAGCCTAATTCTGGCTTTGATGCAACACACCCTGAAAACCGTCCTAGTGCAATCAACGAACAATTTGGAATTTAGAGCAGTTGGACATGTCAGTGTCACTATTACGGACATTAAATACCAAGGTAGTATATCTATTTGCAATAGACAATAGCGGACCTAAAGCAAATTTTTCTCACAAATTTGGGTTGATCGGCCAGCCACATATTTTTTTTTTTCATTTTTTAGGACAAGCCGCAGAAACTGTGTTATTAATTATAGGAAAGCAAGGTAGGATGACGCTGTGAAGTGTGATGTGATCCTGAGTTGAAAAGCGCAACTTCTTTGTGTGAATTTCGCATCTAGAAATCAAAAGAATATTTGTACTCAATGGCGTAGGAGTAAAATAATTAAACATTCTCAAGTCGACTGCATAGAGCCAGCTGTTGCATAACAACACTGTACAAGCACCGACTGTATAGTTATGACATAGTATTTGCACGGGAGCCGTAGTGGCGGCCTCAGCACAGAACACACCCACCGAGCGACACGTCCGTATGACCTATTGCAGCCAACGCTATCGCGCACATTGATATGTCTCGCCACGGAATCAGCATCGTTATCTGCCCGCCCAGGTGTCGGCACCACCGGTACTCACCTGCTTCGCCCGCCGAGGGTCGAGTGGCGGCGCATGAGCCAATCTGAACCCAAGCAGAACTCCTGTTGCCGCGAAGCAGCATGCTAGCGTTAAGAAGTTTCTTAAACACACAATCGCCCTTTCACAGAAGAAAAAGTTCTAGGACACGGGTCCCGACGGGCTTCGGCACCCAAAGTCTCAAGGGCTTTGCTGAAGCTTTGGAGGATATGCGAATTGTGCAACCGCTTTTGAATGTTGTAGTAGCATCGCGTTACTGTGTGAATTTTTCTGTTTCCTCTTTTTGTCTTCTTCTTTCTCCTTTTATTCTCTTTACCCCTTTCCACAGTACAGGGTAGCCAGCCAGTACTCCCACTGGCTTGCCTCCCTGTCTTTCCTCCCCTTTTGTCTCTCTCTCTCTCTCTAAAGACACCACACAACCTTCTCCCTCAATCCGATCGGCACCTCTTGGGGCGTGGACTCGTACTGCCCTTGGAAGCTCACAACACGCGTTTAATAACCCAAACGCGCCGCAGTTTGTCGACCGCCGGCTAAATTCTGCAGATGATGCAGGCTCACCAATCTATGTATACGCGCTACCAGCAGCAATCGCACACTGCCTGCATAATCAGATTCGTGCGCACGAAGAGACAGGCACTAGCATGGATTGTACCGGCAAATCTGCACAACGTGCGCTCAGTAAGCGACCTACTGCACACAATCGTGCGAGCCAGGGGATTGGCGCCAGGTACACGGTGTCCAGGAAATACTGCGCATAAACAAGCGCCATCGATTATCACTCAAATGATCGCTGTGCAAACAAACACATGCGCACATTGCAGTAAACCTTAAATAGTCAACACATTTGAAGGCCGCGGTTAGGCGGCGATGCTTATCTCACCTCGCACTGCACGTAACTTCCCTGGTAGTGCCTTGCGCTTCCGGGACCATGTCGAACGCCCACATCCATCCAATTAACAGACCTCAAACACGTGGCCGAGTCTCCCGTCATCTAAATTCACTAATGTTTAAGTACATTCGCTTCACTCTAAGCACTCAACTCGCCTCTAATACGACAAAGCTGCTACAAACAAAGCCACCGGGCAAAATGGCTCTGGACGGCCGACTGCTCCACTGAGGGCTCCAATATTTCACCAGTGCGGCTGCTCACTTAGAACACATACCCACTAATAGACCGAGCAATGGTCGTTGAAAATCACTTACCGTGGCACTTTTGGGGGGTTAAACACAGCGAGAGACACCAACAATGATAGAACAACGCGCCGTTGCAGTTAATGGTTGCCACTACATTGATATTATTGCGCGCTTTCAAGCTCCGAAGAAATGTGCTCCTCAGCGCGTACTTTCGGCTTTCGGCGTCCCCTACAGTGCCAAGGTGCGTCTACTGCGAAAAGAAAAACAGTGGGGGAGACGTTGTGCGGGATGTTTCGAACATAACTGCACAAATAATTCTTGCTCGGGCTCAGAGTCATATTAGCAACGGCTGAATTGTTCTTTTCGCTGTTTGGCTCGTGTAAGACATGGGCGTATTTCAACGTTCTCTACCTACCCTACGCCACATTTATTTTCTTGAATATCCCCATTTGATAATCGCAATGCCCCATAATATTCCGCTAAATTACGTCGGGGGTAAAATAATAGTACTACCTAATTTGCTTCTTCTCGCAAGAGTACTTGTCTTGAGCTGGGGGAAAAAGGGTATATCAGATGTTGAAACGCCCTTTAGGGCAAAGTTTATTTACAGTAGATGTTTGCGCCTGTCGCAACAACCGTGCGAACGCAGTGCGATCAAAGGCGACATCGGAGCCGGCACGCTTTCATCCATGTTTCTGGGCGGGCAGCAGGTAGGGGTATGCGTGGCATACTGAAAGGGTTTATTGATTTCTTTCTGTGGAGTAGAAGCATCGCAGATTTTTTTAGCTCCACAGAAAGCGCGGGAAACTGACGAAGGTGCCATACGACGACACATATGGCCGCATTAGTGGCTCGAAACATTCTGCGAACGAATGATCAATATTCCGCGCAGACGAACGTTTAAATGGTTAAGCTTCTCAAATGCCGTTATGATACGAGGAAGCTGACCTCTGAACAAAGAGCAACAGAAAGTGACTTGAAAGTGCTCGAGGAACGCGGCAGGTGACCGTGATGAAAAGGCCTCAAGCGAATGTTATGTGCGAGCAGCGTGTCGAAGTAAAATAGAACAAAATAGAAACGAGGAGCTGAAACGCAGCTGCACCGAACCAACATTTGTTAACGCGAACCTGAAACTGAAACTAAAGAGAAAATTATAGCACGACTCTTTCTAAACCGCTTTCACGATACATTTCGCCCAGGGTTGCACGAACTCTACGGCTATGCGTGTCGCAGCGTTAACGAAAGCTCATACCTTCGAAGTCAATCCTGTGCAGCGTTCGTAGTTCTCTTCGGGAACAGTATTGTTGCTCAATCAACTGCACGAATGACCGGCTCAAACATACAGTATGGTCGGCCTACAATGTCGACACAAAGAGAAGCCGAAATTGCATCGTCGCTTAGGATACAAACACTGGTTGTGTTTAAGGCTGCAATGTTCAGTTGCCCTCTGGACGAGCCCGCGTGGTCGCCTCCCAGTACTGGGAGAGTTGCAGTTCGTATTGCAGATTCAGTGCCTTACGTTAAATCTGCAGTATGATTCGGTTCTCGTGGGAATTCTCCAGGGCAAGAGCGAACAGCTACAACCAATAAATTAGGAAGATTAAACAGATAAGTTGGAATATACGTGAAGCAAAGGTTTAGTGAACCGGTTAATAAAATACTACACAAGTACAATGAGCACAGTTATGTGTGTTAATGTAGTGGGGAAAGCGTAATCTCCTGTAGGATATATTTTTACCCACTATACCGTTCAGATGAGATGCTGAGTTGCAAAAACCAAATCAGCCGAATTCAGTCTGAGACTTGTATGGGCCGATGACACGAAGACGAACAAGTCATGTACTATTCTTTTAGAGAAAACAGTGGTGATCAGAATTGAGTAGCAGGAATATATACGGGTTGTATTTAATAAGCATTGGAAATATTAGACCGGGGTAGTTGGAGAAGTATGGGAGAGGCCTTTGCACTGCAGTGGGCGTAACTAGGCTGATGATGATGATGATGATGATGATGATGATGATGATGATGGAAATATTTGCCATTGGAATCTCATGAAGGATACCAGCGAGTGCGTCCCAAATAGCCTCCTTCTTCACGTGGCCCGTGGCACGGCGGCAAGATATTGTCACATGGTAGTGACGGTCCAGGACACAGACGCAGAAGTATGAACGACAAAACTAACTTTTTGTTCAGCGTACCTGTGCCCACGAAGCAGGCTACACTCAAATTACAACGACAGCTGCGAGCACAGTCAGCGATCGTCAAAAACCTGATATTCAAGTGAAGCGCGGCGGCTGTTATACATGAGTCATCGAAAGTTCAGGGTATTCGTTGATGCCCGGGTATCTTCCAGAAAGTACTACACAATCCGCGTCGCACAAACAGTCAGAATACACCAGGTGCGATGACGGCAGACAGCGCATAGAACCATCGGCAACCTTCGAGAATTAAGCTTCCGATACATGCAGGCAGGCGCTCCCTGCGCTGAGCGATAATGTTTAACCTTTGTGAGCCGGTGAAAAGCGGATTCCCGAGAAATATAAGCAAGTATACGTTTACTCAAAATCAAGCAAACCCCAAGGCCCGAGACGCGTGCCTAGGCGCCCAACTCTCGGTCCTCCAGCGCCTCAGTGATAGCGATGGAGGGCGACCCAAAAACCCCGGTGTCATCGACGCCGAAGGAATATCACTCTCTCGAGCTCGGGAAGAGGGATAGAGTCATACTAACCACGTTACATAGGGAAACGATAACCTCAAGGTTATCGCTCCTTTGTATTAGCCATTTTAGATCTGTGTCACCTTACATGCTTCTTATTCTTATGCACTTTCAACGCCATTTTTTTACCTTTCAGTTTCAAAATGGCTTTTATTATCCACTGAAAGTATAGAAGGCTCTTCAAATACTTAGGTGACATTAAAAAATGTGAAATAATTCTCTCCTGTGGCCTATACTGCTAACGGAAAACAAACCTAGGCGAAAATGCAATATTTCGAAGGCTTCAATGTTGTACAGCGCGACCGTACTCAGGCGAGCGGGCTTTCGGATGTTGTAGCCATTGTTCTCTACAGCGGTAATGCAGCTTAAGAAGTTGCCATTATTATTGAGATGGAAGCCGTTGCTGTCACGATATTAGCACAAAAAGCCATTACCATTTATTCAATATGCATTCCAGCATATTGACATTTTATTGTAAGAGATGTGGAGTTAGCTTTAAACCAGCTACGTGAACCTTGTTTTAGTAGCAGGTGATTTTATTTCACGTAAGATGATATGGGGTAGCAAAACAACTGACACCGGGGATCCAACACTTGAAGATGTTATCCTCACAAAAGACGTATAACTTTTAACACGATGGTGCTGCAACTTGCTGCCTACCAAGCACAAGAGCTCTCAGTTGCCTAGATCTGGCGCTATGCTCTGGCATCTGTCTTTGTCGATTTCAAATGGAGTGTTATCGACAATCCCTATTATAGTGCCCATATGCCTGGTATCATTTCAAAATTATCTCCTTTCCAGACAAAACCGTCGAGATCACCTTGTTGTATACTCCATCTAGCAGATTGGCCTCTCTTCAGCGGAAAGTCAGTCTAGATGACATAACGCTGATCTAATGATAGATGAAATTAATTAAAGTATTACTGCCTCTATACTTGCTGCAGCAGAAGAGACGTTCCGCAATCCTCCGTCTTAAGAAAAAGATTTAAACAATGGTGGAGGAATGAATGTACAAAACCAAATATTTACGAAACAAAGCGATACCCAGCACAAGCTAATCTACGGTCTTTCAAGAAAGCAAAAGCGATAGCGAGGAATACACGCAGAGCAGCCGAAAGGCAGTGCTAGAAAAAGTAGGTATCGTCCATAATTGGCTCGATAAGGTGCCAAAAAATGTGGCGTCAGCTTGTAGGATTAAAGGCGTTGACGGCCCTTACACTATCTCCATACTCTCACCGCCAGGCACGCAAACAAATTTAGGAGAAAGATACATATTAGGGCAGCATTTCCATAAATATCAAGCTAAGTAAGTTATTCTGCTACAGTTTAATAACATAAGCAATCGGCAGAAAAACTTAAACTTCCGAGCACTGGAAGTTAAGAAACATCGTATAATGCCACTTTAACACTACCGGAAATTAATAGAGTTCTCACCACTAACAAAAAAGAGCACCTGCTCCGGACAGAGTACATTACGCAATGCTCGCTCATCTATCTCGTAATCCAGTTGAAACCTTGCTTCGATTTTTTTAGTATAATCTGGGAAACGGGAAAAATGCCGAAAGGGTGGAATACAGCCATCATTATCCCTTTCTTGAAAGCTGGAAAACCTCTCACAACGGCAACCAGCCTATAGCACTCACAAGTTGTCGCGCAAAGTCTTATGATACCATTATAACCATAAGATTGACATGCGTCCTTGAAACCGAGAACCTCCTGTATAACCATCACTGTAGATACAAGAAAGGTTGCTCTACAACAGATCACGTAATCCGGCTACAACACGAGGTACGTGCAGGCTTTCTGCGTCAGCAATACTGTTTCACTGTTTTCTTCGATCTAGAAAAGGCGTACGACACAACATGGAGGTTTGGTATTCTAAGGGATTTAGCGGATTTAGGGATGCCCCGTAGAATACTCAAATGTGTAGCCGATTTCATGTCCGACCGAACCTTTCAAGTGCGTTTAGGAACGGTGCTTTCACGCGTATTCGTACACGAGAATGGTGTACCACAGGGATGTGCATTAAGTACAACATTGTTTGTGGTGAAAAACGAACTCAGTCAGTAATGTCATTTCATCCTCTACATTGTACTCATTGAAGTGGATGATCTGCAAATTGCGTGTAGTGCATCGAGCTTGCCAACCTGCGAACGGCAAATTCAAATTACAGTAAACAAACTCCAGCAGTGTGCATCTGAAAACGGTTTTCGCTTCTCAACGAAAAAATAACTAATAGTGTTCCCAAAAAGAAAGAAGCCTAAAAACCAGATCCCATCGTTAAGCTATAGAAAGCCACACTACCGGTAAGCCAAGAACACGCGTTTCTTAGTGTTAGATAAAAAGTTGAATTTTCTCACCCACATAAATAGCCTTAAATTTAAAGCGAAGAATGCACTTAAAATCCTCAAGGTCCTCTCCCAGAAGCACAGGAGGCTCTGACCGTAAATGCCTTCTACGCACTTACCGCAATTTGGTACATAGCATACTAGACTATGGAAGTCTAAGCGATGTTCGAGCCAAACAGTCTTACGTCCGACGACTTGATCCAGTTTATAAACTTGGACTTCGACTGGCAAGTGCTGCTTACGGAACATCACCTTTCCAGAGCTTATGCGTTGAATGTAATGAGCCCACTTCACAGCATCTTAGAGTGCTACTAACGTTTTTCCTACATACTCAGAATCGATTCCTGACCACAGCACATGCGCTTCAACATCGTCGCAAAGTGCAACTCACGCTTAGACTACACAAATAAACCGAACATGATTAGACCTCTTGTTCTGCGATATGAGGAATGCTATCGTGATTATGACATTCCTGATGAGCTCCTTCAGGTTGCTAAAACGCCACAACTTTTCCCGTGGTTCGAATTCATACAGTTATGTGACTAGCCATTGGTACCTCTAAGGAATAATGACACTCCGCACGAACACATCATAAAACAATTCCGCGCTCTTCAGGACAAATATCAAAATTGCGTGAAATTTTACACTGATGCTTCTAAAAATAAAAGAATACGGGGGGCGTGGTGGCCGTGACGGAAAGATGGAAAGAAGTTTATAAAACACAAAAAACACAGTAACATACACTGATTCATTTAGTACACCGAAGGCTCTTGACACAAAATTCGAATCAGAACCCTTGTTAGGGTATATATTAAGCATGGTAACGTTAAACAAATACAGCAGGTCAATTAGGTTTTGCTGGGTACCAATCCATGTTGGTATACCGGATATTGAAGCAGCGGATAGATGCGTATCAATGGCAGCGTAAAAAAGGCATAAGAAACACAATGCTTGCATATAAAGGTAGTATCGCTGCGATTAGGAAAGTCGTGATGTCAAAATGGCAACAACAATGGTACCACTGTATAAGCAGCAAGCTGCATGTTACTGAAGCTGTTACTGGCGAGTGGAAGTCGTGCAGTCACGAGCGAAAGTTTTATGAGATGATCCTGTCTCGACTTCGGATTGGGCACACGCATCTAACATCAATTCTGTTCTCCGAAAAGAAAACCCCCCGATTTGCGAAAACTGCACTGAACCTCCTACAGTGATACATATCCTTATGCCATGTCCACACTTTCGAGCACAGAGACCGAAGCTTTTACACAACCTATATAATTTACATATACTTGTACAGTCTGCCCTATTACTGCCACATGACCCGCTAGTGCCATATACTAACTGGTTCGACTTTCTACAGACTACTGGTTATTTGCGCCAGCTATAGTGTAAGGGAGGTTTAACCGCTTTAAATTTGCCTTTCTGAGTAACCTTTGCGCAACGGAACCCCAACTAGCAAACTTACTGCAGGAATAAATCAACAAAAAGCCATCTGCATCTTACGGCATGCGTTAACAGGCCGCATTTCTGACCGACCCATTTCAATTTCCTTTCTTTTCGAACTTCGTCATTGTTTCGAACGCGCTTCACAGCTCGGACGCTGCCGCGTCGCTGTCAACACTGGCATTATCGCTCATTGCTGCGCATGATAAAAAGAAGAATCCAAAATCAAATTCTACGTTAGAAATGGGTAGCAGCTGTTGATTGCTTCAAGGTCGCCATGCTATTCCGTCACTGGTTCATGCTAGCAGTGACAGAACGAGATACGAAGATAATTATTAATTAAAAACGTGCAAAATAACTTCTTGTGGCGTTACCAGGAATTTGTGATCAGGTATCAGTGTGGATAACAGGTAGAAGATCTGAACAACAGATTCTCTGGTGTACTTCGCAGGTTGACATCGGGAGACATCGGGTGACATCGCGATACCAGCCACGGTGTCTGACAGGAATACGCACGTGGTGTGTCATCCCCCCCCCACCCCCTGTCAAGCTGCTAACCATGGCCGCAGCCACCTCAACGGGAAACACGTAGGGCCACCTTGCGGAATCGGCGAGTCTCTATAGCTCGACCGCGAAACAGCTCGACTTACCGCTCTTGTCGTTCACTCTGTTACCCTTTGGTACAACGACAATCCCACTATCAGAGGAGCTCATTGCGATTGGCTGAGGACAATGACACCCTCGGAGTTCTCTGTATGCAACTTGGCTACAGATGCCTTACGAGCCTGCCCAAGAGCCAACATCCAACTGGTAAAGGTAGTCTGCTTCCGGAGCTACATACTTTCGACCTGGTCGAAGCTCGTTTCGAGCATGCACAAAGACGATGTTTCATTAGACCCTTCAAAACTGTTATTGTCTAAGTGAATACTAGCAAAGGAGGTATGCTACTTGTCATACGGTGCTGGAAAGCCGAGCGTTGCAATATAGTACACTGTGGCACAACAATGATATGGGCCACCGAGGACTCAACCGTAAATTGAGGGATAGTCTCTGAGATTGGCGCGTGGAGGGCGCCAAAGTCGGAAGCAGTGGTGTCTTCGTGAACATGCAAGATCAAATTTTAACTTCGCGCTACGATAGTTTACCCGGCGCAAAGTTCTGGACGCGCCCTGCTTCGCCGTAGCCTTCGGGGTGCAAGGCATTGAAGAATAAGCCGGATTAACTCTAAGGGGATCATAGGCGACCTTTCATTGTCAATAACTACGTTCATGCGGAAAGCACTGTAGTACTTTTTGTGGCAAAGTATTTCTGAAATTGACTATTTTAACTTCAAATGGGTTTCTCGACTTCCAGAAATAGTTTTTCAAGACCCATTTACCTTCAAAGGGATCAGTGAACTAGGCCTAGGAAATGCAGAAGTCAGCAGTCCAACATGCAAACTTGATATCGATGGCAAGCATGAGAGACATTGGGAAGCACCACGCTTCAGTTGCAACACGAGTACACATTTGTTCATGTGGTGTACAATGTGTACTGAACAGCGAGGATAATTGTACGGGCTAAAATAAGTAAGAAATATATTTACGGATTATTTGCAACTGTAGCAGCTGTCAAGGTGGTAGACAGAGAGCTATGTTAAGAGCGTCGTCTTCGTACTCACCTAAAAACGTCTTCTTCGTCAGCCTGTCGCATGAACCCCGGCGGCTGAAGCATAGAGCTGGTACTGGTCAGTAGGCTGCCTAATAATTCGACTTAACACACTTGACGTAGACAACGCCAGAGCGATGCTGAGGCACGGTTGGGACAAGTGGGGCGGTTTCGCACGTGGCCTGAGTCACTTCGCGCAAGACATGGTAAGAGCCAAAGCAGCGTGAAAGTAAATCCGGCGAGAGGCCCACGCATTCCGACGGTGGCCAAATGAGAACCAGGACGTCCATCATATAATGGACGTCACAATGGCGTGCATCATATAAGCGCCGCTGATTTTCCTGTGACTCCATAAGTGGGCGTAGGGTAAAACGGCGCGCTTCTTGTGCTTTGAGTATGGCTTCACGGGCTTACTCGGATGTGAACTTCAGACTAGCAGGCAGAACGGCGTCGAAAGGTAGTGTAGGGTCGGGGCAGAACAAGACGAATATTGGAGAGAAGCATGCGGTATCATGGTGAGAAGAATTATAGGCGGAAACAAGGAACGCCAATGCAATGTGCCAGACGCGATGGTCAGAGGGGACACATATGGACAGCATATCAATAAGGGTTCAGTTGAGACGCTTCGTTAGACCTTTCGTTTGGGGATGGTAAGCAGTAGCATGATCGTGTTTAGTCGCGCACGATTATAGAATGTCATTAACAGCTTGTTGTGGCCTCGGTCGGCGAGGAGCTGCCGAGGGGCATCTTGGCGAAGGATGACGTTCTCTAGGTGGAAGTCGGCAACATCGGTTGCGCAGCTTGTCGGAAGAGCCCGTCTGCTGGCGTATCGGGTTGTGCAGTCTTTTGCTATAGCAATCCAATCTATTGCCGAAGCAGACGTAGGGAAACGGCCTAAAAGATCAACATCTGCAAGAAGAATGGTTTCTACGGTACGTCAAAAGGTTGAACGCGGCCAGCAGGCAGTGTGCTCGGCTTCCTTGTTGACAAAGGTCACACGCAGCGATATAACTGCAGACGTCATGGCAAAGGCCAGACCAAAAAAAGCGCTGACGAACCCGGTCATAAGTTTGTGACACGCCTAGGTGATCGGCCTTCTGTACATCATGAAGCTGGGCGAGAGCAGTTTTACACAGATGCGTTGGCACGACCAAGAGTCGGTCAGGGCCCTCCGAGTGCATGTTATCACGGTGCAATATGAAAGCTTAAAGTTAAAACATGCGAAGGTAAGAAACGGGCGTCTTTGAAGCCAGCCGTTGAATAAGGTCTTCTAAGGAGGCGTCCGGAAGTTGTTCCGCTGCAATATCTCGAAAAGCAGCCATAGAGAGAATGGGGACAGGTAATCTGGTCCCAGAAACGCCAGCTGGATTGAGAGGATGGCGCGACAAGCAGTCCACATCTTGATGTAGACTGGTGGTCTTGTACACCACTGAATAGTTGTATTCTTGAAGGCGCACAGCCCAGCAGTTAAGGCGCCCTGAAGGATTTTTCAGGGACGAAAGCCAACACAGAGCGTCGTGATCAGAGCTGACTGTGGATTGCCAGCCATACAAATAGGGGCGGAATTTACCCACTGCCCATACGAGAGCCATACACTCACGTTCAGTACTAGACTGCTTGCGCTCAGCTGGGGAATGAAGGCGACTGGTGTATGAAATAGCGCGTGCTCGCGCTTGTTGTTTCTGGGTTAAGATAGCTCCAATTCCGTGATCACTGGCATCGGCACAGACTTCTGTAGGAGCTGGCGCATCAAAGTGAGTGGAGTTGAGCAGCCCTATGAGGTCGGTGAAAGCACCGGCTTGCTCAGGACCTCAAATGAAGGCGGCGTCTTCCTTCAGGAGCTGAATAAGAGGGTGCGCAACGACGGCAGCATTTCAGACAAACCTGCGGAAGTAGGAGCACAGGCCCAACAAGATGCGAACGTCCTGCGCACTTCTATAACAAACGTTACGGCGGTAAAGGAAGTAAGAAATTTATTTACAGGATATTTACAATAACTGCAGCAGCTGACAAGATGGTCGACAGTGCGGGATGCTAGGAGCATTGTCTTCTTCGGACTAATCTTAAGGCGTCGCCCTCGTCAGCTTATCACAATATGTTCAATGTGAGTGTGGATTATTTTTATTTCTTTAGCACTCATTCATTTAAACATACCACAGGGACATACTGGACAAGCCATACGAAGAACTAGTAAAACTGTAGTGCCGATATTCAACTACGAATTTAAAATCTCACCAAATAAAGTAATCGTACAGAATAACTGACTGCGTAACAAAAATGCGAAAGAAACACAGAGATGCGTAACGTTGCATGATAAATGGTGTCGTTCAAAATGTATGGGCAGCTTGCTTATGCTCTGCATCGCAGAATGCCCCAAAATGACCACTGAAGCGCAGCAAAAGAGCTCAAAATGTGTAAACATTTGATTCAATAACAGCACAGTGTATTTTAGCGAGAGTATACATAGTGACTTCGGAGGGAACATCACTAGGTGTCACCAAAGAATTATCACAATATTCGGTCTCTTGGATAGCGTCACGAAATTGATTGCTAAACAGCAAATGTATCTAGACAAGTGAACGTTTGGATAGATATCTGCAGTATTCCTAAGCGAAATAATCCACTACTAAGGAGCACACTAAAGCAATCCTCATTTGTTGCAAAAGAAAGACCTACAGGAGTACAGTAAAGTGGACCCCGAGTACGTATGGTCAGGCATTTTTCTCTGCCTCCTACAAGTGATACGAAATTTCAAGTACACAAGGTGAATAAAATCATCAAAAAACAATAAAAATTGGGTCCTAGCATTTACTTGTAGATGATTGCTTTTTTAAGCAATATAAATATCAACGGTTTAACCTCTCACAGAAATGCTGTCTTCAACAAAATCCTCTCGGACAAGCATCATCATCATCATCATCATCATCATCATCATCACCATCATCATCATCATCATCATCAGCCTGGTTGCGCCCACTGCAGGGCAAATGCCTCTCCTATATTTCTCCAACAACCCCGGCCATGTAATAATTGTGGCCATGTCGTCCCTGCAAACTTCTTTATCTCATCCGCCCACCTAACTTTCTGCCGCCTCTACTACGCTTCCCTTCCCTTGGAATCTAGTCAGTAACCCTTAATGACCATCGTTTATCTTCCCTCCTCATTACATGTCCTGCCCATGCCCATTTCTTTTTCTTGATTTCAACTAAGATGTCACTAACTCGCGTTTGTTCCCTCACCCAATCTGCCCTTTTCTAACCTCTAATTATCTCAGACAAGCAATCCAAAGATAATTCCTTCCAAAATTCAAGGAAAATTATTTTTCGTTAGGCATGCCACTTCCCACCATGCGCAGTGTCAGTGTTAGATAATTGTCTAAGGAAATAAATATACTTCTTCAGTAGTTGACTAGATGAGTGCATTTTTTGTTGTGTTAAGTCTGAGGATTTATGCAATTCAAAAGAATTTTAAAGACTCTAGTTCACTGTGCAGCGGCTCTGGAATTAGGTAAACAACTGTCAAACCGACGTCAGTGCTTTATTTTCAATACTTATCACTGAAACGGCAAAGGCGACGAAATAACTGGCCATAAAGGCTGCAGAATGCCACATTTTCACAACATGAGAGTTCACATTCTGAATATTAGGAAATTTTATTGCCATAATATGGTGGCTGTTACGTGGCATAACCAACATGGTGCCACGCTCGTCTACAACTCAGTGCCACCAGAACGGTATAAATAGCCTGCCCAAGCAGGGGGGTGGTGTCTTTATGTTATGTGACTGTACTGATAAGGCGTCGCCAATGAATCTGCTCCGCGCTTGTCGTCTCCTCTCTAATAGTGGTGACGATGAAAACACCAACGTGCAGGCCCTCACTCGAGCATCAAACCGCAGCTGCCATCATGAACCACGCCCAAAAATCAGCACCGTCCCCTGGCCACCAACCGTTCATCGGGCGCCAGTCGGAATTCTCCACTATGACAGGAAATGTGGCTGTTTACCTTGAGCGGTTAGAGGCCATAGTGAGAGTGAATAAGCCAAACGAACAAAGCAGGACGAACGCGCTTCTCGCCATACTGGATGACACCGCATTTACTACGCTTCGGTACTTGCTATTTCCAGATGCCTTTAAAAAGATGTATAAAGAGATAAATCGGGTGCTTCGTAATTGTTACGTGCCGAACCGGTCGGTAGCAACGGTAGATCACGGCCATTTCTGTCACTGCCTCGTATTTCCCCCTTTGCTTCTTTCATAAGGTTTTCCATCATTCATCGCTACGGACCGAGCTTATCACGCGACCCACTTATCGCTCATCACGGATTGACCATAAACATAAAGCTAAAGGCATATTTTGTACAGCAAACAGATTCTATTTTTCCTTCATATCGCGCACATCAAACGATTGGAACCGCCTACCTGAAGATATTGTTTTCATTTATGATCATTCACTTTTTTCCCATTCATTAGCTGCGCACCTGCTTTGTGATCGTCCTCCTTAAACATCTCGTGTATCTCTCCTCCCAACTCCTTTCTTTTTCTTTTACATGTGCCGACATGCCTGCAATTTCTTTAGCTTCTTCACGTTTTCTTTTCTTTCTACTGCTTTCTTTTGTCTCCCTTTCCCAAATTTCTCTTACGCTCGTATTTGCCACTAGCATTGCATAATGCTGTGTTTATGTATGTCCAGTCGGGTTGTATTTATTTTAGTACCATTCTGTTATATATTATTTCACTTTTACAATTTGTCGCTAATACTGTATAACGCTGCACGTTTCATTCTGTTCTTTTCTTTGTTCATACGTTGTCACTCACTCCCAACTGAAATGCGTCGTGGAGTGAGAACATCGAAAATCAATCAATAAATAAATAAGGTCAAGTAAAGTAGGCAGGCGTTTTGAAAGCAGCTGGAAGGACTGCTCGAAATGTCTAACTGCATTCATACCACCTTCAACAGCCAAGAACGTCCTACATGGCCTGCACGGGTACTATAGCATAGCTTTGTAGCTTCGGGGAGAATGTTAAGAGCAAAGAATTGTGTGAAATATTTGGTGGAGCCTAGTCGCTTTTTAGATGGAGGCTTATGCTGTCATGTTCGATACAGCGTGACCCTCTTGCTCGCCCTCTCTACTTACTGCTGCAAGATGTAGGGCGCGCCGGGTGCAGAAAAATGACACGATAAAATAAAGGACGCTAGAATAGGTTCTTCTTACTATCAGCTTCTATATATGATAAGTCATGTGTGGGGGAAACGAGTTGCGTTTATTGGTTCCCGTACGTGGCGGAGGGGCGCATTATTCACTGGAACTCATCACATGCGAACAGGAGGAGAGCAGGAGAAAGTATTTTTTTTAATATCTGGTCATGCAAAGATTGAAGCTTAGGCCGAGGGAACGTCTGCAAATGTCACTCTAATGGCACACGACAGTACACATGCTTAAAGATCGCTCAATATAATCTTTGGCGTTGCTCAGAAAAAAGCTTGAACTCTTCTCAAGAGTATATTTGACATATACTCATTGAGGTCGCTCTGATATTTGTAGTTCAATGGACGCTACCTTCATGCGGCATCAAATTATCATGTGGTACTTGTGAATGCCAGATTAGCAGGTTTAAAACGATTCTTGTAGTCTTGACGCCAGCTAAAGAAGATACGGCGAATGAACGATGACAATTGCAGTACTACCAGTTGTACTACTGATCCAGGGTAAGTAAACACGGGGATTTTTACAAGTACTTTATTGCATGAAGAGTATAGCAAACGGTTGGTCGCAAAAGCCGCCAACATGTGCCGTGACATCCGAAGTAGTAGGAATATACTAGTGTGGAATGTTATCACGAACTACATTTCAGCTTCCTGCAGAGGTTTTCGGATATACGATTTATTCTCTACTACAACCAAACCTATTCCTTTGATAGCCATCCTGTCACTTTTGTGCATGTACAGTCTTCCACCAATCAAATCGACAAATACAAAACGGGGTACCGTTTAAATGATGATGTGACTGCATCCACACTTGCCAAACAGTGAATTGATAATATCCCACTTTTTATTATTATGCACATCATCCTTCTAACAAGGTAATCGTTAGTATTATGTTGAATATGTATGTTATATGCGCATATTTCCCATACTTACCAACAACTTCATGCTACCTTTGTGGAAACATACTCATTACCAAGTGTATAATCGCCACTGCTCATCACCGCTCTGTTGGGTTCCCTTCGTTAAGACTGGTATCACACTGTTCTTTATTGACAGAATGATCTGT
Source organism: Dermacentor variabilis (assembly GCF_050947875.1). Classification (NCBI taxonomy): domain Eukaryota; kingdom Metazoa; phylum Arthropoda; class Arachnida; order Ixodida; family Ixodidae; genus Dermacentor; species Dermacentor variabilis. The sequence continues at coordinate 231,750,267 of NC_134569.1, read as the reverse complement.
CCTGCATATTGAGCTCGAAATTATGTAAAAGTTAGGAAGATAAGCCGGAGGAACTTTAATGTTAACGGTTGATATTTAAATGTATTTGTTTCATGAGTTCTATATGCAATAGTATTCCTTGTTTGTGTTTGTGTGTAAATTATTGACCATTGTGTTGTTACAAACACTATGCGTCCAAATTTTCAATCTGCCGAGTGAGGCGACATGTCAAGTTACGCGTGAAAGATCCAAACTTGCATTTCTTTATCAATAATTTGCGTCCTTGACACTCCAACCCTTCCCCCCGCCTGGTCGCACTCCGTAATAATACTCTCTACCGTCATAATGCCAACTCCGATACGCCTAAGCCTCTGCTCGTACTACCAAAGCCACTCTGTACCATTCTTATCAACCAGCTCCACGAGGCCCCGACAACCAGTCACCTCGAAGTATCTCGCACATATGATCGCGTTCTCCGCCGTTTCTTCTGGCTAGGCCTTTACGGTTATGTGCGCCGATACATTGCTACTTGAGAGTCCTTCAAGAACCTCAAGCGTTCTTTCGTGCTCCCTCCCGGCCTACTTCTGTCAATAGACATTCCAACTATCTCCTTCTGTCCCGACACCCTCGATCCTGTTCAAGCGTTCCCTTTGACGTCAAGCACTTCCTGCTTCGCGACGACATACTTCACCATAAATCTTCGTGGCATCAGTTTCTCTTTGAAAATTCGTCGATTATATTCGACGATGGTGGTCATCATTGTTACTAGCTAACCAAACTACAGACAAGCCGATGTACGAAACACGTTAACCTTACGCTCACAGGCTACTATGTACGTGCCTACATCGTATCCCTACATCAGTGGAACGTAGGTTAAACCCACAAGGATATTACTCTAATAAATCCGACGGCCAGTGACTCCACCTGTTTCTTTTGCGAAATTTTGTTTGTTTAGTAAATCGCCACCACTACCAGCCTATTGTATGTCCATTACAGGAATAACGATCTTTCGAACGGTTACTAGCTGGCCCTCTCCAGACTACGCTGGCTTCATGTCCGATCCTTCAATGGATTGCATGAGCTGCGCAACGCTACTTTCTCTAACCACAAAGTGCACTATCAGTTATTACCCACTTTCTCAATAATCCAAACCACTGTTTCTGCTTCTGTTACTAATAGACCTACATTTCCATGCCAGGATTCAATGAATTAGCCTTAGCTTCTCCTGAAACCAATTCTTTTCTTATATATTCCAAGCTTTATCGCTACTACAGTTAAGTAGATGTCCAATTTACTTATTCTATTTTATACAAGGATATTGGTAAGCTACGAGTCAACATTGAAAAGCCGCTGCCATATGCTAACCAATGTATTTTATACATCAACAATTATCCTATTCTGCTTTGACTACTCCATTAGGCAAATGGACACTTTATTAGCTATATTTCATGGCCTACGTGTTGCAAACACTTTTTACCTACTTGGGGATAAGACATTATATTTGCTGTTTGTGTAAATTGCTTAAACGCTCCTTTAGCCTTTGCTCATTGTCGTTTTCGGTTATTTATTGTAAGTCACTTTCATGGGCAGTACAATGTTATCTAGATAAACGCTGCTGACCTTCACACCTAACACTTTGTAACTTGGCGTCCTATAAGAAGAAACTACTGCAATCTGCCTTTATTCAAATCACCTGACGTCAAATTTACGTAGCCGCCGACGCAAGTATCGGATGGTGAACCGAGGCGTTGTTTGAACTGCCCAACCAAACGCTTTTCTTCTTGATAGGAGGTGAATACTATTTTTTTTTTCAAAGCAAATAGCAATTCCTATTTTGACAGTATTTCTTATCTAAATGGCTGACAAAACGCGAGGATCATAAAAAGTGGCGAGCGTTTTGTTGGGACCAAGTTAACGCCGTGAAAGTAGATAACCGGATGAGCAAGGCGGTGCCGGCGCCTGCGATTGGCCCGCTTCCACTTACTTAACATGCAGCGGCTGGTCGAACATCGCGGCGGCGTGCAACAGGCGCTTAACAATGTCACTGAAACAGATCCTGAGCGAGCAATAGTTGGCACAGGTATGCCGCATACTAGTCGAAAAATATCGACAATGTTATAGTTCCATCGAAATAGTTTTATTATGCGCATTAAACTTGGCCTCTTCTGCAGCTTCTCGTAGCCAGTGCAAGAGCAAACGGGCAGACATCTGACGGGCAGACATCTTCTATTCCTTCCGGAACAAGGTGTTCTGGCTAGCCTGAAAAATAAATTTTGTGGGACGTACGAATTCATGCTTAATGTGTAAAAGTCACTCTAAAGATGCGAAATTTTGCGGTTTTATAACGTCGCGTGAAAAAAGACGAAGTGCAGAGAGGCCAAAATCTTTCGGCTAATAGCGTTGAGCTGATGTCGAAAAACGATTGGGATCGGAAATATTTTTTTCTTATTTTTTTTTTCTAATTATGCATAATCTGTTCGTAGAGGTATGATTTTCGCGACGTCCGGTGACAGACAGGCGTAGTGGGGTAGCCCTAAATATATTTTGACGAATCGTGAAAGGCAGATTTGAGAAATGGGATAGAAACAGAGTAGAATTGATTTATATTACAGCACCCCTGATAACTTGGCTATTTCTAGAAATTAAGTGAATAGCATGGCAGACTTGACATGCTCTTAGCGTACACGCTACTTAGTCAGTTTCTGCAGTTTTCTGTGAATAGAAGGCGCTAGATTTATGTCAACCTTTGGTGAAAAAGCAAGCTTCATTGCTGTCTGTTTACTTGATATATAATGATTAGGCAGGTCCTCCAATAATTTTGAATACACAATTTTAAAGCATAATGTAGATTTCACTGAAAATATAATTCATTCCTGCCACCAAGGTTACCGACGCGGTATCTCAACTGTAGCCATACGAGTGGAACTGGTCATGATATATGTCGGTCTACCGACACAACCAAGTTTACGTTTTCCTGCATTTTGAAAATGCCATTCGGCCATGCGTCACAGCGTATATGTCTACTAAAATTAAAAAGCAATTGTAATGAGAGAGTTCATTACTGGTTCGAATTGTAGCATTTCTATCGTGTTCTTAATGAAGTCGATTCATCTAGCTCTCTTGCATTGTCCGGTATGATGTAAGGACCTCCGTGTTGCATTATTTGTCTACCTTCTCTTCATCAAGGACATCGTCCGTGATATATAACCATAAATATAGAGCTCTTCGCCTACTGCTGCTTTTGTACTAAACAATTGTTACTGCTAATGACCAGATACTACTAAGACTTGGCGCGCTATAACATAAAGCTATTCCAAACTTTTCTATTCCGATTCTGCAGTCAGCCCTCCGCGAGTGATCAAAAACTTCTTGAACCACACCACTTCGCCTGTCTATCACGCGACGTCACGAAAGCCGCGCCAGGTCTCTATCTGATATGACGCGCACACACTGATTATACATCATTGGTCCAAACAAAAAAAGAGTTATTTCTGATTCGATGCCTTTTAGCCAACAACCCTCGGTAATTGGTCGAAAGTTTTTGGGCTGTACCCACTTCCCCTGCTCATAACGCGACGTCACAAAACCGCGAGAACTCGCCTCGTCAAAGTGACATGTACGTGTTAAGGACGCATTATTCTGCCGAACGAACTTTTTTTCTGAATAGCCACAGGCTGCCCTGTTCCGAAAGGAATTAAAGTTGACAGCCGCCGATCGCTCAGGCACTGGCTACTCGGACCTGCAGGAGAGCGTGGGTCTATTTCCGTACAATCAATATTTTTGCATAGCCGTGTTACGTTTACAAGCACTTTCGGTACGTTTATGACCTCACTCTGCCAACTATTCTTTGCTAATGGTTCGTTTTAGCGAGATTCTAAAGTTGCCGTTGCATGCCGCCGCAATTTTCGACCAGCCATCCCAAGCAAACTAAGGGAAAGCGGACCAATCGCAGCCATGAAGACCACCCTCTTTATCCGCTTATCGATTTTCAGTGCACTGACTCGGCATCATCGAATCCCTCTCCACTTAATCGTGCTCATCACCTCTTGTCAGCCAATCAGATAAGACAGGCCGCCTAATGTAGGCCATGCTATTCGCTTTTAAAGCCAACAAAAGTGACCTCCTCTAAAGCAAGGAGAGTGTTTGATTAGTCTGTTCAGACAACTGTGCGGGTCATGGCCCCATGCTTGCGTCAGCGGTTACGCAAATTTGCCGTTAGGAGATTGAAATAAAAACCTATTGGAATAGTTTTACATTATAGGGCCCTTGTTGAGCTCAAACTGACGCACTGAACGAGAAGGAGCTCCAAGGAGCCCTATTTTTGTTAGTCACAAACATATGAAGCAAACAAATAACAAAGCCAATGAAAAGGGAATTGACAGAGAGGATTCCACATATCAAGTGACCTTTAAATGCAGTGAAACTGCTGCCATAACTCGCACCTGAAAAAATTGCTCAGTATTGTTTCCATAATTTATGAAAGACAAACCTGTATGCGTATTAACCAGCTGTAATTCCCTCCGACCTTAGGTGTAACTGTGAGATTTATTGCACTGGAAAGTAGGCACTGGTAGAAGTAAAGTATCTGAGCCTAACTCAAATCAACATGCCAAATCCAACTGCTTTCTTATCATAACTGTTCACGTCATTTTTGGTATATGCTCTTCTCTTATAGGATCCTTCTTCAGAAAAGGCATCATTTCCTTGCCTAAAATATGCAGAAAAAGTCAGTAAGGCTTGCATGCCACTGTTGACAAATATGATGCACATCTTTACGAAAAGCAGCGATTCGAGATGTATGGAAGTCTATAAAACAAAAAGAAAATTGTACCGCGTTGAAGCAAAACGATCGAACTATTCTAAGAAAGACCGTTGAATTTTTGTTTTCCACTAACGGCTTCAGCAGCTCTTTTTCTCACGATCTGTATTCGGAATCATTGGGCGCTGATGTACTTGAATTTCCAGAGCTGTCTTCATTTATGAACCCCCTTGATGTCACAAAATATGAAGTTACTGAGTCTACCTTGTATTTTGAGTTTTCAGTATTGCGTTATTAACTTTATCTTGCATTTATACTATCTCTTGTAGAGAGATCGCTGTAGTTGTCACAGAAGATTATTGATTTTGTTGAGTGCCCACTTTTTTTCAACATGCTTTACTGAAGTGCTTTGATTTGATATGACTTTGATTAGAGCGGCTGTCATGCCGCGCAGTTGTGACAATATACTGCGTCGTTTCAGTCGTGGTTTGCGTCTTAAGCTGGCGTACGTCCGTTTTAATTTATTTTCTCGAACATAAACTTGACTTCTGGTCACGCATAAAAGCATTCTATGTTATTAAGCTTACCCATAGTAGGTTAGCGAAGCGGAAATAATTTTGCTCTGAGATGATGGTGAGGGTATGGCAATTGAAACGAAATATTCCTCTGTCCGCTCCGCCAGGAAGCCAAGAGATGTTCATTCAGAGAAGCGTGCATCTTGCTGAGCGTTATTTTTCCAAGAACGCAGTTGCAGAGCAGAGTGTAATCGTGAGTGCACAGCGCGGAGGTTCAATTTGGACGAGTGAATTCACAATGATAATTAAAGAAATGTGAATGAAGGCTGAGTTTCCAATCATGGCGTGTTTGTAGTCCCACTTAATTTTTCTTTCATGGGTTGTTTTCTGCCGCGCTCTTATTCAATATTTGCTTTCAAATAAATATTGTGGCGTCATATGACCTAAAGATATAACAAAATTCTAAATAATTGCAATGGTTTACTTGCTACAAACAGCCTTAAAAGGCTGTGAAGTGAAGAAACTGGGGGATTCCTGTGAATAGATTACGTGGATTTAAATATAGCCAGTTTGTGTCGTAAATGCAAATTATTGAGCAGCCGTTGGGTGTGGGCCCGTATTCATGCTAATCGTGGCATGCAAGCGTCAGCGCGTGAGAGTCTGCTACGTGAGCTGAAACAGCCGACAAACATTTATGCGCAGAGTTATGCGACAAGCAACAACACCAGAGGCATTTGTGGCGGGTGCTGGAGCTGAAGGCTGGCAGTCGCCGCGACTACTAGCAGCGACACAGGAGCGAAAGAAACGCGCCAAATATAGTGTCTTGGACGCGGTAACGCGGTGTGTCGCTGTCTGTACAACAAGCGGCGAAGATGCGTCTCGCCACTTCAAGAAGAGAATACTTTTCTTAGATCTTTTTGCTTTCCTGTATATATCGCTCCATGCGTGGGACAAAACTATTGCAATCCTCCCTCCTGCTCTCAAGAATAGTCGTCCCGTGTTTCCACATAATGGATGATATAAATGAATGAAGGTTTATTTAATAAAGTTGTTTAATGCGAACCCAGTGAAACTATATTAATGCGTCACCAATAAGAAGAAACGTTTTACTCATGCTCACAGTAAGCGAAAACTAATTTTCAATGGAAGCAAAGCGGAGAGATGTATGGTTCAGATCAAGTAGCTTTATGTAAACAAATATTTTCTGAGAATTTCTTTGATTGGAAGACCAGCTCTGGGCTTTCCGGCAAGCCGAAGATGCCGCCCGAGTCCAAGGACTTCGAGCCACCACCGGAGGCCACCACAACAAAAACTGCCGGACCATTCTTTATTAAAGTTTTTTCTTCTTCTTTGATTGTAGTGCTTCAACTACCAGCGCTAGGAGATGACCGTTGTCCAGGACCAGCACCTGACCCGGTATGGATATGCGATTTTCTATTCTGTCTCTCATTTCTCACATTGCATTTACTGCTAAATACTCGGAGGGACATGTATCACTGCTTCACTTTGTGTAGTAAAGCTATCGCATACTATGCGGCATTTCCGGTTCACCGAGACGCATTCAGGTAACATTTGTAGCCAGACATGCGTTTTGCCAGCCGCAAGGGGTGAACTGCAGATTTATTGTGCTTTAATTATGAAGGCTGAGAGGAAGGAAATAGTGCAGGAGAGTGTGCTTTGATTTAGTTCCCTGCAATCGATTCTATATATTAAAATTGGCACTGCGCTTGTGCACCTAATGTATTAATGGTAAGGAAACATGTGAAGCATATTTCAGTCCAGCAGGACTGATGCATGAAGTCATTTTTGCATCCAATGCTGCAAGTTTTGTTCTGAAATGTTTGGTTGCTTTGCGCTTTCCTTGCTGGTGTAGTGAGTGTCTCTCCACCATGTGGCTGCAAAAATTTCTGCAAGCTCTGACAGATGAGAAGCAAGACGTTTGGGAGGAGTTTCACTAAAGCTCTGAACATGTTTATTATTGCTCGACATGTACTGTAACTTGTGCACAAGAAAGAAGGGAAAAATAAGTATACATTTTCTGTATGTCTGTGTAAATGTGGGGTATGTATATTGGCGTGGAAGATGAAAACTGGCCCAATCAATGTCGTGTAGTGAAATTTATTATTGATATGAGAAAGGCGTTGCCATGTAACCGATCTCCATTCAAACATCACACATTCACGGAGTACTACGGATATCATTCTAATATTTCATATCTTCTTTTAGAAAAAAACGAACTCTAAAGTGTTTTCGTTGATTAAGTATATGCGCAGCAATAATAGAAAATTTACTGATGCCATCTTCCAGGGAGTGATTGTTGAATACTGCAACTATTACTGCGAAGGTGAGAACTTTGGATGGCGGAAGCAGTACTACCAAAACGGAACGAAATGCAAGGTGAGGGCGTTGATACGTAGTCTGCACAGAAATCTCCTATGACACGCTCTTCCGAGTTATATTGCTGCCAATGTAATTGAACTGGTCTTTTCTCTGCGTTCCACGAGTATAAGGAATTTAGTAATTTCCCGAAATTCCCAGGTCGGCTACCTGTTGAGAGAGATTCCGCGTGTGAACATCTTGAGCCCGTAGACATTTAGACATACTCGCATAGAAGTACCTCAGTGTAGAGCTGCTGCAAGACGAGGCGGAGGTAAATCGGACAATTCGAGATCACGCTCGTGCCCTAAAACGCCCTCATCACGCCCTTACAAAGATGCACGCACAATCGTGTACCAGACTCATCTAAATAGTTTTACTTCACTAGCTAGTATCAGATAGGAAGCTCATCAGACAGGAAGATACGAAGTGCATTTTAACTCAAACCATCGAGTGGAGCACTGTACGGGCTGCAGCTTACCTGAAACCCCGTGCTCAGCTCTGGTCGGGTTAGTAAGGTACGACATTGGCCTGGTTTGGACTTGGGTGGAAGACTTTCGGGGTCAGGTCGGGCCCCGACATCGGGCGGTTTTCATTGAGGCCCGTAATACCGCAATAGACCTGGTTATGGTGCTTAAAACATCGAAAAAGGATAATTTTGGTTAGCAAGCTTAGCGGGGCATTGATGTTATGGAGATTATTGCCTAGGGTAATGCAAGCAGCATTCGTTTTCGCGACAGGTGTACGATTAGTGATAATACGTGATAAAATTTTGCGATGAAATTAACAAGACAGAGAGAGGGTTGCATGAAGCACTAGACTGTAGTACACTTATTTATTAGTATGTGGTTTGGGTGCTTTCGATACAAATTTTAATATATAATAATCTACATTCGAGTGTATACAGGCGGTATATATGTACAAACGATACGTACATTTTAGAAATGTCCATCGGTTCGGCAGAGATAGTAGAAAACAACGCATTGTCCTGCAATCTGTTGCTTATAACGCCGAGCAAAGAGCGACGGTTATAGAAGCAGAATACATGTGAAGACTCAAGTGTCTGATTCCGCAAATTAAGACACCATCCAGAACACCACCGGTCCTTTGGTCGATGTTGAAGTCTCCGCAGATGGCGAGCGGCATGTCCCATTCCCAAGCGTTGACGCAAGAACGTATGAAATCAATCTTGCAGCAAGCTATTACTTGCACTGCCACGAATCATTGCACTGTCACTTTGATGGCACTGGGATTGACTAAGATGACGTCGACGGTGATAATTTCGTTGCACTCTACGTGATCTATGCAAATGTCTCCGACACTGTTGCGCACTAGCGTATCGTAAACATTGGGCGACAGACGTAGTGTGACGGGTGTGATCGTGGAATGGCGTATGAGAACGTCTTTATACGTAGGGCGGCGCCAGCAAACGTTGATATGAGCCGCTTGCTCGGCCCGCCGAGTTCATACGCACTTGCAGGAATTACCACCGGGCAGGGGTACCATGATTGGTTTCAAAACCTGTTCCTCCGCCACTGCAGCCCGATGCTCTCACCATTAGACCATAGACTAAACAGTGAACCAGGTTGGCGGGATAACGCTTAGGGATATGCATGGGGCGCTATACCGTAAAGCTATTCCAAACTTTTCTATTCCAATTAAGCAATCAGCCATCCGCGATTGATCAAAAATTTTTTTGTACTTCGCCTGTCTGTCAACGACGTCATGAAAATGGCGATAGCTCTCCTTCTGATATGACGTGTACACGGTGATTATGCATGATTCGACCATACATAAGAAAAATTATTATTTTTGACTCAACGCCGTTTCGCCATTAGGCCCAAGCTATTGGCAAAAAAGGTTTCAGGCTGAACCCACTGCACTAGTCTGTCACTCCATGTCACAAAAGCGTGAAACTCATTGCGTCAAAGTGACGTGTACGCGTCGAGTATGCATTAATATACCGAGCAAAACTGCATTTTCTTTTTTTGAATAGCCGGAGAACACCCCGTTCCGAAAGAAATAGAAGATGGTTGCTGTCGATAACTCGGGCACCAGCTACTCGTACCTGCCGGAGTGCATGCCGTTTATTTGGGTGTAACAAAACTTCTCGTGTGGTGGTACAACGCAATCGAGCCATTTCGGCACGTTTACGACCTCGCTCTGCCAACTCTTACTTGCGGAGGATCCGCTTTAGCGGCATTCTTAACTTTACGTTGAACGCCACCGCGATTTTCGACTAGACACCGCAAGCTAAGTAAGGGAATGTGTACCAATCGCAAACGCCGGCAGCAGCCTCTTCATCCGGTCACCTATTTGCGGTCCGCTGGCTCGGCCCCATCGAAACTCTCCTCACGTAAGCGTGCTCCTCGCCTCTTGTCAGCCAATTAGACAAAAAAAAAGAGTCAATGTGGGCAATCTTATTCGTTTTGAAGGCAAACAAAAGTCACCTTCTATTAACGAGGTCAGCATTTGATTGGGCTGTTCAGGCAACGCCGCGGGTCACCGCCCGATGCTTGCGTCGCCGGTTACGCAATTGACGTCAGGAGATTGGAATAAAAACTTATTGGAATAGCTTTACGCTATAAGGCCCATGGATACGAACATAGACAGTTACCGCTACCAAAATCTACAAAGTACCATAAAAATGTCAGTCGCATTTAAAATGTCGACTATATAACTTGTTGCCCTTGTAGAATTTTGATTCAGGTTAGAAACTTCTTTGATCCTGTTCTCTGTAAATAACCATGTGTATTCTGCTCACCCTGCATGGACTACATTCTGCAGTATTTTATCGATACAAATGAAGGAATGAATAAATAAATAAATAAATACATAAATAAATAAATATAGAACAGCAGGGGCAGGCAGGTACATCCCGTAAGCAGTATTTCAACAAACGACGACAATGACTAACTAACAATTAGCAATGACCTCCCCTCAACCTCGGTTGACACGTTGATGTTTTCTTTCTACAACGCTTCTTCCGCGGAAAGGAATTTGCGCCTAGGGTGCCATTTGGTCATAAGAGATTATTTCGCACGCGAAAAGAAAAATAACTAGTAAACTGATGCCTCAGGAGAGGCATCTATTATTATAAGAATGCGGGAGGCAGAGAACAACTACTACACGGCGCGATACGCTGTTTGTTCAGAAGAATAATAAAATTGTGCCGCCACCCCAAGAGCGGTAAAACCTGCCGCTCCTACAGAAGTTCAGGCAGCAACGGCATTGCTGGTAAGTGGCACATGTGCTTGCAGCGCGCAGCAATGCAGCATATATAAAACCTCTACCGGCCACATTATATTCAGGACGCACTTGTCAGCGCACAGTCCTCCTAATTGTATACCCCCACGAATTGGTTCACACGACCGAGGCTGCACATGGCTGGCGCGTATCGATGCGCCTAAACCAAAGTGTACTTGTGTCACTCCTCAGAAACGTAAGATCGAAGAACTAACCTGCGACAAAAAATGACGTACTTTAGCAGCCTTTGTAATAGGACCGAAAATTAAGCCTAACATTACCTAATAAAATAGATACAAATCAATGACGACGATGATATCACTGCACTTGGTCCAGAGCAACGGCGGTCGTCACCACCATTGATTAACTGGTCACAGGCGCGTCGATACGGACGACGAATACAGCCGAAGCAGAAGAAGTGGCCGTGGCTCTCGCACTCGCACAACCGGGAGTGAGGACCGTGGTCACAGACTCCCAGACCGCCTACGCAAGCTACCGCAAGGGGAACATCTCTCCCGCGGCACTAGCAATCCTCACCAAATGCAAATCACCGGGACGGGCCGTTGAGCTCGTGTGGGTCCCGGCTCACTCGCACGTGGAAGGCAACGCACTCGCCGACCACTATGCCCGAGAACTTTCAATCCGGGCCGAGGACGAGCCAGAGCTACCGCACCCCGTGACAAGCTACAAAGAAATCACGCAAATGCACAGAAGCGGCAGATGTAGGCTTCCCCGTCCGCATTCGCAACTCAACCGAATGCAGCAAACGATCGTGCGACGCACGCAAGCGGGGTCGCTAGCGCATCCCGTGCTCTTGCACAAGATGTTCCCAACAGAGCATGACACTTCATGCCCTTTTTGCCGACGGTCAAAAGGCACTCTAGCACACATCCTTGCAGAGTGCACTAAGCTCAAGAACCCCCCCCCCATCCCTAACCCCCCCCTCCCCAGTCCCAACCCCCCCCCCCCCCCCCGAGCGATGGGAGACCTTGTTGTCCAGCCCCGACCTACCGACCCAGCTCGCGCTGGCGGCTAGGGGCCAGGAACTGCTGGACGCATGTGGGACCTGAGAAGAAGGTTCCACCCCATCTGGTGCCAGCGCGCACCAACCGTGACTAAGGGCACAGCACAAAAGTTGATTCTCTCTCTCTCACTTGGTCCGATTGGCAATCAGACCACTTCTAGGGGGAACAGCTAGCGGGAACACGAGAACCCGTGGCCGCGCTCTGTAAGGCGCCACCACCGGTATCGTGAAGTCTTTGCAGACGACTCACCAAGCTTTTCGTCAATCGCTTTGCACTTGCGCCGCAAGACCTTATGAGGCGCTGGCAGTGGCGGACTCTGCGGAGCGAATTCCTTGGGCTCCGTCTTTCCACTAGCAGTGGCCGTGTCTATACATAGGCACCACTTTATGTTCCTTTCTTGACGGTGCCTTGATACAGGCTTCGTAACATGTCTTCTTTTCCCCGTAATAGTTTAGACTTGTGGCGCGTGCGGTATGGTGCGCATTTTTTGCTATTTACATTAAGTTATTAATGAATGTGTTTTTCGATCCATTCATTTCTTTACATGTATGATTTATTAGAAAGTATTTATTCTGGACATCTTTGATGGTAACATCGTTTTGCTTCCTTTTTCCTTTGTGCATTCACGTAATTTTCTCCATCCTGGTTGGCCTTTGTTTTGGGCCAGTAGGACTGTAGACGCAAATTAACAAAATAATATATATATATATATATATATATATATATATCCGGAATGGCCAGTGTGTGTTGCGTGAAAATTAATTGCGACGGGTAATGTAAATCACAGGCTGATATTGAAGGCTCTATTAGAACTTCGGGACAATGCGGCCAGACCGCCATTTAACATTCAATGGACGTTGTGGGATAACGTTTAAAGAAGTACAAGCAACTAGAGAACACCAACAGTTTGCATCGGTAAACATGCCCAAGGCAGCCAGTTGTGTCTTACGGATTTGCCTGCAGTGGGCACTCTCCGTCAAGTCCGGGGAAATTGTGCATCTCTGAGACAGTGGCTCTGCCGACGCTGACACTGCTGTTGACACAGTGGTTCTTGTTAGGCACAGCTAGTGCCTACGCATATCCAAAATTACCCCTATCCGCACATATCCAAAATAGCAAACTGCACCAAGCAGGTTGCCACTTTACCGATCTTGTCGCTAGATATAACAATTTTTGTGCTTGGTAACACACTTTCTTCATATAACATCCGGCGACTTCCTTTAGCGAAGTGCCACAACAACTGCCGACAGATTAAGCGGCTTTGAAGTTAAGGGAACTTACCGAACGATTGCCGACATTTTCACGACAATAAAGGCAGGACATTCGCCTCCAAACTAGCCTTCTAGAACACGCTTCGTTATTAAATAGCTGCATCATCATCATCAGCCTATCTTTATCTCGCCTGGAGGACGAAGGCCTCTCCCTGCAATGTCCAATTGTCCCTGTCCTGCGCGAACTGATTGCAACTTGCCCTTACAAGTTTCTTAATTTTGTCACCTCATGTAGCTTTTTGCCGTCCTCGACCGCGCTTTCCTTCTCTAGGAACCCGTGTAACTCTAATGGTCCGATGATTATCCATCCTACGCATTACGTGGCCTGCCCAGCTCCATTCTTCTCGCTTAATGTCAGTTAGAATATAGGTTATAATCCGCTTGCTCTATTATCCACACCGTCCTGACTTTGCGCCTAACACTTTTCGTTACATCACTCTTTAAGCGGTCCCCCCCCATAGCTCCTTCTCACGCTTCTTTGTCAACCTCCACGTTTGCGCCCTATATGTTAGCACCAGTAGGATGCAGTGATTGTCCGCCGTTCTTTTCAATGATAGTGGTAAGCCCCCATTCAGGATCTGGCAACGCCTGCCGTATGCAACCCGACCCATCTTTATTCTTCTGCAAATTGCCATGTCACGATCAGGGTCCTCCCCTGTGCGTAAATGACCCATACAGGTTGTCCCATCTAAATTGAAACAGATTTTTAAGATATGCAAATGTCACGTAGCTGTACAGAAGAAAGGCAACGTTGTTTGCGGTCCCTTATTCAAGGTATTCAAAAAATTTTTTTTGCAATCCGCCTAAGTAGATGATTAATCTGACCTAATGAACTTCTTAAATATTGTAATTAGACAAAAAGTGTAACTGAGAAAATGGTGGAGCTAAACGCAAAAAGACATCTGAGATTAACAAACACATTCAGAAGCATTGTGTAGCCCTCTCTAAACAGCAGTGGGACGAGGTTTGCAATTCGATAGACGGCCAAATTCGCGATGGTAAAACTCTGAGCTTGCTTAAGCATCTGCTTATCGAGACTAATATTAAGTCTAATCAGAGGCATGTCATTGGGAGAACCATACACGAGGCCGCACGAATGGCCTCTGAGGATGAATTAATCCAAACACATGTTGACAAATATCTCCCAGTCGGCACAGAGTGGTCTCCTGTACATCTCGATTACCTGGGTCAGGCCAATTCCTACCTGGATACGGAGTTTGGCGTTGAGGAGACTCGTAGGGTTCTACATGGACTCAATGGTAGATTCGCACCCGGGCCGGATGGCATCTCCAACAAGGCGTTGCGAAAACCGGATGAAAAATCAATCGCAGACCTCCCAGAGAACATTAATGAAATTTGAAGGAATGGAACCGTCCCATTACCTTGGAAGACTGCCTTCGCAGTACTCATCCCCAAACCTGGCAAAACACCTAGCGTTGACAACTTGAGGCCCATCACGCTTGCATGCTGTAGGGGTAAGGTAGCGGAGCACGCGGTCCTGAATCGACTCACCCGGTGACTGGAGAATAACGACATGTACGCCCATAGTATGATAGGATTCAGACCAAGCCTATCGACACAGCATACCATGAAACTGCTTAAGCACCAAATCATAGACAACGACTCTAGCGACGCTCGGGACATTTTGGGACTGATCTTGGGAAGGCCTTCGACAACGTTCTACATTTGCATATCCTTGCCTCGATATCGCGGCTCAATCTGGGTGAGAGATTTTACAACTATGTTTGATCGTTCCTCTCGGATAGGAAGGCTACCATGGGGGCGGCAAATCTCGAATCACAACTGGTGGAACTTGGCGAGAAGGGTACCCTACAGGGGTCATTCATTTACCCCTGTTTATTTAAAATAGCCACGGTCAACCTAAGCAGAAAGCTACTCGAGATTGAAGGCATCAAACACACTATGTACGCAGACGCTATAACTATATGGTGCACAGGAGGCAATGATGGTCAGTTTGAGGGAGACTTACAGGAGGCCAAGACACTATGGAAGCCTATCTCGAACCCACCGGTCTCAGATGCCCCCCCGTGACATCGGAACTCTTACCGTATAGTCCCAAGCAACGCGGTCCAAGGTCCATGGGGTGGACATCGTTATAAGACAGAAACATTAACATATATACAAGAAACGGTTGCCGCATACCCAGAGTCGGTTCAATCAAGGTCTTGGGCATGATCGTTGAGTCAGGGGGTAAAAATGGCAAGGCTATACGCACGATAATTGCTAAAACTGAAAGCGCTGTTCCTTTAGTTCGGAGGCTATAAAATCGGCATCACGGGCTCAAGGAGGACAACGTCATTCGACTATTGCATGCCTTCGTTCTGTGCCACTTATATAGGTGCCACGGTGCTACGATGGAAACAGGCAGAGCTGGATAAATTGAATGTACAGCTTAGGAAGATTACTAAGCGGGTTCTCTGGTTACCCGTATACACTTGTACAGAGCGCCTAATTCAGCTTGGCATTTATAATACTCTCGAAGAAATTGCAGAGGCCAGGAGCGTCCACAGCTAACTCACCTCACTGTAACGAACGCAGGGAGATCCATCTTACAGGAACTCAGATATCACCCCGAAAGTGTAGCGGAGGAGTTCTCTGACGTTCCTCCGTCGATTCGTGAGAGCATTACGGTCGCGCCCATACCTAGGAACATGCACCCTGATCATAATCGCGATAGAAGTAGGGCAAGGGCGGCCAACCTCCTTAGGGAATTACGCAGTGATCAGCGACAGGTCCGCTTTGTGCATGCCGTTTCTTGTAGTGAGGGACGTCGGGCGTTCACCATCGTCACTGTGGATGGTCTGCAAGGAATTAGCAATGCTGTCTCGGTTCGGACGGGAGACTCCGAAACAGCTGAACAAATGGCTATTGCACTAGCCCTGCTGGATAGCTCAGGCGATGTCATCTATAGTGATTAAAGGTCTGCAGTCAGAGCACTTGAAAAAGGCACCGTTTCCAAATAGGCCCTCAGACTTCTTGGGGGCAAGGCAATCACGCACCACTTCATTTATTGATTTCCCCCACATCAGGGTCATATAAAGGGTGCTCCTGCCAACGTCAACGAGAAGGTTCATGGGGCTGCGCGTGAACTTGCCCGCCGCGGTACACTAGACCAACCGGAAGTTGACTCCCAGAAAACAGGGACACGCCCTCCACCTACAACGAGATTACTAAACACTACAACCTCAGCCATAGAACATACTTCGTTCCTCATGCGTGGTTCAATAGAGCTCAAACGAATACCTATCCCAATCCGTCGCTCTTACATAAAATCTATCCAGATATTTACACCGATGCTACCTGCCGCGATTGTGGAGAAATAGCCACGTTAGAACAGATGCTCTGGCGGTGTACCCGGTCACGCTCTATAACCGATAATAGCTCGGCCAGATGGGGGGCGATTCTCTGCAGCCCTCTTCTGGCTGACCAACTCTGGGCGGTCCAACAGGCCCAAGATGCGGCCGATAGGCTCAGCCTTCCGGTTCCCACGTGGGAGCGGCCCGCTCCGTGAAGACTCACGATCTGCAGGGATTCATTAAACTTTTACCATACCATACCATACATGAAAAACTCTCGATACAGCTTTCTCTCGCTCAATACGTACTACGTAAAAGTGTTTTTCCTAGCATGAAATAAACCTACAAATGCACGTAAAACTGCCGCCCGTGTGGCCGCTGGAGGCACTTTGCGTGCATTTGAGGGCTTCTTTCGAGATCTAAAAACACTATTATGCAGCACCTATTGACAACAAAAGTTTCTCACATCACTCTACAATTTTCTAATCAACAATTTCCATTTAATATATTGAGAAGTTGAATAATGAATTAAGACTTATTACCTAAATAGGAGGAGTGACAGCAAATAACATTACGTTTGTGCTGTCCAGCTACGTTCTATTTGCATTTCTTTAAACTTCGGCTAACGTTAGATGGGACACCCTGTATAAAGCTACTTTCTTGAGACTAGGCTCTAAATGGGGACCCTGAATTCTTGTTACCTTGTCGGATTATTGAACATTATCTTTGTCTTCTCCATATTGGTCTTCAACCCCACTCTTACACTTTCTCTGTTAAGGTGCTCAATCACTTGTTGTAATTTGTCCCCAGTGTTGTTGAACAGGACACTGTCGTCGGCAAACCGAAGGTTGCTGAGAGATTTGCCATTGATCCTCACTCCTAAGCCTTCCCAGTTTAATGACTTGAATACTTCTTGCAAGCATGCAGCGAATATCATAGGAGAGATGGCGTCTCCTTGCCTGACCCCATTCTTGATCATTAATATTCTACTGTTCTTGTGGAGAAGCAAACTAGCTGTGGTATTGTTATAGATATTTCCCATGGTAATAAAGGATACCTTCGGCGCTCCTTGATTGCGTAATGCCTCTACGACTGCTGGTATCTCGACGGAATCAGATGCCTTTACACAATCTATGACAGCCATATAGACTGGTTTATTGTACTCGGCAGGTTTCGCGATTACATCATTGATGACTTAAATATGACACATTGCTGAATATCCCTCCCTAAAGCCAGCCTGTTCTCTTGGTTGACTTATGTCAAGTGATGCCGTTAAATTATTGGAAATTATCTTGGTGTTTATGTTATACAACACTAAAAACAAACTAACGGACCTATAATTTTCATTTCTTTAAAGTCTCACTCCTTGTAGTTTCAGTTTCAGTTTATTTCTTCATTAAAGAGGAGGCATACTTGCTTACACAAGTATATAGAAGGAGGTCCCAGAGGATGTGCCTGAAAGGGGACCTACTGTCATAAGATATACACATTAGAGGAAATGCACAGCATAAAACATCATTACAGTAGTCATTAGGTGTAAGATTATACAAAGTAAAAGTAGTCAACGGCAATATCATATAAATTCAATAGGTAGTCGTGAAATTAAAACAGTAGGTAATGGCATTCGCAACAGAGCAAACCAAAATACGTATAAAGGCTATAAATTAGATAAAAAACTAAAGAAAAAGGAAAGACGGAAAAGAAATGAGCAGGAGTGAAGTGAATAGCTTAGATATGTGGATTATTTTGGCTATCAAGTATAAAGGTCAAGTTTAGCATAATGTTGGCATTCTTCCAGTTCGCTCGTACACTTGAATTCGTGAGGCATTGCATATTAAAGGCCGCAAGTTCTTCAAGCATGCCGTTTCCTCCATCTCTGATTGGTTTTTATTCCACCTTCTTCTACCGCTTTTCACCGGATCAAGTCTTGCAAGGCCCTTCTACGCGTAGACGTCCAAACTGACTGAATGGTGCCTAGGCTCTGTTACCATGATGAATCAATGGTTTCCTTCACAGAATGCACATTGTGCCAACAAAATGGAAGTGCTGATTTTTTACGCAACCGATAATATTGGTACAAATATTTTGGATTTTCAACATTTACTAACTAGGTTGGAAGCATGTTTTTATGAAAATTGTATTGTGAGATTTAGAAAACAGCACATGAATAAAGATATGGATTGACTGTAGAAAGGCGTATACATTAGCTGCTGAGCTCGTTCATGCGGGCGAAAATGCACTTCTTATTTACGCATGGGTTTTGGACAAATTAATGCTGCGAAGATGTTCACGTAGGCCAAGAGGCGAATGTGTAGTACTTGACCCACACACAGGTTGCTTAAGTATCATCGCGTCTTAACATGCACTCTGGTGCGTCTTGCAGAATTTCATTGTCCTTTCAGAAGCACCCCCCCCCCCCCTCATTCTGCGGCTTCGACCAACCGGTTAGGCGCGCGTTGCACCAATCGCAACGATCGCTGCGATTTTTCGCGCGAATTACGCCGATTTCCGCGAGAGGTATTTTGTGGTTTGTTTTGGGAAACAGCATCGGTCGCTCAACACAATGTTTACACACCCTCTATCTATAAACGTTCGCTCAGCAAGCCTCGAACAGTGCGACTAATTGTGTTGAGCCGCTGATTACGCAAGGGGTTCGTACCATCAGCACCGATACGAGAACTAGGAAGATGAAAACTCGTTGAAATCATGTTGTCTGGTTTCTACTCGTTTGTTACACGCGTCACTGCTAATGAAGTGACCCTTATTTTTCACGTTGGCTTTGGGTGCGGATAGTACGTATATTTGCGCGCTTTGTCGTTATTCATAAGCGTTGCGACTTTTCAATACCACGACGTGCTCCTCACGAGAACGTATCATCTACGGATGCCATTCCAATGTCCTGGTTTGTTGCCTACAAGCTACTCGTGATACGCAAAAACAACGCAGTTGTAGCGCTGTATATTTCTACGGATGGCGCAATTTAAACAGTATGCAACTGTGGTCGAAAGCTGTGCCGAGGGGATATGACGTGATAGCATATAGTATCCGATGTTTTTAACATCGCGCTATACGCGTGACCATTTAATTGCTAACTGTCGGTTTCGGCTCTCACGCGCATTCTTCCCAGTGAATTATCATATTTGGAAGTTACGTTACTTCTGCTGCGCGGCGTCCAACCGAGCGCGCACACTATATATTGTAGTGAATTTTTTATAACATTTTTAACACCTTGACTAGGAATAAGCAGCATTGCAATTTTTTTTCACAAGCGTTAACCGCACGAAAAGCATCATTTAAACAGCGTGATCTCTTTTTTCTGACGTATGACTTTTTTCCTACACGCAAATCAATAAACCGTCAATATGTTGCCGACGTTGTATCCTTACTGCACTTGCATTAAGCCTAATTTTAAAAGGTAATTGCATATTGCTCTTACTTTGGTGCACTGATTTTATTATATATGCTGCCAGTAATATGGCATTCAGTAGTCTAATAAACTACTTCGCTCTATGTATGCCTGCCTTTGTTTGCTTCTCTCTCTCTACCTCCTGTAAGGTTCATACTGCAATAGAGAAAGCAGGCAAACACCTTGTTTTTATCAACAGTGTTTTTATCAGCGCCTTGTTTCTTGTTTTTATCATCTGTTCCTGCGAGTGCTTGCTACCTTTCATGTGCGAATGGTTCTTGCTGCTCCACTGCTAATAAAGTAAGCAGACATATTACGACGCATAAGCAATGCCTAACAACACAGCTGCAAAGTTGCCTATGAGTTCCCAACTACATGTATTACTGCATACTCTCATACGACCATATTCCACTATTACTGCCTTTACAATTAAAGTATCATTCAAAATATCATGCAACTTGCAGGACACACAAAGTAAGCGCGATATTTTTGTATCTGAATCTCCTTTTTTGTTATACTGCGAGATGCAGCTTCTTGCTGATGTATTCCATGGTGTTATTTAATGCCGTGTGTTGGCAGCCTACTCGGCCTAGCTCACGCGGACACAGCCACAGCCAAATTTATCTTCCACCGATCTTGCTCCCTACTAATATTGCCCAAAATTTTACTCGGCAACGCTCACTCGAACGCTTCCTCACGTGTCGGTCGAGGCCTTAATAAGCTGACTCTTGAGCGAGGTCACCGACCGAGGTCTGCATTACGACTTTAATGTTGTAACTTGTGCAATTCATAAGAAAACATTGCAATGGAGTCCGTCCTGCATTGGATGAAAATATTGAAGATTGTGCACATTGTAATAAGTTTCATAAAATTTCATGGACCGTTGCATGAAAATTTCGCGTAATGTCAATTCCCAAAAGTGCATTGAATCTGCCCTTATGTTTTTGCTGGTACTGCTGGCTATCTACACTGTAACAAATGTTCCCTAAAAAACAGAAATTTTCTGGCAAGGCAGCTGCCAAAAAATTTCGGTAAAGCTCTCTTTTCTATCTTTCTGTTTTCTCTTATTTAACAAGCTCTTTCTGCTTTGCATTAGGAGAAATTTTGTGTTTAAAGGCAGTTATCTGTTTTGTATTACAAGAAGAGTTCTGTTTTCTGTTAAAAATATTTTCTATTATTTCAATAATATATTCAATTCTATATTATAGAAAATGTAGGTGTTAACCAATTATCCCTTTTGAGACACAAAAAAAAAATCCTTCCTGTTTATATTTTTCGGTTACTTCACATTTTTTTTTTTACGTTTCACTGTACAGAAGTGTGACGTGTAACGACAGTTTTCTATCCTGATGAATAACGGGTGAACCACGAATGTCGCTGAAGCCAACGTTTTGAAAGGGCATTTCTCTTCGTGAGGGCAGTTGCCGCCCTGACTAAAAACATTTTATTTTGTGTAGAAGCGTTGACTGCAGCTGATATTTCATGTTGGACCCCTGTCTATCACTTCCAGCCTCCATTTACATGTGAACTTCTCTCATGTTTGAGTTTTACTATCGCGCGTCACATAATCATTGCAAAATAACAGCCTCAGGTAAATATGCAGCTGGTCTCAAAACGAAAATTAGGCTATGTGCTCAAAGCTGAATATGTTCAACTACAGAGCAGAAAGACAAAGGTCACACGTAGCGCTCGTGTGTGTTCCTTTTACTTACGGCGCTGTTGTTAAACATGGTCAACACTTTTTCTCTCAGTAGCTGTAAGAAATCAATTGTAATTTAGGACATTGTAGAAAAAAGTGAACTTTTTTTATTTTACATCAAGACATCACTGGGCAGATAATTATGAAAACAGGAATATTAATAGAACTGTTTATGCGCACTAGGTTCAGAAAACAAGCAGCATCGCGTTTCCTCCGGGTGTTATAACAGCTTAAATGTCAATTTCCCAGGATATCGATGAGCTTCCGCTTGCAATGGATCGCACGCTTACGTAGAGAACGAAGAACATGAAAAATTACATACTCTTTCAAAGCAAGGCAAGCGAACTAAATAAGCACGCACATGTTTGCGTACAACAGACGCTGCTGGCCAAGTTACGGAACTCCCCCCACCCTGTCAGTAAATTTGTTTTGAATTAGTCACGGCATGTATTCAAGCAAAAATTTTCGACACAAAATAGCATCAAGATGGGTGTGCAGTGCATGTGAGGCATCATGGCAGGTGTGCATTACGTCACACTGTCCGGATATTGTGAAGTGCACATTAAAGAGATGTGAGTATTTTCAATATGCGGATACGATTGAATGCTTTTTTCATAAAAAAAGGAACATTTGTGTAAGGCCAGATATTGTTTTACCCATCGTAGCAAAATAGCAAAAGTGGTCTCAACTGAATATTTTTTCACTGTAAAGCTTGCATTTTTCTATGAATGAATAAAACATACATACACACAACACACAAACGCACATATAACTCTATGATGGCGGCGAATGTTTGTTTCAAAAATCTAGAAGCCTATGGAGAAGATTGCACTGAAGATTGCCAGTATGCACTGAGCTGGCGGATGTGTGAAACAGGTTAATTGAGCCGTCTGTGGTTTGCGTTTTCAAGTACCGTTAAGCATACAAAAGGGGACCAGCTTCGGAATCACTACTTATTCATTTCAAAGGAGCAACAGTCAATGAAGACAAACAAAGAAAAATATAGGTTTGTGTCCACCGGTTCAGCTACCAAGTGTAAGTACCACCCTACCACTATCTTGGTCGTTTGGTGGGTTGTTTTTATGCGTGTTACCTATTCATGATAATACTGACATATCATTTGTGTAACTATGGTTCAAACATTTTCTAAATCACGCAGCCCGTTAGAACGCAATATCTAAAACGAACGTGCACATTCTGTGATGACTTCCTCTTTTATAACTTTTGTAAACTAACCTTGCTAATAACTTGGTGGCACATGTTGAAATTGCGGAAATGAAGCCGATTAGTCAAGTGATACGACGACTTACTTCGCCTGAATTTCGGAATCTATACATATGCTTCAAATAGAATACTTATTAACTTATTCATTGAATCATTTCGACTGGCAACCTGAACACTGCAATCTGTTGCTCAAGTGGAGTCCTCTTCTTCATGCAATCCATATCAACAAGCCGGATTCTGCTATATGGTCCATGCG
Organism: Dermacentor variabilis; assembly: GCF_050947875.1. Lineage (NCBI taxonomy): Eukaryota > Metazoa > Arthropoda > Arachnida > Ixodida > Ixodidae > Dermacentor > Dermacentor variabilis. The sequence continues at coordinate 231,727,194 of NC_134569.1, read as the reverse complement.
CTTTTTTAATTTTTTCCACCAAAAAAAAAAAAGTGGCACTTTCGCCAGAAAGACGAAGCACCGATTGCGATATCAAATTAGTAGACAGCTATATGAAGTAATGATACTAATTTTATCGGCATTTTTAACTTCCAAACATTCGCTTACTAAGTTGGCACCAGCGCGCACAATCAAACATGAACACCTCACACTAGATGATAGCGGATACTCGCTGTCAATAGGCTGGTATGAGCAAGCACAGCCGCAGCGGCAAGCGACCTTTCGTGCGATCTATCGGTTCAACGCAAGAGTGGCGAGAACACAGCGTGCACAAAGACATGAGCCGCCTGCAGATCAATTTCAAGATACGGCGCGCGGGCATCCGGCAAAGTAAGCACTTGTTGACGGAGTCGCAGTCCCTCCCGTGCTGCCTCCATCAATTCCTCGCGTTCGTTCGCGAAATGCGCAGTCGCAAACAAATTATGCGTCAGCAATTTTCGTAACAATGTCTAGCAGAATGGCACAGGGTAGAAAATAGTCCTGATAATTTAAAGCGGTGGGCACATTACGTGAACTGCACAGTACTGGTAAACGTCAAACAATGACGCGTGTTGCTTTATTACTTTTTTTTTACTGAATGTGTTGGTGTGCTTCAATTTACGCAAATTTTGACCATTTGTTTCCTTTTGCAGTGTACCATTCATACATGTTGTTATACTTTGTCAGGGTCACGAAGTGAGGCTAGCAGACAACATGCGAGCAATTCTTCGTGACCACGAGCTTGATACCATACCTTCACGGCTCGGGTACTAGCCCCTTCCGCACTGTGCTTTCAAAATGCGCAAAGACTACGCAAAGCCACGCAGTCTAGCGTTCCGACTAACTACATTCAAAATGAAGCGACTTAGTCAGTGGCCAGACAAAATCATTTCCCGCGGTAACGCACTAAAGCACTCGAAGCGCAGCTAACGAAGCAACAAAATCAATACTGGGTACATTGTGCTCTCATATGCGGCGGGTTCATATGCCAGCATCAAAACAATTAAAATGTTACACAACAGATAATGTCGCACTCTGCGCTCACTCCAATACACTAAACACTTGCTCGTAGCTTAGAGCTAATGTCGCTTAGCGAGCTTCGTTGAGAGCTCACGCATGGTTTTTTTTTCTCGCAGCCACAGCAAAAACAAGTACATTCTGAACAGGCGAGAATAGACAATAACACATTTCTCCAGCCCACTGGCTAGCCATTACGTGTGCAACAGCAAAAAAAACTAAAACTAAGTTGAATACCCAAATCCTTTGTTACCTTACAAAGCGCAGCGTTCGCTGAAATACGTAGTTGTTAAGTTTTGTCACAGTCCGCCTGAATTTTCTTTTGGGCTACATTGTAGTCTTGCTCTATGTTATGAACATGCGGAAACTATTGCGTAAAAGAATACGTCGTGCGCTGTTTTAAAATACCTGAAAAGAAAACCACTCTCTTCCGATGATTTTCGAAAACAGAAACGGAGCAGCGCCGACATGTGTTCACTCGAAGAGCAGCCATCTTGATTATGACAGTTTCGCTGCCGTTTCGCTTGAGCTTCCTGCGCTTTAACTGCAGGATTCCATTTCCTTCGCTGTTGTTGAGCCTTGACGGCTTCCTGACGCAGCTGGAGATTTTCCTCTCTTCGGTTTATTTGTGTTTGCTTGTATGTCTGGAATATGAGGATTCGTTTGCCTGCTCTGTCGTTTCGCTTCTGCTTGCTGGACTTAGTTATTGATTCGCTCCCCTACGTTTGCGTGCAGCTTGAATTCAACCTAATTAGGTTTAGCTTGATTTTCTGCCGTTTCGCTTGAGCTGCCCGAGCTTTACCCGTAGGATTCCATTTCCTTCGCTGTTGTCGAGCCTTGACTCCTTCCTGACGAAGTGGGAGATTTTCCTCTCTTCTTTCACGCTTGGCATCTGCGTCACGTTGTCGCACAGACGAATCGGGCCTCCGGCGTCGCTGTCTTTCGCGAGCAAGCGCCCCCTGTCGCTCGACCCGCGGCAACTGTTCGGCGTCCATGGCGAGTAAGACGGGCTCTTTGTTCGCAATGTCTATTCAGAAACGCTGTGGCGCTCTCTATCGACTAGTTTCGGTATCAGCCCGGTGTGTGTGACACCCAACGACACTGAACGGACGAAATCTCGGACTGCTGAAGAGTGACCCGGGATGGTTGCGCACGCTGTGATGTAATCACAGAGTGCGCATCCATCGGAACATGATCAAACACATGCACATAATAAGATATATGTGAATGCTAAATACATGTGCAGACGCAATCGCACTTCGGCCAAGGTGACCGCTATATTTCGCAAAAAAGCACAGCCTGACACACAAGGTCATGAGGCTTGAAACGTCCACGAGCCAAAGGTGAATCGTAGGTTGACCTAGGAGATACCGCGAGATAGGAGCTACGCATACTGGCGCAGTACTCAGGCAGGCACTCAACCACCCTAGACGAGTGCATTCAGTCTCCACTTGTATTTGGGGACACGTTTACCCTCGATATCCTAAAGTTTCAATTTGGTCTCCTCAAAGCTTTTGGAATGTTTGAATTCTGAATGTTGCAAATGTAAACAGTTTTATTCCATTCTTGTTTATGAACAAAGCTCATGTTAAAGCTTAGCGATATTGGCAAGGCATAACACTTTCCCTCAGAACAATATGTAGTAAGCTATTATTATTTAAGCAACTTTTCTTCAGCAAGAAAAAATCCATCTCCCTTGTTTTGTTCATTGAGAGAATGCCGGCAATTCAACCAGGCATACCATTTTGATAATGCAATCCTTTCGGGAATACAACATTACATTGTACCCTGAGCATTTCCTAGCATTTTCTTATTACAGGGAAGGCATATTTACAACGAAGCTGTATATGGCTAGCCGATTCGTCCGCCCTCCTGTCGCCTGTACGCCGAAAACCCATCCGGTGAAATGCCATGCGCATGCGCAAAGAAAAAAGGGAGGCAGGAGATTAGCTGCGCCAGTGGTGACGTCGTTGATCTCCGTCGCAGTCGAGTGCACCCGCAGCAGTTTCTGCTCGCCTTCAATATGGGTAGGCCACGCGTCATTCGTACTCGTGAGGAACAGGCAGCTTTCCATCAGCAACACGCGAGCAAAGCCGGGAACGAGCTCGTCTAAGCCGCGCCGTTGGTGCAGCCAGGGCACAATAGCAGGTCCGTGCAGCCTAGCGCAAGCAGCAACTGCATACCGAGGATCTGGCTGCCTACCAAGACGTCGTTTAATGAACCACCGGGATAAACTCAGTGAGATACACCTGGGCCACACGTGTCAGGTTCGCTGCTTAACCATCTGTGCGGAGTACTTGGGCTGTGGTTTCGTTTTGTATCAAACCACAATAAAACAACTGATTCAACCGCCGTCGCCCACTGCTGGGCCTCAATGATGAATTAGTTTTCATTAATTAAAGAAGGTGCGTGCCTACGGAAGAGATTGAGCCAAAGCTTTAAAACGGGCTAAAAAAATTTTAGGAAGCGGGTGAAGGGAGGTATACCAATTCAGCAAGAACAATACCTTGTTCTCAGCTAAGCAGTGCGGTTAATTGGTTAATTAAAGTGAACAAGTCTCACTTTTTGTCGGAATAATACTGTTTCAAACGGCTCCCATTTGCGTGCTCTAACACTGATATAACAGATGTTCAGTACCTGACCAGAGTGACAGTTTGAGACGCTTTCCTTAATTTACACTGAAAGAACAATACCGTCTGTTCCATTTGCACAGGCTTATGATAATCTGTGGTTTTCAGCCCCACCTTTAAGATAATTTTAACAAATACAAACTTCGAAGCCTTTTTTAGATTACAATAGAAGCGTATTATAGGCTCCGATTAAAGACAAGTCATTATCGTTATTACGCATAGGGTTTTTTTATTACATGAAAAAAAGTATGTGTCGCATTCCTGGAAAGCTGGCAACAAGCAAGCCTGAGTGCTTCACTATCCACCAGCATCGTTGAAATCGCAGTGGCGTGAAATCGCCCCTCCATAAATTGTACTGCGACGCCTGCAACTGCAGCGATTTTGTAGCTCCAGTCGCGGCATGTTAAACCTTCACTTGTTTCTCCTGCATGCGGTCATTCGCTTCCCTTGTTCCGTGCCAGCGTAAGTGAAGCATCGGGGTGAATGCCTGCTCAAAAGCGGTGTCTTCGGCGTCGTTTTCTGTGTTCAACGCGACGCACTTATGAAAATGCGACACATCCGAGTCAGCACTGTCACTATCCAGTAGCAAATGCGTTGCAGTGCGCCGTGATATTGTCCATGTCGTCTGTCATTACCACGAAACGCACGACATCCGCGGTGCGAGCAACCGCAATGAGCAATAAAAGAGAGGAAAAACGCACTTGCACAGTGTACGCCACGCATGCAGCTGCAGAGTTCCTGTTCACTCCGCCGAATTTGTCGAAGAATGTTCGACTGCTTCATGGAGTGGTAGGATTATTGTACACGGGATATTGTACATTCACCGCAATCACTAATGCTAATGTACGCTATTGAACTTATATCACTATTCGCATCGCGCACGCCGTCGCATTTGGCGAGATTCTTGGTACTTCTCTTGGTACTGCACTTGCTATTTCATGCGGCCAACCGGTTATTTCCGTGCTTAAGTTATTTCCGTTTATATAGAGAAATATTGCACCGTTCTAATGACGGTGAAGAACCACAGGGCACAATTAAAGTCACCAAACTCACTGTTTATTGGTGGAACCCTTTTCCAGCAACATAAGTTACATTCAGCACAACGATAGTGTCGACCGCACTCGCCGATCATCGAAATATGACGTACCGTTTCGACACGTCCATTATTTATTCATGCCTACTTCAATGTTACAGCGCGATTGCTGCTGCTCACGTATAATCCAGAAAGTGCAACACTATTCGCGTCGCGCATGCAATCCAATTACGCAATGTTCGGCGATAATAAAGACAAGAGGTGAAATCAAAGGTAACAGTGGAGGAAGTTTCAATGCCTGCAGCCGCGTTTTGCGCTGAGTAGTATTCTTAAGTTCCTACGGGTGAAATGCGTTCCACGGAAAAAGTATGAATAAGTACACGTGTCCACACGGAATCACGGAGCACGATCCATTAAACTTGGTTGAGAGATTACAGTTATATAAGCAGAAACGGTCTTCTATTTCGGTACGTAATATATAGCCCTTGACAGACTTCCCTCCTTACTCAAGTGCTTCTATCTTAAAGTGATGCTGAATAGAAATTTTGCCACCATGTATTTAACCGAAATGAAAGCTAGGGGCCTAAAATATGAAGAATAGCGCTGCTTATGTAAACAAATTGACGGAACATTACAATCTTAACAGTTTGCTTGTAAAAAGTCGTAGCATGAGGCCGCGCCGCGTTACAGAGAATAGACATTTTTTTACTACCGGATGCTTCTGTAGTGGTCATTCCGTGCGGTCGAAGCAATCCTGAAGGCTACACTGCTGTGCTCACTCGTTTCCGATCGGCATGGCCAGCAATCGCCCACTCGTGCACGTAGCCTGAATTTCAGCTCAAACAAAGCGGTAAGGCTTGCGAAGAACGATTCACAATGGGTAGTTTCTTTGAGCCATAATCTTGCGACATACGGCAATTCAGGACACATGGTACAAACGCACGAACGAACAAGTGACGAGTACTCTGCCTAAACCCGGCGCCTTGCATGTGCGCTTGGAAGGCGTCAATGCCCGTCAATGTGTCTAAAATAATTATTATAAATCTTTCGATAACATTATTTCGTTTGCACGAACACAGTCAATAAAAGCATGCCTGTGTGAGCGACACACGTGGCGCGCCGTCACTGACGGCGCCCTTGGTAGCCACCGACGGGGCTGCTGGGCTAAATCCGCTGGGCTCCGTGGCCGACAGCGCTTGCGATTGAGCTCCACATTGTCACAGAGCCGTTATTTTGGCCGACGCTATAACATTTGTACAAGTAAGGCAGGCAGGAACAAAGACACTCCGATTTCTCGACACTGCAGGTATGAAGAAGAATCGTGCAAAGCAAGGGAGATGCCTCCCTCAGACAGCCGGTGTCTAATGCGCGCCTGCGAAATGCTCTCGAACCACGGCTCCCGATCTAGCCAATCGTTTTCAGTACGGGTGCAATTACGACATAACCTTATCCTAATGGTTACTATTCTGCTGCCAATTTTAGAGCGAAGCTGCTGTGTGCCGTTGGTCGATATTTTTCGTGGGCTCGTTCTGTGCTCACGGAAAAGTGTAAGGCCACCTAGTTGACGTGACCACCCAGACAGACCTCAAACGGCAGCAGATAAATGGCTTGGTCTTTGAATTTTCGCGTGACAGAATTGTGCTTTTTTTTTTCGTATATTCGAATCACGATCCGAAACTGTCATGCTTGCAGCTTGTGTGTGAGTCGCGATTAACAAATTTTCTAACGCAATTTACTTTCAGAAATTCAATCAGTTCAATATTGCACGTGCGCTTGGCTGAGGCCATTGGAGAATGAGGATGTACGCTGGATTTCCACACACTTGCGTGCGCACGTGACGTAAGTGTGCACACAATGTAGCTGCTCTGATGCGTGGGCGTGCTCTTGATGCGTGATGCATCTGTCGCACACCGTTTGCGCCCACCGTAATCGACATTGACTCACGCTGTCCAAAAAATTGGCTGCGGCTTAGCTCAGCTAACCCGAACACATGGTTCAGCCTGGTTAAATCTTGGTTTCACTTGGCTAACCTTTGATTACTGTAATTGTTATACTTAAATATACAGTCATCGTTAAGCCAGGTATGCTGGCTGTGCCTAGGCCGGTGGCTAGACATGACTTTGATTAGGCTTGGGTAGACAAGCATCAATCGATGATTCGACGCCTGTACTGCCACAGGGAAAGCGTAAGTGCTGGACATGCATAGAGACACCGCGAACATGTGAAGCGTAGAAGCACAAACGGACAGGGCGGCTACGCGATCGCTACATTGATCACGACGGTACGACGCCTGTTCCACTCCAGCAGTTGCATTCTGGACCCTCTCCAGTGAAGCAGCTGGCCAGGCGATATCCGCGGGATGATCAGACGCTGCTTGGCGACGACGGCTCAAAGCATCGCGTTCCCGCAGAACCATAGAATGAAGAAGCAACTTTAGAAAAGGGAAACTGTACCGTCCGCAGTGGTACGAAAATAAGCAGCGGCAGCGCATGGAACTTAGCGTGGCGGACGCCAGATGGCGTCGCTCAACCAGGAAACGGAAGTGGTTTTTTTAGAGAAAAATCAAATATGGCCGTTTTCCGCCGGTCGTGTGCGCTGCTGCACGCCATGCTCGCCCTGCTACCTATGCGACATGCCTCATTGCCTAGGCTACCGCGAAGCTGGTGCATTCTAATTGCCAGGGGACCAAAGAGGCTCTACTGACGCCCATACAAACAAGCCACGAGTGAACAGGACGTGCGACTTTATTGGCAGAAGAAAAGCAGTGCACCTTCTCGTACAAGAGCAGAAATAAAATTTGCATTTCGAGATGCGCTGAGAAGCTCACTTACGTCGTCGCACATGGCGGTCTGGTAACGAGCGACAATCAGCAGCGCAAGTAAATTGGACAGTGCCACACCTGTTTAATAAAAATTAGTAAACGGAAAATCAGACATCCACCGTTCGTAACAACTGCTACAAAGGCAACCCAAACCGGTTCCTCGAAAGAAAAGCCTCAGAGTTGTAGAAAAATTTGTTCTTGTCCGGGAATCAAACGCGAGACCACCGCCTATCCGGGGCAGCCGCTCCACCATCTGAGCTAACCAAGCGGCTAGCAGATTGCAGGGCGAAGTCTAGTTCGTCGACAACACCACTCCTCCACCTTGCGGGTTTCCGCAGAACTACTACGTCAAACACCCACCTGTTTGCATCGACAGTCGCCGTAACTTGCATTGCGAAGTAATCAGGTGACGCAGCCATCTGCTGCCGCAGCCAAGAGAGCGACGTGGACTACCCGGCATTTTAGCGTTACCTCCTTTCCGTCCTGAACGTTTCTTTTTGTTCTTTCGCGTGCCGCTAATCTGTAAGTCGAGCTTGGTATCCCAGATCCTGAATATGGGCATGGTTGATTTTGTGGGCATCCCCATTTGGCAGCCGCTTTTCCAAGCCTTTGTACCCATGTGGCTTCACACACTTCACGCACTTTGGTTCATGTAGTCACGTGTGCTGGTTTGCGTTCACGCCACATCACGACCGATAAAGGCCCACAAGCATAAGTTGCCCACTGCTGCAGCAGGAAATGTCGAACGGGGAGCACGCATTACGGTGCGCGTAAATTGGGAGTCATTGTCGCTGTGTGGACTCCAGGAGCAGATGGTTACCTCGTGAGACTCTTGCCCAATGAAGCTGACCAGGTCGCCAGATCCAAGAAACATAAAAAGGCGACCATGATCCAATGAGACTCCGCATTCAATCACCGTATAAGGCTCGGACAGTACAGTGTACATTGGCTATGATCCACATGACAACAGTGAGAATTCACGCACTACGGGTCGCTTACAGAACATTCAGCTATCCGACTTCAGGCACAGTGCTTGCCTTCATCGCACATGCAGTCTAGTAACGAGTGACAACCAGCGGCGCAAGTACATTGGACAGTGTCTCACCTGTTTGCATCAACAGTCGCTGTATGGTGCATTGCGAATCAATTGGGTGATGCACGCATCTGCTGTCATAGCCAATAAAGCCACATGAACTACCCGGTATTTCAGCGTTACCTCCTTTCCAACCTGCACGTTTTTTTGTTCTTTCGGTGGCCTTTAATGTTTTGCTAACGATTGGCGCACCACCTGCTCTTAATATTGTCACGTGGTAGTGACTGTGAAGAAAGCACCCAAATTGAGAAAGACGAAACTAGCGTATTATTGGGCGAACATGTTCCCTCAAAAACAGGCGACGCAGTTGACGATCATCGAAAATCTGTTCGGCGGGTCAAGCGCGTCGGCTTTTATACATCAGTCGTCGAACGTTCCAGAGTAATCGCTGGGACCCGCGTGCCTTCCCCAAAGTTCTACATTATTCGCGCCGCGCACACATGCGATCAGATTACACAAGGTTCGCCCACAGACAGCGGATGGAAGCATTGATAACATTCCAGAAAGTTCCGATATATGCAGGCGCGTCCTGCGCTGTGCGATAACATTTGTGAGGCTGTGAAACGTGTTGCCCGATAAAGGCAAACAAGTACACGTGTCAATATCGACATGGTCTGTTTTTTTGGGAATCACCACTTTGCAGGCCTTTCCACTCATGTGGATGTCAACCTCATACACTTCGGACCATCTAATCACGTATGATAGTCTACGTTGACGCCAAATCATAGCCGAGTAAGGCCACAAGCAAAATTTGCAGACGGCTGCAGCAGAAAAGGGCGGAACGGGGAGCATCAATCCCGGAGCGTGTAAACAGGGAGTCTATGTTGCTGTGCAGACTGCAGGAGCAGGTGCTTACCTTGAGAGGCTGTTGGCCAATGCAACTGACCTGGCCGCCATATCCGAGAAATGTAACATGGCAACCACGACCAAGTAGTACAGCATTGAAATAAGACTATGCGATCAAATCACTTCAGCATACCTCTAACATAACCTATTTGCACTATACGCTATACATGCGCTACTATCTACATGACAACAGTGTGCATACACGCACAGGGGTCGCTTACGGGACATTCAGCCGTCCCACTGCAGGCATAGTGCTTGCCTTCGTCGCACATGGTGGTCTGGTAACAAGCGACAACCAGCAGCGCAAGCAGATTGAACAGTGTGTCCTACCTGTTTCCACTGACAGTCGCCATTGAAGATGAGCAACATGCATTGCAAAGCAGTCGGGTGACGAAAGCATCTGCTGCCGCAGCCAAACTAGCGAAATGAAGTACCCGGCATTTCAGCGTGACCTCCTTTCGAACCTGCACATCTCTTTTTGTACTTACGCGTGCCGCTGATGAGTAACTCACACTTGGTGCCCCACATTCTCTTAATATGGACATGGTCGGTTTTGTGGGCACCACCATTTTGCAGCCACTTTTTCAGGCCTTTCCACCGATGTGGATGTCAACTTCAAACATTTCGGACCATGTAATCACATATGGTAGTCTCCGATGACGCGAAGTCATGGCTAAGGAAGGTCACAAGCAAAATTAGCACACGGTAGCTGCAGGAAAGGATGGAATGGGGAGCACCAATCATGGTGCGTGTAAATTTGGAGTCTATGCCACTGCGCGGACTGCAGGAGCAGGTGCTTGCCTCGAGAGACTGTTTCCCAGTGCAACAGACCATGCTCCAAAATTCGAGAAACGTAACACGATGAATAGTACCAAGTTGATGAGCAACGACACAAGTTTCCGCAGTGAATCACTGCAATGTAGCTTGCGCAAAAACACAGGCTGTCGAGCAAAACTAGCAATCCTTAACGATTAAATCTGGGAATGAGAAAGCTTGCATTCAGGAAAAAAGCCACTATACCTTGCAAGAACTGAAAGCGAAAAACATTTAAAAAAGTTTAATAGTACATAGCACATGGTGCAAAGGTTAATGCAAGACACACGCCAATCCCGCATCAGCTATTTATGGACAGGAATTGCACCATGGCAACTACACTAGGAAATACTGTTACAGATATGGTGTGCTACTAGACAGTGACTGGTATTAAGTATGAGCAAAGCATCGGTTGACCTTTAATGTTTGCATGAGAAATAGGAATGATTGTTAACAAGAATAAACGAGAAGAAAGGGGGTTAACCGAGGGGCCCGATTTTTTTATTAGTCACATCACAAGAAGCCAACAAACACTGACACCAAGGACAGCATAGGGGAAATTACTTGTGCTTAATAAATGAAATAAAGAAATGATAAATCATTGGAAATTAAAGTCGATGAAAAAACAACTTGCCGCCGGCGGGAACCGAACCCACAACCTTCGCATTTCGCGTGCGATGCTCTACCAATTGAGCTACCGCGGCGCTGTTTCCCCCATCCACTTTCTTGGGTATTTATGTGTCCTAGTAGAACCCTGGGAGTGTTAGCCAGCGCCACCAGTCACAGACCTTGACGGCGGACGTGGAGTCCTTTTTGCGGCAGGCGTCACGAGAACGTGATGGTTTTGGGTAAAGGCAACCGGTCAATAAACCCACATAAGCTACCTGAAGGCATCAATGTAGCCGGATTCGAGATTCTCGTTATGTAATAAACGAGAAGAAAGGGGTTTAGCCGAGTGGGCCGATTTCTTTATTAGTCACGTCATAAGAAGCCAGCAATCACTGACACCAAGGACAACATAGGGGAAATTACTTGTGCTTAATAAATGAAATAAAGAAACAATAAATTAATTAAAATTAAGTGGATGAAAAAAACAACTGGCCGCCGTTGGGAACCGAACCCACAACCTTCGCATTTCGCGAAGGTTGTCGTTCTCGTGACTCCTGCGGCAAAACGGACGTTCCACGTCCGCCGCCAAGGTCTGTGAATGGTGGCGCTGGCTAACACTCTCAGGGTTCTACTAGGACACATAAATACCCAAGAAAGCTCAATTGGTAGAGCATCGCACGCGAAATGCGAAGGTTGTGGGTTCGGTTCCCACCGGCGGCAACTTGTTTTTGCATCCACTTTATTTTCTATTAATTTATTGATTCTTTATTTCATTTATTAGGCACAAATAATTTCCCCTATGTTGTCCTTGGTGTCAGTGTTGGTTGGCTTCTTATGATGTGGTTTTAACAAGAATGTGGCCTAAGAAAGCTTGCATTCATTGGAAAAAATATACTTGTTACAAATGGTATTTTACAAGGCCAGTAAGCTCATTAAGGAAGGGCAAGCTGATGGAACTCTTTCGGCCAGTGTCATCTGTGCTTGTTCTGAGGTTGCATGTTCAACTGAAGGCACATAATTTTTGTTGTTGAGGCATCTGGATGACTCGGCCAATATCCATGCTGGTGGAATGATGGCAGAGGCTTTTTTTCACTCTTGACACCGTGGTCTGTAGACTTGATATCTTATCCAAATATTTCTGAAACGACTTTGTTCGTGGTCTAAAGCCTTGCGAATTCGGCTTCAGCCCCTTCCTATTGGTGTAGATGGGGGCTCCCGTGATGACGAAGATGTGCTTGGTACAGACTCTGTTGGGGCAGAACACTGACACATGAGGTACAGCAGAGATTACCCAAACTCATGTAGTGTTTTCTTTTATGTTCGAACCAATTATGCCGAACTGTAAATACGAACAAACGTTCATATCATCTGCTAGAAAAAATGACATGTATCCCAAGACTAGCAAGCCAATACAGCATATATCAAGCATTTTTATTTCTTAACCACGTGTTGTTCACCTTGTTGTAGCAGCCAAAGTCCACACAATGACTTTGTTGTAGCAGGCAGCAGCGTCTGTTTTGTGAACGGAGTGTGTTGCTTTATACTGGTGCCGTCCTCATTACCGCATGTCTGGAACAGAAATTTTGGCTGCATCAGAAATTGAATAAGGGCAATTTTGCAATATGAAATGCGAAATGGTGTGACATATACATTGTAAGGTTTTCTGACTACAGGACACATGCAAATGTACACTGTTTGTTCTAGGGTGCTTAGCACCATGGTAAATAAATATTGCTACTCTCCTTAAACTCGATGCCTGCCTAACTACAATGCACGTCAACAGCTTAAGTATTATTAGGATCACAAATAAGAACATTTGTGTGCTCATTTATACACTAGAAGAGATCGCACTGCGGGTTTCACAAGCAAATGCATGAAAGACAGGATGTTATTAAAAATGATCCATTCTTTTTCTGCATGGTGGTGATGTACCGATTCACTACTACAAAAATATATGTCCTGATGTAAATCAAAATGAACAGCAAGAACATTTGCAACCAACAGGTACGAAATATTAGTGAATTATCATGCGGGCAACTGTTATATACATTAACTTTAGTACTGCAGCTTCATTTTATCAAAGGTTTATTCAGTTCTGTGGACGAAAGAACTTGAAGGCGTACTCAAAGAAAATATATATTGATAAGGCTAATCAGTCATCCATGTCTGCGCCGACAAGATGAGAAATGTGACGCGTGTTCCGATATCGCTTTCTCTTTCGAGAATGTGCGTATAATGATGGCCTTGCAACTAAAAGTATATTTCGGGAATATGAACGTACGGTCCTGACTGTCCATATGCAATGCAGCATCTAGTTCGTTAACTTGTCTCCGCCTGGAAGGTAACGACAGCAATATTACATAAGGATTCAGGCCGCGATATTGAACGACCGGTACTGCTCTCCTCAGTCACAGAATAGGGTTCCCGTTTCGATGCGGATGCATGGCTCACGACCGAAACGTAGCTTTCGGGCTTACATGTCCGCTTGCAAACACGTCACTTTACCCCAAAATAAAAAAAACGGGAGACATCGAAGCGCAATAAACTAGCTCTAGCAACAACAAATTAGTTTTGCAACCAGTCTAAGTGTATGAACGAATGAATTCGTGCCGCCATGCACTCGGAAATATTGTTAAAAATATTAAATCTATGCCAGAGGTCACTGGAAAATCGATGATGCTGAACGCTATTTGCGTTTATAATGACAAAAAACAATAAACCTACTAATAAAGAATACTATGTCTAATTAGCAATAATATTGTACTCTTCCTTATGTAATAAAAATGCTCCAGTAATTGTAGGAGAAAGTTTCTCAGAAAAAAATTTCGCCTATTACGGGGGCTCTAGCGGAAAATATTAAATCTAATCCGGGCATCCTTGAGTGCTTTTACTATGCTTGTTTTATTAGCAGCGGTGCGCGGTAGATTTATTCGCCCTGTGTGGTCATTTGTTGAACTTGAAGCTGTGCGCGGCCTGGCGCAACCCAAAGAAAAGAATTGCCTGTGGTTTAGCTCTGGTTAACCCTAGTTCAATTGCGAAAGCAAAAGCCGCATGGCTACGCTTGTGGTGTCGAGTCGTCTTGCACGTTCTTCCTCCGTTTCCTCGGCTCGTCGTCTACGCAGCATCTCATTCCGAGGCTCTCGAGAACTCAAAGGGATCTCTTCCGCACTTGAATAGTCACTCCGGGACGTGCCACGACTTGTTCAAGTCGCATCTTCGTTACGACGCTTATCGAGTCGTGTGGCGCCTTCTGGAGTCTCTTGAGCGCTCTCCATAGAGACTAAATACGCTGAGGCGCAGCGCATATATACATACACACACGCATATATTATATATATATATATATATATATATAAATATATATATATATATATATATATATATATATATATATATATGTATATACTCCCGCCAGGCGACACCTCCTCTCTCTGTACGTCAGCGCAGCACATCTGGTGGAGCGAGTGTCGCCGGTAGCGGCGTCGGCGCCATCTGTTGGAGCGCGGCTGCGGCGTTGCTAGGCAACGGCTGCTCAAGGTCGTACGTCGAGCACGGCGTATGGCATACGGCTCGACGAGCCGAAATGGCTCGCTGGCTGTCGTAGTAAAGCTTTCGCGTTTAATACATCTCGGCCTCGCTCTCATCCGAGGCGAAGCTCGCACTGACTAGGCAAGTGCGGCGGTCCTCTTATGCCCCAACCACTGGCACGCATCGGAAAACTTCGGCACGCGCCAAAGCGTCAAAAGCGTTGGTCGGGAACACGGCGAAGCGTGACGACGCGCAGCGATTATGCCTACAGGCGATGCCAGAAGTTTTCCGACGCGCGGCGAAGCTGCGCCAGCGTGCACCAATGAGAGGCTGCGACGCGTCGCAAGCGTCAACCAATCGGAGGCAGCGAATCCTCCGGCTGCTATGCCTATGATGATCGCCCATGCAAAGGCGCCGGCACCAACGATCGTCCGAGTTCTTTGGACGCACGACGCGCGCGACAGTGTTCCTGAAAGACGGTGTTGTAATAGTAGGCTGACAACGACACGACGGCGCGACCGACCGACGATCGTGGATTGTGGCAGTGCGACGTGGATCCGAAGCGACTGCGAACGACGCCGACTAATCCAACCTGCCCACTGGGTTCCGCCGCGCTCGGTACGATCGTCTGCTAAAACAGCCAACGGAATCGCGATTGCCGCAATGTCTGTGCTTGTTGTAGGTGTATTTTTCTGTGCTCAAAACGAAAGGGAACATGTTTACGAGTTCCGAAGTCTGGATAATCAGCACTCGCCTATCGCCCATGTTGTTTACGTTACGCGTAGGCCTAGCGTATCCATCGAGTTCGTGACTGGTGAGTGAACGAATCCAGCTGAGAAAATCTGTTAAAGGAAATGAATTTTCAGGTCCGTTTGGTGCTGCGGTGATTTAAAATATGGCACTCCTGACTTCGTGTGATGTGGTGAATGAACCGTGTGGAACTTGGTTCCACACGGTTCCACACGGTTCCACACAAGTTCCAAACACGCCGCGGCTGACCACCCAACACGACGCGGCGTGTTTCGTGTGGTGTCGGGCGACTGTAGTTTGACGGGCAAGCTCTGCGCTGTTTCCAATGGCAAAGATAACTTCCGAAAGCGAAAGACACTAGTAGCCGAACTATGGGAAGTACTTACACAATCAGCCGTGCCGCCCGCTTCATCTGACATTGCGCTCTTCAATTCAGCATGTGAATCCTGTTCAGTACAAGTTCATTGCGCTCCTTCACTCATTTCTTTCGAGTGCATCCGTCTTTCGAGCTAGTTGGAGATAAATTACTCTTGTAGCAATCAAGAACACTGACGCACTGAAGCAGACGTGACAACGGAGTCATGTTTGAGTCAGTGTGTCCTTATACTTGAGCACTGCAAAAAGAAATCTGTTTGCATAGTGTGCCCCATGTGCACTACATAGCAGGACCTGCATCATGCATGACCTATGCATGTAGCAGCGTATGCCATAATTTCTTCGATGCCTGCTTCAGAAGCAGCAAGTACTGAGTCAATGAAACGGTAATTGATTTTTTATCTCCCTTTTTGTTTATGGAACGTGTAGATCGTGTGAGTGTATAGTGTGAGTGCAGTCGGTATGCTTAAACTGCTGGAATCCCTTCAGCTTCTACTAAAATGTTTCTTGCTGCGATACTATAAATTGTCGTCAGGACAAAGATTTACTAAAAACCAAGTTACTAATGCACCAGCACAGGATGTGTTTGATTAACAAGTTAAGGCTTCCACAACAACAAAATGTCGATGAACAGCATATTCGCTTCCAATAGATACATTCCGTAATGGTGACCGACTGTGCCTACAATAACAAACCTTGTAGTAGCACTGCAAAAAGCACTTCCATGCATATCAGCCACACCAAAACTGCTGCACGTCCAACCTACTTCCTTGGAGGCACCTCTATAAAGACGGTTCGGGTCCTACCCAGCCTGGGTGTAACATTTAGCTCTTCTCTCCACTTTTCCGCATATGTCACCAGCACTGCATCTAAGCATCGGCCCATTCTGGGGTTTGTGTCCCTTGCCTACCTTCCCTGATGACGTAAGGTTTTCCTAGCACTCTACGCTTTTATCATTCTGTCGCGACTTGAGTACTGCTCATCAGTATAGTTCCCGTACCAAACTCGCGACGCTAACAAACTTAAGCTTGTTCAGCGCTGTCTTTTCGGTTGTCGCAAACTCATGCCAGCCTACGAGAATTGCCTCAAACCCCTCAAGTAGCACACCCTGCAATACCAGCGCAACATTGCACTAGTCTACACTGCAGGATGCTTGATGGCTCTCTGAACAGCATTAATCTTTCCTCAGTTCGTCTGAACAAGTGCTCAGCACAGCCCGAGCCCTCAATGCGCCTCTATAGCCCGACACCACAACTCCGTGATTATATCTGGCATACAGAGCTTCCTCTTCACCCCCCTTGGCCATTTGGATTCTCCTTCCTTGGAACCAGACTGAATTGGCACTCCTGTGTGTTGTGCACCCGTCGAATGTGTGCGCGTATGCCGTGCTGTGTTATTGAGCAAGTGTATGTGCGTGTGTGCGTGTTTGTGCACGTGGAGGGGAATGAGGTGTCTTCTGCATCCTGAAAATTCCTGCTCTAGATGGCTGGTTATCAGACGCTCTAACATACAGGCGTCAGGCTTCTCTTTAGTCTAGAGTGCCAAGTTACCACTAAGATTATTATTATTATTATTATTATTATTATTATTATTATTATTAGGATCATCACTACGACCATATTGATTGTGTTGAAGCCAGCGTGACACATAATTCATAATATTGCTGGAGCGTTGTGCGCTCTCACTCTTCTAAAAAGAGTACCAAGGATGGGCGTTTTCTTCGTGAAAATAGTGGAGTTGTCTCGAACACTGCTGATGCCTTCGCAGAACATTTATGTTTGCAATATGGTGTGAAATATGCTTCAAGTAACCTTCCTTCTAAATCTGGCACATTGTGTACCCTCTCAGTCAATGAAAAGCTTGTTTTCAAGTGTATGAAGTGCCTTAAACCTTCCTTTTCTTGTGTTGTTGATGGTATTTCTTCCGCAAAGCTTAACCCTTTGAGACGTTGTCTAAACAATTGTGCACAGCAGGAAAGTGCATCAATAGCAAAAGCACTAATAAAAGTAATGATATTTAAAATATGTTTCATGCATCTTGAAACACTTATTACTGGAACTGTGCTGCAATTTAGAATAACGTGCAGAATGTTTTAGCAAAATGAGTGGGAAGGTAGACGGCTGGGTGTTTTTACTCTTGTCAGTATGTTGTATGTAGTGGGTTCACCTCTTTTTTTTTTTACAATTTCGTGCACCAGGCATTATTTTCAAGTGGCTGGATAAGTGCTTTTTAAGATTTTCAAAAGTGAAATAGTGCATGTTGTCATATTTTGAGTTCCTGTAGTGAGTTTTCGCAAGGAGTCAAAATTTTGTAAGCTTGACAAAATTCGCTGAACAATTGAAAATTCTTAATATTTTCTGCAGCTGTACATTTTCTACGATTCCGAATATGCAAGAGATGTCGTGAAAAGAACGATCAATCAACGGGAAAAGTGGCTTCTGAAAGAGTTAAGACGTATGGAAGCATATTTGTTCCCTGTTCTCCATAAACATCTTCAATAGTTCCCTAAAGTCTAGTACCTTTTTGAGCACTCGGAAGGTAGCATGGACATTGTCCATAGATAAATCTGGTGCTAGATGTGCAGTTACTAACTAACGATCTATACCTATCCTCTGCAGTGCGTCAAAAGTGTTTGAATCGATATTGGATTCCTTGATTTCTGCTAGAGCTAATAGCATTTTAATAAATGAACAGCATGACTTTGTGTGCCGACAACTAAAAGCTATTTGAGACCGTCAACAGTGTTCACCACTGCATCGACTTCCAAAAAGACATTTTTTTCACTCTCAAACTGGTGCAGAAACAATAAGTACTCTTAACTGCTTCTAATACTATGGCATTAAGTTATATGCAGAAAACGCACCGGGTGAAATTTTTATATACCCTACGTGATGCTCCACTCCTTATAGTCGATAAAATGAAAGATCTTTGTGTGTACTTCGACAAAATGCTAAGCTTCTCTTCACATAGATAATTAGACAACATGCCCTTCACGCTCTTGGAATTGCATGCCGTATTTTGCATGATTTTCACTCACAACAAAACAACCTAGAACTATAGAAGTGCTCCATGGGCTAGATTTGGCAGAATCAAGAATTGGGCGGATACAAGCTACGAATTACATAAATCTTAGCTATTCTAGAGTTTCTTGTGTGTGTGAGTGCTACAAGTGTTTCAATTATTTTTTGCTAATTTTCTCAGAACCAACTTGTTCACGTTTTTTTCATGCACCAACAAGCGTAATTATATTGACACGGATGTTTTATCTGTATCTGGTTACCTTATTTCACCGGCTAAAACATGTTAAACGTTATCGCTCGGTGCAGGATGCGCCTGAACGTATCGGATGTTTCGCGAATGTTATCGATGGTTCTATCTGTTGTCGACGAACCCTGTTAATCTGAGTGCATACGCGACACGTATAGTAGTTTCTGGAAGGCGCGCGGGCACCAGCGAATAGGCTGTAACTTTCGACGACTGATGTATGCAAACCGACGCGCTTGACCCAAAGATTAATTTTTCGGCGATTGCCGACATTGCTCGCCGCTATCGTTGCGATTGAGTCTGCACTATTTATTTGCCGTCACTACTACGTGACAATATTTCCAACACAGATTTCTAAGTGATATTTTGCATGCCTAATTCTTACATAGTTGGCTGTACAATTAGTTACCAAAAATGAAATGTTACAACAGTTATTGATATGATATGGCATCGTTGTGCAGGTGTTTGCAAAGCGATCTTCCAGGCAGACGACGCGTGAGCGCTGATGTCGATATTTCGTGCACTATTTTTACTTCAAAAATAAAGGCGAACTGTTACGGCAGTATATTCATTATTCAAACGTGTTTTTTTATATCTAAAAGCACATACAGATCACTAACTTGTTGTTTCAAGCTTAGTTTACAGCAGGCTGTTTTAGGCCGGGCTTTGACGGATGAAGACAATGTAGTCCAACAACAGTGCGCCGCAGCCGAGGAGAGAGCTTCAGCGCGCTTCATAGCTTCTGTCCAGTGGTTGCGTGCCCTCTTCCTCCGACCAACGCGAAGCGAAGCGTTGGCTTGTCGGCGCGCGCCGAAGCTTGCCGACGCGTGCCAGTGGTTGGGGCATTAGACATGTGCGCGGCAAGTCACGTGGTCAGTCGGCGCCCTAGCTGTGGAGAGCGCATGCGCCAAGCCGCCGGCGGCGGCGGCTACTGCACGTGGCGGCGCGGTGTGTCACGTGATGCATTGCCAAGGCTACCGCGCAGCTGCGATCAAATGAAGGTAAAATCCGCGGTGACAGCGCCACTCGGCTCGACGAAGCTAGTAAATCTTTCGCTTTAAAACAACACCGCCATGTAGTGGCTGCGGCCGTTTAGACAGAGTTCAAACGGCATCTGAAAAAGGGCTTTGTCTTTCAGTTAGCGGGTAATAGTTAGGCCTTGTCGCATACTCTAATTATAATTCCACGCTTTCGTTTCAGCAGCTACTTGTGTACCTTATGAATTGGCTGACGCAATTTACTTTGAAAATTTTCAGTTACTTCTAAAAGGCATTTGATCTCGGCGGAGGGACTAGAAGAATGATAATGTATGCTGCACTTCAGCACACGTGCGTGAGCATGGGACGTGCTTCGCTTGTGGTTGTAGTGCTTGTTTAACGACGGCAACAGCTTCGTTGCACATCCACTTTCACAGGACGGAATTGAAGCGGGTTTCTGTACCGTTCTAAGCGACGATAAATGCGAACGCCTGGTTAGGGGTGAGCGGACCGGTGCGGAACAGGCTCGCCAAACACGCCGGCTATGTGGCAGGCAACGTCACACGAATTCGTCGCTGTGCTTGGCTGCGGCAATCCCATCGCTCCCGCCGTTACGGGAGGATATCCAGGCATTTTTTTGTTTTCTAACATTTAATATGACACGGCATCCCATCGGAACTTGTAAGAAATCGCTGGTGCGTGGTCGCTGGTACTGTAGGATTCGTATCGTTACTTGTGTCTACTACACTTATGTCGGAGTCACAACCGTCGCTCGTGCCGCTGGTTTTCTTAGCATTTTGCATATTTTCCTGCCGACAAGGGCACGCAATTACACTTGAGTGTGATTTTTAAGGCGAAAGCCAAAAGTAGCGCATCGGTCGAAAACTCCAATGTCCGGCGTTATGGAAAAACTGACCTCCGGCGTTATAGTATCAGAATTAACGATGCGACCCACGAGAATTGGTGGGACGCGAACCCACGACCTTTGGTGGGAGTCGAACCATCCATCTTTGATCGACCAAAGTTCAATGTCTCAAAAACTGATGGTGCCAGCACTGATGGTCGAAGCCACGACTCTAGGGTTAATTAAGACGATGTTAATTAAAACACTGGTAATTAACATATATTTTATTCAGGCCCTCGAGCCTACATTTGAGTCGTATGCATGACTTTAGGGTATTAAGACGAAGATAATTAATAAACAGTTCATTAGGATAGAGTTAATTAAGACACCCGAAGACACGTTTGAGGGGGGTCGAGCCGTCGAACTCTGGGGGGAGTGGAACCTATCTGGAGGTACGGGCCAACGAGTCATATCTGCAAGTTGGATTCCAACTGACACCGTTAAGGGCGATAATCAAAACCAAGACCTTTGGTAAGAGTTAAGCCTTCGACATTTGGTTGTAGTCGAACCCACGATCGACCGTTTGTGTTGAGGAACTCGAAGCCACGACTCAACATAGAAATTATGGGAGGACCGGCCATATCTCCAAGTTGAATTCGAATTTACGTCGTGAAGGTCAAGAGTGGAACCCACTACCTTTGTCCTTAAGGCAATGTTAATAAAGGCACGTTTAAATAAAACAGAGTTAATGCACTCGAACCCACAATTTTTGGTGGGAGTCGAACCAGCCACATTTCGTCTTATTTAGGGTGAAGTTTACAGGTTAGAACTATTTAGACACTGGAACCCTTGACCTCTCGTGGGAGAAAACAAACGATAGGAAGTAACAACGCATTCAAAAGAAAATGTCAGGTTGTGAATGGATGCCTCGTGAGCGCGCTGTCTTTCGGCTGAATCATCGTTAGCGTATTCTAAAGTGGCTGCAAACTGTTTTTTTTTTTGTGCCGGCGGTCACTCCAATGGTGTGCTTTATTCCTCTAATGTCTCCTTTTTGCCCAGTTCAGGAAAAAAAAATATGATCTTCCCACCAGGTTTCAATGCATTTCCCTTTATTCATCTTTCTCCCTCTACGGGCTCACCTAGCACTGCCAAAGGCGTGTGAGCGTGAGCTGATCTATGCCAAGGGCTAGGCAAGTCATCACGCCCGTAGGCTCTCAGCGCCACGCGGTCTATCTTGTGGCTGGCTCGTAAAACGCCCACAACCCAGCCGTTTAATAATATGTATGGAATGCGATCATCGGAATAATCGCGTTTCCTGAATAAAATTCTAACGCGTTCGTCATTTTTTCCAAATTTTATTCGGTATCTCCTTAAAACAAATGGATATTTTTCGTGCTTTAAGTTTCTTTTTCATGTTACGTGAGATACCTATGATTTTTCTATATTTGCAGTTCCCAGGGCAGTCACACGGAATTTGTGCCGAGCTGCCGTCAGTGGCGGGGTGTTTTCATAAAGACGATGAAGATGTTCAGATATTCTTGGGAGACAAATCCACAACTACTGCTCGGCCCCGGAAGAGCAGGCGTACCAGACGGACAAAGAAACCAAAGCGCACGAAGAAACCAAAGACTAAGCCGAAAAGCGAAAAAAGAAATAAGTCCAAAAATAGCAACCTAATCAGAGGCGGGGAGCATCAGTAATTACAATATGTGAAGCTTTATACCTGAGCTTTATGTATTTCGCACACTGTATGATCTCCAGATCTTTCTTACTAGCTGCAATTATTTCTTTGTTTTATGGTATTTCCCAATTTCTGCAAGAAGCTCTATTGTATCTATATAAACCAATATGTCGAATGAAGTAATAGCTACAAAGTTATATGCTGTAACACACAAACGCGAAACACAAATACGAATGGTGTCCCACAAGGTGAAATCTGAATGATCGCCATCTGACACAAAAGCTGTACAACATGCTTAGGGAAAGGCACCGCCAACCCGTAAATCTAGTAGATGCGTGCCCATTGGTGACAAATTTTACTTATTGCATGGCATACGATTCAGTGCAAAATCAGAAAGTGCACGCGACAATGCTAAAATAAGATGTAGCTTTGTCTCAACAGAGCTTCACTAACTCTTACTTACATTCAACACAGTTGAAGGAAAGAAAACTACACTACACTTAATAAAAAACAGTTGGTGATTGTTTAATTGCAGACTGAGGGAATGAGCGGTTGTTATTAGCGACCACTATATCAACTAATATTATACTCCAATATAGCAAACTAAAGCATATTAGTAGGTCTTACGTAACCGCTGTAGTTGTTTTCCCATTCAGCACTCTCTTTTTCTATTATTGTCATGTGATTCGAAACTTGCTGCGAGCAGTAAAACCAATATGAACCCGTGAAAACTTCTTTGCTGAAATCAAATGAAAGAATGTCAATGAATGTTGTAGATATGCCACTATTAATTTTGCGCGCTAAAGTTTTTGCTACCATGTACAACAGGAAAACATACGCCTAATAAAGTTGGGATCTACCTACAAAACTGGTTTCCTTCCCCTCCCTACACATTGCTTGTGAGAAAGAGCTTCAAGTATAACATCGGTATTTCATTTCTTACAACGTTGGAATGGATTCAGCTGTTTCGAGTAATCCTAAACTGTATTGCGGACGCACAAGTTTAGGAAAAATCTGACCGTAATATGAGCGTCCTTCAATGGTTTGCCTATAGTGAGAAAAACATCTCCGAAAGATTTACATATGGATTATATAAGGCCGCCGCCACTAGATGCGCTGCCATTAGTACATCACCAATCTGCGGCGCTTGCATGGCCAAGGCTGCGTGTTCTTGCCAATCTTTCAGCGGGAACGGCGCCTCACTCGCATTAATTCATGATGTTTTGTGATTGAAGTTGCGACGGAAACTTTCGGGTAATTTCTTCTGTGTCTTGTGCGTTTGTTATAAGCTATATATCAGAGCGTTAAGTGACCGACCTGGTGGGACAAATCGTATTATTCATACAAGTTGCGTTCAGCCCTGCGACGCGTTACCGCTTCGCCGCGCCCTTCGTCTAAAGGTCCAGTGATTGACCTACTGTTGCACAAGTTCGCGTGGCACTTAAAGTGGGCGTGCTTGTGCATGGCAATATAAGCATAGTTACGTATGGAGATTATTCGTTTCAGTCAGGAAGAAATATATTATAGAATATTCAGTTGGCGGTGTCAACATTCTAAAGCAAAGCTATGAGAGGCTACCTTAGGAAAGGGCTTTTGATTAGGCTGCATTTTACCTGTCGGCGGAACGGCGTATAACCGCTGAGCAAGCACAGTACCTACGGCACATTGTAGTAGCAAATCAGATCAAGTTGTTGGATAGAAGAAGGAAATAAAACCAAATTCACAAATTTTATTGGCACTTTGGGGGTGGGGAAAAATGAATTTTCAAACTTTTTAGGGTATGAACTCCGATATCTGCTAGCTATACGACACTTTCTCCGGCATTCTGTTTTGTAAAGGGCAGAAAAGGGGCAGCATAACATAAAACTATTGTAACCAGGTTTTTCTTTTTCCAATTGGCTCGCTATAAGGGAGGGCCACGCAGAATAGGCGAGGGATTCGTTGGGGCTCAGCTGGCGCAGTGAATGTAGATAATAGGATGAGGAGGGCGCTGCTGGTGTCTGCGACTTTCGTTTTCTTGCATGCGATGACTGGTCGAAAATCGCAGTGGCGTTAAACGGAATGTTAAAAATGCCGCTAAGACGGTTCCTCAGTGAAGAAATATTCGGAGAGCGGTGTCGTAGAGGTGCTTAAAGGACACGGCAATGTTATACTACACGTAAAAATGTTTATTATGCGAAAATAGACCCACGCTCCCGGCAGTTCAGAGTACGCTGTGTCCTAGTGATCGTTGGGCACACACCTATTCCTTTCGGAACGGGGCAGTCCCTGGTCGTTCTGAAAAAAAAAAGTATTGATCAGCCTAATAGTTTACCTATAACGCCTGCACCTGACTGAGACACGGTGAGTTCTCGTAGGTTATCTGACGTCGCGTGACAGCGAGTCCAAGTGGGCGCAGCATGCTAACCAATAGCGGAGGGCGAATGGCGAATAAGTTGTAGCTTCGTAATTATTTATTTTTATTTTGTTTTTTTCTAATGACGCACCTCTCCACATCTGAGTTCTCATGGTTCTCGTGGCGTCTCCTGAACGACGGGCAAAATGGAGGTGGACCGCAAAAATTTCGACCACTGGTGGAGGGATGATTGGAGAAATTGAGTAAAAAAAGTATGGAATAAATTTAAGTTCTAAGGCCACAGTTTCCATCTTACAGCACTCATTACAAGGTATCTGCGAACACGTATCGTGTCATTGCAAGATGCCTTGTCATTGGGTGAGGCCCTCTTTTCCCTTCGACAAGAAACTCAACCGAGAGGCCATGATGATGTTAAAAAAATTCACCGGCGATTACAATACTCCCAAATGCGAAATTTTAGTGCAACTCTACACGTGTTCTTATTTAACAATATACTCAGGTAAAGAATTCGAGAAAGACAGGCCGCAGCGTCAGCGATTGTCGTAAACCTGATCTGCGGGTCAAGCGCGTCAGCTTTAATACATGACTCGTCGAAGGTTTCGGCGTAATAGATGGCGCAACGTGGCTTCCAGAAATTGCAACACAGCTCGCTTCGCGCATACAATGATATAAAGCAAACGCAAATCGTGACTATAAAAACAATCGTGAACAATTTCAAACGAAGCAAACCAAACAAGCGCCAGAGAGAGATGACGCGAGCAGACAATGGTACGAAACGGGCGGTCCGTCTAGGAATACGCATCCGACGGTCGGGTTGGTCCGCATAACACCAGTTTCCAGGTGCACGTCAAAGAAGGGTCCACTCTCATTGGTCTCTGCCGTCCGCTGCTCGCTTCTTTCATCTTTCACACCACGTTCACTGTTTCATATTTTGAGGTGCTCGTTCGCAAGGTTACGCGGACGCTTGCCACAGGAACTGGCCCCTAAGAGCTGCGCTCTAAGTTTGTGATACTAACGGACGGGTCAAAGTCAGGGACCTCTTCTATGGAACAAGAAGAGAAGGGGGCTGAGCGTACACCGACCTGTCTAAGGAGCTGTGCGTATTCGCGAAACGCAAGAGCGAGTCTAGTGTGTGTCTAGGGGAACCCTTATCCTGTCATTGGCCTTATCCACCTTCCGTAGGACGACACTCGCAGCGCCCTCAGGTGGCAGTCCCGGGGTAGGGTATAAAAGCTTCCGGAATGGCGTCTGCTTTGATCTGATAGTTCTCTTGTAGCATGGACTCTTTTTTTATTCTCCATTCCTTGTGCACCCGTCTGCAGAATGAGTGCCTTCGGCTCGAAGTGTTTTTCACACATGCAAATGTGTTTCTCCTCATACCCTGAGCTTGTTTTGGTTGCGCCTACCTCAAGTGCGCAATTTCAGACTTTAGGAGGTGAAAGCGAAACGCAACTCCGGGCGGGGACCACCGACCGCGAATGAGAGTTGGACACAAGCTGTCGCATTGAAACAGAAACGTTATTATAGCCCGTTTGAACTCAATACATACAAATACACAATGAAGAGCAGAAAGAAATGCAACCACACATACATAAGTCAAAATCTGCATACAATAGAAACGCAGAATACATGTTACATAGGCCTCAATCTATAAGAGACACTATACACAAGACTTCACTCAAATATAGATCATTTTCCAGGAAATATGTGATTCAGAGATTAAGCTATAAGAACTCGGCACAATACCCGCTTTATTGTTGGTCGAGATGGAATTTGTATCAATATCCTTCATATATTTATTGCTTAAGGCAACTGCAATATGGTGACCCAGAATTTGCGAACGATAGCTTTGTTTGGCTTTGTTACACCTTTAAGCAAAATAGCATAGGGCGCACTGTAATTGATGGAACGTTCTGAGTTTACAAATCATGTATTATGTACATGATTTGTCTCAACATCGAAACAATGTATTGTTACGTTATGCAGGTTTGGAGTGCACAGTTTTTAGCAATATTGTATCCTTCTAGTGACAGTGAAGAACACAGTAGCGAAACTGTGAAGGACAGAGCGAAGTTTTTTTTTATTAGGCAAACCTGTAACGAAAAAAAGCTGACTACGCTAAAACACGATAGCGGCGAACGCAGTCGGCAATCGTCGAAATCTGGTCTGCGGGTCAAACGCGCCGGCTTTTATGCATGCGTCATCGGAGCTTCCAGAGTAATCGCTGGTGCCCGCGCGTCTTCGAGAAATTACTAAAGAATTCGCGTCGTGCATACAGTCAAAGTACACAAGGTTCAGTGACAACATACAACGGAGAGAACCATCGACAACATTCGAGAAATTCCGATTCAGGCAGGATCGTTGCGCGGTGCGCGACAACGCTTACCGTTTGTTAGCCGGTGAAAAGAGGTCTCCCGAGAAAGATAAACGAGTGCATGTGCTAATACTGCCCTCTTAAAAGATCACCGCATCGACGCTACACATATACCAGGGGAGCGAAAGAGAAACGTACACGTAGTAACGAACAAGAGACAAACGAACTCCAAACTTCGTTAGCGCTTGTAGAATGGCTTGAGGCGCACAACATGGACAATTTCAGGTCACAAGTGGCGGGGCTGTGATTGCAAAATCCCGTCTAGCACAACCTCATAGTCCACTACGCCAATGCGTCAGATAACTTTGTAGGGTCTGGAATAGCAGCGTAAAAGATTCTCACTAAGTCCTCGTCGGCTTATTGGAGTCCAAACCTCGAAGCTAAACATGGTAGCCACACTGGCATTCCACATAGCGTCGTCAAAAATTGTAGTGCCGGCTGTCGGTCCTCTGCTGGTTCTTGATGCGCAGGTGGGCGAGCTCTTGCGCTCCTTCGGTGCGCTGTAGATACTCCGCCACATCGAGGTTTTCTTCCTCGGTGACGTGTAGTAGCATGACATGGAGAGCTGTCGTCGGTTTTCTTCCATAAACCAGCTTGAACATCATCTATGTAGTTTTTTTCACTGCAATATCACAAGTGAATGGTACATACGGCAGGACGGCATCCACGTCTTGTGCTCGACGTCCTGTTTAGAAGTTCCGTCAGCCTATTTTTCTGCGGGTGACAGGTAGTGGTCCTCCGGTGACTTCTCTGGCTATACTGCAGGATGGCATGAGTAAGCTGAACTGTAAAAGTGGTTCATTTGTCAGTAAGGTGCACTTTTGGCACAACATGTTGAAGCACGATGTTCTCGAGAAAAAAAATTCTACTTCCGCTTCACTACTTTGAACAGGGCTTTCGTACTGGCCTAGACGGTAAGGTATAGTCAGTGACCATTACGATCTAAATATTCACAAATATTGACGTCGGGAAGAGTCCCAAAGAACGCATCCCCATGTGCTTAAATGGTCGGCAAGGATGCTTGATCGACAATAGTAGTAACGCCGGCCATGTCGCTGGCGTCCTGCGTCGCTGGCAGTCTCAGCACATCTTGTTGCAACAGGCGACACCAGTGGTGAGGCGCGGGCGATATTATTTCTCTTGTATTCTTGCGAGCGTATGGGAAAATTCGACGTGCCCGGCTGTCTTATCCTTGTGCAGGTCATGCAGGACTTCTGACTGGAGTGCGCCGGGAACAGCGAGAATGTAGTTTGCGCAAGCTGGCCAAAAGTTGTTTACCAGGACGTCGTTTAGCAAGAAAAACGAAGGCAATCCGCGCCTAAGTGCCCTCAGAACAAAGGAGGTCTTGCCTTCCAAGTACTCAGCAGTATATCTTAGCCCCGGGTGCCCTCATTGCTGCTCGACAAAGCCGTCCGCGCTTAGTGCTCCTAAAATAGCGTCGACGTCTTGGGAAAACACGGGGAAGGCAGTAGATGAAAATTGAAGACGACGAGTAAAACGAGAACAAGGTAAAATAGGGAGCCAGCGTTCTGAAGAACGGAATTCTCTTATTCTGGGCCTCATATGCTTTCTTCGGCGCAATAATATAGGTAGGCTTTTTCTAGAGGGGACAGGAAGTATAAGGCAGCTGGGTGTGGCAACGACTGAGGGTGTGTTAACGGAGAGGGTATAGAATTGAGAATAAAGGGGTGCTATCCACAAGGCCGGTGGCACAGCCGTGTGCCAGCCGGCGTGTCACAGGCCGTGTGCACACACCCCTCTATTATCTGCTTGGCTGGAGGTAGTAGGCTATCGCCTCCCTAAAAGAGATAATGAAATGAGTGGCACAAAAAAAAGCAATTACCGAAATGGTATCAATATATAAATAAAAAAAAGAAATGGAGGAAGAAAACACTCAGCAAGCAAGTGCAAATAACTAAGTGTTGTTGCCTATTGATTGAAATTTAGCAAAACGAATGAATTCTAAAGCTCCCTTTGAAACGTTTATGCCTATTGGTACCAGGTCGTCCTGCTCACTACACACCCGTCATACTGTATTGGCTCTAAACAGTACAAATACCAATTTGGAAGGCTGAACTATATATATATATATATATATATATATATATATATATATATATATAAATATATATATATATATATATATATATATATATATATATATATATATATATATATATATATATATATATATATAAATATATATATATATATATATATATATATATATATATATATATATATATATATATATATATAAATATACATATATATATATTTATATGTATATATAGTTCAGGCTTCCAAATTGGTATTTGTGTATATATATATATATATATATATATATATATATATATATATATATATATATTCAATAACCTGTAAAAATAGCTGTTGCATGTGTGAGCACATGGTCGATCACAGCTGCAAAGAATGGTTCCCAGATTCCTACTTTTGTTGTTAGATGGCAGCATGTGTAAATGCTCGTAAACATTGTTCCGAATACCCGAGAACTGGTACTTGTGGCAGAAAAAATTCTCCACAGGCATATGCGGCACTCATTATGTAGGTAGCGAATTCACAACCTGCGATAAATGGTGGCGAATTGACCCGTATACCCTATTCACAGTAGTGAAAGCCTGCTGCAGTGGACGGGATATAACCCCTTGACATCCTGCTTACCGGCTTAATGCTGTAGCCACTAAACCACCACGGTGGTTCGGCCAACGTTGCGTACTAGCTTGGACAAATAGGTAGGTGATCACGCTCGTGAAGCGTCGTCATCTTCGTTCTATCTTCCTCATCCGACTCGTCTCATGCCGTCGTCGTTACGCCATCGTCATCACATCCTTGTCGTCAATCATTCGTTGACAAATCGTCGTTGTGGTGCCGTTGTATCGTTCCACCATTGTCGCTTCAGCTTATTTAACTGACCCTCGTACCCGCCGTGGTTGCTCAGTGGCTATGGTGTTGGGCTGCTGAGCACGAGGTCGCGGGATCGAATCCCGGCCACGGCCGGCCGCATTTCGATGGGGGCGAAATGCGAAAACACCCGTGTACTTAGATTTACGTGCACGTTAAAGAGCCGAAGGGGTTCAAAATTTCCGAAGTCCCCCACTACGGCGTGCCTCATGATCAGAAAGTGGTTTTGGCATGTAAAACCCCATAATGTAATTTAACTGACCCTCGTGATAGCACCGTTTTCACGTAATCGCTGTCATACCTTCGCCGTCAGTTGTCGTCTTACTATCGCCTTCACTTCAGAAACGTGATGCCGTCGTCGTCATATCATCATTCCGTTGACGTCATTCTTTTGTAATTCTATCGTAATCACGCTGCCGACCTTCAATCGTCACTCCGCCGATATCATACCATTGTCATCATCGCATCGTTGTCGGACATTCGTCGTCAGCATTTGTTGTCATACCGTCTTCGTCATGACGTCTGGGTCGTTCCTCGTCGTCACTGCAGGTTCGTCATCCGGTCGTCGGCAAAGAGTTGTCATCACGTTATCGTCGTCTTACAGCCTTCGTGATACAGGCGTCTTCATGCTATTGTCATACATTCATCGTCATGCAACGGCCATCATGCCGTCGTCGTCACGGTTTCGTTCTTAGGCTATTGTTATTCCAGAAATGTCATCGCATCTATGCCATGGTGTCGTTGTCAAACCTCCTTCATCCCATTGACATTATTCCTTCTTAATCCTTCCATCATCGTCGCTGTGTCATTATGATGTCTTGTTCGTCACCGACCTTGGCAAACAAGTATCGTGGCAAAGCGGGCCGCTATCGGAGACAGTGTGTGTAGCATATAGCGGAAGCGGCAGGGAATCACACCGTAACATGTACACATTCTAAATAAATGTGTCATGACCAATACAATGTGTCGCTACATTGTTTGCCTGCTAATCGCATTGCGGTCGACAGTCATCGTGAGATGGGTCCTGACGTATTTCGTCGTTTCTAATGTGTCGTTGTCCAAGCTTAGCACTGAACAGTGGTTTTCAATTATGAGAACTTCATCTTCTTGTAGGGAAAATGAAAATTTTCTTATCTTTTGATCCATGAATTATTGAGGATGGAAGAATAAGCCGAGTAGTACGGTCGTGCCCCACATCGGCTTCTGCTTTCTTCGATATTTTCGATGAGCAATTCATCTCAATCCCGATGATTTCTGCACCAGCGGATGCATAAGAAAAACAGGAACCCACGGATACCGACTTTTCAACGGTGGGTGGCCTTTTCGTCGGCTTTTCGAGCTGCTTCTCTTTCGTGACGCCGCGCTCCCCTCAGTCTGACGGCAAGGCGTAACCAGCGTCCGCCGCGCAGGGTTAATCCCGCCTCGTCATGACAGAGGGAATGGTTGTTGTAATGCAAGGAGACGATCTTCCTCCGGAATAATTTGGTGCGGAGCACGGCTGGCGCTCCGCCGCTGTCAAGAAAAACGCCCTGCGTGTCTCTCGTCCCGACAGCACCCGTGAAGCGGCAAGCAGCGAGGGGCCCCGCGAGCGTCTCAATGGCAGCAGGAAGCCCATTAGCCTAAAGCACAAGATCATCAAATCGTCGCGAATGCCTCAGCTCCCGAAGGAATACTGGAAGATTATCGTCCGCCCCAGGGGAGGTCTGGATGTTCAGAAAAGGGGCTCCGCAAGGCTTGGTCGAGCCGTCGCCGCTGCGGCAGGACTCACATCCGAGCAAGCTAGCCACGACATCGTCTGCCCCAACGCAACACAAAATATTATCGTCCTCAGCACCGCGTCTCGCGATAACGCAGGTGCTTATCTAAAAATGAATTGCATCACTCTCGGAATCAAACAATACGAACTCAGCACTTACGAAGCCGCGCCGCACGCCACGTGCAAGGGTGTCATACGACAAATTGATGTGTCGGAGAGCCAGGCCGACCTGGAGAGAAGCATCCTCAACGAGAGAAATCCCTTAGCCCTGGGAGCCAAGCGAATCAAGAATAGTGAAACGGTAGTCATCGTTTTCGACAGCTACAAGGTCCCCAACTACGTTTTCTACGGCTCGGCGCAAGTCAAGTGCTCCTTGTACCTCAGGCAGCCCGACTGCTGCTATGTCTGCGGTAGACTAGGCCCCAGAGCCGACGTCTGCCCAACGCCGGAGGACAAACTATGCAGGAAATGTGGGGCCAACAACCCCGACGACAACCACACCTGCTCGCCTACTTGCGGCCTCTGCGGGGGCCCGCACGCCACAGCGGACAAGGTTTGCAAGAAAAAATTCCAACTCCCGTGCATCGTTCGACGGAGGAGAAGGGAAAGAAATGCGGAATCCTGGAATCGAGACGCGTCACCAGCACAGACACTCGCCGGAAGCGAACCGGCTAGATCTTCGAGCCGGCGCTCCCGCTCGAGAAGCCGCTCGAGGTCCAGAAGCCGTTCCCGGTCCAGGTCCAGGAGCCGTTGTAGGTCCAGGTACCGGGGCCCACAGAACAGGGTCCGGTTCGAGGATCCAGCCAGTCCTGGGAAACAAGGCGCCACCTGGGCAGACAGGGTGCGAACGGGAGCGAGAACTGCCGAAAAGGTAACGGGGGGTGCGGCGCCAGAGCATGGTTCCTCTGAAATAGCTCAGCTTAGGAAAGAAAATGCCGAGATTCGCAGCATAATCGAGTTAATGCGAGCCGAAATAGCAGAGCTCAGAAAGGCTAATCAACCTCACCACATTCCAGTCCCTAGTTCAACCCCCTCAGGCACCCCCTCGGTTACCCCCTCGCCCCATCCCCCTCGGGGACCTCAACTCGTTCCAGTCCCTAGTTCATCCCCCTCGAGGGCCCCCTCTCCCCAAACAGCAGACGTTCCCATGGTCGTGGATGCATGCCACTCGGGCAACCCAGCGAAACGAAAGGCCGTTCCCAGCATGCCCGATAATGTACAGGCTAAAGCCAAGTCCGAAGTCAGAGAAATGTTGAATTCCATCTGCTTCGAGATCAGCGACTCTTGGTCGTGGATCAGAAGTTAGACCCGCAAAACGTCAAAATTCAATGCTTAGAAAACAGAATGCCAGAGATAGAGTCCAAGGTGCAGGAAATGAACATCAGGACGTCGACCGAGACCCATGTACGTCCCGTTTGCTTCCCGGATGGCGCGTCGGTACCTACGCCACCACCACTGCACATGCCCGGACCGATTAATAGAACCATCTCCCTCGAGACCCTAGTAGCAACGCCGGAAGGTGCTCTATACAGCAATGATGGGGCCACACAACCAATTTAGGATTTGGCAGTGGAACTGCAGGAGACTCCACCATAAAAGATGAACCCTGCAGCAGTTTGTTCGCACTCACAATGAAAAGCCACATGTTATATTAGTGCAACAAACAATGACTGATCAGGTTTCACTCCAGGGATACAAAGCTCTTGCTCTCCGTGGGGAAGGAAGAGGAATCTGCGCATTTTCTGCAGCAAGTTCACTTTCGTCGCACACGATCTAGGGGTCCGTCATAGCAAGACGGAGACTTCCCTAGTAGAAGTCATCCCAAGTCAATCAAACATTTCCAGCATTTTTATACTTAACGTATATAGCAGCCCGAGAGATCACAGACAACGTTTCAAAACCATCATCCCTAGGGCAACGAAACTCGCCGGAAACTCTCCACTGGTTGTTGCCGGCGATTTCAACGCCCCCATTCACGCGTGGAACTACACGCACGACACGGTCAAGGGCAGAAGCCTGTGGCAGGAGGCGGGAGATGCGGGACTCTTTCTATTGACTGACCCAGCCTTTCCCACCAGACGTGGCACCTCCTCGACCAGGGACTCTGTCTCAGATCTCGCCTTTGTTAAAAATGCTGGCTCAGCCGTGTGCTCGAATCTGCTCAAAGACCTCGGTAGCGATCACTACATCACGGTCACCAGCTTACAAGTGGAGCAGAAAAGAAAGAAGGCCTTCTCGGTCCCTGACTGGGACAAATTCCGTGAGGTTCGCAGGGCCCGTGCCGCCCGTGGAGAAAAGCCGGAGAGTCTCGTCCAGTGGTGCGCATTAATTCTGGAAGATGTCTGCTCCACCACCAAAACCATAGAGACGGATCTACAGACAGACAAAATGAATAGCAGGCTAGCACACCTTCTCGAGGCCAAGCAATCACTTCTCGAGAGGTGGAAAAGCCAACGCTTAAATCGCAAGCTCACAAAAAGATAGCCGAGATGAACAAGCAGATCGACGAGCACTGCCAAGCCCTGTCTAGGCAGCAATGGGACGAAGTTTGCAATTCAATCGATGGGCAGATGCGCAGGAAGGCAAGTGTAATCTTCTCAAACACTTGCTCGACGACTCCGGCACCAAGTCAAACCAGAGAAGTGTCCTCGCTAAAGCGCTCCACGAAGCCAAGAAGTCGTCTTCGGAAAAAGACGTGCTGGAGATGCTAGCTAAGAGGTACCTGCCACTCAAAACTGTGGCAGATGATGCGGCATACCCAGTATACAAAGGGAAGCCGAACTCCGCACTGGACGTGCCTTTCAAAGCCAGTGAAATCCGTCGCGCCCTACACGACCTCAATGGTAGGTCTGCGCCCGGCCCGGATCACATTAACAAGGCTCTCAGAAACCTAGAGGACGCATCGATCGAGTTTCTCACAGATGAGATAAATCGGATTTGGGAGGACGGAATTGTACCGGAAGAATGGAGGTTGGCGAAGGTCATACTAATCCCAAAGCCCGGTAAACCGCCGGGCTTGGACAACCTCCGCCCCATCTCACTGACGTCATGTGTAGGAAAGGTGGCCGAGCACGCCATCCATAACAGAATTGCCGAGTATATCAAGACCAACGACCTTTCCCTCACAACATGATAGGCTTCCGGCCAGGCGTATCCACCCAGGACGCCATGCAGCTTATCATGATACAAATCCTGGAACGCTGCACTCGGGACACGAGAGCCATCCTTGGTTTGGACTTGGAGAAGGCCTTTGATAACACCCGTCACAAATTCGTTCTTGACGCCATCTCCAAACTCGACCTAGGCTCGTCCTTGCATGCCTTCGTCAGATCTTTCTTGAGCAAACGCTGCGCCATCCTCAAGGCTGGAGATTTGGAATCGGAGAAAATGGAGCTGAGCAGAGGAGGCACGCCTCAGGGGTCAGTCATCTCACCGCTCCTGTTTAACATCGTAATGGTCGACCTCTCAAGGTACCTAGGCAAGATCCAGGGCATCGGTCACACGATCTACGCAGACGATATCACTGTCTGGTGCGCGGGTGGCAGTGACGGACAAGTCGAAGCCGCTCTCCAGGAAGCTGTCGACACTACAGAGCGCTTTCTAACCGACGCGGGACTCCGGTGCTCCCCAAAGAAATCAGAGCTCCTTCTCTACAGCCCAACTAGAAAAGGCCGCAAGCCACAGAACTGGAACCCCCCCCCCCCCCCTGAAATTGACATTAATCTCTACACCAACTGCGGAGATCCCATTCCCAAAGTCGCCTCCATTCGAATCTTGGGAATGACACTCAAATGGGCGGGCACGAATAGCATCACCATTCACAAACTGGCAAAAAGAAGGATAGCGTCATCGGTCTAATCAGGCGGGTAGCTAACAGAAGGAGAGGCCTGAGCGAAGAGGAACTGATAAGGCTAGTCCATGCTTTCTTGTTATGCCATTTCACGTACGTAGCGGCCATGCACGTCTGGAAGAAGGCCGAGCGAGACAAGCTAAATGCCATGATAAGGAGGGGGATCAAGAGCGCGCTCGGACTACCAAACTACACAGGCACCGACCGACTCCTGCAGTTGGGTATTCATAATACCCTGAAAGAAATTGCTGAAGTCCAAGAAAGGGCACAGATTCTCAGGCTCTCCGGCACCAGGGCGGGCAGACGACTCCTGACAGAGATGGGCGTCCCCCCGGCCGCTGTCGAAGGCGCCTATCAGGGCCTTCCGAAAGAGCAGAAAGATAGAATCATCATATCGCCCGCCCCGCGCAGTATGCATCCCCAGCGCAACGTAGAAAGAAGGAAGGCCAGGGCGGTGGCGAACCTACGCTGCGTGACAGAACTCCCTGGCGGCAGCTGCTTCGTTGACGCGGCCCAGTATGACAACAGCAACAATTTCACGGTAGTGTCGATCAAACACAGGGGTTCGACCGTTAACGCCACTTCGGTACGAAGCACGTCCTCGCGTGCGGCGGAGCAAGTGGCCATTGCCTTGGCCCTCCTGGTCGACAAACATCCCAATATCTTCAGCGACTCCAGGGCAGCCATTCCTTACATTCCTTACACACAGCGCCAATGCTGTGTGTAAGGAAGCCTGTCGCATCCTAGACGGCAAAAGCATCGCCACCCACACTCTCACGTGGTTGCCCGCTCACATGGGATCCATCATGGGAGGCCCCACAAACCTGAACGAGCTGGCCCACTCCAAGGCGCGAGGTCTCGCTTTCCGCGACCACGGAGAACTCCAACGCCGGCCCGCAGTGGTGGAGAACAGAGATCAACCGACCACATACAATGAAATTGCGCAGCACTTCTATCTCGGCAGGAGAGAATTTCCCCTTCTACACAAGAAGTTAAATAGAGCGCAGGCATTGACCCTCAGATTATTGCAAACAGGCTCGTATCCCAGCCCGGCTTTATTCCACAAGATTTATCTCCACACCTATGCCACTAGTTCTTGCAGGCACTGCAATCCCATCACTAGCCTAGACCACATGCTCTGGCGTTGCCCCTCGTTACGAGGTACAGAACAAATCAATGAAGACAAGTGGCTCTCCGCTATCAAGAACCCCGATGCCGGGGCGCAACTATGGGCTGTCCAGAGGGCCCACGATGCGGCGGTCGGGCATGGCGTGACTGTTCCAACGTGGGAGCGGCCCGCAGCGCGCTGAGTCGCGTACCTCAGGACCTTTGTTTTGCATCCATCCATCCATCCATTAAATATTGATAATCAAAATTGTTTTAAGAGTTGCTAAGCTTGCGGCAGAAAGAGGGAGTTACCTGGAGGGAAATTGTGCAGAGAAATCACTTTTGCTACAGCGGACTTCAATCCAATATGCAAAAATTCAAAGGAAGTGCTTGGAGGAGCTAGGTGCAAGAAAATGAAAGCGAATGAATGAATAAAGATACGAAGGTTCAACAACTGCAAGGTATAATAGCGAACTTTATTTTTTCTCCTTCTGTTACAGTTAGGAATGGGGCCGGAGTATATTGAATGCAGTGACTATAGGTAACGCAACAAATGGCGTCTGCCTTGCACAAATATTATTCATAGAAATGTGTAAAGCAATGTAAAAAATAATGATTAGGAAAATGTACTAAAATACGAGTCCTACAAGTGCAAAAATATTGTTACGTGAAGCTGAAGCCGAATACTATTTACAATTTATTTACACGGAAGCTCACGGAGGCAAAAATGGCGACGCTATATTAAACGGGCACACACGTCGTCTTCGTCCTCCTCAGTGCAGGTACACTGCGGAGGCTGTTCCGTAGCATCACCCCCGGCTGCAGAAGCACCGTCCCGGTGGTTAATCTACACATCCGCGGTGAAAGGTGTGTGGTATGATTTTAGTCTTGCCACGTGAACAATGTCACTTGCAGCTGATAATGACGCTGAGAGGTCGGCAGAGATGATTTCATACGTGACATCGGTCACTTGTCGTACCACACGGTAAGGGCCAGTGTAGCGCAACAGCAGCTTTTCGAAAAGGCCCACACGTCGAATGGGTAACCAGAGAAGCACCAGAGAACCCGGAGAAAAGTGCACGTCACGATGGTGGCAATCATAGAGGCGTCTCTGATGCTCCTGTGAGGCTTCGAGACGTGTGCGGGCGAGCTGGCGCGCGTGGTCGGCGTGTGCGATCGCGTCGCGGGTGTATTCAGTGGCGGAACGTGTGGCCGAGGGCAGCAAAGTGTCCCAGGGCAACACGGGTTCTCGGCCATATAGGAGAAAGAATGGTAAATAGCAGGTGGTGTCGTGACGCGATGAATTATACGCGAAAGTCACATATGGTAAGTGAAGATCCCAGACGTGGTGGTCGGTCGCAACGTATTTCGAAAGCATGTCGGTGATGGTCCGGTTGAGGCGCTCCGTGAGGCCGTTGGTTTGTGGCTGGTAGGATGGGCTGATCTTGTGCTTTGTCGAGCAGGAGCGGAGGATGTCCTCGACGACTGCCGACAGAAAGCTGCGGCCACGGTCAGTGAGTGATTGGTGCGGGGCACCATGCACTAAAATGATGTCATAGAACAGAAAGTCAGCAACGTCAGTAGCGCAACTTGTCGGGAGGGCTCTGGTGATTGCTTACCGCGAAGCATGATCGGTAGCGACGGCGACCCATTTATTTCCGGAGCCCGAGAGAGGAAGTGGTCCAAGAAGTTCTAGACTGACACGGGAAAAGGGTTCGGCTGGGATGTCGATCGGTTGGAGACGTCCAGCTGGAGGTTTGGAGGGCTTCTTCTGGCACTGACAGGGCTCACAAACGGCAACGTAGCGCCGCACGGAGCGGGCGAGACCCGGACAAAAGAATCGATGGCGTACACGGTCGTATGTGCGCGAGACGCCCAAGTTTCCAGCTAAGGGAGCATCGTGATCCACACTGCTCGTCTTGTGCAAGAACTGCTGGAAGAGCGCGCAGTCATTTTCTTGGAGTGGCCGCCTCAATTCCCGGGCGCCAACATAATTTAAAATGTCTGGGGCTCATTGAAAGTGTCGCTGCCGCACCATCCCCTCTATCAGTCGCCCGAGAATAAGCTTCGATCCACCATTGTCAGCGACTGAGACGTGCTGCGAATGATCACATCCCTGATCAAGTCATTCTACACTTCACGGCCTTCCAGGATGAGCGCTGTCATCGCTGCCACTGGGTACATGGCGAGATATTAACTGAAGTTCCGAGCGTGACGTGTCCAATTCCCTGCCGGCGGGCAGGGTTTGTCTGGTGTAGTGAATGATTGTCGAGAAAAATCACTTCCAGCTCATCGTCTTAACCTAAAACATTCCTTAAATCGTATCCGTTTGTTTCATCGTGTTCGACCCCCATAGTTTACATTGTTGAGTGCTTTGTGTTCCTTTCGAGTCAAACAAAGACTGAGCACGTTGCTCCCACATCTTGGTGCGTCTTGTCGCTGCTTATTATGGTAGCACACACAGTGAAGAAATATACGTGCACGCGAACAAACGAACGCAAACACAAACGAAGCACGCTGTCAAAAGAAGTTTGTGGAACTTCATTATCACCAGTGAAGGCTCAGACTTTGGCGACGCACAACGTTTAGTAAAGAATGTCAGCTCAGTTCCCGCAGTACCGGCGAAATCGGTGCACTGCCACTGACAGTAGCACGCTTTCCGACAGTGTGGCCAGCGCGCGCCGCTGTAGCAGACGACGCAGATCACGACTCCGCCCCTCGAGCGTCTGCGCCTGCTCGAGCTGCTGCTGCCGCACGACTGCAATGCTTGCCGCATCGCGATGCAATACGTTGCGAGTTTTCCCTTAAATGTGAAACAGACTGTACACGCTTCTATTTCTCTTTAAGAAGATCGGTACGCTTGACGATCGTTTGTATGGCTGCAATGCGGCGAAAGGGCAGCGTCTGTTTCACCAAGTCAGTGACGATGAGCAGGTAATTGGAAGCGACATCGTACATGCCGCCGGAAAAATTGTTATTGTTGTAGAAAGGTCACAAAGCTTTTCCACATATTCAGGGTATGGATATTCTTAACCATTTATGTGCTCTAAGTTGCCACGAAGTGTTACACACATTTAAAATATCAGTTGCAAAAGACATAGTAGAAGAAAAATCCAGAAGATTTGCTGGCAGATGTCTTGAGACAATAGAGTGTGAGCTGCCAAGATTGTCGTCAGCTCTAACCCATTTTTCTATATAGTATCTGTTGCTTCATTGTCTGTTGCCATCACGTGCTTGTTATAAAAAAAATTGACCCGCGTGATTCCCCGGATTTTTCTCGCTCATAACATACAAATGTCTTGACCTTGGCTGCTTTTGTGCCTCATGGAAGAAAACGAGTGTTTATTAGCCAGTTGCCTGCTTCGGAGATCATGTGCTTTGTAATGTGGGTATTTTAAAGGATACTTCACATCTGCCATCGTGACTGTGAGTGCTGCTGCCTAGCACTCCCAGGAATATGCTTAGTACACATGCGCAGCTATCTAAGAAAATGGACATTGGGACAACTGCCGCTGAAGCTCACTTGGTACAGCATCGCAAGCACAAGACAGAAAACGTGGGTTCAGCTTCGTTGTATCCTGTGCGAATCATTATCATGATCTGTCTGCGGACTTCCTTGTACATCCGGTCAGGTAGGCTCAATAATAATTAGTGACGTGCCTTATGGCGGGTCGTTAATCTGGGTCCCTAGTGCAGCAGCCCAATTATTTACTCATTAGGCTACAGATGCTTGCATAGCGCGCCAGATTAATCTCACTGGTTTTGTCGTAGCAGCTAATTCTTTCAGATGTTATATGACACAGAGTTTGGGAATCACCAGCTTCCACTCAGATGCAACATAAAGCAGGTGTTGTGTCCATTTCGGTGAGACGTGCGTGCAGTTGTTTTCTTTTCTCTGTGTTGACGTATTGTGCTTTGTATTTCATGTGGTGTTAGGCTTTACCTCAATTGCAGCTTCAATGCTGAGCCCATAACAACAGTTGTAGGTAGGCGCTCAAGAGCAACGGGAAGCTCATTTTCCCTCATTCTCTCTCGCATGCAGCAGGTAATGCGTCCAGTTTAGAGCCATGCACCTGTGCGGGGCATTTTCTTGTTCTTATTCTGCTGATGTGTCATGTGTTGTACATAGGGGAAAAGTCAATCCTCTACATCACGGTTGTCAGTGCCATTGAATACATTGTAGTCTCAGTCTCGCTGCCTTGAAATGTCATAAGAGGTGACATCTTGGGGTAAAGTCGCATCTCGCTGTCTCTTGTCCTCAAGCATAGGTTGTGGTTGTGCAACCCAAGGATCCTGAACTTCCTGCGGCACCGGTAGCGACGATTTTTAGTCGGTGGCTATGTACGAACACTTGAGTGGAATCGATAGATGAGACCCTACGCTTATGCTAGTTAAACTGTAGTTCTACCTAAGAGGCACGGCAAAGATGTGGTATGAAAACCACGAAAAGGAGCAAACCAGCTGAGACCAATGCAAAGAGAAGTTTACATAGTTGTTTGGCAAACCAGCCGGCTGTAATATTGCCACAAAACAGCAACTGGCCTCCTCTGCCCAATCCCCCACGGAGTCCTATGTCTCGTACATCCAAGACGTGATGGCACTTTGTCGCAAAGCCGATCACGAGATGAGAGAAGCTGAGAAGGTCGGGCATGTGCTTAAGGCCATTCCTCACGACGCCTTCAATCTGCTCATGTGCAAAAGTTGCTCTACAGATGATGCTGTCATTAAAGGGTGCCGACAATACGAGCAGGCCACAAGCCGATGCATCTTGCTACCAATCGCCAGACTTCCCAATACTGCCACAGCGTTGACGTGTTAAGATAACCACATAGCAGCATGCGTTGCCATCAGAGGACGTGGTGCGTATCGTTCGACACGAACTGGATGCGATGGCGCCTGCATTTCTGCTCGCGTATCCTTGATGCTACAACATTTTCGGTCCCCTCTTACAAGCCATTGTTCACCAGGAACTTGGAATAAATTGTCTTAAATTCAGTTTGTGCTGCCAATCCCACAGCTAACAAACGCCCTTCTACTATTTTTCCACCTGGTGTTCACAGCGCAAAACGTAGACGAGACACGAGAGGAGAAGACGACCACCACAAGCGCTGACTCTCAACAACGTTTATTTGAAGGAAACACGGCTTCTTACACCATCGCCCACACGTGTCGCAGTCATGGGATCGCACATCATGCGAAACACGCACTTTTTTTGCACTCCATGTAGTGGTTGTACGTGCGGAATCTCAAGTTCTTTTTTGTCAGTAACAAAGACGGCGTGCTAAGCATAGGTCACGAAGTCTGGTAATCTCAGCTGCCTCAATTTTGCTCCACCCCGACAGTTCTCTCTGCGTTTCGCAACCCGACTGAGTGGAGAACCGCGGACGACCAGCCGATATGTTTCACCTGCCACCGCATTGGTCATGTCGCCTGATACTCTCGCAACTCTTGGCCCTCGACACTTCGCACGCCGACCAACCTGAGCCGTGTTGATGAAAATACCCGCAATGTTTTGCGCACCGACGAGTCTAACAGCGCAAACTGCAAGGAACACATGGTGCAGTCGCTCACTATTGCCGCGCTGACAGCAGTGTCGTTCACCGCAAACATGTCGCCCATCTTCCCATTCGCCGCATCGAAGTTGCCTTTCATTCCCTGTGGCGTTTGGCCGCACTCTTACGTAAAGCTGAGAAATGCAGCCCTCAGAGGGGGTGCTGCATCGCCTACTAGTGCAGCAAATCCTCTTTCTACGCCCACAAGGAGAAGTGTGATTGACGTTAAGGCAGACAGCATATCTGTCTAAGAACTCATCGACTCTGGAGCCCACGTATCTGTGATGAGTGCTGGCCTACGTAGACGTTTAAAGAAGGTCCTCACCCCAGCAGCTGCCTGAGTGCTTCATATGGCAGACAGTGGCATGCTTGTTATTCTTGTAATGTCTACTGCAAGCATAGCTGGCCTCCCTACTTCTGTTCTCTTTGCTGTGATCGACAGCGGCCCTCACGAAATTATCCTCAGATAGAACTTTTTATCCCATCATTCCGCTCTCACCGACTGCGCAATCGGCGTACTTCAGTTGGAACTGCCTCAAGTCGGCGATGCATCGGGCAGCGCTCCACCGCACTTGTGTTCACATCAAGATGTGCGTCTGTCACCTGAGGGAGTCACTTACGTCGCTTTGACCGCACAGACACCGATTTTTGACGGTGAATATGTCCTTCGCCCCATCATCGACGTGCTTTTGAACCGGAATGTTATTGGTCCGCATATGCTGGTCAGTGTTATTAATACGTCGTTTACGTCATATTACGTCGTTTTACCGCTTCCTAATTTCAGCCTGTGCCCTCAAGTGATTTCGGCAGCATGGTCTTGGACAGCATTTCTAGTGGTTTCGAATTTGGAATTGAGAGTCTGAATTCCGACAGTGCTATATTAGTGCCAATTGCAGCTCACAGTTCTGTTCCGTAACGGATGACGTCACGAAAATGATTGTGCCTGACCTCAACACTGCACAGGCCACGGACATCGTGTCCTCCTAGAATTGTACAGTGGCATATTTGATTTCGACGACAGGCCTTTAGGCCGAACATCTGTTGACCCCCACCATATAAGCGCTGGAGACACGAATCCTATTCGTCGACGTCCCTATCGTGTATCGCATGCTGAAGCTCGAGCCATCCAATCAGAAGTGGACAAAATTCTCCTCAAAGAGGTCATCGAGAAATAAGCCAGACCTTGGGCTTCGCCTGTCATCCATGTAAAAAAGGAAGATGGTACCTAGCATTTTTGCGTCGATTATCGGTACTTAAAGAAGACCATGCGAAAAGACGTCTAAACACTACCATGCATCCATGACGCCTTGGACTGCTTCATCATCAACATCATCATCAGCCTAGTTACGCCCACTGCAGGGCAAAGGCCTCTCCCATACTTCTCCAACTACCCCGGTCATGTACTAATTGTGGCCATGTTGTCCCTGCAAACGTCCTAATGTCATCCGTCCGCCTAACTTTCTTCCGCCCCCTGCTACGCATCCCTTCCCTTGGAATCCAGTCCGTAACCCTTAGTGACCATCGGTTATCTCCTCTCCTCATCACATGTCCGGCCCATGCCCATTTCTTTTTCTTGATTTCAACTAAGATGTCGTTTACCCGCGTTTGTCGCCTCACCCAATCTGCTCTTTTCTTATCCTTTAACGTCACACCCGTCATTCTTGTTTCGATAGCTCGTTGCGTCGTCCTCAATTTCAGCGGAACCCTTTTCGTAAGCCTCCAGGTTTCTGCCCCATATGTGAGCACTGGTAACACACAGCTGTTATACACTTTCCTTTTGAGGGATAGTGGCAACCTGCTGTTCATGATTTGAGAATGCCTGCCAAACGCACCCCAGCCCATTTTTATTCTTCTGGTTATTTCAGTCTCATGATCCGGATCCGTTGTCACTACCTGCCCTAAGTAGATGTATTCCCTTACCACTTCCAGTACTTCGCTACCTATCGTAAACTGCTGTTCTCTTCCGAGCCTGTTAAACAATACTTTAGTTTTCTGCAGATTAATTTCAGACCCACCCTTCTGCTTTGCCTCTCCAGGTCAGTGAGCATGCATTGCAATTGATCTCCTGAGTTACTAAGCAAGGCAATATCATCAGCGAATCGCAAGTTGCTAAGGTATTCTCCATCAACTTTTATCCCCAATTCTTCCCACTCCAGGCCTCTGAATACCTTCTGTAAACATGCTGTGAATAGCATTGTAGATATCGTATCTCCCTGTCTGACGCCTTTCTTTATAGGGATTTTGTTGCTTTCTTTGTGGAGGACTACGGTGGCTGTGGAGCCGCTATAGATATCTTCCAGTATCTTTACATATGGCTCATCTACACCCTGATTCCGTAATGCCTTCATGACTGCTGAGGTTTCGACTGAATCAAACGCTTTCTCGTAATCAATGAAAGCTATATATAAGGGTTGGTTATA
This sequence comes from Dermacentor variabilis, assembly GCF_050947875.1. Taxonomy (NCBI): domain Eukaryota; kingdom Metazoa; phylum Arthropoda; class Arachnida; order Ixodida; family Ixodidae; genus Dermacentor; species Dermacentor variabilis. The sequence continues at coordinate 231,682,558 of NC_134569.1, read as the reverse complement.
TTCTGCACATTTCTCTATCACTTGATTGATAGTGTGAATATGGTCTATTGTTGAGTAGCCTTTACGGAATCCTGCCTGGTCCTTTGGTTGACAGAAGTCTAAGGTGTTCCTGATTCTATTTGCGATTACCTTAGTAAATAGTTTGTAGGCAGTAAGCTGATCGGTCTATAATTTTTCAAGTCTTTGGCGTCCCCTTTTTTATGGATTAGGATTATGTTAGCATTCTTCCAAGATTTCGGTACGCTCGAAGTCATGAGGCATTGTGTATACAGGGTAGCCAGTTTCTCTAGAACAATCTGACCACCATCCTTCAACAAATCTGCTGTTACCTGATCCTCCCCAGCTGCCTTCCCCCTTTGCATAGCTCCTAAGGCTTTCTTTACTTCTTCTGGCGTTACCTGTGGGATTTCGAATTCCTCTAGGCTATTCCGTCTTCCACTATCGTCGTGGGTGCCACTGGTACTGTATAAATCTCTATAGAACTCCTCAGCCACTTGAACTATCTCATCCATATTAGTAACGATATTGCCGGCTTTGTCTCTTAACGCACACGTCTGATTCTTGCCTATTCCTAGTTTCTTCTGCACTGTTTTTAGGCTTCCTCCGTTCCTGAGAGCCTGTTCAATTCTATCCATATTATAGTTCCTGATGTCCGCTGTCTTACGCTTGTTGATTAACTTAGAAATTTCTGCCAGTTCTATTCTAGCTGTAGGGTTAGAGGCTTTCATACATTGGCGTTTCTTGATCAGATATTTCGTCTCCTGCGATAGCTTACTGGTTTCCTGTCTAACGGCGTTACCACCGACTTCTATTGCGCACTCCTTAATGATGCCCATGAGATAGTCGTTCATTGCTTCAACACTAAGGTCCTCTTCCTGAGTTAAAGCCGAATACGTGTTCCGTAGCTTGATCCGGAATTCCTCTAGTTTCCCTCTTACCGCTAACTCATTGATTGGCTTCTTGTGTACCAGTTTCTTCCGTTCCCCCCTCAAGTCTAGGCTAATTCGAGTTCTTACCATCCTATGGTCACTGCAGTGTAGCTTGCCGAGCACGTCTACATCTTGTATGATGCCAGGGTTCGCGCAGAATATGAAGTCGATTTCATTTCTAGTCTCACCACTCGGGCTCCTTCACGTCCACTTTCGACTAACCCGCTTGCGGAAAAGGGTGTTCATTATCCGCATATTATTCTGTTCTGCAAACTCTACTAATAATTCTCCACTGCTATTCCTAGAGCCTATGCCATATTCGCCCACTGACTTGTCTCCAGCCTGCTTCTTGCCTACCCTGGCATTGAAGTCGCCCATCAGTATAGTGTATCTTGTTTTGACTTTACCCATCGCCGATTCCACGTCTTCATAAAAGCTTTCAACTTCCTGGTCATCATGACTGCATGTAGGGGCATAGACTTGTACCACCTTCAATTTGTACCTCTTATTAAGATTCACAACAAGACCTGCCACCCTCTCGTTAATGCTATAGAATTCCTGTATGTTACCAGCTATTTCCTTATTAATCAGGAATCCGACTCCTAGTTCTCGTCTCTTCGCAGAGCCCCGGTAACACAGTACATGCCCGCGTTTTAGCACTGCATATGCTTCTTTTATCCTCCTAACCTCACTGAGCCCTATTATATCCCATTTACTACCCTCTAATCCCTCCAATAACACTGCTAGACTCGCCTCACTAGATAGCGTTCTAACGTTAAACGTTGCCAGGTTCAGATTCCAATGGCGGCCCGTCCGGAGCCAGGTATTCTTAGCACCCTCTGCAGCGTTACAGATCTGACCGCCGCCGTGGTCAGTTGCTTCGCGGCTGCTGGGGACTGAGGGCCGGGGTTTGATTGTTGTATTCATAAAGGAGGTTGTGGCCAAGTACTGCACCAGGGTGGCCAATCCTGCGCTGGTGAGAGAGTGCGTTACCGGTTCTCGTCACCGGGATCAGGCCGCACTCCAGGCCTGTTTGTGCAATTTTCTCAACACACGGTTATTTTTTTGTATTTTCCGGTAGAGAATTGCGCAGCACCGGGATTTGAATCACGGTCCTCTTGCACTGGAGAAGGATACTCTACCGTCCTCGCAGGAGTTAAATTAAAAATTGAATTATGGGGCTTTGCGTGACAAAACCAGTTTCTGATTATGCACGCCGTAGTGGAGGACTCCGCAAATTTCGACCACCTGGGGTTCTTTAACGTGCACCTAATTCTAAGTACACGGGTGTTTTCGCATTTCGCCCCCATCGAAATGCGGCCGCCGTGGCCGGGGTCCGATCCCGCGACCTCGTGCTCAGCAGTCTAACACCATAACCACTGAGCAACCACGGCGGGTCCCGCAGGAGTTGTACGCCTCATTTAACCTACAGTGGTGCCCTATTTGATCAGTCAAGGTGGACCAATCTGAGCTCGGTTATACCGCATGGATGGCACTCGGCTAGAGAACCTGGTATTTATGACCTGCACATGTGTGGCCCCACATAATTGAGGATATATAATTTTTTAGGAGGGTTTCCGTACAGTGATAAAATGAAGGAAAATACATTAAAAGAAAGAAAAAAAGGGGGGAATTAACATAACATGTGATTTGAACTCGTGATCCTTCAATGTTGCCCGGAAAGGTAGCTCAGTCGGTTGGTTCGTCAAGCCAACCGTTACTTTCAAGCACCATAGCTCCTGCTCCGAGCCTCATACTTATGTGGAAAGGGACTGATGTTGTCCGCGGCAGTCGAGTGGTTAGAAGGCATAATTTCCTGGAAAAATGGCCGCCAGAGGAGCAGCGTGAACTCGAGCGGCTTTCGAGACTAGGAAAACTGCCTTAAAATATTTAGACTTGAGGGGAAGCTTCGTTAACAAACTATAACACGGCAATCAGCACTCGTATAAGACGAGAGAAATTATTGAGACGTGAAAAATTCCCTTGAAATAAATCTCGTTTGCGAGACAAATGCTTGTATGTATTGAATCTCTTAAAAGATGAGGGGGAAATATGGGCTCACCGAGAGGGCATCGTCAGCACGAGACCACCACCAGGCACATTACTGAGATGTAGAGAGCTTCGCGGCCGGAACGAAGTCTCCCCTCTCCGCCGGCCAAGGGTGCAAAACGCGCTTTCCGATCGCTCAAGGTTGCGCGGACATTGTATAGCTCTAGCGTCTAGGAAAAAGCTTAAACAGGTGCGAGGGCGGCACGCATAGCTTGGGAAGCTAGCCGCCGGAATAGCTATCTCAAGTACTGCTGCTGGCGAGGGCGAAATACCTTCGTGTAATCATAATAACCCTAATAGGACTTCTTTCAAAGAAAAAATAAAGAAAAGAAAAAAAGGGAAACGGCTCAGAAGGCTATACTACGAGAGCTATGACTGATACTTTTCAATATATATGTATTCATCTCATCTATGGGATCGCATGCGCGCGCTGTTGCTTTGTCACGGCTTGTAGTAGTTAAGAGAGCCAGTTTAAGGGCGGAGAAGAAGGAAGGAGAGGAAAGCAATATTCCAGCGCCGTGGTTTTAAAGCGCAACCGTGGTAGGGAAACGGAAGGCGATATAAGCATGCGTGTCCATGATACGCACACGACAAACTGCCTTACAATTTGCACCGAGCTAAATATTTATCATCTATTGATCTTCGATTCGGCTACTTTCAGATTTGAGTTGATGAAATAGACCGCGAGAAGACAGTCTTCGTCACGCCGGATGGCTTATATCAGTTCAAAGTCATGCCCTTTGGCCTATGCAATGCACCTGCGAAATTTGAACGTATGATGGACTCTCTTCTGCAAGGCTACAAATGGACCACCTGTATTTGTTACTTGACGGCGTGACTGTTTTTTCTCCCATGTTCGGCAGCCGCTTACCCGACTCGCTGCCATTATTGCGGTCTTCCGTAAGGCCTGCCTCCAACTGAACTCCACGCAGTGTCATTTCGGGCGCCATCAGATTACCGTGTTGGGACACATCATTGATTCATCCGGTGTCCAACCAGATTGGGAAAACGTTGGCGCTGTATGGAGTTTCCCTGTGCCACATTCTGCTTCTGACATGCGCTGCTTCGTCGGCCTGTGTTCCTACTTTCGCCATTTCGTCAAAAACATTGTTCGGATTTTGACAGATCTTCTAAAGAAGGACACCCCATTCTCGTGGGACCCGGAGAAGGCTGTCATGGGGTTTCTGACCACCCCTCCCATAGTTGCCCACTTTGATCTATCTGCAGCGACCGAAGTTTACACTGGCGCAAGCGGCCATGGCATCGGCGCTATTCTCTCTCAACAACAGAATTGTACCGAGTGCGTGATAGCTTACGCCAGCCGCCTGCTGTCACCTGCCGAGATAAATTACCCCATCACCGAGCGGGATAGCTTGGGTTTAGTTTGGGCTGGCGTCAAATTTCGGCCACATTTGTATGCCTGCACGTTTTTGTTCATTACAGACCACCACGCACTCTGCCGGCTGTCTTCCCTACCGGACCCGACAGGACGGCTTGGTCGCTGGGCTTTGTGGCTCCAGGAATTTTCATTTATTGTCAATTACAAGATTGGACGTCTCCACAAGGACGCTGACTTCCTCTCTCGTCACCACGTGCATCTACCTGATCCTGTTGCACATGGTCCACTGACCTGCGTGATGGCTTTGAGTGGCATGCACGTTGAACAACAACGCGACGCATCCTTACAGTCCATCATCGATGGAGTGCAATATGGCAACACTGACGGCACGTGCCACATGTTCGTGCTGCATGACGGCATCCTCTACTGCCGCAATATCAACCCAGACGGTTCTGAGTTTCTCCTTGTCCTTCCTTCTCATCTGCGATCCGTCGTTCTCAAACAACTTCATGATGCTTCGTCGGTCGGGCACCTTGGAGTTTTGCGTACATACGACCGCGTACGGCGCCAGTCCTTCTGGTCGAGCCTCTACCGCTCTGTGCGTGGTTATGTCGCAACTAGCGAAGTGTGTCAGCGCCGGAAGAAACCTCCCCTGCAACGTGTTGGCCGACTCCATCCAACTGAAGTTTCCTCTGAACCATTGATTCACGTAGGCCTTGACCTGCAAGGCTCTTTTCCGAGGAAGACTAAAGGGAGTAAGTGGATTGCTGTCGCTACTGATTACGCGATACGCTACGCAATAACAAAGGTGTTGGCGACTAGTTGTGCAACTGAGGTCGCCGATTTTCTCCTGCGCAACGTCATTCTCCAGCACGGTGCACCTCCACAGTTGCTTACAGACCACGGCCGCTCGTTCTTTTCTCGAGTTGTGGACGACCACCTCCGCTCTTGTGCCACAGAGCACAAGCTGTCCACCGCCTTCTACCCACAAACGAACGGTCTTACAGAACGTCTCAACCGAACACTCGCAGAGATGCTGTTTATGTACGTGTCCAACGGTTAGCGCGACAGGGACGCCACGCTGACCTACGTGACATTCGCGTACAACTCGTCCCGCCATGACACCGCAGGCTATTCACCTTTTCATATTTTATATGGTGGCGACCCCACTTTGCCCTTTGACACCATCCTACGTTCTGTGCCACACCTAGCCACGGAGTACGCTCGTGAAGTCATCGATCGCGCTCACGTGACGCGTGAAGTCGCCAGATCTCGCTTATTAGGCTCTCAGCATCTGCCAGGAGAGCGTTACGACTGGTGCCATCAAAATGTTTTGTTTGCGTCAGGTGCTTGGGTGGTGCTTTGGTCACTATGTCGTCGGGTTGGCCTCTCCCAGGAGCTTCTCTCTCGCTAATCTACTCAAATGCTCCAATAAAAGTAAATAAAATGCTCCCTGTATAATTACTACTTGCGATCCGATGCAGCGATAGCGTAGGAGACACTTCTCCAAGCTTCTTGACATCATCTTCAGTGATACTAGAAGCAACACTTAGCAGAACATTGAGTTGTATTAAATTAAGTTTCCATATTTGCTCTAGTATACTGTGGTCATGATAACACCAAACTGTTTGAAAGGCATTGAGAATAAAAAGCTACTTATTTGCCCTAGTACAATGTCGAAATGGGCATTCTGCAGTCGGAAAAGTGAAAACAAAAATATTGTTTCGACACTGACAACCACTTTAGCTGCTCATGAAATTATTGAAATGCGTGTAAACAGCCTCTAGGTTGTGTCTGGTAAAAACATGCTCCATCATAGTGCAGCATTATGTACAATAGCCTTCTGTGGAAACCACAGCTGTTGCAACGTGCTGCACCGCAATGCACCTTCTATATTGTTGAAAAGCTACCATTGTTGCTACGCTCTTTACTGTTATACACATTAACCTTGTGGCAAAGCCACTGAAGTTACAACGTGCTGCACCTCAAAACATTTCAAATACGTAGGAAGGCACACTTGCATGTGCTAGATTTAGGCATTTTTAATGCAACGAATTCTTTCTTCATACCAAGCACTTTGCATTAGGCAATTTTGTGGCCTGGCTCGTTTCGTTCTTCTGTATTGAAAACACAAATGTTACAGTCTGCCTGAACCTGTATCCCAACAGAGGAACCCGATGCTCTAACCATTTGACCACTGTCCTACACATACTTCTCGCTCGCCAATGCATAGCTGGGTGTATGGGATAGTGGCACGCGTATTACAGTGCATATTACGTGTCGGAACATGTGTGCATATACAAGTTGCTTATCAAACTGAGAGCATGTCAGTCTCTCCCATTCATCCTTTGTGGCTGGTCTTTGAGGTGCTTGGTCAGAATGCACCACCTTTGGGTTTCGCTCACATTTTTAAGTCCCCCTCACTGTAGCAGCTAGCACAACTTGGACACTGTGGAACATAGTACTTTATTTATGCTGCAATTTTTCTTCGCTGAAGTACAAAAAGGAATCGTATAGATCCAACGTACATGTTAAAATCTATGTAAAGTTGTTAACAGAATGTAGGAAGCATTCATATCTAATGCATTGTTGCAATCCAAATGATGGAAAGTGTATTTGCCTTGGTAAGCTAGCAGTAGAATTTTTCACCAGTATGCTATGCAGGGAAGCCACCTTATCACCTGTAGCTGTTCTTTGTGTGGCGAGAATGAAACTGACATGTGCTTGTTTAGTGAAGAAAATTGACAAGAGGTGTGTGCACAGCGACGTATGACACTTATCATAATAATACATGTAAGGCTTGTATACTTGTGTCTCAGCGATATATACCTGTTCTATGAGATGGGCGTAGAATAGGCACATGCCCATTTGCACATACTGCATAAGCAAAGGTTTACACTAGTCGAAACAGCAGCCACCACAAAGTGTTAGGAAAGAGGCAAAGAAACCATGGCTTTGCATGCGTACTCTCGTCACAAAGCTCGTGTCATATACAGAATCACTCGCTATACACAAACACATTGGTTAATACTCCAATGTTTGGCAGAACCCGAACCAACGCTACGCAGCTATTTACCTGCCATATGCTTCCTGTAACATAAATCTCCACTGTGTTTGGAATCTAGATGCTTTCTTTTTCAGGTGGTATAGACAAGTGCATTATACAGAAATCCTGATAAACTGCAGCAATGTTCATATTGTAGTATGAGGTATTCTGTCTGGCTGGATGTTGAAGATAGAAATTATATTATTTGTTAAAATATAGTAGCCAGTATTGAAACTAAACCTGCACTCAAAGCTGAGCCACATCATGAGAACACGGAAGATGATGACGATGTGTGGTATTTTGTGGCGCAAGGGCCAGGTTTGGCCAAAGAGCGCCATGACAAGTGGTAGTGTTAACGATGTATTGTGGAAGATGTGACTTGGCTGTAAAGTGGCCTAAAAATAGTCGCTGTAAAGTGTGTAAAATCTACGTGCTATAAAATTATGGCGATGACTATGAACATTAAAGTCCATCGTAAAAGAATGATGCATTGTTTAAAATGTGCGAGATGTTAAATTGCTTACAGCACTACTGCCTCACCCGAGCCCTTGAACCACAAGGGCCTAGAGGCATGTGCTATTCAAAATAATTATCGCAGCGGCATCTTCTGGAGAGAGGAAGCGCTACGAACGTGTGGGGCTAATACCATGCAACACAACATCTTTCAAAAAACCTAGGACGGCGCTGGTGTCAAAGAGTGGTTCTGGACCAAGTGACATAACAGGATGAAGGGGGATGTGGTGGCGGTATGCTAAGAGAAAATGTTTCTTTCTTTCGGATTCGGCTTCCCGACACTCCAGCAGGACGTGGAGGACGGTCAGCCTTTCCCCGTATCTACCACAGGTTGGAGGCTCGTTTCCCGTAAGTAAAAAGTTATGTGTGCCAAAAGTGTGTCCTATTCTTAGACGGCAGAATAGGACATCTGTCCGGCGGGATTTTGTTACAGGAGGCCAGAAACCCAATTGTGACTTTATTACATACAGTGTATTATTTATTTCTTCGTCTACATGCGTTGCCAGTGGTTTTGTAGTTTCCTTCTTAAGAAAGGCTTCATGACTCTGACAGGGACCGAAGCAGTAGAGTTAACTGCATGCGATGACATTGATGTGACCCGCCGTGGTTGCTCAGTGGCTATGGTGTTGGGCTGCTGAGCACGAGGTCGCGGGATCGAACCCCGGCCACGGCGGCCGCATTTCGATGGGGGCGAAATGCGAAAACACCCGTGTGCTTAGATTTAGTTGCACGTTAAAGAACCCCAGGTGGTCAAAATTTCCGGAGTTCTCCACTACGGCGTGCCTCATAATCAGAAAGTGGTTTTGGCACGTGAAACTCCAAATATTATTATTACATTGATGTGGCCATCTGGTCGGCTAGAACGTTTCCCTCGATGCCCCTATGTCCAGGCACCCAGCATATGATCACATGTTGGTTAGATATATAAGATTTGCACAGTGCGGAGTAGAGTTCATTAAATACTGGATTTTTGTGATTACGGAAAGACATCAAGGCCTTCACAACACTGAGGGAGTCCGTATATATGACTGATTTCGGGAGTTGTGATTTCTTTATATGTTTTACGGCCAACAGCAGTGCGTAGGCCTCAGCCGTAAAGATGCTAGTTTCCGGATGCAGTACGTCGGATTCCGAGAAGGATGGACCGACGGCTGCATAGGACACCCCGTCGTGTGACTTTGATGCGTCTGTGTAGAACTCCGTGCAGGAGTATTTGTGCTGGAGTTCCCGGAAATGCATTAGGATTTCAATCTCTGGAGCATGCTTTGTGACTTCCACGAAAGATATATCACATTCTATGAGCTGCCACTCCCAAGGAGGTAGCAGCTTGGATGGATGCATTAGGCGAAGCTCGAGGAGTGGAACGTGCATTTCTTCACTAAGCTCCCTCACACGCAGCGAGAAAGGCTTTCTTACGGAGGGACGATTGCGAAAGAGTGTAGCATATTTCATGTCATTAATGGTATTAAAACAGGGATGCTGAGGATTTGAGTGGACTTTCAGAAAATATGTATGGCTGATGTATGTTCTCTGCAGATGAAGTGACCACTCATTTGATTCTACATATAAACTTTGTATTGGACTCGTTCTGAAAGCGCCAGTGGCCAGTCGGATTCCTAGATGGTGCACTGGGTCTAGCATCTTTAGTGTGCTCGGGGCGGCAGAGTGATAAATCAAGGCGCCATAGTCTAGTCGCGATAGAATGAGGCTTTTATATAGATTCATTAAACACTTCCTGTCACTACCCAACGTAGTCTGGGACAAAAGTTTCATTATGTTCATTGTTTTCAGACATTTTTCGTTAAGATGTTTAATGTGGGGGACGAAAGTGAGTCTGTAGTCAAGTATGACACCTAGAAATTTGTGTTCTTTGTTTACAGGTATCTGTTGTCCACACACTTCTAAGCAGGGATCCGGAACCAGGCCTCTCTTCCTTGTAAACAAAACACAAGAACTCTTATGAGGATTGATTCCGAATCCATTTTTCTCTGCCCACCCTGACACCTTGTTGAAACCATGCTGTACCTGTCTCTCGCGCACTGCGAGGTTACAGGATTTGAAACCCATTTGAATGTCGTCCACATAGACGGAATACAAAATGGCCGGTCGTAAGGAAGCACGAAGTGTTGTCATCTTAACAATAAAGAGTGTGCAACTGAGCACGCCACCCTGGGTTACACCGGTTTCTTGTGCAAAAGGACGTGCCAGCACATTGCCTACTTTCACCCGGAAGGTACGATTGGACAAGTAGCTTTTTATTACGTTTAGCATATTACAATGAATGCCCATTTCTGACAAATCTCTCAAGATTCCGTAGCGCCAGGGCGTATCGTACGCCTTCTCCATATCGAGGAATCGCGATAAGAAGAACTGTTTGTGTACAAACGCGTCACGAATATGTCCTTCAATACGTACAAGATGGTCGGTTGTGCAGCGCCCTTCTCGGAAGCCTCACTGAGAGGTATCAAGCATTTTGTTTTGTTCAAGGAAGTGGATGAGTCACCGATTTATTATTTTTTCAAATACCTTACACATGCAGCTTGTGAGGGCTATGGGGCGGTAATTTGCCACTGAAGAAGGGTCTTTCCCTTGTGTCAAAACAGGGACCACAATGGCTTCTTTCCATGCCGTTGGAAGGTAGCCTGCGTCCCAGATAGTGTTGAAAAGTGTAAGTAGCGTTACTTGCGTGTCATTGTGTAAGTTTTTGAGCATTTCATACATGATTCTATCGGATCCCGGTGCAGAGCTCTTGCATGCGCTCAAGGCAGCTTTCAACTCGGCAGCACTAAACGGGCAATTGTACGGTTCATTCTGTCGGCATTTATTGATGAGTGGCTTGCATTGTTCTATTTGTTTATATTTTAGGAAGGATTGCGAATAATGATTTGAGCTTGATATACTCTCAAAGTGCTCCCCAAGTGAGTCGGCCTGATCTTTCATTGTATCGCCCTGTGTATTTACTAGATATGTTTGCCGCCCTCTAATCCTATTAACCCGGTTGAGGCTTTTGCCTCATCTCTGAACGAGTTAATACTCGCTAAAAACTTGTGCCAGCTTTCTCTTCTGGCCTGCCGGCGGGTTCTCCTACCTTGGGATTTTATTTTTTTAATGTTGACAAGATTCTCAGCGGTGGGAGAAGCTCGCAGCAACCCCAACGCCTTGTTCTGAATCTTATGGGCGGTCCGACATTCGCTGTTCCACCACGGTACACGTGGTTTGCATTCCAAACCACTTACTTCGGATATGGATTTTGATGCGGCATCTGTCATGAAAGCTGTAAGATAATCCACAGCAGCATCAATTTCTAAAGAAGACAGGTCAGCCCATGAGATGAAAGAGAGAGTTCGAAATTTCTGCCAGTCGGCTGTGTCTATCTTCCACCTAGGAGCTTGTGGAGGATATTCGTATTCTTCAGATGTTTTTATCAGTATGGGGAAGTGGTCGCTCCCGTAAGGATTGTTCATAACTTCCCATTCGAGTTGAGGCAGTATAGACGGGGAAACTAGGCTGAGGTCAATTGATGAAAATGTTCTGTTGGCGAGAGAATAATATGTGGGTGCCTTCTTATTCAGCAGTCATGCACCAGAAGAGAAGAGGAGGTGTTCAACAAGGCGACCTCGCGCAATTATTCGAGAGTCGCCCCACAGGCTGTTGTGTGCATTGAAATCCCCAAGTACAACGTAAGGTTCTGGCAATTCATCTATGAAGGACTGAAATTCATGTTTGCTTAGATTGTAGTGTGGGGGTATATAAATCGAGCAAATAGTGATAAGTTTGTTTAGCAAAACAATTCGAACCGCCACTGCTTCAAGGGCCGTTCGTAGCTGTAAATGTTGACAGGCTATGCTTTTATGAGTGAGAATCGCAACACCACCGGATGATGAGACGGCGTCATCGCGATCTTTGCGAAACGCAACATATGTTCGGAGGAAGTTTGTGTGTTTCGATTTGAGGTGTGTTTCCTGTAAACACAGCGCCTTTGGATTATGTTTGTGGATGAGTTCTTGCAAGTTATCAAGGTTTCTAAGGAGTCCTCTGATGTTCCATTGAATAATTAGTGTATCCATATTTAAAGTAAATGAGTGCTGTGTGTACGGAAATGGAAATTATGCCTTAGATTACAGAGCTCTTTCGAGGCCCTGTAATCGGGGTTTTGCCCTTTCTGGAGCGTTCGAGGGAGCCTCGCCGCTCCTTAGGCGCTTGGCACGCCGTGAGGACAGGTGAAGTGTCCATTGCCTCTTGCGAGGCGCCGGACACATGCTCTTGCGAGCGAGAAGTTTTCTGTGAGGGTCCTGGCTCAGAAGGCAAGACCCCTGCGCCCACCAGCCCGGAGGTCGATGGGGCTCCCTGAGGGATCTGGCTGCGCCGGCTGTTGCCAGCGCTGGATGGGGCCGGGGAGGTTGGGGTAGCCTCGGCTGCGCCCACCTTCGGGGTCGTTGGCCCCGCCTGCTGTGTTGGCGTAGCAGCGTTAGCTGCAGTCGCCGAGGGGGCGGATGGCGTCACCGCCGCCTCACTGGGTGTGGGTCGGACAGCCGCCGGAGGCCGTTGTGGCGCTGCCCCCTGACGCGCCACTTCGGCAAATGTGTTCTTAGGCAGGTATGCCAGCCGCCTACGTGCCTCCTTGAATGATATATTTTCTTTCACTTTGATCGTGACAATTTCTTTTCCTTTTTTCCAAGATGGGCACGACCGCGAGTACGCGGCGTGCTCTCCATCACAGTTTACACAATGCAAAGAGTTCGCGCAAGCTTCAAACGTGTGTTCATGGGCACTGCATTTTGCACATGTTTGGCGGCCTCGGCAGCTCTGCGAGCTGTGGCCAAAACGTTGGCATTTGAAACATCTCAGGGGATTTGGCACATACGGTCTTACTCGGAGCTTGATGTACCCGGCCTCGATTGACTCGGGCAGGACACTTGAATGGAAGGTGAGTATTAAGTGTTTGGTCGCGATTTCTTTACCATCTCGCCTCATCTTGATTCTTTTGACATTTATAACATTCTGCTCACTGAAGCCCTCCAAGAGTTCAGCCTCAGAGAGCTCCTGCAAATCATCGTGCGAGACAACGCCGCGGGTGGTATTCGTCGTACTGTGCGGGGTTACTACGATTTGGGTCTCCCCAAATGATACTAGTTTAGGCAGTTTTTGAAATTGTTTCTGATCGCGGAGCTCCAAGAGGAGGTCACCGCTAGCCATCCTCGACGCCTTATAGCCTGGGCCAAAAACTTCGGTAAGGGACTTCGATACAAGGAATGGGGAAATTGTCCGCACTGGTTTAGCTGGTTTTTCAGAATGGATGACGTGGAAACGAGGGAAAGATTCTTTTTCCCGACCAAAAAATTTGAATACTTCATCGGTGCGCCCTCTTTTCTGAGGGCGATCAGGGAGTGGGGGGAAGGAGTTAGCCATAAGATATGTGAGATTTCGGCAGTAACGCCAGCCACCCACCGTGGAGTCCTACAAGGGGACGCTGCAGGACCTATGAAACACGGCCTGCAAACGCCAGCTGTACATTACCACTCTAACCAAATATGAAATAACCAAGGTTGGCTATCCGCACAAGGTTAACCCTTGCTGCCTGGAAAAATTGGAAGTAAAAGGAAACCAGAAGAAGACAGGAAAGGTGGAAAGTGATGGATAGACGAAGATAATAGGGAGAGAGAGACAGGAAAAGGCAACTACCGATTTCCCCCGGGTGGGTCAGTCCGGGGGTGCCGTCTACGTGAAGCAGAGGCCAAAGAGGTGTGTTGCCTCCGCCGGGGCGCCTTAAAGGTCCGAACACCCGGCATCGGCTCAGTCTCCAGGATCCCCCTTTCCCCGGACACGGCTAGACCGCGCACGGTTAGACGCGGGAGGGTCGAACCCTCGTGTGCTCGGGTACGTGGTGTCGCAACACACCAAACGCCTGCTGACGCAGACGCCCCTGCGGGGAACACGGAAGAGCAGACACACATGGTGGTAACTTGAGCTGGCATTGTGTAGCTTTAACAAGCCCAGCTGTACACAGAAGTAAGGGATGTTGTTGGGCTAGTCAGCTCGTAGCTTCAGCGTAATTTTAAACTCTGCGAGGAAGACAGGACGTGGACAGAAACATAGATGCATGCAGAAATTGTAGACTTCCGACTGGCTTTATTTAAGGAAGAGAGTTTAAAAGGTTCTACAAAATGGTAAAACAAAGAACATCTGCAAAGAAATCGTGCACGAGGCAGTGACGAAAAATAGCAAGGCCACCTGTGCATTAAGAGAGCAGTAGAGACCCAATGTGCCCATCTAAGAATTCTATTTTTTTTCCTTGATAGCAATAAAAAAGGTGAGCTAACTTAGTTGTCACATCTTTTAGCGATGTGGAATGTCTTGGTGACTTATCTTTGTGTTTTTGGTTTTGCGTTCGAAAGGAATTGATTCTGTTCCAGATAAGGCAAGCAGCTTTTGCTGTCGCAGCTCTTGCACTGCAAAAGAGATTCTCAAGGAAAGAAATAAAATTCTTAGATGGGCACATTAAAACTCACCTGCACGAAATGCATCCATGGCCTTAATATTTTTCGTCACTGCCTGATGCATGATTTCTTTGCGATTGCTCCTTGCTTTTCCATCTTGAAGTACCTTATATATTGTCTGCTTTCACGAAATAAAAGCAGTTGGATACTTGCGCTTTGTGTGCATCTATGTTTCAGTTCACTTCCTGTAATCCTCGCGCAATTTAAAATTTTGCCTAACCAGCTGTATAGCTTGTGTATACGATGAGTAATTAATATTATGATGACCGCAGCGCAGCAATAGTCTAGTGGCATAGTGTCGACATCGTATAGAGATGGTACTAAGTTAAAAATCTGTAAATGCCATAAATTGTGCAATCAACCCTTATCCCTCTGTTTCCTACAGCTGCAGAGCACTTGACCACTGCAGCAGTCAGGCATGCTGTATATTATGCAGTGTCAGGAATTGCGAGATTGAGTCAGGCTGCCACTGGAAGTTCTTTGGGCCAGGTCATAACTCATATGCATACATATATTTCTTAATTTTTACTATATAAGCCTTTGTAGAATGAGCAACTTTTAAAGAATGAAGTTCTTATACACAAAAGAAAAAATATTACGAAATGGCGACCAGTTTCTTTTGTTTAGTAAGCCAGATGGCATGTATTTGAAATTGCTTACTGACTCTTACTTATTCACGCTGTCCGATACAAGCATATGCAGTCACATGTGTTTTCAAACAAAACTAATGTGTGGAGCCATTATTTTGTGGAAAAAAATTCGTCCCAGTAAAGAGCTCTGTGGCCCACCGGATCTTACTAGCAATCGCGAAGAAGAAGGTTCATAAGTAGTTACAAATTGGTACCGATTACATAAAAATTTACTAATCCACTTTGTAGTGCTGTTAAGTCGAAGTTTACTGTCGTTTGTCTATCCAACCAAGCCGATAACACTTCACGTTCTCGCAACGCCTACGGCAACAAGGACGTTCCACGTCCGCCGCCAAGGTCTGTGAGTGGTGGCGCTGGCTAACACTCCCAGGGTTCTACGAATACACATAAATACTCAAGCAACTGGATAGGGAAACAGGGCCGCCGTAGCTAAATTGGTTGAGCATCGCACGCGAAATGCGAAGGTTGTGGGTTCGGTTATATATATATATATATATATATATATATATATATATATATATATATATATATATATATATATACTTGCGATACCCTCAAGGACAGAATTGCAGATTGGAGAGGGGAGGGGCCAGAATACATCCCAAGAGTAAAAAACACAGGATTCGTTCAAGGAATTTCCAAGAACACAAGCTATATGAAAAACTAGTAATGCATTTATAACAAATTACAGAGACTTACATAACATGAAAATACAGAAAGAGTACACTTTAGCCAGCAGACAATGCTCACGAATAAGTACATAATTATGCCACTTGGCACCATACATTACTTTATATTGATTACTGCATTCTTAAAACGAGTGGGATCACTGATGCCTAATAATGATGTAGGTAGATTATTGCAGTCGGCTTAAGTCTTAGGAAGGAATGAGTGTGAGCACGCGTTGGTGTTATGACGGGGTACGTTAACTTTATGGAAGTGGTCACGACGAGCTGAATAATAGGGCGCAGGTTGGATCCAAAGAGGGTGAAGAGATGCATTGCGGTAGTAGATTTTATGAAAAAAGGAAATGCGTGATTCTTTTCTGTGAAGAAGTAATAATGGGATTTGAAGGGCACTCTTCATTAATGTAACACTAGCATTGCGATGGTAGTTAGCTAAGACAAAACGAACAGAGCGATTGTGCACTAATTCAGTTGAGCAAATGTGATCTGAAGAGGATCCCAAACGGATGAAGCATATTCTAATTGGGGGTGGACGTATGTCGTGTACAACAGCCGTTTTAATAAAACTGCCGGAAGCGAAAAATTTCTCTTCAAATATCCTACGGAGCGGTTAGCTTTAGATATTACATACTGTACATGCTGTTTCAAAGAAAGATCGCTAGTTATATTAATGCCAAGATGACGGTAGCATGTAGCGGATTGAAGGGGGCAGTCATAAAGGGCGTAGGCAGGGCAAGTTGTGTTAGAACGAGAAATCCGCATAGATTTGCATTTATTTATGTTGAGTTTCATGCACCAAGTGAGGCACCAATTAGATATGTTATTTAAATCGGATTCAAGGGTAGCTATATCAGATGGATTAGTTACTTTTCAATATGTAACACAGTCGTCAGGGAATCAAGAAATTTGTGAGGAAATGTTCTCCGGTAAATCGTTAATATATAATAATAAATAGAGAACCAAGAACAGACCCTCGTGGAACACCAGATTCAACTTGAGCCGCGTTAGATGTGGAGTCATTAGTTGCAAAAAATTGGAACGAGACGGAAGGAATGATTGGATGCAGCTGGGTACTCCCTGGTCAATGTTGAGTACGCTTAGTTTGTGTAGTAGCAGTACATATTTCACCTTGTCAAAAGCTTTGGAAAAATAAAAAAAATATGTAATCAGTAAAAGTACCGCTATGAAGATATACATGTAAGTCATTAGTTGGAGTTACCAGCCGAGTCTCACAAGAAAATAATTTGCGAAAGCCATGTTGACTGTTAGAGAAAAAAATTATTTTCTTCAAGAAAGTTGACAAGGTTAGAAAATATGATGTGGCCCTAATTTTGCACGGCATTGAGGTAATCGATATGGGCCTGTAGTTAAAAGGATCTTGAGTTTCGCCAGATTTGTGTATAGGAATATTCTTTGCTGCTTTCCTGTCATGAGGCAAGGCTGACGACAGGTAGGATTGTGAAAAAAAGCTCTCTAAGATGATAGAGGAATTCTCACTAGTATTTTTTTAGAAATTTCGTCGTTATTTCCTCTATTCCACAATCAGACGTAAGTTCAAATGTTTATTATTCTCTTTATGCCAGTAGAGTTAAAAATTACGGGATCGATATGAAAAAAAATTGCAGCATTAGAGCCTTGGGAGGTCGTTATCATGTGCTGATGGAGTGAAAGCCTTTATAAATATATTATTTAAAATCGTAGCGCAGTGCTGCTAAGGTATAGGCACGCCGGAAGACGTGCTAAGTGATATGATTTTTGATTCACTCGGCCTTACTACATTCCTGAAGCTTGTTGGATCATTGATGAGCATGTTCGGAAGGGTATTATTGAAAAATAAAATGTATTCTTTATCGCAGATGAGTAGGCTGAGGCAGCTTCTTTGTAAGGAGACCATTTAGCTTGGCTTTCCATCCGCTTAGTTGCGCTGGCATTGCCCAAGAACAGGATGTATCGACATAATGCACAGTTTCAGAACGGGGGCGCTCCATTCTATTCCCACTCTATTCCTTCTGAGTAGTGGTTTATATGATTCCAGTCCACTTGACTCGTCGGAATTCTGACAGTTGGACCATTCCCACTGTTTGAGTGGTCGAACTAATCTGCTCCAATCCTACAATTACAGTAAATGAAACGCTTCCTGTGTAGTTGCTTACTACTTGTGCCCCGGTGCAGCGATAACATATAGGTAGAGCATCCGCCTCACCTGGAAAAGGACCGTGGTTCGAATCCCGGTGCTATGCAATTTTCCACCGGATAAAAAATCCACATGTTGTTAAAATATTATAAACAGGCCTGGTGACCTGACCCCGGTGGCCAGAACCGTCAACGCACTCCCTCACCAGAGGAGGATTGGCCACCCTGGAGCTGTACTTCGCCACAACCTCTTATACGATCGAAAAATCAAACACCGGCCCGCAGTGCATGGTGTCGGTCAGACCTGTGATGCAGCTGAAGGTGCTAACAATCTCTGGATCCAGACAGGCCGCCATTGGAATCAGAACCTGGAAGCGTTTAACACTAGAACAGTATCTAGTTACACGAGTCTAGGAGAGCTATTGGTGGAATTAGTGGGCATCAAATGGGATATAATAGGGCTCAGTGAAGTTGAGAGGACAGATAAAGCAAATACAGTGCTAAAAAGCGGGCACATCCTGTGCCACCGGGGCTTAGCGGAGAGACCAGAACTGGGAGTCGGATTCCTCATTATTAAGGATATAGCTGGTAACATACAGGAGTTGTATAGCATTAACAGGGGGTGGCAGGTCTTGTTGTGAAACTTAATAAGAAGTACAAATTGAAACCCGTACAGGTCTGCGCGCCTACAATCAGTCATGATAACCAGAAAGTAGAAAGCTTTTATGAAGACGTGGAATCGGCGATGGATAAAGTCAAAACAAGATACACCATACTGATGGGCGGCTTCAATGCCAGGGTAGGCAAGAAGCAGGCTGGAAACAAGTCAGTGGGAGAATATGGCGTAGGCTCTAGGTATAGCAGGGGAGAGCTATTAGTAGAATTTGCAGAACAAAATAATATGCGGATAATGAATACCTTCTTCCGCAAGCGGGATACAAGAAAGTGGACCAGACTAGAAATGAAATAGACTTTATACTCTGCGCTAACCCTGGCATCATACAGGATGTGGAGGTACTCGGCAAGGTGCGCTGCAGTGACCACAGGATGTTAAGACCTCGAATCAGCCTAGGCTTGAGGAGGGAACAGAAAAAAAACTGGTACATAAGAAGCCGATCAATGAGTTAATGGTAAGAAGGAAAATATAGAAATTTCGGATCAAGCTACAGAAGAGGTATTCGGCTTTAACTCAGGAAGAGAGCCTGAGTGTTGAAACAATGTACGGCAATCTTATAGACATCATTAAAGAGTGTGCAATAAAAGTTGGTTGTAACTTCGTTAGAAAGGATACCGGTAAGCTATAGCAGGAGACGAAGGAGCTGATTAAGAAACCAACCCTTATACATAGTTTTCGTTGATTACGAGAAAGCGTTGGATTCAGTCGAAAGCTCGGCAGTCATGCAGGTATTACGGAATCAGGGTGTAGACGAGCCATATGTAAAAATACTGGAAGATATCTATAGAGGCTCCACAGCCACCGTAGTAGTCCTCCACGAAGAAAGCAACAAAATCCCAATAAAAAAGGCGTCAGACAGGGAGATACAATCTCTCCAATGCTATTCACAGCATGTTTACAGAAGGTATTCATATACCTTGGTAGGAAAGAATTAGGGATAAGAGTTAATGGAAATACCTCAGTAACTTGCGATTCGCTGATGGTATTGCCTTGCTTAGTAACTAGGGACCAATTGCAATGCATGCTCACTGACCTGGACAGGCAAAACAGAAGTGTGGGTCTAAAAATTAATCTGCAGAAAACAAATGTAATGTGTAAGAGTCTCGGAAGAGAACAGCAGTTTACGATAGGTAGCGTGGCACTGGAAGTGCTAAGGGAATGGATCTACTTAGGACAGATAGTGACCACGGATCCCGATCATGAGACTGAAATAATCAGAAGAATAAGAATGGGATGGGGTGCATTTCGCATGCATTCTCAGATCTCAGCATTCTCACAACGAGCTATAAAAAGAAGAATGATGGGTGTAACGTTAAGGGGGGGGGCATAAGGAGAGAGCAGATTGGCCGAGGGAACAAACGTGAGTTAATGACAGCTTAGTTGAAATCAGGAAAAAGAAATGGGGGGGGGGGGGTCATAGGCAGGGCACGTATTGAGGAGGGAAGATAACAGATGGTCATTAAAGGGACACTAAAGCGAAACAATAAATCAGTTTAGACTAGCGAAGCATTGTTTTAGAGCCCTGCAGGTAGTCCTTTAAAAAATAGTTTGATTATTAGATAAGCAAATGAAGGTCCATGTATCAGTGTTTGAATTTCGTGCCGAAACCACAGCGCCGGTACGTCAGCGTGACGTCAGGGATTCCAAAGTATGTTTTCAGATTTGGGCCGCGTTGGCTGAATAAGGGCTGCCGAAACTTGCCATGTTTAATATTTGCTTTCTTTAGAACAAAATGTAATCATTCTGTACTGCTATACATAATTAGTAGGCCCTAGAAGATGCCATCAAAATCCAAGACGTCACAGCCCCCAGGTGCGGGTACTTATGTAGGCGTCGCCGCCCGTATTTCGTTCTTGCACTTTACCTGGCTTACCAAACATCTTATCGTTGTAAGGGTGGTGTCTTCGGTGTTGTAGAACCGTAATTTGCTGATACAGAAGAAATCATTTTTCACTGTTGTGTCCCTTTAAGGGTTATAGACCGGATTTGAAGAGAAGGGAAGCGTGGCAGGGGGCGGCAGAAAGTTAGAGGGGCGGATGATATGAAGAAGTTTGCAGGGACTACATGGCCGTAATTTGCACATGAGAGGGGTAGTTGGAGAAGTATGGGAAAGGTCCTTGCCCTACAGTAGGCGCAGCCAGTCTGATTATGATGATGTTTGTTGTAATCAACACAATATGAATGCTATGTTCCAGGACTCTTCGGTAATATTGAACAGTTTCAGAGAGTTGTGACCAATCCTAATGTTTGGCTGTTCTTTACCTGTTGCCCGGCGAGTTCGTGGAAATTTAAGTAAACAGGTACATTTTCCTTTCGCGTGAAGATACTCGAAGTTTTTCTGTGAAGTTCTCTTTAAAACCATAGCAGCCAGCATGACACAAGCTGATGAATTGAGAACACGTGTATCTGATACAAGATAGTTCATTACCGCCTGCGGTCTTTGTTTTATAACTGGACCCCTGTTAAAAAGGTATCAATGAACAGATCCACAGCTTCGTGCTCATAGGCAAGTAGATAGGCAGTAGCTGTCTTGGCGATGGTTTATATCTGCATTTTTGTGAAAGACGATGTAAGCTACTCATTATGCAAGTATTTTGCAAATGTGGCTTGCTTGTAACCAGCCCTGTTTATGTCTAAAAAGAAACAAATAAACATCCATTATCTTTTTTTACTTTTAGTAAGCTTATCATATAGCTCAGTTTTAACATGCAGTATATACAGGTGAGGTTACAGAAAGCAGTAATAATTAACAGTAAACACTCCTTAAATGATGAAAAACATGGAAATCAAGCCATTTTATTTTTGGCAACAACCTTTTTTGGCATAGGAGGCTAAAGAAATGGTGGTGTAGCAACACTGTAAAGACTGAATAAGATGGATGTGGAATGCCTTGACGGCTTCTCTACTTGTTTTTAATTTTGCCTCCGAAAGCAATTTATTCTGTTCCAGATGAGGGAGGCAGCTTTGCCCCTGCAACGGAACATCTGTGGATGTTGATGACGATGATTGATGTTTAATGACGCAAGGGCCAGGTATGGTCAAAGAGTGCAATGTCGTTGGTGATGAGCTCGCAGTGTAATTATGAGTTCTGTGAAATTGGTGTGACGTGGCTGTAAAGGGGCCTTAAAAAATAGTCGCGTTAAAGTGCGTAAAATTTGTATAACAACATTATGGCGATGATGTATGACGTGTGCTATGAACATTAAGATGCATTTAGGAAAATATTATGGTGTAGTATTAAGAAAAATAATACGATGTGTAAAATATATCAGGTCATAAGATATGCTAGAGCACTACTTCCTCCTTAGAGCCCTTGAAACACAAGGGCCTGGAGGCATGTGCAATAAAGTACAACTATCCCAGCGGCATCCTCTAAAGAGAGGAAGCGCTACGAATGCATGGGACTAATAACATGTAAGACCACATCTCTGAGGAAACCTAGGGCTGTGTCTGTATTAAAAAGCGGATCTGGACCGAGGAACATTACAGGATGAAGAGGAATGTGCTGCCTGTTTGCTAACGAAAAATGTCTCATTCTCTGAAATTTGGCTTTCCGACACTCCAGAAGGACGTGGAGCACCGTCAGCCTCTCGCCGCATCTACCACAGGTTGAAGGTTCACTTCCAGTACGCAGATAGTTATTGGTGCCAAATGTGTGTCCTATTCTGAGGCGACAGTATAGGACATCTGTTCGCCGAGATCTGGTTGGGGAGGGCCAAAAACCTAACTGTGGCTTTATCACGTGCACTTTGTTATTTGTTTGCGCGTCCCACGTGCACTGCCAATGGTTTCGCAGTTTATTTGGTAATAAATACCTCAGATCGGCGACAGGCACATCAGTAGTAGGGTTAACAGCTTGCGATGTGATTGACGTGGCCATCTCGTCCACCAGAACGTTACCTTCGGATCCCCTATGGCCAGAGACCCAGCATATTATGATATTCTGGTTAGATGAGTACGCATTACGCAAGACCGAATATAGTTCATTAAATACGGGGTTTTTATGTTTGCTGGGGGACATTAAGGCTTTCACGACGCTTAGAGAGTCTGTATAGATCGCTGCTTTTGGAAGTTTTTATTTTCTTATATGCTTCACAGCAGAACAGCAGAGAGTAATGCGTAGGCCTCGGCCGTAAAGATATTGTTTCCGATTGCAGTACATAGGATTCCGAATACGATGGGCCGACGGCTGCATGGGACACCCCGGAATTTGATTTCAAAGCGTCTGTGTAGAACTCTGCGCAGGAGTGCTTGTACTGTAGTTCTAGGAAATGCATCCGGATTTAGGCCTCAGGAGCGTGCTTTGTAACATTTATAAAGGATATGTCACATTGTATCACCTGCCACTCCCAAGGAGCTAAGAGCTTGGTTTGGTGGATTAAGCGATGCTCGAGGAGTGGGACATGCATTTCATCGCTGACCTCCTTCACACGTAGCGAGAAAGGCTGTCTTATAGAGGGGCGATTGCTGAAAAGTGTAGCGCACGTCATATCGGTAACGGTGCCAAAACATGGATGTTCAAGATTGGAGCGCACTTTAAGGAAATATGTAAAGCTGATGTACGATCTCTGCAGGCAGAGTGACCACTCGTTCGATTCGGCATATAAGCTTTCAATCGGGCTTGTTCTGAAAGCGCCCATGGCTAAGCGGATACCTAGGTGGTGAACAGGGTCTAGCATCTTCAGCGCGCTCGGAGCGGCAGAGTTATATACCACGACACCGTAATGTAATCGTGACCGAATCAGGCTCTGATAGAGATTTATTAAGCACTTCCTGTAGCTACCCCACGTAGTCTGGGATAGAAGTTTCATTAGGTTCATTGTTTTCAGACATTTTTCTTTATTATGTTTAATGTGTGGGACGAAAGTGAGTCTTTTGTCGAGTATAACACCTAGAAACATGTGCTCTTTGTTTTCAGGTATCTGTTGTCCGCACATTTCTAAGCAAGGATCCGGAACGAGGCCTCTCTTTCTTGTAAATAGAACACAAGAACTCTTGTGAGGATTGACTTTAAATCCATTTTTCTCTGCCCACTGTGACCCCTTGTTCAAACCAAGTTGTACCTGTCTCTCACAGACTGCGAGGTTACAGAATTTGAAACCCGTCTGAATGTCGTCCACGTAGACGGAATACAAGATGGCCGGTGGTAAGGAAGCACGGAGTGTTGTCATCTTAACAATGAAGAGTGTGCAACTGAGCACGCCTCCCTGGGGTACACCGGTTTCTTGTGTGAAAGGGCGTGACAGTATATTGCCGACTTTTACCCGGAATGCACGATTGGACAAGTCGCTTTTTATTATGTTTAGACTATTACCATGAATGCCCATTTTTGACAAATCTCTCAAGATGCCGTAGCGCCATGTTGTATCGTACGCCTCCTCCATATCGAGGAATATTGATAAGAAAAACTGTTTGCGTACAAACGCATCACGAATATGTCCTTCAATACGTACAAAATGGTCGATTGTGCAGCGCCCTTCTCGGAAGTCGCACTGATAGGGATAAAGTATTTTGCTCACTTGAAGGAAATGAATGAGTCGCTTATTTACCATTTTTTTCAAATAACTTACAAATGCAACTTGTGAGGGCTATCGGTCGGTTACTTGCCACTGAGGAAGGGTCCTTGCCTTGTTTCAAAACAGGGACCACAATGGCTTCTTTCCATGCGGTTTGAAGGTACCCTGCGTCCCAGATAGTGTTCAAAAGTGTAAGTAGTGTACCTTGCGTGTCAATGTGCAAGTTATTGAGAATTTAATACATGATTCTATCAGATCCCTATGCAGAGCACTTGCATGCGTTAAGGGCAGCTCTCAACTCTGCAATACTAAAAGGATGGTTGAACGGTTAATTCTGCTGGCGCTTTCTTATGAGTCGCTTGCATTCTTCTATTTGTTTATATCTGAGAAAAGATTTGAATAATTGATGGAACTTGACGCGCTCTCAAAGTGTTCCCCAAATGAGTCTGCCTGATTTGCAGTGTATCGCCCTGTGTATTTACCAGAGGGAGTGAATACGTTGGTCGACCTCTAATTCTATTTACCCTGTTCCAGACTTTGGCCTCATCTGTAAACGAGTTAATACTCAATAAAAAGTTCTGCCAACTTTCTCTTCTGGTCTGCCTGCGGGTTCTCCTGCCTTGGGACTTCACTTTCTTAAAGTTGATAAGATTCTCTGCAGTGGGAGAAGCGCGTAGCGGCCTCCACGCTCTGTTCTGTTTCTTAAGAGCGATCCTACATTCGTCGTTCCCCCACGGGACACCCTGTCTGCATGCCAAGCCACTTCCTTCAGATATACATTTAGATGTGGCATCTATTATGAACGCTATAAAATATTCCGCAGCAGCATCAATTTCTAAAGAAGACATATGCGATGGGAGTTTGGACTATTTGAATGTCGCGGCCGAATGCGCGTGACTGCTGTTCGGCGGCGACAGACGAAGAGGAAGAGAAGAACCTGTGTCTGGGCGGAGGCGGCAGCAATGCGATCTGCCTGAGCTGCCTGGGCTGGCCTTCCGAATGAGCCGAGCAGTTCGTCTACCCAAGGCCGGTGTTCCTGGGTGTGGTAGAAGAACAGGCCGGGCTGTCCTTGGGCTTCAACCGACCTGCTCCACTGTTGGGCGAGCATCCGACGCCGGCATGTTTCGGTGCACCTAAGCCGTCAGAACGGTCTACCCTCCGGCGGGCAGACGTCCCAACCCAGGTGTCGCGCGAGTGGCTCGTCGTGTGCCGGGCATCGACCCCGGCCTCCAGCTTGTGCCACTCGCCGCTTCGGATTCATCTTTGCGCCACTTCGTGCCGTGAGTGTGTGATACCGACGCACTATCGGACGCCTTCCTATATTGACGCTGAGCTTGACTATACATTTCGGACCCTCTTGTAGAGAACTGTGTGTGTGTGTGTTATCGTGTATGTTATCCCAGTCCCGTCCCCGTGGTATTAAAGCCTCTTTTTGTTCATTGTGCCATCCCTGTGTGTTTGAGACCTGGGCCCACATCTTCCTATGAGAAATTTTGGCGAGCCTGCCAGGATTTTTAAACGCACAGGAGGAGCGATGGAGATTGAGAGGTTGTGCGTCATAGGGAAAGAGCGAGGAATGACAGGAGCGGAGTTAAAGCGTTGGATTTATACAGAAATCGTGAGGGAACGCGACCAGCGCGTTCAACATCGGTAAAACACGAAAGCGCAGGTAGAACAAGAGCGTCGGTGATTAGAAGCGGAAGAACGAGTGCTATAGCTCAAGATCGAGCTCCAGGAAAAGACTGATGGTGCAAAAGTCGCACAGAGTGACAGAACTACGGAACAGTCGGTTACCAGGGCGGCTCCTGAGCTATTCAGTCCTCATAAGTTAATCCCGCCGTTTAATGAAACCCGGGATGATTTAGACGCCTACTTGCAACGTTTTTAGCGAGTGGCAACAAGTCAGGAATGGCCCCGCGTTAAATAGGCAATCTCCCTCAGCCTATGCCTGACAGGAGAAGCGTTGGCTGTCATAGGACGGCTTGATTCTAATGCAGCCCTACACTACGACCAGCTGAAGGCTACTCTCCTTGAACGCTTTCGGTGCACTGCTGAGGGATACCGAGAAAGATTTCGAAACGCAAGGCCTGAACACAATGAGACTGGCCTACAATATGCAGGTAGACTATCAGGCTACTTTGACCACTGGCTTGAAATGTCCCCTATTGAGAGGACCTTTGACTCCGTCAGGGACACCATGATTGCTGAACAGTTTTTGAGAAGATGTTCTGCGTCGCTGCGAGTGTTCCTGAAAGAAAGGAGCTGTAAGGCCCTTGCTATGTTGTCAAAGAATACCGATTGTTTTATAGAGGCACAAAACCTGACCAATCAAGGTAGAGAAAAGTTATCCAAGGAGGTCGTGTTAGACACTGCTCGCAAGACTGAACCTCCAACCGCGATGCCGCATGCAACTAATCGGTGCTTCCTATGTGATAACGCAGGACATCGAGCTTCGGAGTGCCGGCCCCTCAGTCCCCAGCAGCCGCGAAGCAACTGACCACGGCGGCGGTCAGACCTGCGAAGCAGCAGAGGGTGCTAAGAATCACTGGCTCCGGACAGGCCGCCATTGGAATATGAACCTGGCAACGTTTAACGCTAGAACGTTATCTAGTGAGGCGAGTCTAGCAGTGCTATTGGATGAATGAGAGGGCAGTAAATGGAATATAATAGGGCTCAGTGAAGTTAGGAGGCCGAAAGAAGCCTATTTAGTGCTAGAAAGCGGGCACGTCCTGTGCTACCCAATAGTCAACAAGACGTTAATGCGACAAGGTCCCAGATGTCACAGTGGAAATCTGCCAGTGGGAAGAGGCTTTCTCGAATCACAACCGGTGTCTGTCTTACGAGACACTGGCTGCAATACCGTGGTCGTGCGACTCTCTTTCGTACCTGAGGACAAAATGATAGGAACAAAAAGTGCAGTAATGTTGCTGTACCGCACAATTCACTACTTACCGGAAGCGATAGTATACTTAGACTGTCCATTCTTTACAGGCGTCGCGCGAGTTAAATGCATGCGAGACCCCCTGTATGATGTGGTATTGGGAAACACTAAAGGTGCCCGTGCACCTGATTACCCGGCCAATTCATGGTCTCCGCTAGAACATAGCAGCGACGAGACGAGTTACCCTGCCAACCGGATGTCATTCGCCACTCCAGCAGAACTACTAGACGTAGAGGGCCAAATGTTTCCCAAAGCTAAATATGCAGCCTCCTCCTCGAGACATAAAGAAGACTACGAATCTGGTACCGTGATTGTTGCTGTGACAAAGGAAACCAAAATATGGTCCCTGCCTACACTGCCTGTCCCACAAATCGGTCACTGGAATAGAGCAAGGCAAATTAAAAGCTTTACAGAGGGACGATGGGTCTCTGAGGAGATGCTTCGAAAAGGTCGGTAAGATGATGGTCGCGGATGGCTGCGCAAGCGAATATTACCTACAGGACGACATTTTATACAAGAAGCACACAGTGTCAGGTGAGAAAATACTAAATCAGCTAGTGGTACCAAAAGACCTCAGGGGGATGGTGATGAAGTTGGCTCATGAAGGGATCCTCGCCGGTCACCAGGGTGTGACGAGAACGGTGTATCGAATTGTTGCTGAATTTTACTGGCCAGGTGTCCAGTCGGAGACGAAACGGTTTGTTAAGTCGTGCGACGTCTGTCAACGAGCGGTGCCGCGCCATTTAGTCGGACGTGCTCCACTGCGTACGATCCCTGTATTTGAGACTCCCTTTGCTCGCGTAGGCATCGATATTATTGGTCCTTTATCACCAACTTCAGATAAAGGCCACAGTTACATCCTTACTATGGTTGACTTCGCCACCAGATACCCTGACGCTGTCGCCCTGCCATCTACCTAGTGAAGAAGTTTTGCGGAAGAACTCGTCGAAATGTTTTCCCGAGTGGGCTTACCGCGGGAGATCGTCAGCGGCCGCGGGTTCTATATCATGTCAGCTGTGATGAAGGAGTTCAGTCGTCTTATGTCAATTAAGCAATAGCCTACCACGCCGTACCACCCCATGGCAAATGGATTAGTGAAACGATTTAACGGCACGCTAAAGCGAGCGCTAGGACGGATGTGCCATGAGCGACCTAAATGTTGGGACCGCTACCTCGACCCGCTACTCTTCGCGTACCGAGAAGTGCCACAGAACAGCATCGGTTTCTCGCCATTTGAACCATTGTATGGGCGCTATGTCCGTGGTCCGACGGCTGTGCTAAAGGAATTGTGGACAAATACCCGTTTGGATAACGACACAAAATCTTCTTATGAATACATCATTCAACTGGGTCAACGGCTATAGCGTATGTGCGCCATCACCACGCAAGAGCTCACGAAAGCGAAACGGCAACAGAAAATGTATTATGACAGGAAAGCCAAGATGCGAGAGCTCAATTCTGCAGAAAAAGTACTTGTTCTACTGCCTGGTGAAAGGAACAAGTTGATACTAATGTGAAAGGGACCTTTCAACGTTGTAGAAAGGAAAAGTTCGTTGGACTATGTTGTTGACCTTGGGAGCAGAACTATGGTATATATATACGTTGAAGAAATATGAAAAGCCACCCAACAGCGAATCGCTTCAGGTAACAGCGACAACGGTGGGTACAGGTGACGCGACAGGTCTAGAGCTTGAAGAGAGAACGCCGCCTTACTCATCACTCGTCGGAACGCAGACATCAAAAGACGTCGCCATTTTGAACCAACTGACAATGGATAAGCGACTCAAAGTTGAAGTCGAGAAGTCTCGGAGCAGTTCTTTTGCAAGAACACGACGGGCGTTTGCATCCCGTGTCGTACGCTAGTCGGAAGCTTTTGCCACTTGAAGCTGCCTACACCACAATTGAGAGATAATGCCTCGCCATAGTGTGGGCTGTCCAGAAATTTCATGTGTACCTTCACCGTAAACCGTTCATCTTGCAGTCCGAGCACATACCACTGCGATACCTCGATTCGGTGAAGCACGTGAACAGTCACGTACTACGTTGGAGTTTACTCCTAATATACTCCACTTTCATGTGGAGTATATTCGTGAATGTGGTAACGTTGGTGCAGACTAAGCAGAATAGCTACGGACCCGGACTAATGTGCCATGAGAGTAATAATTTGAACTGTGTCTTGTGATACTCCGTAATGCTACCCTCCTCGACTTCTTGAACTTTGGGGGAAATGGGACAGGAGTTCGGACTATTTGAATGTCGCGGCGGAATGCGCGTGACTGCTGTGCGGCGGCGACGGACGAAGAGGAAGAGAAGGACCTCTGTCTAGGCGGAGCAGGCCGGCATGCGATCTTCTGAGCTGCCTGGGCTGGCCTTCCGAACGAGCCGAACAGTTCGTCTACCCAAGGCCGGTGTTCCTAGGTGTGCTGGCAGAACAGGCCGGGCTGTCCTTGGGCTTCAACCGGCCTGCTCCACTGCTGGGCGAGCATCCGACGCCGGCATATTCCGGTGCATCTAAGCCTTCCGAGCGGTCTTCCCTGTGGTGGGCAGACGTCCCGACTCATCTGTCGTGCGAGTGGCTCGTCGTGTACCTGGCATCCGTCCCGGCCTCCAGCCTGTGCCACTCGCCGCTCCGAATACATCTTTGCGCCTCTTCGTGCCGTGAGTGTGTGATACCGACGCACTATCGGACGCCTTCCTTTATTGGCGCTGAGCTTGATTATACATGACAGACACTAATGTAGGGAACTGTGTATGTGTGTTATCGTGTATGTTATCCTAGTCCCATCCCCGTGTTATTAAAGCCTCTCTTGTTCATTGGGCCATCCCTGTGTGTTTGAGGCCTGGGCCCACATCTTCCTATCACAAGATATCAGCCCATGATATGGTAGTGAGAGATCGAAATTTCTCCCAGTCGGCTGTATCTATCTTCCACCTAGGAGCTTGTGGAGGAAATTCATTTTCTTTAGATGTTCTTAGCAGTACGGGAGAGTGATCGCTCCCGTAAGGATTGCTCGTAGCTTCCCATTTGAGTTCGGGCAGTACAGACGCGGAAACTATACTAAGATCTATTGACGAAAAGGTTCTGTTTGCAAGAGAATAATATGTGGGTTCTTTCGTATTTAGAAGGCACGCTCCAGAAGGAAAAAGGAACTGTTCAAAGAGACGACCTCGCGCATCTATACGAGAGTCTCCCCACAAGGTGCTGTGGGCATTGAAATCGCCAAGGACAACATAAGGTTCTGGCAATTCATCTATAAAGGACCGAAATTCAGGTTTGTTTAATTTGTAATGTGGGGGTATGTAAAGCGAACAAATAGTGATGAGTTTGTTTAGCAGGACAACTCGAACCGCCACTGCTTTGAAGGCCGTTCGTAGCTGTAACCGTTGACACGCTATGCTTTGTTGAATTACAAGGGCAACAACGGCCGATGATGCGATAGCATCATCGCGATCTTTGCGAAAAGTAACGTGCTGTCGAAGAAAAGTTGTGTGTTTTGGTTTTCAGTGTGTTTCCTGTAAACACAGCACTTTTGGATTGTGTTGGTGGATGAGTTCTGGTACATCATCAAGGTTTCTAAGGAGACCTCTGGTGTTCCATTGAATAATTTGTGTATCCATATTGGAATTAAATAAGTGCTGTGTGTACGGAAACGAAAGTGATGCCTTAGATGACAGAGCTCATTCGAGGCCCTGTAACCGGGGTTTTGCTTTTTCGGAAGCGTTCGAGGGAACCTCGCCGCGCCTTAGGCGCTTGGTGCGCCGTGGGGATAGGTGTTGTGTCCATTGCCTCTTGTGAGGCGCCGGACACGCGCTCTTGCGAGCGAGAAGTTTTTCGTGAGAGTCTCACCTCGGAAGGCAAGACCCCTGCGCCCACCAGCCGGGAGGATGATGGGGCTCCCTGTGGGATTTGGCTGCGCCAGCTGTTGCCAGCGCTGAAAGGGGCCGGGGAGGTTGATGCAGCCTCAGCTGCGCCTACCTTAGTGGCCGCTATCGGTCCTGCGAGATCGCTGCGCGTAGCGCAGGTTGTCGCAGATAACTCTTGTGGGGCCAGCAACCCAAGGGCAGCCTGGCCTGTTTGCTTGTTGTTACCTACTTCCACCTTGGGGGCAGGAGGCAAAGGTACGTGCTCGCTATACGCGGGCTGGGCCCTTGGCAATGGCCGCTGCGACGCTGGCCCCTGACGCGCTGCATCAGCATAAGGTGTGTTGTGGAAAGGTGAGCACCGTTTACGAGCTTCCTTAAACGAAATATTTTCCTTGACTTTAAGGGTGATTATATCTTTTTCTTACTTCCAGTTCGGAGAGGAGCGTAAGTAAGCTGGATGGTCACCACTGCAGTTCACACAGTTAGGTGCGCCACTGCAGTTGTCGGAGGGGTGGCGCTGCACTCCACACTTTGCACAAGTTATCTGACCACTGCAGCTCTGCGAGCCGTGGCAGAACCTTTGCCATTGGAAACAGCGTCTAGGGTTTGGAATATATGGTCGGACAGTTAGCCTAATGTATCCCGTTTCAATGGTTTCCGGCAGAACGCTAGTTGCAAATGTTAAGATGAGGTGTTTGGTCGGAATTTCTTTGTTGTCTCTTCTAAGGATAATACGTTTTACATCGGTCCCATTTTGATCTTTCCACCCTTCCAGGAGTTCAGCTTCTGTCAAATCCTGAAGCTCAGCCTCTGATACGACTCCGTATGAGCTGTTCATTGAACGGTGTGGTGTAACAGAAACTGGTATGTTACCAAATGTCACCAGACTGCCCAGCCTCTCGTACTGATTTTTCTGAGGGATCTCAAGAAGTAGGTCTCCGCTTGCCATTCTCGTCACATCATAACCTGACCCTAAGGCTTCGGTCAAGGATTTTGAAACTATGAATGGTGAAATGAGCCTGGCCTGTTTTGCAGCGTTCTCACTATGTAGAACATGGTATTTGAGGTATGTCTTGTTTGTGCGGATCAAACATGTACTTAAGTCATAGGTGCGTCCCCTCTTCTGAGGGTGACGATCAAGTAGGCGGAGAAATGCGGGTGTTCCCATAGTATGTTATTTCGTTTTCGGCAGCAATGGCGGCCACCCACCACGGAGCCGAACTAGGGGACGCTGCAGCACTTAACGGGTAAGGTTGCAGGCGCCAGCCGTACGTTGCTACTATAACCTGATATATTATACCCAAGGGAGGGCACATACACAAGGTTAACCCTTGCCGCCATGGAGAAAGGAAGTAAATGGAAAAAGAAGAAGACAGGAAAGATCAAAAAGTGAGAGATAAAGGCGAAGGCTTGAGGAGAGAGAGACAGGAAGAGGCGAGTGCCGATTTCGCCCGGGTGGGTCAGGCCGGGGGTACCGTCTACATGAAGCAGAGGCCAAAGAACTGTGTTGCCTCCGCCGGGGGCCTTAAAGGTCTGAACATCCAGCATCGGCTCAACCCCCAGGATCCGGTTTTCCCCGGACACGGCTATACGCGGAAGAGTCCAACCCTCGTGTGCTCGGGTACGCGGTGTCGCAACACACCAAACGCCTGCTGACGCAGACGCCCTGCGGGGGTCTGTGGATGTTGTGTGAAGCACGTTTTCCATGTTTTTTACCTGCCAGAGCAAGGTGACTTTGTTGGTGCTTCCTAATGTGGTTTCTACAGTCAAGTTCCATTAATTCTACCCTCACGAGAGCGACGGGTCGAATTAAGATGGAAAAACCTGCCGAAACACTGTTGATTCATATGGTAGTATGTGTGCTTGAGTAACACGCCTCCGAAACGAACACGCGTCTACTTTCTATTTGTCCAAAGTGTAAGACTAAAGTAGAAATGACTTAAAACTCCAAGCCAGAGTAGAAACCTAACGCGTACCTAATTTTTTAGAATGGCAGCAGATTTCGTAAATTCAGCTTCGCAGTATAATAGCCAGGATATGCGGTAAAGCATATGAATGCTACAACCATGGCTTTAGTTTCGCAATCGATTGCACAGCTAGGTAATTATGGGCTCAATGTCCTTTGAAAACAAAAAGTGTTCGTTAGAATCAAATACCTACCACAATCGGACATTGTCAGCTACCGTTACTGCTTGAAAATTTTTCACGGGTGGGTCAGAAATAGGCATTTCAGACACGAGATGGGGTTTGTTTAACGTATTCACTATCCCCTAAGCTCTGCTTAGACAGACGCTGTAACTAAAGTGGGTCGTTATTGGGGTCGGCTCAAGTTAGAATTATCCGGCGAATGCCAGTTTTAGGATTGAAATAATGAATTTTTAGGCCCATACAAATGTAAGGGCGCTGACCGGGACCTTCGGTCAGGACCAAATGAGCCGAAAATTTTAATTATTCGGAGTCAGAATAAAGGAAGCTTACTGTACACCTTTTTCTTTTCTACAAGGACTTGCCATTTTAATATGTAATTTTCTTCTGTGTGTGGTAATGGTGCTAAATTTAACATTTGTTCAAATGATCCATTGTTCTAAGGACAAGTTACAAATTAGGGACACAATTTGAGACTTGAAACGTTTGCCCATATAAAGGCAGGACACGTACCAGCAGCACAATAATATAAGGTGGCTGTATATTTTTCATAGCGCGCGGTTGCTTTTTTGGAATGTGGTCATTCTGTAAAACACAGTTCCATTTGTTTCAAATAAATTGCTGAACTATTGCTTGTGTGTTTTACTGGGCTTTCTGTGCTGATTGTGCTTTTGAAAGTGCAGTGAGCGACTGCAGACTGAAATGCACAAGGCTTCACTTTATCATGGCAGGAAGCATTTTGGCTTTTGATAAAGGAGCCTTAACCACTTTCGTGCACACACTCTTTTTGTATAAACAAATCACATGAACGAGAATGACCTCGTGTATTTTAAAACCTGGCAGTGACAGTGACAGTGGCAGTGTACTTCACTGACAGAGAGAAGTACAAATACAATTTGCGGTTAAGTATTGCTGCTAAAACTACATGCTTGTGTATAGCATGTGCGTGCAGTGCCGGCTATGCCGTGGTAGTGCCCTGAAACAACTTTCACCACGCTGCTTGCTATAGCATCGCTGTGTTATGCAACCTGAAGGCAAAACTATAAATCTAGAAGTTTAGCAGCACAATTGACAGCTATTTCCGTTTGTTTGATGGAGTCCTGGCCAGGGACTTTTCGTCCTGCAGGCAAAATTGATGGCCGCCTCGGACGCTGTTTTGGTACGAGTGCAGCGTACCTCGAAATCGCCCTCACAATGCTTCACCAGCAGGTTTTACCAGCCAGGGTGGAAGGAGGCAGAATAATTTGACATTACATGGTACGGCGCAATACCTTAAAATGCTGCTGCTTCTGGCTCGCATTTCTTATGACATGCTGGTGCACCTCAACATGGAGCAACCCCATTTTACTAAAATTCTGAATTCTACCAACATGGTGTGGTGTGGCTATCTATGATCACTGTATAAAACTGGGGCAAAAGCACGTCCAAACCGTACAAAAGCGTGTATAAATGTAATGAATGACGTGCAGTCATCCGGAATGTGTAAAATCTCAAGAGTTGGTCAAGCTCATTTAAACAAAGCAGAGTTTAAGTAGTCCTGGCGCAATTTTTTTCTTATACGTGTGTAGCTGTCATTAGTTAATTACACTATGAAACTTCAAGCTTCTATGCACAAGAAATATATCCTTAACGCAAACATTTAAATATCTAACAAAGGCAGTATGACCCCAAAATCTGGTGATAACATTGCATGGTAGGTCACCAAGAAATGATGCATGCTGCAGTTGTTCACGCGTAAGCCATGTCATTATTAGGTAACTGAAAACTGAGCATGTTAGGACCGTATGCAGCACAACATTGGTCTTTCCTTTCTCTCTTGGTGCATACTCTGGAGTGGGCGCATGTTAAAACCTTCAGGCGACTAAAGTTCAGCCGCAGTGCGCCACTGTGGCATGCCTCATAATCGTATCGTCTTTTTGACTTGTCGAACACTAGAAGTACATTAATTTAAATTTATCTCTTTGAGAAGAGCCATAAGAAAATTTATTTAGCGAAGCAAGTCTTAGCACACATTAAGGATCGCTCAAAGCATATCCAGCTTTCAGTGGCATGGTGTGGTCATAAAAGCTGCCTTGTGGGACCAGATTAGTATAAAAATATTCAGTCCAGAAGTTTAATGTCAGCGTTCCTTTACATGTAAGCACGAGGCACACATATTTGGAGGCTTCATTTAAATCCTGTGTAAGTATTTATTGGTGAATATCAAAGGGCCCTACATCTAAGAAAGTGATAGGGTGTTATGACAACAGGAAGCGAGAAGATTTTTGTTGTGCACTCCTCCTATAGAGACAATATAGGGCAGCAACAAAATAGTTGGCCCTAGTGGAGATTTCATTAAAGACACTTGCCAATCTGGCAGGTTCACTGTTACTAGAGATAATGAAGGCCAAGCACCTTGAAATGCATGCCCGAACGTCATCACCATTGCATCACTTATTTCAAATAACTTTTATTTTGACAGATTAAAAGTTCTCTGAAACCTGCTTGGCTGGTTTCAAGAACTTTTTGAGAACGGTTTGGTTCCATTAGAACGCAGCATATTCAGTCTTCAGTGAACTAGACCCACCTTTACTGATATGCAAGTAGATCAAAGCAGATGTTGTCGAAGTGCATGTGACAGAGTGTTTGGAGTGGGCATTCCTGGGTGATGTTGCCAAGAAGGCAGTTGTGAGCTTAATGCACACAGCAGCTATAGCATATGAAAACCAGCACTGTTGATTTTTTAGATACCGCAGACCTTTAGCAATGCTTGTGTTAATGCTGGTGATAATCTAATGTAATTTGCACCATATATGGCCCTTGTCATCCCAAGTTTTGTTTATTGTCCTACAATATATTCCCTCTGTGTACAATCAAAATCTCTGCTAAGGACAACAGAAACAGTAGAATTGGAAACTTCAGAAATCTCCATCTGCGGAGGTGGTTGGCTGATTGCCGTATAAGATGCTTTTTGAGCTGGAATTGATGTCTAAATCTGAACTGCTCTGCAAGCGTACAGAATAGGTTTTGCGATATTTTTACCACAAGAAGAGAGACTAGAATGACTCTTGCCTGTGACATATGGCACATACCCATGACGAGGGATCGGCTAGGATTCATCTGGATAGTACATAATACCGATAGCTAACAAAAGTAAACAACAAAGTAACTGAAAAACGCAGCAGGTCAACTATGATTGAGCCACAATGCGAAAGATGGAAACATTTCTATTACTTGTATGAAGCACAAATTTGCTTAAGGTGTCATCTTCCCAGCAGCAACAGTATGATCATGCAGAAACTAGCATTACTCGTCAGGCACACGTCAGGCTGCTAATACCATTTTATACAAGATTTGAAGGCCAACAGACAAAAAGAGTAGGTGTCAAAAATTCTTTTATCGGCTGAATACATTCAGCATAAAATGAGGAAGTTAGTCTGTTCCATATCCTCGCATGAAACACAGCAATATTCTTACAAGCCATTTTCGCACATTGAAGAAGGCAGGCACGTACCGACGATTTTTTTTCGGGGGAGGGCCCAACCCAAGGTAACATTTCTATGTAAATGAGGGGGGGCGGTACCTTTACTAGTACAAGCGTTTATAACGCCCACCATTTGCCATAAAGACGCGTAAACCCGCTAAGGAGAAATAAATAAGGTGTATCTCACAGGTACGCCTGCGAGATAGATTTTCCTTTACTTGGTAAACAAAGAACCACGTCATATGGACTCACGCAGAAAAGAAGCGTAAAATAAAGATTACTATAGTAGAATGCAACTTAAAAAAACAGCAGTTGGCAACCAAGGCACACGGACCACACGGGTGTTGTGTTACTGCGCCCACCAATTACAGAAACAAACAAATCGTCGCCATGCAGCCGTTTCAAAATGGCGTACTACTTGATACTTCCGGAGCGTCTGCTGTTCTTGAAGAGTCTTTTCAGCGGCAAAAGACACGAGGTGGGCAACCGACATGGACAATGTGTATTGAGCCTGAGCATTTCACGCTTCAAAAGTCTGCGGTACAGTTCATTTCACTGTTGAAGCCGTTTTACTCATGAAACTTTACTTCCGACTGAAGTGAAACATGACAATAAGTAGTTGCAGCGAAGCAGGCATACTATTTCAGCTCAATGGCCTTCCCATTGCACTATAATAGGCTAGTGAAAGCGTGTAAAATTACGCGCTAATAATCTTGGTGTTGTAGTTACGGACTTATTTGTGCAGCAGGAAAAGTTTGAAGTAAGAATTATTTGCAGCCTCGCGGACCTAAAGTGGCTGGTAGTTATGAGGGAGTGGGCGGGGCTTCATTGCAGAATAAAGTTGCATCCGACTGTAGTCGTGTTTTCGAATTAGCTCTGGAAGAAATATAGAGAAATATATATTGGCGTAACAATCGCAGTTCTTATGGATCCCTCGATTACTGCTCTACCAAGTGCCAAAGCCCACTCATATTGTTATTTGGGAAGTTGCATAATGATGAGTGGCTGCTAGTCCCGTACAACCGCATAGAGCGCAGGTCGCTGCAGTTCTAGACATACTGTGCCCACCACGGAACATTAGAAAACACCCATATCAGCACAGCGGAGAACTGGCTATATCAGGCGGCTCGACTGATGACTGCAGGAGCGTCATTCAAGATACACGGAATTATTCTTACTTCCGGTGCCTTTTCGCTACATCATTTTTAAATAAATAGATGCTGATCCATAAATATTTTCATAAACAATGGTTAAATTTCTTACTCTTCGCTTTTCCTTCCTTTTTGGCTGTTGCCTTGGCTCTCTCCCTCAGTGGATCACTTAATTCTCAACTCCTTGCGACTCCTGTTTCCAGTTGCCAATTTTGCGCGAAAAGTGCTTTAGAATTACGGAAAACCAGACGAGGTAATGAGTGATAGTCATATTGCTTTTAGCTAGCTTGAAGGGTGACTTCATGGTTTGACGGCGGACGCTGCCTCGCATTATTTTATTTTCCACATTTCTAACCCATATCGCGGGTATACGGTTACACGGATTTGCCAGCGTCGCGGCGAGCCGTCGCTCGAGGAAATAATGAAGCTAAAGGAAAAGTTAAACGCTGCTGGTGTTTTCTTCGGCCGCGACTCTTTCCACGAGCATACAGAACAGCTGACCGCGAACCGAATCCCTTTCCTGCTCCCTGGATCAGTTAAAACAAAGAAGGTTGAACTAACGAAGCAACAGCGATGCGCGTGACCGTTGAATAGATGGTGGCAACTGAACGCATCTCGAGTTTATCACGCGGGCACCGAATCGACAAGAAAATTGGCCTTCACACCCTAGGAGATGCCGGTAACTACTGCCATTGAAAAGGAGTGAAAAAGGTAGCAAACATATGCCGCCTAATTGCTGTCAAGTCTTAACTATGATTTGGCACAAGTTTAAGAATTTGTGTCAGAAGTGGGGACGTTGGGCGGGGAGGGTGTGGAGTGTGCCGATTAATTTTTTTTGTGGGTGGGGGGGAGAGGCGTTGCCCGGCCTCCCCGCTCGGTACGCGCCTGGAAGAAGCATCAGCAATGTGATGAAGACACTTGAAGAAGTAATCATGTTCTCATTTCCGTTGCAATACAAACCTACACTTGCTCATATAAATGTGCATGTACCATATTCAACATTGTAGAATACTAAATGCCACCGTGTACTGTTATGAGGCACACGGAGCAGACATTCAAAGGAAGTGAAATACTTGTAATGCAGTACAGGAAGGAGGGATTCACTGTTCGTATCGAAAGAATTTGGCCAGTCAGAAGGGCAATGCGCTAAATACAAAAAGAAACCCTACAGGCCCACTATGCAATGGTTTTGCCAAACTATCCAAAACTTCAATGCGTGCAAGTCCACAATGACCAGGAAAAGAAGTAAACAAATTTCTTGTAGAATGAAAAAGAAATGTTGCGACAATTGAGAAATGAATTCTTTGTACTTTCTAGTGGCATACGGATAGAGACAGTCGGTGGGAACAATTTCAACTTGAACTCATGGCAGTGCTGCAGGGGCGAATGCCCCACTCACACTTCTGCAGCGTCAGTTACAATGCTGAGTTGGAAGGGAATGTTTGCAAATACTTCAGAAGTTCAAGCATCTGACCAGTAAGTAGTTGAGCATGACTAGGGAAAATATAATCAATTTCACACATAGCGCCATTCCAAGAGAACTGGCACATTGCGTTGATTTTTCAGGTGCCAACTATTTTTCAACATGCCTCCGCGCGTTAATACAACCTGAGGCGGTCTAAACCTAGGTCACATGGACTCGAAGAATATAGCGGCGAGTGCAACACTCAAAAATTTGCTATCTCGCGAACATGAGCGAAAACTTCAATTTGGAACGGTTTGCTCGAACGGGAAACTCACGGCCGTAACCCTACTGCCTATCGCCGGTTGTATGAGTAAAAATAAAGCCGCACTGAAAAAAAAAATATCTCCATGATGAATAGAGACTTCGTCGATATTTGAAGCAGATCGTTAGTAGATATCAAGAGATGTGCACTGGATAAGAGCGAAACATGTAACCGACTGACTGACGGAAGTAAGTCTCACAGGATAAGCTTTCTCTATCTACACCGATAATGCAGAACGTATTGTGCAATTAAATAGCCCGTAATCCGCAGCAATTACCGCACTCGCTTGAAGTCGCCATCGCAGCGACGCGCCGTTTATTTCGGGGCCACGAAAAACAAGGTATTCACCTAAGTACAGCGGCGGTTTACCTGTGGGCAAGCCGCTAACTCACATATGACGAAAGTAAATGTCGCGGAGTCCAAGCCCACGACTGCACAAGTCAAACTGCGCTTGCACGAATATCGCGTACGTTTGAGCCCTTTCGTCACGCACAAAATCGCGCGCAGAACGTCTTGAAGTTGCAGCCCTCCACGACGGCAATGGATAGTCTACGTTCGAGAGTAGCTCCATATATGTAGGTGTTGTAGAGGTCCCGCACACTCTCAAGTTCCGGCGATTGCCACGGAAGGCGAAAAATCAACCACGGAGCGTTCCAGCATAAGCGCGCAAGTGGGGCTACTGTAATTTGGTCGCATACTTTAATTTGTGTTTCTTCTGCTAGAGGCGCTCACTGAGGCGAAATATTTGATATGTAAATGTACATAGAATAACCGTCAAGCATAGTTAACGTATACATTTCTGAAAAATAAATGGACAATTCTTTTTATTAAACTTACGTTATTAAAGTCTGTGCTTTATTACTTGAATAAACGTTTGGAGACCTCAATGACGTGCGATAAGCAGCAGCCCACTAGTATCAATTGCAGCCCGTGCCATTTATCGATTCAAATTTTATGGCGCTTATATTTGCGGAGGGGGTGGTCGTTTCCTTTGTGCAGCATCACGCAGGTCCATTTTAATTAGACACCAATAATATCTCAGCCAGTTTATGCGTCCGACATTTGATTAGCCGCTTCTAGGCGAAGTTGTTTAAACACGATGAATTTTATCAGCTGCGGCGTTTTACTGGCCTAATGGCTACATTCACGTCTTCCGTCGTCAGGGATCTGTCGCATCTGGCCACGTAATGACGGGTTGCTTGAAAACAAAATGTGCTAGCTAGCGTGAAAACTCGTCGCTGGAAGCGAGCACAGTTTGACATGCAAGCTTACTTGATATTAGGGCATTTTATGACAGTTGGAGAAGCTACAAGTTTAGTCCCAACTTGCTTCTTTTCTCGTCAGGTAGCCAGATCCTACTTGGTAATGCACAAACTGCGTCACCTGCTATTTGGAAATCAGATTAGCGAGCATTGCGAACAAGTATCACATGCTCCCTCATACCATTAAATTGCTACATGAAACTGCAAAGAATTTTAAAGCCTTCATAACCACTCAGTGCAATTTTGAGCAAATGATGCTTCATGTTCACTGAAACACTGGCAGTCATCTGTATTATTCTACTTTTTATTCAAAGCACGCTCAGAGCCATATGCCAATAAAGAGAGGAGTGGTTACAAAGCAGCACGGTAACACAAACGAACAAGAGCAATGAGTTGTGGTAATACAATGATTCTCCTGATTATACAATGTTAGCTAATGTTTTGCAGAAAAAAAAATTGTTATTGGTGATAGCTACAGTATTTGAGAGAAGTTGGTTCCATTCCTGAGATGTACGGGGATGAAAGATTGAAAGAAAGACTTCGTGTAGCAACTCCTGGGATGCTGCGATGATCTATGCAGTTTTAAATGTGCTTGAAGCCGCGGTATAAAGTCGTTGTGGAATGTGGTATGACGGAAAATTTTATGAAAAAGCGAAATATGGCGCTGCGGCTAGGGGAATAAGTGCTGGCTGGTTTCATTAAGGTTACACTGACGGTACAGGTATAATTAGAAAGAATGAAACGAGCAGACCTATTTCGCAATATTTCAAGTGAAGTAATAAGACTAACGCTAATAGGATCCCATACTGAAGATGCATATTCAAGTTTTGAGCGTTTTACCGTCTTGTAAAGGTTTAATTTTAACATAGAGAGTGCTTTGGAAAAGTGGCACTGTAGGTACCCGAACAGGTGAATAGCATTGCTAATGATATGGTGTATATTGGTCCAATTTAAATTACTTGTGATGTGTGCGCCAATATATAGTATCAGAGCTAGGGCAACAAACAGGTTCATAAGAAGATGTAAATAGTGATGTCGAATAAGGAATGTACTGGGATAGAGCAAACGTTGTGACAAGCTCAACTTTGTCATCTAGTGCTCTTGTTGAAACACTGGCTGCAGCTAGAGGCCTCCCTTGTTTAGCTGATGTTGATCACTTGTAGAACAATAAATATCATAAAAAGAAACAGACTATAGAATAAGCTTTGTTATGTGCAAACAGGTTTCAACATTTTCTGTTAATAACCCAATACAAGAAAACCACTAAACTTT
The DNA here is from genome assembly GCF_050947875.1 of Dermacentor variabilis. Classification (NCBI taxonomy): domain Eukaryota; kingdom Metazoa; phylum Arthropoda; class Arachnida; order Ixodida; family Ixodidae; genus Dermacentor; species Dermacentor variabilis. The sequence goes on along the minus strand of NC_134569.1, from coordinate 231,640,699 downwards.
ATATTTTGAAAACTCAAAAAGGCTTACATTGAAGTGTAATACTGAATGCAGAAAAAAAGTATTCAGGCAGCTGTCCTCTTGAAGCTTTACTTCAGAATCGCTACAGGCTAGCAAGCACCAAGTACGAAAGAATAAAAAAAACGTATTTGCACTTCTCATCTGACGAAATTTACTGTGCTTTTACAGAAACAGAAATCATTGAAAAGGAAGTGGGTGTTTACGTCGAGATATGAGCACGTCATCTGCAAGCCTCGTAAGCTTATGTCAAGTAAAACAACATGAAGTCCTGAGAGATTATGCTTTTGTTAGTAATAATAATAGGAACACCAACCTCCTTCCGGATGATAAAAATCACTGTATATCAAGGTTATCCACATACCTATTGGACCACCAACGTCCTACAGATGTCTAGCAGAGACCCACAACAGGTTATTCGTACATCCCGAGGAAATATCTAAGAACCTTGGGGATCATTCTTGATGTCCATGAGATGGTCCTATGCACGCAAATTGGCATTTAGAGAAACGTCCCACGAACGTCATAATCGGACATTCAGACGTCCAAGGGATGCTTAAATATGGATTATTTTATTGCATAATCCCGAGTAAGTCCTAAGGACATTGGTGTTTGGATTTAGGACGCTTCCGGGACATTTCGTGTAACATATCGTCCAAAGTACGCGTGTGGGACATTTGTTATGAATTTAGGATATTCCCAGGCCGTTCGTATTGATTATAAATAACCATAATTTGGAAGTTCCTCAGAACGTGCCCTAGCAGAGCAGCAAGCCTGCTGCATTCTACATATCATAAAGAAGGTAAGCGTGGCCTGGTTTTGTGATCGTTTATGGGGAAATGATGAAAAGTCCATCCCAGTGGTTCAATAAGCCGAACAAACATTTTTGTCTTGTGAAAGCTGAAGCGCCCGGAGGCTGGCCAGGAATACAGCTTACCGCATCTCAAAGAAGCTTAAAAGGAGGCTGCATTGCAGCTAAGCATTGTGCACATAACACCGTGCTAATACATTACATATAACTTGATAAAAATGCATTTATTCAAAACATATAGACATGCAAGCTATACTTCTTGTGCTAACATGAACGAAGCTACAGAACCAAGTTTTGCAGGCTGCTGAATCATTTCACAATCTCATTAAAAATACGGCATTTATTTCAGCAAAGCAGCTGCAGGAACATCATGAGTTCAACTCTCAAATGCACTGAGTAGTTTTCAGTAAAGCACATCAATGGAAACAAACAAAACTCAATAAGTTCACCATACAAGCTCAGCCATCAGGAGTTATTTACGATGCACTATGGTTAGTACAAGTGCGCAGGAATTAAACTGTTTACAAATGCACTTTGGGTAGCAAGAAAATTTAAGAATTCGCAGTAGGACCACCACGGAAGTTATCACAAGGCTTGCGGCGGGTTCACTTCCGTGGTCGCAACCACAATAAAGGAAAATTTCCTGAACAGTTCACATAGTTGGCCACTTTAAGTTGGCAGGGCCATTGCCTAGGCTATATTCAGTAGTTACACACACTAGCTTGAGTTATGCTAAAGATGTCACAACTACATCAGGCATTCATGAAATTACATGAGATGAGTTCAGTGGTCATATATATATACACAAACAGCTGCTGTATGATCGTCCATATCTAGAGCAAATGCGCTATCCATTCATTAAAACTTTTGGTACAGGTCACCAGAGCATACATTGGCACTTTCGTGTAGTGATGAGACCATTTTAGTTGAGCTAATAATTTACAGTTGCACCTCGGCCAGTAGAAGAACCTTAAAAAACCATCTCCAAGGGTGGTGGGTATAAACGAATTTAGTAGGAGGGCTACTGCGGCTTCGCTCTCTTCAACGGTCGCAGGCACATGAATGCAATATATATTGGAAAGTTCACAGGTATCTTAGCCATGAAGGAAGCTATTCCACACTTTCCGCGGGCCTGCTTCAGTTGTCGCACACAGTAAAAGTACTAAACATTTGATAGATACACTGGGCATTAATTAAATTACTAAAGTATCACTTAAGCAGTTGCCAACACGAACATTACTTGAGAGTTCAAAGGAACAAAAGTAGTTAAAAGACACTTGCTTCGGCACAAAACCAAAGTAATTTCACATGTGTTAGAAGTTACAAGGTACTTGCTGTACTTCAGTGGTCACAAACACAAATTCGCCGTAACTGCTCACAGGCTGGAAAACCTCTAATCCAGTAAACAGAAGCTGAATGCGACCTCTTTGTGGTCGCAGCCAAATATTGCCGAAGCCGTCACAGGTACAGTAAGTTTGGGATTAGGGACTTGACCTTGCTGTTATTTTGTGGCCCAATTAAGGCGACTACAGCGAAGCGCAGGACAAGCTCACACCTGCTCTATCGGCCAATAACCGGAAACAAGGCACGCATGTGGGTTCCGCGAAGAGGGGACGCGGAAAACACGCACGCGCAAAGAGAAAACAGATTAGTGGCTGCACCGAAGAAAAGGCACTAGATCTCCACCCTCGCTCGGAACAAAAGGGTAGACGGCCCTAGCATAAGGGGAGCGTTCGGGGAGACGGGCGTGAAGATGAAAGTTGGGGGGGAGGGGTGCTTGAGGTCACCGCCACCGCTAATGCCCATGCGCTTCCCAAAGGTCCCGTCGACCGTCTCGGTCACGGAAATTGGGCGACGAACGCTGCCCAGCCAGTTTGATGTTCGGCATCTGCGTGCGCCTTCTGAGCATGCCCGTGAAAACGGCGGTAGCTTTAAACCACTTAGCATGCTACGGCCGATGGATGCTTTTGTGTGCGATCGCCATCGGGTCCCAATTATGGTGTTTGGATTCCAAGCGAACCGGCACACAGCTGCACGGGAGACAGCTTTCTCAGTACTGGCAGGTTAGCCCGCTGTCCGGCTGATATGCAGTTTATAATCCGTGATTTCGCGGAAACATTATCGGCAGCTTGCATGACGGCCGCTTGCAGGTGAAAAGAGGAAGACAACAGGGGCCGATACTCGCAGCCCAATGTAGTGAAGAGGGAGGTTGCACGTGTTTTTGAGAAATCCTATCGCCTTGCGTGTTGTAAAGAGTGCCACTGTTTCCGCCAATGCCGTGTGCTGCACGAAGGTGGTTGTGCTTTTGGTTACAATGATGTGAACTCGTATGTGTGATTGGCTGGTTTGTGACTCCTTTGTACAACTGAGGGCTTAAAAAGTTATGTTTGGTTTTGTCGAGAAGAGCGGAACTTCGCGCTTGGACTCAGACCGACGCCTCGGCGTCTGAATAAAGCGTCACTTTATCCGACAACGGCTCTTTCTTCGCGCTGCCACCATGCACTCGAATCATCGAGGGATGCCGACTTCGGAGCGTCAGCACCTTACCTCCTTAACTAGCGTTGAAGCTACGAGAAGACAAAGGGAAAGGAAATTAAACGGTACCTTGGCGATTACACAGTTACCTAAAGGCTTGCAGCATGCTCGCGCCAGCAGTCATAGACACAAAATCGCATTACATGAGTTCACCTCTACCAAAAGTTAGCAGAGAAATTGTGTGAAATTAACCGGTACCTTGGCGATTACACAGTTAACTAAAGGCTTGCAGCATGCTCGCGTCAGCAGTCATAGACACAAAATCGCATTATATGAGTTCACCTCTACCAAAAGTTAGCAGAGAAATTGTGTGAGGTTGCGTCAGCGGCGACAAAGAAACACAGGTTCACCCTCAAAATTCACGGGTATCAGACACCTTCGATGGAATTTACCAGAGGTAGAGCGTGGCTGTTCTTCCATGGTAGCAGATACAATACTTCTGAAATGATCACAGGTGTCTTGGCGACTCAACATTTTACTAAGGCTCACTGCAGGCTGGGTCAACGGTCGCAGACAACTAAATTGCAGTTCATATGTAGTGAGAAATTTAGTTGAGCATTTTTCTGGACTTGCTTGAACAGTCACAAAGACAAAAATTAGGTCAGAGTTCACAGGTACATCGGCCCATAAGGAAGTTACCACATGCTCGGTGCAGCCCTTCATCCATGGCTGCGGATGCAGGACAGAAGAGATCACGGGTACGCTACAGAACATACTAGTTATCCTGAACGATCATTTCCAGCGGTCGCAGACGCGAAAATGCCCTGTTAAGATCGGATGTATCAAAGCAAATTTCCATGGGCTTGTTTCATTCTGTACTGATCTTCAACGATGAATGATGTCAACCCAAAGTTACACCAGGCTCATGACAGGAACACAGCATGGCGGTAAAGTATGCAATAAAAACGTATTAGAAATATGTATGAAAATTGCTATCCACCATGTGCATGTTAACAACGTGGCAATCTGCAGGTTCTGACAGCAACTATGCTTCCTTGTGGCTTAATACAAGCTCGCTGAGCTAAAAGTTCTCAGAAAGTAAGTTGTAATGATTTCAACTTCGTACAAAGATAAAAGGAATTCTCCTATTGTCTACGTCGGCATAGCTATGTAAAGCGAACTGATAACGCTAAAAAAATCCGCAGTCGCGTCCAACAAGCGATGCAGTGATTGTGACAGCTATATTTAAGCAGCTATACGTGTTATTGCCTCTGTAAATTACTAAACATTACCTTACTTGTTAAATTACCAACTTGCTTTCGTGCGTGCAGCCAAACATGAACACATCTCACTGACTGTAAACAAGCTGTGTGAATGCTGGTGTAATGAAGCGGGGAAGCAGCGACAAGCGATCGCTTCTTGCTGCTTCCAGCTACAATGCGTTTCCAGGGCCAAGTTTATGCTACCTTCAACACTAAGCTGCGCGCACAGCACCCACGAAGCCACTAACAACGGTCACCGACGTCCGCATCAGCGCAATTTCGTCAGGAGTGTCCCTACAGTTTCTATCGAAATAATAAATATATTAGGCGAATGTCGACTATATAGCTTCAGTAAAAATACAATGACTATATGAGGACGGAACAGTCTCGTAATCTGGTTCAGTGCGTCGCGCGCACATTTCTGCACGTACGCCAGCCCAAACCATAGGGAATGCGAGAAGAAAACTGAAGCAGCATGGTTGGTCAACCGCCCTGTGTGCCAGGTGCTGCCATTTAAATATATCCCTACAATATATACAGTTCCATTATTCGTAACTTCAGCGGTTGTATGATTGCTCTTGCAATTGCGGTTGAGCAATCTGAAACGGTAGACGAAGCTTAAGCGACACGGTAAATCACCTGACAGAAATTTACCAGTCAACAGGGACAAACGTTCTCCATTACAAAAAAAATTATTTATTGGGTTTTACGTGCCAAAACCACGATCTGATTATGAAGCACGCCATAGTGGGGGACTGCGGAATAATTTGGACCACCTGGGGTTCTTAACGTGCTACTAAATTTAAGTACACAGGTGTTTTCGCATTTCGCTTTCATCAAAGTGCGGGCGCCGGGGCCGTGACTGCATTATTAAAAATGTGACAACGTGGTTATTCGGATCAATAGTCTAATAAGAAGCATAAATGTTTCGATCGTTACAGACAGCTGAGACGTAAGCTCGTCACCAACATATTAGCATGCAATCGACCAGTAAATAAGAAGCAGTTCACAATAGGTCGCCCAACAGTTTTGTTATTCCCAGAAATGAACGTGCACGGAATTGTTTCACAGAAACACGTGGGCACATTCAGCACCGTAGCCGGCCACCCTTCACGTGCAACTAGTGCTACGATCGCGATACAAATATAACCAATCTCAAATACCACTAAGCAGTTGGGACACACATTTTGGTTCAGGGTACTCGCAGGTAAATATGTAGATCATGCCGACAGCTTCAGCTCCTTTTCGTTAAATCAGTATCTACAAGGGGTATGCGAAAATAATATTTTCTCGTGCACCATTTTGGTGTATGAGCAAAAGAACTCACCCCATTACTGTAACATATGTTGTACATTACGCTAATATGTGCTTTAATTTACCAAGTAAGATTAGTCATTTTCTTGACTTATTCAGTCAAATCACATTACAAGCTGCAGTCATCAATCTTGTGTTTGATTTTGCAAATGTTCAATGAAGCATGTTTCCCTGTTATGTAATAAGCAATGGCAAGCCCTTCTGTGTGTTTCAAAGGTAAAATTTAAGCTCTATATCAAAGAAGGCATTTCTAGTCAGGAACAACAAGCAAAAATGCTGAATGCAAAGTATAAGAAGTCCAAGGTACAAAAATTATGAGAAGTGTCAAATGATTTGAAAGAAAAAATGGTAGTAGAAAATGCAAGGCTTTAGTGGATGTGGAGCAGGTCAATATAGGTGGGATACTCTGCGGAATTATGCGAGTAATAGTGCTACGGGATAGTATTTCCAATCACGAAGAGACGAGCAGTAAGAAGACGACTACGACGATTAGAAGCTAGCGCAGGCTGTTGCCTCTTGGCCAAGCGCAGCGTATTTTCCTGTAAATATACTTGTACATAGCTTTTCGTCTGCGTCTTCCTACATAACAGATCTCTTGGAGGTGGACGCTGCCTGTACCTCGTCACGGAGCTTCGCAGTGGACGGTACGTCGAGCCTTCCTTCATGGCTCCCGGCGACGACAACCCAACTCCGCCGGCTCCGACAGCTGCTGCCACCTCGACGACCTACATCACTCTCCCCGCTCCCCGTGATCCTGCGTATTCTCGCGCAACGATGGGGAAGACGTCGATGACTGGATCAGCCTGTATGAACACGTCAGCCGCAATAACCGGTGAGATCCTACTATTATGCTCGCCAACGTAGTCTTTTACCTCGGTGGCACACCTAGAGTTTGGTATCCCACGCACGAAGATGAGCTCACCAGTTGGGATTCACTTACGACACAGCTTCGAGGCTTGTTCGGCAACCCCTACGGTCACCAACTTGCCGCGCAGAAGGCGCTTTCAGGCCGTGTGCACACGTCAACAGAGCCCTATGTTACGTACATTCAGGACGTCTTGGCTCTGTGCCGCAAAGTTGACACCCATATGACTTAGTCCGACAAGGTTGCCGGCTTCTTCAAAGGCATTGCCGATGACGCCTTCAACTTGCTCGTTTGCAACAACGTAGCGACGGTGGATGCTGTTATAAAAGAGTGCCGCCGCCTGGAACTCACTAAAAGCCGACGTATTGACCAGCAGTTTGCCCGTCTGCCCAACACCCCAGCGACATCTTCCTGTGCCAACACTCGTCGTCCCATCAACACTGCCGATGTTACCAGGATCGTCCGGCGTGAGATCGAGGCCGCCTATCCGGCTGCCTTCGACTCCAGTCCCACCAACACATCTGCAGTTACGGTTTGACTGATCCAGGCAGTTGTCCGCCAAGAGTTCGAAAACATGGGTCTTCACACCATCTGCTCGGCCCATCGTCCTGATACCCGCTCGGATTCTTCTATTCCGCCCCGTGCCGCACCTTCTTACCCACCACGTTTACGCAACCCATCTGAATGGCGCACTGCTGACAACAAGCCCATTTGTTTCCACTGCCATCGAATCGGTCACATTTCTCGGCACTGTCGCAGTCGCTGGAGTTCCCCGACCCGGCCTACTTATACTGCCTACTCTCGCCCCCCAGGTGGCCCTTCTCGTCGCTATGCTGCACGCTCCGATAACGCCGCCGCTGATTCTCCTGCACCGAACCGCTCCTATTTTCGTTCGCCTTCGCCCCAACGACAACAATCTCGCTCTCCCCAAACCCGTCGCTCCTATTCACCGACTCCCTTCGGACGCCGCTCCCAGCCGGAAAACTAGACGATGAAGAGCCTCGAGGTGACGCTGCATTGCTCCATACGCCGCCAAATCCTCTACTCACGTAGCCCACTCATCTGAGCCTTCTTGACGTGCAAGTTGTTGCACGTTGTTTCTGTGTCTGAACTCATAGACACTGGCGCGCATTTGTCCGTAATTACCTTCGTAACCGGCTCAAGAAAATTATCACGCCCGCCACGGCGCCTGTTGTCCGTGTCGCCGATGGCGGAACAGCCCCCGTAATTGGTACGTGTACCGCCCGCGTCTCCTTCGCCGATCGCTCAACAATCCTGCTATTCACAGTCATCGCTCATTGTCCCCACAACACCATCCTCGGATTACACTTCCTCTCCGCACATTCTGCTTTCGTCGATTGCTCCGCCAGTACTCTCCGCCTCGACCTGCCTGTTCTGGATCCCGCTGAACAACATTCTACTCGCCTCACTTCCGTCGACTTCGTTCGGTTGCCACCTTCGGCACTGACTTACGTTGACGTCGTGTCATCCCCACCAGTACCCGACGGTCACTACACTCCGGCTCCTATGCAACACGTCGTCTTTACACACGGGATCACAGTACCTCATACAGCTTTATCTATTACGGTGAATTGCGTCTGCCTGCCAGTGGTCAATTTTGGCTTGACGACACAAGTGCTGCCACACGGGATGTCTCTGGCCCAACGTTGCTCACTCGAGGACCACTCTGTAGCATCGATGTCAGTAGAAGACCATTCAGCCGATCCTCCTCTACCGTCGCAGTCGGCAACTTGTACCATCGCCAACTTAAAGAAAATGATGGCAGCCGACATGCCTTCCGAGCACGCTCGTGCGCTCTACCGCGTTCTGATTTCCTACCACGATACTTTTGACTTTAAGAATCGTCCTTTGGCCCAAACAACATCTGTCAAACATCGCATTAATACCGGCGATGCCCCTCCTATTGATCGCCGCCGGTATCGAGTATCACCGGCTGAGCGTCAAGTTATTCCCGCCGAAGTTCATAAAATGCTTGCGAAGAACATTACTGAACCGTCATGCAGTCCATGGGCGTCACCTGTTGTGCTGGTAAAAAAGAAGGATGGCTCATGGCGCTTTTGCGTGGATTATCGGCACCTTAACAGGGTTACCAAAAAGGACGTGTATCCCCTAACTCGGATTGAGGACGCCCTTGACTGCCTCCGCGGTGCTCGCTATTTCTCCTCTATTGAGCTTCGCTCCGGCTATTGGCAGATTGCCGTGGACAATCTCGACCGCGAGAAGACTGCCTTTGTAACACCGGACGGTCTTTATCAATTCAAAGTGATGCCTTTCGGTCTATGTAACGCTCCTGCTACTTTTGAACGCATGATGCACTCCCTTCTTCATGGTTTCAAATGGTTCACGTGCCTGTGCTACTTGGACGACGTTATAGTATTCTCCCCAATATTCGCTACGCACCTCGAGCGCCTCTCAGCAGTCCTGGACGTTTTTCGCTGAGCCAGTCTGCAACTCAACGCATCGAAGTGCCAATTCGGCCGTCGCCAGATTACGGTTCTTGGACATCTCGTTGACACGAACAGAGTGCAACCGGACCCAGGCAAGATCGGTGCTGTTACACACTTCCCTGTTCCAAAGTGTGTCAAGGATGTGCGCAGCTTCATCGGTCTTTGCTCGTACTTCCGCCATTTCGTTAAAAATATCGCGGCCATAGCACGACCACAAACCGAGCTTTTGAAAAAAGACGTCCCTTTCCTGTGGGGCGATAACGAGGTCTCTGCATTCTCACTTCTAATCGACCTTCTCACAACGCCTCCCTTTCTGGCCCATTTCGATCCTTCTGCGCCTACCGAAGTCCGTACTGACGCCAGCGGTCACGGAATTGGCGCGGTACTGGCACAACGTCCGCGTGGCCACGACCGGGTTATCGCTTACGCCAGCAGGCTCCTCTCACCCGCGGAGCGCAACTATTCCATCACTGAGCGTGAGTGTCTGGCCCTAGTTTGGGCGGTTGCGAAATTCCGCCCATACTTATATGGCCGATCCTTTTCCGTTGTCACAGACCATCACGCGCTTTGCTGGTTATGCTCACTGAAAGATCCTACAGGCAGACTTGGTCGCTGGGCCTTACGCCTCCAAGAATATTCGTATACTGTCACCTATAAATCTGGCCGACTACACAAGGACGCTGACTGCCTGTCTCGCTACCCGGTCGACGAGCCTGACGACGCCGACAGTAGTAGCGCCAACGGCATTTTCTCTGTGTCTGCCTTCGCTAACATCGCCGATGAGCAGTACCGAGACCTATCGCTGCGAGCACTTATCGAGCGTCTGCGTTCTACACCTACCGAAGCATCCGTTCGCCGATATGTCATCCAGGGCGGCATTCTGTACCGAAGGAACTTCCTCCCTGATGGCTCTGATCTTCTTGTGGTGCCAAAACATCTACGACAGACTGTGCTCTTTGAGGTGCATGACGCACCCACTGCAGGACATCTTTGGGTAACCCGCACGTACGACCGCGTCCGCCGCCGCTTCTATTGGCCTGGTCTCGCTCGCTCCGTCCGACGCTATGTTGCTGCATGTGATCCCTGCCAGCGTCGGAAAACACCTCAGGTGCTACCTTCCGGTCATCTACAGCCGATCACCGTCCCTGTGGGACCGTTCTTTCCTGTTGGATTAGACCTCCTCGGTCCCTTTCCCACGTCATCCTCTGGGAACAAATGGGCAGCCGTCGCAACTGATTACGAAACCCGATATGCTATCCCGCTAGCTCTCTCTACCAGTTGAGCCACTGACGCCGCGGACTTTCTCTTGCGTGACATTATCTTAGTGCATGGTGCCCCGCGACAGCTGCCTAGTGACCGTGGTCGTAACTTCCTCTCGAAAGTTATTGCCGACATTGTGCGTTCCTGCTCTTTTCAACACAAGCTGACTACCTCATACCATCCTCAAACCAATGGCCTGACAGAGCGGTTAAACCGTACTCTTACCGACATGCTGTCCAAGTACGTTTCGAAGGACCATCACGACTGGGACGTTACCCTTCCTTACGTCACATTTGCTAATAATTCTTCCCGGCACGACACCGCCGGATTTTCTCCATTTCTCTCACCAACCATGCACGCCAGCTTACCCGTGCTCGACTGACGGACTCGCAAACCACGCAGCAGCGTCAGTACAACGCCCACCACCGTGACGCACAGTTTTCGCCTGGTGCACTCGTGCTCCTGTGGTCGCCCTCTCGTCACGTCGCACTTTCAGAAAAGCTCCTTTCGCGATACACAGGGCCCTGCCGCGTGGTGCGACAGGTGACGCCTGTGACGTACGAAATTGCTCCTGTGAGCTCAACCTCGTCATATACTCTGGCATCTAGTGATGTCGTTCACGTTAGTAGGCTCAAGACCTACTACAATGCTTCAGGCTCCGGCCTTTAGTCGCTCCGGGACGGCGCTTTCACCGCCGAGGGTAGTGCTACGGGATAGTATTTCCAATGACGAAGAGCCGAGCAGTAAGAAGACGACGACGACGATTAGAAGCTAGCGCGGGCTGTTGCTTCTTGGCCAGGCGCAGCGTATTTTCTTGTAAATATACTTGTACATAGCTTTTCGTCTGCGTCTTCCTACGTAACAATAGGATGGCAAATAGTGGGATCAGGAAATGTGTTATTTTTCTGCAAAACAAAAACTGGTGATTGTTTTACATGAGTAACTTTACCATCATGAGACTGCTGCTTGATAAATTCAGAAACCCAAGAAACAAGCCAAACAATTAATGATGCTGTCACCACACTGGGGCAAATAAATAAATGGATCTAATGGGGAAATAAATAAATCTAATGTGTGCAAGCCAGACACCTTGTGAAACAATAAATTAAAAATAATTTCAAGCTATGGCACTTGCTGCATAGATGAGAGGGGCCTCGCACTAATAGTGACAGTTACCACTGTATTTAGACGTTGAAAGTATCCATGCAGACAAGGATGATTCTTTATAGGTTTGGCGACCACTTCATGTGCCACCAACAAGTGTTATAATGCTGCACACAACCATACAAAGGATCCCACAGCAACAACTGCAGGTAAAAAGCAAAAGCAGCCAGAGTGCTGGTACATTCTGGACATGTATCTTTTAAAACTTTTAGACAAGAACAGTGTAGGAAGTTTGCGTAATAACTGCACTTATTTCGATAATTCCCCATTTTATTGGTCATTCCTTCTCTCATAGACGATGGCTACGCCTAGCTACAGCACCTCCCTCATGCAGACTCCGAAAGCAACGACGCCATGGAGGCACATGGAGGTAAAAGGCAAAAAGAAATGGGTCTAGTACTGACATTATTCCAATTTCATTGTTCTGCTTAGGTTTAAGCAACCAGCACACCTCGAACAGCCACCTTAACTGTAGGTGTGTCACCCTTGTCCCCAAGAAAGCATTTAAGCGAAAGCGACAGGCAATGAAAACAGCCATTTTTCCATGTTAACTATACTCTTTCTCTCAGATGACTTCTACACCTCGCCACGCCAGCTCACCTGTTCAGACTCCACCAACAAAGACGCACACACGTGCAGACCTGCACGTGGTGCGGACACACGTGCAAGTCAAAAGCAAGAAGCAATGGCACTAGTATTGACTTTCACTCCATTTCTTTCTTCTTGCGCTGAGGCAACAAGCACACCTCGAAAAGCCACGTCCACTGCTGGTGCACCATCAGATTGCTTATGTATATATGCATATAATAAATTTCAATAAAGTTGAATTTGATAATAAACTTATAAACCTGAAGGCAAGCGGGACATTGATACATTGCTTTTTTGAAAATTTAGTGTACGCATGCAGTATATGTTTGCAATGAAACAGACAGTAATTTGAAGCTTCCGTGAATATTTTTTCACCCTAAAATGTACGTTCATAGTCCACGATCTCAATCTTGAATCCAATAAGGTTGAACACTCACTCGTTCAAATCATCCCTAGCGGACAGTTCAATACCAGCACACTCATACATAACATATACAGTACACACAAAGACATCAGGCAAAGATTGGCAGCAATTATCAATAGGGCTACTAGCACCGCCAAGACATTCCCACTAGAATGTGCCGGAGACTTCAGTGCTCCGCATCAAGCATGGGGGTACGAACAAACTAACCGCAAGGACATTGACTTATGGCAAACTAAAGTCAATAATAACTTCACGCTTATAACAGATCCGGATTTTCAAACCAGTATCGTCAACTCCTGCTCTAGGGATACAACGCCTGACCTCTTTTTAATAAGGAATGTAGAGTCGGCCTCTTGGTACAACCTCCAAGTGGACCTTGGCAGTGATCACAATATCCTTACCACCTTCGTCAACGTGAGAAGCGGGGACCTCAAATAGTTGACTATTACAGATTGGGATTACTTTCGCAAGATTGCGAAAGAGCGAGCACAAACACATGATTCAGCACTTAGCCTAGAGCAGTGGGCTGAAGAATTAAAAGAGGATATCAGATCGGTGACGAAGAAAGCCCAGACTGAACTATCTGTCAGAAATAAACATTAAACTCTACAATAAAAGCGGCGCCAGTATCCCCAGAGTAGACACCATTGGGGTCCTAGGCATGTTCATCGAATCCAATGGCAGTAACAATGCGACACTCAAAAAGCTCGCAGCCAAGACTGAGAACGTCATCAGACTAATCAACAGAGTCTCGAATAGACGTGGGGGCTTCCAGGAAGGCAACTAGCTCAGGTTGCTCCACGCCTTCCGCATGAGTCATACAGTTTATGTGGGAGCCATGCACAATTGGTGTAACTCCGAGAAGAAACTATTAAACACGCTCATCAGAAAAAGTACCAAAAAGTACCAGGCATACTGTTACGGGTGAGCACGAACCTCCTTTTACAATTGGGAGTGCACAACACATTGAACGAGATAAAAGAGGCCCAGGAGCCAGCCCAACTGGCCCGTCTATCCTGTACCCCGGCTGGAAAGAACATCCCGACGATTCTTGGGATCAATCCTATCCTTGTGCAAGAGCGGAAATATGAAATATCAGAAGATCGAAGGAACAACATATCAGTCGCACCGTTTCTCCGTAATGTTCATCCTCAACACAACGTAGGCAGACGCAGGGCAAGAGCCCTCGCCATCCTCAAGCATACCAAAGATGATCGCTACTCGGCATGTTTTGTCGGCGCAGCCCAATATGGACAGTCGTCTAACTTCGCCATTGCTATGGTTGATCGCAACAGACAGATAGTGAATGCGGCTTCCCTGAAGTACTCAACACCAACCAGATACGAGCAGGTCGTAGTTGCTATAGCAATTCTAGGTAACAGCATCTCGTAAATATTCAGGGATTCGACACCGGCGGTGAGGTTCGTCTGAGGTTCTATCGCGGAGGAGGCTCCCAAGATGCTCAAGGAGAAGATAATCTCTCCGCCCACCATCATGTGGTTTCCGGCGCATCTCGATCCCCAACTTGACTCCTTTCATAATCTCAATGACATCGCCCACTCCCAAACGCGCGCACTAAACCACCAGGAGGGAGCAGGGTCCAGCTTAGACTCCAGGGTTCTCGAGTTACGGGACACTCTCGCCACTTTCAGCGAAATCACTAGCACTATCACCTCGGTAGGAGGACTTGTCCTGCTCCTCATAGCAAACTGGCTAGACCTTTGGCGTCGACTTTACGCATGCTTCAGAATAAGTGCTATCTAAACCTGGCCATTTTCCATACGATCATTCCAGTGGCTTTAAGCTCTACTTGCCCCGACAGCGGGGCTATTAGCAGTCTCGCCTACATGCTCTGGAGATGCCCCTCGTTACAGGGACAAAATCACATCACGGAAGAAGAATGGAGCTCTGCCATTCAGAGCTCAGAACTTTGACGTCATACGTGGGCTGTCCAGAGAGCCCACGATTCGGCGGCTAGGCTCGGCCTACCAGTACTCGCGTTGGAGCGGCCCACAGCGCTGCCCTAGGGTAAAGCTTCTCAGGTCCTTATAAATAAAGTTATTTGTCTGTCTAATTAAATATGTATGTGTTGCGTGGCCCGCAATGCTGCAGTTCATGTTGTTGCAGCTGCTTTGTCTGTTTATTTCACACTGGACTAAGCGTGTGATATCCATATGTGCCAAACGTTTATGCTTCTCTCACAAATACAATTCATATTTTATGTAGTTACCAGTGTTACAATAAAAAATAAAAGTAAATGTCTCATCGTTCAATTGTGTTTATTACGGTAATGCCTGTGATATTTAACAACAAGTTAACAACTCATCAATCCGTCATGCGAAATGATGATCTATATACATATAGAAAAAAAAGGTATGTGTGTGGAGGGGAGAAATAGGATTAGACCCGGTACGAAAAAATGTACCTAAAACGTCCTCTAAACCCATTCGTTCGAAGCACCGTAACAAAGTGTATTATGTGTAGAGTTCATACAACTAACTCTGGTACTACTATATACGCCCGGCGACGCAAGCTACATATGCCATCCCTCGCATTCACTACTGCACCGGATGCCCTTCATATTATTCTGGTTAATTGTGGCCACTGCACCAAGACGAAAGAAAGACCATGGGCGCAGGTGCCTTTAGAGTATCTCGACCTTGTCTCGCATGGTCAGGTGTCTGCGCGTGCCAGGGGAGCTATCCGTGCGAACACTCCCAAGGCGCGTACCGATCTTGACGGCACCAACCGAAGGACCACACAGCTCTGAGATTTGATCCCCCAGTGCTCCTTGAGTGGCAAAGAGATCCTGCACCGCTTGCCTTACTATTTTTTCAGGTGCTCTCCTGAGACCGTTTATTTTTTGTTACATGTGTCCTCCCAGCTGGATCAGTAATTGTAAAAAAAACGTTATAGTGCCGTGACGTGTAAAGCACCCCACAGCTTCTGAAACATACTGCGCCCGTGCGAAAATTATAGAACTCCAACGAGGAATCAGCTGACCACAGCATGGAGCAACTCATAACCTCAATGAATGACACTCTTGCAAAAGCAAACAGTGCACGTGACCGCTAAAAATCGCATCAGGCCGGAAACTTTAACAGGATCATCCTTCACTTGCATAACTGCCACCTGCACGGTCAACGTCGACCACACCCACATCATCCTATACTACAGAATGAAGAACCAACTCATAAAGCCCATACACCTCACACACACGGCTGCACGCCCCACATCACATCACACCACTACAAGACAGACGCTGCCATATAATAAAGAACCAACACTGCTACGCCACAGAACACCTGCGCAGAGAGTGAAACTGTCATTTTCTACCGGGTTCCAGAGCGCGATCATGTTTATGTGGTCTGCTTGCGCCTTCTGCCTCAGTGTTCGTGTAGCACTGAGTTATACCGCTAGCCAGGTGTTCACGTGCACAACGCGCGAAATGAGACACAACAGCTCGCGCGCAAGCCAGTCAGCAAAAGTGTGTCGCGTAGGAAATAAGCGAGAAAATAAAGAAGGCGGGGCCTGTGGCGTATGTGCCACGAACCCTCAAGCTGAGCCAGACAGAAATTTCGCTTGCGAAGGCCAGATGAGGCAAGTGGAGAGTGTCAATCGTGGCGGTGACGCTCGCCTCCTGAAAGCATTGGTTCGTGGCACTGCAATATTTGCACGTCGGCAGTTATGACGAACCAGGTTGAAAAAACATTGCGGTCGAATGCTCCCTAGACGGCACGTAGCAATTTCCAGCGTATAAGCAAATTCGCCACGTCGTCTGGATGAGACAATACGAATATGGACAGACCATTTGTCTGTCTGTAATTTGTTTGTGTTGCTGACGGCTTCGGGAGCCACATTATTCTCAAGCACAGTCGTGCCGACGCGAGATAGGTTACACGGTACTCGCGTCTTTCCGCCAATCATGCAGTTCAACCAGAATCGTAGCAACTTAGATGCAGCTTCTTGTCCAGTGCAGTCGAAGCCCGTTCATTGAGCTACGCAAGTGTGTGCATCTTTCATTTAGAAGTATCCTCGCATCCCTGGCCGATCCGCCGAAGGAAGCTCGGCCAACTTGGGCCACAGACAACCACAGACTGTGAAGATGCTTGAAACTCACTGCCTACCAAGACCACAGTCAAAGTCACATTGCTTGGCCATAGCATGGCTATTTAGCGAAGACTCTATAATTTCTTACATATGTCTTCGTGGTTGTTTCATTTTTCCACGAAAGCGCAAGCTTCACACAGTACGGGCGCATATGTAGCAGTGTTTTGATGCGTTAGCCTTCTTAGGGTACTTGAGGCAGTTTGAGGAGGCTATATACGTTTCCATATATGCTTCTAGGTATGTTTTTTTCCTAGCCATTTTCCCGCCATGCTAGGTCCCCGTGCAAGCCAACATTACTAGAACAGATTCTATTAACGTTGGTCTAGCCCATGGTCGAGTGGTTAGAGAACTGAAAAGCTGTCTGAAAGGGCAGGATTCTGAACACACCGTCGGGCCAGCTTGCGTGATTAAGTATGAGGCAAAGTATACTTTTGTGCCGCTCTTCAAAGAGCCTCTTTTTCGCCGACATAGGTCAATTTAAATGCGGGACTGGATACATACCCCCTCTTCATTTAAACAATTTCACACCAACTTGAAACATCGCGTGTCTGCATATCAGTCCGTGCTGGTATTCCGGGAACCTTTTTGTTGCCAACCTGTGTAACTGCCAGGAGGCGTATGCTGCTCTTTAGTGTACTTATGTGACGCCAACATTAGTAAATATAGGAATGTGCCACCCAACAGCGATGACAAATATCACTTAAATTTCTCTATCACTTAAAAAAGAAACATTCCTGAAGGGTAGCAACCGGACGCTTTGGTAGGCTGAAGAGTAAGAACACCGACTTTTGGACTAATCGGTTACAAATAGCAGATCACGGTCAAGCGCGCACAAACAGGGACAAAGTGAGGAGTAGGGAACAAAAGCGTTCAGTGCTGGGGAGTGTCTTGCTGTGCACAAAACAACTTTCATGCCAACGCATTAGCAAGCTTCGCCGTGTCTGCACTGCCTATGTGCAGCTGTTTAGTGAACCTCTCGCGAAATTGAGTCTCTGAGTGGGCCTCTTCGATTTTACACTTCTGGTTACCCGCGGCGTGAAGCGGCAGCGCATGGAACTTACTGCGGCGGACGCCAGATGGCGCCGCTCAACGAGGGAGAGGATATAATAAGGAAGAAGAAGCATGTGCTTGGTTCGGTGAAGCTAGGGAAACGATGGAGCATGTGTTATTACAATGTGAAGACATCTACCCAGCGGTCGATTTAGGTACTACTGAGCTCCTTGAAGCCCTTGGGTTCAGCGAGGGCAGGGGAAAAGTAAACATGTCCCCAATAGATATTAGTAAGAGGCGATTGGAAGATTTGGTGGATGTCTGACTTTCTCTTTATTCATTACTTCTCTCCACCTTGCGGATTTCCGCAGAACTACTACGTCAAACACTTGCCTTTGCTTCGTGTTGTCGACAAATTCGACTTCGCCCTGCCATCTGCTAGCTGCCTGGTTAGCTCAGGTGGTAGAGCGGCTGCCCCGGAACGGCGGTGGTCACGGGTTCGAGTCCCGGACCAGGATGCATCTTTCTTCAACTATGAAGCGTTTCTTTCGAGGAACCCGTCTGGGTTTTCTGTGTAGCAAATGCTACGTACGGGTTGATGTCTGATTTTCTCTTTTATTCATGGTGGAAGAAAAGTAGGGAAACGACAGAAAACGGAGACGTACAAAAGCAAAGTTCGCAATAACTGGTAAGAAAATTGGGTTCTGGGAGTACATGTTGTTTTTTTCCTTTATTTCTTTTTTAACCTAGGTAGGACATTTGGCAGTATAATAGCAAAAGCTTGGTGGCGCAACCCACTGCCCCGTTCCAAAGGGGACCCTCATGACATCCATCCATCGATCCATCCATCCAGGAAGGGGCTCTTTTTGAGCAAAATCCAATATGGCCGCTTTTCGCCGGTAGCATGCGCTTGTATGCGCCGTGTTTCCACTGCTGGCTATGCGACATGCCTCATTGCCTTGGGTGCCGCGTAGCTGGTGCATTCTAATTATCAGAAGACCAAAGGGCATCTACTGATGACCATACAAACAAGCCACTAGTGAGTGAGCAAGTTGTGCGACTTTAATGGCAAAAGAAAACCAGTGGGTCTTCCCGTACAAGAGCCTAAATAAAATTTGCATGTCGACATGCGCTGAAAAGCTCACAGTAACGCTCAGCTTAGTGTCACCTATTACTTCCCTTTCTACTCTGCCTTCTGGATTGGATTGGCGCAGCTCACTATGCGCTTGTGCGCACTTTTCCGGGCGCAAATTGGTGTGTGCTTGGTTTTTGCACTGGGCTTTTATTATAACCTGTATAAAGGAGATTTATTGGGGTTCGTAGTGACCGCTGGTCCTGGGATGCGCCGAGCAGTTCCCGAGCTCGAGCCTCTGCTGCGCGCTTGATGCCGCCGATGCTGCGGACTCTGTGGGCAAGTTCGTCATCTTCCTTACAATGACCCCGAGGAAATAAAGGAGCCATGCTGGCGACTTAGTTTTCTAGAAGGACGGTATAATGGTGATACGGCTTGAGTCGCTAAAGGTGAACGACTTTGCGGTTACGACGTCGCAAGTCGGACGGCAGCGTTAGCGGCTCAACCAAGTAATTAACGGGCGATGTTCTCTGGAGAATGCGGTATGACCCGTCGTACTTTGGTCGGAGTCTTGAAGCGAGCCCAGGCGTGTGGTGTCGCACCAACAACTAGACGAGAGCGCCCGGGAGAAAAGTGGTAGTCGAGTTCTGGGCATCGTGAGCGGCTTCTTGACGGTTCTGGTCGTCCGAGGTGAATCGGCGAGCCAGTTGGCGACATTACTCGGTGTGTCTGGCGGCTTGCGAGATCAGCAGGCATTCGGATAGGTCCGTCCGGTAGGGCAGAATGGTGTCAATTGTGTGCGAAGGATGACGGCTGCAAAGAAGGTAAAAGGGTGTGGATACGGTAGTGGCCTGAGTCGCGGTGTTGTAGGCGTAGGTGACACACGGAAGAAGTAGGTCCTAATTAGATTGATCGGGTGAGACATAGATGGCGAGCATGTCACCAAGAGTTCGATTAAAGTGTTCCATGGAACCGTGAGTCTGTGGGTGATAAACAGTGCATTTACGATGAAAAATACCGCATTCAGCAAGCAGTTGTTCGATGACTTCAGATAAGAAGGCACGGCCTCTGTCACTCAAATGTTCAGGTGAACCTCCATGACGAAGCAGAAAACGACGAAGTACGCAATTGGCGAACTCCTGCACTGTAGCATTTGGTAGAGCGGCAGTCTCCGCATAACGGGTTAAGTGGTCTACCGCGACGATTATCCACCTGTTGCCGGTAGCAGTCAACGGAAGTGGCGCATAGAGATCTATGCCTACGTGATCCAAGGGTCGGCATGGGCATTGTAAAGGTTGTACTTCACCGGCGGAGTTGTGCGATGGCGCTTTGCGGCGTTGGCACTCATGACAAGAGCTTTGTACATCCCGCGCCAGTAATAGCGGCGTCGAAGTCTTTTGTAGGTCTTGAAGACTCCCGCGCGGTCACAATGAGGGTCGACGTTGAACGAGGAGCCGAGCTCTGATCGCAAGTTTCTCGGAATAAAGAGTTTATGAGGTGCGTCCCTCTGGAGCATAGTTGCGTCGATATAGTAGCTGGTGTTGAATCGCAAAATGAGGAACTTGGCGCCGAAGCGTACGTTACGCCAGATATTTCGACGCATCCGAGAGAAGGTCGAGCAGAGATGCAGTCCAGGGATCATTACGCTGTGCAGCAGCGATAGTGTCAACGTCCAGAGAGGATAATGTACACTCGCAGTAGGAGTCGTCACTGGCCTTCGGGGGAATCGGCGATCGGAATAGCTCGTCAGCATCGGAGTGCTTTCGCCCGCAACGGTAAACCACGCGGATGTCATATTCTTGGATTCGCAATGCCCAGCGGGCAAGGCGGCCCGAAGGATCTTTGAGCGTCGACAGCCAACATAGTGCGTTGTGGTCGGTCACTACGTTTAACGATTGGCCGTATACATATGGGAGAAACTTGCCAAGCGTCCACACAATGGCCGAACACTCCTTTTCTGTAATGCTGTAATTGGTTTCCGCCTTGGTTAACGTGTAACTCCCGTACGCGAAGACGTATTCTGTGTGGCCAGGTTGACGCTGTGCCAACAGCGGCAACGCCTACACCGCTTGCATCGGTATGGATTTCGGTTGGGGCCTGAGAGTGAAAATGGCGAAGAATGGGTGGTTTCTTGAGAAGACGGCGCAAGGTTTTTAAGGCGTCGTCACACGCTGGAGACCATGAAGAGAGATCTCTAGCGCCACGAAGGAGCTGCGTGAGAGGCGATATAATTGACGCGAAATTTCGAACGAATCGCCGGAAGTTAGAGCAGAGGCTGATAAAACTGCGTAGCTGTTTCATAGCGGTAGGTCTTAGGAACGCAGTAACAGCACGTTGCTTCCCGGGATCCGGGCGAATGCCCTCCTATGACACGACATGGCCTAAAATTGTGAGCTGACGAGCAGCAAATCGACACTTCTTCAGGTGAAGTTGAAACCCGGCGTTGGTCAAGCAAGTGAGTACGTGCTGGAGGCGGATCAGGTGCGTAGCGAAATCAGGGGGGAACCCCACAACATCGTCAGGATAGCAAAGACAGATTTTCCATTTGAGGCCACGCAGAACACTGCCCACTGTTCTTTCGAACGTAGCAGGTGCGTTCCAAACTGTGAAAGGCATGACGGTGAATGCATAGAATCCGTCTGGTGTAACAAAGGCAGCTTTTGGGCGATCGGCCTCTGCTATATGAACCTGCCAAAAGCCTCACCGCAAATCCAGCGAAGAAAAGAACTCGGCTGCCAGCAAACAGTCCAGAGCATCGTCGATGCGTGGTAATGGGTAGACGTCCTTCAGCGTGATCTTGTTCAACCGTCAAAAATCAATACAGAAGCGGGTGGAACCGCCTTTTTTTATAACGATGACCACGGGAGAGGCCCATGGGCATTGGGAAGGTTGAATGACGACTCGACGGAGCATGTCATCGACAGGGCCTGCAATGACGCGACGTTCTGTTGTGGACACGCGATATGGTCTTTGTCGCAGCGGTGAATGAGACCTAGTGTGGATGTAATGCTCAAACGTCGATGCATGGCCAAGAGATGTTTGTGCAATGTCGAAAGAACGGCGGAAGTGCTGAAGGATTGCGAGAAGTTGAGATCGCTGCAAGTGCGTCAGATCTTCGGCGATGAATGGGCTGAACACACCAGTCCATGTTGGGTATGGTACGAAAAGGGCACTCAGCTTATGTTCGGCAGTAGAAGGCACTTCGTCGAGGACGGAGACAATTTGTGTTGAATCGACCGACCCGACGTAACCAAGACATTCGCGGCGGAGGCCTGATAGCGGCGATGACAGATGATTGGAAATGGGCATCGTGCTGACACCGGCGGCAAGGTCAAGATCTGCAAAAGGCAAAGGAAGCGCTTTGCAATGAGAGGGCATAAAGAATAATATTTGGGGTTTTACGTGCCAAAACCACTTTCTGATTATGAGGCACGCCGTAGTGGAGGACTCCGGAAATTTTGACCACCTGGGGTTCTTTAACGTGCACCTAAATCTAAGCACACGGGTGTTTTCGCATTTCGCCCCCATCGAAATGCGGCCGCCGTGGCCGGGATTCGATCCCGCGACCTCGTGCTCAGCAGCCCAACACCATAGCCACTGAGCAACCACGGCGGGTGGGGCATAAAGAAGACCATCCCGTCGGATATGGTACTACTGAAGACTGGTACGAATGCTGAAGATCACGGGGTAATACAGGTGTCTTCTTTGACGACAATTTAGGCGTCAGTATGAGCATCGACGGAGGCCAGGTCACCAACGTGGAAAAGTTCAATCTCAGCCGGAGCGCAATTGATGATGGCATTGTGGCGTGAGAGAAAATCCCATCCTAGAATAACAGCGTGGAAGCGCGATCAAAGAACTATGAATTCAATTTTGTACAAAACGTTCTGTATGGTCACACGGGCAGTACGAGCAGTGGTAGGGCAAATTGGTTGAGCACTGGCGTTCAAAACGACAATCCAGACAGTGACGCCGTCACTTTACGAAGCACACGGCAAAACCTGTCATCCATAACTGAAATAGCGGCACCGGTATCGACGAGGGCGACTGTGGCGACATTTTCGATAAACACTTCAATGACATTGGCAGGTAAAGGAGGAGGACATCGGCATGTCGGCACTTGCGCAGTTCTTGCCTCAGGAACTGCGTCGTCTAGTTTCCCTCTTCCTTAGAGACGGGTCCTCGACGCATAGGAGAAAGCGATCGGCGACGTGGAGAGGGTGATCGGAGGCGTTCGAAGCGAGGACGGCGATCAGTCTGAGAGCGAGCTGGTGATGGATCGAAGGGTCCGTAAGGCGCATTTGAATCAGGCGGAACATAGGGCGCTCGGCGATCGTCATCAAACGCCTGCGATCCGCGGCGGCAGAGCCTTGTGACATGACTGGGACACCTACATGCGAAGCATATAGGGTGATTGTCCGGCGTACACCACGGGTTAGCGACGGCAATGGTGGTCCAGGGGTTGGGAGGGAGAGGGCGGTGCACAATCTGCTGGAAGCGACGCACGGGCACTGTGAAACGGGCCATTGCAGCAACTGCAGCATAAGTGACTGGTGTAGTCACGACATCCTGCTGGTGAACAGCCGTCAGCGCTTCTGCGATCTGTTCATGGATCACGTTACG
The DNA here is from genome assembly GCF_050947875.1 of Dermacentor variabilis. NCBI lineage: Eukaryota > Metazoa > Arthropoda > Arachnida > Ixodida > Ixodidae > Dermacentor > Dermacentor variabilis. Next base: position 231,617,258 of record NC_134569.1, on the reverse strand, counting down.
CAGATGAGACGGTAAAGTGCTGACAGACTCCTGAGTGACGAACACCAGAGATAGCTGTCGTGCGACTTCTTCGCGGGCGAAATCCTTGACTTGGGTTATCAGGGAGGCTTGTTCTGGGGCCGGTGGTCAGGCTGCAGAGTGACGCCGCATTTCGTGAGGGATGTCGGCTTGTCAGAGCTCGCTGCTTACGTAATACATCATAGCTCTGGCACAAGCTGATGACGTCGCCAACAGTGCTCGGGTCCTTGGCCAGAAGCATCTGGAACGCGTCATCATCGATCCCCTACATGGTGTGCTTGATATTTTTCGCTTCCGTCATGGCAGCGTTCACGCGCCTCTACAAATCTAGCACGTCTACTATAAACCTGGTGAATGTCTCACCCGTGTCCTGTGCGCGTGTATGCAAACGCTACTCGGCTCAGAGTTTCCTGATGGCGGGTCGGTCAAATACTTCTGTAATCGACGTCTTCAACGCCGACCACGTTCGAATATCCCTCTCATGATTTCTAAACCAAAGACTGGCCACGCACGCGAGGAAGAATGATACGTAAGCCAGTTTGTCCGAGTCATTCCTTTTGTTGTGAAGGCCCACCCGTTCGTACGACGACAGCCACTCTTCAACGTCGTTATCGTCGGTTCCGCTAAAGATAGGAGTCTCCCGCTGGCGAACGGTGCCAGTGCAAGGACGGGTGGCGATGGAAGAGTCTGCTGGCCGGCGTCCGGCGTGGCGGAGGGTAGCGACCGAGAACGGAGTCCCAGGATGGTAGAATGGCGGGCAGATTGTTCTAGAAAAACCGACCACCCTGTATACGCATTGCCTCATTACCTCGAGCGCACTGGAATCTTCGAAGCTCGCTAACATAATCCTAATCCATAAGAAAGGGCACGCGAAAGACTTCAAAAATTATAGACCGATCAGCTTGCTGTCCTTCGCCTACAAATCATTTACTAAGGTAATCGGAACTACAATCAGGAACCCCTTAGCCTTCTTTCAACCAAAGGACCATGCAGTATTCCGTGAAGGCTACTCAACGATACACCATATTCACACTATCAATCAGGTGATAGAGAAACGTGTAGAATATAACCAACCCTTATATATTGTCACAGCCTAGTAGGAGACGTGAAATCCGGTGTAGAGACCGTATGAAAGCACCTCTTTTGAGCAGTCAACGCGACGTCCTTGTCGTCTCTGTTATTCTACTCTCGCCCTACTTCAACGTCGTTTTCATCGCCTGGCACATACCCGCGGCGACCATATGGGATGTGGTATTTGCTCCTCCTTTGAAAAAAAAAGGCATCGTCCCGATGCACCAACCTCCGAAGGCTCTGCATAGGCGGTGCAAAGTTGAGGTCATGAGGAAAAGTGTGTTTCATACGAAGCAGGTGCACAACCTCGGACAGATTTCGCCGGCGTTTGGAGCAGTTATGGCTGTCGGGAACAACTTCATAATTCATATCGCTGATGGGGCGCAGAACTGTATACAGGCCGAAGTATTTTCGCAGGAGCTTCTCAGACAGCCGCCGCCGACGAATCGGAGTCGAGACCCATACCTGGTCCCCGACGTTGTATGATACGGGCCTGTGCCGAAGATTGTAGTGTCGGGCATCGTATTCCTCTTGTTCTTGGATTCGGAAACGCGCAAGCTGCCTGGCTTCCTCTGCGCGTTGCGTAAACTCCTCGGTACCAGTCTCGTCGTCACCGCACTCGTGTGGCAGCATCGTGTCCAACATGGTTGTCACTTCCCGGCCCTAGAGCAGGTTGAAAGGCGTCATGCGTGTTGTCTCTTGACGAACCGTGTTATATGCAAATGTAACATATGGCAAAATCTCGTACCAGTTCTTGTGGTCGATGTGGATGTACACACTCATCATGTCTGCGAGTGTCTTATTCAAGCGGTCTGTCAGCCCATTGGTTTGGAGGTGATAAGCCGTGGCCTTTCGGTGAGTGGTACCACTTAGTCGCAAGACGGTGTCCAGAAGCGCAGCCGTGAACGCAGATCCTCTGTCTGCTATGACCACTGCGGGAGCGCCATGCCTTAGAACGACGGCTTCGATGAAAAATCGCGCTGCTTCGTTGGATAGCACCTGTTTCGTGTCGCGAGTAAGATAATCTGTGACGACGATTATCCATCTATTTCCGGCAGTAGACAGTGGAAACGGACCTAAAATGTCCATGTCAATTTGTTCGAACGGTGCTTTCGTTATCTCAACTGGATGCAGCAGTCCAGCTGGCTTGCACTTTGCGGCGCTGGCAATCGAGGCATGTCTGTATGTAGCCTTTCACGATCGATGCAAGTCTCGGCCAATAGTACTTAGCCTGATTCTCGCCAATGTGCGGGTGTAGCCCAAGTGACTAGCGGTCGGCTCATTGTGAAAGGCGAATAAGAACTTCGTCGCGAAGAGATGCGGGAATGACGAGTAGGTAGCTGCTGCCGCTAGCTGAAAAATTCTTTTTATAGAGAACGTCGTGGCGCAAGCAAAACGAAGGCCGCCCTCTCGCGAATAGCCTTGGCACGCTGCTTGTTTTCCCCTCTAAGTAATTGAAAAGAGGAACCAGTTCTGCGTCCTCGGGTTGGTGGCGTGAAACGGCGACAGTATCTAGCACGCCTAGAAAAGCCGCGTCATCATCGTCGTGCACTACAGTCTCAACAGGAGACCGAGAAAGGCAGTCGGCGTCGGTGTGTCGTTTTCCTGATTTGTAGACAACCGTGAAGTCGAACTCTCGGAGCCAAAGACTCCAATGCGCAAGCCGACCAGCTGGATCTTTTAAACTAGTCAGCCAGAAAAGTGCATGATGATCACTGACAACGGTGAAACACCGACCATACAAATATGGCCGAAATTTCAGGACGGCCCACACCAGTGCCAGACATTCTTTTTCTGTAGTGGAGTAGTTAGCCTACGCCCTTGATAGCGTCCTGCTGGCGTAAGCAATCACTCTTTCGGCGCCGTCCTGCCGCTGTACAAGCACTGTGCCGAAGCCGACATTACTAGCGTCGGTATGAAGAATCGTAGGAGCGTCGTCATCAGAATGTGCGAGCACGGGAGGCGTCTGCAGCCGTCGCCGTAGGTCGTGAAATGCCCGTTGCTGGTCTTCACCCAAAACGAAGGGGACATCTTCTCTGGTTAGATGTGTTAAGGGCCATGCGATGTGCGAAAATTCCGCAATAAAGCGTCCGTAGTAGGCACAAAGCCCCAGAAAACGTCGCACGGTCTTTTTATCTCATGGCGTTGGGTAAATAGCAACGGCAGAGATTTTATCTGGGTCAGGTCGGACACCTTCACGACTGACAACGTGACCGAGAAATTGAAGTTCCTCAAAGCCAAAATTGCACTTTTCGGGTTTTAAAGTTAGACCAGCTGAGCGTATTGCTTCAAATACCGTCTTTAGTCTCTGTAAGTTTTCCTCGAACGTGACGGAGAAAACAATCACGTCGTCGAGGTACACCAGACAGGTTTGCCATTTCAGGCCTGAGAGTACGGTGTCCATTAATCGTTCAAACGTTGCTGGCGCAGAACACAAACCGAAGGGGATCACCTGAAATTCATAAAGTCCGTCGGGTGTCACAAAAGCGGTCTTCTCACGGTCTCTCTCATCAACTTCTATTTGCCAGTAGCCGCTTTTCAAGTCCATCGACGAAAAGTAACCTGCGCTTCGTAGGCTGTCCAGTGAATCGTCGATACGCGGCAGCGGATAAACGTCTTTCTTGTGATCTGGTTGAGTTTTCGATAGTCGACGCAGAAGCGCAGGCTGCCGTCCTTCTTTTTCACCAACACGACAGGCGATGCCCAAGGACTCTTAGATGGCCGAATAACCCCGTCCTGAAGCAACGCCTTCACTTGTGTTTGTATCGCCTCGCGCTCTTTCGCTGCTGCACGATATGGATTCTGCCGATTGGTCTGGCGACGGCTTCGGTGACAATTCGGTGCTTAGTGAGCGGAGTCTGGCTGACTCCTGACGTGGATGAAAAGCAGCTCTTCAACTCATCGATGAGCTCAAGAAGGCTACTGCGTTCGACGGGTGACAAGGTGGGACTGATATCAACCACAGGGGCAGGCATAGCCACGGTGGACGTCGCGTGCTCCACTGAGAGGCAGTCTTGTATTGAGGTAAATTCGTCGAAGTAAGCAACAGCCGTGCCTTTAACAATGTGTCGACGTTCCTTGGCAAAATTCGTCAGCAGGAGTTCAGCACGTCCGTTGTGTATGTTACTCACTGCCCTGGCGATGGACACGCCTTGACTCAGTACCAGGGCGTCGATGTGTTCGGCGACGCCAGTCCCTGTGTTCAGCTGTCGCAGATAATAGGTACGAGGGAACAGCTTCGCGGCGGAAGCGTGACGTCGTCGTCGGAGATACGTAAGGGGGGTCGCTGGTGCTCCGCGGGGTCAACCGTCTGAGCGCGTAGAAAATGTGACGACGAGGTCACGGACATCAGTCACTGCACCGTACTCTCTCAAGAAATCCATGCCCAATATAAATTCCTTGCAGTACTCAAAGAGAATGACGAGGGTGGCGACGAAGGTTGCACCGGCGATTACTGTTTTGGCTGTGCATTTTCCGACCGGCGTCATCAACTGGCCGTCGGCAGTTCTGATGTTGGGCACGGTCCACGGCGTCTTCACTTTTCTCAGCCTGTCGACCAGCTTTTGACTTATTATCGAAAAATGGGAACCAGGATCGACAAGAGCGGCCACTTGGTGGCCGTCAATGCAAACGACAAAATAAGCGCTGAGGGCATCGGTTACAGGGGGTGTGGTTGGAGTCGTCGGTCGTCGGTGATGGGGGCTCTTGGAAGACTAGACGGTTTGCAACCTCACCCCCGGAGGTCGCTGCCTCTAGTTTCCCCGGCGCGGACTAGGGGACCTGCCCCTAGAAGCGTCAGAAAAATCTCGACGGGTAGGTGGGGTCGGAGAAGGGGAAAGCGATCGATGCGTCGCTGAACCTTCCGACCGAAAGTTTGCAGAATTTTCGTCGCAGGTGCGCGCAGCGCCAAACACAGGGTAATTGCAGTTGGGAAACCTTGGATACGCGGTTGCGCGGTAGTGGCACGCGCGATAAACGCGTCCTGCTTCGCCGCAATGAAAGCACAGCGGCCGGTGATCAGCGGTGCGGCACAAAGCGGTCTTTGGAAGCGGGTACCCGACAGGGGATTCGCCGTAAGACCGAGGCGTAGCGATCGGCTGGCGGCGATACGGGATAGCTGGCGGCGGCTGTGACTCGAAAATAGGGCGTTGGGGGTGGCGGTGATGGCTGCGCCGTAGTGGTTGACGGTGTAGTGGTTGACAGCGTAGTGGTTTACAGCTTCCGCGTAAGTTAGTCCTCGCGGCACCGCCTGGCACTCGGGCGACGAAAAGACCTGTCGAACTTCCTACCGAACGACATCAGCGACAGAAGCCACCGCTGGTGCCATAGGACAAATCCCGAGCTGTCGGATCTCCTCTCGCACGATCTATCGGATGACCTCACGCAGAGACGTGCCGCAGCTCTATTCTGCAGGTGAAATTGAAGTATTCACCGGTGAGTTCGTGCGATCATATTGGCGGTGCCGTTGCTTTAGTGCCCGTTCTATAGCGGTAGCCTCCTTGGGGAATTCGGCCACTGTCGTCGGTGGGTTGCTCACGAGTCCGGCAAACAGTTCCTCCTTCACTCCGCGCAAGAGATACCGTAATTTATTTTCTTCGGCCATCTTAGGGTCTGCTCTGCGGAAAAGGCGGGTCATATCTTCCGCAAACATGGCAACACTTTCGTTTGGTTTCTGGATACGGGATTCGAGCATTCGCTGCGCGTTGTCTCTTCTGTCGCTACTAGTGAATGTGTCTAGCAGCTGGGTGTGGAAGGCCTCCCATGTGGTCAAACTTCTCTCCTGGTTCGCAAACCACGTCCGCGCACTGTCTTGAAGCGCAAAATAGACATTAGCCAGATTTTGCTGGGAGCCCTAGTCATTATAACTGGCGACACGCTCAAATTGGTCTAGCCAATCCTGGGCATCTTCAAAAGCGTCAATATGGAAACTTTCTGGTATCTTAGGATTCTGCAGCATCACCTGCGATGGAATTGCAGTAGCCATAGCGGAAGTAGGTAGACGCGTTCCAGCAGGGTCCTCCAAAGGGTTGAACTCAGGCATGAGGCCTTGCAGGCGGCGACTGTATCGGTGAACAGAAGTTTCGACGAACGAAGGTGGTTCTGCGGTCGACGGATGGCTCAGCGAAGGGGTGCCGAGCATGAGGCAATCCTACACAGCACCTCCATCAGTGTTGCAGCCTAGTAGGAGACGGGACAACCGGTGTAGAGACCGTATGAAAGCACTTCTTTTGAGCAGTCAACGCGACGTCGTTGTCGTCTCTGTTTTTCTTCTCTCGCGCTACTTCAACGTCGTTTTCATTGCCTGGCACATACCCGCGGCGACCGTATAGGATGTGGCATTATACATTTCATTGATTACGAAAAAGCGTTTCATTCAGTCGAAACATCAGCAGTCATGGAGGCATTACGGATTGAAGATGTAGACGAGGCGTATGTAAAAATACTGAAAGATATCTACAGCGCCTCCACAGCCGCTGTAGTCCTCCATAAAGCAAGCAACCAAATCCCGATAAAGAAGGCGTCAGGCAGGGGCACACCGTCTCTCCAATGCTTTTCACAGCACGTTTACATGAGGTATTCAGACACCTGGATAGGGAAGAATTGGGGATAAGAGTTAATTGAGAATACCTTAGTAACCTGCGATTCGCTGATGATATTGGCTTGCTTAGTAACTCAGGGGCCAACTGCAATGCGTTCTCACTGACCTGGAGAGGCAAAGAAGAAGGGGGGGTCTAAAAAATAAGCTGAAGAAAACTAAGGTAATGTTTAACAGTCTCAGAAATGAACAGCAGTTTACCATAGGTAGCGAGGCACTCGAAGTGGTAAGGGAATACATCTACTTAGGGCAAGTAGTGACCACGGATCGGGACCATGAGACTAAAATAACCAGAAGAATAAGAATGGGCTGGGGTGCGTTTGGCAGGCATTCTCAAATCATGAACAGCGGGTTGCCATTATTCCTCAAGAGAAAAGTGTATAACAGCTGTATTTTACCGGTACACACGTACGGGACAGGAACCTGAAGACTTACGATAAGGGTTCTGCTTAAATTGAGGACGACGCAACGAGCTATAGGAAGAAGAATGATGGGTGTAACGTTAAGGGATAGGAAAAGCGCCGATTCGGTGAGGGAACAAACTCAAGTTAATGACATCTTAGTTGCAATCAAGAAAAAGAAATGGGCATGGGCAGGACATGTGATGAGGAGGGAAGATAACCGATGGTCATTAAGGGTTACGGAATGGATTGCGATGGAAGGGAAGCATAGCAGGGGGCGGCAAAAAGTTAGGTGGAAGGATGAAGTTAAGAAGTTTGCAGGTACAACTTGGCCACAATCAGTTCGTGACCGGGGTAGTTGGAGAAGTGTGGGAAGTATATGAAAAGCACAAATTGTCCGACTAAACAAAAGTCCGCAGTACGGATACGAAAGGCTATACCAAAAACAACTATAGTAACAACACACAATCGTTATGAGGCTCTTGCAGAAGGGCCAGAGATGCTCTTGGGAGAAGGAGAAAAAGCCCCAGAAACGCAACTCTATTCTTCTGTTCTTAAATGTGGCAAGCAGTCGCAGACAAAGAAACAGAAATTACCGGAACCTCTGTGTCAGTCGGAAGATGACCATGATGACATTGACGCTCGGGTTGACGCACTGGCCAGAGAGATTGAGCGACTGCACAAACCTAAAGAATTGGTAATACTGCGTCGTCAGAAAACAGGACCAACACGTGACGCATCAACCACTGCGAATGCCACCGTTACGCCTGGATCCCGTTCGGCACAACAGGTCAACCAAGCTGTTTGGACAGCAGTTTTAGATCAACTTGCTCAACTAACGTTGCTCATTCAGAATTGCCTGCATCATGGCCAATTCTCTGCAGCAGCTGTCACAGGATGGAATTCTATAGTGGAATTGTCGAGGCTTAAGCTCCAAGTTAGGAGAAATTAAAACCAAGCTTCAATACAATAAGCTACATGTAGGGGCACTGCTTATTCAAGAGCATAATAAGCTATGCTCCCTGTCGAATTTTAATGGGTATCATAACCCATCTATTAGAGATAGACGTGCAACTACAATGGCTTCAGCTCCGGTAAAAGCTGCAGTTTATATATCATCGCATATTGCTCACACAGTGATTGATCTGGAGCCATGGTGTAGTAATAATGAACAAGTTGTCACGGTCCTGACACGACCAGCGAAGACTCCTGCAATTCTAGTGTCATTCTACGCCAGACCACAGCGCACACGTTTGACCCTAAGGTGGATAGCCCATCTCCGGTCTACGGACCCGGGAATTCCTATTCTCGTGGGTGGAGACTTCGATGCCCCACATACAGAATGGGGGTACAAGTACAACTCCCGAAGAGGATACCAAGGTAAAAACATCATAAGCGATGCCACTTTTTCACTGTTGAACCATCACGCTGTGGCTACCTGTGCTGTACCCGCAGTATCTAGAACAAACGCTCCAGACCTCACGTGGTGGTTGGGTCCTGGAATGCTGCAGTGGCGGGTGGAACCAGATTTATGGGGCAGGGATTATATGCCAATATATATTGGTTAGCACAGAAGGTGCACAATGAAAATTTGACGACGAGTAACAGTCACGCATTGGGATAAGTTTCGGGAATCATCGATTGATAAGGTACCCTCAGAGCCCTCAGAAATTCTTCCCGCTTTGCAAGAACTGCTACGAAGGAACACCACTGTAACAACAGCTGACGAGGAATAACCTCAACCGGACCTCGACCTTTCGCAACTTTGGGCAAAGCAACGTCAGCCAGAAGTGTATGCGTCCAGAAATCCCGTTGCACCAGGTAGCCGTGCACGTGCTAACCATATAGCAGCGAAGGCGCGTCGGCACGAAAAGCAGCTTTCTCGACGACGATGGCATGAGTGGTGCGAAAATCTTGGATCAGGCATTGGAAACAAAGCACTTGCAGCAAAAGCAGCTGGAGCTCGTACTGATGTAGCTCGACGGTTGGTGCGTGTAGTCTTGCAGCCACGAATCTTATATCAGGCACAATTTCAACGGCTTACTTTGGCACAGCTTGCACAGTTGGAGACGATTAATTGCGATGCTATACGCACAATCACAGCACTGTCCCGCATTACTCCGACACCAAACTTACAAGAACATCACAATTGCAAAGCTAATTTTGCAACGTGAAAAAGCACGTGAAGTAAAAATGCAACTTATTGCGGCTGTCGCTGCGTTGCATGTTCATTTTCAACGCGGCTCTCGGATTGACAATCAGCCCTATCCAATGCCTCCCTGGGAATTCACCAGCATAATAAATAATAAGCCAACGAAGTTATGGCGCAGCGATACAATAGGTATTCTTGACGAATAAAATATCGTCGATGCATCATGCGCTAACACCTGAAAAGTCTATACGGATGCTGCCATTCTCCGAGACGGCGGAAGTACATCATTCCTGAGTACTACGCTTAATTTCATCAGCGGCCACGAGCGCTATTTATCTATTGAAGCCAGCGCTCTAGTAATGGAACTTCAAGCCATCCATGACGCTGTGCAAGATGCGACATCTAAGCTGCCTACCATCAAGCAACTAAATATCTTCACTGATTCTGAAGCGGCTATTCAGGAACTCAAGAAGGTGGATAAGGCGTTGGAAATCTGCGAGACAATACACACTATGAATAGTAAAACAGCTACTTGCGTCAAGGTACATTGCATTCAAGGCCATTCAGGGAACCCTCACAACATTACAGCTGACCAACAGGCACACTGCCCTCCTAATCCTGATCTTCCGCCTATTCACCTCCCATCTCAACCCCTTAGCTCGCTCCGAGCCCGTAAAAATTTTCTCCGGCAGGACACACGCCTTACGGCGTGTGTCCTGCCGGAGCGTGTGTATTCAAGGCGTGTGTCATGCCTAAAGGGCAAGTCTTTATCGCAATAAGAAAGTATGGGAGGGGCCGTTGCCCTGCAGTGGACGTAACCATGCTGATTATGATAATGAAGTGGTAATTACAAGGCATTGTTAGACATGGTGGTCCTAACATAGTCATCAGTAGTCATTTCACTCATTAGTAGTCATTACTGGTTATTCCTAAGCGGTTTTACTACTTCCTAATGAATGAATAAATGACTTACAAGTTGTCGTTAGACATATTGTTCGTTTTTTTAATTGTTAGCAGTTATTATTAGTCGTTTTAGTCATTACTACTAATTACTAGACATATCTAGTCATTTCTAATCAATGGTGGTCATTACAAGCCATCGTGAGTCATTGGTAATATTGGAGTTATTAGCAGTCATTACAAGTCATTAGTACTCTTTGCCCTTATTATCCTCTCCCAATCACTATTATAACGTTATCATGCACCAACCTTCACTATCAATTATTTTCATTCTTTAATCTGTTATTAATCTGTCTTCGTATGGTGAGTGACGCTTCGGCGGACACTCCGGCGGTCAGGTTTGCTGACAGAAATTTCACCAGGAACCGAGAAAGGCTTTCCCCTTAAAAAAAATCAATGTGACGTCACGACAAAAAAACCGATCCGCGACTTGTACAACGCCAGTCAGAACCTTGCTGCTTGCTACCCTACATGAAGACTTTCCTACGCTTGTTAGAAGTCACCGTTCGGCTATACCCAGTGTGAAGGTACATCACAAAGTAAAGGAAAATGAAGCCTAGTTTTCTGACCCTTTGCTTTTGTATGAATGTTTTCTGTCATTGCTGTGCCGCGCTTACATACACAGTACACCCGCGGCACAGCACTACCGCGCTAACTAACGCTCACTTCCTCTTTCTATGTAAGCGCGAGCAACGAGCGATTTGTTGAAAGCCCAGTGCAGAAAGCAGGTGCACACCAAGCTGTGCACGGAAATGCGAGCACAAATACGTAGCGAGCCGCGCCGATTCAATCCTGAGGAAAGGGAAGGAGCGACAAGCGATCTTATAAAAGCCCAGTGCAAAAACCAGGCACACACCAATCTGCGCCCGGAAAAGCGCTCACAAGCGCATAGCGAGCCGCGCCAATCCAATCCAGAAGGCAGAGTAGGAAAGGAAGTAATAGGTGACACTAAGCTCAGCGCTACCCTGAGCTTTTCAGCGCATCTCGACTTGGAAATTTTATTTATGCTCTTGTACGAGAAGGCGCACTGCTTTTCTTCCGCCAATAAATTCGCACAACTTGTTCCCTCACTTGTGGCTTGTTTGTATGGTCATCGGTAGAGGCCGTTTGGTCTTGTGGTAATTAGAATGCACCAGCTACGCGGCACCCAAGGCAATGAGGCATGTCGCATAGCCAGCAGTGGAAACACGGCGCATACCAGCGCACGAAACGGCGAAAAGCGGCCATATTGGATTTTGCTCTAAAAAAACCATTCCTGGATGGTTGGATGGATGGATGTCATGAGGCTCCCCTTTGGAACGGGCGGTGGGTTGCGCCACCAAGCTTTTGCTATTATGCTGCCAAATGTCCTACCTAGGTTAAAAAAGAAATAAAGGAAAAAACAACATGTACTCCCACAAACCAATTTTTTTTACCAGCTATTGCGAACTTTGCTTTTGTACGTCTCCGTTTTCTGTCGTTTCCCCACTTTTCTTCCACCAATCTTCCAATCGCCTCTTACTGATATCTATTGGGGACATGTTTACTTTTCTCCTGCCCTCGCTGAACCCAAGAGCTTCAAGGAGCCCAGTAGTGCCTAAATCGACCGCCGGGCAGATGTCTTCACATTGTAATAACACATGATCCATCGTTTCCCTAGCTTTACCGAACCGAGCACATGCGTCTTCTACCTTCTTATATCCTCTCCCTCGTTGAGGAGCGCCATCTGGCGTCCGCCGCGGTAAGTTCCATGCGCTGCTGCTTCACTCCGCGGGTAACCAGAAGTGTAAAATCGAAAAGGCCCACTCAGAGACTCAATTTCGCGAGAGGTTCACTAAACAGCAGCACATAGGCAGTGCACACATGGCGAAGCTTGCTAATGCGTTGGCAGAAAAGTTGTTTCGTGCACATCAAGACACTCCCCATGCATTCGCGGCCCAGCACTAAGCGCTTGTGTTCCCTACTCCTCACTTTGTCCCTGTTTGTGCGCGCTTGACCGTGATCTCCTACTTGTAACCAACTAGCCCAAAAGTCGGTGTTCTTACTCTTCAGCGTACCAATGCGTCCGGTTGCTGCCCTCGAGGAATGATTCTGACGTGGGTTAGATACGGCTCCTCATCACAGAAATTGAAGTGATATTTGTATCACTGTAGGGTGACACATACCTATATTTACTCATGCTGGCGTCACATAAGTTCACTAAAGAGTAGCATACGCCTCCAGACAGTTACGCAAGTTGGCATCAAAGAGGCTACCGGAAGATATCAGCACGGACTGATATGCAGACATGCGATGTTCCAAGTTGGGGTGAAATTGTTTAATTGGAGAGGGGTATGTATCCAGTCCTGCATTTAAATTGACAAATGTAGGCGAAAAAGAGGGTCTTTGAACAGCACATAAGTACACTTTGCCTCATACTTAGTGACGCATGTTGGTCCGACGGTGGGTTCAGAATCCTGCCCTTTCAGGCAGCTGCTCAGTGCTCTAACCACTCGACCATAGTCTAGACCAACGTTACTAGAATCTGTTCTAGTAATGTCGGCTTGCACGGGGACCTAGCATGGCGGGAAATTGGCAAGACAGAAAAAAAAACATACATAGAAACATATATTTAAACGTACATAGCCTCCTCAAACTGCCTCAAGTACCCTAAGAAGGCTAACGCACCAAAACACTGCTACAAATGCGCCCGTACTGTGTGAAGCTTGCGCTTTTGTGGAAAAATGAAACAATCACGAAGACATATATAAGAAATCATAGAGTGTTCGCTAAATAGCCATGCTGTGGCCAAGCAATGTGACTTTGACTGTGGTCTTGGTAGGCAGTGAGTTTCAAGCATCTTCACTGCCGGTGGTTGTTTGTGGCCCAAGTTGGCCGACCATCCTGCGGCAGATCGGCCAGGGATGCGAGGATGCTTTAAAAGAAAGATGCGCGCGTTTGGGCAGCACACTGGAGGCTTGCAGGGGCCTCGACCGTACTGGACAAGTAGCGGCATCTAAGGGGCTACGATCTGGCTGAACTGCATGATTGGCGGATAGACGCGAGTACCGTGTAACCTCTCTTGCGTCGGCGGGATTGTGATTGAGAATACTGTGGGTCCCGAAGAGCAACACAAACCCATTAATCTGTCCATCATCGTATTGTCTCATCCAGGCCACGCGGCGAATTTTGCTTATACGCTGGAAATTGTTACGTGCCCTCTAGGGAGCATTAGCCCGCAATATTTCTCAAACTGGTTCACTTTATTTGCCGACATAGAAATATTTCAGTACCACGAACCAATGCTTTTAGGAGGTGAGCGTCACCGCTAGGATTGACACTCATCATTGATTGAATTTCATTCTGGCGCCGCTTGAGGATCGCGTGACACACACGTCCAGCCTTCTTTATTTTCTCGCTTTTTTCCTACGCGACGCATTTTCGCTGACGGGCTTGCGCCCGATCTATTATGTCTCATTTCGCGCTCTGGGCACGTGAACACCTGACTAGAGGTATATGTTAGTGCTACAGGAACACTGAGGAAGACGGAGCAAGCAGACCACATAACATTATCGCGCTCTGGAACCCGGTAGAAAATGACAGTTTAACTCTCTGCGCAGGTGTTCTGTGGCGTAGCCGTGTTGGTTCCTTATTCTATGGCGCCGTCTCGCTTGTTTAACTTAATTAATTATGGAGTTTTACGTGCCAAAATCACTTTCTGGTTATGAGGCACGCCGTAGTGAAGGACTCCGGAAATTTTGACCACCTGGGGTTCTTTAACGTGCACCTAAATCTAAGTACACGGGCGTTTTCGCATTCCGCCCCCATGGAAATGCGGCCGCCGTGGCCGAGATTCGATCCCGCGACCTCGTGCTCAGCAGCCCAACACCATAGCCACTGAGCAACCACGGCAGGTCCGTCTCGCTTGTAGTGGTGTGATGTAGTGTGCGTGCAGCCGTGTGTGTGAGGTGTATGACCTTTATAAGTTTGTTCTTTATTCTGTAGTATGGCATGATGTGGGTGTGGTCGACGTTGACCATGCAGCTGGTAGTTATGCAACTGATAGATGATCCTGTTAAAGTTTCCGGCCTGATGCGATTTTTAGCGTTCACGCGCACTGTTTGCTTTTGCAAGAGTGTCATTCATTGAGTTACTCCATGCTTTGGTCAGCTGATTCCTCGTTGGCGTTCCATAATTCTTGCGCGGGCGCAGTATGTTTCAGAAGGTGTGGGGTGCTTTACACGTCACGACGATATACCGTTTTTTTTTTTACTTTTACTGATACAGCTGGATGGCACATGTAACAAAAAAAAACGGTCTCAGGAGAACACCTGAATTTATAGTGAACCAGGCGGTGCAGGATCTCTTCGGCACGCAAGGAGCACTGGGGGATCAAATCTCTAACCTGGGTGGTCCGTCGGTTGGGGCCGCAAGATCGGTATGTGCCAGGAGAGTGTTCAGACGGATGGCACCCTTGGCACGCGCAGCGGTGTCTCGCAAGGTCGAGATACTTTAAAGGCACCTGCGCCCATGGTCTTTCTATTGTCTCAGTGTAGTGGCCACGATTAACCAGAATAATATGGAGGGCATCCGGTGCATTAGCGAATGCCAGGGATGGGATATGTAGCTCATGTCGCCGGGCGTATGTAGTAGCACAAGTGTTAGTTGTATGAACTCCACGCATAATACTCTTTCTTACGGTACTTCGAACTAATGGCTCTAGATGACCCTGTAGGTAAATTTTTTCGTTCCATGTCTAATCATATTTTCCCTCCCCACCCCACACACACTTTTTCTCTATGTATATATATAATCATTTCGCATGACGGATTGACGAGTTCAAGTTAACATCTTGTCAATAAATGTTATAGGCGTTACCACATTAAACACAATTCAACGATGAGATTGTATACTTTTATTTTTATTGTAACACTGAGAACTACATAAAGTCTCATTTTGTATTTGTGAGAGAAGCATAAACGTTTTGCACGTGTGGATATCACAAGCTTAGTCTAGTGTGCAATAAACAGACATAGCTGCTGCAACCACATGAACTGCAGCATTGAATGCCACACAACACATACATATCTCAACAGACAGACAGACAAATAACTTTATTTATAAGGTCCTGAGAAGCTTTGCCCTACGGCAGAGCTGCGGGCCGCTCCCACGTGCGTACTGGTAGGCCAAGCCTAGCCGCCGCAATGTGGCCTCTCTGGACAGCCCACGTATGAGGTGAAAGTTCTCAACTCTGGATGGCAGAGCTCCATTCATCCGTGATGTGATTGGTCGCTGTATCGAGGGGCATCGCCAGAGCATGTGGGCGAGATTGCTAACAGCACCACAGTCGGGGCAAGTAGAGCTAAACGCCTCTGGAATGACCGAATGGAAAGCAGCCAGGTTTGGGTAGCACTTAGTCTGCAGCAAGCGTAAAGTCGACGCCAGAGGTCTCGCCAGTTTGCTGTGAGGAGGAGGAGAAGTCTTCCTACCCAGGAGATAGTACTTGTGATTTCGCTGAAAGTGCTGAGAGTGTCCTGAAACTCTACAGCCCCAGAGTCTGAGCTCGACCCTGCTCCCACGCGGTGGGTTAGTGCGCGCGTTTGGGAGTGGGCGATGTCATTGAGATTGTGAAAGGAGTCAACTTGGGGGTCGAGATGCGCCGCAAACCGCATGATGATGGGCGTAGAGATTATCTTGTTCTTGAGCATCTTATGAGCCTCCTCCGCAATGGATCCTCAGGCGAACCTGACCGCCGGTCTCGAATCCCTGAATAATTGCGAGAGGCTGTTACCTAGAAGTGCTATAGCAACTGCGACCTGCTCCTATCTGGTTGGTGTTGAGCACTTTAGGGAAGCCGCCTTCACTATATGTCCGTTGTAATCAACGATAGCAATGGCGAAGTTAGACGACTGTCCATATTCGACTGAGCCGACGAAACATGCCGAGTAGGGATCATTTTTGGTATGCTTCAGGAGGGCAAGGGCTCTTGCCCTGCGTCTGCCTACGTTGTGTTGAGGATGAACATTACGGGGAAACGGTGCGACTCGTAGGTTCTTGCTTTGATTTGAGATTTCATATTTCCGCTCTTCCATGAGGATAGGGTTGATCCCAAGAACGGCCGGCATCTTCTTTGCAGCCGCCGTACAGGATAGACGGGCTAGTTGGACTGACTCCTGGTCCTCGATTATCGCGTCCAATGTTTTGTGCACTGCTAGTTGCATAAGTAGGTCCATGCTTACCCGTAACGGAATGTCTCGTACTTTTTTGATACTTTTTCTGATGAGCGTGTTTAATAATTTCTTCTCGAAGTTATACCTATTGTGCATGGCTGCCACTTAAACTATATTACCCATGAGGAAGGCGTGGAGCAAGCTGAGGAGGTTGCGTCCCTGAAGGCCTCCACACCAATTCGAGACTCTGTTGATTAGTCTGATCACGTTCTCAGTCTTGGATGTGAGCTTTTTGAGCGTCGTATTGTTACTTCCACTGGATTCTATGAACATGCCGAGAACTGGAAGGGTGTCTGCTCTGGCGATAGTAGAGCCGCTTTAAGTGTAGAGTTTGATGTTTGTTTCAGACAACGGTTTCCAGCCTCTAGGTTTGAGACCTCTTCTGACTGGCCTGTAAAGCAGGAACTCAGACTATCTAGTCGAGTATCTAAGCCCCGTATTTTCCACGTACATCTCTGTTTGATCTACAGCCTCCTGTAAGCCTAACTCAACAGCTCCTTCGCTTCCTTCGGTGCACCAGATTGTGATGTCATCAGCGTAGAGTGTATGATTGATCCATTCTATATTTGAGAGCCTTTGTGATGGGTTCTTTATGGCAATGTTCAAAAGCAGTGGTGAGACTACCGCTCCTTGTTGCATGCCTCTGGGGCCCAACCTGTAGTTGTCGGACTTGTGGTCACCGATTTGGAGCATGGCCTTGCGATCTCTGAGGAACGGCGTCTCCAAATTAAGCTCCGAGATGGAGTTCAGACTGTGAGCATGGGATACATTGTCAAAGGCTTTCTTCAGGTCAAGGCCTAAGATGCCTCTTATATCTCTTGCGGTGTTGTCAAGGAGTTGACACTTGATGATCTTCACCACATCCTGCGTTCACAGGACCGGACGAAAGCCGATGATGTTCGGAAACAATCCTTGCTTTTCGATGTGCTTGGAAATGCGATTGTGTGTGACATGTTCCGCCACTTTCCACACGTAGGACGTGAGGAAAATGGTGCTGAGGTTTGAGATATTCTTGGGTCTTACAGGATAAGGAATGAGGATGACTGAGGCCATTCTCCAGGAGTCCGGGACAACCCCTTGTTCCCATATTCCATTGATCTCCTCGGTCAACCATTCTATGAAGCCGTCGTCCAGGCTTTTGAGGATGCCATCAGGACCAGGGGCCGACTTGCCATTTAGATTCTGGAGGGCCACCCTTACTTCGAATGCCTTGAAGGGTTTATCTAGCTCGGGGCAAAATGAGCCTTTTTAGGTCGGGCAATCTTTGTCACTAGAGTTGCTCAGTGGCAGATACTTGCGAGCGATTCTTTCGAGTATGGTCTTTACAGTCTCTGATTGTGATGCCTCGTGTAGAACCTTCGCTATCACTTGTCATTGGTTTGACTTTGTAAAGGTATCATAGAGAAGATGCCTAGAAGTTACATTTAGCTTCAACTCTCATTTGAGTATCCACGGATTGCCGACCTCATCCTACTGTTGTCTGCCCACGGTTTGGCAGTGATCAGACAAGTAAGCTAAGGTTTAGTGATTTACACAGCCAATAACACGTACAGCTGCTCAGATATAGCTGTCACTATCACTGCATCACTTTTTGGACGAAACTGCGATTTTTTAGTGTTATAAGCTCGTTTTACATAGCTATGCTGACGTAGAGAATAGGAGAATTCCTTTTATCTTTGTACGAAGTTGAAATCACTACAACCTATTTGCTGAGAACTGTTAGCTCAGCGATTTGTATTAAGCCACAAGGAAGCAAAGTTGCTGTCAGAACCTGCAGATTGCTGTTAAAAGTGTACGTTGTTAACATGCACATGGTGGACAGCATTTTTTGTACGTATTTCAAGTACGTTTTTATTGCATACTTTACAGCCACGTTGTATTCCTGCCATCAGCCTGGAGTAACTTTGGGTCGACATCATTCGTCGTTGATGATCAGCGCAGAATTAAACAAACCCATGGAAATTTGCTTTCATACATCCGATCTTAACAGGGCATTTTCCTATCTGCGACAGCTGGAACTGGTCGTGCGGGATGACTAGTCTATTGTGTAGCGTACCCGTGATCTCTTGTGTCCTGCATCCGCAGCCGTGAATGAAAGGCTGCACCCAGCATGTGGTAACTTCCTTATGGGCCGATGTACCTGTGAACTCTGGGTTAAGTTTTGTCTTTGTGACTGTTCAAGCAAGTTCAGAAAATGCTCCACTAAATCTTATAGTACATGAGAACTGCAATTTACTTGTCTGCAACCGTTGAGCCAGCCTGCAGTGAGCCATAGTAAAATGTTTAGTCGCCAAGATACCTGTGATCATTGAAGAAGGATTTGTATCTGCTGCCATGGAAGAACAGCCTCGCTCTAATTCTGGTAAACTCAATCGAGGCTGTCTGATACCTGTGAATATTTAGGGTAAACCTGTGTTTCTGTGTGGCCGCTGAAGCAAACCCACAAAAATCCTCTGTTAGATTTTGGTACAGGTGAACTCTTACAATGCGGTTTTTTGGCTATGACTGCTCAAGCGAGCATGCTGCTAGCCTTTCGTTAACTATGTAATCGCCAAGGTCCCTGTGACGGCTTTGGCAATATTTGCCTGTGACCACAAAAATGTTGCATTCAGCTTCTGTTTTGCTTGCTTACCGGCCTTCCAGCCTGTGAGCACTTATGGTGAATTTGTGTTTGTGACCACTGAAGTGCAGCAAGTACCTTGTACCTTCTATCACATGTGAAATCAGTTTTCTTTTGTGCCGAAGCAAGTGTCTTTTAAATACTTTTGTATCTGTGAATTCTGCAGTAATATTCGTGTTGGCAACGGCTTATGTGATACTTTAGTAATTATATAAATGCCCAGTGTATCTATTAAATCTTAAGTAATTTTACTGTGTGCGACCACTGAAGCAGGCCCTCGCAAAGTGTGGAATAGCTTCCTTCATGGCTAGGATACATATAAACTTTCCAATAAATATTGCATTCATGTGCCTGCGACCGTTGAAGTGAACCAAGCCGCGGTAGCCCTCCTACTAAATTATTTTATACCCGCCACCCTTGGAGATGGATTTTTAAAGTTCTTTTACTGGTCGAGGTGCACCTGCAAATTATTAGCTCAACTAGAATGGTCTCATCACTACACAAAGGTGTCTATGTATGCTCTAGTGACCGGTACCAAAACTTGTTATGAATGGATAGCGCATTTGCTCGATATATGGACGATCATAAAGCAGCTGTTTGTGCATATATATATGACCACTGAACTAGTCTCAAATAATTTCATGAATGCCTGATGTAGTTGTGACATCTTTAGCATAACTCATGTTAATGTGTGTAACTACTCAATACGGCCTAGGGAAAGGCCCTGCCAACTTAAAGTGGCGAGCTATCTGAAGTCTTCAGGAAATTTTGCTTTAGTGTGGCTGCGACCGCGGAAGTGAGCCCGCAGCAAGCCTTATGATACCTTCCGTGGTGGTCCTACTGTGAATTCTAAAATTTTCTTGCTACACAAAGTGCACTTGTAAACAGTTTATTTTTTTGCGCACTTTTACTAACCATAGCGCACCATAAATACCTCCTGATGGCTGACCTTGTATGGTGAAAATATTGAGTTTCATTTGTTTGCATTGATGTGCTTTACTAAAAGCTACTGAGTGCATTTGAGAGTTGAACTCCTGATATTCCTGCAGCTGTATTGTTAAAATATATGCCCTATTTTTAATGAGATTGCGAAATGATTCAGCAGCCTGCAAAACTTGGTTCTACAGCTTCGTTCATGTTAGTAAAGAAAGTATAGCTTGCATGTCTATATGTTTTGAATAAATTAATTTTTATCAAGGCATATGTAACGTATTAGCTGAGCTGCACAGCAGGCTTCTTTTAACCTGCTTTGTGATTCGGTAAGCTGTATTCCTGGCCTGTCTCCTGGTGCTTCAGCTTTTACATGACAAAAATGTTTGGTCACCTCATTGTACAATTGTGATGGATCTTCAAGAGCCACGCAGTTACTTTTCATCATTGCTCCACGAACTATCACAAAACCAGGCAAAGCTTACCTTCTTAATGGTATGTAATATGCAACAGGCTTGCTGCAGTGCTAGGGGACGTTCTGAGGAACGTCCAAATTATAGTAATTTAAAATCAATATGGATGGCCTGGGGATATCCTAAATCCATAACCAAATGTCCCACAAACGTACTTTGCACGATTGGTAACACGAAATATCCCGGAAGCGTCCTACATCCTAACACAATTGTCCTCAAGACGTACTCGGGATAATGCAATAAAAATAATCCATATTTAGGCATCCCTTGGACGTCTGAATGTCCCGTTATGACGTTCGAGGGACGTTTCTATAAATGCCGATTCGAGTGCATGCGACGATCTCATGGATATCAAGAATGATCCACAGGGTGCTTAGATATCTCCTCGGGATGTACGAATGACCTATTTCGGGTCTCTGCTGGACATATGTAGGACGTTAGTGGACCAATGGGTATGTGGAACCTCGATCTCCAGTGATTTTTGGCATCCTGAAGGAGGTTTGTGTTCCTGTTATAATGTGTACTAAAGAAGAGCTTAATCTATCAGGACCTCATGCAGTTTTACTTGACATAAGCTTACGAGACTTACAGATGACGTGCTCTTATCACAACGTAAACACCCACTTCCTTTTAAATGATTTCTGTTTCTGTAAAAGCACAGTAAATTTCGCCAGTTGAGAAGTGCAAATATGTTTTTTATTCTGTTGTACTTGGCGCTTGCTAGCCTGTAGCGATTCTGAAGTAAAGCTTCAAGAGGAGAGCTGCCTGAATACTTTTTTTCTGCATTCAGTATTACACTTCAATGTAAGCCTTTTTGAGCTTTCAAAATATTTTATTTAGTGGTTTTGTTGAGTTGGGCTAATAACAGAAAATGTTGAAACCTGTTTGCACATAAGAAAGCTTATTCTAGTCTGTTTATTTTTAGAATAGTGATTGTTCTACAAGTGATCAACATGGGCCAAACAAGGGAGGCCTCTGGCTGCAGCCAGTGTTTCAACAAGAGCACTAGTTGACAAAGTTGTGCTGGTTCCAACGAAGCCTCTGTCCCAAAACATTGCTTATTCGACATCGCTATTTACATCTTCTTGTGAACCTGTTTGTGGCCCTAACTTCAATACACATAGAGGAGTTAAATGCATAAGCTTAGTTGCAGCAATTCAATGAATTGCTGCATACGTTACTTGCCTAACAATACACACCCTATGTTTTTTTAAGAAATCAAAGAAAAATAAAATGCCACCACACTACTAAAACAATCCATTTTCACAAAGGAAAGCAGTTGATGCAGTAATTATCCACTGAGGCTAATACATGATTTGTTTTATATATTTCAGAGGCCGTGTATATCTGCTAAAATAAGTTAAACAAGGCAACTACATAAGAACATTGCGTCTTTTGCAAACCATAAGAATTACATAGGCTGGTGCATTTCTCTCGGGGAGTATGTCAATCAGACAATCACATAGACAGCCACATAAAGTATATTCAGGGTATTTATGCACAAATGAAGTTGTCAAACTCGCAAGCTTCCTTTATGTTCTGCATGTGAGATTTCCACTTTGGCACACAATAATTCTGACTTTAGACATGATAAACCTCGACGCCATATGAATAGCAATAAGAAAATAGATAAAATGACCGGAGCATGGCTTAGAATCTTAATAATATTTCCACCGAAGCCTAAAATTATTTTCTTCTCGCAAAATATAATTGCCTATGTTTTGCGTGTAAACTAACAATTCGTAGAGACATCCGTTCCCGGAAATAAACTTACTTCAGGCTAAGATTTTGCAACAAGATTATCAAATAACCATAGGCGACCAGTAAATAAATACATGGTATCTTTGTATAAATAGAAGGGGGCACATCTACTTGTCACAACAGCAAATATTCAGGTGAGTTTGTAAACAAAACAGGTGGACCAAGCAGGTAAAGAAAATGCACGGCACTGCTGTCAACACTCCTTATTTGTCAGAGTTCGTGCAAGCGCGCCGTGTCACGCATACATGAGTGGGCATGGCGGACCAACTGCGGGCATGTGGCCTCACAAGCCTTTCCTCTGCTTCATGCAGGTGCTCGTTCTTGGTTCGACCGGAGCGACGTATCACCGAAACAGTTATACCGGATCTTCAAGCTGCCAAAATGTGCCCGTTCCTTCCACGTGTTTTCTTAACACGTCAGCAACGATGGAGAGTTATCACGAAACACCTTCCTTCCACGTCACGCCAGCTCTGGTCCCGCGCAATCCAACCATAGCGCCACCTACACATCATGTGACACCAGTGGGATGCTGTACAAAAGGACGACTGCAGCTGCACAATTTCAGTGGGCACGGCGGACCAACTGCGGGCATGTGGCCTCACAAGCCTTTCCTCTGCTTCATGCAGGTTAGGTACTACTCTGCCTCTTTTAAGAGCGATTGTCGCTGTCTTTTGGTCTTGCCGTGCCCCCGGCGTTGTGCTAGTATTGCTTACGAAATGTACTGTATGTGTTTACTTTTGCTGTGCGGTGACGTTGAGACTAATCCAGGCCCTGATATTGAAAAAGTGCTGCAAGAAATACTGGCAGGACAAACTAAGTTAGTTGAAGATATGGCGATGCTTAGAACGCAGCAGAATAACATAGAAAAACTTTTTACTGATTGGGGGCAATCATTTCACTGTTTTAGAAAAACGTGTCGCTCGTGTTGATGAACTCGAACAAACCGTTAAATCTCTAGAAACCAAGATAGTAGAATTGGAAGATAGGAGTAGGCGTTCCAATTTGGTACTTTTTGGCCTTCGAGAGGAAGCCGCTGAAACAGAAAACGAGCTTAAGCAAAAAATTGTGACTGACATATTTTCCCATATGCTAAACGTAAATTGCAGCTCGATTGGAAGAATCCACCGTTTAGGGAAGACTGGTAAACAAAGACCCGTTATTATGTTCTTTCAGGACTTCAATGAAAAACGTGCAATCTTAAAAAACGCCCACAAGTTAAAACGGACCAGAATATCAGTGCGAAATGATTATTCGCATGAAACCCTCAGAAAACGTAAATTGCTTTGGGACAGCGCGAAGGTTGAAAAGAAAGAGGGCAAAAAAGTTACTTTGATAGACGCGAAACTACGGGTCAATAATGAATACTTTATATGGAATGATGCCACGAACACCAGGATTAAAATCCACGACTATCGCAGTACTTCAAAAAAGGACTGACTTGCTCCCCCCCAAGAATTCCGAATCTTAAATATCAATGCACGCAGTGTTATGAACAAGCGTAATCAGCTTGACGCGATAATTCTTGCGCGTAACCCACACATTCTCGTCATCACAGAAACATAGCTGCATGACGAAATAGAAGATACGGATGTCTTTCCCTCTAATTACCGTGCTTTCCGTCGTGATAGACCTACTAGAGGTGGCGGTGTTGCTATTTTGGTGAGACAAGATATTTCGGCAGTTCTCCTACGTCAAGCTGATAATGATAAGTGATCTCTCAAAATTTTATGCCATAATGCTTCTGTTTTGATTGTTGCTGTTTAACGCGCTCCCGATTCCGCTCCGTAATTTCTCAATGATCTGCGTGATCACATGTCGAATTTTATGCATGCAAAAATTTTTCTGATATGTGATTTCAATCTTCCGGGAGTTGACTGGATTCACGGAATTTCTAGCGCTGATGTTAACATAAATAATGAGCAGTTGCGTAATATAATCTTGATGCACAACTTGCAGCAAGTGGTTACTGAGCCAACACGAATTAGCACTACTTCTGCCTCAATACTTGACCTTGTGTTTATTAGTCGGACTTTAGATAATTATTCTGTCTCTGTTGAACATGGCATTTCTGATCATGAACTTGTAGCTTTTTCTTGCTATCTTGATCCTCTCAGATCTACTCATTGTAAAACTATTACTGTAATATATTTTTCACGCGCCAGGGATGAGAGCATACTAGATTATCTTGACTTTCGTCTTAGCGGTTTTGGGGGACATGACACCGTTCAACTTTGGGATGAATTTAAGAATATTTGTGCGCACTGTATTGACAACTTTATTCCAAATAAAACCAAGAAAACATATAGAGCTATTCCCTGGATGACGCGTGATATAGTGCACATAAAGAGAAAGGTCGAACGACTAAGACGACAGGGTATTTCTCGTGACATAGTAGAGCTCTACCAAGCAAAATTAAATGAGGCTATCAGTGTTGCTAAACTACGCTATTACGAGTTCACCCTTCCTAACTTCATCAGAACTGCTCCTTCTAAGTTTTGGGGTTATCTTAGTAAAAAAAGTAAATCAGTTGACCATATTATGCATGAGGGCAATCCTGTCGTCACTAAACAAGATATCGCTGTTCACTTCAATGCTTAGTTTAACAGTGTCTTTTCGAACTCGCCCGTTTCCCCTCGTGTGAATGGCGTAGCACACAACAATGATTTTAGTTTTATTTCTTTGTCTGGCGTCTTTTCTATGCTTCTGAATATTAAAACAAAATCATCTCCTAGGCCTGATAACCTACCAAACGTGTTTCTTCACAGGTACGCTGAAATGCTATCTCGCTTTCTCGTAATCATCTTTCGTGCATCCCTTTCATCGGCGGTGCTTCCTAACGACTGGCTTTCTGCTCGTATTGTTCCCATACTAAAAACAGGCGATCCATTACTAGTGGCAAACTATCGTCCCATTTCACTAACCTCTTCTTGTTGCAAACCTTTAGAACATATTATTGCTTTTGAAATCAATAAATTTCTCGACGATAGAGCCATTCTATCTCCTATGCAAGATGGGTTTCGAAAGGGCCTCTCCACTGTAACCCAATTAACCACTGTAGTTCACAGTCTCGCTAGCACTATCGACAAATTAGGGCAAACCGACATCATATTCTTGGACTTCAGCAAAGCATTTGATCTTGTATCGCACGCAAAGCTAATAGAAAAACTTGAACATTTCAACATTCCTTCACATCTCGTAAATTGGATTGGCGCTTATATTTCTAACCGTACGCAATTCGTAGTAGTTAATAATTGCTCTTCCAGCACCCTTCCTGTCACTTCTGGTGTTCCTCAGGGTATTGTTCTTGGACCATTATTATTTAACATATATATTAATGACATTGTAGACACTGTTACTCAACCCGTACAAATAAAACTGTTTGCTGATGACTGCCTCCTCTTTAATGAGATCACTTGCCGACAAATCAAGTTATTCTAAACTCTAACCTTCAAGACATACTAGCTTGGTGTGCGCGCTGGGATATCAGCTTAACATTGATAAAACAGTATTTATGAAGATCACTAGAAAAATTAATTAATTGTCGTATACCCATAGCCTAGCATCCAAACCTCTTACGGAGGTGAATGAATATAAATACCTCGGTGTTACAATAACCAGTAACCTTAGTTGGAACTCGCACATCTCCCATCTTTGCGACTCGGCTTTTAAGAAGCTTTGCTACCTCAGGCATAAATTAAAACACGCTCCTTCTGAAACCCGTCTTATCGCCTACACCTCTCTTGTCCGCCCTAAACTCGAGTATGCAGCTATTGTTTGGGATCCCTATACTAAAGCTAACATCAATGCGCTAGAAATGATACAACGTAAAACAGTAAGGTTCATCTTCTCTAAATATTGCTCAAGTGATTCTCCAACTCAGTTAATGGCTGAACACAATATTCAGTCATTGCAACTAAGAAGAAAAATTCACAGGCTTAAATTTCTCTTCTTGCTGAGTAACAATAAACTATCTCTTTCTCCCGAACCTTACATAACACCCCTTACTGCCCGCCGAACAAGACATCGCCACGCTGCATCATTAACGCCTTATAATGGTAGAACCAATGTCTTTATGTCTTCCTTTTTCCCACGAACAGTAACGGAATGGAACAGCCTACCCTATAACAAACTTCTCAGCACTGACTCAATAGCGTCTATTACTATCTAATATTAGTGCTTGTTCTTACGAAATCTCGTTTCGATTTGTATCGTTGTGCAATATTTATTGATTTGCGCGTTGTAGTAATTTTGAATTATGCACTCCTCCTTTTTTTTCTATTACATTTCCTGTGCTTTGAAATTGTGCTTGTGAAACAGCGTTTCAATTTGTATCTGCCACTCTCTATGCATTATTTAGAGGTGCTTTACTCATTATGCAATTGTACTTTCTATTACATTTTTTTCCGGAGCTTCTTTTTTTAATCCTTCGTCAATCTATTGTGTTTTCTTTTGTATGTACCCTTCCCCTCCTGCCTGGGCCTTCTAAGGCCTGCAGTATTCCTAAATAAATAAATAAAATACATAGATCGCAAGTGCACCCAGCGTAAAAGTCTCGTACAGGTGAACGCGACGCACACGCTCGAACGACCGGGTGCGCGAAACTGCGGCCGGTACAAAAATGCTTCATTCATCGTTTCAAATATATACCCTCCATCTTAAATAGCATAAAATTTATATTTCTTGGTTTTGTGCTTTTACAAACTTATCTTCAAGAATGCATTAGTCTTCCTTTTTTCCTTTTAGCGTTATTTTTTTACTCTTGCAAGCATGCAATCTTGCCAGTTCGCGCCCAGCGGTCTGACATCGGAATGCAATGCTTTGTTGCTGAATGAGCGAACCAACCTTGTGTCGCCTCGGTGTTCCCACCCCCAAGAAGCCGTGGTAAGAGTAAGAGTGGCCACATCCTGAATAGCGATTCATGCAAACATGATCATTCACTGATGCACGTATTGGCGTATCAGGGAGCCTGAACGCAGCGTGTAAGACACGAACGAGTTTGTCGCCGAGATGCTAAAGCACAGTGTTCAAAGTGAGGAGGGAGGTAAAAGCTTCGCATATTTCAGGTAGCAAACTGTCAAAGCCCTCGCGGAAACGGCCACGAAATGCGGAGAAAAGACGCAGCACGATGTATGACAGCTTTACGTTGGGCGCGCTGAGGTCATGTGTGCACGGTTTACGCCGCAACGAGATACCAGAGTTTTCGAAACGTATGTATCTTCCATCACTGAAGCAGTGTACTGTGCGTCGCCTGCTTCTCGAGATCGCACTTAGGAGGAAGATTTAGTTCGGGTGCTCCTATCTAACCACATGTAAAAGGAGAATTCGCTTTCCTCGGCAACCACTGCACCAAATTTGACAAGGTTTGTTGCATGTAAAAGAAAGGCTTAAAATCAAGGAATACAGTAATTTTGGAATTATTTACCTACAGCAATAACAACGGCTACTTCATAATATTGTCACAACGAAATGCCGAGGGACTGCCTTCTCTCGGCTTTCTGTACTTGATTGCTTGCGATTTTAAACACCGTTACCATACTCGCACAGTTTATCTTCTTAATTTTTATTTGCGCTTGGGTTTTGAAATCTTATTGCAATGCATAGTGAATTGGTAATATCTGGATTGTGATCTTTCAGATTTTAGTGCTGAGCTTGTTTTTTAATTACTTGTTTTCAGGTTTAGATTCTTCTTTCTATATTCATTTGACATTTTTATTTTGTACTATTCTTCTTTTAATCTTTTTCTTGAGTTAGTGTGTTCGATATTCTGCAATGGTTTTGAACGATTACCTTTACAATGTCAAATTATTTGTTCATGTTTCTTCACGTTATGCTTTATTTATTAAAATTGTTTAATATGTGCCTATTCTGTCTTATACTTTGCATTTGTATACTTACGCTATCTTTAGTACATATATAACACTGTTGCTTCTTTGGGTTTCAAATCTTGCTAGCTTTATTTACGACTTGTTTTATGGGAGGTGCCCCTGACAGTTTCCATTATAGGACTTCCTTATGTACTTATTTATTTATTTATTATACCCTCAGGGCCAAAGGCACTACAGAGGGGAGTGGGTAACATAGGTTACACAGACAATAAATACAAGACAGTGAATTTTCTTAGAACATAATTTCAACATTTTCCAAAACAAACCAAGGTAGTTAGTGTATCTCGAAATCGTTGATTATCCTCAATGGCTGCAATATCGGGAGGGTGGCGGTTCCATTCGACACATGTCTGGGGAAGGTATGACTGAAAACAAGCTCTAGTTTTGCACATTTTGATGCCAACCTTGTGCCGATGATCAGTGCGATGGGAGATGTATTCCGGTGGTGAAATAAGATCGTCATGGAGCGTGACGTGATGATATAGCTTGTGGAATAGAGTTAGGCGACTGATTTTCTGACGAGTTTTTAAAGATGGGAGCTAAAGGTTAGTTTTCATGGCTGTGATACTTGCAGTAAGGTTGTAATTTGAAAAAATGAAGCGAACGGAGTTATTTTGTATAAGTTCAAGAGAATATATAAGATTTTCATGCCCAGGGTCCCATATAGATGACGCGTATTCAAGTTTGGGTGGTATTAGTGATTTAAAAAGTAGGAGTTTTAAGGACGAAGGAGCAGCAGAGAAGTTGCGACGTAAATACCCTCACATGCGATTAGCGTTCTTGGTAACGTATTCAGTATGGGCATTCCATGTTAACTTTCGTGATATGGGTACGCCTAGATATTTATATGATGCGACGGAACCAAGAGGAATGCCATTAAGACAATAAGAAGAAGGGGTAGTGTTAGAGCAGCGAGAAACATACATGAACTTGCATTTGTTATTATTTAATTCCATTTTCCAAGTTTTACACCAGTTAGAGACCAAATTAACATCGGTCTGGAGAGTATTAATGTCGTTGAGGTTACGTATTTCACGGAAAATTACATTCGTCCGCAAAAAGGTGGCTGGCAGAAGATAGGGTGGACGGAAGGTCATTATTATAAATTAAAAATAGAAGGGGTCCGAGGACGGATCCTTGTGGTACACCAGATAGCACGTTAGTAAGCGGCGAGGTTGTGCCATTAGGGAAAACAAACTGCCAACGGTTGAGCAGGAAACATTGAATCCATCTAAAGACATGTGGATCAAGATTAAGATGACTTAATTTATAAAGCAACAATTGATGGCATACTTTGTCAAAAGCTTTCGCGAAATCTAAAAAGATGCAATCGGCGCAAGGTGACTGGTCAAGCATGCAATGCAATTTATCAGTGAATGAGAGTAACTGCGTTTCGCAGGAGTATGTTTGACGGAAACCATGTTGCGCAGAAGAAAAAAAAAATCAGTTATAATTAAGAAAGGTGGCGATGCCTTTAAAGATTACATGTTCTAGTAATTTGCAGCATGTGCAAGTGAGGAAAATGGGACGATAATTTTGAGGCAAGTGCTTATTATCGGATTTGTGAAGTGGGACCGCCTTCCCGATTTTCAAGTCGTTAGGGAGGCTTGATAAATCTAGTGACTGCTGGAACAGTTTTGTTATTATAATTGAACTATAAGCGCAGGTACTTTTTAGGAATTTAAAACTAATTTCATCACACCCAGGAGATGAATCGTGCATCAAAGACTGGAATAATTTAGCAATGCCAGAAGCATGAAATGTTATTGCTGACATAATGGAAAATCTGTGACGCGGCATATCTGGAAGATCAACTGTCGTGCTTGAGGAAAAGCTTTCAGTGAATGTTCTATTCAGTAGGGTAGCACAAAGGTTATTTGGGATTATGTTGCCGGAGGTATCTTGCAATGTAATTAAAGCGTCGTGTGGAGGGTGTAAAATGCGCCAGAACTTTTTAACATTTGTTTTCAAAATAGATGGTAAAGTAGAAGACAAGAAATTGTTTTTGCAAATTTCAGGGTTCCTACGTATATGTCGGAAGCAGTCTTGTATGTCGACTATCGCTCAATAGAAGGTGAAAGTTTGGCAAGACGGAACAAACGTTCCTTTTTGGGTGCTTGAGGGTTAGAGGTGACGACGCGCTTAGGAATATATTTGTCTGATAGTTGGTGTGCCTTCGTTCTGAACAGTAGCCAATTTTCTTCGACAGAGCAGGTATCAAAATTAAAAAGAATATGATCAATAAGTGTAGATAGTTCATTATTTATAGCAGCAACGTTAGCCCGTTTGTAATCTAGGATCGCTTTCTTTATTTTATTCCTTTTAGGAAGTGGCGTATTAATGACGAAATTGAGCAGAAGATGATCACTGATACCTGGCAGATATGTTAGCTCTGTAGCTAGCTCTCGATTTGTGGTTCGGATTAAATCTAGAGTATTTGCACTACTTGTTACAGTCCTAGTACCTTGCGTTACCAACTGTGTTAGCGAAAACAATGTAAATAGATCTAAGAATTCTTTAGCTTGGCGCAAGGGCGGCGATGAATAAGGTGGATGAGCAGTCCACAAGATACTTGCAAAGGTAAAGTATCCGAGTATAAAGAGTGGGGATGTAGGATAGCGTATGCGAACCAAGTTTAGAGCATCATGGAGTTCGTTAGTAAATGTGGGCGGTAGCATACACCAATGATTATTTTCAGATGATCAATCACTACCAAAGTGAAAACTAGCTCCAACTCGCTGCAGATTTGAATGCATGTAGCAGGAACATCTTTTGAAATGGCAAGCAGAACACCAGTGAACACCAACGCACACGTCTTGCCGTCCTATCGGAACGATACATCGAGTAAAGATGAGCGTCATGAAAGATTTCAAAATCAGACATGTGCGTTGGGAGCCAGGTTTCTGTTAGTGCAATAATGTGAGGTGTACATGTATCAATGACGGAAGATAAGTTAGTGTGTTTATTAAGAACGCTTCTGACTTTGGGGGGGGGTATAAGGGACAGACACATTAGATAACTTCCCACTGCCCCTCGCGATTCTCTATGCTACACCTGGCGAAGCAGACTCGGTATGTAATCCACTGGCTTCACCACGTGTGACAATCCCATTGGCAGTGTCACCGGTCACTGGCCCCTGCGCACCATGTTCGCCACGTGTCACGACTTCGTCGACAGTACCGGTGATTGCATTGTACATAAAGCATCTGTTATTGAAGCAAAGCTTGTTGTATCGCAGATTAAAAGAGCGAGGGCCAGCGTGGGTGCTACCGAATTCAAACAGTTTTTTTCGAGCCAAGCGTGTTCCAGGCGAGAAATCTTCACTGATAGTGATGCCTTTTGATTGAATTCATTACGCAAGGCGAGTATCTTTTCTCTCATTTTTGATTCGGTGAATTTGGCTATGACAGGACGACACTTATGTGTAAAATGCCCAGGCGGTGTGCACGCTGGAATAAAGTACCAGAGCCCGAGTCGACGACCTCAGTCAGTGTTTCCCATAGCTTAGATTCGGTATCTGCTCAGGGCTCCTTAGCATCTGATATACCCCGAAAGATTAAGTTCTCACTGCGTGATCTATCTTCAGCTTCGTCAAGACGAGACTGCAAAGAATCATTTCGATTGCGCTGCTCACCCATTCATTTCTTTAAGCATGAAAGTTCTTGACTAATGCTGTCAAATTTCGTGGCCCTCTCCTCGAGTTCATCCAGCCCCTTGTGCATGCCAGCTAACCTTGATTCGATGTTCTTTTGATTGTTTTAATGGTTTTTATGTCCGCAGTTATTTCAGCCCGACCTTTCGAGGTTTGCAGCGTACGAGAGTGTGTTTCTTTCAGGAGCTGAAACAAAACCTTCATTGGATCAGATGGAGCGTCTGTTAGGCTATCTACATCTAGGACGACCTCGGAGCGATTTGTAGGACCCGGGTTCGACTCAATGTCATCGGAGCGCAATAGCAAGATAACCATCGAAAAACAATCAGAAGCAATATCACAGCAAACCCGTGGGCACGGGAAGAGTAACAAATAGCGATCGTCGCTCCTTTTGCGTGTTAAGAATACTGCGTGCACACCGGCACGATGAAAAAACGAAGTATTGGAGCCATGCCATTGTCACTGCTCCCATGCCCACTGAAGGGCATGGGAGCAGGTGCGGGTGGTGATGGCATTGTCCGTGACGCTGGATGGCTGTGGACGAGCCACTCGGCGAGCGGATCCCCACAGCCAGACATGCAGAAGCTTTCGGGGTTGGAAGTTCCGGGAAATTCAGCCACCGGGCCAAGATCAATCGGCGAGCCGCAGGCTGCAGCCGATGATGACGTGACGATGTTCGACCAGCACTACCTGCACCATGAAAAAACGAAGTATTGGAGCCATGCCGTTGTCACTGCTCCCATGCCCAGTGAAGGGAAAGCAGGCGCGTCCGCTTCTTAAATCCGGTGCGGGTGGTGATGGCATTGTCGAAGACGCTGGATGGCTGTGGACGAGCCACTCGGCCAGCGGGTCCCCACAGCCAGACATGCAGAAGCTTTCGGTGTTGGAAGTTCCGGGAAATTCAGCCACCGGGCCAAGATCAATCGGCGAGCCACAGGCTGCAGCCGATGATGACGTCACGATGTTCGACCAGCACTGCCTGCACCATGAAAAAACGAAGTATTGGAGCCATGCCGTTGTCACTGCTCCCATGCCCAGTGAAGGGAAAGCAGGCGCGTCCGCTTCTTAAATCCGATGCGGGTGGTGATGGCATTGTCGATGACGCTGGATGGCTGTGGACGAGCCACTCGGCGAGCGGGTCCCCACAGCCAGACATGCAGAAGCTTTCGGTGTTGGAAGTTCCGGGAAATTCAGCCACCGGGCCAAGATCAATCGGCGAGCCACAGGGTGCAGCCGAGGATGACGTCACGATGTTCGACCAGCACTGCCTGCACCATGAAAAAACGAAGTATTGGAGCCATGCCGCTGTCACTGCTCCCATGCCCACTTACATGTGTTCCCAAAGAATATTTTACACCACTAAGCCTAATAAACATTAAACTTCTACATTGTATCTTCTGTCCTAATTGTCACTGTGCTGTAGCTATACTTCCTATGGGGATTTCATCTGAAGCCACATTTGTGCGTTGCCCTTATGTTACAGCTTGAAGTAATGGAGGCCATGAATTTCAACATATCTATGAATATTTATAGTATTGTGCATTTTATTGCATTAATTTATTGCCTAGCAACCTAGCTGAGTAGACACGTAACTGAGTGCCGAAGACAGGCTGGACAGCGTGTAGCAAGTGCCTGTCACGAACTGTTGCCAGGGGTACAACCTTCACACAATGAATGCTGAAGGTAGAGTACTCAATAATGCCTTGTCATAGCTAGTTGATTGCTCCCATTTGCAACACCTTCAGTAACAGAGGCAGAATCGGGAGGAAGCATGTGATGCAGCTGACTTCTCTGATGTTGATGCCACGAGTGCAACTCCTGCAAATGAACAGTTCATGCATCGCCAGCTTATAGAGCCACTAGATGCAGAAATGGAAGAGACTGCACCAAAGAGTACAGGAAGATGCTGAAGGTCCTTTCACATGTCTAAACAAAGCAGGAATAGACACATCTGCCATTGCTCCGAGTATTATTTTCTAATATGCAGCTCAACATAGAAACCTGTTTAAAATTTTGCAAAATAATTTCCTGCGGGTTTCACACTGTGATATACACAATAAAAGAACTTCGATACCGAAGCAATAGATAAAATTAGGGCTTATTTCGATATCAACCCAGATTGTTTATGTAAATCACACTGATCCTTACCTTTGCCTGCTTGATCTGACCCCTCTCTAACGCATCAAGAATATAGGAAATGTTCCCATTGACACAGTTTATATTGAACTGGCACAGTTCTTATAGGAAGATAGAAGCAGGTTCTATTCTTCATTCACTGGTGTCCAGTGCCAGTCGCCACGAAATTTAAAATCCTGAGCAATTGTTCCCATACATCTTCAAAACTCAACCCAGAGGAAACATGAGTACTGTAAGTATATGGGAGTAACTAGCAGGACCATATTTAAGGGGAAGAGGCTACTCGAAAAACATTTTTTGTCATTGCTTGTACTAGAGAGTTGAAAATACTGTCGTTCATAGAGTTTCTTTTGTAGATTTTAAGTATATCGCAACATTTTGTGTAGCTACTATATTTCTTTTAGTTACATACTACACAACTACAAAATATCCACGCTTGGAGGAACTTCCCTGTGTATAACATTTTCACAGAAAGCCTCGTGCTGTAGGTTATTTTGCTTGTTGCACACTGCAAAGTGCCGATATCTATCCAAACAGCCTGTACACTTACTGGAACTATGCAAAAAGAAGCCAGGACACTTTTACAAAGTGCTTTCCCAATGCCACGAAATATAGCCTTGTACTTTCGGAACTATTGCTGAGAGATATTGCAATTTTAAGTAGGTATCAGCATTCTACATATCTTGAAGAGTACGCACACCAAATGTCGTTATTATAGGACAGATATAAGTGCACAAGGTTATTCTCATGGGATTGTGAAAAAAATGTTAAGTGTAATAACTTTTCCTTACATAGTTCCATTATATATACCTGCAGTTTGGATGTCTGGCCAATTTGCAGTCTACAAACAGCTAAATAAGCTACAGCATGGTGATTTCTCGAAAATTTATTACCCTCCAAAGATCTCTATATTTTGCAGTTGTGCAGAATATAACCAAGAATATGTGGCTGCTCCACAAACAATAATTGCATTTGAAATCTACGTAATAACGCTATGAATGACAGTATTTTGAAATCTCCAGTAGAAGTAAGAAACTTTTTTGTAGTGGCATCTTTTAATAAACTACCTGAGCTGCAGTGTTATTTAACGGACATCACCACAGCGTATGATCAACACAGGCCATTTGCAGTGCGTTTATTTATTAGATCTTTCTGCAATGAGAAAATGAACAACAAAATGGCACTTCTGAGTGACAAAGCAGTTTCATGTGATTTATGAAATACTTGTAAATTACATGACAGCTTCATGTCCTCTATGAAAGACTTGTATCTATTCTGAAAATATACTGCAAGAGCTGCACATGACTATCACCCAGATCATAGGACAGAGAGCTCTACGAAACTTCCACTGACTGCTTAACAGTGCGCAGCAGCATTGTGAGAAGACATGTCTTCAAGGTGGTGGTGGACATTTTCACCATCCTGTAATACAACTGCACTGGTGCAAGTAAAAAATTTGATCTTTAAGAACTCTTTTTTCATTAAAAAATCACATTTGGACACACAGTATACATACAGTGATTGCTATTGCAGTTTCAAAAATAACATCCAGTTCTGTTGACACTAATCGGTGATGAAGTGTTGGTGTTGCGTAATCCACAAGCTGCTGGAGCGTTTCATCTTATGGCAGTGCACTTTGCAGCATTCACTTTCACAGGACACTCCAGAAAAAGCACTTTTACGTCAGGAGATAGACCGCTACACCACCATCAGCAGTGGAAACAAGAAGATTATACATCTGCAGCATTCTCAATGTTGCCCGAAGCGCAAGGTGGCCAGCCTTAAATATGTAAGTGAAGACCTTTCAAGAAACGACATTCTTTCTGACGAAAACTTGGAAGCATCGAAAAATCTTGGCGGCTGTAGAGAAGGCCTGTTGAAACGAGAGGTGGCTCAAATATCCGGTACAGGACTTGCAAATGTCTATTCCCCAGAGCTCAGAGCATTTGCACGAACCTTGCATTTCTATCCACCGAGCGAATACAAGTATGTCCGGAAAGTGTTTGACACTAGCTTGCCGCACCCTAAGACATTGTCAAAATGGTACCAGCATGTTAATGGGGCCCCTGGGTTTTCTGAGGAGGCATTATAAGCTCTAGGGCTGAAAGTGCAGAAAAATGCACAGGTTGGGAATCCTACACTTTGTTCATTGGTAGTTGATGAGATAGCGATCCTAAGACACGTAGAATGGGAAGGAAACAGGTTTCATGGTTATGTTAACATGGGAACAGACACTAATGATGATAGCCTCCCAGTTGGGAAAGATGCCTTTGTCGTCATGTTGGTAGCAGTTAATGGTCGAACGAAAGTGCCATTCGCATATTTTCTTGTTTATGTAATTCGTGGAGAGCGGTGGTCCAATAAAGTATTGCAAGCAACTCATATTCTACATGATAATGGCGCACATGTATTCAGCTTGACTTGCGATGGAGCTGCTGATAATCTTTCCATGCTGCGGAACCTCAGGTTCAAACTAGAACTAGCTGAGCTAGCAACTTCTTTCTTACATCCAGACACAAAAGAACTCATCTTTGTGTTACTTGATGCATGCCACATGTTGAAACTTATCAGGAATACTTTGTGTGACTAGAAGCTTCTCTTAAATGCTGAGGGAAACAAAATAATATGGCAGCACATTGAAGAATTTTATGAAGTATAATACAGGGAGGGTTGGCATGTCACTAATTAGCTGAGGCAGCCAAACATAAATTGGAATTCCAGCCAATGAAAGTGTCTCTGGCAGCTCACCTGTTTAGCACATCAATTGCAGATGCCCTGGCAGAATGCCGAGCCCATAAAGTTTCTAAGC
Organism: Dermacentor variabilis; assembly: GCF_050947875.1. Taxonomy (NCBI): domain Eukaryota; kingdom Metazoa; phylum Arthropoda; class Arachnida; order Ixodida; family Ixodidae; genus Dermacentor; species Dermacentor variabilis. Next base: position 231,580,606 of record NC_134569.1, on the reverse strand, counting down.
TGATGGATTCTTCAGCCACAGAAGAATCTCGAGCTGCAACATCACATTGTTTTCATAACGCACTGGCGATAGGCACGAAGTGTAGAGGAAAAAACGTTATGCTAAATTTTAGATCACATATTGTGTGTTCTTGATATTTCTGCTGCACATTTATTGTTCAGGTGCAGCAGTAGCCGCTTTGACACAAGTGGAGTATTCGTTGGAAGGCAAGGAACTTTACGGAAACAACAGCGCTGACAAGGTCCTCTGCAAATATTGTGTATAAACAAGGACACTAAATAAACATATAGGTATGCCCAATTATTGCTCATTGATCCTTGTAAAATGCAATTTACGGTTTCGTGTTGAAAAAACATCTTGCTTCGCGTGTTCAAACAACGCAGAAAGGTTACTAGGAGATGAACACTTTAGTTGAGTAACAGAGGTGAGCAAGGGAAGCCTCACCCTGCAGCCAACGTTTCAACAATCAAACATATTTGTGAGGGCCGTGACGAAGTTCCCGCGCTGAGGCTGCCCTTGCTCGTCCACTGTTGATTGGCTGAATGTTACGCAAAACGTAAAGTACATTTCATCAATTTTTGGAGAATACACTGTCCTCAGCTATGTCGTCTGCTGTTTTAAGAGAAAGAAAATTTTACTTTATTCGTTTCACATGTTTGAGAAGTGTGGAGTAGGCCAGCTGAGGGAAGTTGCCTGTTTTAGTCATCTCTTAGGGAGGAGGCCTGGACTAGTTACTGATTTCATCCAAACTGTACATGAGCCTTTTGTAGTTCACAAATGAAAACTGCAATATCCAGGTCTAATTCCAATCCTATCACTTATCATCTTTGCACTGATCCCTTAGATTTTGTCATGTCGTATAAGTATATTGGCGTACACATTACCAATAATTTAAATTGGACCACTATAGAGTACATCATTATCAATGTTATTCACCTGCTCGGGTACATACAGTGACAAATTTCCATATCTGTCTATGTTAAAGGTACACGTTTACAAGACGGTGAAACGCTCAAAACTTGAATATGCATCTGCAATATGGGATCCCAGTAGCGCTAGTCTTATTACTTCTCTGGAACTAGTACAAAATAACTCTGCTTGTTTCATTCTTTCTAATTATAGCTGTACAGTGAGTGTAACCTTAATGAAAATAACCAGCACTTATTCCCCTAGCTAATCGCCGCAACACCATATTTCGCTTTTTCATCAAATTTTCCGTCATACCACACTCCATGACGACTTTATACCGCAGCCTCAAGTACATTTCAAACAGCATCGATTACCCCAGTAACCCAGGAATCGATTCTTGCTACAAGAAGTCTTTCTTTCAATCTTTCATCCCCCGTACATCTCAGGAATGGAACCACCTTCTCATATATACCGTAGCAATCATGAGTAACATTTTTTTTTGCAAAACATTGGCTAACATTTTATAATCAGGAGAATCGTTGTGTTACCAGAACTCATTGCTCTTGTTTTTTTACCTTACTTCTTTGTAACCACTCCCCTCTTTAAGTGCATATGGCCCTCAGTGTACTTTAAATAAAAAGTAGAATAATAAAGAGTGACTGCCAGTGTTTCAGTGAACATGAAGCATCATTAGCTCATAATTGCACTGAGCGCTTTTGAAGGCTTTAAAATTCTTTGTAGTTTCTTCATGTAGCAAATTAATGCTATGAGGGAGTATGTGATACTTGTTGGCAATGCTCTTTAATCTGATTTGCAAATAGCAGATAAGAGAATTTGTGCATTACCAAGTAGGAGCTTGCTGCATGACGTGAAAAGAAACACGTTGGGACTAAACTTGTGACCTCTCCAACTGTCATAAAGTGCCCTCAAAACCAAGTAAGCTTATACGTCAAATTTTTACATTCCCTCTCGGTACGATACAAGACTGTAGACTGCTGCTTACTTGATAAGGCTCACAGCCCTCTATCTGGTAAACTTGTAAACATTTCATGGTGAGGTACGTAGTCCAAGAGGACCTGTTGTCATTATGGTGACCGTTGAACTTCTTATGTCTTGGCGTGCGCAGCTGAAAACCCCCAGTAATCTCTCTTTTGTCTTTCTTCCTGAAAAGACAAATCATGAAGCCATGACAAACATGCTAGCAGAGAATAGTGAAACAAAAGTTTGTCTAATAAATGAGCAAGTCACGGTTCTACTTGAAGTGTTCAGAAACATACCTTGCGAGCATTCTGGCTCTGTGGTGACACATTCACTGTTGACTTGTACGTCCAGGTACAATAGAGTCCAAAAGGGTGATCAAACATGAGCAGAATCTTGGAGGCTGGAGGCAAAACAAGAAAGAGCATCAAATACTATGGCAGAAGCGTGGGTGAGTTTGCGATTAATATATGACTAAGAATAGTGCACAAAACACTCCATGACAAAAAAAGCACACACACACACACAACACTGTTATGAGTGCGCATTTCTTTCCATGCTGGCCTTGTGCGGACTGCGCTCAGTAAAGCCTCGATTAACGTTTTGCCAGCTACTAGGTAATAAACACAGTACATTTATTATGTATCAAGTGAGATTAATCCAACTGTATCGCCGGAAGTACACTTCTATTGATGTGCTGTGAATCTATTGCAGTGTATGATTCATGCAGACACAGCCAGAACTATTTAGTTTTTATATTGAACTCTGTGTTAGAAATTTTGGCAACGTGGCAAAATAACAAGAGCCTCGTTTGCATTGCCTTTGAATATCAATAATTTCATTTTAATTTTCCACTATGAGAAAAATGACTACAGGAATCTGCTTTGTCCACCTTGCACACGAAGAAATTTAAAGTTGAAAATGCGAAGCAGTGCTCTTTTACTCACCGGTGCACACACCCAGAGGCTGAAAGGCTAATCCGCTGTCTTGGATAGTTTCCAGACAGACTGTGCGCGCTTCCAGCGACGAGTTTTCACGCTAGCTAGAATTTTTTTGCAAGCAACCCGTCATTACGCAGCCCCATGCGGCAGATCACTGACGATGGAAGCCGTGTATATAGCCATTACGGCAGTGAAACGCCGCAGCTGGTAAAATTCATCGTCTTTAAACAAGTTCACCTAGTAGCGGCTATCGAATGTCGGACGCATAAACTGGCTGAGATATTATTGTTGTTTAATTAAAACGCACAATGGAAACGACCACCCGCGTCGCAAATGTAACCGCCGTACAATTTAAATCCATAAACGGCACGGACTGCAATCGATACCAGTGGGCTGTTGCTTATCGCACGTCATTGAGGTCTCCAAACCTTTATTAAAAAAATAATGCACGGACTTTAATAACGTAAGTTTAATAAAACAGTTGTCCGTTTATTTTGCAGAAATGTACACCTTAACTATCTTTGACGGTTATTCTATGTACATTTATATATCAAATATTTAGCCGCGTTGAGCGCCCCTTGCAGAAAAAATATAAATTAAAGTGGGCGACCAAATTACAGTAGCTCAACTTGCGCGCTTATGCTGGAACGCGCCGCGCTTGATTTTTCGCCCTCTATGGAATTCGCTGGAACTTGAGAGTGTGCGGGGCCTCTACAACACCTACATACATGGATCGACTCTCGAACGTAGATTAACCATTGCCGTCGTGGAGGCTGCAACTTCAAGACGTTCTGCGCGCGATTTTGTGCGTGTCGAAAGGACTAAAACGTACGCGATATTGGCGCAAGCGCAGTTTGACTTGTGCAGTCGTGGGCTTGGACTCCGTGACATTTGCTGCCGTCATATGTAAGTTAGCGGCTTGACGACAGGTAAACCACCGCTGTGCTTAGGTGAATACCTTATTTTTTGTGGTCCTGAAATAAAGGACGCGTCGCTGCGATGGCGACTTCAATCGAGTGAGGTAATTGCTGCGCATTACGAGCTATGTGTTGGCATAGCCGCAACCTGAGCACACGAGGTGGATGGTGAAGGAGTGCCACATGTCGCAGCGCAGGTCATGGAGGACAGCTCCTATTTGATGATGTCGCGTAGGCCAGAACCCGAAGGCTGAGGCTGAAGAACGGGAGGACTGAGCAGGCTACACTTTTGGAGCTCTTCACGTATGAGAGTCCGAATCAGCATACGCAGGGCCGTATCCGACGGAGGCGCTTCACCGACGACAGGTTGTAAGCAGATGGCCTGCAGTGCGTGCAGGTATCGGCAAGTCGCGATCACATCGTTAACGGTGTTTGGATTTTTGATCGCCAGTGCGTTCAACGTGACGTGGGTAATGCCCTTTAGGATATGACGAACACGACCAGACTCCGTCATGGTGGCGGCAACACGGCGACAAAGGGCGAGGACGTCCTCGATATAAGAGCTGTATGTTTCCCCTGGAAGTTGCGTGCGTCCATCAAGCTGTTACTTGGTGACCTCAGAGCGGACGTTGGGAGCGCCAAAAATCTGCCGAAGCTGGTGTTTGAATGCGGCCCAGTCAGGCAAGGTGGTCTCGTGATTGAGAAGCCAAGTCCTGGCAACGTCAGTGAGGTAGAATACGACGTTGCGAAGCTTCTGCATGTCATCCCACGGGTTAGACTCACTCGCGTAGTCATAATTGTCGAGTCAGTCATCAACGTCGTCACTACGAAGGCCAGTGAACATGGTGGGATCGCGCTGCCGCGTGCTGGTGGTCCATGAAGGAACGGCCGGTGGGGAGAGACGGTGACGCCGTAGGCTCCTGGAGGATCTTCTCGGGGCCTCCTGGCGGAAAGGTGGAGCAAGCGGCGGCCTGAACGGAGCTCCAGGGAAACTCGAAGGCGTAGGGGACGAAGGGCTCAAAAGCAGCCCAAGCACTTGCAAGACAGCTGTTACACCTCAAAGGTTTATTGCGCAGGTCGCGCGCTGAAAACGATGACGCTGGCCATGATGAAGTAATATATACAGATGAAGAAGATGAAGAGATATTGTCACGTGGTCGTGATGTCAAAGAACACAGTAGCAATACTGTGAAAGGCAAAACTAGCTTTTATTGGGCGAACCTGTGCCCACAAAACAGGCTACACTTAAAGCACAACGAGAGCGGCGAACACAGTCGACGATCGTCGTAAATCTGATCAGCGGGTCAAGCGCGTCGGCTTTTATACAGAGTCGTCGAATGTTCCAGACTAATCGTTGGGACCCGCGTGCCTTCCATAAAGGTCTACATCATTCGCGTCAGGCGAATAAATCAGATAACACAAGGTTCGGCGACAACAGACTGCGGATAGAAGCATCGATAACTTTCCAGAAACTTCGGATACATGCAAGCGCGTCCCGCGCTGTGTGACAAGATTTGTTAGGCGGCGAAACCTGGTCGCCCGATAAATATAAATACACGTGTCAATACCCCCCTCTTAAAAAGCATCGCCCCGATGCTACAAAGAGAGCGAAATACAAAAGGAGACCTAACAAACATAAGTAACAAAACAACGAAAAGAAACAAAGTCCAAAGCTCAGTTACGCGAAGTCCCAAAGTTCGTCAACGCTGGTGGTACGGCTTGCGCCGCACAACGTGGATAATTTCAGGTCGTGAGCGGCGCCGCTGCGACAGCGAAATGCCGTCTGGCACGACCTCGTAGTCCAGTGCATCAATACGTCGGATGATCTTGTACGGTCCGAAATAGCGACGCAAAAACTTCTCGCTCAGTCCTCGTCGGCGTATAGGGGTCCAAACCCAAACACGGTCACCGGGCTGGTACTCGACAAAGCGTCGTCGGAGGTTGTAGTGTCGGCTGTTGGTCCTCTGCTGGTTCTTAATCCGCAGGCGGGCGAGCTGTCGGGCTTCTTCGGCGCGCTGGAGACCGCTAGCGACGTCAAGATTTTCCTCGTCAGTGACGTGCGGCAGCATGGCGTCGAGCGTCGTCGTCGGATTCCTGCCGTAAACCAGCTTAAACGGCGTGATCTGTGTTGTTTCTTGCACCGCCGTATTGCAAGCGAATGTTACGTATGGCAGGACGGCATCCCAGGTCTTGTGTTCGACGTCGACGTACATTGCTAGCATGTCGGCGAGGGTCTTGTTCAGGCGCTCCGTGCGACCATTCGTCTGCGGATGGTAGGCAGTTGTCCTTCTGTGACTTGTCTGGCTGTACTGCAGAATGGCTTGGGTGAGCTCTGCTGTAAAAGCCGTTCCTCTGTCGGTGATGAGGACTTCTGGGGCACCATGTCGCAGCAGGATTGGCTCGACGAAAAATTTTGCCACTTCGGCTGCGCTGCCTTTTGGTAGAGCTTTAGTTTCAGCGAAGCGGGTGAGGTAGTCCGTCGCCACGACGATTCACTTATTCCCGGATGTTGGCGTCGGAAACGGTTCCAACAAATCCATCCCAATCTGCTGGAATGGTCGACGAGGAGGTTCGATCGGCTGTAGTAATCCTGCTGGCCTTATCGGTGGTGTCTTGCGCCGCTGACAGTCTCGGCATGTCTTGACGTAACGGGCGACGTCGGCGGTGAGACGCGGCCAGTAATACCTTTCCTGTATCCTCGACAGCGTCCGGGAGAATCCGGGGTGCCCAGCCGTTGGGTCGTCTTGTAGGGCGTGCAGTACTTCTGGACGCAGCGCTGACGGTACAACAAGAAGGTAGCTGGCGCGGACTGGTGAGAAATTCTTCTTCACGAGCAGGTTGTTTTGTAGCGTGAACGAAGACAACCCGCGTTTAAATGCCCGAGGAACAACTTCGGTGTTCCCCTCCAAGTACTCGACGAGGCCTTTTAACTCCGGGTCTGCTCGCTGCTGTTTAGTGAAGTCTTCCGCGGTAATTATTCCAAGGAAGCCGTCGTCGTCCTCGTCGTCTTGCGGCGGGGGATCGATGGGGGCGCGTGAGAGGCAGTCGGCGTCTGAGTGCTTTCGTCCGGACTTGTAGATCACCGTGACGACATATTCTTGCAGTCTGAGGCTCCACCTCGCCAGCCGTCCTGAAGGGTCCTTTAAGTTAGCTAGCCAACACAACGCGTGATGGTCGCTGACGACTTTGAATGGCCTGCGATATAGATAAGGGCGGAATTTTGCTGTAGCCCAAATGATGGCGAGGCATTCCTTTTCAGTCGTAGAATAATTGCCTTCCGCTTTTGACAGAGACCGGCTAGCATAAGATATCACCCGTTCATGTCCGTCTTTTTTCTGGACTAGGACGGCACCGAGGCCTAGGCTACTGGCGTCAGTGTGGATTTCGGTATCGGCGTCTTCGTGGAAATGTGCGAGTACAGGCGGTGACTGCATGCGTCTTTTTAGTTCTTGAAATGCGTCGGCCTGCGGCGTTTGCCATTTGAACTCGACATCAGATTTGGTTAGATGCGTTAGCGGCTCAGCGATGCGTGAAAAGTCCTTGACAAAGCGCCTGTAGTAGGCACACATGCCAAGGAATCTACGCACTGCCTTCTTGTCGATGGGCTGCGGGAACTTTGCGATGGCAGCTGTTTTCTGCGGGTCAGGGCGTACTCCGGATTTGGTGATGACGTGGCCTAGGAACAGAAGCTCGTCGTAAGCGAAGCGACACTTTTCTGGCTTCAGAGTGAGCCCTGATGATTTGATGGCCTCTAGTACTGATGCAAGCCCGCCTAAGGTGATCGTCGAAATTTCCGGCGAAGACGACGACGTAATCCAAGTAAACAAGACAGGTCTGCCACTTCAATCCTGCTAAAACCGTGTCCATCACGCGCTGGAACGTTGCAGGCGCCGAGCACAGTCCAAATGGCATAACCTTGAATTCATAGAGGCCGTCTGGCGTGATGAAGGCGGTCTTTTCGCGATCCCGTTCGTCGACTTCTATTTGCCAGTAGCCAGACTTGAGGTCCATCGATGAGAAGTATTTAGCATTGCAGAGCCGATCCAATGCGTCGTCTATACGTGGGAGGGGGTATACGTCTTTCTTCGTGATTTTGTTCAGTCGACGATGATCGACGCAGAAACGTAGGGTTCCGTCCTTTTTCTTCACTAAAACAACTGGAGACGCCCACGGGCTTTTTGACGGCTGGATGATGTCGTCGCGCAGCATTTCGTCGACTTGTTGTCTTATAGCTTCGCGTTCTCGCGCCGAAACTCGGTAAGGGCTCTGGCGTAGTGGTCGAGCGCACTCTTCGGTTATTATGCGATGCTTTCCGACTGGTGTTTGTCGAATCCTTGATGACGTCGAGAAGCAGTCTTTGTATCGTCGAAGCAGACTTCTGAGCTGTTGCTGCTTAATCACGCGTAGACTTGGATTTATGTTGAAGTCTGGCTCGGGAACTACGGTCGTCGGGGTAGATGCAACAGAATCCGAGAGGACAAAGGCATTGCTGGTTTCCTGAATTTCCTCGATGTATGCGATCGTCGTGCCCTTGTTGATGTGCTTGAACTCCTGGCTGAAGTTTGTCAGCAACACTTTCGTGTTTCCTCCATGCAGTCGAGCGATCCCTCTTGCAACGCAAATTTCACGGTCGAGCAGTAAACGTTGGTCGCCTTCGATGACGCCTTCTACGTCAGCGGGTGTTTCGGTACTGACCGAAATAACAATGCTGGAGCGAGGCGGGATGCTCACTTGATCTTCGAGCACACTCATGGCGTGGTGACTACGAGGGCTCTCCGGCGGTATCACTTGATCTTCCGACAGCGTTATTGACTTCGACTTCAGGTCGATTACTGCGCCGTGTTGGTTTAGGAAGTCCATACCGAGGATGACGTCTCGTGGACACCGTTGGAGGATAACGAAGGTGGCAGGGTAAGTCCGGTGATGAATGGTAATTCTTGCCGTGCAGATTCCAGTCGGCGTAATGAGGTGTCCTCCAGCGGTCCGAATTTGGGGGCCCTCCCATGCAGTCTTAACCTTCTTCAACTGGGCGGCGATGTGTCCACTCATTACGGAGTAATCGGCCCTTGTGTCGACTAAGGCAGTGACTGCGTGGCCGTTGAGAAGTACATCGAGGTCGGTGGCTCTTTGTCTGGCGTTGCAGTTGGGTCTTGGCGTCGGATCACGGCTGCGTCGCCATGAACTGAAGCTGGAACGTCGCGTTGTCAAGTCGTCCTTCGTCGTTGTAGTCTTGGCTTCCTGACTTCGTTGGGACGGCGCTGTGTCGTCGTTGTGTCGTCGAGGTAGTTTCTTCGGTGTCTTCGTCGCCGGCGGAGGATCTTCGTCAGTTCGATGAACAGCAACCGCACCTCCATCGGTTGCTGCTTTTAGTTTTCCGGATATGGGCTCGCAGAGCGGCCCCGGGCTGGGCCGGTGTACGGTCGGCGCTGCGGCGACAGGTAGCGGCCTGGTGATGGCGAACGCGACGGTCGTCGAGAGCTCCACTGAGTAGCGGCGAGGTAATCGGCGATATCGCGTGGGCGCTCTCCAAGCTGTGGACGCGGCGCATTGTCGGCGAACCCTCTCAGTCCCAAGTCGCGGTATGGGCATCTGCGGTAGACATGGCCGGCTTCTCCACAGTGATAGCACAGCGGGCGGTGGTCGGGGGCTCGCCAAATGTCCGTCTTCCTCGCGTAGGTGCGCTGGGCGACGGGTGGGCGTGCTGGCGGCGGCGGCGGCGGCGGACGACGGAATTGCGGCGTCACAGGGCCCTGGCGCGGTCGCGGAGGGGGGCCTTGACGGCGTGCGACGGCGGCGTAGGTCATCGCTTCCGGCTGGGGCTGTGGTGAATCTGGTTGCACCTCAGGAACTCCAAGCGATCGGTGCACCTCTTCTTTAACGATGTCGGCGATCGAGGCCACTTGAGGCTGCGACGAAGGCAAGACCTTGCGCAGTTCTTCGCGCACTATGGCCCTGATGGTCTCGCGCAGATCGTCCGTGGCCAGTGATTGAATTCCTGCGTAGTGGGTAGAGCATGTACGGCGGTTGAATTGCCGGTTCCGCATTTCGAGTGTCTTCTCGATGCTGGTGGCCTCGCGAAGGAACTCTTCTACGATCTTCGGTGGGCTTCGTATCATTGCGCCGAAAAGTTCTTCCTTCACACCACGCATGAGAAGGCGGACTTTCTTCTCCTCGGGCATATCCGGGTCGGCATGGCGGAACAGACGTTTCATTTCTTCCGTGAAGATGGCAACGTTCTCGTTAGGCAGCTGCACTCAGGCGTCCAGCATGGCTTCGGCCCTTTCCTTGCGCACGACGCTCGTAAAGGTGCGCAGGAAGCCGGTACGAAAGAGGTGCCATGTCGTCAAGGTCGATTCCCTGTTCTCCAACCACGTTCTGGCGGTGTCTTCTAGGGCGAAGTATACATGCCGCAACTTGTCGTCGGAGTCCCAGTTGTTGAAAGTCGCGATTCGCTCGTACGTCTCCAGCCAGGATTCCGGGTCTTCAGTTGCTGCTCCATGGAAGGTTGGTGGGTCCCGAGGTTGCTGTAGGATAACGGGGTGCACTGGGGCAGCCATTTGGGTTGTCTTGACCACTATCTTCTTTGTCGTTTCAGGCAGAAGTCCGTGCTCTGGGGGCAGTCTTCGCAGTCTGCGGCTAGCACGCTGGTCTTGGACGATGTTGGTTTTTTCCTCGGGCTTCGGGCTTGAATCGCGGCTTCGCGGGGACGTTCGGTACATGAGCGCACAAGCACCTCCACCAGATGTCACGTGGTGGTGACGTTGAATAACACAGTAGCAATACTGTGAACAAGAAAACTAACTTTTATTGGGTGAACCTGTGCCCACAAAACAGGCTACACTTATAGCGCAACGATAGCGGCGAACACGCTCGGCGATCGTCGAAAATCTGATCAGCGGGTCAAGCGCGTCAGCTTTTATACAGAGTCGTCGAATGTTCCAGACTAATTGTTGGGACCCGCGTGCCTTCCATAAAGGTCTACATCATTCGCGTCAGGCGAATAAATCAGATAACACAAGGTTCGGCGACAACAGACTGCGGATAGAAGCATCGATAACTTTCCAGAAACTTCGGATACATGCAAGCGCGTCCCGCGCTGTGCGATAAGATTTGTTAGGCGGCGAAACCTGGTCGCCCGATAAATATAAATACACGTGTCAATATTATAATGCTCACAATATATGCATATATATGTACGCACGCAGTGCGCAGACGGGTACCCTAGGTAGGGGCTAGGACTCGCAAAAACTATAGTGTTCTCCGCAAGTGTGACGAGTAACAGGTCACCAAACACCTTACCCTGCACACGTAGCTGTCTATTTTCTTCAGCCTAGATCCTGATGCAACTACTGGTGCCACACTGCTATTTTCAAAGGCCACCACTAGGTGAAGCACCAGGCGCCTAGGTCAGGGGATATTGGCTTGGTTCGATACACGAACGACAGTAAACTTCGAATTGACAGGACTGCAGATTTTATTAGTAAATATTTAACTAACCGATACCAATTTGTAACTACTAATGAACTTTCTTCTCCGCGAGATCCGAGAGGGATGCGGTGTGCTACAGAGCTCTGTATTGGGACAAATTTTATTCCACAACAAACATGGCGCCACACAACAGTTTCGTTTGAAAACATATGTGAGTGCATATTGACACGTGTACTTATCTTTATCGGGCGACCACTTTTTGCCGCCTAGCAAATGCAATCGCACAGCGCGGGACACGCCTAATAATTTTTAATATTTGGGGTTTTACGTGCCAAAACCACTTTCTGATTATGAGGCACGCCGTAGTGGAGGACTCCGGAAATTTTGACCACCTGGGGTTCTTTAACGTGCACCTAAATCTAAGCACACGGGTGTTTTCGCATTTCGCCCCCATCGAAATGCGGCCGCCGTGGCCGGGATTCGATCCCGCGACCTCGTGCTCAGCAGCCCAACACCATAGCCACTGAGCAACCACGGCGGGTGCGGGACACGCCTGCATGTATCCGAAGTTTGTGCAAAGTTATCCAAGCTTCTATCCACTCTATGTTGTCGCTGAACCTTTTCTTATCTGATTTTATCGGCTGACGCGAAAGATGTAGAACTTTGTGGAAGGCACGCAGGTCCCAACGATTAGTCTGTAACATTCGACGATTGATGTATAAAAGCCGACGCGCTTGACCCGTTGATGAGATTTTCGACGATCGCCGACCGTGTTCGCCGCTATCGTTGTGGTATAAGTGTAGCCTGTTTTTGTGAGCACAGGTTCGCCCAATAAAAGTTTTGTTTTTCACAGTGTTGTTACTTTGTTTGTGAACGGCACCACCATGTCACATCTGGTGCGTTCATGTACCGAACACCCCGCAAAGCCGCGATCCAAGCCCGAAGCTCCAAGACAAAACCAACATCGCCGAAGAACAGCGTGCTAGCCGCACACTGCAAGGACTGCCCCAGAGCACGGACTTCTACCTGAGACGACAAAGAACATCGTGGTCAAGACAGCCCCAATGGGTGCCCCAGCGTCCCCCGTTATCCTACAACAACCTTGGGACACACCGACTTTCATGGAGCAGCGACTGAAGACCCGGAATCCTGGCTGGAGACTTACGAACGAATTGCGACGTTCAACAACTGGGACACCCACGACAAGCTGCGGCATGTCTACTTCGCCTTAGAATACGCCGCCAGAACGTGGTTTAAGAACAGGAAGTCGACCTTGACAACGTGGGACCTGTTCCGTTGCGGTCTCCTGCGCATCGTTACAAGCGTCGTGCGCATGGAAAGGGCCGAAGCTATGCTGGACACCCGAGTGCAGCTACCAAACGAGAACGTTGCCATCTTTACGGAAGAAATGAGCCGTCTATTTCGCCACGCCGACCCTGAAGTCCCGAGGGGAAGAACTGCGCCTACCAATGCGTGGTGTGAAGGAGGGACTTTTTGCCGGAATGGTACGAAGCCCACAAAAGACAGTCGACGAGTTTCTTCGCGAGGCCACCAGTATCGAAAAGACACTCGAGATGCGAAACCGGCAATTTGACCGCCGCCCGAACTCAACAAGCTACGCCGGAGTTCAGTCACTGGCCACCGACGACCTGCGCGAGACTATCTGAGCGGTCGCGCGAGAGGAGCTACAGAAGCTGTTCCCGTCGTCACAGCCTCAAGTGACTTCGATTGCCGGCGGCGTGCGTGAGGAGCTCAAACAACAACTCGCTGTAGCCCCGGAACCGCCGCTGCCTCAGCCGCAAGCGAAGAGCTACGCCGCCGTCGCCCGCCGTCAAGGTCCCCCTCCACAGCCGCGCCAGGGCCCCGTAACGCCGCAATTCCGTCGACCACTACCGCCACCGCCAGCACGCCCACCCGTTGCCAAGCACAGCTACCCGAGAAAGACAGACGTTTGGCGCGCTCCTGACTACCGCCCGCTCTGCTACCACTGCGAAGAAGCCGGCCATGTGTAACGCCGATGCCCATACCGGGCGATGGGACTGCGAGGTTTCGCCGTTAACGCGCCGGGGGCCGAAGATTGGCGAACGACCTAGCGATATCGCCGACTACCTCGCCGCCGCTCAATGAAGCCCTCGACGACCTTCCCATTCGCCGTCACCACACCGCTACCTGTCGCCGCAGCGCCGACCATGCACTTGCCCAGTCTGGGGCCTGTCCGTCAGCCCATATCCGGAAAACTAAAAGCAGCAACCGATGGGGGTGCGGTTGCTGTACGTCGAACTGACGAAGATCCTCCGCCGCCGACGAAGACGACGAAGAGACCATCTAGACGACATAATAACGACACGCCACCGTCCCATGGTGTTGGGCTGCTGAGCACGAGGTCGCGGGATCGAATCCCGGCCACGGCGGCCGCATTTCGATGGGGGCGAAATGCGAAAACACCCCTGTGCTTAGATTTAGGTGCACGTTAGAGAACCCCAGGTGGCCAAAATTTCCGGAGTCCTCCACTACGGCGTGCCTCATAATCAGAAAGTGGTTTTGGCACGTAAAACCCCAAATATTGTTATTATTATTATCACGCCACCGTCCCGACGAAATCAGGAAGCCAAGACTACACAGACGAAAGACGATTTCACGACGCGACATTCCAAATTCAGTTCAACACGACGCAGCTGTGATCTGACGCCAAGACCTAACTGTAACGCAAGACAAAGAACCACCGACCTCGACGTCCTTCTCGACGGCCATGCAATCACAGCCTTAGTAGACACAGGAGCCAATAACTATGTCATGAGTGGACGCATCGCCGCCCAGTTGACGAAAGTTAAGACTGCATGGGAAGGCCTTCAAATTCGGACCGCTTGAGGACACCTGATTACGCCGACTGGGATCTCCACGGCAAGAATTACCGTTCATGACCGGACTAACCCTCCCACCTTCGTTATCCTCCAACAGTGTTCACGAGACGTCATTCTCGGCATGGACTTCCTGAATCAACATGGCGCAGTCATCGACCTGAAGTCGAAATCGATAACGCTATCGCAAGATCAAGCCATACCGCCGCAGAGCTGTCGTAGTCACCACGCCTCGAGTGGGCTCGAAGATCAAGTGAGCATCCCGCCGCGCTCCAGCAATATTGCTACGGCACTGTGGCCGTAAGGTTCTTCCGTAAGGATTTTCTCACGCAGCAGCGGCAACGGGCGCACGCTTCAACGTTGCCTAATTTTTGCCCAACTACTTTGCAGAAGCATCCGCTGCGCTATCACCGTCACCTGACCTACGGACCGGATAAGAAGCTACTGGCTCGGCGAAAGTTGCGTGGCGCCGACAGCATCGACGACGGACGCTGGAAGCGTATAAAGGAACGGACCACCGGAGGCTCTGACATTTCTCACGCAGCAGCGGCAACGGGCGCACGCTTCAACGTTGCCTAATTTTTGCCCAACTACTTTGCAGAAGCATCCGCTGCGCTATCACCGTCACCTGACCTACGGACCGGATAAGAAGCTACTGGCTCGGCGAAAGTTGCGTGGCGCCGACAGCATCGACGACGGACGCTGGAAGCGTATAAAGGAACGGACCACCGGAGGCTCTGACATTTCTCACGCAGCAGCGGCAACGGGCGCACGCTTCAACGTTGCCTAATTTTTGCCCAACTACTTTGCAGGTTGGTTGCTTTTCGGCCTTTCTGTACTATAAGTTATTTCTTGTGCTACCGTTGCTGCTGCTGCTGCTGCCGCTTTCTCTGCGATGTCTAAGGAAAGCTTGATAGAGTGCCTAAAGTGTCATGGCCAAGTGTCTGAGGGTGATTTGTTCATTACGTGTGCTTCCTGTGATTACCCTTACCACATTGGAGATTGCTCTGGCCTTAGCGCCTCTAAATTCCGCAAACAAAAGGACTCTTTGAAGGCTACTTGGAACTGTGCAACCTGTGTAGTGGCTAGTAGTAGAAGCGCATGTGTCCCTGGTGATTCAAACGCCTCCAACATTGAGCGCAAACTAACTGAGCTTAACGAGAAGTTTTCCATGCTCCTTCCGCTTGTCGCAAAAGTAGACGCCCTTCCTGAACTGGTCACGAAAGTGACCGGCATTGAATCGTCACTCGCTCTTATCTCTGAAAAGTACGACCAAATAATGGACAAACTTAACAAACAAGAGAAGGATGTTACTTCTCTGAAGAAGCGGGTAGAACGAATTGAATCGGGTACCTCGCCAGTAGTTGAGCAAATGAAGCATCAACTGAATGACCTGGAGCAGTACAGCCGACGCCTGAACATTGAAATTCACGGTATTGTAAAAACTGAGAATGAAAACTTGCTCGAAAAGATTAACGACCTGGCCCGAACACTGGAACTGCCCGAGATAACGAGTTCCGACGTTGACGCCCTTCACCGACTGCCAGCACGGCCCGGTAAAGAATCTGTTGCAATTGTTCGGTTTCGTTCAACCACCCTTAAGGAAGCGTGGTTACAGAGCCGCTCTGTCCTTAAGTTAAAAAAGCCTAACATGCGTATCTTTGAAAACATGACTGCTTTCAACAAACATCTCCTCTGGCTTGCGCGAAAGAAGGCGGAAGAAAAATGCTACCGTTTTGTGTGGCAAAAGAATGGGCATGTGCTTGTCCGTAAGGACGAGGGCGATGGCGTCATTCGTATCCGTAACGAACATGACCTAGAAAAAATGGTATAGGTGGTTAAGCCTTTTTTTTTTAAATGTGATAGTGAATTCCAATGCCCGTCGCAAAGGATTCCTGCCGTTATCATGATATCGCATCTTTCCGCAACGTTGTATCTGTGCAACAGAAGCAATCTAGTTTTTTTTCTTGTTACCATTTAAATGCGCAGAGCTTAAGGAATAAAGAAGAAGAACTGCACTCTTTTTTGTCTTCTGTACACTATAATTTCGATGTACTGGCGTTTAGTGAAACGTGGTTTACTTGTGACTGGGATGTTGTACAGCTCGATGGCTACAATTGCGAGGCACTATGTAGAAAAAACAGGAGGGGTGGTGGCGTGGCCCTTTACATCAAAAATGAATTTTCATATAATGTTATACCCGAATACTCTGTTATTAATCCAGATTTTGAGTCCCTTTTTATCACAGCTAACGTATTCACACTTGGAGTTATCTACCGCCCGCCCTCTGGATCCTTAGAAGAGTTTTACCGCTTTTTTGAACCAATGTTGGAGTATTTTTCATCTTTCACATCGACAGTAATTATTTTAGGGGATTTCAATATAAACATTTTAAACCAAATGGATTTAGTTACAGAATTTGTCGATATTATATCGTTAAATGGTTTTTCGAATGTTATTGATGTTCCCACACGCATAACGGCCACTTCTGAGACTCTGATTGACTTATGCCTCACAAATCTCGATAAAAGCGATATTAATGCTGGTGTACTTACTACTGCTATCAGTGACCATATGTCTCTTTACTGTTTTGCTCCGAAACGCTCGGTGCATAGGGTGACACCCACAGCTACAAGCATTACTGTTAGGCCTATAACGTCAAGTTGTATTGATAATTTTCGACAACTTGTATCGTTGATAGACTGGGGTACATTAATGCAAGAGGCTAATCCTAATGACCTCTATGATGGATTTCTTGATAAAATTATTGGAGCATATGATCGTGCGTTTCCGATCAAGATAATTAAGAAATGTAAGAAAGCAAGAAAACCTTGGATAACCCGAGAGCTATTGCGTCGAATAAAAGAAAAGAATAAACTCTTCCATAAATTTATAAAACACAGAGACTTGGCAATGCTTGTAGAATTTAAAAAGATCAGAAATAAGTTGAGCTCAGATATTAAGAAGTCCCGAATTTCTTATTATGCTAGTAAATTTGCCGAAATATATTATGACCCTCAGAAAACCTGGCGCACTATCAAAGACTTACTACGGAAAACGCGAATTGACGTCCCCCAAGAAATGAAAATAGATGGGCAGAGATTAACTGGTAAGGCTCTCGCTAATGAGTTTAACCACCACTTTTTGACTTTTGGAGCGTCGGAAGGGACCACCTGTGAGGATTTTGAAACGTATATGGAACACAATTTGCCACAAACTTTATTTCTTTACCCGGTTACCAAAGTTGAAATTGCTGCTATAATTAGCAGTCTTAAAAGTAATGTTTCGTGTGGCTTCGATGGCATTAAAGCAGCCCCAATTAAAGCGGTCTCAGATTTACTATCCGACGTAGTTTGCCACTTAATGAATACTATTTTGTTGACAGGAATATTTCCGGATAAAATGAAAGTTGCTAGGGTTTCAGTTCTGCATAAAGGTGGTCCTCTTGACTGTATTTCTAACTACAGACCAATATCAGTACTTCCGCTATTTTCCAAAATAGCAGAGAAAGTTATAAATTCTAGAATTTCTCAGCATTTATGTAAGCACAACCTAATATCCGAATATCAGTACGGGTTTCAACAAGGTAAATCGACTGAGTCAGCATTATTAAACATTACAGAAAAAATTGTAACTAATATAGAAAATAAACTGTATACAATAGGCATTTTCCTAGATT
Source organism: Dermacentor variabilis (assembly GCF_050947875.1). Lineage (NCBI taxonomy): Eukaryota > Metazoa > Arthropoda > Arachnida > Ixodida > Ixodidae > Dermacentor > Dermacentor variabilis. Next base: position 231,562,896 of record NC_134569.1, on the reverse strand, counting down.
TTAACAAAGCCTTCGATTCTATTAAACATCCCATACTGTTTGCAAAGTTACCTTATTATGGAATAAGAGGACTTCCACTTAAGTTACTGCGTAGTTACCTGACTAACCGTACTCAGTTCGTTGTAATTAAGAATGTACAGTCGGATACGGAATTCATAAGTTATGGAGTTCCGCAAGGATCTATATTAGGGCCAACAATATTCTTGCTGTACATAAACAATATTGTCAACATCCCCCTGACCACTGACATTGTCCTTTACGCAGACGATACAAATGTTTTTTTTACATCTAATAACCTTTCGTCTCTCACTCGTACTGTTAACTTATGGCTTCAAAATTTGTCCTGCTGGTTAGATGCAAATAAACTCTTATTGAATGTTAGGAAAACCAAATACATTGTCTTCTCATCCGTTAATAAACTAGTTCACCTTGATAGTTCTATAACGTTTAAATCATGTCCATTAGAGCAGGCTTCAGAATACAAGTTTTTAGGGGTAATATTTCATGAAAACCTTCGATGGACAAGTCACGTGAATTTTATAAAGGGTATCATTGCTAAATCAATTGGAATGCTAAATAGATTTCGGACGTTGTTGCCAATAAGATTAAAACGGCAACTTTATTTTAGTACTGTACATTCCCGTATACAATATTGTCTACTAGTTTGGGGTGTTACATCAAAGTATAATTTGGAACGACTATACATAATGCAGAAGAAAAGTATAAGGTTCATTCAAAACCTATCTAGTCGTGATCATACATCCCCATACTTTGCCGAGAACCGAATACTTCACATAGAAATGTTATATAAACAGCGTTTGTTAGAATTGATATTTCTCGAATTAAAAGCAAATCGTGAGCTGTTTTTTCATACATATACAAATACAGAGACACCATATTATTTTAGAAATAAAAACTTTGTAAAGATTAAAACAAGAACTAGATACGGTGTGCAATTATTAAAATGGCAAATTCCGAACCTACTGAATTGTTATCCATCGTTCTTAGATACAATGGAGAGTGCTCCCTCCTTGCTTGCCTTCAGAAAACTAACTAAAATGTATTTCCTCCAACAGTTGTAATTTTGCTGTACATTTGTTTTGTTCTCTTCTAATCCAATTGTAGTCCATTGGCCTTAATAGTTCTATGTCTTGTTGATGGTGAATGTGTTGACGACAAATTGTCATTCTTCCTTATCTTGCTTTATCGTGTTTGATACTCTGTACATGCATTTTTATTTATATGTGTTTGATATTTTGCAGTGTGCTTTGAAGCATGTTGCGCTCATGTTGTGTGCTGCGCGTGCTGTCTGGTGTCAAAGGCCTAGTCAGGTGGCTTTTAGTGCCGCCTTTTGCCTTGGCACCAAGGCAAAACCGCTCTTGAGCATTGTTTTGTCAATAAACAAATAAACAAACAAACAAACAAACAATATGCGCGATCACGAAAGGCCAGCAGTGTGGAGACGACGACGACGATTAGAAGCTAGCGCGGGCTCTTGCCTCTTGGCCAAGCGCAGCGTATTTTCCTTGTAAATATATTTGTACATAGCTTTTCATCTGCGTCTTCCTACGTAACATATCTGGTGGAGGTGGACGTTCCCTGTACCTCGTCACGGAGCTTCGCAGTGGACGGTACGTCGAGCCTTCCTTCATGGTACCCGGGGACGACAACCCGACTCCGCCGGCTTCGACACCTGCTGCCACTTCTACGACCTACATCACTCTCCCCGCTCCCCGTGATCCTGGCGTATTCTCGGGCCAAGATGGGGAAGACGTCGATGACTGGATCAGCCTGTATGAACACGTCAGACGCAATAACCGGTGGGACCCTACGATTATGCTCGCCAACGTAGTCTTTTACCTCGGTGGCACACCTCGAGTTTGATATCCCACGCCCGAAGATGAGCTCACCAGTTGGGATTCACTTAAGACTCAGCTTCGAGACTTGTTCGGCAACCCCTACGGTCAACAACTTGCTCGCAGAAGGCGCTTTCCGGCCGTGTGTAGACGTCAACAGAGCCCTATGTCACGTACATTCAGGACGTCTTGGCTCTGTGCCGCAAAGTTGACACCCACATGACTGAGTCAGACAAGGTTTCCCACATCCTCGAAGGCATTGCCGATGACGCCTTCAACTTGCTCGTTTGCAACAACGTAGCGACGGTGGATGCTGTTATAAGAGAGTGCCGCCGCCTGGAACTCGCCAAAAGCCGACGTATTGACCAGCAGTTTGCCCGTCTGCCCAACACCCCAGCGACATCTTCCTGTGCCGACGCTCCTCGTCCCAACAACACTGCAGATGTTACCAGGATCGTCCGGCGTGAGATCGAGGCCGCCTATCCGGCTGCCTTCGACTCCAGTCCCACCAACACATCTGCAGTCACGGTCTCACTGATCCAGGCAGTTGTCCGCCAGGAGTTTGAAAACATGGGTCTTCACAACATCTGCTCGGCCCATCGCCCTAATACCCGCCCGGCTTCTTCGATTTCGCCCCGTCCCGCATCTTCTTACCCACTACGTTTCCGCAACCCATCTGAATGGCGCACTGCTGACGACAAGCCTATTTGTTTCCACTGCCATCGAATCGGGCACATTTCTCGGCACTGTCATAGTCGCTGGAGTTCCCCGAGCCGGTCTACTTATACTGCTTACTCTTGCCCCTCAGGTGGCCCTTCTCGTCCCTATGCTGCAGGCTCCGATAATGTCTCCACTGATTCTCCTGCACCGAACCGCCCCTATTCTCGTTCGCCTTCGCCCCAACGACGACAATCTCGCTCTCCCCAGCCCCGTCGCTCCTATTCGCCGACTCCCTTCGGACGCCGCTCCCAGCCGGAAAACTAGACGATGCAGCGCCTCGAGGTGACGCTGCATTGCTCCCTACGCCGCCAAATCTTCTACTGACTTCGCCCACTCATCTGAACCTTCTTGACGTGCAAGTCGACGGTGTTTCTGTGTCTGCTCTCATAGACACTGGGGCGCATTTGTCCGTAATGAGCGCTGACCTTCGTAACCGCCTCAAGAAAATTATCACGCCCGCCACGACGCCTGTTGTCCGTGTCGCCGATGGCGGCACAGCCCCCGTAATTGGTATGTGTACCGCCCGCGTCTCCTTCGCCGATCGCTCAACAATCGTGCTATTCACAGTCATCGCCCACTGTCTCCACGACATCATCCTTGGCTTAGACTTCCTCTCCGCACATTCTGCTCTCATCGATTTTTCCGCCAGTACTCTCCGCCTTGACCTGCCTGTTCTGGATCCTGCTGAACCACACCCCAGTCGCCTCAGTTCCGCCGACTTCGTTCGCTTGCCACCTTCGGCACTGACCTACGTTGACCTAGTGTCATCCCCACCAGTCCCCGACGGTCACTACATCGCGGCTCCTATGCAAGACGTCCTCCTTACACACGGGATCATAGTACCCCATACAGTTTTATCTATTACGGCGAATTGCGTCTGCCTGCCAGTGGTCAACTTTGGCTTGACGACACAAGTGCTGCCACGTGGGATGTCTTTGGCCCAGCTTTGTTCATTCGAGGATCACTCAGTAGCATCCATTGCAGTAGACGACACTTCATCCGATACTCCTCTACCATCGCAGTCGGCAAATTGTACCATCGCTGACTTACGGACAATGATTGCCCCCGACTTGCCCTCCGAGCACGCTCGTGAACTCTATCGCGTTCTGTTTTCCTACCACGATATTTTTGACTTTAACGATCGTCCTTTAGCCCAAACTACACCTGTCAAACATCGCATTAATACCAGCGATGCCCCTCCTATTCATCGCCGCCCGTATCGAGTGTCACCAGCTGAGCGTCAAGTTATTCACGCAGAAGTTCGCAAAATGCTTGCCAAGAACATTATTGAACCATCATATAGTCCATGGGCGTCACCTGTAGTACTGGTGAAGAAGAAGGATGGCTCATGGCGCTTTTGCGTGGATTATCGGCACCTTAACAGGGTTACCAAAAAGGACGTGTATCCCCTACCTCGGATTGATGACACCCTTGACTGCCTCCACGGTGCTCGCTATTTCTCTTCTATTGACCTTCGCTCCGGCTACTGGCAGATTGCCGTGGACGATCTCGACCGCGAGAAGACTGCTTTTGTCACACCCGACGGTCTTTATCAATTCAAAGTGATGCCGTTCGGTCTATGTAACGCCCCTGCCACTTTTGAACGCATGATGGACTCTCTTCTTCACGGTTTCAAATGGTCCACGTGCCTGTGCTACTTGGACGACGTTATCGTATTCTCCCCAACGTTCGCTACGCACCTCGAGCGCCTCTCAGCAGTCCTGGACGTTTTTCGGCGAGCCGGTCTGCAACTCAACGCATCGAAGTGCCAATTCGGCCGTCGCCAGATTACCGTCCTTGGACATCTCGTTGACGCGAACGGAGTGCAACCGGACCCCGGCAAGACCCATGCTGTTACGCACTTCCCTGTTCCGAAATGTGTCAAGGATGTGCGCAGCTTCATCGGCCTTTGTTCGTACTTCCGCCGTTTCGTGAGAAATTTCGCCGCCATTGCACGACCACTAACCGACCTTTTGAAAAAAGACGCTCCTTTCCAGTGGGGCGATAACGAGGCCTCTGCATTCTCTCATCTAATCGACATTCTCACAACGCCTCCCGTTTTGGCCCATTTCGATCCTTCTGCGCCTACCGAAGTCCGTACTGATGCCAGCGGTCACGGAATTGGAGCAGTACTGGCACAACGCCAGCGTGGCCACGACCGTGTTATCGCTTACGCCAGCAGGCTCCTCTCACCCGCGGAGCGCAACTATTCCATCACTGAGCGTGAGTGTCTGGCCCTAGTTTGGGCGGTTGCGAAATTCCGCCCATACTTATATGGCCGATCCTTTTCCGTTGTCACCGACCATCACGCGCTTTGCTGGTTATGCTCACTGAAAGATCCTACAGGAAGACTTGGTCGCTGGGTCTTACGCCTCCAAGAATATTCGTATACTGTCACCTATAAATCCGGCCGACTACACAAGGACGCTGACTGCCTGTCTCGCTACCCGGTCGACGAGCCCGACGACGCCGACAATAGTAGCGCCAACGGCATTTTCTCTGTCTCTGCCATCGGTAACATCGCCGATGAGCAGTACCGAGACCTATCGCTGCGAGCACTTATCGAGCGTCTGCGCTCTACACCTACCGACGCATCCGTTCGCCGATATGTACTCCAGGGTGGCATTCTGTATCGAAGGAACTTCCTCCCTGACGGCTCTGACCTTCTTCTTGTCGTGCCAAAACAGCTACGACAGACTGTGCTCTTTGAGATGCATGACGCACCCACTGCAGGACATCTTGGGGTAACCCAAACGTACGACCGCGTCCGCCGCCGCTTCTATTGGCCTGGTCTCGCTCGCTCCGTTCGACGCTATGTTGCTGCCTGTGATCCCTGCCAGCGTCGGAAGACACCTCAGGTGCTACCTGCCGGTCATCTCCAGCCAATCACCGTCCCTGTGGAACCGTTCTTTCGTGTTGGATTAGACCTGCTCGGTCGCTTTCCCACTTTATCCTCTGGGAACAAATGGGTAGCCGTCGCGACCGATTACGCCACCCGATACGCTATCACTCGGGCTCTCCCTACCAGCTGCGCCACTGACGTCGCGGACTTTCTCTTGCGTGACATTATCTTGCTTCATGGCGCCCCGCGACAGCTGCTTACTGACCGTGGTCGAAACTTCCTCTCGAAAGTTATCGCTGACATTGTGCGTTCCTGCTCCATTCAACACAAACATGAATACTTCATACCATCCTCAAACCAATGGCCTGACAGAGCGGTTAAACCGTACTTTTACCGATATGCTGGCCAGGTACGTTTCCAAGGACCACCACGACTGGGACATTGCCCTTCCTTACGTAACATTTGCGTACAATTCTTCCCGGCACGACACCGCCGGATTTTCTCCCTTTTATCTACTGTACGGGCGCGAACCAACCTTGCCCCTAGACACGGCACTTCCTCCTGCGGCGGTCTCAACAAGCGAGTATGCGCGCGACGCCAATGCCCTCGCCGACCATGCACGCCAGCTTGCCCGTGCTCGACTGACGGCCTCACAGACCACCCAGCAGTGTCAGTACAACGCCGGCCATCGTGACGTACAGTTTTCACCTGGTGCGCTCGTGCTCCTGTGGTCGCCTTCTCGTCACGTCGGACTTTCAGAGAAGCTCCTTTCGCGATACACAGGGCCCTACCGCGTGCTGCGCCAGGTGACGCCTGTGACTTACGAAATTGCTCCTGTGCCCTCAACCTCGTCCTCTCCGGTGGCATCTAGTGATGTCGTACACGTCAGTAGGCTCAAGGCCTACTACACTGCTTCCGCGTCCGATCTTTAGTCGCTCCGGGACGGCGCTTTTGCAGCCGGGGGTAGTGCTACCGCACAATATGCGCGATCACGAAAGGCCAGCAGTGTGGAGACGACGACGACGATTAGAAGCTAGCGCGAGCTGTTGCCTCTTGGCCAAGCGCAGCGTATTTTCCTTGTAAATATATTTGTACATAGCTTTTCATCTGCGTCTTCCTACGTAACAATATTATTTCCGTCGGCACCGAAACACCCGCTGATGTAGAAGGCGTCATTGAGGGCGACCAACATCTACTGCTCGTCCGTGAAATTTGCATCGCAAGAGGGATCGCTCGACTCCACGGAGGGCAAGTGGAAGTTATGCTAACCAACTTCAGCTAAGAGTTCAAGCACATCAGCAAGGGCACGACAATCGCATACATCGAGGAAATTGTGGAAACTAGCAATGCCTTTGTCCTCTCGGATTCAGCCGCATCTACCCCGAGGGGCATAGCCCCCGAAACAGACTTCACTGTGAATCCAAGTCTTCCAATGAGTAAGCAGCAACAGATCAGAAGTCTTCTCCGACGATACAAAGACTGCTTTTCGACGTCATTGAGGATTCGACAAACACCAGTTGCAAAGCATCGTATAATAACCGAAGAGTGCGCTCGACCACTCTGCCACAGCCCTTACCGAGTTTCGACGCGAGAACGTGAAGCTATTAGGCAACAAGTCGACGAAATGCTGCGCGACGACATCATCCAGCCGTCGAAAAGCCCGTGGGCCTCTCCTGTATTCGTGGTGAAAAAAAGGACGGAACCCTACGCTTCGGCGTCGATTATCGTCGACTGAACAAGATCACGAAGAAGAATGTGTACCCCTTACACGGATAGACGACGCATTGGATCGGCTTTGCCACGCTAAATACTTCTCGTCAATGCACCTGAAGTCTGGCTACTGGCAAATTAGAAGTCGACGAGAGGACTCGCGAAAAGACCGCCTTCATCACGCCAGACGGCCTCTACGAGCTCAAGGTCATGGCATTCGGACTGTGCTCGGCGCCTGCAACGTTTCAGCGGGTCATGGACGCGGTGTTAGCAGGATTGAAGTGGCAGACATGTCTTGTTTACTTCGATGATGTCGTTGTCTTCGCCGGAAATTTGGATGATCTACTTAGGCGCTTTGCGACAGTGTAGAGGCCATCAAGTCATCAGGGCTCACTCTGAAGCCTGAAAAGTGCCGCTTCGCTTACGATGAGCTTTTGTTCCTAGGCCACGTCATCAGCAAATGAGGAGTACACCCCGACGCACAAAAGACAGCTGCCGTCGCAAAGTTTCCGCAGCCAACCGACAAGAAGGCAGTGCGCAGATTCCTTGGCATGTGTTCCTACTATAGGCGCTTTGTCAAGGACTTTTCACGTATCGCGGAGCCGCCAACACATCTAACCAAATGTAATGTCGAGTTCAAGTGGGAAACGCCGCAGGCCAAGGCATTTCAAGAACTCAAGCGACGCATGCAGTCGCCGCCGGTACTTGCACACTTCGACGAGGACGCCGATACAGAAATCCACACTGACGCCAGTAGGCTAGGCCTCACTGTCGTCCTAGTCCAGAGGAAAGAAAGACTTGAAAGGGTGATATGGTATGCTAGCTGGTCGCTGTCAAAACCGGAAAGCAATTATTCTACGACTGAAAAGGAATGCCTCGCCATCATTTGGGCTACAGCTAATTTCCGCCCTTACCACTATGGCAGGCCATTCAAAGTCGTCAGCGGCCATCCCGCGTTGTGTTGGCTGGCTAACGTAAAGGACCCTTCAGGACGGCTGGTGCGGTGGAGCCGCAGACTGCAAGAATATGACGTCACGATAATATACAAATCCGGAAGAAAACACACCGCCGCCGACTGCTTATCACGCGCCCCCATGGATACCCCGCCACAAGACGACGATGGGAACGATGCCTTCCTTGGGAAATAGGCACGGAAGACTTCACTAAACAGCAACGAGGAGACCCGGAGCTAAAAGACCTCTTCGAGTATTTGGAAGGGAACACCGACGTTGTCGCTAAGGCATTTAAGCGCGGATTGTCTTCGTTCACGCTACAAAACAACCTGCTCGTGAAGAAGAACTTCTCACCAGTCCGCGCCAGCTACCTTCTTGTTGTACCGTCAGCGCTGCGTCCAGAAATACTGCACGCCCTACACGACGATCCAACCGCTCGGCACCTCGGATTTTCCCGGACGCTGTCGAGTATACAGGAAAGGTATCACTGGCCACGTCTGACTGCCGACGTCGCCCGTTACGTCAAGACATGCCGAGACTGTCATCGACGCAAGACACCACCGACAAGGCCAGCAGGATTACTACAGCCGATCGAACCTCCTCGCTGCCCATTCCAGCAGATTGCGATGGATTTGTTGCGGCCGTTTTCGATGTCAACATCCGGGAATAAGTGGATCGTGGTTGTGACGGACTATTTCACCCGCTTTGCTGAAATTAAAGCTCTTCCGAGAGGCAGTGCAGCCGAAGTGGCGAAATTTTTCGTCGAGAACAACCTGCTGCGACATGGTGCCCCAGAAGTCCTCATCACCAACAGACGAACGGCTTTTCCAGCAGAGCTCACCCAAGCCATTCTGCAGAACAGCCAGACAAGCCACACGAGGACAACTGCCTACCATCCGCAGACGAATAGTCTCACGGAGCACCTGAACAAGACCCTCGCCGAGATGCTAGCAATGTACGTCGACGTCGATCACAAGACGTGGTACGCGGTCCTGTCGTATGCAACCTTCGCTTACAACACGGCGGTGCAAAAAACAACACAGATCCCGCCGTTTAAGCTGGTTTACGGCAGTAACCCGACGACGACGCTCGACGCCATGCTGCCCCACGTCAGTGACGAAGCGAATGTTGACATCGCTAGCTATCTCCTGCGCGCCGAAGAAGCCCGACAGCTCGCCCGCGTACGGAGCCAGAACCAACAGAGGACCGACAGCCGACACTACAACCTCCGACGTCGCTTCGGCGAGTACCAGCCCGCCGACCGTGTTTGGGTTTCGACAGCGATACGCCGAAGAGGACTGAGTGAGGGACTATTGTGCCGCTATTTCGGACCCTACAAGGTCGTTCGACGTATTCGCGCACTGGACTATGAGGTCGTGCCAGACGGAATTTCGCATTCACAGCGGCGCCGCACACGATCTGAAGTGGTCCACGTGGTGCGTCTGAAACTCTTTTACGGACCCTGACGAACTTCCTTATTTTGTTGTTTTTTTTTGCTACGGGTGTTTTTCTTTATTACTTTCGTTTGTATGCAGCATCGGGTTGGTGCTTTTTAAGAGGGGGGTATTGACACGTGTACTTATCTTTATCGGACGACCACGTTTCGCCGCCTAACAAATGTAATCGCACAGCGCGTGACGCGCCTGCATGTATCCGAAGTTTGTGGAAAGTTATCGATGCTTCCATCCGCTATCTGTTTTCGCGGAACCTTATGTTATCTGATTTCATCGGCTGAGGTGAATGGTGTAGAACTTTGTGGAAGGCACGCGGGTCCCAACGATTAGTCTGGAACGTACTACAATTGAAGTATAAAAGGCGACGCGCTTGACCCGCTGATGAGATTTTCGACGATCGCCGGCCGTGTTGGTCCCTATCGTTGTGCTATAGGTGTAGCCTGTTTTTATGGGCAGAGGTTCGCCCAATAAAAGCTTGTTTTGTCTTTCACAGTATTGCTACTGTGTTCTTGAACGTCACCACCACGTGACAATATGCTTGTATCGGACAGCGACAATAAGTAAGACTCAGTAAGCAAGTTCAAATACATGCAAGCTGGCTTACAAAACAAAAGAAACTGGTCACTATTTCGTAATAGTTTTCTTTTGTGTATAAAAACATCACTCTTGAAAAGTTTCTCATTCTACAAAGTCTTATATATTCAAGCATAGAAATATTTGTATGCATATGAATTATCACCTGGCCCAAAGAACTTCCAGTGGCAGCCTCACTCAATCTCGCAATGCCTGGCAGTCCGCAATATACAGCGCGCCTGGCTGCTGCAGTGGTCGAGTGCTCTGCAGCTCTAGAAAACAGAGGGATAAGGGTCGATTACACAATTTATGGCATTTCCAGATTTTTAACTTAGTACCATCTCTATACGATGTCGACACTATGCCACTAGTCTACTGCTGTGCTACGGTCATCATATTATTAAATACTCATCGTATACACGAGCTATACAGCTGGTTAGGCAAAATTTTAAACTGCGCGAAGAAGACAGGACGTGAACTGAAACATAGATGCACAGAAAGCACAGGCTTCCAACTGGTTTTATTTCGTGAAAGCCGACAATATATAAGTTAATTCATGATAGCAAAACAAGGAGCAATTGCAAAAAAAATCGCGCACGAGGCAGTGATAAAAAATATCAAGGCCATGTATGCATTAAGAGTGCAGGAGAGTTTTAATGTGCCCATCTAAGAATATTATTTCTTTCCTTGAGAATCTCCTTTTGCAGTTCAAGAGCTGCGACAGCAAAAGCTGCCTGCCTTATCTGGAACAGAATAAATTCCTTTGGAAGGCAAAACCAAAAACACAAAAACAAGTCACCAAGACATTCGACATCGCTAAAAGGTGTGACAACTAAGTTAGCTCACCTTGTTTATTCCTATCAAGGAAAGAAATGGAATTCTTAGATGGGCACATTGGGACTCTACTGCCCTCTTAATTCACTGGTGGGCTTGCTATTTTTCGTCACTACCTCGTGCACGATTTCTTTGCGAATGTTCTTTCCTTTACTATTTTGAAGAACCGCCCTCTCCCTTCACCAAATAAAACCAGTCGGAAGTCTAAACTTTGGGCATTCATCTATGCTTCTGTTCATGTCCTGTCTTCCTCGCACAGTTTAAAATTTCGCTGAAGCTACGAGCTCACTAGCCCAAAAACATGCCTTACTTCGGTGTACAGCTGAGCTTCTTGTTAAAGCTACACAATGCCAGCTCAAGTGACCACCATGTGTGTCTGCTCTTCCGTATTCTCACGATGCGGCTCAGCCTTGAGTACAGGTTTAGTTTCAATACTGGCTCCTATATCTAAACTATTAATATAATTTCTATCTTCAACATCCAGCCAGACAGAGTACCTCATACTACAATCTGACCATTGCTGCAGTTTAGCAGGGTTTCTGTCTAATGCACTGTCCTCTACCTCCAAATGCCTGAGAAATGAAAATCAAAGCATCTAGTTTCCAAACACAGTCTGGATTTATGTTACAGGAAGCATATTGCAGGTAAATAGCTATGTAGCGTTGGTTCGGGTTCTGCCAAACATTGCAGTATTAACCAGTGGGTTTGTGTATGGCGAGTGATTGCATATATGACACAAGCTCTGTGAGGAGAGTACGAATGCAAAGCCAAGGTTTCATTGCCTCTTTCCTAACACTTTTTGGTGGCTGCTGTTTTGATAAGCGGAAAACTTGGCTTATGCAGTATGCGCAAATGGGCATGTGCCTATTCTAGGCCCGTCTCGTAGAACAGGTATGTGTCTCTGCGACACAAGTATACAGGCCTTACATGTAGAATTAAGATAAGTGTCATACGTCTCTGTGCATACACCTCTTGTCAACGTTCTTCACTATACAAGCACATGTCACCTTCATCCTCACTGCACTGAGAACAGCTACAGGTGACAAGGTGGCTTCCCTGCATACCATGCTTGCGACATCTGCTACTGCTAGCTTGGCAAGGCAAATACACTTTCCAACATTTGTATTGCAACAATGCATTGGATATGAATGTTCGATACATTCTGTTAACCACTTTACATAGATTTTAACATGTACGTTGGATCTTTACCATTCCTTTTTGTACTTCAGTGAAGAAACATTACAGCATAAAGAAAGTACTATGTTGCACAGTGTCATTGTTGTGAGAAATGTGAGCGGATCCCAAAGGTGGTGCATTCTAACAAAGCACCTCAAGGTCCAGCCACAAAGGAAGAATGGGAGAGACGGACATGCTCTCAGTTTGATAAGCAACTTCTATATGCACACATGCTCCGACACGTATAATGCACTGTAACACACGTGCCACTATCGCATACACCCAGCTATGCATTCGCGAGCGAGAAGTACGTGCACAACATTAATTAAATGGTTAGACCGTCGGGTTGTTGTGCTGTGATACAAGTTCGGCTCACTGTAACATTTTTGTTTTCAATACAGAACGCCAAAACGAGGAAGGACGTAAAATTGCCTACTGCAAGGTGCCTGGTATGAAGAAAGAATTCTTTGCATTAAGAATGCCCAAATCTAGCACAGGCGAGTGTGCATTCCCACATACCTGTACTGTGTTGAGGTGCAGCACATTGCAACTGCAGTGGCTTTGCCACAAGGTTAACGTGTATATCACTAACGAGCGTAGCAACAATGGTAGTTTTTCCACATAACCAAAGTGCATTGCGGTGCAGCACGCCGCAACAGCTGTGGTTTCCATACAAAGCTATTGTACATAATGCTGCAGCATGACGGAGCATGTTTTTAACCGACACAACCTGTAGGCTCTTTAAACGCACTTCAATGATTTTATGAGCAGCTAAAATAGTTGCGAATGTCGGAACAATGTTTTTTGTTTTCACTTTTCAGACTGCAGAATTCCCATTTCTACATAGTACTAGGGCAAATACGTAACCTTTTATTCCCAATGCCTTTTAAACAGTGTGGTATTATCATGGCCACACTATATTAGAAAAAATATGAAAAGTTTATATTATACAACTAAATCTTTTGTTAAGTGCTCCTTCTAGTATCACTGAAAATCATGTCAAGAAGCTTGGAGAACTGTCTCCTACGCTATCGCTGCATCGGGGCGATACTAGTAAGTTATTAAACAGGGAGCGTTTTATTTAGAGTTATTGAAGGATTGGAGTAGATTAGCGAGAGAGAAGCTCCTGGGGAGGCCAACCCGACGACATGGTGGCCAAAGCAGCACCAAAACACCTGGGGCAAACTGAACACATTTTCATGGCACCGGTCGTAACGCTCTTTTTGCAGATGCCGCGATGCTAATAAGCGAGATCGGGCGACTTCACGCGTCACGTTAGTGCGATCGATCACTTCACGAGCGTGCTCCGTGGCAACGTGGGGCACAGAAGGTAGCATGGTGTCAAAGGGCAAAGTGGGGTCGCGACCATACAAAAGCTAAAATGGTGAAAATCTTGCGGTGTCATGTCGGGACGAGTTATACGCGAATGTCACGAAGGCCAACGTGGCCTCCCAGTCGAGGTGATTGCTGGAAACGTACATTAACAGCATCTCTGCAAGTGTTCGGTTGAGACGTTCCGTAAGACTGCTCGTTTGCGGGTGGTACGCGGTGGACAGCTTGTGCTCAGTGGCGCAAGAGCGGAGGAGGTCGTCCTAAACTCGAGACAAGAACGAGCGGCCGTTGTCTGTAAGTAACTGTCGAGGAGCACCGTGCTGTAGAATGACGTTCGGAAGGAAAAAATCGGCGACATCAGTCGCACAACTTGCCGGCAACACCTTTGTCATTTTGTAGCGTGTCGCGTAATCAGTAGCAACAGCTATCCACTTATTCCCTCCAGTCGTCGTCGGAAAAGAGCCGTGCAGGTCAAGGCCTACGAAAAAGAACGGTTCAGAGGGAACTTCAGTCGGAGAGATTCGGTTGACAGGCGGCAGGGGAGGTTGCTTCCGAAGCTGACAAAATTCGCAAATTGCGACATAACCACGCACAGAGCGGTGGAGACCCGGCCAGAAGAACTGGCCTCGTACGCGGTCGTATGTACGCTAAGCTCAAAGGTGTCCCACCATCGATTAATCATGAAGTTGTTTGAGAACGACTGATCGCAGAAGAGGAGGAAGGACAAGGAGAAACTCAGAACCGTCACGGTTGATATTGCGGCGGTAGAGGATACCGTCATGCAGCAGGAACATGTGGCACGTGCCGTCAGTGTTGCCAGATTGCACTCCGGCGATGATGGGCTGTAAGAATTCGTCGCGTTGTTGTTCAGTGTGCATGTCAGTCAAAGCCATCACGCAGGTCACTGGATCATGCGCAACAGGATCAGGTGAATCCACGGGGTGACGAGAGAGGTAGTCAGAGTCCTTGTGGAGGCGTCCAGTCTTGTTATTGACAATAAATGAAAATTCCTGGAGCCATAAAGCCTAGCGGCCAAGCCGTCCTGTCGGGTCCCAGAGAGAAGACAGCCGGAAGAGTGCATGGTGGGTCTGTAATGACCGAAAACGTGCAGCTGTACAAATATGGCCGGAACTTGGAGCCAGCCTAAGATAGAGCCAAATACTGCCGCTCAGTGATGGGGTAATTTCTCTCGGCAAGCGACAGCAGGCGGCTGGCTTAAGCTATCACGCATACGGTACCATTCTGTTGTTGAGAGAGAACAGCGCCTACGCCGTAGCCGCTTGTGACAGTGTGGACTTTGGTTGGCGCAGATGAATCAAAGTGCGCAACTATGGCAGGGGTGGTCAGAAACCCGATGACAGCAGCAAACGCATGAGCCTGCTGCGGTCCCCATGAGAATGGCGTGTCCTTCTTTAGAAGATCGTTCAAAGGCCGAGCAATGTTGGCAAAGTTTTTGACGGAACGGCGAAAGTAGGAACACAGGCCGACGAAGCAGCGCATGTCAGAAGCAGAATATGGCACAGGGAAACAGCGTGCAGCGCGAACTTTTTCTGAATCCTTTTTCCGAAGCAAATGGATATACATACCAGGCTCAGACTGAGCAAACCAAACAAACCAACAGCGACCAGTACATGTGTCCATCTGTTTTCAACGAGGTAGAGACAGGCCAGGTCTCAATAAACACAACAAATATAAGGTGCAGGCAGAGGAAATAAGGAAAAGCTGTAAAGAGAGCAGTACAGTGAAACAAATTGGACAAATTTGCACAGAGTCAGCCATCTGGGCCGAGGACAATTAACAACATTTCTGCCACAATCAGAAGCGAACGCTCCTCATACAACAAGAAAAAAAAGTTTTAGCTGCATACAGCCCGAGTGAATGGAGTTCGTTGATATTCTAAAAACAGCAAAGACAACAATTACAGCAGACACACTACTTGTGTTATCTGCCTTCTTGCTGTTTTTACAATATCGGTCGCGGTCGCAAAGCTACGCACATGATCTATGAACCAAAGCAACGGGCGTGCATACCAAGCTGGGCGAGCCGATTCGTACACTCGTGTATGTTTAATTTTGAAAGTTCCCCTAAAAGCAACAGCAGCAGTGTTAAAGTGGGTTCGTTTACCAGCTCAGTCACAACATACGCATTGTATGATTTCCTTGACTTAAAGCTACTAAGAAGCTTGAAGTGAAGGGAATACGCTTTCGTTATCTCACTGCAACGAATGAAAGCCTCTGAATGAAAGCGTCTACCGCGGTCAGTGCAAGCATTAAGAAAGGTAACTAAATGCAGCCATGCGCTGCATGGGTAAATAAGAGGCGCATAGCGTAGTCATCCTACAAATATGGAGAAAAATATCTTTAAGCACGCGATAAATATCACAAGACGACATCCACACTAGTTGAGTGCATGCATTGCTGGCGCGTGGAAGCTGTCGCCGTTTTTTTTTGTACATCGTTGCAACGAGCAGGAACTGCAATAGTAATTGTTGAAGGCACGAACGAATCAATTATCCTGCGATCACTGCGGGACCTGCGACAACCGCTTCGCGTTCCTTCGAATTTCGAGATAACATTGACCACAGCTCAAATGCGTAACCGGTTTTTTACGTGTCAGCGCGAGAACAGGTTATCGCATGACACTTACCTTTGCTCCAAGTGCATCGCGGTAGTACCGGCAGCTGAGCAACAAATGTCATCAAGCGCTGGCCCACCGCAGTGTCCGCAACTTAACGCTTCTAAGCATTCGCCAAAAACAAAAAGCGAGCCAGATCATACATACGGTGCGCGCGCGAACGAGGCGCGAGCCGTGCCGCCTGAGTTCGAGAGTAGTTATTTCAAAAAACAAAAACATACAACATCGTGACGTCACATCCGGTACGTTCTCACAGCTCACGCATGCGCAGCGACCACAGAGCCCTCGGGGGCGATGTTCAGGTCGCAACGCCGGCACGCCTAGGGACAAACGCCCACATAACAACCTACCCCGTAGTGCCTAGGCAGTCACATATTAAAGGAGCAAAGGCCCCCAGATTTTCTCTCTTGCACCCGCTCTTACTCGCGCCTGCGCACAAACAGCTGGCGATCCCACATATCCCTTTGCATCGCGAATTTTTGTGTGGGCGAGAAAGAAAATGCTGGTGTTTTTTGCTGTTAAGAAGCTATTCAAGAGCGTGTAAAATATGAAGACAGTAAGTACACTGGCTTTCAATGGAGAAGCATGTCCAGTATAGTGGACACTGGGATTTATTTGTTGCACATAATCTGCTTTGCTCATTGATGCAACAATGCTGTACATCTGTCATCTAAAGAGCACAGCGGTTCTTAGAATCACAAATACAGTAGTGCACCACTTAAGAAAAAGTAGGAACTTGCACTAGGAGGGACGCGGTCTTGCATTATCCTCTTTGTGCTCGATGAAACACTAAATCTTAACGTCAACTCTGGCGCTTACTTGCTGTGGAAATCGCGAAAGCAGTTTCTGCCTGCCTTCAAGCAAAGAAAGACTGCATTTTGTGCACTGAACTTGCACAAAATGCAGTCTTGCACTGACCGCGTATCCATCCATTTCACCACCACCAATTTTGCGTCAGCGCTCACCATCTCATGACTCGGTCCGCGTCCTTCAGCAAGTAGCTCTTTATCTGACTTGAGAGCTGTCTTGACTCTATTTGTCATCACTGTGCCGTGACCGAACATTTCCTTCTCATGAAGGCACTCAATTAGCGGCACGGACGTGAAAAATCTGTCAAAGCACAAGACGCAGTCATTTGCTCGAGGCATTGAGTCTGGAAGTCGCATGAAAATTCCTCCGCCGATTCCGAGATCTTTGTGCTCAGTGGGAATTGGTGTTGTGGCACCCTGGTAGATTTCATAGTCCAATACCCTACCGAGAGAGTCATCAAGCACGAAGTTCTTGAGTCCGATCGGGTTTGGCTTCTCCCGAACATACTGACGTAGTTCTGTTCTGCCTGTAAATGGAATCATCTGTTCGTCTGCACAGGCTGCATTAGACCTGGGAATTTCCAGAAAGGCTTTCCTCACACGGTCTAGGAGGGCCAGAATCTTCCAGCATCGGTTGCTTTTCTCATAGTCAGTGTCGTTGTCGAAGACGTGCAACGCGTTTCTTAAACGGAAGAAGCGATCTCTAAGCATGGCATCCGCAATTATTAATACTCGAGTTGCTGCAGCCTGCGGGCCAGAGGAAACTTGAGGTTGCCCATTACAATGTGCATTCCAAAAAGAACTTTGGCTTCTTTCGCTGTCATACCTAGGGTGGTCCCATTCGTCTGCATCCAGTACAAGTTCGTTCTGGTTCCTGTGAACTCCCAAAAGTCGTCTTCAAAATATTTCTTAAAATATGTCAAAGGCGTCTGGGGCTCTTGACAGTGTTGCGCGGGTGGGGTTCTTTCGATGTCAATCGGCACTGAAAATGCCTGTGCCGTCCACGGCTGTGCGACTTTTTGGCGTGAACGTAGTGGTCGAGATACTTTGTCAAACTTTTCGTTTTGGTCATTTTCATCGGCACTGGAAGAATTGTCGCTGCTTTCATCCAGTAGAGATTCTGGCTGGAATTTCTCCGCTTCGTCATCCGAGTCCGAATCAACGTCTAGGTCGGACTGGTCCCCAAACAAAAGCTCCTGAATTTCTTCATTGGTGAGCGTCTTTTCTGCAAATAAAACAACCAAATAGTGCTAATAATTGTGTTACTGTATGAAAAATCTCCATCAATATATTCCTACCGCGACACTAGGAGTTATGCCATTTTAGCACAAGAAATAATGAAAATCAAACGCAACCTCAATTCACGGGGACGTCAACAAAACGCGCCAGTTGAAGCCCAGTGACCAGTACACTGGACAAAAAAAATTGTCGCATTGCGAAAAAACTACTAATAACTAGGGCAAACTTTTAACCACATTGTTTCAAATAGAGCTTAATTAGCTCTTAATTAGAGCCTAATTAGTGAGGAGAAAATGTTAAAAAAATTACTTGAGCACGTTGCGGGCGGCGGTTTGGTCGTGGAGGACGCCATTACTCGGTGCTGGCCTCGTGACAAGATGCGGCCGAAAGTGGAACTATCTCAATCTAGATATTCGTCTTTTCCGGAAGCCGTGGAAATGGTTTCGGTTTTAGGCTTCATTCGCATTTTTATCGCTTTTTTTTTCTTATGTCCAGTGCAGTGGTCGCTGGGGGTCGGAAAGGCTCACGATCACATCACGAGGGAGATTATTGAGGCCTTCTATATCCAGAAAAAAGGGTCGCGTTGTGTAGCATGCCATCGTTGAATTTGCATGACAATGAATTTGAATTTTAAGCCGCCACATAGTGTAGCATTAAATTACAGGGTTTTGCGCTATTTGCCTGCACACTGATAATGACGCCATGGATGGGAGAGCACGTGGCTATGGATTGTGTACATAAGTTTGTGTATGGCTTCGAATGAAGTTTCTTCTGTGATCAGCGCTGTCCTGTGTGTTCCTGCCTTCTGTCTTCGTCATATTCCGCTGCCCCTTCAAGGTGTTTAGCTGTTGTAGACGTCAACGGTCGACCGTCACGGCATCACGGACATTTTTTACGACGGGTTGTACAAAAAGGGATTCCCGTAGTCGAATGTGAAAATGTATGTACTGATGATGATATGAGGTGTTTCATGGCGCAAGGGCCAGGTTTGGCCAAACAGCTTCATGACAAGTGGTAATCTGGACGATGTATTATGGAAGATGTGACTTGGCTGTAAAGTGGCCTAATATAGTCGCTGTAAAGTGCGTAAAATGTACGTGCTATAAAATTATGGCGATGACTAATGACGAATACTATGAACATTAAAATTCATCGTAGAGGAATGATGCAAAATAGAAAATATATAAGATGGTAAAATTACTTGGAGCACTGCTGCCTCGCCAGAGCCCTTGAAACACAAGGGCCTAGAGGCATCTGCTGTATAAAGGAGCTATCACAGCGGCATCCTCTGAAGAGAGGACCCGCCACGAACATTGTGGAGCTAGCAAAATGCAAGACATCTTTCAGAAAACTAAGGACTGTGTTGGTGTCAAATAAAGGTTCTGGACCGAGTAGCATTACGGGATGTAGGGGGATGGGCTGCCGGTATGCTAGAGAAAAATGTTTCCTTCTCTCAGATTCGGCTGCCCGACACTCCAGGAGGACGTGGAGGGCGGTCAGCCTCTCCCCGCATCTCCCGCAGGTTGGAGGATCATTTTCAGTGAGAAGAAAGTTATGCGTGCCAAACGTGTGTCCTATTCTGAGGCGACAGAATAGGACATCTGTCCGCCGTGATTTTGTTACGGAGGGCCAAGAACCTAACTGTGGCTTTATCATGTGCAGTTTATTATTT
Organism: Dermacentor variabilis; assembly: GCF_050947875.1. Classification (NCBI taxonomy): domain Eukaryota; kingdom Metazoa; phylum Arthropoda; class Arachnida; order Ixodida; family Ixodidae; genus Dermacentor; species Dermacentor variabilis. The sequence goes on along the minus strand of NC_134569.1, from coordinate 231,543,092 downwards.
ACTTCTGCGTCCAACATACGTTGCCAGTGGTTTCGCAGTTTTCTTCTTAAGAAAGGCTTCAGGTCTGTTTCATGGACCGAAGCAGTAGGACTAACTGCATGCAATGAAATGGATGTGACCATCTGGTCGGCTAGTACGTTTCCCTCAATGCCCCTATGTCCAGGCACCCAGCATATAATCGCATGTTGGTTAGATATATATGCTTTACACAGTATGGAGTAGAGTTCATTAATTACCGGATTTTTGTGGCTACAGAAAGACATCAAGGCCTTCACAACACTAAGGAAGTCCGTATACATAACTGATTTCTGGAGTTTTGATTTATTTATATGCTTTACGACCGACAGCAGTGCGTAAGCCTCAGCCGTAAAGATACTAGTTTCAGAATGCAGTACATCGGTTTCCGAGAAGGATGGACCGATGGCTGCATAGGACACCCCGTCGTGTGACTTGGATGCGTCTGTGTAGAACTCCGTGCAGGAGTATTTGTGCTGGAGTTCCCGGAAATGAATTTGGATTTCAATCTCTGGAGCGTGCTTTGTAACTCGCATGAAGGATATATCGCATTGTATCAGCTGTCACTCCCAAGGAGGTAGCAGCTTGGCTGGATGCATTGGGCGAAGCTCGAGGATTGGGACACGCACTTCATCACTAAGCTCCCTCACACGCAACGAGAAAGGCTGTCTTACGGAGGGCCGTATATGAAAGAGTGTAGCATATGTCGTATCATTAATGGTATTAAAACACGGATGTTGAGGATTAGAGTGGACTTTCAAAAAAATATGTTTGGCTAATGTATGTTCTCTGCAGAGGAAGTGACCACTCATTTGATTCTGCATATAAGCTTTCAATAGAACTTGGTCTGAAAGCTCCAGTGCCCAGTCGGATTCCTAAATAGTGGACCGGATCTAGCATCTTTAGCGCGCTCGGGGCTGCAGAATGATAGATCACGGCACCGCAGTCCCTCTGTGATCGGATGAGGCTCTTGTAAAGATTCATTAAACATTTCCTGTCGCTGCCCCATGTTGTGTGGGATGACACTTTAAGTAAGTTCATTGTTTTTAAGCATTTGGCCTTGAGGCACTTTATGTGTGGAATAAAAGTTAATTTCGAATCAAGTATGATGCCTAGGAAATTATGTTCTTTGTTCACAGGAATTCGCTGACCATACATTTCGATACTGGGTTCTGCAATGAGCCCTATTTTTCTTGTGAAAAGCACACAAGAACTTTTGTTGTGGTTAACTTTAAATCCGTTTTCTTCTGCCCATTTGGACACTTTGTTCAAGCCCTGTTGAACTTGCCTCTCACATACTGTAAGGTTGCAGGATTTTAAACCTATCTGTATGTCGTCTACGTAAACAGAAAAAAATGGCTGGCGGTAATGAAGCACGAAGGGTGTTCATTTTCACGATGAAGAGCGTGCAGCTAAGTACACCTCCTTGAGGTACACCAGTTTCCTGTATAAAAGGTCGCGACAATACTTTGCCGACTTTCACGCGGAATGTACGGTTGGACAAATAGCTTTCTATTAGGACGAGCATATTGCCACGGATGCCAATTCCCGACAAGTCTCTCAAGATTCCATAGCGCCACGTAGTGTCGTACGCCTTCTCCATATCGAGGAATACGGATAGGAAATATTGTTTATGTAGAAAGGCATCGCGAATGTTTCCCTCAATGCGCACAAGGTGATCGGTTGTGGACCGCCCTTCTCTGAAGCCACACTGAAAGGGATCGAGGATATTGCAGCAGAGAGCTCTCCACATGCCAGGTACGAGCACTCTCGTGAGGCACCTTTGCAAGCGTCTCATCGCTAAAGCCGATTACTCGTCGCATCGCCATTAGAAGGGCGCCAGCAACGCCTCGCGCATGGCGATACAGCGCGTGTATCCCGTGCACGCGCTCACGGCAGCGCCCGAGTCTGCCGTCCAATGAGAAGCCACGGCGTCGCTCTTGGCCTTCGGGGCGCGTGAAAAGTGCGTTCGGCGGATAGACGCGGTTGACTGTGGAATAGGCTGCTGTTAACTCTTCTTTTAAAAGTGTGTGCATGCTTAATATTGAGTTTGCGGGCACAAGTTCGCCCACAATAAACCAGTGTGTTTAGTGTGCTTCATTGAAGAGTGCTACATTTCTGGTGGAGGTGCGGAGTATGATTGGAAGTCCCCAGTTCGTAAGAGAACGGAGCCCCGACCCTCAGCGATTGGAACCCAGGAAACTGACTCCAGTACACCAGCGCACAAGCCGCCGCATCCGAGGAGACCCACCCGAGTTCGGACCGCTTCTTGTTGCTGCAGCAGTGCGGGCAACAGTTACCAGCGACGGTGCAACTATGACCAGTGCAGTGGCATCATCCCAGCTCATCGTGTACCAACCACGCACGCCCGACTCCTTCCACGGCGATACGTTCGAAGATGTGGAAGACAGGTTAGAGCAGTTCGAGCGAGTGGCAGATTTCAACGGCTGGGACGAGACACGGAAGCTTCGCAATGTGTACTTCGCGTTAGAAGAGTCAGCGAGGACGTGGTACGTCAATAATGAAGCGACACTATCTTCGTGGGAAGAATTTCGGCGACAGCTGCTTGCCACGTATGCCAGCACCGATCGGCGAGAGAAGGCAGAGCACGCTCTACAAGCCAGAAACCAGCGCACTAATGAAAGTGTCGGCATGTATATCGAGGATATGTCCCGTCTCTTCACGCGCGCGGATCCAACATGACCGAAGAGAGGAAATTACGCCATCTGTTGCGTGGCGTTAAGCAGGAGCTGTTTGCAGGACTCGTCCGCAACCCACCACACAGTGTTGCTGAGTTTCGCACCGAAGCGGCGACCATAGAGAAGGCGCTGCAGCAGCGTGCCCATCACTACAATCCTGATGTCACCAGCGCACCGGCCAATATCCTGTCAGCAGGCTAAGGCCGTAACACCGAAGCACTAAGAGAACTGGTGAGATCAATCGTAAAGGAGGAGCTTCGAAAGCTGCAGCTACCGGAAGCCACGCCGACAGTTTCAACTCTCGCCGCCGTTATTCGAGATGAAGTTCGCCTCGCCATTCTGCAGCCAGGACGTGAGGAACCGCCTGTTCATCATGACCAACCACCACCCGTACGTCGCGTGCCAACGTACGCTGATGTGTTATGCCAACCGACCGGGCATTGTTCTCCATTCACGACTCCCAGCAGCCGCCAGCCGACTCTGCGCAGTGGACCCCTTCTAGCAGAGCTGAGGCCACGAAAAAGTGACGTGTGGCGTGCACCCGACCGGACACCACTCTGTTTCCACTGCGGGGAAGCTGGAAACCTATAAAGAATGTGCCCATATCGCAGAGCAGGTCTTCGCAGCTTTACGATAAATGCGCCTTGCCCCCGTAATGGCGAAAGACCCACCGAAATTCAGGACTACTTGACCCGACAACAGGATCTGGCTGCTAGATACCAACACCAGCCCCGATCATCAACGTCTGCACGCTACCGATCATCAAGTCCACGGCTATCCTCGATTTCACCAAGGCGTCGTACACTGAGCCCACGTCCGGAAAACTGAAGCGAGCGACCTGTGGAGGCGAGGCCGCTGACGCTCGAAAAAGCCAAGATCCTCCGTCTACTTTACCGAGCAGCCGCGACAAACAGAAGCGGATGAATAAGACAAGTGAACAGAGAATTTCTTCAGACTTGCGCATTACAATAGACGTTCATGAATTGAGTGCATTAGTTGACACAGGCGCCGATTATTCCGTCGTAAGATAAGCACTCACCAAGGAGTTGAAAAAAGTTTTGATGCCATGGAGTGGACCCCAGAAACGTACGGCTGGTGGGCACCTCATTACGACCGTCGGTAGATGTACAGCGAGAATCGGAATTCAGGGTTTTTCTTACGTCGCTGATTTTGTCGTGCTACCAGAATGTTCGAAGGATGTAATACTCGGAATGGATTTTCTCCTAACAAATGGTGCCATAATCAACCTGCAGAATTCTAGCGTGTCATTTTCTATGAAGCAGGCTATAGACATGCGAGAGTCGGAGCAGCTACAACACGTTGCCTTGCGGGTAACCGACGATGACATAACCATGCCACCACGATGCAGCATGCTGGTTCGCGTAAGAAACGAAGCATTCAACGACTCGGAAGGTATAGCGGAGGCCAACGTCGAGCTACTGTTGAAAAAAGGCATTTGCGTAGCACGAGGAATTGTTCAACTACGCGATGGGTGTGCTGATGTATTGCTGACGAACTTCGGAAGTGAATTTCAGCACGTCGCAAAGAACACAGCCATCGCCTTCCCGCACAGCGCTACTGCGGTCACAGATGTATGTAGCTTAGCGTCAAGGCCACCTGCTGTCCAAACTATGCATGACGCCGTAACATCAGTTGCGATCAACCAAAGTCTGACGCCAGCCCAGAAAGAAATGATGGAGAACCTTATAAATGAATTCGCAGAATGTTTCTCCACCTCGTCAAAGGTACGGCGCACACCAATTGTTAAACACCGTATAATAACTAACGAAGCGACCAGGCCAGTATACCAACATCCGTACCGAGAGTCACCGGTTGAACGAGAGATCTTAAAGAGTCAGGTGCAAGAGAAGCTTGAGGACGATGTCATTCAGCTATCAAACAGCCCCTGGGCGTCGCCGGTAGTCCTTGTGAGAAAGAAGGACAATACATTGAGATTCTGTGTTGCTTACCGGAAGTTGAACAGTGTGACCAGGCGGGATGTATACCCCTTTCCCCGCATTGATGACACGTTGGATCGCCTAGGACATGCAAAATTTTTCTCTTCATTAGATCTCAAGAGTGGATATTGGCAAATTGAAGTAGACGAAAGAGATCGTGAAAAACCTGCTTTCGTAACCCCAGACGGCCTGTATGAGTTCAAAGCGCTTCCATTCGGCCTCTGCTGTGCGCCGGCGACATTCCAGCGCATGATGGACAGTGTCCTCTCGGGTCTTAAGGGGCAGTCATGCTTAGTTAACCTAGACGACGTAGTGGTATTTTCTGCAACATTCGACCAGCATGTCCAGAGGCTGCGTTTAGTGCTTCAAGCCATCCGCTCGGCAGGCCTAACCATTAAACCGGAAAACTGCCAGTTTGGATTCCAAGAACTTCGTTTCCTGGGTCACGTAATTAGCGCGCAAGGTACTGCTCCGGATCCCGACAAGACTGCTGCCGTTGCACGATTTGCAAAGCCTACAAACAAGAAGACGGTACGGCAATTTTGGGGACTATGCGCTTATTACAGGCGATTTGTAGAAAACTTCTCGAAAATTGCCGAACCTCTGACGAAACTGACTAAAGAAGACGTACCCTTCACGTGGCATGCTGAACAAGAGGTTGCGTTCAATAAATTAAAGGAACGATTGCAAGCCCCACCGATCCTCGCCCACTTCGACGAGACAGCGGACACAGAAGTCCACACAGATGCAAGCAATCTCGGTCTCGGTGCGGTTTTAGTTCAGTGGCAAAATGAGGAAGAGAAAGTCATAGCGTATGCTAGCCGCACTCTCTCGAAAGCTGAAACAAATTGCTCTGCGACGGAAAAGGAGTGTTTGGCTTTCACATGGGCCATCAGCAAGTCCCGACCATACCTTTACGGCAGGCCGTTCCGTGCAGTCAGCGATCACCATTCTCTTTGCTGGCTGGCAAACCTAAAAGACCCATCTGGACGACTTGTGAGGTGGAGCTTCAGGCTCCAAGAATACGACATTACTGTCGTGTACAGGTCTGGAAGAAAACATAACGATGCTGACTGCTTGTCCCGCTCACCAGAGGAGTCGATTCCTTCAGAAGAAGATTTCCCGTTTCTTACAGCAATGACAGCTTCGGAAATCGCCGAGCGTCAACGGGCCGACACAGAATTGCTCCCACTCATCAAACACCTCGAAGGATACGACGTCCAAGTCCCACACATGTTTATGAGAGGTTTATCGTCATTTTGCCTCCGAGATAATGCACTCTACAAGAGAAACTTTGAACGCAACCAGGGAAAATTCTTACTCGTCGTACCGTCAGCCATGCGACCAGAAATTTTGGAAGCTTGCCATGATGAGCCATCGTCGGGTCACTTAAGTGTCAGCCGGACGTTCGCCAGAATTCGTCTCAGATACTTCTGGCCTAAATTGTTAGCGTCGGTGCAGCATTACGTGAAGACATCTCGCGAATGTCAAAGGCGCAAAACACCAACCGTGAAACCGGCCGACTTCTTCAGCCCATAGACCCACCAAAGACTCCATTTCAACAAGTTGGAATGGATCTTCTTGGCCCGTTCCCAACATCATCGTCAGGGAAGAGATGGATCGTAGTAGCGACGGACTATTTAACACGATATGCTGAAACTGGCTGCCTTGAGTGAGGAACGTCAGTTGAAGTTGCAAATTTCATCGTTTGTAACATAGCATTGCGACATGGTGCACCAATGGTCGTAATTACCGATGGAGTAGCGGTCTTCACAGCTGATTTGATGCAATGTTTGATGAAGATGACACACCAGTCACAGAAAAAGCACTGCATACCATCCCCAAGCAAACGGTCTGACGGAACGTCTAAACCGAAACCCGGCCGATATGTTGTTCATGTATGTCGACCTCGAACATAAGACATGGGACGCAATCTTGCCTTACGCCACTTTCGCCTATAATACGGCAGTACAGGAGACAACCCAGGTCACTCCATTTCAACTGGTCTATGGCCGCACAGTAACGACCACACTGGATGCTATGTTGCCGGTAGATGATGACAACAACAACCCGTACGACGTCGACGACTTCTACAACGAGCTGAAGAAGCCCGGCAGTTGGCACGGTTCCATATCCGCCAGCAACAACGTAGGGACGCAAGCTATTACAACCTGCGCCGCAGAGAAGTTCAGTACCACCCGGGCGACAAAGTCTCGGTATGGACACCAGTGCGTCGTCGCGGACTAAGTGAAAAACTCCTTCGCCGATACTTTGGACCTTACGAAGTTATTCGTCTAGTAGGTGACCTGAATTATGAAGTCATCCCTTATGAGCAAGAGCGATCAAAGCGGCACATCCATGCGGAGGTCGTACACGTAGTCCGCATGAAGCCTTACTACGACAGGCAATGAAAACACATCTATAGATAAATTTGTTTCATACGCATCGGGACGATACGTATTCGGAGGGGGACTAATGCCGCAGAGAGCTCTCCACATGCCAGGTACGAGCACTCTCGTGAGGCACCTTTGCAAGCGTCTCATTGCTGAAGCCCATTACTCGTCGCATCGCCATTACAAGAGCGCCAGCAACGCTTCGCGCATGGCGATACAGCGCGGGTCTCCCGTGCACGCGCTCACGGCAGCACCCGAGTCTACCGTCCAATGAGAAGCCACGGCGTGGCTCTTGGCCTTCGGGGCGCGTGAAAAGTGCGCTCGGCAGAGAGACGCGGTTGACTGTGGAATAGGCTGCTTTTAACTCTTCCTTTAAAAGTGTGTGAATGCTTAATATTGAGTTTCCGGGCACAAGTTCGCCCACAATAAACCAGTGTGTTTAGTGTGCTTCATTGAAGAGTGCTACAATATTGTTGAGTTCAAGGAAATGTACAAGTCTGCGGTTAACCATTTTTTCAAAAAGCTTACAAAGACAATTTGTAAGAGCCATCGGACGGTAACTTGCCGCCAAGGAAGGGTCTTTACCCTGCTTAAGGACAGGGACCACAATCGCTTGTGTCTCCCGTGCACGCGCTCACGGCAGCGCCCGAGTCTGCCGTCCAATGAGAAGCCACGGCGCGGCTCTTGGCCTTCGGGGCGCATGAAAAGTGCGCTCGGCGGAGAGACGCGATTGACTGTGGAATAGGCTGCTGTTAACTCTTCCTTTAAAAGTGCGTGAATGCTTAATATTGAGTTTCCGGGCACAAGTTCGCCCACAATAAACCAGTGTGTTTAGTGTGCTTCATTGAAGAGGGCTACAATATTGTTGAGTTCAAGGAAATGTACAAGTCTGCGGTTAACCATTTTTTCAAAAAGCTTACAAAGACAATTTGTAAGAGCTATCGGACGGTAACTTGCCGCCAAGGAAGGGTCTTTACCCTGCTTAAGAACAGAGACCACAATCGCTTCTTTCCATGTGGATGGGAGGTACACGTAGCCCAAATAGCGTTGAAAAGCGTGAGTAGTGTAAGTTTGGTGTCAGTGTGTAAGTTTCTGATTATATTGTACATGACTCTATCAGGTCCCTGTGCAGAGTTTTTGCATGTGGTCAAGGCAGCTCTCAACTCAGCAATAATGAACGGCCGGTTGTAAGGTTCAGTCTGTGTAGATTTTCGTATTATTGGCTTACATTCTTCTATTTGTTTGTATTTCAAAAAGGATTGCGAATAATGGTTTGAACTCGACACGCTCTCAAAGTGTTCTACAAGTGAGTTTGCCTGATCTTTCAGTGTTTTACCTTGTGTGTTCACCAAAGGAAGTGAATATGTTTGTCGCCATTTTATCCTATTAACCCTGTTCCAGACTTTGGCCTCATCGGTATAGGAGTTGATACCAAATAAAAACTTCTGCCAACTCTCTCTTCTGGCCTGTCGGCGGGTTCGCCTGCCTTGGGATTATACTTTTTTAAAATTGATAAGATTGTCCCCAGTGGGGGAGGCACGTAGCAACCCCCACGCTTTGTTTTGTTTCTCACGAGCGATCCTACAATCGTCGTTCCACCACGGGACATGTCGTTTGCATGCCAATCCATTTACTTGTGATATACATATAGTTCCGGATTCTATTATGAAGGCTGTAAAATATTCCACAGCAGCATCAATTCCTAACGAGGACATGTCATCCCATGATATACTAGTTAAGTTTCGGAATTTCTCCCAGTCTGCTGTCTCAATCTTCCACCTAGGAGCCTGTGGTGGATATTCGTCTTCTTTAAGTGTTCTTAGTAGTATGGGGAAATGGTCGCTTCCGTAAGGATTGTTCGTAACTTCCAATTCGAGTTCAGGCAGTATGGACGGGGAAACTATGCTCAGATAAATTGAAGAAAAGGTATTGTTTGTAAGACAGTAATATGTGGGTTTATTCTTATTCAGAAGGCACGCACCAGAAGAAAAAAGGAACTGTTCAACAAGAGGACCTCGCGCATTTGTACGAGAGTCGCCCCAGAGGGAGCTGTGCGCATTGAAATCGCCAAGAACAACATAAGGTTCTGGCAATTGATCTATAAAGGATTGGAATTCATGTTTTGTTAATTTGTAGTGTGGGGGTACGTAAAGGGAGGATATGGTGACGAGTTTATTTAGAAGAACAGCTCGAACCGCCACTGCTTCAAGGGGCGTTTGTAGCTGTAAACGCTGACAGGAGATACCCTTATGAATAAAAATGGCAACACCGCCTGATGATACGATAGCATCATCGCGATCTTTGCGGAACTTGACAAACGGTCGGAGAAAGTTTCTGTATTGTGGTTTTTAGTGTGTTTCCGGTAGACACAGCACTTTTGGATTGTGTTTTTCGATAAGCTCTTGCACGTCATCAAGGTTCCTAAGAAGACCTCTGACATTCCATTGAATTATTTGTGTAGCCATATTGGAAGTAAATAAGTGCTGTGCCTATGGAAACGGAGTTGATACCTTAGGTTACAGAGCTCTTTCGAGGCCCTGTAACGGGGGTTCTGCCCTTTCTGGAGCGTTCGAGGGGGCCTCGCCGCTCCTTAGGCGTTTGGTACGCCTTGAGGACAGGTGTAGTGTCCATTGCCTCTTGTGAGGCGCCGGACAAGTGCTCTTGCGAGCGAGAAGTTACAAGAGAGAGTCCCGCCATGGAGGGCAACACCCCTACGCCCACCAGCCCGGAGGTCGATGGGGCTCCCTGAGGGATTTGGCGGCGCCGGCTGTTGCCAGCACTGGAAGGGGCCGGGGAGGCTGGGGCAGCCTCGGCTGCGCCCACCTTCGGGGTCGACGGCCCCGTCTGCTGTGTTGGCGCAGCAGCGTTAGCCCCAGCCGCCGCGGGGGCCGATGGCGTCACTGCCGCCTCACTGGGTGGGGGACGGACAGCCGCCGGAGGCCGTTGTGGCGCTTCCCCCTGACGCGTCACACGGGCAAAGCTTTTCTTGGGCAGGTGTGAGACCTGCCTGCGTGCCTTCTTGAATGAGATATTCTCTTTTACTTTGATAGTTACGATTTCTTTTTCTTTCTTCCAGGACGGACACGACCGCGAGTGCGCGGCGTGCTCCCCATCACAATTTACACAGTGGAGAGAATTCTCTCAAGCTTCAGAGGAGTGTTCATGCGCGCTGCATTTCGCACAAGTTTGGCGGCCTCGGCAGCTCTTTGAACTGTGGCCAAAACGCTGGCACTTGAAACATCGGAGGGGATTTGGCACGTACAGTCTTACACGGAGCTTGATGTACCCGGCCTGGATTGACTCGGGCAGGACACTTGAAGTTGAGTATTAGGTGTTTGGTCGCAATTTCTTTATCATCTCGCCTCATCTTAATTCTTTTGACATTTATAACATTCTGTTCGCTGAAGCGCGCCAAGAGCTCAGCCTCAGTGAGCTCCAGCAAATCATCGTCCGAGACAACGCCGCGGGAGGTATTCATCGTGCAGTGCGGGGTTACTACTACTTGGGTCTCCCCAAATGATACTAGCTGAGGCAGTTTCTCAAATTGCTTCTGATCGGGGAGCTCCAAGAGGAGGTCACCGCTAGCCATCCTCGACACCTTATATCCTGGACCAAGAACTCCGGTAAGAGACTTAGATACAAGGAACGGGGAGATTGTTCGCACTTGTTTAGCTGGTTTTTCTGCGCGCATCACATGAAAACGAGGAAAATTGTGGATTTGGCCTCCGAAAAACTGAAAGACCTCTTCGGTGCGCCCTCGTTTGTGAGGGCGATCAGGGAGTTTAGGAAAAGCGTTTTCCACAACTACAGTTGGGTTTTCGGCCGCGATGCCGACCACCAAACATGGAGTCCAACAGGGGGACGTGACAGGAGTTTCTGCTAGAGAAACCCTGCCAACGCCAACCGTACATCGCTGCTATAACCAAATACATCATAACCAAGGCTGGCTAGCTACACAAGGTTAACCCTTGCTGCTGCGAAACTAGGAAGTGAGGAGAAGTGATGAGAAGACAGGAAAGATGAAAAAGGCGAGAGAGAAAGACGACGATTGGAGAGGAGGACAGGAAAAGGCGACTGCTGATTTCCCCCGGGTGGGTCAGTCCGGGGGTGCCGTCTCTGTGAAGCAGAGGCCAAAGAGGTGTGTTGCCTCCACAGGGGGGCCTTAAAGGTCCAAACACCCAGCATCGGCTCAACCTCCAGGGTCCCCCTTTCCCCAGATACGGCTTAGCCGCGCACGGCTACACGCGGGAGGGTCCGACCCTCGTGTGCTCGGGTACGTGGTGTCGCAACACCAAACGCCTGCTGACGCAGACGCCCCTGCGGGGAACGTATGTACTGGGAAAACTGAAGATAACAGTGGCTATATTTGGCTACAAACTTGTTTCGCTCTTTTTTTTATGTTTGGCTGCATTTGGGCTGCAGTTCCTCTAGCTTTGGGCTTCGCCGCATTGTCCGACCTGGCAACACTGCTTACGAGTTGCTACAATGTGTTTGTTTGATCATGCTTTTGCGTTTGCTGTAATGAATTGTGACTTAGTTCGCGTGCGCAAAAGTGCCAGGAGATAGCTTGTGTCTCTGTGCAAACTCGTGGTATGCGTGGCGCGCCAGGGATATGTGGACCGACAATTTTAATGCCATGGAGTGCGTTCCCTTTGTCCCTGGTTGTTGTGGAAAGTTCGGTGGACGTCCCAAAGAAACGATGTCGCAGGTCGTCCGCTACGCAGCGGCATGTATGCGGGAATAACTTTGCAACTCCGGCAACTTGGAGGGCGCTTTTCGACCGCATCGTACCATTTAAGAGGTGAGTACTCGTGCTTGCTAACTACACGCATGTTGTGCGTGCTTCTCGTGTGTGCATCGAGTGCCTTGCGAGCGTAGGAAATAGAACTCCCACGACGACATTGATTGTGCTGATGCTGGCTGAGCACTGGTTCACATAATTTTGTTGCGCAAGTTTATTGGCTTACTCCTAAATTGAAAATCTTGATGAGCGTTTCCTTCCGGTGAGAAGGATTAGGTTCGGCATCAGTCCTCATTTGCGCGAGCTGCCGCTTTTCTGCTGAAGTTGGGTAATAATGACTTATTTGCCTCCTCGCCTATTCTTACTGCAATGACGTTTCCTCTCTTACGTATGCGTTGAGGTTGTAAATAATCTCTGTTTACGCGGTGGTCGGTTTGCGAGCAGATAGAGGGAAAAAGTATAACCACCATGCAAGTGATCTTGCGCGCGACAGCGACGCGATGTAGATGACTGTCGCGCTCGCTCGTTGCCTACAAGTCATACCCCACGGGAGTGGTCTTGTGCGCGACAGCGACGCGATGTAGATGGCTGTCGCGCTGGCTGGTTCCCTACAAGTCATACCCCATGCGAGCGACGACATTGAACAGCGTCTCGGCGGTGTTGCCGGTATGAACGCAGCAAATACGCCCCAAAAGTGGTCAAACTCGTGCTTTAATAATTTAAATTGCTGTGTTTTACTCTAAGGAGCAGCGTAAAACATTTCTTTAAGGTCTCGTAGTAGGTTCTTAACCTTGCACGTATCAAAATAGTCGTTTGCTCGTTCCGTGCAATAAGCAGTAATACTCGACTGATGTACAGGCGCCGACAAAAGTGGAAAGCTCCACACGCAGCGCGAGCCAGAGCAGCGACACAATGCATCGCGACGCCATCTACAGCCGGAATCTGGGATCGACATGCCTGCAGATAATAAAGGGCACCCATTGGCTGTCTCAATCGCAGATGCTGCCTGTAGATGGCGTTGCGATGCAGTTTGCTGTTGCTCCGGCTCCCGCTGCGTGGAGTATGTCGCTTTTGTCAGCACCTGTACATCCAGTTCCGGCTTCGCGCTATTGTCTAGTCGCTCGTAGCACTTCTGGGTGATAAGCGACGAATTCTAGATTTCCAGAACCAGACGACAAGAACGAACGATCAATCCGCGCAACGGCCCATTTTGTCGCTTGAAGCCGTCACTCGTAGCCGTGGAGCACAAAATCTCGCTCATAGGGTATGGGCTAAAATATGTAAGCAATCGCGGCTTCATGCTACTACCGCTTACGTTTTGAGACAAGATGCCTTGACATAACTTAGACGTAACTAGACATGACAAGGGAAAGTTGCTTTAACTAAGTGATGGAAAAAATGAATTGTTACGTAAACAAGCATTGTACTGTACCTTCAAGTCTTAAGAATTTTACTGTCATGAAGGGGTCCCTATTATCACGATATTCATCAGTGACTTCGGCCTTGTGCTCTGTTCCCACCATGCAGTGGTGCAAACATTGTTTTGTGGCATTTTAGGTGCTCCTTGCATGGGTTCACAATGTGTCTTCTTTAAAGTGTCACTGCTATAATTTAACACAGAACTTATCTTGCAGTGGCGAGGCCGTGACCAACAACAGTGTCCACGTCAGGGAGGAGCTATGGCTGCAGCAGCACGGTGTGTAATCGGATGGTCTGGTCAGGCATGACTGCAGTGTATGTGATTGCAAAAGTAGGATCTCGGTATCATTCGTCGATAAGCTTATGGGCATATTACTCAGCACTGCTTACTAAATAAGCTAAATATCTGTTCAACTTTATTCAACTTGCTGCTTTATTGTGTTTGTAGACATTATGTACACATTACCTTGTTCACTTTAAAACTAGACCTAACATGTCTTGAGGTTTATTTTTCCTTGCATCAATCACTTGGCTGCGCGTTAAATATTATTTTGCTTAGTACACATTATATCTACCTCTTGTTATTTTGTTTTATTGATTTGAAGCTTTCCTGTGCTATATCTTCTATATCCACTTTTTTTTCGTTTATGCTACACGCTTCTGCAGTTTCTGCACATGTAAGAATCAAAGTGTAATGGGCCAAATATGTCACAGGTCTAAGCATACAGCACGCTTACTATTGTTTAACATTGTTATTTACAATTGTTATGAAAGTTACTTGCACGAACAAGACTAATTGAAAGAAGACGGGACAAGACAGTGCGCTAGACTTCAACGTGCAAGCTTTACTCAGAAAAACATGCAAGGAATCCACCATACGCTCAAAAATATGTGCAGACAAGTGGATAAATGAATGTGCCACGTGGGAGAAAACCAAATGCGCAACGAAGCCAATACTGCCCACAACAAACCATTACAAAGCATCCACCAGGTTATTCTCAAGGTACAACAAACACTCCTTTATCAGCCAGTTCCAGTGAAGGAGTGGTTACACATTCGTCAACAGCTTTTGAAATGCCAAATACCAAATATTTCCTTATCTAACTGCCTGCAAACCTAAGCCTCTCTAAGCCTGTCATTCAGGCACCTGCCTATTTGTCCAATATGACACTTTGTATAGGGAAGTGAAATCTTGTATACCACCCCAACATTATTGTTAAGAAAGTGAGTGACATGCTCCATAGTGCATGTACCCTGATTCCCGGCGTTGCTTATCAACCTGCAGATTCTTGCGAGCCTTAGTGGCGCTGAAGAAAACACCTACACGGCACGTGTTTGCCACTTTTCTTTTAGGTGGTGGGACACCCCGTGTACATATGGCACAGCCAAAGGGCCGTGCACTGGGACGTGCATTATTGCACCGAGCGGCTGCCAGTTCAGTTTTTACCTCTTTAATGAGGCTCCCAGTAATTGACACCAAGGTGTTATCGAGATACCTGGCCCTACATAAATGGCTCGCTTGGTGCTGAGCGCTGCAGGAAAACAGGTGCACAAGATTTAACCAGAACAGCTCTCGGGCAGCTAGGAGCTATGCATCAGTTAACATGGAGCGTGTCCAAACGGTAGTCGAGCAAGGGCTTCTTTCTCCTAAGAGAGTACATATAAGAAAGGAAAGTATGATTTAAAATTATGCGAATATCGAAGGATTGCATGCGAGCATCTACTGGTAACTCATGTGTGAACTTGAGTCCCACTGAACACTGTTCAAGAACACCCACAATGTTTCAACAGCAAAGCCAGCACAACAAGAAAGTCATTGGCACTACCTATGTACGCCCATTTGACGTGCAGTAACGCATGTCCCAGTGGTAGCCGTGCCGCTCTGCCATAAGTACACAGGGTGTCTCACCGCCTAGAAAAAAATGTGGCGAACAAATGAGGTGTAGGGGTTTTTTCGGCACCGCTAACGCTCATAGGAATGAACAGGTTGGTAAACAATGCCGGGAGTCAAGGTACATGCAAAAAAGAGCATGACACCCACTCTGTTAACTGAAATGAAGTAGTGGTATACAACATTCCACTTCCCTGTGGAAAGTGGTACATTCAACAAACAGGTGCCTGAATGAGTGGCTTGGGGAGTACCGAAATGCTGTAAATTCTCTCATAGGCGCTGGCCACTTGGCTGACCACTGCTGAAGTACTGATAAGATCTCCCCTTGTTTTCATAACACACAAGTGCTCAGTGAGTTCGCCAGGCAGTTAGATAAGGACATGTTTGAGGTGTTTTGCATTTCGAAAGCTGCTGATGCATGCCTAAGCACTCTATCACTGGTACTAGATGATAAATAAGTTTTGTGCCTTCAGAAGAACCTGGTGAATGCTTTGTAATGGCTTCTTGTGGATGCTTATCAGATTCTATGTGAATTTGGTTGTCCGCTATGTGGCACATTCGTTTGCGCATCTGTCTGCACATTAATTCAGCATGCGGTGGCCTCTTTGCATGCTTCTTTTCAATAAAGCTTGTCAGTTGAAGTCTACCGCTTTGCTTGTCCCATCTTTACTCCGTGAGCCTTGTTCGTGCGAGTAACTATGTCAAAAGAGCTGTGTCAACCCTAACGAGCCCAACCTTCTGCATTAATTTCACAACTATTTCTCTCATGCTCCCAGAACAATGGCGACAAGCTTCAATTTCTCTAAAAGGTACATGAAGGCCAGTATTCACTGTGCTGTAGGTACTACAGTAGGGAGGCGTTTTCTAGTAAGCGTTCTTTCTTTCTGTACTTTTTTCATATTCTCCTTAAGCTATACCCATTCATGCAAGAACGCATTGTGGCAGAGTTTCTGTCCAGTTGCACCCTTTTTCACTTTCTGCCTGTACAGCATAGACCACATAGTTGGTACATAGGTGAGTCTATTAATGCACTATAAATAAATAAGCATGCAATTTCGCACATGCAAGATTGCCTGCTTGCTATTGCTAGAGCGTTTGCTTGTTATTGCTATGTTGCTCATCAAGTGAACTTGAGTTCAACAGCACCACACAGAACATCTGCTTGGCAGTGGTGTAATTTTATTAGTGATAATCAGCCAACGAACTCTAAGTCTACAGCTGTCCAGAAATATTTCTATAAATTTGGGTCTCTTTCCACGTATTTGGTCAGCACAGTGGGCAGTTTTCTATTTCTTCTGCTTGGTGCTATTCAGGAGAGAATATGTTCAACTAGCAAGTCAAAATTCTAATGCTGTCATAAGCCTTTGATTACTGGGAATACATGAAACTGCCTATGTTTTGACTGCTGTAGTCAAATTTATGGTGGATGAACCTGCTTGTTTTTGCTGTGCACTTATATTTCTGTTGTGTCTTAAGTATCGTAGTCGTGTGACAACTGATGTATTGCAGCAATATCGAAGGCAGCTTGCGCCCATTAATGCTACAGCATGCCGAGAGACACCTGTAGCCGTATATGTGCATTTTCTGAGAGCAAGCTGTATCCTCTAGGTGAAATTTGTAGTGACGTTTTCAGTTGGCCAGTCAGTTCATATAACTCTTGAAGACAAAATTTACGCAGGGAGGGATGGGAGACCATACAACATGACCAGTGATGACGACTGACTATTTTGATCGAAGGATTAAAAGTAATAACACTGAATGTGTGCTTATATTGTGCACAAGTTCTTTGAGAAGGGATATCCGAGTTGTAAAGGCGAAAATTCACAAAAGCTATTTGCGTTAAAGAAGGTGAATAGTCACAAACTAATTTCTATCCCTTGTCATCTAGAAAAGGGCGCCTTTTTAAATGCATTCATAATGTGGGCTTGCTCGCACGTCCTATTTTGTGGTATGCCTCACCGATTTCTCATGTCAATTTTTCACCGTGGATGGAAACAGACAAACTAATTTAATCTGGCCTAAAGCCCTATTCCGGCAATGCACGGCCAAGTCAGACGAGAATGCTGGTCTTCTCAGTGAAATGTGGTGATTTCTTTGGTACATATTTAGTTCCTGACCTGTCCGCGCTATATCATTTGACCACACGTGATCGGAATGCAGTACACTGCCCTGACACACACTAGACAAATTTGGTGGTATGTTTAACCAAGGGAACCTCGCTTGCCTACTCGCTTTCTCAGTTCACTTGTGAACTGTCCTGCATACCTGCCTACTTCATTTTTTGCTGGAAATATGTGTGAATAGCATTCCACATGCGCATTCATGAAAACCTCGAGGCAAGGGAGATTTATATGAATTACCACTAAATTTGTCTTGTGTCTGTCATTATTAGTGTAATCTATCCCTCTGGTCATGTGTATATTTGGTGAAATGTACAGGGTCGTCCACCCTTAGCACGAACACGGCTCAGGATGGCCACGCCCCGCGGAGTGCAAGCGTGCATGGCGCAGCGGTGCATCAAAGCTAAGTGGCGCAGGTGTGCAGGAGGGCATGTGGAGCTTCGTGTCATCTGCTAAAATGCGGGAGCACGCCATGCTTTAGCGGATGACACAGGACATGAAGTCCCACCTCTCAGCCCCTGTGCGCCTGCGCCGCTTAGCTTCGTTGCACAGCCATGCCGTGCGCGCTGGAAATCCACGGAGTGCGGCCACTCTGCATCGTTTTCGTACTAAGAATGCGCCACCCTGTACATGGGGCAGACTGGCCGGTGCATCAACATCTGCCCAGGAGAGCACCATTATTCACTCAAGGGACAAGTATTCTCCTCCCATTTGAAGATGCATTGAGAAGGCTGGTGATGCACGCCAGATTTAGATTGTTCATCTGATTTGTTTACCTAAAGCAACCGATTGGTCAACAATATCACTGAGGCATACCATTTAAAAAAGAGGGACATCTGACAGCCAGTGCTCATTATGATTGCATTAGAAGAGGAATACTCTCTAAATGACACACAACAGTGATTAGGCCGTGATTATTTGTTGTATTCTTATGCAAGTACTGTTTATCATGATTTTGCACATTTGTATTGCAACTTGTGCCCTTTGTCTTAAAGATCGCTTGTGCAGTACAAGGCCGCATGCAGTGTAAATATTGTCTTTAATTCTTGCATCAAAATTAATGTTGAATTGATAGCTTTTGTGTCCTGTTATCTACCTCCTGTCCCTTGCCTCACACTCAAAAGGTGAACATGAACATGCACCAACTTCCTCAGTTACTTGCCAGTCAGTGTGGATAAGTATGAAATGTTGTTTTGAGCAAGAATATTCCTACCATTTCTCATTTCCGGTCAGTGTAGTGCTACTTCTCTGGCTTTTTATAAAGCGTGCTAATATTTATTTCTGAATAATGCAAAAGTGAGGGCTAGTTGGTGATAGCGGAACTTGGATATCATGATAAGCGCAAAGGCACACACACACGCAAAGAGACACAGACTGGACAGGTGCTAGACATCAACTGAAGGGCTTAATAACAAAAAGCAGCAACGCACGTATTGCGCAGAAACCTACAAAAAGATGTAGAAGGTGGAGTTGTGACTCAAGATAATTCCACTGCCGCATGAGATATGCTTTTTCCTTATCATGCAAGGACTCGTTTATCAGCTTCATTGTTAATGTGCTAAGTTTCAAATATTTTCCTAGCTTGCTTTGCAAAGCGGCGCATGACACGGGTGCCCTGAAATTCAGGCTTGCGCAAGCATCTCCTGCCGTGATCTGCCAAATGTTCACTCCCTGTCACCGACTTTACAGCAGTGCGGTGCTCTCAGACTTTCATTGGGGCATCGGCTGGTCTAGCTCACATAACATTATCCACGTGAAAGTGGCATCCCGCACACCACACCCACTATGCATTTCTCGAAACGTCTAGTGTCCTCTGTTGTGCGGTCTGCCTTGGCAGCACTATTCGCGATATTGCACGTGCGTACAAGCTTACCAGGTGCCGAAAAAATGACCAGGGTGGTGCATTTCCCAGCCACTTTCTTGAGGCGTTTGGTCATGTTATGAATATATGGCACAACAGGCCATGTCTCTTTGGATTCAAGCTCATTGTGGGGGGGGGGGGGGGGGATGTCTGGCTCCCTCAATTGACTTCTTTAATCAGGCTTCCTGCTGTAGAAGCCCACAATTCTGCAGGAAAGCCAGCATTGTGCAGGCGTAGCACTTGTAGCTGAAGGCTTCATGCAACCTTATGGTCACAAAACTTTTTGAGAGTAGTGTGCGTGCACTATTTTGCAATATCACTTTCAAAATTTTGGAATGGGCTGAATTGTAGCTAAGAACTGGCTTTTGGACCGTGGATGGAATTAATGGCGCACCTGACCGCCATGAAAAACTATATTGATATAAACTGAAGGACCCCTCTTCAGGTAACTCAGACGTGAATTTGGATCTTGCTACAAGAATCAAAAGCGCCAAGCACTTGGTTCACAAGCTCTTCAGAATGCTCAGGCCTCACATCCTTTAGGATAACTTGGTAATCATCAACATATATGAAAATATGTAAAATCTTGGATGCGCATGCTGTGTTAAGTCATGGGCAAATATGTTTGTCACAAAATAATAACACATCACTTAAGCAGGAGCAATACATTGATTCAATACAAGTACCCTTCATGGGAAGGACGGGGCTGTGATTACAAGGGACTGATGTAGAGTACAGGTAAAATCTAAAAATTCTGCAAGGTTGTCAATGTGTACACGAGTGCAATTTTCAAATGCAACAGGTCCAAAGCCATTGATGCTTTTAAGGACAGCGAAAAATGTTGGCTTTGCAGGATATAATGAAAAAGATCTACATCAGTAGAAAAGGTTTAACATCACAGGGAAACTGAATAACAATCGTTATTCTGAAAAAGGCGGTATTCTGAAGTACGCAGTACTAAAATGTTATTACACTGAAACTATAAGAAGTCAGCAGGAGATTTCTGAAAAGTTTGCTAATGTGGTGTTCTTAGTAATGAGGTTTCACTGTACAGTGTTGCCTGCGAATAGGCACTTCGGCCTCGAGAAACGTTAGCTTCATGTTTGTTACTTGGAAGATAGTTAAAGCTCGTTAATGGTTTAGCTTGAATTGTGAAACTTGTAATCAGCACAAAAAGGGACATATCGAAAGGCACAGATACTGCTGAGCACAAACACTGAACTTCAAGCCTTTTATACAAGCAGTTGGCACTTTAACTTTAGGAGAAGATCAGCATGCTGATCTTATCTCCTGTTTCTGCTTGGGACCTTGCACCTTTAAAAAAACCTTTCACAGGGCCTTTTTATTTTTCTCTCTGAGACTGTGTACAAACCCTGGGTTAGGTACCTCAAATAATTTTGTGTTCCGATAGTGGTGGAGGACTCCCGGATTATGCACACTGAAACTTCCATTCAGCCACCTTCATAAGGAGGGGGATTAGGCGCTGATAATGAAGGGTGCTTTCTTCTGCAGTGCAATGCAACTCTTAGCTTTAGTTGGACTTTGTAGTGTAGAAAAAGAAAGGCGCGAGTAGAAGTGTAACGAGGTGAGAAAGCGTGGTGGCTTATCAGCAGTTTATCAAATGCCTTTATTTTTGCTATTACTGGAGCACCATTTACAAAAAAAAACTCTCGCAGCTTACATTCGTATACAATACAGTTCTCACTTTTAACAATCCCACATATAACGAATTATTGGTTGAAATCACCATATTTCATTTCAATAATTTACGATTTTCTAACCCTGCTTACTAAAACTGTGTCCACATATATGAACATATTCAATAGCGCTGTATTGTTACAACAAACATTTCAAACCTGGTCGCAGTAAAAGGAGCGTGCACACCAAGTTCTGAAGTTTGAAGTTGCAACGGGACTTGGCGCATTCGTCGCTGCAGTTTAGTCGTGATGAAAATATAACTGCTGAGATGAGTGAGCGGTGCGAGTGGTTTTCAGAGGCCACAAGGGAATTCACTCGTTTTCAACCATGCAAGGGTAATCGTACTTTCAAGGGATATCTTGAGTGTGGTTTAGAAGGCCATGTAGTGTATGATGGCGGTGGCCTTTGGAGCCTGGCACGCGTAGCTCTCTAGGTAACATGTGCTGCGCTGTTCTCCGTGCGACACTGCAATCTTGGAGGCCTTGACGGCATTCGTTATTGCACTGCTCTCTGCGTGGCGCTGCACCTATGTGAATCAATTGTTTCGCTTTCTCCGTCAATTTCATAATTGCAAGGTTAGACTGTATGAAATATGAGTGTTTGCTGCCCTTATAATGGGAAATTTTTTTTCGTTTAATCCTTTACACAACGGTGAATTTCTTGGTGAGGTTGGGTTTAACCCCATTATTTAAACCTTTTTCGAGGGGCAGAAATTGGAAATTATAGAGCTGCATCAGAAACCGACGGACCTAGTTACCCTATATAATATTGCTTTATACAAGTGTGTTTTAGTGTTAAGGGTACTGCTGAGGAAAAAAAAAACACTTCCTATCTATTGCAGGTACAGATTGATGAGGAATTTGTGATGCCACTCAACAAGTGGCATTATATATCCAAGTCTGCCTCAGGCGGAAAGTGCACATCACATGTGGCATGGCACCTATGGACAGCAGTGCAAGCAGGTGAAAGTAGCCTGACTGGACAGGCCTGCCGGACAATGTGCCATGCATCCG
This sequence comes from Dermacentor variabilis, assembly GCF_050947875.1. Taxonomy (NCBI): domain Eukaryota; kingdom Metazoa; phylum Arthropoda; class Arachnida; order Ixodida; family Ixodidae; genus Dermacentor; species Dermacentor variabilis. The sequence goes on along the minus strand of NC_134569.1, from coordinate 231,521,284 downwards.
GGAAGCTTCCGGCAACACTGGAGAAGTGGCTGCTTTGAAGAGTAAATCAACAGTCACCTCATTTAATAAACATAACTGCATATCTACAACTTATCTGAACGAGTTACCAATGCATGATGTATACAGAACGAAAAGAAATGCCAACGCAAGAATGAAACAAGTGCCTATATGTATATCTTTTACTTCTGATGTATATGCACTGTGTCTCGACGCACAATTTAAATGTCTCTGTGTGTATGAAAAGTAGCACAAAGTAATTTCGGGATATGGGTTTCCGGCGAAAACTGCGCACAAATTTCCCCCATTATCAGCTTCAATGAAAAACAATCAAGAATGTCGGGTGGCTACACGAGCTGTTAATTTTGACTGGAGCTTCGCAGCTTGCATTCACCCGCTGCTTATTATACTAATAACAGAAGTAACATTTAAGCACCTCATTTTCTCCGAAAACTCTAATGTAGACTTGGCATGTGTTATTGTAGCTTATCATGCTGCAGCTGTCATATCACTGTTGTTGAAATAATACTTCTGAAAAAAATTGGGTAGCCACACAGCTTCGAAAATTGTATGGTCTAAACAAAGCTTTTTAGAGCACTGCCTTTCCAAAGTGTCGACTGTGATCGCCTGATTTGCTGCTTTACAATCTGTAGCGTTCACAGCCATGCAATTTCAAAACACTATTCTGAAGATTGTGATGTAAAGGTTCTAAACAGGGATAAAGTGCCTCAGAAAGGCTGGCCAACGTTTCGATAGGATGATCTATCTTCGTCACAGGCTACCTCATCACCCTCGGCATGTTCGTTTTAAAGGTTTTGTAGAGTGACGTCATGTGCGGATGTCGGGAGGGGCTGACTGTAAACGGAGAGGCTTGAAAGAGAATGAACACTGTCATCAGATGTCTGTAAGCATGATTACTAAGACGAGGGAACGAGAGCGGGAGTGGGAAGGTGGGGAGAAAAGGAAAAAAGGGCACCAAGAGGGAAAGAAAGAACAAGAAAGAAAAAGAAGGGCATACGAGGGTGTTGAGGAAGCGAGAGGTTAGGGAGCATTCAGGGGTGTCTTTGGCAATATGTTCTTGTGGCTTTAAAAGAGCCAGTCAAGCGGTCAGTGCTCGACTAACAAAAAAGACCCAAAAAGACATCAGTTGAAAGAATGACTTGAGTAGCATAGCAGCAATGCGTCGGATAATTTTTAAGGAAATAAGATGGCGACAAGGAGTCTGGGATGCAGTGCGTGGGGTGGCTGGAAGGCAGCGGCATGGTCTTTCTTGGGACGTTAGCCCCAGAAGCTCAGCTTAGGTGTCGACACAGTGGTACACAGAAGTGGCGATACCCTGTGTGGCTGAGGCACCGAAAAAGGTATCCTGGTGTCTGGGACATAGGAATGTGTTGGTGAGGCTGTTTGAAATAAATATAATAAAAACTGAGAAAAGTGGGGGTGAACCGAAAGTGGAATAAGAAATAAGAGGGTGACATCAGCAAAAGCGGGCGGAAGTAGGCGGAAGTAGCTGTACATGGGAAAACATCTTGATGGGAATTCTAGAAACAGATTTCCTATCGCGCTACACTGACAAGTCCCACACATACCTACGTTACATAGACAACATATTCATAATGTGGGGACATGGTCAAGACAGCCTGGATAAATATGTAGGATTTCTACATTCTTTTCACCCAACAATAAAATTCTAATCAGTATCTTCAATGGAGCGCATAAACTTTCTGGACACAACAATATACATTTACAATGGGACACTAAAGACAACGCTGTATAGGAAACCTTTCGACAAACAACACTATCTAGAATATACGAGCCACCATCCCAGACATTGCAAAGAGGGCATCTTTAAAGGCCAAGCCACACGGCTATGTCGCATGTGCGTTGAAAACCAAGACTGCATAGACAGACTTAATCACCTTAAAGAAACCCTATCAAACGAGAACCACCCAAAGATTGCCCTTCAGAAAGCCTACACCGATACAACCAAACTTGATTGAGGCGAGGTCCTCAAGCACCACACTAGGATTACAAAAACAACGCCTCTTCTTAATACTAAATTCTCAAACGCACTCCCAAACGTGAACATCCTCAATAAATACTACCCGATTCTCACCAGCAACCAGAAACATAAGATTTTTCCCGACCTTCCCAAAGTAGTCTTAAGATGCAACACTAATATTAAGGATATTTTTGTACATGCCAAACTAAGGGCAAAGACGATGTTAGGAATCAGTCACTGTGGCCGCCCGTGTGCTCTACATGCAAACATATTTAACCTACTACTACAGTAAAAAGTACAGCGTCAAATTACTCAAACTTCGACTTTCACCTGCAAATCAAGCAACGAAGCCTACTGTCTAGAATTTGCCACTTGTAGCTAATAATACAAAGGTGAGACTGGACAACACATTCATAAAAGATGCAACGGTCACCGCAAAGATACAAAACACAGTTTACCTAAAGCAGTAGCCAGCCACTTCAATGAACATGTCATATATGCGACAAAGGAAGGTTCTATATACTACAAATTTCCGCTCACCTCGCTAGAGGAAATATACCGAATCATACCTCATGCACAAGTTTAGATGCCTATATCCGATGGGGATTAATTTAAAGCATAGCAACTTAGAATCTTTAGAAGCATTAAAGCTGTAACTTAAATCGTAAAGTCTTATGTCATCAACCAATGCACAAAACACATTGTGCCACCAGCTAAACTTAATTCTTGACCGCCCCTATTCAACCAGTTCCAATTTTGACCTGGCTGTGCGACTGTACGACCAACTGTACGACCCCTTTTCCTATGTACATCTGCCTCCGCCCGCCATTACGGTTCGCCCCTTTTTTGTTTGTTTTCTGTTATTTATTTTTCAACACCCTTACCAACACATTCCAAAGTCCCAGACGCCAGGATACCTTTTCCTGCGCATCAGCAGCACAGGGTATCACCAGTTCTGTATACCACCGTGACGATACCTACGTTGAGCTACTGTGGCTAACGTCCCTAAAAGACCATGCCGCTGCCTTCTAGCTACCACATGCATTGCATCCCAGACTCGTTGTCGCCATCTTAACTCCTTCAAGATTATCCGACGCATTGCTGCTACGCTAATCAAGTCATTCTTTCAACTGATGTCTTTTTGGGTTTCTTTTGTTACTCGAGCACTAACCGCCTGACCGGCTCTTCTAAAGCGGCAGAAACATGCTGCCATTTACACCCCTGAATGCTCCCTAACCCCTCACTTCCCCAACGCCCTCCCATGCCCTTCTTTTTCTGGTCTTTCTTTCTTTCCATCTTGGCATCTTTTTCTTTCTCCCTTTCTTTCTTTTCTCACGGCCTTGTACCCTCGTCTTAGGAACCATGCTTAAAGACGTCAGACGACCGCGCTCATTCTCTTTAAGGTCTCTCCCTCTACAACCAGCTGCCACTGACAACAATCGCACGTGACGTCACTCTGCTAGCCCTTTGAAACTAACATGCCGAAGCTGAAGAAGCCACTTTTGACGAAGATAGCTACTTCTATCGAAATCTTGGCCATCCTTTCAAAGGCATCTCATCCCTGTTTATAACCGTTATACCACAGTGGGCTTTTCCATCTGTCAGCCCCTTTCTTGATTTTGGATGTTCGGATTATTGAAACCTGTAAGATATGGCCTATCAGCACTTTCGACATACCTTAAGTGATCCCACTTTATTTAAGCATAAGAATGAGGAACGAACTGCTACACAAAGAAATCATCTCGTACATTAGTCGCCTGTACGCTGTGACCATTGATAGCTGATCTTGTTCTACGCAAAGCATCATAAAATTTTCATGCCTGTCGTCGGTGCCAAAAAAAGCCAGGTGCTGGACATCATGCAGAGTTCCAGCGCTTTCCGCCAGCCTGGATTAGAATGAACGACTATATAGTGTGGCTGTAACCGGCCTTCTTCTTCTGCTAAGATTCAATTGTTTCATGGATCAATCTTCCCATAACTCTAGTACTGGCATCAACACTCTGCCGCAGATGTCATTTCCTACAGAAACATGTTGTTTTTAAACAGACGAGCATGAAAGATTGCTCGGTACTATGTTAAGATGCTTCTTTAGGCTTTTTACATTGAAGAAGTAGGTTAGCTTAGCAAAGTAGGGATATGGAGATTGAAAAGTGGAACACAAAAAATGGCGGATCCAATGCACCGTGAGAATCGATGTACGCGAAGCTTTGTACGCTGTTTGCTTTGATTGACAATAATTAACAGTGACGTTGGTGCAAAATCTGTAATTTCTTCAGCGTTTAGTCTAATGCGAGAATGGCGAGTTGATGTCATGCGTTACTTTGCGTGCACCACTTCTGTTTCTCTGCATAGTCCACAGAACATAGAGGGAGACGTGTTTTGCTTGAGCCGTTCTTGTGAGTCATTCTTCATAATCTCTGACAGACAATTGAGCGTTGTCATTGCTTCACATGGCGCACCGTATCATGGCAGAAGCATTAAACTTTATATGAATGATGAGGATGTGCATACTTCAATTAGTTATTATAATTGTATGTATACAAGTTATACATAAGTTCGCGGTCTGCACTGCATTTCACTACGTAGCGAAGATGGCCCTGCTCTGTGTAACGCTTCTTTCTGGCCTTAGTGTCCTCCACGTGGAGTGCATGCCTTAGAGCCATCTTGCTGGGGCGTGTTTACGGGCTCCTTCTACATATATGGCCAACACACTGTTGAGATTCCTGCTGAAATCGCTCTCTTCAGGCTAAGGACGATTGTAATGTTTACACTATCACAACCCAGCGTCTCAATTTTTCTCATCATCATCATCATCATCATCAGCCTAGTCACGCCCACTGCAGGGCAAAGGCCTCTCCCATACTTCTCCAACTACCCCGGTCATGTACTAGTTGTGGTCATGTTGTCCCTGTAAACGTCTTAATTTCATCCGCCCACCTAACTTTCTGCCGCCCCCTGCTACGCTTCCCTTCCCTTGGAATCCAGTCCGTAACCCTTAATGACCATCGGTTATCTTCCCTCCTCATTACATGTCCTGCCCAAGCCCATTTCTTTTTCTTGATTTCAACTAAGATGTCGTTTACCCGCGTTTGTTGCCTCACCCAATCTGCTCTTATCCCTTAACGTTACACCCATCATTCTTCTTTCCACAGCTCGTTTTTTTCTCGCATAGAAATTAAAACAAGCACAGCAAGCGCAATACACACAAACTGAAATGCTGGCACAGCAGCGCCGGTCAGTATGTGTGGAGGTGAGCGCCATCTGGTGTGTTGCAAGAAATCCAGCGGCACGCACGACAAGACCATAGCAGCAGCAGCGCCCGTAATGTTGGAAGAAGGGGCGAAGAAAGCTTCACTTTAAGACATTGGTTTCCATCATTTGCAGCTAAGTAAAGCTTGCAAATCAGCCATCATTGCAGCTTTTACATGAACAATTTTATGATTATATGGCGAATGCTACAGTCATGACCTGCTTCCTCACCAACTGCACGAGCAACAAGTAACACTAAGAAATGATAGAATGCACAAATCAGACAGCTTGCACCTTGCAGCTCTCCTGCATGCGTTAGAGACAGTGTAGCCAAATTGCGGCGCTCGCAATCTTACAGGAATTTGGGCGGTCGAAGAGCAGATGAGTTATGCAAAGTCAGAAGCCAAATATCCGCCCCATAAGGCTTTGAGTACAGCTGACATGTGAATAAATTTTGCAGTTAAGCCAATCTCTCGATGAGAAGAGGCGTGCCTTTTGCAAAAAGCACATACTAAAATCCCATGTAAAACTGCAAAACAATGTGATGCATGTGTATGCATTCTCACTGCAAATAAACCTGTGCTGGAGTGTGCACTGGTTAGCATGTTTGTGTGTAACATTCGCTGCGTTTTGATATCTGAAACTTTTGTTGAACCGATTTTTCACTTGAAGTGATTGGAGCAGGTTTCTACTAATTCCCCCGGTCTTGCACTAATTGTCGCCATGTCGTCCCTGCAAACTTCTTAATATCATCCGCCCACCTAACTTTCTCCCGCCCCCTGCTACGCTTCCCTTCCCTTGGAATCCAGTCCGTAACCCTTAATGACCATCGGTTATCTTCCCTTCTCATTACATATCCTGCCCATGCCCCCCCCCTCATTTCTTTTCCTTGATTTCAACTAAGATGTCGTTAACTCGCGTTTGCTCCCTCACCCAATCCGCTCTTATCCCTAAACGTTACACCCATCATTCTTCTTTCCATAGCTCGTTGCGTCGTCCTCAATTGAAGTAGCTTACTTGGCATAGCATACTTCGCATAATTTAGGCCGCATACTTGTCCACATGTATATAGAGACTGTACACTTCACAAGGCTCAACATCACGTAAAGATAGCCCGTCATGAACTTCAGAATAGCAATGGCTGCTCCTTCAATTCATCACACAGTTGCTTTTGACGTGCTGTGCCCGCGATGATATCCAACGTGCCGCCCAGTGCCCGCCGTGCCACCCAGCACCCACGGTGCCCAGCAACCACCATGCCGCCCAGCACCCACCATACCACCCATCACCCACCATGTCACCCGCACCCAGCATGCCACCCATCACCCTTATCCACCATGATGATGGATGATGGACTCCACTATGCCCAGCATCGGGCCAATTTTCAATAGAGCACCCACTATATTTCCGGGAGGGGCAGGGAAATCCCTCATACCCACCAACCACTGAAATATTTGTATATATTGCAGGAATGCCTGCTACAAAATGACGTGCCAAAACACCCGACTGTTCTACCCCCCTACCCCTCAAGCGCGTGCCTCTCACCCGAGAAAAGAAATTCTTGGCTACGCCCCTGTGTACTGGCAGTGACTTCGCACGATTTCTCTTCCCCTTAGACTGCTTAAGTTGCTTATATCTTCCGGCAGAAGGCGCGCGTAATGGACCTTCCTACCGTAAAAGCACCAAACGTCCGCCCCTTACTGAAAAGTAAGACAACTTCTTTCGTGCTTTTCGACGTGTTAATACAGCCATCCATTTTCGAAAATGCCTGGTGCCGCGAATGGATAGCATGCCGTAGCAAAGCGGTATTAACTTATTAATAAAGCGGTATGGAAATAACTGCATTCGCACTGCATTTAACTGCACTATATACCCGCCGTAATATGTTAGATGTAAACAGTTCGAAGAACCATTTGGAAGCGTCAACTGACAGTGTTTATGTTCAAACAACCTGTACAAAATAGTTAACTTTTCAAGTATGAGCACATCGTTGATCGCGACTGCAAAGAATGGTTGCCAAACTCTCACTTTTGTTGCTAGATGGCAGTACATGTAAGCGCTCGCATACACGGCCGGATTAAGAAAGATGGGTGCCCTGGGCTAACCTTCATGCAGGCCCTCTTTCCCTATACTGACACCCGGTCACCTGCTACACCACTGGAAATATGCCACGTTTAAGAACAACGAATTAAAAAGAACGAAGTGCGATCAACGCGACTAATCTTCTTGTTATTATTATAAGTAAAACAACAAGACTTGCTTGAAACGCGGGTTTTATACACCAACACATATGTTCACTGTATGATTAATCTGCATTCTGTTTTCAGCAAAAGCTAGGTTTTAAGGAAACGTTTAGTGCACTCAAGACGAACAAGAGCGTAGAAAAGACAATACAGCTCGGATGTCGGTCCTTCCGAAGCTAAGCTTTGTTTGCATCACAAAGTTTGATCCCGTGAGGAGACGCATGGTTGCATCCAAAACATTCTTTAATAAAATTCAAGCATCAAACTGCAAAAATCGTTATACACGTTACTCTATAAACATACAATAGATATATACAATACTTAAGGCAGTTCAAACACCATAAACATGCACTAGAACACAGATGAAAATTACAAACTGTACATACAAAACATTTGAAAATAGTTTCGTTAAAGGTAAGCCATGCAAGGACCACACCAAATGAACGTGGAAATATCAAAAATAAGAAGAATACAGTTCTTTATAATCACGCTAAATACAAGAAGAAAAAACAAGAGACGAACAAGCAACATTTGCATATCTTGAATTACACTGCTCACCGTTTCATAGGCAACGTGGAGGCTGGGAGGCGACACAACGAACTTATTAGAACTATTCATGTAAAGCGCAAACAGTCCTCTTTTAAAATGGCATCTCTCGCGCCTTCGCTTTGCCGAAATGAGATATAGTCTGTTCGAAGGATAGATCGCGGAGAAGGTCACTGTCAATGGACATGATAGAAAGCGAGTTCACTTTGTCGTCAAGGAGGCTCAAACGAAGGCGATTTTTTATCAGTGACAACTTGGAAAACGATCGTTAGGTCTCACAGTTTGCCACGGGTATGCCTAAGTACATTCGGAAAGCAATAGAAATGTTCGGAAACATATCAATAAGCTTTCTTTCGTGCAACAACTTCATTATTCCCAGGGGATCTTGTCCTAGCACACAGAGTTGTGCAGAAAGTTCGCAAACTGAACGATTTCAGCGGAAAATCCTGGCTCCAAATAATTTTTGTAGGTATTCACCAACTTCTCAGCCTGCTGTGCCAGAGAGACCTCGCTGCCAACTTTTGCCAGCAACTTAAAGAATCCGTACCTTTCGCAGACTTCAGTGTAGGCAGCCTTTCGCCCTCGCAAAGCGGAGCCTGACTGTCAAGTACAACATTGTAGGTATCTACGATAAACTTTTTTCTACCTTGTAGCGCACTATCGCTTTTTCCGTCCGGGTGCTTACTTAAAACGACACGTTTGCCCTCGTCCTGATAACATTGATTGGTACTTAGCATGCGTGCTCTCTCTTCGAAGGTATCAAAAAGAGGTCGCAAAGGATTAACAAAGCCTTCTAGAGAGCTCAGCAGGTCTGCAGCAGCTGAAATGTCTAGGCCTTGTTTCTGAAGTACTACGCTCCTTTTGTCAAAGCGCTCAAAGATTTCACTCCAGAAGATCGCCATGATTGCATTCTCTAGTTTCGCCATTCTCTTGAAGACGGAGTGCCCTTGGTTCATAGTGTCACGGTTTTCTTCCTCGTTCTTTGATATAGCTTCACGGCAACACAAGAATGCATTGAAATTTTTCAGAATGGCCTTACATGATTCAGCGTTTCTTGACCAACTGGTCGTAGAGAGACTTTTCAAAACAAGCTGCTGGCCAGTTCCGCCCATGCTGTCCAAAAGATACCTCCATCGCTTAGGTGAGGCAGCAAAGAACAGATACAGTCTCTGAATTACAGTGAAATATTTGACTGCCTCAAAGCAACTGTCAACACAACACGTACCACCTAAGTTCAGTGAATGACCAGCACACGGAACACAGACTCCCAATTCGTTGAGGTGTTTGATTTGAGCTTGCAGTCCTTTGTACTTTCCTGACCCCCCACCATATTACTCCCGTTATCATAACTTGGTCCCTACAATCATCAATTGAGACGCCATTGGTCGTCAGGAGGGGCATCACGGTATCAAAAAGATAAAAGCCGGAATGCGATTCATTTGGAACAAATCCAAGAATGAGTTCGCACACTTTACCATTTAAATAGTATCATTTAAATAGTAAAACTGACAGCTGATCGACGTGAACAAGCTGTGGAGTCGAATCAACAATGAAAGAGAAGTATTTTGCGTGTTTCACTTCGTCCACGAGACGTTCCTTAACAGCCTTTGCCATATGCTCGATAGGTTGATCACAATCGGTTTTTGAGAGATACAATGAGTGACCTTTTCCTTTGTTCCCGTAGCGTTTGACGTGCTCCTCTAGAACGGGATCAAACTTGGCAATGGCCTCAAGCACTCCCATATAATTGTCATTTCTCGGTGAACCAAAAATCTCGTTACTGCCCCAAAACGCTATGTTGCGCTCAGCTAGAAGCTTAACTAAAACGACTATGTGCTTCAACACCTCTGTCCAGTAAGCGATCTCAGTGACAAGATGCTTACCCAGCTCCTTGTCAATTGTGCTTCTCGAGTTAGAGCGGGCGGGCCACGCTGCCACGTACTTCCGGTGCTCGACGCTATCTTCATGTGCGGAAACCTTTTCTTCTGCGCTTTTCCAATTAGAAAAGCCGTGCGTGGTGAAAGCACTGAGGTTGTTCGAAATCGAAAATAGTTTGCGCATGAAACAGCAAACGGAACCTTTGGAATCTGAGTACATTAACCAGTTTCGCTCCTATGCCTCCACATTTACAGCCTTTCGCACGAAAATATGAGGTTCTGAGTTTCGCATTGCCTTTCGGAAGAGGGAAAATTTTCTGCCATATTTTGAAAATACAATGGCCCTTTCTGAAGGCAAATACTCCAAAAGCTGTCAGTAATAACGTCCGGCCACTTAGCAGGGCCATTTCAGAGAGTCTCGCAACGTACCTCTTCCTGCGGGGGTGTCTGTACTTCTCTGTTGCCGCCACGAGAAGCCGTCTCATTCGTCCTCTCGAGGCACGCTTTGTGAGTGGGCACATGATTATTTGAAGCCAAGCTAACAGGAAACAAATGAGTCGGTTCGTGGAGTGTTGTTTCCTGGCGCTCGTCAGTAGAAGGAGGCTCATCGGGGAGGTTTGGCACCTGTTTATTAGCAGTAGTAGAAGTCGGGCTTGGCGGGCCGGACACCCGGAGCTCTGTGGGAGGGGTCCGGCCGAGCAGCATAGATTTTGCTGACTCAGGAACAGGAGAGGGCTCGGTCAACGTCGGTTGTTCAGAAATATGGACGACGGAGGTCGGCACCGTTTTCACAGGATCCAGACAACCAATATGAGTCAAACCTTGCTTCCTGTCGGGAGACCGTGGTGATCAAGTTGGGAAGTCCTCCACAGGAGCACAGTGGCTATTATTGGGAGTTTGACAGGGATTCTGGGTAGAGTGATCATACTGCTGCGCGGAAGCTGCACTCAGTAGGTACTTTGGCATCTTTGGTAGCTTGTTTTCACGCTCTTCTCTTTCTAACTTCGCCCTTTCTTTCGGACGCACTACTTTGATGCTTCCAACCAAGCATTTTCGCATGAATGGATGCTAGTTGTTCACCGGGCACTTCGTCACTGCGACGCGACCGCAGGTGTCCAAAGGTCGCCGTCCCGATGACTGGCGCACGCTGCCTGGAGGGTCCGTGGCTGGCCGAGAGCGGTGCGTCCCCCTGGAGTTCCTCAGCGGGCGGGGTTACGCAAGCTTAACCGGCGGCTCGGTGCAGAATCGCAGCCCGCGATCAACTTACTTTTATGGACGCGCGCCGCGTCTGTCTATTACTACCGCCCGAACAGGCGTTCAGATATGCACAGAGTTCCTTGTACAAATTCCCGCCTTCTCCGTACAAACTCACTCCTCCCGTTCTGGTCTCGCCTTCCTATTGGCTAGGAGCAATCGTCTGTTCTGGGAAGTTCTCAATTTTTCTGTCGCCCTGTCGGGGCCGAGCGCGAGAACAAAGGGAGAGGGCGACTCCTAGCGCGGGAGAAGTTACGCGCCCTACGTGGCCTCTGAGTCATGTTTTTCTTCTTCTTTCAGGAAAGTTCGGCGGCCAGTCTGATCTACTTTTACTGTCGAGTGCGCGCGAGGGTGCGCAACGTCTAGGCAGGGATGGGCCCTGAACACAGGCCCTTGTGTACAGCTCTCCAAATTCCCCCTTCACTCTACCACAACCCTAGCCCGAATAATGAACATTGCATGCCCCACGGCACGCGGACAAAAGCACGTGTGACGTCTTCTTTCTTTTCCTGCTTAGACTCTGCCATCAGACTCATTATCTGCTATTGGACTCATCCTCCACCTCTCATATTACTATCACGGTAAATAAAAGTCGAATGCGAGGCACTGTCGGGTAATGCAGCACTTCCTTTCTATGAGAAGGACAGCGGCGGAACTATTTGAGAGGTGGAAGGTGGCGTGGTGGTGACGAGGGGCAAGGGAGATTTAGGTCCTCATCCCGCATTACATGATTTAGGTATTTCCCTCTTGCCCCTTCTCTCCAGACAGCACTGGACAGACGGACTGAGAAAGAAACCACGAAAACTCTTTCAAGCAAACGTACCTCGGTTCATAAGAAAGAGGGCCCCGCCGGGATGGCGGGGGGTTCCTGTTTTTGCAGCTCTACAAGCTCATCCCAAATTATCAGGCAAAACGCTTGCTGTTACATTACGCGGGGGCCCCCGTCTGCTCGTTCTGGTTTTCTCGCTTCATACATGTCGCTCGTAGTTCCGTTGCCCATGTTTCCATATACTAAGCAAGTTAGAATAAATTGGCCCCCTTTTCCTACTGTCCGAGGTGAGGCCCTGGGCTGCAGCCCCCGTAGACCCCTCCTCCCCCCCTCTTAATCGAGCGCTGCCAAAACACTATCGCGAGTGTCCGACAACCGGCACTTGCGGCAGCCTAACATTCCCCACTGGTATATGCCGCGTTTCTATGCATGTCGGGAATTCGCGGCAACCGGTGATACAGGGTCGACAACCGGCCAATTAACCCCATGCACGGTACACGGGAGTTACTACATTTCGCGCCATTTAAAGGCAGCTACCGTAAACGGGATTTAACTCCCTGACCTAGTGCTTACCAGCTTAACGACAGAGCCACTTGCCAAGCACTGTGGGTTGGCGAATGTTGTTTACTAGCTTTGAAAACTAAGTATGTGTTCACGGTCGTGAAGCGTTGCGGTCTTCATTCTATGCTCCTCATCCGACTCGCCTCACACTCTCATCGTTACGCCATCGTGGTCATATCCTTGTCCTCACGCATTCGTTGTCATATCGTCATCGTCTTGCGGTCGTAGTCGGTCCATTATTGTCGCTACAGCTTCTTTAAGTGAGCCTTGTGATAACGCAGATTTCACGCAGTCGCTATCACACATTTGTCATCAGTTGTTGTCTCACTATCCTTACCACTTCAGAAACGTGATCACATTGTCTTCAAGCCGTCATCGTCATATCACCTTCGTCCTTTTATTGTCGTCGTTCTTTCGTAATTATATTATAATCACGCTGCCGTCATTCAATCATTATTATTCAGCCGATATCATGCCATTGGCAACATTGCATCGATGTCTGACATTCGTCGTCAGTAGTAGGTGTCATAGCGTCGTTGTCATGACGGACTGGTTGTTCCACTATCGTCACTCCAGCTTCGTCATCCGGTTGTCGGGAAAGCGTTGTTGTCACGCCATGGTCGTCTTCGTGATACAGGCGTCGTCATGCTATCGGTGTCATCCATTCGTCGTCATGTAATGGTCATCATGTCGTCGTCGTTGTCACCCTGCCATTCTTATGCCGCTGTGACTTTAGAAATATCATCCAATCTATGTCAGGCTATCTGTCAGACCGTCTTCGCCCAATCGACGTCCTTGCTTCCTAATCATTCCGTCATCGTCGCTGCGTCGTTACGCCGTCCTGATCGTGACCGACATTGGCAAACAAGTATCGCAGCAAAGCGGGTCAATATCGGAGGCAGTGTATGTGGCATGCTCCCGAAGTAACGAGAATTACAGGATAACCAGTACAGATTCTAAATAAATGTGTTGTCGGCAATATAATATTACTACGGAACAGCCGCCGTCACAGTCTGGCTGCACTGAGAAGAACGAAGACGACGTGGCCACCGCTTGATATAGCGTCACCATCCTTGCCACCGTTTGTCTATGTGTAAATTTATTGTAAATAGGCTTGTACATCAGCTACACGTAACATTTATTTGGTGGAGGTGGGCGTTTCCCGTACACGTCATGGAGCTTCGCAGCGGTCGCAACGGCAACAGTGCAACTTCGGCTCCTGCTGGCGGCACTTCATCTACGCAACTGTCTCCGCCTGCAACGCCGACCTACGTCGCCTTTTCCCCCACTCGGGATCCTGGTGTTTTCAACGGAGTCGGCAGTCCGGATGTTGACGACTGGCTCCGCTTCTGCGAACGTGTCAGCATCACTCACAGGTGGGATTCGACTATTATGCTTGCGAACGTTCTTTTCTACCTCGACGGAGCTCCACTTGCATGGTTCCAGACTCACGAAGAGGAGATCTCGAGCTGGGATCTCTTCAAAGAGAAGCTCCGAGGCCTTTTTGGCAATCCCTTCGGTCATCAAGTCAATGCCAAGAAAGCCCTTGCCACACGTGTACAGACGTCGACCGAGTCCTACGTGTCCTACATTTTCGACGACTTGGCTCTTTGTGCCAAGGCTGACCCGACCATGTCTGAGGACGATAAGGTAAATCACGTCCTCAAAGGCATTGCTGACGACGCCTTCAATTTACTGGTGTTTATCAACGTCACCAGCATCGATGCGATCCTCAAGGAGTGCCGCCGTCTTAAGCATGCTAAAAACGACCGGGTATCCCAGCACATCACGCGACATCCCAACATAGCTGCTACGTCATCCTGTGACAACTTCTTCCATCAGCCGTCGCGATGTGACAACTTGACCCGCATCATTCGTCGTGAGGTCGAAGCGGCACAACCGGCGGCGCCTTCATTCCCGTCACCTGATCATTCTCCGGTGACAATCTCCTTGATCCAGGCCGTGGTCCGTCAAGAGTTGTCCAATGTCGGCCCTCAATCCATTCGTTATTTAGGCTCGGAACCTCTTTCTCCACGCACGTCCCCACCGCGCCCTTCTTATTCCTCTTATGGACAGCGCAACCCCTGCGAATTGCGAAACGTGGACACCAAGCCGATCTGTTTTAACTGCCGACGCATAGGACATGTCGCTCACCACTGCCGCAGCCGCTGGACTTCTCCGGTGCGCTATTCTCCTGGTTACCACCCTCGCCCCCTCTAGCGCGTCCTTTCCCTTCGCCCCTTCAATGCCCGCTCCGTCATCTGACCCTACGACGCCTTTGACACGACCCCGCTACACCCGCTCGCCTTCTCCCTCCCGTCGTCAATCTCGTTCGCCCCCGTCACGCCGGGCTCCTTCTCCGACCTACTCGCCGCACCCCCGACCGGAAAACTAGACAGTGCAGCTCCTGGAGGTGAAGCAGCAATGACGAAATTGGCACGAAATCCTCGCTTTACTTTACCCACGAACAAGAACCTTTTGGACGTTCTCGTCTACAATGTTCCTGTGTGCGCGTTGATTGACACCGGGGCGCATGTGTCCATTATGAGTGTTGTTCTTTGCCGTCGGCTCGAGAAAGTTCTGACGCCCGCCCCGGACCGAGTTGTACAAGTCGCCGACGGAGGGACTGTCGCTATTGTTGGCATGTGCTCTGCCCGCCTCACCATTGCTGAGAGAGAAACCGTCGTTCTCTTCACCGTCATCGAGCATCGCGCTCACGAACTCATTCTCGGTCTGGTTTTCCACGTCAATCATTCTGCCCTCATTGACTGTTCGGCCGGCTCACTTCGCCTTGACTTGCCTCTTCTTGCCGACCATGTGGACCCTCCTCCAAGCCGTTGGAGCTGCATGAATTTTAATTCTCCTAGCGCCTCAATCTGTGGCACACGTCGACTTGTTGTCCTCACCAGCTGAAACTGAGGGTAATTACGTGGTCGAACCAATTCCGGCAGTTATACTTACACTAGGTGTTACCGTGCCGCACACTGTGCTGACAATTACTGGTAACCGCACCTGCCTTCCCCTTGTCAATTTCGCGCTAACCGCGCAAGTTCTACCTCAGGGGATTTCATTGGCTATAATGAGCGCTTTGCAGAACGTCACAGCTCAGCCCACACCGTGACGTCATCGCACGGTACTGACTTCGACATTGAGAAGATGGTTACCTCTGACCTTACACCTGTTCAAGCTGAAGCTCTTTGCCGCATTCTTGAAGGCTATCGCGACATTTTTGACTTTGAGAATCGACTCTTAGGCGAAACGTCCGTCGTGACCCATCGCATAAACACTGGCGATGCGAACCCTATTCACCAACGTCCATATCGTCTTTCGGCGTCCGAACAAGCTGTTATCCAACAGGAAGTGAAAAAGATGCTTGCAAAGGACATTATCGAGCCTTCCTCTAGTCCCTGGGCTTCTTCCGTCGTACTTGTCAAAAAGAAGGATGGCACGTGGCATTTTTGTATAGATTATCGCCACCTGAACAAAACCCCAAAAGAGGACGTGTACCCTCTGCCACGTATTGATGACGCTCTCGACTGCCTGTACGGTGCCACCTATCTTTCTTCTATCGACTTACGGTTCGGCTACTGGCAGATATCTGTCGGCGACATGGACCGAGAGAAGACTGCATTTATTACCCATGACGGCCTTTATCACTTCAAGGTACGTGATGCCTTTCCGTCTCTGTAACGCACCCGCCACCTTCGAACGAATGATGGACTCTTCTCTTGAGGGGTTCAAGTGGTCCACCTGTTTGCGCTATCTGGACGACCGTCATCATTTATTCACCCACATTTGACACACATCTAGACCGTCTTTCAGCGATTCTTGACGTGTTCCGCCCCGCCGATCTCCAGTTGAACTCGTCAAAGTGTCACTTCGCTCGCCGCCAAACCACCGACCTTGGACACCTCGTGGACCCCAGAGGCGTGCGACCTGATCCAGACAATATTCGCGCCGTTACGAACTGTCCTGTTCCGAAGTCTACCAAGGACGTTCGTATTTTCGTAGGGCTGTGCTCTCATTTCCGACGCTTCTTGAAGGATTTTGCGACCATCGCACGTCCCCTTACCGACCTCTTGAAGAAAGACGCCCTATTTTCTTGGGGACGTGACCATGCCGCATCTTTTTCGCAGCTCCCTACTCTCCTTACCACGCCTGCAGTTATGGCCCATTTTGACCCGTCTGCTTTAACGAAAGTTCGAACTTACGCCAATGGTCACCGCATAGGAGCACTGTTAGCACAACGCCAGCGTGGGCATGATCGCGTTATAGCCTATGCCAGCCGACTTCTATCACCCGCCGAGCGCAATTATTCAATCACAGACCGCGAGTGCCTCGATCTTGTGTGGGCTGTTGCCAAGTTTCGTCCATACTTGTACGGACGCCCCTCCTGTGTCATCACTGATCACCACGCGCTCTGCTGGGTATCCTCGCTAAAGGACCCCACGGGACGACTCGCTCGCTGGGC
Organism: Dermacentor variabilis; assembly: GCF_050947875.1. Taxonomy (NCBI): domain Eukaryota; kingdom Metazoa; phylum Arthropoda; class Arachnida; order Ixodida; family Ixodidae; genus Dermacentor; species Dermacentor variabilis. Next base: position 231,504,315 of record NC_134569.1, on the reverse strand, counting down.
GTTACGCCTGCAAGAATATACCTTCTCCGTGGTATACAAGACGGGACGCTTGCCGTCGATCGTTTGTCCCGCTACCCCGTCGACGACCCGGCTGCTGCCGACACCATCGCTTGCGTTTTCTCTGTGTCCCAGTCGCTTGAAATCGGCAACGAGGAACGCCGCGATCCTTAATTACGAGCCCTCATTGACCATCTGGAGTCAACGCCTGGCGACGCCTCTCTCCGGATGTTTCTCCTTAAAGAAGCGACACTATACCACCGCAATCTCGATCCACACGGCCATGACCTTCTACTCGTAATTCCATCACACCTGCGTTCGACTGTCTTGCAACAACTTCACGATGCTCCCGTGGCTGGACACTTGGGCGTCTCACGCACATACGACCGTGTACGCCGTCGATTCTTTTGACCGGGTCTCGCCCGCTCCGTGCGGCGCTACTTGCCGCTTGTGAGCCCTGTCAGCGCCGGAAGAAGCCCTCCACACCTCCAGCTGGATGTCTTCAGCCTATCGACATCCCACCGGAACCCCTTTTCCATGTTCGTCTAGACCTTCTTAAACCGTTGCCTCTCTCGGGCTTCGGAAATAAATGGGTCGCCATCGCTACTGATTATGCTACGCGGTACGCAATCGCCAGAGCCCTCCCGACAAGTTGTGCTACTGACGTGGCTCACTTTCTGCTCTATGACATCATTTTAGTGCACGGTGCCCCGATCCAAATACTCACTGACCGTGGCCGCAGCTTTCTGTCGGCAGTCGTCGAAGACATCCTCCGCTCCTGCTCGACTAAGCACAGGTTCAGCACGTCCTACCACCCACAGACCAACGGCCTCACGGAGCGCCTCAATCGGACCATCACCGACATGCTATCCAAGTACGTCGCGACCGACCACCACGACTGGGATCTTCACTTACCATATGTGACGTTCGTGTATAATTCATCTCGTCATGACACCGCCGGCTATTCACCATTCTACCTCCTATATGGCCGAGAACCCACGTTGCCCTTAGACACTTTGTTGCCCTCGGCCTCACGTTTAGCCACTGAATACACCCGCGACGCGATCGCACACGCCGACCACGCGCTCGCACCCATCTCGAGGCCTCGCAGGAGCATCAGAGACGCCTCTATGATTGCCACTATCGCGACGTACAATTCACTCCGGGCTCTCTGGTGCTTTTCTGGTCCCCCATTCGACATGTGGGCCTTTCCGAAAAGCTGCTGTTGCGCTACACTGGCCCATACCGTGTAGTGCGGCAAGTGACCGATGTCACGTATGAAGTCATCCCCGCCAACCTCTCGGCGTCATCGTCGGCTGGAGGTGACATCGTTCACGTGGCGAGACAAAAGCTATACCACACACCTTTCGCCGCGGATGTGTAGGTTAAGCACCGGGACGGTGCTTCTATTGCCGGGGGTGATGCTACGGAACAGCCACCACAGTGTGACTGCACTGAGGAGAAAGAAACCACGTGGCGACCGCTTGATATAGCGTCGCCATCCTTGCCACCGTTTGTCTACGTGTAAATATATTGTATATAGACTTGTACATCCGCTACACGTAACAATATGTCACTACATTGCTTGCGTGCTAATCGCATTGCGGTGGACAGTTGTAGTGAGATGGGTCCTGATGTGTTTCGGCGTTTGTATTGTGTCCTTATGCAAGCTTTGCACTGAATAGTGGTATTGTTGTATTAGATCATCTTTTTTAGGGAAAAGAAAATTGTTCCTATCTTTTGGGCCAATAAAATTTGAGAATGAAAATTATTTTGCCAGTCACTAAGCTAGCGGGAGAAACAGTGGCACTTACCTTGAAGGACATCTTCCAGACAAAGCACATTTGCTACAGCACACTTCAATCCAATATGCAAAAGTCCAAGAATGTGCTTGGAAGAGCTAAACGGAGCAAAATGAAAACAAATAAAATAATAAAGATACGAAGGATCAATATTTGCAAGATATAGTAGCGAACTTTACTTTTTCTTCTTCACTTACACTTAGGAATGGGGCCGGAATATATTCAAAGCTTCCCTTCCCTCATGGTAAAAAGGTGACCTAACCTGCGCAATACATGACCTGGCCAGCTCCATTTTTTTCCTCTTAATGTCAACTAGAATATCGGCTATACCCGTTTGCTCTCTGATCCAAACCGCCCCCTCTCTCTCTTAACGTTATGCCTAGCATTCTCGGTTCCATCTCTCTTTGCGCGGCCCTTATATTGTTCTGAAGCTTCCTTGTAGGTGTCCAAGTCTCTTTCACCATATGTCAGAGAAGGGAAGTGCGGTCGAAGACGGCAGAAGACTTGGTGTGGCGATCAAATTAATTAAAAAATTCGCGGGCGCTAGTTGGAATTGTATGAGGCAAGATGGGGATAATTTGACATTGCAGGGAGAGGCCTTTGTCCTGCAGTGGACATGAAATAGGCTGTTGCTGCTGCTGATGATGATATTGAAAGCAGTGGCTATAGGTAACACAGAAAATGGTGTCTGTATCGCACAAAGATTAGCCTCAGGAATGTGTGAACCAATGTAAAGAAACCATCATTAGAAAAATGTACTAAGAAAATGGTTCCGACAAGTGCAAAAAATATTGGTAATACCAGTAACTGGTGTAATAAATGGCTCATCACACTAAAGTTTACATAGTGCGAGGTGATGTGCTTGAGCCAAAAATGTGTAAATTCTAAATTTTCGCATCACTTTAATACACTATGCTTTCCCACACTTCGTCATACACGTACCTTAGTGTTCTTACATGGAATCTTTCATGGATCCCACACATCACATCTACATGCGCGAAAGCATCACATCTCTTGGCTATTTACGACAAAACTTGTGAACTGCCCCGACAAACATTCGAAAACTGGCTTTCCAAACATTCATTTTGCCACACTTAGAGTTCGCCTCTTCAATTGGTCCCCTCATTAAAGTTGCCTAATAAATATGACGGAAAGGATACAAAATAGAGCAGCTCGGTTCATATCACGCAACTATGGTATAAACTCAAGCATTACACAAATTAAACTAGACCTTCTATTGCCGCCATTAGATATCCACCGCATCATCGCTCTTCTGCGCTTATCCCACAAATATAACACTAATAAACAAACCCGGTTACAACTACGAATACCCCACTCTTTTTCACGCAGATTACATAATCAGTTCAGTTTCATTCGCATATACGGTAAAACTAATACATTTAATTATTCAGTACTACCTCGTACCATTCGTCTCTAGAATGACCTCCATATATAGCCTCCATATCTTACCCCGACACGTTCCGCTATCAGTTACTCACGCTTTGCCCATTTAATACCGTTCACGAATGCCCAGTGTATCGTATTTGATCGTGCATTTTTGTAATGTATAATATTTGCATAAACAGTATTTGTTTTGCTCTGTTAATGGGGACAAGTGTTCGTGTGCCTTCAGATATTGCTTTGTATTCCCTGTGCATTGAATATTGTGTCACGCGGCAATGTTTTTATAGCCCTGTTCTTCTTGGAAATGTGTACTTTCATATATCTTTACTGTTTAAAGTGCCCCCATTACTTTGTGCCCTGCCGTAGCGCCTGTAAGGTTATGTTGAATGAATGAATAAATAAATAATTAAATAAATAAATAAATAAATATGTTCATGCATGTATCTAATGAAAAGGTAGACAATCAGATAAAAGAGAAACTAGAACATATTGAACGGGCGCTACAAATATTATGGGTGGCGATTTCGTGATTGACGTTGAAAATTTGGATTTATTAGCACGCACATTAGCACGGTTACAATCATTGCTCAAAATAACAATTTTAGCTTGGTGTGTGTCAGTCAATCAGCAGCTACAATCAGCAGTGTGTTCAATGGGGCTGGTTAGTTCTTCTTTATAATAAAAATAGGAACAGCGCAACACACGACGAGCGAGTAAAGAACACAGCACACAGTGCTGTTGTGTGCTCTTTACTCGCTCGTCCTGTGTTGCGCTGTTCCTGTTTTTATTCTAAAGCTACAATCAGTTTGAGGAATCAAAAGGCTTTCTTACCAGTTCCGCCAGTAGCGTTCATAATGTTATATCCACAATCCAGAGGGTCTTTGTAAAACTTATATGTTTGATTGAAATCGCCCCTGTAAATAAATGAAGGCAGGCATGTCAGCAAGCAGCAATGAATGTAACGATATCTTGTTCACGCAACTGCGTGCGGCAGCGGCTGAAGACAGCTCCGTATCTGGCCAGACACAGTCATTCCGCAGCATTCCTCAACCCGTAGCACGTGTAATCGCAGCTAGGTTGAGTTTCGAGCCAATAAGGCAACCAGAGAAGCGAGCTCTAGCAATACTTATTCCTTCGAGCAATAAGCTACCATTGTACAGAGGAACTTCGACTTTGTAAGAAGGTAATAGATGTCATTGCCTCGTTACGGGTGATGATCAGGCAACCAGGTGACTTACGGTTTGCGACAGGTATCCGTAAAGTCATTGGTCACGTGCAAGAACTGAGTGCCAAAAAGAGCGGATCTCCCCTTGTCACGTCCTTTTGTGCCTTTTTTACCTTCACGAGAGTACCGTTGTCTTCACGCGTTGGATATCTTTCGCTTTCCCGCCAGTTAGGGGGAAAGGTGCGCTCTTCGCGAGAGCGAGGAAGAACCGGGAGATGGCCTAGAATTAGTCTGGAGGAAAAACTGGGCTTAAAATGGCAACGGCAAATTCAGCGCCAATGGCTGCCCTTCATTTTTGTAATCCTAAAAATATTCAAAATATGATACAAGAACAAGCATTTGCGCTTAGCCCGTACGTATGAACAATGTGTGCTGTCCATACGGATATTTTTCGCGTGAAATCGTTCGTCATTTATAAAAATGTGTTATAACATTTACGGTGCCTCAAAAGATTCGCTGCAAGCACCTGTCCCAGATGGCGCCGCCAACCGACAAAGAGTTTACTGCAGTCCGTGATTGTGCGTCTCATCGGAATCGTATCTCGTCGCCTGCGCCTGCGTGTCTGCATAGAGTAGAAAGAAGGTGGCGCCATTGGGGGGGTCGATTGGCAACCTGCATTGGCACTGTAGGAAGTTTTTTAGCGTTGTTTATCCTAACTCCCGGCCTTTGCCGTGCCTGCCAGCCGGCTCCCGCAGCGCCCGCAACGTGCAATCGCACCGACTTGAGTACTCAAGTCGGTGCGATTGTGCGTCGCACCGACTTGAGTACTCAAGTCGGTGCGTGATCTCATATGGGCGTGATCTCATATAGCCATGCGATCTCAACAAGATGTAATCTCCTGAAACCTAATTCGGCTTGTCATTGCAGGTTTTCGTCAATGATCTGTTTCCTTGAATGAGCGGCTTTGCAAGGATGCTTATGTACTGCTATTCTTAGCCTTATTTGTACCTAACGAATGATGCGTCATTATTACTTTCATAAAATCACGATTGTGGATAATTTTCTAATTTAAGAATTGGTTTGTTTCCTGTGTAGCACTCAATGTATTCAATAACGTTTTTCTTCCATCCATGAACACTTAAATTTTGCGGGGACAATTGAGTGTTCAAAGAGATGGAAGTATGTACATAGGTTACCTGTTCAAACAATGAGTGCTGTGCAGCTACGCCTTGATCTCATGAATATGGCAGGCTTTGAGATCTGCACACCTCTCTAAAAAAATCGACCTTGTAGGTTCTCTTTTACATACATGCTTCTTGGCTCTCTCCCCTAGAAAATCTATTAGGCGGTCTTCGTAGGCGGGAAGAACTGCTCTCAAGTCTTCTTCGTTTAGTGCAGGCTACAATTTTACTGCTCTCTACGAGCTGTCGACTGTTAAGAGCTTATGGCTTTATCTCTTTGATATATAAGGGTCTCCCAGTTAACGTTAGCCATGCTCTTCAACGAAAAAATATAATAAAAGCACACGTTGCAAGATACGATTTCCAGACTAGGGTGTTCGGTTGTTCTGAAGCTGAGGACCGAACGCAGTAAGTACTATATTCAATCCTGTCTTGCAGCGCGTTCTTTTTTTTTCAATCTTATTTTTTATTCAACAGCTTGGCTAATGTTAGCTGGGACACATGATTATACATTACTCATATAACCCATTTTTGCGATAAAAACATTTTGGGCTGAATAATATGCAGTGTAATAAAAGATTACCTTCCAGATTTGCCACTTCTTTAAGAAACGTTAATGTTTTCTGGCGTCCTTTACAATTAGTCGTTTAAATACAGATGACTAACGAAAGAAGGGTGTCGGGAAGCGTCCAGCAGATGTTTGCCAACGAATTCAAGGGTGCTTCTATAGCTCGATAGCGAAGGCTTCTTGGGTTGTTGATGATAGCAAGTAAATTATGGATGATTTTTTTCAGTCTGTCACTGTCTCTCCCGGAAGCTCCGGCACCTTCACCCAGTAACAAGGAAGCGCTGCGCTTCACAGAGGCCCAGACAGCGAGAATCGTGGCATTGAGTAAGCAAAATGTTGTGATGGTGGCGGTGGCGGTGGTGGTATGATTCAAGTGGCAGGTTTAGCTTGATGATCGAGCCCGGGAGTTGCTCCGCATGAGTCTCCTACAAGGTTCTTACTGTACGTCATCTTATGTCCATCAAGGCAGCCTCTCTGAGGAGTGCAACAAGCAGTCTTCAAGCTATTTTGCGGTCTATATCTCACCCGTCAGGGGAAATCAAGGTGTTGCAGGCACGCATATGGCAGGCCATTCTCGTTCAGTGTCTCCGCCAGCGCGTCCTTCTCATCTAAGTGTTTTGCACAGGACCAGACAAAGTGTTTATTGTGTCCTAGTACAGTTCGGAGAATTAATCTGCTCTGCCTTAAATATTCACTCCAGCGTATCGGCAGGTCCTATTTTGTAAGCAAGGTGTCTGTATGTTGCAGCACAGCCCTCTTTACAGCGTTAGCATCAAGCGAGATGTCAGTGTTGCCGCACAAGTCTTCAGAAGGAAACGAAGGCAGACTTCCGACTAAAATTTCTAAAAACGATTCTTAGTGAAAATCAACAACTTGCGGAGTACCTCAGTGGACATGTGGAAAGTGTCATGTCAGCTTGTTTCGTTCACAGTATTTGTGCAATGGTAATAAAATATTCGTGGGAAGTGATGGCAAAGTAATGGCTGAGATTTCAGTAATTCCTTAATTACTTTTGTTGGAATGCAAATGGTCGCACTAATGAGTTATATTTTTGAAAGGAGTAATTTTCATTATAATCGATCGCCTTTTATATGTAATGTGTACATGCCTGCTCCTAGCATTCAAGTAGCATTATATGACGCCACTTGAGGAGCAGCAGTGATGAATGCAATACATTACTCACACAAATTTTAGCAGGAGACACCAAGAGATCTCGGCGCAGGCAGCGCAGTTTTTTACTAAAATTTTGAACCCATATTTCGTATATATGATCAGCAGACAGCGCTGTCTTTCATAACGCAACTCCATTTTATCTAATCATATTAGGTTCCTTTTTTATCGGAATTAGTCGTACCCCTTGGTGGCGATAATCCGTAAAGGCGAGAGAAAGCGTTGTATTTTGTTCTCATTTTCCGTTCATCCTACAATTCTGGCGTCTGAAGTCGCCAACTGACAGGAAATCTGTACAAAATAGTGAACTTTTCGCAGGAATTTCAGGCACATGTCATTCTAATAAATCCAATAAATACTTCCCCTGCGCGCACTGCGGTGACTACTTTCATACCGTCAGTTGGCATGGCCATCGTGAAAATATATTGTGCTATAATCATTTAAAAAAATCTAAGCATGAAAAAAAAGAAACTTGCCAAAGAGGCGTATTTTTTTTTTCGCGTGCATGTAGTCATACACAGCAAGACACCTCAACATATGGAGTCACGATATGCAGTGCGTTCTTGATTCCTAAGCACAGAATTACTGTTTCTGGAGTGTTGGAAGCTTTCATCTCATTAGTAAAAAGCCTTTACTTTGTTGTTTTATTCAATCAATCAAGTGACCAGTGCTTCACGTGCCAGTGTCTGCAAGAGCAGTTGGGGTGATTCTATCAGGGTTGCCAGATTGGGCTATCAATAACCAAATTGGGCTAGTTTTTGCCCGAGTTGGCGTCAGAATTTTCCTTTTGGCTCTGTGGCTATTTTTGGGCTACATCTTTTTCCTGCGTAAAAAAAGTAAAAATAGTTAAGCAGAAATGAAATGCACGCTCGAATCAAAATACAGACTACAGCAAGGTAAATAAATTGAGCACGTCTGTTACACGAACAAATTTGCAAGTTCTATGTGAGAGAACACATATGCATGTCAAAAGATCGAGGATCGCGTCCTTTTCAAATTTTTAATTAAGAAAGCTGGCCTCAGGAAACATGTCTTCATCCGCGATATAAAGCTGCCCGCCCGCGCGCGCCATCGAACATAGACTGTTGCTAGCTGTCTCCACATGTGTGCTTCCGGCGTCCTAGGTACGTTTAAAGCCTGAGATGCTTTTATCTCGGGTTGGCGATGCGCCGTGGGTGACCTCGGCGCCAGAACGGAGAGACAACACCGAGCTGTACCTAACCGACATTTGCCGAATTTTCTGCCTGCCGCATGGCGCCTACTTGGCAATTCGCTCGTACCCTTCCTGCCCAAATTGCCTCTGTTCCGACGCCAACGTAAAACATATCCTCTTCCATTGCCCCAAAGCCACTACAGCCATCCGTTCCCTACACAACTCCAAATCCTCCTACTGTGTTTGCTGTCCCTACTCGTATTAAATGGCGCCGTCGAATGAGTGTTCAGACAGGACCCGCTCATTAAATCCGACCTTTGAAATAGAATGTCGAACGAGACATTGGTAGCGCTCCTTCACGTGATATTTGGCCTGGCCAGGAACGGAGGATGCTGAAAGTATTTTAAACCGGGCCAAGAACTTTTATCCCGTTTCAATTCTGTCATTTTGTATGCACCAAGCAGTTCCATTTCCCAGTAAGCTCGTGATGCTCAATAATAGCATACTTTTTATATCTATATAGCACACTATATGTTCTACGAACCGCCAAATATTGTGTTAGACTTTGTCTTGCAATTTTTTGTAGTTTTTCCTTTAGTGTATTGCGTGGTGTTAAGCGAAATTATCATGAGCTGCAAGTAATAATACCGAATGCCTGAATGCATGTCATTGCTTAGCGTATTTAGTGCGCAGTGCTATTTGTGTCTCGTTCTTTTCGTGATTTTTGGTGCTCTAAGAAAAATGAAACAGTGCGTAATCAATAAAGACCGCATTTGCATTACGAATTTGCCTGCATGCCAGCGTTCCTGCACTTCTTGCACTTGTGCAGAATCGTCACGGAGGCCTTGTAGCACGGAAAACAGATCTTTTTTCCGTGCCGCATGGCTTCCAAAACGATGTGCGCGGAGGTCATGAGTGGTCATTCGTGGAAAAACTAATATGGATGTATACTTGCCGAAAATTAACGGCTATGCAATCATGGCGAGTCCACGGCTGGTGAAGGCGTCCGCACTCCTCGCAAGTCATGTCGCCCACTCGGCTGCCACCTCAACACAATATATATTCCTGATTTTTCAAGTTTTCTTCTAGTAGCCCACCACATTTCACTACACATTTTGTTGACAGTTCACTTCTTGAGCTCGTATGTTACTAAAGACAATTTCTTAAGGATTTGCACTCATGGCACGCACGAACAATATCTTGTAGTTATGTAGTGGTTGTGAGCGAGACTCTTCTGATATTTAATTCTTTGTTGCCTAGCACAGCAGCACAAGTGCTTGAGCGAACGTTGGTTGTGGTAGGCTGGCTCAGATGGATATAATCCAGGGTTGCCAGATCGCTCCAACCACAGGTAGCCAAATTGGCCTCCGCAGTAGCCCAATTGTAGCCAAAAGTGAAACTTTTCAGTAGCCCAAAAGTAGCCAAAAATCTTCGTCTTTTGTGAAGTCATTTCTTAAGCATATTGATGTTAATGAAGGCGATGTTAATGTGTCGTTAATTAAGATATAGTTAATGAAAGCACTCGGACCCATGACTATTGGTGGGAGTCGAACTCATGACCAATGGTGTTCATGAAGTCGATGTTAATTAACGAATTGGTAATTAGGATATAGTTAATTAAGGCTCTCTGACCCATGACCTTGGGTGGGAATCAAGCCCTGGGCCTTTGGGGGGAGTGGTTTAGATTCATCGTTGGAGGCAGTCTAAGAGACAAATTTGAAGAAAAAAAATATAACATCGCTTGTTCGCCGAGTTCTCTGGAAACAATTACGATTTATCAGGGCTAGGCACAAAACGTCGACGTCAATTTCTTTTCTTTTTAAAGAGCACTGTGAGTTCGTGTTTCCCCGTTATCACTTTTAGTAAACCGTGCAAACCTATAACGTATGCCTTGTTCTGCGTAGTTTGGCTTCTCGGCTGTGTTACTTGTCTTCAAGTGGCAACCGAGAATTGTGCAGATTGACATAATCATGACAAAGAAAACTGCGCGTAAGCGGCAGCGTCTATTTGTTGGAACGCACTATAGTACTTGGTTGCAAGCACGTCGTACGCCAGCACACATTTCTGTCACATACCGCATAAGACAAATGCATGCTGCGGCGACATGTGGGTTTTTCGAGGAATCTTCGTGGGTCGCAGGATCAACACAGAAGGCACGGACGACAGGAATGCAACCCGCGCACATTAGACGCACTAACACGAAAGCAAGATATGGGCGCCAGGGGTCTAAGCTACGCCACACGAGTAGATTTGATGCTTTCCGTCTGACACTAGGGAGAGCGTCTCAGTGCGCGTTTTTCGAACATCGCAGACCCGGCGTCGGAGCAGAAATCTTCCTCGCGTCTGTGCTTGTTGCATAACCGAGTTGTAGCCGATGACTGGTTGCCGGTTTTATGTTTCGCGAGCCAAGCTTCACGCAGGTTCTTGTCCTGCGGCTACGTATGAATAAGGCTGACACCGGGCTCCGTTGCGTACGTCCGGCACCGAGCAGTAGCCTACCATGTTACGCGCCTTCAAAGACATCCACTACCTATTGCAGTGCTTTCAATCGTTGTAAAGGAGACACTCTAAGCGGGAAAATCTCGCCACTAAATTAGGACTGCAGCGTACGAGGGAACTTAAACTCTCGTTTGCAGCTCGTTTCGGCGCTCCCGAAGCAGCCGACACGGCTGCTATGTCCACGTGATCCCTAATAGCACGTCACGCCGACGGTGGCGCCAGCTTTTCCAGTGGTGGAGCTGTTTTTTCTGTGCCAAATAACACAAGGTGCTGCGCTGATAACTTGTGATAAGCACATGTGCACATCTTCTGTCAGAGTGTAAGGCTTGGCAACCAATACAAATGCGGCATCGTGGCAAATACGGCTCACGTACCAAGCATAAAAAAATTATGAAGTTTTATATAACCAGTTTTAGCGGCAACATTGCATTTGCAAAATTGAAGGCCGACATTCATATCTTGCCCAACAACAACTTCACAAAAATCGTCGTAGGTACTATTGCCTGCAGTATTTTGGCTGTTGGCAGCTCTGAACGAAAACGAAAATTAAATTGTGTCTCAGTGACGCTGCTCTCCCTACCATATTAGAAAAACGGAAAACACCACCTGCCTCCCTGCTGCGCGGGAGCCAATGCTATGACAATTACGAGTTCTCTTCATTCTGATAAATAAAGCCTTGTTTTTATTTGCGGCTATGCGGACAAACGTGATTATACGAGCTGCGGTACCACCAAAAGATTGGGAAAAGAATAGAGCACGCTTCGCGTCTATTCTTGGCGTCGCCATGAAGCCCGTGCCAGCGAAACCTGTTCGTCTGCACTCGCAATGGAGAGGGTTGAGGGATCAACGCTACTGGTCCACTATTTCATATTTCCTTCGCTACTGCCATTCTGGGCGCCGCCCGCCGTGCCAGAGTACTGTAGGTTGTAGCACCCGAAACGACTTTGTTTAAGAAATTTTTGTTTTGAGTCCTCAATTCTTGGAATTGAAGTGCTTCCTCTATAAGTACTAATTAAGGAATTAAGGATATGGTTATTACTTATCTGCCATACTTCCGCGCTACCGAGTTCCTAGTAATCACAGACACATAACTTCATAGAGTATCGGAAAATATCCTTACAAAATTCACGTTTTTTTTTAAAAATTCTCTGCAGCTGACACATACACTGTACTTGTGACGTGAAGTCAAACAACAACAACAGTTTTCTGAAACTTTCGAGAGTAGGATGGAAAGCGTGAAACATAACGGCAGGTTTCACAGCGGCTTCTCGGAGCGAGTGGGAGAGGGGAAGTAAAAGGCAAGTTGAACATCGCGGCGCCCGCGACTATGTACAGCCTGTCGAGTCATACGCCGCCAAACTCTTCAGCCGCACCGAGATTGAAGACGATGCAGAGAATCCCATTCGTGACTTTTGACGGCCGCACTTACGCAACGTCGCTCTCAACGAACGCTTCGTCGTAAACGCGAGCGCCGGGCGCCCTGGTTGAACGCCGCCTTTCTACTGCCCTTCTTCGTCTTCGCTGCGCGTTCTGAATGGAAGAGGGACCCAAGAGCCTCAACGCCTTACAACGCCTGACTGTAGGGTTAGAGACGCCTGCTCCCAGCATGAACACACGGCACGAGCGTTCCGCTATGGCGAGTAGTTTAGCGACTATTTTGCGAATTAAATTTTTTAGCCCGCACATTCATGCAATTATTTCGTGGGGTGTTGATAGAGCTGCCGCCGACAATTCTGCGGTTCAACGCGTTGGGTGCATGAGCTCGGGCTACTGGATACGGGAGCATTCTTTGCCGTTTGCGCCCAGTCAAGCCGGCAGAAAAAGGGGTGTCTTCAGGTGTATGACACCCCCCACCCCTCTGGCCCCTTGCACCCGGGGCCCACGTCCCCCCGGCCCCCCCTGTTGCTATGCCACTGGGTGTGTGCACTGCTGCGATTGTGAAACTTACATTTTTTACCTGAAAGGGTCTCACGTTATATATGCTATCACATGATAGAGTAGAAGCGCAATATGACGACGCCTCACACATTCTCGCTCATACTGAACAAGGTAGTACCATAGCTAAGGCTAAGCAGCATTCACAACAGCTAGTCAGTGCATTAACTACATGGCTGTAGCGAACGCTAAATACTGCAGGGATAACAACCTTTTGGAAGGGTGTTGTCCACGTTAAACCCATATTGAAAGGGTGTTGTCTGTGTTACACCCATATAGGAAGGGTGTCCTTTGTTTTACACACATAAGCAAGGTGACGTCATATTAACACCCTTTCCTTCGTGAGGTTGTAATTTACCCTCCTTTACTGTGAGTGTAGCAATAAACCCAAAAAGGGTGTCACCCATGGGACAATTCATTTACACCCTTAAGGGTGTTAAATTATTTAGAGTGTAGGGTTTCAAATTTGTTTATTGACATGGTGCCGTCGAACACAGCAGTTTAGCTGAAATTCGGTGTCCGTTAAATCACGATGAGTCTTATAAAAGTTATCTTGACATGCAAAGGCAATGGTTCTTGTGCAACTAAATTTTGAGCTTAGAACAGGATGCGACGGTTCAAGAAAACAAAGCGATCTCGCTATAATAAATTGATGTTTCTAAACATATGTGTTGGTGGAAAAAATAAGTTTTGATAATTTTTAGAATAGCCATATGTCATCAGAGGTATATATGTTATCTTTAGCACTGCTACGCACACCGCCCTAACATTCGGTGAAAATTAACCTTTTTGCTTGACTTTCAGTGGTAATCAGCTGACATTGAGGCTTCAGTGTCTTAGCTGCACAGGTATTTCTGTCTTGTGCGCCGATTTAACTTTAAAATATGCTTTGACACTAGCTAAAATGTTTTGCGAGTTCTTTGTTGGTTTGTGGCACAGAATGCATATGCAGATTTTCTCTTCAGCCTCCTAACGGCATCATAATGTTAATATATTGTCACGAAAAGACAATTGAAGATGTACCCGGCGTCGGCGAGACAGACAGTTGTACAAGATGGCGTACACAAAAACTCAAGCTGACGTCCTGAGCCTCTGCTTCTTCTTCTTTGGCGCCCACCTCTTGCCGAGCGCGCGTGCAAGTCACATCTTTTTCAGCGCTGGCGCGTGACAACTAGCGGCATTATCCCCCCGCCAGAAGAAAAGCATCGACCCGATGCTTACTAAACTACGATGCTTATTTAAAGAGAGTGGAAGTGTGGTAGTCATATGAGATCAGTTGGCGCCGCCTTAACGCGCGAAATACGGTTTGAGGCGAACAACATGCACTATCTCTGAGGGGTGCTGTCGACGCCGAGGCGACGCGGCACCATCGGGAATGACCTCACAGTTCACTAACGCGGCGTATCACTTTGTACGGTCCAAAGTACCTACTCAGCAGCTTCTCAGACAACCCCTTGCGTCGAATTGGAGTCCACACCCAGACTTGGTCACCTGGCTGGTATTCGACTTGCCGATGTCGAAGGTTGTAGCGTCGCGCGTCTGCACTCTGCTGCGTCGTGATGTGTATGCGCGCGAGTTGACGAGCTTCCTCGGCGTGTTGAGTAAGTTGCTCGGCGTCGGAAGTGATGCGTCGGTGTCGTGCGGGAGCATTGCGTCTAGCGTGGTCTGGACCTCGCGCCCGTAGACAAGACGGAACGGTGTGAAGCGTGTTGTTTCCTGAATGGCGGTGTTGTACGCGAATGTAACGTACGGAAGGACTTGATCCCATGTTTTATGGTGGACGTCTACATACATAGACAGCATGTCAGCAATGGTTTTGTTTAGCCGTTCCGTCAGTCCGTTGGTCTGCGGATGATAGGCAGTGGCCTTGCGATGCTGCGTGCAGCTCAGCTCGAATATGTCCTCTATCAGTTGGGCCGTAAAGGCAGTTCCTCTGTCGGTGATGACATGTGATGGGGCACCATGTCTTAGGGCTATCTGATCGATAAAGAACTGGGCAACTTCGTAGGCGATGGCACGTTGTACAGCTTTCGTCTCGGCGTAGCGTGTTAGATAGTCTGTGGCGACTATAATCCACTTGTTTCCGCTGGCTGACAAGGGAAAGGGTCCCAGAAGATCCATACCGATTTGATCAAACGGCGCGCTAGATGGTGCGATGGGTTGCAGTAACCCCGCGGGCTTCAAAGACGGCGATTTCCTGCGTTGACACTCACGGCAGCTTTGCACGTAACGCTTCACCGTGGGAGAAAGGCGGGGCCAGTAGTACGTCTGGCGTACTCTTGCAAGAGTGCGTGAAAATCCCAAGTGTCCAGACGTGGGCTCATCATGGCAGGCTAGGAGAATGTCATCACGGAGGGAGGCAGGTACGACCAATAGATACTCTTTGTCGCTTGCACTCGAGTTTTTCTTGTAGAGGACACCCTTTCCGAGGCAGAAGGTCGAGAGACTGCGAGAAAGGTGTCGTGGAATTGTGACATTCTTGCCTTCTAGGTGATCGATGAGAGGGCGTATTTCGGCGTCCTCGCGCTGTCGTGTGATCAGGTCAGATGCGGTGAGGGCCCCAAGGAATGCGCCGTCTTCGTCCATGTCTTTATCGCAAGTTTTGACGGGAGCGCGCGACAACGCGTCAGCATCTTCGTGTTTGCGGCCCGATTTGTATACGATGGTAACATCGAACTCCTGCAGACGGAGACTCCATCGAGCAAGTCGCCCGGACGGGTCTCGTAGGTTGGCTAGCCAACACAAGGAATGGTGGTCTGTCGCCACGCTGAAAGGGCGACCGTAGAGATAAGGCCGAAATTTCATGATGGCCCACACAACCGCTAGACACCCTTTCTCGGAAGTGGAGTAGTTAATTTCGGCCCGTGAAAGGGTGCGACTGGCGTAAGCGATCACTCGCTCAACGCCTTCCTGGTGTTGAACGAGAACATCGCCAAGACCGATGTTGCTTGCGTCTATGCACCTCGGTGTCAGCGTTCTCGTCAAAGTGAGCGAGAACGGGTGATTCCTGCAGGCGCTGCCGTAACTCGGTGAAAGCTGCGTCCTGCTCATCCGTCCAAACGAAGGGTGCGTCTTCTCGCGTGAGGCGTATGAGTGGTTCGGCGATCCGGGAGAAATTTGCGATGAAGCGACGATAGTACGCACACAGACCGAGAAAGCGGCGTACTGCTTTCTTGTCACAAGGAGTCGGAAAAGTAGCAACAGCAGATGTTTTGTCTGGGTCAGGCTGGACACCGTCGGCGTTCACGACATGACCAAGAAACTTCAACTCTTCGTAACCGAAGTGACACTTTTCTGGCTTTAGTGTGAGATTAGCGGAGCGGAACGCCTCAAGTACCGCCTCTAAACGCTTCAGATGTTCTTCGAAGGTCGCCGCAAACACGACGACGTCATCTAAGTATACTAAACAACTGTGCCACTTCAGAGCCGTAAGAACAGTGTCCATCATTCTCTGGAATGTGGCCGGTGCAGAATACAGGCCGAATGGAAGTACTTTAAATTTGTACAGTCCATCCGGGGTAACAAAGGCAGTTTTTTCGCGATCTCGTTCGTCAACTTCGATTTGCCAATATCCACTCTTCAAATCTATTGATGAAAAATACTTGGTTCGCCGCAGCCGATCTAACGAATCATAGATCCGCGGAAGCGGATAAACGTCTTTTTTTGTGACGTTATTCAACTTTCTATAGTCAACACAGAACCTAAGCGTTCCGTCTTTCTTTTTCACAGGGACCACCGGCGACGACCAAGGGCTTTGGGATGGGATGGACGTCATCGTCAAGCATTTCTTTCACTTATGCATTAATAACGTTGCGCTCTTTCGCCGATACGCGATAAGGCAGTTGGCGTATGGGACGAGAATCGTCATACGTGATTATTCGGTGTCTCGTGATGGGTGTCTGGCGTACCTTAGAAGTAGATGCGAACCACTCCTTGAACCGAAGTAGTAACTCGTGCAGCGCTTTTTGCTTTTCCTCCGAAAGGTCTGAATTGATGTCGATGTTGCTGAGTGTGTGAGCTGGGTTGTCCTTTGTCATAGACGCACAGCATTCAGCAACGTCTGCTAAGGGCTCAGCAAAAGCGATAGTAGTACGACGAAACAGGTGCCGATGTTCCTGGCTGAAGTTCGTCATGAGGAGCGCAGAATGACCACCTCGAAGCATAATGAGACTGCGGGCTGCACATACACCATGAGTCAACATAAGGGAGGAATTGCCCTCTGCAACAGCTTCGCCGTCACGCAGATCGTCGCATACGACCGCTACCAGGACACTTGCGCGTGGTGGTAAAGTTACACTGTCGGCGTAAACCCGAAGCACGTTACGTCGGCAACTGTCGCGGCTGTTCGCTGCTCTCTCTGTCGAAAAAGTCACTGTGCGTGCCCGGAGGTCTATAACGGCACCATACTCTCGCAGAAAGTCGACGCCCAAGATGAGGTCTCGAGAACAATCGCGGAGTATAAGGCAGCTGGCTGGAAATGTGGACCCACGAATTTGTACTCTGACCGTGCACATGCCCAACGGTGTTACGATATGCCCACCAGCAGTACGAATTTGCGTTCCAGACCAAGGCGTGATAACTTTTCTAAGTTCCGTCACTAGTTTTCCGCACAAGATCGAGTAGTCGGCACCCGTATCCAATAACGCACTAACGTGGCGGCCGTGGAGCACAACAGGTATGTCTAGCGAGAGTCTGTCGCTGAGTTCGGCTGCTGTCGTCGATGAATCGTGCTGAATAGACCGTGCTTGCGTCGATGGGAGGTCTTCGGAAGGGCGATTATCAGCGGCCTCGCCCCCGAAGGTCGCTGTTCTTAGTTTTCCCGGCGAGGGCTTGGCGAACGTCCCTGCGCTGCCAATGGAGTGCTTCTAGGAGCTGGGGAAGATCGCCTGGGGGACGGCGAGCGCGACTGCCACCGCGGGAACAGTGGCATACCCTGCTGGTTCAAGTAGTCTTCAATCGCCCTAGGCCTTTCGCCATATCTCGGCCTTGGTGAATCCGCGGCGAAACCTTGCAGTCCAAGGCAGCGGTATGGGCATTCGCGGTATACGTGACCGGTTTCTCCACAGTGATTGCACAGAGGCCTTCTGTCCGGGGTACGCCAGACGTCAGATTTCCTTTCGAGCGGGCGCCGATCCTCCATACGTTGGATCGGTTGCACTGATGGGAGCGGCGGGACGTATGACGCTGCGTAAGACGTGGCGGGGATGAAATGGGTCGGAGCGCGGACAGGGACTCGCCCCAAAACTTCGGCATACGACGGCCGCTGCAATTGCGCTGTCACAGGCGGCGCATTGCTGCTTGGGACGGGACCCTGGATCGCTTGCTGCACTTCACTTCTCACGAGGGCAGAAATGGAGCCTAGCGTGGGCTGAGGCGGGCAGCTGAGCCGTTGAAGCTCCTCACGAACCACAGACCGGATAAGGTCGCGGAGAACGTCCAGGTTTCCAAAGGCAACCGCGTCCGTCAGTGAAGCAGCATTCGCGTGTCTGTCATACGTAGCTGAGCGCTGGTCCGAAGGTGAAGTAGCGTTCATTTGCCTTTCATAGAAGGCTGAGCGATGGTGCAGCATCTTTTCTATCGTTGTGGCTTTGGTTAAGAATTCACCCACAGTCTTCGGCGGGCTTCGAACCAGGCCAGCAAATAGCTGTTCTTTAACTCCCCGCATTAGATGGCGCAGCTTCTTTTCTTCTGACATGGTAGGGTCCACCCGACGGAAGAGGCGCGTCATATCCTCTACATACGACGTCACGCTCTCATCCGGCAGATGAATGCGGGATTGGAGCGCCCGTTCGGCTCGTTCGCGGCGATCAGCATTGGTGTATGTCTCCAGCAAGGCACGGCGGAACTCGAGCCACGATTTCAGGAGCCCTTCTCGGTTCTCGTACCAAGTGCGAGCACCGTCCTCCAAGCTGAAGTACACGTTTCTCAGCTTCGCCGCGTCGCTCCATTCATTTATCTCAGCAACGCACTCAAACTGGGCTAACCAGTCTTCAACATCCTCGAAGACATCCCCGTGGAACACTTTCGGCACTCTGAGATTCTGGAGCAGGTACTGAGTTGCCGTTGAGGCCGTACCTTGCATAATGATCGATGGAGACGTCGATGTTCCTTCCATACTGGTCCGTGGGGGCGTCGATGTTGTTGCGGAGAGGTGATCAAGCTCAGGAGGTAATCCTCGGATTCTCCTGCTGGCCCGGTGAACAGGGGTGTCCACTAGTATAGGGCTGGTACTCCGGCTACCTGGAGGAGTTTGTGGCATCAGATGGACCGTACCCCGCACCTCCACCAGTTTTGTCACGAAAAGACAATTGAAGATGTACCGGCGTCGGCGAGACAGACAGTTGTACAAGATGGCGTACACAAAAACTCAAGCTGGCGTCCTCAGCCTCTGTTTCTTCTTCTTTAGCGCCCACCTCTTGCCGAGCGCGCGTTTACAAGTCACTTCTTTTACAGCGCTGGCGCGTGACAACTAGCGGCAATATCTTGTCCTATAGTAATGCGCTATTTACTTCTTGCTGGTCGGTGCTCAAAGTGTCCAAGTAAAAAGAAAGAAAGCAAGAAAAAATTATGGTGACTCTTCGCACTGTGGCAGTAGATCTAAGAATGCTTTCTGTGCCATTTGCATTCAATGACGATATTTGGCGATGAAATTGACAAAATGTTGATGTTGACGGCCAATGACCGCCTTGATGTCATAATAAATGTTACCTTGCCTGCAACACGTGTATTTGTGTACATAGTGCACAAAGGACACAGCGAGACCATTTTGTTGAAGCCGCTGTTGTGCGCTCCTGTGTGTAGCCCGAGAGAAAGCGCTGTCATTCCCTAACATGGACGCATCACAGCAAGGCTGAAGCATTCATTAGCTTGACAGCCTGCTTACGAATTGTCGTCTTGAGACTGCGGTGCCGTAGTGCGGCTTTGCGTCTGCACGCCTTGCAACAGTTGTCCGCACGTACAAACTTACACGGCGTTTATTTTTTGAAAAATAAGGAAACACAGCCTGAATTAATTTTTTTACCGTTTTTCCGCAACGGTCGCCCGAGCTAGTAGCAGCGATTCCTTTATTCAAGTGTTTCTAACGGAAGCATACTTTCTATCAGCTCCGTTCCCTCCCCCCCCCCCCCCCGATTATTCAAGGTATGCAAGCTGCCACGAGCAAAGAGTGGCTATTATTCGCCTGTTTCGTCAGGGTGTTCACTTTACGCATTTTGTCTTCTCTTTCTACCATGTCCCTTTGGGCTGTTGAAGGTGAGTACAGAAGTAAGCGCTGCAGCTTCTGCAATGATTATGCACGGGGCTCACGCATAATTACAGCAGTCCAGTGTTCACGGTGTCGATGGCCAGAGAGTCGCAATGACGTTGTGACAATGACTGGACATCTCGAGGGAGCGTTATGGTGACACCAAACATAAAGACCCTCAATAAAAAAAGAAAAGTAGCGCCATTCTTTGAAGATTGTCGCCGTCCCCCTCCCTTGTGCCTCGACGCTCGGCACTCCCATTAGCTGAACGCTGGCTCACGCTTTTATCCTTGCTTGTTTTGCTTACGCCGGCATAGCGGCGCAAAACAACGCGAGCGACGCACGCAGATTCCACGTTTCGCGCCTCCTTTCTGCTTTTGTAGCATAGTTCGGTGTTCACGTAGCAGAGTTGCTGTGAATGAATCTTTGATGTTTAATGGCGCAAGGGCCAAGTATGACGAAAGAGCGCCATGTCTATGGTAACGAGTTTGCAGTGCAATTATGATTTCCGTGAAGTTGGTGTGACGTGGCTGTAAAGGGGCCTTAAAAATAGTCGCTCTAAAGTGCGTAAAATCTGTAAAATAAAACTATGGCGATGACGTATGTCGTGTACTATGAACATTGAGATGCATTTCAAAAGAATGATACTATATGTAAAATATATCAGGTTATAAGCAATGATAGAGCACTAGCGCCTCCTTAGAGCCCTTGAAACACAAGGGCCTGCAGGTACGTGCTATGGAAAACAATTATCGCAGCGGCATCCTCTGGAGCGAGGATGCTCTACGAATTTAATCAGCTTATAACATGTAGAACGACATCACTTAAGAAGTTGAAGACTGCCTTGGTGCTAAAAAGCGCTTCCTTACCAAGAAACATAGCCGGGTGTAGAGGGATATAACAATGGTATGCAAGCGGAAAATGTTTCTTTCTCTCCGTCTTGGCTTCCCGACACTCCAGGAGCACATGGAGGACGGTCAGTCTCTCACCGCATCTACC
Source organism: Dermacentor variabilis (assembly GCF_050947875.1). Classification (NCBI taxonomy): domain Eukaryota; kingdom Metazoa; phylum Arthropoda; class Arachnida; order Ixodida; family Ixodidae; genus Dermacentor; species Dermacentor variabilis. The sequence goes on along the minus strand of NC_134569.1, from coordinate 231,483,199 downwards.
ACAGGCTGGAGGTTCACTTCCAGTAAGTAGAAAATGATGGGTCCCAAATGTGTGTCCTCTTCTGAGGCGACAGAATAAGACATCTGTTCGCCGCGATTTTGTTGGCGAGGGCCAGAAACTAAACTGCGGCTTTATAACGTGCAGTTTATTATTTCTTTCTGCTTTCCAAATGCATTGCCAGTGTTGTCGCAATTTCTTTCTTAAGGAAGTCTTCAGATCTGTGACAGGGACAGCAGCCGTAGGAAGAGTGGTTAGTGGTGTGAGTGATGTGGCAATTTCGTTAGCTAGTACATTACCATTGATGCCTTTATGGCCAGGCACCCAGCATATTACAACACGTCAATATGATAAATAATACCGCATAAGAGTGAGTAAAGTTCAATTAAAACAGGATTTGTAAACTTTTGTAAATAATTCAGCGCTTTCACAAGACTTAACGAGTCTGTGAATATCATTGCTCTGCCAAGTTTCAATTTCATTATGTTTTACTGCAGACAGTACGGCATAGGCTTCTGCAGTGAATATACTCGTTAAGGGGTTCAATATATCAGATTTAGAAAAAGAGGGACCAACAGCAGCATAAGATACATCAGAATGTGATTTTGACGCGTCTGTGTAGAATTCGGAACAGCAGTACTTCGACTGAAGTTCACGGAAATGCATAGCAATTTCGAGGTAAGGAGCGTGCTTTGTGACCTCTACAAAGGATACATCACGGTCTATCACCTGCCGCTCCCAGGGCGGTAGTAGCTTAGCTGGAAGCATTAAGCGATGTTCGAGAATTGGAACATCCATTTCTTCACTAAGCTCTCTTGCGCGCAGTGACAAAGGAAGTCTCATAGAGGGCCTATTATGAAAAAGTGTTTCACAGGTCAAGTCGTTAACGGTTGTGAAACACGGATGTTCTTTATTAGAGCTCACTTTGCGAAAATAGGTGAAGCTGATTTATGTTCTCTGAATATGAAGTGACCACTCATCTGACCCTACATACAGACTTTCGACAGGGCTTGTTCTGAATGCGCCAGTGGCCAAACGGATACCCAAATGGTGAACAGGGTTTAACATCTTAAGCGCACTCGGTGCGGCAGAGTGATAGACTATGGCACCATAATCTAACCGTGATTGGACTAGGCTCCTGTAAAGATTCAGTAAACACTTCCTGTTACTACCCCATGTTGTGTGGGATAGTATCTTAAGTAAATTCATAGTTTTTAGACATTTTGCTTTAGGACGTTTCATGTGTGAAATGAAAGTGAGCCTGGAGTCAAGAATAACAGCTAGAAGTTTGTGCTCTTTGTTGAAGGGAATTTGTTATCCACCTAGTTCAGCACAAGGATCAGGGACTAGGCCTCTATTTCTTGTAAAGAGAACACAAGAGCTTTTTTGGGGTTGATTTTAAATCCATTTTGGCCTGCCCCCTTGGACACCTTGTTTAAGCCCTGCTGTACCTGTCTTTCGCACACTGTAAGTTTGCAAGATTTGTAACCTATATGTATATCGTCCACGTAGACGAAATAAAATATGGCCGGTGGTAGAGAAGCACGAAGTGTGTTCATCTTAACAATAAAGAGTGTGGAACTGAGTACGCCTCTCTGGGGTACACCAGTTTCTTGTATGAAAGATCGCGAAAATGCGTTGCCGCTTTTAACGTGGAAGATAAGATTCGACAAATAGCTTTCAATTATTTTCAACCTATTTCCACAGATGCCCATTCCCGACAAGTCTCGCAAGATCCCGTAACACCATATTGTGTCATATGTGTTCTGCGTATCGAGGAATATCGAGAGCAAATGCTGTTTGTGTACAAATGCATTGCGGATATATCCTTCAATGCGCACAAGATGATCGGTTGTCGACCGCCCTTGTCTGAAGCCGCACTGATAGGGATCGAGCATATTGTTGAGTTCAAGGAAATGTATGAGTCTGCGAATAATCATTTTTTCAAAAACCTTACACAGACAATTTGTAAGAGCTATCGGACGATAACTTGCTGCCATGGAAGGGTCTTTTACCTGCTTCCGAGCAGGAACCACAATCGCTTCTTGCCATGTGGATGGGGGGTATCCCGCAGCCCTAATAGTGTTCAATCGTGTAAGTACTGTAATTTATGTATCAGTATGTAGGTTTCTGATCATGTCATACATGACTCTGTCAGGTCCCGGTGCAGTGCTTTTGCATGTTTTCAAGGTAGCTCTCAACTCGGCATTACTAAAAGGCCGGTTATACCGTTCATTCTGCGTCGATTTTCGTATGATCGTCTTACGTTCTTCTATTTCTTTATGTTTAAGAAAGGATTGGGAATAGTGGATTAAGCTCGACACACGCTCAAAGTGTTCCCCAAGAGAGTCTGCCTGGTCTTGCAAGGTATCCCCTTGGTCGTTCACCAGAGGCAACGGCTGGATTTGTTGCCCTTGTAGCTTTCTCAAGCCATTCCACACTTTTGCCTCCCGCGTGCATGAATTATTGCCGGAGAGGAACCTCACCCAGCTTTCTCTCTTTGCCTGACGTCGTATCCGCCTTCCCTGCGATTTAATTTGTTGAAAGTGAATTAGATTTTCTGCATTAGGTGATCTGCACAATACGCCTCATGCCTTGTTTTGTCTCTTTCGCGCCTCTCTATAGTCTTCGTTCCACCAGTGAAGACGTCTTCTTAGTGAACCACCATTCGTCTGCGGGATAAAATTTTCGGGTAAATCAATAATAAAAGCGCTAAAATATGCAATGGCTTCTTCTACAGTAAAATTATTTATAAAAGTTGGTGGCAAATAAGATTATTCTTCTACATGCTCCCAATCCGCCGATGCAAATTTCCATCGAGGAATATGTGGAGGGTTCCGATGCCGAGTTATCACGTTTAAAAGTACAGCGAAATCGTCACTTCCATACAATTTATTGATCACAGACCATTCTAGGTGAGGCAGAAGAGAAGAAGAACGGAGTGCTAAATGTATTGCTGAATATGTGTTGTGTTGGACACTGTAACACGTCGACTCCTTCTTATTAAAGAGGCAGGAACTAGAGGTCAAAATTAAATTTTAATTTAATCGACCTCAAGCGTCGCATCACCTATCTCCCCTCATCGTGTTGTGGGAATTAAAATCACCCACGAGCATGTAGGGGTCAGGAAGTTGATAAATTAGGTTATGGAAATCGGTTTTTTTTTCAGGTGATAGTTAATAATAATAATATTTGGGGTTTTACGTGCCAAAACCACTTTCTGATTATGAGGCACGCCGTAGTGGAGGACTCCGGAAATTTTTGACTACCTGGGGTTCTTTAACGTGCACCTAAATCTAAGCACACGGGTGTTTTCGCATTTCACCCCCATCGAAATGCGGCCGCCGTGGCCGGGATTCGATCCCGCGACCTCGTGCTCAGCAGCCCAACACCATAGCCACTGAGCAACCACGGCGGGTAGGTGATAGTTAGGCGGTATGTATAAAGAGCGCACAGTCACCAGTTTGTTAAAAAGGATTGCTCGAACAGACACGGCCTCAAGGGGTGTCTGGAGGGCGATCTGTTGGCAAGCTACAGCTTTATCCGCAACTATTTCAACACCTCCGGAGGCATTAGCCTCGTTGCGTTCTTTAAGACAGATTATGTACTGACGTAAAAAGTTTGTCTGTGTGGGTTTCAGATGTGTCTCCTGAACACACAACAACTTGGGATTGTGTTTGTGTGTTAGTTCTCTAATGTCGTCGTGGTTATGTCGTAGTCCTCGTATATTCCACTATAGTATTTGTGTCTCCATTATGGTAAATGTGTCAGGTGCTGTGTGTTTAAGAGGTAAGGATTAGCTCAAGGGCCCTTTCGAGGCCCAGTGACGGAAATTTTGTCTTTTTTGGAGCGGTCCAAAGATGCTCGCCGCTCCTTAGGCGCTGGTGGCGCCGTCTGGCTCGTCGTTGTGTCCATCGCCCCTTGCGAGTCGCTGGACGCGCGCTCTTCTGAGTGCTTTGTTTGAAGTGAAGGCCTCGGCACGTTAGTCGAGATCTTTGAGGCCATCTGCCCGGAGGTAGATGGCCCCTTCTGCTGGGTTGGCCTAGCAGCGCTAGCTGCAGCCGCCGGTGGGGGGGGGGGCGGGCGATGGCGTCACTGCTGCCTCACTGGGTGTGGGTCGGAGAGCCACCGGAGACCATTGTGGCGCTACCTCCTGATGCACCACTTCCCCAAAGCTGCTCTTAGGCAGGTATTACACCCGCCTACGTGGCTCCTTGAACGATATATTTTCTTTCAGTTTGATCTTCACAATTTCTTTTTATTTTTTCCATGATGGACACGACCGCGAGTACGCGGCGTGCTCTCCATCACAGTCTACACAATGCAAAGAGTTTTCGCAAGCTTCAGACGTATGTTAATGGGCACTGCATTTCGCATATGTTTGGCCGCCTCGGCAGCTCTTCGAGCTGTGGCCAAAACGTTGGCATTTGAAACATCTCAGGGGATTTGGCACATATGGTCTGATACGGAGCTTGATGTATCCGGCCTCTATAGACTCGGGCCGAATACTTGAGCCAATTGTGAGTATTAGGTGCTTGGTCGCAATCTCTTTACCATCCCGCCTCAGCTTAATTCTCTTGACATTGACAACATTCTGCTCACTGAAGCCCTCCAGGAGCTCAGCCTCTCTCAGCTCGAGCAAATCATCATCCCAGACAACGCCGAGGGTGGTGTTCAGAGTGCGGTGTGGAGTTACTGTCAATGGTACATGCCCAAATGACACTAGACTGCGAAACTTTTCATATTGCTTTTGATCATGCTACTATATAAGGAGATTACCACTTGCCATCCTTGATGCCTTGTAGCCTGGGCCAAGGACATCAGTTAGAGACTTGGAAACTACGAACGGGGAGATTGTTCGTACTTGCTTATCTGGTTTTTTCTGAGTGAATGACATGGTATGGTGGGAACTGTGGCCTTTGACGTCCCAAGAACTGGAAAACATCTTCGGTGCACCCTCTTATCTGAGGAACTAGCCATAGACAAATTTAATTTTCGGCAATGAAGTCAGCCACCCACCGTGCAGCCCTGCAAGGGGACGTTACAGGGACTGTAGAAACAGCTCCTGCAAACGCCAACTGTACGTTATCACTATAACCAAATAGAGATAACCTAAGTTGGTTATTCACACAAGATTAACACTTGCTGCCTGGAAAAATTTGAAGTACGTGGAAGCTAGGAGAAGGCAGGAAAGATGAAATTAAGAGAAAGACGAAGGCTGGAAGAAGAAAGAGACAGGAAAAGGCAACTACCGATTTCCCCCGGGTGGGTCAGTCCGGGGGTGCCGTCTACGTGAAGCAGAGGCCAAAGAGGTGTGTTGCCTCCAGGTCCGAACACCCAGCATCGGCTCAACCCCCAGGATCCTCCTTTCCCCAGACACGGCTAAGCCACGCACAGTTATACACGGGAGCGTCCAACCCTCGTGTGCTCGGGTACGTGGTGTCGCAACGCAGAGTTGCTGTGCCTTTCAGATACATCCCACGTGAAACTGACGGCAAGCGACTCTTCGCTACTCTTCCGGATTTCATTTGTGAAGCGACACGCGGCGCGGAGGAGTGTCGGGCTTCAAAGAATCAGCCGGGCTGATTTCAACCAAACGCAACGGCCCCGGCTCTGTGAGGTAAGCGAGCGATTCTTCGCTCTGCACTAATCTCATATGCTGCTACTTTTTTTTCCATGTGGCTTCGTCGGTTTTTTTTTTTTGCTCTCCTAAGTGCCGCATCATTGCGCTGCGTTTATTTGCAACTTCCGTGACCGGCGTCAGTGAAGTCGTCGTCAAACGCACGTGCTTTTGTAGCGTAAAGCTACACTACGCGGGTTGGATCCGAGCTTCGCGTGCGTGTGCGCGTGCCATTCTGCGTATGCGTCGCCCTCAACGCCGCCGACTGCGGCGCATTCCGGAGGTGTGACGTCGCGGTCTCCGCAGACGCGCCGGCGCCGTGTGCGCCCGCTGGTGCATTTAAGGTCCAAATATAGTCTGACGTAGCGTTAATGCGCCCACACGTTACGTCACGTTGGCGAGAACAATAGCGCCTATAGTTCGACCCATGGTTTGACGCACTGGCGCCGCCAACGTCACCAGACGCGGCCAACCAAGCCAAAGCGCTCCCACACCCACGGCGTCTAATGACGCTCGTCCGCCCGCCGACAAGTTTGGACAACGTGCCTTTACGATTGCGGTGCCGCGCGGCACTGCGCGTGCGCGAGGACGGCGCACCGGGCGTACACGCGTGGGAGACGGTTGATGCAGCGTGCTCGACAGAGTCGAGCCGCTGCCAGTCCGCGCAGAAGACTGGAGAATTAACCAAATATAACCATACCTTTACACTAAGTATGTCCTGGCATAGCTGAGCTAAGCCACTTCCAATGTCTTTCTTGACTGAGCCATACATTTCATGGCATTGTTTTTGTTTGCCCTCAGTGTATGCGAACAGCACCTTTTTGAGTTTAGAAGAATGCATTGTTGGGCAAGTTGGTTCATTGTAATTGGAAAACGTTGGTTGCGCTTTTTAGACAATCGCAAGGAATGGAGACAGGATAGGCGCAAACCGCTGATACTTGGTATGATGAAGGGAGAACACAAAAGGAAGAGCCCGATGTAGAAGAAATGAAGTTTAGCAGAATGCATTGTTGGGCAAGTTGGTTCATTGTAATTGGAAAACGTTGGTTGCGCTTTTTAGACAATCACAAGGAAGGGAGACAGGACAGGCGCAAACCGCTGATACTTGGTATGATGAAGGGAGAACACAAAAGGAAGAGCCTGATGTAGAAGAAATGAAGTTTAGCAGAATGCATTGTTGGGCAAGTTGGTTCATTTTAATGGAAAACGTTGGTTGCGCTTTTTAGACAATCACATGGAAAGGAGACAGGACAGGCGCAAACTGCTGATACTCGGTATGATGAAGGGAGAACACAAAAGGAAGAGCCCGATGTAGAAGAAATGAAGTTTAGCAGAATGCATTGTTGGGCAAGTTGATTCATTGTAATTGGAAAACGTTGGTTGCCCTTTTTCGACAATCACAAGGAAGGGAGACCGGACAGGCGCAAACCGCTGATACTTGGCATGATGAAGGGAGAACACAAAAGGAAGAGCCTGATGTAGAAGAAATGAAGTTTAGCAGAATGCATTGTTGGGCAAGTTGGTTCATTGTAATGGAAAACGTTGGTTGCGCTTTTTAGACAATCACAAGGAAGGGAGACAGGACAGGCGCAAACCGCTGATACTTGGTAGGATGAAGGGAGAACACAAAAGGAAGAGCCCGATGTAAAAGAAATGAAGTTTAGCAGAATGCATCATCAGGCGTTTCCTGTGATGCACGCTGAGCTGTTTCCACTGGGTTTGCGGATAGTGACGTGTCGCAGTGCGGAGAGTTTCGCAACAGCCGGACAGGCCGCCATTGGAATCTGAACCTGGCAACGTTTAACGTAAGAACGCTATCTAGTGAGGCGAGTCTAGCAGTGTTATTGGAGGAATTAGAGGGTAGTAAATGGGATATAATAGGGCTCAGTGAAGTTAGGAGGACAAAAGAAGCATATACAGTGCTAAAAAGCGGGCATGTACTGTGTTACCGGGGCTTAGCAGAGAGACGAGAACTAGGAGTCGGATTCCTGATTAATAAGGAAATAGCTGGTAACATACAGGAATTCTATAGCATTAACGAGAGGGTGGCAGGTCTTGTTGTGAAGCTTAATAAGAGGTACAAATTGAAGGTGGTACAAGTCTATGCCCCTACATGCAGTCATGATGACCAGGAAGTCGAAAGCTTTTATGAAGACGTGGAATCGGCGATGGGTAAAGTCAAAACAAAATACACTTTACTGATCGGCGACTTCAATGCCAGGGTAGGCAAGAAGCAGGCTGGAGACAAGTCAGTGGGGGAATATGGCATAGGCTCTAGGAATAGCAGAGGAGAATTATTAGTAGAGTTTGCAGAACAGAATAATATGCGGATAATGAACACCTTTTTCCGCAAGCGGGTTAGTCGAAAGTGGACGTGGAGGAGCCCGAATGGTGAGACTAGAAATGAAAGCGACTTCATACTCTGCGCGAACCCTGGCATCATACAAGATGTAGACGTGCTCGGCAAGGTACGCTGCAGTGACCATAGAATGGTAAGAACTCGAATTAGCCTAGACTTGAGGAGGGAACGGAAGAAACTGGTACACAAGAAGCCAATCAATGAGTTAGCGGTAAGAGGGAAACTAGAGGAATTCCGGATCAAGCTACAGAACAGGTACTCGGCTTTAACTCAGGAAGAGGACCTTAGTGTTGCAGCAATGCACGACAATCTCATGGGCATCATTAAGGAGTGCGCAATAGAAGTCGGTGGTAACGCCGTTATACAGGAAACCAGTAAGCTATCGCAGGAGACGAAAGATCTGATCAAGAAACGCCAATGTATGAAAGCCTCTAACCCTACAGCTAGAATAGAACTGGCAGAACTTTCTAAGTTAATCAACAAGCGTAAGACAGCGGACATCAGAAACTATAATATGGATAGAATTGAACAGGCTCTCACGAATGAAGGAAGCCTAAAAACAGTGAAGAAGAAACTAGGAATAGGCAAGAATCAGACGTGTGCGTTAAGAGACAAAGCCGGCAATATCGTTACCAATATGGATGAGATAGTTCAAGTGGCTGAGGAGTTCTATAGAGATTTATACAGTAGCAGTGGTACCCACGACGATAGTGGAAGAGAGAATAGCCTAGAGGAATTCGAAATCCCACAGGTAACGCCAGAAGTAGTAAAGAAAGCCTTAGGAGCTATGCAAAGGGGGAAGGCAGCTGGGGAGGATCAGGTAACAGCAGATTTGTTGAAGGATGGTGGTCAGATTGTTCTAGAGAAACTGGCCACCCTGTATACGCAATGCCTCATAACCTCGAGCGTACCGGAATCTTGGAAGAACGCTAACATAATCCTAATCCATAAGAAAGGGGACGCCAAAGACTTGAAAAATTATAGACCGATCAGCTTACTGTCCGTTGCCTACAAAGTATTTACTAAGGTAATCGCAAATAGAATCAGGAACACCTTAGACTTCTGTCAACCAAAGGACCAGGCAGGATTCCGTAAAGGCTACTCAACAATAGACCATATTCACACTGTCAATCAAGTGATAGAGAAATGTGCAGAATATAACGGACCCTTATATGTAGCTTTCATTGATTACGAGAAAGCGTTTGATTCAGTCGAAACCTCAGCAGTCATGGAGGCATTACGGAATCAGGGTGTAGATGAGCCATATGTAAAAATACTGGAAGATATCTATAGCGGCTCCACAGCCACCGTAGTCCTCCACAAAGAAAGTAACAAAATCCCTATAAGGAAAGGCGTCAGACAGGGAGATACGATATCTCCAATGCTATTCACAGCATGTGTACAGGAGGTATTCAGAGGCCTGGAGTGGGAAGAATTGGGGATAAAAGTTGATGGAGAATACCTTAGCAACTTGCGATTCGCTGATGATATTGCCTTGCTTAGTAACTCAGGAGACCAATTGCAATGCATGCTCACTGACCTGGAGAGGCAAAGCAGAAGGGTGGGTCTGAAAATTAATTTGCAGAAAACTAAAGTATTGTTTAACAGTCTCGGAAGAGAACAGCAGTTTACGATAGGTAGCGAAGCACTGGAAGTGGTAAGGGAATACATCTACTTAGGGCAGGTAGTGACCACGGATCCGGATCATGAGACTGAAATAACCAGAAGAATAAGAACGGGCTGAGGTGCGTTTGGCAGGCATTCTCAAATCATGAACAGCAGGTTGCCACTATCCCTCAAAAGGAAAGTGTAGGACAGCTGTGTGTTACCAGTACTCACATATGTGGCAGAAACCTGGAGGCTTACCAAAAGGGTTCTGCTGAAATTGAGGACGACGCAACGAGCTATGGAAAGAAGAATGATGGGTGTAACGTTAAGGGATAAGAAAAGAGCAGATTGGGTGAGGCAACAAACGCGGGTAAACGACATCTTAGTTGAAATCAAGAAAAATAAATGGGCATGGGCAGGACATGTAATGAGGAGGGAAGATAACCGATGGTCATTAAGGGTTACGGACTGGATTCCAAGGGAAGGGAAGCGTAGCAGGGGGCGGCAGAAAGTTAGGTGGGCGGATGAAATTAAGATGCTTGCAGGGAAAACATGGCCACAATTAGTACATGACCGGGGTAGTTGGAGAAGTATGGGAGAGGCCTTTGCCCTGCAGTGGGCGTAACTAGGCTGATGATGATGATGATGATGATTGGGCAAGTTGGTTCATTGTAATTGGAACACGTTGGTTGCGCTTTTTAGACAATCACAAGGAAGGGAGACAAGACAGGCGCAAACCGCTGATAATTGGTATGATGAAGGGAGAACACAAAAGGGCTCTTCCTTTTGTGTTCCTTCCTGTTGTGTTTTGCCGACAGAGAGTGCCAACTGCTGATATAGCCTCGCGCTTTGTGTTCTCGACGGTTTTTAGCGTTGACGTGAGACGCGTGGGCACGTATCTTGAAAAGCAATATGTGACATTGGCTGAGTTAGGCGTTGCTGTGAAGCTGCTGAAACGCAGTGTTCTTGCCGTTTCTTTGGCGCTCAAACAAGAGAAGCAGCCCGAATACGCAGAGCCCAGCCAGCCAACCAAGCGCAACGACATTGAGAAGTCCGCTTATAATGTCTCGGGTGCCAATGACCATACAACGTAAAAAGATTCCGATCAAAATACTCCTTCAAGTGCGCGAGCGACACGTAGCTACAGTGTTTGATTGAGGGAGCGTCTGCTTCTTCGGCTCCGCGTAGTGGGATGTAACGCTGGCGCAGGAGGAGGAGACAGGACATGACACTACCTTTATTTCATTTAGGAGCATTACCTCACGAAATTCTCACTGGAAAGAGCTCACAGACGGCTCCCTATAATCTGTAGACCACGCACGTTTATGCAAGGCCACGCATGAGCGGCTTGGGACCCACTGGAAATGGACACTGACCACAATCTGCGCAAGTGTAGCGGGCTAGCCGCCAATCTCGCACACTAGACAGGCAGCTAGGTACGCTCCCGTGAATTTGGATGGGCGCTGCACGCGAGTCCCACAGCATAGCGCATTAGCCGGCGCTGGCGTAACTGGAACTAAAAGGCCGAGTTCCATGCACAGGCCACAAAACTTGGCTGTCGTCTACGGCTCGTGGTGCATCGCATAGTCGTTCTTCACAGCGCTGAAGCACAGAAATTACGGCTACTGCGCTCAAATAGCTGCCGTCTTGCATCGCCAATTGTTTAGTATAGACTTGCAGCCCGGGAAGTCTCTGCACAACGGTTCATGTGAGCAGCTACAGAGCGTTTGTGGCGTATTACATTTTGATCCATTGCCTGTAATTTCCACGCGCTTGTGGATGTATTGATTTCCTGGCAAGACCTCGCAGGTGTCCTTGCTCGAATCTCCGTAGGATCGGAGCGCGCCATCATCTTCATGCGATTGTGTTGTCAGACACGCTGGAGGAGAGTGGGGACGGTGCAGCCATCCGCAGCTGTATGCAAGGTGGCTATGTGTGACATCGGAGGCCCCATGACTAGGAGCTACATCGGCCACATTCCCGCTACTGGCGGTGTGGCGGGGCGCGATGAGACGAGCGGGAATCACAGGCAGATCTTCAGGCGTTTCCTGTGATGCACGCTGAGCTGTTTCCACTGGGTTTGCGGATAGTGACGTGTTGCAGTGCGGAGAGTTTCGCCACAGCCGTAGAGGCATGATGCAAACGAAGCAAAGTGTTTTGCGAGTGGGCTTGCTCGCGCTTGGTGACCTTGAGAACATTTGACATGACTCGTGAAGTTTTTCCCGCGTCTTCTCGGTGAGACAGTGGAACTGGCCATCTCTCTGTGTCTAGACGCAATTACTTGACTGAGCATGGCTCAGGATTTTCGCGCCGGCCACTTTCAGGGCGCCATATTCAAGTGTTTGCGAGGTTCGCACGCCTTGGCGTCGGACTGCTCCGTGGACTCACTCTATCCGAACGCGCGCATCCGTGCGTCCACAGGAATTTTAGCCGCCTAGTTCATTCAGTCATTCACGCAGCCGAGCCTTCTCTCCCGTGGGATCTAGGTACCGTAGTGCAATGCCGTCAGTGTATATCGAGATGTATACGCTGCGCCGCGCGCTTCTGCAGCGCGTCTCGCACCTTGGCCATCGCAGCATTCAAAGGAAGTAAGAGGTATTCCTGCGGCACCCGCGCCTCCGCTAGGTGTGGCTCAAACAGAGCGTCGTTACCTCACGCTCGTATAGTGTGGTCTGGCAAAAAGCTCACGACGAATAGCCAAACCCGCCCGGCCACCGCCCGTGTCGATTAATGCATCGAGGGCTGTTGCGCGATCGTTGTTATCAAATGTGTCCATGCCAAAAGAAACATAAGGGCTATAATTAGTCATACCGTTATAATTAGTTTCAACACTTGGGATAACGCAAAGGTCTTACGTATGTTTGTTCGTTATCGTCCTATCTAGATTGCAGCTCTGAAAGAGAACGCTAAAACCACTGAGACACAGCGGTAAGTTCCACGGCAGTGGACAGCTCGGTTAGCAGGATGGGTAGGTGTAGCCTTAAATGCGAAAGCGATAGCAAACATACGCAGGCTCCAGACAAAACCACGCGGTCGGTGACGCTGTCACTGCCGGCGGGCTGTCGAATTATCCATTGCGCATGCACTACCCGTGAGCGGAGGGTGACATGGTCTCGAGGGACGTGGACTGCGACCAGAGTGAAAAAAGAACACTCGCCACGGTGACTTCTAGGCCAAAGCGCTTCGGCGTTGCTCTGCTAAATACTGAGGGCGCGGGATCGTAATTAACGCCGGCTGAAGAGAAGGACCCACTACAACGCCATGGATAACGGTCCGGGGTTTTCTGGACAACGCCTCTATATCGAAATTTGTTGCGCGCCATAAATTCCAGGTGGTAAAAATTATTGCTGGGTCGCCCAAAATGCGTGCCTCGAAATAGTCCCGTGATTTCATTACGTAGAACCCCACAATTTAAATAAAAATGTGCAAAGAAAACAGTGGACGCACCGTCATGTCCCACTTAATCGGCTTGGTGTTAGCGTGGGCGTTGTGCAACAGCGCGCTCTAATCCCACGAGCGTTCCTGTTTATCTGATGTGTGGGCGCACTGGTCTGCCTTGAATGGGAAGTAAACGACTAGCGGATGTTATGAAATGGTGCACTCAGCTGATTACTATCTCTCGTTGACTCCGGTTGCTGCGAGATGGAGCCGTCTCGAGATTAGAGCCAAAGAAAGCCAGCCCCGCCAAAAATTCAGCTGCTTTCAGAGCAATCACAGCAGCTATGTGATCAAGTTCATGTCTGAACTCGGCCGTGCTCCCAGATCAGAGGTGACACAGTCTGCGAATGATCTGAGCTAGAGGGCGCCGCTATGAAAAAACTAGTCTAATGTGCGTGCACTCGATGCTTACCAGTGCAATGTAAACCGCACCGCGAGTGGGCGCTGGTGCATTCAAAAGAGATCAGTCCAATGTGTCGATAATATTTAACTGCACTCTTAAACGCGTAGGGTTTCCCATTGGTCTCATGTCATGCACCAACGAGATGCGATGCCTGCAACGCCATTGGCGGTCCCCTTCATCACACCTATGTTGTAAACGAGGAGGGAAAAAAAGAATGCAGGGATGTTATTCCGAAATTCATCCGGATGGCTAAACTACGCTGGGGGAACCGAAAGAGCAATAAAAGTATAAAACAGAAAAAGACGCAGGAAGAAAGAACGGGATAGGTTCGCGTGTACAAGCGGAACGTACCACAAACTCAAAGGAGTTGACACAGGTCACTCGCCCCCCGAAAACACAAAAGTGTTTCCAGAGACCGCCTTGGGGGCGGACGGAGATGAGGACTGTGCTGGAGTAGTGCCTTCTCTCACAAGGGCCAATTTTACAGTCGTCGCAATGCGATAGATATTTTTCTTTCTGTTATTGAAGTCGGCAAAGAAATATTCCATGCTCTCTTACGTTATGATCCCACCAAGGTGCTGTTTCTTGTTCCCAGCAGTCGTTGCTTTGCTTGCTGCTTCGAGCCAAAATATTGCATCTGCGTGTTGTTAGAAAACCATCCGAGGAGCTTCAGCAGAACTTCCAGCGAAACTTCGTTGGGGAGAAACTGCGATATAATTTTATTGTGTCCAGCGACAAAGTGCAAGTCGACAGAGTGCAAGTCGAGCTTCAAAAAGGGAGCTATGAAGTAGCATACTGTAGGTAAAACTAACACGTTATATTACCACTACATTACGTAAACATACATGAGCGATAGTCTTCTAATGTCGGAACTTTTCGAGCAGAGCTGCAATGTGTACAGGCGCGGCCACTGATAACGGGAACACGAGAGCCTAGGGCAGCGCTCCGTGAAGCATCACCAGCGGCGCCTCGTGAAGACAGGCAGACGATTCGCCATAGCAGACGACTTTCCGGGCTTTTCGCCAATCGCTTTGGTTGTGCCTGCGACGCAAGACTTCATTCGGCGCCGGTGATGGGGCAGTCTGCGGAGCATTACATGGGCTCCGTGTTCCCACTAGCATTGGGCGCGACTGTACAGAAAGTGTCCTTAGCTATTATTTCTAGGAAGGAAGCTGGGGGAATAAACACGGCTGGATTTCCTTGCGTATAATTTACCGGCAAAATTAGATGCTTACACTGCATCCATCCAGGTTCTCAATCCTTTGGGTTTCCTGAATTAATGTAACTGTACCGGCAGCCTCTAGAGATGAAGCGCACAGAATTCGTGCGATAAGGGTGAAAATTATAGGCATGATTATGCTCCGAAGGCGCCCTGCGTGAAATCTGCGTGGTATCGTAGCAGATTTCACATTAAAAAAGTGAAATATGTATCAATACCGCTGTAGAAAGCTATTTCATTGTCGTATCAGAAGACGACGTGTAACTTTAAACATCAAACTGTTTCGTATCCTCGCTTTGACAAGTATACTGTCAAATGGATAAGGCTAGATTCGTTTTTGTGTTGTTCCGCTGAAAGTACAGCATAATTGTCGAGTAAAATGGCAGCGACTTAATGCGTTATGCTACTCTATGGCCGATGTATGCTTTTTCAGGAACGTTTATTTTGGCAAGGCGGAGCGCCTAGTTGTCTATAAGCTGGATTTGTTTTAGAAAATGTATTTCACACAAGTGCGAGTATAAAATGCTAAAACTATGCTACTAACTCTAACGTGTAAAAGTAAGATTGCCAATGGCAAAAGCTTCTCAGGGCAGTGAATGTTGATCAGCATCAGACAGGTGCTGAGCTAAACACCAAGTATGCAATTTTGCTCTATCATAAAGATATTCTTCCCCTTCATCGCATTCTCGATTCTACTGTGGAATGAAAAGTATTCAACATCTTGACCGCCCTAAACTATGCTCAATTGATGTGCGAAGACAACCAACTAATCTAAAATACCTGCGTTCGCACTGTAAGTGTTACGATAAGTAAGAGCTCTAGATTTCGCGCTGAACTTTGTCCAGAAGTTTGGGTAGTTGGACTTTGATTAAGATGTCGTGTAGCCTTTTCGTTGCTTTCCCGTGGGTTACGACACTGAAGCAGAAAACCATTACGAATGGCTTTGAGTACGCTAAAAGAAAACTTTTCGACAGCTGTTTATTCAATGCTGGCGCTAAAAGTCAAGACTTCTTTCCGTGAGCCGACGTGACGAGCTGCGAGGCAAAATTTTCCTTATTCTTGTCTAGGGAGAATCGTGAGTTGGGCGTGTTTGCAAGCGGCATTGTCTGCACAAAATAAAGGTTGTGTTGCAGCAGATGTGGATGGCGGGCCGAGCGAAAGAAAATGTCACATGCGCAGCGATTTATTCTTCCGGATTGCTTCGTTAGAAGAATATGATGTGCAACCCAGCCATAAACTCACATGCAGAACCAGTTGACGTTAGCACAATGAGCAATACGCAGATTAATTAACCACTACTTCAAGCTTTCCATTAGCAACTGTCACGTTTACTGCGCCCATTGTTTTTTTTTCTAAATTACAGCAACAAGCAACAATTTCATTTCTGAATAAATAAAGCAAATCGGGCGGTTTTAAGAAGTTTGCCATCTTGCTGCGTAGGGCCTTGGCAAGATCAACATAATGTAGGTTTTTTCCAGCTGTATGATATTTTTGAAATGTGTATCGCCAAACGCACAAAAGCAAAAAAAGAAACACAGCAGGGATTGCTACGCGCGCTGTCCAGGCATTTTTATCATGGTTAGAACTTGCTTAGAGACGCTCAACTGTACCCACCATAGTTGCTGAGAGGTTATGGCGTTGGGCTGCTAAGCACGAAGTAGAGGGATCGAACCCGTGCCATGGCGGCTGCATTTCGATGGGAGCGAAATGCGAAAAGAACCGTCTACTTAGATTTAGGTGCACGTTAGAGAACTCCAAGTGGTCCAAATTTCCGGAGTCCCCAACACCAGCGTGCCTCATAATCAGATCGTAATTTTGGCGCGTAAAATCCAATAATCTAATTTAGGCGCTCAAATTTATGTGTTGGTTTTAAGGGACAATGCTATACACAATCAAGGTAACACATTACGTGTAACGTGCAGTTCTGTTGCGTTTCGAGAAAATGAATGTAAATGCAGCTTATAAAGTACACTGGGTTTTCCGTATGCTAGAATGATTTGGTGTTTCTCAAAGCGCATATAATGGTTTGTCACCTTTATTTGAAAAAAATTTTAACGTGTTGACAAGAAAAAACGTTTCATTTGGTTGCAGGTATAAACAGAGAACAAAGATGACATTAATGTTGCCAATTGTCTCGCGCTTTTTCTTTCTAAAGACAAGGTGGCTTTCCCTTATATTCACACTCAATAAAATATCGAATAGCGAAATTTCGGTATTTCGAATATTTAGATATACTTTATGAAGCTTTTTGATGAAAATATCATTATTTATTATTTTATTACGAAGGATATAGCCAATATAAAAATAAAACGATGACAAGGTTGATGTAAATTACACAATAATCGAGATTACCCATGTAAATAAATATAAGATAACCCCCAAACGAATGGGGTGGCATTCTCCATCTCGTGATACTCCAGAAGAGTCTAACAGAATTGTGTTCATTTGTATGCGACAAAGGTATGGTGCTGCACGCTACAGAATTATAACGAAGAAAACTGATTGTCATTCAAGGAGAGACAGCCACTCATGCTGAGTCTATCTAACCACATTAAACCTAATGCTGTGTGTTGGCTTTCATGTCTGCATCCTTTCTGAAATGCGCTATCTTTATCTGCATCAACCAAAAATTTTGCACCCCTCGTGCCCAGGAAAGAAAATCGAAGCACCTTTCCTTGAGAAACGCCTCATCCGGGAATCGGGCTACTCTATTGCGCTTCTTCACAGGCATGCTGCGCCATATAGTGGCACTGCCGAGAAGTGCGCGTGGCTTGCGAGACGAGAAGCATGGCGCGACGGTGCATGCGAACGCTGAGAATTGTTTCCGCGTTTCCCCACCCTCAGTGGCACATATTCAGTGACTCGAGTTGGCGACAGGTTCATCGAAGAGCGGCATATACCCAGTAAATTAAGGGCACAGCTCACTAAAACGTTGGCGTGAAAGAAGTTCACTGAAAATCGGTGCAGAACCAGCGCAATTGTGACGCAGCCTGGAAATCGCAGGGTTGCGGTCCTTGCGAACCCTTGTAAAGGCGGTTCGATGGTACTCAGCATCGGATATATTTAAGGGAGCTTTTTCGTTATTCCATGATAGCACAATCCTAGTGGGACATACTCATTGTCGTCAAAGACCTTCATTAGAAAGCGGCCTATCCACTAGCACATATACAGTGACATTAAGTTGGCATCAAAAAGGTCCGTAAGAGAAAAGAACAGATCGAGTGGCTCATACCCAGTACTCAAAGCCGGCGTCGAAGAGTCTCTTCGAACAGCGGTATCTGCCCAGTTCCGCGTGTACAGTGAGTCTCTACGGGGTAAAAGAGATTTCTTGATAATATTTGGGATGATAGGGGTTTATTGATGCAAGGGCACGAAGAGGTCAAAGACCACCAAAGCTCTACTTTAATATTCATATAATGTGAAATTCGTTCAAGAGCGGCGCGTATCTACAAAGTCCTACATACTGTCACGTGTGGTGACGTTGAAGAACACAGTAGCAATACTGTGAAAGACAAAACGAACTCTTATTGGGCAAACCTGTGCCCACAAAAACAGGCTACACTTACGGCACAACGATAGCGGCGAACACAAGACGGTCGGCGATCGTTAAAATCTGATCAGCGGGTCAAGCGCGCCGGCTTTTATACAGCAGTCGTCGAATGTTTCAGACTATTCGTTGGCACCCGCGTGTCTTGCACAAAGTTCTACACTCTTCGCATCAGGCGATGAAATCAGATAAGACAAGGTTTGGCGACAACAGACAGCGGATAAAGCATCGATAACTTTCCAGAAACTTCGGATACATGCAGGCGCGTCTCGCGCTATGCGATAACAGGCGGCGAAACGGGGCCACCCGATGAAGTCCACGTCTCAATAACCCCTCTTAAATAGCATCAACCTGATGCTGCAAATTAAAGAAAGTAATAAAGAAAAGTACTCGTAGCAAAGAAAACAAAAAATAAGGAAGTTCGTCAGCGTCCGTAGAAGGGTTTAAGGCGCACCACGTGAACCACTTCAGATCGTGCGCGGCGCCGCTGTGAATGCGAGATCCCGTCTGGCACGACCTCATAGTCCAGTGCGCCAATACGTCGGATGACCTCGTAGGGTCCGAAATAGCGACGCAGTAGTTTCTCCCTGAGTCGTCGTCGGCGTATCCGGGTCCATACCCAAACACGGTCACCGGGCTGGTACTCGACGAAGCGTCATCGGAGGTTGTAGAGTCGGCTGTCGGTCCTCTTCTGGTTCTTGATCCGTAGGCGGGCGAGCTGTCGGGCTTCTTCGGCGCGCTGGAGATAGGTAGCGACGTCAACATTCTCTTCGTCAGTGACATGCGGCAGCATGGCGTCGAGCGTCGTCGTGGGGTTCCTGCCGTAAACCACCTTGAATGGCGGGATCTGTGTTCTTTCTTGCACCGCCGTGTTGTAAGCGAAGGTTACATACGGCAGGACCGCGTCCCACGTCTTATGCTCGACGTCGACGTACATTGCTAGCATGTAGGCGAGCGTCTTGTTCAGGCGCTTCGTGAGACCATTCGTCTGCGGGTGGTAGGCAGTTGTCCTCTTGTGGCTTGTCTGGCTATATTGCAGAATGGCTTGGGTGAGCGCTGCTGTAAAAGCCGTCCCTCTGTCGGTGATCAGGACTTCTGGGGCACCATGTCGCAACTGGATGTTCTCGGCGGAAAAAATCGCCACTTCGGCTGCTCTGCCTCTTGGTAAAGCTTTAGTTTCAGCGAAGCGGGTGAGGTAGTCCGTCGCGACGACGATCAACTTATTTCCGGATGTTGACGTTGGAAACGGCCCCAACAAATCCATCCCGATATGCTGGAATGGTCGGCGAGGAGGTTCGATCGGCTGTAGTAATGCCGCTGGCCTTGTCGGTGGTGTCTTGAGTCGCTGACAGTCTCGGCATGTCGACGTCGGCGGTCAGATGCGGCCAGTAATACCTTTCCTGTATCCTCGACAGCGTCCGGGAGAATCCGAGGTGCCCAGCGGTTGGATCGTCGTGTAGGGCGTGCAGTACTTATGGACGCAGCGCTGACAGTACAACAAGAAGGTAGCTAGTGCGGACTGGCGAGAAGTTCTTCACGAGCAGGTAGTTTTGTAGCCTGAACGAAGACAACCCACGCTTAAATGCCCTACGGACAACGTCGGTGTTCCCTTCCAAATACCCTACGTGGCCTTTTAGCTCCGGGTCTGCTCGTTGCTGTTTAGTGATGTCTTCCGCGCTTATTATTCCAAGGGAGGCGTCGTCGTCCTCGTCCTCTTGCGGCGGGGGATCGATGGGGGCGCGTGATAAGAAGTCGGCGTCAGAGTGTTTTCTTCCAGACTTGTATATTACCGTGACGTCATATGCTTGCACTCTGGGGCTCCACCGCGCCAGCCGTCCTGAAGGGTCCTTTAAGTTAGCCAGCCAACACAACGCGTGATGGGCGCTGACGACTTTGAATGGCCTGCCATAGAGGTAAGGGCGGAATTTAGCTGTAGCCCAAATGATGGCGAGGCATTCCTTTTCAGTCGTAGAGTAATTGCATTCCGCTTTTGACAGCGACTGGCTAGCGTAGGACATCACCCGTGCAATTCCGTCTTTCCTCTGGACTAGGAGGGCACCGAGGCCTACGCTGCTGGCGTCAGTGTGCATTTCGGTATCGGCATCCTCGTCGAAGTGTGCAAGTACCAGCGGCGACAGCATGCGTCGTTTGAGTTCTTGAAATGCGTCGGTCTGCGGCGTTTCCCACTTGAACTCGACATCACATTTGGTTAGATGTGTTAGCGGCTCCGCGGTGCGTCAAAAGTCCTTGACATAGCGCCTATAGTAGGCACACATGCAAAGGAATCTGCGCACTGCCTTCTTGTCCATTGGCGGCGGGAACTTTGCGATGGCAGCCGTCTTCTGCGGGTCGGGGCGTACTCCAGATTTGCTGATGACGTGGGCTAGGAACAGAAGCTAATCTTATGCGAAGCGGCACTTTTCCGGCTTCAGAGTGCACCGTGATGTCTTGATGGCCTTTAATACTATCGCAAGCCGCCTAAGGTGCTCGTCGAAATTTCCAGCGAAAACAACGACGTCATCCAAGTAAACAAGACACGTCTGCCCCTTCAATCCTTCTAACACCCTGTCCATGACGCGCTGAAACGTTGCAGGCGCCGAGTACAGTCCCAATGACATCACCTTGAACTCGTAGAGGCCGTCTGGCGTGATGAAGACGGCCTTCTCGCGATCTCTTTCGTCGACTTCTATTTGCCAGTAGCCAGACTTGAGGTCCATCGACGAGAAGTATTTAACGTTGCAGAGCCGATCCAATGCGTCGTCTATGCGTGGAAGGGGGTACACGTCCTTCTTCGCGATCTTGTTCAGTCGAAGATAATCTACGCAGAAGTGTAGGGTTCCGTCCTTTTTCTTCACCAGGACTACAGGATATGCCAACGGGCTTTTCGACGGCTGGATGACGTCGTCGCGCAGCATTTTGTCGAGTCATTGGCTAATAGATTCACGTTCTCGCGTCGAAACTCCGTAAGGGATCTGGCGGAGTGATCGAGCGCACTCTGCGATGCGATGCGATGCTTTGCAACCGGTGTTTGTTGAATCCTCGATGACGTCAAAAAGCAGTCTTTGTATCGTCGGACATCTGATCTCTTGCTGCTTACTCATAGGAAGGCTTGGATTCACGTGGAAGTTTGGTTCGGGGACTAGGCTCATCGGGGGAGGTGCGGCAGAATCCGAGAGGACAAAGGCATTGCTGGTTTCCACAATTTCCTCGATATACGCGATTGTCGTGCCCTCATTAATGTGCTTGAACTCTTGGCTGAAGTCGATTAGCATAACCTGCGCTTCCCCTCCGTGGCGTCGAGCGATCCCTCTTGCGACGCAAATTTCACGGTCGAGCAGTAGATGTTTGTTGCCCTCGATGACGCCTTGTACGTCAGCGGGTGTTTCGGTGGCGACGGAAATAATAATGCTGGAGCGCGGTGGGATGCTCACTTGATCTTCGAGCAGACTAAAGGCGTGGTGAATACGAGAGCTCTCCGGCGGTATCGCTTGATCTTCCGACAGCGTTATCGATTTTGCCTTCAGGTCTACAATTGCGCCGTGTTGGTTCAGGAAGTCCATGCCGAGAATGACGTCTCGTGAACACTGTTGGAGGATAACGAATGTGGCAGGGTAAGTCCGGTCATGAACGGTAATTCTTGCCGTGCAGATTCCAGTCGGCGTAATGAGGTGTCCTCCAGCGGTACGAATTAGGGCCCCTTCCCATGCAGTCTTAACTTTCTTCAACTGCGCGGCGATGTGTCCACTCATGACGGAGTAATCGGCCCCTATATCGGCTAAGGCGGTGAATGCGTGGCCGTCGAGAAGCACGTCGAGGTCGCTGATTCTTTGTCTTGCGTTACAGTTCGGTCTTGGCGTCTGATCACGGCTGCGTCGCGTTGACCTGAGGCTTCTCTGCGACGTCGTCAGGTCGTCTCTCGTCGTCGTAGTCTTAGTGTGATGTTGTTAGGATCGTCACGTTGCAAAGCGTGTGACGCGAGGAAGATGGAGGAGACGGTGCATGATGAGCAAACACACAATTATATTAGTCGGCACGTGAACACGAAAAAAATATCTTAATCTAGACCCACACATACAAGGTGGTTCGTAAGTAGGAAAAAATGCAGTCTCACGAGGTTGCGGTTAAGTCCGGAGTGTGGTGACACGTAGAGTCCTTGACGTGAAACGCTTGTTCGTCGAGTGATGACCGGCGTGGAATAGCAGACGCAGCAGCACGGGCAGGAAAAGGTGGACGGCCCACAGCTCCGTAGACGAGAACAGGCCACTCGGTCGCCCGGTCACTCGAACCTCGCGCGTAGAAGCGGGTTCCAAGATGCCGGCAGGCCGACCTGGGGCCTCGTGCAAGGCAACGACCCGAGGCGCTCCTCGTCTCGACGACGGACGCTCGCTCTCCCGAACCTCGCGCGTAGATGCGGGTTCGAGGCTGCAGCCGGCCGTTCCGGGGTCTCGTGCCGTGCAACGACCCGAGGCGTTCCCTGTCCCGAAGACGGACGCTCGGTCAGGTGAACCTCACCGGTAGGTGTGGGTTCCGTAGGCCCGGTGGCCCTAGTCGCGCCGGCGTTCCAACGATCTCCGTTGCGCGAGACCCTTTTCACGCGCTCCACGAGCCTCCCTCGTCTTTCTTTTTCTCTTGCTGAGGACGGCCGCAATGTCGTCTGCTCTTGCGCTCGGTAGTTTGTGCGCACTTCTTCACAATCACCCCCTACTTAAGAAAGTTCTTTCGTTCAAAGAACTTGAGGGTACTCGATATCTGCTAGTTCACTGTAGCACACACGTACCACAAAGCATTACTACTGCACCACATATCCGAGCACCGCACACTCGGTACGTTTGAGTACACATAAAAAATACCACAGTGCTACAGTTCCGAGCACCGCACACTCGGCATGTAAGAATACACACAAAGATTACTACAATACTAGAGTTTCGAGCACCGCACACTCGGCATAATGACAACATTAAGAAGTCACAACACCACGATATAAGGTGAAAACAAAAATCCACTAAACTAACATGCCAGCAAATGTTGTTCGACATTAAAGTTACACCCGTTTGAAGTGCTTGCTATTACAACACCATGTTTAGACACCATGTTTAAAACACCCTGAGAGAGCGATTCCGACAGACTCGCGTCGGCCGCCGCTTCTTTTCCTTGAAACGGTACGCATGTCGATCGTCATTTTCGGTGTCATCAGTCTGACAAGCAGCTGACGCTTTCGGTAACGGCGGTGATGTAGGTACCCGTTCCTCATACTTCTTCAGTAGATTTACATGAAATAGTGTCGTCCTTGTCCCGAGGTCAATAACGTAATCGACGTCATTTTTCCTCTCAAGTACAGTGAATGGCCCTTTCCACGTAAGAATCAATTTGTTGTTGTCCGAAGGCAGCTTTAGCAAAACCTTGTCTCCAACGGCTAAATGACGTGGTCTGGCCTTCCGGTCATAGTGTTTCTTCTGTAAAAGTTTAGCTTTTTGAAGCTCCTCCTTGGCTAAACGACAAGTGTCTTCAAGACGCTTCCGTAGCTCCACTACATATCCGTATGAGGTTTTTGTGTCATCATCAAGATGATCACCTGTCCATAATTCTTTCAATATCGCCATGGGTCCTCTGACATGACTGCCATACAACACGTCAAAAGGTGAAAAACCCAGGCTTGACTGAGGGACTTCGCGATAAGCAAAAAGCAAGGGTGCCAAGTAACGGTCCCATTTTTTCGGGCTCTCTCGACACATTCGTCTTATCATTTGTTTAAGGCTACCGTTGAAGCTCTCCACAAGGCCATTTGCCATCAGATGATATGGAGTTGTTGGCAACTGCGTAAAAGAGAGAAGACGGCTCAGTTCCTTCATCAGGCGTGACGAGAATGATGTGCTTCTGTCACTGATTATCTCCTGTGGGACTCCCACACGAGAGAACATCTCTAGAAGTGCCTCAGCAATTTTTTCTGTTTCAATGCTTGGCAGTGCCACAGCGTCAGGATACCGGGTTGCCATATCGACCATTGTCAGAACGTACTTATTCCCTTTCGCTGACATGGGAGTTAATGGTCCCACAATGTCAATGACAACTCTCTTAAACGGGGTATCAATGACGGGAGTATTTCCGAATGGTACTCGACCTATTAGATGTTTGGGAAAAGTCCTCTGGCACATATCGCACGATTTAACAAATCGCGTGATGTCTGATTGGAATCCAGGCCAGTAGAACTCTTCGCTCACACGGTCTGTGGTTCACTTTATTCCTTGATGTCCGGCAAGGATCCCTTCGTGAGCCATTTTCATCACGAAATGACGAAGGCTTCTGGGTACGACAAGCTGTTCCATTTGTTTCTTTGACCGCAGTGTGTATCTACGGTAAAGAATTCCCTCCTTTATAAAGAATTGGACGTCGGCGAACCTAGTCTTCATCTCTTGGTCCACTGCTTCAAAGCATTTACGTAGACTGCTGTCCTCCCTTTGCCTGCTTTTCAAGTCGATTGGGCTGATGTCTAGGGGGTTTATAGCTGGTACTGGTAATGAAGGCGGACTTGATCTTGGCTGTCTGGTTGTCGCCGCAACTTCCGACTTGTCCCTGGTTTCACTAGCAGCCGATGATAAAATGTCAGCAGAGATGGATTCATTAGTAAAACCGTTTCCACCTTCTGATCTAAAGCAATCATCCGCAGCACTCGGTGTATAAAGATGTCTTTTCCATTCATTGTCAGGATTGGAGGCATTCCGTACGCCTTTCACATTTCCCAGGACAACATTATATAAGGGATTGTCCATGCATAAAACTCTAGTCTTGCCTGTGAAGAACGTTGACGCGATCTCCACGGTTGCTTCAGGTAGCTTCAACAATCTTCTATCCAGGAAACACACCGAGGAAATTTTTTCTGTCAGCTTACTGTCTGGTACAAGGGACCTCTTGACAATATTAGAGTCACATCCCGTATCTCGCAAGACAGTAGCGGGATGTCCTTCAAGCATACCTTCAGCAGTAGGCATAGAATTCTCGTCTCGTTTATGCGTTTGCGTTCTCCCGCATTCCGAACTTCGGGGAACTCGACGCAAGGTCGGTGTCTCTTCGTTTACTGCCTTGGACATGTCTACTTGTTGCATCGAGCACGAAGCCTTCTCAGTACTGTTGGGTTTTTTGGGGCAGTCACCTGTCTTGTGCCCAGTGCGGCGGCACTTTCCACAGAAAGATGTATTTGTATTTGGACCCTTCGTATTAGTCCAGCAATCAGTAGCTCTGTGACCGCGTTTACCACAAAGAAAGCAGCGTGGTCTTTAGTTTTCTTCTTGTCGCTCAGGAGTTCGAGCTTGACCTGGTGGCTTGCTAGTACCGCGCTCGTTTTTACTTTTGCCAAGGTTAACTAACCCTTGCGCCTCCAGGTAATGATCAGTAGCTTCCGCTAGCTTGTCAAGTCCCTGACAGTTCCTCTCTCTCAAAAAGACTGCCAGTTTCTCATGGCAAGTCATCAGAAACTGTTCTGAGGCAATCTTGTCCCGCAGAGCACGGTATGTCCGGTCCATATTGGCCATTTCTTGCCAGTGATCAAAGTATCCCAATAGACAACCGGCAAACTGTCTACCAGTTTCGGAATTATCGGGTTTCGCCGACCGAAACTTCCTTCGGTAGCCTTCCTCCGTGAATCTGAAGCGTTGCAAAAGCGTCTGTTTTAATGTCGCATAGTCCATGGCTTGATCCGGTGCCATTCTACCGACAACACTTAGAGCTACGCCTGTCAAACAGAGGCTCAGCGATAGGGCCCATTTGTCATGTGGCCAGCCCTGGCTGGTTGCGACCCGCTCAAATCGTTGAATGTATGCATCCAACTTATCGCGTCCTTCGTTAAATGCTGGAATTAGTTTGTGCGGACTTTGGTAGCTCTCGGTAGCACCTGCGTGCATACTCTCTGTAAGCTGCCCAGTACTCATGCTACCCGCTGTCGCGTCTAACTCCCTTAGCTTTAACTTGAGCTCGAGCACTTCCCTTTCAGCCTTTAATCTAGCTAGCGCTTCGGCATCAGCTTCTTTTGCTGCATTGCGTTCAGCCAGACGTGCTTCACGCGCTTCCCTTTCGCGTGCGCGCTCTTGGTCTACCCATTGTTTCAGTGCCGGGCCAGTCAACCCCAGTTCTTTTCCAATTTCCGTAAGCTTGTCTGTCTCCATCCTCACCCGTCAGACACGCATATGCAATGTGCTGCTCTTGATAGCGTAAGAGCAGTCCTGTCGCGGACGCCAGATATGTGATGTTGTTAGGATCGTCACGTTGCAAAGCGTGTGACGCGAGGAATATGGAGGAGACGGTGCATGATGAGCAAACACACAATTATATTAGACGGCACGTGAACACGAAAAAAATATCTTAACCTAGACCCACACATACAAGGTTGTTCGTAAGTAGGAAAAAATGCAGTCTCACGAGGTTGCGGTTAAGTCCGGAGTGTGGTGACACGTAGAGTCCTTGACGTGAAACGCTTGTTCATCGAGTGATGACCGGCGTGGAATAGCAGACGCAGCAGCACGGGCAGGAAAAGGTGGACGGCCCACAGCTCCGTAGACGAGAACAGGCCACTCGGTCGCCCGGTCACTCGAACCTCGCGCTTAGAAGCGGGTTCCAAGATGCCGGCAGGCCGACCTGGGGCCTCGTGAAAGGCAACGACCCGAGGCGCTCCTCGTCTCGACGACGGACGCTCGCTCTCCCGAACCTCGCGCGTAGATGCAGGTTCGAGGCTGCAGCCGGTCGTTCCGGGGTCTCGTGCCGTGCAACGACCCGAGGCGTTCCCTGTTCCGAAGACGGACGCTCGGTCAGGTGAACCTCACCGGTAGATGTGGGTTCCGTAGGCCCGGTGGCCCTAGTCGCGCCGGCGTTCCAACGATCTCCGTTGGGCGAGACCCTTTTCACGCGCTCCACGAGCCTCCCTCGTCTTTCTTTTTCTCTTGCTGAGGACGGCCGCAATGTCGTCTGCTCTTGCGCTCGGTAGTTTGTGCGCACTTCTTCACACTTAGCTTCTAGACTTCGTCGGGACGGCGGCGTGTCGTTATGTCGTCGAGGTAGTTTCTTCGGCGTCTTCGTCGGCGGCGGAGGATCTCCGCGAGTTCAACGAACAGCAACCGCACCTCCATCGGTTGCTCCTTTTAGTTTTCAGGACATGGGCTCGATGACCAGCCCCGGGCTGGGCCAGTGTATGGTCGGCGCCGCGGCGGCAGGTAGCGGCCTGGTTACGGCTAACGGGACGGTCGTCGAGGGCTCCACTGTTCTGGCGGCGAGGTAGTCGGCGATATCGCGAGGTCGTTCGCCAGTCTGGTCGCGGCGCGTTAAAGGCGAACCCTCGGATTCCCAACTCCCGGTATGGGCATCGGCGGTAGATGTGCCCGGCTTCTCTGTAGTCATAGCAAGGTGGACGGTGGTCGGGGGCGCGCCAAACATCAGCCTTCCTTGGATTGCTGCGTGGGGCGATGGCTTGGCGTGCTGGCGGCGGTGTTGCGGCGGACGACGGAACTTTGCCGTCACTGGGCCCTGCCGTGAGGCGCGGGGGGTACTTGACGGCGGGCTAGAGCGGCGTATGTCATTGCTTGCGGCTGAGGCTGCGGCGATTCAGGGGCTACACCGAGTTGTTTTTGGAGCTCCTCACGGACGGCGTCGGCAATCGAAGCCACTTGCGGCTGTGAAGACAGGAACAGCTTCCGTAGCTCCTCCCGCACGACAGCTCGGATAGTTTCGCGCAGGTCGTCAGTGGCCAATGAGTGAACTCGGGCGTAGCCTGTCGAGTTCGTGCGGTGGTTGAATTGCCGGTTCCGCATTTTCAGTGTCTTCTCGATGCTAGTGGCCTCGCGAAGAAACTCGTCGAGAGTCTTGGATGGGCTTCCTACCCTTCCGGCGAAAAGTTCCTCCTTTACACCACGCATCAGTAGGCGGATTTCCTTCTCCTCGGGCAGATCCGGGTCGGCATGGCGAAACAGATGGCTCATTTCTTCCGTAAAGATGGCAAGGTTCTCGTTAGGTAGCTTGACTCCGGCGTCCAGCATAGCTTCGGCCCTTTCCTTGCGCACGACGCTGGCAAAGGTGCACAGGAAGCCGCTACGGAACAGAGCCAATGTTGTCATGGTCGACTTCCGGTTCTCAAACCACGTTCTGGCGGCGCCTTCTAATGCGAAGTATACATGCCGAAGCTCGTCTTCGGAGTCCCAGTTGTTGAAAGTCGCGATTCGTTCATAGGTCTCCAGCCAGGATTTCGGGTTTTCAGTAGCTGCTTCATGAAAGATCGGTGGGTGCCGAGGTTGTTGCAGCATAACGGGGGACGCGGAAGCAGCCATTGGGGTTGTCCTGGCCACGATCCTCTTTGTCGTCTCAGGTAGAAGTCCGTGGTCTGCGGAAAGTCCTTGCAGTCGGCGGCTAGCACGCTGGTCTTGGGCGATGCTGGTTTTGTCCTCGGGCTCGGATCGCGGCTTTGTGGGGGCGTTCGGTACATGAACGCACAAGCACCTCCACCAGATGTCACGTGGTGGGGACGTTGAATAACACAGTAGCAGTACTGTGAAAGACAAAACGAACTTTTGTTGGGCAAACCTGTGCCCACAAAAACAAGCTGCACTTATAGCACAACAATAGCGGCGAACACAACACGGTCGGTGATCGTCAAAATATGATCACCGGGTCAATCGCGTCAGCTTTTATACAGCCTTCGTCGAGCGTTCCAGACTAACCGTTGAGACCCGCGTGCCTTCCACAAAGTTCTACACCATTCGCGTCAGGCGATGAAATCAGATAACACAAGGTTTGGCGACAACAGATAGAAGCATGGATAACTTTCCAGTAGCTTCGGATACATGCAAGCGCGTCCCGCGCTGTGCGATAACATTTCTTAGGCGGCGAAATGTGGCCGCCCAATAAAGATAAGTAAACGTGTTTTTTTTACTGCATGAGCTTTTTCGTTATTCTATGATAGCACAATCCTAGTGGGACATACTAATTGTCGTCAAAGACCTTCATTAGAAAGCGGCCTATCCACTAGCACATGTAAAGCGACATGAAGTTGGCACCAAGAAGGTCCACTAGAGAAAAGAACAGATCGAGTGGCTCATACCCAGTACTCAAAGTCGGCGTCGAAAAGTCTTCGAACAACGGTTTCTTTCCAGTTCTCGTGTACAGTGAGTCTCTACGGGGTAAAAGAGATTTCTTGATAATGATGGTGATGATAGGGGTTTATTGACTCAAGGGCACGAAAAGGCTAAAGACCGCCAAGGCTATACTTTAATATTCATATAATGTAAAATTCGTTCAAGAGTGGCGCGTATCTACAGATTGCTACATACTCAACGATCCAAGCTCGTCCGATGGTTGGTTTCGAATCTTGTTAGCTCATAAAAGCACCCTGATGCACCAACTCTTCATCCCTTGGCTACCCAATGAACATGGAAGCCGGGAATAGAAATATAGATATATCTAATATAGATAGCCCCTGGAAAGAGCGTGATGTACTCAAGGAATGCACGCACGTCATCAAGTCACCACATGGACGTATCCTTGTTTCGAATCATGGTGAATTTGACATAAGTTGAGGTTTCTGACCGTCTGTGAAAAGCTCGGAAAATGAGTGGTACTCTGCTCGTAGATGATAATATTGCCACATAGTAGTGACAGTGAATATAGCAGCGAATAACGAAATCTGTGAATAACGAAACTCATTTTAATGGGCGAACTTGTGCCCACAAATGCAATGTTACACTAAAAGTGTAGTGGTAACGACGAACACGGTAGGCGATCGTCGATATCTCCTAATCCGGTCGAGCGCGTCGGCTTTTATACCCGAGCCATCGATCGTTTCAGAGTAATCATTAGTGCCCGCGTGTGTTCCAGAAAGTTCTACACCATTCGCGTCGCGCATGCAACTAATCACATTAGACAAGGTTCGATGAGAACAGACAGTAGATAGAACCGTCGATAACATTCCAGAAACTTCTAATACATGCAAGCGCGTCCCGCGCTGAAAATTTGTTAGATGGTGAAAAGCGCCCGCCCGAAAAAACATAATCAAGTTCACGAGTCAACGGTATTGCAAAAATAGTTGGGATTATTGTATACTTAGCATACTTAGCATTCTTAGCACAGCTTGTATACTTATTGTATACTTCAGCATACTTATTCATGCTTAAAATGTTCTTCGGTGCCACATGTGATACTGCCGTTCGGGGCGTAGCAGTTGGAACTGGGCTGTTCATATTGAGGCCAAAATAAAGGGAAATTGGATACAGTGCTCTAGTGGTGGCGGTAGTCTCAATAGAAGTGCGGTTGGGGGTTAATTATAGCTCGCCGGATGTAGTACTTTACGTACTTCTTGAATGATGTCTGCCATACAGCATTCTTCATAAAAGCCATAGCGTTGGAGCACTTGGTGTTTCTTCTCTTTACCGCCATTGGTGTTTGGAAAAGGTGTCAGATTTTCCAATTATCTGCCAAGCTTATCCAGTATGCCACCCCGCAGGGGTGTCTGTGTCAGCAGGCGTTTGGTGTGTTGCGGCACCACGTACCCGAGCACATGAGTGTTGGACCCTCCCGCGCGTAGCCTGTGCGGCTTAGCCGTGTCCGGGGAAAAGGGAATCCTGGAAGTTGAGCCAATGCCGGGTGTTTGGACCTATACGGCCGCCCGGCGGCGGCAACACACCTCTTTGGCCTCGGCTTCACGTAGACGGCACCCCCGGACTGACCCACCCGGAGGAAATCGGTCGTTGCCTTTTCCTGTCCCCCTCTCCACTCTTCGTCTTTCTCTCTCACTTTGAATCTTTCTTGTCTTCTGCTCACTTCAGTTTACAACTCATTTTCCAGGTGTGGTGAAGAGGAAGACGAAGAAGGCGCTCTTGTGTCGGCTGTGCGCATGATCAGCGTTCATCTACTGCCAGTGCCACTAGACTGTGCCTAGTGCCTCGTAATAAATCATCTTATTACATTTGGTGGAAGGTGCTGCACTCCCCGACCTCACCCTGGAACTTCCCAGCCGAACTTTAACATCTGCTCCAGGCGCTACTATGAACGACGCTCCCAACAATCCGCTTGGCGCATCTGCTGCTCCTGTCATGTGCGGCGCCGTGCAACGGCAGCGGGACCCTCCTGTTTTCAGCGACTCAGATGAGACTGACGTAGAAGATTGGCTCTCTACCTACGAGCACGTCAGTGAACACAACAAGTGGGATGACCCGACGAAGCTCCGTAGCGTCATCTTCTATGTTGCTGACGTTGCGAACCTCTGGTTCCACAATCACGAACGGGAGCTGCAAACCTGGTCCGCTTTCAAAACTGCATTCGCGGAATTCTTCGGTCGCCCAGCCTTGCAAAAACTCCGTGCTGAACAACGCCTCCGCCAGCGCGCTCAACATCCCGGCGAGACTTATACTAGTTACATAGAGGATGTCGTTGATATTTGCGCCCGCGTCGATTCCACCATGACTGAAGAAGACAAGGTGAAGCACATCCTCAAGAGCATCGAGGACGACGCATTTCAAATGATCCTGGCGTGGAACCCTACTTCTGTCTCAGCTGTCGTCACCCTTTGCCAGAGCTTCGATGAGCTGCGTCGACAAAGGGTCCTTGCGCGCACCGCTCTCGCACCTGGCGACTCTCTCTCGGGCCTCACGCTTCGCTCAAACACCACGCCAGCAGCATCGCTCTCTGTTGAGATAAAGGATTTCATTCGTGAGGAGGTGGCGCGCCAATTGTCTATGCTGCCTCTCAACGATGGACCTCCCCTGCCTGACACATCTCTGGCTGCTCCCATTAGGCGGGCCATTCGCGCGGAACTTGCTGGGACTTTACCTTTCGCCCAACCCTGCCCTCCCGTGGCTGCACCTCTGACTTATGCCGAAGTCGCCGCGCGACCTGCGCCGCCGACGTTCTCGTTTCCGGCGCCAATGCGACTTCCCGCTGCACCTCCTCCCGCGTCGCCTCCCGTTCCATCTCGACGCCCAGTTCAGACCTCTTGGCGCACACGCGACAACCTACCCATATGCTTCGCTTGCGGTGTCGCCGGCCACGTTGCGCGCTTCTGCCATCGTCGTATGCCAGCTGCTAACGCTACTGTCGCACCACCTGGATATGCCTATTCCCACGATACCGCCGGGCATGCGATGCTTCCCAACCACGAGTTTTCGCCGCCTCCTCGACGCCCTGTCGGCACCCATCGTTCGCCATCGCCACGTCGTCGCTCACTTTCCCCCTTACGTCGCCGCCAGTCACCTAGCGAGGGAAACTAGTTGCTGCAGTTCCGCAGGCACAAACTGCGAGCTTCGCGACTTCTACAAGGCCTGCACAGTCGCCACGCAATTTATTGGACGTTTTGGTCGAAGGAACCGCCGCAATTGCGCGTATTGATACTGGGGCTGCAGTTTCTGTTATCGACGAAAAGCTTTGTCGCAGCCTCCATAAGGTCACAACGCCGTTGTCTGGTATGCTTCTAAGCACCGCGACTGCGCAGCATATAGCCCCGGTCGCTCAATGTACTGCAAGGGTGGTCATCAACGGCATTGTCTACGTTGTTGAATTTCTCGTGTTGTCATCATGTTCACCTGACATTATACTCGGCTGGGACTTCTTGTCTCACCATCGTGCCATCATCGACTGCGCCCGGGCCGAAGTAGCGCTTTTCCCGCTTGCCGATGCCCCGCTGCCTGACCCTTCTGAACAAAAAGCCTCCAAGCTCACTATTGTGTCCGATACGGACATACCACCCGACATGTGTGTGCTTGTGCCCGTCTCTTGCTCTACCGCGCCAGACGCTACAGTACTTTTTAAACCGTCGCCGATTTTTCTACGTCGCAAGGCCCTACCTCTCCCATTTGCCGTCCTCACCACTGTGTCTGGATTATCCTCAATGCTGTGTGTAACCCTTCTCACCACCATGTGTCGTTAATGCGCGGCGAACCACTCGGTCGTGTTCCGCCCCTTGACCCGCTTCACATTCTCGATGTTTCCGACGACACGGCCTGTTATGAACTCGACGCCCTCACTTCTCCTGTGCCGTGCACATCACCATCATCATTGTCGTCGTCGTCGTCAAACGTTCTTGAATCTGTCGTAGACGCCGATCTGCCGCCTCCATATCGCCAGCAAGTCTTCGCGCTTCTTCAGAATTTTCGCTCGTCGTTTGACTGTGACCAACCATCTCTGGGGCGTACGGCAACCGTCACTCACACCGTACACACTGGTTCCCATCCTCCGTTACGCCAGCGACCATACCACGTGTCGGCAGCCGAGCGGAAGATCATTAACGAGCAAGTCGACGACATGCTGCACCGTGGCGTCATTGGCCCTTCCCACAGTCCTTGGGCGTCTCCTGTAGTACTAGTACGCAAGAATGACGGTTCAATGCGCTTCTGTGTGGATTACCGTCGACTCAATAAGATCACTCGTAAAGATGTCTATCCGCTGCCTCGGATAGATGACGCCCTCGACTCCTTGCAAGGCACAGAGTACTTCTCATCTTTGGATCTTCGCTGCGGCTATTGGCAAGTGCCGATGGCAGATGATGACTGTGAGAAGACATCTTTCATCACGCCCGATGGCTTGTACGAATTTACCGTAATGCCATTCGGGCTATGCAACGCGCCCGCTAATTTCGAGCGTATGATGGACACCATCCTTCGCAACTACAAGTGGAAAACATGTCTGTGCTACCTTGATGATATCGTGGTGTTTTCGCCAGATTTCCCGACGTACCTCGTTCGCTTGCGTGAGATACTGATCAGCCTCACCTCTGCTGGCCTCCAACTTAACATCAAAAAGTGCCGTTTTGCTGCTCGCAAGTTAACAATATCGGGTCACGTTGTATCGAAGGACGGCGTGCTTCCTGACCCAGCCAAGCTTCGCGCGGTCGCAGAGTTTGCTACGCCCACTACTCTTAAGGCGCTCCGCAGCTTTATAGGGCTCTGCTCTTACTTTCGGCGTTTTGTGCGCAATTTCGCGACTATCATCTCACCACTGACCAATTTGCTTACCGCTACCAAAGGCATCTCCGCGTGGTCAACTTCCTGTGTCGAAGCCTTTCAGCAACTACGTCGCCTACTTACTTCGCCACCGATTCTTCGACACTACGATCCCACAGCGCCTACAGAGGTACATACGGACGCCAGTGGTATCGGACTTGGTGCAGTTCTCGCACAACGGAAAGACGGCTATGACGAGTACGTCGTCGCGTATGCGAGCCGAACTTTAAAGAAGGCAGAAGCCAACTACTCAGTAACCGAAAAGGAGTGCTTGGCCATTATTTGGGCGCTCGTCAAATTTCGTCCATACCTATATGGTCGCCCTTTTGACATTGTCACCGACCACCATTCACTTTGCTGGCTGTCCTCGTTGAAGGATCCGTCAGGTCGCCTAGGGCGATGGGCACTCCGCTTACAAGAATATGATATCCGCGTTGTCTACCAATCGGGCAGAAAGCACTCTGACGCCGATGCGCTTTCCCGATCGCCGCTACCTTGTGATGTGGCTTCAGTGTCTCCGCTCTTCGCATCCATGTCAGCCTTCAACGTCGCTGATATGCCGGACGAGCAGCGTAAGGTTCCCTGCTTTCAACTATGCTGAATTTCCTCCACGACCCATCCGCCACACCCTCTTCTCGAACACTTCGTCGCCAAGCCGCTCACTTTACTGTCTGCGACAACGTTCTTTACCGCAGAAATAATTTGCCTGATGGTCGCAAATGGCTCCTGGTGATACCACGACACATGCGTTCTGACATATGCGCTTATTTTCATGCTGCTCCTCATAATGGTCACGCCTGTGTTCTGAAAACGTATACTCGGCTAAGGCAGGCTTTCTACTGGCACGGCATGTATCACTTCGTGCGCCAGTACGTAAGCGCTTGCACGGCGTGCCAACGGCGTATAATTCCACAGCGCCCTCCTGGTGAGCTACAGCCGCTGCCCTGGCCGGCTCGGCCCTTCGATCGCGTCGGCATAGACCTATACGGGCCACATCCCTGCAGTTCCTCGGGTAACCGATGGATAATTGTAGGTGTCGACCACTTGACGCGCTACGCCGAGACTGCCGCACTCCCGGCAGCCTCTGCGCGCGAAGTTGCGTTCTTCATCTTGCGGAACTTCGTTCTTCGACATGGCGCACCACGCGAACTGCTCAGCGACAGGGGACGTGTCTTCTTGTCCGAAGTCATCCAAGCCCTTCTCGCTGCATGCAGCATCGTTCACCGCAAGTCTACAGCCTACCACCCGCAAACGAATGGCTTGACAAAGAGGTTCAACCGCACACTCGGCGAAATGTTGGCTATGTACGTCGCCTCGGATCACACTAACTGGGACACTTTTTTGCCGTTCGTCACGTATGCCTATAATACGGCCACACAAGCTACCACTTGCTTTTCGCCTTTTTTTCTGCTGTATGGACGAGAGCCCTCGTGTACTATGGACACAATGCTCCCATACCGACCCGATGCTTCCGAATGCACGCCTGTGTCTGAAGCCGCCAAATACGCCGAGGACTGTAGGCAGCTCGCGCGAACCCTTACGACCGCTGCTCAAGGTCGTCAAAAGCTGCGGCGTGACAGTGACGCGCTTACACCAGTTTTCCCGACTGGTTCCCTTGTTTGGTTGTGGGTCCCACCTCACAGCCCTGGCCTTTCGACCAAACTCCTTGCACGCTATGGTGGCCCCTACCGCGTCATAGACCGTACCTCCGCTGTCACCTATGTTGTAGAACCTGTGACACCTTCACCCGACCATAGGCATCGCGGGCGTGACACGGTTCATGTCAACCGACTTAAGCTGTACTATGACCCCCTCATCCTACCTACGCCGTAAGTCGCCAGGATGGCTCCTCTTCTCTCCCGGGGGCCATTGTGGTGAAGAGGAAGACGAAGAAGGCGCTCTTGTGTCGGCTGTGCGCATGATCAGCGTTCATCTACTGCCAGTGCCACTAGACTGTGCCTAGTGCCTCGTAATAAATCATCTTATTACACAGGGAAGAAGGGTTAACCGTGTGTATCTACCCAACCTTGGGTACGTATATTAGGTTATAGCGGTGTTGTATAGCTGACGTATACAGGCATGTTCCTAACCTCGTAGCGTCCCTTTGTTGGGCTCGGTGGTGGGTGGCTACCATCGCCGCTGAATATTCTAAGAATACATGGCAAATGCATTCCCCATCCTTGCAGATCGTTCCAACAAAAGAGGGCGCACCGAAGCAATTTTTTATCTCACTTTGGAAACCAACGCAGAAACGTTCCCACGCTACCATGTGATCCACAGTGAAGGATCTCTGCCAATGAGAAAACTATCGCCATTCCTGATAGCAAAATGTCTAGTAGAGAAAGTCGGAAAGCAATACAAAGCTTCAATAATGTCAAGTGGGGACCTCCTCCTTGAACTCAAAACCAAAGACCAAGTCGCAAAGCTCGCTGATATTGACACGTGTACTTATCTTTATCGGGCAACTACGTTTCGCCGCTTAACAACTGTAATCCCACAGTGAGGGACGCGCACTCATGTATCCGACGTTTCTGGAAAGTTATCGACGCTTCTATCCGCGTGTCTGTTGTCGCCGAACCTTTTGTTATCAGATTTCATCGCGTGACACGAATGGTGTAGAACTTTGTGGAAGACACGCGGGTCCCATCAGTTAATCTGGAACATTCGACGACTGATCTATAAAAGCCGACGCGCTTGACCCGCTGATCAGTTTTCCGACGATCGCCGACCGTGTTCGCCGCTATCGTTGTGCTATAAGTGTAGCCTGTTTTTGTGGGCACAGGTTCGCCCAATAAAAGCTAGTTTTGTATTCCACCGTATTGCTTCTTTCTTCACCGTCACTACCACCTGACAATATCACCAGTGTAGGTAACACCAAAGTCACAGTCTCAGCACACCGTTCTCTCAACACAAGCACGGGTGCAATATCAAAAGAAGATTTCTTAAACCTAAGCGATGAAGAACTCCTGGAAGGTTTCCAAGAACAAAACGTAATCAAAGTTCAAAGAATAACCCTCCGAAGAAATGACGAACAAGTCCCAACCAAACACGTTATACATGCCTTTGGTACCAGTATTGTACCTACTACACTTGATGCAGGCTATCTTAACATCAACGTAAGACCGTATATCCACAACCTGAGGCGGTGTCTCAAGTGCCAGAGATTCGGACATGCATCGCAATTATGCAGAGGTAAATCGACATGTGCAAAGTGTAGTGCCAATGACCATCAGTCGGAAAACTGTAATGCTGCTCCACACTGTACAAACTGCAAAGGAGATCATCCAGCATATTCACGATCTTGCCCCTGCTGGAAGAAAGAGAAAGAGATAATTGCAGTTACAGTGAAAGAACAGATCTCCTTTTATGAAGCTAGAAAGAAACTAGCACACTTACATCAAACAACCTACGCCAGTGCGGTGCGGCAGGGGACAGCACCGCAGTGGTCTAAGGAGTCTACAGGGACCGCAGTCAGTGGCCCAGTAGTAACTCCATCCATCGCCTTGGTGGCAGCAGCCAGTGCTGCTCCATAATCATCTTCACAGACGGGCCTGCAGACCCCGGTTCCCCAGGGCTCCAGGCAAAATCGAACTCCCAGGCCTGAGACGCGCGTCTCAGCGCCTGGTTCTCGATCATCCAGCGCCTCGGGGAAGGTTATGGACGTCGACACCAAAACTCCGGCGTCATCTACGCCAAAACATCAGCGCTCCCTGGAGCGCACTAAGAAAGACAAGCTCACAATAACTACGCGAACAAAGGGACCGGTAACCTGTACAGTTACGGTTCTTCCAATAGTACATTCCTACTAACAAATGTCACCTACAGTTACTTTGTACATATATATAAATTACCGTTCTCAATTCTGCCACTATGATTTTTATTGTGCATTGGAATTGTAGAGGACTGATTCGCAATTTAGGTGACATTAAAGACATAACAAATAACTTTTAGCCAATCGCATTTTGCCTACAAGAAACAAACTTAGGCCCTAAACACAGTCAATTCCTTAGAGGCTTCACCGTTGTCCGAAGGGACCGCGAATGTTCCAGCCGTTTGTCGGGAGGAGTGGCTATAATCGTACAGGGCGGCACTCCCACCCGAAATGTCCAATTAAATACATCTTTAGAAGCCGTAGCTGTCACCATTCTATCGTACAAAAGCATCACCATTTGCTCACTACATATTCCATCCCACACACATTTTACTATTAAAGACTTAGAAAAACTAACAGATCAGT
Organism: Dermacentor variabilis; assembly: GCF_050947875.1. Lineage (NCBI taxonomy): Eukaryota > Metazoa > Arthropoda > Arachnida > Ixodida > Ixodidae > Dermacentor > Dermacentor variabilis. The sequence goes on along the minus strand of NC_134569.1, from coordinate 231,444,809 downwards.
TGCCGGAGCCAATTATTGTGGTAGGAGATTGTAATGCTCATTGTACTCTTCGGGGCAGTGTCAAGACTGACCAAAGAGGAGAACTCGTTGAAGATTTTATTCTGTCAAATAATATCTGTCTTTTGAACTCAGGTGCGCCAACTTACTTCTCACCGACTTCCCGCACATTTAGTTATTTAGATTTAGCTTTTTGTTCGCCCTCTCTTTTTACGGATCTTAAATGGGAAGCTCTCGACACGTCATATGGCAGCGACCACTTACCTGCACTCATCAAACGCCTAACATCACCACTAACCCTAGTAACTAGACCACGCCGATGGAAAATACAGCTCGTGGACTGGCCGGTCTTTATGGAGAACGCGATACTGGAAGATGTCTTTTCACCTGAGCTAAGTATTGATGAGCTTAATAAAAAATCACTGAGGTTATAATCTGTGCGGCAGAAAAGGCCATACCCCTGTCATCGGGTATAGTACACAAAAAGCTAAACCCCTGGTGGACGAAGAAGTGTACCGGCGCTAAAAAAGAACAAAATAAGGCCTGGGGAATCCTACGGAGGTACCCCACCTATAGCAACCTGTTAAACTTCAAACGAGCCAAAGCCAAAGCAGGATTCATCCGAAGACATGCTGAAAAATCGTCATGGCAAAAATACATTGCTTCAAATAATAGTACGGCAACATCGAAACGAATGTGGAACCAGGCCAGGAAATTCAGAGGACAGTACTCATCTTACACAATGCCGTTACTTACAAGTCCAGGCACACAAACAACAATACAAGAAGAAGCAGATATACTTGGAGAACATTTCCGCGATGTATCCAGTTCAGGGAATTATACAAAAGAATTTTTGCAATACGAACAGTCTGTTGCAAAACAGAAGCTGCCCACTACTGGCGCATCAAATGAACCGTACAATTCCCTCTCACACAACAAGAAATAAACAGAGTTCTTTCTACAGGGAAAAACACAGCGCCAGGTCACGACCGTATTCACTACGCCATGCTGGCTCATCTATCTCAAGCATCTGTAAACGCTCTCCTTAAATTTTTTAACTTAATCTGCGAATCTGGCATAATGCCGGAAGATTGGAAAAAGGCAATAGTAGTTCCATTTCTAAAAGCCAATAAATCCCGCACATCCGCAAGCAGCTACAGACCTATTGCCCTCACAAGCGTTTTGGCAAAACCATACGAAAGCATCATCAACATAAGACTTTCATTTATTTTAGAATCAAGAAACCTTATTGACCCCCATCAGTGTGGCTATAAAAAGGGTTGTTCAACCACTGGCCATCTTGTCCGTCTAGAACATGAAATTCGATATGCATTTTTAGACAAACAACACTGTCTTGCAGTTTTCTTTGGTTTGGAAAAAGCCTATGATACCACATGGAGATATGGAATTTTAAGAGACCTGGCTGATCTCGGCATCCGTGGTAGAATGCTAAACTGTCTAGCTGATTTTATGTCTAACAGAACATTTCAGGTACGTCTGGGCTCAGTACTATCTCATACAATTATACAGGAAAATGGTGTTCCACAAGGCTGTGTTCTCAGCACGACACTCTCTATAGTAAAAATGAACACAGTTAATAAGATCATAACGTCGTCTCTTATGCACTCTTTATAGGTAGACGATCTCCAAGTGGCTTGCCGTGCCTCAAATTTGCTAACCTGTGAGAGGCAGCTTCAAATGACAATAAATAAACGCACACAATGTGCTAACAAAAATGGTTTTCGTTTTTCCACATAGAAAACAGTTAAGGTGTGGTTCTCTCAGAAACGAGGGCTACACAGCGATCCAGTCCTAAAATTGAACGACACCATACTGCCGGTGAAACAAGACCATAAGTTTTTAGGAGTAAACTTTGACACCAAACTTAACTTCCTAACTCACATAAAAACACTGAAGATTAAAGCAAATAAAGCTTTCAAAATCCTTAAAATTCTGTCTCATAAGCACTGGGGTTCCGACCGAACGTGCCTTTTACGTGTTTACCGGTCTCTTGTGCGTAGCCTTTTAGACTACGGCTCTGTGGTTTACGGCTCAGCCAGACAGTCCTACATCCAACGACTTGATCCGTTACATAACCTTGGACTGCGACTGGCAAGTGGTGCCTACCGAACTTCACCTATTCCAAGTTGATACGTCCAGTGCAATGAACCCTCCTTCCCGCAGCGCAGAGCATTCCTCACTTTTTCCTACGTACTCAGAATTCAGTCTTCGCCACAACACATATGTTACAACATCCTCACGCAATGCAACTCATGCTTACACTACACAAATAAACCGAACACTATTAGGCCACTTGTCCTGCGGTATGGGCAATACTGTCGGGACTGTGACATCCCCCACGAAGTCCTCCAGGTAGCCAAGAAACCACAACGGTTGTCCCCGTTGTAGGATTTCACACACTTATGTGATTGGACGTTAACACATCTAAAGAAAAGAGACATCCCACACGAGCACATTATACAAGAATTCTGTGCACTTCAGGACAAATATCAAAATAACATGCAATATTACACTGATGGCTCAAAAACAAAAGATCACGTGGGTGTGGGGGCCGTAACGGAAAATTGGGAAACAAGTATTTGATTACCACAACATGCCTCTGTCTACACAGCTGAAGTATACGCAGTATGGACTGTAGTTAAAAAGGGCATCGCTGACAAACATGAAAACACAGTAATATACACTGATTCATTAAGCGCACTGAAGGCTCTACACGCGAAATCAGAATGTGAACCCCTCATAGGGGACATTCCAGACATGGTAACATTAAACAAATACGGCCGGTCAATTAGGTTTTGCTGGGCTACCAAGCCATGTCGGTATACCAGGAAATGATGCAGCGGATAGGTGTGCATCAATGGCAGTGCACAAATACATAACAAACACGGCGCTTCCATATCGGGATAGTATCACGGCTATCAGGAAGGCCTTGACGTCCAAATGGCAACAGAAATGGGACCATTGCTTAAGCAACATGCTACATCTTACTAAACCCGTAATTGGTGCGTGGAAGTCATGCGCTCACCAGCAACGGTTCTATGAGGTTATCCTGTGTCGACTTCGGATCGGACACACTCATTTAACACACAACTTTCTTCTCCGTAAAGAAAACCCACCGACTTGCGAAAAATGCAATCAACCTCTTACAGTTATACATATCTTTCTAACATGTCCACAGTTTGAAACACAGCGACAAAAGCTTTTACACAACCTATATAATTTAAATATGCCTTTACACCCTGCTCTATTACTGGCAGATGACCCACTAGTGCCATTTACGTACCTTTTCCACTTGTTAGACAACACTGGTTATTTACACGAACTATAATGCAATGCAGGTTTGCCTGCTTTAACCTTGCGTTTCCTTTTGTCTTGTGACTGGCGCAGCATGGCCTTAGTTGCCTTTGTGCCATTAAACCCCAACTAACCAACCAACCAATTTGCCAATTTGCCAAGATTATCTGCCAAGCTCATCGCAAAGCTGCGTCCACAGCAGCATGTCCAGAGAGAGAGAGCGTAACCTTTTATTTCAAATCAACAAGATTTGAGTCTGGCGTCTTTTTAGTGGACCTGGGCACCCGCCGCGGACGTGGTTCCGAGACCTCGTCTCGAAGCGGCTTCGTCGGCTCGCTGGACAGCCCAGAGTTGTGCTGTCAGGTCAGAGCTGAGCAGTGCGGTCATCCAGCGTGACTGGAGGCTGGCGGTGGAAGAGACGGAGGGGTCGGCACTGCCCGATTTGTTTGTTAGGTCCCGACACTCCCATAACATGTGATTTAGTGCGGCAACCTCGCTCGTGAGTAACGCTCGTGAACTTTAACGCTCGTGAGGTGGTTGCCTCGGTGGCTAGTAACTGCCGCCACGAAACTCTTCCTGTCCCGATAGCGGGCTGCCTCGGTGAAGACCGCCTCCTTGTCGTTAGAGTAGCTTTTGTTCATGTGTTTTGCCCTGGCTTTACGCCTCCCCGTGTGGTGTTGGGGGTGCACGTTGCGAGGCAATGGGGGCACGTATAGTTGCTGGCGTATGGTTCTTGGAATATCTACATTGACACCGTGTTGCGAGTGGTATGTGATGCCGAGATTTTCAAGTACGTGTCTGCCCGGGCGGGTCTTGGATAGGCGTTCAAGTTGGGACACTTGTTGCGCCTCCACGAGTTCTTCGAGCGTATTCTGTAGGCCTTGTTCTAAGAGCTTGGTGGTGCTAACTTGAGGCGCAAGTCCCAACGCACATTTGTACGCCTTGCGTATGAGCGCGTTGAGCTTGCTTTTTGCGCAACCGTCCAGTTGTGAAACGCTGCCGTGTGCCTTATCTGAGAAATGACGAAGGCGTATGACGCTGCCTTCGCGCATGCCCGCGTGTTTATTGGGGATGCGTCGAATGAGCTGCATCGTGCTGGTGGTCTTTGCCGTTATCTTACGAAGTGCTTCGCCATTCCCACCCTTATGCTCTATCATCTTTCCTAGTACCCGGATTTTCTATACTATCGGGATGGGTAGGCCGTTTGATGCCGTTAATTGGATCTTTTGCTTTTCCAGGGGGGCGTAGCATATAGGTGGTCGCCCCTTTCTGACTGGTCTATATAGCAGCAGTTCGGATTTTTCGGCCGAGCAGGCGAGTCCCATGCCCACGAGGTAGTTTTCTACGCATTTGATAGCCTGTTGTAAACGTTGCTCGATCGCTCCGTCGCTGCCCGTTGTCGTCCAGATCGTAATATCATCTGCGTATAGCGTGTGATGCAGTCCTTCGATTTGAAACAAGGGTCGGGCAACCCCAGAAGGACGAGGTTGAAGAGCATTGGTGAGATCACCGAGCCCTGCGGGGTGCCCGAGCTGCCGATGTTGATTTGCTCTGACTGTAGTTGTCCCACTCGCATGCGAGCGGTTCTTCCCGTGAGGAAGTCTCGGACGTAGTTGTACGTGCGCAGGCCTAGATTTAGCTTGTCTATTTGTCGCAATATGGCATCGTTTCGACGTTATCGAAGGCCCACTTCAGGTCCAGCCCGAGGATGGCTCTTGTCAAACGCCCCGGATTGTTTTAGTTGCAGAAGGGCGTCTTGCGTGGAGAGATGTCTTCTGAACGCAATCATGGTGTGTGGAAATAAGTCGTTGCCCGCGAGGTAATCCGTGAGTCTATTCAGAAACGAGTGCTCCATTAACTTGCCCACGCAGGACGTGAGGGAGATCGGGCGCAGGTTCTCCAGCTGTAATTTCTTGCCGGGTTTCGATATCAGTGTGATATTTGCTTCTTTCCATTGCCGGGGTAGCTTGCCTTGCGCCCAACACTCGTTAATGTATTTTGTTAGTTTCTCGATCGATCCGTAATCGAGATTGCGTAGTGCCCTATTGGGTATTCGATCGGGGCCAGGAGCCGACTTGGTGTTCAGCTTTACGAGGGCCACCTGGATTTAGGCAACAGAGAATTCCTCGTCTAGGATGGCGCTGCTTTCTCCTGAGTAGTCTGGATATATTTGCGGTGGCGTTGGGGATATGTAAAGGCGTTCCGCATCCCGTAGGAATTGTTCTTCCCTTCCCCCGTATGCGTGTATGATTTTGTATATGCCTTGCATGTGTGTGGTCTTGGTGTTGGCGGTATCGATCAGGTACCGCAGTATCTGCCACGTGCAACGCGTGGTGAGTTGACCATCCATCTCCGCGCATTTCTCTTCCCATTGTTGATGTTGCAGGTTAAGTGCATGCTTTTCTATTTCTTTGTTGAGCTGTGCTATCCGTTTACGCAGTCTCCCATTGTGTCTCTGTTGTTTCCATCGGTGACGCAGGTGAGTTTTGGTTTCCCACATGTGCAGCAACCGGGAGTCTATTGTCTCGAGCCCTGCTGTCGACGGGATCGTTTGCGTCATGCGTTCGATATCCCACCGCAGTTGGTTGGTCCATTGTTCTATATCTTTGATGTCTTCCATCTGTTGCTCATCACGATGTTTGCGTAGCCGATTCCAGTTGGTGATCTTCATTTGACGACCTGCATTGTGTTCCTGCGGACCGCCTTCTCCTTCTATGGAAATAATGTAGTGATCGCTCCCCAAGTCTCGCATGGTGTTTGTCAAAGTGACTTGGCCTGTGTTTCACGTGAAAGTAAGGTACGGCGTCGTGTCAGTGCTGACGCTGTTGCCCCGCCTTGTTTGTGCCGCGGGGTCGGTGACCAGCTCGAGTCCGGCATATTGCGCCGTTGCCCATAGATGGGTGCCTTTGGGGTGATCATGCTTGTAACCCCACGCCGTGTGCGCCGCGTTAAAGTCCCTCCCAATGAACAGCTGTTGCCCTTTGACGATGTCGATTGCCCGTTTGAAGAAGACACGGAAGCGGTGCTGGCGGCATCTGGGACTGCTTTACACGTTGGGTACGAAGATGCTGTTGCGCGTCTTGCGTAGTGGAATTAGTTCTACGCGGACGTTTTCAATGTCTCTAATTTTGGTGTCGTATTCGATAGCTGTGTGCGCTCGCTCGACCAGCATGGTGACGTTTGGGTTCTCCGCTTTGCTTGTTATAGACTGGTACCCGCGAGTTTTGCGGGACCATTCGTTTCTTGCAGTATGATGACGTCTGGGCGTTCGAGGATCGTTTTCAGCTATTGTCGTAAGTGTGCTCGTTTGTTTTGGTAACTTCTGCAGTTCAACCGCCATATAGTGTGTTTTGTTTCAATGGGTGTCGGGCCATGTTTATATGTTGTTACATTTGTTGCGCCTCTTCCCTATGCTATGGCACGATTATGGCGTTCGCGGCTTCTAATCTGACCGTGTGAGGTTAACGCTCTCCAAGCCTCGCCCTATGGTGCACGTGATGGACGCGATGATAGTTTCCTCTAGATTGCTTAAGCGAGCCTCGAGTGAATCTATTCGTGTGTCGCTTATTTCTGCGCTCGTGCGCTTGGTTTGTGTTGCCTCGGTAAGGGTGAGAGTGGGTCTCCGTTTAGAGTCAGGGAATTCGACCTCGTCGTCCTCTATGGTTTGCTCTTGCGTTACCTGCGTCGCCTGTGTGGGAGTGCGTCTGCGTTTAGTGTCGGGCCATACGAACTCGTCGTCCTCTATGGTTTCTTCTTGAGTTTCCTGTACGGCCTCTGCATCGGTACCGCGTTTCACGGCATGCTGAAGTTGTTGTAAGATGTCTTCTTTTGCGCGAAGCTGTATCTGCATGCGTTCTATTTGCTTTTGCAGCGCTTGTATCGCTTGTGGTAATTAGGTTATCTCCGTCTCTGTCTTAGCGAGGGTTCTGTGGGCAGCCTTCGTGGTTGGTGTCCATTTTCCCGTGGCTGCATCTGCCCAGCTCACCTCCTTCGCGGTCTCGTTGACTCTCATTGGGGTCCTTCTGGGGAGGGGGGTGGTGGCTGCGAAACCGGCGTTGCTGCTGCTGTTGCCGGGGGTCTGGAGTGCAGCTCCGGGACCGGGAGCAGCCTCGGCTGCGGGTCCTGGATCTCGAGCGGGGCTTGCCGGCGGGGGTGGTGGCTTTGGCGGCCGGCTCCGCCTTCTCGGCAGCCCTGTGTCGTTCCCATCGCCTCTTTGTCATGACGTAGGGGATCTTGTATATTGCACGGCAGTTTCGATCCGCCATCATGCGTGTTCCCCCGCACAGCTTGGAACGGGAGGAGCACTGGTGGTCTGGGATTGGGTTAAGGGCGCCACAACCACGGCACACTTTGTCCTGACGATTTGTCCTGGGATTAGGGTGCCGTTCGCTCCCTCACCGGTGCGGGAATGGGCTCCGTTCTGGGTGTTGCTTTGCGCGTTCTCGCGGTAAAACGCGGTCTTCTATCTGACGGTGCACCAACTGTTGCCCTCGAGAAGATATTCGGGTGAGATGTACTTCCCGCTCACTTGTATTCGCATCAATGCTTGGGCGAAGCGGGCGCCCGCGTGAGCGAAGGGGCTGGGCGTGTCCCCTCGGTTGGCTGGTGAAGCCTAGCGCGCGGACTACTCCAGTGAGGGTTAGCGTGGAGCCGTCAAAACCTTTGTAATTGGGAAAGAAGTCGTTTCCCCATTTTTATTGTGGTGTCAGTAGATTCTTGGGAACTTCCTGCATACGCTGGTGCTAAATTCATGGGGTTACTGACCGATAATCCCAGCAAAATTATTCTTGGAAAACGGAACCGACGTGAGATGCGTGAGTTCGCGGATAGTTTGACTTGGGACTGGGCCTGTAGTGTTGGCAACAGTGAGACGTGGTAGTCCCGTCATGGCCCGCAGCGCTTCGTGAGTAATGACCTGAATGAGAGCCCATTCTGCCTTCGTTACATGATGAAACTGGGCTCTGTAGATGACTCGTGGTTGCAGTACAGAATGGCGAAAAAGGCGAGCCACGTTTTTTTTCTATTTACAAATACTGCAGTCACAGTTTCTGAGACATAGCAGGAGTGACTACAGAATAATAACAAAAAATACAGTTACAAATACTTTCAACAAAATTCACCAGAATACAAGAAAACCTTAACAGAATACATAATTACGCAATTCTTTTTCAAAATGCTCAGTACCGAGTCTGCGCAGAGACCCATCAAGTTTATTCCATGAATCCGCCGTCCGCGGAATGTAGGAAAACGTAAAAAAATCAATATTCGACGTGAGGGGCACAATGTTCAGGAGATAAGATCATCGAGTACAGCGTGCAGAAGCTGCAACAAAAGAAATGGGCGCCAAAACCCTCAAGCCAGTGCGAACTATCTTATGAAAAAGGATAACGCCATCACAAGTACGCGCCGATGTTCGTGAGATTGCAACGTTAAAACGTGCACATGCGAAGTAGGTGAGAATTGCCGATCATAGCGACAAAAAATGAACCTGATTGCTTTTTTTGGACAGATTCTAACATAGCTAAGTCGTGCTTGAGGTGAGGTCACCATACAACCGATGTATATTCTGGTATGAGCCTGACCAAAGTTTTGTACGCAGTAAATTTGCAGTCTCTTGTTGAGTTTCTTAACGTGCGTTGGAGATACCAAAGTTTTGTACAAGCCTTATTGCAGATTATTTCAACATGCTTGCGCCATTTTAAATTTGATGTTAGAGTTACACCGAGGTACTTAAACTCCGTAACATGTATTAGACTGACCCCGTCATTAGTATAAGTAAAAGAAAGGGGCTGTTTCTTGTTTGAAAAGGTCATAGCTACAGTCTTTTTTTAAGTTAACAGACATTTCCCAGGTTTGAGTCTAGTTACAAAACAATGAAAACAACGTTATTTAGTGCAACCTGGTTATGAGCGTCAGAGATGGTGTTGTATATAACGCAGTCGTCTGCATACACTCTAAGTTTAACTTGAGTATCGCCAATGACTTCTGCTACGTCATCTATGAAAATATTGAACAAAAGCAGCCCCAGCAGCGAGCCTTGTGGGCCCCCAGATGTAATCTGTACATCTGACGACGTCGCGCGGTTAAGCGTAACAAATTGAGAACGCCACCGTAAGTAATAAGCTTTTTAATCGACCACCTACTCTCACCAAAAAATGTACGAAGTTTGACTAAAAGCTTAGCATGGCAAACCAAATCGAAGGCCTTAGAATAGTCAATAAATATGGCATCAAGCTGTCCTCGGCTGTTAAGGGAAGAAGAAATTTCATGTGTAAATTCAAGCAACTGCGTAACAGTGGAATAGCCAGCACGAATACCATGCTGCGATCGGGAAAGAATATTGTTTGCATTTAGGTATTCCACAATGCGCTTATAAATAATGTGCTCCAAGAGTTTAGAGCTGGTGGAAAGTAAATATATTGGCCTATAATTTGGTATTATTTGTTTGTTTCCTGACTTGAACACGGGCACGACGTTAGCCAATTTCCGCAGCCGGGGAACTGTTGTAGAGCCTATTGATTTTTTAAATATTATAGTCAGATAGTTTGCGCACTATTCCGAGTACCTCTTTAGGAACATATTTGGAAAGCCGTCTGGTCCTGGGCTTTTCGTTATATCAAGTATTAATATGAGGTTATGTACTCCGGAGGAGGTTACATCAAGATTTGGAAGAGAGGGCAGATTGCGGCACGCGGGAAATGGCGGATTGGTGCCATTATCGGTAGAAAAAACAGATTTGAAGAAGTTGTTGAAGGCATTGCCTTCAGATTGGGAGCAAGATTGGTAATTAAGAATAAAGGAAGAAGGTACAAAAGTTTCAGGACTAACCGATCTCCAGAACCTAGATGGATTTTTTTCATAAATGTAGCCAATGTATTACTAAAGTAAAAGCTCTTCGCCTCTTGCATTTTCGCTCTTAATTTAGACATCAACGCGTTGAATAAAGAAGCATTGCACTACACTCGGAATGACTTTGCTTACGTAGGCGCTTAATGCGACGACTGAGCTGAATTATTTCTCTACTATACCAACGGCGTCTTTGGTTCCGTTTAATACATCTTTGGGGCACGCATTCTGACAGGCATTCATGGACAATGTCACAAAATTTAAGGAGCAGCGCGTCTACATTGCAAAGTTCACCACAGGATTGGAAGTCATCAAGAGTTGAGGCTAAAGTGTCTAGAACGGAAGTATTGTCAGCTGCAGAAAAGTTCAAAATGGTTGTGAATTCAAGCGTTACAAAATCCACAAGTTGAGTTACCCCAAATGAAATAACCAGGCCAATCAGGGAAGCACAAATCGCCCTATCACGGCCAGTTGGGGTAAGTGCGCTCTAGTTGATGCATGGGAGATTGAAATCCCCAGCTTACAATAATTTGCAACCACACAAATTGTTACTGATAAGGTACTCATTGATAGCAGGAAAAATATCGTCGGAGTTTGGAGGGCGATAAACAACACCAACAACTATTACAATACCACTGCTGTATATTTTGCACCAAATAGCCTCAAATGCCAGGAAGTTCAGGTAATAAAGAAAATTTAAGGCTAGTTTTAATGAGAACTGCCACACCACCACCACGGCCAACATGTCTGTCCTTCCGAAGAAGTGCATAACCAGGAGGCAAAAGTTCGATACCAATAACGGATTCATTTAAGCAAGTCTCAGTCGAGTGTTTTAGTTGAGCGTCTTTACGGTACGCTCCGCTCCGAGCTGCCCCGCTAAGCCACAGCGGAGCGGCGGGCGATTTTCACGTTTTAGTTATACGTTTAGCGTAGCGGAGCGGACCTTTCGTAGTTGCAGCGCCCCCTGGCTAAATTCAGGGTAATGAAAGAAAATAAAAACACTTTATGATCGCTCTTATACATTAAAACGTATATATGTATATATATAACTTATTTCTCCATGAAGTACCTAGACGTGCGCTTGTAATGCGTTACCGGTCCATTTTATCCAATGGAAAATAAAGCGCCGTCTTGGGGAACGCCACGTGTTAGCCAGCGCGCTTGCTTTCTGCATCCAATCCAATCCGTTCTGACGCCAACGCTAGCCAAAGTGCTGCGCGGCACGCTCCGCTCAGGCAGCTTCTTAGCGGACCGTGTTCCTCACTCCGTTATGCGCATTCCCATGCGCATTCGCGCTTCCGCTCCGCTTAACTGCTTAGCGGAGCGTAAACACGCTCAACTAAAACACTCTAGTAAGACAGACAAGTGATGGGTTGTGGCTTTCCTCCAAACAACTGAGAGCTTCAGCTTTGTTGAGTACACTCCTCGCATTTACATTGAGGACAGTTATATTGTGATCGCAACGTCAGTTAACACGAGCCGAAGCAGTATTTGCCGAAGCTGTATTCTTGCCAGTCGCTTTTGCAGAAGCTGATTTCACGGGAGCCGAAGGCACCGAGGCTGACACCGTTGAAGGCGAACGCGCTGAAGCCTTAACAATGACATTCTTATCAGTGTCCCACATGTAACGAACACCCTCAATCGTGATATACCAATTTACCAATTTACCAGCATTCTTGCGCATATCTTGCAAATTCTGCCACAGCGCTCTACGTGCCATCCGTACCAGTGCAGAGTAGTCCTCGTTTATATATATTTTAGTTAACTTAAGTTCGTGGGCGTTGTTTAAAATAGCAACCTTTGTTCTGAAATCCAGTAATTTAACGATTACCGGCCGAGGTTTATCCTTTCTTTCAGCTCCAAGCCTGTGGCAACGCTCTGTGTAGTCGCATTTTACACTGAGTTTAACTGATACGAGTTCCAATGCACATTTAAGCAGATCATCAGCCGACTCGGATCGCTTTTCACGCAGGCCAAGAATAACAAAATTTTTTTTACGTAGCCTATTTTATTACTAATCGTTCTGACGATCTAGCTTGCCTACTAGTTTTTACTAGCTACAGAAAGCGGCTACCTGTGTAGAAAACTACAATAAAGGAAGAGGACTAGCAAGCTCGACCGAAAAATCAGAGCTCCTACGAGTATGGAGAGGAAACCAAAACCGAACGGTCCCAACCAGTGAAGAGCTGGGGGCTTGAAGACGACCTGGAAATGGCACCAATACCGAAAAACATTCATACGAATTCTAAGGATGTGACCACAGCCAAACCAACGCTCCTCACACACCCTTACGCTATTAAAGGCATCAACACACCAAGTAGCATGCATAATTGTAACATGCATAACAGACACCATGGCTTGCGAGAAAACATACTCAAGCTAGTTAGAAGTCTGGTGTTCAACCGAATGGCATACAGCCTTCCGCAACATAGCCGCATCAAGAACGAAATCCCACAGACAGATTCGATAATGCGCAAGGCGTACAAAGCTGCTAAAACACCTCAACCGAAAAGCTCCTAGCCCTGGGAGTGCAGAACACGTTCGGAGAACGGAGGGAAGCGCAACTCACGACCCAAGTGTGCAGACTACAGCAGACTGCCACAGGCGGAGCTCTCCTCCAGAGACTCGGTTACGTTGAGCAGATACGGGAAACGTCCAGGACCGAAACTATCCCCGATGAATACCGCTGCACGCTTAAAATAGCGCCAATCCCAAGGAACATCGACCCGAAACTCCAGAAAGGTCGCAGACGGGCAAGGGCCGAATATCTCCTGAAAACGTGCGCTTCCCAAAAGACAATGGTGTATGTGGACGCAGCCTTATACACAAGACAAAGAGGAAGCAAGAATGCAGTAACGACGATGGTCGACTCGACGCTACGAGAGAGAACCAGCGCTTCGCTACAAAACTAAATGGTAGCGAGGCTGAAGAAGTGGCCTTTGCTCTAGGGGCCGCGGAAGGCTGTCGGATCGGACAGTCGCTAACAATACTATCGAACTCGCAAACAGCCTGCCGCCACTACTTGCATGGCAGAATCAGTCACCGCGAACTTTGCATACCCTGCTCAGTAGACTGAAACACAACAACAGGCACAGAACCACATGAAGCGATCACACACACGCTCGTGTGGGTACCCGGACACACGGGGGTGGATGGGAACCGAAAGGCGGACAGGCTAGCCCAAGAGTACACTAATTACTGAGGGTCCAAATTCGAGAGCCTTAAGAAACCCACGCCTCTACCCCGACAGTACTCGACCGTTTTAGACAATTTCAGAGGAAGCACGAAGCGGCACACCCCCGTCGCACAACTCCCTTAACAGGGAAGAAGCTGCCGCATGGAGACAACTACAAACAGGGTTGTACTCTAACCTCAATGTACTAAGTAAAATGCACCCCACGTTATATAAGGACAAATATCCATGTTGAAATGAGGAACCGAAATTATATCACATAAGTTGGGAATGTCAACAAACGGATGTAATCTCAATCATATCAGACCAATGTGCGGAGCAATGGGAGGAACTCCTTTCCAGTGACCACTGCGAAGACCAGCTAGGTATAGCGCGGCGTGCACGATGGACAGCAGAGGCCAGTGGAGTCCTGGTCTGAAGGCAGTCTACCATTGCGATATAGGACGAACGAAGCAGCTGGGGAAGACCTCCGGCGAAGACACAAGGAGGAAGACTCCCTTGAAGAATCCGCCCCAGTGGTAGAAAAACACAATTACTTGAGCTCAGTAACGTTTTCACTCACTCACTTGCAATCCAATGTATCAATTGTATCGTTTCTGCGGCCTGTTGCTTTGCATTCTTTACCGATGGTCCCCCAAATCTGGAGGAATCCATTTCAAGGCCAAGTACACAGAGAGTCCACCAGACAGACGAATAGAGAAGGCGCGAGTGCGCAGAAGGCTTCGATGAATGTGCAGACACGGCTAGGGAACTGAAGCCAATGGAGAATCCCAACAATTGCTTCGTGACTCACATGGCAATACGTTGTACGAATGTCCATTGCCAAAATGGCGCGATTTCTTCGGGAGCGGCTTCCGATTGGAACCATAGAAGAAAGGTACGCACGGTCATCCTCTGCACCTACTTGAGCACGGAACCCGATTTGGCAGGATGATACAAGGAGTATCGCTCGAGCCGCCATGTAATACGTGTCGCGAGCGGGCGCTCCATCAGCTTGTCTAACGCTGAGGTTAGCGCTATTGAGCGCACATTAGCAATATTGTCTTGGGGCTTTCCGGGTTTGAGAATGGAGACCATTTCTACATGCCGCCAAGAATAGGGAATGACTTCTTTAGCCAAGTCTTCGTTTATAAGCCCCAGTAGCACATAGAGAACTCTGCTGTCCTTGTTTTTAAAAAGTTCATACGGTACGCCATCCGGTCCTAGTGCCTTGCATGGCTTCGACAGTTCTATTGCCGCTAAAAATTCCGCCATACGAAAGACAGCTTGTATACCCTCAATGTCAGATAGCATAGGCGGCGTGCCAGCGTCCGCGGGAAGGCAGTTTGGAACAACAAAAGTAGGCGGTACTCTGTATAAAGCAGGAAAAAAAGGTGTGGATGATAGTTTCCGCGAATACTGCTGGTGTATGACCCGCTGCTAACAGCGCGCAGGCTGCGGATTCTGGAGCGCGCCGACTGCGTTCCATTAGTTGGAAAGTGCGCGAAATAGAGCCATTGGACGACGAACGACCGAGAGAAGAGCGCTAGTCTATCCAGCGGCCAGCCTCTAAGCGGTGTTCATGGCGCCAAGCTACTGTAATAAGGCGTTGGGCCTCAAACGGAAAAGCATTTGTTACAGCATGACATTCTGATGCAAGTTCTTCTTTCCGGCACGACGCCCAACGACGCAAGTGTTCCAAATCGTTTGGAGAGAAGAAAGAAAAACTGCAGGAAGCGGCGACTTGCGTGGAAAACTACACCAGAGAAAGGGGACTGCGATGCTCCACGGAGAAGCCGGAGCTCCTCAGGGTCGGCAAGCACCCAACGCAAGCGACACTGGAGGTGACCCTCGAGGGACACAACATCCCGGAGAAGAACATGATTAGGATCCTGGGCATGTGGCTACAAGGCAGCCGGATGTGCAGCCACACCATTAGCCTGCTGAGCAAGGCGGCGGAACAGGTGGACCGCATGATCAATAGGGTCTCCCAAAAAGAGGTACGGAGTGAAAGAAGAAGACACTCTCAAGCTAGTCAACAGCCTAATTGTCAGCCGAGTCACGTACTGCCGGCCGTACCACGTGACGACCAAGGCAGAAAGAGAGCAGGCAGACACCATCCTCAGGAAGGCGTACAAGACGGCTCTGCATCTACCCAGAAACACGTCGAAGGAGAAGTTGCTGCAGCTGGGCATCAGCAACACCTTCAGCGAGCTCGCCGAGGCTCTGCTGGTTACGCAAACCGCGAGACTCAGGCACCCCTACGGGACGAGCGCTCCTGAGGAGGTTGGGTCGGGATACGAGCGGACTGACAGACAGATACGCGGACGTACCGGACCACCTCAGAAAAACCATTAATGTGGGACCACCGCCAAAAAATATAGATCCCAACCTACACGAAAACAGGCGAAAAGCTAGGGCCGAATACATTGAGAGGACACTAGCCCAGCTAGACAATACAGTGTACACGGACGCCGCCGTATATCCACTCGGAAGAGAACGCGTGGCCGCGACGGTAGTGGTAAACATGGAAGGAAACACGATAACGTATGCCACGGCAAAGGTCGCTGGCACAGCGGAGGACGAGGAGATTGCCGTAGCGTTGGCGGCAGCGGAAGGTTACAGAACAGGCCGATCTCTCAACATACTCACGGACTCAAAAGAGGTGTGCGGGAACTACACGAGGGGCAGAATCAGCAAAACTGCCCTCAGAATACTCAGCGGAGCCACCTCCGCCGAGAAGGAAAAGCCCAGGCACAACCTAATCTGGATCCCGGGTCACGTAGGCATAGGGGGGAACGAAAGGGCAGACAGCCTAGCTCGAGGCGAAGCGTTCCGAGCAGGGCGGTCAAATGCCCCGGAGACCCACCTACAGGCTTGCGAGGGGGGATACGCAGAGACCCTGAACTTACATAGTGAAACTAGAATTAGATATCCGCAAGCACACAAAGCCCTCACAAAGGAGTAAGCGAGCAGCTGGCGAAGACTATAAACAAACTCCTTCCCCAACTTACACGTGCTCAATAAGATGTTTCCGACACCATACAGGGCCACCTGCCCTTGTTGCGGTGCCACACCTACACTCTACCACATCACCTGGGAGTGCGAACGCGACAAAGCATTCCACAAACACGAACATCCGAGTGCGGAGCAATGGGAGAGTCGGCTCACCAGCAGCGAGCTCACGGCCCAAAGAGCCCTAGTGCAGCACGCGAGTGCTGCAGCACGACTTAGTGGAGCCTTGGAATAGGGGCCCACCCTTGCTGAAGAGAAGTTTCAAGTCGCCAGCGCCAAGAAGATGAAGGCGACTGAGACCTCGTAACCGCGAAACTCTCGAAAGACTAAATAAACGTTTTCACTCACTCACTCACTCACTCATTCACTCACTCCAAATCTGGAACGGTTCGCAATTAATCAATTCATGACGTATGTGTTGCCTCAACTACTGCCGCACTAATATAATGGGACGGGTCGCGCATGCAGCTGGATACAGTGCTTTCTGATACCGCCCTGTATTTATCCCAGTCCACCACTCGACATAGTAGGCGCAGGAGGAATGTTCCACCTGAAGATAAGCCAAGGTGAATCGGATAATGGTCGCTACCTCAGCAGCCGGGTTCACAAGTCTACGAGATGGTCCTCATTCCTAGCCGCATATTTCGGTGAGCGTGGTAGCACGCGAGGGTGGTCATGCCCACGGGTAGGCACTGACACATTATTAAGCAGCGTGACTTAAACTCTCCTGTTACCATAATAGGGCAACCATGACGTTTCTGTCGTAGGTGCGCCAACCTGCCGAGATACAACCGAGCCACACGACTACTGTAGGGGCCGGCATAGTATGAAAGGATGATAGGGTCTGTGCGTTGAAGACGAAGCAATGCGGCCCTGACTTCTTGCCATAAAGTACACCACCGTGAAAGGCCAACACGGGTCTGATGAAGAGTGGATCTTACATAAGCTGCAGCCTTTCCGGGAGGGACATCATGCGCAGCACTCCTACGGTCCAACATTGCAGGAGACGAGCATGCCACAGATCGTGAAATGGGTGGCAAGCAGCTGGATTCTTGAAGTAGTGAAGTCCAAACACATAGCTTCGCATACCTGAGATGCTGGCGCAGCTCTCCGACCTTGCCAGCGTGCCGCGGCAGTTCCACGGTACCATGCCTTTTTGCAAAATTCAAATCGTAGCAGCTATCACATGTTAAGGTTGGCGAGTAGAACCAAGAAGAGATGCTGGAGCTGTTACGTAGCGAAGCGCAGGAGTTCTCAGGGCGAGAGATGTTTCGACATAGATGTCGGGTTAGCCATATGAGCGGGAATTGACGTCAAAAACGAATGCGACAACTGCGCTCCGTCATGACGACGCCAGAGCACTCTACGGCGTTCTTTGAGACGCTGGATTTCCTTTCCAAGGGTGGCTACGCGAGCGTCGATCTCGATTTTCGTTCCCTAAGAGGTGCAGCATGTATTCTATGCGAACAGGTCATGAGAACATGAACATCTAGGTCATGCGAACATGAAGAAATGATGATGGATTCGACGGCGTATAGAGCGTCCGCAATGACAACGCGAGCTGTGCAGAAAACGCGCGCGCCTGTGTTTAGGAGTCTACACAGAGGCAGATCGGCTCCGCCGATTTTCGGCAGGAGCCGCGGATAATCTCATCTGAGCCCATCCACGCTACGACCATTGGACACCGAACGTCATCCGGCATCCCTGGATACGATTTCCAACGAGGTGGGCCCATTTAAAGCTTTTCCTGAGTGTTTCATCGGTCGGCCACGCCGGCGGGTCGGCTAAGCCTAACGGCAGAGCCACCGCCCGGCGCGACGGGGCAACCGTTTCGCGCCACCACAAGATGTCTCAGCAAGCCACATACCGAGGATATGACCCAGACTCGATGAACTGGGCCACCATACAACCCAGCGGCAATACAGAGCAGCCGCTTTCAACCTTGAAGAGCCCCGCTCTCGTTGCCGCGATCGCTCGACGAACGCAGGGCTCGACGAACGCGGCGGCCATGGATGCGGCCTCCTCGGACGCTCCCGCTGCCGGCGTTCGCCCCTGCAAGCCACCAACGCCCGCCTCGCGCGTTTCGGACGGTAAATCTCGACCGCCGGTGACCTGGAGACCGGCTCCAATGCCCAAGCCAGCCCCGGAGGATTTCGTGGTTGTTGTGAAGCCGCGAATACGGGTGTCTCTGCACGAGAAATTACATGAAACCGGATACGGCAGAGCGTTCATCGCTTACCTGGGCGCGGAATGCGCACAAGTCATCACGGTTCTCCCAATTAAGGAGCAGAACATTATACTGGTTTACACTGCAAAGCCCGAGATCGCTGACCGCATCATCGGAGATTTCGAGCTCGACTCTCCCACTGAAAAAATCCCCCTACTCGGACATCTCCGGCAAGACGGCGGCAACATCTGTTATGGTGTGGTCACGGTGCGCAACACGGATACCGATGAAATCTTGTGTTCTAGTCTCCAGTGGCGCTCCGGAGAAATCCTGGAGGCCCGGAAATTCGGAGCATCAAATAAGGCAAGAGTAACTTTTGCTGGCAAGAACAAACCACGCTACATTCACTACGAGGCTACGCTTATACAAGTCCGCCCGTATCGGCGCACGATCCCTGCCTGCTCCCAGTGTGGCATGGTCGGCCACCGTACTGACGTCTGTCCCGGCCCCAGGCCGGACAAGTGCGGGCTGTGTGGAACTGCGGCCCATCTCATAGACGGAGAACGCGAACCGCACGAATGCGTCCCTCGGTGTACCTTGTGTGGAGGAGCCCATGCCACGGGGACTCGATCCTGCACTGCTAAATATCGCCCACTGCAACACCAGCGCTCGGAAAAGGGTCACCGTCCCAAACCCAAGCGCGGCCGTCGTAAGCGTGGGAAACGGCGACCAAAGCAACCCGTGCACCAGAGAGACGACTCTGACCACCCAAAACAAAGGGCGCCCCCGGCCGGTCCTATTGACCAGGGAAAGAAGGACGCGCCCCTCCTGCCACAGCCGCAGGCAGGGAAACAAGCCACCGGAGCGAGACCGGAGATGCAAAGAGCCTGGGTCAACGCGGTCAAACAGGGAACAAAGGTGAGCAGCGAGGGTGGGGTGGCCCCCTCACGTCATCCCTTTTCCTCTCCCCATTCCCCCCGCACGCCGGAGCAAATCGAAATCATTGCTCTTAAAGAGCAAATAGCTAACCTACAAAAACGGCTAGCTCTTGCAGAAGAGCGTCAGAAATCTCCCCCACCGCCCGTCCCTCTGTCAGTAGAGGCGATGGATAGCGATACCTCCCCTCCCGCGTCCCCTGACCACGGACACTCGGTGATAGAGGCGAGGTTCAACGCGTTTGAGGCGCAAATGAACGCTAGACTTCAGGCATTCGAAAAGCAATTCACAGCCGCTCTCGACGCAGCGCTCGGCAAAATCTCATGCCTTATAGCGGCACATACCTCAAAATCTACTCCTGCTACCCGACGGAGAAGCACAGTCAAGCGCCTTGTCGGTCAAAATATTAAGGAGAGCAGAACCAAAATTCCGCACGAGGAGGAGGATCTTCCTCAGGCAGAACCAATTCCGTCGGTTATACTGTCTACCGGGGCCCCCGGCTCAGAACAGGCCCCGCACCAGACCATTTTCAATTCCAGTACTCAACATGGCGGGACACCCTAAATCCCTCCGAGTGTCACAACGCAACTCGAATACTGCTGAAATTCTGCAGTGGAATTGTCGAGGCTTCAAGGCGCGCACCAAGCGAGCTGACCTTAGACTCTTCATTACAACCCTCCCTCAACTTCCTGCTGTAGTAGCCCTCCAAGAGCCGGGAGAGGGCGTCACTTTCACGAACTACATAAGCTATCAGCAGGACGCACAGAGCTGTATCTGTGTCCATAAAAATTATACGGCCTCTCCGGTGGACCTGGACCGTAATGTAGCTTTTTCGTATGCGATGGTCACCCTTCTTCCGCTTCAAAAACACAATCCCCCGCTTCACATTCTAAATGTCTATAGCTCACCAAAACTACCAAACGTCACTTTTGCTGATATCTTCAGCAGGGCACTAAGAGTGGCAAATAGGGAACCCCTCATAATTGTTGGGGACTTCAACGCCCCCAGTCGATTATGGGGCTACCACCGCGAAGAGAAATGCGGACGCAAGCTGGCGGAGCTTGCGTCTACGTTGGGCCTCACTCTTCACACGGACCCTGCCAAACCCACTCGGATTGGGAACTCCGTGACTCGGGATACCTGCCCGGACCTAACATTTACTAAAAACATAAGATACGCAGATTGGCACAATACCGAGGAAACCCTCGGTAGCGACCACTGCATTCTCACGACCACAATTCGCACTTCACCCCTCACTCGTCCTCACCACAAGGCAACCCTTCCAGACTGGCCAAAATTTCGTTCCAACTACAACAACCCACAACCTATAGTGGAACAGGGGTACACCACCTGGTCACAACAGCTAATCACGCAACTCACAGACACTGAACAGCACGTTCAGCTCTCCGAGGCAAATCCGGCGGTGGACAACCACCTCCTTCACCTCTGGGAGGCCCGGCACAGCCTTGTCCGCCGATGGCGCCGGCAAAAACACAACCGTAAACTCAAAATTCGCATCGCCGAACTCACCCAGGAGGCGGCAGAGTACGCGGCCCAGCTCGCCGACTCCAACTGGGTAGACCGATGCAATACGGCCGCTCGACAAATGTCGAACCGGATTACATGGCGTCTTTTCCGTGCCCTAATTGATCCAACGAAAACCCGGACAGAAACCCATAAACACCTCCAGCGAGCGATCCACAACTTTAACGGAGACACAGCCGCACTGGCTATCTCCCTCAGAGAGAAATATCTCTCCACACACCAGGATGCCCGAGGTCACGCGTACTCATATGCAGGCTCTGAGAACGCTGAGCTGGATCGACCGTTCCAGCTTCATGACCTCAAAGCGGCACTTGCCAAAATGAAACGAGGAACAGCTCCGGGCAGGGACAAGGTAACGGTAAAGCTTCTAGCCAACCTCCCCGACCCAGCCTATGAGCAGCTCCTCACTTACTTTAATGCAATCTGGCAAGGTGACACCCCTCTTCCCATTGACTGGAAAACGGCGTTGGTCACCTTCATCCCTAAACCAGGAAAAGCCATAAACACAGACAATCTCCGGCCCATCTCCCTCACCTCTTGTGTGGGAAAGCTGATGGAGTCTATGGTACGGGATAGATTGTCCACCCATCTAGAGACCCAACACATCTTTGCAGACACCATGTACGGCTTCCGCCCACACAGGTCCGCGCAGGATGTCTTACTACAACTTCATACGGAGATTCTCGAGCCAGTCGAACACCCTAGTGACCGTAAGGTCGTCCTTGCGCTAGACCTAAAGGGTGCCTTCGATAACGTCACGCACGAAATCATCCTAACCCACTTATCCCAGGTAGACTGTGGATTTAACACCTTCAACTACATTAAACAATTCTTCACAGACCGCCAAACCTTTATCCGGATACAAGACACGGAACATGGCCCGTACCAGCTCGGTACGCGAGGTACCCCGCAGGGAGCGGTACTCTCACCACTCCTTTTCAATCTGGCCATGATGAAGCTCCCTGCCCTACTGGGTGAGGTCCCAGGCGTGCAGCATGCTCTGTACGCCGATGACATCACATTGTGGGCTACTCACGGATCCGTTGGAGCAATCGAGGCCAACCTGCAGCATGCGGCGGCTATTGTGGACGAATATGCCCGCCGATGCGGCCTGGAATGCTCCCCGACCAAATCGGAATTTGTGCACTTACGACCCAACCCGAAGTGCACCACTAAACTCAACCTATCCCTATGTACAGGCCCCATCCCGGAACGTGACGAGATCCGAGTTTTGGGCCTTTGCATACATAGGAACCGCAAAATTGATACCACTCTTCAAAAGCTCCGTAAGGTGGGGGACCAAGTGGGTCGTATGATCCGCAGGGTGTCCAATAAAAAGGGGGGCTTGCGATGCAAAGACGCTTTGCGGCTAGCGAACGCATTCGTAACCAGCCGAATACTCTACTCGGCGCCCTATCTCCACCTACGCAAATGCGATGAAAACGCCCTTGAGGTGATTTTACGCAAAATCTATAAGAGAGCCCTCGATCTTCCCATAACTACGTCCAACAAACGTCTCCTCGAATTGGGGATGACGAATAGTTTTGGGGAACTACGCGAGGCTCATCTTAACAATCAATTCTTGCGGTTGAGCAAAACACCAGCGGGAAGCCGCCTCTTGTCCCGCTTGCACATCCGATATATAACTCACACGGAACCCAGAGTCTCACTGCCAGACGCATGGCGTCTCACCTTAAAGGTGAACCCTCTCCCTTACAACGTGACACGAGATACTCACGAGGGCCGCCGCCAAGCGCGCGCTACAAGGATCACCAGAACCTATGGAGATCGCCCGGGAGTATTCTATGCGGACGCTGCCGGCCCTCACCACGGGGGTTGGTTTACGGCGGCAGTCGTCCATCAAAACACACCCGTTAATGGTCTCACTTTCCGGGCCCCCAATATTACTTACGCGGAGGAGGTGGCCATCGCACTTGCTGCCGCAGATCCAGCGTCTCGGGTCATCATCACTGATTCGAGGGGTGCTTGCCGCAATATAGAACAAGGCCAAATTCCATATCGGGCCTTCCAAATCCTTACGAAATGTGAGAACCAGGGATTCCAACCCCGGCGCTCCATTATTTGGGCCCCAGCTCATCAGGGAATAGAGGGGAACGAAGTAGCCGACGCTACAGCCCGCGCGCTTCATTTCCGGGCGTCGCCTCTATCACCCGTCGACGAGGTCCCTGAATTCAAACCGGCAATCACCTTTAAAGAAATCGTACAGCTGTATCAGCTTAATCACGGCCGATACTTCCCCCCTTGCAAAGGCCTCAATAAGACGGAGGAGCGCTGGCTTCTCCGTCTCTACACAAATACCGTACTGTGCCCGGCGGTGCTGAAACACTTCAACCCGGCATTTTCGGGCGAGTGCCCGCACTGTGGGGAGGTGTTTGCGGACACATACCACATGGTGTGGGCATGCCCCTCTAACCCTGCTTTCCCCCCAAACCCCCACCCTACCCGAGAGGACTGGGAGGCCACCCTGCTCGGCTGCTCAACCCTCCAGGAACAACGTGCCCTGGTGGCCCGAGCCAAAGCCGCTGCAGAAGCCACGGGGGTCCCGGACTAGGGACCGCCCCCTAGACTTTGTAAGGGATGGGCCCTTAGGACTCAGCTCGCGGCTCTCTTGTAAATAGAAATAAAGTTTGTAACCAACCAACCAACCTGTGCACGCCGCTGTGGGGTGAATACGCTGGGTGCTGGCTGTATGGAGGGATAGTCCAGCGAGTGGCGTCGTCACTATTCGAAGCAAACGGCTAAGTTGCGAGGTGATAACGGATACGGCGGATCCCGTGTCCACAAGCGCAGATGCGTGAACACTGTACATAAACACGTCTATCACATTCGATGGGCTTCGTTGAGGGCTTTCAGATTTCGTTAGCATCGCAGCCCGTGCCTCTTGGACTGCGACGGCTACTTTTCGACCTCGTGAGCGAAGGGACGAGTCCACATCGGCGATGGTGAGTAACCACCTGGAGAACGCAAGCGACGAGTGACAGATCTCGGGCGTACTGACGTTGATGAGTCAGAAGGCTGGTCATCACATGCACACGGAGAACCGAAGGACGACATGTCGGGTATGATGCGGCGCGCGATTGCGAAAGCGTGCCACGTGACCGGCGTAGCAGCACCCAAAGCACATGGGACGATTGTCCGAAGTGCTCCACCTATTCACTGTGGCAGGTCCCCTCCATGGCACAGATTCGTTGTACAGGGCGACTGGTAGAATGTTTGCGCTGTGGACTGGTGTCGTGGTTTATGCACGACGTCGGCGCAGCTGAGATGCGAACACTGCGAAAGTGGTTGGAGCCAGGCGACGGCATCAGCGTAGCTGAGTGGTGCAGGCGCATGGATGTGCGGGGGCCGGGGGCCGTATGAGGAAAACATAGCCCCAGGGCGCCGGGGGGTCAGAGCTGCGCGGCAAAAGGCTCTCGCCACAGGCGACTTCTGCTATCATGGCGGCCCCCAGGGCCGCAGCCTCCTACGTTACCTCCGAGATTTGAGTTTGCTTAGGCTGCGACGCCGGGCTGCCGCCGCGGTGAATGCGATGCAGCATTGGGCACTGATGCCCATTCGGTAATAGGAGCACGCATCACTTGCATTGTGGTGTATCCGAGGTACGTGAAGCAATTTGAAGTGCTTCAAGAAACGCATGTGCAACGTTCCGCAAGGGTTGTGCGCACGCATTTCACAACGCCACGCCTCACTGCAGAAGGACGTGTAACTCCATTTTGAACGACGCTGAAAAAGCATTCATGCGGAATGTGGACACGCTGCTCATCAAAAAGGAAGATGGCGGTGGCATGATCATGGAGCCAAGAATTAGACGATTCCTTAGTGCGAGCTTCTTTAACAGGTCCGGTGATATCCATGCTGCCGGCAACTGTGCACATCGCTGCAGCCAGATGTTTGCAGTTTTCTTTGACCGAAGACAAAAAAGGTCTGTCGTTAGCAAAACATACAGATTTCGTGCTTCTAAATAATTCTTGCAACCAACAATGGTGTCCTAACCGGCAATTCGAAGTGTCATTTTCAAAGCTGCGTTGCCGCATTACAACACCTGATTTTTACCTGCACATATGTGGTCAGGTGTTATCCCCTTTATGCTACCTCTGCAATTAGTCGGAATCCATCGATCTCTTTTTTATTATCGTGTCGGCGGTTTTCTACTCATCACAAACTAAGTCTACAATTTCCGCTTCCAAATCTAAGACTGCCTTTAAGCAGTACTGTGAACTGTCTCTTGTAGCAATGGTAATAGGATGCAGCCGAAGAAAAGCTGGCCAAGCAATTTTTAATTTCTAATAAGACTTCCTTATTGACATTTCGTAGTTTCCATACTTGATTTACTTCTATTTGATTTTGGAAAAATGAAAAAGTAGCAACACAAATTCACAGTTAAAGTATTAATAATATTAATAGTCAAAATTTTACTTGCTCATGTTTAAGTATATACTTTCTTTATGTATTTCAGTGATAAGTTATTGTTACTAATCATATAAAGGCCAGGCTGACTATAGTATTAAACATTACTTTATCTCATCTATTATTAGTTTATTTCTCATTTTGGATTATTCATTTGTTTTTATTCGTTTGTGGTATTTATTTATTAACTAATTTATTTTATTTTCCGATCATATTGTCATGGTACCACGAGGAGGACAAAGACGACCATCACCAACAGGACGAAGGAGACAACGTAGTGGGGAGAAGCCAACGTTCGGCCGTACTGGTTGTACCGGCCATATCTTCTGCACAGTAAACACAGTCCTATTTAACCTTATATCACAGCCGGTTTCATTCTTGGTGGAGGTGCGGGGTATCGCACAAGACGGAACTCGGCAGCGGGCTTGTCCTGGGCCGTTGTATCATGCTGACAGATGACCATACCGCTGGGTAAAGCACGGCATCAGCACCCGGCTCACCCAGGCCGTCAGCATCCGCCACACCGCGACCGTCAGTCGCTTTGACCCAGTCGTGTGACGCCGGCAGCTTCTCTGGTAACGGCACCGACGAAGTCGACACCGAAGAATGGCTTGGCATATACGAACGAGTCGTTGCGCGCAAGTGATGGGGCCCGACAGTGATGCTCATAAATGTTCTCTTCTACCTCCAGGGACCAGCACGTACCTGGTACCTGGTATGACACACACGAAGAAGAGATGACCAGCTGGGAAGTATGCAAGCAAAAACTTCGCGACTTCTTCGGCAAGCTCGCTGGTCGCAAGTGCGCCGCTGCGAAAGACCTATCCTGTCGGGCTCAGACAGCGACCGAGACGTGCGTTACGTGCACCCTTGATGCCCTAGCTCATTGCGGCCGCGTCGATGCCAGTATTATGAGCAGTAAACAGCGCTAAATAACAAGACAAGGAGAGGGACACAGACAACGGCGCTGACTAACACCCAAGTGGCTTTATTCTTTCAGTCAGCATATATATACTTCGCCGGTATCTCAAAGCACAGAATCAACAGAATTCAGCATGCGCAAAGGCAAAACTTGCAATTAATGTGACAGGAAGGGAATCTCTTTCGCAAGAAGAGAAATAGAGCGAAGTCTTACACATGCTCCGCCTCTAATATGAACATCAGCGGCGTAGCCCGCTCGTCAACGTTAAAATAGCAGTCAACGCTGCTGCAACTAGAGAGACTTCTTGATGTGGCTTCGTTCTCACTTACAGCTCGATGTTATATTACCGCAATATTGCGCCACAGTTGTTTGTATTGGATCAGTATTGAAAGAAACAAGTTTTAATCCTTAGAAGCAAACACGATGTGGTATACTGGTGCTAATACGTTGTTTTGGATCATTCTTACGCTTGTTGTTCGGGGTCTTTATTGCAACCCATCGCGACGAACCTCTGGTGCCTGCTCGCGCGCCGCGAAGCATAGATGGAACGCGCTGAGGGATAACGTTTTTTGATCGAACTTCTTGCGTGGCTCGCACAGCGTTGACTGTTATGTGCACAACGAAGTATAATGGCGATTACGCACGTGCACTGCCCTCCGGCTTCTTCGGTCGCGCCATTCGCTGCATACGATTCAGTGCTGGTTCACAGCACCACTTCTGCAAAAGTGCCGCTACTGCCACCACGGTGCAAATTCAGTTCCGTGGTGCAGGCCCAACGCGTGAGCAGCGCCACGTCTAATAGGTGCGGCAGTTTTCAATCGAGCGTGTGCAGGAGCAGGCTTTGTCGTCTGCACGCCGCCATGAGCGAGTGCTTACGGTTGTTGCAGTTGTCGCTTGGTTTTTCGTGCAGTCGTTTTCGTATATTATACGAGACTTCAGTTAGATATGGACTCCACCGTGGACGACTGTGAAGAATTACTTTTTATGGTGTTATTGACTCTTCCGATGATGAAGATGACGAAACAGACGCCGTGCTGGCATTCGCCGCAACTCATTTGCTTCGGACAGACCGGAATCGAATTCCACAGTACTACGTGGACGTAGTTGCATGGTATTTCAACTTGGAGTTTACGAGGCTGTTCCGACCATCACGAGAGATGTTTGTAGAACCGTCGGTGCGTTTTAAGTCCTCTCCGCATTTCCCAACGCCTCGAGGAGGGCGGCCACAAATTCCCGGCGAGAAGACGTGCCTTATCATTTTAAGTTACCTGGGCACACAAAACAGCATGTACCGAATTGCCGACACGTTCTATGTGTCAAGGTCGTCGGTGTGCCTGTGCGTGAAAAGCGTATTGGACTTCCTGTTCGATATCAGCGCAGATGTGATAGCGTGACCAACGCAGCAAGGACGACAAAAAATCAAAGCAGGCTTTGTGGCCATAAGCAAAGGCAAGGGCCCAAGAAATACCATAGGGTGCATCGACGGTAGCCACGTAGAGATCAAGAGACTAAGTGAATCGGCGGTGTCTTATTATAACAGAAAATGTACCCGTCCCTCATAATCCAGGGCATCTGCGATACCGACAGCCACTTTCTTAACGTGTTCGTCGGATTTCTCGGATCGGCACATGACGTTCGTGTGCTAAGGGAGAGCGCCTTCTTCAGTTACGCGACCAGAAGTGCGATGCCGACTACATCTTAGGAGATTCGGCCTATTCGCTTCTGCCTTGGCTGACGGCACCATATAAAATTGGCTGAAGGCTTAGCTTGGTTAAGCCTGGAAGATTGCGAAAGCAATACCCTTGGCTGCGCCTTGGTTCGGCTGGTGGTGTGGACATGGTTGCCCCTTGTTAAACTTATGGCTATACATCATCCGACATAACGCAAGGCAACGCCCCGACTACTGCGAGGAGCCGAGCTGTAGCCCCAGTTATCCTCGTAGCGTGACGTCACACCAGCGAGCGCCCTCTCTCGGTAGCGACGCAGCAGCGGCGCGCAAGGCTTCGCCTCCACCATCGATGCCGCGAGCTGGGACCCCGTCTCTCGGTCTGGCGTGACGTCACACGGTCACGTGACGCGCAGCTGTGTAAAGAGGCGCCACCACCACTGATGGGCCGAAAGTGGGAGCAGTATTGCTTTCGCAATAAAGGACAACGGAGGGACGTTTCCCAGAAGCAAAGAAGAATTCAACAGAAAGCACAGCCAGCCGCCATTCTTGCTCAGTGGCTATGGTGTTAGGCTGCTAAGCACGAGGGCGCGGGATCGACTCCCGGCCACGGCGGCCGAATTTCGATGGGGGCAAAATGCGAAAACACCCGTGTATTTAGATTTAGGTGCAGGTTAAAGAACCCCAGGTGGTCGAAATTTCTGGAGTCCCCCACTACGGTGTGCCTCATAATCAGAAAGTGGTTTTGGCACGTAAAACCCCATAATTTAGAAAGCAAAGCCAGCACCGCGTCGCTATTGACCATGCCTTTGGTCTCCTGAAGCAGATATTCCGTAGGCTGTACTTCATTGGCGTCGATACCATTGACAGGGCGTGCCTGATTATTCTGGGGCATGTGTACACCTAAATATGTGCTGCAACAAGCGGGAGATTCTCAGTGACCCTAGTGACCGTTCCAGAGATGACGACATGGAGGAGTCAGAGGACACCAGTGCAGTTGAGAGCACTGAAGCTGTCCGTGCAGCATGTAAGCAACGGGTGAACGCCATAGCTGAAAATTAGAGCTGAATTGTGCCCTGTGTAGTGTCACAATTGTTCCTGGGTAAAATACACTTGTGTGTGTTCTACACCATGACAGGATTCCATATGAGAGGCAGAAGAAATGGATTCACACGATGCTGTGCTTTTCTGTTATTCTCACTCTCAAGTCGCTGTTGTGGCACATAACTCCCTTCTGGTTTCTTGCTGGTTGGAAATATGTACAGTAGTTTAAGCAAACTTCACGCGCAACAGATGCAGTCTACTATTCATTGTTTGCGTTGTAAGCTGAAACAAATCTTTCCATAAGCTTCCTCTTGACTTCGTGTCGGGCAGCCCTCTTCCCTTCTGGTGCATCTGACTCCTCCAGGAACAATGTGATAAGTGGCCCGTCACTTCTCCTTTTGGGAGCCTGGCTTGAAGTGCTGGGTATTGCGTCAGGCTCAGCTTCGGGCTCAGCTTCAGGCTCAGTCTCTTCTTCTTGTGGCTGTCTGTAAAACAGCGAACAATATGGTGGTGTCGTACTTCATAAGGCTTCATAGAAATAATGTCAATTTGTCCTTAGAAGTGCATTAACATCCCTGCAAAATTAATGATTACAATGAAGACATCAAATAAAACAACGGACGAAGGAAGGAGACACGAGACAACCACGTATGCGCACCAACATCTGAGTGTTTTATTTCTTGAAACAGGAATAAATAGCTGCTGTCAAGGTTCGAAGCGACAAGAAGAAATAGAGCCATCATCTGCATCGCACATGGAAACCACAATACAGAACCACTAAGTGCCGCTCTCAAGCAATCATGCATAACAAATTTGCCTACCAGCACGTGTTCAGTGATTCCTGCAAAACTGTGCGATTGATATTGCTATCTCACAGATATCATGCCAAAGTTCACAATTGATACCAGTGTTCTCTTCGCAATATTGCTAGACTGTCAATGTGAACGATTTCACATATGATCATAACAATAATGTGAACCTTTACCATCTCATCCAGCTATTGGCATTTCTGTGATAAAGTTAAGGCCACATATTTCTAAAAGCATTGTCGGGCTGTTTGCCTTTTGCAAGAGGCCACTTGCACTAGTATTGTGGAGTCAAAGGTTAAAACTTGTGTCTCTTCGAAACCCGGTCGAGCAATCCTCAGACCTGGGGCATAGAGCGCTGTTGGGCGCATGTGGTGCTCCCGTTCTAGCACCTCTGCAAGTTCCCTAGAGTTAAACATAACAAGACTTGTAAGACACCAGCCCCTAAATACAAGAAGCTGCTAAGTCCGTTACGGTAGTTGGCGTATAGTGCAGTTTTTCAATATTTGTATAGCAGAAGTCTTGCTGCAAAGGGGTCAAGAAGTGACGCCAAGTCCGTGCAAACATACACCACCTAAGTCGTGGAATCTCGGTTCCTTTAGGAGTGAATCAGCGTGAAAAGCCAACAAACAGCATTAGATTCAAAATGTTGGTTATTTTATCAAGGTTATAATTTTTTTATGTTTAAGGGCTGTAAAATGATTATGAACAATTGGGATAAGCTACTGTGGCTACTGCATGCTCCCCTAATATGGCCATGCAAAGAAAACGATAGCATTCCCTATTTGTTGAAGTACTGGCCCTAGGTAAAAGGTGAAATCGCATGCAAACCTACAATGTACAGATACAATTGCTGCATAAAATTCATTTCTTGAAGTGGCGCTGTAAACAAGTTCAAACCGGGCAATTTAAAAGAAAGGTGACCAGTCACACTAAAGTTTTAAGGGAAATGGATACTCACATTCATATTAGTGTTTAATTGAGGCAAGTGGAAAAGTACAGAACGCTTACTCTTCGAACTCCCTTCTTATTGCTCCCCGCCCGGACTTCTCGTTGTGCCCCTTTACTCTTTGGTATGCGCGCTCGAGGGACTTCCACTTATCGTGTGCTTGCAGAGCAGTGAGGAGAGATCCAAATTCTTCGTTTAGCTCATCTGCAAGTTGCTGCCAGAGCTCCTTTTCTTATCTGAAAATCCAAACACGATGCTGATTAACACCTGCACGTATAAATGAAGCGGTATTTGTCTGTACCTGAATCCCACCTCGCTCCTTCATCTCCTTATAAGCTCTGATCAAGACGAGTGACTTTCTGCGGCTCCACAGGGATTCCTCACAGTGACTTTATCCTGCCGTACCTGTAGCGGCAGCAGAAGGACCAGGGAGCGACTCACTACTGGTATCCTCAGAGTCGCCCTGCCCACCGCTTGATGACGGTACGCGTATCATACTAGCTCCGTCAGAAAGAATAATAATAATAACGTTAGTGTTCATTTACCCGCGCGGCCAAGCCACCACCGTTGGTATGCGCATTCCCCCCAAGGTAGCAACAACACGGACGGCCACAACTAGCCCTTTAGCAAAATGGCCTGTACAACAGAAAGGCAAAGTTACCTGCTGTCGCGTAGATTTCTGCACCATGCTCTCTCACGACGACGCCGGATCCATCTACGATAGGGTAAACTTCTCGCGACTCTCCGTTGATTTCAAGCAGCATATCGACGTCCTCTGCACACGTCGCCTGCAGGCCGCGTCCAAGCGTGCACAACTTTCTTGCACGTCTTTCGAAGCTCGTTCCGCGGTTCTGTGCACCACAGCGGCAACAACCTTGCACCTCGCTCAATCGAGGATGGCGGTGGAAGGGGCGCTGTGAATCGAGCACTTGAGTGCAGCGCACCATGAACCGGTGCAAGTTCTGCAGCGAACTACGTCTGAATCGAACGCAGCTATTATCTCGGCATGGCAGAGGGCCCAATCGTTGCTGGTGGCGTGGTCGCGTATTAAGACAGCGATTCCGGGTTCTCTGATATTTTATTTCGCAAGCCGAGAGAGGAAGGGGAACAGTTATCATCCTTGCCACTGCCTCCACTCCGGTGTCAGACTAAACGCTGCACGAAACAGCCACGTCACACCAAGGAGGAGCTTTGCGCCGATACTAACTCCACTGCAACCAACCATTGAAATTTGCAGTGGATCGGATATCTCGGAGCACAGAAATTCTAGAAAATTCTCCCAACTGATACTGTGTATAAAAACACGACAGCATCTAAGTTTTCAAGACAAACATACCAACTTAAGGCACTCAACAAAAGGTTAATTATTCGACTTTATTGAATTGGGCTGCTCACGGCGATAATTATTTTCACAGTTTGTGTCCGCCTAGCCACTTAACTTATATGCAGAGGTGGTCTTTGCGTGCTTCCCAGTGCCTAACTTTAAGAAAACCATAAAGCTTAATTTTGAACACCCTGTATGCAAATACACATAGGCAGCTCCAGAATGCGCTGGAGGTATCCAAAGAATGCTAGCAAATTAAGCTTAACATTAGCAAATTAAATTAATGCTAGCAAATTATTTAAGCAAATTACATGTGTAACATGAAGCAAGTGCGCGTTTATAGTAGCCAAACATATGAATATAATCTCTGTGCCTGTTTTTCTTAACAAGCACATGTTCTTTGAGATTCAAAATATTTGGTATTGAACCGGCTATCGGGGTTTAAATGAGTGTGCCAGGATTTACCACTTATAAAGATAGCTGTCCTGTGAATACTGTTAGTTGACAGGGTTATTCATTGCTGCCCGGTCCCTTGCCTGATTGCTCTCGCGTGTTTTCTACCACAAAAAGACAGGCTCTCCGTGCTATCTTGAAATATATGATTTCTGTAACTGTAATATATGAAAGCAAACGCAGAATTTAGGCTGTCAGCTTGCGTAGCCGCTAAATATGCTGATAAAGTAAACGGCTTTACATCGTTCTGGTAATGCGCTGGCTCTAGAGAAACGTGAAGTGTTATGGTA
Organism: Dermacentor variabilis; assembly: GCF_050947875.1. Classification (NCBI taxonomy): domain Eukaryota; kingdom Metazoa; phylum Arthropoda; class Arachnida; order Ixodida; family Ixodidae; genus Dermacentor; species Dermacentor variabilis. The sequence goes on along the minus strand of NC_134569.1, from coordinate 231,411,934 downwards.
GATCCGTTATGTCATCTCTAGTTACGTTTGTCTTTGAAAGACGCATACAATATATAAATTTATCTACAGCTTAACCCAAAAGCCTAGAGTCATTGTTTCAAAATGCAGCGAGACTACAGTCACCTTTAACAGCGGAGCTGTTACACGCAAGGTTCTGCTGGGTTCTGATGGCGACTACCCAAGAATTAAGACAGCTAAAGCATAAAGCAAAAGCGTATCGCCGGCTATGCCCCATTGCATTTAATCACGAGAAGTATCATACCGGATTGTGATCAAAAGATACTGCAATACAAATGTAAAACCGCAATTGACCCTGTTTACCGGCGTTGGTGACAATAGCCACGTCTGCTCGCTTTACCCCTTCCGGCGTTTGTGTTGTCAACTTCTCTTGTGTCCGTGTCTGCATGTCTGACCCCTTCTTTTAATTATGAATCCTTACCAACTAGCTCACCTTTCTATCGGTCTCAGACATTGTTTACTAGCAATAACGGTTTGAAGTCACGGGCTCTATGGGCAAATCACTTAACCTTAGCTCAGTTCCCTTCTACCAGGGCAACGGCTAGGCTGCGTAGGGTGTCTTGCGGAAGAACAGCGCGCCTACGAAGAACACCGTCATGAACAGAAACACGAATGCGCGCGGCGACAGCGGGCGGCACGTGCCGAAAGCACCAAGCGTCAGCACATTTGGTTACATCAGCCATACCGACTCCACTCCCATTGTAACCTTGGGTAATTTCAACATAGACGTGTCATGGCCTGACGGAAAGTGGTTAGTGGCGTTTCTCTTGGAAGGATTCGCAATTCAATACTACACAAACGTCAGTGCCCACGACGCGTCATCGGTCGTATGTAGTCCTCACATTGGCCAAGATTCTTTACAGTGTCGCCACAGAGCCACTGGCCGCATAGGCATCGACCACAGGGGGGGGGGGGGAGATGCGGAGCCCTCCCGGCAATGCCGAAGCCTAACCCCGCCACCTTAAGTGTCATTGCCAGAGTTTTGTCACCCACAGCATTTGAGGTTTCTTTTGAGTTGCGTCGACCCTTTCACTGAAAATGTTACTGTGGCTAATACCTTACTGCATCATGCTTAGTGCGGACGTGCACGGACTGTGCTTCATACTTTGCTTTATGCCTGCATGTCATGGCAATGGGAGAACAAGCGCATTAGAAGTACCAGCGGCAGCTGTCTCATCTGTATTTTCTCACTTCAACATTGTTTTTACTTTCCACTGTAAACACCATGCACATACCAAATATATTTAGTTATATACACAGTACAAATTTTATTATGTTTTTTTAAAGGGAAGGATGTAGGCAATTGACAATTATTTCTGAAGGCATGGATAGCTTATGCCTCAACAATGTTTATGTTGGTGTATGTTCACCTTGCTTCAAAGTGCTTTGCGTGCTTTTTTGACCCTGAAAACAACCTGTAGACTTTAGTGACACCATGGCAGTCTTTTGTCAAAGACGTGTGAAATGCACGTGAATGATACATGTCTCAGTATCGCTTCTATTTCCAGTAAGGAAAGCGAACCACTCGTTAAAAAACACTTCTAATAATTTACAACATTTAACAGGGACGGAAATGTCCTTAGGATGAAGAGTTCATAAATATATACATGGTGTCCCAAATAACTGTCATGCAACAAGATCCAAAAATGCAATGCGTTACCCGAGGAAAAGCTAGTGCATAATGTTTCCTATACAGTAGAGTAGCTGCCAGTAATTATTTTCGTTACAGATATTTAATTAGGTATGTGTAACTCATTATATAACTTGAGACGTGCTATCATAATTATCAAGGTGTCGTTGAGGAATTTACAGGCACACCCAAGGGACATCTAACTGCGCTATTTCCAGTGACGTACTAATTATGTAGGAATCTTTTTTTCCGGCTGATAAATAAACCGTGGCAAATGTGACGTATCCCATAGGACTGCGCTCCCATCCACATCATAAATCAGCGTCCTGAAACAGGTTCCTTTTGAGTTAGCCACAACCAAATCAAGAAAATAAAGAAAAAGATAACCGCCCTAGCACGAAGTACAGAAGGTTAGCCACCAAAGCTGAAACGTGCGGCCCCGGTGTTTACAATTTCGTTAATCCTGATGGTTCATTAAACGAGGGCTTGGTAGGCTGCCAGATCCTCGGCACGCAGTTGCTGTTTGAGCTCGGCTGCACGAGCCTGTTCTCGTGCCCGGGCTACAGCATCGGGACAGCGTAAACGAGCTTGTTCCTAGTTCATCTTGCTGCGTTGCTAAGCGAAGATTGCCTGCTCCCAAAGTGTGCGCATGACGCGCGGCCTACCAATTGGGGAGCCGGAGAGAAACTGCAACGCGCCCGCTCGGCTGCGACGGAGAACAACTACGTCACTACTGGCGCAGCCAATCGCGCGCCTCTGCTTCGCTTTTCTTTCCGCGCCTTCGCATGGGGTTGCGCTGGAGGAGTTTTCGGTGCACAGGCGACAGACGTATGGACAACAAATCGCCAAGCCATATGCAGCTTCGCTGTAAAACATCGTGATCGAGCTAATGCCTTATCTACCGCGCCTGGGCCGAAGTAACGCATCGCGCTGCGTGTTAATTGCAAACAAGCTGTGATAGCTGTTGTCTTAGCACAGATAAAGTACACGGATGGTTCTTTTTTTTTCCCACAATATCTGTCACCGCAAAAGTGAATTGACAACGTCAATGCAAATGTTTAATGGTGCGTCCTGTTTGGCTCCAGTCGCCACGTCTTTCTTTAATGACCAGAAGGTAAAAATGATCGTTATCTTGTGAGCTGCAAATGGCAACCATAGGAAGGCCGCAAATATATATCAGTCACAGAAGTGTACCAGAAGACGAAACGCGTCGACTATCATCAAAAATAATGAAAACCTGAGACAAACCGGCAACTTCAAGTGACAGTGGCGTAGGACTCCATCTTTGAGTCTTACCGTATGCACGAATGTTCTGGCATTTGTGGCGTCGAACCCTAATGCTAGCCTTCGGGACGTGGCCGCTCAGGTACCAATTTTCAAGTCATCAGTTTGGAGGGTTCTAAACGACACCTTTCACCCGCATCACTTTAACCAGCAGCAATGCTTGGAGGATAGGGACCTGCAGAATCGCTTAGATTTCTCGAGTTGGGTTATAACAAAAGCCGATGAGTCACCGAATTTTGAGCAACATGATGTGCTCAGATGAAGCCAATTTTCGCAGATACGCCCAAGTGAATTTGCATAATGCACACTATTTGACCCCGCATGGGCGGCTGCATCAGCAAGTGTTTGGTGTGTTGCGACACCACGTACCCGAGCACACGAGGGTTGGACCCCCACGCGTTTAACCGTGCGCGGCTTAGCCGTGTCCGGGGAAAAGGGGATCCTGGGGATTGAGCCGATGCTGAGTTTCAGGACATTTAAGGCCCCTCGGTGGAGGCAACAGATCCCTTTGGCCTCGGCTTCACGCAGACGGCACCCCCGGACTGACCCACCCGGGGGAAATCAGTAGTTGCCTCTTCCTTTCCCCTTCTCCACTCTTCGTCCTTTTCTCCCACTTTGAATCTTTCCTGTTTTCTACTCACTTCATTTACTTCTCATTTTCGAGGCAGCAAAGGTTAACCGTGTGAATCTACCCAATTTTCGGTACATATATTAGGTTATAACGACTTTGTATAGCTGACGTATACAGGTAAGTTCCTAACCTCGTAGCGTCCCCATGTTGGGCTCTGTGGTGGGTGGCTACCATCGCCGCTGAATATTCCAAGAATACATGGCAAATGCATTCCCCCCCCCCCCCTTCCAGATCGTCTTAACGAAAGAGGGCGCACCGAAGCAATTTTTGATTTTACTTTGAAAACCTACGTAGAAACATTCCCACGCTACCATGTGATCCACAGTGAAGGACCTCTGCCAATGAGAAAAATATCCCCATCCTTAGCCGCGAAATGCCTAGCAGAAAAAAATGGAAAACAATACAAGGTTTCAAAGATGTCAGGTGGGGACCTCCTCCTTGAACTCAAAACCAAAGACCAAGTCGCAAAGCTCGCTGATCTCATCAGTGTCGGTAACACCAAAGTCACAGTCTCAGCACGCCGTTCGCTTAACACTAGCAGGGGCGTAATATCAGAAGAATATTTCTTAAGCCTGAGCGATGAAGAACTCCTGGAAGGTTTCCAAGAACAAAATGTAATCAAGGTCCAAAGAATAACTCTCCGAAGAAATAACGAACAAATCCCGACCAAACACGCTATACCTACTTTTGGCACCAGTATTGTACCTACTACACTTGATGCAGGCTATCTGAAGGTCAATGTAAGACCGTATACCCCAAACCCAAGGCGGTGTTTCAAGTGCCAGAGGTTCGGACATGCATCGCAATCATGCAGAGGTAAATCGACATGTGCAAAGTGTAGTACCAATGGCCATCAGTCGAAGAACTGCAATGCTGCTCCAGACTGTACAAACTGCAAAGGAGATCATCCAGCATATCCACGATCTTGCCCTTGCTGGAAGAAAGAGAAAGAAATAATTGCACTTACGGTGAAAGAGAAGATTTCCTTCTATGAAGAAAGAAAGAAATTAGCACACTTACCTCGAACAACCTACGCCAGTGCGGTGCGGCCGGGGACAGCACCGCAGTGGTCTCAGGAGTCTCTAGGGACCGCAGTCAGTGGCCCAGTAGTAACTGCATCCGTCCCCTTGGTGGAAGCAGCCAGTGCTGCTCCATCGTCTTCATCACAGACGGGCCAGCAGACCCCGGTTCCACAGGGTTCCACAGGGGTCCACAGGCTAAATCGAACCCCCAAGCCTGAGACGCGCGTCTCAGCGCCTGATTCTCGATGATCCAGCGCCACGGAGAAGGCTATGGAGGTCGATAAAAAAACTCCGGCGTCATCGACGCCAAAAGATCAGCACTCTCTGGAGCGCACTAAGAGAGACAAGATCACAATAACTACGTGAACAAAGGGACCGGTAACCTGAACGGTTACCGCTCTTCCAATAGTACATCTCTGCTAATAAATGTCACCTACAATTGCTTAGTACACACATATATAAATTAACATTCTAACTTCAGCCATTATGGCTTTTATCATACATTGGAATTGTAGAGGACTGATTCACAATTTGGGTGACGTTAAAGACATAACAAATGAGTTTTCGCCAGTCGCATTTTGCCGACAAGAAACAAACTTAGGCCCTAAACACAGTCAATTCCTTAGAGGCTTCACTGTTGTCCGAAGGGACCGCGAATATTCCAGCCGTTTGCCAGGTGGAGTGGCTGTAGTCGTGCAGGCCGCACTCCTACTCGAAATGCCCAATTAAATACATCTTTAGAGGGCGTAGCTGTCACCATTCTACCGTACAAAACCATCACCATTTGCTCACTGTATATTCCACCCCACACACATTTTACCACTAAACACTTAGAAAATCTACCAGATCAATTACCAGAGCCATTTGTTTAGTAGGGGATTTTAATGCTCATTGTACTCTTTGGGGCAGTGCCAAAACTGACCAAAGAGGAGAACTGGTGTGGTGGAAGATTTTATTTTATCCAATGATATCTGCCTTTTAAACTCAGGTGCGCCAAGTTATTTCTCACCGACTTCCCGCAGATTTAGTTGTTTAGATTTAGCTTTTTGTTCGCCCTCTCTTTTTACTGATTTTAAATCTGAAGCTCTCGACACGTCATATGGTAGCGACCACTTACACGCACTCATCAAACTCCTACCATCACCACAAACTTTAGTAACTAGACCACGCCGATGGAAATTACAGCTCGGTGACTGGCATGTTTTTATGCAGAACGCGAAACTGGAAAATTTGTTTTCGCCAGAGCTCAGTATTGATGAACTTAATAAAAAAATCACTGAAGTCATTATCACAGCGGCAGACAAGGCGATACCGCAGTCATCCGGTATTGTGTGCATAAAGCTAAATCCTTGGTGGACAAAGGAATGTACTAAAGCCAAAAAGGTACAAAATAAGGCCTGGGGAATCTTACGGAGGTACCCCACTTATAACAATCTTCTAAATTTCAAACAGGCCAAAGCCAAAGCACGATTTATTCGAAGAAATGCAGAGAAATTATCATGGCAAAAATACATATCTTCAATCAATGGTACAGTCACAACAAAACATAATGTGGGGCCAGATGAGGACATTTAGAGGAGAGTACTCATCATACACTATACCACTACTTACATGTCCAGGCACACAAACAACACTACAGGACCAGGCCAACTTATTAGGTGAACACTTTCGTAATATATTCAGCTCAGGAAACTATTCAAATACATTTTCAAAATAGAAAGAATCGGCTGAGAAAGAGAGGCTGCCTACGACAGGGGCTTCAGCTGAAATGTACAATAACCCCTCACAATACATGAATAGAACAGAGTTCGCTCTGCTGGTAAAATGCGGCAACAGGTCTTGACCGTGTGCACTACACAATGCTGGCACACCTATCTCAAGCATCGGTAGGGGCACTTCTTAAAATTTTCAATAAGGTATGGGAGTCTGCGGTAATGCCTACAGATTGGGAAAAAGCGGTAGTAGTGCCTTTTCTAAAACCTGGTGAACCCGCAACATCCCCTAGCAGCTACATACCCATTCCATTAACAAACTGTCTAGCCAAATTCTTAGGACCATGATAAACATCAGACTCATATTCATCCTTGAAACAAGAAGCCTAATAGACAAGCACCAGTGCGGATACGAAAAGGGCTGCTGCACCGCTGACCATCTCGTGCGGCTAGAGCATGAAATACGTGACGCGTTTCTTCACAAGCAATACTGCCTCGCGGTTTTCTTTGATTTAGAAAAGGCACATGATACCACATGGCGATATGGAATTTTGAGAGTCCTGGCTGACATGGGAATTCGCGGAAGAATGCTAGATTGTCTATGCGATTTCATGTCAAACCGAACTTTTCAAGTACGTCTCGGCACAATACTCTCGCACACATTCACACAAGAAAATGGCGTTCCACAAGGTTTGCATTCTTAGCACGACGCTCTTCATAGTCAAAATGAACTCTGTAAATAAGATCATCCCATCATCTGTTATGCACTCAATATATGTCGACGATTTGCAAATGGCTTGCCGCGCCTCAAACTTACCCACCTGCGAACGACAACTACAAATAACGATAAATAATCTTACACAATGGGCTGACAAAAATGGTTTCCGGTTCTCAACACACAAAACTGTTACAGTTCTCTTTTCCCAGAAGCGAGGGTTACACTGCACTCCAGCTCTCACATTGCATGGTACAACGCTGCCGGTCGAAGAACACTACAAATTTCTAGGCGTAGCATTTGACACTAAACTGAACTTCCTGGCCCACATCAACGCCACTAAAATTAAAGCAAATAAATCACAAAATATCCTCAAGGTGTTATCGCATAAGCACCGGGGACCTGACCGAACATGTCTACTACGTATAGACCATTGCCTTGTGCGCAGCATCCTCGACTACAACAGTGTAGTTTATGGTGCAGCTAGGCATTCCTACATTAAACGACTTGATCCAGTTCATAATCTCAGCCTACGACTGGCGAGTGGTGCCTACAGGACATCGCCTGTACAAAGTTTATACGTTGACTCTAATGAGCCCTAATTAGAGCACCGCAGAGCACAACTTACATTTTGCTATGTATTAAGAATTAGGTCATCACCACAACATATATGCTACAACATCGTAACACAGTGCCAATCACGACTACACTATACAAATAAACCAAACATGATTCGGCCACTCATCTTACGATACGAACGATATTGTCAGACTTATGATGTTCCTCCTGAAGCTCTGCCGGTTGGGAAAAGGCCACCGAGATTGCCCCCGTGGTGCAATTTTACACAGCTGTGTGACTGGACGTTAACACATGTCAACAAAAAAGACCTTTTCACAAGAACACATAATACAAGAGTTCCGATCTATCCAAGAAAAATATAAAAATTACACAGAAATTTAAGCTGACGTCTATAAAACACAAGAATACGTGGGTGTCTGGATCGTAACAAAAGATTGGGAAAATAGCATTCGGATAAATAATTTTTCTTCAGTATTTACTGCCGAAGTTAGTGCAATATGGATGGCAGTTAAGAAAATTATTACCGACAAGCAGAAGAATAACATTATTTTACCGACTCGTTAATGCTCTAAGAGCCCTAAACTTAAACTCCGCGTCGGAAGCCCTGCTTGGCGATATCTTAAACATAGTATTTAACAAGAAATACGGAGGAACCATACGATCCTGCTGGGTTCCAAGCCATGTTGGGATAGCCGGGAATGAAGCTGCCGATAGAAGCGCATCCATGGCAGCGCACAAAAGCATAACACACGTAACACTTCCATACAAAGACAGTATCAGAGCGGTTCGTAAGGCCCTATCATCAAAATGGCAAAACGAATGGAACTCGCGCGCAAATAACAAGTTAAATATAACAAAACCCCTGCTTCGCGAGTGGAAATCTCGCACTCACCAAGAACGGTTCTATGAGGTAATGTTATGTCGACTTCGGAAGGTACACACTTATGTAACACACAATTTTTTAATTCGAAACGAATACCCACTAACATGTGAGAAATGTCATGAAACGCTTACAGTAACCCAGATCATTATATCATGTCCACACAGTGAAACACAGAGGAGGAAACATTTCAAAAATTTGTATCACTGACATATACCTTTGCACCCTGCCTTAATATTGGGCGAGGCGTTTGGTGTGTTGCGACACCACGTACCTGAGCACACGAGGGTTGGACCTTCCCGCGTGTAGCCGTGCGCGGCTTAGCCGTGTCCGGGGAAAGGGGGCTCCTGGGGGTTGAGCCCATTCCAGGTGTTCGGACCTTTAAGGCCCCCCGGCGGAGGCAACACACCTCTTTGGCCTCTGCTTCACGTAGACGGCGCCCCCGGACTGACCCACCCGGGGGCAACCGGTAGTCGCCTCTTCCTGTCTTTCTCTCCTGGAACCTTCGTCTTTATCTCTCACTTTTTCATCTTTCCTGCCTTCTTCTCTCTTCCATTTACTTCCTTTCTCCACGGCAGCAAGGGTTAACCTTGTGTGGCTATCCTAACTTGGGTACACCATATTTGCTTATAGTGACGGCGAACGGCTGGCGTCGTGCAGGCTTGGACACAAGCTCTGCCGCGTCCCCCGTTGGGCTCCGTGGTGAGCGGTCGGCGCTGTTACCGAACACACACACACTTTCCTATGTCAGCTCAAATCTCTGATGTCCATGATCGGCGTCTGAAAAGATGCCGCACCGAAGTACAATTTCAATTCTCCTTTCGAAGCAACGCTCCATCTTTCCCCAAGTACTTGTAGTCCACAGTGAAAGCAACACGCCTGTTAGAAAGCTCTCTCCATTATTGGTAGCCAAATGCCTGAAAGATAAAATCCGACAGACATACAAAGCCTCCAAAATGTCTAGCGGGGACCTCCTCCTAGAACTGAATAATAAAGAACAAGCAGATGAGCTGTCTGAACTTATTTTTATTGTCGAGGCGACAGTGACTGTTTCAGCCCGCAGAACACTTAATACATGCAGGGGAGTAATATCTGAAGAAGAATTTATTGGTTTAAGCGACGAGGAACTGCTGGAAGGTTTCCAGGAACAAAATGTCACCAAAGTACAAAGAATAGTAATCCGCAGGAAGGATCCACAAATCCCCATTAAACATGTTGTACTCACCTTCAGAACAAGCGTAATGCCTACGTCTCTCGATGCCGGTTATGTCAAAGTCAATGTGAGACCATATATCCCAAACCCCAGACGATGTTTCAAATGCCAAAGGTTTTGACACGCTTCACATGCATGCCGAGGACAAACAACTTGTGCTCAATGCAGCTCCAACGAACACCAATCTGAGAATTGCACCTCTTCCCCTCATTGTGTTCACTGCAAGGGATATCACCCAGCTTATTCGCGGTCCTGCCCTTTTTCGAAAAAAGAAAAAGAAGTCATTGCACTAACTATTAAAGAAAAATCTCGTTCTTCGAAGCCCGAAAACGACGGTCGTACCTTTCGCGACGCAGTTATGCCGATGTGACGAAGGTGGGGGATCGTCACAGAGGCCTGAGGAGTCCTTTGAGCCGACGCACAGTGGTCCCGTAGTGACGCCTCCCGCCCCCGTGGTGGAAGCAGCCAGTCCTGCTCCATCATCTTCGCAGGCCCTGCAGGCACCACTCCCGCAGGGCTCTAAGATCAAGCGAACACCAAGGCCCGAGACACGTGTCTCGGCGCCAAACTCTCGGTCCTTCAGCGCCTCAGAGAGAGCGATGGAGGTCGGGGCAAAAACACCGGCGTCATCGACACCCAAGGACAAGAGTTCTCTCGAGTGCTTACAGAGGGACAAACTCCCAATAACTACCCTAAATAAGAAGGCGATAACCTAATGGGTTATCGCTCCATTGTATCTGCCTTCTTCAGATCCATGTCACCTAACATCTTTCTTATCTTCCATTCACTCGTTAATATCATTTCTTACCCTTCAATTTCATAATGGCTTTTATGATCCATTGGAATTGTAGAGCTCTCTTAGATAACTTATGTGACATCACAGGCATGCTAATAAACTTCTCTCCTGTGGCCATGTGCCTACAGGAAACAAACCTAGGCGAAAAACACAAAAACAATTTAAAAGGTTTGACTGTTGTACGGCGAGACCGTACGCAGACGAGCCGGTTGTCAGGTGGTGTAGCCATGTTCTGCAGGGCGGTATTGCAGCCAAAGAAGTTCCTATTAACAGTCACATAGAAGCTTTTGCTGTCACCGTTTTAGCTTCTAAAACCATCGCCATTTGTTCAGTATACATTCCGCCGCGTTCAAATTTTACCGTTAAAGATCTAGAGTTAATTTTAGACCAGCTACCTGAACCATTTTTAATAGGCAGTGATTTTAAAGCACATGACACGTTGTGGGGTAGGAAAACAACTGACACCAGGGGTCAAACGCTCGAAGATTTTATCCTAACAAACGACATATGCCTTTTAAACACCGGTACGGCAACTTACTACTCCCCAAGCACAGGAGCTATGAGTTGCCTAGATCTGGCACTGTGCTCTCCCTCTCTGTTTGGAGATATTCAGTGAAGTGTTATTGATAACCCCAGTGGTAGTGACCATGTGCGTGCTGTCATCAAAAGAACATCTTTTCCTACCATGCTACTGAGGCCATACCGCTGGAAACTCCATCTAGCAGACTGGCCTCTCTTTACTGAAAAGGCCACTCTGGATAACATACCAGATGAGCTAACCATAGATGAAATGAATAAGATGACGGCCTGTATGCTTGCTGCCACAGCAGAAACAATCCCACAATCCTCTGGCTTCCTAAGAAAAAACCTGAAACCCTGGTGGACGAAGGAATGTACGCACACAAAAAAACTACGAAACAAAGCGTGGGGTATCTTTCGGCGATATACAAAACAATATAATCTACTCTCGTTTAAAAAAGCAAAAGCGCAAGCCAGGTACACACGCAGACAGGCCGAACGACAGTCCTGGAAAAATTATGTCTCCTCAATAAATAGCTCGATAACTTCCAAAAGAATCTGGGATCAGGTTCGTAAGTTCAGAGACGACTACGCTCCTTACACGATACCCATACTTTTACCCCCAGATACGCAAACTAATTTAGTAGAACAAGCAGACATATTAGGGTAGCACTTTCATGATATATCAAGCTCAGTAAACTACTCTGCAGAATTTCCAAAACATAAACAGTTAGCAGAAAAACTAAAGCTTCCGACCACAGGGAGTTCAGAAACACTGTATAATGCCGCTTTAACACTTCCAGAAATCAATAGAGTTCTTACTACTGGCAAAAAAACAGCACCTGGTCCGGACAGAGTACATTAGGCGATGCTCGCTCATTTATCTCCTAATGCAGTTGAAACCTTGCTTCGTTTTTAATATAATCTGGGAAACGGGAAAATTGCCAAAAGGAGTGGAAGAAAGCCATCATTATCCCTTTCTCGAAAGCTGGAAAACCTCCCACAACAGCAACCAGCTATAGACCGACAGCACTCACAAGTTGTCTTGCAAAGCCCTATGAAGCCATCATCAACATAAGATTGACATACGTCCTTGACAAAGAAAACATGCTAGATAACCATCAGTGTGGATACAAGAAAGGTTGCTCCACAACAGATCACCTAGTCCGGCTAGAAGACGAGATACGTGCGGCCTTTCTACAAAAACAATATTGTCTGACTGTTTTCTTTGACTTAGAAAAGGCCTTTGACACAACATGGAGGTTTGGTATCTTAAGGGACTTAGCAGATTTAGAAATCCGAGGTAGAATGCTCAAATGTCTAGCCGACTTCATGTCGGACCGAACATTCCAGGTGCCTTTAGGAACGGCGCTGTCACGTGTATTCACCCAGGAAAATGGTGTGCCACAAGGATGCGTATTAAGCACAACATTGTTTGTGGTGAAAATTAACTCGGTCAATAAGGTCATTCCATCCTCTGTAATGCATTTGTTATGTGTGGATGATCTACAAATTGCGTGTCGCGCATCCAACCTCACATCCTGCGAGCGGCAAATTCAAATTACATTAAACAAACTAACACAGTGGGCGTCCGAAAACGGTTTTCGTTTCCCAAGTGAAAAAAGTATTAGTCTTGTCTTTACACAAAAAAGGGGCCTACAAACAGAACCCACCGTTAAGCTACAACAAGCCACACTACCAGTAAAACAAGAACACAAGTTTCTGGGTGTTCTGTTTGATGAAAAGTGAAGTTTCCTGGCACACATAAAGAGCCCTCAAATAAAAGCAAACAATGCACTTAACGTCCTCAAAGTCCTGTCCCGGAAGCGCTGGGGCTCTGACCGTGAATGCCTGCTACGCATCTACCGTACTTTGGTGCGCAGCATATTAGATAATGGCAGCATTGTATACCGTTCAGCTAGACAGTCCTAGGTCCGTCGACTTGATCCAGTTCACAACCTTGTACTGCGACTGGCAAGTGGCGCTTACAGAACATCGCCTGTCCAGAGTTTGTATGTTGACTGTAATGAACCTCCTCTACAGCAGCGTAGAGCGCTGCCAACTTTTTCTTACGTACTCAGAATTCAGTCCTCACCACAACATATATGCTTCAACATTGTCACACAGTGTAACTCACGTTTACACTATACAAACAAACAAAACATGATTAAGCCGCTTGTCCTACGATATGAGGAATATATTCGGGATTATAGCATTCCTCGCGAAGTCCTTCAGGTTGCATGAAAACCACAGCGTTTGCCACCGTGCCACGTTTTCGCACCGGTATGTGATTGGACATTGACACATTTAAAGAAAGAAGACACCCCACACGAACACATTATACAAGAATTCCGCTTTCTACAGGACAAATATGAAAATTACACAGAATTTTACACTGATGGCTCTAAAACAAAAGAACACGTGGGTGTGGGGGCCGTAGCAGAGCATTTGGAAGTAAGTATTCGTTTGCCAAAGCACGTCTCTGTCTACACAGCTGAAGTCTATGAATAATGGACTGTGGTGAAAAAGATCATTGCTGAAAAACACGAAAACACAATCATATACACGGACTCGTTAAGCACGCTGAAGGCTCTTCACCTGAAATCCGAATGTGAACCCCTGATAGAGGATATCTTAAACATGATAACAATAAACAAATACAGCAGGTCAATTAGGTTTTGCTGGGTACAAAGTCATGTTGGTATACCGGGCAACGAAGCGGCGGATAGATGCGCATCAATGGCAGCGCACAAGGACATAATAAACACAACACTTCCATATGAAGATAGTATCCGTGCCATTAGGAAGGCCTTAACGTCAAAGTGGAAACACGAATGGGAGCATTGTACAGAAAACAAGCTACATCTTATTAAATCTGTAATCAGCGAGTGGAAATCATGCAGTCAACAACTGTTCTACGAGGTGATCTTGTCTCGACTTCGAATTGGACACACACATTTGACGTGCAATTTCCTCCTCCGAAAAGAAAACCCGCCAACCTGCGAAAAATGGCTTGAACCTATCACAGTCATACACATCCTAATAACATGTCCAGACATCGACATACTGAGACGGAGGTTTTTACACAGCCTATATAATTTGCACACTCCATTACACCCTCTCCTATTACTAGCAGATGACCCCTTAGTGCCATTTGCTAACCTGTTCGACTTTTTAGAAAAAAGTGGTTATTTACATCAACTATAATATAATACAGGTCTACCTACTCCAACGTTGCATTTCCTTTTGTCTTGTGTCTGGCGCAGCATGTCCTTAGTTGCCTTTGTGCCATTAAACCCAAACTAACTAACTATTTATATTTGGCGATGATCCACTAGTGCCATTCCCTAACTTGTTCGAGTTTTTAGATGGAACCGATTATCTGCATCGATTTTAAGGTAACACAGCTAATGCTGCCCTAACATTGGATCTTAAGCTTTCCTGTGAATGGTGGAGCATGGCCTAAGTCGCTTTTGTGCCATTAAACCCGAATTAAGTAACTAACTAACACTATTTGAGTGACTTTATACACACTGGGTAAAGCGCAATGGTCACCAGTACCAGCGGTCGTTCAATGTGAGGGGCTGAATTCACGCCGGTGCTATATTCTGTGCCGTCTTCTGCGATCACACACTGACTGAACAGCGTTACGTGGATGTAATCCTTGAAGGAGTGGTGGATCAGTTTCTCAGCCAAGTACCGCTGTCACGTCTTTCACCACTATGGTATCAGCAAGGCGGAGCACCAGCACACAACAGCAATCGAGCACGAAACTGACTGAATGCGACTTTTCATGCTCAATAGATTGCAAGGTGCGGGCCTGCAAAATGCCCGGCTAGGTCACCTGAACTCTTTCCACTCGATTTCCTTCTATGGGGTTATATGAAAGATCATGCTTACGTGATATAGACGGGTGTCAGATTAGCTCATGAGAAGCATAACGGATGTGTGCCGTACAATTGAAACGTCGGTCATCAAAAAAGCCACTGAAGATGTGATAAAGCGGAGTCAGTACTGCGTAGCTGCAGAAGGAGACCTATTCGAACATGTCCTCTAGGCAGCAGCTGGTGTTCAACGGCGCTTATGAAATCACAAATAATAAGGGCACACTGAAATTCGATGTATTTTTTGTGCAGTCGTCCCGCTTGCCAATTAGGCCCATTTAGAAGTGGTGATTTACTTCCTTTAACGCATCGGTTATGCCTTTTCCCAACACGTGAGTGTCTTCCCGGTTTGTTTATTTCGCTTTCATTTGATGCCGCGAACCTGTTTTTCCAGAACTTTTATACTATCATGAAAGTAACAACACCCGACATAGTTGCTCAATGGCTGTGGTGTTAGGCTGCAGAGCACAAGGTCGTGGGATCGAATCCCGACCACGGCGGCCGCATTCTGCTGGGAGTAAAAACGAAAACACCCGTGTACTTGGATTTAGGTGCACGCTAAATGACCCCAGTTGGTCGAAATTTCCGGAGTCCTCCACTACGGCGTGCCTCATAATCTGAAAGTTGTTTGGTACGTGAGACCCCATAATTTAAAAGTGACGCGGATAGTTTAATTTGGTTTTGGTGAGGAGCGAGTTTCGGGCACAAAATATAGCTGCGCGCGCACTCTGTCAACGCAGTGCGAACAAAACGGGGATATTGAAATACTGGGGATATACTGAAACATGCTATGTTGCTGTCCGTGTTTCGTGCGTGGTCAGAGCGGCGCTTCGACCACGTTATCAAGGAACTTTTGTTGTCAATGTGATCAGTCGATCTTCAAAGACAGATAAAATGTGTGACGTAGAGAGGAAGGAATAGCGGCAAAGTCGCGAAACGTGCTGTTGGTGCACCTTCCGTACCATTATCGAGGTGGTGCGCTGTCTCTTCGGGTTTGCGACAGGCAGTGCAGCTGCTTTCACTGAGCTTATTTGGGGGCTCTGCTTTATGATGCGGGTAGGAGCGCAGTTACGTAGTTTTTTTCATATCTCGTGAGGTTACTTGTCAGTAGGAAAAAATTGCAAGCAATTAGTACGTCACTGAAAACACACCAGTTAGATGTCATTTGGGGCTGACTAGGAGTGCCTACAAATGCCTCATTGACACTTTGATAATTAGGACAGTACTTCCCGAATGAGATAATCAATTGCAATTGTCCAATTAAATTACTTGAACTAAAGAACTACTGGTGGCTGCTCCACTGTACTGGAAACAATATGCGCTAGGTTTTCTTCGGGTAGCGCCACTGTTCTTTTGTTAAGTCTTGGTACATGATAGTTGGCGCAACCTTTATAATTCACTCAATAACCGAAATGAGGCCAAGTCGGATTCACTTGAAATCACAAACAACAGTAGTCACGCGCAGGAGCGCTTATACGCGGACTCACAGATAAAGAAAACAAAAGAGACAGAGAGAGGCTGCAGTTTCGTCGGAAAGGCGAAGCAGTATTAGTAATGGTGAAGTATACAGCAACTACACGAAGGAAGATTACACCACCCAGAGATGCCAGATTCTTCGTGATGAAAGAGGAAATTAAATGGAAATTAAGCTCTCCTACTATGGAGTCGGAGGCGCTGCTGTCGCCGAAGTGCGCGAACGCGTTCACATCGGATCTGTCTTCTACAAATGATTTCGGAGCGATTTGAACCGTATTTCACCGCCAATCTTTCACCAACGAATCCGTGCAATCGAGAGGCATCGACGGATACCCAATTTCGAGGTGTGCTACCATTCTTCGCAGAGATATTTAACTTTCTGTGCTCCGACCACGCCGTAGCGTTGCTTGGTCTAGGCATGTACGCCAAACGCTAGGCCTAACCGGCGCAACAGCTGCGCGCCGCCAACGGGCACGGTACAAGGCATATGGACTTTTTCCAGCGAAGCGGCAGAAGCCAACGAACGTGACTGAAGGGTGAACGGGCAAATGATGGCGGAAGATATTTCCACTGACGAAATTACCGAAGAAGCCGGACAGAAGACCGCCGGAGCGCGGCGTTCGAGACCTCGAGACCGCGGTGCGAACTCTACGCACGAGATCGATGCAAGAACGAACGCGCCTGGCACCGGCTGGCAAGGTACGAAACTCAAGCATGTCAAAGGAAAGGTTATCAAAGCGGGACGCATGCCCACACTACCGACGGAGGAAATCAAAATCGCAGTTCGACCCCAAGGCGGCCTCGACATCGTTAAGGTCGGCGCCCAGACGGTCACTGCCGCAATCTTCGCAGCCGCCGGCATAAAAGGAAAAGAATGTGCGGAAAACACGGTCTGTCCGATCTCACACGAGAACAGAAAATGCGGCAAATTCACATCCAAGGGAAACCGCACGAAGTCAACGTGCACGAAACGGCACCCGATAATACAACCAAGGGAGTGATTCGTGGCATCCCCATTCAGGACGCACTCCGAGCACTGGTTGAGAACATCGTAAACCCGAGAAACCCACTGGCACTAGCGGCCAAACACATAGGCACTACGACCACGGTTGTCATTGCGTTCGACGGACTCAAAGTACCCAACCTCGACAGGTACGGCGCAACACTCGTCCCTTACACGTTGTATCGCAACAAAATTAACGTCCGCTACCAGTGCGGACGCCTCGGCCACCGCATGGACGTTTGCCCAAACCCCGCCAACCACATTTACAGCGGTTGCGGAGGCCGCAACCCAGACCAGGGACACAAAAGCTCACCCAAGTGTAACCTGTGCGGCTGCGCTCACATTACTGTCGACAAGGCATGCAAAGCTAGGTACAAGACTCCGTACGTGATTCGCAGACGACAATGGGAGCGCCAAAACGCACATGACCAACTGACACAGCAAGACTTCCCCCATCGAGCCGCCGAGACCCAGATCCACGTCGCGATCGCGTGGCCGGTCCCAGTCCCCCAGCCGGCAAAAGCACAGCCGCGCCCCGACCAGATCCAGAGCCAGGACACCAACTCCCGGAGCCAGGGCGAGCTGGGCGGACACTGTCCGGGGCATCGCGCGGGAGAGGGTCGGAAAAGCACCTGAAGTCCCAGAGCAAAAGCAAAAAGCCGATAATGGCACTTTAGAGGTGCTAAGGAAAGAGAACGCGGTAATGCGTGAACTAGTTCAAAAGCTAATGCAAGAGATGCGAGAACTCAGACGCGAGTGCTCCGTGGCGGAACAAAACAAACAAAACGCATAACACCCGGGGCCGGCGAGCGTTCCTAACATGGACGCGATGGCCCCGAAAAAACGGGCGTACAACAGCCGATGGCGGTTTCGAGAGCCAGGTGCGGGCGGAAATTACATACATCAAGGAAATGTCATGCACCATGTAAAGTTCCTTTGAGACCCTACACGCAACAGTCCTCGGGCTCGCAAACAAGACCACTAACCTTGTAGGAAATATGCATATAATAATGAATCACTCCGTATTCAGGCAACACGAACAAGGACCGGCGAGCAGTGATGCGGGACCGAGCCACCATCAAGGGCAGCCTGGTAACTCGCATCAGCGTCAACATGACCAACGATAATCGAGGGATTGTAATATGGAAGTGGCACTGCCGTGGCTTCGCCGGCAAGAAGACGGTTCTACAGCAACACATCAGGCACTCAACGCATAAACCGGACGTAATATTACTCCAAGAAACACTCACCAACGCAGCTACTTTAACGGGCTACAAAATGCACAGAAGCAAAGTCGAGGGGAGGGGTGTATACACGCTCGTTCGGAAGGGTCACACATTCGTTGACCACGAAATAAGCGGCGTCCAGCTGGAACACGCTCTCATCGAACTGATACTCCCCAAACAGAGGAAACAAAGTGCATTCAGACTGAACGTATAGTGCAGCCCGTAGAAACACCGCCAACGCTTCTGGGCGCTGTTTCAGAAGGCGCTCAACATTGCCGTGTCATCCAAGACCGTCGAAACCTAGGTCGAAACTGACACAATGGACAGTCTCCTGGCGCATCTGATTGAGGCCAAGAACTCGAACCTGGCCAGGTGGAAGGGTCAGAGGCTCAATCGGATACTCAGCAAGAAAATAGCAGAGATCAACCGCAGCATCGAGGGATTGTAGGGGGCGATTTCAACACGACAGACACGGCATGGGGTTACGGATACAGCCCGACCAATGTAATACAACTCGGGCAAGATGCGCAGGAACTCTACATGTTACTTACAGGTACGGCGCAGCCGACGAGAATTGGCAGCTCCACTACTGGGGAGACGACCCCGGACCTGATGTTCGTCCCAAATGCCGGTGCGAAGGCCCTCACGTGGGAAAACACGTCGACCGACCTGGGGAGCGACGACATGATCGTCGAAATACATGTCCAGACGCCGGATAAGGCGCAGGACGTGTAAAGAAACGAGACGAACAACAGTCTTCAGTAAATAAGATCAAGGACATCGAAGGCTGGACCTGCTCGCTGGTCGCGGGCGCCAAAGTGCCAACGAAGACCGTCGAAACCTAGGTCGAAACTAACACAATGGACAGCCGCCTGGCGCATCTGATCGAGGCCAAGAACTCGAACCTGGCCAGGTGGAAGGATCAGAGACTCAATCGGAGACTCAGAAAGAATTTAGCAGAGATCAACCGCAACATCGAGGAGCACTGCAAAACGCTCAACCGCCAGCAATGGGACGAGTTATGTAAAGCAGTCGACGGCCTACTACACAACGCGAAATCGTGGAACTTGTTCAGGTATCTGTTGGACCAAACGAAGACCAAGTCCTGCCAGAGGAACTGCCTCGCACGTCTATTACACAGGGAAGTCGAGAAGCACGGTGAAGAGGCATTGACAGCACGGTTGAGAGCGAAGTACATGCCGCACACTTCGACCGCACAACATGGCCCGTATGAGGGGGCTCCGAACGCAGAATTGCATAAGGACTTTAGCGCAGAAGAGATCAGGACGGCGCTGCACAACCTCCACAGCAGATCGGCGCAGGGCCCCGACGGGGTGTCGAATCGCGCCCTGAAGAACCTCGACAACCGATCCGGGAAACAGTTAACGGCGTTCATCAATAACTGCTGGCCACGCGGCAGCCTCCCGCAACAGTGGAAACTGCGAGAATGATACTAATCGCGAAACCCGGAAAAGCAGCGAGCCTCGACAACCTTCGCCCCATATCGCTAACGTCGTGCGTCGGCAAGGCCATGGAACACGCACTGTTTAACCGCTGGCAACCCACATAGAGCAGAAAGGGGCATACCCACCGTCCGTCATAGAATTCCGCCCACACCTGTCTACGCAGGAGGCAATGATACAACTTAAACACCAAGTGCTCGACGGCAACACGAGATGCACCAGAGCAATCCTCGGCCTCGACCTCCAAAGCGCTATCGATACAATAGCGCACTCGGCGATCTTACACCAGGTATCGCGGCAAAACTTAGGTGTACGCACGCACAACTACGTAAAAGATTTCGTGTCAGACAGGCGAGCTGTTTTAGTGGCAGTGGGCCTCCAGCTAGAAGAGCAAACGCAGGGAAGCACCGCCACACCGCAGGCCTCTGTTATCTCGCCCACGCTCTTCGACCTGTTCATGATGGGGCTAGCAAAAAAGCTACAAGAAATCAAAGACGTCTGGCACACCTTATGCGCCGACGGCATAACCCTCTGGGTGCACGAAGGCAGCGACGGTCACATCGAAACGGCACTGTAACTAACAATTGAGACAATAGAGGAATGCCTTCCGTGTACTGGGCTACGATGTTCGCCGAAAAAGTCGGAACTCCTACTTTACCGCCCCACGTAGATGGGCAGACCACCCGGGTGTGGTCGGAATGCGGCTACGACCAGGCAAGAATACGAAGAGATCAAACTATACACGAGAAACGGAGCAACCATCCCGATACTGCAGAGTTAGGGTCATCGGCATGATAATCGAGGCCAACGGCGTCAATGGAGACACGATTACTAAATTAAAGCACAAGACGGCTAACGCCATGAGAATCCTCAAGAGTGTTACCAGCAGAAGAAACGGAATGAGTGAGGCGAGTCTCACACGACTCATACACTCTTTCGTCACGTGCCATATGGCATGCGTCGCGGCATTCCACAACTGGTACAAGGGAGAAAAGCCAAGATCAACATCCTCATTAGCAGGGTGTACAAGATAGCTCTGGGTCTACCCGAGTCTACCACCACGCACCGCTTGCTCCAGCTCGAGCTTCACAAAACGCTTAGCGAAATCGCCGAGGCGCAGTGTACTTCAGAACTGAAAAGATTAGTGGGCAGGAGAGAGGGACGCCATATCGCGGAAAATCTCTATATTCGTTACCTAGCACAACAAGGCCAGAAAGTAGCCGTTTCGGACAAGATCAGATAAACTTTTAGAGTCGACCTGATTCCACGTAACCTCGACCCGGAACACAACGGGGGAAGAAGAGTGGCCAGGGCCAGAGTTCTACATACCCATGGAGACGAAACGGGGACACGGTTCGTTGACGCCGCGGAATACGCAGAACGCTCGCAATTCACGGTTGCGGTCGTCGATTCAAGTGACAAAACGCGCATAAGGGAAAGTGTAGTGTGTGAGCGCGCAGCAGCGGAGGAAGCGGCGGTGGCACTCGCCCTCACGGACCCCACGTGTACCATGGTTCTCTGCGACTCACGACAAGCTGTCAGAAACTTCGCCAAAGAATGCATCTCACGGAGAGCGGCCAGAATCCTCACTAATCGACAAGTCCAGCGGGAGGGAGATTTTCAAACCAGAATCCAGTGGTCCCCGGCGCACATGGGAGAAATATCGGGTATGCATCTCAACCGAAACGAGACGGCACACGCCAAGACGCGGGAGCTCGCGAACCGCGCAGGCGGCCGTCGTCCATGGGACAGCACCAAAGACTGCTCGACCAGCTCCAACGAAATTACCAAGGCCCTCTGCCTCGCTCGCCGAACCTTCCCTCCGCCCAGCGACAAACTGGGCAGGGCGCAGGGGGTGGCCCTCAGACGACTGCAGACATTCACGTACCCTAAACTGGCCCAATACCACATGATCTACCGCGGCACATACCCGACAAATATATGCAAGGTCTGCCACACCGGTATAGCCACTTTAACTCACATGCTCTGGGACTGTATCGAAAATCCGCACGGTGTTAACTCCGGAAACCTTTCGCCGCGGTGGGCCGCAGCCCCAGCCTCGAAGACGAACGCGGGGCCGTCCAGCAGGCTCGTGAGGTGGCGGTGAGGCAATACCTCGACGTCCGCACGTGGGAGACCTAGGGTCCCATCGAGGAAAGCCCTGCATGAATATAAACAAAGGTGTTACCAACCAAATATCAGGTCTCGTAATATGAGGCCGTCATTTCTGTGAACAATTCTTCGGCGTCACGCGAAGTTTGTTCACGTGCAAGAAACATATATATATATATATATATATATATATATATATATATATATATATATATATATATATATATATATATATATATATATATATATATATATATATATATATATATATTGCCACCTGTCGTAGCGGGGATAGTGCAAAGGAAGAGGCAAGAGGGCCAAGAAGGAAGAAGTGTGCGTGCTACCCCTAGTCGCTCGATAGCTTGATCCCGTCGCGGTTGCTTTTCAGAATCCAGCTGTGCCCATTAAACGTTGTCAATCCTTTTATGAGGTACGCGACACAGTGGTGGAGGTGTTCGCTATTTCTCACTTATGCCGCAGACACCTCCTGGCAGCGGAACCACCAGGCCAATGCCAATAGAGATTGCCGTCCATCGGGCCAGCCGCAGGATCAGGGGACTGCCTTCAGAGACTCCAACCACCTCAACTGGTATGGATAGCGCGATGTCAACGAAGTACACACTTCATCACCCACGCGTTTCAAAGACATTCCACGGTGATGTGTTCGAAGGTGTCGAAGATTGGATGGCCCACTTTGAGCGCGTGGCCGCGTACAATGAATGGGGCGACGCCACTAAACTTAGAAATGTCTATTTTTGCCTGGAGGACGGCGCGCGTATGTAGTTCCAAAGCCGTGAGGATCAACTGATTTCGTGGCCCGAGTTCCGACGTCAGCTGCTAGACACCTACGGCAGCGCTGATCGCCGCGAACAAGCAGAACGAGTGATCCAGGCCCGCGTCCAGCTTCCCAATGAAAAAGTCACCACATGCGTCGAAGACATGACGCGCCTCTTCAGACAAGCAGTCCCTGGACTGACCGCAAACAAGAGATTTCGTAACCTGGGGCCCTATAACGTAAAACTATTCCAATATGTTTCTATTCCAATCTCCAGACGTCAAATTTGCGTAACCACCAACGCAAGCACCGGGCGGTCACCCGCAGGGTTGTCTGAACAGACCAATAAAACGCTCTGCTCGTTCACAGGAGGGCACTTTTGTTTGCTTGAAAAACGAATAACATTGACTACACTGAGCGGCTTGTCGAATCTAATTGGCTGACAAGAGGCGATGAGAACGCTCAAGTAGACAGGGACTCGATGGGGCCGAGCCTCTGCATTGAAAGTCGATAACCGGATAAAGAGGGAGGTGCCGGCGTCTACAAGTGGTCGGCTTTCCCTTACTTAGCTTGCGGTGGCTGGTCGAAAATCCGGCGGCATGCAACGGAACCTCATGACGCTAAAACGGACCCTCAGCAAAGAAGAGTTGGTAGTATGAGGGGGTAGACGTGCCGAAAGTGCTCGAAAACGTTACACGGCCACGCAAGAAGTTTTATTACACGCAAATACACCCAGGGTCTTCTGCAGGTGCGAGTAGCCAGCGTCTGAGCGATCGGCGGCAGCCATCTTTTATTCCTTTCGGAACGGGGCAGTCTGCGGCTATTCTGAAGAAAATTCAATTTTGTTCGGCATATTAATGCATCTTTATCGCGTACACGTAATTTTGACGCGGTGAGTTCTTGCGGTTTTGTGATGTCGTGTGAAAGGCAGGTGAAGTGGGTGCAGCTCGAAAACTTTTTACCAATAGCCGCGGGCTAATGGCGGCAAGGAGTCGAATAAGAAATAACTGTTTTTCTTTTTTTCAGTCAAATCATGCATAATCAGTGTGTATACATCATATCAGATGGGGAGGTATCGCGCTTTCCGTGACGTCGGCTGACAGACAGGTGAAGGGGGGGTGGTTGAAAAAAGTTTTTGACCAATCGTGGAGGGCTGATAGCAGAATTCGAATAGAAAAGTTTGGAACAGTTTTACGTTATAGCGCCCCTTATGTGAGGAGTGAAGGAGCAGCTCCTCGCTCGTCTTGTGCGGCGCCTTCTGAAGACTGTCGCCGAATTTTTATCTGACGCTGTAAGTATGTAGAAGATGCTTCAGCAGCGGTGGAACTTCTACGAGCGGCAAGTAAACGCAACATCCACTTCCGATATTTTCACAGCAACTGTAAGCAACAATGACAAATTCCGAGAATCCATCCACACGGTTGGGCGCGAAGAAATGCAGAAGAATTACGGCGCGTCGCAAGTTACGGTGAGTTACGGTTTAGCTTTGTTCTTGCTAACACTGTGCCTGCACCGATTGAACACCGCCGTGCGACCTACGCAGAAGCCCTCAGACTACCTGCTTCGTCACCCCCGCTGTTCGCTCACACCGCTCATCCGGTTGCACTTTCATCAGCCCAACCGGTACAATACGTCGTAGGACGACGCACGCCTCCAGCATTTCCGCCTGCGGTTCCTCATGTAGTTCTACAGCCAGAGCAGCCAGCGCATTATGTCGACGATCGACGCATGACCACTAGGAAGCTGGATGTTTGGCGCACACCGGACCACTATCCTCTGTGCTTCCACTGCAGTGAAGCAGATCACTTGTACCGCCAGTGCCCATACCGACGTCTCGGATTTTGGGGCTCTTCCGCCTATACGCCACCACCCCGACCTGGCCAACGACCCCAAGATTTTGAACATTACCTGGCTCAACAGAGCACGCCACCGCCTACCAGACTAGAGTACTCTCGCCGTCGCTAAGTCGATTTTATACAGCGTCCCAGCGATATTCCAGCGCAAGATCGCCAAGTCCCCGCCGGAAAAACTAACTACAACGACCTCTGGGGGCGAGGCCACTGGCAGTCGACGTGCTGAAGACCTCCAATCGACGCGAACAACGACGGGTACCGATCTGACGTCAACTGCAACTGAACGAAATGACCGGCTTTCGCTCGACATACCGGTGGAGACTGACGGTTACGCGGTTAGCGCTTTAGTTGATACCGGCGCGCACTTTTGCGGTGCGGACCGGTGCGAAAAACTAATTACTCCTTGGCATGGATCGCAAATTCAGACGGCTGGTGGTCACTTCGTTACTCCGCAGGGAACCTGCACGACTGGGGTTCGTATTCAAGGATCAACATTCGTACTCAGCTGCCTTGCTTTACGCGAATGCTCCAAGTCACTCTCGCGGTTGACTTTCTGCAAGAATACGGCGCTGGTATTGACCTACGGGGAGGTGTACTACCTTCTCAGCCGACCGAGCAATCGACGGGTACGACGCAACCGACGTGAAGACGCCCTTCGTGTTTCCGCAGGAAGAGTTACGCTTCCTCCACGAGCCAGTGTCCTCGTCGAAGTTATGTGTGGTGGAATGCACGAAGGTGAAGTGATACCAGAAAATAACTAATCACATCTACTCACGCAAGGTGCTTGTGCGGCTAGGAGTGTGCTCCAGCTTAGTGATGGCCGTTCTGAATTGCTTGTCGCCAACTTCAGTAAAGAAGTATCGACACCTTTTCCGCGGTTCTTCGATTGCGTTTGCGAACGAAATAGAGAGCATGGCTGAATGTTTTGTCTCTGAAGCAGTTGGGAAGGTTAACAAGTCACCGGCAAACATCGACACAATTTCAGAGCTGTCGCAAGACGGCCAGGCAGTACTGAGCGAGCTCTTGCTTGAATTCAGGGAATGTTTCGCGAGTTCGTTTAAGGTTCGCCAAACTTAAATAGCAAGGCATAGGATCATCGCATGCGACGGCACACGCCCGATAGACCAGCAGCCCTACCGCGTGTCGGCGAAAGAACGCGAAGCGATTTGTACGTAAGTAATTTCCGAATCCCTGCTTCAAATTTTTATCAGTGGTTATTTTTGAACATCTGGAGATCGCGGTCGACGCGTCGGTTGGGGCTAAAAGGGGCTATTTGTTTATACTTTCGACCTTTCGCCGTGTCTGGCTGCCGGCCTACAAGCTTCATGGCTCATACCCGCTAGAAAGGCATGGCCGACAGCGTAAACCCCGCTACTGAACTTCCGCCTGGAAACGGCTCTGCTTCGACAGGCAGCTTGCCGCGCTCAGACGCCTCAGTATTTTCTGCCGATGGCGATCGCGTCCTAGCGGATGTCAACCTCGGCCCGTCAACCACCGGCCCGGGGCCGGTGGTTGCCGATCGCCGGCCGGGTGGACGGGGGCCTGCGAACTCGTGCTCCGAGCGTGGGGCCGTTTATGCCGCCCTTTCGGCCTCGCTTCACCGCGCTGTCGACTATCACAAACAAATAACAAACATCACGTTCGATAACAATTGCAAGATGACCAACAACTACTGATCGCAGATCTTGGGCATTTTGAGAATGATGTTACAGGAGTGTGCTGACCTGCGTGCGGTCGCAGCCCGGCAGTGCGGCATGGCTCACGAGTAGCGGGACCAGCTGGCGCGGGCGGGTGCGGCTGGTCCGGCGCTGTGCCCGGCCGCTGCTCCTTCGCCGACCCCAGCAAGACCTTATACCGGTATGGCCCGCATTGGAGGATCGGTGCCGCATGTGGGCGAGCCTGGCATGCCCGCTCCTGTCGCCTTCGGCCCGGCGTCTCCAGCTGTCGATGTCACCGCGGAGGACGAGTTTCCGAGGCGAGAACATGCCCAGGTTATGTTTCCGTCGCCACTTGCCCGAACCAACACTCCTACGATAGATACCTCAAATATTCTTAAAGCTAACATCGACCCGGAAAAAGAACAAATAGGAGACTTAACTATACGAAAGACGTCCCGCGGCCTCACTGTCCTTAGCAATGATCTAGCGTCTGTCCACATTCTCAAAACGGCGATAGAGCAAACCGTAATCACGAAATCGACTATGACGGTGCGGCTTGTCGACCGACGCCAACCTCAGTTCAAGATCACTGGCGTTCATACCGATGTACCGGCGTTAAACATTGTTGTGCAGATCAAGTCGCGTGATCCCGACATAAACATCGACCCTTCCACTTGCAAAATGCGAGTCTCATTTCGTGTGCAGTCGGGTAACTTTACATATGTGCTTGCGGTGGGCCCCGCAGCGTTCAAGGCGCTCACGGTTCGCGGGCGCGTCACGGTGGGCTGGATGCCTGCACCGTGGTGGAGGGCCTGCACACCCCCACGTACACGTTCTGTGACACGTACGGCCATCCCCGGCGTGCGTGTCCTCTGCGTGACCGACCGGAACGGGCAGTTTGTACCAGATGCGCCGCCCAACATCTCGGCGAGCAGTACACCGTATGCATGGGCGATGCGACGGTATGCTACAGCGAGTGCCGTCGGGCCGGAAGGCCGAGCGTGCACCCGACGGTCGATAGGGGGTGCCCTCTTCTAATGGCTCGGATAGCCCTTGTGCGTGTGAGAATGGACTATGGCTGACCTCGATCATATGGACCGTCTGTCGCAGCGCGGTGGCTCCGCTTCATCCGCCGCGGGTCGGCGGCCTTTGCGTGCGCGGCAGACAGCGCACGCGGCCGCCGCGGGCGGATGCGGCGCCGCCGCGCCTTAGTCGCCCGTTTAAGTATGTTGCATCGCCTCTCCCCAGTCTTACTTTCGTATATCCGTTCGACCATGTATCCTGCGGTTTCCTACACGTGTCCACATTTCTTTTTCTTCTAAATATCTATCTATGTTCCTGTCTGCACTGTTTTGCATCCTTTCTTCTTTCACACCACCACCTTATCGAAAGCACTATATGTCGGACAGTTGCAGGAGCAGGGCATAATTGTATGCGTGGCCGGTTTTGTGCCGATCACCCCAGCTCATCGGTGCTGCCCTCCTTTAGTAAGTTACGTCCGTTAGAGGTATCGGTCTCGTGCGCGAGGTCTTAGTACATACTATGGAGCTTCTCCTTGCGTCTGCCGGGTGCACATAAGGTTCTCGCCGACGCCCATGCGCTCATCCGCCATGGCTAGAGAAAACCCATCAAATTCATCCAGGCTAATCTTGCCGGCACGCGCGATGTTACCAAGCTGCTTGTGGAGCACATGATCGCGGGCGAATTCAGTTTCGCGTTGGTGTCCGACCAGCATAAGCGCGACAACCACATCCATTGCATCACTCCCCGTTCCATCACTCCATTTCACGCTTCAGAGCTCCAGCGAGTCGTCTTGCTGGCGCGGGCCGCAGACTTTGACCTATTCCCAGTATACGCCTCACAGTTGACCGTCGCGCTCCGCTGCAAACGTGCTGGGAGGGCGCTCTTGGTTGTGGCTATTTATGCGCCACCCCATTGCCCGTTGGACCCACTTCTGGACGAACTGAGTCAGCTGGTCTCCCGGCATTTCACCCACAGCTTAATTTTGGGCGGTGATTTTAATGCTAAACAAGCCCTGTGGGGACCCGAAGTGAGCGATGTACGGGGGGCTCAACTCGTACAATTCGCGTGCGAAAATGAATTGCAAATCTTAAACCATTGCGACTCGCAACCGACTTTCGAGACACCTTATGCGCGATCATGGATCGACATCTCGCTAGCTTCGTTTCCCTTGACGGAGCAGGGATATAGGTGGTCGGTATCCGACGAGGAGACGTTGTCGGACCATCGCTATACCCAATTCACTCTTTTCGCTGCCACCAAGACAACTGTGCGTCGTCTCACGAATTTTGCACGCGGCCAATTGTTAGAGTGTTTCCGGGACCATAACTGGTTCCGCGGCGTCTCCCGGTGTCGGTATTCAACACCTGCAATAGCAAGGCACAGGAGTTTGTACTAGAGGGATTTTACTCTATGTATAACACCTTATGCAAGCGCCACCTTATAAGGGTTCGTTCGCGCAGCGACGGGGCGAAGACGTGGTGGTCACCCTTATTGAAGGAAGAGCGTGCCAAGGTGCGCGCGATGAGACGCCGTTTCCAGCGCACGCGTGATCCCGACATGGGCGAGACCTTTCGAGCGAAGTATCTACAAGCGCAATATCCGGACGGCAAAGGCTGCGGCTGATCGGGCGATGTGCCAATACATTAAGGCACGGGCACTATTCGGTGTGCCTTTCAGGACAGCCTTTGATAAATTGCCACCCCTACTATCTCTTCCTCCGCTAGAAGGTCCGGACGGCACTCCCACGTCGTCCGTCTTAGACTCGGCGGCCCTCCTATTACGCACACATGTGGCTTCGGACGACCCAACAGCTGACTGCGACTACCATCGTCGCATCCGGGCTGTTGTACAGAGTCCGTATCCTGAGGTGCGGGATGACTATCCATTTTCCGAAGCCGAGATCGAACGAGCGGTCTACCGGGGGAATCCGCATTCGGCGCCAGGCTTAGACAGGCCCATCGCCATGTTCGTTCATAATTTGTACTGATTACACCCCCGTTTCCTTTTTGAGGTTTTTAATGCCTTCCTCCGTTTGGGCCACTTCCCTCCATGTGGAAGGTCGGTCGGATTGACTTCATCCCTAACCACGGTCATCCCCCTTCTCTCCCTTCTGCCTATCGCCCCATAGTGATGAATTCTATATTCGACAAGATATTATAACGTCTCCTAAATTCTCGCCTGTACTATTTTATACACGCACACAACCTCCTTTACGCTCGTCAATTCGGTTTCACGCATGCACGGAGCGCCCCTGTGGCTCGGTATGCCTTAAAACGTCGTCTCTGTGCGCTGAAAGCAGGCAAGATACCGACGGTGTTGATCTCTTTAGATTTCACCGGTGCATTCGACAGCGTGTGGCACGATTGAGTGTTGTTTATTGTGCGCCAACACCGTTGCCCAATGTTTACCAAATCCTTAAATCCTTCCTGACGGACCGCCAGGTAGTCGTTCGAGCAAACGCGGGAGACGCATCAGTGCGTCCGTCTATTGAAAGTTCTCAGGGCTCACCGGTTAGCCCTTTACTGTGGAAGTCGGTGATTTACTCGTTATTAGACCTCCCACTTCCACAAGAGGTTCATATCCAGGCGTATGCAGACGACACCATCATACTCGTTTCCAGTCCGTCGCGCTTGCAATTGCTGGATCTCGCAGGATCTGTGCTCACCTTGGTTTGCAATTGGGCACGGCAAAACAAGGTCAGAACTAGTCACCAAAAGTCCTTTTTCCTCTTTTTCAACAATGGGCACATTCGCACCTCTAAGCGGCGTCCGTCCATTAGACTGGGTGGCGCTTATCTAAAAAGCAAAGACCACATTAAAATTCTCAGCGTGATCATTGACGATAAACTTAATTCCCATGCCCATGTTGACTTTATTAGGACCAAAGCCGAGGTATTGATTGCGAGATCTCTCATATTTCTACGGCGTCTGTATAGACAGGTTCTGCTTCCTGCGATTTCATACGCGTCTCCGGTGTGGTGGCCGGCTTTTTCATCATCATTCTTAACCACCCGAGTATTATCTGTACAGCGCTCCATTCTCGTGGCTCTGACCGGTGCATGTCACACCACGCGCACCACGGCACTGCATGTCCTGGCCAACTGTCCACCTTTGAATGTGGAGTTGGATAGGTTGGGGGCAGAGTTCTCCATCCTAAGGCTCCGCCAAATCACCCATTATCGCTAGGTCACTTTCCACCCGACCTCCATAGAGCGTCCATTCGACGAGTTGTCGCATCACCCGCGCGCAGCTTGTCGTTTTTCGTTCACGCGTTTGACGTCCTCCCATGCAGCCATACTTCCCACCTTGCCAGCGAACCACGTGTACACAGACGGCGCCTTCACGACAGTCGCGGCGTACGTGGCATTCGACCCGCGAGGCCGCCTTCTCGCGGAGCGCAAGTTTAGAATCGAGAACGCCACCAGTGCGTACAATGCTGAATCCATTGCTTTTGTGGGAGCTCTGGAACTCGTTATGAACGTGCGTGGAGCTGTGATGATCCACTTACATAGCGACTGCCTGTCCCTTCTGACGGCGATTTCTAGTCATCAAATTAAGGATGAACACATCTGGCAGTTCCAACAAGTGCTGCGCCAGCTACAACTCGCGGGTCGCAGCATCCGTCTATTCCACGTCCCTGGCCACCGGGGCGTGGACGCTGCCGTGTCGTCAGCGATACGCACTCGTCTCGTTCGTTCTTGTCCCACCTCAATACGGTCGATCAAGAAGTCATTATTTAACGCTTCATTGCAACAATGGCATCCCTACTGGTAG
Source organism: Dermacentor variabilis (assembly GCF_050947875.1). Lineage (NCBI taxonomy): Eukaryota > Metazoa > Arthropoda > Arachnida > Ixodida > Ixodidae > Dermacentor > Dermacentor variabilis. The sequence goes on along the minus strand of NC_134569.1, from coordinate 231,380,689 downwards.
CGCAAGGGCAAAGATACTAGCCTTTGTAGATGGGCCAGGTGGGTATATGCTATTCCATCTTCTTTCCCCCCGACTCGTTTGTTCACCCATTTTTTTTCACTGGACACGGCCACTTTCCTTATTACCTCCATCGCTTCCGTCTCAGCCCCTCCGATCGGTGCGCGTGTAGTACTCCTATTGTCGATGAGACACACTATTTGACTTAATGACCGCACTCGTTGCTTGGCGGTTACACGGACTCTTGATCCTACATGCCCTTTCACCCGACGTGTATCCCGCACTGATAAAAACAAAACAATCTCGCGCCCTGCTCCTGCAACTAATGCGCATCATAGCCCTCTCCATTCCTGTCTCTCCTTTGCTTCCTGATACTCGCTAGTGCCCTCCTCCTTATCACTCTCGTTTCACATTTTCATATTACTGTTGGATGACTGTTCTTTGCCATCCGCACTGCATAAGCCAACTATGGCGGGGCTTCCCCGTGCTAGATGGCACTAATCGCATGCTACATTCGCATTCTACTCCACTTCCTCTTCTCCATTTTCCCTTCCCCATGTGTCACCTACAACTGTACAGATTTTGCAGCTCTCTACCCTGACGAACATTGACGTCACCTTCAAGAGGTACTCTACCCTGTATACCGCACCACTCAAGTCGGTTCGGCGCAGCAAGAGTCCGCGGCAAGCGTACGGTCACGAAAGAAGCACCGATGCATTTTGCCTTTTCTCTGAAATAAAACAGCTGCGCGTCCCTGCGCGGGCGTTGGTGGCTTGCCCTGGGGGGCGGTGTGGCTTTGGGTGGGTGTGCTGCTTGCAGACCCCTTTCTTTGGAGGCACTTAACCATCTACTGCTCCCGTCCTCTTTCTCAGTGCGATTGTTTTTCACATAATCCTTGCCTAATTACAAACTTGCGTCCGGCTACTTTTTTTACCAATTAGTTTTTTCTCTACCACAATTTTGGGCTGCCTTGGCCGCCCCTTTTCATTCATTGTATATTAGCTTTCATACCCGTCGTACCTTAAGGGTGGTGCGGGTTTGCCCCTACTTTCTTTTTACCTTTTTTTTTAACCAATCGGCCACATAAAGCAAAGCAAGTAAAAGCGCTTGCGCTCACCACCGCGCAAGTGCTCGGCTGCATGTGTTCCTTGGCCTACAGTGTTTTCGGCGAGAGGTCACTTATTTTTTACTCTCAGTTCCATATTTCTACCAGGGGTTGCCTTTGAACACATAGAAACTTTATTCGACGCGTCGGTTTAGACTCGACTGGGTTCGTTTTCCATTTTTTCGACCTTTCGCCGAGGCGGGCTGCCGGCGTTCGCGTTGTTATGGCTCATACCCGCTAGCGAGTCATGACTGAAAACGTTGTTCCCACTGCCGACATACCGACCGGGAATCGTTCTGATTCGGCAGGCAGCTCCACGCGGTCAGATGACTCCGTTTTTTTCGGTGAATGGCTATCGTCTATAGGTGGACGTTCACCTCGGCCCCCGTGATAACGGTGTGCCCGCGCCTCCGGAGCCAGTGCCCGCTGATCGCCGGCTGGAGGGGTGGGGTGGGGGGGAGTCGGTGACTGCGGAGTCGGGTTCAGAGCGCGGGGTCGCTGATACCCCCCTTTCGGCCTCCTTTCACCGTGCCGTCGACTTTCATGAGCAAATAACGGACCTAATGTTTGACAACAATTGCAAGATTACCAATAAGTATAAATCTCAGATCTTGGGTCTCTTGAGACTTGTGCTTCAGGAATGTGCCAACTTGCGTGCGGTCGCGGCTGCGGCAGAGCTGATGAGATGCGGGACGAGCTCGTGCGGGCGTGTGCGCCTGGTCCTGTGCTGTGCCCGGCCGCTGCCCTTTCGGCGGCCCCGGCGCGGTCTCATGCCGCTGTGGCCCGTGTTGGGGGACCTGTGCCTCCTGTGGGAGGGCCTGGCATGCCCACTCCTGTCGCCTGTGGCCCGGTGCTCACAAGTGTCGATGCCGCCGCCTTGGAGGACGAGTTGGCGTTGCGAGAGAATGCACATGTCATGTTTTTATCGCAACTCGCTCCTACCAATACTCGCGCACAAGATCTAACTAAACGTCTGAAAACAACACTGCCCCGCCACAGACGAGATTGGGCACGTAACTATACGCAAGACGTCCCGCGGGCTTGCTGTTCTTTCCTATGATTTTCGTCACCCCAGAGGCTCTAAACGGCGATTGAACAAAACACGATCACGAAAACGAGAATGTCGTTGCGGCTCGTTTAACAATGCAAACCGTACCTCAAGAGAACCGGTGTCAATCCTGATGTCCCGGCGCTCAAGCTCATCGCGCAGGTCAACTCGAACTCTAAAGAAAGTTTGCACCCATTGGAGTGTATGTCTGCCACACAACAATAATCGTCATCTGCCTTGATGCGTTTCCTTCTTGAAAATGCCGCGCACGCTACTTTCTTGTCGCGAATGCTCTGTCCTGCTGATAACGCGCATGCTGTTCATTTCTGGAAAGTACTGGCTCGCAGCGTTAAAGAAAGGAAACGCATCGTGGCAGATGATTATTGTTGTGTGGCAGACATACACTCCAAAGGGTGCAACCTTTTTTTAGGGCGCGCATAATGCCGACCTCAACTTCGACCCCTGGACATGCCAGATGCGATTTGCATTTCGCGAACGTTCAGGAAACTTTACGCATGTCCTGGCGGTGAGCCCCGCCGCCTTGCGGACGCTTATGGGTCGCGCGCGCTTCACAGTGGGGTGGACGTCTGTCACCTTCGTAGATGACCTGAACTTGCCAAGGGGTACGTTTTGCGCCACGTCCGGACATCCCCGGCGCGCCTGTACTCTGCACTAACAATCTGAACGACCAGTTAGCACCCGCTGCGCGGGACAACATCTCGGCGCGCAGTGCACCGTGTGCATGGGTGAACGCTTGGTGTGCTGCAGCGAGTGTCGTCGAGCGGGGCGGCCGAGCACGCACCCGACGGTTGACAGAGGGTGCCCTCTTCTGATTGGCAGGATAGCGCGTCTGCGTGTGCGAACGGACTATGGATAGTCTCGGTCCCATAGTCCCTCTGTCGCAGCGCGGCGTCTCCGCTTTGTCCGCGGCGGTCAGCGGCTTTTGCGTGGGAGAGACAGTACATACGGCTGTCGCGGGCGGGTGCGGGTCCGCCGTGTCTTTGTCACCGACTTAAGCACGTTATATTACCTCTCACCAGCCTAACTTTCGTTTCTCCGTCCCGCCGTGTTTCCTGGCACTCCCTGCACGTGTACGTATTTGTTTTTTTTTCTGTGTCCCTCTGTGTACCTATCTACACTTTCCTGCGTTTTTTTCTTTCACCTCAACATTTCTTGCAACGCATGCTGTGCCGGACAGTTGGAGAGGCAGGGCCAAATAGTGCTGATGGCCGGTTTCCGGCGGATTGCTCCAGCTCGCCTACGCTACCCTCCTCTGCTACTTTCCTTCAGTTGCCGGTGGCGTTTTCGCTTACGAGGTTTTGGTCCCTCCTACGGCGCTCCTTTTTGCGCCTGTGGGGTACAGGTAAATTTCCCGCCGACCCACTTCAGCTCATCAGCCATGGCTAGCGCAACGCCTATAAAATTCATCCAGGCGAATGTCTCCGGCACACGCGATGCCACCAAGTTGCTCGCGGAGCGTATGATATCCGGTGACTTCAGTTTCATGCTGGTGTCTTACCCACATATCCGCGACAAACACATCCCAAATTCGCCCCGCCCAATAGTTCCATGTTATGTTTCGGAGCACCCGCGCGTCGTGCTGCTGTCGCGGCCCCTGACTTTGATCTCTTTCCTGTTTATGTGTCCCAGTTGATCGTCGCACTCCGCTACTAACGTGCCGGACGGGCGTTCACGATTGTCCCAGTCTATGCGCCACCCCATCGTCTGCTTGATTCATTTTTGGATGAATTGAGCCAGTTATTCTGTCGGCATCTCACCCAAAGCTTCGTTTTAGGTGGCGATTTTAATGCCAAACATGCACTTTGGGGGCCTGATGTCAGCGATGTGCGGTGGGCGCAACTAATGCAATTCGCGTGCGCGAATGATTTACACACCCTAAATCATTCGGATTTGCTACCCATTTTCGAGAAGCCTTATGCTCTATCGTGGATCGACGTTTCGCGTGCGCGAATGAATTACACATCCTGAATTATTCCGATTTGCTCCCCATTTTCGAGGCGCCTTATGCTCGATCGTGGATCGACGTTTCGCTCGCATCCTTTCTCTTAATGGAGAGGGGATATCGTTGGTCCGTATGCGAGGAGGAGACGTTGATCACAGATATATAGATTTCACCCTTTTCGCTGCTACGGCGGCGCTGTTACCCCGTCTAACGAATTTTGCGCTAGGACAAATGGCAGAGCGTCTCCGGGACCATCACTGTTTCCACGGAGCCTCCCGCTTCCGTTACTCATCACCTTCCATGCTCGAAGTGCTTTAGGAGGTTTCTACTCTCTATATAGCACCTTATCCTGGCACAACCTTAGAATGGCCCGTCCGCGCGGCGAGGGGGTGAGGTCATGGTGGTCACCTCAATTGCGGGACAAGCGTGTCAGGGTGCGCACGGAGAGACACCGATTCCAGCGCGCGCGTGATTTCGCCATGCGCAAGATCTTTCGCGTTCACTATGGCGCCGCCTATTCGGTTTAGAAGCGCAATATCCGGTAAGCAAAGGTCGCGGCAGATCGGGCGATGTGCCAAGACATCAGGGCACGGACACTGCTTGGCGCACCTTTCAGGAGGGTCCTTGAAAAACTACCACCCGTGTTAATTTTTCCTCCGCTAGAGCGTTCATACGGCACTTACACCTCGTCCGTCTTAGACCCGGCGGCCCTTTTATTAAGAACACATGTAGCCGCGGACGAGCCTACAGCGAACGGCGTCTACCATCGTCACATGAGGGCTGTAGTACGGTGTCCCTATCCTGAGGTTCGGGATGACTACCCCTTTACAAAGGCAGAGATTGAGCGCATGGTGTACCGGGGGAATGCGCAGTCGGCGCCAGTGTTGGATGGGCTCACAGTCATGTTCGGGCGAAACTTGTACCGCCTGCATCCACGTTTCTTTTCAGACGTATTTAATGCTGCGCTTCGTTTGGGCCACTTTCCTTCCATGTGGAAGGTCGGTCGAATCATTTTCATTCCCAAACCCGGTCGTCACCCATACCTACATTCTGCCTATCGCCCCATAGTCATGAACTCTATCTTTGGCAAGATATTAGAACGCCTTTCAAAATCCCGACTGTATTATTTTTTACATTCACACCACTTCACGCCCATCAATTTGGCTTTACGCATGCGCCGAGCACCCACCTGGCCCTGCATGTCCTCAAACGGCGGCTCAGTGCGCTCAAAGCAGCTAAGGCACCGACGGTATTGATTTCTCTCGACTACACCGGCGCGTTCGACAGCGTATCGCACGATTCTGTCTTCTTTTTTTGTGTGACAGCATTGTTGACTTCCTCCAATCCTTCCTGACGGACCACCGAGTCGCGTATCGTGCGAACGCGGGAGACACATCGGCACGTCCGTCCACTGGAAGTCCCCAGTTATCACCAATTAGCCTTTTGGTAGTGAATTTTGTGATTTATTCCTAGCTAGACCTCCCACGTAACTAAACGGTTCATATCCAGGCGTATGCTGATGACACCATCATACTCGTTTCCGGGTCGTCGCGCTTGCAATTGCAGGCTCTCGGAGACTCTGTACTCACCTTGGTTGGCAACTGGGCCCGGCAAAACAAGGTCCAAATTAGTCATCAAAAGTCTTATTTCGTCTTCTTCAGCGATGGGCACATTGGCACTTCTAAGCGGATTCTATGCATTCGATTGAACGGCGCTAACCTGAAGCACACAGACCGTATTAAAATTATCGGCGTGGTCTTTGACGATAAACTGAATTTACATGCCCATGTTTACTGTATTAAGACCCAAACCGAGGTATTGGTTGCGCGATCCCTCAAGTTTCTACGCTTGCACTTATCGCTGCGTCCCGTACTTATACGGTGTCTGCATAGGCTGGCTTTGCTTCCCGTGATTGCATACGCGTCTCCGGTGTGGTGGGCGTCTTTTACATTGTCCTACTTGGCCACGCGAGTGTTATCTGTACAGCGCTCCATCCTCGTGGCTTTGACCGGCGCGCATCACACGACGCGCACCCCGGCATTACATGTTCTTGCGAACCGTTGCCCTTTGAATGTGGAGTTCGATAGGTTGGCGGCGGAATTCTCCATCATTACACTCCGCCAAATAACTCATTATGGCCACGACACCTTCCACCCGACCTTCGTAGCGCGTCCCTTTAACCAGTGGTCGCATCAACCGCGCGGTGCTTGTCGCTTTTCGTTCGCGCGCTTGACGCCTGCCCAGGCTGACATGTTTTCCACCTTGCCGGCCTACCATCTGCACAATGACGGCGCCTACACGGGCGTCGCTGCGGATGCGGCGCCGCGGAGCGCGTACAGTGCTGGGTCCATCGCTTTTGCGGATGCTGTCGATTTTATTGCGAACTTGCGCGGAAATGTTGTGGTGCACTTATGTACAGATTGCCTGTCCATTATGACGGCGATTTCGCGCATTCGTGTAAGGGATTAGCGCACCTGGAAGTTCCAGCAAGCACTGCCCACGCAAACATTCGCGGGTCGAACGATCCTTTTCTTCCATGTCTCTGCCCACAGGGGAGTGGTGGGCAATGAACTGGCAGACGCGGCCTCGTCTTCAGCGGTGACCGCCGGTCTCGTTCGTTCCTGCCTCGTTTCAATACGATCTGCCCGGACCAGATTATTTAGCACCTCACTGCATCAATGGCACTGCTACTGCCAGCGCGAGGGCCAAGGCACCAGCCTCTATAACTGGATCCGTAGTCTATATGTCATCCCGTCCTGGTTGCCCCCAAACCGCTTGTTAACTCATTTTTTCACGTGGAATGGACATTTTCCATACTATCTTCATCGTTTCCATCTTAGCGTCTCCGGTCGGTGAGCATGCGGGGTTCCCTGTGTCGATGCGGCACATTACCTCACCTCCTGCACGAGTACCGCGGAAGTAGCGTCGCGGTTACGAGCGCTCGTGCACCTCGATTCTCTTTCTCCGGATGTATAGCCCGCATTGATAAAACCGTAACAATCCAGCGCCCTGCTCCTGAAACTAGTACACTTCATCACTCTTTCCGTTCCTTCCTCTTCCGTTCCTCTCTCTCTCCAATGCTTCCCGAAGCCCACTAGCACCATCCCCCGTATCACTCTTATTTCATTCCTTCATATTACTTTTGCATGACTGTTCTTTGCGATCCGCACTGTATAATCCAACCATGGCGGGGTTTCCCCGTGCTGAATCGCTCTAACCACATGCTTCATTCTTATTCTTCTCCGCTTCCTTTTCACCTTTTTGTTATCCTTCCCCCTGCGTCACCAATCATTGTGCAGAATTTTGCAGGGCCACACCCTGATGTGCCTCAACGTCACGTTCAACAACAAATTACGCCCTTTCTACCTGACTACTGGCGTCGATCCGACGCGGCACGAGTCCTCCCAAGAGGACGGACGCACCACCGCCTTCGCATATTTTGTGGGTCGCTGTGCGGGCATCGCCGGGTGACCCTGGGGGGATATCGGCCTGAAAGTGTATTTTCGTGTTGCTTGCCCACGGTAATTTATTCAGAGCCAGTTGTCCATATGCCTTCTGCTCTTGCATTCTCATAAGCAACCTTCATTTCCCGCTTCTTCTTTTCTTATTTAACAAGCTTACCTCCGCCTTAATTTTTTTAAATTATCTATTTGTTTCTTCTCTAAATTCATTCGGGGCTGTCTTGGCCGCCCCTTTTTATTTATTTTCTATTCGACTTTATACCCATTGTACCTTAACGGTTGTCCGGGTTTCCCCCAACTGTAGTTTTCTTTGTTTTTACCGAGCGACACAAAAATCAAAATAGATGCTTTAGGAGAGGGTATCGAACCTTCTAAGAGCTCATGGTTGTCGCCGGTCGTTCTTGTCAAAAAGAAAAACGGAACACTACCCTTCTGCGTCGACTACCGGAAGCTCAACAACGTAACTGAAAAGGATGACTACCCACTGTCGCATAGCGACGATTCGTTAGACTGCTTCACGCCCAGTACTTTTTGTCACTCGATTTGAAAAGCGGATACTAGCAGATCGAGGTAGACGAAAAAGACAGCGAGAAAACTGCCTTTGTGACTCCCGACGACCTCTATGAATTTCGATTGCTCCATTTCGGATTGTGTTCAGCTCCAGCTAGGTTCGAACGAATGATGGATACTGTCGTCGCTGGACTGAAGTGGCAGACTTGTCTCGTGTATCTCGATGACGTAGTAGTATTTTCTGAAACATTTGTGCAACATCTTCATCGCCTGCGGAATGTGCTAGCAGCGATCCGATCGGCTGGTCTCGCACTTAAACCAGAAGGGTGCCACTTTGGCTATGAATAGCTCAAGTTCCTCGGACACATATTAAGTGCTAGAGGAGTCTGACCCGATTCTGGCAAGCTTGCCGCGGTAACCAATTTTCCTCCTCGTGCCAACAAGAAGGTCGTGCGGTGTTTCTTATGTTTGTGTGCATATTATTGCCGTTTTATTGAAAATTTCTCGCAGGCACCGGAACCCCTGACTCGCCTTACAAGGGATGACACGCCATATACATGGACCAATAAGCAACAGGCGGCTTTCGCTGAACTAAGCCAACGCATGCAGCCAGCGCCCGTCCTGCTAGATGTTGAAGACGACAACGACAACAAGGTACATACTGACGCCAGTAACATCGGTCTTGGCCCAGTACTCGTACAACGTCAAGACGGTAATGAAAGAGTAATCGCTTATGCTAGCCGCTCGCTGTCCCTTGCCGAGGCGAACTACTCTACAAGAGAAAAGGAGTGTCTCACGGTGGTGTGGGCGATCACGAAGCTTCGTCCTTATCTCTACGACCACCATTCAACAGTGATGACTGACCACCATTCCCTATGTTGGTTGGCAAGCATACGCGATCCTTCAGGATGACTGGCAAGCTGGAGCTTGCGGCTACAGGAATTTGACGCCACTATCGCTTACACGTCCGGCCGCAAGCACGACGACGCTGACACAGTGTCACGTGCACCCATCGAATCTGTCAGCCCAGAGTCAGAGGACGATGGCAGCTTCCTGAGCGCCATTACTACATCAGACTTGATAAGATGGCAGCGTGACTACGCTGAAGTTCGACCTATCATCGACCACTTAGAGGGCCGGCAAACAGCCATTCCACGCCATCTAAGTTGCGTACTGTCGTCCTTCTGTCTGCGAGACAACGTGCTTACAAGAAGAACGCCCCTTCAAATGACCGAGCCTACCTCCTGGTAGTTACAAAACTCTTGCAAGACGACATTCTTTTCGTTTGCCGTGACGAGCACACATCTTGCCACTTCGGCTCCTCGCGAACGCTTGCCAGAGTACGCGAGATATATTACTGGCCGGGGCTTTCGGCAAGCGTCAAAGAGTACGTCAAAGGATGCCGCGAATGTCAGCGGTGAAAGTCACCGCCCATGAAGCCTGCTGGGTTATTACAACCCATTGAACCACCTCATAAGCCATTCGACCAAGTCGCCTTGGACACTCTTGGGCATTTTCCTTTGTCAACCGACGGCAACAAGTGGGTGATTGTCGCGAATGGCTATTTACCCCGCTGTACCGAGAGAGAGGGGCTCCTACGAGCCACGCCTCCTGAGGTAGCGCAGTTCTTAATGTACCACATTGTCTTGGGTCATGGTGCCCCGTCCACTGTAATCACAGAGCGAGCGACGGCGTTCACAGTGCAGCTCATGGACGACATTTTTCACTTGAGATACGCTAGGCATGGAAAGAGTGCTGCTTACCATCAGCAGTCCAACGGACTTACGGAGCGCGTAACTAAGACCATCACGCACATGAACACGATGTACATCGACATCCAGCACAAAACATGGGATCATATCTTGCCTTACATTAACTTCGCTTATAATATCGCCGGAAAACGATATATATATATATATATATATATATATATATATAACGGGCTTCGTCTAGTGGGTGGCTGAGATTGGGTGAGGACGAAGAAGACGTGCATCGATTTCGTTTCTTTTTGAACAGGCTGTCCTGTTGTTCTTGAACGTCTCCCTGTCTTCTGTCCACGCCGTACCGCGACACTGGTGGAGGCGCTGGGTACTGAGTTCGCCTGATGCTCCGGAGTCCTTCTGGGAGTCGTTCATCTAGCCCGGAGGCATTGTCACCAGTTACGACACCCGTGCATCGCTTTCGTCGCCGACTGCAAGGCCTTGCCCCGGAGTTTTCCCCTCTTCAATGACCTCTTTCTGGCAGCTGCACACATCTCGCAATGGCCGAAACCAGCTCACCGCAAGCACCCCAAAGCAGCCGGTTTCCCAGTCCACAACAGGTAGCCGTTCTGCATCCCCTGGTTCCCGGTCGATATCGCGGTGCAGTCTTCGAAGACATTGAAGACTGGCTTGACAAGTATGAACGCGTTTCAAAGATTAACCAGTGGACTGAGAAGCAAAAGCTTTCCAACGTCTATTTCGCACTTGACGACAGTGGCCGTACTTGGTACGAGAACCGTGAAGCTAGCCTGACTTTGTGGAATGATTTTCGGCAGAAGATCACGGATACTTTTGCAAGTGCCGACCGACGCGACCGCGCCTAGCAGATGATGGAGCTACGGGTGCAACAACCTAATGAGTCGGTAACAATGTTCACCGAAGACATGGCCCACCTCTTTCGTAGAGCCGACCCGAACATGACGGAGGATAGGAAGTTGCGCTACCACATGCGAGGTGTAAAAGAGCAGTTGTTCACGGTAATTGTGCGGAATCCACCAGCCACCATTGCTGACTTTATCAAAGAGGCTACGGCTATTGAGCGGACCCTTCATCAACGGTGCAGGCAGTACTATCGACTATCCACCAGCACTGCAATCAATGTCGCCGCAGGGACTCCTGAGTATCAGAATTTGTTGCGTGAATTGATGAGACAGCTAGTCAGAGAGGAAGTGCAAAAGATTCTTACAATGACATTGAATAGACCCGTAGCATCAATCGCCGAAGTGGTGCGCGACGAAATCAGGCAGGCGTTCCCGGCAGCCGACCTTCAAGATTACGAGCGTCCCATGACTTACGCCGCCAGCTGTCCGATGTCTACCACCTGTCACAACCACACCGCAGTAACACCAGCCTCTGACAGCCGCTCCTTGGTCGCCGACGCAAGAGGATGCTTCGAGGCACGCACCCGTGATGCTCCTGCAGTCACACCAGCAGCCGTCGTTCGTCGCTCTTGGTCAACACCGCAAAACGACGCTACGGGACGGCCGCAATTTCGGAGAACCGACATATGGCGCACAGTCGATAGTCGAATACTTTGTTTTCTCTGCGGAGGCGCCGGCCATATTTCACGTAATTGCTGGCATCGCGACACGTCATTTCGACCTCATCGTCCATAATCCTACGGTCGCCGTGCAAATGACGATTCCATGCTACGCCGCGACGACGCTACTATTCGGGAACTTCCAATAGCGCACCCGAATGACGAATCCGCGCCGGACGATAGGTCCAATTTCGGCCGTCGGTTGCGATCTCCAACCCATCCACGTCAGATGGCTTCACCTACTCGACGTACTTTTGCTGACCTCCGAGGACGAAGGTCGGCCAGCCCAAGCCGGCGAAACTGAAGGCGGCGACCTCTGGGGGTAAGGTTGCAGGCCCGCCGCAAGACAATAAAAAGCCCCCAACACTCCCTCTGCAGAATGCTGTGAAGCCGTTGAACACCGAAGAAATTGTGAGCGCCGACATTGATGTTTTGGTGGACGGACAGCGTTAGTCGACACTGGTACCGACTTCTCTATAATGAGTCAGGAACTCGTCCTCCGCCTGCAGTAGGTAAAGACGCCATGGATCGGCCCTCACATAAGGACGGCAGGCGGCCAATCACTGATGCCTACTGGAAGATGTACTTCTATATATAATATGGGGGATTGTTCTTTCGTGGCCGCTTTCATCGTTCTGCCTGTGTGCTGTAAAGGTTTCTATATTGGAATGAATTTTCTGAATGAATATGGCGCCGTAATTAACATCCTGGATCGCATGGTGACATTTTATAAGAGTCCTGGTTTAGTCCATTGCTTAACGCCACACCACCACTCCTTTCGTCTAACAGAAGACGACGTTGTCATCCCACCTCGATCATGTACCCTTGTTTCGGTAGCATGTGACGTACCTTTTCATTGCGAAGGCGTTGCCGACCAAATAACCACGTTGTTCACTCATGGTATCTCGGTCGTACGAGGAATCGTAAATGTCACCGAAGCGCGCACGAACCTGTTGCTAACAAATTTTAGCACCGAGCGACGGCGCCTTCCAAAACGCACGGCTGTAGCTTATTTTGACGGTGTTGCCGATGTCCGCGGGTGCTGTTCACTACTTGCAGGAACGCCTACGCAAGACCCGGCTCCTGTACTTGACGTCAGCACTGCTTTGTCGCAGCACGAACGAGAACGGCTTCTTACGCTACTGGCCGAATTCAGCGACTGCTTTGCGTCGACGTCCAGCGTCGGTCGGACACCTCTAACAAAGCATCGAATAATTACAGAGGATACGGCAAGACCAATTCACCAAAATCCTTATTGTGTTGCTCCCAGAGAACATGAAGCCATACAACAAGTGAAAAAAATGCTTAAAGACGACGTGATCCAACCATGAATGAGTCCCTGGGCATCTCCTGTAGTTCTAGTCAAGAAAAAGGACGGCAGCTTGCGTTTCTGTGTGAACTACCGAAAACTAAATAAGGTGACAAAGAAAGACGTATATCCGCTTCCGCGTATAGACGATTCGCTCGACAGACTTCGACACGCGCGTTTCTTCTCCTCAATGGATTTAAAAAGTGGACTTTGGCAAATCGAGGTAGACCCGAGAGACCGCGAAAAAACTGCTTTTGTGACACCAGACGGCCTATACGAATTTGAGGTCTTGCCTTTCGGCTTGTGCTCAGCCCCTGCTATGTTCCAACGCCTCATGGACACTGTACTTTCAGGCCTCAAGCGGAAAACCTGCTTAGTGTACCTCGACGACGTCATCGTGTTCCCCGCAACAGTTGAAGAACATCTCGAACGGCTTGAAGCGGTTCTGCAGTCCATCCGGTCCGCCGGCCTTACCCTGAAACCAGAGAAGTGCCACTTTGGCTTCGCGGAACTACAGTTTCTTGGTCACGTCGTCAGCCATGCAGGTGTCCGCCCGGATCCCGAAAAAATTGCCGCGGTCGCACAGTTTCCCGTACCATTCAACAAAAAGACTGTCACGCACTTCCTCGGCATCTGTGACTATTACCGGCGGTTTATTGCAGATTTTGCTAGTATTGCGTCGCCGTTAACTCGCCTGGCGAGAGACGACGTTGCTTTTGTATGGGGCGACGAAGAGCAAGATGCATTCAACGACTTGCTGGAAGGTCTCCAGACACCTCCAGTGCTAGCTCACTCTGATGAGACCGCTCCTACATTGCTGCACACTGATGCAAGCAATGTTGGCTTGGGAGCTGTTCTTGTGCAGCAGCAGGAGGGCACAGAAAGGGTACTTGCCTGTGCAAGTAGAACACTCTCACGCGCAGATGCTAATTACTCCACGACTGAGAAAGAATGCCTCGCCGTAGTATGGACGCTTAAGAAATTTCGCCCATATTTGTATGGCCGCCACTTCGCAGTTATCAGCGACCACAATTCACTGTGTTGGTTGACAAGCCTTAAAGATCATTCGGGGCGACTGGCGCGTTGGAGCCTAGGGTTGCAAGAGTTTGACATTACTGCCAAATACAAGTCGGGAAAACAACATACGGATGCTGACTGCCTGTCTCGATCGCCAATAGAGTCGTCTGCTCCACCCGAAGAAGACTCGGCATTTCTTTGTGTTCTGGACACATCCACCATCGCGCAAATACGGGACGACCCTGAGTTGCTTAAACACATCAATTACTTGGAGGGCAGGTCTGCGAAACCGTCTAGAGTTTTCGCAAGAGGACTGTTGTCGTTTTGCTTGCGGGCGAAAGTACTTTACAAACGAAAGTTTTCCTCGACCGGGCCCCCCTATCTGCTCGTCATTCCTGCAGCTCTTCGTACGGAAGTAATTGAAGCATGTCACAACGAGGTGACTTCTGCTCACTTAGGCTACGCGAGAACGCTGGCCAGAGTGCAGCAGAGATGCTACTGGACGAGACTCACCACCACCGTGAAACATCACGTTCGCACTTGCCTCGACTGCCAGAGGCGTAAGTCGCCTCCGTCGAAAACAGCCGTTCTTCTACAACCCGTCCAGGTTCCTCGAAGACCATTTGACCAAATCGGAATGGATATATTGGGCCCACTTCCTACTTATACTGCAGGGTATCGCTTTGTTATCGTAGCGACCGACTATCTCACACGCTACGCTGAAACAAAGGCAATCCAGAGAAGTACAGCAGCCGAGGTGGCGCGCTTTTTCATTGAGCATGTTGTGTTGCGACACGGCGCACCAACCATCGTAATAACAGACCGAGGAACCGCGTTCAGGGCTGCGCTTTTAGATCACGTGTTGCTGCTAAGTGGAACGTCTCATCGGAAGTCAACCGCCTACCATCCACAAACCAACGGATTAACAGAACGCCTAAACAAAACAATTAAAGACATGCGCTCTATGTACGTGGATGTTGAACAGAAAAATTGGAAGAACATCCTTCCTTATATCACCTTTGCATATAACACGGCCAGACAAGAGACAACGCGCATGACTCCATTCACCCTTGCTCAAGGACTGGATGTGCGAAGGATATTGGATGCAATGATTCCACACGACTTTGATGACACTGATACGGACTCCGATGTGTTTACGCAACGCGCAGGAGAGGCTCGGCAGCTGGCACGCTTGCGGATCTGCCAGCAGCAAGACTACGACGCAGGGCGCTATGATCTTAACCGTCGAATGGTCCTCTATGACGTAGGCGACAGAGTGTGGGTTTGGACACCCATACGAAAACGAGGCCTCTCCGAGAAGCTGTTAAGGCGATACTTCGCACCAAAGCGAGTATTGCGCCGACTCAGTGATGTCACGTACGAGGTTGTCCCTGATAGTCCCAGTTCTACGCGGCACCACACGCATTGCTCTGAACTTGTGCACGTTGTCCGCATGAAGCCGTATGTGAGGGAATAAGCATTGCGGAGACTCTTACTTCCGCGAGTGACATTACTAGTTTAGCATCGGGGCGATGCTCTTTTAGCGAGGGACAAATGACGCGTGTATTCTACTTAGAAAACAACGGCGATGGGGGCATTAACGGACTCCATCTAGTGGGTGGCTGAGATTAGGTGGGGACGAAGAAGAGGTGCCTCAGTTCAGTTTGTTTTTGAACAGGCTGTCCTGTTGTTCTTGAACGTCTCCCTGCCTTCTGTCCACGTGGTACCGCGACAATATATATATATATATATATATATATATATATATATATATATATATATATATATATATAAAGCTGTTCGGCCCTCGCCCCACCTCCCGGAAAAATAACTTCCCGCCCATTTTTCACTTGAGCAACACTAGGCATGGAAAGACTGCTGCTTACCATCCGTAGTCCAACGGACTTAAGGAGCGCCTCAATAAGACCATCACGTACATGATCTCGATGTACATCGACATCCAGCCACAACATGGGATCATATCTTGCCTTATATTACCTTAGGCCGTATGTGCTAGCGATCATAAAGCGGTAGTTACCTTGTTGCCTAAATAATATATACAGAAAAGCAAGCAAAAGAAGGCTAAAATAAAGAAGACGCTAGGTATGCAATTTCATAAACCTGATATATATAGTGATACATAGTTATATATATATATATCACTATGTACAGTTCCGCTGGTTATGCACCTTCACAGAGTGGAATGGCAGTGAATTTTTTGTCTCCGTTTATTGACGCGCTTGAAAAAAAACTCAGCAACATTTTCTGTGTTCTCGCCTGTTTGGTATGGTGGGATGGCCATCCCGATGCTCGATCGTGGGTTCTGGTGCGATTCCGGCATCCACTTCTGCAGCTAATTCTGCTGGGACCCCGGCAGTCAAATCGATAGCTGAGGTGTGCGAATCGACCGTATTTGCCTAGAGATTCTTAGGCTTGAAAGTCCTGAAGCCGTCGAACCTCTTATGACTGTCGTGTATGCGGAACTTGTTTCAAGGCCGATGCACCATTTCGTTGTATTGAGGCTTCCTTGTGGCTTAGTCGTGCGGGCTCGTTAGCAGCATGCTCACCTTCAGAATTCAGGCACTTAGGGTTAGGCTTGAATTCTGTGGTGCCGGTATTTTCGTCTCGAGGAAAATTCTATCCAGACATCACACAACAAATGAGCTGGATCTCATAAGGACCTATGTCACTACAGTGTTGAAAACTCCCACAGTGGTAAAATTCTTTAATTGGGTCTTAAGACCATGTACTTCCAATACATCAGAACAAAAAACCTAATATTTTGACAGTATATGTTACAAATTGACGAGACGTCGGTATCATCGCTCATGTTCGCTTCTGTAAAATCTAGCGGCTTGCCGTTGATGAATGCTCGGGTGGTTGCTGGGACCATGGGCGACATGCGAACTTAGGGAGTCGATATGGTGATTAACCGGTACGTGTACAGTGACCTTGTCTTCTGTGTCAGTGTGCTGCGATATGTATCTGCTGCCGCATTATTTCCTGGAGCCAGAGGCGTCATATACGTGTCTTGTCCTTCTCACTTCGTCAATTGCGCTGTCATAATAGCTTGTTATCAAGACCAACGGGATGGAGTAGGTGTTCAAGATGTCGGTAACCTTTATTGTTACAGTTTTTCCACATCTTGGCAGGGTATGGTTTCGGCGTTTGGCTGTGGCGTTCTGTGGTCCTTAGTCGTTTCCCTCTCTTGCGTATTCATGTCGTGCGCACGTGTCAGGCAGATTGCGTCAGCTTTAGAACCCCGCTCAGCGCGGCTTCTAAATGTTGTTGGTGTCTCAATAGGTAGGTTAGCCGCCATGCTCATGGGCACCGGAAACTGGCCAGATGGCGTTACGTGTGCTTCAGCCATAGTGAGAATCTTTATGGTTTAAATGTCCTACAAGATATGGTGACGCCAGCCGCTTGAGCTAGCATGAAAACGAGATAATTTTCTGAGCAGAAACGGTCGTATTATTGCCTTTCTTTAACTTAAGCCACGTTTCCATGGATGCGACAGCTGGCGCATCGTACCACATCAACTTTATAGCGCATTGCATCCATGTAGATTGGCCCAATGCGCTAAGAAAGCGAGACACGTTAATGCGCCAAGAATGGTTTGATTCACACGAAAAAGTACGTTTTCGCAATGCATTTCAACTCAATCGCATCGCATTAGGAACAGTGGGGAAATTTGCTTTAGATCGGCTGCGCTCGCCTACCTGCGCTACAGCGAAACAGATGAGCAAATGGCGCCCCCGGTTGCGTCACCGGATCCCGCAGTAATGTCCACGCCGCGAGCCTATCTTTCTCCCGGTGAAAGGATAGCATGCCTTGCATTCAGTAATGAAATGACTATACGAGAACTTCTGGACTCTCACGGTCATTGCAATCAATTTGACTTTATGCGTGTTGAAGAAGAAATGCTCCGCCTAGGCTACACTTGTACTCGTCAACAGCTTACGAAACACTGAAAAATTTGAAAGAAAAGTACAACAAAGTAAATGCTGATGTTTATATCTTCTTTACCGAGTTCTTAAAGGTCGCAGACGACGTTGTGTTCTCTTCGCGCTTCAGATATTGTGTATGCTATAGGAAAGAGAGCTACAGAAGCTGAGTGCTCAGGCGCCGTCAAAGTGGCGCTGGTAAAACGAAATTAATGCTTCTTCCCGATCGCCCGATGATTGCCTTAAAAAAATACGGCGTGGATAGCGACGCAGCCAGCGAAGCTGAGAACATCTGAATAGCAGATATAAGAACGTTCGGTGTTGTCGAGCTTTTTGTCAAGTTATATCGAAAGAATAACGGTGTGAATAAGTAAGCAGAGGAGCGCTATGTTGTTGTTCAAGTTTCGCACGCAGGGGGCAGAGCAGGAAAAGTAATTCGCAAGTACAAATACAGAATGCATTGTATTGTGCATGCGACTGCTATCACTTGAATATCGGTTAGGCTGTTACTCATTCCGTAAAGGCGAAGGCGGCACTTAAAGCGCGGTGGCCCTCTCGTTTGATTAACGCTTGCGGCCGTATGAATTCGAGGAATATTGACACGTGTACTTATTTATCCTTTTGCCGGGGACTGAATTTTGCACACTAGAGAGCTTTAGCAGAGCGTTTACGGTCCGCTCCGCTCGGAGCGGCCTATCACAACAATTGGCACGCAGCCTCTCAGCAAAACGCTACCGGGAACACTGACGCGCGTGCGCACAGCACATGTAGAGGCAGCGGAACGTGGGACGCTGACCACGTTCCGCTAGGAACCTGATTTAGCAGTGCGTCAGGGGGCGCGTGGTTGCTTTCGTAATCGTTTTACCGCCAAGCTGAGAGCACGTCAGTGGCGTCTCTGGGAGACGCGCTTGTTAGATAAGCGAAATGAATGCATTCTATGCAGCCACCGGCGCGCGTGAAACGTGTGCGGGGCGGAGCACAAGCAAACGCTCTTCTAAAACTCTCTATTGGCCACTTAAATTATCCCTCAGCGCAGGACGCGCCTGCATTATTGTAACTTACTGGAATATTATCAATGATACTGTCGGTTCTCTCTGGTCACTGAAACTGGTGTAATCTGATTGCATGTGTGACGCGAATTGTGTAGTACTTCCTTCAAGACACGCGGGCACCAGCGATTACTATGGAACCTTCAACAATTCGTGTATAAAAGCCGACGCGCTTGAGCGACGGATCAGATTTTTCACGATCCCCGGCTATGTTCGCTGCTATCCTTCTCGGGAGGCACGTATCCTAAATGCGTGCACTACATAGGAGTATAGATGCGGTGTGGACCAACCATCCAAATGTGCCTGGAGTGCATGCAAGAAGGACACCACTCAGATATGTGTCCAAACCCCAAGAACGTATGCCGGGGGTGCACATTGGAAAATCCACCCCCACAAGGACACGAATGGGAGGTGAAGTGCGCCCTGTGTGGGACGATGGGCCACGACACACGTAGGAGCCCGAACAAACTGATTTCCGCCAAGCGCAGGAAGACTACTCGCAAGTCTCGATCGCGGGAGCAGTTGGGGAAGAACACCAAAAGCGTATCGCGGCCCTGGTTCGAGTATACGGATAAGGACCTCAACCGGCGCCGATCGAGATCCAGATCGCCACACGGAAGCAGAGGGAAAAGCAATACCCCATCGAGAGACCCCTCCCGCTTTAGGGCTTCGCAACGGTCGAAGTTGCCACTGCCTCAAAAAAAGCAGGTGAGCTGGGCGAGGGTAGTTTCTTCCACTGCTCCAAAACGTAATACCTACGAAAATGATAAACGCATCAAAGAAAAGGAAAATTAAAAGGCACGACTAAGAGAACAGCTTTTAGAGGACTACCGCGAACGAAAATCACTAGAGAAATAAATGTCACAGTTAGAGGCGCGACTAACTAACGATGCAACTGCTGCAAACGCCGCATTAATCTAAGGAAATAGCCAAAACGAAGGCCGCGGGAGATATAACCTCGGACTCCACGTCGTCTCCGACAACACCAATCTCAAATAACACGAAAACAACGGCAGCGAACATCCAAACCATGCGCGCGGGAAACAAGAAAATGTTCATGCATGAAATGATGGCGTTATTTAATCAAAAGCTAATGGAATTTCAACGCCTATGCACGAATTACATCGCAAAACATAGTGGTATAATGTTTGTAAACAGGGATGAAGTGCCTCAGACAGGCTGGCCAACGTTTCGATAGGAGGACCTATCTTCGTCAAAGGCGGCCTCGTCATCCTCGGCGTGTTAGTTTTAAAGGGTTAGTGCAGTGACGTCACGTGCGGGTGTTGTCGCTGGCGGCTGGTTTGAAAGAGAGAGATTACAAGAGGAAACAAGCGGTGTCGTCCGACGTCTGTGAGCTTCATTCTCAAGACGGGGGGACAAGAGCGTGAGAGTGGGCACGCGGGGAGAAAAGAAAAGAAATAGAAGCAGAAAAAAAAAGGAAAAAAAAGGAAAAAAAAGGGGGGGAAACCAGGGCGGCACCAAGACAGACAAAAAAGGGGGGAGTGAAAGAAAACGAAAGAGAAAAGTGAAATCTTTAAGAAATACGGGGGCTTGGGAGCGTGTTGGGGATGCGAAAGGTTAGGAGGTATTCAGGGGGAGTCGTTGGCGGCATGTTTTTGAGGCATTAAAACGGTCGGTCAAGCGGTCAGCGCGCGAGTAACACAAAAGACAAAAAAAAAGGAGAAAGGAGAAAACCCAGACACACACACAAAAAAAAACATGAGTTGAAAGTGACTTGAGTAGCATAGTAGTAATACGTCGAGTAACATTGACATAGTTAAGGTGGCGACGAGGAGTCTGCGGTGCAATGTATGGGGTGACTGAAAGGCAGCGGCATCGTCTTTCAAGGGGCACTGCCCCACGCGCTTAACGTAGGTGTCGTTACGGCGGCATCCAGAGATGGCGATACTCTGTGTTGAGGCGCCGAAAAAGGCATATTGACTTCGGAATGTGTTGTCGAGGGGATTTCAAGAAAAAAAAAGATTAAAGAAAAAGGGGGAGGGAAGGGTGAGGGGGAGGGGGGCTGAAACCGGTATAACAAACAGGAGGGTGACGCGTGCAGAAGGGGGCAAGTGTACATGGAAGAAGGGGATCGTACAGTTGGTACTGGCGTAAAAACCTGAAAGAGTACATTAAATTGAGTAGGAGGCAGGAAAAAATTTTTTCGGAATGGAAGAGTAGGTGAGGTTAAGAATTAAAGTTGGCTGGTGGCCTAATGTGTTTTGTGCTTTGGTTGATGATATGAGAGATTCAGATTTAAGTTACAGCTTTTAAAGATTCTAAGTTGCCGCGTGCCAAATTAATTCCTGTCGGGTGTAGGCAATTAAACTTGTGTATGAGGTATGATTCCGTATACTTCCTTTCGCGAGGGGAACGGAAATTTGTTTGTAGTATATAGAGCCTTGCTTTGTCAAACATATGTCCATGTTCATTAAAGTGGCTGGCTACTGCTTTGGGTAAATTGTGTTTTGTGTCCGCGCGGTGACCATTGAGTCTTGTATTAATTTGTTGTCCAGTCTCACCTATGTATTGTTTGCTACAAGCGGCGCATTCTAGACAGTAGACTACGTTGCTTGATGTGCAGGTGAAAGCCGAAGTTACCTTGTGTGTGTAATTCGACGCTGTACTTTTTACTGTAGTAGTAGATTGAATGTGTTTGCATGTAGAGCACCTGGGGCGGCCACAGGGATTGGTTCCCAACTTCTTCTTTTTCTGTAGTTTCGCGTGCACCAGAACATCTTTAAAATTAGTGTTGCGTCTGTAGGCCACTCTGGGAGGGTCGGGAAAAATCTTCTTAAGTTTCTGGTTGCTGGTGAGAATCGGGTAGTATTTACTTAGGATGTTATTCACGTTTGGGAGTGCGTTTGAGAATTTAGTAGTAAGAAGAGGCGTTGTTGTTCTTGTGATCCTCGGGCGGGGCTTGAGGACCTCGGCTCGATCAAGTTTGGTTGCAGCGATGTAAGCTGTTTGAAGGTCACTGTTTGGGTGGTTCCTGTTTGATAGCGTTTCTTTAAGGTGATCGAGTCTATCTATGTAGTCTTGGTTTTCAACGCAAATGCGACGTAGTCGTGTGGCTTGGCCTTTAAAGATGCCTTGTTTGCAATGTCTGGGATGGTGGCTGGTATATTCTAGGTACTGTTGTTTGTCGAAAGGTTTCCTATACAGCGTTGTCTTTAGTTCACCATTGTCAATGTATATTGTTGTGTCCAGAAAGTTTATGCGCTCAGTTGAGGATTCTGTTGTGAATTTTATTGTTGGGTGAACAGAATTTAGAAAAGCTACATATTTATCTAGACTGTCTTGACCATGTCCCCAGATTATGAGTATGTCGTCTATGTATCGTAGGTATGTATGGGGCTTGGTAGTGCAGCGCGATAGGAAATCTGTTTCTAGAATCCCCATAAATATGTTCGCGTAGGTTGGTGCAAAAGGCGTACCCATGCTTGTACCATGTATCTGTAGGTAGTAACTCTCTTCAAATTCGAAGTAGTTATGTGTGAGAACTAATTCAAGGAGAGACAGGTAGACTTCAGTAGAGTGTTGTGCACTGTGTTTAGACAGCGTTTGTTTTATCGAAGATAAACCATCAGGGATTGGAATGTTGGTGTACAGCGCCGTGACGTCTAGTGTTGCGAGAATTGTGTTGTGGGGTAGTGTGCCTTTAGTATTAATGTCTTCTATAATTCTCAGGAGGTGGGGCGTATCTTGTACAAATGACGGAAGTGCTTTTGGCAAGTCACCAAGGTAGTGGTTAAGGAATGTGGAGATACTCTCTGTCGGGGTGTTGTTGTTTGATACTATCGGACGGCCTGGGATAATAGCAGTGTATAGCTCAGCGGATGGAATTTTATGAATTTTCGGAAGGAGGTAAAAACGTCTGGCAGTTTTGTTGCTTGGTTTAAGAAATTTGTATTCTGATGGTGTTATCAATTCATCAGCCAAAAGTGATTTCAGCCTGTTGGTAATTGTCACTGTGTAGGACAATGTCGGATCGTTATCTAGTTTGCGGTAATGTTCTGGGTTGTTTAGTTGTCTGTAAGCCTCGTGCTTGTATTTTTCTATTGGCCAAATAACTATACTTCCACCCTTATCTGCTTCCTTAATAACAATGTCATTCCGGCAGCTCAGATTTGAAATGATATGACTCTCCGACGCAGTTATGTTTTTAGGTCGCTTAGATGTCTTGGATTGGCTTATAATTTCTTTAGTGATAGTTTTAAGGTATATGTCAAGTTCTATGGCTTGTTCTTGTTCGGGAGTCCAAGTGGATTGGGCTCTAAGTGGTTTCGTCCCGGTGTCTGGTGTGTCTGCAGAAAAGTGTCGGATACGCATTCGTCGGGAGAATTCTGAGAGGTCCTTGTGAAGCTCGAATTCATTTATTGTGTTGTTTGTGGGGCAAAAGTTTAAGCCCTTGCTGAGTACGGCTATTTCTTTTTGACTTAATGTTTTAGAAATGTCTATAACATTGGAGCGGTTTAGTTCTGTGGAAATTTCCTTCCTGTCTGGTACTTCTAAGCTCGAGGTCCCTCTTGTCTGGGAGTGGTGGCTGTTTGGCTGGAAGGTTGTTGTACTTCATCCCTGTTTACAAACTTTATACCACAGTGTGCTATTCCATCTGTCAGCCCCTTTCTTGTTTTTGGACTTCCATGACAGCTGACGATGACGGAACAGGGTAAGTGCCCCTTGTTATCCTTTGCCCATGTAGCAGTCCTTGGAGACAGCCAGTACAGATACCTGAAGGAACATTTTCCACCAGGCCCACACGCGCCATACATAAAACACCTTAGTGGGGCACAAACATCAGATATTCTACCGCTAGTATGTGATACGCCAGTTGACACCACACACTTTATTATCAATGTAGGCACAAACAACCTAAGAACACAAAGCGCCGCGGACACGATAGAGTCCATGAGCGACGTAATAAGAACCATTCAAGCTGCTCGCCCAAACGCACATATAACCATAACGACTGTCGCTCCCCGCCTACAAAACAAACACCGCCCACTAATCTACCAAACTAATGCACTCATGAAGCACAATGAGAAGATTAACAAGCTAAACTCACTAATTTTCAACTTAGAAAACGTCCATAAGAATGTTGACACCATGCACCACGCAGAAATACACGAAGCACCACACGAACACCTAGCTTGGGACGGCTTCCACTTGAACCGCAGTGGAATAGAGCTAGTTTCCCAACACATCAAGTCCTTTATCAAGGACAAGTACAGAAAAACTCTTTTAAATTCCACCTCAAATACCACCTCCACCAACTCTGCGGAGCCTGCTACCGCGAACAACACAACTGCGACAGTCACTTTGAGAACACAGGGAATACAGACAGTGGAATGTGAAGCCAGCCACTGCACAAGTGAAACGGTCAACACAAGAACAGTTGGAACACAGACAGTGGAATGTGAAAAGAACCAGAAGGCACACACAGCACCAAAAATGACATCAACCACCGTGCAAACAGACACAATGGCAACAGACAACAGAAAACCCACCACCGAAGTCTACACACAGACCCCCACACGCCTGCCTGCACACACACAAACTCAAACAGAGACCGAGATCGAATTAGGCCAGGCATACGATAATAAACCGGCCGAACAGAAAAACACCCCACGCAAATCTGCCCGCAAGAAGACAAGTAAATGACAGACATCGCAAAACAATAACTCTTCAATGCCACGAAGCACCGAATTCCTACAGGCTAGAAAACTTACCAAAAAACATGTGAGCTACACCTCCCATCTGAAAACCTACACAAGCTGCACAGAGAAAAATATAATTCCTAAAGGCCTAACACTCAAGGCTGTACCAGCTCTAGGAACACTCCCACCACACCATCGCGCAAACTGGCAAACAACATTACATAATGCCTCACTTTCACTTTTGAATATCCTCAAAGAACACTGCGAAGAGCAAATCGAAACTTTTAACCACAGACTTAGGAACATAACCCTGACACCAGATGAGAAGAGAGATTTAGAACATTACGGCGAAAAACAATCTAGAAAATTGGTTCAAAAACAAAGGAAAAAAGCAAATTTTAATCAAAAAACAACCTTCCAGCCAAACAGCCACCACTCCCATACAAGAGGGACCTCGAGCTTAGAAGTACCAGACAGGAAGGAAATTTCCACAGAACTAAACCGCTCCAATGTTATAGACATTTCTAAAACATTAAGTCAAAAAGAAATAGCCGTACTCAGCAAGGGCTTAAACTTTTGCCCCACAAACAACACAATAAATGAATTCGAGCTTCACAAGGACTTCTCAGAATTCTCCCGACGAATGCGTATCCGACACTTTTTTGCAGACACACCAGACACCGGGACGAAACCACTTAGAGCCCAATCCACTTGGACTCCCGAACCAGAACAAGCCATAGAACTTGACATATACCTTAAAACTATCACTAAAGAAATTATAAGCCAATCCAAGACATCTAAGCGACCTAAAAACATAACTGCGTCGGAGAGTCATATCATTTCAAATCTGAGCTGCCGGAATGACATTGTTATTAAGGAAGCAGATAAGGGTGGAAGTATAGTTATTTGGCCAATAGAAAAATACAAGCACGAGGCTTACAGACAACTAAACAACCCAGAACATTACCGCAAACTAGATAACGATCCGACATTGTCCTACACAGTGACAATTACCAACAGGCTGAAATCACTTTTGGCTGATGAATTGATAACACCATCAGAATACAAATTTCTTAAACCAAGCAACAAAACTGCCGGACGTTTTTACCTCCTTCCGAAAATTCATAAATTTCCATCCGCTGAGCTATACACTGCTATTATCCCAGGCCGTCCGATAGTATCAAACAACAACACCCCGACAGAGAGTATCTCCACATTCCTTAACCACTACATTGGTGACTTGCCAAAAGCACTTCCGTCATTTGTACAAGATACGCCCCACCTCCTGAGAATTATAGAAGACATTAATACTAAAGGCACACTACCCCACAACACAATTCTCGCAACACTAGACGTCACGGCGCTGTACACCAACATTCCAATCCCTGATGGTTTATCTTCGATAAAACAAACGCTGTCTAAACACAGTGCACAACACTCTACTGAAGTCTACCTGTCTCTCCTTGAATTAGTTCTCACACATAACTACTTCGAATTTGAAGAGAGTTACTACCTACAGATACATGGTACAAGCATGGGTACGCCTTTTGCACCAACCTACGCGAACATATTTATGGGGATTCTAGAAACAGATTTCCTATCGCGCTGCACTACCAAGCCCCATACATACCTACGATACATAGACGACATACTCATAATCTGGGGACATGGTCAAGACAGTCTAGATAAATATGTAGCTTTTCTAAATTCTGTTCACCCAACAATAAAATTCACAACAGAATCCTCAACTGAGCGCATAAACTTTCTGGACACAACAATATACATTGACAATGGTGAACTAAAGACAACGCTGTATAGGAAACCTTTCGACAAACAACAGTACCTAGAATATACCAGCCACCATCCCAGACATTGCAAACAAGGCATCTTTAAAGGCCAAGCCACACGACTACGTCGCATTTGCGTTGAAAACCAAGACTACATAGACAGACTCGATCACCTTAAAGAAACGCTATCAAACAGGAACCACCCAAACAGTGACCTTCAAACAGCTTACATCGCTGCAACCAAACTTGATCGAGCCGAGGTCCTCAAGCCCCGCCCGAGGATCACAAGAACAACAACGCCTCTTCTTACTACTAAATTCTCAAACGCACTCCCAAACGTGAATAACATCCTAAGTAAATACTACCCGATTCTCACCAGCAACCAGAAACTTAAGAAGATTTTTCCCGACCCTCCCAGAGTGGCCTACAGACGCAACACTAATTTTAAAGATGTTCTGGTGCACGCGAAACTACAGAAAAAGAAGAAGTTGGGAACCAATCCCTGTGGCCGCCCCAGGTGCTCTACATGCAAACACATTCAATCTACTACTACAGTAAAAAGTACAGCGTCGAATTACACACACAAGGTAACTTCGGCTTTCACCTGCACATCAAGCAACGTAGTCTACTGTCTAGAATGCGCCGCTTGTAGCAAACAATACATAGGTGAGACTGGACAACAAATTAATACAAGACTCAATGGTCACCGCGCGGACACAAAACACAATTTACCCAAAGCAGTAGCCAGCCACTTTAATGAACATGGACATATGTTTGACAAAGCAAGGCTCTATATACTACAAACAAATTTCCTTTCCCCTCGCGAAAGGAAGTATACGGAATCATACCTCATACACAAGTTTAATTGCCTACACCCGACAGGAATTAATTTGGCACGCGGCAACTTAGAATCTTTAAAAGCTGTAACTTAAATCTGAATCTCTCATATCATCAACCAATACACAAAACACATTAGGCCACCAGCCAACTTTAATTCTTAACCTCACCTACTCTTCCATTCCGAAAAACTTTTTTCCTGCCTCCTACTCAATTTAATGTACTCTTTCAGGTTTTTACACCAGTACCAACTGTACGATCCCCTTCTTCCATGTACACTTGCCCCCTTCTGCGCGCGTCACCCTCCTGTTTGTTATACCGGTTTCAACCCCCCTCCCCCTCACCCTTCCCTCCCCCTTTTTCTTTAATCTTTTTTTTTCTTGAAATCCCCTCGACAACACATTCCGAAGTCAATATGCCTTTTTCGGCGCCTCAACACAGGGTATCGCCATCTCTGGATGCCGCCGTAACGACACCTACGTTAAGCGCGTGGGGCAGTGCCCCTTGAAAGACGATGCCGCTGCCTTTCAGTCACCCCATACATTGCACCGCAGACTCCTCGTCGCCACCTTACATATTTCAAAGTTACTCGACGTATTACTACTATGCTACTCAAATCATTTTCAACTCATGTTTTTTTTTGTGTGTGTGTCTGGGTTTTCTCCTTTCTCCTTTTTTTTGTCTTTTGTGTTACTCGCGCGCTGACCGCTTGACCGACGGTTTTAATGCCTCAAAAACATGCCGCCAACGACTCCCCCTGAATACCTCCTAACCTTTCGCATCCCCAACACGCTCCCAAGCCCCCGTATTTCTTAAAGATTTCACTTTTCTCTTTCGTTTTCTTTCACTCCCCCCTTTTTTGTCTGTCTTGGTGCCGCCCTGGTTTCCCCCCCTTTTTTTTCCTTTTTTTTCCTTTTTTTCTGCTTCTATTTCTTTTCTTTTCTCCCCGCGTGCCCACTCTCACGCTCTTGTCCCCCCGTCTTGAGAATGAAGCTCACAGACGTCGGACGACACCGCTTGTTTCCTCTTGTAATCTCTCTCTTTCAAACCAGCCGCCAGCGACAACACCCGCACGTGACGTCACTGCACTAACCCTTTAAAACTAACACGCCGAGGATGACGAGGCCGCCTTTGACGAAGATAGGTCCTCCTATCGAAACGTTGGCCAGCCTGTCTGAGGCACTTCATCCCTGTTTACAAACTTTATACCACAGTGTGCTATTCCATCTGTCAGCCCCTTTCTTGTTTTTGGACTTCCATGACAGCTGACGATGACGGAACAGGGTAAGTGCCCCTTGTTATCCTTTGCCCATGTAGCAGTCCTTGGAGACAGCCAGTACAGATACCTGAAGGAACATTTTCCACCAGGCCCACACGCGCCATACATAAAACACCTTAGTGGGGCACAAACATCAGATATTCTACCGCTAGTATGTGATACGCCAGTTGACACCACACACTTTATTATCAATGTAGGCACAAACAACCTAAGAACACAAAGCGCCGCGGACACGATAGAGTCCATGAGCGACGTAATAAGAACCATTCAAGCTGCTCGCCCAAACGCACATATAACCATAACGACTGTCGCTCCCCGCCTACAAAACAAACACCGCCCACTAATCTACCAAACTAATGCACTCATGAAGCACAATGAGGAGATTAACAAGCTAAACTCACTAATTTTCAACTTAGAAAACGTCCATAAGAATGATGACACCATGCACCACGCAGAAATACACGAAGCACCACACGAACACCTAGCTTGGGACGGCTTCCACTTGAACCGCAGTAGAATAGAGCTAGTTTCCCAACACATCAAGTCCTTTATTAAGGACAAGTACAGAAAAACTCTTTTAAATTCCACCTCAAATACCACCTCCACCAACTCTGCGGAGCCTGCGACCGCGAACAACACAACTGCGACAGTCACTTTGAGAACACAGGGAATACAGACAGTGGAATGTGAAGCCAGCCACTGCACAAGTGAAACAGTCAACACAAGAACAGTTGGAACACAGACAGTGGAATGTGAAAAGAACCAGAAGGCACACACAGCACCAAAAATGACATCAACCACCGTGCAAACAGACACATTGGCAACAGACAACAGAAAACCCACCACCGAAGTCTACACACAGACCCCCACACGCCTGCCTGCACACACACAAACTCAAACAGAGACCGAGATCGAATTAGGCCAGGCATACGATAATAAACCGGCCGAACAGAAAAACACCCCACGCAAATCTGCCCGCAAGAAGACAAGTAAATGACAGACATCGCAAAACAATAACTCTTCAATGCCAAGAAGCACCGAATTCCTACAGGCTAGAAAACTTACCAAAAAACATGTGAGCTACACCTCCCATCTGAAAACCTACACAAGCTGCACAGAGAAAAATATAATTCCTAAAGGCCTAACACTCAAGGCTGTACCAGCTCTAGGAACACTCCCACCACACCATCGCGCAAACTGGCAAACAACATTACATAATGCCTCACTTTCACTTTTGAATATCCTCAAAGAACACTGCGAAGAGCAAATCGAAACTTTTAACCACAGACTTAGGAACATAACCCTGACACCAGATGAGAAGAGAGATTTAGAACATTACGGCGAAAAACAATCTAGAAAATTGGTTCAAAAACAAAGGAAAAAAGCAAATTTTAATCAAAAAACAACCTTCCAGCCAAACAGCCACCACTCCCAGACAAGAGGGACCTCGAGCTTAGAAGTACCAGACAGGAAGGAAATTTCCACAGAACTAAACCGCTCCAATGTTATAGACATTTCTAAAACATTAAGTCAAAAAGAAATAGCCGTACTCAGCAAGGGCTTAAACTTTTGCCCCACAAACAACACAATAAATGAATTCGAGCTTCACAAGGACCTCTCAGAATTCTCCCGACGAATGCGTATCCGACACTTTTCTGCAGACACACCAGACACCGGGACGAAACCACTTAGAGCCCAATCCACTTGGACTCCCGAACCAGAACAAGCCATAGAACTTGACATATACCTTAAAACTATCACTAAAGAAATTATAAGCCAATCCAAGACATCTAAGCGACCTAAAAACATAACTGCGTCGGAAAGTCATATCATTTCAAATCTGAGCTGCCGGAATGACATTGTTATTAAGGAAGCAGATAAGGGTGGAAGTATAGTTATTTGGCCAATAGAAAAATACAAGCACGAGGCTTACAGACAACTAAACAACCCAGAACATTACCGCAAACTAGATAACGATCCGACATTGTCCTACACAGTGACAATTACCAACAGGCTGAAATCACTTTTGGCTGATGAATTGATAACACCATCAGAATACAAATTTCTTAAACCAAGCAACAAAACTGCCGGACGTTTTTACCTCCTTCCGAAAATTCATAAAATTCCATCCGCTGAGCTATACACTGCTATTATCCCAGGCCGTCCGATTGTATCAAACAACAACACCCCGACAGAGAGTATCTCCACATTCCTTAACCACTACCTTGGTGACTTGCCAAAAGCACTTCCGTCATTTGTACAAGATACGCCCCACCTCCTGAGAATTATAGAAGACATTAATACTAAAGGCACACTACCCCACAACACAATTCTCGCAACACTAGACGTCACGGCGCTGTACACCAACATTCCAATCCCTGATGGTTTATCTTCGATAAAACAAACGCTGTCTAAACACAGTGCACAACACTCTACTGAAGTCTACCTGTCTCTCCTTGAATTAGTTCTCACACATAACTACTTCGAATTTGAAGAGAGTTACTACCTACAGATACATGGTACAAGCATGGGTACGCCTTTTGCACCAACCTACGCGAACATATTTATGGGGATTCTAGAAACAGATTTCCTATCGCGCTGCACTACCAAGCCCCATACATACCTACGATAGATAGACGACATACTCATAATCTGGGGACATGGTCAAGACAGTCTAGATAAATATGTAGCTTTTCTAAATTCTGTTCACCCAACAATAAAATTCACAACAGAATCCTCAACTGAGCGCATAAACTTTCTGGACACAACAATATACATTGACAATGGTGAACTAAAGACAACGCTGTATAGGAAACCTTTCGACAAACAACAGTACCTAGAATATAACAGCCACCATCCCAGACATTGCAAACACGGCATCTTTAAAGGCCAAGCCACACGACTACGTCGCATTTGCGTTGAAAACCAAGACTACATAGATAGACTCGATCACCTTAAAGAAACGCTATCAAACAGGAACCACCCAAACAGTGACCTTCAAACAGCTTACATCGCTGCAACCAAACTTGATCGAGCCGAGGTCCTCAAGCCCCGCCCGAGGATCACAAGAACAACAACGCCTCTTCTTACTACTAAATTCTCAAACGCACTCCCAAACGTGAATAACATCCTAAGTAAATACTACCCGATTCTCACCAGCAACCAGAAACTTAAGAAGATCTTTCCCGACCCTCCCAGAGTGGCCTACAGACGCAACACTAATTTTAAAGATGTTCTGGTGCACGCGAAACTACAGAAAAAGAAGAAGTTGGGAACCAATCCCTGTGGCCGCCCCAGGTGCTCTACATGCAAACACATTCAATCTACTACTACAGTAAAAAGTACAGCGTCGAATTACACACACAAGGTAACTTCGGCTTTCACCTGCACATCAAGCAACGTAGTCTACTGTCTAGAATGCGCCGCTTGTAGCAAACAATACATAGGTGAGACTGGACCACAAATTAATACAAGACTCAATGGTCACCGCGCGGACACAAAACACAATTTACCCAAAGCAGTAGCCAGCCACTTTAATGAACATGGACATATGTTTGACAAAGCAAGGCTCTATATACTACAAAAAATTTCCGTTCCCCTCGCGAAAAGAAGTATACGGAATCATACCTCATACACAAGTTTAATTGCCTACACCCGACAGGAATTAATTTGGCACGCGGCAACTTAGAATCTTTAAAAGCTGTAACTTAAATCTGAATCTCTCATATCATCAACCAATACACAAAACACATTAGGCCACCAGCCAACTTTAATTCTTAACCTCACCTACTCTTCCATGCCGAAAAAATTTTTTCCTGCCTCCTACTCAATTTAATGTACTCTTTCAGGTTTTTACGCCAGTACCAACTGTACGATCCCCTTCTTCCATGTACACTTGCCCCCTTCTGCGCGCGTCACCCTCCTGTTTGTTATACCGGTTTCAGCCCCCCTCCCCCTCACCCTTCCCTCCCCCCCCTTTTTCTTTAATCTTTTTTTTTTCTTGAAATCCCCTCGACAACACATTCCGAAGTCAATATGCCTTTTTCGGCGCCTCAACACAGAGTATCGCCATCTCTGGATGCCGCCGTAACGACACCTACGTTAAGCGCGTGGGGCAGTGTCCCTTGAAAGACGATGCCGCTGCCTTTCAGTCACCCCATACATTGCACCGCAGACTCCTCGTCGCCACCTTAACTATTTCAAAGTTACTCGACGTATTACTACTATGCTACTCAAGTCACTTTCAACTCATGTTTTCTTTTGTGTGTGTGTCTGGGTTTTCTCCTTTCTCCTTTTTTTTGTCTTTTGTGTTACTCGCGCGCTAACCGCTTGACCGACCGTTTTAATGCCTCAAAAACATGCCGCCAACGACTCCCCCTGAATACCTCCTAACCTTTCGCATCCCCAACACGCTCCCAAGCCCCCGTATTTCTTAAAGATTTCACTTTTCTCTTTCGTTTTCTTTCACTCCCCCCTTTTTTGTCTGTCTTGGTGCCGCCCTGGTCTCCCCCCCTTTTTTTTCCTTTTTTTTCCTTTTTTTTCTGCTTCTATTTCTTTTCTTTTCTCCCCGCGTGCCCACTCTCACGCTCTTGTCCCCCCGTCTTGAGAATGAAGCTCACAGACGTCGGACGACACCGCTTGTTTCCTCTTGTAATCTCTCTCTTTCAAACCAGCCGCCAGCGACAACACCCGCACGTGACGTCACTGCACTAACCCTTTAAAACTAACACGCCGAGGATGACGAGGCCGCCTTTGACGAAGATAGGTCCTCCTATCGAAACGTTGGCCAGCCTGTCTGAGGCACTTCATCCCTGTTTACAAACTTTATACCACAGTGTGCTATTCCATCTGTCAGCCCCTTTCTTGTTTTTGGAATCGCAAAACATAAGGCATTGGTGGCGGAACAAATGAAAGCAGTCGCGAAGGCTGTTCCGACCAAAAAAACGCGTAATTTCAATACGAGTGGGTTCAGCAAAATCTAAAATAAGTGATTGCGTAACATATTCCGACGGCTCGGACACGGAAACGTCACGGGGATAAAATAAGACTGGGCAGCATGGATAATCACGCTAAGAAAGAACAACGAATACCAAATGCAGACCCATTGGAGATCTGGCAATGGAACTGCGGCTCCTTCTCTAGGAAAGCGGGAGCGCTCCGACAGTTTATAAAAACTGAAATTGCTGCGGGTGTGATATGTCTGCAGGAGGTCTGAGCCAATCCGGCCAAAATGCTGGGATACTACACCCTTAGCGATTCCAAAAATTTCGAGGTCGTCACTCTGGTAAGCAAGTCGATAAACGCTCAAATAATAACACTTCCAGAAATTGAAAGAGATACTAATTCCATAGTTATCAGTGTGATGACAAAGAAACGAAGTAAGGCACACGCAGCAATCGTACACGTGTATAGTCCACCCAAATGCAGAGGGGGCGACCTACCCCAAATTTTCTCGCCCACAAGACATTTAACGGGTACCAGCGATATGGCGGTGAGAGTTGGCGATTTTAACGCACCCCACATACTATGGGGATACGCAAAAACTTGTCCGAAAGGGTTCCTACTCGAGCGCATCGACATGGCCTTGGGCTTACGGGCAATCAATAATATCGCCAAACGGATGCGCACGGGTAACAGTGTCCGAAAATACACGGCGCCCGACCGCGCATTTGCAATTAATGTCTAAGAGACACAGTGTGTTTCCCATGAAAAAAACTTGGGAAGCGACCACGACATCACAATAGCGGTGTCCGCGCCCAACATCCGGCGAACAATAGTGACCACTAAGTTAACCGACTAGCCTCGTTATAGAGAACTCCAAAGGGCGTTGAAGGAGTCGGCTACCTCAGTGACCAACATGCGGGAACGGACTAAATTCCTTCAACAATTGCACACGGGCACCACCAAATCCATTGAGCGCACAGTGGAGGTACCGGTGATAGAAACTAACCTGTTCCGTCTATGGGAAGAGCGGCGAAAACTGGCCAAGAGGTGGAAAAGACAACGTCTAAATAAACACCTGAGAACGCATCGCTCTCTTGGTAGAACAAGCTCAAGGTAACGCCAGCGAAGTAGCTAAAACGAGTGGTCGACGTTCTGCGGAACCCAATCAGCGACTCTGGGAACGACCAGAACGTGGCGAATACTACGGAGTATGCTAGACCCGATGAGCACACGTAGTGAGAATAGCAGGAAGCTTCAAATTATAGACCTAGAACTACTAAACGCCCTCCAGAACAAATACATAGGACCCTCACCCACGACGGGATTGCCCTACACGACGAGACCATATGAGGGAGAAGCCGACCCTAAATTAAACGAGGAAATAACGTGCGCGGAAGTGTACGAAGCGTCACAAGCCGCAGTGAAATACACAGCATGGGGCCCAGATTAGATCGCAAATTCAATGATTCGAAACATGGATTCGGTGGCCCTAGTGAAATCAAACATTTTCAACAGCGAGTGCTGGTTCAAGGGTGACTTGCGCCAGGAATGGAAAATGGCTAATATAATCGTGATCCCCCAAACCAACAAAGAATCCCTCGATCGATACGCTGCGGCCGGTATCGCTCACGTCCTGCCTGGGAAAGTTCTATGAGAGGGTGATCCATAGCATACTCCAGCGATGCCTGGAAGAGCGGAAGTGTTTCCCGAACTCTGGCATACGATTTCGCACGGGTTTATTGTCAAGACGCGTTCCTCCTACTTAGAGACGAAATTCTAAGTAATGTACCGTTCGACGGCTAGAGACTAATCCTAGCACAGGACCATAAAGGGCCCTTCGACGACGTCTCTCACGCCGCAATACTCGTGTAACTTAAAGATTAAAATTAATGTATGGGGTTTTACGGGCCAAAACCACTTTCTCATTATGAGGCACGCCGTAGTGGAAGACTCCGGAAATTTCGACCACCTGGGGTTCTTTAATGTGCGCCTAAATCTAAGCACCACAGGTCTTTTCGCATTTCGCCCCCATCGAAATGCTGCAGCCGTGGCCGGTATCCCGCGGCCTCGTGCTCAGCAGCCCAACACCATAGCCACTGAGCAACCACGGCGGGCTCTTCTCGTGGAACTCAAACGCGAGTATTCTGGAGAGCTATACTACAATTACAAATGACGTTTCTTTCCAACCACGATGCATGAATAAGTATTGGCCAAATCACATCGTAGACATTTAGGATTCCAAGCAACGAATCACCTTAAGGAGTCATAATATCGTCTCTGCTCTTCAACATGGTGATGAGTCGCCTCGCACGTGATCTAGAACGGATACGCGCAATACGCGGACGACATCACGCTGCTGGCGAGCAGAGGTTCACTGGGGGATAAGGAATATTCGCTCCAAAGCGCATTATTAGCGATGGAGAAATTTTCCCGAGGAAGCCGGCTGAAGTGTGCTCCCGAAAAAAAATTGAAGTCATCTTGATATACGCGAAAGGCTATAAATCTAAAGGGTCGATTAACATTGTGCTTCCCCGCACGGGCGTCTGCGTCAGCAGGCGTTTGGTGTGTTGCGACACCACGTATTCGAGCACACGGGGGTTGGATCCTCCCGCGTGTAGCCGTGCGCCGCTTAGCCGTGTCCGGGGAAAAGGAGATTCCGGGGGTTGAGCCAGTGCCGGGTGTTTCGATCATTACGGCCCCTCGGCGGCGGCAACACACCACTTTGGCCTCGGCTACACGTAGACGGCACCCCTGGACGGACCCACCCCGGGGAAATCGGTAGTTGCCTTTTCCTGTCTCTCTCTCCCTTCAAGCTTCGTTTTTCTCTTACTTTTCATCTCTCTTGTCTTCTCCTAGCTTCCACTTACGTCCAATTTTTCCAAGCAGCAAGGGTTAACCTTGTGTGAATGGCCAACCTAGGTTATTTCATATTTGGTTATAGTACAGCTGGCGTTTGCAGGCCGTGCTTAACACGCCCTGCAGCGTCCCCTTTTATGACTCCACGGTGGGTGGCTGGCGTTACTGCCGAAATTACTATCTTTTATGGCTAATTCCTTTCCCCCACTACTTATCGCTCCCTGAAGGGGGGGTGCACCTATGATGTCTTAGAGTTTTTTTGCCCGTCAAAAAGGAACCTTCCCTCGGTTCCATGTAGTCCACTCCGAACAAATAGAAAAAACCGTGCGAACAATCTCTCCATTCCTCGTTTCTAAGTATCTCAGCCAAATTTTTGGTACAGGTTACCAAGCGTCCAGAATGGCAAGCGGTGGTCCGCAACCGCAAGAGAGCTCCGCAACGAGAAGCAATATGAAAAGCTACCCACTCTTGTATCATTTGGCGACGCCAAAGGAACAGTAACTCCACATCGTACTATGAATACTACCCGTGGTGTAGTCTCCGATGATGATCTCTTGGAGCTGACTGGAGCAGAACTCCGCGAGGGCTTCATTGAGCAGAACGTCATCAACGTTAAACGAAGTAAGATGAGGCGTGACAATAAGAAAGTACAAACCAAACACCTGATAGTTACTTTTGGCAGAAGTGTTCTGCCCGAGTCCGTCGAGGCCGGATATATCAAGCTTCGTGTTCGGTCATACATCCCTAATCCCCTGCGATGCTTTAAATGCTAGCGTTTCGGTCACAGCTCACAGAGCTGCCGAGGCCGGCCAACCTGCGCGAAATGCAGTGCTAATTGGCACACCTCTGAATCTTGTGTAAACGCTCTCCACAGCGTAAACTGTGATGGGGAGCATGCTGCATACTCGCGGTCGTGTCCATCTTCGAAGAAAGAAAAGGAAATAATTACAAGTAAAGTAAAAGAAAACATAAGTTTCAAAGAGGCACGCAGGCGGGTATCCTTCCTGACAAAGCACAGCATTGCCGATGTGACGCGTCAGGGGGCAGCAACACAGTGATCTCAGGCGGCTGTCCGACCCACACCCAGTGAGGCGGCAGTGACGCCATCCGCCCCCCCCCCCCCCCCGGCGGCTGCAGCTAACGCTGCTACGCCAACCCAGCAGACGGGGCCATCGACACCGAAGGTGGGAGCAGCCGACGCTGCCCCAAGCTCCCCGGCCCCTTCTTGCGCTGGCAACAGCCGCCGTAGCCAAATACCTCAAGGAGCCCCATCTACCTCCGGGCTGGTGGGCGCAGGGGTCTTGCCTTCCGAGGCAGGACTCTCACGGAAAACTTCTCGCTCGCAAGAGCATGTGTCCGGCGCCTCACAAGAGGCAATGGACACTACACCTGTCCTCACGGCGCACCAAGCGCCTAAGGAGCGGCGAGGCTCCCTCGAACGCTCCAGAAAGGGCAAGACCCCGATTACAGGGCCTCCAAAGAGCTCTGTAATCTAATCTCTGAAATCTCTGTAAATAATACTTCTGTTTCTGTACACACAGCACCTATTTACTACCAACATGGATACACAGATGATTCAATGGAACGTCAGAGGTCTTCTCAGAAACCTTGATGATGTGCAGGAACTCATCCAAAAACACAACCCAAAAGTGTTGTATTTACAAGAAACACACTTAAAAAACAAACACACAAACTTTCTCCGACAGTATATAACTTTTCGCAATGGTCGCGATGATGCCGTTGTATCATCGGGCGTTGTTGCCATTGTCACTCATAGAAGTACAGCGTGTGAACCTTTGAAGCTACAAACGCCTCTTGAAGCAGTGGCGGTCCGAGTTGTCCTACTACACAAATTCATCACCATATGCTCTCTTTACATACTACCGCATTACCAACTAAACTAACATGAATTTCAGTCCTTGATAGATCAATTGCAAGAACCTTATGTTGTTCTTGGCGATTTCAATGCGCACAGCAGCCTCTGGGGAGACTCTCGTATCGATGCACGAGGTCGTCTCGTTGAACAGTTCCTTTTTTCGTCCGGTGCGTGTCTGCTGAATAAGAAGACACCCACATGTTATTTTCTCGTTAACAGAACATTTTCTTCAATTGACCTCAGCCTAGTTTCCCCGTGTGTACTGCTGGAACTCGAATGGGAAGTTATCAACAATCCTTACGGGAGCGATTACTTCACCATACTGCTAAGAACACATAAAGAAAACGAATGTCTACCACAGGCTCCTAGTTGGATGATCGTTACAGCCGACTGGGAGAAGTTCCCAACTCTCACTAGTAGCTCATGGAATGACATGTCTTCTTTAGGGATTGATGGTGCTGTCCAGTATGTTACAGCCTTCATTATAGACAGTGCATCTAATTGCGTTTCGGAAGTAAATGGCATGGCACGTAAACGGCGTGTCGACGTTTGTAGGATCGCTCGTAAGAAACAAAACAAAGCGCGGGGGTTGCTACGCATTTCTCCCACTGCAGAGAATCTAGTCAACTTTAAATAAGTGAAGTCCCAAGGCGGTAGAACCCGCCGACAGGCCAGAAGAGACAGCCGTCAGAAGTTTTTATCGAGTATTAACTCGTTTACAGATGAGGCCAAAGTCTTGAACAGGGTAAATAGAATTAGAGGGCGACAAATGTATTCACTCCCTCTGGTAAATACACAGGACGATACACTACAAGATCAGACCGAATCACTTGCGGAGCACTTTCAGAGCGTGTCAAATACAAACTATTATTCGCAATCTTTTCTCAAATATAAACGAATAGAAGAACGTAATCTATTAAGAAGAAAATGTCGAGAGAATGAGCGTTACAACCATTCCTTTAGTATTGCCGAATTGAGAGCTGCCTTGAGTGCATGCAAGAGCTCCGCACCAGGATCTGATAGAATCATGTATGAAATGCTCAAAAACTTACACAATGAACACCATCTGGGATGCAGGGTACCTTCCAACCGCGTGGAAGGAAGCCATTGTGCTCCCTGTTTTGAAACAAGGCAAAGACCCTTCCTCAGTGGCAAGTTACCGCCCGATAGCCCTCACAAGTCGCATCTGTAAGTTGTTTGAAAAAAATAATAAATCGGGGACTAATTCATTTCCTTGAACAGAGCAAAATGCTTGATCCTTATCAGTGCGGCTTCCGAGAAGGGCGCTCCGCAACCGATCATCTCGTACGTGTTGAAGGAAATATCCGGGACGCATTTATACATAAACAGTTCTTCCTATCGATATTTCTCGATATAGAAAAGGCGTTTGATACAACGTGGCGTTACGGAATCTTAAGAGACTTGTTAGAAATGGACATCCACGGTAATATGCTTAACCTAATAGACAGCTATCAGTAAAATCATACCTTCCGGGTAAAAGTCTGCAATCTACTTTCACGTCCTTTTACGCAAGAAACGGGTGTACCCCAAGGAGGCGTGCTCGGCTGCACGCTCTTTATCGTGAAGATGAACACGCTTCGTGCTTCATTTGCTTCGTGCCATCTTTTACTCTGTTTACGTGGACGACATTCAAATAGCTTTCAAATCTTGTAACCTCGCAGTCTGCGAGAGACAGGTACAGCATGGCCTGAACAAAGTGCCAATGTGGGCAGACAAAAACGGATTTAAGATCAATCCTAGCAAAAGTTCTTGTGTTCTTTATACCAGAGACCTGATCCCAGATCCTTGCTTGGAACTATGTGGACAACAGATACCTATAAACCAAGAACACAAATTTCTAGGTGTTATATTTGACTATAGACTCACTTTCGTCCCCCACATTAAACATCTTAAAGAACAATGTGTGAAAACAATGAACCTAATGAAACTTCTATCCCAGAATACGTGGGGTAGTGACAGGTAGTGCTTAATGAATCTGTATAAGAGCCTGATTCGTTCACGATTAGATTATGGTGCCATGATTTATCATTCAGCGCCCTGAGTGCGCTAAAGATGCTAGACTCTGTTCACCATCTAGATATCCGCTTAGCCACGGGCGCTTTCAGGACAAGTCCCATTTAAAGTTTAAATGCAGAATCGAATGAGTGGTCACTTCATCTCCAGAGAACATACATCAGCCAAACATATTTTCTGAAAGTCTACTCTAATCCTCAACATCCGTGTTATAATACTGCTAACGAGATGACATATGCTACACTCTTTCATAATTGTCCCTCCGTAAGACAGCCTTTCTCGCTGCGTGTGAGAGAGCTTAGTCATGAAATGCGTGTTCCACTCCTCGAGCTTCGCCTAATGCATCCAGCCATGCTGCTACGTCCTTGTGAGTGGCAGCTGATACAATGCGATATATCATTCATGCAAGTTACAAAACACGCTCCAGAGATTGAAATCTAAATGCATTTCCGGGAAATCCAGCGCAAACACTCCTGCACAGAGTTCTACACAGACGCTTCGAAGTCGCACGACGGGGTGTCCTATGCAGCCATCAATCCATCCTTCTTGGAAACCGATGTACTGCATCCGGAAAACAGTATCTTTACGGCTGATGCCTTGGCAGTGCTGTCGGCCGTAAAGCATATAAATGAATAAAAACTCCAGAAAGCAGAAGCAGAAGCAGAAAAGCAGAAAACGGACTCCCTTAGTAATGTGAAGGCCTTGATGTCTTTCTGTGACCATAAAAATCCGGTATTTAACGACCTCTACTCCGTACTGTGTAAAGCATATATATCTAACCAACATGTGATTATATGCTGGGTGCCTGGACATAGGGGCATTGAGGGTAACGTTCTAGCGGACCAGATGGCCACATCAATTTCACTGCATCCAGTTAATCCTACTGCTTCGGTCCCTTTCACAGACCTGAAGCCTTTCGTAAGAAGGAAACTGCGAAACCACTGGCAACGTATCTGGGACGCAGAAGTAAATAACAAACTCCATGTGGTAAAGCCACAGTTGGGTTCTTGGCCCTCCGTAACAAAATCAAGGCGAACAGATGTCCTATTCTGTCGCCTCAGAATAGGACACACACTTGGCACCCATAATTGTCTGCTTACTGGATGTGAACCTGCAACCTGTGGTAGATGCGGTGAGAGGCTTGCCGTCCTCCACGTGCTCCTGGAGTGTCGGGAAGCCGAAACGGAGAGAAAGAAACATTTTCAGCTTGCTTACCATTATTACATCCCATACACCCGGCTATGTTTCTTGGTAAGGAACCGCTTTTAGACACCAAGGCAGTCCTCAACTTCTTAAATGATGTCGTACTACATGTTATATGCCCAATAAATTTGTAGAGCATCCTCGCTTCAGAGGATGCCACTGCGATAACAGTTTTGCATAGCACATGCCTCCAGGCCCTTGTTTTTCAATGGCTCTAAGGAGGCAGTAGTGCTATAGCATATCTTATATACTTATATATTTTTACGCATGGTATCATTCTATTGAAATGCATCTTATTGTTCATAGTACACGTCATAAGTCATCGCCATAATCTTGTTATACAGATTTTACGCACTTTAGCGCGACCATCTTTAAGGCCCCTCCACAGCCACGTCACACCAACTTCATCGAACTCATGATTACACTGCGAAGTCATTACCACGGACACGGCGCTCTCTGGCCATACATGGCCCTTGCGCCATAAAAACATAAAACATTCATCCAACATTGTGGTTGAGGGCCACACGGTCCGAGAGGTACCCACGATGCGAGTCCTGGGTTTATGGCTTCAGAGCGACGGGAAAGCAGCACAGACGCTAAAAATCCTCAAATGCGCAATCCGCAACGTAGCACAATTGATACGTAGAGTTGCCTATCGAAAGGTGGGCATGCGTGAAGACGATAGCAGGAGGTTCGTACAGGCCTTAGTGATTAGTCGAATCACGTATGGCTTACATTATCAAATCCAGAACAGGGAAGAGGAAAGGCAGGTCAACACGATAATTCGAACCGCTTTCAAGGTGGCTGTGGGCGTGCTTAAGTATACCTCCATAGAGGTCATGCTAGCTTTGGGAGGGCATAATACTTTCGATGAACTCGTGCAGGTCACTCTGATGCGAGAGAGGCAACGCCACAGCGTTACAAAACTGGTAGGGAAATATTGGCTCGACTCAATATTACAACATACCCCATTTACCCCATCACCGAACAGGCCGTACCTCTCCCTCCTTCGGTGAGATCCAAAATTACAGTAGCTCCAATTCAAAAGAAGATGCATCCCGAGTACATCGACGTAAGGTGCAAAGCACGTGCGCACCATATTCAATCGTTGTATGGAAGTATGCGATGGTGAATGAAGGCTAAAGTGACAGCAAATTCATCCCTTGGTAAATGATGAAAGATATAGCATAGAAGAGCAGGCCGAACCTCTAGGGGAGCATTTCGACGAGTGTCCAGCGCCACCCATTATTCTAAGTCATTCATAAAACCCAAACATATAGCAGAAAGTAAGGCACTTGACCGTCAATGTTCGCAGAACGAGACAATACCAACCCTTTGAGTATTGTGGAGCTGAGAGCTGCCTTGATTACACGCAAGAGCTCTGCACCAGAACCTAATAGAATAATGTACGGTATGATTAGGAACGTACACACTGATACACTACTGACTTCACTTGCACTTTTCAACACTATTGGGCTGCCGGATATCTTCCGCTTGCATGGAGAGAAACGATTGTGATCCCCATTTTGAAGCAAGGTAACGATCCTTCGCAGGCGGCAATTCACCCTCCGATAGCCCTCAGAAGTTGCCTTTGTAAGCTGTTGGAGAAAATTATTAATTGGCGACTCATACATTTCCTGGAAATGAACAAACTGCTTGATTCCTATCAGTGTGGCTTCAGAGAAGGGTGGTCCACAATCGATCACCTTGTGGGCATTCAAGGAAATATTCCAGACACCTCTATACATAAACAATTTTTCCTATCCATATGCCTCTATATGGAGAAGGCGTACGGCACAACGTGGCGCTACGGTATCTTGAGATACTTGCCGGGAATGGACATCCGTGGCAATATGGTAACCCTGTTTGTCCAACCCTACCTTCCGCATTAAAATCGGCAATGTGTTGCCCCGTCCGTTTATAGAGGAAACTGGTGTACCTCAAGGAGGCGTGCTCAGCTACACACTCTTCATGGTTAAGATGACCGCACTTCCTGCTTCATTACCCCCGGCGATTTTTTTATTCGGTTTATGTGCATGGCATTCAAATGGCCTTCAAATCCTGTAACCTCGCAGTGTGCAGGAGACAAGTACAGCAGGCCGTCAACATATGTCCAAGTAGGCAGATGAAAACGGATATAAAGTCAACCCCCAGAAAGGTTTTTACGTTCTTTTTACAAGAAAGAGAGGCCTGGTTCCAGACCAGTGCGTGGAACTGTGTGGTCAGCAAATACCTGTCAAGAAAGAGCACAAATTTCTAGATGTAATACTTGACTCTAAGCTTACTTTCATCTCGCACATAATATATCTCGAAAGTAAATGTCTAAAAGCAATAAATTCGCTGCAAATGCTATCTCACACAACATGGGATAGCGACAGGAAATGTCTAAGGAATATTTGCAAGAGCCTCATTCAATCACGGCTTGACTATGGTGCCGTAGTACACAACTCTGCCGCCCCGAGCGCACTAAAGATGCTGGATCCCGTCCACCACCCCGGTATCCATCTGGCCACAGGCGCATTCAGAACTAGCCCGATTGAATGCTTATATGTAGAATCAGAATGATTGGTCACTCCATAAGCAGAGATCATACATCAGCTTCACATGTTTCCCTAAAACGCACTCTAATCTTGAACATCCGTGTTCTAAAACCATTAGCGATTTGACGTACACCCCGCAGGAGCGTCTGCGTCAGCAGGTGTTTGGTGTGTTGCAACACCACGTACCCAAGCACACGAGAGTTGGACCCTCCCGCGTGTAGCCGTGTCTGGGGAAGGGAGGATCCTGGAGGTTGAGCCGATGCTGGGTGTCTGGACC
Organism: Dermacentor variabilis; assembly: GCF_050947875.1. Classification (NCBI taxonomy): domain Eukaryota; kingdom Metazoa; phylum Arthropoda; class Arachnida; order Ixodida; family Ixodidae; genus Dermacentor; species Dermacentor variabilis. The sequence goes on along the minus strand of NC_134569.1, from coordinate 231,336,693 downwards.
TTTAAGGCCCCCGGTGGAGGCAACACACCTCTTTGGCTTCTGCTTCACATAGACGGCACCTCCAGACTGACCCATCTGGAGGAAATCGGCAGTCGCCTTTTCCTGTCCCTCTATTCAATCTTTTGCTTTCCCTCTCGCTATCTCTTCTTTCCTGTCTTCATATCACTTCTTCTCACTTCCGAATTTCTAGGCGGCAAGGGTGTATTTATCCAACCTTGGGTATGTTATATTAGGTTTTAGTGGCTACGTACAACTGGCGTCTGCGTTTCCTCCCGGACTCATGGCGTCCCCTTGTTGGGCTTGGTGGTGGGCGGCTGGCGTAACTACCGAAATAAATGAATTCTGCATGACTAACACGTCATCCCCCCTTTCCTATCGTCCTCTTTCAAAAAGAGGGCGCACCGAAGAAACTTTTCAACTATTCAGCCAGCGCAAAGAAACTTTCCCCCGCTACCATGTAATACACAGTCAAGATCCTGAAAAGACAGTCAGAACTATCTAACCTTTCATCGTAGCTAAATGCCTTACCGAAACACTAGGTGCTGGCTTCAAAGCGACGAAACTGAGCAGTGGCGACCTTCTTCTTGGGGTCGGCGACACTCTACAGCATGGCAAACTCTCCAGTCTCCTAGCGTTCCCTAATGTGAAAATCACTGTTACCCCCCACTGATCACTGAACACGTCTAAAGGAGTCATCTCTGATGAAGATCTGTTGAGCCTAATTGAGGAAGAGCTCCATGAGGGCTGGAAAGAACACAATGTGATTCAGGTGCAAAGAATAAAGATCAAGCGAGACAACCAAGATATCCCAACTAAACATCTCGTCCTCACATTTGCGTCCAGCGTTCTACCAGAAACCTTAGAAACAGGATATACCAAACTTCGAGTCCGGCCTTACATCCCAAACCCCCGAAGATGCTTCAAGTGTCAGAGATATGGCCATGGTTCGCAAAGCTGCCGTGGCCGACTGACCAGTGCAAAGTGTGGCGAACACTAACACGAATCCAACAACTGTAATGGCACACCCCACTGTCCCAAATGTGATGGTGGACACGCAGCATACTCTCGAACCTACCCCACATGAAAAAAAGAAAAAGACATAATAACAATGAAAATCAAAGAAAACATCTCATTTCAAGAAGCGCGGAAACGTGTTTCCTTTTTCCATATCTCAGGGTATGCTGGTGCGGCGCGCAAGGGGGCAACGTCGCAGCAGACTCCGGCTCCGGCCCAGCCCACAACGAGCGTGGTTACGGCCTTGCCACCAGCCCCCCTGGCATCAGCAGCCAGCGCTGCGGTGCGGACCCCGAAGGAGGGCACATCGACCTCTTGGTTGGTGGCCTCCAAGGCCCTGCTTTTCGAGGCAAGGCCTAAGGTAAAAACATCCCGCTCGTGTGAGCGTAAGTCCAGCGGCTCCCAAGAGTCGATGTACACAACCCCGAGCCAGAAGGCTCATCTAGCACCTCGAGAGCGGCGCGAGTCTCGCGACCGCTCCACACAAAACAAGACTCGTACCACAATCACGGGGCCTGAAAAGGCTCCGTTAGTCATTTCCCTGACTTGACTCCTCTTGACACACAGCATAAAAACACGAACAATATGGCTACACAAATAATACACTGGAACGTTAGAAGTCTTATCAACAACCTCGATGACATTAAAGAACTCTTACACAAACATAACCCAAAGGTGCTTGTGTTCAGGAGACATATCTTAAATGCACACTAACAAACTTTCTTTGTCAGTACGCCATCTACGGTAAAGACCGCAACGAGGCGAATACCTCGTCTGGCGGTGTAGCAATAGATGTAGACAAGTCCGTAGCTTGTCACCAGGTCACCCTTCAGTCGCCCTTTGAGGCATTGACAATTCGGGCAATTCTTTTTAATAAATCGATCCCTGTATGTTGCTTATACATACCCCCCAATTTTCATCTGGAAAAAAGGGATTTTTATAACCTAGTTGACCAGCTTCCGGACCCTTACATACTCGCAGGCGATTCTAATGCCCACCACACCATGTGGGGAGACTCACGATGTGACGCGAGAGGCCGTTTCATTGAAAGTTTTCTTGTGAACCCCGGTGCATGCCTTCTCAAAAAGAAGGAGCCAACTTATTATAATATCCATAATAATTCATATTCATCAATAGACCTGTCTATTGGCTCGGATTCAATTTTCCCAGACTTGCAATGGCATGTAATAAAATATCCCTATGGAAGTGACCACTTTCCTGTAATATTAAATTCAATGCCTCAACATGAATGCCCCCTACATACACCCCGGTAGAATTTGGCCTCCGCCGAATGGAATGATTTTGAGGAAGCAACTTACTTATCACGAGATCTTATCAATGATTTTAACATAGACATTGCAGTAGCATATTTTACTTGTTTTATAATTGACGCAGCTGAAAAGTTCATTCCCCAAACAGAATGTCTCTCTTGTGGAAGACGGGTACCCTGGTGGAATGAACAGTGCAGACTGGCACGAAAGAAACAAAACAAAGCGTGGGGTTAGCTGCGTCGCTCCCCGACTGCAGAAAACCTTATATAATTTAAACTGACAAAGTCACAAGGGAGGCGCACACGGAGACAGGCAAGGAGAGCTAGCTGGGAGAGGTTTCTCTCGGGCATCACATCCTACACTGAAGAATCTAAAGATTGGAATGGCGTAAGAAAGATAAAAGGGCAACTAATTCACCCTCTGCCCTTAGTGGACGACCAAGGGACTACCTTGGAGGAAGAGGCAAACGCTCTGGGCGAACACTTCGAACATGTATGAAGCTCCACACATTGCACAAAATCATTCCTCAAATATAAACACTTAGCTGAACTTAAGACACTTGATCGTAAATGCCGTCCGGATGAACCATATAACCGTCCTTTTAACATTGCGGAGCGTAAAGCTGCATTGAGCACATGTAGAAGCTCTGCACCGGGAGCTGATAGAATCATCTATGACATGATTAAGAACTTACACGAAGACGCGCAAATAACACTTCTGGCACTTTTCAACTCTATCTGGGCTGCCGAATACCTCATGGAAGGAAGCTATTGTTATTCCCGTCTTGAAGCTGGGTAAAGACCCTTCCTTGGCGGCAAGTTATCGCCTGATAGCTCTTACAAGTTGTCTTTGTAAGCTATTCGAAAAAATGATTGAACGTGGACTAATACATTTCCTTTAACTGAACAATATGCTTGATCCCTATCAGTGTGGCTTCAGAGAAGGGCGGTCCACAACTGATCATCTTGTACGCATTGAAGCAAATATCCGCGATGCATTTTTACATAAACAGTCCTTCTTATCGATATTCCTCAATATGGAGAAGGCGTACGACACGACGTGGCGATACGGGATCTTGCGAGACTTGTCGGTGATGGGCATCCGTCGAAATATGCTAAACATAATAGAAAGCTATCTCTCCAAACATACCTTCCGCGTGAAAATCGGCAATGTATTGTCGCGACCTTTTATACAAGAAAATGGTGTACCTCAAGGAGGTGCGCTTAGCTGCACACTCTTTATCGTTAAAATGAACACCCTTCGTGCTTCATTACTGCAAGCCATTTTTTATTCTGTTTACGTAAATGGTATACCAATAGGCTTCAAATCCTGCAACCTTGCAGTGTGTGAAAGGCAAGTGCAACAGGGCTTGAACAAAGTATCTAAATGGGCAGACGAAAACGGATTTAAAGTGAACCCGAACAAAAGTTCTTGTGTGCTTTTCACAAGAAAGAGAGGCCTCGTTGCAGATCCGAATATCGAAATGTATGGCCAGAAAATCCCTGTGAACAAAGAGCACAAGTTCTTAGGTATCATACTTGACTCTAAACTAACATTTATTCCACACATAAAGTATCTCAAGGTGAAAGGCTTAAAAACAATGAACTTACTGAAAATTTTATTCCATACAACATGGGGCAGCGACAGTAAATATTTGATGAATCTTCACAAAAGCCTTATTCGATCACGAGTGGACTATGGTGCCGTGATTTATCATTCTGCAGCCCCGAGCGCGCTAAAGATGCTAGATGCGGTTCACCATTTAGGAATTCGATTGGCCACTGGCGCTTTCAAAACAAGTTCCATTGAATGTTTGCATGTCGAATCGAATGAGTGGTCACTCCATCTCCAGAGAACATACATCAGCCAAACACATTTCCTGAAAGTCCACTCTAATCCAGAACATCCGTGTTTTAATACCCTTAACGATATGACTTATGATACACTCTTTCGTAATCGTACCTCTGTAAGACAGCCCTTCTGACTTCGTGTGAGGGACCTTAGTGTTCAAATCGATATCCCAATCCTCAAACATCGCCTAATGCCTCCAGCTAAGCTGCTACCTCCTTGGCAGTTGCAGATGATACACTGCGATATATCTTTCATGCAAGGTACAAAACACGCTCCAGAGATTGAAATCCAAATGCATTTCCGGGAACTCCAATACAAACACTCCTGCATGGAGTTCTACACAGACGCATCGAAGTCCCGCGAGGGGGTGTCATATGCAGCCGTCGGCCCATCCTTCTCGGAATCCGATGTACTGCATCCGGAAACAAGCATCTTTACGGCTGAGGCCTACGCACTACTGTCGGCTGTAAAGCATATAAGGAAAAGAAAACTAAAAAAATCTGTTATATATACGGACTCCCTAAGCGCTGTGAAGGCTTTGATGTCATTTTGTAAGCACAAAAATCCAGTAATCAATGAACTATCTTCCGTCCTATGTAAAGCGTATATATATAACCAGCATATCATCATATCATATCAGCATGTCATCATCAAAAAGCGGTCCAGAACCGCTTTTTAATACAAAGACTGTCCTAGGTTTCCTCAGAGATGTCCTACACGTTATTAGTCCCATACATTCGTAACGTTTCTTCTCTTGAGAGGATGCCGCTGTTACAGTCATATTGTATAGCACATGCCTCCAGGCCCTTGTGTTTCAAAGGCTCTGGCGAGGCAGTAGTGCTCCAGGTAATTTTACCATCTCACATATCTTTTATAATGCATCATTCTCTCACGATGGATTTTATTGCTCATAGAACACGTCATTACAATCGACATAATCTTATAACAGATAGATTTTACGCACTCTAGAGCGACTATGTTTAAGGCCCCTTTACAGCCACGTCACATCAACCTCATTGAACTTATAACTACATTGCGAATTCATCAACACTGGCTTTGCGCTCTTTTGCCATACCTGGCCCTTGCGCCAATAAAAACCAAACATTCAGTCATTCATTCATTTGACGTGCACTGCACTTTACCATAATTGACCCAATGTGAGACGGCCTTTTTCACTGCGTGTGAGGGAGCTTAGCGTGGAAATGAATGTCGCACTCTTCTAACATCACTTAATGCATCCAGCGAAGCAGCTACCTCCATCGGAGTGGCAGGTGATTCAATGCGATATATCATTGCAACACTTACAAAATATGCACCAGAACTGCACCAGAACATGCATTTCCATGAACACCAATCAAGGTACTCTTGTTCTGAATTCTACACCGATGCATCAAATTCGCATGTTGGCGTGTGTTACGCGGCTGTTGGCTCCTCTTTTTCTGAATCAGGTGTAATGAACCCCCATACAAGTATCTTTACCACAGAAGCCTATGCAGTACTGTCTGCCGTTAAACACATAAATAAATTAGGACTAGAAAAAGCAATTATATTTATGGACTCGTTAAGTGTCGTAAAAGCACAAATGTCCTTAGGAAAACACAAAAATCCTGCTTTTATTCAGCTTTACTCGTACTTGTGCAATATTTATTAAGCTCGTAGACACGCAATAATATGCTGGGTTCCTGGCCATAGATGCGTCGAGGGTAATGTGCTAGCAGACGAACTGGCCTCATCAAAAACATCATAAGCTATCAATTCTACCATACTATTCCTACCACAGATCTCAAGCCTTTTTTGCGAACTAAACTGTAAAGCCATGGCAACGCTTGTGGGGAAGCGAAACAAATAATAGGCTCCACCTGATTAAGCCAAAGTTAGGTTTTTGGCCCTCCGTTACAAAAGCACGAAGAACGGACGTCCTATTATGCGGACATAGAATAGGGCCCACATATGGAAATCACAATTTTCTATTGACTGGCAATGAGCCACCAACCTGTGGTAGATTTGGTGAGAGGCTCACCATCCTCGTGGAGTGTCGGGAAGCCGAAAGAGAAAGAAGGAAACATTTTCCTCTAGCATACGGCTATTGTCTCCCTCTCCATCCTGCTATGTTTATTGGTAAAGAAAGCCTTTTTACCACCAAAGCTGTCCTAGATTTCTCGAAAGATGTGGCCTTGCATGTTAATATACCAAATGTTTCGTAGCGCATCCTATCTACAGAGGATGCTGCTGTGATAGGAGTCCTTGTAGAGCACGAGGCTTGAGGTCCTTGCGTTTCGAAGGCTCTGTTACGGCAGTAGTGCTTTTAGAAATGTTTAGCCAAGACCAATTTTAGAACATTGCAATTTTTTCACAATGTATCTTTCGCGTCCTTGGCATGTTTCATAGTCATTGTCATAGTTTTACTACATGTATTCAACCGTCTTTTAGGCCCCTTTACAGCCCTGTCACATGCTTTCTTCGTAAGTTGTAGCTTCACATTGAACACATTCACATTGGCCTGGCGCTCTTTGCTCATACTTGGCCCTTGCGCCACAAAACACTATATTCATTAACACCATCTTCATGTCCGTTGTGCGACAGCCTAACGAAATGGAGTCGGGGTGTGCAAATTGAGCGCGATAAGGGGGGGCGCACCTGATCACAGACTATTTCATACGACGATACCTTAGCTGAGCTCTGTGGCTGAGTGTATGTGAATCACTCACACGGAACCCCAATCATGAATAGGAAACCTACAGAAAATAGAAATGGGTTGGAGCGCATACGGCAGACATTGTGAAATCCCGTCTAAATGCATACCATTATTATTAAAAAGAAAGGTGCCTAATCAGTGCCATCTACCGGTGCTAACATAGGAGGCAGAAACTTAGAGACTGACAGAGAGAGAATAAACATTTTTATTAGGTAAATTCAGCTTTGGAGAGGCGTATTCATTCCAGAGTGCCTTGAGCTCGGGCCGCGTCTTGGGCCCTCGCAATCAGCCGTTGCTGGTCCTCGAGGTCGGAGCTGGCGAAGGCTCTCTAACGAAGCTCTTTGGTGTGGTAAGGGTTCGGACGATTTATTGATGCCTCTCTGCAACCCCCTACTATGCATCTGAGGAACCTGGGCTCCGCGCAAAAGCGGGATTGCGGAGAGAAAGAAGCTGAAGAACAAATTAAGGACCGCGTAAAGAGCGATGGAAGGAAGAAAAGCGTAACGTTAAGAGACAAGAAGAGAGCGGTGCCCTTCACTCATGCAGTACATCGTCATCCGTGGAGAGCCTCTCCAACTCTTCCTTTGATAGTCCTCGAAAATATGGGGAGAAGTGGGGAAGACTGGTAGTAATCGCATCACCCACAGTAATCAACAGTGCACCCTTTAAGGGAATCTCCTCAACTTCCGTGGAGTTTGACAATACTCAGCGGCGGTTCTCTGACAACATCAAGCAGTATCACGATAGAACACTAGAGAGAAGTGGTTCTTGAGGGGAAGGAGAAAAGGCTAGCGCTATTTTCTGCAACCCATGCGGGAGCACGGCACAGCGCCAGCAGGGTCCTGGGGATGGGGTTAAAAGAGAGAGAGGGTAGGAGGGAGAAAGGTAGAGGGTCGTAGAGATGGAAGCGAAGTAGTGGCCGATCAGGAAGCCCGAGGTGGTGGGATGGCCGTTAGGCTATCCGTCTTTGTAGAAATGTCCTATAGTCTCGCCGAGAGCCCCAACAAGTCGAGGTACTCGACGACACTTAGGAAGGCTGGTAGCTGATTACGACAGGGGAAGAGGATATCTTCCTGTCGTGAACATGGGAGGCCCAGGCGGTGGAACTCTTGCAGAAGTCGACCACGGTGCTGCAGGTGAGCAGGGCAGGCCAGCAGGAAGTGTTCCAGAGCTTCTGGTTCACCACAGGAGGCACAGGCTGGTGAGGTGGCTTTCCCAAGGCGGTGCCGGCGGGCTGCCGTCCAGTAGCAGCCAACTCGCAGTCGGAGCAGCAACAAGGCATCCCTTTGTAGGAGGCCGTGCTGTGGAAGAGGCCGTGGAGGCCGGCCCAGGGATACCCGTTTGTCCGGGTGGCAGGCGATGATGTGCCGGCGCAGCCTGCGCCTCGAGAAGTCTGCGGCAGTTACAGCAGGGCTCAGGGGGACGCTTGAGTGGTGGGCACTTTTTGCCAGAGTGTCCGCCTCTTCATTGCCCCGGATCCCCACGTGTGCCGGTAGCCAATGCAGAGATACTGAGCATCCTGCGTCCTGAAGGGCCGTCAGTCTTGAGGAGAGTAGCGCTACCCCAAGGCTAGCCCTGTCAGGGTTCTGCAGGCAGAACATCGCCGCCTTGGAGTCGCAGAAGATGGCTGCCGAGGTCGCTGGTAGCTCCTCTGCAAGTAGGTCCACAGCAAGGTGGAGTCCTGCTAACTCTGCTGTGGTAGAACTTGCGTGCCCCGGGAGACGGCACAGCTTGCTCTTTCGTAGGGCCGGTGCAACGCAGGCTGCTGTGGATGAGCCAGTCTCCGGTATCACGGATCCATCGACGAAGATGTGAAGGTGGTCCCCAAGTCTCTCTTGAACGAGAGAGGCTGCCGTCTACTGTAGGCCACATGTTGGGGAACGGTTATTCGAGACACCTGGCAGCTACGTCGAGATAGGGATTGGTGGTCGATGTGGTGGGCGAGGCTGTACAGCGTTTGCGGGAGTGTCCCCTATGACCTCCTTATAGAGGCCACACAGCCGTCCCATGTGTGATGCTGGCCGGGAGCGTAGGCGGGTCAGGAGTGCTTGACCATCTGCGGCATGGTGTAGGTGATCAATGTGTCGTAGCCCCTGTTGTAGGAAGAGTAATGACAGGGGCAAGACACCTGCCTCAGCCAAAGTGGCGGCCACTTGAGAGGTTCGGGGAACGCCAAGACACAGCCGTATTGCTGACCGATGCTGTAGCTCCAGTTTCCGCAGGCGTGATGGGGGCAGCGCCACAAGAGGGAGGGTATACAGTAGCCGTGAAGTGACTGCAGCTTCAAATAGCTGCAGGGAGCACCTGGTCGTACAGCCCTGTCCACGGGCAAAGAGCTGTGAGATAGCCATGCGGACCCGAAGAGCCTGGGCGCACAGGGCCTTGGTAGCCGGCAGCCAATTAGCCGATGGTCAATGCGCAGCCCTAGGTAGGTGACTGCCTTGTTCCATGGGATCTGGACGCCCTCCAACCACAGCCGGCCAGCTGAGCGGTGGGCTGATGCTCTGGGGTGCAGTAGCAAGGCCTCGGTCTTCCTGGCCGAGATGGTAAGGCCGATGCTGCACAAGTAGGCAACCGCAGTGTACAGGGCTCTCTGTAGGGCCGCACGTGCCTTGCGGATGTGTTGCGGTGGTCCCCGCACCCATAGGGCGATGTCGTCCGCGTATATTGAGGACTGTACGGGGAAGTGATGGTTGATTCGCAGGACAACAGGCAACCGTGCCATGGCCAGGTTGAAAAGGAAGGGGCTCACCACTGTCCCCTGTGGTGCGCCTGCAGCGACTGGACGGGGGGTGCTCTTCGATTGACCCACAGGTACCCTGAGGGTGCGGTTGTGCAGGAACGATGAGAGGAACTCCCGCAGGTTGCCGCAGATGCCGAAGAGGTCCAGGCCCTGCTGGACGACTGCGTGAGGGAGGCTGTCGAAGGCACCCTGTACGTCGATGAGCAAGAGCATCACGCGCCCCCGCCGGCCTTGGCGTCCTCTAGGGTGGATGCCATGTCAGCGATGGAGTCCGCAGTGCACAGCCGCCGCCGGAAGCCCGTCTGTTGGTCTGCCAGGAAGCCGCGAGCACGGGCCACCCAGTCCAGTCGTGCCAGGGCCATGGCCTCCATCACCTTGCAGGCAGCGGAGGTGAGAGAGACCATTCGATAGGATGACAGTTCACTAGACGGTTTTCTGGCCTTAAGGATGGGTGCCACAATGGCTGTGCGCCATGCCTCTGGCACCTGCCCTGACTGCCAGATCTCATTGAAGCACTCGAGCAGGCGCTGGTGCTCGCTGGTGCCCAGGTTTCGGAGCATCTGTGGCATTACACCGTCTGCTCCTGGTGCGCTGCGGCGCTTCCCTCTCCTCAGAGCCGCCTGGAGCTCGCGCAGGGCAAGTGGCTCTTGGCAGAGGGCAGCGACCTGGCTGGACGTCCAAGCAGGGCGGATACTCAGCCTCAGCTCGGACTCGAAACCAGAGGGCGACTATGACCCACCGTTGGACTTGCCAAGGAACAAGCGCAGCAATGTTGACTCACCTACACAAGTCCACGATTATAGGTCCCGGGTGGCAGCACAGTTGCCGACGCAGCACACTCCTGCGGTGCCAGTCGATCATCGTCGGCGAGTGCCGGCCGCCCAAAAAGCTGGTTGCGCGTTGTACGGCTCACGAAAGACTTCACAGCCTGTACAAGTAGCCTGCATCTTTAGTGATGTGTTTGCAAGCCGCGCCAGAAACTTGCAGCATTGCCGAGTGGAAAGACAAAGAGATGCACTGGGGTGTGGGCTCGCAGACGTCGGGCTGGAGGAAGGAAGTTAGACCAGGCGTTCTGGCGGATGGCCCATTGTCTGCTTCTCTCCTTTACAAGACAGACAGACAGACAAAAGGACGGATGGACGAACGGACGGACGGACAGACAGACAGACAGACAGACAGACACACACACACACACACACACAGACAGACAGACAGACAGACAGACAGACAGACAGACAGGCAGGCAGGCAGGCAGGCAGGCAGGCAGGCAGGCAGGCAGGCAGACAGACAGACAGACAGACAGACAGACAGACAGACAGACAGACAGACAGACAGACAGACAGACAGACAGACAGACAGGAGCAGATACACTTGATTGAACATTTGCTTCAGTTGCAGTTATGAAGGATGCAGGTGCTCCGAGGGAAACGACGGAGCTAGGCGGATGATTCCAGTCAATACTGGTTTTTTCAAAACAGAAGTCATAATAACGTTTACTACGGCAATTCGACACCCCAACTTTGAGATGATGGTCAACGCGCCATGACCTATAATGAGGGGCAGGTCACAGAAGTTGGGTCATGTTTTCGTTGATTTAATAAATTTTGTCGGGTTTGGCGGCATCGTGCAAAAAGGTTCCGAAAATCTCTAAAGCTTTTCATCTGTGAAACACTCGAATGGCGCGAATAGATAGAGAATGAAACTTGCACAACTATATTAAATTTATTAGTGACATGCTTAGTGATCTAGTTGGAGGATCCGAGACAGACAACGCATATTCTACCTTCAATCGGACTGGCACATTGTGCGAACTTTAAGGATACTGGGGCTTTGGAAAAGTTCCGAGGAAGGAAATCAAGAATTTGATTGGCGTTGTTAGCAATGCATTCCAAAGGCAAGTTCCATGAAAGATCGTTAGTGATGTGACCGCCTTCGTACTTGTACGAAGTCAGCGTAGTTAGAAGGGAACCATAGTTATATACGAACTGTATCACAATCGATAGCAGACCATGTTGTTCTCGTTTTTTTTACTCTTGTCACTGTTCAATTTCATTTGCCAGGCATGGCACGAACGAGAAATGTTATTCAAATCTGATTACATTTGTAGGCATCAGATGAGTTAGTAATTTTCCTGTAAAGTACGCAACCGCCGGCAAAAAGACAAGTGATTTGCGGATATAGTTTATATAAATAAAGAAAAGAAGGCACCCAAGCACGGAACTGTCAGCAACTCCTGGCACCACTGGTCAATAATGAGAGTTATGATCTTTCACTATCACATATTGAGCGCGATAGTGTAAAAAACAATCAATCAGTTTATTAATATTGCCATCAATATTAGCCCTCTTAAATTTGAGGAGCAGTAGTTTATGTTACAGAGTATCAAAGCGTTTGGCAAAGCGCAATAAAATGCAATCTATATCAAGTAAGCAGTCTAATGGCGCTAACAAGTCATAAGTCATCAAAAACATCATCATCCTGTTTTATGTCCACTGTAGGACAAAGGCCTCTCATTGCGATCTCCATTGCCCCTGTCCTGCGCTAACCGATTCCAACTAGCGCCCGCGAATTTCCTAATTCCATCGCTCCACCTAGCCTTCTGCCTTCCTCGATTGCGTTTCTCTTTCTTGGGAACCATTATGTCACCCTGATGGTCCAACGGTTGTCTTACCGGCGCATTACATGACCTGCCCAGCTCCATTTTTTTCTCTTTATGTCAATCAGAATATCGTCTACACCTGTTTGCTCTTTGATGCAAATCGCTCTCTTTCTGTCTCTTAACGGTATGCCTAGCAATATTCGTTCCATCGCGCCTTGCCCGGTCCTTAAGTTGTTCTCAAGTTTGTTTGTCCGTCTCCAAGTCCCAGCCCAATGTGTCAGCACTGGTAAAACGCACTGATTGTACACTGTCCTTTTCAGTGATAGTGATAAGCATCCAATGAGCTGACAATGTCTGCCTTATGCGATCCAACCCATTTTTATGCTTCTATGAATTTCCTTCGCATGACCAGGGTTCCCTTTGATTAGTTGACCTAGGTAAACGTATTCCTTGCAGACTTTAGAGGCTGGCTGGCTATCGTAAACTCTTGCTCCCTTGCCCTGCTATACATCATTATCTTTGTCTTCTGCATAATAATCATCAACCCCACTCTTACGCTTACTCTGTTTAGGTCCTCAATCATTTGTTGTGACTCATCTGCATTGATGCTGAATAGACCAATGTCATTGGCAGACCGAACGTTGCTGAGATACTCAGCGTTGATCCTTACTCCTAAGCATTCCCAGTTTAATAGCTTGAATACTTCTTCCAAGCATGCAGTGAATAACATTGGAGAGATTGTGTCTCCCTGTCTGACCCCTTTCTTTATAGGTATCCTCCTGCTTTGCTTGTGTAGAATTAAGGTAGCTGTGGAACCACTGTAGATATTTTCCATGGTACTTACGTAAGCGGCTGTACCCCTCGATTACGTAATGCTTCTACGACTGCTTCTCTCTCTACATATTTTAAATATTTTGTATAATACTGGGAGTAAGCTAATGGGTCTATAATTTTTCAGTTATTTACCGTCTACCTTATTGTGGATTAGTTTAATGTTTGCATTCTTCAAGTTTTCTGGAACCCTTGCAGTCGATGGACACTTCGTATAAGCAGCCGCCAGTTTTCCAAGCATTATGTCTCCTCCATCTTTGATTAAGTGGACTGTTATTCCATCTTCTCCTGCCGCTCTTCCTCGTTTCATGCCTTGCAAGGCCCTTCTGACCTCGTCGGTTGTCATAGAAGGAGTTTCTGTATCTCGTTCATTGCTCTTCCTAACTGAGGTATGCTGACTCTGGGTGCTGTACAGGTCACTGCAGAATTCTTCCGCTGCTTTTACTATATATTTGAGAGTGCTGATGATATTACCCTGTTTATCTTTCAGTGCACACTTCTTGGTTTGTCCTATGCCAAGTTTCTTTCTCACTGATTTCAGGCTGCGTCCATTTTTTGCTGCTTCTTCAGTGTTTCTCACGTTATAGTTTCGCATATCACTTATTTTCGCCTTGTTGATCAGTTTTGACAGTTCCACGAATTCTATCTTATCTCTTCAGTTGGACAGTTTAATTTTTTGTCGTTTTTTTATTACGTCATTTCTTACTTGGCAGAGCTTGCCTACTGTTTCCCTTGGAGCCTTGCCTCCCACTTAAATGGCTGCCTCTGAAGCCAGCCTAGCTAGGGCTTCATTCATGCTTATATGTCATCTTCATCTCTCTGTTCTAAGGCTGCATATTAAATGTTCATAGTACAAGTCATAAGTCATTGCCATAATGTTATTATACAGATTTTACGCACTTTAGCGCGACCATATTTAAGGCCCCTCTACAGCCACGCCACACCAACTTCATCGAACTCATGATTACACTGCGAAGTCATTACCACGGACATGGCGCTCTTTGGCCATACATGGCCCTTGCGCCATAAAAACATAAAACATTCATCCAACATTGTGGTTGAGGGCCACACGGTCCGAGAGGTACCCACGATGCGAGTCCTTGGGTTTATGGCTTTAGAGCGACGGGACTGTAGCACAGACGCTCAAAATCCTAAAATGCGTAATCCACAACACAGCACAATTGATACGTAGAATTTATCGAAAGGTGGGCATGCGTGAAGACGATACCGGGAGCTTCGTACAGGCCTTAGTGGTTAGTCGAATCACGTATGGCTTACATTATCAAATCCTGAACAGGGAAGCGGAAAGGCAGGCCAACACGATAATTTGAACCGCTTTCAAGGTGGCTGTGAGCGTGCCTAAGTATGCCTAAGTATGACATGCCTATATGTCGTCTTCATCTCTCTATTCTAAGGCTGCACATTTGCTTGCAAATAGTAGCCTGAATTTGTCTTATTTTTACCCTTACTGCTTCTCTGTTGACCTGTTTCTTCTTTACCGATTTTACTCTTTCTCTCTTCAAATTGAGCTGAATCCTAGCCGTCATTTACCTATGATCACTGCACTTTACCCTACCTGTAATTTCTACTTCCTGAACTATGCTGGGATCAGCAGCAAGTATGAAATCAATTTCATTTCTTGTTTCACAATTAGGGCTCTTCCGGGTCAACTTTCTATTGCTACGCTACCTGAAAGAGATGTTGATTATTCGAAGCTTATTCCTTTCTGCGAATTCTACTAGTGTCTCTCCTCTTGCGCTCTTATATACAAAGCCATAGTTGCCAATTGCTTCTTCAGCAGCCTGCTTTTCCCACTTTTGCATTGAAGTCGTCCATTACTAATGCATACAGAGTTTGCACTTTTCTCATTGCTAATTCAACATCTTCATAGAACTGATGTACTTCATCATCATGTTGACTGCACATTGGAGCGTAGGCTTGTGCTACCTTTAATCTATGCCTGTTATTAAGTTTGATTGCGACTACAGCTACCCTCTCATTAATGCTGTAGAATTCGCGAATGTTGCCCACTATGTCGTTATGAATTAGGAATCCTATCATGTATTGCTTCTTACCTGGGAGTCCTACATAGCAGAGGACAGGTCCGTTACTCTGCAATGTATAATCCTAGGCAGTTCTACTCTCACTATGGCAGATGATATCCCAAACAGTGTAAATGCGATCAATTATGCTTCACAAGAATGTGTTTTCAAAAAACTATGCAGAAAAGAAGAAAAAGCTCGTTAGTCGCTGGAAAATTAACTTGATGGCAATAAAGCACGTCCTCTATAAGTTTACAAGGTACGGATTTTATAGATATGGGTGTGTATACATGTGGGCAGAGGAGACGACACCCGACTTGTGCACCGGATTCAACTTGCCCACTTTCTACTCGCCCGGTAGCAAGTTCATCTGTAATGACTAGACCTTCATCTGGATATCAGAATAGGTACGAGGCGGCGTAAGATGCATGTTTACATAACATGAATATCATGTCATGAGATTACATATTTCTTATGGCATGTATGTGACGACCTAGGTGGTACGAATGGCATGATGCCATCGTGGTCGTTTCTGTAGCCTAATGTATGTCATGTTATGAATGCAATGCATGGACGACACGGATTTCGTTACATGTCATGTGCGGCGTCCCATGAGTGAGATTACATACAAGCGCATATCATGTCATGCCATGAATAAAATTACATGCTTGCCATTACATGTGTGTCATGACGTAAATATCATGAATAGCATGATGGTGTCATGATTCCCTCTTCGTCTCGATATCACTTTATATGAATGACGAAAACATGTGCCTGACTAGACATGAATGACATGTATATCATGACATGAATTGCATCGCATGGCATGCATGAGCATGTCGTTACATGTCATTATTCTGGTGTCATGCATGTATTGTCCCACATACCCCAATACATAACTTGAAAAAGAAATGACCAGGACGCCATGACCTGTCATATTTGTCATTTATGAAAATGACGTCATTTCATGTATATAATCGCATGAGTGTGATAGGAGTCATCTAATTTCATTCGTCATATATGTACTTATATAACTTGTTAGAAAATGGAAGTGACACGAACAATTGTTTTACATGAATGACATTACATGGACGTGATGATGGGAATTCCATAAATTAGATCAGCATAGTCAATTGAATGATACGAGATGCATTTCATTACTGTGTATATCCGTATATGCTGGTCATGACCTGCATGTGTGACATAAACGACATGTCATGCTATGTGTGCCGCAAGATGTATTGCGTAAATTCCGCGGTCTGTATGTCAAGTCACGACATTATTTCGTAAATGTCATAACATGTAGGTCAAGAATGAGATCAATCCATTACATGGATACAACCATGCATGCACGGCATGACGCTAGACGACAAGTAGCTAGGCCGACCCAGTGGAGCAAGTTGTGTGTTAAATTTGGCCGATGCCTATATGGTCGTGATACCTGTTGAAACTCATGGGAGCAGACAAGACGAGCAAGAAGAAGACCGCGGGCTCCAAAGGCGCGCGAGCGCTAGAAAAAAATTAAAAAGAAGAATCTTGATTTCGTTCGCATCGAACGCAGTTGTCTCGTCTGGTTTCTGCGAGATGGTGCCGTGACCAGGATTGCGGCTACTCTTCTTTCGACTGGCCACGGACTACCAGAACTACGTACCGGCCACAGAAGACAGACGAAGAGGAGGTCCGAAGGCGAACCAACGGCAGCGAGGCGAGACATCGACAGCAAGGAGCGGCACTGATACAGAGGGCGACCAAGACTCAGATTACATTTCGCCGTAAGAATCTATATGCTACCAGCTGTTTCCTCAGTTATTCAAGACAAACTGAGAAATGATTTTGGAAAAAACGAGAAACGCTGAGGACACAAATAACAAACTTAGTGAGCGATGCTGAAAAGAAACTGGAGGAAAATCAGGATGGCAGATTGATCCTGATCACAAGGACCAGCTCGGACTCGGTGGTTGACACAAGCATTGCAGTTAGACTACTTGCAGAAGAGCATGCGACGTTGTGACTAGAGGCGGAAGCGTCCCGCACCCAATATGAGTCTACGCTCCCTGAGGAGAAGTCTAGGCTGAAAGATGAAAGGTGATGGTCATTGGTCATACCGTGCTGGTGATGGTCATACCGTGATGGTCATAGCATCGCCAATCCAGATTCGTAATTCTTCCCTCGCCTTTTGTTCACGCGTGCCAACTGGCCCGGTGGCACTTTAAGATCCAGGCATCTCGGGAGCAAGACACCGCGTGGAGGTTCCATCTGATCAAACAGCTATTTAAAGCAACTTTCCCACGAGCGTTGACCTCTGAGCGTCAGACGCGCCCCCTCCTAGCGTCTCCCGAACCTCGCACCGTACTTTCAGGGCCCTTCTCGTCGTTACCACGCAGCCTAATCTAACATCGAGCACTGCGTTTCTTGGTGCGCATAATGTCTGAGTATGAAAACGCTGCCTCATACAACGGGAGTGTCATCATTGCTCGGACAAGGCCACCAGCTGCCCCATGCCACTCGTTCAAATGGCTATAAAAGGACCTAAAATCAAAACAAGATACATGTACTTTTCCGTAAGACTGCTGAAATCAAGTAAAATTCCGCCGCAGTAAAAAAAAAAGTCGAAAGAAGAGGCACGCCACGGCGTTGAAGCGGACACTCCGCTCTAGCAAGGGATCCAATTTCACACGTCATCCAGGTGCTGACGGTCGGTGGCGCCATGATATGTCCTTGCCCGCAGTACTGCTTTACACAGGATCTTAAGCGACTGGCCTTGGCGCTACCGGTCAATAAACTCCTTGATATATTCATACGCCGCCTATGCTTGTGGAGTCATGCAATAAAGCTGCAGGCATTGCCTAATTACTATGAGGGAGTGTTATTATTAAGGTAGAAGGACGACGTACACAACGTTTAAACTTTGTACTGCATTGCAGTCACCTTGCTTTCGCAGTGCGTTGCGTTCACCTGGATCCGCAAACCTGTACCGATACTTTCATTTGGTGTACACACGCTCTCATATACATAGCATTCATACAACAAATGATAGCTTTGAAAGAATCGCAGATTTATCGGTCTTTTGCAGTATCACCCTAAAGGCTTAGAGACATGTGATGCTTTGTAAATGTGAAATTTGCCATAATGAAGAGCTTGCCGGCACCAATATTTCCACATGTGCATCTTTAATGCAATCTGAAGTTTATGGAGATTGAGACAGTTTAGAAGCAACACTCACACAACTAAATTGGAGCGCATCAAATCTGCGGCGCGTAACAAAAAACGATGATTATAAGCAGCAACGATGGAAAAAATGCGGTCCATGTATGATTAATTTATTTAACGTGACCTGCCCGTTCTTCCCATGTACTGGATGGTGACACTAATTGCAGCTTTCTTCGGTTTCCTTCAAGCTTTTGTGGTTTTCTCCAAGGCAGAGCAACTTGTCGGCTCATACAATGTTTGCGCAGTTTTCTCACAAGAGATGTCATAGGTGTGGTCGCAGCATTGGGAGGACTCAGATTTCTCAAAGTAGCCGCTTGTCACCAAGAACTCGCAGGCACGATGCTGCTCTGCAAAAAGAACGTCATAAGCAAAGAAAAGTTAAATGAAAAATCTCCTGAATATTTGCGTGCCAAAAAAAAGACAATCTGGCTATATGGCAAGCCGGTGGGGGGACTCTGGATTGATCTGACCACTAGGGTTTCATTCCGTGTACTTGTGTTTGGCAGCGTAACGCGACGGCCGCTAAGCCACCAAGGTGGGTATTCGGGATTCAAACTGAAGTGTCTCTCTTCTGCCTGCTACTTATACGTGACGCACAAGGTCCTCGGTAACACTCTTACGTAAAACACGGGTAATGATCGGAAAAGAGCTAAAACCATGGCGTTCGACATACATTGCTGTGGGATATAACAGCGCAAGTTTAAGTGCACTCTAGGCGTGTCGATGCAGGAATTCGACGCTTTAAAGGACGCTCGAAAACTTACATTAATAATACGGCGTGTCAGTGGCAATAAAATAAGCCACAGCCAGTCTGGAGCGCTTCTCGCGTTTGAAATCCGAACACGGGACGCGTGCTCTCGTACCAGTAGTAGTGAAGAAACTATCTCGAGGCATTGCTTACCTCCTAACTAGTATTGCTAAGATAATTACACCCAGAAAGCTAAACACTGTTAGCAAATGGACATTGCCCATAAAGTTGATAACCATTCATGGGACGGACTCATTCGAACTACTTGTACTACTACTACTATGCATACGCGACGACGCTAAGATACTCTCGCACTGCCGGGAACGTCTTCATAGTTCAGGTCACCCACTGGCATGTCAACGTTTTCTTTCGCCAGCTATTATGTGGGCCTTTCATCCGACATTTAGGCGTGACGTCCAGTTTTCCTCTGGCCGTCCCAATGGCACGGAAAGAGCGTAATTTCAGGGGCTAAGACGACCGGTTCCACTTCGGCGCCGCGCCGATCGCAACCGAGGCGACAATTGTAGCAGTTTGAATGAAGCGAGAAAAGAAATCAAAGTACACGAGGGTCTAAGTGCATGGTGGGCCTATTTTGCGAAATGCTTATTTTGTTTCTGCAGACAGACACGTGCTACATTCAAGTGAGTACGTAGAAGTGGAATGTCTCTTGAAAAGATCAGCATGAGGTGGAGTACCATTATATTAGCGATTTGCGGGTTATGTAGATATGTCCATTGTTTTCTGAGCCAGACTCAGAGCTGGCTCACCAAACTAGCTGGTTTCAAACTAGCTTTTTCAGCTGGTATTTACGCTTGCTTTCGTGGGTGCATTTCGTCGTCGTGATATGACGTGAAGCTAGACATAGCACGACCCATCTACAATAACCGGTACCAGTTTAAATAAAGTAAATTCCCACGGAACTAGATGGATAAACAAGGGTTCGTCGAAAGTTCGTCTGGCCTGGCATAGAATGAGGAGAATAACGGCCACTGACGAAGTGTGATTTAACGTCTGATGTTTCGGAACCACGTACGGGTTCAGTGTTCACTGAGTTGGACAGTAAATTGTCGTCACTTCTGCAGCGAGCATGTGACCTAGCGAGTGTTCATAAATAACAGGTATAGTCGCTGCTCTCCGATTCATCGTAGCTGGCTTCGACTTCATAATTAGCGATTCTAGCAGCCACCGGGATGACATGTTCTTTTCCTTGGCGCCAACATTCGCCATGTCCCAGTCAATCTCGTGATTATGTTTTTTGCGCATGCTGGGGCAATGGCGTTCGTCGCGTGACTGTTATTTCGTACGTCACGTCTGTGGTCCTTGAGCCGTTCGGAAAAACTTCCCAGTTTCGCCAATATATACTGGATGGCAATCAGTGCATGATGTTTTATACAGGACACCTTAGAATAATTCAATGGGCAACTTGTAGTTCACATGCATTAGCTGGTTCCGGAGTTTGCTGATAGGAAAGGTATGGCCAGCGATAAAGAGAGCATATCGCAGGCTACCATCTTGCGGTGGCCTGACGGCATAGTGTCGAAAGGCAAAAGGGGGGTCACAAAGAAACAGAAGGTAAAAGGGTGAGTTGCTGGGCCATTTATGACGGGATGAATTATAAGCGATGGTGACAAACGGCAGAGCCATACCCCAATGAATGTGTTCTTCGGAAAATATTTCTGGAGAGCATGTCGCTCAGTGTACAGTTGAGACGATCGATAACGCAGTCAATATGGGGCTACTATGCAATGGCAAAACTTGCGATGAGTAGCACGCACTCTGAGGAGGTCGCGAACCACGCGAGACCAAAAGCAGCAACCACGGTCTGTGAGCAGCTGACGAGGCACACCACGCGGACACATGATGTTGTAGAGCCGCAAATCAGCGAGTTTAGTCAGGTAGCTGGCTGGCAGAGTTCGAGTTATCGCGTATTGCATGGTATGACTCGCATCGACCGCAACCCATTCGCTTCCCACGGGCGATGTGGGTAAGGGGCAGAGCAAGTTTAGCCTCACGCGATTGAACAGATCAGTAGGGACTTGAGTTCTGTCAAGTGTATTAGCACGAGGTGTGGTAGGTTTCTTTCGACGCTGTCACAGGTGGCAAGTTGTAACATTCTGGTGAATGTAATGATAAAGGCCTCCCTAGATCCAGGTTGCGGCAGACGTCCATGCAGTAACCCATTTGGCCGAAAGCGTTGCAGGTTTGTAGTATCTTTAGCGCTAGCATCGCACCTCTCCTCCTATTATCCTGACGTAAAGCGATACTTATATTACGAATTGTATACTTTTCCTGTTTCAGCCATTTGGAGCCTATCTGTCTAGCCTCTTACGCTGACCGAGTGGCACGAGTTTCCTACCTGCTTTCGCCATAGGCAAGTGCTCCTGCTCAAGATGTCTCGTGGTCATTCCATTCAAATCAATATAGCTTTGTGATTTTAGTCTCGGCATGCCATCGTCGTCACGCCTTCTATCCCGACTCTATGGCCCACTTTGCCTAACAGATCGATGGTGATGCCGTGGTGGTCACTGTGTCGTTGTCATTACAACTTTGTCATACGACCCTCCTCACACCATCGTCGTCATAGCATCTCCATGCATTCATTTTCGCACCGCCATAGTGATGTCTCGTGGTCTTTCAGTCATCGTCATCACTACTTCGTGGTCGGAGCCTTGTCATGGTGTCGTCGCCACGCTTTCTGCTCGAAGCCAGTATTTCAAGTTGTAATAGCTTGGACCACTAGCTATGTATTCGGGCAGGCGATGCCATTGTGGTAGCAGCGTTGTTGTCATTCCAGCTTTTTCAGCTGACTCTCGTCATGCCGCCGTCACCACGCTATCGTCAGGCAGTTGTCGTGTCGTTGCAGGGCCGTTTCATCATTGTCATGACTTCAGAAACGTCAACCCGTTGTCGTGCCGTTGTCATACTATCGTCGTAATACAGTTGTGATGCATTCGTTGTCATAGCGTCGTCGCAGAGCCTTGGCGAAACTTAATGGTCATGGTTCTAACTTCGACTTCGGCAACCAATCGTCG
Organism: Dermacentor variabilis; assembly: GCF_050947875.1. NCBI lineage: Eukaryota > Metazoa > Arthropoda > Arachnida > Ixodida > Ixodidae > Dermacentor > Dermacentor variabilis. Next base: position 231,314,657 of record NC_134569.1, on the reverse strand, counting down.
TCATGCCTTTGTCATCATGCCGTTGTCATCATGTCATCGTCGTCGGGCTATGGTTTCGCGATGGTCTTCAGTCCCGTATCTTCATGGCGTCATCGACATGCCACCATCTTCAATAGATCAAAGTTATTCCTTGTTGGTCATTCTATCGTAATGGTGTTGTCGCCATTCAATCGTCATTATACCATCGTTCTAATGCCATCGTCGTCGTGCGTCGTGATTATCCAGGCGCTACCATGCGTCCGTGTCACACCATCGCCGGTACGCCTTGGACGTCTCATCTTCTTCATTACCGCTTCTCCATGTAGCTGTCGTCATACGGTCATCGCCACGCCATCTTCGTGACGCAGTCGTCATGTCCTTGTCCGCACGCCGTCGTAGTCACTTTGCCATCCTTATACTAACGTCCTAATTGATCGACATCATGTCGTCGTTATAAGCTTTTGACCTTGCAACCATGCCATTATTTGTCATTCCGTCGTCACTGCTCGCGATATAAAGTTGTCCTCATGCCACCATGCTCAAAGGCAACCTTGGATATCGAGTGCCACAGAAAAGCGCGACAATATTCGAGTATGTGGCATACTGTCGAGGCAAAGAAAGTGCCAGAAATATTACACCACGTATTAAATAAACATGAATTCAGGAATAAGGTAACTAGCTCCTTTGTTACATTTCTATTCTGATTACCATCGACAGTCATCGTTCTAGGACTTGTGCCCAATTTTCTTGCATTAGTTAGGACAGGTGATGAATAATTTCCAATGGTCCTCGCGAGATTGGTCGGGTGACCGTCATTCGCATGGGTCATTCCTCCTTGATACCGGGAGGCGGGACAAGGGACTTCATGGATGACTATTTTGACGGAGTTGCCACATGACGTTAAGTACGTGGTGACCTCGTATCTTCCCACCCCGAGTTGCAGGGAGTGATATTGCAAAGCGGAAAGGCTGTCTTTTTTGCCGCACTGGCGATAATGATGTTCGGGGACCAGCAGTTGCGGGTTATGAATATTTTTATGAAGGCTGCTTCCTTGAGGCCGCATACTGCAACGGGCCCTAACGCGGTTTGCATGACTGTGAACTTCGCTCGTTCACACTGACGTATATTGATACATCCATATTATGCGTTTTTGTGCACGATGCACTCGGGCGCCCCGACGAAGACGACGAACGCTATCTGGCTCTGGAGCTGTCGGCTGAACTGGCCAGCACTAAAGTTATCCTTCGTAAATATACTTTCTGAATAGCCTCCAGTTTTTAATCTACCGTTGGCGTTGCATTTCAGTGGAGGGTGCCGTTATTCATCCTCGCCACGGAGTTCCAAAGCGGCCGCCATGTCCTGCTTTCCGCTATGGCTCGCGGTGACGACACCTCTTCTGCTTCTACTCCTGCTACCCGGACAACAACGTACGTTACGGTTACCAGTCCGCGCGATTGTGGCATTTTCTCCGGCCAAGATAATGCCGACGTTGATGACTGGCTCCGCCTGTATGAGCGTATTAGCCGAAACAACCACTGGGACTTTACCATTATGCTTGGGAATGTCTTATTATACTTGGGCGGAACTCCTCGTGCCTGGTTCCGCACATACGAGGACGAGATCTCTAGCTCGGATGCTTTCAAGGAGAGGCTGAACGACCTCTTTGGAAATCCTACAGGTTGGCAGCTGGCTGCTAGAAAAGCGCTTGCTACCCGAGTTCCGTCTTCTATTGAATCGTATGTCTCGTACATTCAAGACATGCTTGCTCTTTGCCGGAAAGTCGACGAGAAAATGGCCGAGGTTGAATAAGTCGGCCGCATACTCCAAGTGATAGCGGACGACGTGTTCAAGTTGTTGTTCTTCAACAAGATGTCCACCATGGAAGTCATTGTCAAGGCATGCCGCCGCTTTGAGCTCGCCAAAAGCCGCCGCGTCATTCCGCACTTCTGCCGGCTCCCTAACACGGCTGCGACGTTATCTTGCGTCGACCTTACCGCTTCACCGCCATTAAATGCACATGTATTGTTCAACGCGAGCTCGTGGCTACAAGTATTGCGCCGTCCCATCCACGCCAACTTGACCGCACCATTGACCAACCAGCCCCAGCAGTCTCTCTCATTCAGGCAGTTACGCGGCAATAATTTTCAAACCTCGGATTTCCTGCAGCCTGCTCCATCTCCCGACCTGACTACCGACCGGTGCCGACAGCTACGCCTCACAGCGATCTGTATTCCTCTCCCAGATGCCGCAACCCAGGCGATTGGAGAACTCCGGACGACAAGCCCATTTGCATCCGTTGCCTCCACATTGGCCAAATCGCTCACCACTGCCGCACCTCCTCGACGTCACCGTATTCGAGCTCCTTTTCCCCGTCTCCTCGCCCATATGCCAACCCGCGCCGTTACACGCCTCGCCGCATGCCTCCTACCTCTGACGTATCCGTCGACGACAGTCATCCAGCTCGCCCGCCGTCTCCTCAGCGCCGTCGGTTCCCGTCGCCCCAGCCACGCCGATATTCGTTACCGACCAATTACGAACCCTCCAGAACGGAAAACTGGTCCATGCAGCTCCAAAGAGTAGTGCTGCATTGCCTACCTCGCGTGGAAATCCTCCGTTGACTCTTCCAACAAAACAGAACTTCATGTTCACGTCGACGGTGTCCCGTTGATGGCAATAATAGATGCTGGAGCCCAGATTTATATAACGAGTTGTAACCTCCGTCGTCAAATGAGGAAGGTTCTCACGCCTGCTACTACACGAGACGTACGCGTGGCCGATGGCGGCACTTTTGCCGTCACTGGAATGTGTACTTCCTGTATAAGTATAGCTGACCGCCATGTTCTTGTTCTTTTTGCAGTGCTGCCCAATTGTCCCCACGACCTAACGGGGAAAATTCCCCTACTCGCGCATACTTCCCCTATTCGCGCATATTCCCCTACTCGCGCATATTCGTGCCGAACTGCCAACAACTTTAGTACGACAGGCTTCGTCCGCGTGCCGCCTAAAGCATTGTCTTTTATCGATTTGCTATCACCTTGTCCTTTGCCTGATGATGATTACGTTGCCACATCTGTTCTTGATGTCCTTTTGATGCGCAATATCACTGTGCTCCACTGCGTCGTCACCGTCGATGATAACCGGACATGCCTCCCCGTCAACAGTTTCGGCCTTACAAAGGAAGTTCTGCCCCAAGACATATCGGTTGCAACGCTGCGCGCTATACGAGATGACGGTGTTCCAACGTGTTTAGTAGACGCCTGTTCAGATTCTTCACAATGTCCACAGGATGCTAATTTACCTGACGCAACAGTTCGTCCCATGATTACTGCGGATATATTGCCTGAACAAGCAGCAGCTTTGTTCGCCTTTTGGTTTCCTACCACGATATCATCGGCCTCACCAATCACTAATCGGGCCAGACTTTTATTGTTAAGCATCGCATAAATGCTGATGATGCCAGTGCTATTCATCGCCGGCCATATCGAATTTCTGCTTCAGCTCGTAAGTTTATTCAAGATGAAGTGAACCAGATGCTTGCCAAAGGCATAGAACCTTCGTCGAGTACTTGGGCGTCGCACGTCGTCGTCATCATCATCACCACCACCACCACCACCATCAGCCCGGTTACGCCCACTGCAGGGCAAAGGCCTCTGCCATACTTCTCCAACTACCCCGGTCATGTATTAATTGTGGCCATGTCGTCCCTGCAAATTTCCTAAAATCATCCGCCCAACAAACTTGCTGCCGCCCCCTGTTACGCTTCCCTTCCCTTGGAATCCAGTCCGTAACCCTTAATGACCATCGGTTATCTTCCCTCCTCATTACATGTACTGCCCATGCCCCCATTTCTTTTTCTTGATTTCAACTAAGATGTCATTAACCCGCGTTTGTTCCCTCACCCAATCTACTCTTTTCTTATCCCTTAACGTTACACCTATCATTCTTCTTTCCATAGCTCGTTGCGTCGTCCTCAATTTGAGTAGAACCCTCTTCGTAAGCCTCCAGGTTTCTGCCCCGTAGTTGAGTACTGGGAAGACACATCTATTATACACTTTTCTCTTGAGAGATAATGGCAAACTGCTGTTCATGATCTGAGAATGGCTACCAAACGCACCCCAGCCCATTCTTATTCTTCTGATTATTTCCGTCTCATGATCCGGATCCGCCGTCACTACCTGCCCTAAGTAGATGTATTCCCTTACCACTTCCAGTGCCTCGCTACCTATTGTAAATTGCTGTTCTCTTCCGAGACTGTTAAACATTACTTTAGTTTTCTGCAGATTAATTTTTAGACCCACTCTTCTGTTTTGCCTCTCCAGGTCAGTGAGCATACGTTGCAATTGGTCCCCTGAGTTACTAAGCAAGGCAATATCATCAGCGAATCGCAAGTTACTAAGGTATTCTCCATTAACTTTTATCCCCAATTCTTCCCAATCCAGGTCTCTGAATACCTCCTGTAAACACGCTGTGAATAGCACTGGAGAGATCGTATCTGCCTGCCTGACGCCTTTCTTTATTGGGATTTTGTTGCTTTCTTTATGGAGGACTACGGTTGCTGTGGAGCTGCTATAGATATCTCTCAGTATTTTTACATACGGCTCGTCTACACCCTGGTTCCGTAATGTCTCCATGACTGCTGAGGTTTCGACAGAATCGAACGCTTTCTCGTAATCAATGAAAGCTATATATAAGGGTTGGTTATATTCCGCACATCTCTCTATCACCTGATCTATAGTGTGAATATGGTCTATTGTTGAGTAGCCTTTACGGAATCCTGCCTGGTCCTTTGCTTGACAGAAGTCTAAGGTGTTCCTGATTCTATTTGCGATTACCTTAGTAAATAGTTTGTAGGCAACTGACAGTAAGTTGATCGGTCTATAATTTTTCAAGTCGCACGTGGTGCTTGTTAAAAAGAAAGATCGCAGATGGTGTTTCTGCATAGGTTATCGCCATCTAAACCGCATTACCAAGAAAGTTCTATGCACCTTTCCTCGCATTGACCACGCCCTCGATTATCTCCACGGTGCCAACTATGTGTTTATTGGCAAATTTCTGTGGATGAAAAAGACCAGGAGAAGACCGCGTTCGTCACCCCTGATGGTCTATATCAGTTCGAAGTTATGCTGCTCGGTCTATGCAACGCCTCAGCAAATTCTAACGTATGATGGACTCTTTGCTTCAAGGCTTCAAATGGTCAACATGCCTCGCTACCTAGACGACGTTCTCGTATTTTCGCCAACATTTCAGACACACCTTGTGCGCTTATCAGCCGTTCTTCAAGTCTTACACGAGGTTGGGCTCCAACTAAATTTGTCGAAGTGTCACTTCGGTTGTTGTCAGATTACAATTCTGGGCCACCTCGTCGACGCTTCCGGTATTCAACGAGACGCGGAGAAAATTCGTGCTGTAACGTGCTTTCCTGTACCTCAGCCTGTCAAATACGTCCGAAGTTTAGTAGGATTCTGCTCCTACTTCCGACGCTTCGTTTAAGAGTCCGCTGCGATTGCCCGACCACTTACTAATCTTTTGAAGAAGGACGTGCCGTTTACGTGGGACCCCGCTAAAGCTACCGCGTTTGCCCACCTCACCAACATTCTCACCACGACGCCTATACTCGCCCACTTTGACCCGACTTCTCCTACAGAGGTGTGTACCCATGTCAGTGGTCACGGTATCGGAGCCGTCTTAGCCCAGCGCCAACAAGGTCAAGGTCGTGTCAAGATCGGTCAAGATTCGATTACAGATCTTGAATACCTGGCTTTCGTCTGGGCGGTTTCCAAACTCCGCCCGTAGTTCTATGGCACGGACTTCTCTGTATTTACGGACCACCAGGTGCTCTGCTTGCTTTCCTCACTCAACAATCCTACCTGTCGGATTGGCCGCTGGACTCTGCGGCTGCAAGAATATTCACATGCAGTAGTGTGCAAATCGTGTCGATTAAATCAATACACATAGAGTTTATCACGCTATCTAGTGGACGAACCACCCGCCGATCCTAACCCGAATGCTGACGCTTGCGTTTTCTCCGTCTCTCAGCTGCTACACGTTGCGACGAGCTACGTGGTGATGAAACCTTGCGCGCCATCATTGATGGCTTGGAATCTTCGCCTTCTGATTCGTAGCTACACCTGTTTGTTCTCCGGGATGGTGTATTATACCGCCACAATGTACGCCCCGACGGTCCTGCCCTACTCCTTGTCATTCCTAAGCACCTCCGGTCAGCTGTTCTCCAAGAACTTCACAATGTACCAACGACAGATCACTTTGGCGTCTCCCGCACCAATGACGGGATTCGCCGACGCTTCTTTTGGCCAGGCCTTGCCCACTCCGTCCGGAAACATGTTGCGGCGTGCGAGAAATTCCAGCGCCGAAAAACATCATCGACGGTCCCTACCGCGTGCTTTGAACCGCTCGACATTCCTTCAGAGCCGTTCTTTCGCGTTGGCTTGGACTTACTTGGCCCCTTACTGGCTTGACTTACTGTGGCGACAGATTACGCCATGCGCTACGCCCTCACCAGAGCGCTTCCAACAAGGTGCGCCACAGATGTCGCCAATATTCTTCTATGCGACGTGATTTTGCAGCATAGAGCTCCACACCATTGTTCACTGAGCGTAGTTGACCATCTCTTTCTAAAGCCATCGCCGACATGCTGCAGTCCTGCTTAACCAAGCACAAGCTGACTACGTCTTACCATCAAGAGACTAATGGTCTCACGGAACGTCTGAATCGCACCCTAACAGATATGCTTGCAAAGTATGTCTCGTCCGACCATACTGATTGGGACCTTGCCCTACGATATGTCACTTTTTCCTATAATTCTTCGCGTCACGATACTGCCGGGTATTGAACGTTCTTTCTGTTGTTCAGTCGAGAACCCACGTTGCCATTGGACGCATCCCTTACATCCGCCGCAGCATAGGCCAGCGAGTATACACTTGACGCCATCACCAGGGCAGCCCAAGCACGTGAAATTGTCCGTGCTCGCCTCCTTACCTCCCAAGAGAAGCAACGGCGTTTGTACAATCGCCAACACAGAGAGGTCCACTTTTCGCCTGATGTCTGGTACTCTTGTGGTCCCCGACTCGTCACGCTGGTCTGTCATAAAAAACTCCTTTGTCGGTACACATGCCCATATCAAGTGCTACGGGCCGTTACTCCAGTTACGTACGAAATCGCCCCATTCAGTACCAGTGCCTTATCTTCCCCGAATTCCACTGACGTTGTGCATGTAGCACGCCTCAAACCGTACAACTTCCCTGTTCTCGCCGATATATAGTCGCACCGGGACGAGGCTTCTGCCGCCGGAGATAATGATACATGCATATTGCGCCTTTCTTGTGGACAATGTACGCGGGCGCTCCGAGGACGACGAACGCTCTCTGGCTCTCCAGCTGTCGGCTGAACTGGTCACTACAGCAGTTATCCTTTGTAAATATACTTTGTAAATTGTCTCCAATTCTTAATCCTTCATTCGCGTAGCAATATAATTTGAGCATTCTTGGGGTCAAAAGGCTAATATTTGATTGTTTTCAATATGTGTTGGTAGACAGAACTCATTCTGTATTGTCTTAAGTAGACCTAGTCCGTTGGTACGCTTCGTAGAATGGTCTTCCAATTGCCCATATCAAGGTAATTTTACAGTTTATTACACGCTGCCAGCACTTTACCAGCAATTCGTGACATGCGTTGCACTTCTGCTGCTTTCGTGATGGGGGCCGTGAGGGTGTTGAAGAGCGCGAAATAAGAGGGCACGTTCTTGCTACAAAAGTGCTCGTAAAACCATAAGCAGCAAACAATTTTTCACATGATGCGCGGTTAAAGTAGATTGTGCTTTTAAAATATAATGAGCAGATAGTGTGTGTTCGCGTTAAAAAAGTCGGCGAGGATTTGGGTGCAAAATATATGTGGTAACCCAACTGTGTCCAACGAAAATAAAAGATTTTGACCGCTTAAACATACAGCAGAAGGCATGCTCACCAGTGCTCCGGTAGAGCAATTTTGCTACGAGGCAGACATCGGAAGAAAAACAGCACAAGGTAAGTCAAGGGTTTGCCAACTGTAAATGAGAAAATGCAACATTTCTTGATATATAATTTGCTACAAAATACACAATATAACTTTACGTACGTGGATAAGGTGATTCGATGTAATTCCTTGCTGTTTCACCGGTACCCCAACTCGTAACATTGTAGGTCTTGTGGAAACCTTCCCTGGATCAATAAAAGGAAAAGTAACCTTAAAAGAGAGCACTCTGTAGGTTTAGACATTGCGAACAGAAGAGTGCGGTACGTAGACCGCGTGCTAAGGACCTTGTCTGCAAAGTATAAAAATGATGCGTGGTACAAAACAACTTGATTTGAAACAAAATCCAGCATGTGCTCTTTCTTTCGAAGGAGCTTTGCTTCCAGCCAGAGTGCAAGTGACACAAACAATTTCCTCCACGCATGACGCACAGCTTGCAACATCACGGGCTATGACACGTGATTTGGTAAATTCTCCAAGACGGACCGCTTGATTCTGCCACTGGAAGTGCGCCAGGCTAATGAAGTATAATGAGAGAGTGGCCCAAGCGGCATCCTCTGCGTGAGTCATCTGCGGCGAGTAGTAGTGCTGATATTAATCAATTCTGTCGCATGACTGAGCAAATGTTTAGTCGGTTTAGCGACATGTTTTAATTGGATAAGCAGTCTTTGTCTACTTCAGGCGTTTCCAGCCTATCTATCTATCTATCTATCTATCTATCTATCTATCTATCTATCTATCTATCTATCTATCTATCTATCTATCTATCTATCTATCTATCTATCTATCTATCTATCTATCTATCTATCTATCTATCTATCTATCTATCTATCTATCTATCTATCTATCTATCTATCTATCTATCTATCTATCTATCTATCTATCTATCTATCTATCTATCTATCTATCTATATACAGAATACACTATACTAATGGGCGACTTTATTGCCAAGGTAGGCAAGAAGCAGGCTGGAGACAAGGCAGTGGGCAAATATGGCATACGCACTAGGAATAGCAGGGGAGAGTTATTAGTAGTGTTTGCAGAACAGAATAATATGCGTATAATGAATACCTTCTTCCGCAAGCGGGATAGCCGAAAGTGGACGTGGAGGAGCCCGAACGGCGAGACTAGAAATGAAACAGACTTCATACTGTGCACTAACCCTGGCATTATAGAAAATGTGGACGTGCTCGGCAAGGTGCGCTGCAGGGACCACAGGATGGTAAGAACTCGAGTTAGGCTAGACCTGAGGAGGGAATGTGAGAAACTGGTACATAAGAAGCCGATCAATGAGCCACTGTATAGCTTCTAAGCCAACACGTCAGTCGAAGTTGTCTTCCAGCTAGGGCTACGGGCTATGACAGCAAGGTCGTGATGCCGCTGTGGTCAGTGCATCGTCGTCTTTCCGGCATCGTTTTCTGACTGTCGTCCTGCTGTCGTATTCACACCTGCAACACTGACCATGTGGCGCAAGTTGTCTAATAGCTTGGGTCACTAGGTATATATGCTCGTGGTCGTGACAGCATCGTCATTCCGGTTTGCCATGCGTGTCTCAACTTGTAGCCGTCTTCACGCCATCATCATCATACAGTGGCTATCCCACCGTCATCGTGACGCCTCTGTGGTCGTTCAATCGCCACCACTCTATGTCATCTTGCTTTCATTTTGTCATCATTGTCACGGCATTTGTGTCATTGTGTCATCGCCATCAATTCATTGTCCTGCCGTCGGGATGCTGCCGTGGTCATTTCAGCGTCGTTATTCTAGCTTCGTCATCGTACTGTCGTTGTGCCGTTGTCGCCACGCCAGCGTCGTCACACAGTCGTCATATCATATCGTCATGATCATGATCAGTACATCGTCATGGTAATTGGATTGTCGTTATTCCAGCTTCTACATTTAAATCTTGTCATACCGTCCTCGTCACGCCTCTTGCGCCAACATGCTGGCTTAACTTGTCAATTAGCTCAGGTAAAGTGGGATTTGCTAATGGTCGTGATGCTGCCACAATCACTGTATTTTATTCGAGCTTAGTCATGGGACCCTCGTCGTTCCCTCGTCGTCACGCCATCATCGTGGTACAGTTATCGTTGTCATACTGTCACCGTGATGGGGTTGTGATGGTTCCATCATCGTCATGTAACTCTCGTCGTGGTGTCATTACATCGTCGTCGCCATATTATTGCCGTAACGCTCATGGTCGACATGCAGTAGTCCTCGCTATTCCATTTTCATCAATGTAATTTCGTCATCGGACTCGCTTTGTGCCGTTGTTGTCATACCATAATCTTCATGCCACTATGCTCATGTATGGAAACCGTCACCGATTTGCGAACGTCAACCCATTCTAGTCCTGCCGTCGATAATATAGAGCCTATAGCGTTTCATTGATGCGATCCCATCTTCTTAATTCCACGCTAATCTTGGTTTCGTCATTTAATCGCCATTTCGCTGCTACTGTCATGCCATTCTCATCGATATGTCGTTGTCAGACAGTCATGCTCATGCACCGGTTGTCGCAATTCCGTTATGTTTAGCTCTCGTCGTCAATCTAGCTGTGTCGTTGGTCCTCGTCACACTTTCGTCGTCACGCCATTATCCTACACAGTTGTCGCATTACGCATTTCTCGGCGTCGGCGCGCCATGCATTTCGCGCCAGGCTTCGCAGCATCGGCACTAGATGGCGCCGAGTGTTCTTAGGGAATCGAGAAAGTTGAGTCCCGCTGCAGTACAGGCCTCCTACACAAGTTGTTTCGACGTACAAGGGTGGAATCTTCGGCGAGATTGTAATAGTTCATTGTTGTATTTTGCTTTCTGAGCCGACCATAAATGGCTTTAGGAAAAGTACAAAGGAAAAGCACTGTTTGAACGATGGCAATACTTTGTTTCGCCAAATTATTGAATGCTAAGGAATTACTATCGACAGTCATCGTGAGAGGTTTCTTAGAGCTCGTATTTTCTCGTTTGCTCGCTTGTTCAGTTTATCTTTAGCATCAGTCGTAAGTTTCCTTATGTTGGTTTCGTTGCACCATTTTCAAAAGGTTCCTTGTTGGTGTTTTTTAATATCTCGCCTTTAACAATTCTTTTTCCACTTGTGTGTAGTTCGCTCCAAATATGTGTCGCTAAGCTCATTTCATATAAACTTTTGTGGTTTCCTTCTCCTCACATCTCCTCTGATGCCCCTATTCCGCGGTTGATGATGCGTGAAGCTATCGCGAGTCTGCATTTGAACCATACTTTAAACGCACGCAGCGTAGGTTTGTTTGTCGCCCCATCTCCTCTGTTCCGGGAAGTGCACTAAGTGAACAACTACGTTTTGGCAAACTTGTGTCCGCATGACAGTACTTACCGAACGCGATCTTCGATCACTTTGTGGTATGACGACCAGAACAGACGCGTACCGCTGAGAGCGAAGAAATACCGTGAGCAAACGCATGAAATGCAGCATATTGCTAATGTCGGGAAGCAGAAGTCGTCATTGTCGCTACCGAAGTAAACATTACGATAGAAGAGATTCTATAAACGCAAGAGAAGTAATGCGTTTAAACTTGTGAGGTATGACATTATAACAACATAGGGGGCGCGAGTCTCACGAAATAAGTTTAATTTAATGTAATTCATCTGCTTATTTCAAGTCCGATGTTCAAAAAAAGCATTAAGAATATATAATGAAGACCGCAGGATTGCTTCGTTAGAAAGTAAACGCTTTCATTTTCATTACGTTGATCATTTCTTGTTCTAAAAATTATATATTGCATCTTTCTTTTATTATTCATGGTGAGTCTGTTCTTCTTTAGTTATTTTGATAGCTCCGAGATTCAACTAGTTGCTACTGCTGCAAAGGATAATTACGTTATCCTCTGTGGCGAAACGTTAGTGTCATTAGCGTACGTAACGTGCGATTTTTTTGGTGCAAGCAATCGTACTTGTATAATTCCTGCATAGTAAAAATTGTATTCGTCCTAATATGGACCCTTGAGGCACACGGCTTTCAATTATGTGTGTGCTACATGCAAATGAATTCAATACTACATGTTGTTTCCTGCTTGGGAGGTAGCCTTTAATGCAATAAAAGCGCGCCCTCTGACATCACAGCATGTAAATTGTTTAGCAAACCCTGACGATTTGGAGACCCGCACAACAGTTATTCCACTTGCATATAACTTGTTTTCGATGTCTTCTGCAAGATTCTCTTTATTATTTATTAAGGAGGGCTTGAAGTTTTCTGATCCTTTTTCCAAGTGTACTATATTGGGTTAATATTAGGCACTTTGAAGGGAGTAATATTCTCATTATATGTCCGTTTCTCATAACTATGACACTGTCATATTCTCAATATTAGTAGATTTCTCCTTTATGACCACTTCTACCTCCAGCTTCGTGGTTAAAGCCACATATCCTGGAAATCCGACATTGACAGAACTTTTCTTCAGTTATTATTTTTCAGGGCGATGAAGTTCAGTCCCAAATGTCTAACTCCAGCCGTTTCTCTCACGTTGTATTTTACAGAAAGGCACTTTTTCTTATGTTAGTACTTCGGGTACCTCCATATAGATGTTTTCATTTGATCAATGGTAATTAGTTTACGCCTGTTATTACAATATCTTTGCAAATGTCCTGTAGCTTTTTCAAACTACAGTAATTTTCCGTTAGCAACAAGGAAATCAAAATATATTGGGCTTTCGTTACGTAGCTGAGTTTAGTTCGTTGACGCCAGCGTTAAAATACTAGTAGCTTTATCAGTACAAAAGGTGACATGCGATCGCAATGAGCATGCTAATTCACCATAATTTAGCGAACTCCGTGGAAAGAACGCGTATTTTGTTACATCAACTTACCAATCTTGACTTGAAGTGTTATAGTACGTGATGTACTGTTGAATTTCATGTTTGCTTTTGTCCGCAAGTGTGGTTTTAAAAGAAACACATCGAATAAGGTCACGTCCTTGGTGATCGGTATTAAAGGTTCTTTTGAGCAAGTACATATAAGATTTCTCATTGCTCATAAACTGCAAGAAACGCGAATGTTTGAGCAACAAATTAACGCAGATCTTAATCCACATAGATATTGTGTATCGTTAGGATTTGCAATACTCTCCAGATGGTACAGCGGCTATAAACTGGGTTAACGTGCCTCAGAAAGGCTAGACAACGTTTCGATATAAGGAACATTTTTTTTTTAAAGGCGGCCTAGTCATCCTCGGCGTGTTAGTTTTAACGGGTTAGTAGGGTGACGTCACGTGTGGTTGTGGTCCGTGGCGCCTGGTTGTAAAGGGAGAGACTCCAAGCAAAATGAACGCTGTCACCTGAAGTCTGTACGCGTGATTTCTAAGATGGCAGGGAGAAAGAAGGGAAAAAAAGAAGAGAAAAGGGAAAAAAAGAGCAAGAGGGAACAAAATTAAAAAACAAGAAGAAGCGCGTTCTGACCCACACCTACTTCGAATTTGAGGATTTTTCACATGGTACAAGTATGGGTACGCCTTTTGCACCAACCTACGCAATCATACTTATGGGGATTACAGAAACAGATATTCTATTGGGGGGGGGGGGCGCTGCACAGACAAGCCCCACACATATCTGCGATACGTAGACGACAGATTCATAAGATGGGCACATGATCAAGACAGTCTAGACAAATATGTCGCATTTCTAAATTATTTTCACCCAACAATAAAATTGAGATAAGATTTTTTAACGGAGTGTATAAGCTTTGTGGATACAATAGTTTACATATACAATGGGATGCTAAAGACAACGCTGCATAGGAGACCTTTCGACAAACAACAGTACCTAGAATATACGAGCCACTGTCCCAGACATTGAAAACAAGGCTTCTTTAAAGGCCAAGCCACATGACTACGTCGCATTTGTGTTGAGAACCGGGACTGCACAGATAGACTCGATCACCTTAAAGAAAAGCTATCAAACAGAAACCACCAAAGCAGTGCCCTTCAAAAGCCTACACCGATGCAACCAAACTTGATCTAGCCGAAGAAAAAGGTCTCGTCTTGCTACGAAATTCTGAAACGTACTCCCAAACGGGAACAACATCCTCAGTAAATACTACGCAGTTCTCACCAGCTACCAGAAACGTAATCAGATTTTTCCCAACCAGCCCAGAGTAGCCTGCAGATGAAACACTAACCTTAAGGATATTCTTGTGCATACCAAACTAAGGAGAAAGACGAAGTTAGCATCTGGTCCTTGCGGCCGCCCCAGGTGATCTACTTGAAAACATATTCGATCTGCTACTAACTAAAAATCACAGCTTCGAATTATACACACACGGTAACTTCGTGTTTCACCTGCGCGACAGGCAACGTAGTCTACTGTCTAGAATGCGCCGCTTGTAGCAAACGATACATAGGTGAATCTGGAGAACAAATTCATAGAAGACTCAATGGTCATCGCGCAGACACAATATACAATTTACTTAAAGCAGTAGCCACCCGCATCATTGAACATGGTCATATATTTGGCAAAGCAAGGCGCTATATAGTAAAAAAAAATCCGTTCACCTCGCGAGAGGAAGTATACGGAATCATACCTCGTACACAATTTTCAATTCTTACACCCGATGGGAAGTAATTTGGCACGTGAAAACTTAGAATAGCTAAAAGCTGTAACTTAAATCTGAAAATCTCATATCAACCAAGGTGTAAAACATAATGCCACCAGCTAACCTTAATTTCCCCTTAACCTCACCTATTCCTCAATTTTCAATTTCGCCCGGCCTACTACTCAATTTAATATACTCTTCCACGTTTTGCGATAGCAATCATATGAAAACTCCAGGCGTATTTCTCCCGCCGCCGTCGCCGTGAGGTCCTGTGTAAATTCCAAGGGCGATCGCCATGCGCCATATGGTATATGTGCGAGTGAAAGCTTGTGAGGGTGAACCGGCGAACGCGGTTTATTCTCTCGTGCGCGAGCGAAGATCGCGACCCGGATGCGTGCCCTCTCCTGTCACGCGCGAGGCAGTGGGGTCAGACGAGGGAGGAGGGGCGTTCTTCTCCGGTGGCTTCTAGGGTGTCTCGATTGCCTCCTTGCCCGCCGCTCAGTACAGACTGCAGACAACCGTGACATTTACTTACTACGGCTTCAGCCACGCGAATCGCGGACGCCATAGTAGACGCCTTTGGCGAAGGCCATATGGACGCGTTTGCGGTGATCGTGTGTCTTGAAAGCGATCTGCGATGTGGCCAATATGCATGCCCGCAAGGGCCTCTTCTTCAAAGCTGTCTGCTATGTTTTCAGTGTGCGCGTAGAGCCGGTAGCTTCGTATGCGCTGTGCTTTCGACGTTTCGTTCGCGTCGAAGCGACAGATGCAAGAAGGACAATTCGCTTTTGGCTGCCGTGATTCCTCACTCCAAAATTATGACAGCGAGTTACCGCGCTCATTGAGCGAGATGTGTTCATGTTTACGTGTGCGCGCGTGACACCGTGCTGGTTAACTTTGTTAAAACACATTGGCGGGCTGGTTGGTTTGAATTCGTGATAGAAGGTGTAAGCGCGACTGAACATGCACGTAGAAAGAAGCAGACAGACAAAGAAAGCGCTGTCTCAGTGTATCTCTTTCTTCCTAAGCTCAAGTTCAATCATGCTTACACATACTATCCTTATTAATTTATTTAGTAAGCGAATGTTTACAAGTTTATACGGCAGCTAAAACTACTATCCTTACTTCTCACTGCTATCCACTAATTTGCTATCGCAAACGGTGCTTATCTTTCGGCGAACTGCGACTTTTCTTTACGCATATATCCACTGTACGGCCCCTTTTCCCATATATACCTGCCCCCTCTCGCTTTCACTCATGTGACACTCTTATTTATTATTCCTGATTCGGTCTCCCCCCCTATATTTGCCTGTTTTTATTTTGTAATATTTCTTTGAAACTCCCTCACCAACACATTCCAAAGTTGCAGACGCCAGGGTAACTTTTTCGGCGCCTCAGCCACACATAGTGTCGCCAGCTCTATTTACCGCCGTGGCGACGCCTACGTTGAGCTACTGAGGCTAACCTTCCTTGAAAGACCAAGCCGCTGGCTTCCAGCTATCCAATGCATTGCACCTCAGACTCCTTGTCGCCATCTTATCTCCTTCACAATTTCCTGACACATTGCTGCTACGCTGCTCAAGTGATTCTTTCAAGTGATGTGTTTTTTTGTCTTTTTTGTTATTCGTGCGCTGACCAACTGACCGGCTCTTCTAAAGCCACAAAAGTATGCCGACAACGACACCTATGAATTCTCCCTAACTTCTCGCTCCCCCAACAACCGCCTGTGGCCTTTTTCGTTTCTTCTTTTTATAATAAAGAAATGAAGAGAATGACATCCCGGGCCCAGCCATCATCATCAAGAGCAGAGGACACGAGATCGGCGCTCGAACACCACCATCTTGTTTTCCCTGCGCACTGTTCCGAGCTACCGCCTATCTGTTGGACTCCCCCAATGAACCTCTTTACATTTGATGGAGTTTGCGGGCTATGCACATCGCTGGCACCCTGAAACTCCGTTCCCCCAGGTTGCACTCGACCATGCATGCTGACGCTGCCCAACCGCCGCCACCTCTCCCGGCTGCCGTTTGCCCCGGTTCGCTAGCGAGACCCCTCGGTATTTTCGGGTACGGAAGGCCAGGACGTCAAGGACTGGCTGTCGTCCTACGAAAAAGTTGGGGAACTCAACAAGGGCGAAAACGCTGCTAAGTTGAGTACCGGAAACTTTTACCTGGCTGGCATGGCGAAGAGATGGTATACCAACCAAGAATCTGAATTCGAGAACTGGTCCTATTTCAAGGAGGCAATATCTGCCGTTTTCAGTCGCCCTGTCGTGCGGAAGTTACGCGCCGAATAACAGCTGCGTACACGGGCGCAGGAACGAAATGAAACCTTTACCGCCTATATTGAGGACATACTCGACCTCTGCTGGCGCGATGCCTCAATGAGCGCAATTGCCAAAATACAGCATATCATGAAGGGTGTCGACGACGATGTCTTTCAAATGCTTTTTGTGAAGTCTCCTGCCACTGTGTCTGAAGTGGCAACCCTGTGCCACAGCTATGACGAATTGAGAATGCAGTGGGCTCTCCCTCGACGTTCATCTCAGACGTACAACCAACCACTCGCTGCACTGGGCATCATGCCAGACCAGTCATACCTTCTCGCACAAATGAAAGACTTTGTGCGAGAAGAGGTTGCCCGTCAGTTGTCACTCCCGCCGTTTTCTCAGCGTCAGGAGCTCCCACAGCAGCAGCAACTGCAGCAACCAGTCCCGCTGCTCCCCGCGCTTCGACACGTCATTCAAGAACAGATTTCTGAGGTCATGCCGGTGCCCATTCAGCAGCACCTGGCGCCGCGCCTCTTAGTTACGCTGAGGCATTAAAGCGGCAGCAGCAACAGCCCTCACCATCCCATAGTGTGTCGTATGCTGCAGCCTTGACTCAACCGTCCGTGACATGGGCTGCTCCATTCACTGCAAATGCCTGGCGAATGCGCGACAACCAGCCGACCTGTTTTGCATGCGGTGGCCCTGGTCATATCGCCCGACAATGCCGTCGTCGCGCGCCAGGACAGTCAGACGGCCTTTCATCGAATTACGTGGATCGTCCCCGCTTTCGTTGTGAAAGTCCGGATTCTCACACAAGCACGTCTTCACGTTATTATCCACAACCCACGTCTCGTCGCTCACCTTTACCCCGTCGCCACTCAATGTCGCCCATGCGCCATTGACCAGCCCCTGAAAATGATTTATACAAGCCCCCGCAGTTCAGGAGGAAAGAACTGCGCTGGAGTAATGCTCAAGTCCTCGAACGTTGCCATCAATTACTGTAGAAGTCTTTAGGATGCATCTGTGTATATGGGCTTGTCGAAACTGGTGCTGCAGTTTCTGTTATAGATGCCGCACTTTGCCACAAGCTTCGAAAGGTGACCACGCCTCTTGAGATGATGCCCTTACGTACAGCGAATATACGTACAGCGAATAGGCTCTGTTAGGCCTATAGCTGCCAGCACTGCTCGACTTTTTCTCGCTAAAGAGCACTACATTGTTGAGTTTATCGTCCTTTCATCCTGTTCATACGACATCAAACTTGGCTGGGACTTTATATCTTATAATCACGCTTTTATTGCGCGAGATCTCAACTTGAGGTCTTCCCGTTGTGTGACCAGTCCTATAACCCCGCTCATCAAGCCGCACACAAACAAGTCATAACAGAAGGCACAGAAATTCCGCCGAAAGCTGCTCTTTTGCTCCCCTTGTTCCGCAACAGCATATGTAATGAAGCTGCATTCTTTGTACCGTCGCGGCTCTCCCGAGTGGGAAGCCACTTCTTCTGCCTTATTCGACCTTCTCTATTTCGAATGGAACAAGCGCTCTCTGCGTCGCAAATACTCTTCCGTATCCCATAAACTACTTAAAGGTAAATTCCTTTGATGCGTGCCACCCATTGATACCGGAAAATTTTTTTCCATGCAGCAAGATTCAGCTCGCCGCGACCTCGACGTGGTCAGTGCTCTTAATTCTTCTGATGTACCAGCTGCCGTACTATTCGATTTGTCGATCGCAGACGGGCTGTCGCCATTTGAATGCTCTACTCTTCTCCAGCTGCTCTACCAGTCCCACGACTCTTTAGATGCTGCCCAACGTGCGCTAGGCCCAACATCTACCATTTTTCACTACAACGACCGCGGCTCCACCTCCGCAGTGCGACAATGCCCGTACCGTGTCTCCACCGCAGAACGTCAAGTTATTACCGACCAGGTTGACGATATGCTGAAACGCTACGTTTCTCGCCCTTCACAAAGTCCGCAGGCATCCCCTAGCTGTTGTGGTTCTCGTTAAAGAACAGGATGGATAGATTCGCTTCTGCGCGGATTACCGGGGTCTAAATAAGGTCACTCGAAAAGACGTGTACCCTTTACCCAGAATTGACGATGCCCTTGATTGCCTGCAGGGTGCCAAGTTTTCTTTTTTTGCCGTTAGATTTGCGTTTCGCGTATTCGCAGGTGCCTTTAGCAAAGACAGATCGCTCAAAGACAGCCTTAGTCAAACCTGGCGGTCTATATGAATTCAATGTCATTCCCTTGGCCGCTGCAATGTGCCTGTCACCTTCGGGCACATGATGGAGTCGGTTCTGCGAGGTGTGAGGCGGCACATACGTTTCTGCTACCTCGATGACACTGTTGTTTTTGCGCCAGAATTCGCAACCCATTTCGAACGCCCCAACTATGTCCTGACGTGTCTGAAGAACGCTTAGCTGCAAGTGAATCTTAAGAAGTGCTGCTTTGCAGCGCGAAAACTTACGATTCTCGGTAACGTCGTATCAAAGATGGTGTACTTCCACGCCCGGCTAAACTACGTGCCGTGACCGACTTCCCCAAACCGAGGACTCTAAAGCAGTTACAATACTTCATAGGGTTATGTTCCTACTTTCGCCGGTCTGTGCGCAACTACGCCTCTATAATTGTGCTTTTGACCCGACTTTTAAGCAGCTCCTTCAATCTCTCGTCATGTTCTTGTGAGTATGAGCAAGCCTTCTCCATCCTTCGCCATCTCCTGAGGTCACCACCTATACTGCGCCACTAAGATCCTATGGCCGCAACTGAGGTTCACACAGACGCCAGCGGTGTCGGCCTCGGTGCTGTTCTCGCACAACGAAAGCGTGGGTTCGCAGACTGTGCCGTCCCATACGCCAGCAGAACGCTCACCAAGGTTGAGTCAAACTATAGCGACAGCGAGAAAGAATGCTTGGAAATAGTCTGTGTGGTTGTCAAGTTCCGCCGATACTTATATGGCCGCACGTTTGATGTAGTTACGGACCACCATGCATTATCTTGGTTGCCTTCGCTGAAGCATCTGTTAGGTCACCTTGCCCGCTCGGCTCTTGAACTTCAAGTGTTTGACCTCCGCGTTATATATCGTTCCGGACGCAAGCCTGCCGATGCTGGCGGTCACCACTATCCACTGAAACGGCGTCCATATCCACTATAGACCATCCATTGTCACCTCTTGGCGTTGCCACCATCTCCTCCGCACTGCGTTACGACACATGGATCGCTTCGCTTCCAGACGTTTTATCCGAGGCACCCACCCTTTCGACCAATCGAACACTGTGACGCCAAGCTTCGTACTTAAGCATTCATTCTCGCCAAATGGTAGGAAGTGGCTCCTACTTATCCGCCTAACGCCGCGCTCTACAACCTGCGCGTCCATTCACGCCGACCCGCAGTGTGCTCCCGGCGGTGCCTTCAAGACGTATGAACGCTTACGGAAAATGTACTACTGGCATGGACTGTTTCGATTTGTCTGCAAGTTCATTAGCGGCTGCCACGAGTGTCAGTGGCCAAAAACACCACCGCATCCTGCCGCAGGTTCCTTACAGCCCCTTCCGTACCCAGGCCGCCATTCGACTGCGTTGGAATTGACCTTTATGGAACTTTGCGTTTGACCACGGCGGGGAATTGATGGGCTATCATTGCTGTCGACCACCTTACACGATACGTGGAAACCACTGCTCTTCCCATGGCGACAGCACAGGACGTCCCCTCTTTCATCCTAAAGAGTTTTGTGCTTCAACACGGTCCTCCTCGTGAACTGCTCAGTGATCGTGTTCGCGTTGTAATTCAAGCACGTTTCCACCAGTGCAATATCGTACATCGGACGTGTACTGCCTGCCACCCTCAGAGAATGGTCTGACTGAGCGTTTTATTCGGACACTGGGCGACATGCTTGCGACACATGTTGCATCTGATCAATGAAACTGGGACCTGGTTCTTTCATTTGTGACATACGCGTATAACACCGCTATGCAAGTCACAACCGAGTTTTCCCCTTTCTTCCTTCTGTACTGTCGCCAGCCGAAGCAAACTATGGACACGTTGCTGTCATACGCACCAGATGCCTCAGAGTGCACGCCCATGTCGGAAGTCGCCCGTCACGCTGAAGATTGCCGACAACTAACCAAGCGCTTTACCACGGCCAACCAACAACGCCAGAAAAAACGTCCGCCATGACGACAACTCTCCTGCAGGAACATTCGCTCCTTAGCATTTGTGTGGCTGCATGTACCGCCCCGCGCTCCTGGCCTGTCAGACAAACTACTCTCAAATTATCATGTTCCCTACCGCGTCGTTGAGCATACCTCCCTCCTTAACTAGGTCATTGAGCTTCTTACGCCGCACGGCTACCGTCGTCGACGAGGACGTGATGTTGTTCAAGTAGACCGCCTCAAGCCGTGCTTCGACCCTCTTTTCCCTACATGTTAGATCGCCAGCATAGCTCCACCTTTCTCGACGAGGGCATATATAATGAATAAATGAAGAGAAAGACATCCCGGGCTCAGCGATCATCACGAAGAGCAGAAGGCACAGGATCCGCGCTTGAAGACTACCATCTTGTTCCTCCTGCGTACTGTTCCGAGCTACCGCTTGTCGGTTGGACTCGCCCAATAAACCTCTTTACATATTTTATTTTATTTTTTACCTGTTGGTTCTTTTTATTTTCTTTTTTCCTTTACTTCTTTCTCCTTTTTTCTGCCAGCCTTTGCGCTCTCCCACTCATGTCCCCTCGTCTTAGAAACCATGCTTACAGAAGTCAGGCGACATCGCTTAATTTACGGTTTCTCCGTTTACAACCAGCCGCCACCGACAACAACCGTATATGACCCCACTCTGCTAACCCCTTAAAACTAAACATGCTGAGGATGACGAGGCCACCTTTGTCGAAGATAGGTCCCCCTATCGAAAAGCTGGCCAGTCTTTCTGAGGTGCCTTGTCACTGTTTAAAGCCTTTACACCACATTGCGCTGCTCCATCTGTCAGCCCCATTCTTGTTTTTAAATTACTCTCCATAGGTAGCTCCACAACTAACCTGAAGACTATTCGCTAAATATTTCCAGGAAAGCATGGTAAATACATTTATCCACAAGAAAAACGAGGTGGCGTTCGCGCAAACTGTTGTTGTTGTGTCATCCTAACCTTTCTGTAGGAATGCTGTGATTGATGTGGATGCTGTTACTTTCGTTAGAAGTGGATTTGATGGCAATTCAAACACTGATGCTTTGAGCAAACGTCTCTATAGTACCTTCAGGTTATTTTATCTGCTGCTGTTACATGATCCTTTAGTGTTACCCTTCTAAGAAAATGAAAACTCAGGCCGACGCCAACGTATGGAAAGACACAATGCGATAATTGGATGATCCAGGATATAGTTCCTTAGGCACGTTAAGCGACATTTCTATAAGTGGACTTATATTTGGTAGATAAGGCCCGATCATACTTGGCATGCTATTTTGAAGTGGAAGGTAAGGTGACATCACGTGGTGTCGTTCGAATTACCGCGTCACCATATTCAAATATAACAGTTCAATATGAATAATGAAATCTTGTCTAGAGAGTGCAGTGTAACTATTTCACCAATAGAAATTTGTTCTTCTGATGTAAGTTGACTTTGCAAGTATGCAGACAACTCAAGCGCCAGTCTCAGTGTACCAGACATTGACCTCCTCTGTTCAACCGCAGCTGCTTGCCATGGTAATATCACATCTGAGCCAAAGCACCTGAGTGTTCTTATTGCGAGTAGTATTCCTTGGGTACTTCACCCAGTATGCGGCATGTTCGCCCTTGACGCCACCTTGGGTAATCGACTCGTGGATGGTCTAAACGCTAGATAATTGGACTGGTGGGCTGAAGGAGCGGGGTTTAAAATCAACTATCGGAACAACTTGGCTCACTGGCATGTGACACAAGTTATGTGCCACTCCTCAATGAACGTCCTTTACGCCAACTTGGGTAACTGTGTATGTGCTACTAGGTCTATGGCAAGGGGCACGTGCCTTCTTTTAATTAACTTCTTTCCCGGGGCATTGGGTGACTCTGTATGTAGCGAACTTTATTGCAAGAAAAAGTATTTTCAAATTTCTACGATGATGTGCGCGCTTTAACTCGCGTCTTTTATTTTCAGGCAATCTTGTCTCAGTGTATACTCTGGCAAGCGCTGTGAGCAAACATTGCGGTGGCAACTCCAGAGGTGGCAGCGTGTGCAGAGGGAAGCGAGAGAGGAGCACGGCTGCAGTAACCAACTAATACACGACGGGTTCCTGTGATCGCAATGCGATTTTTCGTTACATTTCTGCACCGGCAATCGCGTTAACGTCGGCTGTCATCCTCAGCTAAGTTGTGCCGCAACCCCTTTCTGTCATTACAGTTACTGCTTCTTTTCTCTATTTGGCAATGTAACTGCTATTTAGGGCGAATAGTTCTTCTAATTCGCGCCTTTTCTAGCTATAAACTGTCTGGTTTGCGTTCATAAAAAACGGCTTTCGTTTGTCTAGGAAGAAGTTGTATAATATTTTGCATAGACTGCTCTCTATTTCTTCAAAAGGCATTGCAGAGAACGTATTAATTTCACTCTGAGATGCTGCTGCTGTTTTGTTCACTGCATCTGTGGCGTGCAAATTGAGTGATGACGATGAGCCACAGTAAACTCCAGTATATCTTTAATGCACCGTCATCCCTTGGCGGACAAATCTCTCGGCCCTCGCGCCGGCCGCTCGTGGTCTGAGCCACGCGCCCATTTGGATTCCTAGGCAATAACCTGTCCCTAGACAGCCGCTGGTTTTCTCATGTGCCTCGATGTCGCTGCTGCTACACATCAATTCTTCATTCTAGCGGGTGCGCATAGCGATTCATTCAATATGTATGTTTTCTGGCGTATTTCTCGCTAGGGCGTCATCGCAAGCTTTCACACTGTCATTATTGCATAATAGTTTCTGCTGCTTGTTTCTGCAAGCTCTTTTAAAAAAAATAGTTGGAGTTTCGCTCGAAAGGCGAGGCATCGATTACGATAGTGAATTAGTGGAGAGCTGAACGAAGTAAGCAAATAGTTTTATCGGCCGTATAACTTGTAAACAAAGGCATACTAACTAAATTAACAAGCATGGGGTCACGCTCACACAAGCAAACATGAACGCATCTCAATCGACGGCCGTGCAAACTTGGTGTGAAAACGCTGCAGTGAGGAAGTGCGGCAGCAGCAGCGAGAGAATTCACCTTCTTGCTGCCGCTCGCATCGACGCGAACTTAGCCGCGAAAATAAAGAGCAGCACGGACACTGTACCTGTCACAGATGGCTTTGTAGATACAGTGGCCCAACCGTGCTCGCGAGGGCGCCATGGCTGCCCGTTCTAGAACGCCCTCCCCCCCTCTCTACCCTCCCCCTGAAGCCTTCCGCGCGACGGGAGGCGGCTCGCTTGATCCCCGCTTTCGTCCGTTGCGTGCGCGAGATTGAGCCGCGATCGCCGGCTTAACCTCGTATGCTTTCATTCGCACAAGTATCAGATGGCGCGCGGCACGATTTTATCGCCCTTGGACTTTGTACCTAACCTCATGGCGACACTGATTCCTACGGCAGAAATGCGCCTCGAGTGTCTATATAATATCGCTATAAAAACTGAAAGTCATTCCGCCTATTTGCTCTCGAAATGAACACGCTGTGCTATCTTTTATTCATATTTGTTTTATTAGTGCGCATTTTGCACCCAACTGCTTTTAGTTTTGTACATAGCCCGCTTCTTATGAATCATCTTCGACTTTTCTAGTGCACATTCTTTCGCATTTCTCTGTAATGCGTTGCCAAAGCCTTTCTCGTGTGTGATTACTCGAAGTATTTTCTCGTCATGAAAGCGAATTCCCCTCTCCTTTGCAATTTAGATTCAGCGCAGTATATCTAGTACCAGTTGCGCAATGCATTTGAATCTCTTCGCGCTATTGTGCGTTTCAATTCGGTTTGCAATTCGGTTTTGAGTTGGCCTGGATACGTAGAATGAAATGGTAAAACGATTGTTGTATTCCGCGTATTGTACCATTTATCGTCGCGGTCGTGGTGATTGTAGCAGTGTGACTTTTACGCTCAACATTCTTGCATTGCCTTTTCTCCGGATTTCCCTCGAGATTTAAAAATGATGAATGAAGCAATGTAGTTCCAGCCTGCATTGGTCCACTCAACAGTCGTAGCTCCTGGTCCTTAAAAGGAAATCCAGAAGAAAAAGCACAGGCCATTGAAATGCACCTCAACCAAAAACATATACGCAGTGCACATACAAGCCGCACCTTTGGGGTTCATATGCGACATAATGGTCGCAAAAAATTTCGCCGACGATTAAGATATTCCCTGATGCGTAATTTGAGTGCAGCTCTATACGTTTTCATTTCTCGATATATAATTGGCGGGCACGGACAATCTGTCTCGTGCGGCACGTTGCAAACAGAACGAAGTGTGCTGCGAATGCGCCGCTGATCGCCGCAGCAAGAAAGGCAGCGCGTAGGTCACGCGTGGGCGCGACTTGCAACAGCCGCCGCAGAGAGGCCTCCACTCATCAGCGCTTTGTTTCCATACAGACGACGTGCGCCAGTCTCGCGCCATCCCGTGGCCATCGTCACCGCAAAGCCCGTCTTGCCCGGGACTACGCATTTCTTCTCACGCTTTCGCCATGCCCTCTTCGTCCGCTTTCGTCCTCGCGCTCTGTTCGCTTGCCATATTAACACCAAAGACCTTGGGTTCCACTCCCAATCTTACTGCCATTGAATTTCGCTGCAATAATGCCAGACGGCTTAAAGCTAAACGGTCAGATTTTCGACCAATGAGCCATGTAAGGCTTCCAACTTAACAAATTAAGCCCCCATGAGTAGAAACGTGGGATTGATGGTAAGGCATAACTTACCTGACCAGCCCACAAACGTCAAGAACAAGCTCAAGGGCAGCACACGGCGTTTGTTTGAAGGACAGCCCTGCATGCCATGTCTCTTGTAGGACCTGTCTTTTCAGCGCTGATGAAGTAAATAATTTCCCCTTAGCAGCCTACTAGGCTGCTAAGGGGAAATTATTCTGCAGCCTACTAGGCTGAAGGTCCCAGATGGAGAACTGTCCTATGTTGAAAGAATCTGCTATCGCTGCGACTTCTGCTGCTACCTCAGTCCTGGAGTGGCGCAAATCGGTTAGTTAGTTTTGGCCGTGCGCTTGGATGTCGTGTGAGAGTAGCAGCAGGTCCGGGGTTCCGTTGTAAAAATCGTTGTTGTCCCCGGGTTGACCCCTTGCTTGTTTCCTTGTGAGCTTTTGGCGAGCAGGATACAGTGGGTCCGCTGAGGGATGTTCGACTTGACAGTTATATCCTGTTTCACAATGGTGCTGAGTGTCGAGGCCTGTCGTAACCAGTAAATCGGTGCATGAGTTCGGGCATACAGTGTACACGTGGACGTGGGGAAAACATCTGCCCAATGGCGTAGAAATGTGTACACAGAAGACTGCGTGGCTTGTAAAGCTATAGTTTCATCACTAGGTTCGCTACCTTTCCTTCCTTGCTTTTCATCCTCCTGCATCCTCCTCCTCCTCATCACTGGGCGACTGTACAGTGCATGACGGGGGAGTGGCGTGACTTCAATGGTAACCAGGATTGTGTCTAAAATGCCTAATCTGCGTGCCTGTTGTATTCTGGCTCCTAGAATTCCGATGTCACACAGGATTTATTTATCTGTCGCCGTTGCTTGAATTCTGTGTATAACGTCTTTTCCGTTACATAGTCTCTTCTGCAAGTACGTCAAAGTCGTTTGCCGCTTGCCATGTAGCATGAAAGGGCTGATACGTTGTAGCTTGTGTTCGACGATCAGACGGTATCTCCCCATTCCTATGACACTTGGTTTGGCTGAGACTTCATGTAAGTGTCTTTCCTATCGGTGCATTTGAGGCCAGCAGCTTAGCGGACGCTTGTGGCTATAACGTCTTGGCATAGTTATGAACGCCAAACCACTATAAAGCTTTATCATGACGGTTACATGAACTGGTAGCTTAGACGTTGCAGCTCCCGCCATTTGACATGGCCGAGCGGCGGATGCCACGTCTTCCATAACATGCGAACGATGAGTGGCGTGTCCCCGTCACGTTGCGCGAGCTCGTCGCGTAGGCATAGTCACGCAGCAGATCTAGTTGCAACCCCGGCAAGGGCACATCTACTAGACACTAAAGCGTAAGTGTCATTACTAGCAGCACCAGCAGCTGCGGCGTCAGCGTCATTAGGCACTGTCCCAACGCGCTAGCGACGCTCTCCGCTGTGTTTGTTACAGATGCCTCACATTTTAACTGAGAAGCGATGTTCTCGACGTTAGCTGCAATAAGACCGCCTCTGATCAGGAGAACTTGCTGCGCTGTTTGGTGTAAGACTGTATCCTACAACGGTACAGGTATCAAGATTTTGGATGCACGCATATCACAGAAGCAACGATCGAAGCTCTGTAGCCAGCTGGTTCGTTGCACAAACTCAGGTACATGCGCGGTATCTTCATAGAACTTGTAATGACAGACGGGCGCATCGTGGAGTAAAGCGCTAAACATTGTCCGACGTAGCGTGGGCGCGCGCATGCGTCACGTGAGGTTGGCGAGAACAACAGCGTATATAGTTCGACTGATTGTTTGGCGCACTGGAGTAGCCAACGCGCTTCCACAGACGCAGCCAACGCGCTTCCACGCGCCAGCATCGAGCGACGCTCGCGCACGTGTAAATAACATCGCGCAATGAACGCGCCTTTACGTGTGATGAGTTTCTTTTGCCATTCAGTTGCGTTTGTTCTGTTCTGGAAGCCGGGCGTAAGGTGCATCAAGCTGATGAAAGAAAATTGAAGTGATAACCGCTGCTCAGTAGCACTCAGACGTTCGAATCGTGAATTACGCCAGCAGATATACTCGGGCTACATTGTCATACATGACATGACCGTTGCCTTCAAAATGCGATAATTATTACTAACGTTTTTGA
The DNA here is from genome assembly GCF_050947875.1 of Dermacentor variabilis. Lineage (NCBI taxonomy): Eukaryota > Metazoa > Arthropoda > Arachnida > Ixodida > Ixodidae > Dermacentor > Dermacentor variabilis. The sequence continues at coordinate 231,286,853 of NC_134569.1, read as the reverse complement.
AAGAGCGAACACACGCATGTTGCATGGTGCTGACAGCGAGTCGACAACATCTTGCAGGCTACTGCCCCCCCCCCCCCATTGTACAGAATCTTCAATAAATATCGCTTAAGTTATAAAAAGAGTTCCCATTCTAAAACATCAGCCTGTGCTCATCTGCCAAGCGATTACTTTGCAGAAATTACGAGATTTTGGGATGGCTGTAATGCCAAAGTACCTCAATACAAAGGTGTAATACCATGAAACAAAAACGCGCGTTGATGATCTGCAGTCAATACATGAGTTTGCAAACAGCGCTAAGAACGGGATTAAACAGACACACACAATAAGGAGCGCCGCCCTGTGTCCTTCTTTTTAGTCCCGTTCTTCGCGCTGTTTGCTTTAGAAGGGGAAACCTATTATTTAAGCAAAGTCAAATTAGGCACGTAGATTTACCGCCAATGACGGCTCTAAAAAGCCTTCCGGAACAGAAAATGAACGACAACTACGCAAACAGCTTCGCCGCGGGCGAGAATCGTCGCGCCATTGTTGCTCCTGCTTCTCAGACAATAAAATTTCCGTCTGTGTTTTACCTGTTTCCCATTCAGAAAGCAGTATTTTCCCATTATTCAAAGGCTCAGATAATTCTAGGTTATATGAAATGTGAAAACTGTCGGCAAGGCGCATATCGAATGACGGGTATCGGTATCTCCCGGGCCTAAACACAAGGCACCACATCGAACACTAGATTTCGGAAAATACGTGGCTAGCTACTAAGCTGTTTTAGCTTTATTAAATCATGCTTTCAACTCGTGAATATTCCAAAGCCTTACAGGATTTCCATGACGAAAGAGCACTATCGCTATGCTGCAAACTAGTGCAAGAGCTCGAGATCACCTTATGAACCAGAAGAGGAACACGCGAGAGAGGCCCGCCGCTGTTACTCAGTAGCTCCTTACGACCTTAACAACGTTCGGTGACTGACTGAGTAACCCGTGGTCTGTTTATGCTTTCCCGCAACACGGCCGTGGCACCGGTTTCATTTTTACCATAGTTGTTAACCTGAAAACAAGAACCACATGTGCATGCTGATCCACGTTACTCTTATAATAAATATCTGCCTTGTCGCTGCGACGACCACGCTTTGTGGAACGCATGTCCCGATGATTTCGAAACCACCTGCTACCGCCACCTCTTTGTAGGCATGATTTGCTGTAAACGCGAGGTTTCCCTTGAGATTAGCGCCGCGAAATATGGCGTCTAATTGTTGCGCTTCGATGAATCCAGTCGCTATGATCACGGGCACGCTGTATGTTGCCATAGCGAGCACCACGCCAACCTTGCGTGGTGATTTTCAACATGACGGCGGACTCGCCCTTTCCTTTTCTCAGTAATCGCCTCCGATATGGTGAGCAGCCTAATCTCGGAGGCAGTGCTCCAATAGATGCCAAAACGGCCATTTGGTGGCGCTTTCAGATAGCCGACCAGACGTAACCTATTGACAGGTAGTGGTAGCAGAGATAAAATTGAAACAATTTATTGATTGGATTAGAGGCGATAATAATCAATTAAGGATATCGGGCCATTTATTCCCTCCACTAATCCTTATTATTATCTGGCCAGGTGGTTATAATAGGATATATCAATGCGCATGTGAACCGTTTAGACGGATATACTGATTACAGCCGTTGTCTTCCGAATCTGCGCGATTAACAGAACGTTGTTGTAGTTAACAAAAATAATAAGTGCCATCGACCGGTAATGTGGCAATGCGGAAACAGGCCGTCATGTGTCGACACCCCCTAATCTCAGAAACGGTCTACGAGCGATTAGACCAAATGACGATAGATGAACATCGAGAATATAGCCTGGGTTGGAACTTTTAGCAATTGTAGCAACTTTGTAGCAATCGTAGCAGTGGCTACTAAGGAAACGCTGGGTTTCCATTTTGCGAAATGCTACGATTGCGTGAATGTCTCATTTGCCCTTTGTTAATTACTTCTCTCCACTTTGCGCGTTACCGCATAACTATTACGCCAAACTCTTGCCTTTGCTTCTAGTTGTTGAGGAAGTAGACTTCGCCCTGCCTTCTGCTGGCCGCCTGGTTACAACAGGTGGTAGCACGGCTGCCCCGGAAAGGCGGCGGTCCCGGGTTCGAGTCCCGGACCAGGACGAATTTTCCCTCGACTGCGAGGCTTTTCTTTAGAGAAACCTGTATGTGTTTTCTTTGAAGCAACTGCTACGATTGGGTGGAAGTCTCCTTTTCCCTTTCTTAATTACTTCTCTCCATCTTGCGGGTTTTCACAGAACTATTACGTTAAAGTGCTGCGAAATGTGAAGCAATGTATTCCTGTCGTTCTCTTCCGGCATATCATTCCATGCGTATCCTGCCATCTCGTTTTCTGATTACATTTCTATCAACCCTGTTTCTTTCGTGTTGTTGGTATTCCTACTTTTATTACGAAGCAAAAAAATATGTTCTTGTGCAGGAATTACGTGAATTGATTATGTGAAGGCTCACATGAAATCCAAACTTCTTAAAAACACGGTCACCTGTTTTTTTATTACTGTCGCACATTTTTGCTTATTCACTAGCTTGAACCACCATGCCTAATGATCAAAAACGAGAGAAGGTTGTTCCACTGCATAAATCAGGCCCCACTGACTCTCCGTTTAATTATATGCCCATATCATTAATCAGCACATCCTGTAAGCCCATGCAACGTGTCATTTACTTACATTTGATTGCTTTTCTGGAATCGAACTCGTTTTTCGCTAGCTGGCAGCATGTATCTAGATTTTTTTTTCATGGTACACTCAGCTTTTGGCTTTTACCAATGATTAGTGGTGCAGACAAAGGACTAACATTAGATTGCATATTCTTCGATTTCACGAAGGTTTTCGACTCTGTGTCTCACAAATTTGGTTCCCTAAGTTGCGTAAACTTAATCTCGGTACTAATATCTTACGCTGAATTGAGCGCTTCCTTTCTAATGGCTTCCATATGTATCTGCTAAAGGGCATGGCTCTTTCATCGCTTTTGTACAGTCTGGGGTACTACAGGGGTCTGTTTTGAGCCCAATTAACGACCTCTCCATGTTCTTTCACTCTTCTATAAAACGTTTCGCCGATGACGGCGTGGTTTACCATGTCATCATTAACTCCTCTGATCATACTGCCTTGCAATCCGAACTTACCGCCCTATATTCTTGGCGTTACGACTCTTTTATGATCCTTAATAATAATAAATGTCAAATCATGAGCGGCTAACGGATTTGCTCTTGCCCTTTTTCTTTCAACTACACCCTCAATAAGACAGCAATAGCATCTGTAGCAGCTTACAGATATCTTTGCACACATATCACTAGTGGTCTCTCGTAGAACGTACATCTCCGATACATATTTAATAACACTACCCGCATTCTCGGTATCATACATCGCAATCATACCAGTGCGACTGTTCAGGTTAAGTCATAACTTTATAAAACGTTGGTACATACCCAGCTCGAATATGCCTTGTACATTTGAGACCCTGGTCAAGCTAATCTAACAGATCTTCTAAAATCACTTCAGAACAAGGCCGCCTGTTTCAGTTTATTATATGCGCGTCACGGAAGTGTATCGTCAATCAAAATGACGCCCGGTTTGCCAGACCTTGCATTACGTTGTAAGTTTATGTGCTTATGCCGTTTTCGTAAGGTTTATTACACTAATTCTGTTCCTGAAGATGAGTTGTTCCTTCTCCATCTGACATTTCACCTCGCATGGTTTACTAGATGAAGGTGAGGGTACCACTATGCAACTACAACTCTTAATTCACTCATTTGAACCACACACTCGCGACGACTGGAACCATCGTCTTCGCCACCAGCGCTGCGACCTGCGACAACGTTAATTTCAAGAAGATTGCCAACGAGTTCCTGTCTACTCACCACTCCTATTTGTAATACCCACAGGTGTTGAGCGTATGTAAATAAATAAATAAATAAATAAATAAAGACAATGTGCCGCCACTAACTTCAAGAAAACACTATTTTCTTTTATTATCTGTTTTCTTCCCAGATTCTTTTTAAACGTAATGCTCATTGCGAAAATTGCTCCTCTATCATCAATAAGGGCATTACAGCGATGTTGTCAAGAAGCACTTAAACTCTGTTCTTAAACGTAAAACTGATTGACGTATGCGCAACGAAGAGAGCCCTGAACAACGACTTTACCACTGTAGGCTCACTGACTTCGGCACGTCGTGGACACCGAAACCAGCGACGTAGAAAAAAATGCAGCTAGCGACAGGCCCTTGTTGGACAGCCCGGGCTGGCATCCTAGCATCTCTTGCGGGATAAAGTCGCGAAAAAAGCTTGTGGGCCCCTTTGAGAAGGTTGGTCCGTAGTATATGTAAATAGGCTTGCCTTTGTTATTCTTCTTATTTAAGAGTCATGTGGAGTTCGTTGTAGATGTACCACTGCCATGCGGGATACTACCGCTGCAACAGACAAGAGGGAACGAAAGTCGCAGCACCTCGAAATGTTCAGTCGTGTCCAGCTGCAGAGAATGTGTGCTCGTTCATGCTGAGTGTCATAATTCGCGGGCGATCACCGCAAATATGGACAACGGGAGCTCGTTGTCCCTAGCCTTCACCTAGAGGGAAATCCAGGCAATTCGAGCCCTGTTTGGAGAGCCAGGCTTGATATTGTAGTTGTTGAAATGAATCGATTGCGAATAATATATACCGTGTTCAAGAAGATAAGTAATAGGAAGTCCACCTCGGATGCCAGCACGCTACCACATGACTGGTTTTAAGAACAACCGAACAAACCCCACTGCTAAGCTTACTCCCCTTCTCATGGAACCATATCGAAGATCTCTTCCGTAAACAACCACTAATAATTAGAAAATACAGACTTTCGAAATAATTTTTTTTTATTTTGTCCTAATTCTCAGATAACACAGATGGGCTTGTATCCTCAATGTTCACAGCTCAACTTGTTCATCGTTATCGGATGACCACATTTCACCGCCTAACGAATGTTATCGCTCAGAGTAGAGTAGCATAACAAGTATGTATAAGAAGTTTCGCGAAAGCTATCGATGGGTGTGTCCGCTGTCTGTCGTCACCAAAATTGGTGTAATCCGATTTCATGTATGCAATCAGATTAGTACTCCGGTAGGTACTTTCTCGAAGACACGCGGGCACCAACGATTTCTCTGGAACCTTCGATGACGCAGCTGTAAAAGCCGACGCGCTTGACACAAAGATCAGTTTTGACGATCACCGACCGTGTTCGCCGCTGTCGCTGTTCTTCGAGTGTAACTTGCGTGTGGGCACATGTCCGCAATATTCACAGATTTGCCGCTGTATTATTCACCGTCACTACTACGTGACATCTGGTGGAGGTGCTGGATATTTACCCCACTACCTCCTGAAGTGAAAATGAACTCACCACTCCTATATGTAACGCCCTCGGGCCTTCAGACTGTGTAAACAACTCCGTAAAATAAGAATATAAAGGAATAAATAAATACAATGTGTCGCCATTAATTCCACCAAAAGAATATTCTTCTTTATTTCTTATCTGTTTTCTTCCCAGATGATTTTAAAACATAATGCCCATAACGGAAAGTGGTGCTCTATTTTCAACAAGGTCATTGTAGGGGTGTTGTCAGGCAGTATTTCAACTCTGTTCTTTAACGTAAAAATTTACTGACGTATGCCTCTCAATAGAACCTAGTGACCAGCACTTTACCACCATAGGATCACTGGCATCAACACGACGTGGATACAGAAAGCAGTGACTTAGAAGAACTGCATGTGGCGCCAGGCTCTTCTTGCACAGCGCGGACTGGTTTTGTAGCGTCTCTGGTGGGATAAAATCGTGTGAATATAGCTTGTGGGCCCCTAACCATCCCAGCACCTCCTGAAGTCAAAGTTGGTAAGGTTATCCAAAGATTAAGCGATACCGCCAGAGAGCGCTCGTAGTCATCATGGCTTCAGTGTACTTGAGGACCAGGTCAGCATTGCGCTTCGCTCCAGCATCGTTATTTCCGTCGGCAGCGAGACAACCGCTGGCGCAGAAGGCGTGATCGAGGAGGACGAACGTCTACTGCTTGACCGTGTAATTTGCGTCTAAAGAGCGATCGCTCACCTGCGCGGAGTGAAAGCGAAAGTGAGGCTGACAAACCAGGAGTTCAAGCACATCAACAAGGACACGATGATCGCCTACATCGAGGAATTGCGGAAGCCAGCAATGCGCTTGTTTTCTTGCATTCTGCCGCGTCTTCCCTGAAGGCCAGTTCCCGAACCGAACTTCGAGAAAACTTTGTATTGTTATGAGTAAGCAGCAACCGATCAGAAGAATCGCCGTGTGACACAAAGACTGCTTTTCGACGTCATCGGAGATTCCACAATCGCCCGTTGCAAAGCATCCCATAATAGCCAAAGAGTGTGCTCGACCACTCCGCCAGACCGCTTACCGAGATTCGACGCGAGAACGTGAAGCCATAAGGCACCAAACTGTCAAAGTGCTGCGCGACGACATCATCCAGACGTAGAAAAGCCCGTGTGCATCTAGTGTAGTCTTGGTGAAGAAAAAGCACGGAGCCCTACATTCTTGCATCGATTATCGTCGACGGAACAAGATCACGAAGAAGCACCTATAACCCCACCCAGGGATAGACGACACATCGCATCGCCTCTGCAACGCGAAATACTTCTTGGTCATGGACCTCAAGACTGGGTACTGGCAAATAGAACTCGGCGAGAGGGGTCACAGAAATACCGCTTTCATCAGGTCAGACTGCTTTTGAGCTCAAGTTCATGCCTTTCGGACTATGATCAGCGCCTGCACCATTCCAGTGCGTGATGGACACGGTATTATCTGGATTAATGTGAGCACCAGTCTTCTTTACTTAGATTTCATCCTCTTCGTCGGAAATTTCTACGATCATCCTAGGCGGATTGAGACAGTACTGGAGACCAATAAGTCATCACGGCTCAATTTGAAGCCGGAGAAGTGCCGGTTCGCTTACGGCGAGGTTCTTTTCCTGGGCGAAGTCATCAGCGAATCTGTAGCCCGTCCTGACCCAGAGAAGACAGCTGTCATCGTAAAGTTCCAGAAGCCCATCGACAAGGAGGCAGTGCGTAGATTCTTTGGCATGTGTGGCTACTACAGGTGCTTTCTCTAGGACTTATCATGCATCGCTGATCCGTTGACCCATCTAAATAAATGTAATCTCGAGTGCGAGTGGGAAACGTCGTAGGCCGATACATTTCAAGAACTCAAACAACTTGCGCACTTCGACATGGACGCCAATAACGAAATCCACACTGACGCCTGTAGCCTAAGGCACGCTTCCGTCATAGCAAGCAGGAAAGATGGTCTTGAATGGGGGGACAATTAACGCTAGCCGGTCGCTGTCAAAAGCGGAAAGCACTTATTCTACGACCGAAGAGGACTGCCTCACCAGCATTTCGACTACAGCGAAATTCCGCCCTTACGTAGATGGAAGCTCGTTCAAAGTCGTCAGCGAGCATAACGCGTTCGGTTGGCTAGCGAATTTAAAGGACCCTCAGCACGCCTGGCGCGGTGGAGCCTCAGACTGCAGGAAAATTAAATCGCTGTACTCTAGTATTGCGGACGAAAACACTTTGATAAGGACTGCATGTCACACGCTCCCGTGGACGCGCCGCCCCAATATGGCCAATACGAGGACATATTGTAATGTACATTGAGTGCAGACAACCTTGCGGAGTGACAGTGAGCCGACCCGGAGCTCAGAAACCTTGCTGAATACTTGCTAGGCAAGACAGATTTTGTCCCTAGGGAAATTAAGCACGGATTATCATCGTTTTTTTTTTACGAAATGACGTTTCTTAAAAAGCCCGGGCAAAATACTTTCTAAATGTGCTCGCAGTGCGGCGGTCAGAAGTCTTGCACCGCCTGCACGGTGATAAGACAGCCGGGCATCTCGGGTTTTCTCGTACGCTTCGAAGAATGCAAGAGAAGTACTATTGGCCGCTCCTGACCGCCGACATTGCCCGTTATGTGAAGACATGTCGAGACTGCCAGCGCCTCAAGACACCATCAACATTGCCCGTGGGATTACTATTGCCGCCGAGCCTCCTTGTCGACTGTTTCAGCAGATGGGTTGATTTGTTGGGACCCTTTCCAACGTCAACATCTGGATATAAGTGAAACATGGTGTCCGCGGACTACTTACCGGCTACACCAAAACGAATGCCCTGCGCAAAGGTATTGCAGCGAAAGTAGCGAGATTTCTTGTCGGGAACATTCTTTTGCGACCTGGTGCGCGAGAACTCCTCATTAGTGACAGAGGAACATTCTTTTACAGCTGCGCCTACTCCATCGATTCTGCCGCATAGCCAAGAAAGTCATCGGAGGACCACGGCCTACTACCCGCAGACGAATGGCCTAACGGAATGACTGAACGAGACGCTCGCCGATGCATGTTAGCGATGCATGTCGACGTCAAAGACAAGGCGTGGGATACCGTCTTCCCGTTTGTCACATTTCCTTACAACACCGCAATGTAAGAGGAAGCACAGATCACACCGTGAAGGAAGCCAACGACCATTCTCAATGCCACGCTGCCGCACGTCACCAACGAAGAAAATGTCGACGTCGCCGCCTATCTGCAGCGCGCCGAAGAATCACAACAGCTCGCCCAGCTGCGAATCAAGAACCCGCAGACGACTAATAGCGGGGCCTACAATCTTCGATCACGCTATGTGGAATACCAGCCCGGCGACCGTGTTTGGGTTTGGACCCCGATATGCCAAAGATTACTTAGTGAGAAACTATTGCGATGATATTTTGCACCCTACAAGATTACCGACGTATTGGCGCACTCGACTATGAGGTCGTGCCAAATAATAAAACATATTTGCAATGAATGCGGCGCCGCTCGCGACAATAAATAGCCCATGTCGGTGCCTTAAGCCGTTCTACCTGCGCTAACAAATATTTGGACGTTGTTTCATCGCTGCTTTGTTGCTTTCTTTTACTAACAATGCTTGTGTTTTTCGCTCTCCAGTTTCATGCACCGGGACGATGCTCTTTAATAGGAGGGTACTGACAATGTACCTGTTCACCTTTTTCGGGTGACTGCGTTTTTCCGTCTAACAAATGTTATCGCTCAGGAGAGTTGCGCTTGTATGATCGAAAGTTTCTCGAATGCTATCGATGGGTCTATCTGTTGTTTGTTGTCACCAAAGTTTGTGTAATCTGATTCCATTTATGTTTGACGCGAATTGTGCGGTACCTTACACAGGTACCAGCGATTTTTCTGGAACCTTCGATGACTCATATATGAAAGCCGACGGGCTTGACCCTCAGATCAGAATTCAACGATCGCCGAGCGCGTTGGCCACTACCGCTGTTCTTTTAGTATAACTTGCGTTCGAGGCACAAATTAGCTCAATAAATATTATTATCGTTATTCACAGATTTGCCGCAGGATTACTCAGCTTCCCTACTACGCGGCAGCACATAGACGAGGCGAATATACGAAGCTCTGTTGCGGTGCGTTGGTAGCATGACCATAGTTTAGAGTTGACTCGTTCTTACAATATTGTTACACAAAAAGCGTATATTTACAAATATTTACAAGTAAAGCGAGCAGCACACCAGTCACAGCGACCAACATTGTGCGGGGCAACCTCTACGTCTTCTTCATCCATGCCGGCCTAATGCGACAGACTTCTGTGTCGCGGCATTTGCCCCCGGACGAAAACACTCGCACCATCCGGGTGGGCTAGAGTGCAGCAGTAACGGATAGGGTATGGAGCTTTAGCCGAGCAACATAAACTGCATCAGTCTGGACCGGCGTAGAAGGTAACATCGGTTCTGCTGGTGCAATCTCATACGTCACGGCGGTAACTTGGCGCAGAACGCGACAAGGACGGTTGTAGCGTAGTAGAAACTTCGCTGATAGACCGATTCGTCGAATTGGTGACCAGAGGAGGACTAAGGATCCTGGGGCGTAATATAAATCTCTATAACGAAAATCGTAAGGCAACTTCTGTGATGCCTGCGATATATTAATGCGGTAACGCGCGATATGACCTGCAACGTACATGGAAAGCATGTCGTTTATGGCGCGATTCAGTCGTTCGGTGAGATCGTTTGTCTAGGGATGATAGGCGCTGGTGACCTTCTGTTTTGTGAAACATGAGCGGAGCAGCTCATCGATGGTACAGGCCAAGAAGTAAGGACCGCTATCGGTGTGCAGATGACGAGGACCTCCATGATGCAGAGTCACATCGCGGAGAAGGAATTCAGCAATATCGGTAGCACAGCTGGTTGGAAGGGCGCATGCAATAGCATTGTGCGTGGCATTGTTTGTCGAAACAGCGACCACTTTTTTCGCTGATGCTGATGTAGGGAAAGGTCCGACCAGATCAAGGCCGACGAGGCAGGAAGCGTTGGTGGCCTCTTGCGTCGTTGACGCAGTTCGAGCTGCCAATATACTTCTGGACGGAGCGATAGAGCCCAGGCCAAAAGAATCGACGCCGCACGCGGCCATAAGTGCGCGTTACATCAAGGTGGCCTGCTGTGGGTTAGTCGTGTAGCTGCTGGAGGACAGTAGAACGCATATGGGAGGGCACAACCAGCAAGTGCTCAGGCCCTTCGGGCTCTGAGTGTGGCAGTATAACCCTGTGGCGGTATAAATTTCCACTATGTAAGTTAAAAATCCGGAGCAACTCATCGAAGCCCCGAAGCTCAGACAGTCGATGATGGAAGATAACGCTGGATCACGCACTGTTCATCGTCGACATCAAGAAAGTAAAAGATAGAAAGAACGTGCCAGGGTTGGTGTTGTCGGGCGGATAATCGGGATATCGGGACAGGCAGTCCACGTCCTGGTGTAATTGGCCAGACTTGCGCACGACGGAGAACGCGTACCGCTGTTACCGCAAAGGAAAGCGTCCCAGACGGCCTGGAGGATATTTCAGCGAGGAAAGCCAGCAGAGTGCATGATGGTCAGTCACTACCGTCAATGGACGGCCAAGAAAGCAGGCGGCTAGCGTACGCTATGACGCAGCCACGACCATGCTGGTACTAGGGACGGCTCTGATTCCGGATCCACTGGCGTCCGTTCAAACTTCCGTATGAACAGAAGGACCGAACTGCACCAGCAGAGGAGAAGTGGTCAAAAGGCGGATAAGCGCAGAAAATGCGTGTGCTTCTCTACGGCCCCATGAGAAAGACGTATCTTTCTTGAGAAGTTCAGTAAGTGGACGGGCAATGTCTGCGGAATTTTTGACAAAGCGACGGAAATAAGAGCATAAGCCAATGACAGTCTTTGGAAGATGCTCCACGGCACAACGTTTTTCAGGGTCAGGTAGGATTCCTACAAAGTTAACAAGGAATCCTACCTCAGTGTTATTTCCCGGCAGCCAAAGTGGCACTTGGGTGAGTTGAGCATAAGACTGACTTGGAGAATGGCCGACAGGTGCTGAATATGGTAGGAAAATGTCTTTGAACAAACAATAACGTCATCCATACCATAAGCCGTTCGACCATCTGAAGCCTCGAAGGAGCGAATCCACCATGCGCTCAAATGTGGCTTGCCCATTTAAAATGGCTTGCCCATTGTTTTAAAGCGCAACCGTGGTAGGGAAACGGAAGGCGATATAAGCATCCGTGTCCATGATACGCACACGACAAACTGCCTTACAATATTTAGAATTGATATATATATACACACACAAAAGCCAATATAGGCTGCTCGACACTATCTCGCGCGTTTTTATAGCGAAGTACATCAGAACCGACTCGTCGTTCCACAACAACCATTTCCTGAGTGATCGCCAGATATATGCCGAATAACTTCCTGTCATTCAATAAGAATGTCTCTCTTTCCTGCAGCCTACCGATTCGCGCTGTTTCGGTTTAGACAAAACAATTTTTCATTCGAGGCGCACTTGCCAAGTTTGCCTCCAATTAAAACTGCCTGCGATGCCTATAGTGCAGCTCTTATCTCACTCAACATACACAGTTCTATATACGTGCATCCGGTGCAATGCTTTCCGTTGTATCAGCAATTTCAATGTCATCGCCGGTCATGTAAGCAAAAGTAGCTGTTTACTATTTACAATATCCAGAATTGATCAAACGTGAAGTTGTCACCAGCATTCTGAGTGGTTGGAAGGCATAATTTCTTTGAAAAATGGCCGCCAGAGGAGCAGCGTGAACTCGAGCGGCTTTATAGACTAGGAAAACAGCCTTAAAATATTTAGACTTGAGGAGAAGCTTCGTTAACAAACTATAACACGGCAATCAGCACTCGTATACGACGAGAGAAATTATTGAGACGTGGGAAATTCCCTTGAAATAAATCTGGTTTGCGAGACAAATGCTGGTATGTATTGAATCTCTTAAAAGATGAGGGGGGAAATATGCGCTCACCGAGAGGGCATCTTCAGCACGAGACCACCGCGAGGCACCTTACTGAGATGTAGAGAGCTTCGCGGGCGGAAAGAAATCTCCCCTCTCCGCCGGCCCAGGGTGGAAAACGCGCTTTCCGATCGCTCAAGGTTGCGCGGATATTGTATAGCTCTAGCGTCTAGGAAAAAGCTTAAACAGGTGCGGGGGCGGCACGCATAGCGTGGGAAGCTAGCCGCCGGAATAGCTATCTCAAGTACTGCTGCTCGCGAGGGCGAAATACCTTCGTGTAATTATAATAACCCTAATAGGACTTCTTTCAAAGAAAAAAAAAAGAGAAGAAAAAGAAAAGGGAAACGGCTCAGAAGGCTATACTACGAGAGCTATGACTGATACTTTTCTATATATATGTATTCATCTCATCTATGGGGTCGCATGCGCGCGCTGTTGGTTTTAAAGCGCAACCGTGGTAGGGAAACGGAAGGCGATATAAGCATGCGTGTCCATGATACGCACACGACAAACTGCCTTACAATATTTAGAATTGATATATATATATACACACAAAAGCCAATATAGGCTGCTCGACACTATCTCGCGCGTTTTTATAGCGAAGTACATCAGAACCGACTCGTCGTTCCACAACAACCATTTCCTGAGTGATCGTCAGATATATGCCGAATAACTTCCTGTCATTCAATAAGAATGTCTCTCTTTCCTGCAGCCTACCGATTCGCGCTGTTTCGGTTTAGACAAAACAATTTTTCATTCGAGGCGCACTTGCCAAGTTTGCCTCCAATTAAAACTGCCTGCGATGCCTGTAGTGCAGCTCTTATCTCACTCAACATACACAGTTCTATATACGTGCATCCGGTGCAATGCTTTCCGTTGTATCAGCTATTTCAATGTCATCGCCGGTCATGTAAGCAAAAGTAGCTGTTTACTATTTACAATATCCAGAATTGATCAAACGTGAAGTTGTCACCAGCATTCTGAGTGGTTGGAAGGCATAATTTCTTTGAAAAATGGCCGCCAGAGGAGCAGCGTGAACTCGAGCGGCTTTATAGACTAGGAAAACAGCCTTAAAATATTTAGACTTGAGGGGAAGCTTCGTTAACAAACTATAACACGGCAATCAGCACTCGTATACGACGAGAGAAATAATTGAGACGTGGGAAATTCCCTTGAAATAAATCTGGTTTGCGAGACAAATGCTTGTATGTATTGAATCTCTTAAAAGATGAGGGGGGAAATATGCGCTCACCGAGAGGGCATCTTCAGCACGAGACCACCGCGAGGCACCTTACTGAGATGTAGAGAGCTTCGCGGGCGGAACGAAATCTCCCCTCTCCGCCGGCCCAGGGTGGAAAACGCGCTTTCCGATCGCTCAAGGTTGCGCGGATATTGTATAGCTCTAGCGTCTAGGAAAAAGCTTAAACAGGTGCGGGGGCGGCACGCATAGCGTGGGAAGCTAGCCGCCGGAATAGCTATCTCAAGTACTGCTGCTGGCGAGGGCGAAATACCTTCGTGTAATTATAATAACCCTAATAGGACTTCTTTCAAAGAAAAAAAAAGAGAAGAAAAAGAAAAGGGAAACGGCTCAGAAGGCTATACTACGAGAGCTATGACTGATACTTTTCTATATATATGTATTCATCTCATCTATGGGGTCACATGCGCGCGCTGTTGGTTTTAAAGCGCAACCGTGGTAGGGAAACGGAAGGCGATATAAGCATGCGTGTCCATGATACGCACACGACAAACTGCCTTACAATATTTAGAATTGATATATATATATACACACACAAAAGCCAATATAGGCTGCTCGACACTATCTCGCGCGTTTTTATAGCGAAGTACATCAGAACCGACTCGTCGTTCCACAACAACCATTTCCTGAGTGATCGCCAGATATATGCCGAATAACTTCCTGTCATTCAATAAGAATGTCTCTCTTTCCTGCAGCCTACCGATTCGCGCTGTTTCGGTTTAGACAAAACAATTTTTCATTCGAGGCGCACTTGCCAAGTTTGCCTCCAATTAAAACTGCCTGCGATGCCTATAGTGCAGCTCTTATCTCACTCAACATACACAGTTCTATATACGTGCATCCGGTGCAATGCTTTCCGTTGTATCAGCAATTTCAATGTCATCGCCGGTCATGTAAGCAAAAGTAGCTGTTTACTATTTACAATATCCAGAATTGATCAAACGTGAAGTTGTCACCAGCATTCTGAGTGGTTGGAAGGCATAATTTCTTTGAAAAATGGCCGCCAGAGGAGCAGCGTGAACTCGAGCGGCTTTATAGACTAGGAAAACAGCCTTAAAATATTTAGACTTGAGGAGAAGCTTCGTTAACAAACTATAACACGGCAATCAGCACTCGTATACGACGAGAGAAATTATTGAGACGTGGGAAATTCCCTTGAAATAAATCTGGTTTGCGAGACAAATGCTGGTATGTATTGAATCTCTTAAAAGATGAGGGGGGAAATATGCGCTCACCGAGAGGGCATCTTCAGCACGAGACCACCGCGAGGCACCTTACTGAGATGTAGAGAGCTTCGCGGGCGGAAAGAAATCTCCCCTCTCCGCCGGCCCAGGGTGGAAAACGCGCTTTCCGATCGCTCAAGGTTGCGCGGATATTGTATAGCTCTAGCGTCTAGGAAAAAGCTTAAACAGGTGCGGGGGCGGCACGCATAGCGTGGGAAGCTAGCCGCCGGAATAGCTATCTCAAGTACTGCTGCTCGCGAGGGCGAAATACCTTCGTGTAATTATAATAACCCTAATAGGACTTCTTTCAAAGAAAAAAAAAAGAGAAGAAAAAGAAAAGGGAAACGGCTCAGAAGGCTATACTACGAGAGCTATGACTGATACTTTTCTATATATATGTATTCATCTCATCTATGGGGTCGCATGCGCGCGCTGTTGGTTTTAAAGCGCAACCGTGGTAGGGAAACGGAAGGCGATATAAGCATGCGTGTCCATGATACGCACACGACAAACTGCCTTACAATATTTAGAATTGATATATATATATACACACAAAAGCCAATATAGGCTGCTCGACACTATCTCGCGCGTTTTTATAGCGAAGTACATCAGAACCGACTCGTCGTTCCACAACAACCATTTCCTGAGTGATCGTCAGATATATGCCGAATAACTTCCTGTCATTCAATAAGAATGTCTCTCTTTCCTGCAGCCTACCGATTCGCGCTGTTTCGGTTTAGACAAAACAATTTTTCATTCGAGGCGCACTTGCCAAGTTTGCCTCCAATTAAAACTGCCTGCGATGCCTGTAGTGCAGCTCTTATCTCACTCAACATACACAGTTCTATATACGTGCATCCGGTGCAATGCTTTCCGTTGTATCAGCTATTTCAATGTCATCGCCGGTCATGTAAGCAAAAGTAGCTGTTTACTATTTACAATATCCAGAATTGATCAAACGTGAAGTTGTCACCAGCATTCTGAGTGGTTGGAAGGCATAATTTCTTTGAAAAATGGCCGCCAGAGGAGCAGCGTGAACTCGAGCGGCTTTATAGACTAGGAAAACAGCCTTAAAATATTTAGACTTGAGGGGAAGCTTCGTTAACAAACTATAACACGGCAATCAGCACTCGTATACGACGAGAGAAATAATTGAGACGTGGGAAATTCCCTTGAAATAAATCTGGTTTGCGAGACAAATGCTTGTATGTATTGAATCTCTTAAAAGATGAGGGGGGAAATATGCGCTCACCGAGAGGGCATCTTCAGCACGAGACCACCGCGAGGCACCTTACTGAGATGTAGAGAGCTTCGCGGGCGGAACGAAATCTCCCCTCTCCGCCGGCCCAGGGTGGAAAACGCGCTTTCCGATCGCTCAAGGTTGCGCGGATATTGTATAGCTCTAGCGTCTAGGAAAAAGCTTAAACAGGTGCGGGGGCGGCACGCATAGCGTGGGAAGCTAGCCGCCGGAATAGCTATCTCAAGTACTGCTGCTGGCGAGGGCGAAATACCTTCGTGTAATTATAATAACCCTAATAGGACTTCTTTCAAAGAAAAAAAAAGAGAAGAAAAAGAAAAGGGAAACGGCTCAGAAGGCTATACTACGAGAGCTATGACTGATACTTTTCTATATATATGTATTCATCTCATCTATGGGGTCACATGCGCGCGCTGTTGGTTTTAAAGCGCAACCGTGGTAGGGAAACGGAAGGCGATATAAGCATGCGTGTCCATGATACGCACACGACAAACTGCCTTACAATATTTAGAATTGATATATATATATACACACACAAAAGCCAATATAGGCTGCTCGACACTATCTCGCGCGTTTTTATAGCGAAGTACATCAGAACCGACTCGTCGTTCCACAACAACCATTTCCTGAGTGATCGCCAGATATATGCCGAATAACTTCCTGTCATTCAATAAGAATGTCTCTCTTTCCTGCAGCCTACCGATTCGCGCTGTTTCGGTTTAGACAAAACAATTTTTCATTCGAGGCGCACTTGCCAAGTTTGCCTCCAATTAAAACTGCCTGCGATGCCTATAGTGCAGCTCTTATCTCACTCAACATACACAGTTCTATATACGTGCATCCGGTGCAATGCTTTCCGTTGTATCAGCAATTTCAATGTCATCGCCGGTCATGTAAGCAAAAGTAGCTGTTTGCTATTTACAATATCCAGAATTGATCAAACGTGAAGTTGTCACCGGCATTCTGAGTGGTTGAAAGGCATAACTTCTTTGAAAAATGGCCGCCAGAGGAGCAGCGTGAACTCGAGCGGCTTTATAGACTAGGAAAACAGCCTTAAAATATTTAGACTTGAGGGGAAGCTTCGTTAACAAACTATAACACGGCAATCAGCACTCGTATACGACGAGAGAAATTATTGAGACGTGGGAAATTCCCTTGAAATGAATCTGGTTTGCGAGACAAATGCTTGTATGTATTGAATCTCTTAAAAGATGAGGGGGGAAATATGCGCTCACCGAGAGGGCATCTTCAGCACGAGACCACCGCGAGGCACCTTACTGAGATGTAGAGAGCTTCGCGGCCGGAACGAAATCTCCCCTCTCCGCCGGCCCAGGGTGGAAAACGCGCTTTCCGATCGCTCAAGGTTGCGCGGATATTGTATAGCTCTAGCGTCTAGGAAAAAGCTTAAACAGGTGCGGGGGCGGCACGCATAGCGTGGGAAGCTAGCCGCCGGAATAGCTATCTCAAGTACTGCTGCTGGCGAGGGCGAAATACCTTCGTGTAATTATAATAACCCTAATAGGACTTCTTTCAAAGAAAAAAAAAGAGAAGAAAAAGAAAAGGGAAACGGCTCAGAAGGCTATACTACGAGAGCTATGACTGATACTTTTCTATATATATGTATTCATCTCATCTATGGGGTCGCATGCGCGCGCTGTTGGTTTTAAAGCGCAACCGTGGTAGGGAAACGGAAGGCGATATAAGCATGCGTGTCCATGATACGCACACGACAAACTGCCTTACAATATTTAGAATTGATATATATATACACACACAAAAGCCAATATAGGCTGCTCGACACTATCTCGCGCGTTTTTATAGCGAAGTACATCAGAACCGACTCGTCGTTCCACAACAACCATTTCCTGAGTGATCGCCAGATATATGCCGAATAACTTCCTGTCATTCAATAAGAATGTCTCTCTTTCCTGCAGCCTACCGATTCGCGCTGTTTCGGTTTAGACAAAACAATTTTTCATTCGAGGCGCACTTGCCAAGTTTGCCTCCAATTAAAACTGCCTGCGATGCCTATAGTGCAGCTCTTATCTCACTCAACATACACAGTTCTATATTCGTGCATCCGGTGCAATGCTTTCCGTTGTATCAGCAATTTCAATGTCATCGCCGGTCATGTATGCAAAAGTAGCTGTTTACTATTTACAATATCCAGAATTGATCAAACGTGAAGTTGTCACCAGCATTCTGAGTGGTTGGAAGGCATAATTTCTTTGAAAAATGGCCGCCAGAGGAGCAGCGTGAACTCGAGCGGCTTTATAGACTAGGAAAACAGCCTTAAAATATTTAGACTTGAGGGGAAGCTTCGTTAACAAACTATAACACGGCAATCAGCACTCGTATACGACGAGAGAAATTATTGAGACGTGGGAAATTCCCTTGAAATAAATCTGGTTTGCGAGACAAATGCTTGTATGTATTGAATCTCTTAAAAGATGAGGGGGGAAATATGCGCTCACCGAGAGGGCATCTTCAGCACGAGACCACCGCGAGGCACCTTACTGAGATGTAGAGAGCTTCGCGGGCGGAACGAAATCTCCCCTCTCCGCCGGCCCAGGGTGGAAAACGCGCTTTCCGATCGCTCAAGGTTGCGCGGATATTGTATAGCTCTAGCGTCTAGGAAAAAGCTTAAACAGGTGCGGGGGCGGCACGCATAGCGTGGGAAGCTAGCCGCCGGAATAGCTATCTCAAGTACTGCTGCTGGCGAGGGCGAAATACCTTCGTGTAATTATAATAACCCTAATAGGACTTCTTTCAAAGAAAAAAAAGAGAAGAAAAAGAAAAGGGAAACGGCTCAGAAGGCTATACTACGAGAGCTATGACTGATACTTTTCTATATATATGTATTCATCTCATCTATGGGGTCACATGCGCGCGCTGTTGGTTTTAAAGCGCAACCGTGGTAGGGAAACGGAAGGCGATATAAGCATGCGTGTCCATGATACGCACACGACAATCTGCCTTACAATATTTAGAATTGATATATATATATACACACACAAAAGCCAATATAGGCTGCTCGACACTATCTCGCGCGTTTTTATAGCGAAGTACATCAGAACCGACTCGTCGTTCCACAACAACCATTTCCTGAGTGATCGCCAGATATATGCCGAATAACTTCCTGTCATTCAATAAGAATGTCTCTCTTTCCTGCAGCCTACCGATTCGCGCTGTTTCGGTTTAGACAAAACAATTTTTCATTCGAGGCGCACTTGCCAAGTTTGCCTCCAATTAAAACTGCCTGCGATGCCTATAGTGCAGCTCTTATCTCACTCAACATACACAGTTCTATATACGTGCATCCGGTGCAATGCTTTCCGTTGTATCAGCAATTTCAATGTTATCGCCGGTCATGTAAGCAAAAGTAGCTGTTTACTATTTACAATATCCAGAATTGATCAAACGTGAAGTTGTCACCGGCATTCTGAGTGGTTGGAAGGCATAACTTCTTTGAAAAATGGCCGCCAGAGGAGCAGCGTGAACTCGAGCGGCTTTATAGACTAGGAAAACAGCCTTAAAATATTTAGACTTGAGGGGAAGCTTCGTTAACAAACTATAACACGGCAATCAGCACTCGTATACGACGAGAGAAATTATTGAGACGTGGGAAATTCCCTTGAAATAAATCTGGTTTGCGAGACAAATGCTTGTATGTATTGAATCTCTTAAAAGATGAGGGGGGAAATATGCGCTCACCGAGAGGGCATCTTCAGCACGAGACCACCGCGAGGCACCTTACTGAGATGTAGAGAGCTTCGCGGCCGGAACGAAATCTCCCCTCTCCGCCGGCCCAGGGTGGAAAACGCGCTTTCCGATCGCTCAAGGTTGCGCGGATATTGTATAGCTCTAGCGTCTAGGAAAAAGCTTAAACAGGTGCGGGGGCGGCACGCATAGCGTGGGAAGCCAGCCGCCGGAATAGCTATCTCAAGTACTGCTGCTGGCGAGGGCGAAATACCTTCGTGTAATTATAATAACCCTAATAGGACTTCTTTCAAAGAAAAAAAAAAGAGAAGAAAAAGAAAAGGGAAACGGCTCAGAAGGCTATACTACGAGAGCTATGACTGATACTTTTCTATATATATGTATTCATCTCATCTATGGGGTCGCATGCGCGCGCTGTTGGTTTTAAAGCGCAACCGTGGTAGGGAAACGGAAGGCGATATAAGCATGCGTGTCCATGATACGCACACGACAAACTGCCTTACAATATTTAGAATTGATATATATATACACACACAAAAGCCAATATAGGCTGCTCGACACTATCTCGCGCGTTTTTATAGCGAAGTACATCCGAACCGACTCGTCGTTCCACAACAACCATTTCCTGAGTGATCGCCAGATATATGCCGAATAACTTCCTGTCATTCAATAAGAATGTCTCTCTTTCCTGCAGCCTACCGATTCGCGCTGTTTCGGTTTAGACAAAACAATTTTTCATTCGAGGCGCACTTGCCAAGTTTGCCTCCAATTAAAACTGCCTGCGATGCCTATAGTGCAGCTCTTATCTCACTCAACATACACAGTTCTATATACGTGCATCCGGTGCAATGCTTTCCGTTGTATCAGCAATTTCAATGTCATCGCCGGTCATGTAAGCAAAAGTAGCTGTTTACTATTTACAATATCCAGAATTGATCAAACGTGAAGTTGTCACCGGCATTCAGAGTGGTTGGAAGGCATAATTTCTTTAAAAAATGGCCGCCAGAGGAGCAGCGTGAACTCGAGCGGCTTTATAGACTAGGAAAACTGCCTTAAAATATTTAGACTTGAGGGGAAGCTTCGTTAACAAACTATAACACGGCAATCAGCACTCGTATACGACGAGAGAAATTATTGAGACGTGGGAAATTCCCTTGAAATAAATCTGGTTTGCGAGACAAATGCTTGTATGTATTGAATCTCTTAAAAGATGAGGGGGGAAATATGCGCTCACCGAGAGGGCATCTTCAGCACGAGACCACCGCGAGGCACCTTACTGAGATGTAGAGAGCTTCGCGGCCGGAACGAAATCTCCCCTCTCCGCCGGCCCAGGGTGGAAAACGCGCTTTCCGATCGCTCAAGGTTGCGCGGATATTGTATAGCTCTAGCGTCTAGGAAAAAGCTTAAACAGGTGCGGGGGCGGCACGCATAGCGTGGGAAGCCAGCCGCCGGAATAGCTATCTCAAGTACTGCTGCTGGCGAGGGCGAAATACCTTCGTGTAATTATAATAACCCTAATAGGACTTCTTTCAAAGAAAAAAAAAAGAGAAGAAAAAGAAAAGGGAAACGGCTCAGAAGGCTATACTACGAGAGCTATGACTGATACTTTTCTATATATATGTATTCATCTCATCTATGGGGTCGCATGCGCGCGCTGTTGGTTTTAAAGCGCAACCGTGGTAGGGAAACGGAAGGCGATATAAGCATGCGTGTCCATGATACGCACACGACAAACTGCCTTACAATATTTAGAATTGATATATATATACACGCACAAAAGCCAATATAGGCTGCTCGACACTATCTCGCGCGTTTTTATAGCGAAGTACATCCGAACCGACTCGTCGTTCCACAACAACCATTTCCTGAGTGATCGCCAGATATATGCCGAATAACTTCCTGTCATTCAATAAGAATGTCTCTCTTTCCTGCAGCCTACCGATTCGCGCTGTTTCGGTTTAGACAAAACAATTTTTCATTCGAGGCGCACTTGCCAAGTTTGCCTCCAATTAAAACTGCCTGCGATGCCTATAGTGCAGCTCTTATCTCACTCAACATACACAGTTCTATATACGTGCATCCGGTGCAATGCTTTCCGTTGTATCAGCAATTTCAATGTCATCGCCGGTCATGTAAGCAAAAGTAGCTGTTTACTATTTACAATATCCAGAATTGATCAAACGTGAAGTTGTCACCGGCATTCAGAGTGGTTGGAAGGCATAATTTCTTTAAAAAATGGCCGCCAGAGGAGCAGCGTGAACTCGAGCGGCTTTATAGACTAGGAAAACTGCCTTAAAATATTTAGACTTGAGGGGAAGCTTCGTTAACAAACTATAACACGGCAATCAGCGCTCGTATACGACGAGAGAAATTATTGAGACGTGGGAAATTCCCTTGAAATAAATCTGGTTTGCGAGACAAATGCTTGTATGTATTGAATCTCTTAAAAGATGAGGGGGGAAATATGCGCTCACCGAGAGGGCATCTTCAGCACGAGACCACCGCGAGGCACCTTACTGAGATGTAGAGAGCTTCGCGGACGGAACGAAATCTTCCCTCTCCGCCGGCCCAGGGTGGAAAACGCGCTTTCCGATCGCTCAAGGTTGCGCGGATATTGTATAGCTCTAGCGTCTAGGAAAAAGCTTAAACAGGTGTGGGTGCGGCACGCATAGCGTGGGAAGCTAGCCGCCGGAATAGCTATCTCACGTACTGCTGCTGGCGAGGGCGAAATACCTTCGTGTAATTATAATAACCCTAATAGGACTTCTTTCAAAGAAAAAAAAAGAGAAGAAAAAGAAAAGGGAAACGGCTCAGAAGGCTATACTACGAGAGCTATGACTGATACTTTTCTATATATATGTATTCATCTCATCTATGGGATCGCATGCGCGCGCTGTTGGTTTTAAAGCGCAACCGTGGTAGGGAAAGGGAAGGCGATATAAGCATGCGTGTCCATGATAAGCACACGACAAACTGCCTTACAATATTTAGAATTGATATATATATACACACAAAAAAGCCAATATAGGCTGCTCGACACTATCTCGCGCGTTTTTATAGCGAAGTACATCAGAACCGACTCGTCGTTCCACAACAACCATTTCCTGAGTGATCGCCACATATATGCCGAATAACTTCCTGTCATTCAATAAGAATGTCTCTCTTTCCTGCAGCCTACCGATTCGCGCTGTTTCGGTTTAGACAAAACAATTTTTCATTCGAGGCGCACTTGCCAAGTTTGCCTCCAATTAAAACTGCCTGCGATGCCTATAGTGCAGCTCTTATCTCACTCAACATACACAGTTCCATATACGTGCATCCGGTGCAATGCTTTCCGTTGTATCAGCAATTTCAATGTCATCGCCGGTCATGTAAGCAAAAGTAGCTGTTTACTATTTACAATATCCAGAATTGATCAAACGTGAAGTTGTCACCGGCATTCAGAGTGGTTGGAAGGCATAATTTCTTTAAAAAATGGCCGCCAGAGGAGCAGCGTGAACTCGAGCGGCTTTATAGACTAGGAAAACTGCCTTAAAATATTTAGACTTGAGGGGAAGCTTCGTTAACAAACTATAACACGGCAATCAGCACTCGTATACGACGAGAGAAATTATTGAGACGTGGGAAATTCCCTTGAAATAAATCTGGTTTGCGAGACAAATGCTTGTATGTATTGAATCTCTTAAAAGATGAGGGGGGAAATATGCGCTCACCGAGAGGGCATCTTCAGCACGAGACCACCGCGAGGCACCTTACTGAGATGTAGAGAGCTTCGCGGACGGAACGAAATCTTCCCTCTCCGCCGGCCCAGGGTGGAAAACGCGCTTTCCGATCGCTCAAGGTTGCGCGGATATTGTATAGCTCTAGCGTCTAGGAAAAAGCTTAAACAGGTGCGGGGGCGGCACGCATAGCGTGGGAAGCTAGCCGCCGGAATAGGTATCTCAAGTACTGCTGCTGGCGAGGGCGAAATACCTTCGTGTAATTATAATAACCCTAATAGGACTTCTTTCAAAGAAAAAAAAAGAGAAGAAAAAGAAAAGGGAAACGGCTCAGAAGGCTATACTACGAGAGCTATGACTGATACTTTTCTATATATATGTATTCATCTCATCTATGGGATCGCATGCGCGCGCTGTTGGTTTTAAAGCGCAACCGTGGTAGGGAAAGGGAAGGCGATATAAGCATGCGTGTCCATGATAAGCACACGACAAACTGCCTTACAATATTTAGAATTGATATATATATACACACACAAAAGCCAATATAGGCTGCTCGACACTATTTCGCGCGTTTTTATAGCGAAGTACATCAGAACCGACTCGTCTTTCCACAACAACCATTTCCTGAGTGATCGCCAGATATATGCCGAATAACTTCCTGTCATTCAATAAGAATGTCTCTCTTTCCTGCAGCCTACCGATTCGCGCTGTTTCGGTTTAGACAAAACAATTTTTCATTCGAGGCGCACTTGCCAAGTTTGCCTCCAATTAAAACTGCCTGCGATGCCTATAGTGCAGCTCTTATCTCACTCAACATACACAGTTCTATATACGTGCATCCGGTGCAATGCTTTCCGTTGTATCAGCAATTTCAATGTCATCGCCGGTCATGTAAGCAAAAGTAGCTGTTTACTATTTACCATATCCAGAATTGATCAAACGTGAAGTTGTCACCAGCATTCTGAGTGGTTGGAAGGCATAATTTCTTTGAAAAATGGCCGCCAGAGGAGCAGCGTGAACTCGAGCGGCTTTATAGACTAGGAAAACTGCCTTAAAATATCTAGACTTGAGGGGAAGCTTCGTTAACAAACTATAACACGGCAATCAGCACTCGTATACGACGAGAGAAATTATTGAGACGTGGGAAATTCCCTTGAAATAAATCTGGTTTGCGAGACAAATGCTTGTATGTATTGAATCTCTTAAAAGATGCGGGGGGAAATATGCGCTCACCGAGAGGGCATCTTCAGCACGAGACCACCGCGAGGCACCTTACTGAGATGTAGAGAGCTTCGCGGCCGGAACGAAATCTCCCCTCTCCGCCGGCCCAGGGTGAAAAACGCGCTTTCCGATCGCTCAAGGTTGCGCGGATATTGAATAGCTCTAGCGTCTAGGAAAAAGCTTAAACAGGTGCGGGGGCGGCACGCATAGCGTGGGAAGCTAGCCGCCGGAATAGCTATCTCAAGTACTGCTGCTGGCGAGGGCGAAATACCTTCGTGTAATTATAATAACCCTAATAGGACTTCTTTCAAAGAAAAAAAAAGAGAAGAAAAAGAAAAGGGAAACGGCTCAGAAGGCTATACTACGAGAGCTATGACTGATACTTTTCCATATATATGTATTCATCTCATCTATGGGATCGCATGCGCGCGCTGTTGGTTTTAAAGCGCAACCGTGGTAGGGAAAGGGAAGGCGATATAAGCATGCGTGTCCATGATAAGCACACGACAAACTGCCTTACAATATTTAGAATTGATATATATATACACACACAAAAGCCAATATAGGCTGCTCGACACTATTTCGCGCGTTTTTATAGCGAAGTACATCAGAACCGACTCGTCTTTCCACAACAACCATTTCCTGAGTGATCGCCAGATATATGCCGAATAACTTCCTGTCATTCAATAAGAATGTCTCTCTTTCCTGCAGCCTACCGATTCGCGCTGTTTCGGTTTAGACAAAACAATTTTTCATTCGAGGCGCACTTGCCAAGTTTGCCTCCAATTAAAACTGCCTGCGATGCCTATAGTGCAGCTCTTATCTCACTCAACATACACAGTTCTATATACGTGCATCCGGTGCAATGCTTTCCGTTGTATCAGCAATTTCAATGTCATCGCCGGTCATGTAAGCAAAAGTAGCTGTTTACTATTTACCATATCCAGAATTGATCAAACGTGAAGTTGTCACCAGCATTCTGAGTGGTTGGAAGGCATAATTTCTTTGAAAAATGGCCGCCAGAGGAGCAGCGTGAACTCGAGCGGCTTTATAGACTAGGAAAACTGCCTTAAAATATCTAGACTTGAGGGGAAGCTTCGTTAACAAACTATAACACGGCAATCAGCACTCGTATACGACGAGAGAAATTATTGAGACGTGGGAAATTCCCTTGAAATAAATCTGGTTTGCGAGACAAATGCTTGTATGTATTGAATCTCTTAAAAGATGCGGGGGGAAATATGCGCTCACCGAGAGGGCATCTTCAGCACGAGACCACCGCGAGGCACCTTACTGAGATGTAGAGAGCTTCGCGGCCGGAACGAAATCTCCCCTCTCCGCCGGCCCAGGGTGAAAAACGCGCTTTCCGATCGCTCAAGGTTGCGCGGATATTGAATAGCTCTAGCGTCTAGGAAAAAGCTTAAACAGGTGCGGGGGCGGCACGCATAGCGTGGGAAGCTAGCCGCCGGAATAGCTATCTCAAGTACTGCTGCTGGCGAGGGCGAAATACCTTCGTGTAATTATAATAACCCTAATAGGACTTCTTTCAAAGAAAAAAAAAGAGAAGAAAAAGAAAAGGGAAACGGCTCAGAAGGCTATACTACGAGAGCTATGACTGATACTTTTCCATATATATGTATTCATCTCATCTATGGGATCGCATGCGCGCGCTGTTGGTTTTAAAGCGCAACCGTGGTAGGGAAAGGGAAGGCGATATAAGCATGCGTGTCCATGATAAGCACACGACAAACTGCCTTACAATATTTAGAATTGATATATATATACACACACAAAAGCCAATATAGGCTGCTCGACACTATCTCGCGCGTTTTTATAGCGAAGTACATCAGAACCGACTCGTCGTTCCACAACAACCATTTCCTGAGTGATCGCCACATATATGCCGAATAACTTCCTGTCATTCAATAAGAATGTCTCTCTTTCCTGCAGCCTACCGATTCGCGCTGTTTCGGTTTAGACAAAACAATTTTTCATTCGAGGCGCACTTGCCAAGTTTGCCTCCAATTAAAACTGCCTGCGATGCCTATAGTGCAGCTCTTATCTCACTCAACATACACAGTTCTATATACGTGCATCCGGTGCAATGCTTTCCGTTGTATCAGCAATTTCAATGTCATCGCCGGTCATGTAAGCAAAAGTAGCTGTTTACTATTTACAATATCCAGAATTGATCAAACGTGAAGTTGTCACCGGCATTCAGAGTGGTTGGAAGGCATCATTTCTTTAAAAAATGGCCGCCAGAGGAGCAGCGTGAACTCGAGCGGCTTTATAGACTAGGAAAACTGCCTTAAAATATTTAGACTTGAGGGGAAGCTTCGTTAACAAACTATAACACGGCAATCAGCACTCGTATACGACGAGAGAAATTATTGAGACGTGGGAAATTCCCTTGAAATAAATCTGGTTTGCGAGACAAATGCTTGTATGTATTGAATCTCTTAAAAGATGAGGGGGGAAATATGCGCTCACCGAGAGGGCATCTTCAGCACGAGACCACCGCGAGGCACCTTACTGAGATGTAGAGAGCTTCGCGGACGGAACGAAATCTTCCCTCTCCGCCGGCCCAGGTTGGAAAACGCGCTTTCCGATCGCTCAAGGTTGCGCGGATATTGTATAGCTCTAGCGTCTAGGAAAAAGCTTAAACAGGTGCGGGTGCGGCACGCATAGCGTGGGAAGCTAGCCGCCGGAATAGCTATCTCAAGTACTGCTGCTGGCGAGGGCGAAATACCTTCGTGTAATTATAATAACCCTAATAGGACTTCTTTCAAAGAAAAAAAAAGAGAAGAAAAATAAAAGGGAAACGGCTCAGAAGGCTATACTACGAGAGCTATGACTGATACTTTTCTATATATATGTACTCATCTCATCTATGTGATCGCATGCGCGCGCTGTTGGTTTTAAAGCGCAACCGTGGTAGGGAAAGGGAAGGCGATATAAGCATGCGTGTCCATGATAAGCACACGACAAACTGCCTTACAATATTTAGAATTGATATATATATACACACACAAAAGCCAATATAGGCTGCTCGACACTATCTCGCGCGTTTTTATAGCGAAGTACATCAGAACCGACTCGTCGTTCCACAACAACCATTTCCTGAGTGATCGCCACATATATGCCGAATAACTTCCTGTCATTCAATAAGAATGTCTCTCTTTCCTGCAGCCTACCGATTCGCGCTGTTTCGGTTTAGACAAAACAATTTTTCATTCGAGGCGCACTTGCCAAGTTTGCCTCCAATTAAAACTGCCTGCGATGCCTATAGTGCAGCTCTTATCTCACTCAACATACACAGTTCTATATACGTGCATCCGGTGCAATGCTTTCCGTTGTATCAGCAATTTCAATGTCATCGCCGGTCATGTAAGCAAAAGTAGCTGTTTACTATTTACAATATCCAGAATTGATCAAACGTGAAGTTGTCACCGGCATTCAGAGTGGTTGGAAGGCATAATTTCTTTAAAAAATGGCCGCCAGAGGAGCAGCGTGAACTCGAGCGGCTTTATAGACTAGGAAAACTGCCTTAAAATATTTAGACTTGAGGGCAAGCTTCGTTAACAAACTATAACACGGCAATCAGCACTCGTATACGACGAGAGAAATTAGTGAGACGTGGGAAATTCCCTTGAAATAAATCTGGTTTGCGAGACAAATGCTTGTATGTATTGAATCTCTTCAAAGATGAGGGGGGAAATATGCGCTCACCGAGAGGGCATCTTCAGCACGAGACCACCGCGAGGCACCCTACTGAGATGTAGAGAGCTTCGCGGACGGAACGAAATCTTCCCTCTCCGCCGGCCCAGGTTGGAAAACGCGCTTTCCGATCGCTCAAGGTTGCGCGGATATTGTATAGCTCTAGCGTCTAGGAAAAAGCTTAAACAGGTGCGAATGCGGCACGCATAGCGTGGGAAGCTAGCCGCCGGAATAGCTATCTCAAGTACTGCTGCTGGCGAGGGCGAAATACCTTCGTGTAATTATAATAATCCTAATAGGACTTCTTTGAAAGAAAAAAAAAGAGAAGAAAAAGAAAAGGGAAACGGCTCAGAAGGCTATACTACGAGAGCTATGACTGATACTTTTCTATATATATGTATTCATCTCATCTATGGGATCGCATGCGCGCGCTGTTGGTTTTAAAGCGCAACCGTGGTAGGGAAAGGGAAGGCGATATAAGCATGCGTGTCCATGATAAGCACACGACAAACTGCCTTACAATATTTAGAATTGATATATATATACACACACAAAAGCCAATATAGGCTGCTCGACACTATCTCGCGCGTTTTTATAGCGAAGTACATCAGAACCGACTCGTCGTTCCACAACAACCATTTCCTGAGTGATCGCCACATATATGCCGAATAACTTCCTGTCATTCAATAAGAATGTCTCCCTTTCCTGCAGCCTACCGATTCGCGCTGTTTTGGTTTAGACAAAACAATTTTTCATTCGAGGCGCACTTGCCAAGTTTGCCTCCAATTAAAACTGCCTGCGATGCCTATAGTGCAGCTCTTATCTCACTCAACATACACAGTTCTATATACGTGCATCCGGTGTAATGCTTTCCGTTGTATCAGCAATTTCAATGTCATCGCCGGTCATGTAAGCAAAAGTAGCTGTTTACTATTTACAATATCCAGAATTGATCAAACGTGAAGTTGTCACCGGCATTCAGAGTGGTTGGAAGGCATAATTTCTTTAAAAAATGGCCGCCAGAGGAGCAGCGTGAACTCGAGCGGCTTTATAGACTAGGAAAACTGCCTTAAAATATTTAGACTTGAGGGGAAGCTTCGTTAACAAACTATAACACGGCAATCAGCACTCGTATACGACGAGAGAAATTATTGAGACGTGGGAAATTCCCTTGAAATAAATCTGGTTTGCGAGACAAATGCTTGTATGTATTGAATCTCTTAAAAGATGCGGGGGGAAATATGCGCTCACCGAGAGGGCATCTTCAGCACGAGACCACCGCGAGGCACCTTACTGAGATGTAGAGAGCTTCGCGGCCGGAACGAAATCTCCCCTCTCCGCCGGCCCAGGGTGGAAAACGCGCTTTCCGATCGCTCAAGGTTGCGCGGATATTGAATAGCTCTAGCGTCTAGGAAAAAGCTTAAACAGGTGCGGGGGCGGCACGCATAGCATGGGAAGCTAGCCGCCGGAATAGCTATTTCAAGTACTGCTGCTGGCGAGGGCGAAATACCTTCGTGTAATTATAATAACCCTAATAGGACTTCTTTCAAAGAAAAAAAAAGAGAAGAAAAAGAAAAGGGAAACGGCTCAGAAGGCTATACTACGAGAGCTATGACTGATACTTTTCTATATATATGTATTCATCTCATCTATGGGGTCGCATGCGCGCGCTGTTGGTTTTAAAGCACAACCGTGGTAGGGAAACGGAAGGCGATATAAGCATGCGTGTCCATGATACGCACACGACAAACTGCCCTTCAATATTTAGAATTGGTATATACATACACACACAAAAGCCAATATATGCTGCTCGACACTATCTCGCGCGTTTTTATAGCGAAGTACATTAGAACCGACTCGTCGTTCCACAACAACCATTTCCTGAGTGATCGCCAGATATATGCCGAATAACTTCCTGTCATTCAATAAGAATGTCTCTCTTTCCTGCAGCCTACCGATTCGCGCTGTTTCGGTTTAGACAAAACAATTTTTCATTCGAGGCGCACTTGCCAAGTTTGCCTCCAATTAAAACTGCCTGCGATGCCTATAGTGCAGCTCTTATATCACTCAACATACACAGTTCTATATACGTGCATCCGGTGCAATGCTTTCCGTTGTATCAGCAATTTCAATGTCATCGCCGGTCATGTAAGCAAAAGTAGCTGTTTACTATTTACAATATCCAGAATTGATCAAACGTGAAGTTGTCACCGGCATTCTGAGTTGTTGGAAGGCATAATTTCTTTGAAAAATGGCCGCCAGAGGAGCAGCGTGAACTCGAGCGGCTTTATAGACTAGGAAAACTGCCTTAAAATATTTAGACTTGAGGGGAAGCTTCGTTAACAAACTATAACACGGCAATCAGCACTCGTATACGACGAGAGAAATTATTGAGACGTGGGAAATTCCCTTGAAATAAATCTGGTTTGCGAGACAAATGCTTGTATGTATTGAATCTCTTAAAAGATGAGGGGGGAAATATGCGCTCACCGAGAGGGCATCTTCAGCACGAGACCACCGCGAGGCACCTTACTGAGATGTAGAGAGCTTCGCGGCCGGAACGAAATCTCCCCTCTCCGCCGGCCCAGGGTGGAAAACGCGCTTTCCGATCGCTCAAAGTTGCGCGGATATTGTATAGCTCTAGCGTCTAGGAAAAAGCTTAAACAGGTGCGGGGGCGGCACGCATAGCGTGGGAAGCTAGCCGCCGGAATAGCTATCTCAAGTACTGCTGCTGGCGAGGGCGAAATGCCTTCGTGTAATTATAATAACCCTAATAGGACTTCCTTCAAAGAAAAAAAAAGAGAAGAAAAAGAAAAGGGAAACGGCTCAGAAGGCTATACTACGAGAGCTATGACTGATACTTTTCTATATATATGTATTCATCTCATCTATGGGATCGCATGCGCGCGCTGTTGGTTTTAAAGCGCAACCGTGGTAGGGAAACGGAAGTCGATATAAGCTTGCGTGTCCATGATACGCACACGACAAACTGCCTTACAATATTTAGAATTGATATATATATACACACACAAAAGCCAATATAGGCTGCTCGACACTATCTCGCGCGTTTTTATAGCGAAGTACATCAGAACCGACTCGTCGTTCCACAACAACCATTTCCTGAGTGATCGCCAGATATATGCCGAATAACTTCCTGTCATTCAATAAGAATGTCTCTCTTTCCTGCAGCCTACCGATTCGCGCTGTTTCGGTTTAGACAAAACAATTTTTCATTCGAGGCGCACTTGCCAAGTTTGCCTCCAATTAAAACTGCCTGCGATGCCTGTAGTGCAGCTCTTATCTCACTCAACATACACAGTTCTATATACGTGCATCCGGTGCAATGCTTTCCGTTGTATCAGCTATTTCAATGTCATCGCCGGTCATGTAAGCAAAAGTAGCTGTTTACTATTTACAATATCCAGAATTGATCAAACGTGAAGTTGTCACCAGCATTCTGAGTGGTTGGAAGGCATAATTTCTTTGAAAAATGGCCGCCAGAGGAGCAGCGTGAACTCGAGCGGCTTTATAGACTAGGAAAACAGCCTTAAAATATTTAGACTTGAGGGGAAGCTTCGTTAACAAACTATAACACGGCAATCAGCACTCGTATACGACGAGAGAAATAATTGAGACGTGGGAAATTCCCTTGAAATAAATCTGGTTTGCGAGACAAATGCTTGTATGTATTGAATCTCTTAAAAGATGAGGGGGGAAATATGCGCTCACCGAGAGGGCATCTTCAGCACGAGACCACCGCGAGGCACCTTACTGAGATGTAGAGAGCTTCGCGGGCGGAACGAAATCTCCCCTCTCCGCCGGCCCAGGGTGGAAAACGCGCTTTCCGATCGCTCAAGGTTGCGCGGATATTGTATAGCTCTAGCGTCTAGGAAAAAGCTTAAACAGGTGCGGGGGCGGCACGCATAGCGTGGGAAGCTAGCCGCCGGAATAGCTATCTCAAGTACTGCTGCTGGCGAGGGCGAAATACCTTCGTGTAATTATAATAACCCTAATAGGACTTCTTTCAAAGAAAAAAAAGAGAAGAAAAAGAAAAGGGAAACGGCTCAGAAGGCTATACTACGAGAGCTATGACTGATACTTTTCTATATATATGTATTCATCTCATCTATGGGGTCACATGCGCGCGCTGTTGGTTTTAAAGCGCAACCGTGGTAGGGAAACGGAAGGCGATATAAGCATGCGTGTACATGATACGCACACGACAAACTGCCTTACAATATTTAGAATTGATATATATATATACACACACAAAAGCCAATATAGGCTGCTCGACACTATCTCGCGCGTTTTTATAGCGAAGTACATCAGAACCGACTCGTCGTTCCACAACAACCATTTCCTGAGTGATCGCCAGATATATGCCGAATAACTTCCTGTCATTCAATAAGAATGTCTCTCTTTCCTGCAGCCTACCGATTCGCGCTGTTTCGGTTTAGACAAAACAATTTTTCATTCGAGGCGCACTTGCCAAGTTTGCCTCCAATTAAAACTGCCTGCGATGCCTATAGTGCAGCTCTTATCTCACTCAACATACACAGTTCTATATACGTGCATCCGGTGCAATGCTTTCCGTTGTATCAGCAATTTCAATGTCATCGCCGGTCATGTAAGCAAAAGTAGCTGTTTACTATTTACAATATCCAGAATTGATCAAACGTGAAGTTGTCACTGGCATTCTGAGTGGTTGAAAGGCATAACTTCTTTGAAAAATGGCCGCCAGAGGAGCAGCGTGAACTCGAGCGGCTTTATAGACTAGGAAAACAGCCTTAAAATATTTAGACTTGAGGGGAAGCTTCGTTAACAAACTATAACACGGCAATCAGCACTCGTATACGACGAGAGAAATTATTGAGACGTGGGAAATTCCCTTGAAATAAATCTGGTTTGCGAGACAAATGCTTGTATGTATTGAATCTCTTAAAAGATGAGGGGGGAAATATGCGCTCACCGAGAGGGCATCTTCAGCACGAGACCACCGCGAGGCACCTTACTGAGATGTAGAGAGCTTCGCGGCCGGAACGAAATCTCCCCTCTCCGCCGGCCCAGGGTGGAAAACGCGCTTTCCGATCGCTCAAGGTTGCGCGGATATTGTATAGCTCTAGCGTCTAGGAAAAAGCTTAAACAGGTGCGGGGGCGGCACGCATAGCGTGGGAAGCTAGCCGCCGGAATAGCTATCTCAAGTACTGCTGCTGGCGAGGGCGAAATACCTTCGTGTAATTATAATAACCCTAATAGGACTTCTTTCAAAGAAAAAAAAAAGAGAAGAAAAAGAAAAGGGAAACGGCTCAGAAGGCTATACTACGAGAGCTATGACTGATACTTTTCTATATATATGTATTCATCTCATCTATGGGGTCGCATGCGCGCGCTGTTGGTTTTAAAGCGCAACCGTGGTAGGGAAACGGAAGGCGATATAAGCATGCGTGTCCATGATACGCACACGACAAACTGCCTTACAATATTTAGAATTGATATATATATACACACACAAAAGCCAATATAGGCTGCTCGACACTATCTCGCGCGTTTTTATAGCGAAGTACATCAGAACCGACTCGTCGTTCCACAACAACCATTTCCTGAGTGATCGCCAGATATATGCCGAATAACTTCCTGTCATTCAATAAGAATGTCTCTCTTTCCTGCAGCCTACCGATTCGCGCTGTTTCGGTTTAGACAAAACAATTTTTCATTCGAGGCGCACTTGCCAAGTTTGCCTCCAATTAAAACTGCCTGCGATGCCTATAGTGCAGCTCTTATCTCACTCAACATACACAGTTCTATATTCGTGCATCCGGTGCAATGCTTTCCGTTGTATCAGCAATTTCAATGTCATCGCCGGTCATGTATGCAAAAGTAGCTGTTTACTATTTACAATATCCAGAATTGATCAAACGTGAAGTTGTCACCAGCATTCTGAGTGGTTGGAAGGCATAATTTCTTTGAAAAATGGCCGCCAGAGGAGCAGCGTGAACTCGAGCGGCTTTATAGACTAGGAAAACAGCCTTAAAATATTTAGACTTGAGGGAAGCTTCGTTAACAAACTATAACACGGCAATCAGCAGTCGTATACGACGAGAGAAATTATTGAGACGTGGGAAATTCCCTTGAAATAAATCTGGTTTGCGAGACAAATGCTTGTATGTATTGAATCTCTTAAAAGATGAGGGGGGAAATATGCGCTCACCGAGAGGGCATCTTCAGCACGAGACCACCGCGAGGCACCTTACTGAGATGTAGAGAGCTTCGCGGGCGGAACGAAATCTCCCCTCTCCGCCGGCCCAGGGTGGAAAACGCGCTTTCCGATCG
The DNA here is from genome assembly GCF_050947875.1 of Dermacentor variabilis. NCBI lineage: Eukaryota > Metazoa > Arthropoda > Arachnida > Ixodida > Ixodidae > Dermacentor > Dermacentor variabilis. Next base: position 231,252,015 of record NC_134569.1, on the reverse strand, counting down.
CTCAAGGTTGCGCGGATATTGTATAGCTCTAGCGTCTAGGAAAAAGCTTAAACAGCTGCGGGGGCGGCACGCATAGCGTGGGAAGCTAGCCGCCGGAATAGCTATCTCAAGTACTGCTGCTGGCGAGGGCGAAATACCTTCGTGTAATTATAATAACCCTAATAGGACTTCTTTCAAAGAAAAAAAAGAGAAGAAAAAGAAAAGGGAAACGGCTCAGAAGGCTATACTACGAGAGCTATGACTGATACTTTTCTATATATATGTATTCATCTCATCTATGGGGTCACATGCGCGCGCTGTTGGTTTTAAAGCGCAACTGTGGTAGGGAAACGGAAGGCGATATAAGCATGCGTGTCCATGATACGCACACGACAAACTGCCTTACAATATTTAGAATTGATATATATATATACACACACAAAAGCCAATATAGGCTGCTCGACACTATCTCGCGCGTTTTTATAGCGAAGTACATCAGAACCGACTCGTCGTTCCACAACAACCATTTCCTGAGTGATCGCCAGATATATGCCGAATAACTTCCTGTCATTCAATAAGAATGTCTCTCTTTCCTGCAGCCTACCGATTCGCGCTGTTTCGGTTTAGACAAAACAATTTTTCATTCGAGGCGCACTTGCCAAGTTTGCCTCCAATTAAAACTGCCTGCGATGCCTATAGTGCAGCTCTTATCTCACTCAACATACACAGTTCTATATACGTGCATCCGGTGCAATGCTTTCCGTTGTATCAGCAATTTCAATGTTATCGCCGGTCATGTAAGCAAAAGTAGCTGTTTACTATTTACAATATCCAGAATTGATCAAACGTGAAGTTGTCACCGGCATTCTGAGTGGTTGGAAGGCATAACTTCTTTGAAAAATGGCCGCCAGAGGAGCAGCGTGAACTCGAGCGGCTTTATAGACTAGGAAAACTGCCTTAAAATATTTAGACTTGAGGGGAAGCTTCGTTAACAAACTATAACACGGCAATCAGCGCTCGTATACGACGAGAGAAATTATTGAGACGTGGGAAATTCCCTTGAAATAAATCTGGTTTGCGAGACAAATGCTTGTATGTATTGAATCTCTTAAAAGATGAGGGGGGAAATATGCGCTCACCGAGAGGGCATCTTCAGCACGAGACCACCGCGAGGCACCTTACTGAGATGTAGAGAGCTTCGCGGACGGAACGAAATCTTCCCTCTCCGCCGGCCCAGGGTGGAAAACGCGCTTTCCGATCGCTCAAGGTTGCGCGGATATTGTATAGCTCTAGCGTCTAGGAAAAAGCTTAAACAGGTGTGGGTGCGGCACGCATAGCGTGGGAAGCTAGCCGCCGGAATAGCTATCTCACGTACTGCTGCTGGCGAGGGCGAAATACCTTCGTGTAATTATAATAACCCTAATAGGACTTCTTTCAAAGAAAAAAAAAGAGAAGAAAAAGAAAAGGGAAACGGCTCAGAAGGCTATACTACGAGAGCTATGACTGATACTTTTCTATATATATGTATTCATCTCATCTATGGGATCGCATGCGCGCGCTGTTGGTTTTAAAGCGCAACCGTGGTAGGGAAAGGGAAGGCGATATAAGCATGCGTGTCCATGATAAGCACACGACAAACTGCCTTACAATATTTAGAATTGATATATATATACACACACAAAAGCCAATATAGGCTGCTCGACACTATCTCGCGCGTTTTTATAGCGAAGTACATCAGAACCGACTCGTCGTTCCACAACAACCATTTCCTGAGTGATCGCCACATATATGCCGAATAACTTCCTGTCATTCAATAAGAATGTCTCTCTTTCCTGCAGCCTACCGATTCGCGCTGTTTCGGTTTAGACAAAACAATTTTTCATTCGAGGCGCACTTGCCAAGTTTGCCTCCAATTAAAACTGCCTGCGATGCCTATAGTGCAGCTCTTATCTCACTCAACATACACAGTTCTATATACGTGCATCCGGTGCAATGCTTTCCGTTGTATCAGCAATTTCAATGTCATCGCCGGTCATGTAAGCAAAAGTAGCTGTTTACTATTTACAATATCCAGAATTGATCAAACGTGAAGTTGTCACCGGCATTCAGAGTGGTTGGAAGGCATAATTTCTTTAAAAAATGGCCGCCAGAGGAGCAGCGTGAACTCGAGCGGCTTTATAGACTAGGAAAACTGCCTTAAAATATTTAGACTTGAGGGGAAGCTTCGTTAACAAACTATAACACGGCAATCAGCACTCGTATACGACGAGAGAAATTATTGAGACGTGGGAAATTCCCTTGAAATAAATCTGGTTTGCGAGACAAATGCTTGTATGTATTGAATCTCTTAAAAGATGAGGGGGGAAATATGCGCTCACCGAGAGGGCATCTTCAGCACGAGACCACCGCGAGGCACCTTACTGAGATGTAGAGAGCTTCGCGGACGGAACGAAATCTTCCCTCTCCGCCGGCCCAGGGTGGAAAACGCGCTTTCCGATCGCTCAAGGTTGCGCGGATATTGTATAGCTCTAGCGTCTAGGAAAAAGCTTAAACAGGTGCGGGGGCGGCACGCATAGCGTGGGAAGCTAGCCGCCGGAATAGGTATCTCAAGTACTGCTGCTGGCGAGGGCGAAATACCTTCGTGTAATTATAATAACCCTAATAGGACTTCTTTCAAAGAAAAAAAAAAGAGAAGAAAAAGAAAAGGGAAACGGCTCAGAAGGCTATACTACGAGAGCTATGACTGATACTTTTCAATATATATGTATTCATCTCATCTATGGGATCGCATGCGCGCGCTGTTGGTTTTAAAGCGCAACCGTGGTAGGGAAAGGGAAGGCGATATAAGCATGCGTGTCCATAATAAGCACACGACAAACTGCCTTACAATATTTAGAATTGATATATATATACACACACAAAAGCCAATATAGGCTGCTCGACACTATTTCGCGCGTTTTTATAGCGAAGTACATCAGAACCTACTCGTCGTTCCACAACAACCATTTCCTGAGTGATCGCCAGATATATGCCGAATAACTTCCTGTCATACAATAAGAATGTCTCTCTTTCCTGCAGCCTACCGATTCGCGCTGTTTCGGTTTAGACAAAACAATTTTTCATTCGAGGCGCACTTGCCAAGTTTGCCTCCAATTAAAACTGCCTGCGATGCCTATAGTGCAGCTCTTATCTCACTCAACATACACAGTTCTATATACGTGCATCCGGTGCAATGCTTTCCGTTGTATCAGCAATTTCAATGTCATCGCCGGTCATGTAAGCAAAAGTAGCTGTTTACTATTTACAATATCCAGAATTGATCAAACGTGAAGTTGTCACCAGCATTCTGAGTGGTTGGAAGGCATAATTTCTTTGAAAAATGGCCGCCAGAGGAGCAGCGTGAACTCGAGCGGCTTTATAGACTAGGAAAACTGCCTTAAAATATTTAGACTTGAGGGGAAGCTTCGTTAACAAACTATAACACGGCAATCAGCACTCGTATACGACGAGAGAAATTATTGAGACGTGGGAAATTCCCTTGAAATAAATCTGGTTTGCGAGACAAATGCTTGTATGTATTGAATCTCTTAAAAGATGCGGGGGGAAATATGCGCTCACCGAGAGGGCATCTTCAGCACGAGACCACCGCGAGGCACCTTACTGAGATGTAGAGAGCTTCGCGGCCGGAACGAAATCTCCCCTCTCCGCCGGCCCAGGGTGAAAAACGCGCTTTCCGATCGCTCAAGGTTGCGCGGATATTGAATAGCTCTAGCGTCTAGGAAAAAGCTTAAACAGGTGCGGGGGCGGCACGCATAGCGTGGGAAGCTAGCCGCCGGAATAGCTATCTCAAGTACTGCTGCTGGCGAGGGCGAAATACCTTCGTGTAATTATAATAACCCTAATAGGACTTCTTTCAAAGAAAAAAAAGAGAAGAAAAAGAAAAGGGAAACGGCTCAGAAGGCTATACTACGAGAGCTATGACTGATACTTTTCTATATATATGTATTCATCTCATCTATGGGATCGCATGCGCGCGCTGTTGGTTTTAAAGCGCAACCGTGGTAGGGAAAGGGAAGGCGATATAAGCATGCGTGTCCATGATAAGCACACGACAAACTGCCTTACAATATTTAGAATTGATATATATATACACACACAAAAGCCAATATAGGCTGCTCGACACTATCTCGCGCGTTTTTATAGCGAAGTACATCAGAACCGACTCGTCGTTCCACAACAACCATTTCCTGAGTGATCGCCACATATATGCCGAATAACTTCCTGTCATTCAATAAGAATGTCTCTCTTTCCTGCAGCCTACCGATTCGCGCTGTTTCGGTTTAGACAAAACAATTTTTCATTCGAGGCGCACTTGCCAAGTTTGCCTCCAATTAAAACTGCCTGCGATGCCTATAGTGCAGCTCTTATCTCACTCAACATACACAGTTCTATATACGTGCATCCGGTGCAATGCTTTCCGTTGTATCAGCAATTTCAATGTCATCGCCGGTCATGTAAGCAAAAGTAGCTGTTTACTATTTACAATATCCAGAATTGATCAAACGTGAAGTTGTCACCGGCATTCTGAGTGGTTGGAAGGCATAATTTCTTTGAAAAATGGCCGCCAGAGGAGCAACGTGAACTCGAGCGGCTTTATAGACTAGGAAAACTGCCTTAAAATATTTAGACTTGAGGGGAAGCTTCGTTAACAAACTATAACACGGCAATCAGCACTCGTATACGACGAGAGAAATTATTGAGACGTGGGAAATTCCCTTGAAATAAATCTGGTTTGCCAGACAAATGCTTGTATGTATTGAATCTCTTAAAAGATGAGGGGGGAAATATGCGCTCCCCGAGAGGGCATCTTCAGCACGAGACCACCGCGAGGCACCTTACTGAGATGTAGAGAGCTTCGCGGCCGCAAAGAAATCTCCCCTCTCCGCCGGGCCAGGGTGGAAAACGCGCTTTCCGATCGCTCAAGGTTGCGCGGATATTGTATAGCTCTAGCGTCTAGGAAAAAGCTTAAACAGGTGCGGGGGCGGCACGCATAGCGTGGGAAGCTAGCCGCCGGAATAGCTATCTCAAGCACTGCTGCTGACGAGGGCGAAATACCTTCGTGTAATTATAATAAACCTAATAGGACTTCCTTCAAAGAAAAAAAAGAGAAGAAAAAGAAAAGGGAAACGGCTCAGAAGGCTATACTACGAGAGCTATGACTGATACTTTTCTATATATATGTATTCATCTCATCTATGGGATCGCATGCGCGCGCTGTTGGTTTTAAAGCGCAACCGTGGTAGGGAAACTGAAGGCGATATAAGCATGCGTGTCCATGATACGCACACGACAAACTGCCTTACAATATTTAGAATTGATATATATATATACACACACAAAAGCCAATATAGGCTGCTCGACACTATCTCGCGCGTTTTTATAGCGAAGTACATCAGAACCGACTCGTCGTTCCACAACAACCATTTCCTGAGTGATCGCCAGATATATGCCGAATAACTTCCTGTCATTCAATAAGAATGTCTCTTTCCTGCAGCCTACCGATTCGCGCTGTTTCGGTTTAGACAAAACAATTTTTCATTCGAGGCGCACTTGCCAAGTTTGCCTCCAATTAAAACTGCCTGCGATGCCTATAGTGCAGCTCTTATCTCACTCAACATACACAGTTCTATATACGTGCATCCGGTGCAATGCTTTCCGTTGTATCAGCAATTTCAATGTCATCGCCGGTCATGTAAGCAAAAGTAGCTGTTTACTATTTACAATATCCAGAATTGATCAAACGTGAAGTTGTCACCGGCATTCTGAGTGGTTGAAAGGCATAACTTCTTTGAAAAATGGCCGCCAGAGGAGCAGCGTGAACTCGAGCGGCTTTATAGACTAGGAAAACAGCCTTAAAATATTTAGACTTGAGGGGAAGCTTCGTTAACAAACTATAACACGGCAATCAGCACTCGTATACGACGAGAGAAATAATTGAGACGTGGGAAATTCCCTTGAAATAAATCTGGTTTGCGAGACAAATGCTTGTATGTATTGAATCTCTTAAAAGATGAGGGGGGAAATATGCGCTCACCGAGAGGGCATCTTCAGCACGAGACCACCGCGAGGCACCTTACTGAGATGTAGAGAGCTTCGCGGGCGGAACGAAATCTCCCCTCTCCGCCGGCCCAGGGTGGAAAACGCGCTTTCCGATCGCTCAAGGTTGCGCGGATATTGTATAGCTCTAGCGTCTAGGAAAAAGCTTAAACAGGTGCGGGGGCGGCACGCATAGCGTGGGAAGCTAGCCGCCGGAATAGCTATCTCAAGTACTGCTGCTGGCGAGGGCGAAATACCTTCGTGTAATTATAATAACCCTAATAGGACTTCTTTCAAAGAAAAAAAAGAGAAGAAAAAGAAAAGGGAAACGGCTCAGAAGGCTATACTACGAGAGCTATGACTCATACTTTTCTATATATATGTATTCATCTCATCTATGGGGTCACATGCGCGCGCTGTTGGTTTTAAAGCGCAACCGTGGTAGGGAAACGGAAGGCGATATAAGCATGCGTGTCCATGATACGCACACGACAAACTGCCTTAGAATATTTAGAATTGATATATATATATACACACACAAAAGCCAATATAGGCTGCTCGACACTATCTCGCGCGTTTTTATAGCGAAGTACATCAGAACCGACTCGTCGTTCCACAACAACCATTTCCTGAGTGATCGCCAGATATATGCCGAATAACTTCCTGTCATTCAATAAGAATGTCTCTTTCCTGCAGCCTACCGATTCGCGCTGTTTCGGTTTAGACAAAACAATTTTTCATTCGAGGCGCACTTGCCAAGTTTGCCTCCAATTAAAACTGCCTGCGATGCCTATAGTGCAGCTCTTATCTCACTCAACATACACAGTTCTATATACGTGCATCCGGTGCAATGCTTTCCGTTGTATCAGCAATTTCAATGTCATCGCCGGTCATGTAAGCAAAAGTAGCTGTTTACTATTTACAATATCCAGAATTGATCAAACGTGAAGTTGTCACCGGCATTCTGAGTGGTTGAAAGGCATAACTTCTTTGAAAAATGGCCGCCAGAGGAGCAGCGTGAACTCGAGCGGCTTTATAGACTAGGAAAACAGCCTTAAAATATTTAGACTTGAGGGGAAGCTTCGTTAACAAACTATAACACGGCAATCAGCGCTCGTATACGACGAGAGAAATTATTGAGACGTGGGAAATTCCCTTGAAATAAATCTGGTTTGCGAGACAAATGCTTGTATGTATTGAATCTCTTAAAAGATGAGGGGGGAAATATGCGCTCACCGAGAGGGCATCTTCAGCACGAGACCACCGCGAGGCACCTTACTGAGATGTAGAGAGCTTCGCGGCCGGAACGAAATCTCCCCTCTCCGCCGGCCCAGGGTGGAAAACGCGCTTTCCGATCGCTCAAGGTTGCGCGGATATTGTATAGCTCTAGCGTCTAGGAAAAAGCTTAAACAGGTGCGGGGGCGGCACGCATAGCGTGGGAAGCTAGCCGCCGGAATAGCTATCTCAAGTACTGCTGCTGGCGAGGGCGAAATACCTTCGTGTAATTATAATAACCCTAATAGGACTTCTTTCAAAGAAAAAAAAAGAGAAGAAAAAGAAAAGGGAAACGGCTCAGAAGGCTATACTACGAGAGCTATGACTGATACTTTTCTATATATATGTATTCATCTCATCTATGGGGTCGCATGCGCGCGCTGTTGGTTTTAAAGCGCAACCGTGGTAGGGAAACGGAAGGCGATATAAGCATGCGTGTCCATGATACGCACACGACAAACTGCCTTACAATATTTAGAATTGATATATATATACACACACAAAAGCCAATATAGGCTGCTCGACACTATCTCGCGCGTTTTTATAGCGAAGTACATCAGAACCGACTCGTCGTTCCACAACAACCATTTCCTGAGTGATCGCCAGATATATGCCGAATAACTTCCTGTCATTCAATAAGAATGTCTCTCTTTCCTGCAGCCTACCGATTCGCGCTGTTTCGGTTTAGACAAAACAATTTTTCATTCGAGGCGCACTTGCCAAGTTTGCCTCCAATTAAAACTGCCTGCGATGCCTATAGTGCAGCTCTTATCTCACTCAACATACACAGTTCTATATTCGTGCATCCGGTGCAATGCTTTCCGTTGTATCAGCAATTTCAACGTCATCGCCGGTCATGTAAGCAAAAGTAGCTGTTTACTATTTACAATATCCAGAATTGATCAAACGTGAAGTTGTCACCGGCATTCAGAGTGGTTGGAAGGCATAATTTCTTTAAAAAATGGCCGCCAGAGGAGCAGCGTGAACTCGAGCGGCTTTATAGACTAGGAAAACTGCCTTAAAATATTTAGACTTGAGGGGAAGCTTCGTTAACAAACTATAACACGGCAATCAGCGCTCGTATACGACGAGAGAAATTATTGAGACGTGGGAAATTCCCTTGAAATAAATCTGGTTTGCGAGACAAATGCTTGTATGTATTGAATCTCTTAAAAGATGAGGGGGGAAATATGCGCTCACCGAGAGGGCATCTTCAGCACGAGACCACCGCGAGGCACCTTACTGAGATGTAGAGAGCTTCGCGGACGGAACGAAATCTCCCCTCTCCGCCGGCCCAGGGTGGAAAACGCGCTTTCCGATCGCTCAAGGTTGCGCGGATATTGAATAGCTCTAGCGTCTAGGAAAAAGCTTAAACAGGTGCGGGGGCGGCACGCATAGCGTGGGAAGCTAGCCGCCGGAATAGCTATCTCAAGTACTGCTGCTGGCGAGGGCGAAATACCTTCGTGTAATTATAATAACCCTAATAGGACTTCTCTCAAAGAAAAAAAAAAGAGAAGAAAAAGAAAAGGGAAACGGCTCAGAAGGCTATACTACGAGAGCTATGACTGATACTTTTCTATATATATGTATTCATCTCATCTATGGGATCGCATGCGCGCGCTGTTGGTTTTAAAGCGCAACCGTGGTAGGGAAAGGGAAGGCGATATAAGCATGCGTGTCCATGATAAGCACACGACAAACTGCCTTACAATATTTAGAATTGATATATATATACACACACAAAAGCCAATATAGGCTGCTCGACACTATCTCGAGCGTTTTTATAGCGAAGTACATCAGAACCGACTCGTCGTTCCACAACAACCATTTCCTGAGTGATCGCCACATATATGCCGAATAACTTCCTGTCATTCAATAAGAATGTCTCTCTTTCCTGCAGCCTACCGATTCGCGCTGTTTCGGTTTAGACAAAACAATTTTTCATTCGAGGCGTACTTGCCAAGTTTGCCTCCAATTAAAACTGCCTGCGATGCCTATAGTGCAGCTCTTATCTCACTCAACATACACAGTTCTATGTACGTGCATCCGGTGCAATGCTTTCCGTTGTATCAGCAATTTCAATGTCATCGCCGGTCATGTAAGCAAAAGTAGCTGTTTACTATTTACAATATCCAGAATTGATCAAACGTGAAGTTGTCACCAGCATTCTGAGTGGTTGGAAGGCATAATTTCTTTGAAAAGTGGCCGCCAGAGGAGCAGCGTGAACTCGAGCGGCTTTATAGACTAGGAAAACTGCCTTAAAATATTTAGACTTGAGGGGAAGCTTCGTTAACAAACTATAACACGGCAATCAGCACTCGTATACGACGAGAGAAATTATTGAGACGTGGGAAATTCCCTTGAAATAAATCTGGTTTGCGAGACAAATGCTTGTATGTATTGAATCTCTTAAAAGATGCGGGGGGAAATATGCGCTCACCGAGAGGGCATCTTCAGCACGAGACCACCGCGAGGCACCTTACTGAGATGTAGAGAGCTTCGCGGCCGGAACGAAATCTCCCCTCTCCGCCGGCCCAGGGTGAAAAACGCGCTTTCCGATCGCTCAAGGTTGCGCGGATATTGAATAGCTCTAGCGTCTAGGAAAAAGCTTAAACAGGTGCGGGGGCGGCACGCATAGCGTGGGAAGCTAGCCGCCGGAATAGCTATCTCAAGTACTGCTGCTGGCGAGGGCGAAATACCTTCGTGTAATTATAATAACCCTAATAGGACTTCTTTCAAAGAAAAAAAAAGAGAAGAAAAAGAAAAGGGAAACGGCTCAGAAGGCTATACTACGAGAGCTATGACTGATACTTTTCTATATATATGTATTCATCTCATCTATGGGATCGCATGCGCGCGCTGTTGGTTTTAAAGCGCAACCGTGGTAGGGAAAGGGAAGGCGATATAAGCATGCGTGTCCATGATAAGCACACGACAAACTGCCTTACAATATTTAGAATTGATATATATATACACACACAAAAGCCAATATAGGCTGCTCGACACTATCTCGAGCGTTTTTATAGCGAAGTACATCAGAACCGACTCGTCGTTCCACAACAACCATTTCCTGAGTGATCGCCACATATATGCCGAATAACTTCCTGTCATTCAATAAGAATGTCTCTCTTTCCTGCAGCCTACCGATTCGCGCTGTTTCGGTTTAGACAAAACAATTTTTCATTCGAGGCGCACTTGCCAAGTTTGCCTCCAATTAAAACTGCCTGCGATGCCTATAGTGCAGCTCTTATCTCACTCAACATACACAGTTCTATATACGTGCATCCGGTGCAATGCTTTCCGTTGTATCAGCAATTTCAATGTCATCGCCGGTCATGTAAGCAAAAGTAGCTGTTTACTATTTACAATATCCAGAATTGATCAAACGTGAAGTTGTCACCGGCATTCAGAGTGGTTGGAAGGCATCATTTCTTTAAAAAATGGCCGCCAGAGGAGCAGCGTGAACTCGAGCGGCTTTATAGACTAGGAAAACTGCCTTAAAATATTTAGACTTGAGGGGAAGCTTCGTTAACAAACTATAACACGGCAATCAGCACTCGTATACGACGAGAGAAATTATTGAGACGTGGGAAATTCCCTTGAAATAAATCTGGTTTGCGAGACAAATGCTTGTATGTATTGAATCTCTTAAAAGATGCGGGGGGAAATATGCGCTCACCGAGAGGGCATCTTCAGCACGAGACCACCGCGAGGCACCTTACTGAGATGTAGAGAGCTTCGCGGCCGGAACGAAATCTCCCCTCTCCGCCGGCCCAGGGTGAAAAACGCGCTTTCCGATCGCTCAAGGTTGCGCGGATATTGAATAGCTCTAGCGTCTAGGAAAAAGCTTAAACAGGTGCGGGGGCGGCACGCATAGCGTGGGAAGCTAGCCGCCATAGCTATCTCAAGTACTGCTGCTGGCGAGGGCGAAATACCTTCGTGTAATTATAATAACCCTAATAGGACTTCTTTCAAAGAAAAAAAAAGAGAAGAAAAAGAAAAGGGAAACGGCTCAGAAGGCTATACTACGAGAGCTATGACTGATACTTTTCTATATATATGTATTCATCTCATCTATGGGATCGCATGCGCGCGCTGTTGGTTTTAAAGCGCAACCGTGGTAGGGAAAGGGAAGGCGATATAAGCATGCGTGTCCATGATAAGCACACGACAAACTGCCTTACAATATTTAGAATTGATATATATATATACACACAAAAGCCAATATAGGCTGCTCGACACTATCTCGCGCGTTTTTATAGCGAAGTACATCAGAACCGACTCGTCGTTCCACAACAACCATTTCCTGAGTGATCGCCACATATATGCCGAATAACTTCCTGTCATTCAATAAGAATGACTCTCTTTCCTGCAGCCTACCGATTCGCGCTGTTTCGGTTTAGACAAAACAATTTTTCATTCGAGGCGCACTTGCCAAGTTTGCCTCCAATTAAAACTGCCTGCGATGCCTATAGTGCAGCTCTTATCTCACTCAACATACACAGTTCTATATACGTGCATCCGGTGCAATGCTTTCCGTTGTATCAGCAATTTCAATGTCATCGCCGGTCATGTAAGCAAAAGTAGCTGTTTACTATTTACAATATCCAGAATTGATCAAACGTGAAGTTGTCACCGGCATTCAGAGTGGTTGGAAGGCATAATTTCTTTAAAAAATGGCCGCCAGAGGAGCAGCGTGCACTCGAGCGGCTTTATAGACTAGGAAAACTGCCTTAAAATATTTAGACTTGAGGGCAAGCTTCGTTAACAAACTATAACACGGCAATCAGCACTCGTATACGACGAGAGAAATTAGTGAGACGTGGGAAATTCCCTTGAAATAAATCTGGTTTGCGAGACAAATGCTTGTATGTATTGAATCTCTTAAAAGATGAGGGGGGAAATATGCGCTCACCGAGAGGGCATCTTCAGCACGAGACCACCGCGAGGCACCCTACTGAGATGTAGAGAGCTTCGCGGACGGAACGAAATCTTCCCTCTCCGCCGGCCCAGGTTGGAAAACGCGCTTTCCGATCGCTCAAGGTTGCGCGGATATTGTATAGCTCTAGCGTCTAGGAAAAAGCTTAAACAGGTGCGGGTGCGGCACGCATAGCGTGGGAAGCTAGCCGCCGGAATAGCTATCTCAAGTACTGCTGCTGGCGAGGGCGAAATACCTTCGTGTAATTATAATAACCCTAATAGGACTTCTTTCAAAGAAAAAAAAAGAGAAGAAAAAGAAAAGGGAAACGGCTCAGAAGGCTATACTACGAGAGCTATGACTGATACTTTTCTATATATATGTATTCATCTCATCTATGGGATCGCATGCGCGCGCTGTTGGTTTTAAAGCGCAACCGTGGTAGGGAAAGGGAAGGCGATATAAGCATGCGTGTCCATGATAAGCACACGACAAACTGCCTTACAATATTTAGAATTGATATATATATACACACACAAAAGCCAATATAGGCTGCTCGACACTATCTCGCGCGTTTTTATAGCGAAGTACATCAGAACCGACTCGTCGTTCCACAACAACCATTTCCTGAGTGATCGCCACATATATGCCGAATAACTTCCTGTCATTCAATAAGAATGTCTCTCTTTCCTGCAGCCTACCGATTCGCGCTGTTTCGGTTTAGACAAAACAATTTTTCATTCGAGGCGCACTTGCCAAGTTTGCCTCCAATTAAAACTGCCTGCGATGCCTATAGTGCAGCTCTTATCTCACTCAACATACACAGTTCTATATACGTGCATCCGGTGCAATGCTTTCCGTTGTATCAGCAATTTCAATGTCATCGCCGGTCATGTAAGCAAAAGTAGCTGTTTACTATTTACAATATCCAGAATTGATCAAACGTGAAGTTGTCACCGGCATTCTGAGTGGTTGAAAGGCATAACTTCTTTGAAAAATGGCCGCCAGAGGAGCAGCGTGAACTCGAGCGGCTTTATAGACTAGGAAAACAGCCTTAAAATATTTAGACTTGAGGGGAAGCTTCGTTAACAAACTATAACACGGCAATCAGCACTCGTATACGACGAGAGAAATTATTGAGACGTGGGAAATTCCCTTGAAATAAATCTGGTTTGCGAGACAAATGCTTGTATGTATTGAATCTCTTAAAAGATGAGGGGGGAAATATGCGCTCACCGAGAGGGCATCTTCAGCACGAGACCACCGCGAGGCACCTTACTGAGATGTAGAGAGCTTCGCGGGCGGAACGAAATCTCCCCTCTCCGCCGGCCCAGGGTGGAAAACGCGCTTTCCGATCGCTCAAGGTTGCGCGGATATTGTATAGCTCTAGCGTCTAGGAAAAAGCTTAAACAGGTGCGGGGGCGGCACGCATAGCGTGGGAAGCTAGCCGCCGGAATAGCTATCTCAAGTACTGCTGCTGTCGAGGGCGAAATACCTTCGTGTAATTATAATAACCCTAATAGGACTTCTTTCAAAGAAAAAAAAGAGAAGAAAAAGAAAAGGGAAACGGCTCAGAAGGCTATACTACGAGAGCTATGACTGATACTTTTCTATATATATGTATTCATCTCATCTATGGGGTCGCATGCGCGCGCTGTTGGTTTTAAAGCGCAACCGTGGTAGGGAAACGGAAGGCGATATAAGCATGCGTGTCCATGATACGCACACGACAAACTGCCTTACAATATTTAGAATTGATATATATATACACACACAAAAGCCAATATAGGCTGCTCGACACTATCTCGCGCGTTTTTATAGCGAAGTACATCCGAACCGACTCGTCGTTCCACAACAACCATTTCCTGAGTGATCGCCACATATATGCCGAATAACTTCCTGTCATTCAATAAGAATGTCTCTCTTTCCTGCAGCCTACCGATTCGCGCTGTTTCGGTTTAGACAAAACAATTTTTCATTCGAGGCGTACTTGCCAAGTTTGCCTCCAATTAAAACTGCCTGCGATGCCTATAGTGCAGCTCTTATCTCACTCAACATACACAGTTCTATGTACGTGCATCCGGTGCAATGCTTTCCGTTGTATCAGCAATTTCAATGTCATCGCCGGTCATGTAAGCAAAAGTAGCTGTTTACTATTTACAATATCCAGAATTGATCAAACGTGAAGTTGTCACCAGCATTCTGAGTGGTTGGAAGGCATAATTTCTTTGAAAAGTGGCCGCCAGAGGAGCAGCGTGAACTCGAGCGGCTTTATAGACTAGGAAAACTGCCTTAAAATATTTAGACTTGAGGGGAAGCTTCGTTAACAAACTATAACACGGCAATCAGCACTCGTATACGACGAGAGAAATTATTGAGACGTGGGAAATTCCCTTGAAATAAATCTGGTTTGCGAGACAAATGCTTGTATGTATTGAATCTCTTAAAAGATGCGGGGGGAAATATGCGCTCACCGAGAGGGCATCTTCAGCACGAGACCACCGCGAGGCACCTTACTGAGATGTAGAGAGCTTCGCGGCCGGAACGAAATCTCCCCTCTCCGCCGGCCCAGGGTGAAAAACGCGCTTTCCGATCGCTCAAGGTTGCGCGGATATTGAATAGCTCTAGCGTCTAGGAAAAAGCTTAAACAGGTGCGGGGGCGGCACGCATAGCGTGGGAAGCTAGCCGCCGGAATAGCTATCTCAAGTACTGCTGCTGGCGAGGGCGAAATACCTTCGTGTAATTATAATAACCCTAATAGGACTTCTTTCAAAGAAAAAAAAAGAGAAGAAAAAGAAAAGGGAAACGGCTCAGAAGGCTATACTACGAGAGCTATGACTGATACTTTTCTATATATATGTATTCATCTCATCTATGGGATCGCATGCGCGCGCTGTTGGTTTTAAAGCGCAACCGTGGTAGGGAAAGGGAAGGCGATATAAGCATGCGTGTCCATGATAAGCACACGACAAACTGCCTTACAATATTTAGAATTGATATATATATACACACACAAAAGCCAATATAGGCTGCTCGACACTATCTCGAGCGTTTTTATAGCGAAGTACATCAGAACCGACTCGTCGTTCCACAACAACCATTTCCTGAGTGATCGCCACATATATGCCGAATAACTTCCTGTCATTCAATAAGAATGTCTCTCTTTCCTGCAGCCTACCGATTCGCGCTGTTTCG
The DNA here is from genome assembly GCF_050947875.1 of Dermacentor variabilis. Classification (NCBI taxonomy): domain Eukaryota; kingdom Metazoa; phylum Arthropoda; class Arachnida; order Ixodida; family Ixodidae; genus Dermacentor; species Dermacentor variabilis. Next base: position 231,236,552 of record NC_134569.1, on the reverse strand, counting down.
GTTTAGACAAAACAATTTTTCATTCGAGGCGCACTTGCCAAGTTTGCCTCCAATTAAAACTGCCTGCGATGCCTATAGTGCAGCTCTTATCTCACTCAACATACACAGTTCTATATACGTGCATCCGGTGCAATGCTTTCCGTTGTATCAGCAATTTCAATGTCATCGCCGGTCATGTAAGCAAAAGTAGCTGTTTACTATTTACAATATCCAGAATTGATCAAACGTGAAGTTGTCACCGGCATTCAGAGTGGTTGGAAGGCATCATTTCTTTAAAAAATGGCCGCCAGAGGAGCAGCGTGAACTCGAGCGGCTTTATAGACTAGGAAAACTGCCTTAAAATATTTAGACTTGAGGGGAAGCTTCGTTAACAAACTATAACACGGCAATCAGCACTCGTATACGACGAGAGAAATTATTGAGACGTGGGAAATTCCCTTGAAATAAATCTGGTTTGCGAGACAAATGCTTGTATGTATTGAATCTCTTAAAAGATGAGGGGGGAAATATGCGCTCACCGAGAGGGCATCTTCAGCACGAGACCACCGCGAGGCACCTTACTGAGATGTAGAGAGCTTCGCGGACGGAACGAAATCTTCCCTCTCCGCCGGCCCAGGTTGGAAAACGCGCTTTCCGATCGCTCAAGGTTGCGCGGATATTGTATAGCTCTAGCGTCTAGGAAAAAGCTTAAACAGGTGCGGGTGCGGCACGCATAGCGTGGGAAGCTAGCCGCCGGAATAGCTATCTCAAGTACTGCTGCTGGCGAGGGCGAAATACCTTCGTGTAATTATAATAACCCTAATAGGACTTCTTTCAAAGAAAAAAAAAGAGAAGAAAAAGAAAAGGGAAACGGCTCAGAAGGCTATACTACGAGAGCTATGACTGATACTTTTCTATATATATGTATTCATCTCATCTATGGGATCGCATGCGCGCGCTGTTGGTTTTAAAGCGCAACCGTGGTAGGGAAAGGGAAGGCGATATAAGCATGCGTGTCCATGATAAGCACACGACAAACTGCCTTACAATATTTAGAATTGATATATATATACACACACAAAAGCCAATATAGGCTGCTCGACACTATCTCGCGCGTTTTTATAGCGAAGTACATCAGAACCGACTCGTCGTTCCACAACAACCATTTCCTGAGTGATCGCCACATATATGCCGAATAACTTCCTGTCATTCAATAAGAATGACTCTCTTTCCTGCAGCCTACCGATTCGCGCTGTTTCGGTTTAGACAAAACAATTTTTCATTCGAGGCGCACTTGCCAAGTTTGCCTCCAATTAAAACTGCCTGCGATGCCTATAGTGCAGCTCTTATCTCACTCAACATACACAGTTCTATATACGTGCATCCGGTGCAATGCTTTCCGTTGTATCAGCAATTTCAATGTCATCGCCGGTCATGTAAGCAAAAGTAGCTGTTTACTATTTACAATATCCAGAATTGATCAAACGTGAAGTTGTCACCGGCATTCAGAGTGGTTGGAAGGCATAATTTCTTTAAAAAATGGCCGCCAGAGGAGCAGCGTGCACTCGAGCGGCTTTATAGACTAGGAAAACTGCCTTAAAATATTTAGACTTGAGGGCAAGCTTCGTTAACAAACTATAACACGGCAATCAGCACTCGTATACGACGAGAGAAATTAGTGAGACGTGGGAAATTCCCTTGAAATAAATCTGGTTTGCGAGACAAATGCTTGTATGTATTGAATCTCTTAAAAGATGAGGGGGGGGGAAATATGCGCTCACCGAGAGGGCATCTTCAGCACGAGACCACCGCGAGGCACCCTACTGAGATGTAGAGAGCTTCGCGGACGGAACGAAATCTTCCCTCTCCGCCGGCCCAGGTTGGAAAACGCGCTTTCCGATCGCTCAAGGTTGCGCGGATATTGTATAGCTCTAGCGTCTAGGAAAAAGCTTAAACAGGTGCGGGTGCGGCACGCATAGCGTGGGAAGCTAGCCGCCGGAATAGCTATCTCAAGTACTGCTGCTGGCGAGGGCGAAATACCTTCGTGTAATTATAATAACCCTAATAGGACTTCTTTCAAAGAAAAAAAAAGAGAAGAAAAAGAAAAGGGAAACGGCTCAGAAGGCTATACTACGAGAGCTATGACTGATACTTTTCTATATATATGTATTCATCTCATCTATGGGATCGCATGCGCGCGCTGTTGGTTTTAAAGCGCAACCGTGGTAGGGAAAGGGAAGGCGATATAAGCATGCGTGTCCATGATAAGCACACGACAAACTGCCTTACAATATTTAGAATTGATATATATATACACACACAAAAGCCAATATAGGCTGCTCGACACTATCTCGCGCGTTTTTATAGCGAAGTACATCAGAACCGACTCGTCGTTCCACAACAACCATTTCCTGAGTGATCGCCACATATATGCCGAATAACTTCCTGTCATTCAATAAGAATGTCTCCCTTTCCTGCAGCCTACCGATTCGCGCTGTTTCGGTTTAGACAAAACAATTTTTCATGCGAGGCGCACTTGCCAAGTTTGCCTCCAATTAAAACTGCCTGCGATGCCTATAGTGCAGCTCTTATCTCACTCAACATACACAGTTCTATATACGTGCATCCGGTGTAATGCTTTCCGTTGTATCAGCAATTTCAATGTCATCGCCGGTCATGTAAGCAAAAGTAACTGTTTACTATTTACAATATCCAGAATTGATCAAACGTGAAGTTGTCACCGGCATTCAGAGTGGTTGGAAGGCATAATTTCTTTAAAAAATGGCCGCCAGAGGAGCAGCGTGAACTCGAGCGGCTTTATAGACTAGGAAAACTGCCTTAAAATATTTAGACTTGAGGGGAAGCTTCGTTAACAAACTATAACACGGCAATCAGCACTCGTATACGACGAGAGAAATTATTGAGACGTGGGAAATTCCCTTGAAATAAATCTGGTTTGCGAGACAAATGCTTGTATGTATTGAATCTCTTAAAAGATGCGGGGGGAAATATGCGCTCACCGAGAGGGCATCTTCAGCACGAGACCACCGCGAGGCACCTTACTGAGATGTAGAGAGCTTCGCGGCCGGAACGAAATCTCCCCTCTCCGCCGGCCCAGGGTGGAAAACGCGCTTTCCGATCGCTCAAGGTTGCGCGGATATTGAATAGCTCTAGCGTCTAGGAAAAAGCTTAAACAGGTGCGGGGTCGGCACGCATAGCGTGGGAAGCTAGCCGCCGGAATAGCTATTTCAAGTACTGCTGCTGGCGAGGGCGAAATACCTTCGTGTAATTATAATAACCCTAATAGGACTTCTTTCAAAGAAAAAAAAAGAGAAGAAAAAGAAAAGGGAAACGGCTCAGAAGGCTATACTACGAGAGCTATGACTGATACTTTTCTATATATATGTATTCATCTCATCTATGGGGTCGCATGCGCGCGCTGTTGGTTTTAAAGCACAACCGTGGTAGGGAAACGGAAGGCGATATAAGCATGCGTGTCCATGATACGCACACGACAAACTGCCCTTCAATATTTAGAATTGGTATATACATACACACACAAAAGCCAATATATGCTGCTCGACACTATCTCGCGCGTTTTTATAGCGAAGTACATTAGAACCGACTCGTCGTTCCACAACAACCATTTCCTGAGTGATCGCCAGATATATGCCGAATAACTTCCTGTCATTCAATAAGAATGTCTCTCTTTCCTGCAGCCTACCGATTCGCGCTGTTTCGGTTTAGACAAAACAATTTTTCATTCGAGGCGCACTTGCCAAGTTTGCCTCCAATTAAAACTGCCTGCGATGCCTATAGTGCAGCTCTTATCTCACTCAACATACACAGTTCTATATACGTGCATCCGGTGCAATGCTTTCCGTTGTATCAGCAATTTCAATGTCATCGCCGGTCATGTAAGCAAAAGTAGCTGTTTACTATTTACAATATCCAGAATTGATCAAACGTGAAGTTGTCACCGGCATTCGGAGTTGTTGGAAGGCATAATTTCTTTGAAAAATGGCCGCCAGAGGAGCAGCGTGAACTCGAGCGGCTTTATAGACTAGGAAAACTGCCTTAAAATATTTAGACTTGAGGGGAAGCTTCGTTAACAAACTATAACACGGCAATCAGCACTCGTATACGACGAGAGAAATTATTGAGACGTGGGAAATTCCCTTGAAATAAATCTGGTTTGCGAGACAAATGCTTGTATGTATTGAATCTCTTAAAAGATGAGGGGGGAAATATGCGCTCACCGAGAGGGCATCTTCAGCACGAGACCACCGCGAGGCACCTTACTGAGATGTAGAGAGCTTCGCGGCCGGAACGAAATCTCCCCTCTCCGCCGGCCCAGGGTGGAAAACGCGCTTTCCGATCGCTCAAAGTTGCGCGGATATTGTATAGCTCTAGCGTCTAGGAAAAAGCTTAAACAGGTGCGGGTGCGGCACGCATAGCGTGGGAAGCTAGCCGCCGGAATAGCTATCTCAAGTACTGCTGCTGGCGAGGGCGAAATACCTTCGTGTAATTATAATAATCCTAATAGGACTTCTTTCAAAGAAAAAAAAGAGAAGAAAAAGAAAAGGGAAACGGCTCAGAAGGCTATACTACGAGAGCTATGACTGATACTTTTCTATATATATGTATTCATCTCATCTATGGGATCGCATGCGCGCGCTGTTGGTTTTAAAGCGCAACCGTGGTAGGGAAAGGGAAGGCGATATAAGCATGCGTGTCCATGATAAGCACACGACAAACTGCCTTACAATATTTAGAATTGATATATATATACACACACAAAAGCCAATATAGGCTGCTCGACACTATCTCGCGCGTTTTTATAGCGAAGTACATCAGAACCGACTCGTCGTTCCACAACAACCATTTCCTGAGTGATCGCCACATATATGCCGAATAACTTCCTGTCATTCAATAAGAATGTCTCCCTTTCCTGCAGCCTACCGATTCGCGCTGTTTCGGTTTAGACAAAACAATTTTTCATGCGAGGCGCACTTGCCAAGTTTGCCTCCAATTAAAACTGCCTGCGATGCCTATAGTGCAGCTCTTATCTCACTCAACATACACAGTTCTATATACGTGCATCCGGTGTAATGCTTTCCGTTGTATCAGCAATTTCAATGTCATCGCCGGTCATGTAAGCAAAAGTAACTGTTTACTATTTACAATATCCAGAATTGATCAAACGTGAAGTTGTCACCGGCATTCAGAGTGGTTGGAAGGCATAATTTCTTTAAAAAATGGCCGCCAGAGGAGCAGCGTGAACTCGAGCGGCTTTATAGACTAGGAAAACTGCCTTAAAATATTTAGACTTGAGGGGAAGCTTCGTTAACAAACTATAACACGGCAATCAGCACTCGTATACGACGAGAGAAATTATTGAGACGTGGGAAATTCTCTTGAAATAAATCTGGTTTGCGAGACAAATGCTTGTATGTATTGAATCTCTTAAAAGATGCGGGGGGAAATATGCGCTCACCGAGAGGGCATCTTCAGCACGAGACCACCGCGAGGCACCTTACTGAGATGTAGAGAGCTTCGCGGCCGGAACGAAATCTCCCCTCTCCGCCGGCCCAGGGTGGAAAACGCGCTTTCCGATCGCTCAAGGTTGCGCGGATATTGAATAGCTCTAGCGTCTAGGAAAAAGCTTAAACAGGTGCGGGGGCGGCACGCATAGCGTGGGAAGCTAGCCGCCGGAATAGCTATTTCAAGTACTGCTGCTGGCGAGGGCGAAATACCTTCGTGTAATTATAATAACCCTAATAGGACTTCTTTCAAAGAAAAAAAAAGAGAAGAAAAAGTAAAGGGAAACGGCTCAGAAGGCTATACTACGAGAGCTATGACTGATACTTTTCTATATATATGTATTCATCTCATCTATGGGGTCGCATGCGCGCGCTGTTGGTTTTAAAGCACAACCGTGGTAGGGAAACGGAAGGCGATATAAGCATGCGTGTCCATGATACGCACACGACAAACTGCCCTTCAATATTTAGAATTGGTATATACATACACACACAAAAGCCAATATATGCTGCTCGACACTATCTCGCGCGTTTTTATAGCGAAGTACATTAGAACCGACTCGTCGTTCCACAACAACCATTTCCTGAGTGATCGCCAGATATATGCCGAATAACTTCCTGTCATTCAATAAGAATGTCTCTCTTTCCTGCAGCCTACCGATTCGCGCTGTTTCGGTTTAGACAAAACAATTTTTCATTCGAGGCGCACTTGCCAAGTTTGCCTCCAATTAAAACTGCCTGCGATGCCTATAGTGCAGCTCTTATCTCACTCAACATACACAGTTCTATATACGTGCATCCGGTGCAATGCTTTCCGTTGTATCAGCAATTTCAATGTCATCGCCGGTCATGTAAGCAAAAGTAGCTGTTTACTATTTACAATATCCAGAATTGATCAAACGTGAAGTTGTCACCGGCATTCTGAGTTGTTGGAAGGCATAATTTCTTTGAAAAATGGCCGCCAGAGGAGCAGCGTGAACTCGAGCGGCTTTATAGACTAGGAAAACTGCCTTAAAATATTTAGACTTGAGGGGAAGCTTCGTTAACAAACTATAACACGGCAATCAGCACTCGTATACGACGAGAGAAATTATTGAGACGTGGGAAATTCCCTTGAAATAAATCTGGTTTGCGAGACAAATGCTTGTATGTATTGAATCTCTTAAAAGATGAGGGGGGAAATATGCGCTCACCGAGAGGGCATCTTCAGCACGAGACCACCGCGAGGCACCTTACTGAGATGTAGAGAGCTTCGCGGCCGGAACGAAATCTCCCCTCTCCGCCGGCCCAGGGTGGAAAACGCGCTTTCCGATCGCTCAAAGTTGCGCGGATATTGTATAGCTCTAGCGTCTAGGAAAAAGCTTAAACAGGTGCGGGGGCGGCACGCATAGCGTGGGAAGCTAGCCGCCGGAATAGCTATCTCAAGTACTGCTGCTGGCGAGGGCGAAATGCCTTCGTGTAATTATAATAACCCTAATAGGACTTCCTTCAAAGAAAAAAAAAGAGAAGAAAAAGAAAAGGGAAACGGCTCAGAAGGCTATACTACGAGATCTATGACTGATACTTTTCTATATATATGTATTCATCTCATCTATGGGATCGCATGCGCGCGCTGTTGGTTTTAAAGCGCAACCGTGGTAGGGAAACGGAAGTCGATATAAGCTTGCGTGTCCATGATACGCACACGACAAACTGCCTTACAATATTTAGAATTGATATATATATACACACACAAAAGCCAATATAGGCTGCTCGACACTATCTCGCGCGTTTTTATAGCGAAGTACATCAGAACCGACTCGTCGTTCCACAACAACCATTTCCTGAGTGATCGCCAGATATATGCCGAATAACTTCCTGTCATTCAATAAGAATGTCTCTCTTTCCTGCAGCCTACCGATTCGCGCTGTTTCAGTTTAGACAAAACAATTTTTCATTCGAGGCGCACTTGCCAAGTTTGCCTCCAATTAAAACTGCCTGCGATGCCTATAGTGCAGCTCTTATCTCACTCAACATACACAGTTCTATATACGTGCATCCGGTGCAATGCTTTCCGTTGTATCAGCAATTTCAATGTCATCGCCGGTCATGTAAGCAAAAGTAGCTGTTTACTATTTACAATATCCAGAATTGATCAAACGTGAAGTTGTCACCGGCATTCTGAGTGGTTGGAAGGCATAATTTCTTTGAAAAATGGCCGCCAGAGGAGCAACGTGAACTCGAGCGGCTTTATAGACTAGGAAAACTGCCTTAAAATATTTAGACTTGAGGGGAAGCTTCGTTAACAAACTATAACACGGCAATCAGCACTCGTATACGACGAGAGAAATTATTGAGACGTGGGAAATTCCCTTGAAATCAATCTGGTTTGCCAGACAAATGCTTGTATGTATTGAATCTCTTAAAAGATGAGGGGGGAAATATGCGCTCACCGAGAGGGCATCTTCAGCACGAGACCACCGCGAGGCACCTTACTGAGATGTAGAGAGCTTCGCGGTCGCAAAGAAATCTCCCCTCTCCGCCGGGCCAGGGTGGAAAACGCGCTTTCCGATCGCTCAAGGTTGCGCGGATATTGTATAGCTCTAGCGTCTAGGAAAAAGCTTAAACAGGTGCGGGGGCGGCACGCATAGCGTGGGAAGCTAGCCGCCGGAATAGCTATCTCAAGCACTGCTGCTGACGAGGGCGAAATACCTTCGTGTAATTATAATAAACCTAATAGGACTTCCTTCAAAGAAAAAAAAAGAGAAGAAAAAGAAAAGGGAAACGGCTCAGAAGGCTATACTACGAGAGCTATGACTGATACTTTTCTATATATATGTATTCATCTCATCTATGGGATCGCATGCGCGCGCTGTTGGTTTTAAAGCACAACCGTGGTAGGGAAACGGAAGGCGATATAAGCATGCGTGTCCATGATACGCACACGACAAACTGCCCTTCAATATTTAGAATTGATATATATATACACACACAAAAGCCAATATATGCTGCTCGACACTATCTCGCGCGTTTTTATAGCGAAGTACATTAGAACCGACTCGTCGTTCCACAACAACCATTTCCTGAGTGATCGCCAGATATATGCCGAATAACTTCCTGTCATTCAATAAGAATGTCTCTCTTTCCTGCAGCCTGCCGATTCGCGCTGTTTCGGTTTAGACAAAACAATTTTTCATTCGAGGCGCACTTGCCAAGTTTGCCTCCAATTAAAACTGCCTGCGATGCCTATAGTGCAGCTCTTATCTCACTCAACATACACAGTTCTATATACGTGCATCCGGTGCAATGCTTTCCGTTGTATCAGCAATTTCAATGTCATCGCCGGTCATGTAAGCAAAAGTAGCTGTTTACTATTTACAATATCCAGAATTGATCAAACGTGAAGTTGTCACCGGCATTCTGAGTTGTTGGAAGGCATAATTTCTTTGAAAAATGGCCGCCAGAGGAGCAGCGTGAACTCGAGCGGCTTTATAGACTAGGAAAACTGCCTTAAAATATTTAGACTTGAGGGGAAGCTTCGTTAACAAACTATAACACGGCAATCAGCACTCGTATACGACGAGAGAAATTATTGAGACGTGGGAAATTCCCTTGAAATAAATCTGGTTTGCGAGACAAATGCTTGTATGTATTGAATCTCTTAAAAGATGAGGGGGGAAATATGCGCTCACCGAGAGGGCATCTTCAGCACGAGACCACCGCGAGGCACCTTACTGAGATGTAGAGAGCTTCGCGGCCGGAACGAAATCTCCCCTCTCCGCCGGCCCAGGGTGGAAAACGCGCTTTCCGATCGCTCAAAGTTGCGCGGATATTGTATAGCTCTAGCGTCTAGGAAAAAGCTTAAACAGGTGCGGGGGCGGCACGCATAGCGTGGGAAGCTAGCCGCCGGAATAGCTATCTCAAGTACTGCTGCTGGCGAGGGCGAAATGCCTTCGTGTAATTATAATAACCCTAATAGGACTTCCTTCAAAGAAAAAAAAAGAGAAGAAAAAGAAAAGGGAAACGGCTCAGAAGGCTATACTACGAGAGCTATGACTGATACTTTTCTATATATATGTATTCATCTCATCTATGGGATCGCATGCGCGCGCTGTTGGTTTTAAAGCGCAACCGTGGTAGGGAAACGGAAGTCGATATAAGCTTGCGTGTCCATGATACGCACACGACAAACTGCCTTACAATATTTAGAATTGATATATATATACACACACAAAAGCCAATATAGGCTGCTCGACACTATCTCGCGCGTTTTTATAGCGAAGTACATCAGAACCGACTCGTCGTTCCACAACAACCATTTCCTGAGTGATCGCCAGATATATGCCGAATAACTTCCTGTCATTCAATAAGAATGTCTCTCTTTCCTGCAGCTTACCGATTCGCGCTGTTTCAGTTTAGACAAAACAATTTTTCATTCGAGGCGCACTTGCCAAGTTTGCCTCCAATTAAAACTGCCTGCGATGCCTATAGTGCAGCTCTTATCTCACTCAACATACACAGTTCTATATACGTGCATCCGGTGCAATGCTTTCCGTTGTATCAGCAATTTCAATGTCATCGCCGGTCATGTAAGCAAAAGTAGCTGTTTACTATTTACAATATCCAGAATTGATCAAACGTGAAGTTGTCACCGGCATTCTGAGTGGTTGGAAGGCATAATTTCTTTGAAAAATGGCCGCCAGAGGAGCAACGTGAACTCGAGCGGCTTTATAGACTAGGAAAACTGCCTTAAAATATTTAGACTTGAGGGGAAGCTTCGTTAACAAACAATAACACGGCAATCAGCACTCGTATACGACGAGAGAAATTATTGAGACGTGGGAAATTCCCTTGAAATAAATCTGGTTTGCCAGACAAATGCTTGTATGTATTGAATCTCTTAAAAGATGAGGGGGGAAATATGCGCTCACCGAGAGGGCATCTTCAGCACGAGACCACCGCGAGGCACCTTACTGAGATGTAGAGAGCTTCGCGGCCGCAAAGAAATCTCCCCTCTCCGCCGGGCCAGGGTGGAAAACGCGCTTTCCGATCGCTCAAGGTTGCGCGGATATTGTATAGCTCTAGCGTCTAGGAAAAAGCTTAAACAGGTGCGGGGGCGGCACGCATAGCGTGGGAAGCTAGCCGCCGGAATAGCTATCTCAAGCACTGCTGCTGACGAGGGCGAAATACCTTCGTGTAATTATAATAAACCTAATAGGACTTCCTTCAAAGAAAAAAAAAGAGAAGAAAAAGACAAGGGAAACGGCTCAGAAGGCTATACTACGAGAGCTATGACTGATACTTTTCTATATATATGTATTCATCTCATCTATGGGATCGCATGCGCGCGCTGTTGGTTTTAAAGCGCAACCGTGGTAGGGAAACTGAAGGCGATATAAGCATGCGTGTCCATGATACGCACACGACAAACTGCCTTACAATATTTAGAATTGATATATATATACACACACAAAAGCCAATATAGGCTGCTCGACACTATCTCGCGCGTTTTTATAGCGAAGTACATCAGAACCGACTCGTCGTTCCACAACAACCATTTCTGAGTGATCGCCAGATATATGCCGAATAACTTCCTGTCATTCAATAAGAATGTCTCTCTTTCCTGCAGCCTACCGATTCGCGCTGTTTCGGTTTAGACAAAACAATTTTTCATTCGAGGCGCACTTGCCAAGTTTGCCTCCAATTAAAACTGCCTGCGATGCCTATAGTGCAGCTCTTATCTCACTCAACATACACAGTTCTATATACGTGCATCCGGTGCAATGCTTTCCGTTGTATCAGCAATTTCAATGTCATCGCCGGTCATGTAAGCAAAAGTAGCTGTTTACTATTTACAATATCCAGAATTGATCAAACATGAAGTTGTCACCGGCATTCTGAGTGGTTGGAAGGCATAATTTCTTTGAAAAATGGAAGCCAGAGGAGCAACGTGAACTCGAGCGGCTTTATAGACTAGGAAAACTGCCTTAAAATATTTAGACTTGAGGGGAAGCTTCGTTAACAAACTATAACACGGCAATCAGCACTCGTATACGACGAGAGAAATTATTGAGACGTGGGAAATTCCCTTGAAATAAATCTGGTTTGCGAGACAAATGCTTGTATGTATTGAATCTCTTAAAAGATGAGGGGGGAAATATGCGCTCACCGAGAGGGCATCTTCAGCACGAGACCACCGCGAGGCACCTTACTGAGATGTAGACAGCTTCGCGGCCGGAACGAAATCTCCCCTCTCCGCCGGGCCAGGGTGGAAAACGCGCTTTCCGATCGCTCAAGGTTGCGCGGATATTGTATAGCTCTAGCGTCTAGGAAAAAGCTTAAACAGGTGCGGGGGCGGCACGCATAGCGTGGGAAGCTAGCCGCCGGAATAGCTATCTCAAGTACTGCTGCTGGCGAGGGCGAAATACCTTCGTGTAATTATAATAACCCTAATATGACTTCTTTCAAAGAAAAAAAAAAGAGAAGAAAAAGAAAAGGGAAACGGCTCAGAAGGCTATACTGCAAACACTAAACGTTCACTTTTAAACTCACACGCCCAAATTGTTAACTCCCTTGTTATCATTATTATTTAGGCACCTAATTAAACCGCCCGATTCTTGGCCAATCCCCCACTGTGGGTATGTGCCACGGCCACTCAGGACAACAACAACAACAACAACAACTACGAGAGCTATGACTGGTACTTTTCTATATATATGTATTCATCTCATCTATGGGATCGCATGCGCGCGCTGTTGGTTTTAAAGCGCAACCGTGGTAGGGAAACGGAAGGCGATATAAGCATGCGTGTCCATGATACGCACACGACAAACTGCCTTACAATATTTAGAATTGATATATATATACACACACAAAAGCCAATATAGGCTGCTCGACACTATCTCGCGCGTTTTTATAGCGAAGTACATCAGAACCGACTCGTCGTTCCACAACAACCATTTCCTGAGTGATCGCCAGATATATGCCGAATAACTTCCTGTCATTCAATAAGAATGTCTCTCTCTCCTGCAGCCTACCGATTCGCGCTGTTTCGGTTTAGACAAAACAATTTTTCATTCGAGGCGCACTTGCCAAGTTTGCCTCCAATTAAAACTGCCTGCGATGCCTATAGTGCAGCTCTTATCTCACTCAACATACACAGTTCTATATACGTGCATCCGGTGCAATGCTTTCCGTTGTATCAGCAATTTCAATGTCATCGCCGGTCATGTAAGCAAAAGTAGCTGTTTACTATTTACAATATCCAGAATTGATCAAACGTGAAGTTGTCACCGGCATTCTGAGTGGTTGGAAGGCATAATTTCTTTGAAAAATGGCCGCCAGAGGAGCAGCGTGAACTCGAGCGGCTTTATAGACTAGGAAAACTGCCTTAAAATATTTAGACTTGAGGGGAAGCTTCGTTAACAAACTATAACACGGCAATCAGCACTCGTATACGACGAGAGAAATTATTGAGACGTGGGAAATTCCCTTGAAATAAATCTGGTTTGCGAGACAAATGCTTGTATGTATTGAATCTCTTAAAAGATGAGGGGGGAAATATGCGCTCACCGAGAGGGCATCTTCAGCACGAGACCACCGCGAGGCACCTTACTGAGATGTAGACAGCTTCGCGGCCGGAACGAAATCTCCCCTCTCCGCCGGGCCAGGGTGGAAAACGCGCTTTCCGATCGCTCAAGGTTGCGCGGATATTGTATAGCTCTAGCGTCTAGGAAAAAGCTTAAACAGGTGCGGGGGCGGCACGCATAGCGTGGGAAGCTAGCCGCCGGAATAGCTATCTCAAGTACTGCTGCTGGCGAGGGCGAAATACCTTCGTGTAATTATAATAACCCTAATAGGACTTCTTTCAAAGAAAAAAAAAAAGAGAAGAAAAAGAAAAGGGAAACGGCTCAGAAGGCTATACTACGAGAGCTATGACTGATACTTTTCTATATATATGTATTCATCTCATCTATGGGATCGCATGCGCGCGCTGTTGGTTTTAAAGCGCAACCGTGGTAGGGAAACGGAAGGCGATATAAGCATGCGTGTCCATGATACGCACACGACAAACTGCCTTACAATATTTAGAATTGATATATATATACACACACAAAAGCCAATATAGGCTGCTCGACACTATCTCGCGCGTTTTTATAGCGAAGTACATCAGAACCGACTCGTCGTTCCACAACAACCATTTCCTGAGTGATCGCCAGATATATGCCGAATAACTTCCTGTCATTCAATAAGAATGTCTCTCTTTCCTGCAGCCTACCGATTCGCACTGTTTCGGTTTAGACAAAACAATTTTTCATTCGAGGCGCACTTGCCAAGTTTGCCTCCAATTAAAACTGCCTGCGATGCCTATAGTGCAGCTCTTATCTCACTCAACATACACAGTTACGTGCACATACACATGCACAGTTACGTGCACATACACATATACGTGCATCCGGTGCAATGCTTTCCGTTCTATCAGCAATTTCAATGTCATCGCCGGTCATGTAAGCAAAAGTAGCTGTTTACTATTTACAATATCCAGAATTGATCAAACGTGAAGTTGTCACCGGCATTCTGAGTGGTTGGAAGGCATAATTTCTTTGAAAAATGGCCGCCAGAGGAGCAGCGTGAACTCGAGCGGCTTTATAGACTAGTAAAACTGCCTTAAAATATTTAGACTTGAGGGGAAGCTTCGTTAACAAACTATAACACGGCAATCAGCACTCGTATACGACGAGAGAAATTATTGAGACGTGGGTAATTCCCTTGAAATAAATCTGGTTTGCGAGACAAATGCTTGTATGTATTGAATCTCTTAAAAGATGAGGGGGGAAATATGCGCTCAACGAGAGGGCATCTTCAGCACGAGACCACCGCGAGGCACCTTACTGAGATGCAGAGAGCTTCGCGGCCGGAACGAAATCTCCCCTCTCCACCGGCCCAGTGTGGAAAACGCACTTTCCGATCGCTCAAGGTTGCGCGGATATTGTATAGCTCTAACGTCTAGGAAAAAGCTTAAACAGGTACGGGGGCGGCACGCATAGCGTGGGAAGCTAGCCGCCGATATAGCTATCTCAAGTACTGCTGCTGGCGAGGGCGAAATACCTTCGTGTAATTATAATAACCCTAATAGGACTTCTTTCAAAGAAAAAAAAAAGAGAAGAAAAAGAAAAGGGAAACGGCTCAGAAGGCTATACTACGAGAGCTATGACTGATACTTTTCTATATATATGTATTCATCTCATCTATGGGGTCGCATGCGCGCGCTGTTGGTTTTAAAGCGCAACCGTAGTAGGGAAACGGAAGGCGATATAAGCATGCGTGTCCATGATACGCACACGACAAACTGCCTTACAATATTTAGAATTGATATATATATACACACACAAAAGCCAATATAGGCTGCTCGACACTATCTCGCGCGTTTTTATAGCGAAGTACATCAGAACCGACTCGTCGTTCCACAACAACCATTTCCTGAGTGATCGCCAGATATATGCCGAATAACTTCCTGTCATTCAATAAGAATGTCTCTCTTTCCTGCAGCCTACCGATTCGCGCTGTTCCGGTTTAGACAAAACAATTTTTCATTCGAGGCGCACTTGCCAAGTTTGCCTCCAATTAAAACTGCCTGCGATGCCTATAGTGCAGCTCTTATCTCACTCAACATACACAGTTCTATATACGTGCATCCGGTGCAATGCTTTCCGTTGTATCAGCAATTTCAATGTCATCGCCGGTCATGTAAGCAAAAGTAGCTGTTTACTATTTACAATATCCAGAATTGATCAAACGTGAAGTTGTCACCGGCATTCTGAGTGGTTGGAAGGCATAATTTCTTTGAAAAATGGCCGCCAGAGGAGCAGCGTGAATTCGAGCGGCTTTATAAACTAGGAAAACTGCCTTAAAATATTTAGACTTGAGGGGAAGCTTCGTTAACAAACTATAACACGGCAATCAGCACTCGTATACGACGAGAGAAATTATTGAGACGTGGGAAATTCCCTTGAAATAAATCTGGTTTGCGAGACAAATGCTTGTATGTATTGAATCTCTTAAAAGATGAGGGGGGAAATATGCGCTCACCGAGAGGGCATCTTCAGCACGAGACCACCGCGAGGCACCTTACTGAGATGTAGAGAGCTTCGCGGCCGGAACGAAATCTCCCCTCTCCGCCGGCCCAGGGTGGAAAACGCGCTTTCCGATCGCTCAAGGTTGCGCGGATATTGTATAGCTCTAGCGTCTAGGAAAAAGCTTAAACAGGTGCGGGGGCGGCACGCATAGCGTGGGAAGCTAGCCGCCGGAATAGCTATCTCAAGTACTGCTGCTGGCGAGGGCGAAATACCTTCGTGTAATTATAATAACCCTAATAGGACTTCTTTCAAAGAAAAAAAAGAGAAGAAAGAGAAAAGGGAAACGGCTCAGAAGGCTATACTACGAGAGCTATGACTGATACTTTTCTATATATATGTATTCATCTCATCTATGGGGTCGCATGCGCGCGCTGTTGGTTTTAAAGCGCAACCGTGGTAGGGAAACGGAAGGCGATATAAGCATGCGTGTCCATGATACGCACACGACAAACTGCCTTACAATATTTAGAATTGATATATATACACACACACAAAAGCCAATATAGGCTGCTCGACACTATCTCGCGCGTTTTTATAGCGAAGTACATCAGAACCGACTCGTCGTTCCACAACAACCATTTCCTGAGTGATCGCCAGATATATGCCGAATAACTTCCTGTCATTCAATAAGAATGTCTCTCTTTCCTGCAGCCTACCGATTCGCGCTGTTTCGGTTTAGACAAAACAATTTTTCATTCGAGGCGCACTTGCCAAGTTTGCCTCCAATTAAAACTGCCTGCGATGCCTATAGTGCAGCTCTTATCTCACTCAACATACACAGTTCTATATACGTGCATCCGGTGCAATGCTTTCCGTTGTATCAGCTATTTCAATGTCATCGCCGGTCATGTAAGCAAAAGTAGCTGTTTACTATTTACAATATCCAGAATTGATCAAACGTGAAGTTGTCACCAGCATTCTGCGTGGTTGGAAGGCATAATTTCTTTGAAAAATGGCCGCCAGAGGAGCAGCGTGAACTCGAGCGGCTTTATAGACTAGGAAAACAGCCTTAAAATATTTAGACTTGAGGGGAAGCTTCGTTAACAAACTATAACACGGCAATCAGCACTCGTATACGACGAGAGAAATAATTGAGACGTGGGAAATTCCCTTGAAATAAATCTGGTTTGCGAGACAAATGCTTGTATGTATTGAATCTCTTAAAAGATGAGGGGGGAAATATGCGCTCACCGAGAGGGCATCTTCAGCACGAGACCACCGCGAGGCACCTTACTGAGATGTAGAGAGCTTCGCGGCCGGAACGAAATCTCCCCTCTCCGCCGGCCCAGGGTGGAAAACGCGCTTTCCGATCGCTCAAGGTTGCGCGGATATTGTATAGATCTAGCGTCTAGGAAAAAGCTTAAACAGGTGCGGGGGCGGCACGCATAGCGTGGGAAGCTGGCCGCCGGAATAGCTATCTCAAGTACTGCTGCTGGCGAGGGCGAAATACCTTCGTGTAATTATAATAACCCTAATAGGACTTCTTTCAAAGAAAAAACAAGCGAAGAAAAAGAAAAGGGAAACGGCTCAGAAGGCTATACTACGAGAGCTATGACTGATACTTTTCAATATATACGTATTCATCTCATCTATGGGATCACATGCGCGCGCTGTTGGTTTTAAAGCGCAACCGTGGTAGGGAAAGGGAAGGCGATATAAGCATGCGTGTCCATGATAAGCACACGACAAACTGCCTTACAATATTTAGAATTGATATATACATACACACACAAAAGCCAATATAGGCTGCTCGACACTATCTCGCGCGTTTTTATAGCGAAGTACATCAGAACCGACTCGTCGTTCCACAACAACCATTTCCTGAGTGATCGCCACATATATGCCGAATAACTTCCTGTCATTCAATAAGAATGTCTCTCTTTCCTGCAGCCTACCGATTCGCGCTGTTTCGGTTTAGACAAAACAATTTTTCATTCGAGGCGCACTTGCCAAGTTTGCCTCCAATTAAAACTGCCTGCGATGCCTATAGTGCAGCTCTTATCTCACTCAACATACACAGTTCTATATACGTGCATCCGGTGCAATGCTTTCCGTTGTATCAGCAATTTCAATGTCATCGCCGGTCATGTAAGCAAAAGTAGCTGTTTACTATTTACAATATCCAGAATTGATCAAACGTGAAGTTGTCACCGGCATTCAGAGTGGTTGGAAGGCATAATTTCTTTAAAAAATGGCCGCCAGAGGAGCAGCGTGAACTCGAGCGGCTTTATAGACTAGGAAAACTGCCTTAAAATATTTAGACTTGAGGGGAAGCTTCGTTAACAAACTATAACACGGCAATCAGCACTCGTATACGACGAGAGAAATTTATTGAGACGTGGAATTCCTTGAAATAAATTGGTTTGCGCGACAAATGCTTGTATGTATTGAATCTACTTAAAAGATGAGGGGGGGAAATAAGCGCTCACCGAGAGGGCATCTTCAGCACGAGACCACCGCGAGGCACCTTACTGAGATGTAGAGAGCTTCGCGGACGGAACGAAATCTTCCCTCTCCGCCGGCCCAGGTTGGAAAACGCGCTTTCCGATCGCTCAAGGTTGCGCGGATATTGTATAGCTCTAGCGTCTAGGAAAAAGCTTAAACAGGTGCGGGGCGCCGCAGCGAAGCATAGCGTCGGAATAGCTATCTCAAGGAATGCTAGCTGGCGAAATACCTGTCGGTGGGAATTATAATAACCCTAATAGGACTTCTTTCAAGAAAAAAAAAGAGAAGAAAGAGAAAAGGGAAACGGCTCAGAAGGCTATACTACGAGAGCTATGACTGATACTTTTCTATATATATGTATTCATCTCATCTATGGGGTCGCATGCGCGCGCTGTTGGTTTTAAAGCGCAACCGTGGTAGGGAAACGGAAGGCGATATAAGCATGCGTGTCCATGATACGCATACGACAAACTGCCTTACAATATTTAGAATTGATATATATACACACACACAAAAGCCAATATAGGCTGCTCGACACTATCTCGCGCGTTTTTGTAGCGAAGTACATCAGAACCGACTCGTCGTTCACACAACACCATTTCCTGAGTGATCGCCAGATTTATGCCGAATAACTTCCTGTCATTCAATAAGAATGTCTCTCTTTCCTGCAGCCTACCGATTCGCGCTGTTTCGGTTTAGACAAAACAATTTTTCATTCGAGGCGCACTTGCCAAGTTTGCCTCCAATTAAAACTGCCTGCGATGCCTATAGTGCAGCTCTTATCTCACTCAACATACACAGTTCTATATACGTGCATGCGGTGCAATGCTTTCCGTTGTATCAGCAATTTCAATGTCATGGCCGATCATGTTAGCAAAAGTAGCTGTTTACTATTTACAAAATCCAGAATTGATCAAACGTGAATTTGTCACCGGCATTCTGAATGGTTGGAAGGCATAATTTCTTTAAAAAATGGCCGCCAGAGGAGCAGCGTGAACTCGAGCGGCTTTATAGACTAGGAAAACTGCCTTAAAATATTTAGACTTGAGGGGAAGCTTCGTTAACAAACTATAAAACGGCAATCAGCACTCGTATACGACGAGAGAAATTATTGAGACGTGGGAAATTCCTTGAAATAAATCTGGTTTGCGAGACAAATGCTTGTATGTATTGAATCTCTTAAAAGATGAGGGGGGAAATATGCGCTCACCGAGAGGGCATCTTCAGCACGAGACCACCGCGAGGCAACCTTACTGAGATGTAGAGAGCTTCGCGGACGGAACGAAATCTTCCCTCTCCGCCGGCCCAGGGTGGAAAACGCGCTTTCCGATCGCTCAAGGTTGCGCGGATATTGTATAGCTCTAGCGTCTAGGAAAAAGCTTAAACAGGTGCGGGTGCGGCACGCATAGCGTGGAAGCTAGCCGCCGGAATAGCTATCTCAAGTACTGCTGCTGGCGAGGGCGAAATACCTTCGTGTAATTATAATAACCCTAATAGGACTTCTTTCAAAGAAAAAAAAAGAGAAGAAAAAGAAAAGGGAAACGGCTCAGAAGGCTATACTACGAGAGCTATGACTGATACTTTTCTATATATATGTATTCATCTCATCTATGGGATCGCATGCGCGCGCTGTTGGTTTTAAAGCGCAACCGTGGTAGGGAAAGGGAAGGCGATATAAGCATCGTGTCCATGATAAGCACACGACAAACTGCCTTACAATATTTAGAATTGATATATATATACACACACAAAAGCCAATATAGGCTGCTCGACACTATCTCGCGCGTTTTTATAGCGAAGTACATCAGAACCGACTCGTCGTTCCACAACAACCATTTCCTGAGTGATCGCCACATATATGCCGAATAACTTCCTGTCATTCAATAAGAATGTCTCTCTTTCCTGCAGCCTACCAATTCGCGCTGTTTCGGTTTAGACAAAACAATTTTTCATTCGAGGCGCACTTGCCAAGTTTGCCTCCAATTAAAACTGCCTGCGATGCCTATAGTGCAGCTCTTATCTCACTCAACATACACAGTTCTATATACGTGCATCCGGTGCAATGCTTTCCGTTGTATCAGCAATTTCAATGTCATCGCCGGTCATGTAAGCAAAAGTAGCTGTTTACTATTTACAATATCCAGAATTGATCAAACGTGAAGTTGTCACCGGCATTCAGAGTGGTTGGAAGGCATAATTTCTTTAAAAAATGGCCGCCAGAGGAGCAGCGTGAACTCGAGCGGCTTTATAGACTAGGAAAACTGCCTTAAAATATTTAGACTTGAGGGGAAGCTTCGTTAACAAACTATAACACGGCAATCAGCACTCGTATACGACGAGAGAAATTATTGAGACGTGGGAAATTCCCTTGAAATAAATCTGGTTTGCGAGACAAATGCTTGTATGTATTGAATCTCTTAAAAGATGAGGGGGGAAATATGCGCTCACCGAGAGGGCATCTTCAGCACGAGACCACCGCGAGGCACCTTACTGAGATGTAGAGAGCTTCGCGGACGGAACGAAATCTTCCCTCTCCGCCGGCCCAGGTTGGAAAACGCGCTTTCCGATCGCTCAAGGTTGCGCGGATATTGTATAGCTCTAGCGTCAAGGAAAAAGCTTAAACATGTGCGGGTGCGGCACGCATAGCGTGGGAAGCTAGCCGCCGGAATAGCTATCTCAAGTACTGCTGCTGGCGAGGGCGAAATACCTTCGTGTAATTATAATAACCCTAATAGGACTTCTTTCAAAGAAAAAAAAGAGAAGAAAAAGAAAAGGAAACGGCTCAGAAGGCTATACTACGAGAGCTATGACTGATACTTTTCTATATATATGTATTCATCTCATCTATGGGGTCGCATGCGCGCGCTGTTGGTTTTAAAGCGCAACCGTGGTAGGGAAACGGAAGGCGATATAAGCATGCGTGTCCATGATAAGCACACGACAAACTGCCTTACAATATTTAGAATTGATATATATATACACACACAAAAGCCAATATAGGCTGCTCGACACTATCTCGCGCGTTTTTATAGCGAAGTACATCAGAACCGACTCGTCGTTCCACAACAACCATTTCCTGAGTGATCGCCAGATATATGCCGAATAACTTCCTGTCATTCAATAGAATGTCTCTCTTTCCTGCAGCCTACCGATTCGCGCTGTTTCGGTTTAGACAAAACAATTTTTCATTCGAGGCGCACTTGCCAAGTTTGCCTCCAATTAAAACTGCCTGCGATGCCTATAGTGCAGCTCTTATCTCACTCAACATACACAGTTCTATATACGTGCATCCGGTGCAATGCTTTCCGTTGTATCAGCAATTTCAATGTCATGGCCCGTCATGTAAGCAAAAGTAGCTGTTTACTATTTACAATATCCAGAATTGATCAAACGTGAAGTTGTCACCGGCATTCAGAGTGGTTGGAAGGCATAATTTCTTTAAAAAATGGCCGCCAGAGGAGCAGCGTGAACTCGAGCGGCTTTATAGACTAGGAAAACTGCCTTAAAATATTTAGACTTGAGGGGAAGCTTCGTTAACAAACTATAACACGGCAATCAGCACTCGTATACGACGAGAGAAATTATTGAGACGTGGGAAATTCCCTTGAAATAAATCTGGTTTGCGAGACAAATTGTAAATAGTAAACAGCTACTTTTGCTTACATGACCGGCGATGACATTAAAATTGCTGATACAACGGAAAGCATTGCACCGGATGCACGTATATAGAACTGTGTATGTTGAGTGAGATAAGAGCTGCACTATAGGCATCGCAGGCAGTTTTAATTGGAGGCAAACTTGGCAAGTGCGCCTCGAATGAAAAATTGTTTTGTCTAAACCGGAACAGCGCGAATCGGTAGGCTGCAGGAAAGAGAGACATTCTTATTGAATGACAGGAAGTTATTCGGCATATATCTGGCGATCACTCAGGAAATGGTTGTTCTGGAACGACGAGTCGGTTCTGATGTACTTCGCTATAAAAACGCGCGAGATAGTGTCGAGCAGCCTATATTGGCTTTTGTGTGTGTATATATATATCAATTCTAAATATTGTAAGGCAGTTTATCGTGTGCGTATCATGGACACGCATGCTTATATCGCCTTCCGTTTCCCTACCACGGTTGCGCTTTAAAAGCAACAGCGCGCGCATGCGATCCCATAGATGAGATGAATACATATATATAGAAAAGTATCAGTCATAGCTCTCGTAGTATAGCCTTCTGAGCCGTTTCCCTTTTCTTTTTCTTCTCTTTTTTTTTCTTTGAAAGAAGTCCTATTAGGGTTATTATAATTACACGAAGGTATTTCGCCCTCGCCAGCAGCAGTACTTGAGATAGCTATTCCGGCGGCTAGCTTCCCACGCTATGCGCGCCGCCCCCGCACCTGTTTAAGCTTTTTCCTAGACGCTAGAGCTATACAATATCCGCGCAACCTTGACCGATCGGAAAGCGCGTTTTCCACCCTGGGCCGGCGGAGAGGGGAGATTTCGTTCCGGCCGCGAAGCTCTCTACATCTCAGTAAGGTGCCTCGCGGTGGTCTCGTGCTGAAGATGCCCTCTCGGTGAGCGCATATTTCCCCCCTCATCTTTTAAGAGATTCAATACATACAAGCATTTGTCTCGCAAACCAGATTTATTTCAAGGGAATTTCCCACGTCTCAATAATTTCTCTCGTCGTATACGAGTGCTGATTGCCGTGTTATAGTTTGTTAACGAAGCTTCCCCTCAAGTCTAAATATTTTAAGGCAGTTTTCCTAGTCTATAAAGCCGCTCGAGTTCACGCTGCTCCTCTGGCGGCCATTTTTCAAAGAAATTATGCCTTCCAACCACTCAGAATGCCGGTGACAACTTCACGTTTGATCAATTCTGGATATTGTAAATAGTAAACAGCTACTTTTGCTTACATGACCGGCGATGACATTGAAATTGGTGATACAACGGAAAGCATTGCACCGGATGCACGTATATAGATCTGTGTATGTTGAGTGAGATAAGAGCTGCACTATAGGCATCGCAGGCAGTTTTAAATGGAGGCAAACTTGGCAAGTGCGCCTCGAATGAAAAATTGTTTTGTCTAAACCGAAACAGCGCGAATCGGTAGGCTGCAGGAAAGAGAGACATTCTTATTGAATGACAGGAAGTTATTCGGCATATATCTGGCGATCACTCAGGAAATGGTTGTTGTGGAACGACGAGTCGGTTCTGATGCACTTCGCTATAAAAACGCGCGAGATAGTGTCGAGCAGCCTATATTGGCTTTTGTGTGTGTATATATATATCAATTCTAAATATTGTAAGGCAATTTGTCGTGTGCGTATCATGGACACGCATGCTTATATCGCCTTCCGTTTCCCTACCACGGTTGCGCTTTAAAACCAACAGCGCGCGCATGCGATCCCATAGATGAGATGAATACATATATATAGAAAAGTATCAGTCATAGCTCTCGTAGTATAGCCTTCTGAGCCGTTTCCCTTTTCTTTTTCTTCTCTTTTTTTTTCTTTGAAAGAAGTCCTATTAGGGTTATTATAATTACACGAAGGTATTTCGCCCTCGCCAGCAGCAGTACTTGAGATAGCTATTCCGGCGGCTAGCTTCCCACGCTATGCGCGCCGCCCCCGCACCTGTTTAAGCTTTTTCCTAGACGCTAGAGCTATACAATATCCGCGCAACCTTGAGCGATCGGAAAGCGCGTTTTCCACCCTGGGCCGGCGGAGAGGGGAGATTTCGTTCCGGCCGCGAAGCTCTCTACATCTCAGTAAGGTGCCTCGCGGTGGTCTCGTGCTGAAGATGCCCTCTCGGTGAGCGCATATTTCCCCCCTCATCTTTTAAGAGATTCAATACATACAAGCATTTGTCTCGCAAACCAGATTTATTTCAAGGGAATTTCCCACGTCTCAATAATTTCTCTCGTCGTATACGAGTGCTGATTGCCGTGTTATAGTTTGTTAACGAAGCTTCCCCTCAAGTCTAAATATTTTAAGGCAGTTTTCCTAGTCTATAAAGCCGCTCGAGTTCATGCTGCTCCTCTGGCGGCCATTTTTCAAAGAAATTATGCCTTCCAACCACTCAGAATGCCGGTGACAACTTCACGTTTGATCAATTCTGGATATTGTAAATAGTAAACAGCTACTTTTGCTTACATGACCGGCGATGACATTGAAATTGGTGATACAACGGAAAGCATTGCACCGGATGCACGTATATAGATCTGTGTATGTTGAGTGAGATAAGAGCTGCACTATAGGCATCGCAGGCAGTTTTAAATGGAGGCAAACTTGGCAAGTGCGCCTCGAATGAAAAATTGTTTTGTCTAAACCGAAACAGCGCGAATCGGTAGGCTGCAGGAAAGAGAGACATTCTTATTGAATGACAGGAAGTTATTCGGCATATATCTGGCGATCACTCAGGAAATGGTTGTTGTGGAACGACGAGTCGGTTCTGATGTACTTCGCTATAAAAACGCGCGAGATAGTGTCGAGCAGCCTATATTGGCTTTTGTGTGTGTATATATATATCAATTCTAAATATTGTAAGGCAGTTTGTCGTGTGCGTATCATGGACACGCATGCTTATATCGCCTTCCGTTTCCCTACCACGATTGCGCTTTAAAACCAACAGCGCGCACATGCGACCCCATAGATGAGATGAATACATATATATAGAAAAGTATCAGTCATAGCTCTCGTAGTATAGCCTTCTGAGCCGTTTCCCTTTTCTTATTCTTCTCTTTTTTTTCTTTGAAAGAAGTCCTATTAGGGTTATTATAATTACACGAAGGTATTTCGCCCTCGCCAGCAGCAGTACTTGAGATAGCTATTCCGGTGGCTAGCTTCCCACGCTATGCGTGCCGCCCCCGCACCTGTTTAAGCTTTTTCCTAGACGCTAGAGCTATACAATATCCGCGCAACCTTGACCGATCGGAAAGCGCGTTTTCCACCCTGGGCCGGCGGAGAGGGGAGATTTCGTTCCGGCCGCGAAGCTCTCTACATCTCAGTAAGGTGCCTCGCGGTGGTCTCGTGCTGAAGATGCCCTCTCGGTGAGCGCATATTTCCCCCCTCATCTTTTAAGAGATTCAATACATACAAGCATTTGTCTCGCAAACCAGATTTATTTCAAGGGAATTTCCCACGTCCCAATAATTTCTCTCGTCGTATACGAGTGCTGATTGCCGTGTTATAGTTTGTTAACGAAGCTTCCCCTCAAGTCTAAATATTTTAAGGCAGTTTTCCTAGTCTATAAAGCCGCTCGAGTTCACGCTGCTCCTCTGGCGGCCATTTTGCAAAGAAATTATGCCTTCCAACCACTCAGAATGCCGGTGACAACTTCACGTTTGATCAATTCTGGATATTGTAAATAGTAAACAGCTACTTTTGCTTACATGACCGGCGATGACATTGAAATTGCTGATACAACGGAAAGCATTGCACCGGATGCACGTATATAGAACTGTGTATGTTGAGTGAGATAAGAGCTGCACTATAGGCATCGCAGGCAGTTTTAATTGGAGGCAAACTTGGCAAGTGCGCCTCGAATGAAAAATTGTTTTGTCTAAACCGAAACAGCGCGAATCGGTAGGCTGCAGGAAAGAGAGACATTCTTATTGAATGACAGGAAGTTATTCGGCATATATCTGGCGATCACTCAGGAAATGGTTGTTGTGGAACGACGAGTCGGTTCTGATGCACTTCGCTATAAAAACGCGCGAGATAGTGTCGAGCAGCCTATATTGGCTTTTGTGTGTGTATATATATATCAATTCTAAATATTGTAAGGCAATTTGTCGTGTGCGTATCATGGACACGCATGCTTATATCGCCTTCCGTTTCCCTACCACGGTTGCGCTTTAAAACCAACAGCGCGCGCATGCGATCCCATAGATGAGATGAATACATATATATAGAAAAGTATCAGTCATAGCTCTCGTAGTATAGCCTTCTGAGCCGTTTCCCTTTTCTTTTTCTTCTCTTTTTTTTTCTTTGAAAGAAGTCCTATTAGGGTTATTATAATTACACGAAGGTATTTCGCCCTCGCCAGCAGCAGTACTTGAGATAGCTATTCCGGCGGCTAGCTTCCCACGCTATGCGCGCCGCCCCCGCACCTGTTTAAGCTTTTTCCTAGACGCTAGAGCTATACAATATCCGCGCAACCTTGACCGATCGGAAAGCGCGTTTTCCACCCTGGGCCGGCGGAGAGGGGAGATTTCGTTCCGGCCGCGAAGCTCTCTACATCTCAGTAAGGTGCCTCGCGGTGGTCTCGGGCTGAAGATGCCCTCTCGGTGAGCGCATATTTCCCCCCTCATCTTTTAAGAGATTCAATACATACAAGCATTTGTCTCGCAAACCAGATTTATTTCAAGGGAATTTCCCACGTCTCAATAATTTCTCTCGTCGTATACGAGTGCTGATTGCCGTGTTATAGTTTGTTAACGAAGCTTCCCCTCAAGTCTAAATATTTTAAGGCAGTTTTCCTAGTCTATAAAGCCGCTCGAGTTCATGCTGCTCCTCTGGCGGCCATTTTTCAAAGAAATTATGCCTTCCAACCACTCAGAATGCCGGTGACAACTTCACGTTTGATCAATTCTGGATATTGTAAATAGTAAACAGCTACTTTTGCTTACATGACCGGCGATGACATTGAAATTGGTGATACAACGGAAAGCATTGCACCGGATGCACGTATATAGATCTGTGTATGTTGAGTGAGATAAGAGCTGCACTATAGGCATCGCAGGCAGTTTTAAATGGAGGCAAACTTGGCAAGTGCGCCTCGAATGAAAAATTGTTTTGTCTAAACCGAAACAGCGCGAATCGGTAGGCTGCAGGAAAGAGAGACATTCTTATTGAATGACAGGAAGTTATTCGGCATATATCTGGCGATCACTCAGGAAATGGTTGTTGTGGAACGACGAGTCGGTTCTGATGTACTTCGCTATAAAAACGCGCGAGATAGTGTCGAGCAGCCTATATTGGCTTTTGTGTGTGTATATATATATCAATTCTAAATATTGTAAGGCAGTTTGTCGTGTGCGTATCATGGACACGCATGCTTATATCGCCTTCCGTTTCCCTACCACGATTGCGCTTTAAAACCAACAGCGCGCACATGCGACCCCATAGATGAGATGAATACATATATATAGAAAAGTATCAGTCATAGCTCTCGTAGTATAGCCTTCTGAGCCGTTTCCCTTTTCTTATTCTTCTCTTTTTTTTCTTTGAAAGAAGTCCTATTAGGGTTATTATAATTACACGAAGGTATTTCGCCCTCGCCAGCAGCAGTACTTGAGATAGCTATTCCGGTGGCTAGCTTCCCACGCTATGCGTGCCGCCCCCGCACCTGTTTAAGCTTTTTCCTAGACGCTAGAGCTATACAATATCCGCGCAACCTTGACCGATCGGAAAGCGCGTTTTCCACCCTGGGCCGGCGGAGAGGGGAGATTTCGTTCCGGCCGCGAAGCTCTCTACATCTCAGTAAGGTGCCTCGCGGTGGTCTCGTGCTGAAGATGCCCTCTCGGTGAGCGCATATTTCCCCCCTCATCTTTTAAGAGATTCAATACATACAAGCATTTGTCTCGCAAACCAGATTTATTTCAAGGGAATTTCCCACGTCCCAATAATTTCTCTCGTCGTATACGAGTGCTGATTGCCGTGTTATAGTTTGTTAACGAAGCTTCCCCTCAAGTCTAAATATTTTAAGGCAGTTTTCCTAGTCTATAAAGCCGCTCGAGTTCACGCTGCTCCTCTGGCGGCCATTTTGCAAAGAAATTATGCCTTCCAACCACTCAGAATGCCGGTGACAACTTCACGTTTGATCAATTCTGGATATTGTAAATAGTAAACAGCTACTTTTGCTTACATGACCGGCGATGACATTGAAATTGCTGATACAACGGAAAGCATTGCACCGGATGCACGTATATAGAACTGTGTATGTTGAGTGAGATAAGAGCTGCACTATAGGCATCGCAGGCAGTTTTAATTGGAGGCAAACTTGGCAAGTGCGCCTCGAATGAAAAATTGTTTTGTCTAAACCGAAACAGCGCGAATCGGTAGGCTGCAGGAAAGAGAGACATTCTTATTGAATGACAGGAAGTTATTCGGCATATATCTGGCGATCACTCAGGAAATGGTTGTTGTGGAACGACGAGTCGGTTCTGATGCACTTCGCTATAAAAACGCGCGAGATAGTTTCGAGCAGCCTATATTGGCTTTTGTGTGTGTATATATATATCAATTCTAAATATTGTAAGGCAATTTGTCGTGTGCGTATCATGGACACGCATGCTTATATCGCCTTCCGTTTCCCTACCACGGTTGCGCTTTAAAACCAACAGCGCGCGCATGCGATCCCATAGATGAGATGAATACATATATATAGAAAAGTATCAGTCATAGCTCTCGTAGTATAGCCTTCTGAGCCGTTTCCCTTTTCTTTTTCTTCTCTTTTTTTTTCTTTGAAAGAAGTCCTATTAGGGTTATTATAATTACACGAAGGTATTTCGCCCTCGCCAGCAGCAGTACTTGAGATAGCTATTCCGGCGGCTAGCTTCCCACGCTATGCGCGCCGCCCCCGCACCTGTTTAAGCTTTTTCCTAGACGCTAGAGCTATACAATATCCGCGCAACCTTGAGCGATCGGAAAGCGCGTTTTCCACCCTGGGCCGGCGGAGAGGGGAGATTTCGTTCCGGCCGCGAAGCTCTCTACATCTCAGTAAGGTGCCTCGCGGTGGTCTCGGGCTGAAGATGCCCTCTCGGTGAGCGCATATTTCCCCCCTCATCTTTTAAGAGATTCAATACATACAAGCATTTGTCTCGCAAACCAGATTTATTTCAAGGGAATTTCCCACGTCTCAATAATTTCTCTCGTCGTATACGAGTGCTGATTGCCGTGTTATAGTTTGTTAACGAAGCTTCCCCTCAAGTCTAAATATTTTAAGGCAGTTTTCCTAGTCTATAAAGCCGCTCGAGTTCATGCTGCTCCTCTGGCGGCCATTTTTCAAAGAAATTATGCCTTCCAACCACTCAGAATGCCGGTGACAACTTCACGTTTGATCAATTCTGGATATTGTAAATAGTAAACAGCTACTTTTGCTTACATGACCGGCGATGACATTGAAATTGGTGATACAACGGAAAGCATTGCACCGGATGCACGTATATAGATCTGTGTATGTTGAGTGAGATAAGAGCTGCACTATAGGCATCGCAGGCAGTTTTAAATGGAGGCAAACTTGGCAAGTGCGCCTCGAATGAAAAATTGTTTTGTCTAAACCGAAACAGCGCGAATCGGTAGGCTGCAGGAAAGAGAGACATTCTTATTGAATGACAGGAAGTTATTCGGCATATATCTGGCGATCACTCAGGAAATGGTTGTTGTGGAACGACGAGTCGGTTCTGATGTACTTCGCTATAAAAACGCGCGAGATAGTGTCGAGCAGCCTATATTGGCTTTTGTGTGTGTATATATATATCAATTCTAAATATTGTAAGGCAGTTTGTCGTGTGCGTATCATGGACACGCATGCTTATATCGCCTTCCGTTTCCCTACCACGATTGCGCTTTAAAACCAACAGCGCGCACATGCGACCCCATAGATGAGATGAATACATATATATAGAAAAGTATCAGTCATAGCTCTCGTAGTATAGCCTTCTGAGCCGTTTCCCTTTTCTTATTCTTCTCTTTTTTTTCTTTGAAAGAAGTCCTATTAGGGTTATTATAATTACACGAAGGTATTTCGCCCTCGCCAGCAGCAGTACTTGAGATAGCTATTCCGGTGGCTAGCTTCCCACGCTATGCGTGCCGCCCCCGCACCTGTTTAAGCTTTTTCCTAGACGCTAGAGCTATACAATATCCGCGCAACCTTGACCGATCGGAAAGCGCGTTTTCCACCCTGGGCCGGCGGAGAGGGGAGATTTCGTTCCGGCCGCGAAGCTCTCTACATCTCAGTAAGGTGCCTCGCGGTGGTCTCGTGCTGAAGATGCCCTCTCGGTGAGCGCATATTTCCCCCCTCATCTTTTAAGAGATTCAATACATACAAGCATTTGTCTCGCAAACCAGATTTATTTCAAGGGAATTTCCCTCGTCTCAATAATTTCTCTCGTCGTATACGGGTGCTGATTGCCGTGTTATAGTTTGTTAACGAAGCTTCCCCTCAAGTCTAAATATTTTAAGGCAGTTTTCCTAGTCTATCATGCCGCTCGAGTTCACGCTGCTCCTCTGGCGGCCATTTTTCAAAGAAATTATGCCTTCCAACCACTCAGAATGCCGGTGACAACTTCACGTTTGATCAATTCTGGATATTGTAAATAGTAAACAGCTACTTTTGCTTACATGACCGGCGATGACATTGAAATTGCTGATACAACGGAAAGCATTGCACCGGATGCACGTATATAGAACTGTGTATGTTGAGTGAGATAAGAGCTGCACTATAGGCATCGCAGGCAGTTTTAATTGGAGGCAAACTTGGCAAGTGCGCCTCGAATGAAAAATTGTTTTGTCTAAACCGAAACAGCGCGAATCGGTAGGCTGCAGGAAAGAGAGACATTCTTATTGAATGACAGGAAGTTATTCGGCATATATCTGGCGATCACTCAGGAAATGTTTGTTGTGGAACGACGAGTCGGTTCTGATGTACTTCGCTCTAAAAACGCGCGAGATAGTGTCGAGCAGCCTATATTGGCTTTTGTGTGTGTATAATGCCGCTAGTTGTCACGCGCCAGCGCTGAAAAAGAAGTGACTTGAACGCGCGCTCGGCACGAGGTGGGCGCAAAAGAAGAAGAAGCAGAGGCTGAGGACGCCAGCTTGAGTTTTGTGTACGCCATCTTGTACAACTGTCTGTCTCGCCGACGCCGGGTACATCTTCAATTGTCTTTTCGGGACAAAACTGGTGGAGGTGCGGGGTACGGTTCATCCGATGCCACAAACTCCTCCTGGTAGCCGGAGTACCAGCCCTATACTAGTGGACACCCCTGTTCACCGGGCCAGCAGGAGAATCCGAGGATTACCTCCGGAGCTTGATCACCTCTCCGCAACAACATCGACGCCCCCACGGACCAGTATGGAAGGAACATCGACGTCTCCATCGACCATTATGCAAGGTACGGTCACAATGGCAACTCAGTACCTGCTCCAGAATCTCAGAGTACCGAAAGTGTTCCACGGGGATGTCTTCGAGGATGTTGAAGTCTGGTTAGCCCAGTTTGAGCGCGTTGCTGAGATAAACGAATGGAGCGACGCGGCGAAGCTGAGAAACGTGTACTTCAGCTTGGAGGACGGTGCTCGCACTTGGTACGAGAACCGAGAAGGGCTCCTGAAATCGTGGCTCGAGTTCCGCCGTGCCTTGCTGGAAACATACACCAATGCTGATCGCCGCGAACGAGCCGAACGGGCGCTCCAATCCCGCATTCATCTGCCGAATGAGAGCGTGACGTCGTACGTAGAGGATATGACGCGCCTCTTCCGTCGGGTGGACCCTACCATGTCAGAAGAAGCTGCGCCATCTAATGCGGGGAGTTAAAGAACAGCTATTTGCTGGCCTGGTTCGAAGCCCGCCGAAGACCGTGGGTGAATTCTTAACCGAAGCCACCACGATGAAAAAGATGCTGCACCATCGCTCAGCCTTCTATGAAAGGCAAATGAACGCTGCTTCACCTTCGGACCAGCGCTCAGCTACCTATGACAGGCACGCGAATGCTGCTTCACTAACGGACGCGGTTGCCTTTGGAAACCTGGACGTTCTCCGAGACCTTATCCGCTCTGTGGTTCGTGAGGAGCTTCAACGGCTCAGCTGCCCGCCTCAGCCCACGCTGGGTTCCATTTCTGCCCTCGTGAGAAGTGAAGTGCAGCAAGCGATCCAAGGTCCCGTCCCAAGCAGCAATGCGCCGCCTGTGACAGCACAGTTGCAGCGGCCGTCGTATGCGGAAGTTTTGGGGCGAGTCCCAGTGCGCGCTCCAACCCATTTCATCCCCGCCACGTCTTACGCCGCGGCATACGTCCCACCGCTCACATCAGTACAACCGATCCAGCATATGGAGGATCGGCGCCCGCTCGAAAGGAAATCTCACGTCTGGCGTACCCTGGAAAAAAAGGCCTCTGTGCTATCACTGTGGGGAAGCCGGTCACGTATACCGCGAGTGCCCATATGGCCGCATCGGAGTGCAAGGTTTTGCCGCGGATTTACCTAGGCCCAGACATGGAGAAAGGCCTAGGGCGATTGAAGAGTACTTGAACCAGCAGGGTATTCCACTGTTCCCGCGGCGGCAGTCGCGCTCGCCGTCTCCCAGGCGATCTTCCCCAGCTCCTAGAAGCCCTCCAATGGCAGCGCAGGGACGATCGCCAAGCCCTCGCCAGGAAAACTAAGAACAGCGACCTTCGGGGGCGAGGCCGCTGATAATCGCCCTTCCGAAGACCTCCCATCGACGCAAGCACGGTCTATTCAGCACGATTCAGCGACGACAGCAGCCGAACTCAGCGACAGACTCTCGCTAGACATACCTGTTGTGCTCGACGGCCGCCACGTTAGTGCGTTACTGGATACGGGCGCCGACTATTCGATCTTGTGCGGAAAACTAGCGACGGAACTTAGAAAAGTTATCACGCCTTGGTAGGGAACGCAAATTCGTACTGCTGGCGGGCATATCGTAACACCGTTGGGCATGTGCACGGTCAGAGTACAAATTCGTGGGTCCACGTTTCCAGCCAGCTGCCTTATACTCCGCGATTGCTCTCGAGACCTCATCTTGGTCGTCGCCGGTGGTCCTTGTCAAAAAGAAAGACGGAACGCTTAGGTTCTGTGTTGACTATAGAATGTTGAATAACGTCACAAAAAAAGACATTTATCCGCTTCCGCGGATCGATGATTCGTTAGATCGGCTGCGGCGAACCAAGTATTTTTCATCAATAGATTTGAAGAGTGGATATTGGCAAATCGAAGTTGACGAACGAGATCGCGAAAAAACTGCCTTTGTTACCCCGGATGGACTGTACGAATTTAAAGTACTTCCATTTGGCCTGTGTTCTGCACTGGCCACATTCCAGAGAATGATGGACACTGTTCTTACGTGTCTCAAGTGGCACAGTTGTTTAGTATACTTAGATGACGTCGTCGTGTTTGCGGCGACCTTCGAAGAACATCTGAAGCGTTTAGAGGCGGTACTTGAGGCGCTCCACTCCGCTAATCTCACACTAAAGCCAGAAAAGTGTCACTTCGGTTACGAAGAGTTGAAGTTTCTCGGTCATGTCGTGAACGCCGACGGTGTCCAGCCTGACCCAGACAAAACATCTGCTGTTGCTGCTTTTCCGACTCCTCGTGACAAGAAAGCAGTACGCCGCTTTCTCGGTCTGTGTGCGTACTATCGGCGCTTCATCGCAAATTTTTCCCGGATCGCCGAACCACTCATACGCCTCACGCGAGAAGACACACCCTTCGTTTGGACGGATGAGCAGGACGCAGCTTTCACCGAGCTACGGCAGCACCTGCAGGAATCACCCGTTCTCGCTCACTTTGACGAGGACGCTGACACCGAGGTGCATACCGACGCAAGCAACATCGGTCTTGGCGCTGTTCTCGTTCAACACCAGGAAGGCGTCGAGCGAGTGATCGCTTACGCCAGTCGCACCCTTTCACGTGCCGAAATTAACTACTCCACTTCCGAGAAAGAGTGTCTAGCGGTTGTGTGGGCCATCATGAAATTTCGGCCTTATCTCTACGGTCGCCCTTTCAACGTGGTGACAGACAACCATTCCTTGTGTTGGCTAGCCAACCTACGAGACCCGTCCGGGCGACTTGCTCGATGGAGTCTCCGTCTGCAGGAGTTCGATGTTACCATCGTATACAAATCGGGCCGCAAACACGAAGATGCTGACGCGTTGTCGCGCGCTCCCTTCAAAACTTGCGATAAGGATATGGACGAAGACGGCGCATTCCTTGGGGCCCTCACCGCTTCTGACCTGATCACACGACAGCGCGAGGACGCCGACATACGCCCTCTCATCGATCACCTAGAAGGCAAGAATGTTACACTTCCACGATACCTTTCTCGCAGTCTCTCGACCTTCTGCCTCCGAAAGGGCGTCCTCTACAAGAAAAACTCGAGTGCCAGCGACAAAGAGTATCTATTGGTCGTACCTGCCACCCTCCGTGATGACATTCTCCTAGCCTGCCATGATGAGCCCACGTCTGGACACTTGGGATTTTCACGCACTCTTGCAAGAGTACGCCAGACGTACTACTGGCCCCGACTTTCTCCCACGGTGAAGCGTTACGTCCAAAGCTGCCGTGAGTGTCAACGCAGGAAATCGCCGTCTTTGAAGCCCGGGGGGTTACTGCAACCCATCGCACCACCTAGCGCGCCGTTTGATCAAATCGGTATGGATCTTCTGGGACCCTTTCCCTTGTCAGCCAGCGGAAACAAGTGGATTATAGTCGCTACAGACTATCTAACACGCTACGCCGAGACGAAAGCTGTACAACGTGCCACCGCCTACGAAGTTGCCCAGTTCTTTATCGATCAGATAGTCCTAAGACATGGTGCCCCATCACATGTCATCACCGACCGAGGAACTGCCTTTACGGCCCAACTGATAGAGGACATATTCGAGCTGAGCTGCACGCAGCATCGCAAGGCCACTGCCTATCATCCGCAGACCAACGGACTGACGGAACGGCTCAACAAAACCATTGCTGACATGCTGTCTATGTATGTAGACGTCCACCATAAAACATGGGATCAAGTCCTTCCGTACGTTACCTTCGCGTACAACACCGCCATTCAGGAAACAACACGCTTCACACCGTTCCGTCTTGTCTACGGGCGCGAGGTCCAGACCACGCTAGACGCAATGCTCCCGCACGACACCGACGCATCACTTACTTCCGACGCCGAGCAACTTACTCAACACGCCGAGGAAGCTCGTCAACTCGCGCGCATACACATCACGACGCAGCAGAGTGCAGACGCGCGACGCTACAACCTTCGACATCGGCAAGTCGAATACCAGCCAGGTGACCAAGTCTGGGTGTGGACTCCAATTCGTCGCCAGGGGTTGTCTGAGAAGCTGCTGAGTAGATACTTTGGACCGTACAAAGTGATACGCCGCGTTAGTGAGGTGAACTATGAGGTCATTCCCGACGGTGCCGCGTCGCCTCGGCGTCGACAGCACCACTCAGAGATAGTGCATGTTGTTCGCCTCAAACCGTATTTCGCGCGTTCAGGCGGCGCCAACTGATCTCATACGACTACCACACTTCCACTTTCTTTTAGTAAGCATCGTAGTTTAGTAAGCATCGGGTCGATGCTTTTCTTTTGGCGGGGGGATAATGCCGCTAGTTGTCACGCGCCAGCGCTGAAAAAGAAGTGACTTGAACGCGCGCTCGGCACGAGGTGGGCGCAAAAGAAGAAGAAGCAGAGGCTGAGGACGCCAGCTTGAGTTTTGTGTACGCCATCTTGTACAACTGTCTGTCTCGCCGACGCCTGGTACATCTTCAATTGTCTTTTCGTGACAATATATATCAATTCTAAATATTGTAAGGCAGTTTGTCGTCTGCGTATCATGGACACGCATGCTTATATCGCCTTCCGTTTCCCTACCACGGTTGCGCTTTAAAACCAACAGCGCGCGCATGCGATCCCATAGATGAGATGAATACATATATATAGAAAAGTATCAGTCATAGCTCTCGTAGTATAGCCTTCTGAGCCGTTTCCCTTTTCTTTTTCTTCTCTTTTTTTTTCTTTGCAAGTAGTCCTATTAGGGTTATTATAATTACACGAAGGTATTTCGCCCTCGCCAGCAGCAGTACTTGGGATAGCTATTCCGGCGGCTAGCTTCCCACGCTATGCGTGCCGCCCCCGCACCTGTTTAAGCTTTTTCCTAGACGCTAGAGCTATACAATATCCGCGCAACCTTGAGCGATCGGAAAGCGCGTTTTCCACCCTGGGCCGGCGGAGAGGGGAGATTTCGTTCCGGCCGCGAAGCTCTCTACATCTCTGTAAGGTGCCTCGCGGTGGTCTCGTGCTGAAGATGCCCTCTCGGTGAGCGCATATTTCCCCCCTCATCTTTTAAGAGATTCAATACATACAAGCATTTGTCTCGCAAACCAGATTTATTTCAAGGGAATTTCCCACGTCTCAATAATTTCTCTCGTCGTATACGAGTGCTGATTGCCGTGTTATCACTAACCATCAGAAGACAAATATTTGGCATTATAATCCTCAACGACGCTACCTGGAGTCCCATCCCACCAACCGTGTTCGGCTTTGGACCCCAATAAGCAGAAGAGTACTTAGCGAGAATCTTTTGTTACGCTATTTCACACCCTACAATATCATCTGACGTATTGGCACACTTGACTATGAGGTGGTCCCGGACTACACTGTGCCATCACCGCGGCGCCGCTCACGGCCTGAAAGAGTCCATGTTGTGAGCCTTGAGCCCTTCTAGCAGCGTTGACAATCTCTTAAAACTTTCTTTCCCTGTTTGTTTGTTTTTCTTTGATTACTACATTTGCTTGAGTTTCTTCCTCTTGTGTGTGCAGCACCGGGACGATGCTTTTTTAAGAAGGGGACGGGGCTCTAACATGTTTTTATCCTTTTCTCGGAGACTGCATTTCACCCGCTAACAACTTAGTTGTTCAGCGCAAGGCTTGCCTGCATGATTTAGAACTTACTCGGAGGTTATCGTTGATTCTATTTGTTTGTGTGAAGTCACCGAACCTTTTATAATCTGATTGTATGTGAGATGCAAATTTCGTAGTATTTTCTCGAAGGGATGCGAAAACCAGCAATTACGCTAGACCCTTCGCCCAATCATCTAGTAAGCAGCTTTCAGATACATCGACGACAAGTACTTCGCTTTCCAAAGCCAGTCTAGTGTGTCGTCTATTCATTGGAAGGGGAACACGTTCTTCTTCGTGATGTTGTTCAAGCGGCAATAATCGACGCCGAAGCGGAAACTTTTATCCATCTTCTTCACTGATATAACAGGGGACGCGGACAGACTCTTCAATGGCTGGATAATTTTGCAGTGTAGCTTTTCATTGATTTGCTGCTTTATAGCTTCTCGCTCCCGCGCCGAAACTCGCTGCGGGCTCTGATGGAGCGGCAAAGTGCATTCATCGGGGATTAGGCTATGCTTAGCAACTGGTGTATGTCGAATATTTATTGAAGGCGAATTGCAGTCCTTGTATTGCTGGAAGAGACCCTTTAACTGTTATTGCTTATGCTTGGGAATACTCGGATTAATATCCAAAGCTCTTTCTGAAACATGCACCGTAGCTTCGGTAGAATCCCGAGAGGACAAATACATCGGTGAAAGCTCCAACTTCCTCCCTGTATGCGATGTTCGTGCCCTTGTTCAGGTGTTTATACTCCTGGTTGACGTTTTTCACCATCATCTGTGCTTTTCCTCGATTTAACTAGACGATGTCCCTTGTGACGCCAGTTTCACGGTCGAGTAGCACGTGATCCTCGTTCTGGAGGATGGGTTCAATATTGACACTTGTACTTATCTTTATCGGGTGACCAGATTTTGCCGCCTAGCAAATGTTATCGCACATCGCGGGACGCGCCTGCATGTATCCGAAGTTTCTGGAAAGTTATCGATGCTTCTATCCGCTGTCTGTTGTCGCCGTACCTTGTGTTATCTGATTTCATCGCCTGACGCGAATGGTGTAGAACTTTGTGCAAGGCACGCGGGTCCCAACTTTTAGTCTGGAACATTCGACGACTGCTGTATAAAAACCGACGCGCTTGACCCGCTGATCAGATTTTCGAAGATCACCGACCGTGTTCGCCGCTACCGTTGCGCTATAAGTGTAGCTTGTTCTATGGGCACAGGTTCACCAAATAAAAGTTAGTTTTGTCTTTCACAGTATTGCTATTGTGTTCTTCAACGTCACCACCACGTGACATCTGGTGGCGGTGCTTTTCGTTCATGTACCGGACGTCCCCGACAAGCCGTGCTCCAAGCCCGGACCGCAAAGAGAACACCAACGTAGTCCCGGACCATCGAGCAAGCCGCCGTCTTCATAATAATATTCGGGGTTTTACGTGCCAAAACCACTTTCTGATTGAGGCACGCTGTAGTGGAGGACTCCGGAAATTTTGACCACCTGGGGTTCTTTAACGTGCACCTAAATCTAAGCACACGGGTGTTTTCGCATTTCGCCCTCATCGAAATGCGGCCGCCGTGGCCGGGATTCGATCCCGCGACCTCGTGCTCAGTAGCCCAACACCATAGCCACTGAGCAACCACGGCGGGTGCCGTCTTCAACAGCTGCCCCGGAGCACGGACTTCTACCTGGAAAGACCAACAAGATTGTGGCCAAGGCAACCACAATGGCAGCCCCAGCGCCCCCCCCCCCCCATCGTGCTCCAGCAGCCCAGTGCACCACCGACGTTTCGCGGTTCCACATTTCAGGACACGAAACGCTCGCTGGAAACGTATGAGAGGGTCGCTACGATGAGAAGCGACGACAAGCTGCGACATGTCCATTTCGCATTGGAGGTGGCCGCCAGAACGTGGTTCGAGAATCGAGAAGCCACTTTGACGACGTGGGACCTGTTCCGAAGCGGCTTCTTGCAAACATTTATAAGCGTCGTGCTAAAAGAGCGAGCCCCAGGTCTACTGGAGACAGAGCGCAGCTGCCGAATGAGACAATCGCGATCTTCACTGAGGAAATGAGCGGTCTGTTGCGCCATGCCGACCCGGAAATGTCCGAGGAGAAGAATGCG
Organism: Dermacentor variabilis; assembly: GCF_050947875.1. Taxonomy (NCBI): domain Eukaryota; kingdom Metazoa; phylum Arthropoda; class Arachnida; order Ixodida; family Ixodidae; genus Dermacentor; species Dermacentor variabilis. The sequence continues at coordinate 231,197,732 of NC_134569.1, read as the reverse complement.
CGCCTACTGATGTGTGGTGTAAAGGAGGAACTTTTTGCCCGAATGGTAAGAAGCCCACCGAAGATCGTCGACGAGTTCCTTCGTGAGGCGACGAGCATCGAGAAGACACTGGAATTGCAGATCCGACAATTCGACCGACTCACCCAGCCAGCAAGCTACGCCGCAGTTCAATCAATGGCCAGCGACAACCTGCACGAGACCATCCGGCCAGTCGTACGAGAGGAGCTTCAAAGAATCTTCCCTTCATAGCAACCTCAAGGGGCCCCAATCGCCGAAGTTGTCAAAGGAGTCCAGCGATCGCTCGGAGTTCCCGAGGTACAACCACAATCATCGCTCCCACAGCCAGAAGCGATGACCTACGCCGCCGTTGCCCACCGTCAAGGTCCCCCTCCACGACCGCGCCAGTGCCCTGAAACGCCGCAATTCTGCCGACCAGTGCCGCCTCCGCCAGCACGCCCACCCGTCGCCCAGCGTAGCTACCCGAGGAAGACAGACGTTTGGCGCGCTCGTGACCACTGCCCGCTCTACTACCACTGCGGGGAACCCGGCCATGTGTACCGCCGATGCCCATACCGCGACCTGGGAATGCGAGGGTTCGCCGTCAACGCACCGCGCCCTCGGGAAGGTGAACGCCCTCGTGACATCGCCGACTACCTCGCCGCTACTCAGTGGGGCCCTCGACGGCCGTCCCGGTCGCCGTCACCAGGCATCGAGAAACAGCGCTACCTGTCGCCGCAGCGCCGTCCATACACTGGCCCAGCACGGCGCCGTTGTGCGAGCCCATATCCGGAAAACTAAAAGCAGCAACCGATGGAGGTGCTGTTGCTGTTCGTCGAATGGACGAAGATCCTCCGCCGCCCACGAAGTCGACGATGAGACCATCTAGACGACATAATAACGACACGCCGCCGTCCCGACGAAGTCACGAAGCTAAAAATGCACCGACGAAAGACGACTTCACGACGCGACGTTCCAGCTTCAGTTCAACACGACGCAGCCGTCATCTGACGCCAAGACCTAACTGCAACGCTAGGCAAAGAACCACCGACCTCGGCGTGCTTCTCGACGGCCACGGAGTCACTGCCTTAGTCGACACAGGGGCCGATTACTCCTTAATGAGTGGACACGTCGCCGCCCAGTTGAAGAAGGTTAACACTGCATGGGAGGGCCCCCAAATTCGGACCGCTGGAGGACACCTCATCACGCCGACTGGAATCTGCATGGCAAGAATAACTATTCATGACCGGACTTACCCTGCCACCTTCGTTATCCTCAAACAGTGTTCCTGAGTCGTCATTCTCGGTATGGGCTTCCTGAACCAACACGGCGCAATCATCAAACTGAAGTCGAAGTGAATAGCCCTGTCGGAAGATAAAGCGATACCGCCGGAGAGCCCTCGTAGTCACCACGCCTTGAGTGTGCTCGAAGATCAAGTGAGCATCCCGCCTCGCTCCAGCATTGTTATTTTGGTCGGCACTGAAACACCCGCTGATGTAGAAACCTTCATCGAAGGCGACCAATGTCCAAATGTTCATCGAAGGCGACCAAATTTGCGTCGCAAGAGGGATCGCTCGACTACCTGGAGGGAAAAGTGAAGTGTTGGTGACAAACTTCAGCCACGAGTTCAAGCTAATCAACAAGGGCACGACCATAGCGTACATCGAGGAAATTCTGGAAACCAGTATAGCGTTTGTCCTCTCGGATTACGCCGCATCTGCCCCGACGACAATGGTTCCCGAACAAGACTACGACGTTAATCCAAGCCTACCCGTGATTAAGCAACAACAGCTCAGAAGTCTACTGCGACGATACAAAGGCTGCTTTTCGACGTCATTGAGGATTCAACGAACACCAGTCGCCAAACATCGCTTTTTCACCGAGGAGTGCGCTCGACCACTCTGCCAGAGCCCTTACCGAGTTTCGCCGCGAGATCGTGAAGAGATAAGAGAACAAGTAGAGGAAGTGCTGCGCGACATCATCCTGCCGTCGAAAGGTCCGTGGGCATCCCCTGTTATCCTGGTGAAGAAAAAGACGGAAACCTACGTTTCTGCGTCGATAATCGTAGTCCGAACAAAATCACGAATAAAGACGTATACCCCCTCCCACGGATAGACGACGCATTGGATCGGCTCTGCAACGCTAAATACTTCTCGTCGATGGACCTCAAGTGTGGCTATTGGCAAATAGAGGTCGACCAAGGAGATCGCGAAAACACCGCCTTCATCACCCCAGACGGCCTCTACGAGTTCGAGGTTATGCCATTTGGATTGTACTCGGCGGCTGCAACGTTCCACCGCGTGATGGTCACGGTTTTAGCAGGATTCAAGTGGCAGGCCTGTCTCGTTTACTAGGATGACGTCGTTGCCTTCGCCGGAAATTTCGATGATCACCTTAGGCGGCTTACAACAGTACTAGAGGCCATCAAGTCATCAGGGCTCACTCTGAAGCGAGAAAAGTGCCGCTTCGCCAACGATGAGCTTCTGTTCCTAGGCCACGTCATCAGCAAGTCTAGAGTCCGCCCCGACCCTCAGAAGACAGCAGCCATCGCAATGTTCCCGCAGCCCATCGAAAGGAAGGCACTGCGTAGATTTCTTGGCATGAGTGTCTACTACAGGCGATTTGTCCATGACTTTCACTCATCGCTGAGCCGCTGACACAGCTAACTAAATGTGACGTCAAGTTGAAGTGGGAAACGCCGCAGGCCGACGCATTTCTAGAACTCAAACGACGCATGCAGTCGCCGCCCGTACTTGTGCACTTCGACGAGCACACCGATACCGAAATCCACACTGACGCGAGCAGTCTGGGCTTCGGTGCCGTCCTAGTCCAGGGAAAAGATAAACATGACCACGTGATAGCTTCCGCTAGCCGGTCGTTGTCAAAAGCGGAAGCCAATTGTTCTACAACCGAAAACAAATGTCTCGCCATCGTTGCGGCTACAGCGAAATTTCGCGCTTACCTATATGACAGGCCATTCAAAGAGGTCAGTGACCATAACGCGTTGCGTTGGCTAGCTAACTTAAAGGACCCTTCAGGACGACTGGCACGGTGGAGCCTGAGACTACAAGAATACGACAACACTGCAACCGACAAGTTCGGACGAAGACACTCATATGCCGATTGCCTATCACGCGTCCCCATTGACCCGCCGCCGCAAGATGACAAGGATGACGACGCCTTCCTTGGAATAATAAGCGCGGAAGACTTCGCCGAACAGCAACGAGGAGACCAGGTGCTGAAAGCCGTCTTCAAGCATTTGGAAGGGCAAGCCGACGTTGTACCTAGGGCATTTAAGCGTGTATCGTCTTCGTTCACTCTTCAAATCAACCTACTCGTGAGGAAAAGAAATTATCACCAGTGCGCGCCAACTACTTTCTTGTTGTTCCGTCGGCGCTGCGTCCAGAAGTACTGCACGCCCTACATGATGATCCGACCGCTGGGAACCTCGGTTTGTCCCGGGCTCTATCGAGTATATAAGAAAGGTATTACTGGCCGCACCTAACCGCCGATGTCGCCCGTTGCGTGAAGACATGCAGAGTGGCAGAGAGGCAAGACACCACCGACAAGGCCAGTAGGATTACTACAGCCGATCGAACCTTCTCGTCGACCATTCCAGCAGATTGGGATGGATTTGTTGCGACCGTGTCCGACGTCAACATCCGGGAATAAGTGGATTATCGTGACGACGGACTATCTCGCCCGCTTCGGTGAAACTAAAGCTCTACCGAAAGGCAGCGCAGCCGAAGTGGCGAAATTTTTCGTCGAGAACATCATGCTGCGACATGGTGCCCCAGAAGACCTCATCACCGACAGAGGAATGGCCTTTACAGCAGAGCTCACCCAAGCCATTCTGCAGCACAGCCAGACAAGCCACAGGAGGACAACTGCCTGCCATCCGCAGAGGAATGGTCTCACGGAGCGCCTGACAAGACCCTCGCCGACATGCTAGCAACGTACGTCGACGTCGAACACAAGACGTGGGACGCGGTCCTGCCGTACGTAACCTTTGCGTACAACACGACGGTTCAAGAAACAACACAGATCACGCCGTTTAAGCTGGTTTACGGCAGGAACCCGACGACGACGCTTGACGCCATGCTGCCGCACGTAACTGACGAAGAGAATGTTGACGTCGCTAGCTATCTCCAGCGCGCCGAAGAAGCCCGACAGCTCGCCCGCCTGCGAATCAAGAGCCAACAGAGGACTGACCGCCGACACTACAACCTCCGACGACGCATCGTCGAGTACCAGCCTGGCGACCGTGTTTGGGTCTGGACCCCGATACGCTGACGAGGACTCAGTGAGAAACTACTACGACGCTATTTCGGACCCTACAAGGTCATCCGACGTATTGGCGCTCTGAACTATGAGGTCGTGCCAGACGGCATTTCGCATTCACAGCGGCGCCGCGCACGATCTGAAGTTGTCCACGTGATGCGCCTTAAACCCTTTTACGGACGCTGACGAACTTTGTCATTTTTGTTCTTTTCTTTGCTACGAGTGCTTTTGTTTATTACCTTCGTTTGTTTGCAGCATCGGGTCGATGCTTTTTAAGAGGGGGGTATTGACACGTGTACTTATCTTTATCGAGCGACCGCGTTTCGCCGCTTAACAACTGTAATCGCACAGCGAGGGACGCGCCTGCATGTATCCGACGTTTCTGGAAAGTTATCGATGAGTCTACCCGGCTGTCTGTTGTCGCCAAACCTTATGTTATCTGATTTCATCGCCTGATGCGAATGGTGTAGAACTTTGTGAAAGGCGCGCGGGTACCAACGATTAGTATGGAACGTTCGACGACTGCTGTATAAAAGCCAATGCGCTTGACCCGCTGATCAGATTTTGGACAATCGCCGACCATGTTCGCCGCTATCGTTGCGCTTAAGTGTAGCCTGTTTTGTGGGCACAGGCTCGCCCAATAAAAGTTTGTTTTGTCTTTCACAGTATTGCTACTGTGTTCTTCAACGTCACCACCACGTGACGATATCTTCACTGCTTCGGTCCAGACAGAAATCATGGTGGTGGCACGAGGTGGACTGCTGAGGTGGTTTTAAAGTACAGAACATTTCCGCAAGCTGAATATCCTCTACGCGGCATCGCTTGTTCAGTGTACAGCGTTATCGACTTAGGTCAAAGACTGCGCCGTGTTAATTCAGAAAATCCATGAGGATAATTACGTCGCGTGAGCGCTCTTGCACAATAAAGAAGGTCGTAATGTAAGTCCGGTGATGAACTGTCACTCTTGCCGTGCAAATTCCGGTAACCATTATAATGTGTCCTCCAGCTGTCCAAATGTAATACCCGTCTCTGTAGTGTTGAGCTTCTTCAGTTTAGCGGCGAAGGATCCACTCTTGTCGGCGGTGTCAGCTCCCGTGTCTCCTAGAGGAGCGCCCATATGGTGTGATAGTGTGGTATGACGGTGTGGCCGTGTGGTGTGGCGCGTCGATGAATAGCAAACGCACCTTCGTGCACCACTCCTTTCAGTTTTCTAGATTAGCGTTGATCTACCGGCCCCTGGTCTGGCCAGTGTGACGGCGAAAGGGGGTGGCCGTCTACGGCTTCACTGAGAAGGAGTAACGCAGTCGGCGTTATCACGAGGCCGTTCATCTTTCGGGCGCGTCGCGTTCACGACATATCCTTGTAGTCCCATTTCCCGGTATGGGCACTGACGGTAGACTTGGCCCGCTTCTCCGCAGTGGTAACAGGGCCGGCGGTGGTCGGGAGCGCGCGAAACATCCGTATTCCATGGGTAGTGGCGCTGGGCGACTGGTGGGCGAGCTGGCAGCGGCGGCAGACTACGCAACTGCGGTGTTACGGCGCTCTGCGGTGCTGGCGCCGGCACAGAGAGGTATTTTGACGGGATGCGACGGCGACATAGGTTATCCTTTCTGCTACGGGATGCGGCAGTTCGGCCAGCACTTATTACAGTGGTCGAAGCCAGCTGAGCGTGCGACAAAGGAAACCTCTTGCGCACTTCTTCGGGCACGATGATCGTGATGGTCTTACGGAGGTCATCGGAGCCCTCTGCTTGGATTTCGCAGTGCGGCGTCACCAGTGCGCATTTCCAGGGTTTTCTCACTCGTTGTCGTCTCGGCCAAAACTCTGATATAGTCTTTCGCGGGGTTCGGATCACTCCAGCGAAGAGTATTTTCTTTGCGTCTTGTATAAAGAAGCGAAGCTTTTGCTCCTAGCACGTTTCAGAGCTGGCGCAACGGAAAAGCCTGGTCATCTCGTGCGTGAAGATGGCTATGATATCACTGGACAGTGGCGCACGGGCTTCCAGTACTATGTCGGCCCTCTCACTTCAAACGACGCTCATAAAGGTATTGAGGAGGTTCATTATAAACAGGGTTCACGTTGTTATAGTGGCCTCTTGGTTCTCAAACCAAGCTATTGCGGCGTCCTACAGAAGCGCATATTCAGAGTTCCTTTGTTGAAGTTTGAAACGCTTTTGAATGTCTCGAGCCAGGTCCCTGCGTCTTCGGACTTACCTCCGCGGAGTTTCATGAGTTCTTTGCAATAAGATGGCTGCAGGTGGCTCTTGGTCTGTGATAGTGGTACTTGACTTGGTTTCGCTTTTCCTCGTCGTCTCGAGTCGAAGTCTGGGCTCCGTGGGCAGGCTTTGTAGCCTGCAGCATCTTCGATGGTCCGGGATGGCGTTGGCGTCCTCTTCACGCTTTGGACTAAGCTAGTGATTTCCCGAGGGGCGTTCCGTACAGAACACAAAAACATCTCCACCAGATGTCACGTTGTAGTGACGATGAACAACACGGTAACTCCCTTTGGTTCCTAAGTGGCTATAATTTGGGCTCCTGAATACGACGTCGCGGTATCGAATGCCGGTCATGGCGGCCGCATTTCGATGGGTGCGAAGTTCAATAACACCCTGTTTTATTTTGGGTGCGCCTTAAAGAGCCCCTGGTGGTCCAAATCATTGCATAGTCCACAACTGCAGCATGACTCATAATCAAATCGTGGCTTTGACACGAAAATCCCCATTACTTTTGTATTTGTTTATTTAAGAGGAACCGCAATAGCGGCGAGCACAGTCGCTGTTCGTCGAAATCTGGTCAGCGGGTCAAGCTCGTGGGCTTTTGTACGTGACTCGTTGAAGGTTCCATAGTAATCACTGCTGGTCGAGTGCAAAATGCGAGTAGGCCATTTAATAAGATTACACAAGATTCGGTGACATAGATACAGCATATTGAAGGAACAATAACCTTCAAGTAAGTTCCAGATCATACAGGCGCATCTTGCGCTTAGAGGTAACTCTAAGTTATTAGCGGATGAAACGCTGCGCGCCAGAAAAGGATTAGTAAGTACACTGTCAGTATGCTTGATTCGAATAATATTAGACAGTTTGTACGCATTTATCATCGCTGACATTTGTCCCATATTTGCCATACGGCGTACAATTTTTTTTTCTGTAAGGTAAGGCTTCTTTTTAAATTAGAATTGGTATTTGTACAACAGATCAGTGCACCGTAATTTTGAGTGCTAATTAAACAATGCATGATATATTTTAGGGTACCAGACACCGCGAGCATACTGTATGAACAGGCTTAAACTGGGCGTGTGTTTCCTAGTTTAATGCAGATGTACAATTCACTCTTAGAATTCCGTAGCTTTCAAAAATCTCTATTTGTCGACGCTCAAAACTTACAGTATTGTTCGAATTCGTTTTTTTGCCCTTCGCGTGAAATATCCAGACCCTCCTGCTGACAGCACTGAAGTTTATTTCTTATTTTTCTTGGTCCACAGGGATAACTTCGGTAACTCGTTGCATTAGAAGTATTACAGATTCATGTTGAATGCGGTGAGAAAAACAGTGCTATCGAGTGCATAAATAATAGGTTTTGCCTTACTGTCAAAGTGTATGACTTCATTGATATAAGGAAACCAAAGTGCCCCTAGCACAATCTATTTTGGAGCACCAAATTTATTGCGTAGGTGAGATCACGCTTGATCATTCATACGTGCCCACTGTAATCGTGTAATACGTTAATATTGGAAGAAATTCTGGATAGAGCCACGGTTTTCATTATGCTTGAATTTGCCGACTAATGTGTCTTGGTGAAAACAGTTCAGTGCCTTGCCAAATCCAAAAATAGTGCAAGTGTAAATAAATGTCTTTTTAAATTTTCTGTGATCGACTGTTTTAAAAATAATCAAGCTGTTTCTGTTGATCTCCCCTTTCGAAAGCCTAAATGTGCATTGGTTAAAATGTTTAATTAATCAAGAGGCTTGTCATGCGAATTATTGTAACTTGTTCCAGCCCCTTAGGAAAGATTGGCAGTGTCAATATAAACCTAAAGTTATTTGCTACGTCATGATTGCCACCCTTGGAGTTAGCTCAAAACGTTGCACATTTTTTCCTTAGAACTGAGGTTAAACAGCTCGAAAAAGACGAGGACACAAGGAAACAAATACCACAGACAAGCGCTGACTGCCAACTAGCAGTATATTTGAAAATCACCGGACATTTATACCTTTTTCAGCATAGGCATGCGCACATCAGTTGCAAAAACATCTCAAAATCAACAACATTATAATCTTTCCACCAAAAATGTGATTTCTTTTCCCGACAAGGAAAGAGAGGGAGTGCTTGCACATTTATCTCATTCCTTTCTAATGTGAAATGCCTCTACTATGTCCCTTTCCCTCTTACCTTTTCCTTTCCCAATGAATTTTGTCTTTTCAAATATGAGGGTGCAGTGCAACTTGCTACAGTGTCCGGCTAAATGACTGCCATAGTCATTCTTTAGGTTTCTACTGTGCTGAGGAGCTCTTTCATTGAAGCACTGTTCCGTTTGACCTATATAAGATTTTTGACAGCTGAGCGGTATCTGATAGATAATGTTGCGCCTGCACTCAGTGAAACGAGCTCTATGATTTGTGGCGCACAGGTGCCTTTCGCGCTTGTTCATGCGATTTCATATCGAGGACAACTTACACGGGGCATAGAAAAACAAATTAATATTATGTGTATTGGAAACTTTCTTTAGAATGTGATAACTTGTGTAGGTATGACACCACGTGCGCTTGTCTTTTGTCTTTCTTTTGTTTTTCGGAAGTTTCAGAACATCATTTCTCTTTCTGCAAAATGGCTTCGCATACTGAAGAGATCACAGAACTGGGAAAGCCTACGTTCTGTAATAACGCTATCTGATTTTAAAAACTTTGATCGCACTCATTCTCACACGACCTACTAAGTGCTGTCCTAATGCACGCTGCTGCTATGTCTCTCTTAATCAATTTAGAGTGTGCGCTGTCGCAGCGCAGCAAGGTTTTCTCAGATCTAGGATGAAATCCCCAGCATACATGCTCGTCCAAGGAAAAACAGAGTTAATATCTAGAAACTCAATACGGTTGTTAATTGGCAATTCATACGTGAACTTAAGTCCTCCCGATGAGTTGATAAACAAGTCCAAAATTTCTTCCACCGCGTCATGAAAATGCATACAGGTAACTTTCTTCATAACAATTAAGTAGTCGTCAACATATCTAAACACTGTGGAATCAATGCGCCGAAGCATGACAGGCGGAAACTACACCGACTACGCGCGAATGTTTGAAGCTGAACGTTTAGAGATGGCTCACAGAGTAATCGAGTGACTAGCGACCAATACTACTATGTTACAATCTATTACGAAGTACTGAAGATATACGTTCAAAGCCCCTTGTGCGCAGCAGGAACAAATCTATCGCAACTGATCAGACATACTACTGACTAGGCTGAAAAGAAACAATCGGATACCGACAGCATCACCAAACATCAGTGAGTTATAAACAGGAGAAGCCTCTGCTCCATAGTGCCTTCAAAATAAATAAAAAAATACGAAACACCCTGACCCTGTTTTTTTTCAGAAATCGAAAATTTTGACAGCTTTCAACACATTTCTAGCCCCTGCTTTTAGTACAAGCACCTTCCACGCTGCTCGCGGCCTTAGGACAAGGCCTAGTGAGCTCAGAAAGCGCTTACACTTCGTCTCAAGCTGGGGTAAAAAAGGCCGTGTCATCCACTGAGCCACCGTCTACGAAATCTTCCTAAACAGAGTTTTCGCTCAGCCGCAGCGGCGTCATGCACATACACTGCAACAACGGACGCGGCTTAGTCGAGCCAAGGACGCCTAAGCACGTGAATGTAGTGTCCACGTTCGTAGCCACACGATCAAGGCAAGATTAGGAACAACAACTAATGCCTGTTGTCCACTTCTCTACTCTTGAGTCCTGTCTGCATGCCTCGCCTCTTTTTTGCATAATGAATCCTTACCAACTAGCTGAGCTTTCTGTCGTTCTTGAAGTGCTGATGTAATACTGAAACCGGGTGGTAACAGTGCAATAGGGAAATTCTGAGACGTATTCTCATGGTAAAATATTGATGCGTAAAACAAACTGCATAAAAAACTAAGAAGAAAAAGGGAAAAAATTAATTTCCACACAGAAGAAGGAATATTTCAGAGGCTTGAACGTTTCACACCTATCGTTGCCAAATTATCCTGGTCTCTGCTGGTTCTGTATTACATACAACCGCCTGCAGCGCGAACACGTGGCTCGGTTGGATGCGTCACAACCTGTGGTAGACATTCTTGAAGAATCTTGCTGGAAATCCACAAAACGTTGACTTGGGGCGCTATAACGTAAAGCTATTGCAAACTTTTCTCTTCCAATTCTGCAATCAGCTCTCCTCGATTCGGGAAAAAACGTTTTTTAACCAACCCCACATCGCATGTCTGTCACGCGACGCTTACGAAAACCAGGATAGCTCCCCAATCCCACCTACGCTATGATTATGACGTGTAGGCGTTAAAGATCCATTAATCTGCGGAACAAAGCTAAATTTCTTTCCGAATAGCCACCGGCTGGCCCGTTCCAAAAAGAATAAAAGATGGCTGCCGCCAACCGCTCGGGCACTAGATAGTCCTACCTCCCGGAGAGCATGGGTTTAATGGCGTGCAATAAAACTTTTTGCGTAGCCGTCTAACGTTGTCGAGCGCATTTGGCACGTTTATGACCGCGCACCGCCGCCTGTTCTTCACTGAGGATCCGTTTTAGAGGCATACTTAACCTGTCGTTGCATGCCGTGTTGTTTTCGACCAGCCCCCGCAAGCTAACTAAACCAAAGCGGATCAATCCCAGACGCCGGTACACCCTCTTCATCCGGTTATCGATTTTCACTGCACTGATTCGGCCTTATCGAATCCCTCTCCACTCGAGAGGGCTCGTCGCCTCTTGTCAGTAAATTAGATAAGACAAGCCGCTTAGTGTAGGCAATGTTACTTGTTCTTCAAGCAAACAAAAGTGACCTCCTATAATTGAGGAGAGCGTTTGATTTGCCGCTTCAGACAACCCTGCGGGTCACTTCCCGATGGTTGTGTCGGCGTTTACGCAAATTCGACATCAGGAATAAAAACAGATTGGCACAGTTTTTCGTCATAGGGATACACGTGCCCAGAGCTACGTAGTCGCAGTAGTTGCAATGCAGCAGCGCAGTGAAGTTGTTAGCAGCTTTGGGCTCTTGCACACAGAATAAACATTATTTCCGAGGCTTCAACAATCCACAGTGGTCACTGTCAAAATATCAATAGGTGATAGACGCGCCTAATTTGTCCAAAATTTCTTACACCGTGTTTTCTTTGCATTTAGCGCAAATCGGAACGAGTGAAGGAAAATGAGCAATACATGAACCAAGAGACATAGGCTAGAACCCCCACTGTCTCACGCGAAGTTTGTGATTTGGCTTAGGGTACCAACCTTAGGGCCAAAATATTTGTCAAGTTTCAGGTAGGATTATAGTGCTCGAATTGCTGATGTCTTCCAGCAAAAGGTGCCGCACTCAGAGCTTTAGGTTGAACACAGCTATGAAAAGCACCACAGACGGAAAAATGCACTAAGCGCCGTTGAGCTCCGCAGTGTTACAATTGACGTCAGTTGTTACAATTCATTGTCAGTTGACATGAACATTCCAATGCCAGCTTCCGCTACCCGTCAGCCCGCACATCGCACTGTGCAAAAGTCCCATAAAAGACAAACTTTTGGCGTTCTATAGAGAAGAAATTTAGGCCGCTTGATGTGTCACCATTTAAATTCTGGAGGACTAGCCTTTAGATAATGTACACGAGAAAGAGTTGCAAACGCATTGTTTTATGCCACTCTTTTTCTGTGTCGTCGTATAAGCGCTGTATTTCCAGACTTTGAATTTTTGTTGAGCGCTTGTTACCTGGGCATGGAAGCGGCGTGCCGCTACTGCTAATGCCTATACCACGAGATGAGGCTACGAGGGTTTGCCATCAGCTCTCCGTGTCCATAAGAAGGCAAACTAGCGCACCACACCGGCGATTACCTAGCAGAAACTTCGCGCAAACATTAACGATCATTTCGTTTGCTATATAGAAGCAGACACCTTGAGTTGCCGCGAGACTGCACGTTGGCTCAGCAGGCGACTGCACGTTATTCTGCAGCCACACAATTGAAATGCGCAGCTGCTGCAACTGTGGTTCCTATTAGTCAGAGTGCAGAAAATTCTCCGCTACCAACGACTACGCTGGAACAATATCATCGCGATGAACCTAGTGTATAATAAAAACACGGCGTAAAAGTACCTGTGTATGCGACGTAACAGAATTAACGATAAAAAACTACAGATATCGACGCTCACATCGACGTCGAGAAGGCAACTGTATTACTGAATACAAGAGCCTACTGCAATGCGAGGAGTCAACAGTTAGCCGTCAAGTTTATGATATCAAAGAATGCACGGGACAGCCCTTAAATTTCGATAGCTCTAGGTCACCTGACAAGGTGACCTAGTTCTATCCAAATAACCTTACGAATAGCCTGACTCACAACGGCTCCGGTTCATTATTCATTGTTCATTGTTGGATGACAAATATGGACGTTGTTTTCGTAGCACTGTTTAAACTTATATGTTCTTGTATGAAGGTTAACAATACCGCGGCGAGCGGCGGCCGTCATGAGCTCAGGCGTAAAAACAAGTTTGTCAAATGTATCGTGTACATCGTTTACAGCATCCCGTTGCCATGTTACTACTACAGAAGTGGGAGGGAAGTGAGCCAGGGTCTCCGGCAGCATAATCCTATAGATTACGCATCCCGAAAATCTTTCCGTGCGTTTTGCCACGTGCGTATAGGAGCCGTGGCTTTCCTGCGATAAGGTGGCGTGCGACCAAGTCACCAGGCAAAAGACAGAATATTGAGGTCTTTGAAACACGTGTTACTGGTAGGTAATCGAAAATGAAGAAACGGACAGACAAATCGAGAGAGGGAGGAAAAACAAGAGGGGAAAGGTAGAGAGGGTACGCAGAGTAGGAACCCTGCTCGGTACTCTGCTCAGGGCGATGGAATAACAACAGAAATAAGAGAAAACAAGATAAGATTTAAAAAAAGGATTATAATTTTCACTGACTAGTATTTCATTTCAAAAGCAGACTACCGCTTCTAAAGTAGTTCGGGCCGACGTTGACTGAAACCAAGGTCCGAGAAATCTGACTTCCGTAAGGGGACGCTTGCACATATCGTCGAGCATGCTGGTGAAGAATTTTCTTTGTGCACAGAAAAGACGAGAATCATACACTGTGGTATACAGGTTGTAAACAGCGAAAAGACGCCTTATTGAGACTGACCAACGCTTCCACAGAAGGATCTACCTTCGTCAAAGGCGGCCTTGTCATCCTCGGCAGGTGAGTTTTAACAAGTTAGTAGAGCACGTCACGCACACTTGCTGTTAGTGGCGGTTGGCTCTAAAGGGAGAGACTGAAAGGAAAATGAGTGGCGGTCGCTTGACGTCTGTAGATTTGGTTTCTAAGGCAAGTAGACAACAACGGGAGAGGGGGAAGGCGGCAGCAAAAGAATCAGCGATGAATAATATACTCACTAATGTGAATTTCGTGCGCAGCTGTTTAGGTGTTTTGAATTCGCGATATATTGTGGCAAATAGTTTGATTCCAAACTACAGGGGCGACGCTAATATTCTGTGTGGGTAGCTCGTTTAGCAGCACCGGCACAACGAAGCGTTTCCCCCTATAACGTTGCTCATTGTTCAGAAGGAAAGCGTGAGCATGGGAACGCCTGGATCTTGCGGAGCGCAGTCGAAGTGGTGCATGCGCAGTGGGTTCGAATCTCACGCAGGCGCTTTGTTGCCAAATATGAAATCGGTGGACGCGATCGCGGCATGCCTGGTCGCCGCTGTGGAGCACGCCTCGAGCAGCGCTCAGCGTTCCTCCTCGTGCCTCCGCTGCACCCTTCTTTTCCGCTTTCCTCTTCGCTCTCTATTCGCACTCACCGGCTTTCACTCGCGCAGCGCTCAACATTCACTCTTTCATTCTTCGCTGTGCTTGTTCGCTCTGTTACGCCGAGGGACGCCGACGCTCAACGTAGGAATGCGCTTCTAAGAGCTGCAGTTAACAAAAATAGAAAAAGGAACACAGGAGGTGTTGGGCGAGCGATGGGTTAGGAAGCCTTTACAGAAGTGAACAGAAGCCGCAGGTGTCGTTAGCGACCTGTGTTTGCTAATTTGGAATTCGTGTAAACCAGTAAGTATTCAAATAACAAAAAGACATCAGATGAAAGAATAATGGCCCCATACCGAGTTTTGTGCCTTTGTGAATGATATCAGAATATCAGGTTTCAGTTACAGTCTTTAGCGATTATAAGCTGCTACGTCCCAGATTGATTCCTGGTGCAGGCATTTAAACTTGTGTATGAGATAGAATTCTGTGTATGTCCTGCTGTGATGTGAACGGAATATTTTTGTACCATATAGAGCTTTGCTTTAACGAATATGTGATCAGGTTCAATGAATTCACTGGCTACTGTTTTAGGTTGACTGTGTTTTGTTTCTGGGTGATGGCCGTTGTGTCTGGTATGAATTTATAGTCCTGTCTCAGCCGTGTATTGTTTGCTGCAAGTGACACACTCTAGACAGTAGACTAGATTGCTTGAGGTGCACGTGAAACTCGGTATGACCTTTTGAAAGTAATCAGATGCTTACTATATATAGTAGATGGAAAATGTTTGCATGTTGAGCAACTGTGGCGGCCACAGGCCAAGGATGTTCGCTTAATCTTTGTCCATAGTTCGTCACGTACTAGAATAACCTTGAAATTACCGTTGCTACTGTACGCTACACTGCGTGGTTAGGGTAGAGTCGGGAATGATCTTGTTAAGTAGTTTCTGGTTGCTATTGAGAATGGGGTAGTGTTTACTGAGGATCTTGTTCACGCTTGGGATTGCAGATGAGAATTTAGCAGTTAGGATAGGTTTTGTTCTACTGATCTTAGACGGGTTTGATGACCTCAGCTCGCTCAAATATGGTTGCTTCATTGTAGGTTTGTGCGAAGGCACTGTTGGGGTGGTTCGTGCATGATAGGGCTCCTTAAAGGTGATCGAGTTCATGGAGGTAGTATTGGTTTTTAAGGCAGATGCGAAGTAGTCGCGACGCTAGACCTTTAACGATACCTTGTTTGCAATGTCTGGGATATTGAATTTTATATCCAAGGTAATGCTTTCTGTGAAAAACTTTGCTATAGAGCTATATCCTTAGTGTCCCATTGTCAATATACAGTGTGTCCCAACTATCATGCACCAAGATTTAAAAATATGTTGAAAAAGTTATGTTTGCCATGTAGGTAGATAGAACCAAGCTAATTTTCTTTGTGGTCGCTTTGAGATACTGATCGTTTACATTCCCTCTAATTACATTAGTAGTCTGAAATAATTATCAGCTTCTAAGATATTTTAAATAGATGAAAAGTGTCAATGAGAAAATTGTAGACCAACATGAAAATCTCCGGATACAGCTTTGTGTGGGTGAATGTGAGCTACATAAAAGTGTTTTCGAGGACGAAACAAGCGAACGCACGCAAAGTGCCTCGAGCGGCCAGACGCGCGCCAATTAAGCTTGCATTCGCGAGCGTCCTTCACGCTCCAAAAACACTTTTATGTAGAAGGCATTCGATATCAGGAAGTTGTAGGAATGAAGAAAAAGGGTTTATTTTGCAATATTTACACTGGAACCATATCGGTACGAGTATCTGGAGTATCATGTTTTCTGACCACAGGCCTCTACCTTCGTGAGGCACTTCTCATGCACCTATTCCTTCAATACATTCCTATTCGCGTCCCAATTCTGCTACTAGGTGCGTCGGACCATTGTCTTTCTGCTCTGACGTCCTTGGCGGAGAAACCCTGCGAGGCGTCCTCTCCACACGACGTTGCTTCCTAGCTGACCTAGCTGAAGAAAGCTGGGCAGCTCTAGCCAAATCATTCGACATATATCCGGGAAATGGCCGAGGCCATCCAAATCATCTCTTCTGCAGTTCTTCCAGGCACTTTTTTGCTGGCTATCTTCGCGTCAGTGCACCCGTACTTTCTCGGGTTAGTACAACTGCGGTACGCACACTTGAAAGTGCTCAGGCTCGCGCAATGAGAATTTGCCTAGGACTACCACGACTTGCACCTACTTGGGGCGCTAACGCAGAGACACGCGTGTGCCCAGCTCAATTTTATCCGCAACATGAGCTATTGCGAGTGCATCTAAGGCTACTGACTAGACACGAAAATCATCCACTGGCGGAAGTCACAAGCGTACGGCCTGTCGCTGCCTACTCACAAGTCATGTTGTCCCAGCAAGACTTACTCCAATCGGATTTCGAACCACATGGCACACCAAAGTTCCACTCAGGGCGGCTGGAAAGCCAGCGGTGAGACTCAATCCCCGGAATAAGAAAGAAGTCGAAAATGCCGCTTGCTGGGCTCAAGCATTTCGCGTTTTCCTACATTGCTTACATGTATAGATATACCAAACATGTTTTCGCAGACAGTTCTGTGACACAGACCTCTTCTGCGGCAGCATACTCGGTACCTGGAATGGGGATCGCACGACAGTTCAAGAAAGGACACAGAACATCGTCTGCAGCATCTGAGTTGACAGGAGTTCGAGAAGCAGTCCACAGCATAGTGTAACAAAGCCTTGACAAATGGACAGTGTCCTGTGACTCAAAGCCAGCACTACAACATATCAGCAATTATAAGAATCACCGAACTGCATATAGTCATCTTGTTTATGATGTCATGTTTCTGCTTGCTGAGGCGTCTCAATCCGGGCATACCATCATGCTGCAGTGGCTTCCCAGCCATTGTGGAATAGATGAAAATGAACAGGCTGACACGGAAACAATAAAGGTGCACACTGATGGGAACATTATAAAAATTCATTTTTCCTGGTACAACATCAACTCCTTGCTCTATAACTTCATCAAAACCTAAATGGTGCGACAATTGGACAACCCCGAACACCAGCAAGAGCGAGTCCATAGACTTGACGCTGGTTTGCAATTCCGGCTTGCAGTTCGGTTGCTGAGAGGCTAGGAAACACTCGTCCATTAATTACTGCTCTCTGTGGCGTACGCTCACCGATAGCTTCACAAGATTGGAGAAGCATGGGACCCGCATTATAGCATCTGTCACACTCCCGAGACAATAGCTCACGTACTTTATGTGTGCCTTCAATATGCAGCTGAGCGAAGAACACTTAAGTATAGTGTTGACTGCTTAGACTCCAGCCCCTCTTCGGAAGAAATGATTTCAGGCGGGTGGAGAACAGTTGACCATGTTCAACGTGTCATAATGTCACTCGAACTCTCTGCGGGAGGCTGGTTCAGACGAGCTACTCTAGAACCTGGGAGATGTGCAGACAGTGCGAAATGTGTTTGCACGATAACTTTGTGTGTGAGCAAGATTACTGTTGCGCGTATTGTGTCTACTGCGGGCATCCACGTATTCGTCAACGTGCCTATAGAAGCTCACTGTATCATAACATAATCATGGGCCACCTACCTTTCCCTGTATTTTCCACTTCCCGTTTCCACAGTAAGGAGTAGCAGGCTGGAGACACGCCCTCCAGGCCGACCTCTCCTCCCTTCTCTTCAATGAAATCTACTCCTCCTCCTCATTTTTCACGGTGTCGTTCTGCGCTTCCGTGCTCCTCCCCTGTTTACCACAGACAGCAGCCAATGCTTTCAGTGTATCTTTAGCCAAAGCCTTTTTCAGAATGTGTTTAAGGCTGCCGGCACCTGCAGTTGCACTTCTTTCTGGGATTTCTCGTCTTGCTGTGGTTAGCGCCATGTTCCCTTTGATTATGTGCAAAGCTTCTGACATGTTATGTGATCCTCTACCCCACCATACACAGTGACTAACGCGCCATGTGAGTTGGCTACTCTAAGCCTAAGGTCTTCGTCTGCCTCAGTCACGAGCGACATAGTCCACGTCTCGTGCGTTAAGTAGTACAACTTTTGACCCAAGCCCTAATTGCACCGGTGCACCGGGAGAGTTTTGCTTCTGCCAGTACGTAGTCTAGCGTTTGGTTCTGATTTGTGACACAGCGACTGTTCAGTTGGTGGTTGGAAGATGACGACGGCGGTGTGGCCATCTTGTGTGCAGGCGCTGGCCGTACCGTTGTTGCAGCGTTGCGCGCCTTGCTTGTAAACTATCCTCTGTGCACAACTGTTCCACAAAACAATACGTATGAACAGAAAACCAAACTGATAGCGACAAACTTAAGCTACCAATAAAACAGCATCGAGAAATTTCACTATGAAGAGGCTGTATTATATTATAACATAAGCCACCTGCAGTTTTCTGCAGTCCAATATTTGTGCAGATGCGCCATCATGCATTGACCAATATTCACTCTAAGGACATGACTCAATTAACCTTTGACACCAAGGTGTCGAGTTAGATACTATGACACATAGTCTAATTCTCGGTAATGTAAAATATGTGACTACGCTATGCGGCAGAACTGACGTAGGAGAGCACTGACACCTGACAGGGAAAAGAAATTATTTTGATAGCTTATAGAAAAACGAGGCACGACCTATGGCAAGTTGAGGCTCAAAGCCCTAAATATAATGTTACGCTCGAGATCGGTACAAAACGTCTGTGATAGTGAACAGTTAACTAAAATAGAAATATGCGAAAACCGATTGCTCCCTGAAAAGATAATTTGAACGCAAAGGAAATGAATAAGTATCCGTACGCAGGAAGCTTTTATCATATTTGTATAGAAGCAAACACCAATTCATCGCTCCAGTCACCATCGTTAACGCCAGCGCCTTCAAGCTATATAAACGGGTACGGTCTGTCGAGCCCGGCAGATTGCAAAGCACCTCTGCTGAATACGATAATGTTGACTGTGCTTTTCTTTTTCATGGGGGCTTATGCTCTTTCACCAATGATTACTACTGCTCACTGTCCAGAAAATGGTGATGGGTGGGGGGCGAGTATTTCTCACTTCGTTGTAGAAAATGAACTAAGGCAACTGGCAAGCCGGTAAACGTTAATGATGTATTTGTATTTTTCTGTAGAAAGAATTTTAAAAAAACTTTCATCCTTGCGAAGAACTCGGGATGCAGTTCCCTCTAGGTTATTTTCTACGAAGTGCATTCGTTTCACCATTTATAAAATTAAGAATATTACACATCATCTGTAATTAACATTTACTTTAGGACTAATGTACATAATAACTATACTGAAGCGGGTTTCCAAAAAATTTGAACTCGTGTGTGTACCTAAATGAAAGCATCGATAAGCGACGGGCCACAATATAAGCGGGACTGCAGCATAAGCTACTCTAGGTTAGGAGAACTGCCATTCCCTCAAACACAAAGGATGCGTGCGACCGTGGAAGCAATCGAAGCCGTCCGGCCTGCTCATTTCATTGGCAACATGCCGACGCCATATAATAAGAACTCACCATAGAGCGCTGCAATAAACGTCCGAGAGGGCATAAGGACGTCTTTTGATATACAGTGGTCTTTGCTACGACGTTGCTAGACGTCGTGCAACCGTCATTTGCCTGATCCTGACGGCTAATAAACGGCAGTTTCTGAACAAAAAGGCGAAGCTTTCGTGTCGGCTAGACATTGGGTTTTAGGGCCATTTCTTTGGAATGTGGGCAGGCGGTGCAATCAGCGGGGTCATGGACGACCACAATGTTTCTGACGTCAGCGGAGAGGTGCGGCCAGCAGCACGGCGGAGCGGCCACTTTGATCGTCGTTTGCAACGGCACACACAACAGCTCCAACCGGTTAACACATAAATCGAACGACCGCCAGCTATGTGTCCCTTGTATTTCGCGTTGCATGCAGAAAATTCCCTCAATGATATCGCAGGAACGGGGATTCCGATACAAGAGTTCCAACTCTAAACCATGGTCATGCTACCGTCGCGCTCTGATTACTTGATATCAGTGCTTGTCTTTATATTAAGGATCCTAGCCTATCTTTCTTATATCAGAAGATACAACAATGCGAACAATTAATGACGTAAAAGGTACGCATTTCGTGATTATCGGTGTTTTTTTATGAGTTCTCCGAAATGGTTTTGATGCGAAGCAGGATAAGCTTAGCAGCGGCGTTAGTCAGGTTGCCCTTAAATCAAGTTGTCTGTTGACGTCCTGGGGCCAGAGGCCGACTTCCTGTTCTTTCATTAAACACGGTATACATTATTCGCAATTGATTCGTTTATAGAACTAGGATATTAAGCTTGACTCTCCAAACAGGGTGCGTATTGCCAGCCTTTCCCTCTTAGTAAGTGCTACGGAAAACAAACTCACCTCGTCCATCTTCCCGATGACCGCACGCGAACTATGACGCTCATGCTGAAAGAGGATTTCCTCCTCTGCAGCAAGATGCGGCTCAACGTTTTGAGGAGCAGCGACTTGAGCTCTCTCTTATCTGTTACAGCGGTAGTAACCCGTATGACATTGCTAGAATTTGGCACTACCTCCGAGTGCCACCTAGATTTGTAGAGACCTGAACGATACGCCTAATTTACATATATTACCCACCGTTTCCGATGATAAGGAGCGCACAAGCTATTTTTCTATGAGTTTATCCCACAATAGGTGCTACCAAATCAGTCCCCAGTGACCAAAATGAGCTTCACGCCACCTCTAGTGTTTCCAACTTGCTTCTGTCCGAGTCTCCAGCGTGCCGATGCTATTGAGCCTATAGAGCTGAAGTCGCTGATCGATGCTCTCTATTGACGGACATATCGCTGCCAAATTTTAGTTTGAAGAAGAGATGTGATGTGTTTCTTAACAAAGTCCTTATAATGACCTTGATTGAAGAGGGAGCACCAGTTTCCGCAATGAGCATTATTTTTAAACAGCTTGCGGGAACAAAGGACATAACAAAAAAATCTACTTCTCGTGGAGTTAGTGGCGACGCAAGGTATTTAGTTGTTGGTTGTGGTGGTGACAGTGAAACTTTATAATTAAAGAAATTTTTGAGCGGATTTTTTCTATGTGGTGCCATCTGACGTTGCTCCACTGGCGATCGCGGCTCGCCGGGCCTGTTCGGGAGTTGCCAGTTGGCTTCCCAGGTCCAGTTTGCAGAGTCTTGCCTCCTAACACCACGTAGGGAGTGGGTGTGCTGTGAGTCGTGGCGACATTGCGTCGCCCGAACGGTCGGTGCATTCGTGTGTTATGTACGCGAGTGTCACTGTGTGGGTGCTACGCAACGTACATGTCCGGGAGGCATATCTGTCTGCGAGATGGCGTGTAGCCGGGACAAGTGTGTATGTGTAAGTTTACAGGCGGCACAAGTCCTAGCCTGGAGTTTATTGAGAGCTTTGTGCAGGGGGAGCTTAGAGTGTTCTTTCGACATGTTCGTCCTGTGTAGTATTTGCCGACTTGTGGTTAATTACTCGTGAGTCGCTAGTCACTCTGTCGGGGGCTGAAGGATGGTGTAGTACGCCGCTCGGCTAGTGAGATGTCCAGCTGCGCAGTACGCCTCTTCGTTGCCTCGCAGGCCTTCGTGCCTGAAGCACCAGACGATAGATGCCGTGGGTCCATTCTAGTGAGCGGCCAATGATTTGAATGGCTTGTATAGGGAGTGTTCAATTCATGTATAGACGACACGCAACTTGTGACTCCGTAAGGGCGCGGGCGGATCTCAGCTTGTTCTCGGCGTCTCGAAGTGCGAGAGGCAATCGCTGCTGCTTCTGCTGCTGCGCTGCATGTGGCGTGGATGGAGGCAGAGGGTAGGAGGCTCCCCTGATTGACGACGGCGATTCTGTATTTTGTATCATGATGTGGCGACGAAGGATACGGGCCAGAGTCGTATGTATATGTGTCTCTGAAACAGCGTTTGGGCAACATACGCGCCCGCGCTGCACTCCTCTCTTCATTGTGCATGGGTTGCATGTTCTCTGCGATAGGGTCTACTACAATGTTCTCTCTAATTTGGTTAGGCAGGAGTTATGTTTATTCTTAGCAGTACAAGGCCCTATAGCGTAAAACTATTCCGAAATGTTTTATTCCAATCTCGTGACGTAAAATTTGCGTTACCGCTGACACAAGCATCGGCTGGTGACCCGCAGGCTTGCCAGACCAATCAAACGCTCTGCTCGTTTATAGGCGGTCACTTTTCATTGCTTTCAAAACAAATAACATTGCTAACATTGAGCAGCTTGTCTTATCTAATTGGGTGGCAAAAGATGACGAGCACGCTCATGTGGAGAGCAACTTGATGAGCCCGAGCCAGTGCACTGAACATCGGCAACCCGATGAAGAGGGTGGTGCCGGCGTCTGTGATTTGTCCGCTTGTCCTTACTTAGTGTGAGCTGGGTGATCGAAAATTGTGACGGCATGCAACTGAAATTTAAGAATTCCGCTAAAACGAATCCTCTGCAAAGAAGAGTTTGCAGAGCGAGGTCGTCAACGTGCCGAAAGGGCTCCAAAACATTGCAGGGCCATACTAAAAGTTTTATTGTACGCAAATTAACCAATGCTCTCCAACATGTGTGAGTAGCCAGTGCCTGAGAATCGGCGGCAGCCATCATATATTCCTTTCGGAACGGGGAAGCCTGCGTCAATTCAGAAGAAAATTCAATGTTTTTGGGCATAATAATGCATCTTTCACACGTACATGTTACCTTGACGTGACGAGTTTTCGCGGTTTTGTGACGTCGCGTGACAGGCAGGTGAAGTTGGTCCAGCGCGACAAGATTTGACCAATAGCCGAAGTCTAATAGGGAAAAGCCGTGGAATCAAAAATAAATATTTCACTGTTGTGCGGTCCAATGATGCATAAGTAGTGGGTATGCGTCATATCATATATCGCAGTTCTCGTGGCGTCACGTGACAGACAGGCGATGTGGGGGCATTTCAAAAAAGTTTTGACCAATCGCGAAAGGCGGATTGTAGAATTCGAATATCAAAATTTCGAATAGCTTTACGTTATAGCACCTCTCGCTTGTCAACTGGTACCTATAGTCCTTGAAGAAGGTGTCTTGCCTGTTGTGTCTTGTTGAGGCCTTCCCTTTGCTCTATGAGCGTGGCACTTGCTAGCTCCTCGAAAGTTTTGTATGCCTTTAGTGCTAGTAATTTATTTATCCTCTCCCCTGACGGTAGCTGTAAGGCCGTTTAGTACGCTGTTCTTATAATAGTGTCCATGCGCGCGATCTCGCTTTTGCGCTTGACTTGATACGGGAGTGCGTACGTGGCACGCCTGATGACGAGGACTTGTACTAGTATAATGGTTTCGTGCTCTGTGAATTCATCTTTGCTGGACGCTACTCTGGAGATGAGTGATGCGATGCTTCCTACGACGTGATTTTATTTCTCTGAGGCTACCTTTACGCCGTTGTTCTCGTGGACGTGCATACTTAGTAAGCGTGTTGTCGGAACGCGCTTTGCAGGTTGCTGTACAATCTCGAGGCGTATTGGCGGCACTCGATGCTTCTTAGCTTGCTCGATTTGAAGTTACTCTGACTTGCGTGGGGGACATTTCATTCCTGATGCGGTTAGGTATGACTCGATGGGTTCGATATCTGTGAGTAATGTTTTTCCTTTGTCGCCCTATCAACCCTTCGTTGCCTATAGGGTGATATCATTAGTATAAAAGGCACATCCGAAATTTGGGATGTTTTCCAGCTGCAACGCAACTATCCCAAGTCCGATGTTGAAGAGGAAGGGAGATATTGGATCCTTGCGGAGTACCCTTCTGCGGCAGGTCATATTTGCCTGATTGTATCTTGCTACGCCGATGCGAGCTCTGGGGTGAGTGAGAAAAGCGACGGTATACTGATATACTCGTTCTTTTAATCCTATAGCGGCCAAGCCATCTAGGATGGTTTCGTGTGCTATGTTATCAAAGGCTTTTTCCACGTCGAGGGCTAGAAGCACGTTGTTGTTGCTGCCCGGTTGTGGGTTGTGTATTTGTTCCTTGAGGAGAAGGAAGACATCCGGTGCTGACATGCCTTGCATGAATCTGTCCATGCAATTGGGATGTAATCCATGCTGCTGCATGGTTTGTTCAATTCGAGGGGGTACGACTCGTTCAAAAAGATTGCCCAGGCAAGACGTGAGGGAGATCGGTCGCAGTTGATCGAGCCTGCGCAGTTCTGCGTGGATCTGAGCGGTAGCGCATTCCTCAGGTAATGTTGCACTCGGTGTCTAGATTCCTTCGTTATGCTGCTGTGTAAAGGCTCGGAGGGCTTCATCGCTTAGGTTTCTCAAGATGGCGCTGGTGATTCCGCCGGGGCCCGGTGCCGCGTTTTCCTTGAAGCTCTGTGCTGCCGCGTATACCATACCCCCGCATACGTGATGGGTGCATCAAGTTTCTCGTTCAGAGCTCCCTTATAGTGAGGGTGTGGTTTCGGAGGCCCGATCCAGATTCCTGTCTATGTTTGCTGGAATTCCTGTGTGAGTTCATCCTGGGTTCCCAGACATTCACCAACGACCTTTTGTATGGTTGTGTTTATTTCTGTTTTGTTACTGGAGGGATCGAGGATGCTGCGGAATATGTTCCACGTCTTTTTAGTCCTGAGCGTGCCTTTAAGCGAATCACAGAACATGCGCCAATTGTGCCTGCGTACCTTCAGGGCATTATTGCTGACCTTCAACGTGACACTTCAAATCCAAAGACTATGTTTGTTATTTAGGTTCTGTTTGCGCCATCTATGTGTGAGGCCTCGGCTTGGTTCCCATAAGGGCACTGGATGGTTGTCGATTGCCAGCGTGTCAGTATTGGTTTGTTAGACTTCGGCATTGGTGCCATGTAATTCTTTGATGCGTTTGGCCCACTCCTTGATCGTGGTTAGGCAGCCTTGATGTTCCGGGAAGGGCGGACTGGTATCTGAGTCGGACTGTTGTATTTCCCTAAACTTAGGCCAATTTGTATTTGTGGGCTTCCCTAGGGGCCGGCCTACTTTGTCCGATGCGCTGGTGGTTTCGATAATGTAGTGATCGCTACCCAGCGAGTCGTCTAGGACCATCTAGATTGTTCTACGGTATCGCTGGTGATGGTGAGATAAGGGGTCTTGTCCCGGCTTGCACTGTTCCCTATTCTGGTACGCGTACCTGGTACAGTAATTACTCCTTATTCATGGCGCTCTCTGGCTTCTAGGAGCTTGGTGCCTTTAGTGTCTGCTTTTGGGCGGCCACACGTATTGTGCTTTGCATTTAAATCTCCTGTTATATTTAGGTGCTCGCGGTGTTCCAACATTCCCTGTAGGTGCCGGAACAGTGAGGCGAAGTGAGCCTTCTTGTCGGGGGTGGGGGGGCTGTGCACGCTGCATACCACTTGTTTTCGTTTCCCCTTCTTGAAGGGCAATATCGTGATGATGAGATATGCGTTTTCATAACCAGGGAGTACTGTCAGCATTGTCGAATATTTGTGGACGAGCGTAGCCACCCTCCGGCGGCTGGAGTCAGTGTATTTTATACCCCATAATTGATTTCGGTTGCTCTCCCACCTCTTGCAGGCAGATAATGTCCCGGGCGACTAGCGCCGCCTGTACATATAGCGAGAGGGATCCGTGCTTGCTTTTGATGTACTTGTAGTTCCAGGACCAGTCGTAATGCTTTCGCCTTCCATTTGGGTATTACAGGCCACGATGAGACTTAGATGGCATTGCACTGCCTATGTGAAAAATTAGCATGCTAGTGTGCTCTGTCTGAGAGCGTATTTTACTATTTTACCTTTACGTTTGGGTTCCTTGGTTAGGGACTCGTTAATGTATTTCTTTATTTCTTCGAATTCCGCAAAAGACTGCTGCACTTTTTGCTGTATTTGTTTATTATTTCCTGTTGCGATTGTTGTAGTGTTTGTTGCAAATGGTCCTGGGTTACCAGGTTGCTCTCTGGCGGCGAGGCCGCCTGATGTTGCTTTGGTAGTGGTGTTCGGAGGGAGGGGCAGTTGTGCTTGTAGTGGTGGACGGCAAACGAGAGTGCTTAGCTGCGTTAATTGCAGTTGTGGCGATCGTTCACGGGTCGCAGCCTGTGCCCATTCGACCACGGCTACTCGTTGGATCAATATTTCGATGTTGTGGTCGTAGTAGGTTAGACGCTGTTTTTGCTGCCTATTTTCATCAATGATACTTTGGTATTTCAGATTTTGTGTAACCGGTGTGGATGTATTTCATAGCTGGGGAACCGCTACTTCCGCCCAGCTTACCTCCTGTGATGACTTCTGCTTCCTGGCCAGAGTCGGCGGTTTCCTTTCTTTTTGTTGGTGGTGCCCGGCGCTCGCGGCTCGGTGACCAGGAGCGGTAGCGATGCTCGGTATTGACCGGCATGCCGCGAGTGTCCGCCCGGCAGGCCTCTTCTTTGTTTTCCGAGGCGAAGCAACGTGGGGCTTCGGCATCATATGGGCTGACGATGGTGTGGATAGGGTTCAAACCAGTTTGAGTCACTGCTTGCACGAGTGGTCGCCGGTTGGGTGAGGTTCCACGTGTTTGTGTGTGTGTGTGCGTGTGTGTGTGCGTGTGAGTTCTCATCTATATCATTGTGCCATTTGGCCTACAGGAAAAAGAACTGCAATATATCAAAATCCGCTAACAATCAAATACAACTACGCGATAACTAGAAGCTTACGAAAGAAAAAAGGTACCAACAGAAAAATGACAAGTGAAACACAGTGGGCATGGGGGTTTCGCTGCGCTTGGGGCCATGACTCAGACCAACTGCGTTACCATTAAGTTCCTTTTGTACTAGGAATGGCTTCAAGCCCGCTTTAAATTGGGTCACACGGTACGGATAACCCGATTTTTTTTTTCAAGAACGGAGTTCTTCCGCCGGTAACGTGTCCCGTGTCTTCAACATCTACCTTTTCGAAATAACAATTCGCCTACGTGGTGGGCGATTCTCAAGACGCCACGCAACCGAAAATAAGAGCACATTTTGGAACCACGGAAGACGTGGCTGTGATCGGAAATGGTCAAAGGGATAAATGTTGCGTATTGAGTTGGTTGCTTGGCCAATGCAGCAAGCCAGTACCAGAGTTTCTAATACGAAGCGTACTGCGTCCGGCATTCCGCTTTACATCTAACAAATATAATTCATAGATTGACATTTCACCTCGCCCCCCCCAAAAAAAAACAACATTCTATGTATACGAGAAAATACCGATAAAAATCTTGCTTCTCCATAGGCCCTTCAGCAAAAAAAAAAATAACACAGTCTACACTGGTTATTGGTACACGACCAACACTGTAGGCATTAAATTACGAAACTTAGATCTGTGTATGCAAACCTCGAAGTTCAATGCTTACCTTGAAAATCAGCCCGACCACTAGCCGTCACCATTGCAAAACCTGCTTCACACACTCATTCGTGTAACTGGCTCGCACAACAACACCAAGAAACTCAGAATCTAACACAACCTTTAAATTTCAAAGCAAAGGTGTAAATACTTAGCAAGAAAAAAAGACATTACGTTCAACTTACAAAAAGAAGCTGATTGGTGTGCCCAATTTATTAATTACCTCCTTATGCGCGCTCGATGGCATCGCAGTAGTGCGAAAGCCTTTGTGCTGCGCCCACGACAACAAGGCAGTCAGAGAAACTGCTTATGCGGACAGCGGCCACTTTGTGTCCTCGCTGCTTGCTTTCTTATCGCTGAACGGGAGGCCACAAACGAGGAAAGAATCATCATTGTCCTTTTGTCATCTCTCTCGCGACGGATACCACATCGGTGACTGTTCGACTGGCCCGGTTTGTACACGGACGTCCCAACCAGGTTGAAAACTTCACCTGCACCACTGCTCGCGCAGACGCGCCCTGTTCTGTCGCAGTCAGCCTTGGGCGACGCCTGCGTTTTCTGAACCGTCACAATGACCTGTTTGCCGTTCTGTGCAATGGCCTGCTAGCTAGTCCTACGCACTCAGGCGTAGTGTCTTTCTCGAATTTTCGCGGCGGCGAATACTCTTTCTTTTGCTCATGGCGCTGTCTGAAAACACTTTTTCTTGGCAAGCAATCATCTATACTGCGCTTGAATTAGGTTGCGAAATTGATTCTCTCTTTATTGACCTCTCTGAAGCTTTTCATACAGTTACTCACTCCAAATTTTCATACAAGCTCAGCACAATATGTAACAATCCTTCTCTTGTGCACTGCATTGCAAGTTTTCTCACCGGCCGTTCACAAAGCGTTTATCGTAGGAACACTTACTCTTCTGCTGTTGACGTAACATCCTGTGTGCCACAGGGTTCCGTCCTGGGGCAAATTCTCTTCTTGCTGTACATCAGTGATCTAACTCCTAATACGCATGTCAATATATGTTTATACGCGCACGACTGCGTGCTTTACCAAGCTATCACTTCACCTTAAGATCATATTGGCACGTGTACTCGTTTGTCTTTATCGGGCGACACGTTTCATCGCCTAACAAATGTTATCGTACAGCGCAGGACGCGCCTGCCTGCATGAGAAGTTTCTGGAATGTTATCGATCCTTCCATCCGCTGTCTGTGACCGAACCTTGTGTAATCTGATCGCATGTGTGCGCGACGCGAATGGTGTAGAACTCGGTGGAAGGCACGCGGGTCCCAACGATTAATCTGGAAGATTCAACGATTGATGTATAAAAGCCGATGCGCTTGACCCGCTGATCAGATTTTCGACGATCGCCAACCGTGTTCGCCGCTATCGTTTCGCTATAAGTGTAGCCTGTTTTGTGGGCACAGGTTCGCCCAATAAAAGTTAGTTTTGTTTTTCGCAGTATTGCTACTGTGTTATTCAATGTCACCCCCACGTGACATCTGGTGGAGGTGCTTTTTGTTCATGCACCGGACGCCCCCGACAAGCCGTGACCCAAGCCCGGACCACAAAGAGAACACCAACGTAGTGCCGGAACATCGAGCAAACCGCCGTCTTCAACAACTGCCACCGGAGCACTGACTTTTGCCTGACACGACGAGGAAGATCGCCATCAAGTGCACCCCAATGGCAGCCCCGGCGTCCCCCATCGTGCTGCAGCATCCCAGGGAGCCTCCGACGTTCCGCGGTTCAACGTTCGAGGATGCGGAAAGCTGGCATGAGACATACGAGAGGGTCACTGTTTTTAACAACTGTAACAGTGACGACAAACTGCGACATGTCTTCTTCGCATTGGAAGACGCTGCCAGGACGTGGTTCCAGAACCTAGAAGCCACCTTAACGACCTGGGAGCTGTCCTGAAGCGGCTGCCTGCAGTCATTCGCAAGCGTCGAACACCGAGAACGAGCCCAAGCGCTATTAAAAACCCGGGTGCAGCTACCTAATGAGACAACCGCGATCTTCACGGAGCAAATGAGCCGTCTATTACGCCACGCCAACCCTGAAATGCCCGAGGAGAAGAAAGTCCGCCTACTCATTCGTGTTGTGAAAGAGGAACTTTTCGCCGGAATGGCACGAAACCCACCGAAGACCGTCGACGAGTTTCTTCGCGAGGCCACCAGTATCGAGAAGACACTCTACATGCAAACCGGCAAATCGACCGCCGCAAGAACTCGACAAACTACGCCGGAGTTCAGTAACTGGCCACAGAAGACCTGCAGGAGGCTATCCGAGCGGTCGTGCGGGAGGAGCTACAGAAGCTGTTTCCATCATCACAGGCTCAAGTGGCTTCAATTGCCGACGCCGTACGTCAGCAGCTCCAGCAACAACTCGGAGAAGCCCCTGAATCGCCGCAACCTCAGCCGCAAGCGATGACATAAGCCGCTGTAGCCCGTCGTGACGTTCGCCCTCCGCGCTCACGGCACGGCCCAGTGACGACACAGTTCGGTCGTCCACGACCACCCCCGCCGCCAGCACGCCAAGCCGTCACCTCACGCGGCTTTCCAAGCAAGACTGACGCTTGGCGAGCCGCCGACCACCGCAGGCTCTGCTATCACTGCGGAGAAGCCGGCCATGTGTACCGCCGATGCCTATACCGGGAGATGGGACTGCGAGGTTTCGCCGTTAACGCGCCGCGACCACAGATTGGCGAACCTCCCGATATCGCCGACTACCTCGCCGTCACTCCGTGGAGCCCTCGACGACCGTCCCGTTCGCCGTCATCAGGCCGCTGCCTGTCGCCGCAGCGCCGACCATACACCGGCCCAGCCCGGGGCCGCTCTGCGAGCCCATATGTGGAAAACTAAAAGCAGCAACCGATGGAGGTGCGGTTGCTGTTCATCGAAGGGACGAAGATCCTCCGCCGCCGACGAAGACGACGAAGAGACCATCTCGAGGACCTAATAGTGACACGCCGCCGTCCCGGCGAAGTCAAGAAGCCAAGACTGCACCGATGAAAGACGACTTCGCCACGCGACGTTCCAGCTCCAGTTCAACATGACGCAGCCGTGATCCGACGCCAAGACCTAACTGCAACGCCAGACAAAGAACCCCCGACCTCGACATGCTTCTCGACGACCAGGCAGTTACCGCCTTAGTGGACAGAGAGGCTAATTTCTTTGTAATAAGTGGACACATCACCGTCCAATTAAACAAAGTTAAAACTGCATGGGAAGCCCCCCAAATTGGGGCTGCTGGAGGACACCTCATCACGCCGACTGGAATCTGCACGACAAGACTTACCGTTCATAACCGGACTTGCCCTGCCACCTTCGTTATCCTCCAACAGTGTTCACGAGACGTCATTCTCGGCATGGACTTCCTGAACCAACACGGCGCAATCATGGACCTGAAGTTGAAGTCGATAACGCTGTCGGAAGGTCGAGCGATACCGCCGGGGAGCTCTCGTAGTCACCATGCCTTGAGCGTGCTCGAAAGTCAAGTCAGCATCCCGCCTTGCTCCAGCCGCAAGCCGACGCATTTCAAGATCTCAAAGGACACACGCAGTGGCCGCCCGTACTTGCCCACTTCGACGAGCACGTCGATACCGAAATCCACACGTATGCCAGTAGCCTAGGCCTCCGTACCGTCCTAGTCCAGAGAAAATATGGACATGTACACATGATAGCTTACGCTAGCCGGTCGTTGTCAAAAGCGGAATTCAATTATTCTACAACCGAAAAGGAATGCCTAGCCATCGGTTGGGCTACAGCGAAATTTCGCCCTTACCTATAAGGGAGGCCATTCAAAGTCGTCAGCGACCATCACGCCTTGTTTTGGCTAGCTAGCCTAAAGGATCCTTCAGGACGGCTGGCACGGTGGTGCCTAAGTCTGAAAGAATATGATATCACTGTAATCTATAAGTCCGGACTAAAACACACTGATGCTGATTGCCTATCACGCGCCCCCATTGTCTCGCCACCGCAAGATGACAAAGATGACGTCTTCCTTAGCATTTTAAGCTGTGGAAGACTTCGCTTAAGAGCAGCGAGCAGACCCGGAGTTGAAAAACGTCGTCGAGTATTTGGAAGCGCACACCGACCTTGTCCCTGTGGTGACCCTAATGTGGGGGCAAAGGTTCGTGTAGTCAAAAGGTACTGACGGTTCTCTTAGGCGGAGCCTCCGAGAACCCAATTGAGAACAAAGCCGTTCGTTTCGAACGCACACACAAACGTTTAATGGAACTAAAGCAGGCTTAAATTAAATAGAAGAAAATAGCAAACATAAAAGAAACACTCAAATATAGATCAAGACACTCATTTGGGGCTAGTGCGGAGCTAAGTAGTGCGCGAGTCCGGGCTTGCCACGGCGGCAGGGTCACACAACAGTCTCGACGCGGCGACGCGGCGGCAAGCTGACGAAAGGAGTGGCGCCGGTCTCACCAAAGGTCGTGGTGTACGTTGGTTGACCGGGCGACCGGAACTGGCCAGCTCTGTTGGGGAGAAGTAAAGCAGGCGGCTCGGTGGCACGAGCAGACGGCGGCGGCGTTCTGACCGGGCAGCTGGGTGTAGAGCTCGGGCCCGTAGCCCGACTGCTCTTGTCGTGCCCACGGGCACAGAAGCTCGAACGTCGGCCTCGGGCAACAGGCGTCACGACAGACGGGTCGGCGTTCTGGCCGGGCAGCTGGCGTAGAACTCGGGCCCGTAGCCCGACTGTTCACGTCGTGCCCGCGAGCGCAGAAGCTCACCGGCCTTGAGGAGCTGACGGCACGCTCGGGTAGACGGGCGACGCACAGGAACAGGTTGGCAGGAGGCCCCGGTCGGGTGAAGTCCTGGTGGCTCGGTTCCGGAACCCTACGGCCCGTCTTCAACGCCCGCTCTGGTGGTTGACCTCCCCCTGCTGTCGCTTCCTGGAACTCTCCTGGTGTCTCCCCGGCGTCTCCTCTGCGTCTCCCTGCGTGTCCGCTCGTTCTGCCAGCGCACCACGCTTTTTCTTCTGATCTGGCCGATTTGGCATTCTCAGATTGGCTGCCTGACGCCCCATGGTCTTTTCTAATTGGTTTGCTTTTCTTTTTGTTGTTTTTCATGCGCCGCCCGTTCTCGTGCCGGACGCTCTTCGGCGTCCTTGTTTTCCTTCTTCCAGCATGGAATCCGCCTCGGCGAGCGCACTGCTTGTCGTCTGCTCCTGACCGTCCCGATCACCGCACCATGTCGCGCACCACACATCACAGTTCCTAGGGCATTTAAGCGCGGATTGTCTTCGTTCACGCTTCAAAACAACCTACTCGTGTAGAAAAACTTCTCACCAGACTACGTCAACTACCTTCTTAATGTTCCGTCGGCGCTGCTTCCAGAAGTACTGCACGCCCTACATGACAATCCGACCAAGTCGACGAAATGCCACGCGACGACAACATCCAGCCGTCAAAGAGCCCCTGGGCATCTCCTGTAGTTTTGGTGAAGAAAAAGGACGGAACCCTACGTTTCTGCGTCGATTATCCTCGTCTGAACAAGATCACGAAGAAGGGCGTATACCCCCTCCCACGAACCCACGAATAGACCACGTATTGAATCGGCTCTGCAACGCTAAATACTTCACGTCGATGGACCTCAAGTCTGGCTATTGGCAAATAGAAGTCGACGAAAGAGATCGAGAAAAGACCGCCTTCATTACCCCAGACGGCCTCTACGAGTTCAATGTTATGTAACAGTACTAGAGGCCATCAGGTCATCAGGGCTTAGTCTGAAGCATGGAAAGTGCCGCTTCGCTTACGACGAGCTTATCTTTCTAGGCCACGTAATCAGCAAAACTGGAGTCCGCCCCGACCCGCAGAAGACAGCTGCCATTGCAATGTTCCCGCAGCCCATCGAGAAGAAAGCAGTGCGTAGATTTCTTGGCATGTGTGCCTACTACAGTGGTTTATCAAGGAACTTTCACGCATCTTGGAGCCGCTAACACATATAACCAAATGTGATGTCGAGTTCAAGTGGGAAACGCCGCAGGCCGATGCATTTTAAGAATTCAAACGACGCATGCAGTCGCCGCCGGTACTTCGACACTTCGACGAGGACGCCGATACCGATATCCACATTGACGCCAGTAGCCTAGGCCTCGGGGCCGGCTTAGCCCCGAGGAAAGGCGGACTTGAACAGGTGATATCTCATGCTAGCCGATCGCTGTCAAAAGCTGAAGGCAATTATTCTACGATTAAAAAGGAATCCCTCGCCATCATTTGGGTTGGAGCAAAATTTCGCCCTTATCCATATGGAAGGCCATTCAACGTGGTCAGTGACCGTCACGCGTTGTGTTGGCTAGCTAACCTAAAGGACCCTCAGGACGGCTGGCGCGGTGGAGCCTCAGATTACAAGAATATGACATCACTGTAACCTACAAGTCCGGACGAAAACACTCAGATGCCGATTGCCTATCACGCGACCCCTTTGACCCGCCGGCGCAAGATGACGACGATGACGACACCTTCCTTAGAATAATAAGCGCGGAAGACTTCGCCGCACAACAACGAGGGGACCCGGAGCTAAAAGGCCTTGTCGATTATTTGGAAGGGCACAGCGACGTTGTCCCTAGGGCATTTAAGCGCAGATTGTATTCGTTCACGGTTCAAAACAACCTACTCGTGAAGAAAAACTCACCACTCCGCGTCAGCTACCTTCTTATTGTTCTGTCGGCGCTGCGTCAAGAAGTACTGCACGCCCTACATGACCATCCAATCGCTGGGCACCTCGGTTTCTCCCGGACGCTATCGAGGATACAAGAAAGGTATTACTGGCCGCGCGTAACCGCCGATGTCGCCCGCTACGTCAAGAGATGTCGAGACTGTCGGTGGCGCAAGACACCACCGACAAGGCCAGCGGGATTACTACAGCGGAGCAAGCCTCCTTACCGGCCTTTTCAGCAGATCGGGATGGACTTTCTGGGATCGTTTCCGACATCAACTTCCGGGAATAAGTGGATCGTCGTGGCGACGGACTATCTCACCCGCTTCGCTGAAATTAAAGCTCTACCGAAAGGCAGCGCAGCCGTAGTGGCGAAAGTTTTCGTCGAGGATATCCTCCTGCGACAGGGTGCTCCAGAAGTCCTCATCATCGACAGAGGAACGACTTTTACAGCAGCGCTCACCCAAGCCATTCTGCAATACAGCCAGGCAAGCCACACGAGGACAACTGCCTACCACCCGCAGACGAATGGTCTCATAGAGCGCCTGAACAAGACCCTCGCCGACCAGCTAGCAATGTACGTCGACGTCGAACACAAGACCTGGGAGGCCGTCCTGCCGTACCTAACATTCACTTACAACACGGCGGTGCAAGAAACAACACAGGTCACGCCGTTTAAGCTGGATTACGGCAGGAACTCGACAACGACAGTCGACGCCATGCTGCCGCACGTCACTGACGAGGAAAATCTTGACGTCGCTACCTATGTCCAGCGCGCCGAAAAATCCCGACAGCTCGCCCACCTAGGGATCAAGAACCAGCAGCGTACCGACAGCCGACACTATAACCTCCGACGACGCTTCGTCGAGTACCAGCCCGGCGACCGTGTTTGGGTATGGACCCCGATACGCCGACGAGGACTGTGTGAGAAAGTTTTGAGACGCTATTTCGGAACCTACAAGGTCATTTGACGTATTGGCGCACGGGAATATGAGGTTGTGCCAGACGGCATTTCGCATTCGCAGCGGCGCTGCGCACGGTCTGAAGTGGTCCACGTGGTGCGTCTTAAACCCTTTTACGGACGCTGACGAACTTTCCTTATTTTGTTGTTTTTTACTACTAGTGCTTTTCTTTATTACTTTCGTTTGTTTTCAGCATCGGGTCAATGCATCGGGTCAATGAACGGCCGGTGAGTTTTCTCACCGGCCGTTCACAAAGCGTTTATCGTAGGAACACTTACTCTTCTGCTGTTGACGTAACATCCTGTGTGCCACAGGGTTCCGTCCTGGGGCAAATTCTCTTCTTGCTGTACATCAGTGATCTAACTCCTAATACGCATGTCAATATATGTTTATACGCGCACGACTGCGTGCTTTAACAAGCTATCACTTCACCTTAAGATCATATTGACACGTGTACTTGTTTGTCTTGATCGGGCGACACGTTTCATCTCCTAACAAATGTTATCGTACAGCGCAGGACGCGCCTGCATGTAAGAGAAGTTTCTGGAACGTTATCAATACTTTCATCCGTTGTCTGTGACCGAACCTTGCGTAAACTGATTGCATGTGTGTGCGACGCGAATGATGTAGAACTTTGTGGAAGGCACGCGGGTCCCAACGATTACTCTGGAACATTCGACGACTGATGTATAAAAGCCGACGCGCTTGACCCGCTGATAAAATTTTCGCCGATCGCCGACCGTGTTCGCCGCTATCGTTGTGCTGTGTCGCCTGTTTTGGGAGCACAGGTTCGCCCAATAAAAGTTAGTTTTGTTTTTCACAGTATTGCTACTGTGTTCTTCAACGTCACCACGACGTGACAATATTCTTCTTAACTATTTATTTGCTCATTTCCGGCATTGATTCAAAACCTGTTAAATTACTATAAATTTAGAAAATTTAGAATTTAGAAATTTAGAATTTAGAAAATTTAGAATAGAAAACCGCGTATATGTCATTTTGTAGGCGTATGTTTCCATCCACAATTCCTATGCGGCACACAGGAAATATTGGCTGAGTATTAATACCTGGGACATTATTTTACTAATGAGATGTCCTGGCCTCATGATCTCAATTCTATTTGCGATAAATTACTTAAAAAGCTAGGCTACTTACTGCGTATTTTACGCACCGCTTCACTATAAGTCAATCACTTACAATAGTTATCCGCCCACTTTTGGAGTATACCTGTGTGATGTGGAATACACATGAGAAATCAGACAACGTGCAATTGGAAATGGTTCAGAAAAAGTCTATCAGGTTCATATAACGTCAATACGATAGCAACATTTCTCTGTCTTCTAAACTTTCAGAGGTAAATCTAACTACTCTCAGCATCCGTCGCAACATAGAGTCCCTAAAGCTCTTGCAATCATTGGCTCGCCCCACATTTCTTCCCTTAGTACATATATAAAGCTTGCTGTACCTTCCTAATCTAGGAGGTATCACCATCCTAATATTGCACCCTATCGGTAAGTAACTGAGGCGTTTAAATATAGATTTTTCTTTACCCATTCAATATTGGCACTCGTTGCCTGTTGCCATTCATTCTCTTTCGTTTGAGGATTTCTTCCTTAAGCATGAATGTCACTGACCTATCCTTGGTTCTTGTTTTTCCTCTTTGCGTGCTGCCTACTTTGCACATTTCACACGATGACGAGGAAGTGTTTTTTTATATACACCGCTCTTCATTCTAGCTTCGGTTTATTTCTGTGCAAATCTAAGTTCATCCGATGGGCCTCACTGCGTGCTCGGCCGTGATGGAAGTGGACGACCCCGCATGTCTGCCGGCGACGGAGGCGTCAGCGGCGGCCACCTTCAGGAAGCGGAGCGGTCAGCAGAGCGACAGTGACAGCGAGGACACCCATGTTTACTCTCTCAGTAGTGAGGACACTTTAGATGACGACTTCCAGCTTGTGCAGAGCCCCAGAGCAAATAGAAGGAACACCACGACGTCCTCATCGTCAAGCACGGAAACAGTAAGACACACGCAGAGGCCGGACGCCAATACCATCATTTTTGTGCCTCTGCTTCCCACCGTCAACATGAAGCTACTTAACAGGCCATCTGTGTCGATGTCACTGGAAGTCCTGGTGCCAAACGAAATACCGGACACAAGAAAAAATATGGTGGCTGTTGAGGTCCAGCATGCGGTTGCTATGCCCACTCTACGCAGCGTAACGGACCTCGATGGCATTCAGGTGCGCTCTTACATCCCTCTTGGATCTGACGTAGTCACCCGCGTTATCTACGACGTAGACGTCGCCATCCGTAATAACGGCTTGCTGATTCTTATCAAGCCAGCCAATGATGAGGTCATCGTTGATGTTATGCGGCTAGGCAATTCACGCTGCGTAAATAGTACATTCAAAGGTAAATATATACCCTCGAATGATAACATGGGACACTTCAGACATGCAATGCGGCCTTCTCGTTGCGAAACCTTTTCAGTGCCGCAAATGCATGAAACTGGGACACGCGAGCAGCGTCTGCGCAAATTAGGCAGCATGCCCCTGCTGCGCCTAGCCCTACGCTGCAGATAAATGTGGCGCGACTGTAATGAAATGCTCACACTTCGGAGGGTCACATGAAGCTTCATCGAACGAAAATACCCACATGCAAAGAAGGAAATGGCCATCTTGAAAGAGATGGCAAGAAATCATTCATCTCATCGCGAAGCCACCGATAGAATCAGGAAGCGACGTGTCCGTCGCCGGCGCTCCTCAAGGAAGGCTGTTGTCGCTGCGACGTGCATGCCACTTCCTACAGCACAACCTCCTCCCCTACCACCCAGGCCGGACACTTTTCAAAGAACCGCGAAGCACAAGGCCATTGAGCAAATCCCATGTGCCGAATCTTGGCCGGCTCTACCGAAACGACGGCATTCACCATCAGAAGCACAGCAAATTTTTGCTGGACAACGGCCACCGTCTTTTGTCGGTGATTTGTGCGACCAAGACAGGCAGGCGGCTGATATGCTGCAATCGCTAATTAATACAATGCGCGTCATATTAAACAAGCTAGAAACACCAACAGCTCGAAGCGCTCTGCAAATACTGGATGCACTAAATCCAATGCTTGCTAGCATCATTTAAGCGTCATGGCTCGGCGAATAGTCCCCTTCCCCACTGAAGTTAAAGGTGCGTCGATCTTTCAGTGGAGTTCCAGGGGCCTAAGGACCCGTACAGCAGACTTTCGTCAATTCAATTTAACAAATCGCTTCCCCATACTGGTCATTTTCGAACCAAATACATAAACTCCACTCAGACTGTCCGGTTACGAATCTTTTGTCGCGTCTACATGCGGTGCGAGAACGAAAGTAAGAATCTACATCCGCACGGAATTTACATATGTCGCTAACGCGGTAGAGCCTCATGACCACAACCAATATGTCTGCGTGAATGTCCAAAGGAAGTATGTGTCATGTGCTCAAGTATGTGTCATATTTTCTTAAGTCACTTAAGACTTAAGAAAATATTACTAATGAATAATGGCCTCTGGGTTATCTCAGGTCACTTCAAGGCCCATTATCAGCTATGGGAAGCACTAAAATTTGCTCCAAAGGCAGGAGTCTTGCCTCCTTTACTGCCGACGATGATTTGTGCTTTGTGCATGACGGCAGCCCTACGTTTCTGCGAGGCACGATGTATAGCAGCTGCTGGGACCTGATTTTGGTGTCACGGCGCTTTGCCTAGAGCGTCCAATGATTTACGGACATAGAAACACATGGAAGCGACCATATTCCAACATATATAATGATTAGAGGAGTTGAGCAACGCTCTTGTAGTGTGTTGCGCACAGTTGATTGGTCAAAGTTTAGGAAGGATATCGATGAAGCATGTCGGGACGACCTCTCACACGCTATCGAAGATGCAATCGCAGAGGCGTTGAAAACATCAATCTGCTCGCTTACAACGACAGCAAGGCGTACAAACTTGGACATGGAATTGGAGGCTCCCTGCTGCGTGCCGACAGGCTGAGAGGTGGCATCAGCGCACGAAGTGCGTTTTGGATCTGAGGGCTTGCCAACTGTGGGGACGCCTCTTGGACCCCTGTCTCCAGTTCACGCGCGACTTGGGCCATTCGCCCGCGCGATCGCTGGGGACACGCAGTTCCAAGCCATATTTATGATAGCGTACATTCCCCGCGGCCTCTGGCGCCGGCGCGACGCGGAGCCTGTTGCTTGCGCGCGCGGCTCACGTTACGCCTTGCGCCTCGCGTAACAACAATGACTGAGTAGTAGTAGTAGAAACATTTATTTCGAAGAAAAATAAGTAGTTGTGAGGAGCGGGCTCCTCTCGCTCTCTCTAGGCTTCTCTCTCCTTCAGCATCGGAGGTGCGCGGGCGCTTTCACCC
This sequence comes from Dermacentor variabilis, assembly GCF_050947875.1. NCBI lineage: Eukaryota > Metazoa > Arthropoda > Arachnida > Ixodida > Ixodidae > Dermacentor > Dermacentor variabilis. The sequence continues at coordinate 231,158,141 of NC_134569.1, read as the reverse complement.
GGACATATTGACTTTCAGTGCTCTTGGCTGTTGGACGTGCGGACCCACTTGGTACCGCGCCCCTCTGAGCAAGGCGGCCGCCTTTTGCATGGAGAACCTGCTCGGAAGAGCCAGCGTGGCGGAGCAGACTTCCCTGGAGCTATCACCCGTAGTCTGCGACTGCCACCCTAATGCCGTATTCCTGTATTGTACGCGCATCTTGTACATAACAGGGAATAAACCCCCTTCGTTGGTGCCACGGCTGGAGTCGTCTCTACGCCTTGCCGGTGAGTCAGCGAACCCGCCGCGGCGCCCCTTTGCATGCGCTGCGGAGTGGGGACGAGCTACGAGTCTCCTTAGACCTTAGCTAGCCGGGTCCGCGCACGTTAGCCCGAAGCCCCACATATCTGGCGCCCAACTAGGTTTCGGCATGGAGTCGGAGCAGGCCCCTCTGCGGCCCCCGTCGCAGCCTGAGTCCTTGGTTGCGGACCTTCTGTCGTTTGAGGCAGTGGACAATGCTTTAAGCTTCAGGGATGCTCTTCGTGGCAACCCAATGCTATCAGATGCCAAGTGCGACCCCCTAGGGACGCCCATTGTTCAGTCCGTTCGCCCAGCGGCACCCTATGGTCAAAGCAGCGTGCGCCCTTTAACTGCTCAGCTGCTTCGGCATTCTGCCGAGCAGGAGTCAACCCGCTCCGCCGGCGACTGCGATCCGCTATCCGGCCTCAGTTGGCCTGGAGAGCAACCTTTTCGCAGTACCGTCGGCCGGCCTCCTATAGGCTCGCACGACGTTTCTCTGCCGTTCGCCGGTCCCTTAGGGCCACGAGCGGGCACATCCTGGCATGCACCCTTTGGGCCTCGACCGGACCAATCGCCACTGCACAACGCAGCCGCACAGTGGCTGTCATCACTGAAAGGAAATGGCCCAATCTCAGTCTAGTGTCAGGCCTCCCGTGGTGGACCCTATTCTCCCAAGGCCTGCCCTGCCGAACAACTTCAAGGTACATATTCCGATGTACAGCGGTTACTCAAACCGCATGAGCGCTGCGGAATACCTGGAGTCTCTATGCCAATACCAGAAAGCGATGAGGCTGCAAGACGGCGTGATTATAGGCACCATACTGCTTGTCTCGCTGACCGCCCAAGCTGCGCGATGGTACCGCCTAGTCGGTCTGTGCGCTCGTAGCATGGAGGAGTTTAGGACGCTGTTCAGCCATGAGTTCCTCCCTCCTTACTATGAGCGACGCATGCGGCGCGAGTTGGAGCTTCGAACCCAACACAGGGACGAATCTGTGCTCGAGTACGTGAGAGCGATGCAGGAGCTTTACCTCCTAGCCGAGCACTCGGCATCGAACTCTGAGAAGGTGGAGCTGGTGATTCGGCAAGCCCATCCAACCTTCGCCACTTACCTTCGAAACGACCCGTTGCACGACCAGGACGATTTGGTCGCTGAAGCGAAGCGTACTCCGGGTGACATTCTGGCCGCGCGGGCCCACCGCCCGCCGCCGCCGGCGTCGTTGACCCTTGAACCCCGGTGCGCTTGGAACGGAGGCAACGTGCTTACGCCCCCCTTTCCGGTAAACCGACGCAACGGCAGCCCTCGTTGGAGAAACGGAGCGAGGCGCGTGAGAGCTTTTTGACCGCGCTCTTGACCCGTACTCGTATGCCAGGCGGGCGCGCACAGTCGCCCAGCCCGGCTGAGCACGACACTGGGACATAGAATAAAGAACAACTTTAGAGAAGGGAAACTGTACCTTGCGCAGTGGTTCGAAAATAAGCAGCGGCAGCGCATGGAACTTACCTAGGTGGACGCCAGATGGCGATTCTGAAACAGGAAGCGGAAATGCGCATTTTTTAAGAGCATTATTCAATATGGCCTCTTTTCGCCGGTCGTGCACACTCATGTGTACAATTGTATGTGCTTGTATCCGCTCGTACACGCCGTACTCGCCCAGCCGGCTATGCGGCATGCCTCGGCTGCCGCGTAGCCGGTGCGTTCTAGTTGTCAGGAGACCAAAGAGCCTCTACTGACGCCCATACAAAGAAGCCACAAGTGAGTGAACAAAACGTGCGGCTTTATTGGCAGAAAACAAGCACTGTACATTCTTGTGCAATAGCAGAAATAAAATTTGTATGTCGAGATACGCTGGAATCTTTGACGCCAGCTCGTAAACGGCTCACCATCGTCGTCGCACATGGCGGTCTAGTAACGAGCGACAACCAGCGGCGCAAGCAGATTGGACAGTATGTCGCGCCTGTTTGCAGCGGCAGTCACCGTTAAAGATGAGGAACTTGCATAGTGAAGCAATCGGTTGAACCAGGCATCTGCTGCCGCAGCCAACACAGCGACGTGTACTACCCGGCATTTTAGCCTGAACTCCTTTCCAACATGCACCTTACTTTTCTTTCGGGGGCCGCTAATGTGCGGCTCGCACTTGGTGTCCCACATTGTCTCAATATGCACAAGTCGCTTTCGTGGGCATCACTTTCATCAGCCACTTTTGCGGGCCTTTGCACCTAACTTTACACACGTCCGACCGTGTAAGCACGTATGCCGGTCTCCGTTCGTGCTTAATCGCGGCCGAGAAAGGCAACAGGCAAAATTTGCCCATGCATGCAGCAAGAAGGCTTAACGGGGAGCACGAATCACGGTGTGTAAATTGGGAGTCCACGTCATTGGGCAGATTGCAGGAGCAAATGCTTACTTCAAGAGACTGCTTTCCAATGCAACTGACCAGGCCGCCACATCCGATAAGAAGCATAACACGGCGACCGTAACCAAGTGAGATAACAGCAAAAATAAACGGCAATCATTCACCACATAGTATTCAGAGAATACATTATACATTGCCTACGAACCATATGACACCAATGAGCATTCACATACACGTGTCTCTTAGGATACATTCAGCCGCCTACTTACAGGCATAATGCTTGCCTTCGTCGCAAGTGGTGGTCTGGTAACGAGCGACAACGAGCAGTACAAACAGATTGGACAGAGCGTCGCACCGGTTTGAACTGACAGTTGCCGTTGAAGATGAGCAACTTCCATTGCGAAGCAATCAAGTGACGCAGGCATCTGCTGCCGCAACCAACACAGCGAAATGGACTATCCGGCATTTTAGCGTTAACTCCTTTCCAACCTGCACGTTTATTTTCTGTCGAGGGCCGCTAATGTGTGGCTCACATTTGGTGTCCCACTTTGCCTCAATATGGACAAGTCGCTTTCGTGGGCATCACCTTCGGCAGTAATTTTTGCGGCCCTTTCCACCCATACGGCTATCAACTTTATACACTTCGAAACATGTAAGCACATATGCTCGTCTCCGTTCTGAGCAAATCATGGCCGAGGTAGGCCACAAGTACAATTTGCCGATGGCTGCAGCAGGAAAGAACGAACGGGAGCACCAGTTACGGTGCGTGCATAATGGGAGTCTATGTCACTGTGCGGACTGCAGGAGCAAATGCTTACCTCGAGAGACTGCTTACCAATGCAATTGACCGGGCCCCCACATCTGAGAAAAGTAACACGGCGACCGCAACCAAGTGGGGCAGCAAAACCAGATTCCGCAATCAATCATTCAGTGTAGCTTGCGCAAACAGCCAGGCTATCGAGGAAGATGAGTAATCAGCAACGAGACTAGGAATGTGGAAAATGAGAAAGCTTGCATTTAAGAGAGAAGCCACTCTGCTCTGCAAGCATTGGAGGCCAAAAACATCAAGAAAAGTAAAATGGTGCATAGTAAATGGTGCGTAGGTTAATGCAAGACACATGTAGATGTTGCATCAGTTATTTCCGGAGAGGAATTGTGCATGAAAACATACACTAAAGCTACTGCTACAGATATGTTATGCTACTAGACAGTGACTGGTATGAAGTATCAGCGAAGAATCGGTTGACCTTTATGTTTGGATAAGGATGAATGATTTCTAACGAGAATAGGCAATGAAAAAGCTTGCATTTCTAGAAAAAAATTACACTTGGCACAAATGGAATTGACATGGCCAGAAAGCTGATTAAGGGCAAACTGACGGAACTCTTTTGGCCAGCGTCGTCCGTGCTTGATCAGAAGTTGCAGGTGCATCTGAAGACGAAGAATTTCTGTAAAGTACTTCTCGAGTTACCTGGATGACTCAGCCAATTTGTCCGTGCTGGTGGAATGGTGGCTGAAGCTCTTTTGAGTCTTGTCACAGTGCTCTGCAGACTTGATGTCTCGTGCAAATTCTTTTGCATGCGTTTCTTTGTTCGTGGTGTAAAAGCCTTGCAAATTCGGCTCCAGCCCCTTTCTGTTGGTGTGGATAGGACTCCTGTGTTCAACATATGCTTGGCATGGACTCTGTTGTGGCAGAACGGTGACACATGAGATACATCACAGACTAGCCAAACTCATCTGTGCTTTCTTTTATGTTCTAACCAATTACACTGAACCATAAACATGAACAAACGTTCATTTCTGCTGAAAACAAATGACATGTATCTCAAGACTAGCAAGCCAATACAGCATATGTCAGGCACATTTATTTCTGAACCACACGTTGTTTACCTTGTAGTAGCAGGCAATGTCTAAACAATGGCCTTGTTGTAGCAGGCAGCAGCTTCTTTTTAGTGTGTTGAGTGTGTTGCTTTATACTGGTGCCATCCTCATTACTGCATGTCTGGAACAGAAATTTTGACTGAATCAAAAATTGAAAAAGCACAATTTTGGAATATGAAATGCAAGAAGGTGTGACATATATATTGTAATGGTTTGAGACTACAGAACACATGGAAATGTGTTCTGTAGTCGCTAAAGCAGCACGTTAAATAAATACTGCTATTGTCCATAAATTTATCTTCCTAAATATACAATGCATGTAAACAGCTTAAGTATTATTAAGATCACAAAAGAGAACATTTGTGCGTTCATTTATACACTGGAATAGATCACACAGCTGGTTCCACAAGCAAACGCATAAACGTCATGAAGCTATTAGAACTTGTGCATTATTTTTCTGCACGAACGTGATGCACTGCTTCACTACTGCAAAAATAACTGCCCTACGGTAAACCAAAGTGAACAACAAGAACATTTGGAACCAACAAATACGAAATATGAGTGAATTATCACGCTTGCAACAGTTCAATGCATTAAATTCTGTACTTTCACGTCATTTTACCAAAGGATAATTCGGTTTTGTGGATGAACGAAGTTGCCGGCGGACTCGAAAAAAAGTTTCATATGTATATTGTTAAGGCTACCCAGTCACCAATGGCCACGGATACAATAAGATGAAAAATGAGACGCGCGGTGCGATATCGCTCTTTCTTTCCCAATTGTGTGTGTATAACGACAGCCTCGCAAGTAACGGTTTATTTAGGAAACAGCAACGGAGGATCCCGACTGCCATATGTTGTGCACGGTCTAGTTCGTTAACTTGTCTCCGCCTGTAAGTTAATGAGACGAATGTTATGTAACGATTCAAGCAGCGGTGTTAAATGACTCACCGTTATTTCCGTTGTCAGCCGCACCAGAATCCAGCTCCCGTTTCGATGCAGACGTGTTCCGAATGGCTCACGACCGATACCCAACATTCGGGCTTACATGTCCGCTCGCAAACACGTCACTTCAACCCAGGTTAAATAACGCGAGACATCAAAGCGTAATAAACTACGTTTAACAAAAAAAGAAGCAACCAGTCTGAGTGCACGAACGAATGAATCCGCGCCGCCATGAACTCGAAAATACCAGTAAAAATTTTAAATCCAGCCCAGAGGTCACGTGAAGGATCGATGATGCTGAACGCTATTTGCGTTTACAGTGACAAAGAAACAATAAACTGAAAGGGACACTAAAGAAAAACAATACATCAGTTTAGACTAGTGGCGCATTGTTTGAGAACCCTGCAGGCAGTCATTTCAAAAAAATAGTTTGATTATTAGATGAGAAAATGAAGGTCCAAGTATCAGTATTTTAATTTCGCGCCAAAACCCCAGCGCCGGTACGTCTCCGTGACGTCAGGGATTCCAAAGTATGTTTTCGCATTTGGGCCACGTTGGCTGAATAAAGGTTCCTGAAACTTGCCATGTTTAATCTTTGCTTCCTTTAGGACACAGTGTAGTCAATCTGTACCGCTATATATAATTAGTATGCCCTAGAAGATGCCATAAAAATCCATGACGTCACAGCCCCCAGGTGCGGAAACTCAAGTAGGCGTCGCCACTCGTATTTCGTGCTTGCGCTTGTTCTGGCTTACCAAACGTGTTATCGTTGTAAGAGTGGTGTTTTCGGTGTTGTAGAACGGTAATTTACTGATGCAGAAGAAATCATTTTTCACTTTAGTGTCCCTTTAATTACAGAGAGTACAATATCTAATTAGCGATGATAATTTCGCCCTCTTTCTTATGTAATAAATATGCTTCGGTAATTGTAAGAGAAAGTTTGTAAGATAAACTTGCGCTTATTACGGCGCCTCTAGCAGGAAATGTGCAAACTTACGAAAGCATCCCGAACTGATACTACTATGCTGGTTTTCTTAGCAGCAGTGTGCGGTCGATTTTTTCGCCCTCTGTGGCCATTTGTTGAACTTGAAAGTGTGTGGGGCCTGACTGCGAACGCTGAACCGGCCCGGCGGTGGAAACTGAAACCAATGCCCATTCGGCGCAACAGAAACCACCGCCGGCGCGCAAAGCGCCGCGAGCAGCTCCGCCTGCACGCAGCGTCGTCTGCTGCATGTGCTATGAGACGGGCCACATTGCGCGGGAGTGCACAAACCACCGCGCTACCGAAAAGCACAATCGCCCGACGGGAAACGGCATGCGCCGCCGATGACAGCCTTCACCGACGGTGCCTGAAACAAGGGGTTCCTTAGCTCCGATGGCGTGTAGGGTCGGAATTGATGACCCGTCGCCAGCCCCCTTCCTTGCGCTCACGATCGCTGGTCGAACGTTTGTAGCGCTACTGGACAACGGCGCCACAGCCTCGTTGTTTGGGGAGGAAGTTTTGGCTCACTTACGCCGGCACTCAGTCCGGCTGCGAGCCTGCAACACCGCCTTCCATCTCGCGAGCAGTGCCGCTACCTCGTGTGGCTCGGCGAGATTGGCTGTGCGCTGGGAGGAGCGTGTACGCCGTCACAGGTCCGTGTACCTCCCTGGTCTGTCCGTCCCCGTGATAGAAGGCCGAGACTTTCTGGCCCGCACTGGGATCGTGATAGACATTGCGAACAAAGGATACAGGGAGGGCCCTTGGGCGCCCCTGAATCCTTTTGCGCATTTCCCTGTCGCTTCGGTGGCACCTAGAGCCCCAGGTGCGACACCACGGCAGGAGGAGGGGCGAGTCCCATTGACTCTCCAGACTCCGGCTGTCACAAAGACGGCTGTACTCGTCGACCAGCGAAGAGGGCAGAGCTCGTTGCGAGACCTCCGAGCCGAGCCGAGCGCAGTGCTAGCGGATATGATTTCATGTAATCGTAGGATCGCAAGCGCGCGAGGCGAAAGGAACCGCTCGCTGCCGCCTTTACCTGGCAGTTTGTCGGAACGTGAGAAGGCGCGCCTGTCATCGCTGCATAATCAATTTCATGCGATGGTTACAGATCGGCCGGGACGCACCACTCTTGTGCGACACCGGATCGGCAGAGGCGACGCGCTACAGTGGAAATGCAGTCCTAGGCCCGTGAGTGTGGCCAAAAGGAAAGCTATCGACCTCGCAGTGGAAGAAATGATCGAGACTGGCGTAATCCGCCGATTTAATGGTCAGTGCGGTTCTCTGGTAGTGCTGGTCCCGAAAAAAACGGCTCCTCTCGTCCTTGCGTGAACTACCGCCGACTCAATGAAGTCACTCGGAAGGATGCTTACCCTATGCCGAGCATTTACTGAATCGTGGCGAGCCTAGGTGGTGCACATTATTTTACCACTGTAGATGCTAGCCGCAGTTGCCTGCAAGTGCAGATGGAGCCAAGGAACACGGAGAAAACCGCTTTCACCTCACATAGAGGCTTGTACGAGTTCTCTCGCATGCCCTTTGGCTGCTCGGGTGCTGCAGCGACTTTCCAGTGATTGATGGACAGAGTTCTAGGAAGGGCAAAATGGCAATACGCCCTAGCCTACCTAGACGATATTGTCCACTCCTCTCGCACCTTTGAGGAACACCTCCGCCACTTGGAGGGCATCCTCGGAAGGCTGCACGGTATCGGGATCACTCTGAATCCGAAGGAAGCTCAGATCGCAAAGTCCCGTGTCTCACTGCTGGGTTTTACAGTAGAGCGAGGCCGTGTTTTGCTGAGCGAGGACAAGGTCCGAGCTATCCTCGAGTACCCAACGCCGGCGAACATAAAGGCCCTCAGACGCTTTTTGGGCATGGTGAATTACTGCCGCCAATCTGTTCCCAACTGCGCCGCTTTACAGGCTCCCTTGACCTTGTTGTTGAGGAAGTCTACAAGCTGGAGCTGGGGTCCGGAGCAAGATGATGCCTTCAGGGCTCTCTCTAAAGCTCTTGTGGACACAGCTGAGCTGAAGCTGCCCGACCTGAACAGGGAGATCGTAGTCCAAGCTGACGCGAGCAACCTGGGAATAGGTGCGGTGCTGCTCCAAGAACATGAGGACGTTCTTCGGCCAGTGGTCTTTGCCAGCAGGTCGTTGACGCCCGCAGAGCGTAACTATTCCGTGACCGAACGTGAGTGTCTAGCGATAGTGTTCACTCTGCGTGTGTTCGATCACTACGTCGACGGAGTGCCTTTTGTTGTTGAAAGGGATCACATGGCGCTCACCTGGCTGAAGCGCTTGCGCGAGCCCTCAGGACGCGTCGCGCGCTGGGCATTAACGTTACAGCGCTACAACTTTGCTGTTCGCTATCGGAACGGGAGCACAAACGTGGCGGCCGACGCCTTGTAGCGGGCCCCGGTTCAGACTCCGACACCTTTGACCGGCACCCCTCCGCGACAACGCTTCCGAAAGAAGCCGGAGCCCTTGTCTCCAATGGCACGGAAGGAGCGAGTTCAGGCGGTTTGCGGCCTACAAGCCGCCGTCGCCGGGCGAAAGTTCGCACCTGCTGGACCCTGTAACGTCCATGGGTATGACATTCAGCAGACGGGAGCTGCTGGAAGCTCAGCGGAAAGACCCATTTTGTAAGTAAATCGCTGACGAGCTCGAAAAAGAGCACGGCTCCGAAAGGGAGCGAGGCGGCGACGCCGATGGGCGCAAATTGACAGCTGGCATTGCTGTTGGCGGCGGGTGCGACGCAGCTAGTATTGCTGCAGGCACGTTGGATTCGTATCTGCTGGATGCTGTTGGAGTGCTCCTGAGCTATATCCCATCTGAAGAGGCTCCTTATGAGTCTTTTAAGGTGGTGATCCCCCGCAATCTACGGAGGGCCACTTTGAGCTATTTCCATGACTCGCGGTTGGCCGGACACGCGAGTGGCCGTAAGGCTTATCTTAAGTTGTGCCGCTCCGCACCCTGGCCAGGCATGAAGCGTGACATACATCAATATTTTCGCTCCTTCCGCGTATGTCAGAGTGTGAAGCCCCGTGGTGGCAAACCCCCCGGCCTCATACAGCCGATCGACAGCCAGCTACCCTGGCAAATCGCGGCCTGTGACGTGATGGGACCTTTCCCAAGAAGCCGGCAAGGTCACACATTCCTGCTGGCCGTCACAGATCATTTCATGAAGTGGGTGGAACTTTTTCCCCCTCGGAAGCTAACGGCACGCGTCATATGGGACAAGTTGCTCGAGGTATTCACCCGCTTTGGCTTTTCGGCGGAGTTAATCACCGACAACGCGTCCAATTTCACGGCCAAGGTGTTCGTCGATGTCGAGACACAGCAAGCGCAACCGAGCAAGACGGCGGATCTCAATGCACGCATTCGCCGGTATAACTTGCGAAAACGCTCTTAGTCGCCGCTTCTCGCTGGTAGGCTGAGGGACCTTATTCCCCGCCGAGCTGGCAAGCGGAGAGGTGTGACTATGGCGTGAACGCACGCGTTAAAGAGAAAAAAAATGCACTCATTAGCCGAATAAGACGCTTTATTGTAGTGCGCACCTTCTGCTGAGCGCTGTGGTAAACCAAAGTGATCCGCGAGCCCGCCGATGTGAGCTGTGAAAGCGGACCTAGCCGTTGCCTTACTGCCCGCGCCCGGGGAACTTTATCCTCCAGTGGTGCTCGAGTGACATGAAAGGCACGGTTAGCATTTCAGCGGTGGCCGGAGGGACGCATGAGGCTACCATAAGCCCAATATGCCCCTTTCCGTGAGCCTCCTCCTTCCCTCTAGCAGCCGCCTGCAAAGGGGATGCGCCAGAACGATGCGTGATTGGCAAGCTGACGGACGCAGTGTGAGCTTCGTGTTCTGTGTATGAACATTGTCGTCGGAATGTGAGATTTGCTATTCTTGTGTAGTTATTATCATGGGTGTGCGGATTAGTGGTGTGAAGTGTTATTTGTCAACCTGGTGCTACACAGACGCCTACAATGAACCCGTCCCAACATGCCTCGAGGACGTTAACCGACTCGTCCAGGTCTCACGGGAGCCGCCGCCGCCGCCGCAGGCACCTCCAGTGGCAAGCCGTTCGGTAAGCCACTGCGGTCGCACTCGCTCCTCAGACCACAGCACGACCCATGGTCCAATGTAGCGCTTCTACCACCTCCGCATTCTGCCAGTTGTGGTCATTGCCTGCGTCTCCACAGCCAGGTTCCCGTTTGGCCTTCACACCGCCATGTCGCTACGTGGGCCTTCCAATCCGGCTCCGAAGCGCCATCTTGCTTCGTGTCGACGAAACGGTGGAAGGAACAAAGAAAGGTGGAGAACGACATGAACGGGCAAGAGACCCAAGCATCTTCCGCGGCCACATGGTATCAGCCATGGTCGAGGCCTCGGGCGCGCAGTCATGGCCCCTGTTCCTTCGGCAGTGTACTGCGGCGTCTGCGGTGTGGTGCGGCTGTGCCGGTCCCGTGACTTCAGCTGGGTGCACACGCTTCACGTGAGGAGGACAGAGCCAGCTGCCGGGGAGCCCAGGACGGATCCAAGCACAAAGGTGGCGCAGAACACGGACCCGCACATCTACCCTGCCCTGCTGCGTACCGTTGTCGGCGCTCTCACCTCGAACCCTGTGTTCGCGGCGACCATCGCTGCAGCTGTCCAGCAGGCGACAGCACTGGCGCCCCTCCACAGCTCTGTCCTTTCGCCGGAAGCCGGAGGCACCCACCCTGCGGGAGACAGTCTCGACTTCGATATTTTTGCTTGAGAAAATAAAACTGGAAAGACGTCAGCTTTGCCACTGATTCCAATCAGCTTCCTCATGAGCCGGCCCGAGTCTTCAGGAAGGGGGGAGGGATGTCGGGATCCCTTGTGGACCCCTGTCTCTTGTTTACGCACGACTTGGGCCATTCGCCCGCGCGATCGCCGGGGACACGCAGTTCCAAGCCTTATTCTGGATAGCGTACATTCCATGCGGCCGCTGGCGCCGGCGCGACGCGGAGCCTGCTGCTTGCGCGCGCGGCTCACGTTACGCCTTGCGACGCGCGTAAAGCCTGTTTCACATGCAAGGGATTGAGCGAATGGAGCGAACAGCGGCGCGGCGCTGCGGAGCTTTTACCGAGGTTTCGTTTCACATGCATTGCCGCCGCGCGTTTTCCGCCGCTGCGAATAGCACTGTTGCTGGCAAAAAACACGGGACTTTCAGCCAGTTTCGGTGGCTTGCGACTACCAACAGAAGCATTGCTTTGTGCCTGCCTCTCAAATTTTTATTTTATATATACATATCCTGCGCTTAGCAATTAGCAATTCGTTGAAAAGCTCTCCTGGCATGTTGCCCGTACGACGGGCAGCAAGTAAATAAACATCGTCCTATGCGCACGTTTTCCCGCACTAGTCCTCCACTGGTCACGTATCGAGGCGGGTCGTTCGGAAGTGGTGCTGCCGCTCTGCCGCTGCGATGAAATTCAAACTTGGCCGAACCTGGCCGCTCCCGCCGCTAGTGCCGCCGCCGCTCGGAACAGATTTCTGCGGCGCGGCGGCAGGATTCGCGAGCATTTCGCTTGCATGTGAAACAGGCTTAAGAACAGTGCCTGAGGAGCGGGCCCTTCTCGCCATCTCTTCGGCTTGTCTCTCCTTTAGCATCGGAGGTGCGCGTGCGCTTTCGCCCGGACAGATTGACTTTCGGTGCTCTTGGCTGTCGGACGTGCGGACCCACTTAGACCCGCGCCCCTCTGAGCAAGGCGGCCCCCTTTTGTGTGGCGAACCTGCTCGGAAGAGCCAGTGTGGCGGAGCAGACTTCGCGGGAACTTTCACCCGTAGTCCGCGACTGTCACCCCAGTGCCGTATTTTTGTACTGTACGCGCATTTTGTACATAACAGGGAATAAACCCCCATTCATTGGTGCCACGGTTGGAGTCGTCTCTACGCCTTGCCGGTGAGTCAGCGAACCCGCCGTGGCGCCCCTTTGCGTGCGCTGCGGAGTGGGGACGAGCTACGTGTCTCCTTAGGCCTTAGCTAGCCGGGTCCGGGCACGTTAGCCCGAAGCGCTACACGACGCACAGAAAAGAATGTCCAGCGTCCTATGGATAAATCGGGAGACATGCGATGGAAATATTTCTGTCAGTTGCTTCATCCTAGAAAATCGCTGTTGCACATGTAGAGAACGGCTATGGGTCTTTACTCATCTCCGCATCAAAGAAAGCGCGTTGTTGCTCTGGTCCTCTAGCAACTCCGGTCGGAACTTGAAGTGGCTGAAGAGTTCTGTGCACGGGTTGCTGGGTCCGTGGCCATCACTACTGATGCAGCACTGAATGACATCCCTGAAGCACGTGTACTAGAAATGAACATGCTATCCTCATTCGAAGAACTCGTTGCTGCGTTGGCGACCTGCAGGGGTTCTTTATCATCAGGACCTTATGGCATCACGTATGCTGCCCTATGTCACCTTGGACACGACGCACGTGAAGGGCTGCCCAACTACTACAATGAGCTTTAGCCGAATGGTGCCATTCCTAAACAATGGAAATCGAGTCGTTTGATCCCCATTCTGAAACCTGGAAAGTCTCTACTTGAGCTCTGATCATATCGTCCGATTGCGCTTTCGAGCTGTGTCAGCAAAGTGATGGAACGAATTATTCTTGCTCACTTGGAATGGTACCTAGAGCGATTCAACATCTCTCCGGACACCATGAAGGGGTTTTGTCGAGGTCGCTCACCCGTCGACAACGTCATTCCCATCGTAACCTGGGTCCAAAATCAAAATTGCCTCAAGCGTCTATCAGTGGCACTTTTCTGATATAAAAGGAGCATACGACTTCACCCATGAGGCCATACTGAACTCACTTGAGAATTTTGGAGTTGCTGGCCGGACGTATCAGTGGCTTCGGGGGCTATTTGACAGAGAGGTGCTTTTTCTTACAGGCCGAAGACGGCCCAACTTCAGAACATTACATTTCCCGTGGTGTGCCGTAGGGTGGAGTGTTGAGCCCTATTTTGTTCAACCTCGTCCTGGTAGGACTAGAGGAATACCTACCGCAGACAGTTCATGTCTCAATATACGCCGATGACTTTGCATCTGGGCCTCTCCAGTGACTGGCCCTCAGGTACGAGCCAGACAGCGGGCGGCAACCATGACGGCGTCCTATCTCCATGAAGGAAGCCTCAGTGTGTCTCCTGAAAAGTGCGCATTGGTTGGCTTTACGCGCAAACAAATTTCGTTGTATCCGGTTTCAATCAATGGTTAAGCTGTATCCTATGTTAAGACGCATCGCTGTCTGGGTGTAACCATTGATCGAAACCTCTCGTCGAGCCCTCACTGCGTTTATCTGAAGTTAATTGCCATTGCAAAGGTCTTCAAATTTCTCTGCGGGAAAAACTGGGGCACACCAGTCCTTTCTGTGTTACAGCTCCACAGGGTACTGTTTCTCAGATTCCTACGTTACAGTCTACCAGTGTTGTCAAATGCATGCAAGACGAACTATCGCGTTTTTGAGAGCATGCAAGGTCAAGCTCTACGTACGTGTTTAGGGCTGCCTCGGTGCATCTCAACAGCAGCAACAATTGCCATCGCGGGAGACCATATGATCCAGACACATGTAGCGGTCGACTCTCTGAGAGCGCACATTCATGATCTGTCAAGGATCCCCGACCATCCTTCGGCCTCCCCACCAGGCGAGAGTCCTCAAGTGACCTTTTCAAGAATGTTTAACGCTCATCAACAGTGCATACCGTCATCTTTTACACTGGCGGCGAAGCCTTCATCTCCAATGTGGTGCCTGCGACAGCCTCAAGTGAATTTTGCTATTCCTGGAATTACTAAAACGTCCAATCATCCAATGCCGGCTCTGAAGCAACTTACGCTCCCATTACTGCACCAGACGTATCATGACCGCATACATATATGTACCGATGGTTCGACCTCACCTACCAGCTAAACTGCCTCATTCGTTGTTCCAGCTAAAGAAGTTACAGTTAGATTCAAATTGTCACACACGCCTACATCTACGTCAGCAGAACTTGCAGCCCTCCATGCCACTATGACGTACGTCACCGAAGAGCCAACAGAGAAATGGGTCGTATTTTGGGATTCTAAGACAGCTCTTCACAGTATCAAGTCAGCATTACATCGCAGAACTTACGAGCAGATGATATCTGACATCAGGGAATTGCACCACTGTGCTCTTTAAAGAGGGCACAACGTCATATTTCAATGGATTCCTGCTCAGCGTGGCATCGTCAGCAACAACCTAGCTGACAAGGCTGCCCGGTCTGCCCACGAAGATACCCAGACGCGTCCAACACCTTTGGCGAGGTCAGACGCTGCCAGGGTACTTCGCCTACTTGCACGCAAAAAGTCACAAGATCTCTGGATTTCAAGTTCCTTCAATTGTCGATTAGGTAAACTGGACCCCACGCTACGGCTACAGCTGCCATCTAGCCTTTCCCGCGGCGAAACAACTTTGCTGTGCCGTTTGTGGCTGGGAGTGGCGTTCACGAACCCATACTCCTATCGTATGTGAATGGCCGAGAGCCCGGTGTGTGACTCCTCTGGGTGCGAGGAAACCTTCGAACACCTATTGTGTACCTGCCCTCGCTACGATGTACAACGCGTCTGTCTGCGGGCGTCTTTACACCAACTGGACTCAAGACCATTCACCGAGTATAAGAAATTCGGACCGTGACCATTCACCGAGTCAAAGAAATTCGGTCCGTCGCCACGTCCGTCACTGGCACAAAAAACGATTCGTGCAGTAGTGCAATGCTTGAAGTGTACCTGCTTAAGAGACCGCTTATGGTGTCCCGGTGTATAGTGTCCCTCTCACATGCACTCAGTGCTTACTCTCTCTATTATTTCCTCTTTATATTCCCCTTTCGCCCACCCACAGTCTAGGGTAGGAAACCGGGTGCTCTTCTGGTTGACCTCCCAGTCTCTCCTGTTCTTGCTTTCTCTCTCTCTCTCTCTCTCTCTCTCTCTCTCTTTCTCTCTTTGTATGATATACAACTGTCCAATTCCCCACTCCTGCCATAACACTAAAAGGGTGGAGCTTTGTAAGATAAATAAAATAAATAAATATGACGTCGATCCTATCAAGACTGCGGCGTGCGGACGACGGTATTACGATAGCCAGATGACAAAGCTGGAATGACGACTATGCAATGAATATGACGGCACACGAACCCGAACACATACCTGGTGACCGAAACTACTTGAACTATTGGGTGTAAGTAGAAGGCGTGACGATGACAGCATGGTGAGAGTCAGATGACAAAAGTGGAATGACGACTATTGAACAACCACGCCGGCATCACTATGGTGGTTTCACAACGAATGAACGACGAATGTATGCAGATGATGGCGTCACGGTGACGGCATGAGGAATGTCGCATGACAAAACTGAAATGGCGGTGATGAAACGACCATGAAAGCACCAGGACAACGAACCCATACCGACTGGCACAAGTTATTAGACATCTTTGGCGTCTTGGTTGGGGTAGAAGGATTCGCGATGACGATATCAAGAGAGTAAGATCACGAGGTTAGAATGACCACAATGGAACAATGACAATGGTATCACGACCAGGAGCATACACCTAGCGGCAAAAGGAGGTAGACGAGTTCAGCCACTGGGTCGGTGTAAGAGGACAGACAGATAGATAGATAGATAGATAGATAGATAGATAGATAGATAGATAGATAGATAGATAGATAGATAGATAGATAGATAGATAGATAGATAGATAGATAGATAGATAGATAGATAGATAGATAGATAGATAGATGATAGCCCCCAGGTGCGGGAATTCAAGTAGGCGACGCCACCCGTATTTCGTTCTTGCGCTTTTTCTGGCTTACCAGACCTCTTATCGTTGTAAGAGGGGTGTTATGATGTTGTAGAACGGTAATTTACTGATACAGAAGAAATGATTTTTCACTTTAGTGTCGCTTTAAATTTCAGCCAACAGAGTGTTCAAGACATCGCCATAATGTGTTTGTCGCGCCAACGTGCACACAAAACCGTGCCTATAAATATACGCATTTCTGCAGGAAGATTCCTGAATGGAAGATGCTTCGCAAATAAGTGGTAACTTCTTCTTCTGTGAATGATTTCTGAGCCGTGCTTGAATGAGAATATCTTAATTTTTTTCAAGGAGTAAAAAATGCTATTCCCATTGACATTTATCATTGACAAATTGTTTATTCCGGCGGCGCAACTCTGTAAAACTGTTATTAATGTTCACTGTGTGCTATTATTCACTGTGGGCTATCTTGTCCTAACAATGACTGTAAGTTTTCTTTTTGTTCTATTGCATAATATGTGGAACACGTGTGCTCTATTTGTGTACGGTGTGATTATTCTTAACTTTGATGGACTGTTTAAAAACTCCCTGTGGCAGATTGCATAACTTCTGAAGTTTATCTGAATTTTTCGATGATGTGGAGAACACTATACTCGCGGACAAATTTCTGCGGCTATGAAGGTAAAGCTACGGGCGCGTGGCTTCTGCACATGTGTCACGGCGCCACGTAGTCCGCCAGCGTTTGACAGCGCTTTTGGCTGCTCGGAACAGACGCTGCGTCGCCGCAGCTTCTACGTGCGACGGTTTCCAGCTTGCCTAGACAAGGAAGAGAAAAGCCGAAAAATAAGTAAGCTTCAGTGGTGTCCTTCGTCATGTTTAACAATTGCTAAAAAGGTAATTATGTTTTCTCTTCCGCAGCTGAAACTAACGTGGCTGAAAACTCGGGAGTCTTTTCATGAGCCCGCTCACGTGCGCAAGCTTTGTCTCCGTAGACTTCTCTTCATAGCCGCAGAAAGTTGTTGGCGAGAATGGGAAGAGATATCGGAGCACATATTCAAGTTATAGAGGAAATTGCCTAATTAAGTTGTTATTAATTACATTACTGCGCGCATTGAAATTTACGAATTCTAGCCGTTAAGCTTGCAGGCGTTATCACATTCAATAAAATTTCATGGTGACACCAGATTAGAGATATTATTTCACTGGGACAAAGACATGGCGTTGCAGTTACTTTAGTGCTTCCATACATAAAATAGCATTTTGTTAAGAAATAAGTGAATCAACAGTGCATTCTTACGGAGACTTTGGTGATGCATATATACAAACTGGCGTCATTCTCAAAGTTCATTACAAGTGAATGCGCCATGCAAGCTCACCTGTTACAATTCAGAAATTGCAATACGTGCCGTCAAGAAATTAGTTCACAAGAAGATTACTGAATGTTTGATAATTAGTTGAATATATTGAAATTTTTCGTGCAAATATAGTCCGCCTCAAGGACAAGAAGAATAGCTCAAGGACAAGAATTGTGTTGTCAGCAACATGTAAGTTTTAAAGACTCCGTCAAATTTAAATATGATCACCTTGTACTACTACGTCTACGCTACGCTGTGTTAATTTGTGTCTTCGGTGAAAGTAGAACCTCTTATGTCGTATGTTCTGTATTACCACTCCTGTAATTCGCCATCCAGAAACAATGCTCCACATCCCTCGCCAAGGTTGTGAGTGCTGGCGCTGTCTAACACTCCCAGGGTTCTACTAGGAAAGATAAATACCTAAGGAAGTGGATGGGGAAACGGCGCCGCGGGAGATCAATTGGCTCAGCATCGCATGCGTAACCCGAAGGTTGTGGGATCGTTCCCCACTGCGACAAATTGTTTCTTCATCCACTTTCATTTCCATATATTTAGTGTTTCTTTATTTTATTTATTAAGCAGAAGTAATTTCCCCTATGTTGTCCTTGGTGTCAGTGTTTCATGGCCTCTTATATGAGTAATAATTATCCGGCCCCACCGTTAACCCTGTTTCTTCTCGTTTATTACATAACGAGGGTCTCGAATCCGCCAACATTGATGCTTTCCGGTAGCATGTGTGGGTTTACTGACCGGTTGCCTTCACCCAAAAAGATCACGTTCTCGTTACACCTGCGGTAGAAAAGATGTGCCACATCCGCCGCCAAGGTATGTCAGTGGTGGTGCTGGCTAACACTCCCAGAGTTCTACTACGAAACATAAATACCGAAGAAAGGGGATGGGGAAACGGCACCACGGTATCTCAAATGGTAGATCATTCATGCGCAATGCGGAGGTTGTGGGATCGTTCCCCTCCTAAGGCAAAGTGGTGTCTATTTCACTCTCATTTCCATTATTTTGTCATTTCTTTATTTGATTAATTAAGCATAACTAATTTCCCCGATGTTGTCCTTGGCGTTAGTGTTTGTTGGCTTTTTATGACACACCTGTAATGGCCCTTTCAGATGCTAACAGTGTCAACAAACAAACAATTCAATGTATTGCAATTTATGCAATGTCCCCACAATCACTTCAAATTCCGACTTCACCAGCGACAGTGAAATAGGCTGTTGGAGAACATGCTGCCTGAAATTGTTATAAAAAATGTCAAATGTGAACGTGGGGGCCACTACGATATTACTTTGCTTTATGGCAGCATCAAAATGTGATATATTCAAATAGCTAAGCATATCTTTGCTCTGCAAATGTTCAACGGTTCGCCGACATTAAAATGTGAGACGTGACTGAAGATAGTGCTGCGTACAGAGATCAACGAGATATTCAACGAAATCTCCCACCTCTAGAGTGCCAGGTGTAAGAGTGTAAGAACGCAAACGCGTGCACTCGCTAAATTCCATCGCATTTCCGCTTGTCTATAAAACCTTTATTGATGTACCCCTACAGAGTACAGTGATTGATGAGAAGGTCGATTGAAATTTTACGCCCGAAACCAAAAACCAGTGAAGCTGTGCTCCCATTAATCTAGAACCACATTTGCTAAATCCTAATTGCACTGTTTCTGTGCGACAAGATTGGCTGCCGCTAGGATGATATGTTACATGAAGCATTTTTTGTGGTGGCCGAAAGTTTATATACAGTAGGCGGTGGTGGTGCTTTGCTGCGTTCCTTTCAGTGTCGTAAAAAGGGGCACGTCACTCAAAGAAGTTTGCATCTCTGGATGCCCCCAAAAGTTAATGGCGAACTCTTCATTGCCACGGGTCCTACACCGTATGCACATAAATGGAAAGCGAAGTGCGAAGTCACTCCTTCACAATGTTCGGCCTCGGAAGATTATGAGGCACCGGGGCGTATACATACTCATGTATTGCAATAGGCCGCACCCGAGGCACATGGATGCTTCGCATTTCTTTCCGCCTCGCGGTCCTGGTGGGCAGCACGCTTAAGATGGATACACACGCGAGAGCAAAATCCCGCCTGCTCCGCGGACAAAACAGTGACGTCATGACTTGAATCCGGCGCAGCGGAGTTAGGTCGCATTCCCACAGCCGGAGTGCCGTTTGCAGAATCCGCACGGTTACTCTCGACTCCAACGCTACGCAAGTTGGCAAATTGCTGGGTACAAGAGTGCATTCCAAGGTGGACGTCTACCGGAGGCGGCGTTTGTCCGCGTTGGCTGTGCTGCTTGAAGTGAGTGAAGATGACGAGGTGGGGAGCAGGCGGCAAAAAGAAAACGATTATGCTGCACGAAACCATGGATGTCGAAGAAGACGCTTGGTGTTCAGAGCTTGCTTTATGAAGTGCTGCTCGAGTGTGATCCGGACGAATACAAGCGCCTACTGCGCGTCAGCAGCACGCAGTTTTTCGAACTTCTGGCCCGCGTTCCACATGGGATCGAGCGGCAAGAAACCATCATGAGGCTTCTGTGCCAGCGAAGATACGGCTTCAAATCACTTTTCGGTTCCTCGCCACAGGTAAGCGCTAGCGTCAGCTTCAATTTGAAGTATCAAGCGTCACTTTGGAGGAGGCGCGCTGACTTTAAAGCCAAGGCTTCCCCAGCTTTCTCGAACGTGACTGCTGTTGCTTTCTTGTGAAGTGCGCGCTTCACGTCGCGTGTAATGTGCACATGCAGTTATTTCCGTTAGCCCATGGGCGCAGGAATGAAGCGGAAAAAAATAACCCCGTATTAAAAATGCGTCTAGGCTTGAAGGCCATGCTTGACGATATAAATGACGCCTGGCGTAAACGTGCTTAAGACGCTCAGTGCGTTTCCTTTGGTTGGTTCACGACAGGCGTTATTTAAATCGGGTCAAGCGTGGGCTTCAAGTTAAGATTCATTTCTGAATACGGGGGGTAAGAACGAAACCCGTCTTTAGCATCCTACATCTCTGTGCGGTGTGCACAATGACAAACACACCTTCCTGGTGACATGGCTGTCTTTAATTCTCGCAATGAGCAGTTGGCGTATTTCGGCGTTGATATAACGAACGGTGCGGCGCATAAATATTACAGTACTAAATTGTTTTGATCGGCACGGCGCATAAACATCGTATAAGCATGTTGCATAAAAATGTTAGAAATATGGTGAAATAAAGACAGCTGTGTGTATCGAGTTTAGTTTCATAGCATGAAAATAGCCGCTTCATATAAGATTCGCTTCACACAGGTTCCAGTATGAATGTCAAATGTGCATATTTTATTGGAATGCAGAGATCTGTCTTTCTTTCTTATTTTTCAGTGTAACGAACAATTTTTTGTTTTTCTTTTTTTAATAGGTGGAACGCACTACTCCTTAAGCCGACAGTTCAGGGTAGGACACTCAACTGTCAACCAGCTCATAGAAGAGACATGTGTTGCAATCTACCTTGAGCTGAAAGACGAATTCTTGAAGACTCCCAAGTCAGGTGGAGAGTGGTCTGCCCTCATGCAAGACTTCAAAGAAAAGTTGCAGTTCCCAAATTGTATAGGTGCGATAGATGGAAAGCATGTGTGCATCATCAAGCCAAAAAACTCAAGCTCTTTCTATTTAAACTGCTAGAAAACCTTCAGCATAGTGCGATTTGCGCTTGTTGATGCAAACTATAAGTTTCGCTATTTGGACATTGGCGCCCCTGGATCACAGGGTAATGGAGAAATTTGGCAGTCGACACCTCTGCGAAAAGCAATTGATGAAAAAAATGCGGGACTGCCCAAAACCGTGAAAGTGGCAAGTTCGCCGGATCTTCACATACCCCCGGTTAATGTACGAGATGATGCTTTTCCTCCGGGTGAAAAATTGATGAAGCCGTTTTAGGGGATACCTTGACGCCGAGGCAGCGCATCTTCAACTACATGTGAGCAGCAGTCACTCAACTGCTTTGTAACTACACATGTATGTTTGTATTAAATTGCAGCTTTCCTTGCCAAGCCCATCAGTTAGGATCTCGCATGTTATGTATTTACAGATGTTTCTGCCATATCTCTGCAAACACCTCTTCTCATCTTTCATCCTTGCTCAAACATCGTGCATCATATTGGTCGACTTGGCATTGCTGCACTAAATTCTCACGTCTAGCACACCCATGAACTCTAGTTTGCATTTTGAAGTAGGACGTAAACAGTGCATGACAATATTAGTACCACTGTGGTACGTAAACACATTGATTGATATTACACTTGATATTTATTCCAGTGTTTCAGAGATCCTTCGCCTCACACAAACTCCACCGTCTGCATTCAATCTGTCAAATGTTTTTTTTTTTTTGTGCAGGTTATGGAGAGCCCGCAGAGTTGTTGAAAATGCATTCGGGATCCTCGCCAATCAGTTCAGGTGTTTTGACACCACCATAGCAGGTATGCCAAGAAGAGCAAGGAACTACGTTACAGCAGCTTGTGTTTTACACAATTTCTTGGCAAGTGAACTTCCACCGCTAGCTGAGACTGCAGCGGAGCACCAAAGGGCTTTCTTCTCAGTTCAACCATGCCGCCGCCGGCTCAGGGCAACGGCATGCTGGTTGCGAGAAGACGTGTGATTTTTTCACTGGATTAGGTGCAGTGCCATTGCAGAATTACATGGCATATGTGAACGTGTCGACGCACAGGGCGCTATCCCAGTGAAAAATTTGTGCTGTGTGGGACCCTTGCCTACATCAGGCTCCCTATTAAAGGTTAGTTGCATAGTGAGCCACTCTATGAAGCGAACTGTCCTTCATATCGCCAAACGTTCGCTCATGCTTTTGACGATATTTTCTTGAAGGTCAGATGTTGACCATGTGATGTGCTCTCATATGTATTTCATGCTCCTTGCTTTGTAAGTAGAAACAAGGATGTACAAGTTTCATTATAAACAAGCGAGAAAAGCAAGACTAACTGGACGTTATTTTAAATAGAGTAAACAATGGATGGCGCTGCACATGCTATAAAAGTTCTTTTTCCCTTCGATGCCACTCTCTTTTATTGTAAACTATGGCCACGGCTCTGGCGCGCTCAGAGAACAAGAAATGTATTAAATAACGATTAACTGAATTGCACTTTCCTCTGCACATGTGGTCTTTGCAAATTAATACGGTAGTATCGCGTGCAGCAACTTGGCTGTGTATGACCCTTACGTCTCACTGAGATATGGTAGAATGGCGTCAATTACATATTTGTGACCCCTCAGGATGGCAGTTGGACTTACCTGGCGCATTATGAGGCAACCAACTTTCCAAATAACGACGCAGAGTCCTCTATATTGTAACGACGTGGGATCGACGAGTATGCGTAGCAGCACCGCCAAGAAACGCACTGTATCAGTCGTCCAAGGGAACAACAACAACGTCTTCTTCGTTTCCCCCGCTTCACCTAAAAACCCGCGCTACTTCAGCGTCGTCCCCACTGGCGCATACCCGCTGAATTATGGTTCTGCCAAATATATTTGCGTCATTTGCTCCCCTTTTAGAAAAGATCATCGTCCCGATGATAGAGGCTTGGAAAGCAGCGGTAAAGAACTGCGCAGTCTTGGCAGTCCTCATAGTACGGCTTAATCCGCAGCATGTGAACGACCTCGGGTAAATACCGTCGGCGCTTTGAATAGTGCGAGCTGTCTGGAACGACTTCGTAGTTGACGTCACTGATGCGTCGGAGAACTATGTAGGGCCCGAAGTATTTACGTAGGAGCTTTTCAGAGAGCCCACGCTGTCGAATAGGTGTCCAGACCCACACTTTGTCGCCGATGTTGTATGTTACGGCTTTGTGCCGAAGATTGCAGCGTCTGGCGTCAATGTCCATCTGTTCGTGGATTCGCAGACGCGCAAGCTGCCTAGCTGCCTCTGCTCGGTGTGTTATCTGTTCAGCACCCGTCTCGTTGTCGTCAAATTCATGAAGGAGCATTGCGTCTAATGTTGTTGTAACCTCACGGCCGTATACGAGACTGAAGGGCGTCTTGCGAGTGGTCTCTTGACGAGCCGTATTGTACGCGAAGGTGACATAAGGTAAAACCTCGTCCCAGTTCCTATGCTCCACATCTACGTACATTCTTATCATATCAGCCAATGTCCTATTGAGTCGTTCTGACAGTCCGTTCGTTTGAGGGTGATACGGTGTTGTCTTCTGGTGGGCGGTACCACTTAGACGTAGAACGATATCTAAAAACTGGGCCATGAACGCAGTAGCTCTGTCCGTTACGACTACTGCGGGAGCGCCATGCCTTAAAACGATGGATTCCAGAAAAAATCGTGCCGCTTCATCTGCTGTTGCCCGTTGCAGGGCACTTGTCTCGGCATATCTAGTGAGATAATCCGTGGCAACGATTATCCACCTATTACCAGTAGTAGACGTTGGGAAGGGGCCCAGAAAGTCCATGCCTACTTGTGCAAATGGTGTGGCCGGTACGTCAACAGGGTGCAGTAAGCCGGCTGGTTTGACGGATGGCGGTTTACAACGTTGGCAATCCAGACATGTCTGAACGTAACGTTTAACGACCGCAGTAAGTCTCGGCCAGTAGTAATTCTGCCGAATCCGTGGCAATGTGCGAGTGTAGCCCAAGTGCCCAGCAGTCGGCTCGTCGTGGCAGGCGTGTAAGATTTCACGTCGAAGCGGTGATGGAACAACAAGTAAGTGGTTGCTGCCGCTAGGCGAGAAGTTATTCTTGTAGAGGACGTTGCGACGCAAGCAGTATGATGCCACCCCTCTTGCAAAGAGCCTCGGCACGCGGTTGGTTCGTCCTTCGAGGTAATCAATAAGAGGCAGCAATTCAATGTCATCCCGTTGCTGGCGTGAAAGATCGGCAGTATCCACGAGTCCCAGAAAAACCGTGTCGTCATCGTCTTGTGCTGCCGGCTCAACAGGAGACCGAGAAAGGCAGTCGGCGTCTGCGTGCCGTTTTCCCGACTTGTATGTAGCAACAAAGTCGAACTCTTGGAGTCGAAGACTCCAGCGTGCGAGCCGGCCGGAAGGATCTTTCAAATTAATGAGCCAGCAGAGGGAATGGTGGTCACTAACGACGGTGAAAGACCGACCATACAAATACGGACGAAATTTCAGAACTGCCCAAACCATTGCGATGCATTCTTTTTCAGTGGTGGAGTAGTTAGCTTCGGCTTCGGATAGTGTCCTACTGGCGTAAGCAATCACCTTTTCGCTGTCGCCCTGCCATTGTACTAGCACCGCCCCTAGACCGACATTACTAGCGTCTGTATGCAATATCGTCGGGGCTTCCTCATCGAAGTGTGCTAATACGGGAGGCGATTGCATGCGTTGCCGGAGCTCGTGGAACGCGCGCTGCTGGTCTTCGCCCCAAGTAAAAGGCATATCTTCTCGGGTGAGCTGTGTTAACGGCCATGCGATACGCGAGAAATTCGCAATAAATCGCCGGTAATATGCACAGAGTCCCAGAAAACGTCGCACGGCTTTTTTGTCTGATGTAATCGGGAAATTAGCGACGGCGGCAATTTTATCCGGATCAGGTCGGACTGCTTGGCTACTGACGACGTGACCGAGGAACTGGAGCTCATGAAAACCAAAATGGCACTTCTCAGGCTTCAAAGTAAGACCGGCAGAGCGTATCGCTTCACAAACAGTTTTCAGCCTTCGAAAGTGTTCGTCGAACGTTGCGGAAAAGACAATCACGTCATCCAAGTACACCAGGCATGTTTGCCATTTGAGTCCGGAGAGCACAGTCTCCATTAGACGTTGAAATGTTGCTGGCGCCGAACACAAACCGAAAGGAAGTACCTGAAATTCATGAAGTCCGTCAGGCGTCACAAAGGCTGTTTTCTCACGGTCTCTCTCATCCACTTCGATCTGCCAATAACCGCTTTTCAAGTCCATTGAGGAAAAGTAGTACGAGTTTCGCAACCTATCCAAGGAATCATCAATACGCGGCAGTGGATAAACGTCCTTCTTTGTGACCTGATTGAGCTTCCGATAGTCGACGCAGAAGCGCAGGCTACCGTCCTCCTTCTTCACTAAAACTGCAGGTGATGCCCACGGACTATTCGATGGTCGAATAACGCCATCTTCTAGCATCGTCTTCACTTGTTTTTGTATTGCTTCGCGTCCCTTTGGGGCCACACGACAAGGGTTTTGTCGGATGGGTCTGGCGTCGACATCAGTAATGATGCGGTGTTTCGTAAGTGGCGTTCGACCAACTCTTGACGCAGAGGAGAAACAGCCCTGGTACTGCTTGATGAGCTCAAGCAGACGGTTCCGCTCAACGGCCGTTAACGTCGGATTAACGTCTACAATAGGTGCAGCTGTGTGGATTGTAGAGGCCGACTCCTGCGCTAAGTGGCAGTCTCTTATTTCTGTCACTTCGTCGAAATAGGCGACAGCAGTGCCTCTAACGATGTGTCGGCGCTCCCTACTAAAATTTGTCAGCAAGAGTTCGGCGCTTCCGTCGATTACATTTATAAGTGTTCTGGCAATGGACACACCGCAATTCAGTGCTAGCGCACTGATGTGTTCAGCTACTCCAGTCCCACTTTGCAGGCTGTCACAGCGCACCTGTTCGAGGAAGCAACTCCGCGGCAAAAGTATGACGTCGTCCGCGGCAATACGTAAGCGAGGTTGTTGTGGCTTCTCATGGGTGACATTATCCGAACTCGTGGGAAATGTGACGCTTCTGTTACGGATGTTAATCACGGCGCCGTACTCCCGTAGGAAATCCATGCCCAGTTTAAGTTCTTTACAACACTCAGTAAGGATGACGAGGGTGACGACGAAGGTTGAACCGGCGATTAAGAGTCGGGCCGTGCATTTCCCGACAGGTGTCATCAACTGACCTCCGGCGGTTCTTATGTTGGGCCCGTGCCATGGTGTCTTCACCTTCCTCAGTTTGTCAGCGACCTGTAAGCTAAGGATTCAAAAATGGGAGCCAGTGTCAACCAGAGCGGCTATTTCGTGGCCATCAATGCAAACGGTGAGCTCGGCGCTGACGATGTCAGTTGCGGCTTTCGTACTTCTATTCGTCGTATTAGTCGTTGTGCTGGGCGTCTTTTTCGTCAATGTAGTCTTAACGTCGTCGTTCGTCGATAACGGGGGATGTGGAGCAGTTAGAGTATTGGCAACCTCACCCCCGGAGGTCGCTGCGGCAAGTTTGCCCGTCGAGGGCTAGGCGATCTGCCCCTAGTGACGTCGGCAAAGCTGCGACGAGTCGGCGAATTGTCGCGCGCCGGAGATCGAGAAGGAGAACGTGGTCGGGGCGTCGTCGTATTTGGTGGCTGACTGTTCACAGGAGCGTCGTTGTAAGCGCGTCGACCGTCGTACGGAGAATAAGCATAGTTGGCAGGAAAGCTTGGTTGTTGAGCGGCGCGTAAGTTGTTCCATTTGCGGCAAACTCTATAGACGTGTCCAGCTTCACCACAATGGTAGCACACTGGTCGACGGTCGACGGTGCGCCACAAATCGGTTTTCCGACGCTGGTAGTTCGGCGATAACTCTCCATGGAGCCAAGGGGTGGCGTGCGCATGTCGAAAATACGGCGTTGTTTGTGCTGGCATGATGGGCGGGGTCGGTAGAGTCGACGAGGGTGACGATGTCGGCTCTATTTGTGGCGTAGGTGGTGTTGTAGTTATGGGTGTGAACGGCGTTGAAGTTGCGTTGAGTGGACGGCGAACAGCTTCCGCATAAGTGAGGCGCCGGGGAACGTTGCCACAGTCTGGCGCTGAAAAAGCTTGCCGGACTTCCTCCCGGACGACATCAGCAACAAAAGATAACGCTGGCGTCTGTTCCGTAGGCGCAACCACAAAGCCGAGCTGCCGAAGCTCTTCTCGCACCACTTCGCGGACAACTTCACGCAGAGACATGTCGTTACTCGCAGCCAGTACGGAAGTGTTCGCCGTCGAGTTGCCCATGTCATGCTGGTGGTATCGTTGATGCAGGACCCGTTCAATGGCTGTAGCCTCTTTTGTGAACTGTGCCACTGTTGTCGGTGGATTTCTCACAAGGCCGGCAAACAGTTGCTCCTTCGCTCCTCGCAGGAGATATTGCAGCTTTCTTTCCTCTGGTATGTCTGGGTCTGCCCTACGGAAAAGACGGGCCATGTCTTCCGAGAACATAGCAACACTCTCATTGGGCTTTTGAACGCGGATTTCAAGGAGACGCTGCGCGTTTTCCCTCCTGTCGATGCTTGAAAAGGTATCCAGCAGCTGTGCGCGGAAGTCATCCCACGTGGCAAAGCTCCTCTCCCGGTTTACGTACCACGTACGAGCATTGTCCTTCAAATAGAAATAGACACTCGAGAGTTTGTCCGCCGAGCTGGTCTTATGGTTATACTGGGCGACGCGCTCGAACTGGTCTAGCCAATCTTGGACGTCTTCAAGGGCATCACCATGAAAGCTCTCCGGGACCATAGGATTCTGTAGTGTTACTTG
Source organism: Dermacentor variabilis (assembly GCF_050947875.1). Taxonomy (NCBI): domain Eukaryota; kingdom Metazoa; phylum Arthropoda; class Arachnida; order Ixodida; family Ixodidae; genus Dermacentor; species Dermacentor variabilis. The sequence goes on along the minus strand of NC_134569.1, from coordinate 231,130,119 downwards.
CGGTGGAGCTGCAGTGGCCATGTTATTTGTAGGAGGCAAACGATTTCTCGAAGTGTCTTTCAGGGGACTGGACTCGGGCGCTAAGCCTAGCAGGCGACGACTGAAGCGGTGGACCGGTGTTTCGATGCGCGATGGTGATTCCGGGCTCGATCGTCGGCTCCGCGAAGGGGTGCCAAGCATGAAGAATACCCTGCACCTCCACCAGTGTAACGACGTGGGATCGACGAGTATGCGTAGCAGCACCGCGAAGAAACGCGCTGTATCAGTCGTCCAAGGGAACAACAACAACGTCTTCTTCGTCTCCCCCGCTTCACCTAAAAACCCGCGCTACTTCAGCGTCGCCCCCACTGGCGCATACCCGCTGAATTATGGTTCTGCCAAATATAGTTGCGTCAATATCATTCTTCGAAAGCGCATCAGCCACTTTTTTCAGCGCTGCAGTGCGCTGAAGCATCATGTCGGCATTTTTTCGCTTTCTCCCAGGAGCAGCCATTTCTTGAGAGAACACAACTGGTTGTTCATGGCATGGTCATGGCGGAGATTGCAAAGCAAATGTGTCCTCTGTATGGACAATGTCTTGAATTGTAGTGTCTTTTAAGTGTCACTTTTAATTGTCTTTGTTTTCTTTTTCAACTCCTGAAGGCGCGGCGTTCGTTCGCGAACACCACTTTTAGGAACTCTGCAGAAGTTCAATCAGATAAACATAATGGGTCAAATCTACAACAGCAATCCCAAAACTGAAGTAAAAGTTCACACGACCGGACGGAGGAGGAATTTTCACAGCGGATTGCGCATCACGAGACGCGCGCGTCATCAAAATTTGCTGCCCTCGCGTTGTCCCGCCTCTTCCGCTCGCGGTTCCAATTGAAAATGCCCGCCGGTATTTCCATCCGTCCGTTTGGCGGTCGTCTGCTCTCAATTTAGCATAGTCAGCGTCAAATCTGTAAACATTGGACGGATCGGCCTGGCTACGATGGCGGGTTGTCCGCTTGAAGCCACGTGCGTTTTTGTTGTGCAGCAGTGGCCGCATGTGCTTTTGTTGTGGTGCAGCGGAAAAGGCGAGTCGTGGTTACGCGCGCATTTCTATTTAGACCTCGCAGCCTGTATGACCTCGACAAGAGTGAGGTGCAGAAGAAAACGCTATGCGACGAGGCAACCGTCACTTTTTTTGGCTCTTGTTGAGGGATTTCCAGCACTATGGAATATAGAGCACGCCGATTATGCAAACGCGCAGCTGCGTAACAGGTTATGGCAAGAGATCGCTCTCGAAATGGCTCAGCAGCATGCAGAATCAGCGCCTTACTCTGTCGGTATGTATAATTTGCTGCAACTTCATCTTTAGGATAATGACGTGCTGTGCAACCAAAAAATAAAGAGAGAGGGCAGGGCGCTTTGTCCTTTCTGCTCTCAGCCCTATATCTCTCTTTCTTTCTTTTGTGGTTAGCAGCATGTCACTAGTTCAATATGAACCATGTAGCCGAAACTTTTACTTCAGTTTTGAGATTGCTGTTGTAGATTTGACCCATTATTTTTATCTGATTGAACTTCTGCAGAGTTCCTAAAAGCGGTGTTCGCGAACGAACGCCGCACCTTCAGGAGTGAAAAAATTACCGACGATTACGTTACTTCCTAATGCGAAATTTAAGCGCAGCAAATAAGCTGTTTCACCTTTTCGATAGATTGAGGCAAAGAAATCGAGCAACACATGTATGCGCTATCACAGAATTTTTTTTTTTACATTTCCCGTACTCCTGGATCATCTCGACGGCGGCGACGGTAAGCTTCTGCTTCGGCGGCACGCACCTCTGGATTCTGACGGCGACGGCGCTGGGCCTCTGCTCTGGCAGCTCGTTTAGCAGCAGCAGCAGCAGCAGCAGACGGAGGACTTCCATCGGTCGTCTCGCTCATGGCTCAGAAAGAACTGGCAGATAATTTCGCAGTGGCGAACGGCAGCGGCAATTTCGGCTCGGGCGGTGCACATATACAGATCCGCCGCCACCGATCTGGCTCTCTGATTGCCACCGCACAGGGCGAACGGCAGCGGCAATTTCGGCTCGGGCGGTGCACATATACAGATCCGCCGCCACCGATCTGGCTCTCTGATTGCCACCGCACAGGGGTTGCATTGGAGGAGGAGCGAAGAAAGGAATTAAGTTCGAGCCGGCGCTTTGACAACCGGAGACTCGCAGGAAGAGGGGGGAGGGGGGCGGCGTGTACACCCAGCGGCAAACGATGGGGGCAGAAGCGCGCGCAGCAAGCGGACAACACGATAAAGGGAGGAGGGAAGAGATAGCAGCGACTGACTGATGCCGCTGACGCCGATAGTGAGTCAACCCCAGCTGCGGAGTTGGTTTCAGGGACAACGCCGCCGATGCCGACACAAACAATATGATACCCTCGCTTCCGCAGCGCTAAGAACCAGGTCTAGCCGTGGGAAGGTGGTCACGTATTCGTCGACGTGCCGGGGCCTACGTGAAATAACCGGCGCGTCGGCAACTGAAGAGCACCCTATCCGCCACACAAGAACAGGGGGGGGACCCTTTCCTCCTCTTTCTGCATGGCGGCGACGGTGTTCTATGCAGTCACGTTATCTTGACTCTCTAGCGGCGTCAGCGGCATCCAGCGGTATCAGTCGGTCGCTGCTAGCGCTGGGGGGATGAAAGGGGGGCGGAGCTGGTTACGAGGCCGACGACAACGCCGACGACGACGCGAAACCCAGGAACGGACGCCAAAGAGCTGCGCTCTAAAAAGAAAACAAAGACAATTAAAAGTAGCCAAGGCACCGAAGAAGTCTACGCTGGGAAGTGGCGCTTCTACTCGTGCCTCACTTTTCTTGGCACTGTCAAAAGTGACGACGCAAGACTCGTCACCATTGAGTTTTTGGAAAAGCTGTAGTTTAGCAGCAATCAGTATTTACGAAACATATGATGATTGTAACAGCGTGGGTACAGTTCTGCTACAGAATAAGTGGTGCGGTTTACTTTGACAAGAGTTAAAAATCATAATTGTAGGCACATTAGGCGACTACCTCGATTGTTGAAGGAGACGTCCGTCCACGAATAAAATAGTATCCGTTAGTATCAACAGCATACCGTATAGAGTGGATCACACTTGTCTAGTTATCGATCGACCCGCTGCAAAATGCGCGAACGTCCGAAGCAGTGGTAGGTGCTGGGTTATAGACCTGCTTGTTCTATATGAGCCTAGCGAAAGGATGCGGCACTACCTTGCAAAACCTCATTGAAGCGTGAGACCACCTTTAGTTTTCGAAATAGAAACCTATGAAAACGGGTATTTTTTTTTTGTTCCGCCTCGCTCGTCCCGTGCTCTACTACGCAATTGCCGGTCTTATGAAAAGTGTGTCCTCATAAATAGCCATAGCATTTTTTATGCAATCCCCAATGAATAATAATGCTTCACAAGGCAAAAAAAATCCATTCCCTAAGCACAGCGCTTACTCGTGTTGAGCTGGTTTAACAACCGTAGAGATGGCTGTTGAGCAATGCCATCGGCTTCATAGAGGAGGCTAGCGTAGACATACCATAGTGATCTCAGGTGTAGATTACTTGAAATGCACGAAGACAACGTCGGTGGTTGACCCAGATGGTTCATAACGATTGGAGCTTAGATGTTTCGTGGTTTCATTAGTCTGGCCGCGTTCCTGTTTACCATTGTTATCATTTTTAATACTTAGTTTGCCATGTTGTTTGCCATCTAAAAGCTACTTATTAACACTACCGGTCGAATTCTTTCTTTTTCTTTTACTTTTACCTTTTCTTCTATCTCTACTTCTATTTTTCTATTTTTTTCATTTACTGACTTCGACGTCCTTGATGTCGACCTTTCCTTTCAAAGGTTTTTTTTTCTCCTTTGAAAGTTCCATTTATTGGTATTTTGTATCAAAAACCAGGCATCTGTATTTTGCCTCCATTTCTACCTTTGCGCACCTACTCTACCTGGCTCTACCTGCAATGTACAACTGTACCTTGAGGGTATGATAAATAAATAAATAAATAAATAAATAAATAAATAAATATAGTTCATGACACCCACACACACGGCAGCTGATGACGTACATCACATGTTTATTCAGCCAAGCGAAATTTCCTGATACTTTAGTTGCAACTGCACCGAAAGCCTACACAGTGGTTCTTTGACCTTTTTGCAAGCGACGGCAGCAGATTCAAGCAGCGCCATGCCACTTTCTACAGGCAAGACAGAAGGGAAGGCACGCCGCTCGCCGTTGCCTCCTCGCCCGATAAAAATGTCCTTAAGAAGACAAGCCCACCAAAGTGCTATTCCCGCGTAATTCAATATATCACTACCAAGAGAAAGCACTAACTTGCATCATACACACAATTTTTTGTAGCACACCTGCAACGCGATAGCGCTGAAGGCTCCGTGTCGAAGAAAATGTGGCGTCGGCGTCCCGCGTCAAGCGTCGACCATCAACAATAATTTCGGAGCATGTATACCCATAACTACGCAGGCCCTCCATGTAGCGCAAGAACGTTACTGAATTAATTGGATTTCTCAAGGCCAAATACGTCAGAAAAGCGGTAAAGTACGTCTTAAGCACAACCTACGGATATGATAGGATGAGCCTGTAAATTGAATGCACGAGAAAACATTTCTGTTACGTGGAAACTCAAAACACGCAAACACTTCTCCCGATTTTTTACTATTCATACAGCGGACGTGGCCTCCGCCGGCGCCCAAATCTCAAGAGGCATAAGGTGGTTCGCCCCGTTTCTCGCAACAGCTCCTGACGGCGTTCGCCTCTGACACATCGCCCCCCACGCAAGTGGCTCCGTTTATACCAGAAAGCTAACCTTTGTGCATAGCGCTTGCCGCCAGTGTTTCCAAGTAATCATTATGGTTACATAAGCTGTAGTTGCCGGGAAGTGGGAGAAGAAGTCCGGGATGTTCGAATGATACAACATTAGACTCATAAAGGCAAGCTTATCAATCCTCGGTTTCTTTTTAATCGGGCTCGGAGACGCAAGTCGCTTCTCCTCGTTATTTAAGTTCAAAATGAAATGCTGCAGTATTAGGTCACGGGCGGGGGGGGGGGGGGGGGGTGCGCTGGATAAGAAGAAAAGGTGCGGCCTGGGGCGTCAGGCCGCGCACGTGAGCGAACGTGACTGTCGTAGCTGCATTCTCGGCCACTTGGCTGGGCCGAACGGCGGTCGTTGGCAGGATAGGACCCGTCGGGCTACGGCGTTCCAACCGCGTTCTTTACGCATTTTCTATGACGGTCCCAGGAAACAGCCTCCAATTGGTGGCGCCGCGGTGGATAACAGCGTTTTAGATGTACACGTGAGGCCACACCTTGTTTCGTTTAATCCAGTGGCCGTGCTTATGTAGCAATACCGTGATAGGATTATGGGAGATTTAGTAGTGGACACCATACAAACTTCAGCCACATGTTGTTCCTTAATGTTCACCTGAATCTAAATATTCAACCATTTCTTCTATTTCTTTTTCATTTCGCCCTCATCACTATGTCGCCGCTGCGATCGGTATCGAACCCACGACCTCGATCTCAGCAACGCAGCAGCGCTTCCACCGGGCTACGAATCAGTCAATAACTTGGTACACACGCGCAGTCACATACTCTGATGAGACACTTTGTCGTACTTTCAATGTATTTGTATAAAACTTCGACGACACTGGGATATGAATGACAGAGGTCCACAGCGAGTATAGATAAGCAAATAAAACGAGAGGTGCGAAACACAGCTTTACTGTAGTGCCGTTCTTCGTATTTGAGCTGAATGAGCCGGAGAGTACTCATGGAGCAGTACAATATCATTGAAGGCGTTACGGAGTGTTTAGTTGTCCACTAGAAGCGCTCGAATTGTCAACGCCTGTCAATCCAGTGAATGCCATCCGCATAACGCCAAGTACCTCTGCTACTCCACCTCGTCAGCCCCACGCCGCACGCGGCGGCGGCGGTGCAGCATCATTCTTTTGACACCGGAGATTCAAAGAGATGAAATTTTGAAGCCGTGCACAACGCGTGGAGCCAGTAAGGAGACGACAAAATCACCTTTTTGTAAAACTTTCCCTTTTCAAGCGAAGCTTGCTCCTCATTCTTTTCTGGACACTTTATTTAACAACCTAGCAGATATCCATGCACGGCTCCTATTGGCTTGTAGCTGACACCAATTAATCGGGGTGTTTGGATCCGTGCGCTTCTGCCTACTATTACGCTGTATGTTTGTTGACAAAGCTTATTCAACAGGCTAAAGAAAGCCAGAATAGGCTTTAGAATTTCAACTGGAATCAGGTACTTCAGGAAGAAGTCGACTATCGTCTGCTCACGCTCTTTCGGTCAGCCTGGACGGTGTCCTAGCCATCGGGTCGCTCTAATTTCGATTTGTCTTGAACACTTGTCTAGCCTCTATGCACGTGAAACTAAAGGCCAGAGCGCGTTCACTCCTGTCACCTCCTGGTTAGATGCCTTGGCAGACTTCGCTTTGCATTAAGCTATTGAAAGCGCTTGAAAATGCGCAATTTGGATTTGACTATCTTCGGTCAAGCTGGTGCCGGATAAAGCCGGTACGCACCCCGTAGCACATCCGGCCTGCAGCATATGTGTGCTAGCGCGCACTTAAGCCCCGTCGTGCACAAAGCAATCGCTGCACCCACCCACTACATTTGCATGTAGCTGCGGTCTGCTATGTAGAGTAGATACTGCGATTGCTGCTGGGTGCCACGACGAGCCCACTGGCTGTGCGCACTGGGGATCAATGAGGGCCATTTTGGCACGGAAATCTCCTGAATTAGTTCATTCTGAGGATAAATACGTTTGGCTACGTGATAAAGATGATCACGGGGTGGTGACAAATAGTCATCTAGCCTGCTTGAGCTACTCAAGTATGGCTAACTCATACATGACTCTAGCATTTCTCTATACATCTATTAAATGTTTTTTTTTTCTCTTCCTCGCATCTCTATCTACCTTGTACTGCTACTTATGTATGTAACGGACCCGGTCGCGTCAATCTATTCCCTGCTTCTTTTCCACCAATGCTCGGAACGTCTCTTGCTTATCTAGATTACTGACCAGTTGATGCTTCTGTCCACTTTATATTAACAAACACTTCCAGAAGTTGTACGTTACCTCCGGGCCTCACAGGGTGAATCACTTCCTATTCAATTAGGATGTTGTGGGTAGTCTCGAGATTTTGTCTGCCGTATACACATGCCTCATCTATTTGCGAACATTAAATGTCCAGGTATGTTTTTGTCTTCAGGCAACAATCACGAACCTCAAACAGTAAGGCACTTCCCTTCATGTTATCGTGTATAGTTTGCCCGCTACTTTCTTTCTTCACATTCTTGTAAATCTCTATGATGTTTATTTTTTGTTTCCATTCTTTGCATCCGGTTTACTGTCTCTGTTGCTCTCATTTTGTTTTTTTAGGAGTATTGGTTGTCTGCTTACACTTTCAATCACCCTGCACTGAGTTGAGTAGGCTGCCAACTGTCTTGAACTGTTCTGCCATTTTGTGTCCGCGCTTTTCTAGTACAGACACTTGCACTAGAAGGTACAGAGGTACAGGCTTTAGCCCCACATTTCTGATTCATGTTCCTGAGACATTGTTCAAAACTAGTTTTGTTTCGCACCTCCGTGACATTGAACGAGGACCAACCTGTATCATCCCGAACTGCCTAATTTGCGGCTCTCAGAAGAAATCGGCCTAGCTATCTTTGCTTTACTTCCAACAGGCACAATATATCCCGTTTTGAGCACAGAACGGAATTTGTGAACGTTAGTGCTGGCACGATTGCCCCTTCCAGATTCCATGCACTACAGTATATTTATTAAGGCAAAAGTCTTAAGCGGCTCGTTTTAATCACTCTTGCCGAAAAAAAAAACGGCGTCTCCTCCAGTGATACAAAAATATAGCCAACTGCAACAATATATATCATCATGAGCAATGACTCATACCCCAAATAAAAGCGGCGTCTCGTCCAGTGATACACAAAATATCACGGTGAGGAATGGATCATACTCACGTAAGGAAGCAAAGATGCAGTGGCTAAATATTAATGAAGAAATGAAAGACAGAATGAAGGCAAGAGCCCTTAGGTAGTGCATTAGGTATTCGCTTATGTAGTGGACGAGGTCGACCTACAGCGTCATACGTTTACATCACATTGTTGGTCCTTATGTCCCACAAGATGTCCCACTCTTCCGTTTCTTTAACTTAATGCATTACAGCGAGTACAATAGGTTTTCACGCTTTCGTGTTACATGGTTGTAACGTGCCGCCGAATTACTGTGTCCCCAAAATGGTCTATATTTCATTATTCCTGCATTTACCCCTTTACCTGTCTATCTACGATGCGAACCTCTGCGAGTATTCCTGCGACTGCTTTGTCGTCATGGACACCATCCCTTATCGACATTACCCGATATACGGCCGGACTCCACTTTTTCAAGAGCCGTTAAATGGCAAGAATCTGCCATACCAGCATACTTTGCCCCGGCTGACCTTCCACATATGCCCCCATGGCTAATGTCCAAAATGCCGGTGCGTCTATCTATTCCGGGAATTTCTAAAAAATCGCGAATACCTACCGTCGGCCTCAGACATTTAACACTTGAATATATATCGAAAGAATATGACTCCTCGGTGAGTGTGTATACAGACGGATCGGTATCGTCGTATGCGTCTGGTGCGGCATTCGTCGTGCCTGCGCATCAAGTCATTCGACGGTTTCGTCTCCATAACAAGACGACTTCAACATCTACGGAACTAGCGGCAATCAGAGAGGCCGTTCACTATATTTCGCGACAGCCTCCTCAAATATGGACAGTCTTCAGCGACGCAAAATCGGCTCTTCAACTGTTTAGAGTGGTGTTGAAAGAAAGCGCTTACAGAGTGTTGGCTCTTCAAACTGCTGAGCTCTACACTTTAGCACAAGAAAACGGCCACCACATCACATTTCAGTGGATTCCCAGTCACTGTGGTATACAGGGCAACGAACTGGCCGACGCCGAAGCGAAGAAAGCGCTCGAAGAACGAGAGTCACTGCTTTCAATTCCTTTTTCGAGAGCGGACGCCAACTGTCTCCTCTCCAGTGTCATCCGAAAATTGACAGCACAGCACTGGGACGATCCGGATAATCGCCACAGACGACTCCAGAGATTGGACCCTGCCATGACTTTTAGGCTACTACCGAAACTTCAACGAAGCTGTGCCAGTCTTCTGCACAGACTAAGGCTGGGGGTAGCGTTTACGCGCGGATACGTGCACCTCATGCGACGCACCGAGTCTCCACACTGTGAGGTGTGCAATCTGACTGAGACTATAGGTCATGTGCTTTGTGACTTCCCTACGTACGTGGAAGAGCGTGAAAGGTTGGACAACGACCTTACGTGTCTCGACAGCGCACCGTTGTCGGAGGACGTTATTTTAGGCCCTTGGCCAGATCCTCAATCGAGTTTCAAGGCCATTCAGGCATTACTGAACTTTTTAAAGACAACGGGCTTGGATTGCAGACTTTGAGCGTGCCAAATTGCTTGCGATATGTTCTACTCTTTCCTTCTATCGTCATCGTCACCCATCATGCACCTCTTCCCTCTTTCTTTCCCTCTTCCCCTTCCCCCAATGCCGAGTAGCTGGCTAGAGGAATTTACCTCAGGCCGACCTCTCAGCATTTCATATCATTAAACTTCTCTCTCTCTCTCTCTCTATTCCTGCATTCCGATTCCCCTTACTTTTCCGACAATCTTGGCGAGTGTTTATGTCTCGGCGTTTATGCATACCCTTAGCATTTACATTGCTTTAATATGGGCATATCTTGCTGCTGAATTGACACCACCTAATTACTCATTTATTCGCTAAGGATAATCTTTCCCGATTTTTCTTTGCTAAACTAAACAAACGTCTAAGCAAAAATAAACCTCGTAGGCGTGAAAATAGGAAGTAGCGGCGTCTACCAGACGTCCAAAATTAAGTTTCAACTGTGCGCCACGGTGACGTTAAGTTGGCGAAGCGCTGTAAGCACGTCCGGCTTCGCCCTAGCCTTCGCAGTGCAAGACATTGAACAAGGAGCGGGAGCACAGTGAGCTTCATCATACGCAACCTATGAGTGCCAATAACTCCGCTTCTGCTGAGTGCATTGAACTACTTTTTGCGGCAAAGTATTTAATAAAAATATATTTTAACTTGAAATGAACTTCTAGACTGCCATAAAATGTGGGTCAGGGCGCCTTTAAAGAAATAGAGGAAAAGAAAATATTTACGTGACACTCTTCCGACAAACACGTATTAAGGTTCATATTGAATCGTTATGCATATCAATTAGCAAGAAAGCTTAAGTGGTCAGTGGAAGGAACCAAACAGCTCCGGGACATTATGTTGAAATCACCGTCTTTTGTGAAGCATTTTTCGAAGAATTAGATGACGCGCTTTACAAAATGCTTGTCTGAGAAAAAGCGAAACACAGCTTTATTGCTACAGAAAGGCAAGGATCAAACCGTGACGTTCCAGATTATAATGATACGCAGACCAAATTGGTTACTAAACACCGAATAACGAACAATAACTGCAATTATTAGAGAATCCTGGCGCTTTTTCTAGCTATCATGTCTCCACACCAAGCAGCTCCAGTACTACCAATAAGATCAATCGTAGCTACAATGACAGTCATGCTTGACTTGCGTGCATACATGCGAAAGAAAGTAATATTAGAAGTATGCATCTCAGGTGAAGAATGTAAAACCTTCAGATAGGTAAAGAATTATTAAATTTTGACGTAATAACACTGTACGGACGAAAGCAAATTTCGTTTATAGCATTTAAAAGTTAAAATTGAAGAAGGTGGCGTGATGTTTCCAGCGACGCTACATGATGTCACCTTACTGACCACTGAAAACAAACACGCCAATGAAATGAGCCCGTCTTTAACAAATATAGACCCAGTTACTCAAACGACCCCCAGCCTCTCTGAGGCGCATTACCCTGGTTCATCCGTATTTTAACACAATGTGTGCTTCCATCTGGATGACCGATAATGACTTTGAATTTCAATGGCAGCATAACAGCAAGCGGTTAAAATACAGGACACCATGGTATACCAATGTGGAATGCAGGCATAGACCCCCTTAGCACCTCTGCTTTGATAAGCATTACATCGTGTCCTAATGAAAGTAACAGCATGCAAGACAGTCAAAGTATTATCAATAACAGGTCAGGGTACACCTAAACTACGGCGTTACCATATCAGTTTTCGTCATAGGCATACCAGCTTACTACGTTTTTCTCAAACATTTCTGCGAGTACTATTTCAAATGTAAATATAGATTGCCATTCAATCGGTATAAAACCAAATTTATCTTGTGTTCCAGAAGGATGTGTCCGTAGTCAATTTGTCTGAAACTGATTCATTTACGAAGACGACACGGCTGTACTTTTAGCTGGCATATCATCTTCAGATATATTGCGACTAGGTACCTAGACTGCAACTGGCTGGGTAAACGCAACTACAACGCACAATATTATCAAACCTATTCTACCTCGGAGAAAATATATCAACGTTGTCATTAATACAGAATTCCCACACAATAATACAAATATATAAGAAGTCCCAGCTAACGTTAACCAAGCTCTTCAATGAAAAAAAGAAGTTTCCGAAACGCAACGCAACCCAAAATTTTGACCACTACGCTGTTCACTCGTTAGACCTCAAACGACAGACTTCTGTAGGTAACACGATTTATCTTGGGCGGTGTTTCTTAAATACAATTTTGCATTGCGCAGCTTGGTAAGCCTGAGTTTGGGACACACGGTGGGCATAGTTAAACTATTAAGGATACTTGGGGCGACTTTTTCAGAAAGAATGTCTTGGGACGACTGCATTCATTATATCACACAAAGGTTGTCTTAAATTGTAAGGATAACCTATTTTAGCAGAATTTCTTCACAAGGGTTAGGGTGATGCTTTTGAACTGGCTCTTTATTATTCCCATGTTAAAAGTTGTCATTGTATAAGGTAATCTGTCACGGCTACAAGCTCACATATGCTACACTTTCTTCATAAAATACGCTAAGACAGATTGCTAATGTAGCTTTCGGTCATCCTTTAGGTCGACTTTTCTTTAGGTATTCTTTTTCACAAACATGTTATGTGTATTCTTGTCGCTTTTGTGTAGCTTCCAACTTATAAATAAAAAACAATGTCCACGTGCTTGCCCAATTACGCTACTTGGACAGGATGATCCACGATTATAACACACACCGTGCACAGAATTGGGAAGTATAGTCATGTAGAAAAAATTATGGACCATAGAAGGTAAAACACAAGCTTTCGGAGGTTATAAATGGATGTACCAGCCCTAACGTGGCCATATAAATGTTATGCAGAAAAAAATTTGCATGCGTTCTTCTTACCTTTGTAAATTTTACCTTGTTAAGTTAGTTTTGTATATTTGTCAATTCGCCGGCCTAATTCTAATTGAAACCTCCTTGACAAATATCTGTCGCATTTTAGGCGCAATTCCTTTGCTTCTTCTTCAATATAGACACGTGAACTCGTTTATCTTTTACGAGTGAGCGGTTTAACATCTAAGAAATGTTATCGCTCAGCGCAGGACGCGTATACACGTATCGGAAGTTTCTAGAATGTTATCGATGCTTCTATCCGCTGGCTGTTGTCGCCGAACCTTGTGTAATCTGATTGCGTGTATGCGCGACGGGAATGGTGTAGAACTTTGTGGAAGGCACGCGGGTCCCAGCGGTTACTCTGGAACATTCGACGACTGATCAATAAAAGCCGACGTGCTTGACCCGCTGATCAGATTTTGACGATGGCCGACTGTGTTCGCCGTTGTCGCAGTTCTTTAAGTGCAGCCTGTGAGGGTGTTACTCTGGTTTCACTATTATAAAATAAGCACTGAATTCCGTTCCTTGCGAAGCATAGTTGATTTCCGCAGTTTAAGTTGCTTCATTATTTTACGCGATGATCATTATTATACAACTGTTCAACATTACAGTTGGTTGCGGTGTTATTTTTGCAATTGTAATTTTGCTCTAGTTATTGCTTCATAACCTCCTATTTTTGTTATGTGCACTTGATTATTCTGTTTACTCGTCAGACATATTGATTTTAAGGGCGGCGGGAGGTACGCAAGCTGTTTCTACGGTTTTTAGGCCCGTATTCAGAAACAGAACTTAAGTATAGCGTCAATAAGCGCGGGAAAAGTACAAGTGTTAGGAAAGTTTTAGGAGAGCACTTCAAAAACGACACCTAAGTGTCACTTTCGAAAGTAACACTTTTCGAATCAAGTATGTCGTCTGGTGTCAATGATACATAAATAATTTACGTGTACGATCGGTTTAATCGTAAAAAAAATTTTTTGCCGCAGACTAATGTGGATATAAACATTGCAATGCTTGCTCGCGCATTCTTCTGAGTAAAATACAAAGAACGGTTTGATTTTAGCGCTTTACTCAAACTCGTCTGGCCACAAGTTCACATTGGTTCTCGCAGCCACTGCGGTTCTGTGTGTCGCGGTGCCGACTTTTTTTGGTTTTACTGCTGAAAACGTGCGGTGTTTTTGCGCAGAGAGTGTGTGTGCGTTGCGTGTTTTCAATGTGCGCGGACGATAGAAAAATGGAAAACAATCTTTTCTCAAGAAGAACGCGCCTTGCTCCTGGAGCTCGTTTCGCGCCATCGCAGCGTGGTCGAGAACAAGAAAACGGACGCTGTATCCGTCAGTCGAAAACGGGAGTCTTGAAAAAAATCAAGGATGATTTCAACCGCCGCCATAACGTGACGCCGCGGACGTGGGGCCAACATGAAAAGTGTTGAAAAAACTTCAAAGACAAGTGGCGCAGGTGTAACGCATAAGACATGCGAGAGTGGTTTTCTACAGGTAAGCATTGCGTCCAGTGCAGTTACGACATTATTGACGCAGATCCTCTTTCTGAACATAGCATAGCGTTCAGCGACCTAAGTCCTTGGATTAAACCGCCAAAATAAGTACATTTGGCGCCCGCGAATGTCTCGCAGCTTGAGGGCCGAATGTTTTTTTTTTTTTGTTGTTGTACCATTTGCGCTATGCACTAGCAGCGTCAAATGAAACTTGAACAGTAGAGCGCATGCCCAATCATAAGTGAAGATATGGTGCGCGCCGTCCAGTCATCACCAGTGGCAGGCGCGCACACCCGGTTTGGCCGCACTGCACTCGTCCGGGAGTCAAACGGCCAAACGCGATCGGCTCCCTCACGCCGGCCACCGTCGCGGCTCCCAGCGATACCGCGCTGCGCAAGTTTTCCAATCGAAAGAATGAACGTGGCGTACAAGCGGCAAACCACACGAGCGAATGTATCTCTAATGATGACGGTGCAAAGTGCACCAAGGCGCGATCTTGTACGCCTTCCAAAATAGAACGGAGGCGGTCCGTTCTGTACGTCACGAAATAGGCAGTCCGCAAAGTTCGCGAGAACGAGAGGAAGCAACCAGCCAATGAGCGAAGTGGAAGCCTGCGTCACGCGTTTGACGTCTGCTTGAAGATCGTATAATATATTGAGAAGCGTTTCCAACATGTAGAGAACATGATTTTGCTATTATGACTGAGTAGCAAAATGTGTTGGTGTTGCTTTTCAAAGATTCGATTTGGAATGCGAAACAACTGAAAAAAATATTACGGTTAACGTCTTCAAATGGCGCTAGGTGGTGTTGCAGTTTTGCGAAACGTTTCGTGATGGCGCTAGCCACCACCCCGTATCATGCAAGGTCATGCAAGCACCATTTGTAAGTGTGACCAACCTGGAGATGAGGTAAAGCTAATCGAGAAGGAAACGAAAGGCGCGGAAACCCAGCTCGAAAAGCGACTATAGTTGCGCTGTATAGTGTTCATTACATATTCTCCCACTTACATTGGCGACCTCTTGCACTATACAACCGTAGACCGTGCACAGGCACCAAGGTATTTAGAACACTGCAGAGCGTTTAGTGCAGCAATGCAGGGGCCATCTTGCTTTGTGGTCACTTCCAACTCTTCCTGCAGGTAGTCAAGACGCGGCTGATGACCCTGACTACTGGTCATGGGATGATGCTGGAAGGACACCAGCAGAACCAGAACCGAATGCTGCCCCGTTACCCACCACCACATACAGCCGAGAGCTCGTTCATAGTACAACAATCCAAGGAGCTGCTGTGAAAGAGCCAGGTGCTGCCGCAACTTCAAGGGATCCTGTGCCAGCTGGAACAAGACGCCCCGCGAGAAGCAGCAGCCAGAGACAGACGGCGATCTCCCTTGAACTGGCTGCCCGCTCAGTGGCATCAAGGATGACCGTGAAGAAAAAAAAGGAACATTTATTGAAAACGCAATTCATGCGCCTCGAGCACAAACACAAATCTTTGCACAGGCAAGCTGAACATGAACAAACTATGCAGCTTCTTCGGTCTAAAGAAGCCAATCAAAAAACAAAAGCGGGAATTCTAAAGCTTCAGCTAGAAGCTTTCAAGAAACAGTAAACGTCTTTGGTGTTGCTGTGATTTTGTCTCATTCCATTTACGTAAAATACTGTGCGACTATGCGGTTTCTGATCCTGAAACCACTTGCTGTGTCTGGCAACGGAGGCATGCCTGGTGGCGTTGGTTGAAAGGAGGGAGTAGGAGCTTGCGAAGCGGCGTTGTGTATTGCCTGGCTTTGTGCAGGAGGTGGGACAGGATATCCAAGCAGGTGGCCGAAGTGGTGCAGTGCAGCAGAAACTGTGATGACAATAGGAACTCATCTTGTTTTTATCGGAATAGTCATTTCAAGGCATGGAAACCTTCGCTTCTATGCTCCAAACGTCCCCTCAACACTGTAGCGAGTCCTGGAGTGGCACTTGTTGTACGTAAACAAAGTAGTTTTTCAATTAAGTCATTATTTTCCAACATAATTGTTCCTTCGCACGATTTCATAGTAGTGCTGAAACTTCAAATCACCTGTGCTGAGCGCTGCTGTTTGTCTCTCGAAAACGGGTCATGAGATAGAACCTGCAGGGGTACCCCTTGTCACCAAGTAGGATGCCAGGCACATTTTCTTCTTCGTACTGCACTCTGCCTCGACTATTATCGAAAATTCCGCTGTCATGTGCTGAACCGGGCCAGCTGGCAACCAAATAAAAGAATTGAAACAGAGGCCCTGTGATTGCCTGCAAAACAAGCCGCATTTCTAGCTGTGTTTAAAGATGGCTAATAATACAACGTCACACATCCCCAGAATATTTCATTTCAAGTGCACTCGAAAGCTAAAGCACGAAATATATAAGCGCCTCTTTGATACTGGAGTTAGCTAATTGCAAAATGTGTGGTCATTTGGTACATGCGAAATCGGTAGTGTTGCTTACTGCTACCATAACCTTTAGCCCCGACAGTTCCTCTCGCAGCTTCGTACATTGTACGACAGCGTAATAAACATACCTGGACTTTAATGGAGAAGTACCCCTTTCGACAGCGAAAAACCTCCGCTTGATCTCCTCCGGGACTTCTGATGGGTACATAAGTGCAGTCAATGCACCCGTTCACACCAGGAAACCGTGTGATGGTGTAGAACTCTTCCATTACTGATGCCAAATTATTAGCATTTGGAAACTTCACAAGCTGCGGGAACAAAGACTCGGCAATAATTCTTGACATTAGTGCAATTATTCAAGACACAGTTGTTTGCGAAACATTAACGAGGCCCCCAGTGACAACCTGAAATGTTCCGGCGCGGTAGAATCGCAGCGCGATTAAAAGCTGGAGCAGCGGCGGCACGGTGTAATGGCGACACGTATCGGTATGCCTCATCTTCCGTAATAATGCACCCACGTCCGGCGAAATCAGCAAATTCGGCGAGGCTGCCGTAGCAGGCGGCCATCTTGCTTCCTAGGCGAGAGTAGCGAAAGTTGCACTTAAGGTTGCCAATGACCGTACTTTGCTTCCCGGCACTCAAGTATCGATTAAAGTTTAATTTAAGTACACGATTTGTCTATTAAACGCGTTAAGCATCGACCGGCTACTTAAGTCATAAGTTAAGGGTAAGTTCCGTTTGCGAATACGGGCCTTAGAGCGCACCAGTAAGGTTCACGTTTCTGGGTTAAGCATCGCCGTCCCTCGGCGTAACCGAGCGAATGAGCACAGCGAAAGATGTAAGAGAGAACGCCGAGCGCAGCAGGGGGGGATGAAAGACGGCGAGAGCGAAGAAAGCGCGAGGAGGACAGCCTAGGAGGAGGGGGTAGCGGAAGCATGAGGAGATAAGCGAAGGAGGACAGTATAACAAAAGATTGAGCAGGGAGGCGGAGTGCTGCACTAGACGTGCTCCACGGTAGTGACCAGGGAGGCGACGAGCGCGTCAACCGATACCATATATGGAAGCGAGAAGGTGTGGGCTTCGGACCCACTGCGCATGCGCTACTTCGCCTGCGCCGCCGCCGGCGCTAGAGCACGCGCTCCGCGCGAGGCACGTTTTCCCGCGTTCTCGCTTTCTTTCTGAATAATGAGCAAACAAATCGTTGCAATATCTTCACCAGCCGCTGCTGCTAAACGAGCAGCCCGCCGCCGAGAGGACGCTGTTGCTCAGAAGAAAATGATTTGCCAAAACATATTTCGAGCTTAAGACACCAAAATGACTGCGTTCTAAATTCGCTTAGGTAATAGCGTATTCTTATGCGAATTCTTTCTCGCAGCCTTCTCATCTATATTATTAAAATAGAAGAACTGTTAATTATAACATATAACGACGCCAAATAAACGGACACACACAAGAGAAGAGAACGGACATGGCGCCGAGTCCATTTTTTCTCTTGTGTGTGTCCGTTTATTCGTCGTCCTTATATATTATAATGAACAGCTACCAACAAGTCCAACAATCAGTGCTTTTTAGTAGAACTGGTATCTTTCACATGCAAGTCCATTCATATGATGTACTCCCTTTATTAGCAATACATTCTGCACTGAATTACAACAAATGTAAAAGATGTATTCCATCGATCGTCATATATATGCATTCATTGATTGAAAAAAGTGCGTCCCCTCTTTCCAGTTTATGGCCGATGTGTCTCCAATGTACTTATATCAGAGAAACTTTAACACCGACCCCCAAGGACGGGATATTACCGCATGTGTTTCTGCTCATACATTAAGTGCTGATAAAGGCAAACATGAGATCGAACAGGAGTTAAGCTACTATAACAAGTCGTCTGCGCAATGGTAAGTAGGAGAAAAAAGTTCTATGATGTTTTTGTTTTTCATCGAATGGTATAAGTGATGGTGATTTAGCCTCTGAGTGGTTTTCTGTGTCTCCTGGTAAAACTGATAAAGCTACTGGTGACAACGTTGTCTCCTATATGCTGAAGTTAATGACATAAAGAAATCGCGGTTATTAGACATTTCGTTTTTTAATATAACATAAATGCAAAAAATAGACCAAGAAGCCTTCGCCTATGCATAGAAGCAGACCTAAACTATATAAAACGGGAAAATGGAAAAGGGGTTCATACTGTTTCCCAAATCACCAACAGAAAAGAATGCACAATTGGCTGGTGTTATTCCCTCGGTAATATGAAACATCATAACAAGAATACAAAAATAATAATAATAATAATAATAATAATAATAATAATAATAATAATAATAATAATAATAATAATAATAATAATAATAATAATAATAATAATAAAGACATGATGACGATGAAGCAGCCAAGCAAGCAAGCCACAGTGTTGGGGGCAGCCACGCGACCCGAGCTTGCTCGGGTCGCGTGGGAGAAAAAGAGGATAAAAATAAATATGAAATGTCCGAGTGGACCTGATACTAATATTTACAGGTGACATGGCGGGTAAATTTAGACTTTTGTATAAGAAGTGTGCAATGCTTAAAGCTTTCCTATTAGGCCAATTTCTGTCAGGTATATGAACAATACCGCTGAAGGAACAGCTGCAACAGCGCTTATGCACACAAGGGCCGCCGCTTTCGTAATCTGCGAGAACATATGCCGCAAGATAAAAAAGGTGACACCGTCATTCCCGGGACTAATTCTCCGCACTGCCAGCTCACAGTACATTGCGCCTTCAGCCTTGTGTACCGCGCCTGTCGTTATTCAAAGTGAACGTTACGTCATAGAGTCTTTTGTGCTGCCGTAATGCTCCCAGGACGTTATTCTCAAATGGGACTTCGTTTCGCATCATGACGCCATCATGACGTAATGCTCCCGTGCAGAACAGGCCCTTTAACCACTGCAATCTTCTCTTTCAGCGGCTCCTCTTTCCGGACTCACGAGCTTGTCATTGCTTCGGACAAAGATATCGCCCCCTAAAACTTCTACTCTACTACAGCTGTCCAGTACGGCTGCCCCAGACGGAACTGGTCTGTGTACCCCGTCAGAAGTACTTCTCCGTTGCCGCTGCTTACGACTGCCGTTTGAGGTACTTACCGTTGAATCAGGTGCTACAACCACGTTCGTTCCCAAACGGCTCACGTCCTCCATTAAATAACTTTTTGCGAATCTTTGGGCCACATAGAATATGTTGACCTCCCGCACTCCCTGAAGTTTACTGAGGACCAACCCCATGTTCAAATAAACGCCATGTCACCACCCGTGCCCATACCTTCAGCTCCAGACAGTTTTCACCCTTGTATTGCAGCCAATCTATGGTGAACATAAGTCATCCTTCCGCTTGTCCTTCGATTGCGGTCAGCCATCCTTGGGCCGTGTAACGAGCGTCGTACACCACATTGGTACCGGTTTTTACACGCCCTTACGCCAACAACCATATCAAGTTTCAGAGGAAGAACGCCGTATTATAAACAAACAAGCTCGTTGATATGCTTAGGCGTGCTGTCATTCAGCCGTCCCAGAGGCCCTGGTCTTCTCCAGTTGTAGTTGTGCGCGAACACGACGGATCTATCAGATTCTGTGTCGAGTATCGCTGCCTGAATAAGATAATTTGGAAGAATGTATACCCATTGCGACGCATCGATGATGTTCTCGATTGTTTGCAAGGGGCAGATGAATTCTCGTCTTTGGATTTACGCTCGGGTTATTGGCAAGTTCCCTGACCGACCGAAGACGGCTTTCGTCACTCCTGACGGACTGCATGAGTTTAGCGTCATGCCGTTTGGATTTTGTACGCCCCAGCTACTTTCGAATAGATACTGAATAGCATCCTTCATGGCTACCAGCGGAATACCGGTCTGTGCTACTTTGATCACACAATCACTTTTTTCTCGAGATTTTATAACGCACTTTGCTCGTCTTCGTGCGATTCTCACCTCTGCTGACCTTCAACCTAACATAAAGAACTGCCTTTTGCTGCGCGCCAGATCAGGATATTACATCACATCGTCTGCTGGGAGTGCATTGTTCCGGACCACGCGAAGCTCGGTGCCGTAGCCGAATATCTCAAGCCCAATTCCACGAAAGCGCTTCCGAGTTTCCTTGGGCTTTGCTTGCATTTTCGTCGATTTGTGGGCAACTTTGCTTCCATCATAGTGCCTCTTACCAACATTCTGACAGCATCTAATGGCCTCTTTGCTTCGTCACGAGCGTGCGATGGATTTTTCTTGAGGCTACGGTGCTTACTAACTTTGCCACTACTCCTTCGTCACTTTTACCTTAATGCGCCTATGGAGGTCCATACTGATGCCAGCGGTGTCGGCACCCGTTGTGCAGTATTCGCTCAATAAAAACCTTGATACCAAGCATACGTATCTTGCTTACGCCATTCGACCCTCAAGAAAGCCTAGTATAATTATTCCGGCATCCAGAAAGAGTGCATCGGCATCAATTAAGGTTTGGCTAAGTTTTGTCCATACTTCTATGGCCGCCCTTTCGACATCGCCACGTGCCTTGACGCTCTATGCTTGCTCTCGTCGCTGAAAGATCCCCCGGGACGCCTCGGTCGTTGGGTGCTTCGCCTGCAAGAATACGAAACTCGGCTTGTGTTCCATTCCGCCGCTAGCAATCGGACACTGTTTCGCTGACCTGCTTGCCGCTAGCGTCTGACACGTCTTCTCCGTCAGCTTTCTCGGCAGCCTTGTCGCCTATTGACTTCGCAGACATGTCGTCGTAGCAACGCAAGGATGCGGGGAATTATCTACTCCTTAAGTTTTCAACTGATTCATCAGCTTATTCAGCCTCAAGAATTCTCCGTCGCTAAGCCGCCCATTTCAATATTCGAGATGATCGGCTCTATCCACGGAATCACCCGTCTGATGGCCGGAGGTGGCTACTACTATCCCGCCCTATGCGCAAGGAAATCTGCGCTGCCTTCCACATCGACCCGCAAAGTGCTCACGCCGGCGTTTTTGATACCTATAACCGCACGCCTGAGGGATACTACTGGCACGAAATGTGTACATCTGTGTGCAAGTGCACACTTGCTTGCACTGCTCAGTCGCGCAAGGCTTCACCTAAACGCTGTTAAGAATGGCCAGCTGCAGTGCAAGTTTGCCACCTAGTTGCGACTGTGGAAGCAACATCTCGGGAGCATCGCCGCCAACCTCTAGCCACAGCGTGACTAAATCGACTTTGTGTCGGGGAACAAGACGCGCATCCCCCACTCTCCGTCGCTTCATCTAGGATGCGTTCGATGAAGCAGGCTTTGTGGTGAAACCGCCGCCGACCTCTAGCCTCATCGCCGTTGTGACGGAATGAGTTCGGCGGGCCAACTATTGTTCCCATACTCCCCAACGCGGACCTGATCTGCTACGGGTGCGCGAGTTGCCGCGGGAACGCCATTTTTCGCTCCTTCCCACGCACCGACCAAGACGCCAGACAACGCGCTACCCGTCACGACTCCGAGTTCTACGGGGCCCCTCTGACGTCGGCTCCGGACCTTCGCACCTGTGTGTATGCGTGTGCGCATGTGTGTGTGTAGAGCGTCCTGCGGGGAGGCGGCTAGTTTGCGATGACGAAACGAACGTTCGCATCACCCTGTATCGGGAGAGGACCGAGTGTTTAAAAACCGCTGTTGTGCGGCTGCTCGGGTAACTCTCTCTCTCACGCAGTCATGTTAGACTGATGTACTTTCTCAAACTGTCATGTTAGACTGATATAAATACTGTAACTAAACCCATATTCCTCGTTCTCGATGAGAAGCAGTCTTTCCCTTCATCAACGTCCTCAGTGTGGATAAGTTGGACGACGGCATGGGCCAGCTACCTTCTAATTCATGCCCGACTCAAATCTTGACAACGGATCACGAGCGATGGGATTGAGCCCCTAATCCTGACAACGCCTGGCTGTTACACTTCAGCCTCTTCCTTGCGCGGGCCGCGTCGGTATCGACTTATAGGGCCCGCTTCCCTCAACCACCTCTGGGAATAGGTAGATAATTCTCGGCGTGGACTACCTCACGCGTTACGCAGAGCTTTCAGATTTGCCTACAGCTACAGCAAGAGACGTTGCGTCATAGATTTGTTCGGCAAGCCCGTTGGCCGCCAACGTGCTGCTAAGAAGGACCTTGGGTCCGTGCACAGACATCCCCTGAGTGTCCCGTGGCGAACATCCAGGACGTCCTCGCTTAACTGCAAGGTGAATAATATTATGGCAGATGCAGAGAGCGACGTTGCGACGTTTTAAAAGGCATCGCGAACGATGCGTTTAACCTTTTTGTTAACAATAAACTAACAACATTCAATGAGAACATCAACGAATGTTGCCGCTTTGAAGACACGAAGAGCCACTGCATAGTTGAACACATTACGCGTCTACCCAATACCGCAGCTTCATCGACGTGCCAGCCCATTTGTCCACCGCGAGAGCCCACCTCCTCCGAGAATGTCGTACGTATCGTCCGGCGAGAAATTGAAGCAGCACCTCATTCCATGCCAGTGATGCAGTGCTTTGGCGATTGCCGACCACTCGTGTCTCCCATTCAGTCGGTCATTCGCCAAGAACTTTCCAGTGTGGCTCTTCCGTCCATCTGCTCTGCCAACCATCCTGACTTTGCTTCATCTGCTGCCTCTGCCCTTGTTCAGCGTTGCCAATAAGGTGCATATCCAAGATATCGCAACCCGATCGAATGGCGCACTCATGATGATATACCCATCTGCTTTTACTGTGGACGTGTGGGCCACATCTCTCGCCACTGTCGCAGTTCCTGGCCAGCCCGCTCTCGACCAAGCTTTGCCGCCTACCGCTGCTATCCACTGAATCCTCGCTTGCCTACCCTCTCCACCGTGGTTGAAAACGAACCTGACCTACGCTCGAGCCACTGTGACTTGCCGCTGGCCATCACCACACAGTTGCCGCTCCCGTTCGCCCCAGCTGTGTCGGTGACGCTGCTCTAGAACCCCGGCCTGAAATTCCTCTGCTGACCCTGCCTATACTGATCGAGCCTACGTGGATTGTTTACCCATTACATCATTCATCCACAAGGGAGCGCAAATTTCCATCATAAGTGCGAAGCTTCGAACGCACTTGAAGAAAGTACTTACTCCTGCTCCGACTCGACTGCTCCAGGTAGCCGATGGTGGAACTCCGGCTGTGCTTGGAATGCGTAATGCACGCGTCAGTGTCGCCGGTTTGTTTAGTGTGTTCAAACGTTGCCCGCAGGATGTGATCCTCGGACTCCACTTTTCGACCGCCCATTCTGCTCTGATTGTCTGTTCAACCGTTATTGCACAACTTGACCTGCCCCTACCTTTTCCCGTTGACCTTCTTTCTCAAGCTTCAACTCAGCTTTGTTTTGTGGATTTTATTCACCTCCCATCGCCAGCAGCAAACTACATCCCTGTTTAACCTGCCCACCTGTTCCTGACGCACACTATATCCTTACTCCCGCGACTTCAGTACTGCATTTGCACAATATCTCCTTCCCGCACATCATTGTTTCTGTAGCGGACAATAAGGCTTCTATTCCAATCCTAAATTTCGGATAATGCCTAAAGTACTTCCTCGAGGCAGGTCTCTTGCCACGTTGTCACGATCGCATGAGTGCCATATTTCCGCTCTGACTGTTGCGCCGTCTTCGACCAGTGCTCGTTCTGCACCTTCTGCATATTCTGCGCATGATGACTTTAAACGAATATTGCACCGGACCTCTCAACCCAAGAAGGCGCAGAGCTCTGTGGCCTCCTCGAGTCGTACTCCGACACTTCTAAACTGAACGACTGTCTTTTGGGTCAAACTACGGTCGTGAAGCATCGTGTAAATGCCGGCGATGCAGCACCTGTTCGCCGACGCCCATACCGAGTGTCGCCATCTGACCGACAAGTTATCCAGAGCGAGGTTTACAAAATGCTTGCCAAAGCGATTGTTGAAGTCACTTCCAGCTCAACACACTTCCCCTGTTGTTGTCGCGAAAAAGAGGATAACACCTGGAGATTCTGCGCCGACTATCGTTATCTAAACACGATCACCGAGAACGATGTATATCCACTACCCAGCATCTCCACCAATAATGTTACAGAAAGGAAGGGAAGAAAGGTACGTCTATTTACAGATTTCTTTTAATGGCGGAGCCAGCATGCGTAGAGCAGCGAAAAGACCTAAACTTTTCTTCGTCGTCTCCATGGCCACCATCAGCGTCTTCTTCTTCTCACATTATAGACTGTGACATTATTCACCTTGAACACAATCAGGAACGACGTTTAAAAAACACCACGACCAAACCGCAGACATAACCTACGCGGACACAGCGGTATACCCCAACAAGTGGCCATGGTGGTCGCCGTAGTCGCGGGCTGACAGTACAGCCTCGCCGCGACCGCATCAATGCTCAACGGTCAATCGGAAGGAAGAAAAACAGCCATCTCAATGGCCTACTCCTCTACCAATGCACAATGCATCATCAGCGATTTCAAAACGGCTCCTTGTAACTGCACAAGAGGACTGATAGCATTCCATGCACGGAAGATACCCACCGGCATTCGTCCCTCAAGGCAACGCCGCGTCCAGCTCATCTGGGTACCTGGTCACTCGGGACTGGCTGGAAACGAACTGCTCACGCTGCCGCCCAAGCTCTCGCCCACCATGCGCATCATCCTTCTCCTGCGTTTTGCGATTCTGACGGGCCCTCTATTGTGCATCGCGGTTACGTGCGAGACCAAATAGTCACATTCAAAGAAATTCTCCTCCACTACCGCAGAGAGCGCTTAGGCTACCCCCAGGAGACAAAACACTGAATAAATATCAACCCACCACTTGGCCCAACCATTGCCCCGAGGACAGGGAGCACTCACCCTCCAGGAGTCACACTAGATCCAGGCATCGTTCACTATCCAGGAAGAGAAGCCGTTCCAAGTAAAATAGGCGCAGGTGAGCTTCGTGGAAAGGGGCTCAATGCCTCGCGAGAAGACGCCAGGAACCACCTGGGCGGACAAAGTGAAAGGTATGGCGAGGGTTGCTGGGGGCGTCTCGACGGCTGTGGGTGGTGACAATGATGCCAGAATAGAGCGAGTAATCAAGGAAATAACTTCTTTAAGAAAATCTAATAAAAAATTGCCCAGGCAGGTAGTAGGTCTTCGTAGAAAAGAGCAGTTGAGCCCTGCTAGAGTAGAGATAGGTAGAGTTGTAAGCAAAAGCAACGATTTAGGAGAATCCAGCCCCCTGCCCTTAATAAGAGGGCGGTGCGTTCCGAGGATGATTCAGTCTTCTCAACCCTCAGAAAAATAAAAGAGGCAATTAAAGCGATAAGAGAGGCAGTCGAAAGGACCAAATTTAAAGTGGACAAATTGGGGAAATTCAGGCTAACGGCGGTAAAAAGACTTAGGAAGATTTAGACGCGAGGGGATGACGACGATGACTATCTGCCATCGGAGGCGGATAGTATAATGTCCATTCCTGAATTGTCGGGGGCTATAACAAAGAGAAAACTAGCGGGTAATACAAAGGCAGCCTCAGCTAATAACAACAGACAGTAATCATGGATTTAACATGTGGCAATAGAATTGTTGCGGGTTCCAACACAAAAAAGCCGCACTGCGGCAGGAGATCAGGTCATCTGGGGCCAGGCAAAAAGTAATTATGCCTCAGAAAACCTTAGCGGACGAAATTATGCTTACTGGGTACAAAGCGATATGTGGAGACAGAAAAATGGGGAGGGGGTTGGCGATCCTCATTGACAGAAAGTTGCCATACATTGAGCATGATATTCATCTTAGACATTACAGGTTTGATTTTATTCTTGTTGAGATAATACTTAAACAGAACAGAGGTAAGACGCAAAGCATTTTCTGCTTGAAAATATACAGCAGTCCTGACGACATGCGAGAGAGGTTTAGGGCACTCCTCAACAAGGTGCTTTCGCTTGCCAAAAACTCCAGGCTCATTATTTGGACGGGACTTTAACGCTATTTATCACACATGGGGATAAACTTGGAACACAAAGAAGGGAGAGGAGCTATGAAGTCTCGCCATAGATTTGAGGATTTTGCTTGATTACTGATCCGGTGTATCCCACCCGTTGTGGCACGTCCACAAGCAGGGACTCCACACCAGATCTTACTTTTGTAAACAGCTCAAGAGGAGCCAATTGGGAAAATTCAAACAAGGATCTCGGAAGCGATCATTACATCATACACATAACCATACGCATACCATGACAGGAAATTTGAACTTTCAAATTCACTGATTGGGATCAGTTCAGAAAAATCAGGGCGAACAGAAGGAAAGTGGGGCCTTTAGATGCCGAGGAGGAGCCCCTTCAGACATGGGTCATTCAGCTGAGAGAGGGCATCAAAGAGGCGACTAAAAATATCAGGACAGAGGAAAATATTGAGGCTATGGACAGCAGGCTGGCACATCTGATTGAGGCCAAACAGGCTATATTGCAGAGATGGAAAACGCAAAGAGTTAATAGAAGGCTAAGGAAATAAATAGCGCAATTAAACAGAGAAATCGATTATCACTGGAAGACCCCCGTGAAGCATCAGTGGGATGAGATTTGTAACTCGGCTGATAGTAGACTCAAACATGGAGGTAGCTAGAACCTCATCAAACACTTGCTCAACGAAAATAAAACAAGGATAAGCCAGAGAACAGCTACAGCTAAGTTGGTTCATCGGGAAAGCCAGGATAAAACACAGGGGGATATCATGGATAGTCTCGCAGCCAAATATCTAGCGCTTAAACAACGTAAAGAAGGCTACCAGAGCCCCGAATATATGGGTGGCATATGTGGAGGAACATGACCGGGAATTCAATGAGAGCGAAGTGAGGGCTGCTCTTCACAGTCTTAATGGTAGATCGGCTGCTGGCCCTGACGGAATAACTAACAAGACATTAAGAAATCTAGATGATGAAACAGTTTCTTATCTAACTGAACATTTAAATGAATGTTGGAGAAAAGGGGTATACTCAGAGGAGTGGAGGGTGGTCAATACTATCCTAATACCATAGCCAGGCGAACCACTACTTCTGGACAACCTGCGTCCTATTTCCTTAACGTCATGTCTAGGCAAAGCTATGGAACACGTCATCCTAAATCGCGTCACGAAATACGTTGAGCAGAACGACAACCTCCCATACAACTTGATCAGCTTTCGTCCCGGGCTGTCAACTCAGGATGATATGCTGCTGACCAAACATCAACTTATACAGGCCAGCCTAGCGCATACGAAAGCTCTTTTGGGATTGGATGTGGAAAAAGCTTTTAGTCGTATAAAGCATAAGGCAATATTTGGCGTTCTCTTGGAGACGGGGTTAGGTAAAAGACTTTTTAACATTATTAAGTACTTTCTTGGAAACAGAACTGCACAACTCATGCTGGGAGATCAAATCAGGAGCTAAGAATTTGGGAAATACGGGCACTGCACAAGCGGCTGTGCTCTCAGCCATGCTATTCAATTTAGCAATGTCCATGGTTGCAAGAAATCTGGAGAAAATTGAGGGTGTACATTATGTGGTATATGCCGAAGACATAACCATATGGAGTGCCAAGGGTAAAATAGGACAGACCGAGACCAGATTACAGGAAAGTTTATATGTTGTAGAGAACACACTTAAAAATATCAGGTTCAAATGCTCGGCAGCCAAATCAGAACTCTTGGTCATTAAACATCGCAGAAAAGGTCGTAAACTAAAAGGTTACATTCCGGAAGGTGAGCCAAGAGTATGCTTATACACTCATGAAGAATCGGCAATCAGGCTAGTTGAAGAAATCAAGATTCTTGGGTATCACATAGAAGGAAACAATGCTAACTGTAGAACAATACGACATATATCGAATAAAACAGAACTCATTAGGTTACTAAGGAGAATTACCAACAGACATAGGCTTAGAAGAGAGCGCTTTGAGGCTAATACATGCCTTTTCTCTCTGTCACTTCAATTATGTGGCTCGATTATTCAAATGGAAGCAGGCAGAAGTTAATCAAGTCAATGTGATGCTCAGGAGGCTTGTTAATGTAGCATTCGGCATACCCAGTAACGCTGCAACCGACAAACTCATGAGTCTAGGCGTACATAACACAATGGGAGGAATCGCGGAGGCCCAACAGCTAAACTCGAAAGATTGACAAAAACACGAGCTGGCAGTAATATATTACAGGCAATAAGTGCAGAACTAAATAGATCAAGGAGCTCAATAGAAGCTGAAGTAGAATAAGGACTGAAGTTAGGAATAGAATCCGAACCAACCCTTTCTCCAGAAACATGCATCCAGAATATAATATTAAAAGGAGAAAGGCAAGAGCTAAACCACTCTTGCAGGAAATAAAGCAGCGCAACGAATTCGCAGCTATAGTTAATGCTGCCTGGGTGAAAGGTAAAGAAGCATATACGGTCATTGTATCAATTTGTCAAGGGAAGGTGCAAGATGCTATCACTATTTTTACCAAGGACCCCATGGTGGCGCAACAAGTGGCAATTGCTCTAGCCACCAGAATTAATAAGTGGGCCTGCATTTACAGTGATTCGAAATCCGCTATAACCTGTTTTGATAAAGGTTATGGAGCTGGAGTTGCAACTAACCTTTTTGAAAACATTGGGGTTATGAGAACTGAAATGTGATGGTTTAATGCGCGTATGGGGAAAGTGGACGAGAGACGGATAAACCTCAACGAGGTTGCTCATGACTTCGC
Organism: Dermacentor variabilis; assembly: GCF_050947875.1. Taxonomy (NCBI): domain Eukaryota; kingdom Metazoa; phylum Arthropoda; class Arachnida; order Ixodida; family Ixodidae; genus Dermacentor; species Dermacentor variabilis. The sequence continues at coordinate 231,101,100 of NC_134569.1, read as the reverse complement.
ACGAGGACTTGCTAACCATGACAGTGACAACCTAGTTGTTCACCATCAAGCTAGGGAATCTAAAGATCATTTATTAACTTACAATGACATAACCAAACATTACTATTTAGGACGCAGGCAAGTCCTATTGCCACATTCGAAACTGAACAGGGCTCAGGCAGACTCACATCGCTTATTGGAAACAGGTACATATCCCAAGCCGTACCACATCAATAAAATATATCCAGAGAGAGAGATTAAGATGGAATGCAACAATTGTAATGGCATAATTGGAACCACACAAATGCTGGCGAGTGTCCCACGACTCTCCCCAGCCTCGTTGAAGAATGGACACAGCGGGAAGAAAGGATTCGAAGCCCATTGTTTGAAGACCAACTAAAGGCCGACCAGAGGGCCCATGATGTCGCTGAAGGACTTGGCCTGACAGTGCAACCTGGGAGCGGCCCACCTTGGCTTAACAAGTCGAGCCTCCGGACCTCATCACAATAAATTTTTCACGCACACAGGCCACTTGGCGACTGCTTCAGCCGCGAACTTACCCAAACAACATGCTATATAATCGCATTTACGCCGATGCATACTCTGCCCTCTGCAAAGCGTGCGAGCCCTGCGCTGACCTTGATCACATTATGTCAGCATGCCCCAATGCCTCACCTATCAACACCCACCGCACCTAAACTACAGCATCATAGCTATGGCCGAGCAGCGGGATAATTTGCTACACAGCCTGGACCTAGAAGAGCAGCTGTGGGTGGTCTGAATGTACGAAAATGACGCGTCAATAAAAGCGTCAGAATAATGTTGATACAGTACAATATATTATAATACAAACGAAATTTTGCAAATGCAACACTTCCAGGAAGTCCAAAATCAAGAAAGGGGCTGACAGATGGAATGGCGCACTCTGGTATAAAGTTTGTAAACAGGGATAAGGTGCGTCAGAAAGGCTGGCCAACGTTTCGATAGGAGGACCTATCTTCGTCAAAGGAGGCCTCGTCATGCTCGGCAAGCTAGCTTTAAACGGTTAGTACAATGACGTCACGTGCAGGTGTTGTCGCTCGGGGCTGGTTTTAAAGGGAGAGACATCAGAGGAAACGAGCGATGTCGTCCGACGTCTGTGAGCTTCGTTCCCAAGACGAGGGGACAAGAGCTGAAGAGTGGGAGCGTGGGGAGAAAAGAAAAGCAAGGCGGAGAGAAAAAAAAAGAAAAGAAGGGGAGGAAGCCAGTGCGACACCAAGACAAAAAAAAAGAGAGAGAAAGAACAAGAAAGAGCGAAAAAATTTTAAGAAAGACGGGGGCCTGGGAGCGCGTTGGGGATGCGGGAGGTTAGGAAGCATTCAGGGGTACTGTTGGCGGCATGCTCTTGTGACATTAGAAGAGACGCTCAGGTGGTCAGTGCGCGAGTAACACAAAAGAAAAATAAAAAGAACATGAGTTGAAAGAGTGACTTGAGTAGCACAGCAGCAATGCGTCGAGTAATTGTGAAGTGGTTAAGATGGCGACGAGGAGTCTGCGGTGCAATGTACGGAGTGACTGAAAGGCAGCGGCATGGTCTTCCAAGGCGCATTGCCCCAGTCGCTCGGCGTCGGTGTCGTTACGGCGGCATCCAGAAATGGCGATAGCCTGGGTTCAGGCACCGAAAACGGCATATTGACTTCGGAACGTGTTCGTGACGGGGTTTCCAAAAATATATAAAGAAAAACGAAGGGAAAAGAGAGGGGGACGGAAACCATAATAACAAACAGGAGGGTGACGTGCGCAGCTGCGGGCAGGGGCAAGTGTACATGGGAGAAGGAGTTCGCACAGTTGATTTAGGCGTAAAAGCTAGAAAGCGTATATTAAATCGAGTAGTAGGCAGGCAAAACTTTTTTTTCCAAATGGAAGAGTAGGTGAGGTCAAGAATTAAGGTTAGCTGGTGGCATAACGTGTTTCGTGTCTTGGTTGATGATATGAGAATTTCAGGTTTAAGTTACCGTTTTAAAGACTCTAAGTTGCCGCGTGCCAGATTACTTCCCGTGGGGTGTAGGCAATTAAACTTGTGAATGAGGTATGATTCCGTATGCTTCCTTTCGCGAGGGGAACGGAAATTTGTTTGTAGTATGTACACCCTTGCTTTGAAAAATATATGACCATGTTCATTGAGGTGGCTGGCTATTGCTTTGGGTAAATTGAGTTTCTTGTGTGTCTAGAAAATTGGTTCAAAACCGAAGGAAAAAAGCAAACTTTAATCAAAAAACAACCTTCAAACCAAACAGCCTCCGCAAGCCTACAAGAGGGACCTCGAGTTTAGAAGTACAAGACGTGAAGGAAACTTCCACAAAACTAAACCACTCCAATGTTATAGATATGTCAAAGACATCAAGTACAGAAGAGACGTACTCAGCAAGGACCTAAACTTTTGTCCCAAGAACAACACAATAAATGTATTCGAGCTTCACAAGGATCTCTTCAAATTCTCCCGACGAATGCGTATCCGACACTTATTCGCAGACACACCAGACACTGGGACGACACCACTTAGAGGCCAATCCACTTGAACTCTCGAACTAGAACAAGCCATACAACTTGACATATACCGTAAAACTGTCAATAAAGAAATTATAAGCGAATCCAAGACATCTAAGCGACCTAAAAACATATCTGCGTCGGAGAGACATATCATTTCAAATATTAGTTGCCGGAATGACATTGTTATAAGGAAGCAGATAAGGGTGGAAGTACAGTTATTTGGCCAGTAGAAAAATACAAGCACGAGGCTTACAGACAATTAAACAACCCACAACATTACCGCAAACTAGATAACGATCCGACATTGATCCTACACAGTGAAAATTACCAACAGCCTGAAATAATTTTTGGCTGATGAATTGATAACACCCTCAGAATCCAAATTTCTGAAACCAAGCAACAAAACTGCCGGGCGTTTTACCTCCTTCCAAAAATTCATAAAGTTCCATCCGCTGAACTATACACTGCTATTATCCCAGGCCGTCAGATAGTATCAAACAACAAAACCCCGACAGACAGCATCTCCACATTCTTTAACCACTGCCTTCGTGTCTTGCCAAAAGCACTTCCATCATTTGTACAAATTACGCCTCACCTGCTGTAATTATAGATGACAATAATACTAAAGGCACACTACCCCACAACACAATTCTCGCAACACTGGGCGTAAAGGCGCTATACACCAACATTCCAATCCCTGATGGTTTATCTTAGATAAAAGAAACGCTGTTTAAAGACAATGCACAACACTATTGAAGTCTACTTGTCTCTCCTTGAATTAGTTCTAACAAATAACTACTTCGAATTTGAGGAGAGTTACTGCCTACAGATACATGGTACAAGAATGGTTACGCCATTTGCGCCAATCTACCCGAACATATTTGTGGGGATTCTAGAAACAGATTTCCTAGCGCGCTGCACTGCAAAGCCCCACACATACCTACGATACATAGATGACATGTTCATAACATGGGGACATGGTCAAGACAGTGTAGATAAATATGTAGCATATGTACACTCTGTTCGCGGAACAATAAAATTCACATCAGAATGCTCAACTGAGCGCATAAACTTTCCGGACACAACAATATACATTGGCAATGGGGAGCTAGAGACAACGCTGTATAGGAAACCTTTCGACAAACAAGAGTACCTAGAATATACCAGCCACCATCCCAGACATTGCAAACAAGGCATCGTTAAAGGCCAAGCCACGCGACTACGTCGCATTTGCGTTGAAAACCAAGACTACATAGATAGACTAGATCACCTTAAAGAAACCCTATCAAAAAGGAACCACCCAAATAGTGACCTTCAAGCAGCCTACACCGCTGCAACCAAACTTGATCGAGCCGAGGTCCTCAAGCCCCGCCCGACGATCACAAGAAAAAAACGCCTCTTCTTACTACTAAATTCTCAAACGCACTCCCAAACGTGAATAACATCCTGAGAAAATACCACCCAATTCTCACCAGAAACCAGAAACTTAATAAGGTAGCACTGCGACTAGCACCCCCATCAGTGAGGTCCCTTGCTTACTTAACACTTATCCGCCCCAAATTAGAATATGTATGCGCGATCTGGGACCCTTACTCTTTAATCTGTACAAAATCGCTCAGCTCGTTTCATTTTCTCCGCCTATTGCCATCATGTAAGTCTAACTGAACTAAAACGTAATGCTCATCTCACAACTTTATCAAACCCCCGAAAAATTTTCAGATTGTGTGTGTTTCATAAATCCTTTTATCATCTATCTCTGAACTCCATTATCAGCCCCGCCCATTGTTTTTCAAATCGCACAAACCTCGGGAAGGCCGTCTACCCGCCCCCTGCTCGCACTTCTGCGCATCTGTCATCATTTTTCGTCCATACAGCAAGGGACTGGAATGACCTGCCAAACGCCATCATTGATCACATCGACTCATCGTCATTCAGATCATCCACATAAGGAATGTACTGCTTAAATTCCACCCCCTCATGTAATACCCCTTCAATGGGACCTTTGAGGTACTAATAAACAATTAAATAAATAAATAAATAAAGGTATTTCCCGACCCTCTTAGGGTAGCCTACAGACGCCACACTAATTTTAAAGATGTTCTTATACACGCCTAACTGAAGACAAAGAGGAAGTTAGGAACCAATCCCTGTGGCCGCCCCAGGTGCTCTACATGCAAACATATTCAATCTATTACTACATTAAAAAGTACAGCGTCGAATTACACACACAAGGTAACTTCGGCTTTCACCTGCACCTCAAGCAACGTAGTCTACTTTCTAGAATGCTCCGCTTGTAGCAAATAATACTTAGGTGAAACTGGACAACAAATTCATTCGACTCAACGGTCACCACGTGGGCACAAAACACAATTTAGCCAAAGCAGTAGCCAGCCACTTTAATTAACATGGTCATATATTAGACAAAGCAGGGCTCTATATAGTACAAATTTCCGTTCCCCTCGCGAAAGGAACTATACGGAATCATACCTCATACAAAAGTTTAATTGCCTACACCCGAAGGGAATAAATTTGGCACGCGGCAACGTGAAATCTTTAACAGCGGTAACTTAAATCTGAAATTCTCATATCATCAACCAAGACACAAAACATATTATGCCACCATCTAACCTTAATTCTTAACGTCACCTACTCTTCCATTTGAAAAAAAAAATTTCCTGCCTACTACTGGATGTAATATACTCGCTCAGGCTTTCCGCCTATATCAACTGTACGAACTCCTTCTCCCATGTGCACTTGGCCCCGCCCGCTTCTGCGCACGTCACCCTCCTGTTTGTTATTCCGGTTTCGGAACCCATCTCTTTTCCCTTCCTTTTTCTTTATATATCTTTTGAAACCACCTCACCAACACATTCTGAAGTCAATATGGCTTTTTCGGCGCCTCAACCCAGGATATCGCCATTTCTGGATGCCGCCGTAACGAGACTTACCCTGAGCTACTGGGGCAGTGCCCCTTGAAAGACCATGCCGCTGCCTTTCCGTCACCCCATACACTGCACCAATTGAAACTGAAGCCCTCGGTCGGTGGTGACGACACAAGGGTATCCGTAACGCGACAACCCGCTGCTCATGAAAGCCGTAGCAGCTGTCTGCCATTGTGTCTGTAATGGAAAACGCATCTCGCCATCGGGTGAAGCGGTCCATACGTGTGAGCAGGAAAGATGCCCCACTTGATGGCGGGAGAAGGCCGACAATGTGGAGGTGGACGTCGGGAACCCTCGCGTCTAGAGGCCGCAATGGGGAAGGAGACGTGACGGTAATGGCGGTGAACGCTGGCATTGAAGGCAGGCTCGCGCCCAGCTACGGACGTCTGCATCGATTCTCGGCCACAGGAAGCGAGTTGTTACTAGCTTCTGGGTCACACTAGTTCCACGGTGGCTGATGCTAAGCAGTTGATCAAAGATTGATCAACTGCGCTACTGCTAGCGCTTTCTTGGCTTTAGCACAGGCGGTTGCAGCTCCGTAAGTCTATTCAAGGGGTGCAGCCGGATCTTTTTCGGTAGCCAGTACATCGGTCAGAGGCTTCAGTAAATTGGCACACTTCGGAAGAAAGCGGCGACGAAAGTTCAGCAGGCCCAGGAATTCTCTGTGTCTTTTTAGCGAAGTCACGGGTGGAAAGTCTTCAATTTTATATATAGACGTAATTTGTAGTAATATACATATAATAGACGATATAGACGTAATTCACAGGGTGGCAACCAAAGACAAAACAAAGAAGAACATTGCTGTACGGTCCATAAAGCGCAAAAAGCGAGGCAAAGTCTTAGAGAAGGCAAAGAAAACAAAACGTAAGAAAAGAAACCTGGGTTTGTCACTGGAAGCTTCCGAAACAGAGGCAAATTTGTCTGTCTTCGTAAATGAACACCTGTGCCAATTTTTGAAGAGATTGCTTGGTATGGCAGTCGCACGCAAGCGCGAACATGGCTGGAAGTTTGCCTGGGTCAAAAAAGGTGGCATTTTTGCCCGTCGTGATGAAGCATCAGCCGTTGTGGCAATAAGACGCGAGAGCGATCTGGACAAGATTACCGAGACAGGATAAGAGTGCACATGCTTGGCGCAACTACTACGATTTTCCAGCATGTGCAAACATGGCTACCGATTGTGCGCTACCTCAGGACATACGCAGTATCACATCTTAGAATCCAGACAAGCTTTTTAAGCTTTTTCAGTTAAACGTAAGATCCATTCAGTATAAAGTTTACGAAATTATCACCCTTTTATAATCATGCAGTGTTAGATTTGATGCACTCATGTTCACTGAGACTTGGTATGGTGAAAACACGTATCACTTTATTTTACGATGTTGCAATCATTGCTTTTTAAATAGGAAAAATTGCAGAGGCGGCGGAGTGTCCATTCAGGTTGCTGTAGCAGATATTGAAATGCTGCACGAATTGAGCACCGTTACCAGTGATATTGAAATAACTTGTATTAAGAAAAATAAGAATGTGCTCGCTCTGCTGGTCCCGTTCTTAAACTTCCTTGATTCTTTACTTTCTCGTGCCAATGAAAATCGATGGTTACTAACAATAGGCGGTGATATGAATATTGATGTTCAAAAGGTCTCGAGCCGGGCGAATGACTTTTTGTTTGTGTTGCAGAGTAATGGTTCTCGGAATGTTATAGCAACGCCAACCCGCGTTACTCTTTAAACTGCATCTGTGCTAGATTTATTCATTGCTAACTTAAATCATAATAACGTTATCTCTCGTGTCATAAGCAGTGACATCAGTGATGACTTACCTACTTTTTGTATGCTTCAGCGTAACAGAGCATTGAAACAAAAGGAGTGGCTTGAACGCACGTACCGGGAAATATAATATATCACGTTAGAAAACTTTAGGGATAAGATTGCTAAACGGACTGGAAGGAAACATTTACTTTTGAAAACAGCAACAAGTATTATGACTCATTTTTAAAAATCTTCAGGAAACATTATTTCGAGTCCTTCCCATTACGCACATACCGTAAACAAAAAGGTTGCGTAAATGGATCACACATGAACATATCAAGCTTTTTAAGCATAAGAAGAAATTTTTGACAACTTTCTTAAGTTGCGTAGCCTGGCAAAATTAACAGAATTTAGAATGTTTCGAAATAGGTTGAATAAATATATAAGAAGATCAAAAAGCGAATATTACAAGCGTGTATTTGACAATTGCCTGCGTGATAGAGGCAAAGTGTGGAGGAAAATCAACGAGGTATTAAACAAGAGCACTAAAGATGCCACGATTGACAACCTTGTTATAAATAACAAAAGGGTTGATGGAAAGGAACAAGCAAACCTTTTTAATGATTTCTTTGTTGAAATTGGCACTAGTGCATATTGTCACGAATCTCCGAATCATATTCCGAGATTATTCCACACAATGCACTTACTGCCAACATCCATCGCTGAAGTAAGAACATTGTATCAGAAGCTTAAAAATAGCCGTGGACCTGGTGTAGATGATCTACCAATAAAACCTATCGAATACGTCATAGATTTAATTTCGCCAGCACTCACACATATATATAACGTCTCTCTTTCGACGGGAATTTTTTCAAACAACATGCAGGTAACAAGAGTTTCAGTAATCTACAAGAATGGTGACAAATATTGTTTAGGTAATTACCGCCCGGTGTCAATCTTGCCTGTATGCTCTAAACGACTCGAGAAAGTAATTAATTCTCGTATTGAAAAACTTACTAGAAAATATAACCTCTTAACGGACTACCAATTTGGTTTCAGAAAGGGAGGCTGCACCGAGACAGCACTTCTAGCTCAGAAGGAAAAAATATTAAACAATTTTGAGAATAAGTTAATGAAATTGGGTATACAGTTAGACTTTAGCAAAGCCTTCGATCGAGTCAACCATCCAATATTGTTGGATAAGTTAGAGCATTATGGGTTTCGTGGCACAACGCTACAACTTATTAAATCTTACTTGAGTGCGCGCGATCAATACGTCGAACTAAATAAGCATAAATCTCACCTACGGTCTATTGAATTTGGAGTTTCACAGGGTAGCATATTGGGACCAATTCTCTTTCTTTTCTATATTAATGATATTGTAAAAACATATGATGATTGTAGATATGTTATTTATGCCGATGATTGCTCGGTGCTCGTTAAGGGAAAAAAATTGATATTGTAAGACAAAAGGGAAGTGCGTTCTGTCACAACTTGCAGATTTGGTGCAAGAACATTAGGCTTATTCATAATGAGTCAAAAACAAAGTGTGCGTTGTTGCGCACCCTAGGCACCGTAGAATATATAGACGACCATATTGCTCTCGGGCCATTGAAAATTAAAATAGAAAAGTTTGTTAAAGTTCTAGGTGTCATTTTCATAGAAATCATGTCTTGGAATGAACATGTGAAAACATTATTACCAAAATTAAGTACAGCCGCGGGTGTATTAAACCAAAGCCGTCATACTTTTCCAGTCAGCTATTAAAAGATGTTATATTTTTCACTCTTTACCTCTCACTTACATTACTGCATGCTAATATGGGGAAACACGACAGCATCAAACTTGCAGAAACTATTCCTCATTCAGAAAAAAGCACTTAGATCAATAGAAAATTCCTCGTTCTGACAACACACAGAACTACTCTTTCACAAACATAAAATTCTAAAAATCCACAATATATACAAATACAAATTATTAAGAACCTATATAAACTCCAAATTAGGTAGGGCGGAATTATTCGAATTATCAAATTATAGGAAAAGTACAATTTTCTACGCTTTCCAATATGAACCGCCATCCCTTCTCTTCTCCTTCTCGCGCACACTTCTCTTCCCTTCTCGCGCACCCATTATGGGAAAAAAACTTCACTACACTCTAGCAACTACACTAAATGAGCTAGACCGGAAAAATGTGGACGTTCTGCCCCTACCAACAAAACCTTTTTTGACCTGTTTGTTAGACTGTAGTAAAACTGCTTGTGCTTCTAATTGTTCATTGAAATAGGTATGCTGTGTAATTGTTCTTGTAATTGCCATTTGTGATGGAAGTGTCTGTGTGATGTTATTGGGGCCGGATCACTCCAGAAGAACGGAGAAGCAGCATGCGGAAGCACAATCACACATCAGACTTGTATTGACGCACGTAACATAGATAACGGCACACACACCTGACAGTTCTCTTAAATGCCTCATAGACGAATGCAGCTATATCTATGGATCGGTGGATTATAATTGGCATACAGTTCCGGCGGAAGTGGGTGTCGCCGCGTCGGAGCCCTCGTGGAACCAATGTCGGCCAGCGGTCGGACAGCCGCGTCGGACGGCCGGGTCGGACGGCCGGGTCTGACCGCCTCGCGGGGCTCAGGTGGCCAGCCGCACTCACGGGGTCGCGTCCGCAGCTGGCGGACTAGCCCTGTGGCCGCTCACTCCAACGCTCGATCGCCCCGGTTCAGGACCGCCAGCCTCCTGGGCCAGTTGCCCAGCGGAAGAGCGGGGCGAGGTAACTTCTCAGCCGGCGACACCACTGGCTCGGGTGTGGCGCAGTGGCGCGGGCCGCGATAGCTCCTATGGGCCAGACGCCCAGCGAGGAAGCTCTTTTCCGTCGAACGCCGAACCTCGCGCACTGCTCACGCCACGGGTCCACGGGCCACCCTCTCTCGCGCCACGCTTTTTTGAGGTGCCACTGCCGACGCTCCCAAATTGGTTTCGATGATGATGATGGCCCTCTTGCGGGTATTTGCAAAGAGTCGCTGTCATCTTCGCCACCGCACGGCGCACTGTCTTCATATATTTATACTTTCCACTCCCGCGTAGCACTTATTATCACAGTCGGATCGCTTCTTCATTTGCTGATTGTTACATAACTCAATCCTTATACCAAATCGTCGTGTCACTGCTGCTGTACGGGTGGCTAGAGCTTAGTCAAGCTGAACAGATGCAGCTTTTTTCTCTTGCCCCCTATTTGCGCAGTAACAATGTACTGTCTGTGGCGCAAATAAAACTTGATTGATTGATTGAATTGCCTTCACTTTGCTGGCGAGAGGCCGGATACCTTGTGGAGTGACAAGAGGACCTAGGAACTTGATGTTCGCAACGCCGAAGAGGCACTGGTGCGGAATAATGACGAGAACGTATTCATCAAGTTGTTGCAATAGGGCACGCAGTTCAGCGTCATGCTCGGGGCCAGATGAGCTTGGGACGAGATCATCAAGGTAGGCGAACACGAAGCCGAAACGTCGCGTGACTTCGTTGACAGTGCGCTGAAAAGTCTGCGGGGCGACAATACAAAAGGCGTCCTCACATACTCGAAGAGGCCGAAAAAGGGTGGATATGGCCGTCCTCGGAACACCAGAGGGTTCAAAGGAACTTGATTATAAGCTTTCACTAAGCAAATTTTAGAATAGATCGTGACCCCAACCTTAGACATTTTTTACACATTATTTAATTCATCATAAATTTGTACATCAACATAAGCAAACAACTGTTGGGCCCATAGCCAAGGCTAGTGTGGGCCCATGTGGTATACATGCGTTTGTGCTGCGGCGATCAGGACAGCGATAAACAAATGCGTATTCATTATACATAATTGTACAGGATGAGAAACAAGAGGGAAAAAAGAAAACATACATCACTGCAACGCTAGAATAGTATTACTGAAAAAATATCACCACAAAGACAAAGCAACATTCTTAACTAATTTTTGAGAGATATAATCTTTTCATGGAAAATAAAAAAGTTACTGGCAATCTTCACTTCTATTGGTAAGGCGTTCCATATCTTTGTACCATGATACTGAATTAGTCTTTGACCGTATGTGTTTCGAGTAACTGGTAAATTGAAATTTATGTTAGTGGCGTGTCTAGTATTTCGTGTAGAAATCACAAATTTACTAAACGACAATGAGTGATTGCGACATATTATGTTATTCACTAAAATAGCAACTTTCATTTCGGAGGATAGGGTAAAGGGAAGTATTTTCACCCTGCAAAATAAATGACTGCTGGATTCGAATGGACTAGAAAACGTCATTATCCGCACCGCGCTCTTTCATAAGCGAGAAATTGGATCCAAATATGTTTTAAATGTGGACGACCATGATTCGCAACAGTATGTCATATGACAATGAAAGAGAGAAAAGTAGATTATTTTCAGTACCGAAATATCGAAGCATGCCCTCGCCTTTAAGAGCCCATAACACGCTGACTTTAGCTTCGAACATACATTATGAATGTGTGGTTTCCAGTTTAAACTACTGTCTAGTGTCATGCCCAGATATTTATTTGTGTTCACCTGCTCCAGAATGCTATTATCAAGATATATTTGCAGAGGTGCACTGTTAACATGACTATGCCTAGAACGAAAAATCATGTAGTGAGTTTTAGCTTTGTTGAGTGTAAGTTTATTCGCTCCAAACCATGATGAAACACAGGTTAGTTCTTTATTAGTAACCTGTATTACTTCGTGAAATGTTTTGCCTCTAAACGCTAGTGCAGTATCGTCTTCGTACATGACAGCTTTGGCAGATGTGGGCATTGAAGGAAAATCGTTGACATACAAAGGAAATAAAATTGGTCCTAGGACAGACCCCTGTGGCACACCAGTTTTAACAAACGAAGACGAAGACGTAAAATTAGTAATTTTAACAAACTGCTGTCGGTTGGTTAAGTAACTAGAAAGTAAATTGAAAGTACTGGCACTGAAACCGTACTATTCAAGTTTCTTTAGTAGTATGGAATGAATAACTGTATCGAAAGCCTTCTTGAGGTCTAGAAATATTACTAAGGCTAATTTATTATTAAGGAGTGCTTCGTTTATATGCTGCGACAACTCTAGTACTGCTGAGGACGTAGAGCGACCGGTTCTCAAGCCATGCTGAGATTCATTGAAAATGTTGTTTGTGCTCAGGTACACTTTCAATTGAATAGAAATAACCTTCTCAAACACGGTATTAATAACACTCAAAACAGAAATTGGTCGATAACTTCCAGGGTCATTATTATCACCACATTTATATATAAAAGATACTTTAGCCATCTTTAGAGTTTCACGGTATGTACCGCGTGCGATATTAAGATTGAATATGGTTGTAAGAACAGGGCAGAGGAGGTCAACGTTATATTTTAAAACTTTGACAGTAATGCCATCGTGACCAGCTGCCTTGTTAGTATTCATATCGGTTAATATATTTTGTACTAGAGTATGTTCTATTGGTTTAAGGCAAAATGTGCAGCATAAAAACGGTAATTAACATCACATGTCTGATGAGTTATACAATTCGCTAGAACTGGCTCAACGTTGGTAAAGTATGTGTTAAACTCATCAACTTTTTCAGTGTCAATTCGGTCAGGAGCAGTGTGCCTTTTCACAGGTGCACTAATGACATTGTTAATAATGTCCCACACCTTTCTAGAATTATTCTGAGCCTTACGGATCAGTTGCGCGTTAAACTCTTCTTTCCTGTTACGAATGATTGCAACGACGAAATTGCGGGAGCTACGAAACTGCTGTAAATAGTACATATTATGTCTTTGCTGTTTCCACTTCTGATACCAAGTGTCTCTTTCCTTAATGGCGCTTAATATAGTCGTAGTCATCCATGGACACAACGGCTGCTCGTACCTGTGATGATTGGTTGTTGTGCATTCAGAGATGACACGGGAGAGGGTTTTCAGTAGCTTGTAACATTGGGAATTGTTGTCTGCAGTGAGTACGTCAGAGAAATTTATCATCTTAATTTTATCACGAAGCAGCGAGTAATTTATTCGACCTGTGCGTGGATTTAGTTCATTCCTAGTAATGATTGCATCATTAGGTATCAATGCGAACACCGGAGAGTGATCTGTTATACTCGTATTGTATACACCTGCGAGCATATTATTATGATTGCATAGAATATGGTCGATGATTGTGGCTGAGGTTGCTGTAATTCTTGTGGGTTGACAGATTGTGTTCTTGTAATTGTATGATTGTAATAACAAAGAATAATCGGCATTTAGGTCTCCGTAAGTGTCTATGTTGAAGTCCCCGGTTACAATTACAGAGTTAAAGTTTCTATCGGTCAAACCGGAAAGAATGGTTTCCACAACATTGTAAAACTGTTGTAAAATTGAACTGGGTGGTCGATAGACTAAGCCTATGACCATGCCTCTAGGTATTGCGATAAAACTTGATTCAAAGTTATCGTTACTTATAAGCAACTGAGGCATTTCGATGAGGGTTAGTCCTTGTCTAACATATAAGGCAACACCTCCGCCACCTGATGAAGTCTGTCTAGGGTTAGATAGAAAATGATAACTGGAAATCGGAATGCGTTCGCTGTTTTTTAGCCATGTTTCCGATAGCGCACTGATGTCGTAGGAAAACTGATGCTGCGCTAAAAATGCGCACAATAAGTCTTTGTTTCTATTCAGGCTTCTGATGTTGCTGTGAAGTATAGGCATGCATGGTTTTGCACGAAATTCGGTGTTAACTTCAGTGATTGAATATGCCATAAGGACGAAAAGCAGTAGCTAGTTAGAGATATGAACACTAGGCAACGTTGACTAGGTCTTCTTCAGTTCTTATGTGCAGTACAGTGGAATTTTCAAGCTTCCTCACTAGGATCTTAGATTGTGACAGCCAAGCGAACTTCCAGTTTTTATCCCGCTTCGTTTGTATGGCTTTGCCGAGCAAGATCTTGTATTCTGGACAAAGATGCTCATTGATGTACACAGGTTCGTTCTTTTCAAGACCAAGTGACGAAGTCGCCAACCTGTTACGTTGAGCACTCTGCAGCAGACGGTCACGAACGTTCCTGGAAACAAACTTAACGACAATGTTTGGTCGTCCTTTGTCTATTGTCGGAACCCCATGAACCACATCAATGTCTTCCAGTCGAAGCTCCTCCTTCAGGCATGTGGCTATCTTCAGCTTCATATCGAGTAAGGATTCTTCAGAAGATGCAGGGACGTTTTTGATTTCTAAGTTGTTCCGACGGCTATACTGCTTTAGCTATATCATTTCCTTCCTCATGGTCTTTATTTGAGTGTTTAATTCCTTTATATCTCGACTGCCGTCGGACTGCTTCTCCTTTACCTCAGCGAGTTCGCTGCACACACCTTTCACATCTGCTGTGAGTTGCTCAAATATGGTGTTCATGTGGGTCATAGAATATTTGAGTCCTTCCATATCGGTAGATGATTTCTTGTTATCATCAGCTATACCTCTGATGTCTGCTCTGATGATTGTAGTGATCTGTTCAAGGCGCAAAGTAACATCAACTAGAGCCTTAGCCAGTTCTTTAACAGTCGACGGTGGTTTGTCAGCAAGTGTCTGTCCAAGGCTTTTTAAAGGATTATCACCCATCTTTAACAATAAACAGCACAAACAGAGTGATCCAGGAGCCTAAGAATAATATCAAGCAGAAAAAAACAGCTGTAGAACGTACCTGCAGAAAGCAGTAGAAAGGTATTAGTTTCGAGCTGTTGCTTGCAGCTGCCTGGATCGCTCTGAATTGTGGCCGATAAAGGTCGGGCACGTCATTTTAAGCCGTAGCCAGTTGCGCAGAAAGGGCTGAAGTCTTGATATGCGCATGAGATGCCACTGCCACGCCAAGTTACTGGATCTTCCGTATCAAGTTGTACACGTGTAGTGAAGTGCGCAGGTTGGTGAAGGTACCAGTCGCCTGTGCGGCTATCGATGGCAAGAGCGGTGCACTAGTCAGGTCGGGCGCTGGATCCTGCAGAAAGCAGTAGAAAAGACTTACTTTCGAGCTCTTGCTTGCAGCTGCCTGTATCGCTCTGAATTCAGTGTAGAGTCTTGTTTGTGATGAAATGGATAGCGGTATGGTAAAGTGTGCGCGTTCAGAGCGCAGTAATCCCGCCAAGCTCTCCAATCGCCAGAATCTTTTTTTTGGCATTATGTGGAGTGGCGATACCCAGTTGCTTGAGGAAGGTCACACAATGCCGATTTCAAGCATGTGCTCAAACTCGTGGCGAGCGATTGCGAGGCGGTTTCGGGGCAGTCGGCGGGGCCAAGCAAAGACGATGGTCACGATGTGATGACTGGTCGATTGCCTCACTGGTGACTCTCTGGTATGCAGCTTTTTAAGATTGGGAAAATGAGCAAGGAATTTTGCGTAGGCTGAAGCGGGTGCGAGAGCGCGAGGCGGTGCAATGTACACCGTTGATGGAGAGCGATGTGCTGAGATTGATGAGGCGATGAGCATGTATGGCTACCGCAAGGTTGAAGAAACTGTGGAAGTCAGCGCCGAAAACAGCTTACGAGACATCAGCAAGAATAAAAATCTAGCGAAACGTATGGCTCAATCCAAGGCTAAGTCTAAGAGACCGTTGGCAACATGTGTGGATGGACAGTTATTTATCGCTTGGAGCGCGCAGGCCTGTCCTTTGCGACGGCAAGAGGCAGAGCAGGCCCGTATGACGCTAACCTGGGCTTCTGTGTCGACAAGGAAGCGAGTGCCGGTGGTCTTCCCGGAAACGTAGAATACGCGGCATGTCCCTCGACCAGTAGTACCACTTGCCGCCGTCAGTGACCGGTCGGAGCATTTCCCGACAAGAAGCACGAGTGGGTGCACTTTCGAGCAAAGGCACCGAATACGCGGTGGCACTAGCACGCAGCCGAAGACGAGCTGTTGCTTCGCGCATCGGATGGTTGAAACTCTGGAGAGCGCGGGGGCACCAGGGGGCGAGTGTGAGACCGGAATTTCGACGAAGGTAGGTGTGAGTAGGGGGCGAGGTCATTGAGACTTCTTACAAAGGCGTCCAGATGGCGTTCTGTATTTGGAAGCGCAGGGGCTAAAGCTGTAGCCGGAGGCGGTGTCATAACGGCGATGAGGCTAGAGGCCCGCAAGTAGCCCGCAACTCGGTCAGCCAGTTCAGCGAGCTTGTCTAATAGTGCAACACCCGCAGCTGGGAGAACTGGGACCATGTACTGCAGGACGCACTGGAGGATCAACTCACGCAGCAGCTTGTTCTGTTGAAAGGCTTGAATCCGCCAAGAAGCTGGCGCATGCGTCGAAAGAGCTTTGAAGGACCACTGTCAACGAGCTCGGGGGCTGTGAGGAGCTGCTGGAGCATGCTGTGCTCGGACTTTGACTAGCGGGAAAAGTTAGCCGCCGTCAACGTGTCTAAGGAATGGGTCGAGTCTTGCAAAGCGCAGCGGTGGCGTAGAGGTAGAACACCCGCCTCGCGTGCAAGAGGTCCGTGGTTCGAATCCCGGTGCCGGCAATTTTCCACCGGATTAAAAAAAATACGCGTGTAGATAAAATTGCATAAACAGGCATTGAGCGTGGCCTGATCCCGGTGACCAGAACCGTTAACTCACTCCCTCACAAGAGCAGGATTGGCCACCCTGGTGCAGTACTTGGCCACAACCTCCTATATGAACACAACAATCAAATCCCGGCCCTCAGTCCCCAGCAGCTGCGAACGCAACTGACCACGGTGGCGGACAGACCTGCGACGCAGCAGAGGGCGCTAAGAATCACTGGCTCCGGACAGGCCGCCATTGAAATATGAACCTGGCAACGTTTAACGCTAGAACGTTATCTAGTGAGGCGAATCTAGCAGTGCTATTAGAGGGCAGTAAATGGGATATAATAGGGCTCAGTGAACTTAGGAGGCCAAAAGAAGCATATACAGTGCTAAAAAGCGGGCGCGTCTTGTGGTACCGGGGATTAGCGGAGAGAGGAGAACTAGATGTCGGATTCCGGTTTAATTAGGATATAGCTGGTAACATACAGGTATTCTATAGCGTTAACGAGAGGGTGGCAGGTCTTATTGTGAAACTTAATAAGAGGTACAAAATGAAGGTTGTACATGTCTACGCCCCTACATCCAGTCGTCATGACCAGGAAGTCAAAAGCTTCTACGAAGGCTTGGATTCGGTGATGAGTAGAGCGAAAACAAAATACACGGTACTCATGCGCGATTTTTAATGCCAAGGTAGGCAAGAAGTAAGCATAGGTGCTAGGAATAGCAGGGGAGTTTGCGGAACAGAATAATATGCGGATACTGAATACCTTCTTCCGGAAGCGGGATAGCGGAAAGTGGACGTGGAGGAGCCCGAACGGCGAGACTAGAAATGAAATAGACCTCATACTCTGCGCTAACCCTGGCATCATACAAGATGTGGACATGCTCAGCGAGTTGCGCTGCAGTGACCATAGATTTGTAAGAACTCGAATTAACCTAGACCTGAGGAGGGAACGAAAGAAACTGGCACATAAAAAGCCGATCAATGAGTTAGCGGTAAGAGAGAAAATAGAGGAGTTCCAGATCAAGCTACAGAACAGGTATTCGGTTTTAACTCAGGAAGAGGACCTTATTTTTAAAGCAATGAACGACAATCTTGTGGGCATCATTGAGGAGTGTGCAATGGAAGTCGGTGGTAACTCCGTTAGGCAGGATACCAGTAAATTATCGCAGGAGACGAAAATCTGATCAAGAAACGCCAATGTATGAAAGCCTCTAACCCTACAGCTAGAATAGAACTGGCAGAACTTTCGAAGTTAATCAACAAGCGTAACACAGCTGACATAAGGAAGTATAATATGGATAGAATTGAACATGCTCTCAGGAACGGAGGAGCCTAAAAGCAGTGAAGAAGAAACAAGGCATTGGCAAGAATCAGATGTATACGTTAAGAGACAAAGCCGGCAATATCATTACTAATATGTATGAGATAGTTCAAGTGGCTGAGGAGTTCTATAGAGATATACACAGTACCAGTGGCACCCGCGACGATAATGGAAGAGAAAATAGTCTAGAGGAATTCGAGATCCCACAGATAACGCCGAAAGAAGTAAAGAAAGCCTTAGGAGATATGCAAAAGGGGAAGGCAGCTAGGGCGGATCAGGTAACAGCAGATTTGTTGAAGGATGGTGGGCAGATTGTTCTTGAAAAACTAGCCACCCAGCATACGCAATGTCTCATGACCTCGAGCGTACCGGAATCTTGGCAGAACGCTAACATTATCCTAATCCATAAGAAAGGGGAGGCCAAAGACTTGGAAAATTATAGACCCATCAGCTTACTGTCTGTTGCCTACAAACTGTATACTAAGGTAATCGCAAATAGAATCAGGAACACCTTAGACTTCTGTCAAGCAAAGGACCAGGCAGGATTCCGTAAAGGCTACTCTACAATAGACCACATTCACACTATCAATCAGGTGATAGAAAAATGTGCGGAGTATGACCAACCCTTATATATAGCTTTCATTTATTTCGAGAAAGCGTTTGATTCTGTCGAAACCTCAGCAGTCATGGAGGCATTACGGAATCAAGGTGTAGACAAGCCGTATGTAAAAATACTGAAAGATATCTATAGCAGCTCCACAGCCACCATAGTCCTCCATGAGGAAAGCAACAAAATCCCAATAAAGAAAGGCTTCAGGAAGGGAGATACGATCTCTCCAATGCTATTCACAGCGTGTTTACAGGAGGTGTTCAGAGACCTGGATTCGGAAGAATTGGGGATAAACGTTAATGGAGAATACCTGAGTAACTTGCGATTCGCTGATGATATTGCCTGACTTAGTAACTCAGGGGACCAATTGCAATGCATGCTCACTGACCTGGAGAGGCAAAGCAGAAGAGTGGGTGTAAATATTAGTCTGCAGAAAACTATAGTAATGTTTAACAGTATCGGAAGAGAGCAGGAATTTACAATAGGTAGCGAGGCACTGGAAGTGATAAGGGAATACATCTACTTAGGGCAGCTAGTGACTGCGGATCCGGATCATGAGACGGAGATAATAAGAAGAATAAGAATGGGCTGGGGTGCGTTTGGCAGGCATTCTCAGATCATGAACAGCAGGTTGCCATTATCCCTCAAGAGAAAAGTGTGTAATAGCTGTGTCTTACCAGTACTCACCTACGGGGCACAAACCTGGAGGCTTACGAAAAGTTTTAACTCAAATTGAGGACGACGCAACGAGCTATGGAAAGAAGAATGGTGGGTGTAACGTAAGGGATAAGAAAAGAGCAGATTGGGTGAGGGAACAAATTCGAGTTAATGACATCTTAGTTGAAATAAAAAAAAAGAAATGGGCATGGGCAGCACATGTAATGAAGAGGGAAGATAACCGATGGTCATTAAGGGTTACGGACTGGATTCTAAGGGAAGGGAAGCGTATCAGGGGGTGGCAGAAAGTTAGGTGGGCGGATGAGATTAAGAAGCTTGCAGGGACAACATGGCCACAATTAGTACATGTCCGGGGTTGTTGGAGAAGTATGGGAGAGGCCTTTGCCCTGCAGTGGGCGTAACCAAGCTGATGATGATGATGATGATGATGATGATGATGATGATGATGGCGAAGTGATAACGTCCGCTAAGTTTAATTTGACGTCCGGAAGAAAGGAGGACACCAGATGTAAGAATTTAGTCTAGTCACTGGTGATATGCCGGGGACAGGAGTGCGCCTGGACCTGCAGGAGCCAGATGCTGGGGCTGTTGGGCCAAGATGGTGGCAGCCTGATGTCTTCGAACGCGGCCACTGCAGCACCGCTAGGTCGGGCAACCTCGTGGGCCTCGTCAATGGCAAGAAGAGCAGTAGAGCCGGCAGGATCCATGCCGGAGGCTTGGAGATGCGTGTTCCTTACCCGGTCATCAAATCTGTTGGAGCTAATGCGAGGAAGACCCAGCTCTGGCAGTGTTGTATTGCGACCTGCTTTTATTTTTACATCGCATTGCGCACACAGCTCGGCCGGTAGCTAACTTCCTCCTCCTTGACGGGCGCTGCACGAGGAGCGAGTTGTGGTCTGCAGTCCGATCCTGAGGGAAGGGGCACTACAGAGGCTTGCAGAGCACATACCGGGTACTCCATGTCGGTGTCAAAGAGTTTGTTATAAAAGCTGTATCTACCGAGTGTCGTGCCCACAGCAACGCATGTCGGTTTGAAAGAGGTTCGTTGATGAGCAGCACGTATGCACACAGTGCTACATCCTCAGTGACCTAAGTTGCACTGCTTGTCGGTTTTGAATCCGTGTTAGCTCCACACAGTAGCCCGGTTCACTACCCACTCCACTACGGACTACCTTCAGCAGGCGGGAAAACGGGTAGATACGAACATAGACACATATCCCGCGAAAATTGCGTGAAATACTATGCGAATGCTAACGCATTGAGTCACTTTAAGGGACACTACGAGCATGCGCCTATCAGCATCGCAAATTCTCTGCACACAATGCTGGTTGCTCGTTGCTTTTGCGACGAAACGTCAAGCTGCTTCGTCTTCAGACTTGCCGCGTCCCTGCCAGATGCCGGCAACAAGCATTCTGGCACAAATCGTCGGACATGTTGCAAATCTCCGCTTTTATTCCACACGGATGCTTCACAAACAGCCGCTGTCACGCCTCACGATGAACGCAGAGCAATTGGTGCCTTCGCTTTAGTACATCATCTGCACCGGGCTTGCTGGACGTCGAAAGGCGAAGGCTACGCAGATGAGAACGACGTCTAAGATGGTTGCAACGGACGAACAGAAGAACGGGTGACCAGCGAACATAAGTAGGATCACACCGCGAAAGTTACTGGCATCAAATTCTATCTCACTTATATAGCTAACCTGTGGTAATTAAATTAAAATAAACCATGGGGTCCTTTAAGACTTCCTTCACAGGAATTCCTGTCTATCTGCTGCATGAAAACAGCGCACTAAAGAATGCTTGCGCGAGGGAGAGCTGCAAACCGAAAAAAGAATACATTGAAGATTTGAATTTAAGACGTGGTCAATCTTTATAAATGTGTAAATGGAACCATTCCTGAAAGTAACAAGAGTGAGCCTATTGATACAGGCATCGAAGATGCCGTATTAGGGATACTCCTACCCAAGAATCTGCGCCCCTTCCCAGAAATAGTTATTTTACGACATAGTTATTTTATTTATTTATTTATTAACATACCCACATTCGCCCTGAGGCATTGTTGTTGGGGACCTTTACACATGAGTAAACGCGAAAAGTTATAAGCACGGCTTAAAAAAATTTTTTGTCGTGATTACAGCAATGGACACAGATTACAGTGGAACCCGCAGATGACTATACATGATTGCAAAAGCGGCCATTGCATCGGCAGCCTCTGTCATGCGACGGATCACTTTTCAGTGTTGCTCTCATCCCAGACTACTCCTCGTTACTACAGCAGCTCAAAGACTTAGTACGCGAAGAATGTCGTTTACCGTTCGTCCGCTTGACTAAGGTGTCAGGCTCCTATCTACGAGACATGCTTCGCACTTTCGTTGCCGAAGGAGTCACCGAAGAAGTCGCTGAAGATCTCGTGGCACACCACTAGCAACCAGTGACGGCACCCACGGCGTGACCGCACCTCTTCTGTGTGTGCAGGAAATGCGTGTCCCGCTCCAGCAGCCCATTCGCTCTTACTACCACTTCAACTACCAATCACTGCTTCCTGATGTACCTTGGACCGGCGCGGTACTCTTAAAACGACGGTGGACACATGACAGTACAGGCAAAGTTTTTCAGGCGCTGACTCGACATACGTCCTGAATCTTCAAGAAGGGGAAGTACAAGTGACCGGGCTAAACATCAGCAGGAGCTCACTCGAAGCACTTGCTGCCTTTTCGAAGAGCGAGGTGCCACTGACCATATTAGCGCGTTTCCTTCTTTATTTATTTTTACTACGAAGAGCTACAACAACGGCAAGAAAATAATGCGGCTTGTAATTGTTGGTGATTCATTCCAAAGCGCCGCCAGCTTTAGCTTTGAAGTGAAGAAGGAAGGCGTAGTGACGATATCGGCGCCGCCTAGCGATCAGCCGCGGTGCGGCTGCAGTCGGGGCGAGAGTGAGCAGCCTGAGAAGTCCTAAGTCGCTGATTGGCCACTTCGCTGTATGGCTACCGCAAAAATGTGTCCCGCGCCCATCCTCTCTATGGCACTGAAATCTTGCCGTTCATTAGCAAAACCACCATCCAACGGCGGTCCCCGAACGGCAAACGGCGTGGGGCGAGTTGCCGTTCCGGTAACGTGGACTGCGCTGTAACAAAAGAATTGAGGATGTTGCAGCCAGGTAAGCGAAGCTATCGCCTTCATTCTTTTAGTCGTAAAAGGACAAGCCTCCCCCATTGGCACGTGTTCACCTACAGTAAATCTTAGAGTATTGCAGGAAATTTCTGGCCAGAATTACGCTTGACTATAGCACATTAGAGAGGTTGGGCTTGCCCGGTATTCGGGTAAACGCAGGCGAAGGGGGCGTTGGGGCGGAGGCGTAAATATGAACCGTCTACATGGTGCAGCCGCCTGGTAGCGCTGAGCTCAAACAAAAAAAACAGCTAATATTGCCTTAACCAAGTGCATTCTACTTCGCTATTGGTGTAAGTTTCAGGCACTGGCGTGATCGCATTCCTGCCACAAATTTACACCAGCACCGAATTAGAATACACTTGGTTAAGGCAATATTAGTTGTTTTTGTCAGTTTGAGCTCTGCACCACTACGTGGCTGCACAATCCACGCCGCTGCCGCTTACGCCTCCGCCCCAACGCCCCGGCGTCCGCCTGCGTTTACCCGAATACCGGAGAAGCGAAACCTCTCTATTCACAATACGCGCACGCTGTTTCGTTTTTTGGCATAATAATCATTAATGTATGAAGCTGTCGCAATTATGGTATTAACGGCACTAGAATCCATGGTACGATATTTAGGACACCTTACTGTAATTAGCACTAAATAAAGGGCAAATGGGACACGAATTACTTAAAGCGCTAGAATGTTTGGCGAGTTAGCTTGCCTGCTACGCCAAAGAGAAAGCGAAAGTTATTTTTTGACAGGAATGACGCAGAAGTCGACGTGCGCTAATGGGCTTTCTGCTGCTCGGCACTGGTGATGAAGTACGGGCAGTGAAAGCAGTGGGATGTATTAAAATGAGAAGTGGTGAGTACTCATGTACATTAGACAGTGGCGCTACTAGGGCTGCCCATCTAGTTTCGTGTTATGCAAAAAGTCTAACGTTGCTTTAGTTGCCCTCATTGAACTAGCCGTGCCAGGCACTGGGCCTACAGTAACGTTCTCCAACAGTGGCTGCCCGCCAACGCTGTAGAGGCAATTAACCTACGTACTTCGCTACAGCATATATGACGAACAATCATATGTGTTCAAGCGTTTCAGGCGCCTAAGTGTGTTCGCAATCATGCCTGTTCGACTGGCCGATAAGGTGCGCGTAGCGGCGGGTAAAAGCAGCGCGCAGCCGCATCGTGCGTACCAATGACGCTTTGCTCCCCGAAACTACTGGCGCAGACAGAATTTACCGTTTGCGTCGATCATATGCAGGCATGTGGTGATGTTATCAGCATGGGCTCTCTATGCCTTTGCAAGATCCTCCTTGAGTGCCTTGAATATTGAGTTGGTGCTAGGTCACGAGTGGGCAATCCGCACTTCCTCAGAGACAGCGAATGCCAATCTTGCTTCTCTGTCCGCGAGTTCACTTCCAATCACACCCCAATTTCCGTGCAACAATATTAAAGTGATAAATTCGCTTGAGTTTCGGAGGCCGCAGTTCAATAGGTACAGCAAAGGAGCTGGAACGTAAGGGTGCACGATGGCAGATGATAGAGACATGACATTTGTACTTTGGTATGCTCATACTTAAGAAGATATATTAGAAACTGATCATGAGATTGAATATTCAACGTCATTTATCAGGTGTTCAGTTAGTGAAGAACGAGTTTGAGGAGAAACGGCGTTCTTTCAAAACTTACTGTTCATAACCAATGTACATTACAGATGTGCCAAATTATAGGACTTACAGGTAAAAGAGATAGAAAAAATTCATAAAGCAGGAGAAGATGTTCACCACATGCATTGATTGAATTTGTTTACGCAAACACAGAATAATGTACGCAAACAAAACGTGGTGACGAATGCTGCTGGCGAAGAACTTGGGGAATCATAGAATGGGGGGTTGTACAACAACATCTGCCCGGCTAACGCAGAATATACAGCCGGGTAGCATACAGGTATATAGCTACCCTTTCGGTGTGATATTTTCATGATGGAGGCGGACCACGAATTCAGAATAGCGCCGCCCAGTAGCAGTTACTTGCCGATTTACTATGAAGCGGTCATTCACTTCGCTGGAACACACAGACTGGTCCAATATGCCGTAGGTGTTTTAGCGTTGCAGATACCTGGAATTTCTCGCAGTCAACGTGGTCACTCGCTCTAAGAAAGAAGTCTAGCAAGAAATGGAATCAATGCACATGCGAATTTGGATCAGTACACACGTCGCCCTCCGAGATTAACCCTACTGCAGGAGTACATTAGGACGAAGCATAAGCAGGAATGTAAACAAACAGGTGTAGTTATTTATCCTTTTCTCAGGGACTGCATTTCACCCAGTAACAACCCAAAGTTATCGATCAACGCAAGACGCGCCTGCATGAATGGAGTTTACTGGAATGTTATCGATGGTTCTATGCACTGTCTTTTGTCACCGAAGCTTGTGCAATCTGATTATATGTGCGACGCGAACTGTGTAGCACTTTCTGGAAGACACGCGGCCACCAGCGATTACTCTGGAAACTTCATTGGCTCAAGCATAAAAGCCGATACGTTTGACCGGTAGATCAGATTTCGACGATCACTCACTGTATTCGCCGCTATCGTTGTGCATTCCTGTAACTTCCATTTGTGGGTACAGGTTCGCCAAATAAAAGAGTGAAGTTAATCGCAGTTTCGCTGCTGTGCTTTTCACCAGCACTACTCCGTGACATCTGGTGGAGGTGGTGGGTACTGTTGCCAGGCGACAGACGCGTGAGCCTGCGGTGGCGGTGGACGACGGAATTTCGGTGTTATGGCGGCCTTGCGCAGGCGCGGAGGAGCACACTGACGGCGGGCGGCGGCAGCGTAGGTTATCGCTTCCGGCCTGGGAGGCGGTGATTCGGGCTGCATTTCGGAAACTCCCAGTCACCGTCAATATTCGTCCTTGACCATGCTAGTGACCGAGGACATCTTGCGGAGTTCTTGTAACATCTTGATAACACCTTGCGGAGTTCTTCGCGCACAATGGCCCTGATGGTTCTTGGAGGTCGTCGGAGACCAGTGCTTGCATTTCGCGCTGCGGCATCAATACTTGGCGGTTATTTCGTCTAGTGTGCATTTCTAGAGTTCTAGCAATCGTTGTTGCCTCTGTCAAAAGCTCACTTACAGCCTTGGGTGAGTTGTGGATCGATCCGGGAAAAAGTTCTTGCTTTACGCCTTTTTTTCGCGGACCTTTATTCTCCTCGGACATTTCCGGGACAGCGTCTCTCAAAAGACGGGTCATCTCTTCCGTGAAGATGGCGATGGTTTCATTGGGTAGTTGCCCTCGCATTTCCTCCAAAACTCCTGCCTTTTCTTTGAGGAGAACCCTCGTGAAGGTCCTCAGGAAGGTACTGCGGACAAGGTCTAATGTTGTGAGGGTAGACCCCCGGTTTTCAAATCAATTTGCGGCACCTTCTAAGGAGAAGTACCCAAGCGTAGCTGATTCTCAGAGGTCCAGTTGTGGAAGGTTGAGATCCTTTGAAAGGTTTTGAGCTAGGTTTTCAGATCCTTCAACGAAGGTTCACCAAAGGTAGGTAAAGCATGACGAGGGACACTGGGGCTGCCATTTTGGTTGTTGAGTTGGCCACGATCTTCCTTGTCGTCTTAGGCAGAAGTCCCTGCTCCGGAGGCAGTCTTTGCAGTCTGCGGCTAGCTCGCTGGTCCTTAGCAGTCTAAGGACCAGCGAGTTGCTGTTGTCTTCGGGGCTTGAGCTTGGATCGCGGCTTTGCGCCGACGTTCGGTACATGAATGCACTAGCACTTTTTGGTAAATTGAACTCCTCGAAAGGGATTGAGAGAACGCCGTGTTTAACCCGGCAGATAACCTTTACGAGTTCAAGGTGATGAGATCTGGAATTTGTTCGGCGCATGCAACGTTCCAGCGCGTGATGGACACAGTCTTGGCACGACTTAAGTGGCAGACTAGTCTCGTCTACTTGGATGGCTTTGTAGTCTTTACCACAATTTTCATAGATCACCTGCGACGGCTTGAGACCGTACTAGAGCCGATGAAGTCACCTAGCCTCATCCTGAAGGTGGAAAAGTGCCGTTTCTCTTACGAAGAACTGCTGTTCCTAGGCGGCGTCATGAGTGAGGTTGAAGTCCGTCTAGACCCACAGAAGATAGCTACCATCGCTAAATGCCCGCATCCCGTCAACAAGAAGGCAGTGCGCAGATTCCGTGGCATGTGTGTTTACTACAGGCGCTTTGTAAAGGAATTCAAGAATGGCGGGCCCCTAACTCATCTCATGAAAGCCGCCATCTACTTTAAATTGGGAATAGGGAATGATGACGCATTTGAGGATCTGAAACGATGGCTGGAGTTACCACCGGTGCTCTTACTCTTCGACGGAGATACCGACACGAGAATGCGCACCGACGGAAGTAGCGTAGCCTTCGGTGCCATGGTAGTCCAAAGCAACGACGGAGTTGAAAGCGTCATAGCTTATGCTAGCCGGTCACTGTTAAAAGCGGAAGCAAATTGTTCTACGACGGAAGAAGGGTGCCTTGGGATCCTTTTCGGCTACGCTAAAATTTCGACCTTACATATACGGTAGGCACTTCAAAGTGGTAAGCGACCAGTACGCGTTGTGTTGGCTGGCAAAAGTAAAAAAAACCTATAGGTCGCCTAGCCCGATCCACTCTCAGACATCAGGAATTCGACATCATTGTGCTGTATAACTCAGGAAGAAAGGATTCTGACGCTGACTGCCTTATCGCATGCTCATATGCACCCGTCATCGCAAGACGAACTGCACGAGGACGTCTTCCTAGGAATAATGTGTGAAATCGCCGAAAAGCAATGAATAGAGCTGGAGTTACGAAGCCCTTTGGAGTACTTCGGAGGTAAGGCCGACGTCGTCCACAGTGCATTTCGGCGTCGATTGTCTTAGTTTTCCTGGCATAATGACTTCCTCACAAACATTTTGCCAATCCATGCCAGCTGCCTTCTCGTGTCTTCAGCTCTGCGAGACAAGGTTCTACATGCCCTTCACGACTATCCGACTGCTGCGCACCTTGCATTCTCCCGTACCCTTGCGAGGATTGATGAGAAGTATTACTGGCCGCCGTCACACGTTATGTCAAGAGCTGTGTTCCTATTTTCGGCGATTTATCCAGAACTTTGCCGAAATCGCTCGTCCTCTCACAGACCTCCTCAAAAACGACGCTACATTTTGTTGGGGACCCGACCATGCTGCAGCACTTTCCACTCTTATCAGTCGCCTTATCAATCCACCCCTGTTGGGTCATTCGAATCCACATGCCTACACTGAAGTTGGTACTGATACACGCGGGTTGGCATTGGCGCTATCTTGTCCCAGCTACAGCAGAACACCAATGCCGCGATCGCGTATCTTAGCCGTGTTTTTTCAACCAGAACGCAAATACTCCATAACAGAAGGTGAATGCTTCGCCCTTGTTTGATGCATTGCTAAGTTTCGCCCTTACGTGTTCGGTCGACATTTCACCGTCGTGACAGATCCTCACGCCTTACGTTGGCTATCCTCACTCAGAGACCCGACAGGCCGTCTTGGCCACTGGGCTTTAGCCTGGAAGAATACACCTTTTCCATTTCCTACAAATCTGGGCGGCTACATAAGGACGCCGACTGCCTCTCCCGCTATCCTGTCGACCCAGCCGATGGCACCCAAACGTATACAGATACCTGCGCCTTGTCGATCTCCGACTTCTCAAGCATCACCGACGAGCACCATCGTGACCCATATTCGCGATCCATCATCGAACGCTTAACGTCGGAACCACAGGACGCTTGCCTCCATGTGTTTCTTCTCCAGGACGTGACTTCATGCCGAAGCAATATGCATCCACATGGTGCTGAAGTGCATCTCGTCGTTCCCCAGCGTCTTGCTCAACAATTATCCCGCAGTTACACAATGTGTCCACCGCTAGTCATTTGGGTGTCTCCCGTACGTACGGCCGTGTGCGCAAGCGATTTTTCTGGCCTGGGCTATATCGCTCTGTTCGAATCTACGTCGCTACCTGCAAACTTTGCCAACGCCGCAAGAAGCCTTCATTGTCTCTCGTTGGGAACCTTCAGCCTAAGGTATCCCCAGTGAGCCATTTTTCCGCGTCAGCTTGGACCTGCTTCGCCCATTACGAACTTTATCTTCGGGCAACAAGTGGGTGACCGTTGCGACGGACTATACCACGCGTTAGGCCATAACGCGTGCCATCCCTAGGAGCTGCGCAACTGATGTGGCTGATTTTCTCCTCCATGAAGTGATCCTCCCTCATGGTTCCCCTTGTCAGCTACTGACTGATAGAGGCCACTGTTTTCTTTCTAAGGTTGTCGACGACGTTCTTCTGTCTTGCTCAACGTCCCACACGTTCACGACGGCTTACCACCCACAGACAAACGGACTTACCGAGCGTCTCAACCGTACACTCACGGAGATGCTCTCCATGTACGTGTCCGATGATCACCGTGATTGGGACTGCTCGTTACCCTTCGTGACGTTTGCATACAATTCATCGCGTCACGATATTACTGGTTATTCTCCATTCTATGTACTATAAGGCCGTAACCCACTCCTGCCTCTTGACTCGTTGCTCCCTTCCGATGCCAGCGCTACCACGTCTAACGCTCACGAGGCCATCGTTCGCGCGGCCACGGCATGTCGCATTGCCCGTGATCGTCTTCTGGCGTCTCAAACTACGCAAAAGCGTCCTTCCGACAGTCGTAGTCGGGTCGCTCAGTTCAGCCCTGCGTCGCTTGCCCTGCTTTGGTTACCCTCCCGTCGTGTCGGCCTCTGCGAAAAACTGATGCCGCGATACGTCGCGCCATGCCGAGTTCTTCGCCAAGTCACCAGCCTCACATATGACAGATCATCAGTGGCTTCAACGCCTACTGCCCCACCAAGAACTGATACCGTGCATGTTTCGCGGCTCAAGTCCCAGAACTCGCCCGCGGATTCGCCGCCCTAAAAAAGCATCAAGATGATGCTTCTGCCGTCGGGGTTAATGTGGCGTAAGACTTATTTATTTATTTATTTATTTATTTATTTATTTATTTATTTATTTATTTATTTATTATACCTCAAAGGCCCCAGAGATGGGGTATTACGAGAGGGATGGGCTTAGTTTAGTAAAACAGTGATTCGAGAGCAGCCTTGAAGTGATGAGCGTCGGAGTGGTGCGTGACGTCGGCAGACTGACCGTTCCAGTCCCTGGCGGTTTTCACAAAAAATGATCGTAGATGAGAGGTAGTCTGCGCGGGGGAGAATACACGGCTTTGCTGTGGTTAATGCGGTTGGACTGACGATGAACTGGTAATAAAGCTGAAATGTGGAGTGGTGAATGGTAGAATTTGTGAAAAAGACAGTCTAGAAATAAGACGTCGAAATTCTAGATTAGTAAGACCGGCACGGGTTTTTAGTTCAGACACGCTTGGATGATAAGAATATTCAGAGTAGATAAAACAGGCTGCACGGTTTTGAATTGATTCCAGTGTATTAGGTAGGTTATGTTGATGAGGATCCAAGCAAAGCATGCATATTCTAACATAGGGCGGACATATGTAATATAAGCTAACACGTTTGCTGATGGGGGAGCAAGTCTCAGGTTCCGGCGGAGAAAACCGAGGGTTCAATTCGCGGCATTGGCTAAGTTAATGACATGATGTGACCAAGTTAGGGTACTTGAAAAGCTTATGCCGAGGTATTTATATGAGTCTACGGATGAGATTTCGGTGCCGTGTATGGTGTATTTCACTGATTGGTGATGCTGTCTGCGATGGAAAGAAACTAACGAGGTTTTTTTTTAGTATGTAACGACATCAACCATTCGTTACACCATAATTCAATGCGTTTTAGGTCTTTTTGAAGCAAATCCATGTCTTAAGTGTTAGTTATGCTTCCACAAACTGCACAATCGTCTGCGAACAATCGAATGTTAGAAGAGATATGACTAAGAATATCATTAATGTAAATTAGAAAGAGTAATGGTCCGAGAACTGTCCCTTGTGGTACGCCCGAAAGGACAGAAGATCGTTTAGATATCTGCATGTTAGCAAATACAAACTGCTGTCGGTTACGGAGAAAGGTACGTATCCAGTCTAGCACAAATGGATTAATCTTGAGACGGGAAAGTTTTAGGAGTAGCCATTGGTGTGGAACTTTGTCAAATGCTTTTTGAAAGTCCAAGAAAATCACATCTACAGGTACGTTCAAGTCGAGGTTAGAGCTTAGATCATGAAGAAATAAAGGTAGTTGAGTGTCACATGAAAGACCTTTACGGATGCCGCTTTGAGCAAGATGAAAGAGGTTATTGGATACTAAAATGTTTACGATCTGAGAGTAGATAACATGCTCGACTAGTTTGCAGCAAACACTGGTGAGTGAAATGGGACAATAATTAGAGCACAACGATGGAGGACCTTTTTTGGGGACTGGAACAACCTTGCCTATTTTCCAATCTTCGAGCACCACTCCTGATGACAATGATTGATGAAAAATAGCCCATAACATCGCACTGACATTTCTTTTGGTGTTTTTCAGTATTTTAATATTTATTTCATCGACATCTGATGATGATGTAAGTTTTAATGAATCAATTAGTTTCTCAATGCCGTAAGGACAAAAGGTAATATCAGGCATGACTGTATGATTCAGGTTCAATTGTGAAGATGGAAGAAAAAGTACGGTTAAGTTGTTCAACAATTTCGCAATCGGGAATACGATGGTTTTGTTCATCAAACAGACCTAATGACTGGGAGTTATTAGGGTTAATAACCTTCCAGAATTTTGGGGGGTTATTTCTTAACATAGACGGCGGCATTTGCGAAAAAAAGTGCCTTTTTCATTGTTTGCTAAAGCTTCGAATTCTTTTTCTGCAAGGTAATATTAATTCCGTGCGCCTGCGTTGTTAAATCGTTTAGCCGAGCGAAAAATCCTTTTCTATTTACTGTTACGACGCTTTAGTGTCATATTAAACCATGGGCATGACTGTTTTTCGGTTAGGGTAATAACGGCTACGTATCTCGCGAACACATCGAGCATTTTGTTTTTAAAGAGCAGCCAGTTAGTTTCGACAGAACACATAAAAAAACTGGTGTGGAATCAAGCAGCAAATATGCGAGTTCCGAGTGAATTGCCGAGTAATTCCCTTTCTCATACAGTCTGATCACATTGGTTATCTTTGTAGGTTGTGTAAGCTGACAGGAGTACGACGCATGGATTATGGAATGATCATTAATACCAGGCAGATGCGTCATTGCATAAGCTTTGTCAGGATCAGAAGCAAAAATTAGGTCGAGTATGTTACAAGAATTAAAACTTTGACGTGTAGGTTCAGTGACAAGCAGGGGCGTAGCCAAGGGGGGGGGGTCTTATGGGTGACCCCCCCTAAATTCTTTCGTGCTGTCATGCGCCGCCGACCAAAAAAACTCCCGGCGCCGGAAATCATGCTCGATTTTGTCTAGAATGACCTTAATTCACGCTCGAAAAGACATTTTAGCGCAAACATTGCCAAATCGGGCTGGATTTCACGGCAACGCCCATGCTTCGGGAGTCACATATCGTAAGGCAAGGAGCCCCACCGAGCACAAAATTTCAAGGGCGCTTTGATGGCAAGCGGGCTCGTCTCGGCATCTCGCGGAGGCCGCGGAATCTACGGAGCGCTTGGATTTCAAGTCTCAAACTTTGTGGGTATAAAGTTCTCATAACATTTTGATGCGAAAGGTTCATTCACATTTCCAAAGTCGTGCTTTAGATCTTCAATTACGGAACTTTGTGGGGCTAAAGCTGTTGTAAACATTTGACGCCAAAGGTGTGTCGACTTTTCTAAAGTCGCACATCGGGCCATACAACGAGACAAGCCAAATCAACATACTATCAGACAAGCTAACAAAGCACGCAGCGAGGTCCGATGAGACAAAACGTTGTGGTGGTTCATTTGTGCCGTCAGGTCACAGAAAAGAATATGAAAAATTTTTTTCCGCCTGCGCCAAAGCATCCATGTCAAGACACTAAATCCACCACTGTAACTAAGTTCTTATTTATTTTTCTACCTAGACTTTTATTCGCGAGGATACATAGAGCCTCTTTCTCTTTCTTTTCTTTTGTTCTTGTAACCCGCGGACGGCCGATCCATCCAGAGCGCATGCGTTTTTCTCGTGCTGCATCGACAACCGCGCTGCGCACTTGGATTGATTGATTG
Organism: Dermacentor variabilis; assembly: GCF_050947875.1. Lineage (NCBI taxonomy): Eukaryota > Metazoa > Arthropoda > Arachnida > Ixodida > Ixodidae > Dermacentor > Dermacentor variabilis. The sequence continues at coordinate 231,068,408 of NC_134569.1, read as the reverse complement.
ATTGATTGATTGATTGATTGATTGAGTAACTTTTATTTTACAGTCCTGCAGAACGCTATTAGCACGTCGCGGGCCGCTCCCACGTCGGGACCGACAGGCCTAGCTTGCCAGCCGCATCGTGGGCCTGCTGGACAGCCCAACGTTGCTCAGTCAGGAGTGGGTTGCGGAGGGCCGCCTCCCACCTAGCTGAGCTGAGGTCAGGGCTTGCTATAGAGATACATCCCCAGAGCATGTGCGAAAGTGTTGATCTATCCCCGCAAGCAGGGCACGCGTCATCAGTGTAAATCTCCGGATATATCGCATGTAACGTGAACAGGTTGGGATAGGTTTCTGTCTGCAACAGTCTGAATGTCAGTGCCTGAGGCCTAGTGAGCTTGGGGTGAGGAGGAGGGTATTGTCGCCGCGAGAGATAGAAATGTTTAAGAAGTTCATTATAAGTGGCAGGCGCGTCCCTACCATGCGTAACTCTCTCTTCGGCCGTTACAGCGCCAGCGCGGTCAGTCAGTGCGCGCGCGGCAGCGTGGGCCGTCTCATTGAGGTTCGTGGGGACACCCGCCATGTGCCCAACGTGGGCTGGGAACCAAGTAAGCAAGTGATACCTGATTCTATCCGGACCTGCCCTACGAAGCAGCCCAAAAGCCTGTTCTGAGATCACTCCACACTGAAATGCCCTAATAGCCAACCGTGAGTCACTGTAGATGACGTCGCTGCTGTCATCAAGCATCGCCAAGGCAATGGCCACCTGCTCGGCTATCGCCGGATCTCCGGTTCGTACAGATGCACAGTTTGTGAGTCGCTGTTTGGAATCCACCACTACTGCAGAAAAGGAGCACCCCTTCCGATATGCGGCCGCGTCAACAAAGCAGGCTCTACGCCCCTCTGTCTGGATCTGTTTGAGTATGGTTGAAGCTCTTGCTTTCCTTCTACCCTTGTTATATTCAGGGTGTACATTTCTTGGTATCGGCGATACCGAGATCAAATCTCGTATGTCCCGTGGTAACAGGCATTTACTTGGCGCTTCTGCAAATGGTGGGTAGCCGAGCTCTTGTAATATCCTCCTACCGGCGGCGGTGGTGGAAAGTCTGGCAAGTTGCGCTCTTTCCTGAGCCTCTGCACTCTCCTCCAGAGTGTTATGCACACCTAGCTGGAGGAGGCGATTGGTGTTGGTGAAGATCGGTATACCCAGGGCTCGCTTAGTTATTTTCCTGAGCAACGTGTTGAGTTTGTTCCTCTCTGCTCTTTGCCATCTGTGCATAGCCGCCACGTAGGCAAAGTGGCAAAGCACAAAGGCGTTAATCAACCGTAACAGATTGTCTTCTTTAACGCCATGATGGCGGTTAGCCACCCTTCGGATGAGACGTACTGCGTTGTCCGTCTTGGTCGTGAGCTTGATTATCGTTTGCGCGTTAGAGCCAATAGAGTCGACTACCATGCCGAGTATTCTTATTGCGTCGACCCTAGGAATCTTGTCTCCCTTGCCCGTGCGAAGACAAATGGTGTTGTCTGACAGTGGTCTCCAGCCCATGGACTTACGACCTCTTCTTAAGGGGCGGTAGAGTAAAAGCTCTGACTTCTTAGCCGAACAGTTTAATCCCGTGGGTCGAAGATAGCCCTCCGTGACCTCGATGGCCTCCTGTAACGCACTCTCAACCTGTCCGTCACTTCCTCCAACACACCAAATGGTAATGTCATCCGCATAGATGGTATGCCTGATGCCCTCGCCTCGTGAGAGTGTTCTGGAAAGGCCGATCATGGTCAGGTTAAACAAAGTGGGCGAGATCACCGAGCCCTGTGGAGTGCCCCTTGTTCCAAGCTCCACCTCTTCCGCGATCATGTCTCCTGCGCGGAAAGTCGCTCTTCGTCGGTGCAAAAATGACCTGACGTAATCATGGAATCTTACGCCCAGACCAAGCTCGGATATCGATTGCAGTATAAATTGATGGGATATCTTATCGAAAGCCTTCTCCAAATCTAATCCAAGGATGGCCCGAATGTCCCGCGTGCCATTGTCGATGATCTGACTCTTCATGAGCTTCATGGCGTCCTGTGTGGACAGACCTGCCCTGAAGCCAATCATCGTGTGGGGGTAGAGTTCCTTGTGTTCGATGAACCTCGTGAGCCTGTTGAGTATGACATGTTCCGCGACCTTGCATACGCAGGATGTGAGCGATATTGGTCGTAAGTTGTCCAGGCTTGATGATTTGCCAGATTTAGGGATCAGTACTGTAAGTGCCCGTTTCCATGCTTCCGGGACCTTGCCTTCCTTCCATGTCTCGTTGATGACTTCTGTCAGGTATTCTATCGAGTGATGGTCCAGGTTACGGAGGGTCCTATTTGTGATGCCGTCGGGACCAGGAGCAGACTTGCTAGTAAGCTCATGCAGCGCCCTCCTAACCTCTTCCGTGCTGATGCCTGCATCCAGCTCAGAGTTGGGTGGCCCAAGGTAGTCTGCGTAGGCGACCGATGTCCCTTGCCGGGGACCAACAGGGAGGTACTTCTCCACCAGGCTCTGCAGGACTTCCTCCGTGGTCTTGGTTCGTGTGGCTGTATGCAGAAGCTTTGCCATCACATGCTGCTGGTTGGACCTTGTGTTGGTGTCGTCCAGAAGATGCTTTAAAAGATTCCAGTTTCGACCATTCCGCATTTGACCATCAACTGAGTTGCACACCTCGTCCCATTGTTGCTTTGAGAGGGTGTGGCAGTACTCCTCTCTGGTTCTATTGAGCTCAGCAATCTTTTTGCGTAGTCTGCGATTTAGCCGTTGGCCCTTCCATCGATTGAGGAGTGACTGCTTAGCCTCTAGTAGGTGGGCTAGGCGACTATCCATCTTTTCCACGGGAAGGTCCGTGCATATTGTGTGAGTGTTACTCTCGATATGTTCCCTGATCTGGTCCATCCACTGTTCAAGGCTCAGTATGGTGGTTGGAGGTTGGCGCTCATTCCTTATCTTGCGGAACTTGTCCCAATCCGTGAATAAGAACTCCTTCGGCCTCTTAGGTGTTGTTGGAAAGTGTGTAGCGAGAATACAATGATCGCTGCCAAGATCAACAGCAGTTTTAGTCCATTGCGCCTTTGAGAAATTCTTGACGAACGTTAAATCCGGAGTCGAGTCCCTGCACTAAGATGTTCCCATTCTGGTCGGAAAAGACTTATCAGTGAAGAGCGTAAGGTCCAAGTCTGTAGCATTCTGCCCTAACTCTTTTCCCTTGACCGTGTTGTACATGTAGCCCCACGCGTAGTGCGGGGCATTGAAGTCCCCGGCTATCACCAAAGGATTAGTCCCGGCAAGGTTGATTGCCTTCCTTAGAAGCGCTTTGAAACGCTGGCGAAGGTCATTGGGGCTACTATACACGTTAAGAATGAAAACGCTCTGGCGTCTCAATCGGCCTGGTATGATTTCTATCATCACATGCTCTGCCTTACAGGTGGCCATCCCAGGTCGTGAGTGATATATGTGAGCTTACGACTTACAAGGGTGCATACACCTCGCCTCCCAGTCTGACCAAGAATCAATTGATATCCCGACAAATTGACTTCAGCAGATAGGGTTTCTTGAATAAGGATTACATGTGGTTTTTCCAAATTGCTGCGAATGTACTGCTGCAGAGGCGCTTTCTTCTTAAGAAAGCCCCTGCAGTTCCATTGCCAAATTGGAAAAAATTCATTTGAGCCCGCCATCTTGTTGCTGTCTACTTTTGTCCCCATATTCTGCGGATGAATTGTCCCCAGTTATAGGGGACCCAATGGTAGTATGTGGTACGACATTGACGCTAGGACCAGGGATTGGCAACATTACGTTCTCTAGGAACGATTCGATTTTGGACACAGGTTTGTTCATACTTTCAGCTTGAAAGGCCATCTCGCTTTGTATCTGGGAGACCTTCTCCGCCAGTTGCCTTGCGCTGTCGCTTACCGCTGAAAACATTTCGCGAATTTCTGACCTTGCGCGTCCCGGAAGACTATCCTGCTCACAAGCCACTGCTCGTTTTTTTAGAGGGTCTCGCCTCATCTTGTACGCCCTCCGCTATAGGAACCTCCATAGGTTGGGGTGTTTCCAACGGAGCGGACGCAGGCGGAGGACGCATTCCTCTCGCGTGTTTGATCTCCGCGATTTCGGACGTAAGCTTTTTAATAACCTCCCTCATATTCGCATTCTCGCGTTCAAGTTGTGCTATTTTATGCGCGTTTCCTGTCGCATGCTCTGAGGATGCCCCCGACCTCACCTCTGCTTGTCCTCCACGGATAATGTCAGCCCAGGTGGTTGGTCTCGACGATCCAGGAACCGGTCCTGTCTGGTGCCCTCTGGGTCTGGAACTGGACCTGGTGCGGCTGTCGAGCCTACTGCGGCTTCCGGAATTGATGCGTATTCTCGTCCCTCTAGACGCTGTCCGTCCTCTGGATCTCGAGCGCCCCCGGGATCTGGATCGCCCTCTGGATTGGGAACGGCCTCGGGTGCGGATGGGGCCGATGAGTCCGATTCTTGAGAGCGTGGGTGCCCTTCACCGGAGATAGCGGGAAAGTGTTGCTCATCCTTGAAGGGTGGTGATGGCTTGCTTCTTTCCTCCCACTCAGCGTTGCGAGCGCGTTCTCCTCTTCTGCGTCGAACTACGTACGGCGTCTGGAAGCGTTTCTTGCATTCCTTAGCTGCGGTCAGGTGGGCCTCGCCGCATAACTTGCATTTTGGATCGCAGCTGTGTTGTTCATCGGGATTGGTTGCTCCACAACCCCTGCATACCACTTCCTCTGGTGACGGGCAGACATCGGAGCGGTGTCCAAGGCGTCCGCAGGTGTAACAAACATCCATCTGTTTGTGGTAAAGCGTGCACCTGATCAGAGTGCCCCCATACGCAACGTAATTTGGGACCTTATATCCCTCGAATAAACCAACCACAGTTCCAGTATTCTTGATTCTTTTGGCACCGAGCGCGAGTGGATTTCTCCGGTTGACGATCTTCCTGTCAATGACCTCAGGTCCGTCCTCGATTGCGATGCGCCGAATTACCCCCTTGCAAGTGGCGTGCGGCGCAGCAACATACGCGATCACCTCATGCTGCTTCCTGGCTACTGTAATGTTCTCCACAGTGGCGTAACGAACCGCGTGTTCGTGACTAGATGTGCTGATCACCATCACATTTTGCATCGGATTGGGGCACATAGTGTCCCATTCTCTTTCCGTCGTACTGATACCCGTTGCAGCCCATATGGCTTCTGCGACCACTGTTGGGCCTGCCTTGGTAATACTCAGTCCGCCTCTGGGTCTGACCACAACCTTCATTTCGTCCTTTGGTAGAGGTGGCATCTTGCTGCCCCGGATAATTTTGCTTTTAGCTTCTTTATATGCATTTCGGTCCGGCAGCGTATCTTGGCCGTCAGGGTGGGCCGCGAACGAGTTTGCGCCAAGACGCCCGGAAGCGTTCTTGTAAACGCGCCGTTTGGCGACCGTTATCCAGCCAGAATCTTTCCCAAAACCTTCGGGGGCTAAATGGTCCCCATCGTCTTCACTCTCCATCGCACAAAATACGGTGAACTAGCGCCTACAGGCTAACGCAGGCCAGCGGCAGCAGCCCAGCGTCTCGTCGAGATCGGCGCCGTTGTGTTTAGCGTTAGGGTTAGCACTCAGTCCGGCGTGGTCGGCACAAGATCGGCGATGAATATTCGGAAACTCCACCCACCTCCAAAAAACTGGTATCCACGTGTTCGGTAGAACTTCACTGAAATAATGCATGCAAAGTTGACGGGCCACCAGTTCATAAACCTCCAAGAGATCGAGAAAAAGCAGGAACCGATCGGAGCGCGTCCGACCTACTCGGCGTCATCCGGGCAGTCACCGATTAATCGAGGGGCCCGATTTTTATTAGTCATATCATAAGAAGCCAACAAACACTGCTACCAAGGACAACACAGGGGAAATTACTTGTGCTTAATAAGTGAAGGGATGAATTAATGGAAATTAAAGTGGATGAAAAAACAACTTGCCGCAGTTGGGAACCGAACCCACAACCTTCGCATTTCGTGTGCGATGCTCTACCAATTGAGCTACGGCGGCGCTGTTTCGTTCCAGCCCTGCCTAAAACCTTTTTGTAGAGTAAGACGAGTGGCTACTGGGTTATACTCGAATATATCTACAAGTCACATATGCCATGAAAACCATGTCCCTAAACAATCATCAAGGCAAATTATTTACAAATTATCTGTCCAAAAATCAGTTGTATTAAAACCGGCCTCCGCACGGCCCGCCATTCGAGTTGGCAGTAAGATTTGTTGCGGAATGTTTCGAGTAGTTTCACAGGCCTACTTGAAAGTGACCGCGCTGACCTCATTCCCCATTGGGAGTAATATCCAGTTGCTTGTGACTTGTCCTTTAAGAGCTTATAAAGAATAGTTGTCCAGGTGCCTTAGTCCAGAAATTTTCTTTGGATCTTAAATTCAAGCATAGATCATTTTTTTCACTCATGCTTCAAATTTGCAACGTCGGTATCATGTGCAGCCCATGGTACGAACTTCTGCAATTCTAAAACCTTGCATATCCATAGCGGCGCCTTTACAGCAGAATCTTACGGTATTCTGATCATTGTCGAGCGTATTGCGCAATGCAACTTACAAAAGTCTACAGTATACACTGATGCTTTAAGAGTTTTCAAAGCGCTTTCCTGGCAAGTGTAGCCGAGGTCCTGCTTTGAGCAAGCTGCTCAAGCGCCTTTACACAACACATAAACAAAGTCATGCTCGTGTGTGCTGGGTACCAGGCCACTCCGGGATCGCAAGCAATGAAATGTTGAAGAAAAAAGCTGGGGAAACGCCGCATCAGGACACAGTTTATGTAAGATGGGTATCTAGAGTAGTCATAAACCTGTTGTACGTAAGAGGCTACATAATCACTAGCAAGATGAATGGGAGAAGGAAGTTGACAGGAAACGGCGTCTTCGAAACCGCAATTAACCAAACCTTTGTGACTAAACCTAGATACACACGCCGAAGCCACCCTTTCATGTCTCAGAATAGGACACACTTCTGGCACACAGAAATATCTCTTGGCTACAACTGATCCACCGAAGTGCACATAGTGCAGACATATCCTAGCCGTTCTCCATGTCCTCATTTAATGTCCTGAACTTCAACGAGAGAAAGTGGTTCATTTTGGGGAACTTTACTTACACCACATACACCACCATCCGTCGTTATTCTTATCAGAGGATCTGCTTCTTAACTTGAAAAAATGCCTTAATTACCTTGAGGAAACTAAGATTATAGGAATTGTGTTTAGAATATTCTGCCTCACAGGTGACATATAATCTGATGCAGAAAAGTATGTCTTAGCCACCGCTCTCCTTGCATAGACACGAATTGTACAGTTTGGGATTCCGACTCTCCATATTGATTTAACATGTGCGGAATTATTTATGCATTTAGAGCCCTTCGTTTATTTTACTAATTAATCTAAAATTGATGTACTAAGATATATAGATTTACTTTACGCGTATGCCTCTATGCAGACTCTATTTGAAATGAATGTTTTAAACTCAGAATTTTGCAAAATCATGAGATGACCTGGTGCTCTTTGGCCTTAGATGCCCTTGTCAAAATAAAATGTAATTATGATCATCTCGTTTATTTAAGCAATATGTTTTTAATACAGTGCAGCCAACATATTTTTAGTTCATAAAAAAGTTTTGCTGGCACTTTCCACCCTATTGATGGGAAATCTGACGGCGCGTAACGATCCAGGTAACATGTCTCATGAAGTAGTTAAAACTCCCTCGACTTGTCGGCTGTCGGTGAACACGATTATTCAGAGTTTTGTAAACGTAACGGCAGAGCGCTCGAAGTCTCTGATAAGATTACCGACTTTGTGTAGCTAACACTACAGCAAGCGCAAAAGTTCTCATCATTGGAGTGGTTCTCAAAAGGGTTCTAAACAATCCTGATTTGAAATATGATGCTCGAAAAGCGATTCGTTGTGTGCTTTGTCGCTTATAGATTCTAATGTTCGAGATGAATTTTTTTGTGGTTGCGCTAAAGAATGCCGGACGGATAGGGCGCCGTTCGTTCAGAGCAACAAGAGACCATGGGGCCTCGTTAACTGTTGCTACGTTGATTGCGCAGGTTACTACAGAGAACGGGGATCATCTTACGCCGACATGTACCTATTGCTTGCCGCCGTCTCTCTGGCACAAAGCCTGCTCTGGGCCATCGAGTGCTTTATAAAGTGGCGCGCAGAGAAGGCGACTGCCTGTGTGACTGAGAAGGCATCCTCGGTGAATGAGAACGCTGACTCAGAAATTTATCTAGGAGTGGTTTTTCGGCTCTAAATAAGGTGCGTGGTGTATGATCGATAAGACAAGTACGCCAACGCGCCGCTTCATACGTCGCGCGCTGACAGCAATGATGGCCTTTCCTACCATGAACTTTACTTCCTAAAAAAATTATTCGTTCGAACATGTCGAAGACATTACAAGTGTATGTATTAGCTGTATTCATGTGGCACATGAAGCGGCTAAGAGAAAAAAATTCCATTAGAACTCTGTCTGCGTGCGTTTTGTTTTATACCTGTATACCGCTAGCAGGACGCTGATGTTCTGACACCCTGGCACGCGTTTCTAATCAAGTCGAGTAGGTCCCGCTAAGCAAAGGAATTAGGTTGATGCGTAGATTGCTGACAATAGGTCTGCCCACATGCATTCGCAAGCTTCATTCTTACGGTGGGTCGTTCACATGTCTTGCCAGAAATAAGTCTTGCCAACGATGAAAAAACAAGGGGTAGCAAACTTGTAACTATAAAGCCAATACCAAACTTTCCACATTTCATAAACTCAATGGGTCTGATAATTTGTTAGGCGCATCCTTATGCGTATTTTACACCGCTAAAATCCGACGACGTGCTTCACAAATGCCGTGCTAGTGGATTTCCTTGTTTATCCAGCTCAAGTTTTCCTTTATTCTATTCCACCATTGCGCTAGCTCACAAGTGGTACAGTGACTGCAGCCTTCACTTCCGAAAACAGAATACAACTGTGCTTTGTTTCATAACTGTTAGGTAACGCTGCTGAAGCTAAAAAGTGATGCGGTAATAAATATCGCTTCATGGCTTTCGTATTGCAGTATGATTTGCGACGCTTTCTAGAGAATAACTATTTCTCATAATTACGACTTGTGGTATTATTATTATTATTATTATTATTATTATTATTATTATTATTATTATTATTATTATTATTATTATTATTATTATTATTATAAAAACAATATTAATACGCTTTATAAAGAGTAACTATTTCTCTTAATTATAACCTGTGGACGTAATGCTACGTAAAATAATGCATAATTTGTGCAGTTGGGTGCTTCTAGTATACGACGTACTATGTTTCCCTGCCGTCATAGAGATTACACAAAACTTACGGAGTGGCGGTCGCTGCAGTCGCCTACGGGAGGAAGTGAAGCCGCGGCGGACATATTGGTAGAAGCAAAAGACGGCCCAGTCCCTAGCGTAGGCGGATGCAAAATACGCACACTATTTGTTTGCAGTTGAAGTTCCGTAGTAAATTTATGAGGAGAAGCAGCTGGAAGATGTATGTAAGTTCAAAATTGTGCGTTGTTCTCGAAAGAAAAATTCACCAACGATTACGATACTCCCTAATACGAAATTTGAGTGCAGCTCTAGACATGTCTTCATATCGCGGTATACTGGCTGGCGCGGAGAAGGCCTCATGTGCCATGTTGCAAACCAAGCGAAGTGTGCGCGACTGCCTCGCTAATTTGGAGATCGCGAGAGGCAGTGGGTAACGCGCGGGTACCCGAGAGCCCGTGGTTAACGCGCGGGTGCGATTCACAGCGGCCACGGCCGACAGGGCTCCTACATGAGTCACGCTACTCTGGCGCCATCTGGTAGCCATCATCGACGCACTACTTTATTTTTCTCACGCTTTCCCCATACCTTCCCCCTCCGCTTTCTTCCTCGCATTTTCTTTCCTTGCCGCTTTTTTCACCCGCCGCTGCGCTCCGGGTACGCACTCATCTTTGGCTGTGCTGGCTCGCACGGTTAGGAGATAGGACGCCGACGCTGGCCGCTGGAACGGGCGCGTAAGGGCGGTGCCCTCTGAAAAGATTTCTGCATTTTTCTCTTGCTGCAGGGCTTCAGAAAAGAAACCGGCGGACGCTTTGCCTATCACACTTCACTGTGTTAAATTACGAACGGTCTCTCACGTGATGTGACTGTGTAATACCCAGCACTGATTCTTCCCTGCTTTGCGAGAAGCATTTTAAGCCACTTTTATACGAACCTAATACACTTTCTTCCAGCGACTTCCGACTATATGTCACGACATCCGTTTTTATGTATTGGTTTTTCGCATTTCTCAAGAGTGCTATTCCATGGCTGTACACAAGTGGAGATACTGCACTTCGTATTTTTATCTGTTCCCTGTAGTTCCAAAAAGGCCCTAAAGCCAGTGGAGATCTTAGTTTATTCGCAATACTCTACGCAGAACTCTTAAATTTTTGTACAAAGCTGCCAGGCTGGTTTTCTCAAGAAAAACACGGCAAATTATGCGTTTAGCATCGAGAAACACTTGATTTTTTTACACTTCATTCAGAGGTTGCGTCAATGAGCACTTCGCTGTGGACCTTCTCTTATAATTTTTGTGTGCCTCAAGAAATTGCAGCCACTCATTTATCGCGTACACAGCATTTGTTAATGTAACACACAGATGCCACCGTTCTAGTTTTAAGTGTTTAAACAACACCGATTTGTCAGTGACGAATGGTGCACAAACATAGGAACAGGAGAAAACACTTTTCAGTGACACCTGAACCTTCCGCAATGTATATTGGGTCACTATAAGCTCAATTTACATCTTACGTTCTATATTAAATAATTTTTAAACACGGCTCTCGAAACAACTGTTACTGCTCTTCACAATGCGCTCCATTAGACTTCTGAGTTATTTGGTGTATCGGAAGCAGAATATAATACACTAAAATCTCATGGTTGCAATTCAGAAGAACTGCTCTGGCGTTAAAACCATAATACAACAAATGTTTTGCTACGCGAGTTGGTATGAATTTGTGAGTAAACAGGAAGCCAGTGGGACATGCAGACGCGTACACAAAGGAACAATGGGAGTGTATTTCATTTTGAATTCACTTTATTCACAAGCAATCTTGGCTGGGGCAGCGCTGTACTTAGAATCTTACCATTTCTTTTTACTTAAATCAAGCGCTGGTTCTTGTTCGCACCTCTCTTTTCCCTATTATATGCACAGGCATTGCGCAATACTTGAAAACTAAATAAAGAATGTCGTAGAAAATGGGCACACCACGTCACAACCCCAGCCAGCTGCGCTGCGCAATACCTCCCACATTGACGTGCCAGCGAGTACTTGGTGCTTAAAATTCATACGGTCAGTACGAGCACCACCGTCACCGTTTCCAACTGATGCAAACGTTACGCACAACATCCGGTAATGAAGAAGGAAAGCTAATGTTACAACGGGAACGTTATACCAGGGGCGTCTATTTTACGTGATTGGTGCTTATTAGCAGCCATGACCTACTAAGTTCTTGTAATGCCCTCAGAGAGCAAGCGACAAAGAGTTAAACACTGTTCCGACTGCGTGCAATCAATAACCACAACGCACGCCCCTCAGGCTCTGCTACAGTGGCTACGCCGGCTCGGATTTTCTGCTTCTCGCAAGATGGCGGCGACCGGCTTAACTTTGGAGACTCACCTCCACTCCAGAATTTGAAGTATGTAACCTCGTCGGCAGCGAGCCGAAGTCATGGCATTCTGGCCGCTGGAAGCCTCATTGTGTCACTCCACTTGTTCTGTGGTAATTATGTCCGGATTGGTGACTTTTTCAGTGTGATATACGTGTCATAATTCGCAAAATAAAAAAAGTGAGACATAACGTTACCTTGTAATATATGATGCATACCTATACCGTTTACATGTGATGCACGCTTTTTCTGTAGAGAATGCGAGCTGCAGGAGAAGCATCTATATAGCCTTCGTAGCGCTTTATGAGGTATATGAAGTGGACTATAAATGGTATAACATTCGTTCTGCCTCATTTTTTATAACTTTTCTGTAGTCGTTCACTCTGTGCCAGATATAAAATTAGCAGCATTGCATCACGCAGGAGTGGTTGCGGAGCCTGTCACTGTGGACGACACGATATTAAACCACCATCGATGATAATTTGCGTGAAGTCGGGTGGAATGGCCGACAGTATTGGCAGTTTCAGAGTAGAAGCCATGCGTCTTCAACGCAGATTGTTACAGTGGTGATATTATTTTCTCCTGCAACACTATGATCCTCAGACAACTACGAGCGTGTGTTCTAGCTAGAAATACACGGCAGAAAATCAAGGTACAACATTGGCGAATCGGTACCATACAGCTATAGTTAATTAGAAGGAACACACTCATGTTCATGCGGCGAGAATACTACGTAATAAAACTAACATTTGGTGTCTATAGAGACGATTTCAGCTTCACACCATATGACACCAAAGACAGATTCCGACTTGCCATGGGTAGCATTGAATAAAGTAAGCCTCCACGATCTCTTTTGCAGACTCATGACTAACCGCAATAAAGGCACACTGAAGAGAACATTTATGCAGTTTAGATTTGGTAATGTAGCAGTGGGTGGTTGAGTGTATGAAGACAAAATCGTTTCCAAATTTCGATTAATGGATGTCGTGCCAAAGGCCCTTTGCTGGTGCGTCACGGATTTCATGGTGCGTCACTTTGACGACACGGATTTTAACTATATATTTTCGTGTTCAGCTTCTAAGGAATAAACCTCCCTGGAATGTGCTAAGTTCAGTCCCTGGGTTTTCCGGAATACAATTTAATTAATTTTTACCGATAAGTGAAAACTAAGCAGGACATCTTTCGTTTTAGGTTTTCTTGCTTGTCCAACCTACTCTCACGATAAGAATGGATGTTCGGTATTTGGCAAAGTGTCACAAAGTCTGCACCCGCACCGATTTCGAGATGGCCGCCATTGCCGCCGCAGCAGCAGCGCCGCTCACACGGCGATCGGGAGGAGCACTCCCCATTGTGCCCGAGCTTGCCGGACTAGTTGGTCACGTGGGTCACCAGAACGTGACGAGAGATGAGCTTGCCTCGGCGAGCGTGGACAGAGTACTTTGGAAGACGGTCGAGGCTGGTCGTGCGCCGAGAGACAGCTGAAGATGTGCTCTGCAGGCTGAAACGCCCAGGCCGAAGTCTTCGCCAGTACATCGACAGATGGTGCAAGTCCGTCAAGATCTTCGGCAGCGAGGTACCAGCAGCCCGACCCTCTTCAGATCGGGATCGCGTCGAGCATGCCACAGACAAGCCTCGTGTTCAAACCGGCTCTCAGGACTTTGAGCCAGACTCTTTCTTTTATTCGCGTTCAATCTTTAAGTATCGATCGCGTGTTCATTTTTGTATGTTCCGTTAGTGTAGTGTTTGCCGCGTTTATTGTCGCGTGTATATTTCATTTGCGTCGCGTATTTTGTGTTTATTTCGCGAGCGTTAGAATTTCTCACGTGGTGGTCTTTGTATCGCGTGTCGCGTCAGAGTTGTGTTGCGTGTGAACCGCACGTCTTCCGCGAAGCTTGGCACTATCTGCTTGTGTTTTGTATGTAATTTTTTCATTATGTCTCGGGAATGGTTTTCGTTTATCAAACTGAGCGTTTGTTTTAAGCCACCTTCCGTCTCATGCCACTGGTTCACGGTAGATCAGGCGTGAACCTTATCGCCGGTGTACAGTGGAACCATCAATTAATGCACGCGAGGTGAATTTGTTTACGCCCTATCCCCTCCCGCTAAGAGAGTGCAAATAGCTTACCCCCATTCATTGACAACTGGCGTCCGGGCAAGAATTTGCTGACAGTGATCTTCCAGACCACAAGGCATAGCGGTCGGAGCAGACGCGCAGCGCCGAGAGCTGCAGAAGGCCGACATATGGCCGATGGACTGTTTGATGAATTGAAGTGCGTCGTGGCCGGGTGGAGGCAGATGGGCTTTGAAAGGCCAGCAATCCGGGAGTTTTTGCACGACATGCGCTCTAAATAAGCGGCGGATCGTCTTCAACGCAAGACAGCGCGATAGTTGCGACAACGAGAGGCCGACGAGTGCGACTGGGCACGGTCTTCCCGCGCGCTCTCCAGTTCGAGAGTGAAATTGCGCTTTTGCGCGCGAAGAAGGACAATGTCGAGAGCATTCCCAACTCAGAGGCCCAGACGGGCTCGAATCCTTCCTCGTACCTCAGCCCTTGGGTGCCGGGGCCTTCGAAACGAACGAGAGGCCGGTGCTTCGAGAACCAGGCGGTGTGGTAGGTAACAATGGTCAGAGGCTCGGCACGAAAAACGTCATCCACCGCGCAGGCAAATTATGCCATCGCAGGGCGAGAGAGGTGGCGAAGTGTGTGGTGAGGAGGAGGCTTGTGGGTTACCGCACATCGCGGCGGTACGAGATACGGGCCGCTGGCAGATTGCAGAGGGTCAGGAAGAGGCCGTCAATCAAAACGACAAAGAGGTCGCAACGGCGGAGGCGCCGACAGAAGTTGGCGGTCGCGGGTCATCGCTCGTCGCCGCGAAGGAGAGTGCGATCGAGACATTCGCCTCATCTGCAGCAGGTGCCACTGAGCGACGCCCTTCGTAGCACTCGGTCACGCACTTCGCATGGGTGAGCACTGGCCAAGGGTCAGTGTACCCTAACCTCTGAGCCAAAAGCAGACAGCCGGGGCGCGAATGACATACCGCTGTGAAGCGCGTAGTGTCTGGTCACGTTTTCATTGGGGAAGCTAGGTGGACGGCAGGAATGCGACCCCAGCGAGTACTTTTAAAGAGCAGAGGGTATTAGAAGGGCAGCTGGCACTGTATCGATAATATAGATTTGTTGATCCTCCCATGATACTTTTCTATGCTCGATTGCATTTGTTAATTACCAATTTTTCTGCCCTTTAATCTACCAATCTCTCTGGCTCTTGTGTATGTTTTTTGTGTGTTATACGTATTGCATATCGAGTGAGAACACCAGCTCTGCCGTGGTTTGCGCCACTCACACCGCCCAAGGCGCAATACATTATCGCATTTATTTTGAAGCTGTGGTTTCTTGTGACCATTTTTTATCGCATTTCCTTTTCTCTTTTTGTGCGTGAATTGGGCTTGGGAGTGCACTGAATGGCTGAGAGAGAGGTGATGTGCATGGCTAAGTAATTTCTGCGAGAGCAGCCACGAACCGTGACCCACACGACGACGTGATAGAGCGTTGAGAACGCGGACTCCTTAAGGTGTACGTATACGACTGCAGGTTGGTTTTGAATGTTATTAGAATAACATTCTTGTCGTCGGGCTGGTGTTACGAAGTGCGTGCCCGCGGCCATTTCGAGATGGTCGCCATTGCCGCCGCAGCAGCAGCGTCGCTTGCACGGCAACCGTGAGGAGGACTCCCCAATGTTACTGAGCTCGCCGCACCGGCTGGTTACGTGGGTGATCATAGCGTCACGAGGAACGAGCTTGCTTCGGTGAGAGCGGGCAAAATAGTTTGGAAGACGGAGCAGGCTGGTCGTGCGCCGAGAGACAGCTGAAGATGTGGACTGCAGGCTGAAACGCCCAGGCCGAAGTCTTCGCCGGTACATCGACAGACGGTGCAAGTCCGTCAAGATCTTCGGCAGCGAGGCACCAGCAGCCCGACGCTCTTCAGATCGGGATCTCCGTGACCACGCCCCAGATAAGCCTCGTGTTCAAACCTGCTCTCAGGACTTTGCGCCAGACGCTTTCTTTTATTCGCGTTCCATCTTTAATTTAAGTATCGATCGCGTGTTCATTTTTGTGTGTTCCGTTAGTGTTGTGTTTGCCGCGTTCATTGTCGCATGCATATTTCATTTGCGTCGCGCATATAGTGTTTATTTCGCGAGCGTTAGAATTTCTCACGTGGTGGGCTTTGTGTCGCGTGTCGCGTCAGAGTGTGTGTTGTTGTGTGTGAACCGCACGTCTTTCGCGAAGCTTGGCACTATCTGCTTGTAGTTTGTATATTATTTTTTCATTATGTCTTGGGCATAATTTTATTTTATTAAACTGAGTGTTTCTTTTAAGCCTCCTCCCATCGTATGCCTCTGGTTCACGGTCAATCAGACGTGAACCTTATCACCAGTCAGCACTCGAACCATCAATTAATGCACGCGGGGTGAACTTGTTGTCGCCCCATCTCATCCGGCTCGGAGAGTGCGAATAGCTTACCCCCAATCTTTGACACAATGGTAGCATAGTATTAGTGCTCAGCTGAATTTTTCCCATCACTTTCCCGTTGCGTACAATAATTTTGAGACAGGGGCTACAATTCGGAAGTAGCGCATTATTGCAGCATATACTACTTACATCAAAGGGTGCAGCGCAGTCAGTAAAGCTGAGTCACACAATTCACAATGGTCAGTCAGTCACAATTGGTGCAGCGCAGTCAGTAACGAGGGTCCACTCAAGCCCACACTGGGCTGCCGCCCACAGGGGTTATGGAGCATATATTGTCCGTAAGCGTATATCTAATATACGGTGTATCCCACCTAATGCTGGCCAAGCTGCTCAACGAAAAAAAAAAGATTAACAATACACGGGGCTGTACACGAGCTTCAGACCTACGGTGTTCGGTTGCCAGTCTTCTCACAAGAGAATACTGTAGGTATCCAGATGGCATCGGGCACCGTGTGCCTCCATCTTTTTTTCGCTAAACAGCTTAGTTAGCGCTAGCTGGGACACCCTATGGAACTACATCCCTGTAGAATATTAATTGCATCGAAGCTGTTTACCACTACCATCCGATGAGACTTTCCTGGCGTTGTATACAAAAACAACCCATACCTGGGCCGATACCGAAGATAGTGTAATGCCAGGCCGACCCGCGGCGGAGGTGAAGCAGACGTTAAGCACTCGACATACGTGGGCTGATACCGAAGTTAGTGCAACGCCGGGTCGACCCGCTGCTGAGGTGAAGCAGGCGATAAGCGCACCCCATCCGTGGGCCGATTGCCAAGACAGTGCTATGCCGGGCCGACCGGCTGCGGAGGTGCAGATTAAGGGACCCACATACACGGCTTGGCTAGTCATCCTTCTTCATAGAGTCGAAGGAAATCGAAATTTTTTTTAAAAAGGCGCTTATATTTTGGACAAGAACGATATCGAAATAGCTTGGCGAATTCCTCGCAGCTTAGCTTAACCGAAAAAGGGCTCTTTAAATTGATGTCCTATCGCATGCGAAACGGCCAGCTTTTTCACTTGACACTAACCGAGCTTTTTGTTCTGCAAGACGACCGCTCTAAGCAGTGCACCCATCAATAATGAGGTTTTTATCGGTGGCACGTATTTGCACAATATCCTTCATAACCTTGCGCACCATACCTGACGCAGCATAATACAAATCCTTCAGGACTTTTTCACTTATCTAATGTTCCAATGTGAAACAACCAATCAAGGAGGAAGGAAGAAGATAGGAGTGACTATTACGTCACGCAGCCAGCCTTGGCAAGCGAATCCTCTAAGA
Organism: Dermacentor variabilis; assembly: GCF_050947875.1. Classification (NCBI taxonomy): domain Eukaryota; kingdom Metazoa; phylum Arthropoda; class Arachnida; order Ixodida; family Ixodidae; genus Dermacentor; species Dermacentor variabilis. The sequence continues at coordinate 231,050,882 of NC_134569.1, read as the reverse complement.
AGCCACAGTGGCGGCTCAGCACGGGACCTCACACATAGAGAACGCGAGGCAAGGATCGAGATTTGCTGAGACGTTTGGCTCGCAGAAGCTATGCTAGTAGTTTTTATTCGGTGCGCGCTTGTTCAGCTGGCCTGCCGTAACTCTCCCTGCAGAGCGTGAACACCAAAACAAACCTTGAACTTTGACATTCGATCGCTTATTGGGCCACCAGGTTGACTTCAATCGTGTTGAGGTATGCTCCCTATCATTTTCCTTCCTCCATGCTACCAATGTTGTGCGTACGTCGTGACGATTCTAGCAATAAGGGTTCAGTTACGCTTTTGCTACTGTCGCTCTTAGCTAGTGACCTTCATAATTGTAGGCAAGATGTCAGCTTTTGGCAGACTATACGGTATTTCTAGAGGTAGCAAATGACCGACGCCCGCATGGTGTCCAGACCGAGTCGCTGCTTATTTGTTACAGATTGAAGCCAGGTTACAGAGTGGTATAATGGACACTACTCGGCTGTTGGAGGAGAAGTTTCGTTTCTTTCGCGTACGGTTCTGTACATGTCCTTGGGAGATCAGCGGTGATGTATGTGGCCAGAGCCATTGCGTTGATGATGAAAAAAGTAGCACATTATTTTCCACAATATGACAGGTTACATTTTCGTTTTTTTAAAATCATACAGGTAACAACAACATCTTTCTCCAAATTTAATTGACGACCTTCTGAATTCTGTGACGTTACCATTTCACTACCGCAACTATCACACAAGCTCAACTGAAGTATCGAAAATAAGAAGCTATACGAACCAGCCACAAATATTTAGCATTACCATTTTGTTAAGCTGGAGCAAAAAATTAATCCAAACGAGCGTAAGTGAAAACGTGCTTATGCTAGCGCCTATTAAATATAGAGAGGTTAGAATAGAGGCCCCAAATGTTTTGTGCCCCAAAGAAACAGGGTCCAAGCCACTGCGTATGCGCGAGCCGCAAGCTGCATGTGGGTTTCGCGTCGGGCACGCTATTTCACTGATTTAGCGGGAGCCCCTAAAAGCGGACCCAAAAGCTTTGCCTCAACAAACATGGCGGCACCTATGGGAGCGACGGCTCTAATTAGAGGTCTGCGCCGTATCGGTTTCCACAGGCGGCAGCGAGATGGTCGTTCCGAGTCGGAGGCGGCGGTGTCGGCGCGGCGCCAGGTTTACATCGATGGCGGCGCACGGCCATTTTTCGTTGGTGGCATGAAAACCGAACACACAAATTTAGAAAGCTGCTTCGCTGCACCCTTCTTTGCTAAACTGGTTGAAATTCTGGGCTTTTGAAACTAGCGATTGAAAGGACAGAATACAGTGGTGTTGAATGTGAAAAAAAATACAACCGTTTGGTAAATCAGTTTTTCGGCCGACATGTGAAAAAAGATATGGGCACATATCTAAAAGCGTATATGCCGAGATTGCTTGTATAATTTTTCGTCCACGACAATGCAGAATCTCGCTTGTTTTTGCTTCGCAGTCGCAGTTGTATTCTTTTTTTGCTATGCTATGGATATGCTTTTTCATTAAGCAAAGAGTCAGTGAATTCGTCTACAATTTCTAAGCCATCACCTACGTTTTAATCGATACATTTTAACCCTATTTCCACTCGTTCTTTATAGGGTCATTCCACGCCAACTTTCCTAACCGTGGTGCTCAAGAAAAATCATTTCCCTCGAAAAATTACAAAAAATATCATTCGTATACAAGCATTATTTGCGCAGTGCATTCCCAAAAATTTTGCGCGGGATAATATTTTGGGTCACATGAGGGCCATTTAAATTTCAAAAAATGGTGTAAAGCGAGGCTCACGAAACAAATTTGCGAGTATTCAACCCTTTTGCGCATTTTTCTATAAGTTGGGTTTTTACGTTGTCCAAACATTTTTCCTTCATTATAACACAGTTTCATATTATAACTACATTTTTAGTTCCTTAGCAGCCAGGTGAAAATGAGCAAATTATAGCCTTCAGGGAAATGTTTTCACAAGAAGTGGTCAAGGTAGAAAACCTGGAATTAATTTTACAGAACTTTCCCTAAAGCATACTATGTTGCAAAATTTTGTTTTAGCGTACGTACTGCAGAAAAAGTCCAAAATAAAAAACTGAATACGGCAAAAACGCTATTTTCGCCCATGTTTAGACGTTGGTAAGAACCTAAACTGGTCCATGAAAGAATAAGCAGTGAAGTGGATATAATTGAGAAGCATAACAAGTTTCTCTGCAGAAATTTTATTTTGAGTATTTGGCGTTCTTTTTTAGAAAAAATCTTTCACTTTCAGTCTCACCATTGGATTATTTCGGTACGCGCTTCGGCTTCAACTGATGGCATGTTCACTGAAAGTAGAAACCAGAGCGATGCAGATGGTGGTGTGTGCGGTGAGGAATAAGAGCCCAGATCACCAAGAATTCGCAAGAATTTGAATCTTGACGATTTGCTTACGTAAGGTAGATAGACATTGCTCACTGCAATGGTACTAGAAGTATACGTATGCGACCGTTTATGCGTCATGTGGTAGATCGGACCGCAAGTCACTTTCGTGAGTGTGCACTGGGAGCACCACTTGAACGAAACCCGTTCAGTCACCGAAAAACCAGCGAGAAAAGAATAATACATATTGTAAATATTGTTGATAGGCAGCTTTATTGAGCATGCTTCACTAGTACCATGACATGCCTCTACTATTATTCCAGATATATCGGGCGAAATAGAAAGCGGTAGGCGAAGTTTTTGCTAGAACATGCACCACAGGGCCTGTGTGATGCCACGTCTCAGGAAACTATTGTCTCAGATTACTTTTATTCTATGGCCTTATTCGCAGCTTGATCTAAATCAGCTTTTGTTTAATTAGTCACTTGAAGTTTCGCAAACGTGAACTTCCTCTGTTGAAGAGCAGGATGTCATTCCGACGAGAGGCGTGAAGCTCGACGTCGGCTTGAAGTGGTGATACTGGCGCCTTTTCACAAAAATGGCTTTTGTAAGCCTAGCGGAGAGCTCTTCGCTTTGTTTTCAGTGGTACTTCCCCGCAAGCAGATGGTCCTAATACTTTTGATATTATCCTGGGCCCATGTAAAAGGCTGGTGCGCTGTAAGTATCTGTTCGTCATACGGTCTTTGCAGGCTGGCATTTTCCCCTATACGCTTCACTGTTTCACCGACGCCGTCAGGAGAACTCTTGACATGGTATGCGGCGAATAAGATACATTCCGCCAAAATGATGAAATATGTTTTGTGATGGTAGAGGCTAATTAATTTTTTCTTGTTTTTATATTGTGAAGCCACCCGTCTGAGAAATAGTGCACATGCTTAATAAATGGAAGATCTTTGTTGCGTATCTTAAGTACCTCAGCTTCAAATGTGTAAATTGAAGCCATGTCATGTTCTAACCAGTCCAAAATCACAGCAAAGCACATGGCAGTGTTGACTTTTTGTCGGTAATCAACAGCTGCTGAATGCAGCGAAGCTTCTGTGTTCCCCCAGTTAAACTGAAATGCGTCCTGTACTCAGAAACTAATTTTCGGCAAGGTCAATCAGCACCACTGCTTCAGTGTCGTCCACATTTTCCTTCAGCTCTCTCAGGTACTGAGCCGGTTGCTTAGATACAATGTGGTGGGGTTTCATTTTAGTTAACATGTGAATAATTTTTTCTAAAAATTCATCCTGTGGCAGGAATGGTGTCTCGAGATAAAAGTACGTGCCGCTTACCCACTGCTAAACCTGTAAGCCTCCCCCACATTCTGGCTCAATGTAGCCCATGCCTGGGCATTTTTTATATTTGTCGAGCATGCATCAGACTGCACCCTGTTGTCGCCAGTAGCTCTTGTGCTTTTTGTATTCTAGAAGTGCGTAGCATCAACTTTACGTTTCTGTGAGTTCTACAAACGGAAACCATGTGCGTGCCGGGGCTGCCTGCTGAAACACAATACCGAGGACGCAGGCCTGCAAATATTGAAAAATCGCATGTCAGTTGAGAGTTTTTTTTTCGGAATCTCATGGAATTCATTTAGGTTCATTAACAAAATGCGCTTTTGATGCCCTCGCATTACATCCTTCTTTCGGAAAACGCAGTGTGAAACACTGTTTTTTTTTCAAAAAACTGTTTGACCGAGGACTTTACTTCCACCGCTGTTGGCCGGTCTTTCTTCTTTGGTGGTACACGGAGTATCCCACTTTCGGAGCTCAGTTTTATGGCTTTACGTACCTCTCGCTCCGAAGCGACAAGAAAACTAATAATTTTCATACGTGGCCACGATGCGGGGGCCAGTATTTGTTCACTCTTTGTGCGATTCTCCTACTGCACAAACTTACACGTTAATTCATTCATTAATGAAACGGTGTCGCTGAGCGAATGCTCTTCGTTGACGTCTGCCGCGGGGTTGCGCGACTCATCGAAGCCCAGGTGCGCGTAAATGGTTTTCTGCATGATCACCTTGACTTTGTTAACTTTTTTTTGCATATGATGCTCTGCGTTTCTGTTCTCGCGTTTTGTTAACAGGAATTTCGCCAACGGTTGCATCGACTTCTTTCACGTCGTTCGCAATCCTAACATGCGGGTCAAACAGATATTCCCTCTGGCTTTTAGTACGATAGGCACGAGCTTTCAGAAGCAAAACATCCGAGGTGTTCTGGTTTGATGCTCGTAGCACATTCGATTGCAGATTTGGTACAGTCTGTCTCCAACGATCAAACCGAGAAAAAGATTACGGTCTACTTGAGCCAATGTAATCCTAGACGCTCCACGACGATTTTTTTTTGTGCTCTAGGAATGGTTGGAACACCATTTCGAAGCGAGAAAGGATGAATACATTTTTACGCAGACCTGGCAATGGTGGCCACCAACTGCCGTTATTTGTTTCTTCTGTTTGGAACAGAGGATCAGGAGGCGGAGATCAATGTTACTGAGGTTTTTCACGTTTATAAGGAATTCCTCCTTTGTTTGAGAGATTCTGTGCCAACCATTGGGTCCGAAAGAGCATGCCATTAGGCTTCCGTATGGGGAAAAGGAATAAAAGCAAAAAAGGTTCTTTTATTGAGCGTGAAATGTCATTTTCGTTGTTTCTCCGTACCTGCAGTATCAGAAGGAACGACCTATTAACTTGTTTGACGTGAGCGCGCCGGCCTAACCAAACTAGGCCCAATGAATTTTTGGCAATCGCCTTGCGCGTCCCTTTGTTTTGGACCAGCTACGCTGCGCTTCTCCGTGCAAGTGAATCAGCTTACACTCGCTAAAAGAGACAATGACCATGATACAGAAAAACATCCTCGCAGCCAATAAATCTATTTCTTCCGTGCGTTCGCATTGTCATACCGATATTTTAGTATAAAAGAGTAGGAATGCTTTGAATCTATTTCGATTGCCGGCTACGTTTTGCGACATGCATGGCTTCGTTTCACGGCAATGAGTTTCCGTAAAATGGCAATTGCGAGCAAACACGAAGGGGTGGCTCAAGCAAGAAAAATAATGAAGTCTTTTACTTGCCTTTGACAGAACGATGGGAAACATCATGCTGGTGGCCTTCAGAAGGCGCACTTGATTCTTCAATGTCTTTATTTCGCACTTATGCTCTAGCTGTGCCAGGTGCACCGCAGTGAAAGTCGTGATGCGGCCATGCAATTGACCAAAGCATGCCTGAGACATGCCATAACGGCCATGTTCATGCTGCTTTTTTTTCCGGTTCACGTCAGCCTATTTATGGCGGCTAGAGGATTAGGTATGTCGTCTGCAGCGTACTTCCCCAGTTCTTCGCATCCTGACCGAAAGTGGTGTTGTACAGCGGTTCTCACCAGCGCATGTCGTCTGGTACTTGTGGCACACGGCGCGCAACAAATGAAGCATGCAGAGTGAAAAACTGTCACCTGAAGCCGTCAGTTCGAGCAATCAGAAACTGCAGGCGTCTATTATTGCGTGCTTGCAACTTGCTAAAATATTGTGAAATATTCTAAAATATTTTGAAGCTTCTACGACGGAAAGATGAGCGGTGTGGTTCGCAGTTCATCCACGGTGCTGAATAAGGGGAGTCCGCACCAAACAGTGGCGGTATTCCTGCTTCACAGAAGGTCAACAAACGCGCTTATTCCTTTGCTCTGAACTATAAAGCATTAGGGTTTAACTCAGCATTGTTCTCAGTGCCGATAAGATGATCGGCGCACTCCACTTGTCGGCGAAGCAGGCTTTTAGGAACAGCTTCTGACGCGCGACTTGACCCATTTTTGTCGACTGAGAAAAGTTCACCAAAGTTGCAATAATATAGTTCTTCCGTTCATGTCAGTAACATGATGCTCGAGAAAATAAGAGCAAACATTATTTCAGACCGTGATCACACAACCTGATTATGACCGCAAACCCCCGGAAAGGTCAAATCAACAAGCTGCGAATGAACCATGCGCAAATAAGAATGTCAAGATTTCTGTGCTGGCGCTTGCGGAGTTTGTCATCGCGTACGTGCCTCATAATGCTCGGGCACTTCATCTGGAAGGGGACGGTTCCAGATCTACCGCATTTTCCCTTTGTGGAAAATTCGTTGTTAAACTCACGCTCAATGAAGTTCCAATTTAAGCGTACGTACACATGCAAGGAACCGACGGCTGCACCCCATAACTCTTCAGGAAAGGTAACTTCGCACGTTTCTGAAATATGCGAGCAATTCCCATCTGCGGCGTAAGAAGAAGTTGTACGGGTGCATTACTAAGCTTTAGGAAAGGCGAACAAAAATTTATAATATGGGAGCTATAAATTGACGCACCAAGTGCAACATCCTTGCTCCAAACGCAGTTCTTAGCAGCCGTGATGGCTGGGTGGTTATCGTTGTGTTGCTGATTATAAGGTCAAGGGTTTGTTTATCTGCCATAGCGGCTTCGTTCTGATTGTGTCGGAGTATGAAACCATCGTGTACTTAGGTTAAGGCCCAGTTTAAAGACTATCAGGTGGTGCAAAAAGTATTCCGGAAATCCCCGCTGCGGCGTCCCGGGCCCATTGATGCGTGCTAGGGCCCATTGATGAGCATATTCGTTACCCTCAACGGAGGAGTGGACCACGAGCCAAACTAGTTCGATAGTTTGGTTATGAGGCGTAGCTTTTTCGAAGATTTTTTGGGTCGCAAGGGACACCCAGCCAGATCTGCAGTTCTTGTATGCAGCTTGTGAGTCCGTGGCGATCTTGGTGGCGTTAGCTTGCAGTAGTGCGAGGGCTATCGCCTGTTCTTCTGTTTCCCAAACGATACCTGGCTGCACCAAACCTACGAAAATACTGCTCACTAGCTCATAAACAAAACTCCGCACTCTTTCAAAACCGCTAACGTTTTATTGTGAGGTTCTCTCTAGACGCTAAAAGATAATACCAGCACTTCGTGCTTTCACACAATAGTATAGTTACTCACACAGCTTTGATTGCATTTCAGAGAACGGAATTTCAAGCATACATCATAGCTGAAATCAGTGACAGCAACATTTTTTAACACGCATTTTGTCTTCCATGCGTACACACAGTTTCATGCGTGCTGGGACGGCACGTGCCCGAGAACTGGCCACAGTGCCATTTTTGGGTCATGATGAGGAGAAATGCTGAACTATGTTCGGTCAGCCCACCTACCCATCTGGACACCAAAGCCTCATAGTTGAGACTTCATTTGTTCTTAAACCAACTGATTGTCAGAGACTGTCATGCATAAATACAGATTTTTATTATTAGGGGTACTTGGGTATTTCAGCCAATGATACTGTTAGTTTTTTACTCATGTTTGCAATCCTGTTTATAAGTAAATACAAAAAATACAGTATGGAAGGAACAACTGAAAACCATGCGCTATGGACACACCACCATAGTTGATCGGCTTGTATTTCCTTCCAATATGCTATCACGTGAAGCCGAAGCGCAAACCAAAATAATGCAATGGTGAGACTAAAATTATAACACTTTTCTCTCAATAAAAACGCAAATTACTTTGATTAAGATTGCTGTGGAGAAAGTTGTTACGCTTCTCAGTTATCTCCTCTTCTCTGCTTATTTCTTCATGGACTACCATAATGTTTTACCGTTTAAACATATCCAAATATAGCGTTTTTACCAAATTCCGGTTTTCATTTTACTCTTTACGCAGCACATCGGCAAAAATAAAATTTTAAAGAATGTTGTGTAAAATTATTTCCAGGTTTTCTGCCTTGAACACTTTTTGTGAAAAAAATTTCTCAAAATTCTATAATTTGCGCATTTTCACATCGGTTCTAAGGAATAAAAATAAAGTTGTTTTATGACACTTCTTTATGATGAGAGAATGTTCATTCAACGTAAGAATGTAAATTCTATATAAATGCAAAATGATCGATATTTGGCAAGTTCATTCTTGCGCCTGGTGCTGCACCATATCTTGAAATTGAAATGGCTCTCATATGGTCAAAAAAATTTTTTTCGCACAATATATTTTGGGAAAATACTGTGCAAGTATTGCTTATGTACGTGAATTTTTGTAACTTTTCGAGAAAGATGATTTTTCTCGAGCGCGATGGCTGGGACAGTTTGCATGGAATAATCCTATCAGGTTGTATTTATACAATATGGTTTAGATTAAAAAAAAGGAAACCGACCTCTTTCATCACCAACTTTTGCTGGGTTAAGCCTTTAAGCTGTCAAGCAATCAGCAGCTATTATACCAAGCATTCCCGACAGGGTAATAAGTGAAATCACTTGTGAATACTAGTCATCCTTCGCTTAAGGAAGCGTTCTTAAAACGCATTTTTTAAAAGAATAAAATCTAAATACTTTTTTTTTTGCAGCATGTGAACATTTATTCAGCCGAGCTGTGTTATGATGCGGTAGAAAACAAATTTGCTCAGTTTCTTAACTCTTCATCACGAAGTTGAATGAGCGCATTGTGGATTAGTAGAAATGCAAGCAATGCTTGGATGCCGAATTATTTCCGAGAACAGTAAAGAGTTGTTTTTTGCAGTCGGCACGTCGACACTGTTTTATAGTTAAATGCAGCTGTCAGTGTCAGTTGCATTCAATTGTTCAGATGATTGTTAGAAATGGCAGCATACAGTATACACGTACAGAAATATATTTATTTAGGAAACAAACAAACTGGGCAAACGGGGAACAAAACAATGATTGGATAAAAAAAATTTCCTTCAGAGGCAAGATTTGTAAAGACCGTAGTTACCACGAATAAACAAGAGTTTATCTACCGGGAGTGGGTGCGTATTCGCTCTTCGAGATCGAAGGACAAGACCAGCCACCGCGAACACTGGCTCGCTCGAGGTGCTCGTGGCCGGAATACATATAATTCTTGTAGCTACGCGTGAGAGCAACGGTAGCTCGTTCTGAGCCCCCTTCCAAAATTTTAACACGGCGTTAACTCGCGCGCCTGGTTTGCCTAATGTTGCACGGCACTCCGCATTGATTTGGTTGGTCCAATGCTGTGGCGCACTAGAATGACGTTCTACTAAGGACTTAAAAGCTTTGTTAGGGCGCGTGTCACATCCCATCGGCTTTGCGACTGCGCATTCCCTGATATTGCGACGCCTTTGCTTCGCTAGAAGCTCAAGTTTTGAGGTATTTCTTTGTGTCGCATACTCTTCAACAGCTTTTAGATTTTTAAAGCTAGGATCGAGAAGTGATGCCGTGATCATTAAGTCCGCAAGGAGAAACCTATGCTGAAATATATTCAGCATCTCTCTTTTTATTTCTTGCACTACGCTACTTGCGGGCATGTCGCATTGTATTGAAGCGAGAAGCTCACTCCGAGTAACGTTGAGCATAATAAACGTGCTCAATTTTTGCTGTGACCGCAGCTTCACCGCACCTTCAAACTGGCTCAGGGATTGCACGATCTCTTAAATACGACAAGAGTCATCTTCACCCGGAAACGGCCGCCCTAGCCGAACCAAGAACTTCTTGAGCGTAGCCTTATTGGCCATGAGGCTCTCAAACATTGCTAATGTGAAACGCCACCTGGTCGGTGTGTCCAGTTTATCTGTGGCTACCCCTCCCAGTGGTCTATTTTGCGTGGCCTCTATTTCGACAGCTTTCATCACGTACAGGGTCATTTTCGTGTGTTCAAGCACTTCGCCTGTACTGACTAACGACTGGTATTGCCGCATTCGCTTCCGAGTCCGCGATCTCCTCCAGGTCGGAGGCCCGGTATTGCAGAGTCTTCACGATGTCACGGCTTTGTACTAGCAAACTCTTGAGTTTTGGGACACTTAGAAATCCGTCGTTGATGACCAGGTTGCGTAGGCCGTGCTGAACGCACATGTGCATGGTGTTCCATATGCTCGAGACTCGCTGTGCGCTTCATGTTCGAGCCGGCGTCAGTGACGGCACACACTTCCTTTCCCGCCATGCACAATTCTTCGAGGCACCTTTGAAACTCATTCATGACGTCAGAGCCTGTATGTCTCTCGGTCTTGTGTCTCGTACTCAGAGTGAATGATAGGAGCTCGAAGTTCGCTGAAATAACAGCAATCATTAGAGTGTGAACAGCGTGGTCAGAAAGAAATGAAAATTATCTAAAACAGGATTCTTACATACATTACACTTTTTAATTTAAATCACTCTATGTCTACAAATCTCTCGTCTCCTCCAAAAATTTAACACATTTAAGTGTTCACTATATCAGCCTAGTATAACGCAATGATTTAATGGCTTCATAATACAATATATTTTTCAAGACAGAAGAAAGAAATAAGCGTGCGTTTTTTTTCTTTGTCTTGTCTGAAAGCACACGCAAGTTCAAGCTAAATTAAAACTTTGGAAACGTATTTTGCAAGCAGTGCAACAAATTATACACGGGTTGATGCACGCGCTTTTTGATATCAGGGCTCTGAAAACAACCGTGCAAAGATACCGTCAATATGGTGACAAGTGAACGTGATGTAGGCTTGCCGCCTGTAGCTGTCAGTCCATAGATCGCACGTGACGGCGCAGAACCTCGGCCCCTCAGCCACCAACTTAACCTTTCCGTAAATGACATTGTACAGCCAACGTCCAGGGCTGACCTCAACAAGATCGTTAGGTCAGGGAGCTAGCTCTTGGAGCTGTCTGATCACTTGGTATTTTATGAAGACCTACAGAAGAGGAATTGAAATTTCATTATGGGGTTTACGCTCCAAAACCACTTCCTGATTATGAGGCACGCCGTAGTGGAGGACTACGGGAATTTCGACCACCTGGGGTTCGTTCACGTGCACATGAATCCAAGTACACGGACGTTTTCGCATTTCGGCCTCATCAAAATGCGGCCACCATGGCCGGCATTCGATCCCGCGACCTCGTGCTCAGCAGCCCGACACCATAGCCACTGAGCAACCACGGCAGGTGCAGAAGAGGAATAAAGTCGCCCTCTCATTACTTTCATAATAATATAATTGAAGAAATGCAAATGCAGAAAGCGTTATAGTTGTCGGCAACCTGTAATCCTTCGCCATTCAACATGGTCAAAGGCAGTAGGTCTTTGGCGTTCAAAAGAACAACGTCTCTGGCGAACAAACGCTCTCTTGATGACGTTGCCGCCTGGCGCCTGGAAACCATTCGGAAATAATCCTTGACTTCCCCGACTGCCCCTATTTTTCAGTCGTATTGCGGTTTGTGAACGTCCATAAAGTCTCTATGCATGTTCGACGTGTTTACTGGCTACGCGGGGCATTTTACCTTGCAGCTGCGGAAAAAAAAGGCAAATATTTAAATTGTCACAATGAAATAATGAAATGGTTAAGAGCAAACACTAGCTCCATAAAGAACCAAAAGCACTCAACTCACAATTTGACAGCACTTGAGTCGTCTTCCGCTGGTCCTCCTTTGGTCAAGCAGCTCTGGAACTAGTAGCAGTCCGTTCCAAGTAGCTTGTGCTTTCGTCAGTGAGGGATTCTAAGTGTACAAAATGTTGCCAAAGAAAACTACATTTCACTTTCGAATGCAACGGCATAATGCGAAAACTTCCTACCGGCACCCTAAACACATCCGGGTCAGAAATTTGCATCGGGCTACAAGTTTCATCTCTCGCGCTGATCCCTTTTCAGACATATCGCTGTTTCTACCCAGGAACACAGTGTCCCCGACTCTCAAGCCGCGGCTCCGACGTTCCGAGGGCGCTGTTTCGTCTCGTTGCGCCATATTGCGCTTTTGAAGGAGAAGTTTCGGAATCCCACGTTGGTGCTTATTGGTCACATGGACCGCACCAAAACATGGACCGCACCACGAAGCGCTGGTGTGGTTGATGCATTTTTTCGTCCTTGTGTTTGCGGTGTTTCTTCTTCCACGATGCACGCACACCATAGGCACGCGAAAGTTCAGGAGCATAGGGGGTTAACTTTGTTTTCCCCTTTTCTTCTCAGTGTCAATGGCACAGTGCGTTGCCCGAAATTGTGCACGCTTACCCCCATATGCAGAAATGCATCATAACTTGAAGCCCATGCTTGACTTGATCTAAATGACGCCCCCCCCCCTCAAGTCGTGAAGGCATCAAAAAAAAAAAAAGGCAGTGAGCGTCTTGGTGGCCGTTCGCACCAGGCATCGTTTATATCAAGCCAAGCATGAGCTTTGTTTTAAGATACATTTCTGAATACGAGTGTTAGTCATCTGGTTCTCAATATGTCGAAGAAACGCCCACCAAAACCAGGCACATTCGTAAACTTAACTAGGCAATACGAAGCTCCATAGAAAAAAAGAAGAGTGGTATTAAAAGCTTTCAATATTTTTCTTTACTCGAAAATGGTGGCGCTCTCGTGGCTTCAATGTACAGAGATAGTGCAGCGTTAGCTAAAAAGCATGAATTTACGAACTCCATGCCAAAATAAGCTTGTAAAATTATTTAGGTGCTAGAATCAAGCGTTTGTAGCGATCCTTGAAAATCCTTTATTTCTAAAATGCCATTTTCAAGGCATTGAAAACCCTCGAGTTTTTAGAAGTACTGGAAAGTCCTTTAACTGGTACGCTTGGCTAAACTTAGCAGACATTGCCAAGCGTTTTTTTTTCGTTCTGTGACGCTCTCTCGCATGTCACAGAGAATTTTCTGTGGAGGCAATACAAGGAAAGCGACATCCTTAAAGTTGAAATTACAAAGGAGCTGCAGATACCAGTTTTATGCACATGGAACCGGCGACAAATGTACTTGGAGCAGACGCGGGAAGCTCAACAGTTGAGGCATTCGAAGAAATGCCGTGAAGAGTAAATCGAGAGCTACAGACAAAAATTACAGAAAAATTAGAAGTGACTATTGCTTATTCGCTGGTGAAAAGCTGGGGCAACAGATGACATTACACACACTGTCAAACCAAACAGTATTCAAAAACTGCAAATGTTGCAGGTCCAAGTAGTAAGTTGTGCTATTGCAGAAAAACTTTGAACACTTTCTTGAAATGCTTCCTTGTGTGCGTTTAGTGATGGGCGGTGGAAGGCAAATTAGCAGTCTTTCAAATGTTTGAAATCAGTGAAATGCAATTTTTCTTTTCTTTTGTTTGCATTAAAGTTAACGATGTTGTTTAACAAGTTATTGCCTGTCCAAACTACTAAACACATCGCACGAGGTCCTTGAAGTTACTGTGTCGGGGCCTCGAAAGTCCTTGAAACCATCGAATTTTTTTCTTCAATATTGGCTTTGGCTGAACTTTGGCTGAACAGGGGCTTATACGCAGAGGACAGGAAGACTAGAAATGCAGTAGTAGGCATGGAGGGCCCTGAAAAAAATGTGCCACATCTGCTCGTCTGCCTTGTGTTTCTGCACCGACTGTCGCATTTTCAAGAGAAGTGAACTTTTTGTTCTACTCCAATAAACACAGCATTACCAACTCCAGTAGGGGGCAGTCCTTCAGCCAGTGCAGAACTCTTTCTGTACATCACAGTCAGCTCTGTCATTTTTCCAGCATTGTTGTACAAGATTTGTAAAACTGGTTTAGCAGAATATGAGCAGTACACTCTTAAATTGGCTGTTTCTTTGTATGCAGAAGTTCAGGTCCTCAGTTTGGTTGCATGACAAATTGCCATACCTCAATAGATACAAGAAACAATTTTATTACAGTTTAATAAAATCGTAACAGTGTTAATCACAACAATATAATGACATACATTTCTTTTGATACGTATACAGCCCATGTCTTGGCACTATATAAATTCAACTATACATCGCAAGTACTGTGTCCTGACCACTATTATTCTCAGGTGTTAAACCATCAAAGCAATTCTTCAACAAATATCACAGTGATTAGTGACATACACTTTTTAACTGCTTTACATGAGCATAATGTATACAAATGGTCCCTGTGTACCTACACTTGACTAGTGCCACCCGAGTACTATTACTCGAATTAGGAAGGAACAGGGACAACTAAGACGATCACAAGTGGGGAGAACGACAAAGGAAAAAGCGACAGTGGCGCTTGTCCTGTGTCGTTTTTCCCACTTGTGATCGTCTTAGTTGGCGCTGTTCCTTCCTAATTCAAGTATGCACCATCTAGCCCAAATGAATGTTCTCCTGTACTATTACTCACAGGTGTAAAACCAACAAAGCAGTTCTTTCAAAAAATATAACAGCGCATAGTGACGTACATGCTGTAACTCCCTTGCAAAAGCTTATTACAAACACGTGAGGACACAGAAATCTAGCAGTGGGCCCACACGGGAATACCATCGCCTCAATAATAATTCACAAGTGTAAAACCAACCAAGCAGTTCTTTAAAGAATATCACAATGCTTAGTGACATACATTTTGTAACTAGCTTATATAAGCTTTATACAAACATGAGAACATACACAAAGCTAGCGGTGCACCTACATAGAAGTGCGGCCATCTGAACACTATTTTTCCAAGTGTAAGCTCAATAGAACAGTTCATTATAGTGGCGCATATTTTGTAACTGCCTTATACAAGATTAGTGCAAGCACAAGAATGCAGAACAAAATAAATTAAGAACTTGCTTTATGCATACACAAACAAATCAACACACAGGGTAAACACCACGTTGAAGACAAATGTGACTGTGGCAAAGCGCAGTGCTGTGTCGGTTGAAACTGCCATCCACAAAAGTATTGAGCAATGCTTAAACCACAAGCAATAAAGTGCTGAAAGACTGCGTCTCAAACGCGCCTATTTTAATTCAGATTTCTTGAATATAGGGCGCTCTTGCAGATAAGGCATCTGATCCAACTGACCTGATTTTACACCTGCTACATGCATACAATGCACTCAAATATAACTGGTAATAAGAATTATAAAAGGCATTTAAAAACTTCATAGTATGATGAAGATACATGACTAGAAGAGTCGTCCCCCTCGTACTTGTTAAAGAGGTGTAAGTACGACACATGTTCTTTTTTTCCTCAATTTTTGCATTACTTTTGCACGCTCGCTCATATGCTCAAAATGTACGTAGCCTTCGACCACACCGATTGAGATCTCATTCTGCCCTTCGCAACATATTCAAGATATATGTTTTCCGCTTCCCTTGCGTCCGGGTCTGTTCGCCTTACCCTTTCCGCCGTTCGTGTTGTCCACTTCTCGTCGCTTGTGTCCGTGTCTGCGCGCCTTACCCTGCGGAGGGCCCGAGTCCCATCCGCAGTTTGCGGATGGGGGACTGATCCTCCCCCGGCAATGCCGAAGCCATCCTCCACACATCCCCCCCGCCTAACGTGTCATTGCCAGAGTTTTGTCACCCATATCATTTGAGGTTTATGTTGAGTTGCCTCGACCTTATCACTTAAAATTCTCTTGTGGCTATTAGCTTACTACATCATTGTTGGCGCGGGTGTGCACGGACGTTATTTCGTACCTCCCTTTATTTCTGCAATTCATGACACTAGGAGAACAAGCGCATTAGAAGTGCCAGCGGCAGTTGCCTCATCCTTATTTTCTCACTTCAACACTCTTTCAAATTACCACTGCAAACACCATGCGCATAAACATTATATTTAAATATATACACAGGACACAATTTATTATGTTTTTTTAAGGAGAAGGATGGGGGCAATTGACAATCTTTGCTAAATGTATGAATATCTTATGCCTAAACAATGATTATGTTGCTGTATGTTCACGTTGCTTCAAAATACTTTGCGTGCTTTTTTGACCCTGAAACCAACCTGTAGACTTTAGTGACTCCATTGGCAGAGTCTATCATCAACGACGTGAGAAACGCACGTCGATGATAGATGTCTTAGTATCGCATCTGTTTCCAGTAAGGAAAGCTAACCACTCACTAAAAAACGCTTCGAATAATTTACCACTTTTAATAGGGATGGAAACATCATCCCTTGAATGCAGAGTTCATAAATATATGCATGGTATCCCAATTACCTATAATCCACCAAGATTTAAAAAATGCAATGCCACTCGAAGAAAAATGAGTGCATATTGTTTCGTTTACAGTAGCGTAGCTGCCATTAATGTTTCGTAAGGGAAATTTAATTTGGTATTTGTGTATAATTATATAAATTGAGACGTGCCATCATAATTACCAAAATGTCATTGAGGAATTTGCAGGCACAGCCAAGGGATATCTAACTGCTGTATTTTCAGTGACGTAAAATTATGTAATATTTTTTTTTCGACTGATAAAGAAACCGTAGTAAATATGGCGAATACTTCGGGACTGCGCTCGCACCCGCATCATAAAGCAGCGCCCTCGAACAGGTTCCTTCCGAGTTAACCACAACAAAATGAACAAAATAAAGAGAAAAATCACCGCAATAGCACTTCCTACGGAATGTTAACCACCAAAGCTGAAACGTGTGGCCCTGGTGTTTATCACTAGGTTAATCCTGACGGTCCATTAAACGACGGCTTGGTAGGCTGCACGAGCCTATTTTGTTGCCCGGGCTGTAGCATTGGGACGGCGTAAAGGAGGTAGTTCCTGGTTCTTCTCGCTGCGTTGCTGATCGAAGACTGCCTGCTCCTCAGGAGTACGTATGACGCGCGGCTGCTGCGCGCCCACTCAGCTGCGACGGAGCGCAACGTCACTACTGGCACAGCCAATCACGCTCCTCTGCTTTGCTTTTTTTCCGTGCCTTCGCATAGCATTGCGCCGGAGGAGCTTTCGGCGCAGGCTACAGACGGATGGACGTACAAATCGACAAGCTATATACAGTTTCGCTATAAAACATCGTGATTGATCTAACGCCTTATCTGCCGCGCATGCGCCAAAGTAATACATCGTGTTTGGTGTTAATTGGAAACAAGCTGTGATACCTGTTGTCTTAGCATAGATAAAGTGCCCGGATGGTTCCTTTTTTGGCACACAATCTATCACCGCAAAAGTGATTCGACAACGTTATTGCAAATTTTTAAAGGTCCGTTTTGTTTCGTCCCAGTCGCCATGTCTTTCTCTAATTAGCAGAAGGTAAAATCATCCGTATCCTGCGAGCTGCAATTGACAACAATGGGAAGGCAGCAAATACATATCAGTCACAGAAGTGTGGCAGTAGACGAAATTCGTCGACTATCATCAGAAATGATGAAAACATGAGTAAAACCGGCAACTACAAGAAACAGCAGTGTAGGACTGCATCTTTCAGTCATAGCGCACGTGCGGGTGTTCTAGCATTTGTGGCCTCAAATGCTCATGCTAGCGTGCGTGACTTGGTCACCCAGGTACCGATTTTCTAGTCATCAGTGCGGAGGGTTCCAAACGACAGCCTTTCACCCGGACTACCTTAACTAGCACCAATGCTTGGAAGATAGGGACCTGTAGAATCGTCTAGATTTCTCGAAGTTGATCCTAAGAAAAGCCGATGAATCACCGGACTTTTTGAGAGACAGCATGTGCACAGATGAAGCCAATTTTCACAGAAACGCCCAGGTAAATTTGCATATGCACACTATTGGAGTGACTACAGTACACAGTGCGTAAAGCGCAATCGTCACCAGTACCAGTGGTCGTTCAATGTGAGAGGTGGAATTCACGCAGGTGCTATAATCAGTGTCATCTTCTTCGATAATGCACTGAGTCGACAGCGTTACGTGGATGCAATCCTTGAAGGAGTGGTGGATGAGTTTCTCAGCTAACTCCCACTGTCCCGTCTTCCAATTCAGTGGTATCAGCAAGATGGAGCACCAGCACAGAGATATAATCGAGCACGAAAATGACTGGATGCGACTTTTTTTGTGCAATAGATTGGAAGGCACAGGCCTGCAAAGTGCCCGGCTAAGTCACCTGACCTCGCTCCACTTGATTTCCTTCTTTGGGGCTTCATGAAAGATCATGCTTACATGATCGAGGCAGGTGTCAGATTAGCTCAAGACAAGGATAACGGATGTCTGCCGTAGAATTAAAGAATCGGTCATGAGGAAAGCCACTAAAGATGTGCTAAAGCGGACTCAGCAATGCGCAGCTGCAGAATGAGACCTATTGGAACACGTCCTCTACGTAGCAGCTGGTGTTCAACGGCGATTACGAATTATTAGATAATAAGGGCACACGAAATGCGATGTATTTTTCAAATTTTTGTACAGTCATCCCGCTTCTCAATTAGCCTCATTTAGAAGTTGTTACGCACTTTTTTTTAACGCACTGGTTTTGCCTTTTCTCAACACGTGGGTGGCTTCACGGCCGGTTTATTTAGCTTTTATTTGATGCCACGAACCTGTTCTTGCAGCACTGTTGCTGCAAGAACACGAAACTCTCATGAAAACTAACACCGTCACTTTGATTTGGCTATGGTCCAGAGGGAGTTTCTGGCGCGAAATATAGCTGCGCGTGCACTCTGTCAGCGCAATGCGAGCAAAACCAGGATTTTTAAACATGCCATCCCGAAACATGCTGTATTGCTGTTCGTGTTTCGTGCGAACTTTTGTTATCGAAGTGATTAAACGGCCTTCAGAGACGGATAATAGCTGTGGCGTAGGGAGGAAGGAATAGCTGCAAAGTCGCGAATCCTGCTGTTGCTGCTCCTTCCGTACTATTATTTTGGCAATGCGCTGTCTCTTCGGGTTTGCGACAGAGAGTGCAGCTGCTTTTAATGAGCTTATTTGAGGGCCCTACCTTATGATGCAGCTGGGAGCGCAGTCACGTAGGATTTTTCTTATCTCGTGAGGTTGTTTGCCAGTTGGGATAAATTGCATGCAAATAATACGTCGCAGAAAACACAGCAGTTTGATGTCGTTTTGATGTGCCTTGGGGTGCCTACAAATGCCTCACTCACACTTTCATAATTAGTGCAGTCTTCGAGTAACGCTACTGTTCTTTTGTTAAGTCTTGGTGCTTGATGGTTCGCGCATTCTCTATAATTTAATCAATAACCGAATTGAGGCGAAGTCAGATTCACTCGAAATCAGAATCAACAGCTGTCATGCGCAGACGCACATATGCTCGGACTCACAGAAAAAGAAAACAAAAGAGACAGAGAGAGGCCGCAGTTTCGTTGGAAAGGCGAAGCAGTATTTGTAATGGCGAAGTACACTACGATTACACGAAAGAGGATTAACCCCCCGAGAAACGTCAGATTCTTCGTGATGGACGAAGAAACTGAATGGAAAATATCATGGAAATTATACTCTCCTACTATGAGGACTTGTAAATTCTCATATAAGGCCGTCACATCAATGAACAATTCTTCGACGTCACGCGAAGTTTCTTCAAGTGCATGATTATGTATATATATATATATATATATATATATATATATATATATATATATATATATATATATGTTTGTCACGTGTTAAAGAACACAGTAGGAATAATGTGGAAGACAAAACTGGCTTTTATTGGGCGAACAGGTGCCCACAATACAGGCTCCACTTAAAGCACAACGAAAGCAGCGAACACAGTCGGCGATCGTCGAAAATCCGATCAACGGTTCAAGCACGTCGGCTTTCCGCATGCCTTCCACAAAGCTCCACACCATTCGCGTCAGCTGATGAAATCAGATAACATAAGATTCGGCGACAAGAGATAGCGAATAGAAACATCGATAACATTCCAGAAACTTCGGATACATGCAGGCGCGTCCAGCGCTGCGCGACAATATTTGCTAGGCGACGAAACGTGGTCGCCCTATAAAGATAAGCACATGTGTCATTACCCCCCTCTTAAAAAGCATCGACTCGATGCTACAAACAAACGAAAGTATTAAACAAAAGCACTCGTAGCAAGCAAAACAACAAAATAAGGAAGGTCCTCAGCGTCCGTAAAAGGGTTTAAGGCGCACCACGTGGACCACTTCATATCATGCGCGGTGCCGCTGTGATTGCGAAATGCCGTCTGGCACGACCTCATAGTCCAGTGCGCCAATACGTCGGATGACCTTGTGTGGTCAGAAATAGCGTCGCAGTAGTTTCTCACTGAATCCTCGTCGGTGTATCGGGGTCCATACCCAAACACGGTCGCCGGGCTGGTACTCGACGAAGCATCGTCAGAGGTTGTAGTGTCGGCTGTCGGTCCTCTGCTGGTTCTTGCTCCGCAGGCGGGCAAGCTTTCGGGCATCTTTGGCGCTCTGCAGATAGGTAGCGACGTCAAGATTTTCTTCGTCAGTGACGTGCGGTAGCATGGCGTGGAGCGTCGTCGTCGGGTTCCAGCCGTAAACCAGCTTAAGTGGCATGATCTGTGTTGTTTCTTGCACTGCCGTGTTGTAAGCGCATGTTACGTACGGCAGGACCGCATCCCAGGTCTTGTGTTCAACGTCGACGTACATTGCTAACATGTCGGCGAGGGTCTTGTTCAGGCGATCCGTGAGACCATTCGTCCGCGGATGGTGGGCAGTTGTCCTCCTGTGACTTGTCTGGCTGTGTTGCAGAATGGCTTGCGTGAGCTCTGCTGTAAAAACCGTTCGTCTGTCGGTGATGAGGACTTCTGGAGCCCCATGTCGCAGCAGGATGTTCTCGATGAAAAATTTCGCCACTTCGACTGCGCTGCCTATCGGTAGAGCTTTCCTTTCAGCGCAGCGGATGAGATAGTCCGTCGCCACGACGATCCACTTATTTTCAGAAGTTGATGTCGGAAACGATACCAACAAGTCCATACCGATCTGCTGAAAAGGCCGGTAAGGAGGCTTTATCGGCTGTAGTAATTCCGCTGGCCTTTTCTGTGGTGTCTTGCGTCACTGATAGTCTCGGCATGTCTTGACGTCACGGGCGACAACGGTGGTTAGGTGCGGCCAGCAACACCTTTCTTGTATCCTCAATAGCGTCCGGGTGAAACCGAGGTGTGCCCAGCGGTGGGATCGTCATGTAGGGCGTGCAGGACTTCTGGACGCAGCGCCGACGGAACAACAAGAAGGTAGTTGGCGCGGATTGGTAATAAGTTTTTTCACAAGTAGGTTGTTTTGAAGCGTGAACGACGACAATCCACGCTTAAGTGCCCTAGGGACAACGTCGGTGTGCCCTTCCAAATACTCTACCATGGCTTTTAGCTCCGGGTCTCCTCGTTGCTGTTCGACGAAGTCTTCCGCGCTTGTTATTTCAAGCAAGACGTCATCACCCTTGGCATCTTCCGGTGGCGGGTCAATGGGGGCCCGTGATAGGCAATTGGCATCTGAGTGTTTTCGTCCGGACTTCTATGTTACAGTGATGTCGTATTCTTGTAGTCTGAGGCTCCACCGTGCCAGCCGTCCTGAAAGGTCCAATAAATTAGCTAGCCAACACAAAGCTTTATGGTCGCTGATCACTTTGAATGGCCTGCCACACAGGTAAGGGCGAGATTTCGCTGTAGCCCAAACGATGGCGAGGCATTCCTTTTTGGTTGTAGAATAGCCCCTTCAGGCGCGAATAAAATCTTTGCATTAAAGAAAATATATCAGCATCATATTGTGCTTTTCACGCTTCAAATAACGAGTCTTGAAGAAACTACAACAAAAATTTTATTCTTCCATTGTATTTTGAGCTGTCCCCGTTCGGGGACAGGGCGCCTCAATACAGAAAAAATAAAGCACAGCAATAACAGAACGTGCGGTAGTGTTCTTAGCAAGATATTTAGAACAGAATGCCATTAATGGATTATGATTTGATTGGTAAATTAAAGCAAAGCCTACTTGGCGTGAAAAAGGTAAAAACAATTGTTGTGTGCCGACACCCGCAAAAACGCGTGGCATTTTCGACAGCGAATCCGGCACTTCGCTTTGCATCCCTCACGGCGACAGCGTTGCGAGTTCGGTGTGCTGACATATTCCGACCAGTGATTGTAGCCATCATGCCTGATGGTTACGGTCGGTAGCAAATGCGGTCTTGCCTTCTTCGCAACAGGTTCAGGGTATTCACTGCTTGGCCGACCACGCTTTGTTGGAGGAGCTCTGCTGCATGCGGTTAGGCTGTTAGCAATGTCTGTTTGGAAAGCCATCATGTCCAAAGTACTTTTCTGTGCAAGGGTCTTGGCACTTGCGTCTCTCAGGTAGTCTATCCAGCTGTTGCACAACGTCAAAAACAAGAAGTGAGACATGACCCTCACTGGCCATTTTCTGGTTCTTGCCGTAAGGGGGTACAGCGACATTAGGAAATCGAGTTTATCGGCCCCTCCCATGTACAAGTTGTACTTTAAAATCACTTCTGGGCAGTGAATTTCAATATGCTGCTTTTTTGCCTCGCTCCATCGTTTCACTTTTCCAACATTACCAATTCCAATTTGTGTGGATGCCATGTTTACGACTCCGTTATCTTGCCATCTCTCAATAGCAATGTCTCCTTTCGTGGAAACCTTCCCATCCATGCTTACCCGACCTTCTTTCTTCAGTTCTTTGTCGCTTTTTAAGCAGCACTTCAGCAGGCGGTTGGCTCGTATCGTACCGCTGGCAAGAATGCCCATTTCCTTCAGCTGCAGGATGAGTGGCACTGAGGTGAAATAGTTGTCCATGGAGCACTTCAGTTTCTTTACTTTAGGCATTGCCTCGACAAGACGCATCAAGACTGACCCGCCAAGTCCGATATGTGCATGTTGCGCACTGACTCCTGTTCCCTTACCCTGGTACAGCTCAAGGTCATGAGCTAAGCCATCGGCGCTGCAGCGGAGGAACACCTTCACCCCTTCTGGATTTGGCTTTCCCTTCACAAAGTGTTTTGCAGGGACACGGCCTGTGAAAGGAATCATTTGCTCATCTATACTATTGCGCTCCAAGGGTTCTAGCTGCAAGCATCGTGACCTGACGGCTTCTATGACAGGGCGCACTTTCCAGAACTTGTCCTGGCTGGCTGGGTCACGAGGAGCGTTTGAGTCCGTATTGTGCAGTGCGGCTCTAATTCTAAAAAATCACTTTGCTGTCATAGATTCCGTTGTTGCTGGAATTCTTGTCGAGGCTTGCCAATACATACGAATTCTCGGGAATTTTAGAATTCCCATCAGCATGAAAATTCCACAAAAAACTTTGATTTCTTCTGCAGAAGTTCCTAGCACATTTCCATCTGCCTGGAGCACGTACATGTCAGTGAATGTTGCTAGATCACTAAAAAGCGTGGGTGAAAAATACTGAGTGAAGTATGCCATGGGCTCTTCAGGTACTGATCCACCGTGAGGCTTGTAGGTGCAATCGGTGTTCTTAGGCTGAAAAGCTTGGGCCACCCAATTCAACGCATTCATCTGCTTCGATGATGCATCTGGCACTTGCTTGTCCTGCGTGCAAGGGGCTACAGGCGATGCTCCTGCACGCTGCGCATTGCTATCTGTAGCAGAAGTCTGAAAAGAAGCACAAAATTATTTCTAAAGCTGGGATCACAAAACATGCACCATTACCGTATGCCGTGTCTCTTGCTCGGTGTGCTCGTCATCAGAGAGATCTCCGTCAGAAATTTCGCCGTTTTGAATTCTTCGAAATATTTTTTCAGCTGTGTCGTCATCCAGCTTCTTTCTTTCCAAACCATGCTTGAAAATCCCTGGAAAAATGAGAGGTTTTCTTTATGTCAATGAGGGAGCGACGCTGCGCACTGAGAAAAGGAGCGTGTTCGCAAAGGTGGGTTTGAGGCGCCATGTCCCCGGGGGAGGACGCCAATATTCGGAAGCACGTGCAAGGCTGAATATGTTGACGATCAGAATGACAACGGTTATATCGCATTCATGGGACCTTATTATAATAAATAAATGTCAATGCGTCACTGAGCGTACGCTCTTAACAGTGAAAAATAAAAGAAAACAAGAAGCACTTACGGTTCGCTCCGTAGAAGACAGTCGCGTCCATTTTTCCCGCCCTTCTCCGGCAGCATTTTGTTCACTTGGCGTGGGATGGCGCCACTTGTCCATTAATGTGACTCGGGGAGCGTGTTCACAACGCCTCCCGAGCGACGATTCACAAGGACGTTTTTCTTTGCGCTTTTACGCGACTGGGCGCGCGAAGTTCACGTCCCCGCGTGTGGACACGTCGCCGGAAGGGGATAATTGCCTTCCGCTTTTGACAACGACCGGCGAGCGTAAGCTCCTACTTGTTCATGTCCATCTTTTCTCTGGACTAGGACGGCACCGATGCCTACGTTAATGGCGTCATTGTAGATTTCGGTATCGGCGTGCTCGTCGAAGTGCGCAAGTAAGGGCGGCGACTGCATGCGTCGTTTTAGTTCTTGAAATGCGTCGACCTGCGGCGTTTCCCACTTGAACTCGACGTCACATTTGGTTAGCTGCGTCAGCGGCTCAGCGATGCGTGAAAAGTCCTTGACAAATCACCTGTAGTAGTCACACATGCCAAGAAATCTACGCACTGCCTTCTTGCCGATGAGCTGCGGGAACTTTGAGATGGCAGCTGTCTTCTGCGGGTCCGGGCAGACTCAAGACTTGCTGATGACGTGGCCTAGGAACAGAAGCTCATCGTAAGCGAAGCGGCCCTTTTCTGGCTTCAGAGTGAGCCCTCTTGACTTGACGGCCTCTAGTACTGTCGCAAGCCGCCTGAGGTGATCGTCGAAATTTCCAGTGAAACCAACGACGTCATCCAAGTAAACAAGATAGGTCTGCCACTTCAATCGTACTAAAACCATTTCCATAACGCGCTGGAACGTTGCAGGCGCCGAACACACAGTCCAAATGGCATAACATTTACCTCATAGAGCCCGTCTGGGGTGATGAAGGCGGTCTTTTCGCGATCTCTTTCGTCGACTTCTATTTGCCAAAAGCCAGACTTGAGCTCCATCGACGAGAAGTATTTAGCATTGCAGAGCCGATCCAATGCGTGGTCTATCGGCGGGAGGGGGTATACGTCCTTCTTCGTGATCTTCTTGAGACAATGATAATCGATACAGAAACGTAGGTTTCCGTCATTTTTCTTCGCCAGAACAACAGAGGATGCCCACGGGCTTTTCTACGGCTGGATGATGTCGTCGCGCAGCATTTCGTCGACTTGTTCTCTTATAGCTTCACGTTCACGCGGCAAAACTAGGTAAGGGCTCTGGTGGAGTGGTCGAGCGCACACCTCGATAAATATGCGATGCTTGGCGACTGGTGTTTGTCGAATCATTGATGACGACGAAAAGCAGCCTTTGTATCGCCGGAGCAGACTTCTGAGCTGCTGTTGCTTAATCACAGGGAGATTTAGATTAATGTCGCTGTCTGCTTCGGGAACCGTGGTCGTCGGGGTAGATGCGGCGGAATCCGAGAGGACAAACGCATTACTGGCTTCCAGAATGTCCTCGATGTACGCGATCGCCGTGCCCTTGTTGATGTGCTTTAACTCCTGGCTGAAGTTTGTCAGCAACACTTCAGTTTTCCCCATGCAGTCGAGCGATCCCTCTTGCGACGCAAATTTCACCGTCTAGCAGTAGACATTGATCGCCTTCGATGACGCCTTCTACGTCTGCTGGTGTTTCGGCGCGGACAGAAATAGCAATGCTGGAGCGAGGCGGGATGCTCACTTGATCTTCGAGCACACTCAATGCGTGGTGACTACGAGGGCTCTCCGGCGGTATGGCTTTATCTTTCGACAGCTTTCTTGACTTCGACTTCAGGCCGATTATTGCGCCGTGTTGGTTCAGGAAGTCCATACCGAGAATGACGTCTCGCGAACACTATTGGAGGATAACGAAGGTGGCACGGTAAGTCCGGTCATGAATGGTTATTCTTACCGTGCAGATTCCAGTCGGCGTGATGAAGTGTCCTCCAGTGGTTCGAATTTGAGGACCTTACCATGAAGTCTTAACTTTCTTCAACTGGGCGGCGATGTGTCCACTCATTACGGAGTAATCAGCCCCTGTGCCCACTAAGGCGGTAGCTGCGTGGCCGTCGAGAAGCACGTCGAGGTCGGTGGTTCTTTCTCTGGCGTTGCAGTTAGGTCTTGGCGTCGGATCACTCCGGCGTCGTGTTGAACTGAAGTTGGAACGTCGCTTCGTCAAGTCGTCTTTCGTCGGTGTAGTCTTGGCTTCCTGACTTCGTCGGGACGGCGGCGTGTCGTTATTATGTCGTCGATATGGTTTCTTCGTCGTCTTCGTCGACGGCGGAGGATCTTCGTCAGTTCGACGAACAGCAACCGCACCTCCATCGGTTACTGCTTTTAGTTTTCCGGAAATGGGCTCGCAGAGCGGCCCCGTGCTGGGCCAGTGTATGGACGGCGTTGCGGCGACAAGTAGCGTCCTGGTGACGGTGACCGAGACGGCCGTCGAGGGCTCCAGTGAGTAGCGGCGAAGTAGTCTGCGGTGTCACGAGGGCGTTCGCTTTCCCGAGGGCGCGGTGCCTTGACGGCGAACCCTCGCAATCCCAGGTCGCGGTATGGGCATTGACGGTACACGTGGCAGGATTCGGCGCAGTGGTAGCAGAGCGGACGGTGGTCGGGCGCTCTCCAAATGTCCGTCTTCCTCGCGTAGCTGCGCTGGGTGACGGGTGGGCGTGCTGACGGTGGCGGCGGTGGACGAAGTAAATTGTGGCGTTAAAGAGCCCTGGCGCGGTCGTGCAGCGGGACCTTGACGGCGCGCGACGGCGGCGTATGTCATCGCTTCCGGCTGAGGTTGCGGGGATCGTGGTTGCAGCTCAGGGACTCCAAGCGATCGCTGAACCTGTTCTTTGACGATTTCAGCGATTGAATCCACTAGGCACTGCGAGCTTCGGTAGAAATTCTGCAGGTACTCCCGTACGACCGCTCGGATAGTCCCGCGTAGACCGTCGGTGGCCAGTGATTGAACTCCGGCGTAGTTTGTAAAGTTCCTGTGGCGGTCGAATTGCCGGTTTCGCATCTCGAGTGCTTTCTCGATGCTGGTGGCCTCACGAAGAAACTCGTCGACGGTCTTCGGTGGGCTCCGCACTATTCCGGCGAAAAGTTCCTCCTTTTCACCACGTATCCGTAGGCGGACTTTCTTCTCCTCGGGCATTTCAGGGTCGGTGTGGCTGCATAGACGGCTCATTTCCTCCGTGAAGATAGCGATTGTCTCATTAGGTAGCTGCACCCGGGTTTCTAATGGCGCTTGGGCTCGTTCTCGGCGTACGACGCTTGCGAATGTCTCCAGAAAGCCGCTTCGGAACGGTCCCAGGTCGTTAAGTTGGCTTCTCGGTTCTCGAACCACGTGCTGGCAGCGTCTTCCAATGCGAAGAAAACATGTCACAGTTTGTCGTCGCTCTTCCAGCTGTTATATGTAGCGACTCTCCCGTATGTCTGAAGCCAGCTTTCCGGGTCTTCGAACGTGGAACCGCGGAATGTCGGAGGCTCCCTGGGCTGCTGCAGCACGATGGCGGATGCTGGGGCTGCCATTTGGGTGGGCTTGGTGACAATCTTGCTGCTCGTATCAGGCAAAAGGCCGTGCTCCGGGGGCAGTCCTTGCAGCCTGCGGCTACCGAACTGGCTCTTCTTGACGTCGGTGATGTCTTCCGTGTTCGGACTTGGGTCACGGCTTTGTGGGGGCGCACGGTACATGAACGCAAAGCACCTCCAACAGATGTCACGTGGTAGTGACGTTAAAGAACACAGTAGCAATACTGTGAGACAAAACTAGCCAAAACAGGCTGCACTTAAAGCACAACGACAGCAGCGAACACAGTCGGCGATCGTCGCAAATCTGATCAACGGGTCAAGCACGCCAGCTTTTATACATCGATCGTCGAATGTTTCAGACTAATCGTTGGGACCCGCATGCCTTCCACGAAGCTCCACACCATTCGCGTCAGCTGATGAAATCCGATAACATAAGATTCGGCGACAACAGATAGCGGATAGAAACATCGATAACATTCCAGAAACATCGGATACATGCAGGCGCGTCCCGCGCTGCGCGACAACATTTCCTAGGAAACGAAACGTGGTCGCCCGATAAAGATAAGTACACGTGTCAATACACACACACAGATATATATATATATATATATATATATATATTATTGCCACCTGTAGTAGTGGGCACAGTGCAAAGGAAGAGAGAGGCAGGCTAAGAAAGAAGTGCGCGTGCTACCCCCCCCTCCCTTTGATAGCCAGGTGCCGGCCGTCGCTGTTGTTTTTCAGAATCCAGCTGTCCCAATTAAACGTTGTCAGTCCTCGTTGGAGGCTTGTGACAAACTGGTGGAGGTGCGGCGTATTTCTCACTCATGCCGCAGGCCTATCCTGGGCCTATCCTGGGTCTATCCGCAGGCCTATCCGCAGGATCAGTCTCCTGATCCTGCGGCTCGCCCGATAGACAGGAGTCTCTATTGGCACCACCGCCCAGTGCCAATAGAGACTCCTGTCTATCGGGCGAGCCGCAGGATCAGGAGATTGCCCCGAGAAGAGCACACAGCGATTCCACCCACCTCAACTTGTATGGATGGTGCGATGACGACCCGGTACATACTTCAGAAAACACGGGTTTCAAAGTCGTTCCATGGTGACGTGTTCGAAGATGTCGCAGATTGGATGGCCGTCTTTGAGCGCGTGGCCGAGTACAATGAATGAGACGACGCTACTAAACTTAGAAGTGTTTTTTTTTGCCTGGAGGACGGCGCGCGTACGAGGCTCAAAAACCGTTAGGAGCAACTGACGTCGTGCCTCGAGTTCTGCCGTCAGCTGCTAGACAACTACGCCAGCGTTGATCGCCGCGAACGAGCAGAACGAGCGATCCAGGCCGGCGTTCATCTTCCCAATAAAAGTGTCACCACGTTCGTCGAAGACATGATGGGCCTCTTCAGACGAGCACTCACTGAAGTCACCGCAGGCAATAAGTTGCGTCACCTGATGCGAGGAATGAAGGAGGAGCTTTTCACTGGTCTTGTGCGGAGCCCTCCGAAGAGTGTCGCCAAATTTTTATCTGAGGCAGCAAGTATGGAGAAGATGCTTCAGCAGCAGCCCAACTTTTCAGAGCGGTAAGTGAACACAACATACACTTTTGATATTTTTATAGCGACCGGAAGCAACAATCACAACACCCGAGAACTCATCCCCACCGTTGTGCGGGTAGAAGTGCAGCAGATTTACGGCGCGTTGCCAGCTACAGGGAGCTTCTTTGCTAATGTGGTAAAAGATGAAGTACACCAAGCGCTCCAGTCCAGCTGTCGTCTTGCTAACACTGTGCCTGCACCGACTGAACACCGCCGTCCGACCAACGCAGAAGCCCTGAGACTCGTTGCTTCATCACTGCCGCTGTTTATTCAGGCGGCTCATCCGTTGCAGTCTATCTAACCCCAACGGGTACAATACATCGCAGAATGTCGCGCGGCTCCAGCGTTTTGCCCTGCCACTCCTCATGTAGTTCTAAAGCCAGAGCAGCCAGTGCACTACGCCACCGATCGACGCATGGCCCCTCCGAAGTCTGACGTTTCGCGCACACCGGACCGCCCTCTTTTGTGCTTCCGCTTCGGTGAGGAACATCATTTGTACCGCCAGTGCCCATACCGGCGTCTCGCGTGGCGGTACTTTTCCGCCTACTCACCGCCACCCTGACCTGGCCAACGACCCTAGGATATTGAACATTATCGGGCTCAATAGCGCACGCCACCGCCTACCGGACGACAGTCACGCTCGCCGCCGCGAAGGCGATTTTCACCACTGAGCCAACGATATTCGAGCGCACGGTCGCCAAGGCCCCACCGCGAAAACTAACTACAGCGACATCTGGGGGCGAGGCCGCTGGCAGTCGACGCAATGATGGCCTTCGATCGACCCGAACAAGGACGGGCACCGATCCGGCACCAGCTGCAACTGAACGGAATTACCGGCTTTCGCTCGACATACCGGTGGTCATTGACGGGTACGCGGTTAGAGCTTTAATGGATAATGGTGCACACTTTTCAAATACAAGCAGAAAGATGGCGATGTTTCGCAAGGAAGGAATTGCTCCTTGGCATGGATCGCACATTCGGATGGCTGGTAACGTCATTACCTCGCTGGGAACCTGCACGACTAGAGTTCAGATTCGAGGATCGACATTCATGGCCAGATGCCAGCTCAGGGCTGACTTTTTGCAAGAATACGGTGCTGGTATTGACCTACGGGGAGGTATACTCACCTTCTCAGCCGACCGAGCATTCGACGACAACCGACGACAACTGACGTGGCAACGCCCTTCTTGTTTCCGCCGAAAGTATTACGCTTCCTGTACGAACCAGTGTCCTCGCCGATGTTATGTGTGGTAGAATGCGCGAAGGTGAAGTGATAGCAGAAAGTAACTTATCACATCTACTGACGCAAGGGGTTTGTGTGGCTAGGTGTGTGCTCCCGCTTAGTGAAGGCCGTTCTCAGTTGCTTGTCACCAACTTCTGCAACGAACATGAAAACCTTATCCGCGATACTTCGATTTTGTTTGCCGACAAAATAGAGAGTGTGGCTGAATGTTTCGCCTCTGAAGCAGTGGGGATGGTTCACAAGTTACCGGGTAACATAGACATTAATTCAGAGCTATCGCAAGACGACCAGGCAGCACTGCGCGAGCTCTTGCTTAAATTCGGGGCATGTTTCCCAACTTCGTCTAACGTTCCCCAGACTTCAATAGCAAGGCACAGGATAATCACATGCGACGACGCACGCCCGATAGGCCAGAAGCCCTAGCGCTTGTCGGCGAAAGAACACGAAGCGATTGGTACGCAAATAAAAGAAATGCTTGAAGACGGCGTTATGCAACCTTCCAAGAGCTCATGGTCATCTCCGAGCGTTCTTGTCAAAAACAAAAAAAACGGAACCCTACGCTTCTACGTCGACTACCAGAAGCTCAACAACGTAACTAAAGAGGACCTGTACCCAATGCCACGTATCGACAATTCGTTAGATATACTGCGGCGCTCACAGTCTTTTTCTTTATTCGATTTGAAAAGCGGATGCTAGCAAATCGATGTAGATAAAAGAGACCGCGAGAAAACAGCCTTTGTGACTCCCGCCAGCCTCTATGAATTTCGAGGGCTCCATTTCAGCTTGGGTTCAGCTCCAGTTACGTTTGAACGATTGATATATAGTGTCCTCACTGGACTGAAGTGGCAGACTTGTCTCGACGACGTAATAATATTTTGTCCGGGCTTGGATCAAGGCTTGACGGCGGCGTCGGGTACATGAATAAAAAGCACCTCCACTAGCTGTCACGTTGTAGTGACGGTCAACACAGTAACAAATCTGTGAAGGGCGAAACTAACACTTTATTGGTCGAACCTGGGCCCAGAAAAACAGGCTACACTTAAAGCACCACGATAGCAGTGAACATAGTCCGGGGTCGTGGAAAATCTGATCCGTCGCTCAAGTGCGTCGGCTTTTATGTATAAATTGTTCAAGGTTCCAGAGTAATCGCTGGTGCGCGGGTGTCTTGACGAAAGTACTACACAATTTGCGTCGCGCATGAAATCAGATTAAACAACCTTCTGTCACCACGGCGAACCAATAGAACCGTCGATAACATTCCAGTAAGTTACTATTATGCAGGCGCGTCTAGCGCTTAGCGATAATTTTAGCGGTCATTGTGTGAAATGCGTCCCCGCCAAAAGGATAAATAAGTACACGTGTCAATATTCCTCGAAGTCATGCGGTTGCAAGCATTAATCAAACGAGAGGGCCAGCGCCCTTTAAGTACCACCATCGCTCTTTACAGATTGAGTAACAGCCTAACAGCTATGGAAGTGATAGTAGTCGCATGCAAAATACAATGCATTTTGTATTTGTACTTGCAAATTCCATTTCCTGCTTTGTCCCCCAGCGTGCGAAGCTTCAACAAGAACATAGCACTCCTGTGTTCGCTATTTATTTAAACCGTTATTGTTTCGATATTACTTAACGCCAAAAAGCGCGAGAACACAGAGCGCTCTTATACCTGGTATTCAGCTGTTCACAGCTTCTCAGGCTGCTTCACTAACCACGCCGTATTTATTCTGTTCAATCATCCTGCGATGGGGAAAAGCACTCATTTGGTTCTACCTGCGCCGCTTTGACGGCGCCGCACTACTGAGCGTCTGTAGCTCTCTTTCCTCTTGCATACACAAAATAACAATGTCTGAAGCGCGAGGAGAAGGCAACGTCGTCTGCGGGCTTTCACGACGACGCTGACACCGAGGTACATACTGACGCTAGTAACAATGATCTTTGCCCAGTATTCGACTATTGTCAAGACAGCAATGAAACACTAATAGCTTAGGCTAGTGGCTCGCTGTCCCGTGTCGAGGCGAACTACTCTACCGCAGAAAAAGAGTGTCGCGTGGTTGTCTGGGGGATTACAAATTTTCGTCTTCATTTCTACGGCCGTCCATTGAAAGTGGTGACTGACCGCCATGCCCTATGTTGGTTGGCAAACATACGCGATGCTGCAGGACGACTGGCAAGGTGGAGCCTGCGCCACTGTCGTTTATAAGTCTGGTCGTAAGTAGGAAGACGCTGTCACACTGCCGCGTACACCCGTCGAATCTATCAGTCGAGAGTCAGAGAATGATGATGGCTTCCTGGGCGCAACTACTGCACCAGACTTGATAAGACGGCTGCGTGAGGACACTGAAATTCTACTTATCATCGACCAGGCAGAGGTCCGGCCAACAGCCATTCCACACCATCTATGTCGCGCACTGAACGTCCTTCTGTCTGCGAGACAACGTGCTTTACAAGAAGTACGCCCGTTCAAATGACTGAGCCTGCCTCCTGGTGGTTCCAAAAGTCTTTCGGGAGGACATTGTTTTCGCTTGCCATGACTAGCCAACATCTGGTCGGTTAGGCTCCTTACTAACGTTTGTCAGAGTTCAGGAGATGTATTACTAGCCCGGGCGTTCGGCGAGCGTCAAAGTGCACGTTAAAGGCTGCCCCGAATGTCAGCGGCGAAGGTCACCACCCATGAAGCCCGCCAAGTTATCGCAACGCATCGAATCACCTCATAAGCATTTCGACAAAGTCGCCTTGGACCTTCTACGGCATTTTCCTTTGTCAACCGACGGCAACAATTGTGTCATTGTCGCGACTTACTATTTAACCCACTATGCCGAGATAGAGGCGCTCCCGCGGGCCACGGCTTCTGAGGGAGCGCAGTTCTTTATGTACCTCATTGTCTTGCCTCATGGTGCCCCTCCCACTGTAGTTACAGACCGAGTGACACCGTTCACCTTACAGCTCATGGACAAAATGCTTCAGTTCAGCAACACTAGGCATCGAAAGGCTACTGCTTACCATCCGCAATCCAACGGATTTACAGAGCGCCTAAATAAGACCATCACGTACATGACATCGATGTACATCGACGTCAAGCACAAAACATGGGATCATATCTTGCCTAATGCGACCTTTGTGTGTAAATAGCGCCGTACAAGAAACGACGCACTTTATACCATTTTGTCTCGTTTACGGTCTCGAGGTTCGGACGATGCTGGACGCTATGCTGCCGTGTCAACACGACGAGCGCCTACGTACCGACGCCGAAGAATGTGCTCAGTGCGCTGAGGAAGCTCACCAGCTTGCGCGGCTGCACATTGGTCAGCAGCAGCACCCAGATAGGTGCACGGCGTTATAACATCCGCGACAGACATGTATGCTCCAAGCCCGGTGCAAAGTGTAAGTGTGGGCTCCTGTTCTACAGCATGGCCTTAGTGAAAAGGTGCTCAGCCGGTATTTTGGCCCATACAAAATGCAGCGCCGAATTACGAAGTCGTTCAAGTGAACTATAGAGTAGTTGCGGACAGTGCGGCTCATACACGGCGTAGAAAACCTACTCCTGACATCGTTCATGTCGTCCACATGAAGCGATATGTTATGCATTCGAAATAATTTTTCCTTCACGTATTCATTTCTTCGATATTTACGCTAATATGAGCAGCTATTGCGGTTACCTCTGTTTCTCGAGACTCTGCACGTCAAGCTTCACCTCTGTTGTACTTGTGTCGTTCCTGTGGCAGTCACTGTGTTCTTTGCGCCAGCACCTGCCTTGCTGACGTATTGTTTCCTTTACATCACTTCTTCGAGCGAATTACCAACAACCAACAATTCACCAACCATCGAGCTAATTCTCTTTTCGAGGAAGGGGGAATTGCCATCTGTAGTAGCGCGGACAGTGCAAAAGAAGAGCCAAGAAGGAAGATGTGCGTGTGCTACCTCCGCCCGCTACTCGATAGCCTTGTCCCATCGCCGTTGTTTTTCAGGAGGCAGTTGGTCCCCATTAAACGTCGTCAGTCTTTATTTTGGGCCTGTGCAAATATATATATATATATATATATATATATACACTGAGCGGAAAGCAGTTCGGGCCCTAGCCTTCCGGCCTCCCTCCACTAAAGATAACTTTCCGCCTATGGCTGGCTGTATATCATAGCAATCATAACGCGATAGTTACCTTGGTGCTCAAATAATCAAATAAAAAAAGCAAACAAATAATGGCGAAAAATAAAAAAAAGCGTTGATTATGCAATTTTTAAAACCAACAAAATCATTGTGGTATACGTGTTTTCAGTCAATATATTTGTTATCAATACATATACCACCATATAAACCCTTCCGCTGGTTATCCAGCGTCGCAGAATGGAATGGCTTTGAATTTTTGTCTCCGTTTACTGATACGCTTGAAAAAGAATCTGCAATATTTTCTTTGTTATCGCCTGTTCGGTATGGTGGAGTGGCAGTCCGGATGCTCGACCGTGGGTTCTGGTGCGATTTCGGCTGCTACTTCTGCTGCTAATTCGGCTGGGACCCCGGAAATCAAATCGACCGTTGGTATATACAGAGGGTTAGGCTTGAAGGCCCTGAAGCCGTGTAGCTTCTTGTGTCTGTCGTGTATGCGGAACTTGTTTCAAGGTGGACACGCCATTTCGTTATCTTGTCAGCTTCCTTGTGGCTTAGTCATGCGGACTCATTAAGCAGCCTGCTCACTTTCACAATTGAGGCACTTAGGATTAGGCTCGAATTCTGTGGTGCTGGGATTTTCGTCTTGAGAAAAATGCCATCCGGACGTCACACAACAAATGAGGTGGTTCCGTTCAGGACCTATGTAACTAGAGTGTTGTTACAATGTTCAGATTATTTTGATTGGGTCTTAAGACCATGTACTTCAAGTAAACCAGAAATAAAAACCTAATATTTCCTGACTATAGGTTACAATTGACGAGACGTCGGTGTGATCGCTTATGTTCGCTTCTGTAAAATCTAGTGGCTTGTCTTTGATAAATACTCGGGTGCTGGTTGGGACCATGGGCGACATACGAAATGGGGGAGTTGGTATGGTCATTAACGGGAGAGTGTCCCAGTGACCAAGTCTTCTTTGTCAGTGTGATGCGATATGTATCTGCTACCGCCTTATTTCCCGGAGCCAGAGGCGTCACGTACGTGTCTTGAATTTCTTCCTTCGTAAATTGCGCTGTCATAAATAGCGTGTTAACAAAGCAACGGGATGGAGGAGATGTTCAAGATGTCGGTCAGCTTTATTATTTCAGTATTTTCCACATCTTGGCTGGGTATGGTTTCCGCGTTTGGCCGTGGCGTTCTATCGTTGTTAGTGATTTCCACCTCTTGCGCATTCATGCTGTGAGGACGTGACAGGACGGACGCGTCAGCTTTAGAACCGCGCTCAGCGTGGCTTCTCGGGTCGATGTTGTTGGCGTCTCAATATGTAGGTTAGCCGCCGTGCTCATGCGCACCCGGCACTGGTCAGATGGCGTTGCATGTGTTTAAGACATAATGAGAAACTTTCTGGTTTAAATGTCCTACAAGATATGGTGACGCCAGCCGCTTGGGCCTGTGTGGAAACGACATAATTTTGATAGCGGAAACTCACCAACTTCTTGCCGTACGCTAACTTAAGCCGTGTTAACGTGGATGCGATAGCTGGCGCATTACATCCATGTAGATTGGTCTAATGCGCTACGATAGCGCGACACATTAATGCGACAGATAGGGCTTGATTCAGACGAACAAGTGGGTTTTCGTAGTGCATTTATTCGTGATCGCAGAGCGCTGGGTTCTTGAGGAAAGAAATTTGCTATATATCGGCTGTGCTCGCCTACCTGCATTACAGCAAAATTGATGAGAAAATGGCGACCCCGGTTGCGTCACCGGATCCCGCCGTAATGTCCACCCCGCGAGTCTATTCTTCTCTTGGTGAAACAATAGCATTCCTTGCATTCAATAATAAAATGAGTATACGAGAACTTCTGGACTCTCCACGTCAGGGCAATCAATTTGACTTGGTACGTGTTGAAGATAAAATGCGCCCCCTAGGCTGCACTTGCACTCGGCAACAACTTACGACAAACTAATAAATTTGAAAGGAAAGTACAACAGAGGGAATGCTGCTATTCATTTCTTTTTTACCGAGTTTTTAAAGTCAGCAGACGACGTTGCCTTCTCCTCGCGCTTCAGACATTGTTCTTTTGTGTATGCAAGAGGAAAGAGAGCTACAGACGCTCAGTAGTGCTGCGTCGTGAAAGTGGCGCAGGTAGAACCAAATGAGTGTTTCTCCCCATCGCAGGATGATTGAATAGAATAAATACGGCGTGCATAGCGAGGCAGCCTGCAAAGCAGTAAACAGCTGAATGCCAGGTATAAGAGCGCTCTGTGTTCTCGCGCTTTTTGGCGTTAAGTAATATCGAAACAATAACGGTTTAAATAAATAACGAACACAGGAGTGCTATGTTCTTGTTGAAGCTTCGCACGCTGGGGGACAAAGCAGGAAATGGAATTTGCAAGTACAAATACAAAATGCATTGTATTTTGCATGTGACTACTATCACTTCCATAGCTGTTAGGCTGTTACTCATTCTGTAAAGAGCGATGGTGGCACTTAAAGTGCGCTGGCCCTCTCGTTTGATTAATGCTTGCAACCGCACGAGTTCTAGGAATATTGACAGGTATACTTATTTATCCTTTCGGCGGGGACGCATTTCACACAATGACCGCTTAAATTATCGCTAAGCGCTAGACGCGCCTGCATAATCGTAACTTACTGGAATGTTTTCGATGGTTCTATTGGTTCGCCGTGGTCACAGAAGGTTGTTTAATCTGATTTCATGCGCAACGCAAATTGTGTAGCACTTTCGTCAAAACACGCGGGCACCAACGATTACTCTGGAACCTTGAACAATTTATGCATCAAAGCCGACGCACTCGAGCGACGGATCAGATTTTACACGACCCCGGACTATGTTCACTGGTATCGTTGTGCTT
Source organism: Dermacentor variabilis (assembly GCF_050947875.1). Classification (NCBI taxonomy): domain Eukaryota; kingdom Metazoa; phylum Arthropoda; class Arachnida; order Ixodida; family Ixodidae; genus Dermacentor; species Dermacentor variabilis. The sequence goes on along the minus strand of NC_134569.1, from coordinate 231,013,494 downwards.
TAAGTGTAGCCTGCTTTTCTGGGCACAGGTTCACCCAACAAAGTGTTAGTTTCGCCCTTCACAGATTTTTTACTGTGTTGACCGTCACTACCACGTGACAGCTAGTGGAGGTGCTTTTTCTTCACGTACCGGATGCCACCGTCAAGCCTTGATCCAATCCTGGACCACAAAGACAGCAGCAACGTCGTCCCCGACCATCGAGCAAGGCGCAGGCTACAACAACGGACTTCTACCTGAGACGACCAAGAATTTTGTGGCCAAGATAACAAACCTAGTGGCAGCCTCAGCGGCCCAAATCGTTATACAACAGCCCAGAGAGCCACGGATCATCTGCGGATCATCGTCTGAAGCCGTGGAAAACTAGCTGGAAACCTACTAAAGGGTCACTGCTTTAAAAAATTGGAGCTCCGACAATAAGGTGCGGCATGAGTACTTGGCCTCACAGGAAGCTGCGAAATAGTGCTTTCACAACCGACATTAGACCCTGACAACATTGAACCGGTTCCGCATCAGCGTCCTGCGAAAAGAGCGAGCCCAAGCTTTGCAAGAAACACGCATGCAGCTGCCATTCGAGAACATCGCACTCATTGCGGCGGAAATGACTCGCCTCTTCCGCGACGCCGACAGCGCCATGTCTGAGGAAAAGAAAGTTCGGTCCTTGATACAGGGTGTGAAAGAGCAGCTATTCACCAAGTTAATACACAACCCGCTCTGGACAGTCGCTGAATTTGTTTCGATCGAGAAGGCTGTTGAAATGCGCACCAGGCAATACAACCTCCGTGCGCTGACAACAAACTGCGCTGAAGCTCCAGCACTAGACGCCGATGACCTGCGCGAGACGATAAGAGCAGTCGTAGCGGAAGAGCTCCACAAGTTGTACGCGAGGTCGCAGTCCCAGTTACCCCTAAAAGTTGACATAGGTAAAGAAGTGTTTGAGCGTGCATTAGAATTACCAGAACTTCCGTCATGGCTGCCACCTCAAAGGGAAGCGATGACCTACGGTGCCGCCACCCGCCCCTTCTGCGACCACGCCACCTTCCCCGTAACGCCATAATTCCGTCGTCCTCCACCGCCAGCACTAGCACCTATCGCTAAGTGCAGCTACCCGAAAAAGGACATTTGGCGCACCACCAACCACCACCACCTCTGCGATCACTGCGGGGGAGCCGGACACGTCCACCGCCGATGCCCATACCGCGACATGGGAGAACGACGGCTCGCTGTCAACTCCATGCGCCCAGAGCAAGGTGAACACCCTCGCGATATTACCGCTCACCTCGCCGCCACTCACTGGAGCCCTCAACGACCGTCCCGTTCACCATCACCAGACCGCTACCTGTCCCCGCAGCCCCGACAATACACTGGCCCAAAGCATGGCCTGTCCGCCAGCCCCATATCCGGAAAACTAAAAGGAGAAATCGATAAAAGTGAGGTTGCTGTTCGTCGAGCTGACGAAGATCCTCCACCGACGACGAAGATGCCGATACGACTGTCTAGAGGACATGTCCACGAGGCGCCGCAACCCCGACGAAGCTTAGAAGCAAGGAATACAACAAAAGAAAACCTGACGCCGCGACGTTTCAGCGACAGGTCAACATGATGGTGCCGTAATCCGACGCCAAGGCCTAACTGCAACGCAAGAGAAAGTAAAATCGCGATCAATTTGAAGGTGATAGCACGAGCATCGACTGGTGGGCCTTCCAAGCAGCATAGTGGCACATCTAGCGACTCTATTGAGATGAAAATTGCGCTGCCTTCTTCGTCTTTTATGCTATTCCAGGCAGCAACCGTCACCTCCAAGACAATGTTGCCACATTTTTGTGTTTGTTTCCCTTTCATGGGAATGATGTGTTTGCGTCGCTGCTTCTTTCATATCTTGGCTAACAATGGCGCCTCTGTGCAAAAGCTGCCAAGGCAATCGAAATGAATTCGCAGGTTATGTCGCACAAGGTGACGAATCTTTAGAACAGCATCGCTGTGTGGCTCAATCGTGACATACAAACGCCGTTTTTTTTGGTCGCGCCTTCAGTCGCGCTCAAAGATGCCACGGCGGTTAAGAGTGGACGAAAGGAGGCAGATTATTACTCTGGGGAATGCATCAATCTCTCAATAAAAAATTCTTGCCCCCCCCCCATTATAGGCCGTCCACAAAAACCTCTAGCTCGCAGCCTGAAAGCTTACTTCAAAGTGAACTGTGTAGCGGATGCTGCTTATGCTCGCAGACCCAGGAAAACAACTGAAGACGAAGACCACCTTCTGCTAGCTGCAGCTATCCAAGACCCCTTCATTACCGAAAAAAAATATTTCCGAGCTGATCGATGTTGGCGTCAGTCTGCCCACTATGCAAGGGCGACTTCATGAGACAGGCATGATCATGCTTTTTGGGCATTTTAATATTTACTTCTTTTCCTTTCCGTCAGTTAAGACAAGAAGAACGTCCGAAACTTCGCTGCCAGCATACGTGTCTCAGTATATGTGTGGGGTGCGATGAGCTACACCCCGCGCAGGAGCGTCTGCGTAAGCAGTTTTTGATGTGTTGCGACACCAGGTACCCGAACACATGAAGGTTCGACCCACCTACGCTTAAACATGCGTGGCTTAGCCAGGTGCGTGGAAAGAGGGATCGAGGAGGTTGAGCCGACACTGAGTGTCAGGACCTTTAAGGCCCCTCGGCGGAGGCAACACACCGCTTTGGCCTCGGCTTCACGTAGACGGCATCCCCGGACTGACCCACCCGGGTAAAATCGGTAGTTGCCTATTCCTGTCTCTCTGTCCCTGCGGCCTTCATCTTTCTCGCACTTTCCATCACTCCTGTCTTCTCTTGGCTTCCCTTTACTTCCAATTTTTCTAGGAAGCGAGGGTTAACTTAGTGCGAATAGCCAACCTAAGTTATTTCATATTTGGTTATAGTGGTAATGTACAGCTGGCGTTTGCAGGCTGTATTTCACAGGTACTGCAGCGTCCCCTTGTAGGACTCCACGGTGAGTGGCTGGCGTTCCTGCCGAAATACACTTTTAAGGCTGCTTCCTTCCCTGCCTACCAACTACTTGCTACCCTACCTACTACCTGACCGCTACCTGAAAAAGCGGCGCACCGATGGCGTCTTAGAGTTCTTTGCACACCAAAAAGAAACTTCTCCTCATTTTCATGCAGTCCACTCTGAACAACAAGGCTAACCCGTGCGAACAATCTCACCATTCCTCGTGTCTAAGTCTCTCATCCAAGTTTTTGGCACAGGTTACAAAGCATCCAGGATGGCCTGCGGTAATCTCTTGGAGCTCCGCAACAAGAGACAATATGAAAATCTGCCCAATCTAGTATCATTTGGGACGCCAAGTAACAGTAACTTCACATCGTACTATGAATACCACCCGTGGCATAGTCTCGAAGGATGATCTCTTGCAGCTGACTGAACCTAAAATCCTGGAGGGCTTTAGTGAGAAGAACGACATCAAAGTCAAACTAATTAGGATGAGGCATTGCTATAAGGAAATACAGACCAAACACCAGATACTTTCATTTGGCGCAAGTGTTTTGCTCGAGTCCATCGTAGCCGGGTATATCAAGCTTCGTGTTCAGCCATACTTTCCTAATTCACTTCGATGTTTGAAATGCCGACGTTTCAGTCACAATTCACAGAGCTGCCGAGGCCGCCAAACCTGCGTGAAATGCAGTGCTCATGAGCACACCTCTGAATCTTGTGAAACCTCTCTCCACTGTGTAAACTGTGATGGGGAGCACACTGCATACTCGCGGCCATGCCCATCTTATAAGAAAGAAAAGTAAATTGGTACAATTAAAGTAAACGAAACATAAGTTTCAAGGAGGCACGCAGGCGGGTATCCTTCCTGCCAAAGAGCACCTTTGCCGATGTGACGCGTCAGTGGGCATTGACGCAACGGCTTCCGGCGGCTGTCCGACCAACAAGCAGTCAGTCGCCAGTTACGTCATCTGGCGCCGCGGCGGCTGCAGCTAGCCCTGCTCCGCCACCACCGTGCAGGTGACCTCAAAGGTCTCGTCCAAAGTGCCGTGGCCTTCACGTCAAACAAAGCGCTCAGGAGAGCGTGCGTCCAGCGCCTCGCAAGAGGTGATGGAAAGAACGACCAGCCAGACGGCGTCACCAGCGTCTAAGGAGTGCCGAGCCTCTCTCGACCGCTCCAAAAATGACAAAACTCGCGTCACTGCGCCTCAAAAAGGCCCGTGAACTAATAGCACTCTCTTAAACACACACCATTAAATATATTTATCAGAATTGAAACACAAATACTACAGTGGAATGTACGAGGACTTCTACATAACCTCGCCAACATTAAAGAACTAATACAAAACACAATCCCAAGTTGCTGCTTGTTCAAGAAATACATCTGAAGCCTACAAACACAAACTTTCTTCGCAAATACTTGATCTTCCGAAAGGACCGCGACGAGGCTGACGCCTCTGGCGAAGTAGCAATAATAGCGGGCAAATCTGTAGCTTGCCGACACGTCGTCCTTCAGGCGCCCCTTAAGACAGTGTCAGTTTGTGCCATTCTGTTTATTAATTTATCGTTGTATGGTGAGTGAGTGAGTGAGTGAGTGAATTAACTTTATTTTGGTCCAGAGAAGACGCAGGGAAGACCCCGCGCCACCCGGCTAGCCCCACGTAGGGACCGCCAAGCCCAGCTTGACGGCCCGATCCCGGGCACTCTGGACGGCCAGGGTTTGGTCGTTGAGTTCGGGGCTGCCCAAGAGCGCAGCCCACCTATCCTCGCTGAAGGAGGAGCCGATGGCTTCACACTCCCACAACACATGGTCCAATGTTGCCCTTAGTCCACAGGCAGGGCAGTCCGCACTGGGATATCTTTCAGGGTATATGGCATGAAGAACCGCGAGGTTAGGGTATGCACGGGCTTGTAGAAGTCGAAGGGTAACCGCCCGCGCCCTACATAAGGCGGGGTGCAGGAGGGGGAAGACCCGTCGTGACAGATACTAGTGCGTGGTGATCTCATTAAACGTAAGCAAGGGTTCCCCGCGGGGCTGGGCGACTGCTGAGGCGGCACGGTCAGTGAGTCCTCGCGCGGCCTCGTGTGCGCCCTCGTTATGGTTAGAGGGAGAACCCTCAATCGACCCCAAGTGAGCGGGAAACCAAATGAGAGAATGCGGAGAGATACTTTTGGCGCTTTAGAGAATGCGGAGGGCCTGGGGGGAGACCATACCGATTTGGTAGGCCTTAACGGCTGCCTTGGAATCACTATATATTACCTCTCTGCGACCATCGAGCACAGCCAGCGCGATTGCAACCTGTTCGGCTACCACGGGCCTCGAAGTGCGTACCGTAGCGCAGCAAGTGAGCATTGAATTGGAGTCTACAATGGAGACGGCGATGCCTCTTGTTAGACATATGCCGCGGCATCCACGAAGCTTGCCTCAATGTGGTTATTGCGGACATGCTCGAGTAGAGCTGTACCCCTGGCCCGACGTCTGCCGACGTTGTTTGCGGGGTGCATATTGCGGGGAAGGGGCGCCATGTGCAGGTGAGACCTGATATCGCTGGGAATCCGCACGGCGTTGGGGCACTGGTCGACAGGATTGAGGCCCATTTTGCCGAGTAACTTGCGGTCCGTCGGGGTGCCGGACAGCCTGAGCAGCTGTGAATACTCCTGTGCCTCGATAATTTCTTTGAGCGTGTTGTGGACTCCGAGCTTCAACAGGTTTTCGGTGTGAGTGCTTGCAGGTAAGCCGAGGGCGAGCTTAGAGACCTTTCTGATGAGTGAATTGAGCTTGTTCTTCTCTGCAACATGCCAATTATGCATGGTCGCCGAGTATGAAAGGTGGCAGAGCACAAAAGCATGTATAATGCGGATGAGGTTGCCTTCCCTCATTCCCCGGAGGCCTGTTGGCGATCCTCCGAATGAGGCCGAGAGCACTCCCCGTCTTGGCGGTGATCTTTCTTAGTGCGGTTCCATTGGCACCGTTAGACTCGATATACATCCCCAATATTCGGAGTGAGTCGACTCTGGGCACCGGAGACCCGTCACCAGTGAAAAGCCGTATTTCGCTTTCGGACGCCGGTTTCCAATCACGATGGCCGCCGCCTCTGGGTCTGTTCTTGTAGAGAAGTAGCTCAGATTTCGATGGAGAACATCTGAGCCCAGTGGGGCGGAGGAAGCGCTCGGTCGCATTGATGGCGCTCTGCATGGCGGCTTCAACTTGGCCGTCGCTCCCGCCGACGCACCAGATGGTGATGTCATCTGCGTAGATGGTATGGTTGATTCCTTGAATCTTCGTGAGCTTCTTAGAAAGTCCGATCATTGCGATGTTAAATAATGTTGGCGAGATGACTGAGCCCTGAGGCGTGCCGCGTGAACCAAGGGTGGTCTCTTGCGAAAGGCATCCTTCGATCTTGAGCTTGGCAGCTCTCTGGCTAAGGAAGGATCGGACGAAGTCGTAGGTCCTCTTCCCGAGTCCGAGGCCGGCAATAGACTGTAGAATGAACTCGTGTGAGATATTGTCGAACGCCTTCTGCAGGTCTAATCCAAGGATGGCTCTGGTATCACCCGTGCTCCGGTCGATGATCTGATGCTTTATCAGCTTCATGGCGTCCTGTGTCTAGAGGCCGGCTCTGAAACCAATCATATTGTGGGTGTACATGTCATTAGCCTCGATGTGCAGCTTGAGCCGGTTGAGCAGGGCATGCTCTGCAACCTTACCGACACACGACGTCAGAAAAAATGGTCTTAGATTCTCTATTCCTGCTGCTTTACCGGGTTTGAGGATGAGTACCGTGCAGGCCGCCTTCCACTGTGTGGGGACCTGTCCACTACGCCAGACTTCATCGTCTCAGTGAGGAAGTCGATCGACTCATCATCGAGATTCCTCAGCTTCCTGTTAGTGACGCCATCTGGGCCAGGCGCAGATTTGACGTTTAGTGAGAAGAGGACATCTCGGATCTCGGCCGCGGTAAAGTCTTGGTCCAACTCCGGCACCGCACACCCCGCGTAGTCCGGGAACTGGGTAGGGGCAGAGCTATCCGCGACCGGCAGGTACGTGTCTAGGAGCCTGTCGACAATCAACTCGTCCGGGGTAGAGTCCGTAGCGAGGTGGATGGCGCCCACGAGGGATCGTCTCTGGCTGGATCTGGTGCTGCCCTCATCGAGAAAGTGTTTGAGCAGACCTCAGCTCTTGCCTGATCTGAGCTGACCCTCGACGGATTCGCAGAGCTCATCCCATTGTTGCTTACACAGGTTCTTGCAGTGATGTTCGATCTCCCTGTTAACCTCCGAAACCTTCTTGCGGAGACTCCTGTTATGCTTCTGCCCCTTCCATCTCGTGAGGAGGGCTTGCTTGGCTTCCAACAGGTGCGCCAACCTGCTATCCATCTTGTCGACGTCGAGTTCAGTGACAACCTCCTTGGTTGCCACCGCGGCGTCATCCCTAATCCCTTTCCACCAACCTTCAAAATCTGTCCCGGCCATCGGTGCGCGCTCGGCTCTGATCTTGCGGAAAACGTCCCAGTCGACAAACTTGAATTTCCTTGTCTTATAGCGGGCAATCGGGAGGGAGACTTCGATGACGTAGTGGTCACTTCCGAGGTCTAGAGCCGTGTTTACCCACTTGACTTCCCCTACGTTCTTGTCAAAAGAGAGGTCTCGGGTAGTATCCCGGCATGCGGAGTTACCTCTCCTAGTGGGGAAATCCTTATCGGTGATAAGGGTCAAGTCCACTTCCATCGCAGTCTGCCACAGTTCGCGTCCCTTGGGCGTGTCATGGGTGTACCCCCACACCCTGTGTGGGGCGTTGAAATCCCAGACGACTACAAGGAGGTGCCACCGGCCAGGCTGTCGGCTCTCTTGAGGAGGAGAGTTCGCCCTCGCCCTGCGGTAGCTGGGGCTGCAGTATACGTTGAGGATAAAGAGGCTGTTTCTTCTGAGGCCCTTTCTGGGTGGGTTCATGAGGATTTCAGGCATGACGTACTCGATGCCATCACCAACTGCGCCGAGGTCGCGAGAGAGGCAATTGTGCCTTTTGTTGACGAGGGTAGCAACTCCCCTACCTCCTGAATGTGAGGATGCTACCAGATAACCTGCGAGTTTGATAGCAGTACTAGTTGCAACTTCCTGAATAGCGATGATTTGGGGCTTAACCGTGAGAGTTCTCAAATATTGCTGCAGAAGCGGCTTCTTATTGGGAAACCCTCCGCATTCCATTGCCAGATACTAAAGTTCTCGTCCGCACTATCCATGGCTAGGCTGAGAGGAGGCTTGAACGGCCCTGAGAATCGCGCCCTCCGTCGGTGGTGCCAGTACATAACGTCGTGCTGCGACCTGCGAAGGAGCGGGGCTGGTTTATCTCCTGGCATCGACCTCCTCTAATTTGCTTATTCGTTCACTGAGTGCACCTAAGCCCATTTTTGGGTGCGCGATAGCTTCCTCGACCTTTGCTAAGCTAGCCTGCATGCTGGCGAAGGCATTCTTGAGGTCTGAGAGCAATTTTATTTTCTCGTCTTCCTCTCTGTTCTCTACCGCTCGACGCTTGGGCGCGCGAGCCGCGTGGGATGTCTCGGACGTATCCATGGCGACCGGGGCCAAAGCGGGTTGCGGCGAGGAGGGTGAAAGCGCGAGCTTCCTGATCTCCGCCATCTCCGCAGCTAGCCTGCGCATTTCTTGTTTAACCTGCGCGTTTTCTTTCCTCAACTGCTCGTTAACTCGTCGCAACTCCTCGAGCTCGTGCGCGTGGTGCGAATCGCGAGGCGGGTCGTCACCTCTTGGAACTTCACGTCCCCCTCGAACCTTGTCGTCCCAGGAGAGCGTGAACTTGCTTCTAAGGGCGGTGGGCGTGCGGGAGCGGGACCTGGTCCGCCTCGACGTGTCGCGCTCCGGCCTGGAGCTGGAGCGAGGCCGTGAACCGGAGCGTCCCCGGGAACAGGCCCGTCCTTTGGACCCACGGCTGGAGCCGGAACGTGCCCTGGAGGTGGAGTGGCCCCTGGATACGGAATGGACTCTCGAGCGGCCCCTGGAATGGGAGCGTCCTCTGCGCTGAGTACCCGGAGTGGACGAAGCCTGGACGAGTTCCGCAGTGTCCGAGCGCCGCTGAGGGGACGGTGACGCGGCATTGGCCATCTTGGCGCGCTCACTGCGACGACGACGCACGATGTATGGGATCTTGAACCTTTGAGCACAGTCCTTATTAGCCGTGAGATGCTGGCCACCGCAGAGTTTACACTTGAGGGTACACTGATGCTGCTCATCGGGACTAGGGGCACCACAGCCACGGCAAATAGCGTCACCGGGATTGGGACACGCGTCGGCGCGATGACCGAGGCGGCCGCACGTATAGCACACGTCGATTTGCTTGCGGTAGAGTGAGCACTGCATGAGTAGCGGTCCATGCCTGACAAAGTTCGGTACACGATGCCCGTCGAACGCGACGATGACCGTGCCGGTTTGAGCTATTCTCTTCGCTGCTAAGGCGAGTGGATTATTAGCGTTGACAATCTTGGCATCGATGACGTCAGGGCCGTCATGAAGAGGTATGTTGTGGATCACCCCCTTGCACGTAGACTGCGGGGCCGTCTCATAGGCACTGAGCTCATATACCTTGCCCGAGATGAGCATCTGCCTCATCCGGACGTAGCGGTTCGCATTCTCGCGCTTGGGAGTACTGGCAACCATAATATTTTGCTGTAGATTCGGGCATAGAGTATCTTGGCATAGATCTTCCTGACTGATGCCAGCGGCGGCGAGTATTGCGTCAGCCACCGTAACAACGTCAATCTTAAGGATATTGAGTCCACCTCGCGGCCTGATCACAATCTTGATGTCATCTCGAGGAAATGAGGGCATTCGTCCCGCTCGTATAACTTTGGATTTTAGCGCAGCACCGCCTGATTTGCCACGGCGCGCTCCCGGCTGGGGCGATGGCGCATTAGTGTAAGCCGTGCGCGTTTTGGCGCTAACTCTTCTGGCCCCCGCAGACTGCCAGCCTTGATCTTGGGTAACCTCTTCCGGGGAGATATCCTCCCCCGCCACTTGATACTCCATCTTGAGTATGAAGCGTACCCCGCCTTCAAAGGGCCAGTACACGGCGGGCAGATGCTTCACGAGGCGAAAAGCTCGGTCTCAAAGCTCGGGCACGGGCAGCAGGCTCGTGGCCGTCGCGCGAGGCGCGTGGCCTCCGGGAGCAAAGCTTGGCAATCCTCCGTAGGCTTAGCTTGGCGGCCGCCGCTTTGCTGCTGTCGAAGCGTGTAAATCTGTGAAAAATGAACTCACAGCGCTGCGGATGGTCTCTCTGAATGCCGCTTTTCGAGCTGCGTCGAATGATGCAGATGTTCTGGCGCTTCCAGGTTGCAGTCCGCAAGAAGTACACGTTGAATCGGGACCTCATGTGGAACAAGTCCGCTGAGTTGGCCCCCTTGCGGTGCCTATCGTTGTATGGTCCTATTTAAAAACCCCCGACCCATCGCCTTGAAAAAGCAGACTTTTACAACCTCATTATCCAGCTTTCCGGACCTTACATACCGTGGAAGATTTTACTGCTCACCACACGATGTGGGGAGACTCACGATGCCACGCGAGAGGTCGACTGGTAGAAAACATTTTTAGTAAACACTGGTGCCTGTGTGTTCAATAAAAAAGAACTGATTTATTATAATATGTATCACAATTCGCATTCTTCTATAGACATATCTGGTGGCTCGGCATCTCTTATCACTTAGTTAAAATGGAGCATTATTAAAAATCCTTATGGAAGTGACCATTTTTCTGTACTTTTAAACTTAATCACACCACATGAATGCACTCCACATGCGCCTCGGTCGAAGTTAGCTTCTGCCGAATGGGACCATTTTAAGAAATCGACCTACCTATCACGCGATTTTATCACCGATTTTAGTGTTGACGCGGTAGCGTATTTTACGGCTTTTTTTTGAAAAAATGAACAATCGCCGTCTGGTACATTTCCTAGAGTTCAGCAAAATAATTGACCCATTTCAATGTGGCTTGAGGGAAGGGCGATCTACACCAACTACCTCGTACGCAACAAAGCAAGCATTCACGATGCCTTCGTGCACAAACAATCCTTCTATCCACATTTCTGAAACAATCTTTCTATCCGCAATCATCAAAGCAGCGAATAACTTGATGCCTCAATCAAATGATAACTCATCCAAAAGACGAGTCCCGAGGTGGAATGAAGAGTGTAAGGATGCGCGAAGAAAGCAGAATAAAGCTGGGAGAGGTCCTTGTGCGACATTAACCCATACACACTGGAGGCAAAAGTATTGAATGGGCTAAGGTGACTCAAGGGCCAACAAATTCATTCGTTTTCCCTTGTTGATACAGAGGGATACAATTTGGAAGACCAGGCCGACGCTGTTGCCGGATACTTTGAGCGCGCGTATAGCTCGACTCACTATTCGGAGAACTTTTTGAAACATAAATCAATAGAAGAACTTAGGTCACTGAATCTGAAATGTATCCCAAAGGATCCTTATAACCGTCCTTTAATCATGGCCGAACTTAAACTTTCCTTATCAGCCTGTCAGGGCTCTGCACCGAGCTTCGATAGAATCATGTACGCTATGCTTAAGCACCTGCACTCCGACAAACAAATCACGCTACTCAAACTTTCAATAATATCTGGGTTGCTGGTAATCTCCCATCTAAGTTGAAAGAAGCTATTGTGATCCCTGTTTTGAAGCAAGGTAAAGATACTTCAATGCTCACTAGCTACAGTCCTATAGCGCTTACGAGCTGCTTTTGTAGGCTTCTTGAAAAATTGAACAATCGCCGTCTGGTACATTTCCTAGAGTTCAGCAAAATGATTGACCCATTTCGATGTGGCTTGAGGGAAGGGCGATCTACACCGACTACCTCGTACGCAACAAAGCAAGCATTCACGATGCCTTCGTGCACAAACAATCCTTCTATCCACATTTCTGAAACAATCTTTCTATCCGCAATCATCAAAGCAGCGAATAACTTGATGCCTCAATCAAATGATAACTCATCCAAAAGACGAGTCCCGAGGTGGAATGAAGAGTGTAAGGATGCGCGAAGAAAGCAGAATAAAGCTGGGAGAGGTCCTTGTGCGACATTAACCCATACACACTGGAGGCAAAAGTATTGAATGGGCTAAGGTGACTCAAGGGCCAACAAATTCATTCGTTTTCCCTTGTTGATACAGAGGGATACAATTTGGAAGACCAGGCCGACGCTGTTGCCGGATACTTTGAGCGCGCGTATAGCTCGACTCACTATTCGGAGAACTTTTTGAAACATAAATCAATAGAAGAACTTAGGTCACTGAATCTGAAATGTATCCCAAAGGATCCTTATAACCGTCCTTTAATCATGGCCGAACTTAAACTTTCCTTATCAGCCTGTCAGGGCTCTGCACCGAGCTTCGATAGAATCATGTACGCTATGCTTAAGCACCTGCACTCCGACAAACAAATCACGCTACTCAAACTTTCAATAATATCTGGGTTGCTGGTAATCTCCCATCTAAGTTGAAAGAAGCTATTGTGATCCCTGTTTTGAAGCAAGGTAAAGATACTTCAATGCTCACTAGCTACAGTCCTATAGCGCTTACGAGCTGCTTTTGTAGGCTTCTTGAAAAATTGAACAATCGCCGTCTGGTACATTTCCTAGAGTTCAGCAAAATGATTGACCCATTTCGATGTGGCTTGAGGGAAGGGCGATCTACACCGACTACCTCGTACGCAACAAAGCAAGCATTCACGATGCCTTCGTGCACAAACAATCCTTCTATACGCATTTCTTGATATGGAAAAAGCGCACGACATGAGTTAACGGTACGGCTTCCTGCGCGACCTTTCGGTAGTGCGCATCCGCGGCAATATGTTAAACATTATAGAGAGCTACGTATTTTCACCAGTACATTTCGGGTGAAAATATGTCTTGCACTGTCGCGTACATTCTTACAGGAACCTGGGGTACCCCAGGGTGCCTAGTCAGCTGCACGCTCTTCGTCCTAACGATCAGCACGCTTCCTGCATTATTACCACCAGCGATTTTACATTCCGTCTACGTAGACGATATAGAAATAGCTTTCAAAACCTGCAGCCTCAGAGTGTGCGAGAGGCCGGTACAGCAGGGCCTAAACAAGTTGTCCATGTGAACAGACCAAAATAAATTTAAAATCAACCCCCACAAAAGCTCTTGTGATCCTACAAGAAAGAGAGGCCTGGTTCCACATCTTTTTGTAGAACTGGGTGGACAACAAATTCCTCTTAACAAAGAGCACATGTTTCCAGCTGGTATACTTGACTACAGGCTTACCTTCATTTCACACATAAAATTCCTTAAAGTAAAATGTGTAAAAAACTTGCTTAAAATATTATGCCACAAACATGGTGTAGCGATAGGAAGTACCTGTTGAATATTTACAGACGCCTAGTTCGATCACCAGTAGAATATGTTGCCGTAGTATATCACTCTGCTGTTCCGAGCGCGCTAAAAATTTTAGCCCTCGTTCACCATCTCGGTTTCCGCCTGGCCATTGGCGCATTTAGAATAAGCCCTGTCGAATGTTTATACGTCGAGTCAGATGAGTGGTCACTCCATTTTCAGAGAACATACATTAGCTTCACCTATTTTGCCAAAGTTCGCTCTAGTAACGAACCTCCGTGTTTCACAACCACTAGCGACTTGACATGTGAAAAAATTTTTCGTAATAGACCCACCATGAAGTATTTTTGTCACTGCTAGTAAAAGTTCAGTGAAGAAATGGATGTCCCATTACTCGAACATCGCCTAATTCCTCCAGCTAAGCTACTACCACCTTGGAGCGGCAGGTGATAGACTTTGGCGTATCCTTTGTATAGTCACAAAGCACGCTCCTGACCTCGAAAGTGCTATGAATTTCCGTGATCTTCAATCGAAGTACTAGTGCTCCGAATTCTACACAGATGTGTCAGTATCACATGCTGGCGCAATTTATGCCGCTATTGGTCCCTCTTTTTCTAAATCTGACGTATTGAACCCCTTAACAAGTTTCTTCACTGCAGAAGCCTATGCTGTACTGTCTGAAGTAAAGCATACAAAGAAATTAATACTTGACAGAGCAATAATATTCACAGACTAGTGAAGCCTAGTAAAAGCGCGGATTTCTTTGCAAAAATATACAAATAATCTTTTAATTAAACGTTACTCACTCTTATGCAGCCTTTATTTTTCATATAGACACTTAGTAATATGCTGGGTACCTGGCCATAGAGGCATCGATGGTAATGTACTAGCTGACAAAATGGCCACAACACTCACATCACTAGCTATTACTCCTACGGCTACTGTCCCTTTCACAGATCTGAAGCCTTTCTTACGTAAGAAACTGCGGAACTACTAGCAACGCATGTGGAACGCAGAAATGCGTAATGTATTGCACTGTATAAAGCCACAGTTAGGTTTTTCACCATCCGCCACAACATCACGTTTAACAGATGTCATATTCTTTCGTCTCAGAATAGGACACACACTTGGCACTCATAATTTTCTACCTACTGGAACTCAACCTCCAACCTGTTGTAGATGTGGTGAGACGCTGACCGTCCTTCACGTCCTCGTTGAGTGCAGGGAGGCCGAAGCTGAGAGAAAGAAATATTTTCCTCTGGCAAACGATTATTACACCCCTCTTCACCCGACAATGTTTCTTGGCCAAGAACCGCTATTTAACACCAAAGCACCCCTCAGTTTCCTAAATGATGTTATCTTACATGTTATACGTCGATTGAGTTCGTAGAGCATCCTCGTTCCAAAGACTCCCGCTGCGATAATTGTTTTGCATAGCACATGCCTCCAGGCCCTTGTGTTCCAAGGGCTCTAAGGAGGCAGTAGTGCTCTAGCCAATTTTAGAATCTGATATATTTGATACATCGTATTGTTCTTTTGAAACGTATAATAATGTTCATAGTACACGTCAGATATCATCGCCGTAAACTTATACTGATTTCACGCACTTTAGATCGACTATATTTAAGGTCGTTTTACAGCCACGTCACACCAATTTCATAGATCTCATAACTACACTGCAAACTCATTACCACGGACATGGCGCTCTTTGGCCATACTTGGCCCTTGCGCCATTAAACATTCATTCATTTTCAAGATTCAAGAGCTACGCAGGTCTTGGCCCGCTGTACCGTATTCCAGAGAGGCTGACAGCTGAAGCCTACGGAGAAATTTGTGACGCCATTCTCCTTCCGTATGCAATTACATATAAAATAAGAATAGTATATAAATTTATTGAAGTATATATAAAATATGAAATATATATGGAATATGAAATATATATAAAATATATCTAAAAATATACAAATAAAATATTCACAAATTCATTGCTTATTTCTTTTGGCTCCTTAACCGCAACGTTTGCGACTGTAGGCAAATAGTAGACAGGAGCGGCAGTGTTAAACAGTGAACCGGTTGATAGTAGAATAACCCTTTCAGTCACGAATTATGATCGACTGTAGATACATGTGTGAAACATAGACCATTCTATGTCTGGGTGCTTGAGACTCCACTGAAAGCAAATCAAGGTGGTGGAATGACACTTTGCGCATTTTATGATGAGTCATCATAATTACGGAGTAACATAATTTTTGAATATTGTAAAGTCAGTCCTGTTACGTTTCTTGTTAAAAAGATTAAATCATGCGCTCGAATTATATGCACAGGTAATTCATTGACCGTAAGCATTTCAAAAAAAAAAATATTTCGAGGTTGCTGCCGACCTGCCTAACGCCAAACGTCACGTAAAACACGGTAGTTCCTTCACCAAACGGTACTCTGTGAGGATACATATCACAAAAAAGTAAAAATGGAAGTAATTTAGGTTATCAGAATGTTCAATTTACCTTAAGTCTAATGTTCTTGCTCTATTCTTTGCTACCACTGCAAAGAAATGGCAAAAAGAGGTCGCGTCCACAAATGTGGACGCTGTGACTGAAGGGAATAATAGCGTAGTTGCAACAAAACGACGGCGCAGTAGGTGTCACCTTCGTTTCCGTGGACAGCTGAACCGGGTCGTGGGGCAAAAGGTAGCTAAGGGAGTGAAGAAAAGCACGGATAATTGCGTAGTGGAGGGTACCGCAACAGCTATGGGGGCGCTTGACACTTCTTTCGTTCTGTTAATGCGAAAGTGTTCATTGTACATGGCATAGATCAGTAACTGATATTTAATCAATGGACTTAAGCAATTCCAATCATGAGTATTTAGTAACCGTCATCCCCCCACTGGCACCTCTATGGTACTCCACTAACAAGAGTAGCAGAGCCCGTGCTCCACTTCGTTGTTTTTCCTCCTCTCACTCTTTTGCTAACGAAAGTGCACTTGTGCAGTTGTCCCTTATACTGAAGTATAGGACCCTGCCTAAGAGCAGGATAGAGAAAATCCCTTTCCATTCCTATGAGCGACTACCTCAGACGGTTTTCACTGGCGCTTCTTTCTGGATGCTGCCGCCATTGCCGCATTTTTCCTGCCGGTCACCCAGATATTGCGTTTGCGTCAGTTTCGAATACCTAGGGAGCTTTAACAGGCGGTGACCACACCCAGCTAATAAGCACGGTAGTGTGCTGTGCAAAGGACGAATTAAGGGAAAATGTGAACTTTCGCACCATCATTACGGAGAAGTGTGCCCGCTCTTTGTGGAAGTGCTTGTAGGCAATGGAAGGTACCGAAATTTCATTCCTGCAAGATTAAAAAGAAATGACGCGCAAGGCGGCCATTCCCAGCAAGGGTTGAAGCTTCCACGATAACCTTCCAAGAGATTGCGGCCACTCGCGCAGTAATACATAAAAAGACACGTGTGGTGTCACCACTGCGTGTCTTTTGGGGCTTAAAAAAATAAGTAAAAGCTGCGAATTGCTAGACTGGAGTGGCAGCTGCTCAGGGAACGGCTAAAGAGAGAGAGGGAGCCTGTCTGATGCTTCCCTCTCGACTGACGGTGATGACGTAACGCGGCGCTGCTCCTAGTTTCGGTCACCCCTCGAGCGATCACCTTCAATTTCATCGCGACTGTACCACCGATCTCTACGTGCATGTCGACTACTCCGTCATCAGTGGAGCCATCGCACCCACTTAAAGAAAGTTAAGGCTTCATGGAAAGACCCGCTAATTTGGACCGCTGGAGGACACTTAAAAATGCAGATTAGAATCCGCAAGACAAGAATTACCCTTCATGATCGGGCCGGGCCTACCCTGCCACCTTCTTCATCCTCCGGCATTGATGACGAGACGTCATTCTCGGCATGGATCTGCTGAACCAACACGGCGCCATCAGGGACCTCAAGTCGAAGATCAAGTGACCATCGTACCTTGATTAGATAAGATTTTGGACGATCGCCGACTGCCTTTCACGTGCCCCTATTGACCCACCACCAAGAGATTAGATGACGACGCCTTCCTAGGATCAATAAGTGCAGACGACTTCGCCGAATAGCAACGAGTAGACCCGAAGTTACTAGGCCTTGTGGAGTACTTAGAAGGCAAGACCGACCTTCTCCCTAGGATATTTCGGCGTGAACCGTCTCCGTTTTTCTTGCGAAACAACGCCCTCGTAAAGAAGAACTTCGCCCAAGTTCGCGCGAACTACCTTCTCTTTGTGCCTGCAACACTCCGACCAGAATACTTGCACGTCCTGCACGACGATCGGAGAGCCGGGCACCTTGGTTTTTACCGTATGCTCACGAAAATACAAGTATTTTTGGCCACGCCTAACCGCAGAAGTCGTCCGCTGCGCGAAGGCATGCTGTGACTGGCAGCGACGCAGATCGCGCCTTTCAATCTGGTTTACGGTCGGAAACCCACGAAGATTCTCGACGCCATGCTGCTGCACGTTACTTACAAGGAGAATCTCGACGTTAACGCCTATTTACTGCCCGCCGAAATAGCCGGATAGCGCGCCCGTGTTCGGACCAAGAACTAGCAGAGGACCGACAGCCGACACTACAATCATCGACGACGCTACGTTGAGTACAAACTGGCGAGCGTGTTTGGGTTTGGAATTCAATGCGCCGACGAGGATTTGGCGGGAAGCTTCTACGACGCTACTTCGGACCACACGAGACCATCCGATGAATTGGCGCACTGGACAATGAGGTCATGCCAGAGGGTGTTTCGCAATCATAGCGGCACCGCTCACAGCCTGAAATAGTCTGTGTTGTGCAGCTTAAGCCCTTCTACCAACGCCATCTACGAAACTTAATTTTTGTTTGTATGCCATTTCTCTTCACTGCATGTGCAATTTGTTCTTGCGCTCGAGTATGTAGCATCGGGACGATGATTTTCAAGTGATCGCCATTGACACGTATACTTATTTATCCTTTTGTGAATATTGTTACGTAGGAAGACACCGACGAAAAGCTATTTACAAGTACATTTACAAGGCAATACGCTGCGCTTGGCCAAGAGGCAACAGCCCACGCTAGCTTCTAATCGTCGTCGTCGTCTTCACACTGCTCGCCTTTCGTGATCGCACATATTGTGCCGTAGCACTACCCCCGGCGGCAAAAGCGCCGTCCCGGAGCGACGAAAGGTCGGACTCGGAAGCAGTGTAGTAGGCCTTGAGCCTACTGACGTGTACGACATCACTAGATGCCAGAGGAGAGGACGAGGTTGAACCCACAGGAGCAATTTCGTAAGTCACAGGCGTCACCTGGCGCAGCACGCAGTAGGGCCCTGTGTATCGCGAAAGGAGCTTCTCTGAAAGTCCGACGTGACGAGTTGGCGACCACAGGAGCACGAGCGCACCAGGCGAAAACTGTACGTCACGATGGCGGGCGTTGTACTGGCACTGCTGAGTGGTTTGTGAGGCCGTCAGTCGAGCACGGGCAAGCTGGCGTGCATGGTCGGCGAGGGCGATGGCGTCGCGCGCATACTCGCTTGTTGAGACCGCAGCAGGAGGAAGTGCCGTGTCTAAGGGCAAGGTAGGCTCGCGACCGTACAGAAGATAAAAGGGAGAAAATCCAGCGGTGTCGTGCCGGGAAGAATTGTACGCAAATGCTACGTAAGGAAGGGCAATGTCCCAGTCGTGGTGGTCCTTGGAAACGTACTTGGCGAGCATATCGGTAAGAGTACGGTTTAACCGCTCTGTCAGGCCGTTGGTTTGAGGATGGTATGAGGTGGTCAGTTTGTGCTGAATGGAGCAGGAACGCACAATGTCAGCGATAACTTTCGAGAGAAAGTTTCGACCACGGTCAATAAGGAGCTGTCGCGGGGCGCCATGAAGCAAGATAATGTCAGGCAAGAGAAAGTCCGCGACGTCAGTGGCGCAATGGTAGGGAGAGCCCGAGTGATAGCGTATCGGGTGGCGTAATCAGTCGCGACGGCTACCCATTTGTTCCCAGAGGATGACGTGGGAAAGGGACCGAGCAGGTCTAATCGAACACGAACGAACGGTTCCACAGGGACGGTGATCGGCTGGAGATTACCGGAAGGTAGCACCTGAGGTGTTTTCCGACGCTGGCAGGGATCACAGGCAGCAACATAGCGTCGAACGGAGTGAGCGAGACCAGGCCAATAGTAGCGGCGGCGGACGCGGTCGTACTTGCGGGTTGTCCTGCAGTGGGTGCGTCATGCATCTCAAAGAGCACAGTCTGTCGTAGCTGTTTTGGCACGACCAGAAGAAGGTCAGAGCCGTCAGGGAGGAAGTTCCTTCGATACAGAATGCCGCCCTGGAGGACATATGGGCGAACGGATGCGTCGGTAGGTGTACAGCGCAGACGCTCGATAAGTGCACGCAGCGATAGGTCTCGGTACTGCTCATCGGCGATGTTAGCGAAGGCAGACACAAAGAAAACACCGTTGGTGCTACTACTGTCGGCGTTGTCAGGCTCGTCGACCGGGTAGCGAGACAGGCAGTCAGCGTCCTTGTGTAGTCGGCCAGATTTATAGGTGACAGTATACGAATATTCTTGGAGGCGTAAGGCCCAGCGACCAAGTCTTCCTGTAGGATCATTCCGTGAGCATAACCAGCAAAGCGCGTGATGGTCTGTGACAACGGAAAAGGATTAGCCATATAAGTATGGGTGGAATTTCGCAACCACCCAAACAAGGGCCAGAAACTCACGCTCAGTGATGGAATAGTTGCGCTCCGCGGGTGAGAGGAGCCTGCTGGCGTAAGCGACAACCTGGTCGTGGCCACGCTGGCGTTGTGCCAGTGCCGCGCCAATTCCGTGAACGCTTGCATCAGTACGGACTTCGGTAGGCGCAGAAGGATCGAAATGGGCCAGAACGGGAGGCGTTGTGAGAATGTAGATTAGATGTGAGAATGCAGAGGCCTCGTTATCTGCCCACTGGAAAGGGGCGTCTTTTTTCAAAAGCTCGGTTAGTGGTCGTGCTATCGCGGCTATATTTCTCACGAAACGGCGAAAGTACGAACAAAGGCCGATGAAGCTGCGCACATCCTTGACACACTTCGGAACAGGGAAGTGCGCAACAGCGTGGATCTTGCCTGGGTCCGGTTGCACTCCGTTCGCGTCAACGAGATGTCCAAGGACGGTGGTCTGGCGACGGCCGAATTGGCACTTGGATGCGTTGAGTTGCAGACCGGCTCGACGAAAAACGTCCATTACTGCTGAGAGGCGCTCGAGGTGCGTAGCGAACGTTGGGGAGAATATGATAACGTCGTCCAGGTAGCACAGGCATGTGGACCATTTGAATCCGTGAAGAAGGGAGTCCATCATGCGTTCAAAAGTGGCAGGGGCGTTACATAGACCGAACGGCATCACTTTGAATTGATAAAGACCGTCGGGTGTGACAAAAGCAGTCTTCTCGCGGTCGAGATCGTCCACGGCAATCTGCCAGTAGCCGAAGCGAAGGTCAATAGAGGAGAAATAGCGAGCACCGTTGAGGCAGTCAAGGGCGTCCTCAATCCGAGGTAGGGGACACACGTCCTTTTTGGTATCCCTATTAAGGTGCCGATAATCCACGCAAAAGCGCCATGAGCCATCCTTCTTTTTGACCAGTACTACAGGTGACGCCCATGGACTATATGATGGTTCAATAATGTTTTTGGCAAGCATTTCGCGAACTTCTGCGTGAATAACTTGACGCTCAGCTGGTGACACTCGATACGGGCGGCGATGAATAGGAGGGGCATCGCCGGCATTAATGCGATGTTTGACAGCTGTAGTTTGGGCCAAAGGACGATCGTTAAAGTCAAAAATATCGTGGTAGGAAAACAGAACGCGGTAGAGTTCACGAGTGTGCTCGGATGGCAAGTCGCGGGCAATCATTTTCTGGACGTCAGCGATGGTACGATTTGCCGACTGCGATGGTAGAGGAGTATCGGATGAAGTGTCGTCTACTGCAATGGATGCTACTGAGTGATCCTCGAATGAGCAAAGGTGGGCCAGAGACATCCCACGTGGCAGCACTTGTGTCGTCAAGCCAAAGTTGACCACTGGCAGGCAGACGCAATTTGCCGTAATAGATAAAACTGCATGAGGTACTGTGATCCCGTGTGTAAGGAGGACGTCTTGCATAGGGGCCGCGATGTAGTGACCGTCGGTGACTGGTGGGGATGACACTAGGTCAACGTAGGTCAGTGCCGAAGGTGGAAAGCGAACGAAGTAGGCGGAACTGAGGCGACTGGGGTGTGGTTCAGCAGGATCGAGAACAGGCAGGTCAAGGCGGAGAGTACTGGAGGAACAATCGATGAGAGCAGAATGTGCGGAGAGGAAGTCTAAGCCGAGGATGATGTCGTGGGGACAGTGGGCGATGACTGTGAATAGCACGATTGTTGAGCGATCGGCGAAGGAGACGCGGGCAGTACACATACCAATAACGGGGGCTGTTCCGCCATCGGCGACACGGACAACAGGCGTCGTGGCGGGCATGATAATTTTCTTGAGCCGGTTACGAAGGTCAGCGCTCATTACGGACAAATGCGCCCCAGTGTCTATGAGCGCAGACACAGAAACACCGTCGACTTGCACGTCAAGAAGGTTCAGATGAGTGGGCAAGGTCAGTAGAGGATTTGGCGGCGTAGGGAGCAATGCAGCGTCACCTCGAGGCGCTGCATCGTCTAGTTTTCCGGCTGGGAGCGGCGTCCGAAGGGAGTTGGCGAATAGGAGCGACGGGGCCAGGGAGAGCGAGATTGTCGTCGTTGGGGCGAAGGCGAACGGGAATAGGGGCGGTTCGTTGCAGGAGAATCAGTGGCGGCATTATCGGAGCGTGCGGCATAGGGACGAGAAGGGCCACCTGGGGAGCGAGAGTAGGCAGTGTAAGTAGACCGGATCGGGGAACTCCAGCGACTGCGACAGTGCCGAAAAATGTGCCCGATTCGATGGCAGTAGAAACAAATTTGCTTGTCGTCAGCAGTGCGCCATTCAGATGGGTTGCGGAAATGTGGTGGGTAAGAAGACGCGGGACGGGGCGAAATGGAAGAAGCCGGGCGGGTATCAGGGCGATGGGCCGAGCAGATGGTGTGAAGACCCATGTTTTCGAACTCCTGGCGGACAACTGCCAGGATCAGTGAGACCGTGACTGCAGATGTGTTGGTGGGACTGGAGTCGAAGGCAGCCGGATAGGCGGCCTCGATCTCACACCGGACGATCCTGCTAACATCAGCAGTGTTGTTGGGACGAGGAGCGTCGGCACATGAAGATGTCACTGGGGTGTCGGGCAGACGGGCAAACTTCTGGTCAATACGTCGGCTTTTGGCGAATTCCAGGCGGCGGCACTCTTTTATAACAGCATCCACCGTCGCTGCGTTGTTGCACACGAGCAAGTTGAAGGCGTCATCGGCAATGCCTTTGAGGATGTGGGAAACCTTGTCTGACTCATTCATGTGGGTGTCAACTTTGCGGCACAGAGCCAAGACGTCCTGAATGTACGTGACATAGGGCTCTGTTGACGTCTGCACACGGCCGGAAAGCGTCTTCTGCGCGGCAAGTTGGTGACCGTACGGGTTCACGAACAAGTCTCGAAGCTGTGTCTTAAGTGAATCCCAACTGGTGACCTCATCTTCGTGCGTGCGATACCAAACTCTAGGTGGGCCACCAAGGTAAAAGACTACGTTAGCGAGCATAATAGTACGGTCCCACCGGTTATTGCGGCTGACGTGTTATTACAGGCTGATCCTGTCATCGACGTCTTCCCCATCTTTGCCTGAGAATACGCCAGGATCACGGGGAGCGGGGAGAGTGATGTAGGTCGTCGAAGTGGCAGCAGGTGTCGGAGCCGGCGGAGTCGGGTTGTCGTCGCCGGGAGCTATGAAGGAAGGCTCGACGTACCGTCCACTGCGAAGCTCCGTGACGAGGTACAGGGAACGTCCACCTCCACCAGATACGTTACGTAGGAAGACACCGACGAAAAGCTATTTACAAGTATATTTACAAGGCAATACGCTGCGCTTGGCCAAGAGGCAACAGCCCGCGCTAGCTTCTAATCGTCGTCGTCGTCTTCACACTGCTCGCCTTTCGTGATCACACATATTGTGCCGTAGCAATATCTTATATACCTTATATTTTGTCAACTAATTTCACCCACTAACCACATAAAGTCATCGTTTAGCGCAAACGCGCCTTCCTTATAGGAACTTGCTCTAACGTTATGGATGGTTATCCGTTCTCTGTTGTCACCGAAGCTTGTGTAATATGATTGCGTACGCGACGCGAAATGCGCATTTTTTTCCTGAAAGGAATGCGCGCGCCAGCGATTACTTTGGAACCTTCGACAATCCATGTATAAAAGTGGACACGCTTTAGCGGCGGACCATATTTCCGGCGATCACCAACTGTGTTCGCCGCTGTCGTTGTGCTTTAAGTGCCACCTGTTTTTCTGGGTACGGGTTTGTCCAATAGTTAGCTTCGCCGTTCAGTTTCGCTACTGTGTTCGTGACCGTCATTACCATGTGACAACATTGCAGTATACGAGGAGGGTGCGATATCTTTGCGCTACGCAGCAGGCGCTGTAGTCATAGAGAAAGGCATTGAGTGAGAGCGGTGTTAAGGACGGCCAGGTGGAGTGCAAGTTTGCCAGCCAGTTACGCCAGCGGTGGTAACCTCATCTTGGAACGCGTCGCCAACCTCTAGCCTCGTCGCCGTTGCGAGTGAAGGAGTTTGACAAAGCAGGCTTTGTGCTGAAACCGCCACCATTAAGCTCTAGCCTCGTCGCCATTGCGAGTGAAAGAGTTCGACGAAGCAGGCTTTGTGCTGAAACCGCCAACCTCTAGCCTCGTCGCCGTTGCGAGTGAAGGACTTCTACGAAGCCCCTCTGACGTCGGCTCCGGACCTTTACACCTGTGTGTGTGTGCGGCACGTGTATGACAGCCATCATCCTCCATAAGGGCGGGTCATCTTGAACGACGTCAAAACTATGACGTCGAGCAGAGAGCTTATAAGCAGCGATTGTCGGCTGCTGGGTGTACTCGGTGTCGTGCTCGAGATTTACTATTGAGCTGCGTGCTCGTTGTCATGCTCGAAATGTACTCGTGAGCGGTGTGCTCGTAAGCTGTTTGCTGTATGCGTCGTCTTGCGGGCTCCATATGGGAGTCACGCTAGAGTGTCGATGTATGTCTTGTCTAAGATGTAAATAATGTAAATAAATCCTCTTCACCGAGTTCCTCTCTACGACCTTCAACTCCTTCAAATGGTGGCAGTGGCGAGATCGTCCAACGACTCCTAAATCTGGTTGACAGTGGTGGGATCGTCCGACAACTCTGACAACTGAATGGCAGCGGTGAGATCGGCCTAGGGCTCCTAAATCGGTCTACGACTCGGAGACAGCAACAGCAGCTGAAGAACATTGGCACATGGAGACCGACCGGTATCCTGATCAAGTTGGAGGCGACGTGAGATTGACCACCTCTTGCAACTGACTGGGTACGGCGAAGGAGTGGTGATAGGGTGCGACTTCAGTGGGTAAGCGTTTGGTTTTGGCTGTAAGATTTAGCAGGCTTCAATTTCTCTGTGTTTTTAAATTTGATTCGCTGGGGGATCTTTTACTTGTATTTTGATTTGCGTGGGTATCGCAGCAAGTATTATGTGACAGCAGAGCCAAAGCTTAAAGTAGCGACCATGGTCCTAATGTGTTTGACGAGAGCTGACCTGTTGTGGTTGTGTGAGGAGATCGAGGTAGACGTAGAGGAGGACTTGACGGAGGCAGAAACTCGTAAGACAATTCTAGAAAGTAACAATGATTCGAAATTATAGAACAAATGGACAAACGAATTCTAAGTAAGAAACAGGAACAGGAAGCAAGTAGGCAAGAACAGAATGAATTTAGGCAAAAACAGGAAGTAACTAGGCAGAAACTAAAAAGTATTTCGCAGGAAGAAGGCCTAACAGAAGTTACGAGGCAGTACGTTGATGCACTGACCATAGAGATTGAAGGTTTTGAGCAGTTAATCGAGCAAAGTCAACAGCGGCTGGAAAAATCTGTAGGCTGGACGCAGCGAAAGTGGCAGGAAGTAGACAGCAGATTTCAGTCGAAAGCCGAGAGAAGGGGTAGCACCTGCGAGACTAGAAGCAGGTTCACAAGTAAACTCGAAGTGCTAACAGCTAGCAAAGCCTTAGTGGCAGCAGAGGCCGTTAAAGGCTGCAGTGAGACCGACGAGGTGCTGTGCCAACAGAGGACTGTAGAGACAGCTAGGCCAGCTGCGAAGAAGTTGGCACAGTTACCGCGCGTGTGCGTCGCTTTAAATGTTAGCGAGGTTGCTAGCGAAGTGAAGAGTACTGCTGGCCCGATAGACACGAGCACCCATGTCGAGTCAGATCTGCGTGCCGAAGTGAAGTGCGAGCTGGACGATGGAGTTGAGGGTAGTTCGCCGGATTGCGAGCTCCGTATCTCAAGGGAAGACCACTGCATTGTTCAGGGATCGGTGCGGCTCTCCGCCAGTCTAGATAGCCAAGAGAGAGTAGATTTAAATGAAGATCACTCAGACCGTGTGGGTAAGAGACCGATCCGGGCCAACGAAATGTGTACCGGCCCGCACGAGGTGCGAGAAGGCGACATGAGAGGGAATTCAAAGAGAAAGCGCAGCAGAAAGAAGCGCGGTAAAGATCGGTATGCGGTGGCTAATGTAGCGAAGCCAAAGACGGTGACAGGCGCGAAAAGGCAGGGCGCGGAGAAAAGAAAGGTGCGGTCGTCACTGACTATGTTGACGCATCATAAACGTTCGAGCCACCAGTGAAAGAGAGACCGAGAAGCAGCGGTGGGATAGTCCGACAACTCTGACAGCGGACACTCCCTAAGAGCCCAGCAAGGTGGTTACACTAGGCCTCTTCAATTTTCCGAGTTGTGGGAGCCCGTTGGCAGCCAGACGGCAGCCAGCTAGTTCCGGTTCTGAAGGGAAATGGCGTCGTAGTCAGGTGGGCTGAAATTTCACGCCGAGCCGCAGTTTGTAAAATCGAATGCCGCGGAGGGAGCGCCGGCGTCGTCTGCTCACTTGCGTGTTCTCCGCGTGTAAACATGATTGCCGAAGAACTCCTCGTAGTGACTACATCGCTGTTCAGCCTGCTTTTTGCAAGATCATCCCCTAGTGACAACGCCGAGGAAGATTTCATCGGTGATGAGTTCGCATTAGTTCTCCATTTAACGAAGCTGCAAATACAGGATCGGCACAGAGTGCCTTTGTACGTTGAAAGTGTCGTGCCAACGTACCTGGAATTTGAGCTCAAGAAGTTGTTCCGGCTCTCAAGAAACACGTGTGGAGCCCTGATCGAGCAGTTCGAGGCGTCCAGCTACTACCCTGAAGGTACCCGAGGACGTCCCCAAATTTATGTCGACATAACGCTTCTTATTGCGCTAACATACAAAGGCACGCAACAAACTATGTATCACAATGCCGATAAGTTCGATGTTAGCGAATAAACCGTCCACGCCACAATTAACCGTGTCTCGGATTTCATCTTCTCCATAAGTGCTAGAGAAGTCTGCTGGCCTGACCACGACGAAAAGGAGCCCAGCAAGCGGGGGTTCTTGGAGTTGGTTCGTCGCAGGTCGGGACTCCCGGACGCTATCGGTGCCATCGATGGATGACACGTCCGCATTTCTAGGCTGTCGGAGTCTGAGCATAGTTATTATAACAGCAATAAATTCCACTCGATCATTCTTAAGGGGGTCTGCAATGCAGGTACGCTGTTCATCGATGTGTTCATCGGAATTCCCGGGAGCGCCCATGATGCTCGTGTTCTCCGGGACAGCTTCGTGTACGACGAAGCAGCGGCCAATTGCGAAGGTATGAAATTACCTCATTTCGTACTTTTAATGTTTATTCACTATAATGCAAAAGTAAAATAAGTATAGCACGCACGGAGTCAGACAATGCATGCATGTATAACATATTGTACAGTTGCATGCCCACAGGCATGTTATGAATAACCTCAATGCGGAGAAGCTCGAATGTGTGAACGTTAACCTGCAAATGGGGGAAAACAAGCTAAGCTAACAATAAAAGAAACCAGACACTCAACAAGTGTTACACCTTACTCAAATATGCACATTCAACCTGAGTTAGAGAGATAGATGCATGGTTGGCTCCCACACTCCTGTGCATGCATCTGGATACGTTAAGCCTCAGCTACTCTTTCATAACTATCCCCATTTTTGTGAACTCTGGTGTACAACCGCAAAAACAACAATGGCTTAACAGGTGGTCCACCTTTCAATTAGTTCTATAAGGAGGATGCAGAAACTCTTCCAGCCAAAGTACACATTACCACACGAAAGCAACAGCACTTCACCATACAACACAAACGATAAATTTGCCCCGTGTTATTAAGCTTACATCATTAAAGTACATTAGAATTGGTGCTAATGCTGGTGCACAATATATGCATATACTTTAAACAATCATAAATGAGGCAGGAGCATGGAAAATGATTGAATATTCTTGGAACTGCATTGATGATAAAAAATTCAAGGCTTTGGTTTTGGCATCACCCACTCCAAATCGTTTACATTTTTTTTCCAATTGAAGCATTGGCAAGGGTTTTGCCATGGGCTTCGACCGTGATTTTTCCTTGTTCGCGCCTTATAAAAGCGCACGGGCGTGACCTTAAAACAAGGAAATCGCCACAGTAACGCAGTGGTTCCTGCCTACTATTTCATGTACTTTACCGCAATACAGTACGTATGCTTCACCGCATAAGTAGACCGTTTTGCGGCAAAGCTAATTTTATGGAACTGACGTTATGTAACGGATCTTTCGTCATTGTGCTGCTCGCATGATCATAAAACCACAACACACATACTTGGCTTGCAGCTGGTTGATTTTCTAGCTAACATTTCGAGACGTCCACGTTGTTTACACAAAAATTCGTCAAGCTTCTCGCCGTCGTACGCGCTTCAAAGGCAGCGTGACCACCTATAAATAAGGGAGACATAAGCGGCGACGAAATCCACACAAGGTACATCGACTTCCACAAAACTACTGGGCAAAGCCATCATTAACTGTCAAATGCGCTGGCAAACACTGCGATGACATCCACACAAACCATGTCACTTTCCACAAAGCTATTCAGCAACACGATCAGTCACAGGCACAGGTGAAGCCAGCAAAACTCTACATGGGCAGAACTACAACGGCCACACTCAATCACTTCGCCACAAGCTCTCACATTTAACGACATCAAACAACCACAATCACTTCTGAAACGCTGATTCGGAAGCACTGATTCAGAGCTTTCGTCGCGTTCATCGTTTTAGTGCCGCCTATATAAATATAATATACGGAGCCAAGCCAAATTTAGTGTCTATTTGGGTGCACGTAGCGCTTTCGGGCCCTTAGTGTTGGAACGACCAGTGCAATATAACGCTTACTCCCCCGCCCCCCTTAACTCCGTCTACCGGGTCGCAGCAACGGCGGCCTTAAATGCAGCCCAGAAATTGCGGTTACAACCTCGGAGGTACACATGTACGATGTGAGATGTTTCCGTGCGCTTTCTAACTGTGTCCGTCGCACAGCAACAAATATACGATGATTTTTAAGTTTATACGTGAGGCACAGGTGGCAATATGCCTATCAAGTGCGGATCGTGCTCATGTCGTACGTGCCTTCTCTGTGCATTGTGTTACCCACGAAGATGCCTCGACAAAGAAAAGACATTTCTGCAGGGTGTATTTGTCGCGTTTGAGTGGTGCGCCAGAAATGTGCGGTGGCGGTCGATGTGTTCCCGCCCCAAGTGCTGCAGTCGCTGCATGCCAGCAAATAGATTTGACGCGCCTGCTAACGCGCAATTTGTTTAGTCTTTCTTGGTTATTTTTGTTATGTACCTGCATATGCGATAGGAACCACATTGCGCGCTCCCAGTATATGACTTTGGTTTTTCTAATTTCGATTAGTGAGATGTTCGCCTTCGTCAATGAGAGTCTTTTTAACGATGCTCTCGCTTGATAGTAAAAAACCTCTGAACTGCCTATTGCAAAAACCAGCGTCTTCCAGTGCTTTCCAATGTGAAACCAGCGCGTTTTTTTGGCACTGGTTGGCACTGGGTGCGCTGGCGCTCGCTGGGAATCACTCAAGACCAGTGAGAATGATGGATAAGGGCTGGGTAACACGGGAAGAGGCGCTGGTTCCACTGTCATGACGCTGGGGCGCACTGGTTTGTGCCGTACAGGCGCTGATTCGCACTGGAAACTGCGCTGATTGTGTTTGTGCAGAGCTGGTTCCAGTACACAAGTAAGAAGGCTGCTGAATATTAAATGCTTTATACAATTTCATCCCTTGATACAAGTCTCTTGTCTTGAATAACGCTATATTTTGGGGTCATAAGATACTATATCGTGTCACAGCATGGAATAAAGGTGCGTGAGCTGCCTTATTTATTCGTGCACATTTGACACTTATCACTTTCGCTTTTTTTTTGCATTTTCCCTTTTGACAGGGCGGATAGCTAAATTTTCAAACGAAACCACGCAAACGCAGAGGACGACGCGTTTTTTAGTACTTCTCATGTAACATATGACTCGGAGTTGTCGCCGTTGTCGCAGTGTTGTGGAGTGGACATGAAATCCAGAAGTCGTTCAGACGCGCTCGAACGGACCCCTAGTTCGAAGCCTACTGTTGATTGATATTATCGCACCGATAACAAAGCTGAGGCGATTCGTGCACCTCCACTTTCCCTATTGTGCTGAAAATAGTTAAAGGCTCAAAGTTAAAAAGGCTCAAATACACACATTTTAGCTTTCGTCTGCTACCTGCGCAGAGATGAAATCCCTCCGAAGCTTAGGCCTAGCGTATCCGCCGAGTCCGTCTACACGCTATCGGCGCGTCTAGGCTCAGGAATCAAGAAGTCTAACAAGGATAAATCACTCTGTATAGCAGATTTCGCAACGGTATTTTTAAATAAACCATTTTTTCTTGTCTACAGTGCCAGCACAAGAAGCGATGAGCGCCGATGTGACGCGTCATAAACGCAGGTATATGTGCTCTCGCCGAAGGCTTTGAGCACTAGCCTGCTCTTCTCTGACAAACATATATGACTAGACAGACACTGTAGGCTGAAAGGCATCACTGAACTAAAAAAACGTAGCATATCCCTCGCGTTACGAACAAGAAACCGCTATCGAAATCGGCAGTAGCAGCCCATACAGCGTCCCGAGTCTGCGGTTCATTTACGACTTTTTTCGAAGTTAAAATACCAATCGCAAGTGAAAATCAATGTCGTGGCACTTCCGAGAACATTATTGAATACGGACACCAAATTTTCAATGTGGTACAGGCGTTAGCTTTAATTGCTGGGCGATGGCGCATCTACCATGTCTGTGCGAAACATCTCTCTGTAAAACCAAAACTCGTTCTCGATTTTGACATGATAAATTGTCCGTTCATGTCGGTTTGCTGGCGCGGCGTAGCGGTAATGAGCCGGGCGTGGGATCTGTAGTTGCGACGATCGAATCCTGGTAGGAGCATTTTTATTTTTGCCCCTTCTTTCCCTTCTTTTATTGCACTAAATTGCTTTCTGTTGCTTTCTGCATTCAAAAAGAACAGCGTATTTAACGCGCTAGAGCTGTTTTTCGCATCAGTATCAGCGCTTCGGAGTACGCCGCGCCTGCCGAGTGCCCCATGCATCCAGCGCGTGGCACTGGGCCCGTAATCCGGCGATCCACTGGATACTAGGTTCTGTTTATAGAGCAAAAATATATAGCCATTCTTAGACAGGCCACACTTAATGTTCTTTAATGTCCTATAAACGTTCCTTTATAGAACTCAGTTCATATGTCATATGATGGCACATTTTTAGAACGGGAATGGAGAGCCAGTCTAGAGACAGGCCACATTAGAAGTTCTGAAAACGTTCTATAAACATTTTTCTATTGAATTTGGTAGATAATATGTCAGTACGACCTTTCTAGAACTTTTATGGTGGGTGGAGGTGGTGCGATTCTATAGACAGGCCATATTAGAAGTTTTGAAAAGGTTCTATCAACATTTTTCTATAGAATTTGGTACATAAGATGGCAATACGTCTCTCTATACGTCTATAGACTGCTTATATAGTGCGAATGGAGAGTCAGTCTATAGACAAGCCGCATTAGAAATGTTAAAAACTTTCTACAGATATTATTTTACAGGATTTTGTACATATGATGACAATAACCCCTCTATAGACAAGTTATAGAGGGTGAATGAAGAGTCAGTCCATAGACAAGCCGCTTGAGAAGTGTTGAAAACTTTCTATAGACAGTATTCTATAGAATTTAGTACATATAATATCAATACACCCTTTATATTACATTTATAGAGCGCGACTACAGGGCCATTCTATAAAAAGATCGCGCTTGAAGTTTGAAAGACGTTCTATAGAGATTACTTCATAGAATTCAGTACATATGGCGTCAATACGGCGTCAATTGTGGCGTCAATATGGTGTCAATTGCACAACTATTGTGCGTGAAATGACTTGTTTCTATAGACAGGTTTCTATAGACTTCTTATAGAGATTCTATGCAGACGACTTTATAGATCGCGAGTTCCTATAGAGTTCCTTTTGACTCCATAGGAACTCATTAGGAGTTCTAAAGGAACTCTAAATTCATTTTTATAAGGGACGTTACCTACGAAGAGAACCTCGACGTCGCCGCAAAAACCACAGCGCGGCAAAGAAACACGATCACTTGCCCGGCTGCGCATCAAGAACCAGCAAAGGACGGAACGCCGGCACCGCAATCTTCGACAACGCAAAGTGGAATACCAGCCCGGGTACCGCCATTTGGTTTGGACTACGATACGCCGCTGAAGACTTAGCAACACTCTTGCCATGCTATTTCGGACTCTACAATCATTCGACGTATTGGTACACTGGACTGTGAGGTCGTGCCAGATGGCATTACGCAATCAAAGCGGCGCCGAGCACCACCTGACATCGCCCACATGGCGCGTCATAAACCATTCTAGGCCCGCTGAAGAACTTCTAGACTTTGTTCCTTGGTTCCTTTTTTATACATTCTTTTGTTCTATCTAATTTCTGTTTCGCTCTTGTAGCATTTGGGCGATGCTTTTTGAAGAGGCGGGCATTGACACATGCTTACTTATCTTTCTTGGAGGACCGCTGTTCACGGGTTAGCACAAGTTAAACGTTATCGTTCCGCGCAGGTGCACACAGCGGCTCCTGCATGTATCGGAAGTTTCTCAATGCTATTGATGGCTGTCTCCTTGTCTGTTGTCATCGAACCTTTTATCATCTAATTGCGCGCGTGACGCCAATTGTGTAGTACTTTCTGGAAGATATGCGGGCAGAAGTGTTTACGCTAAAACCTTCGACGAGTAATGAATAAGATGATGACCCGTCGACCCACTGATGAGATTGCGAAGACCGCTGACTGCCGCAATCGCTGCGCTTCATGCGTCAATTACATATGTGGGCATAGGTTCGCCAAATGAAAGTTGGCATCGTGATTTACAGTTTTGGTACTGTCTTCTTCATCTTCACTACAACGTGACGATGTTGACGCGTATATCTTAATTTGTAGAAGACAGACATTGAGACCAGATCATGGGCACCGCTTTCTGTTCTTCGCGTCTTTCCCGTTTTCCCCCTTGTCCTGCGCTACCGAGCTTGTGAATCTACGTCATTACATTCGGGCACATTGCCTTTTTGAAACACTGCCTGCAACAACGTCTGACTTGACGTTGGGCCCTCTTTTTGAGACGATACACATGGACGGAAAAAAATTTCCTTTCTTCTCCAGTCCAAGCTTCTCTGTTGATCCAGCCTGCGTGCGCGCCGAGTGTGCTTCCCCAGGCGTGCTTTGATCACAAAGGTACCCGCATATTTGGCGCGTAGTTTCTTGCTCAATGGCTGACTGCTTCGTTGGACCCATACCTCATCTCCTATGTGGTACTGTGGCACGGAACAACGCCAGCAGTCGTGATGACGTTTCCGAACGTGTTGGGCTCTCGCAGCACTCTAGCGAGCTTCACTAATATTCCGGAACGATATCTGCCGTGTTACAGCGAGATGAAATGGAATCGGCGTCTGCAAATTGAGTGCGCTAAGTGGGGGCACATGATCACAGACTATTTCACACGACGATATCTCAGCTTAGCTCTGTAGCTAAGTGCAGACAAATCACTCACAGGGGACCCTAATGATGTGTAGGAAATCTACAGAAGAATAAAATGCGGTTGGAGCGCATATGGCAGACATTGTCAGATCGTTACTAAAAGCTTACCATTATCAAAAATAAAGGGGCACAATCAGTGCCATCTACCGGTGCTAACATACGGCACAGAAACTTGGAGAGTGACAAAGAGAGAATAAACATTTTTACTAGGTAACTGCAGCTTTGGAGAGGCGTCCGTATTCCGGAAAGCCTTGAGCTCGGGACTTATCCTGGGCCCTTCCGATCAGCCGTTGCTGACCTTCGAGGTTGGAGCGTGCCAAGGCTCTCTCCCAAAGCTCGTTGGTGTGGTAAGGGTTCGGTGGATTTAATGGTGCCTCTCTGAATCCCCCTACTATGTGACAGAGGGACCTGGGCTCCAAGCAGAAGTGGCATTGCGGAGAGAAATAAGCTGGAGAACAATTTAAGGACCACGCAAAGAGGCGATGGAACGAAGAAAGTTAGGCGTAACGTTAAGAGACAGGAAGGGAGCGGTACCCTTTAGTCATGCAGAACATCAACATCCATGAAGAGCCTCTCCAACTCTGCCTTTGATAGTCCCCGGAAATATAAGGAGAAGCGCGAAAGACTGGTAGTAGTCGCACCGCCCACACTAATCAACAGTGCACCCTTTAATGGAGTCTCCTCAACTTCGGTGGACATTGACACTAGTCATCGGCAATTGTATGACAACAGCAAGCGGTATCCTGGTAGAAAACCACCACTTCCACACAATCAAAGCCTCAGCTCGGACTTGAGACCGGATGGCGACTACGACGAACCCTTGCTCTAGCCAAGGAACAAGCGCAGAAATTGTGACTCGCTTCCACAATTCCCCCATCATAGGTCCCGGGTGGCAGCACAGTCGCCCGCGCAGCACACTCCAGCGGTGCCAGTCGATCATCGTCGGCGAGACCTGCCACCAGAGCGGAACAGCCAGTGCCGGCCGCCTGAAGAGCTGGTTGCGCGTTGTACGGCTCACGAACAACTTCACAGCCTGTACAAGTAGCCTGCATATTTAGTGATGTGCCTGCAAGCCGCGCCAGAAAAATCCAGGATGGCCGAGGGTGAAGACGAAGAGATACACTTGGACGTGGGCGCTCAGACGTCGGGCGCGTGGCAGGAAGTTAGATGTTAACCAGGCGTTCTGGCGGATGGCCCATTGTCTCCTTCTCTCCTTTACAAGACAGACAGACAGACAGACAGACAGACAGACAGACAGACAGACAGACAGACAGACAGACAGACAGACAGACAGACAGACAGACAGACAGACAGACAGATAGATAGATAGATAGATAGATAGATAGATAGATAGACAGACAGACAGACAGACAGACAGACAGACAGACAGACAGACAGACAGAGAGATAGATAGATAGATAGATAGATAGATAGATAGATAGATAGATAGATAGATAGATAGATAAATAGATAGATGGATAGATAGATACATAGATAGATAGATAGATAGATAGATAGATAGATAGATAGATAGATAGATAGATAGATAGATAGATAGATAGATAGATAGATAGATAGATAGATAGATAGATAGATAGACATAATTGAAAATTTCATCAGTTGAAGTTTTGCAGCATTCAGGTGCTGCGAAAGAAAGGATGGAGCTAGGCGGGTGATTTTAGTCAATGCTAGTTTTTGCAACACAGAATTAATAATAACGTTTCCTACGGCAAGTCGACACCCAACTTTGAGTTGATGGTCAACGCGCGATGAAGTGCCATGAGGGGCAGGGAACAGAAGGTGTTTCATGTTTTCATTGATTTAATAAATTTTGTAAAATACGCGTAGTCGGGCTTGTCGGCATCGTGCGGAAAGGTTCAGAAGGTGGCTAAAGTTCTTTTTTTTCGTCTGTGAAACGCTTGAATGGTCCGAATAGGCCGGTAGAGAATGAAACCTGCAGAACTATATTGAATTGATTCTAGGGACATCATTACTGATCTCGTTGGAGCATCCCAGACAGACAAGGCATATTCTACCTTGAATCGGACTAGCGCCTTGTACCAAACTTAAGGATACCGGGGCTTTGGATAAGCTCCGACCAGAGAACCAAGAATGTGATTGGCGTTCTTAGTAATGTATTCCAAAGGCAAGTTCCATGAAAGATCGGTACTGACATGAACGCCTTGGCACTGTTATGAAGTCCCGGTAGTTAGAAGGAACCATTATTAATATGGGAACTGGATCACCATCGATAGCAGGCCATCTTATTCTCGTTTATTTACATTTGTTAGTGTTCAGTTTAATTGGCCAAGTAAGGCACCAACGGAAATGTAAATTAAATCTAATTGCAATTGTAGGCACCAGTAGAGTTAGTAATTTTCCCGTAAAGTACGCAACCGGCGGAAAAAAGACAATTGATTTTGGGAGATTGTTTATATAAATAAGGAAAAGAAGGCGCCCGAGCACGGAACCCTGAGCAACTCCTGACACCACTGGACAATAACGGGAATTATGTTCTCTCACTATCGCATATTTAGCACGATTGTGTAAAAGCAATCTATCAATATAATAGCAGAGAAATCAATATCTGGCCTGTTAAATTTGATGAGCAGTAGTGCATGTTGCACAGTATCAAATCGTTTGACGAAGCTTAATAAAATGCAATCTACATCTAGTGAGCAGTCTGATTGCACTAACAAGTATTAAGTCACCATCATCATCAGATTCTGAAGCAGCAGCAGCCTGTTTTATGTCCACTGCAGGACGAATGCCTCTCCCTGCGATCTTCAGTTACCCCTGACCTGCGCCAACAATTCCAACTAGCGCCCGCGAATTTCCTAATTTCGTTGCTCCACCTAGTTCTCTGCTCTTCTCTATTGCGTTTTTATTCTCTTCTCTAACCATAATGGTCAAACGGTTCTCTAACTGGCGCGTTACATGACCTGCCCAGCTCCATTTTTTTCTATTGATGTCAATCAGAATATCGTCTATACCCGTTTGCTCTCTGATCCCAACCGCTCTCTTTCTGTCCCTGAACATTATGCCTAAAAATCTCCGTTCTATCGCTCTTTGCGTGGTCCTTAACTTGTTAACAAGCTTCCTTGTCAGTTTCCTAGTCTCAGCCCCATATGTCAGCACTGGTAAAATGCAGGGATTGTACACCTTCCTTATCAATGATGATGGTAGGCTTCCAGTGAGGAGCTGGCAATATCTGCCGTATGCAATACGACCCATTTTTATTGTTCTATAAATTTCCTTCTCATGACTAGGGTTCCCTGTGATTAGTTGACCTAAGTGAACGTACTCTTTCACAGACTTTAGAGGCCGACTGGCTATCCAGAACTCTTATTCACTTGCCCGGCCATTCATCAATATCTTTGTCCTCTGAATATTAATCTTCCACCCCACTCTTACTCTCTCTCAGTTTAGGTACTCAATCATTTGTTGTGACTAGTCTGCAGCGTTGCTGAATAAAACAATGTTATCGGGAAATCGACGGTTGCTGAGATATTCGCCGTCGATCCTCAGTCCTAAGCCTTCCCAGTTTAATATCTTCAATACTTCTTCCAATCCCGCATTGAATAACATTGGAGAGATTGTGTCTCCCTGTCTAAAACCTTTCGTTATAGGTATCCTCCTGCTTTTCTTGTGTAGAATTAAGGTAGCTGTAGAACCGCCGTAGATATTTTCCAAGGTATCTACGTAAGCAATTCTGTGCTCCTAAATTACGTAATGCGTCTATGACTGCCGGTAGCTCTACTGAATCAAATGCTTTTTCATATTCTTTGAAAGGCACATAGAGAGGCTTATTGTACTCTGAGGATTTCTCGATAATCTAAATAATGACATGAATGTGATGCATTGTAGAGTATCCTTTCCTAAAACCAGCCTGTTCCTTTTGTTGACTAAAGTCCAGCATCGCCCTCTTTCTATTGAAGATTACTTTGGTAAATATTTTGTATAATACTGCGAGTAAACTTGTGGGTCTATAATTTTTCAATCCTTTAACGTCTCCCTTTTTGTGGATTAGTATAATGTTTGCATTCCTCCAGTTTTCTGGGACACTCGTGGTCAATAGACCATTCACATATATAGCCGCCAGTTTTCCGAGTATTACGTCTCTTCCATCTTTGATTAACTCGACTGTTACTACATCTTCTCCTGCCTCTCTTCCTCATTTCATGTCTTGCAAGGCCCTTCTGACCTCATCACTAGTTATAGGAGGAGTTTCTGTATCCTGACTCCTCTGCGTGCTGTACAGGTCAGTACAGAATCCTTCCGCTGCTTTTGTTATGTCTTCGGGATTGCTGATGATATTACACTGCTTATCAGTCAGTGCATATATCTTAATTTGTCCTATGCCAAGTTTCTTTCTCACTGATTTCAGGCTGTGTCCATATTTTACGGCTTCTTCAGTCTTTCTCACGTTATAGTTTCGAACATCACTTATATTCGCCTTTTTGATCAGTGGGCCACTCTCATTCATTGTCTTTGTTATTTGGGATAGCTTGCCTAGTGTTTGCCTTGGAGTCTTGCCTCCCACTTTTATGGCTGCTTCTGAAGCCAATTTAGTTACGGTTCCATTCATTGCCTATGTCATCTTCATCTCTTTGTTAAAATTAAATTATAGGGTTTTACGTGTGAAAACTACTTTCTGATTATGAAGCACGCCGTAGTGGAGGACTCCGGAAATTTTGACCGCCTGGGGTTCTTACGTGCAGCTAAATTTAATTACACGGGTGTTTTCGCATTTCACCCACATCGAAATGCGGCCGCCGTGGCCGGGATTCGATCCCGCGACCTCGTGCTCAGCAGCCCAAGACCATAGCCACAGAGCAACTACGGCGGGTCATCTCTTTGTTCTAAGGCTGCATATTTGTTTGCAAATACCAGCCTGAATTTGTATGCTTTTACTCTTATTGCTTCTAGGTTGACTTGTTTCTTGTTGACCAATTTCACTCTTTCTCCCTTCAAACTGAGGTGAATTCTAGCCCTCATTAACCAATGATCACTGCACTTTATCATACCTATAACTTCTACATGCTGCACTATGCTCGGCTCAGCAGACAATATGAAATCAATTTTATTTCTTGTTTCCTCTTTAGGGCTGTTCCACGTCCACTTTCTGCTGCTACGCTTCCTGAAAAAGGTCTTCCTTATACGAAGCTTATTCCTTTCTGCTAATTCTACCAGCATCTCTCCTGTAGCGTTCCTAGAGTCAACGCCGTAGTTGCCAATTGCTTGTTCAGCAGCCTGCTTTTTCCCCAATTTTGAATTGAATTCGCCTATTGCTATGGTTTACTGAGCTTGCAGGTTTCTCACGGCTAATTCAGTATCTTCATAAAACTGATCTACTTCAACCTCATTGGGACTTCATATTGGTGCGTTGGCTTGCACTACCTTTAATCTATACCTGGTATTAAGTATGATTACGACCACAGTTACCCTCTGATTAATGTTGTAGAATTCGTCGATGTTGCCCGCTATGTCCTCATGAATTATGAATTCTATCCAGCATTGCTTCTCATCTGGGAGACCTTTATAGCAGAGTACATGTTCGTTTTCAGCAATGTATAAGCCTCACTAGTTCTTATCTCCCTAAGGCTGGTAATATCCCAAACAATGTATATGATATCATGTTTTAGAAGAATGTGTTTTCGAAAACCCTGCTGAAAAGAAGAAAAAACTCTTTAGTCTCTAGAAAATTAGTTGGATGGCAATACACCACGCGCTCTGTAAATTTACAAGGTATTGATTGCATAAATATGGGTCTGTATAGATGTGGGTGGAAGAGCCATCACCCGACTTGTGCACCGGAATCAACTTGCCCACCTTCTAGTCGCCCGTATCAGGTTCATCTGGAATGACTGGACCTTCACTTGGATATGAGAATAGGCACGAGGCGGCATGACATGCATGTTTACATACCATGAATATCATGGTATGTAAAGCATGGCAGTCCAGCGGAGTACTTGCGGAGTACTTGCGGAGACTCACCGCTTCTTTGCTTTCTAGGAAACGCCGACGTTGAAGAAAGCAGCAAGGGTCGTCCAAACCAAGCTTTCCCGGCCGAAGGGGAAAAGAAAAGACTGAGCACGAGTCGTCACAAGGCACCGCAAGCAAAGCGTCTTCGGAAGCAAGATATGGCCGTGATTTCAACCACTTTATCTGGGGAAAGTGTCCATCTGTTGCTGGATGTCGGAGCCAGCAGGGTATAAAGGCGCTGCCTACTGGGCATCGATTGCAGTCCGGCGGAGTACTTGCAGAGTGGAGACTGGCCGCTTCTTTGCTTTATAGGTTAGAATGCCTAATTAGGTATTATTGCTTATTTCTTCGTTGCATACTTCTCCGCTGGACTGCACCAGTGTTTCCATGATGGCTGAGTTTGATTGCCTTGCGTGCATGAGATCGATTGCTGATGTTTTGCAGAGCCTCACATGTGCCGAGTGCGACAATCGGTATCATGCAGGAAAGTGCTCGGGGGTTACAAAAACGAACTTGAAAAGCTTTTCCACTAAGGAAAAACAACAGTGGGTGTGTCTGACTTGTGTAAATCATGCATCGCGATTGCCAACTGGAAACGGTGACGGCGTAACCGAGAAGGATAGAGCAACAGATGTATCGGTCGAGCTGTCACTGACACATGTACTGGTCAAACTTCATGACGTACTGAGTCGACTAGATGTGTTAGAAAGGCGGCAAGACGCTCGAGGCTTCCAACAAGGAAATGCTGGCTCAGAGGACGGCAATGGAGGGTATTGAGACATCATTGGGATTGCTTTCATCT
This sequence comes from Dermacentor variabilis, assembly GCF_050947875.1. NCBI lineage: Eukaryota > Metazoa > Arthropoda > Arachnida > Ixodida > Ixodidae > Dermacentor > Dermacentor variabilis. The sequence continues at coordinate 230,973,198 of NC_134569.1, read as the reverse complement.
AATTATGTCACAATGCTGCAAAAGTTGGAGGAGCATAGAAATGAACTTAAGGAAACAAACAAAGAAGTAACTGAACTCGAAGCCCAGCTTTCGGCCAAATCTGACAGGCTGTCGAATATGGAGCAAACAGTAGATGATCTTGAACGGTACTCACGAAAAAGCAATTTAGAAATGCATGGTGTCAAAGTGAGTGATAACGAGGACCTACGAAAGGTGGTGGAATCAATTGCAACCAAACTCGAACTTCCTAGGCCCAGTCACGACGACATTGAAGCCGTGCACAGAATCAAAGGCAAAGCTAACTGCGTCCCACCTATTCTGGTGCGATTTTCAAGGAGTGAAACAAATAAGCGTTGAATTGAAAAGCGGAACATGCTGAAGGGTGAAAAGATAATCTTGAACGATAATCTAACTTCCCGAATGAAGAAACTGCTATGGATGACAAAAAATCTGGCGAAAGATAAACAATATCGCTTCGTCTGGGTGCGCAATGGCAGAATACTTGTAAGAAAGCGCGAAGGAGCGTCAGTGTTACGCATTGACAATGAACAAGGCTTACATGAAATAATCTAAAATGATTAACCAACTACACTCAACTGAACAAAGGCTATCAATGAAAGACGAGTGGGCATCAGATCTTTCTAGCAGCTTATTGCTTGAGCTAATCCATGTGAATGTGAGAAGCCTACGCAAACACTGGGACATGTTAAAGATTCACGTAGCTGAAGCACTGCCATCATTACATGTTTTAATTTTAACCGAAATCAATATTTCGAAAGACGAATGCGCTCATTTTGCACTCCGTGGTTTTCAGTCTTTCTTGTTGTGCAGGGTGGTGCCATAGCGGTCTATGTAAAAAGTGATTGGCACTGTGAACGAGTGTCCTTTAATTTTCAAGATGCTGAAGCAGTTACTGCACTAACGACTAAAGCAGATCTGGAATATACAGTATGTGCTGTTTATAGGCCACCGAGCACTAACCTAAATACATTTTTAGACGATTTGACAAGCTTCCTCAAAAAGTAAGCAGACAGAAGCAGCATTATTTTGACCGGTTATTTTAATATAGACATTGTTACAATAAATAAGCCTGCAACATCTGATTACTTAACACTTTTGGCAAGCTACAGACTCGAAAACAAAATTCAGAGTTATACACGAGAAGAAATTCTCGGTCATCGTTTAACAAGGTCGTGTATAGACCATATCAGCACAAAAATGTGCAAATATAATTAATTTGGCTGTGTTATTAACGAAAAAGTGGCGAACCACTACTTTATCGCTATAGCAGTTTTAGGAGATGCTGCTGCTTTGACTGAAACAAAAACTGTAGAGAACTATTTTTGAATTCTAATGAAGTAGATAAACGTGTAAGAACGTTCAACTGGGATTCTTTAACGCTGCATAGCCACCTAAAGGCTTATGAACTGTTTGTAGAGGCCTTTAGAGAAATTTAGCTTTCCTCAGAAAAGAAAATAAAGCCTAAAACAAGAAATAAAGATAGCCCGTTGACTGGTAACGAAATAATGGAGCTTTGCAGCGTTAAAATCAAACTCCTTAGAAAATGCCAAGACAAACCCGGGGACGCTCTTGCAAGAGAAGAATTTAGGCAGATGAGACACAAAGTAAACGCTAAAATTAGACTAGCTAAGAACCGCTACCACTCAGGCAAGTTTGCAGCTTGCAGTCGTAATACCGGTAAAACATGGAACTTGGTTAACACTCTAATAGGGAGACCTGCAAAAAAGAGTATTGATAATACTCTTGCGGGTGCCTTTCTCGAGTCACCTGCTGTTCAGATAGCGAATGATTTTAACAAACACTTTATCGAATCAGTAAACAACATTAGAAATGGGCGCATACCGGCAAATATCCGAAACAATGTTACGTTTAACATTTGTTCTGCTTTTCTGCCTACTGTTGATGAAGCAGAATTGTGGGATATTATACGATCCATGAGTTTAACAAAATGTCCAGGCATTGATAAAATTAGGATAAGAGATACAGCTGCGAATTTCGATGTGCTCAAATCAACTCTACTTTACATCCTAAAGGAAACATTAGAAACCGATCAGATACATGAAACGATGAAACTTAGCATTGTGGGACCTCGTTATAAGAAAGGATCTCGAAAACTTCACGAGAATTACCGACCAATTTCAATTCTTTCATCTTTGGCAAGCATAATGGAAAAATAGTCTATGTTAATGTGGCCTCATTCTGTGAAAAGTTTAGCCTTATTAACCCAGCGCAGTTTGGCTTTCGCTCGGGACAAAGTACTGTGGGTCTGTTGGAAGATTTTCATGACTATATCTATAACGAAATTGATAAAAACAATGTTGTTTTGACTCTTTTCGTTGATTTACAACGAGCATTTTACACATTAGATCATGAACAGTTACTACCGAAACTAAGCAGATGTGGTTTCAGAGACCCGTATTGCTCATTTTAAAAAAAAATATTTTACAGGCAGACAACAGTGTGTCCGTGTGGCGGAGTCCTATAGTTCTTTGTTGCGTGTTAAATCAGGGGTACCGCAGGGGTCCGTATTGGGACCGCTTTTGTTTAACAATTACATGAATTATCTTGCTTGCTTACCACTAAAATCAAAAATTTATTTATACGCTGATGACACGGCTTTGGTTGTATCAAACAAACTTTCGAACGAAGCCGCTAGAGTAATACAGTATGATGTCTGTAAACTACTTGATTGTTTCATTATTAACAAAATGTTCATTAATAAATCGAAGACTAATATGATATGTTTTCACAGTCCATATAAAGCAGTCGCGGATATTTCCCCTGTTCATCTCCACACCAGTGACTGCCTTGCATGCTCATGTCCTCCGGTAGCTCTAGTAAATAGCACAAGATACCTGGGGCTACACGTCGACGACACATTGTCATGGAATGTCCACATTGAAGAGCTCGCAAAGCGCTTACGTGCTGGGTGCACTCATTTTTATGCCCTATAATCTTTCTGTTATGTAAATATTCGTAAAATGGTTTACAAGGCACTTGGGGAATGGATCATAAAATACGGAATAACAATTTATGGCTTTGCTTCTTCTAGTAGACTTAAGAGAATTAACCGCATCCTAAAAAAATTGCCTATAGCCTCTCGTATGGCACACTTGGTCACGGGGAAGATCTCTTGCTGAGCATGTACCAGTCACACATGTTGTTTGTCGAGCAACAAGTCTTGTTCGGCGCCATGTGTAAAAGTTATTTTTCCACTAAATTCAAAAACTTGAACGTAAAATCTCGTCAGACAGAAAAATATGTGGTACCTCATGTGTACACAAACGACGGCAAGAGAACTCCTGCTTTCTACGTGCCGGTGAATTTAGATAAATTGAATGAGAATGATATCGTGGGAACATTTAAACAAATAAAATCACTTATAAGGTCATGGGTGATACGTAATGCCCATATTCTTTGAAGTTTTCTTCGGGATTTGAAGCATGTGAACCTGATTGCGAAGTCATCTCTAATGTCAATGTTTATTTTTTTTCCTGTTGATGCAGTAATATTTTTTTGTTCAAATAATACCTTCTGTTCACTTTTGAAATATCATTTTTTCCTATATACTTTATTAATTTATTTATTTGTATATATATCAGTACTACTAGCTGACTGCCCAGCCTCGCACACAAGCAATTTTGCTTATGCGGGCTGGATCTGTAACCATAACATGACTGGATGTAAAAAAAGATTGTTATTATTATTATGTCATGAGATGACATATTTGTCATTGCCTGTATGTCATGACTTAGATGGTACGAATGGCATGATGCCATTGTGGTCGTTCCTTTAACTTAATATTTATCAGGTTATGAATGCGATGCATGGATGGCATGGATTTCATTACATTTCATGGGCGGCGTCCGATGAGTGATATGACATACACGCGCATATCATGTCATGACATCAGTCAAATCACATGCTTGTCATGACATTTATATCGCAAAGTAAACATCATGAATGACATGATGCTGTCATGATTCCTTCTTCGACTCGATATGCACTGGATACGAATGAGAAAACGTAAGTTCATGACTTGACATGAATGGCATGCGTGTTATGACATAACTGCCATCGCATGAAATCATGAGCGTGTCGTTACATGTTATTATTGTGATGTTATGGATGCATGTATCGCAGCACATACCCTGATACATAACCTGAAAAATAAATGACCGCGACGCCATCACCTCTCGTTTTTGTCATTCATAAAAAAGGCGTCATGCCCTATATATCATGGAATTAATGTGATACGAGTCATGTAATTTCACTCATGTTATAGATAAACTTATATATCTAGTTAAAAACTTCAACTGACGCGAACAACAATTGTCTCACATGGATGACATTGCACGCAATTGATGACGTGACCCACATAAATGAGATTAGTATAATGAATTTATTGACAGGACGTGTATTTCATTGCTGTGTATATCCGTATACGGTTGTCATGGCCTGCATGTGTGACATAAACGACATGTCATGCTATGTTTTTTTGTAAAATGTTTGCTTAAATTCGGCGGTCTGTATGTCAAGCCATGACGTGATTTCATAGATGTCATAACATGTAGGTCAAGAATGCAATCAATTGATTAGATAGATACATCCATGCATGCATGACATGATATTACCATGACAAGTAGTTAGGCTGACCCAGTGGACAAAGTTGTCTACTAACTTTCGCCGATAACTATATGGTCGTGATACTGTGATGGTCATTGCATTGTAATTCCCGATTGGTAATTCGACTCTAGCCTATTCTTCTCGCGTGCCATCTGGCCCGGCGGCACTTTAAGACCCAGGCATATCGGGAGCAGTACACCGCGTAGAGGTTCGATCTGTTCCAACAGTGATTTAGAGCAACTTTAGGCCTACCTCTGAGCGCCGGACGAGCCATCTCATTGTGCCTCCCAAAGCTCGCACCGCACTTTCCCGGCCCATCTCGTCGTTACCAGGCCGTCTAACCAACACCGAGGACAGCGTTTCTTGGTGCGCATAATATCTGAGCATGACAACGCTGCATCAAATTGAACTACGGGAGTGTCATCACGGCTCGGCCAAGACGACCAGCTGCTCCGCGCCACTCGTTCAAATGGCTATAAAAGGACCTAAAATCAATACAAGGAACGCGTACTTTTTGGTAAAACTGGTGAAATCAAGAAAATTTTCGTCGCAGTAAAATACACGTCCAAAAATAAGGCACGCCACGGCGTTGAAGCGGACACTCTGCTCTAGCAAGCAATCCAATTTCAGACGTTAGTCAGGTGCAGATGGCTGGCGGCACATTTTCTCTTTGCCCGCAATCTTACGCGACTGGGGTTGCCGCTACCGATGAATAAGCTCCTTGATATCTTAATACGTCGCCTGTACTTGTGGAGTCATGCAATAAAGCTGCAGGCAGTGCCTAATTTCTGTAAGGAAGTGTTATTATTGAGGTAGAGGGACGACGTATACAATACTTACAGTTTGCACTACGTTGCAGTCCCCTTGCTTTTGCAGTGCGTTGGGGAACTGTATCCGCTAACCTGTTATAATACATTCATTTGGGGTGAACCCGCTCTCATATACACAGCAATCATACAAGAAATCATAGTGAAAGAATCGTCCATTGATCTGTGTTTTCCAGTACCACCCTAAAGCCCTAGAGACATTTGATGTTTTGTAAATGTGAACTTAGCCATAATGAAGAACTTGCCTTCACCAATAGTTACACATGTGCATCTTTAATAAAACTTGAAGTTTAAGGCGATTGATACATTTTGGGAGCGAGAGAGAGAGAAAGAGAAGTTAGTGATGCGAAACGCAGAGAGGTCGGCCTGAGGTATATTCCTCTAGCCAGCTAATCGGCGTGGTGGGAGCGAAAGAGGGAAAGAAAGAGGAAAGAAAGACGTACATTATGGGTGACGATGACGAGAGAAGGAGGATGTAAAACATATGGCAAGCAATTTGGCGTGCTCGAAACCTACAGTCCAGGCCCGTACTTTTCTAAAAAGTTCAGTAACGACTAGATGGCCTCGAAACTCGATTGAGCGTCTGGCCAAGGGCCTAAAATAACGTCCTCCGACTACGGTGGGCTGTCGAGACGCCTAAGGTCATTGCTCCACTTTTGACGCTCTTCCACGGGCTTAGCACACTCACAAAGCACATGACCTATAGTCTCATTCGCATTGCAACACTCACAGCCCGGAGACTGAGTGCGTCCTATGAGATCCGCGCGTAAATACCTTAGTCCGTGCAGAAGACTGGCACAGCTGCGTTGAATTTTTGGTCGTAGCATAAATCTTATGGTAGGGTCCAATCTCTGGAGTCGTCTGTGCCGATTATCCGGATTGTCTCGGTGCTTTTCTGTCGATTTTCGGATGTCACTGGAGAGGAGGCAGTTATCGTCTGCTCTTGAAAAAGGAATTTCAAGCAGTGGCTCGGGCTGTTCGAGTGCTTTCTTCGCTTCGGCATCGGCCATTCCGTTGCCGTGTATACCACAATGACTGGAGATCCACTTTAATGTGATGTGGCGGCCATTTTCTTGCGCTAAAGTGTAGAGCTCGGCAGTTGGGAGAGCCAACACTCTGTAAGCGTTTTTTCAACACCACTCTAAGTAGTTGTAAAGCCGATTTTGCGTCACTGAAACTGTCCATACTTGAGGAGGCCATCTCGAAATATATTGAATGGCCTCTCTGATTGCCACTAGTTCCGAAGATGTTGTAGTCGCCTTGTTACACAGAATAAACCATCGAATGACTTGATGTGCACGCACGACGAAAGCCGCACCAGACGCATACGATGAGACCGGTCCGTCTGTATACACATTCATCGAGGAGTGATATTCTTTCGCCATATATTCAAGTGTTAAATGTCTGAGGCCGACGGTAGGTATCCGCGATTTTTAGAATTTCCGGGAACAGATAGACGTACCATATTTTTGACATTACCTATGAGGGCTTACGTGTAAGGTCAGCAGGGGCAAAGTATGATGGCATGGCAGATTCTTGGCATTTAATGACTCTTGAAAAAGTGGAGTTCGGCCGTATGTCGGGAAGTGTCAGCAAGGGGTGGTGTCCAATGACGGCACAGCAGTCGCAGGAATGCACGAAGAGGTTCGCATCATAGACAGACAGGTAAAGGGGCGACGTGAGCCTCCTCAATTGTTCCGTATGTTGAGGTGCAACGTGGAACACCGAGACATGTGCACTTTGTGCACATGTGCACATGTGCCTGGGCACTTTCCAGCTTACACAAACATGACCGCCTCCTACTTGATAAAAATGGCAGGCTATACCGAATGTATCCGACGTAGAGAGCCTGGTACAGCCGGAGTAGCGAATGCTCAGATGGACCCCACTTTGTACCCGCCAGAAAGCGAAAAACTTGAGCGAGCCTAGTTAATTTTGTCGTTAATATCGCCGCATGCTTAACCTTGAAACACCGTGGTCAATGACAATGCCGAGGTATCTGTGGTGGGACACATATGGGATGACAGTGCCATTGATTATAATTGAATACCAACACATAAGCTTCCGTGTGAATGCTATCGCAGCGCACTTATCTATGGACGTCAGACTCTGGAGTTTTGTAAGACGCGTAGCGCCACCTGCCGGTGCGAAGAGGCAGTAATTGAGTAGTGCGAAGCCCGACTCCCTTGCTAAGTTGCCTATGCAGCTAGCGACGGCGAAACAACAATTTAAGTGGATTTTGGTCCATATTGCGAGTGTTTTGCGCATTTACCACCCAGACAGAGAGCTATGAATTTCTACGCTAGTCGGACGCGCCGCCGAACTGCCATAAAGCGCTTGCTGGCTCACTTTTCAGACTGATGGCGGAAACGACGGCAACCGCATTAGCTCCGCGCGCTACGAAGAAACGCCGCAATCAACGCTACTGTTGTGTTGTGAATTGCCATGAACGTGAAGGACGGAATAAGAACGTTCACTTTTACCGATTTCCATCGCGATCGTATGAAGCGGAAAGGCGAGAGCGCTCGATACGGGCCGTTCAACCTCTTAGGTAATCGGATTACTTGCATTCCCCACAACACAGCGGCTCGCATGAGAAAGTGCGACAATTTTGTTCTTCTGTAATTGTGTTGCCTAGCCATGACGGAGGACCGTGGTAACCAAGCGAGAACTCAAGAATTTGCAGCCACCACTTCGTTGGTAACTGAAAAAGACAACGTTGCGAACCATCCTGCTTATGTGCCATCAATATCTCCACCTTTTAACAGACGTCCGCCTCCGCTTGATTCAACAAGTGGAACGGAGAGATTTGGCAGGTCAGCTTAACCAAGCATTTTGGTTCATTTATGAATTCAAAGTCCTGTTCTAGAGCATCGTTGTATCGCGAGCTCATTTCTACTTTCGGTATTTTGTATGTCCTGCGCCGATACAAGCACGCTTCGCAATGTGCTGAGCCTGCTCGACTGCGTTTTTCAAATGTGAGCAATGAAGTTGCTGTAGGAGCACTGGACGAGTAATTGCGAAGTAACGCACATGTGTACAGAAAAAGAATGTCGTGTGTATTTACATTTATTTGTGCGCGCTTGTTGCTCGAAGCGTCTGCGAAAAGTTCAAATTAAGGTACGGGCGATGCTGTAGCTCCTGCGAGAAAGAAAGATGCAGCGCGTAGGCACTGTAGGAAGCTTCTTTCGTTATGATCTCACGCTGTTTGCTGCCCTGGAAAAGGTTATGAAAGGATACTCTCCGTAAATAATTGCGAGACTAAACATTACGATAAAAATACATTACATAAAAATATAGGAGATACTTAAGTCTTGTGTTCAGGACATATTCAATATGAACCATTTTGAAATGCTTAGATTTTTATGCTGATATGCATACAGACAAATCTGATACTCTCTGTACTTGCGAGTTGCAGCACGCCGAAATAATACTTGAGACTTTATTTTATATTGTACAAGTACTTCGCTCTGCTGAGCATCCTTACCGAAGCGTGGATGGGCGGAAGAAGCTTTCCAGGTCCTTGATTTTTAGTAAACCGTGCCTCAACACAAACGAAAGAGAAGGGTCTATTGTGGCCAATGCACCTTCGCTTGCGGACAGCTCTCCTTGCACTACTCAGTTTGCGCCAAGGCTCCGATGGGGGCGCTGGTGACGGCTTTTTCCGCAGCGCCGCCTGGGCAGAGTCTGAGGTCTATGGCCAGTTGCAGTTCCTTGCATTGCAGGTACTGATACGGTAAAGAAACAGCTCGCTGCAATCTTGCACGAATTTGCGGTCGCGTGACTGCGGACGCCCATATACATATGTCGTCTGCGTAGGTACTGATGCGTACTCTAAAAAGAATTATTTTGGCAAGTCCAATTAGGGCAACATTCAATATAATCGGGCTGACCACTCCCCCTTGAGGCACTCCACAGACCACAACGTGTCTTCTCGTTTCGCCATCATTCGTGGACATGAAGACTGTGCGACCATCTAGGTAATTTTCAATCCACATGTAGAGACAACCGCGGATGATCAAATTACTGAGGGCATCATGAATGGCTTCGTGCAGTACATTGTCATAGGCTCCTTTTATGTATAAGGAAACCTGCTCCTACAAGTCGGTGTCGCATTTTCTCGTCGTCGATCGTGGACACGAGATAAATGACCCCATCTATTGCAGACCGTCCACCTGTAAATCCGGACATTATTTCAGGATAAAGGCAATTCTTTTGAATGAACTATTTTGTTCTAGTGAGCACCACCCCTTCCACCATCTTACCGACGCAGCTAGCTAAAGCTACTGGCCGGTAAGATGACATTTCGTAAGGCGATTTTCCTAGCTTTAGGAGGGCCACCAAAACGGCCGGTTTTCCGCTGCTTCTGGACTGTACTGGATAACCACGTGGTGTTATAGTGCGACAGCAGGACTTTCCAACCTTCCCCACCGAGGTGGCACAGAGCAATATATGAAATACCGTCAGGTCCACTCGCAGAAGATTGTCTCGAAGCAGCAAATGCAGCTTCTAATTCCGGCATCGTGAAAGGAAGGTCCAGACGAGCATCTTTAGCAGGTGGCACGGGTTGATCCTATGTTGGACATGTTGAAATATTGGTAGGCGTGACTCTCTTAAAGAAGTCTTCGGCAACATGCACTTCCGTCAGAGACTGATAAAGTGCTAGAGCACGGAAAGGATGTTTTTGCTTAGGAGGGGCTCGAAGGCTTCGTACTATCTGCCAGATCCTAGAAAGTGGCTTTCGAGGATCCAGAGACGAACGGAAGGTCCTCCAACTTTATTTTCCCATTATTTGAAAGTGATGCCGTATTTTTCATTTAGCTCGTCAACATAACACTAGGTCTGATAACGATTGAGTTTGCCTAACCATCCTTTCTGCTCTACGACGGATCCCGCGGAACCGATCATATTCAACATCAATAGCCGTTCTGGATGTACGTGCACTGATAAACTTAATTGTCTTCTGCACTGACGAAACAATAATGTCTTCTATATCAGACGGTGAAGTGATATCTCTGCAATACTCTTGGACAGATGTAGAGAATGTGGACCAATCAGTGCAGCGTACAGCAGATGCAGTTGATTGCATAAACCACTTCATCTGCACATATGCTGGTATACGATCGCTCCCTCGTGTTTATATGTCCATGCACCTGCTGACTGAGTGCAGGAGGCTCTGAGATACAGTATGGAGGTCTAGGCAACTTCCGTAGGTATTGCCGCGGATGTAAGTTGGAGACTCATCGTTGATGACAGTCAGACTTTCAGTGCCTCTGAAATCCTTCAAGTTCCTACCCGACAATTCATTGCGGCACCTTCTCAGTAAGGATGATGATCATTGAAGTCTCCAATAACAGCATGAGGGCCTGCGGAACCCTATACCAGAGTAGATAGGTACGAGATGTCAAGACTTTGTCTAGGAGGTATGTAGGCACCGATGATTGAAAACACATGTAGTTTATGTTTTAGTGTCACACACACATATTCATTGCTGCCTTGTGGAGTGATCGTGTGCCGAACAAACGTTATGTGACTGCGTATACATATTAACACTTTGCTCTTGTGTCTATCTTGACGTGCCCAGAGCTTAACGTATCCGGAAAGGCGAAATTACAACACGAGATTTAGCTCGCATATCAGGATCACTGGGAAGCGGTATTTGAAAACCCGTTGCCTAAAGTATAGACATGCGGCCGCATAGGCCTTGAGCATTCCATTGCATTATAACAGAATGATGCATCTTCTGATCCAATGTCCAATGTTTTATCGTGAGAGCCACTGATTGCTACCCTTATCTTAAAGCCACTAACAGCGGCTCCATATCATCTAACACCTTTACAACAGATAGTGCAGTTGGCGTTGCCAATCCGGAGAGTAATATACGCATAATGATACTAGCTGTTTAAGCCTGTCTATCAGCTTTTCGTTCCCAAGCCTTTCATTACCTTGCCGGCTCTTGGGGAGCGCCGGAGGAGTATCTCCACCTGAAGCCCATTGTGGTAGCGAAGGCCATTCTACAGCCGAAGATGTTGGACGCACGTTGGATGACGCTTCATTCCTTAACGGGCGCCGAAATACTGGGGGAGGCACATACTGTGTGAGCCGGCCTTGCTCTCTCTGTGGCACATTTTGCATCAAAGTACTCAAAGAAAGAGCCTCTTTCCCCTTGACTTGCTCAGGGAGCGCCGATACCATTGGCTTTCAATAGAATAAGCGCCAAAATTGACGACACACAAGAAGAAATACAGACAAGACAAGGCGCTTCCTAGCGCCTTGTCCTGTCTGTATTTCTTCTTGTGTGCCGTCAATTTTGGCGCCTATTCTATTAAAAGCTATGCACCAACTAGCCCCACAACGTGCTTTACTGCAGTACCTTTCTTCTGCAGTGGGCCCCTTTCTATGTGTGAAAAAAAGCGCCTTGTCCTGTCTGTATTTCTTCTTGTGTGCCGTCAATTTTGGCGCTTATTCTATTGAAAGCTATGCACCAACTAGCCCCACGACGTGTTTTACTGCAATGCCTTTGGCGCAACCGGCGTCTTTTCTTGCGGACACAATCGGCAGCCTCCTTGTGCGTGGAGTTCTCTCTCACCATTTTACTCAGAGTGTGTCTCTCCTTTGCGATTTTGGGACAGTCCTTGGATGTCGCTTTATGGGATCCGGAGAAACTTGCACATTTCACGGCGTGAGTCTCACAGGAGTCCACCCGATGAGCACCACCACATCTTCGGCACGACGTAGGGTTCTTACACGCGGCACTCACGTGGCTCAGTTTGAAACACTTGTGACGCTGTAATGGCAATGGCACATATGGACGCGCCGAGTGCCTCACACGACCTACTTTGATTGATGCTGGCAAAGAGTCTGACTCGAAGACCAACATGATGCACCGCGAGTGACTGAATCGGTGGATGTCGAGGATTCGCACTGTCGACGATAGAAGAGATGGCAGGTCTTCATCCTTGATGTCAGTGTCCACTTCTGATACAACACCAGTGCGGGTATCGTTGCCGTACGCGAGGAATGAGCGAACTGGAATGTTGCCAACAACTTGAATGGCTTTCAAAACCACCAATATGTCCTGAGAACTCACATCCACTGTGAGACTGTTCTTCGGAGCATTTATGCGGATCTCTCTCAGACGTCCTGAGGCTATTCGATAGAAGTATTTGGTCAGCGATTGTGTGTTCAACGAATTCAAATTCGTTCCTGCCGTAGTTGGGGTGTAGCCCAAGGAGAAAACATGTTCTTCACATCTGATTTTATGAGTACAATCACTGCCTGCTGACGTCCGGGGAAGCTTCCGCTTCAAGTGGCGCGGTTGGACTAGCATGTAATCACTGTCCAATTTATGCCGCTGTTGAGCTGTCAGATGAATCTGGAAGTCCATAGTCGGTTATGTCGAGGTTTCCCACGGTCAGCGCTACCGCCGCGGGACTCGCCTTGTCAGGAGGGCGCGGAGGTCCTTCGTCTCCCTTTGCGGAGGAGGACAACTTCGGGGAAGCTCCTGATATCCAGAAGTCGCACAAATTTGAAGAAACAAAGAACGAGGACTTATGTTCCGCACTTTTTCCCATTATAGAAAAATCACACAGCTAAATGGGACCGCATAAAATCAGCGGAGCGTGAAAGAGAACGATGAATATATTCAACAACAACATAAAACATGCAGTTCATGTATGATTAATTTATTTAAATGGACCTGCCCTGTGTTCCGAGTTCCTGGATCGTGACATTAATTGTATCTTTCTTGAGTTTCCTTTAATCTTTTTTGGTTTTCTCCAAGGCAGCGCAATTTCCGGGCTCATACAATACTTGCACAGTTTTCTCACAAGATGTGCTATACACGCTGTCGCAGCATTGGGAGGACTCAGACTTCGTGAAGTAGCCGCTTGTCACCAAGACCTCGCATGCACGATGCTCCCCTGTAAAAAGAACATCGTAATGAAAGAAAATTTAAATGAAAAGATATCCTGAAAATTTGCCTGACAGAAAACAACATCGGTCTATAAGACAAGCGGGAGGGGCACACTAGATCCATCTGACCATAGGGGTTTCATCCCTTGTCCTTGTGTTTAGCAGCGTAACGCCACGGCCGCTAAGCCGCCAGGGCGGGTATTCGGAATCGAAACTGAAGCGTCTCTCTTCTGCTTGCTAATTGTACATGACGCACAAGGTCCTCGGTAACACTCTTATGTAAAACACGGGTAATGTTCGCAAAAGAGCTTAAACCATGGTGTTCGACATACATTGATATGGGATATAACAGCGCAAGCTTATGTACAGTCTAGGCGTGTCGATGCAGGAATCCGACGCTTTAAATCACGTTTCAAAACATACATCGACAATACGGCGTGTCTGCGGCAATAACATAAGTAAAGCCACGGCCGGTCTAGAGCGCTTCTGTTGTTGGGAATCCAAACACGGGACGCGTGCTCTCATACCAGTCGTAGTGTATAAGCACCACGTAATATAGCCTACTTCCTAAATAGTATTGCTAAGATACTTAATCACACCCAAAAAAGCTAAACACTGTTAGCAAACGGACAGTGCCCATAAAGTTCTTAACATATTCATGGGACGGATTCATTCGAACTACTTGTACTACTAACACTATGCAAACGCGACGACGCTAATGCTCTCGTACTGTCGGGAACGTCTTCATAGTTCAGGTCACCCACTTGTATATGTATATTTTCTTTCGCCGTTTATTATGTGGAGCGTAGCGTCCGAGATTTAAGCGTGGCGGCTAATTTACCTCTGGCCGTCCCGGTGGCGCAGAAAAAGCGTAATTTAGGAGGCTTACACAACCGGCTCCTCCTCGGCGCCGCGCCAATCGCAAAGGAGGAGTCGGAGAGGCTTTCGGACGCTCTGGTACAGTAGTCCTGGTTTCAATCAGGCCAAAAAATAGCATTTCTGTGCTGCTGTATGATTTTTAGTGATTTCGAAATTAGAGCTCACCGTGTTCGAGGGTGGAAGTGCATGGTGGGCCTATTTTGTCAAATGCTTATTTTTTTCTGTAGACAGACACTTGCTACATTGAAATGAATACGTAGAAGTAGAATGCCTCTTCAAAAGATCGGCCTGTGATGGAATAGCATTATATTTTTAAATTTGCGGGCTATGTATATATGTTCAATCTTTCCTGAGCAAAACTCTGAGCTGGCTCACCAAAGTAGCTGGTTTCAAACTCGTTTAGCCAGTTGGTATCAGCACTTGCTTTCGCGCGTGGATTTTGTCGTCATGATATAGCGTGAAGACATAGCACAACCCATCCACAAATACCTGTACCCATTTAAATAAAGTATATTCCCATTGCGCTAGACTGATAAAGAAGGGTTCGACAAAAGTTTGTTTGGTCAGGCATAAAATAAGGATAATCAACATCACTGACCAAGTAAGATTAAACATCTAACGTTTCAGGACCGCGTACGGGTTCCCTGTTCATTGAAGTGGACAGTAAACTGTCACTTATGCAGCCAGCACGTGACCTAGCGAGTGTGCATTAATGGCAGGTACAGTCCATGCTGACCGGTTCATTGTAACTGGCGTCCACTTCGTGATTAGCGATTATAGAAGCCGCCGGGATGACATGTTATTTGCCGTGGCGCCAACAGTCGCATTTTTCCGGTTAATCTCGTTATTATGCTTTTGCGCATGCTCGGCAATGGCGTTCATCATGTGACTGTTACTCCGTACATAACGTTCGCGGTCCTTGAACCGCTCGAAAAACTTCCCATTTTCGCCAGCATATACTGAATGGCAACCAGTGCATCGTATTTTATACAGGACTCCTGAGAATGATTGAATGGGCAACTTGTATTTCACTTTCATTACCTGGTTCCAGAGGTTGCTGGTTGGGGATGTGTGGCCAGCGATGAAGAGATCATATCGTGAGCTGTGATGGCCGGACGGTCGTAGTGTTGATAAGTTAAAGTGAGTAACGAAGAAACAGAAGGTAAAAGGGTGAGTCGCTGGCTATTTATGACGGGATTAATTGTAAGCAAAGGTGACAAATGGCAGAGCCGTGTCCCAATCGATGTGTTCTTTAGAAATATATCTGTACAGCATGTCGCTCAGTGTACGGTTGAGACGCTCGGTAACGCAGTTGGTATGGGGATAATATGCAGTGGCGAACTTGCTAAGTGTAGCACGCAGCCTGAGGAGGTCGCCAACCACGTGAGACCAAAATCACCAACCACGGTCTGTGAGCAGCTAACGAGGCACGCCACGCTAACACATTATGTTGTAGAGCAACATATCAGCGACATTAGACACGCAGCTGGCTGACATGCCTCGATTGATCGCGTATTGCATGGTATGACTCGTAGCCACCGCAACCCATTCGTTTACCGTGGTCGATGTGGGTAAGGGGAAGCGAAAGCTTAGCCCCTCGCGATAAAACAGATCAGTAGGCACTTGAGTTATGTCAAGATGATTAGCAGGAGGTACTGTAGCTGTCTTTCGACACTGGCACAGGTGGTAAGTTGTAACATTCTGGCGAATGGCGCGATAAAGGCCTCCCCAGATACAGGTTGCGGCAGACGTCCATGCAGTAACCCATTTGGCCGAAAGCGTTTCAGGATTGTACAGAGTGTCTGTAGCGCTTGCATCCCACCTCTCATCCTACTGTCCCGAGGTAAAACGGTACTTTTATTGCGAATGCCATACTTTTCCTCCTTCAGCCATGTGGAGCCTATCTTTCTAGCCTCTTACCCCGACCGAGTGGCCCAAGTTTTCCACCGGCTTGGGCCATAGGTATGAGCTCCCTGTCAAGATGCCATCGTGGTAATTCCATTCAAGTCAATCTAGCTTTGTGATTTTAGTCTCGTCATGCTATCGTTCTCACGCCTGCTACCTCGACTCTATGGCCCACTTTGTCTGTCAGATCGGTCGTGATGCTATTGTGCTCAATGTATTGTTGTCAATCCAACTTTGTCATACGACCCTCGTCCCACCATCGTTGTTTTAGAGTTTCCATGCATTCGTTTTAGCACCGCCATAGTGATGTCATCGGGGTCTTTCAGTTGTCGTCATTACTACTTCACGATCGGAGCCTCGTCATGATGTCGTCGTCGGCCTTTCTACTTGGACCCAGTCCTTCAAGTCGTAAGAGCTTGGACTACTAGCTATGTATTCGGGCTGGCGATACCATTATGGTCACGGCATTGTCGTCATTCCAGCTTTTCCAGCTGACTCTCATCATGGAGTTATCATCATGCCATCGTGAGACAGTTGTGTCGTCTTCGTGACGTGGCCTCTTCATCATTGTCATGACTTCACAAACGTCACCCCATTGTTATGCCGTATTCATACTATCGCCCTAATACAGTTGTCATGCATTCGCTGTCATACCATCGTCGCAGATACTTCGCGAAACCTAATCATCACGATTCTAACTTCGACAATCGATCTTCGTCATGCCGTCGTTATTATACCATTGTCCTCATGTCATCATCGTCTAGCTATTGCTTTCCGATCATCTTCAGTCCAGTATCTTCATGCTGTCGTCGTCATGCCACCGTTGTCCACCGATCGACGTTATTCGTTGTTGGTCAATCTATCGTAATGATGCTGTTGCCATTCAATCGTCATTATACCGTCGTTCTAATGCCATCGTCGTCTTGCGTCGCGATTACCTAGACGCTGCCATGCATCCGTGGCTCACCGTCGTCCCCATGCCTTGGACGTCTCATTTACGTCATTACCGGTTCTCCATGTTGCGGTCTTCACACGGTCATCCTCGCGCCATCGTCGTGATGCAGCCATCATGTCCTTGTCCTCACGCCGTCGTCGTCACGTTGCCATCCCTATACTAATGTCATAATTGATCGACATGATGTCGTCGTTATAAAGCTTTGACGTAGCAACTATACCATTTATTTGTCATTCCGTTGTCAGTGCGTCGGCGTCATAAAGTCGTACTCATGCCTTCATGCTCATTGGCAACCATGGAAAGCGGATGCTATAGGAAAGCGCGATGATATTCCAGTATGTGGCATACAGCCGAAGCAAGGAAATTGTCAGAAATATTACTACACGTGTTGATTAAACGTGACTTCAGGAATATGGTAACTCGCTCCTTTCTTACTTTGCTATTCGGATTACATTCGACAGTCATCTTTTGAGGACTTGTGCCCCAGTTTGCTTGCCTCAGATAGTTAGGACAGGGGATGAATAATTTCCAATAGTCCTCGCGAGGTCGTGTGGCCGTCATTCGCTTGGATTTTGATGGCGCATTCTTATTTGATACCGGGAGGTGAGGGAAAGTGATTTCGTGGATAACTATTTTGACGGAGTTGCCAGGTGACGTTAAATACGTGGTGGCCTGGTATCTTCCCACCCCGAGTTGCAGGAGTGATTTTGCGAAGTGGAAGGGCCAAGTCTTCTTTTGCTGCAATGGCGATAATGATGTTCCGCGACCAGCAGGTGCGGGTTTTGCTAACTTCTCTGCAGTCTTCTCCCTTGAGGCCGCATACTCCAGCGGGCCCTAGCGCGATTTGCATGACTGTGTACTTCGCTCGTTCACACGGACAATGCATCACGCAATATGCATGATACATGCATATTGCGTGTTTCTTCTGGACGATGCAAGCGGGCGCCCTGACGAAGACGACGAACGCTCTCTGGTTCTCGAGCTGTCGGCTGAATTGACCAGCGCTGCACTTATCCTTCGTAAATATTTCTTTGTATATAGTCTCCAGTTCTTCATTTTTCGTTCGCGTAGCATTTTGCTTAAGGGTGCCGTTCCCCATCTTCGCCGTGGAACTCCGTAGCATGCCGCAGCGTGCTGCTTTCCGCCATGGTTCCCTGTGACGACACCTTGTATGCATCTAAACCTGCGACCCCGACAACAACGTACGTGACAGTTACCAGTCCCCAGAATCTTAGCATTTTCTATGACCAAAATAATTTAAACGCTGAGAACTGGCTCAGCTTGTATAATCGTATTAGCCGAAACAACCGCTGGGGCCCTACTAATATGCTAACGAATGTCCTATTCTACTTGGGCGGAACACCTCGTGCCTTGTTCTGGATACACGAGGACGATATCTCTAGCTGGGATGCTTTCAAGGAGAAGCTCGGCGACCTCCTTGAAAATCCAGCTGGTCGGCAGCTGGCCGCTGGAAAACAGCTTGTTATACGAGTTCTATCTTGTACTGCATCGCCTGTCTCATGCATGGAAGACGTGGTCACTCTTTGCCGAAAAGTCGACGACAAGATGGCCTTGCTTGGCAAAGTCGGCGACGTACTCAAAGGGATCGCGGACGACGCGTTCAACTTGTTTGTCTTCAAGTGTGCCCACCATCGACGTCATTGTCAAGGAATGCCGCCGCCTTGAGCTCGCCAAAAGCCGCCGCGTCATTCCACAGGACTCCCGGCTCCCTAACACGTTGGCGACGTCGTCTTGAGTTGACCTTACCGTTTCGCCGCCCTTATATGAGCATGTCACACATACTGTTCCCCGCGAGCTCGAGGCTAGAAGTCCTGCGTCGCTGCATCCACACCAACATCAACCCACCATTGACCCACCAACACCAGCGATCTCTCTCTCATTCAGGCAATTGTGCGGAAAGAATTTGCAAACATCGGTTTTCCTGCCGCCTGCTCCGTCCCCCGACCTGACGCCCGACCGGTGCCGCCAACAACGCCTCAGAGCGATCTGTGTTCCCCTAGCCGATACCGCAACCCTACCGAGTGGAGAACACCGGAAGACAAGACCATTTGCTTCTGTCGTCTCCGCATTGGCACGTCGCTCACCACTGCCGCACCTTCTTTACGCCATCGTATTCATCTGCCCACCATCCTTCAATACATCTGCTGTTACCTGATTCTCCTCACCTGCCTTCCCCCTTTGCATAGCTCCCAAGGCTTTCTTTACTTCTTCTGGTGTTACTTGTGGGATTTCAAATTCCTCCAGACTATTCTCTCTTCCATTATCGTCGTGGGTACCACTAGTACTGTACAAATCTCTATAAAACTCCTCAGCCACTTGAACTATCTCATCCATATTAGTAATGATATTGCCGGCTTTGCCTCTTAACGCATACATCTGATTCTTGTCTATTCCTAGTTTCTTCTTCACTGCTTTTAGGTTTCATCCATTCCTGAGAACATGTTCAATTCTATCCATATTATACTTCGTTATGTCAGCTGTCTTACGCTTGTTAACTTGGAAACATCTCAGCAATCTCAACTATATCAACAATCGGCAATTAGGCGAGACTTCAATTGTTAAGCATCGCCTAAATACTGGTGATGCCAGTCCTGTTCATAGCCGGCCATATCGAGTTTCTGCTTCAGCGCGTAAGGTTATTCAAGAGGAACTGAACCAGATGCTCGGAAAGGCATTGTTGAACCTTCGTCAAGCCCTTGGGCGTCGCCCGTTGTGCTTGTTTAAAGAAAATAACACATGGCGTTCCTGTGTAGGTTATCGTCATTTAAACGGCTTTATCAAGAAAGACGTCTACCCATTGCCTTGCATTGACGACGCCCTTGATTGTTACCACGGTTCCAACTACTTTTCATCAATAGATCTTGTGTCTGGTTATTGCCAAAGTTCCATGGATGAAAAAGACCAGGAGAAGACCGCGTTCGTCACCCCTGATGTTCTATTTCAATTCAAAGTTAGGCCGTTCGTTCTATGAAACGCCCCAGCAACGTTCGAACGTACGATGGACTCTTTGCTTCAAAGCAATGGTCCACATGCCTCTGCTACATAGATGATTTTCTCGTATTTTGTCTTACATTAGAGACCCACCTTGAGCGCTTATCAGCTGTTCTTCAATACTTCCAACCTGTACCTCTAACCACATTCATCGAATTGTCACTTCGGTAGTTGTCAGATCACAGTGTGGGCGCATCTGGTCGACGCTTCCGCTATTCAACCAGACCCGGAGAAAATTCGTGCTGTCAGTTATTTTTCTGTACCTCAGTCTGTGAAAGACGTCCAAAGTTTTCTACAACTCTGTTCCTAGTTCCCATGCTTCGTTCAAGACTTCGCAGCGATTGCCCGACCACTTACTGATCTTTTGATGAAGGACGTGTCGCTTACGTCGGGTCTCGCTCAAACTGCCGCGTTTGCCCACCTCACCAACATTCTCACCCTGCTACCTATGCTGGCCCACTTTGACGCGTCCTCTCCTACAGAGGTGCGTACCGATGCCAGTGGTAATGGTATCGGAGCCATCTTAGCCCAGCGCCAACGAGGAAAAGATCGCGTTATCGCCTACGCTAGCAGCCTCCTCAAATCAGCGGAGTGCAACTATTCGATTACAGATCGTGAATGCCTGGCTTTCGTCTGGGCGGTTTCCGAATTCTGCCCGCACTTGTATGGCACGCATTTCTCTGTAATCACAGAGCACGACGCGCTCTGCTGGCTTTCCTCACCCAACAATCCTACCGGCTGGCTTCGTCACTGGGCTCTGCTGCTGCAAGAATATTCCTATGTTGTAGTGTACAACTCGGGCCAATTACATGAAGACGCAGACTGTTTATCTCGATATCCAGTAGACGAACCACCATCCGACCCTGAGCCAGATACCGACGCTTGCATTTTGTCCTCCTCCATCTGCTACACTTTGCCGACAAGCAACGCAGTGATGCCACCTTGCGTGCCATCATTGATGGCTTTGAATTTTCGCCTTCTGATTCGTCTCTTCAGCTGTTTATTCTTTGAGAAGTTGTATTATACCACCACAATGTACGCTCCAACGGTCCTGTGCTACTCCTCGTCATTCCTAAGCACCTCCGGTCAGCTGTTCTCCAAGAACTTCACAATTTACTAACGGCAGGTCACCTTGACTCGTACCGCACCTACGACTGGATTCACCGGCCTTTTTTTGGCCAGGCCTTGTCCGCTCCGTCCGGAAACACGTTGCGGCGTGTGAGGAACGTCAGGGCCGAAAAACACCATCGACGCAACCTGCCGGGTGCTTTCAACCGCTCGACAATCCATCGGAGCCGTTTTTTCGCGTTCGCTTCGACTTACTGGGCCCTTCCCCTCTATCCGCGTCTGCCAACAAGAGAGTCGCTGTGGCGACAGATTGTGGCGACACTACAGCGCTTCCAACAAGCTGCGCCACAGTTTCTTTTACACAACATTATTTTCCCGCATGGTACTCCACACCAGTGCTCACTGAGCGTGATTGGACATTTATTTCTAAAGTCATGGCCTACATCCTGCAGTCCAGCGTAAACAAGCATAAGCTGACTACGCCTTACCATACACAGACTGATGGTCTCACAGAACATCTGAATCGCACCCCAGCAGACATGCTTGCAAGGTATGTCTCGTCCGACCATACTGATTGGGACCTTGCCCTACGCTATGTCACTTTGGCCTACAAATATTTCTCGTCACGAGACTGGTGGGTATTCCTCGTTCTTTCGGTTGTTAGGTCAAGAAGCCATTTTGCCATTGGACGCATCCGTTCCATCCGCCGCAGCAGAGACCAGCGAGGGTGCACTTGGCGCCATCACCAGGACAACCAAAGCACGCGAAATTACTCGCGCTTGCCTCCTGACCTCCCAAGAGAAGCAACAGCGTTTGTACGATCGTGAACACAGAGGAGTCCACTTTTCGCCTGGACCTCTGGTACTGCTGTGGTCCCTGACTCGCCACATTCGCTTGTAATAAAAACGGCTGTCTCGGTGCACAGGTCCATATCGAGTGCACCAGGCCTTGACTTCAGTTACGTACGAAATCGCATAGTCTGTACCAGTGCCTTAGTTGCCCCGAATTCCTCTAAAGCCGTACAAGACGCATGCCTAAAACCTTGCTACTCTCCTGTTCTGCCCGATATTTAGACTCACCGCGACGGTGTTTCTGCCGCCGGGGACAATGATACATGCATAATGCGGGACGAAAGCGGGGTTAACCGAGGGGACCGATTTTCATTATACACATCATAGTAAGCCAACATACACTGACACCCAGGACAGCACAGGAGAAATAACTTGTGCTTAATAAATGAAATAACGAAACTATGAATGAATGGAAATGAAAGTGAAGGAAAAAAACAACTTGCCGCAGGCGGGGAACAGTCCCACAACCTTCGCATTTCAGGTACCATGTTCTCCCAATTGAGCTACCGTGGCACCGTTTCCTCGTCCACTTTCTTGGGTACTTATGCTGCGTCGTAGAACCCTGTGAGCATTAACCAGTGCCACCACTCACAGACCTTGGCGGCGGACGTTGAACAATCTTTCTGCCACAGGCGTCACGAGAACGTGATATTTTCTTTTGTGTGAATGCAGCCGGTCCATACACCCACACATGCTAGCTAAAGCCGTCATTGTTGCCAGATTCGAGATTCTCGTTATGTAATGAACTCTAAGATAGGGAGGTTAACCGGGGGGCCTGATTTTTCTTGCTCATATCATAATAAGACAATAAACACGAACACCAAGGACAACACACAGGAAATTTCTTGTGCTTAATAAACGAAATAAAA
This sequence comes from Dermacentor variabilis, assembly GCF_050947875.1. Classification (NCBI taxonomy): domain Eukaryota; kingdom Metazoa; phylum Arthropoda; class Arachnida; order Ixodida; family Ixodidae; genus Dermacentor; species Dermacentor variabilis. The sequence goes on along the minus strand of NC_134569.1, from coordinate 230,950,271 downwards.
AAAACAATAAATTAATGGAAATGAAAGTGGATGAAAAAACGGCTAGCCCCCCTGTCTTCTCGTCCATTACATAACGAGGGTCTCGAATCCGGCAACATTGATGCATTTAGGTAGGATGTGCGGGTTTATTGACCAGTTGCCTTCGCCCAAAAAGATCACGTTCGCGTGACGCCAGCGGCTAAGTGGATACTTCACGTCTGCCGTCAAGGCATGAGAGTGGTGACGCTGGCTAACAGTCCCAGGGTTCTACAAGGAAACATAAATAGCCAAGAAAGTGGACGGGTAAACGGCGCCGCGGTCGCTCAATTGGTAGAGCATCGCACGCGAAATGCGAAGATTGTGGGATCATTCGGCACCTGCGGCAAGTTGTTTTTTCATGCGCTTTCATTTCCATAAATTTAACGGTTCTTTATTTCATTTATTAGGCGCAAGTTATTTCCCCTATGATGTCCTCGGTGTCATTGTTTGTTGGGTTATTATGACATGACTAATGAAAATCGGGCCCCTCGGTTAACGCCCCCCCCCCCTTTCTTCTCGGTCATTACATAACAAGGGTCTCGAATCCGGCACCATCGATGCCTTTAAGTTCCATGTGTTAGTTTATTGACCGGTTGCCTACACCCCCCAAATACCAATCCCGTTCTTGTGACGTCTGCGGCAGAAAGGATGTTCCACGTCCGCCTCCAAGGTCTGTGAGTGGTGGCACTGGCTAGCACTTCCTGGGACGGGGAAACGGCGCCGCGGTAGCTCAATTGGTAGGGCATCGCACGCGAAATGCGAAGGTTTTCGGATCGTTACCCCCGGCGGCAAGTAGTTTTTTCATCCACTTTGATTTCCAATAAATCATCGTTCCTTTATTTCATTTCTTAAGTGCAAGTAATTTCCTCTATATTTATGTCCTTCGTTGGTTTATTATAATATGCATATTGCGTATTTCCTGTAGACGATGCACGCGGGCACCACGACGACGACGACGAACGTTCTCTGGCTTTCGATATGTCGGCTGAACTGGCGAGCGCTACCGTTATCATTTGTAAATATATTTTGTAAATATCTCCTGTTATTAATCCTTCGTTCGCGTAACAATATAATTTGTGCATTCTCGGGATCAAAATACTATTGACTGTTTTCAATATGTGTTCGTAGACAGAACACATAGTGTGTTGTGTCTAAGTCGACCTTGTCTGTTGGTACACTGCGTAGAATGAACTTCCATTTGCCCTTACCAAAATAATTTTACAGTGTTTTACACGCTGCCAGCACTTCACCAGCACTTTGTGACAATCATTATATTTCTGGTGCTTCCGTGATGGGGGCCGTGAGGGCGATGAAGAGCGCAAAATAAGAGAGCACGTTCTTGCTACAAAAGTGCTCGTAAAATCATAAGCAGCATAAAATGTTTCAGATGATGCACGGTTAAGAGGAAGCTTTAGCTGAGGCGCCGCTATCTAAATACATGTACACGCAGAAATCGTTCTCCTAGGTAACCACTGTACCAAACATGACTGCAGTTGTTGCATTTCAAAGAAAAAATGAAAATCTAGTGACTGTTGCTTTCGAATTGCTCATTTATGCCGTCGATTTATTATTAAAGATTGGCTAAAATTTAAAATTTCAAGAAACGAAACTACAAAGTTTACAACTCTGTAGTTCAGCAACACAAAATGATAATGCTGTGTATTTCATCTAAAAGTACTTCTAAAGCGGACGAAATTGATATGTCGCACATAAGTCTAAAAACAATTTCAGCAATATGGATATACAGCTTTTGCAGAAACCTTGTGAACAACGTAATAATTCACGTAAGATATAAAATGACATATTGAATTTGTCGGCTTTCAATGAACTAATGGATGCCATTTACAGAGCCGCGATTTCTTTCTTGATGCAGAGCTACAAGTTTGTGAACTTCGTGTTTCTACTTTTTTCAAACGTTCCAATTTATGAAAAAATTTAAACAAAATTCAGGCCCTAGATTGAAGCTCCGCTTACGACGGTTGGTTGATTAGTTGGCGTTTAATAACTAAGGCCATGCTGCGCCAGTCACAAGACAAAAGGAAACGCAAGGTTAAAGCAGGCAAACCTGCATTGCATTATTGTTCGTGTAAATAACCAGTTGTCTCTAAGAAGTGGAATAGGTTAGCAAAGGGCACTAGTGGGTCATCTGCCAGTAATAGGGCAGGGTGCAAAGGCATATTTAAGTTATATAGGTTGTGTAAAAGCTTCCGTCGCTTTGTTTCAAACTGTGGACATGTTAGAAGGATATGTGTAACTGTAAGAGGTTGATTGCATTTTTCGCAAGTCGGCGGGTTTTCTTTACGGAGAAGAAAGTTGTTTGTTAAATGTGTGTGTCCGATCCGAAGTCGACACAGGATAACCTCATAGAACCGTTGCTGGTGAGCGCATGACTTCCACTCACCAATTACGGGTTTAGTAAGATGTAGCTTGTTGCTTAAGCAATGGTCCCATTTCTGTTGCCATTTCGACGTCAAGGCCTTCCTAATAGCCGTGATACTATCCCGATATGGAATCGCCGTGTTTGTTATGTATTTGTGCACTGCCATTGATGCACACCTATCCGCTTCTTCATTTCCTGGTATACCGACATGGCTTGGTACCCAGCAAAACCTAATTTACCGGCCGTATTTGTTTAATTTTACCATGTGTAAAATGTCCCCTATCAGGGGTTCACATTCGGATTTCGCGTGTAGAGCCTTCAGTGTGCTTAATGATTCATTGTATATTGCTGCGTTTTCGTGTTTGTCAGCGATGCTCTTTTTAACTACAGTCCATATTGCGTATACTTCGGCTGTGTAGACAGAGGCATGTTGTGGTAATCGAATACTTGTTTCCCAATTTTCCGTTATGGCCCCCACACCCACGTGATCTTTTGTTTTCGAGCCATCAGTGTAATATTGCATGTTATTTTGATATTTGTCCTGAAGTGCACGGAATTCTTGTATAATGTGTTCGTGTGGGATGTCTCTTTTCTTTAGATGTGTTAACGTCCAATCACATAAGTGTGTGAAATCGTACCATGGGGCCAACCGTTCTGGTTTCTTGGCTACCTGGAGAACTTCGTGGGGGATGTGATTGTCCGGACAGTATTGCTCATACCGCAGGACAAGTGGCCTAATAGTGTTCGGTTTATTTGTGTAGTGTAAGCGTGAGTTGCATTGTGTCAGGATGTTGTAACATATGTGTTGTGGTGAAGACTGAATTCTGAGTACGTAGGAAAAAGAGAGGAATGCTCTGCGCTGCTGTAAGGAGGGTTCATTGCACTCGACGTATAAACTTGGAATAGGTGAAGTTCGGTAGGCACCATTTGCCAGTCGCAGTCCAAGGTTATGTACCGGATCAAGTCGTTGGATATAGGACTGTCTGGCTGAGCCGTAAACCACAAAGCCGTAGTTTAAAAGGCTACGCACAAGAGACCGGTAAACACGTAAAAGGCACGTTCTGTCGCAACCCCAGTGCTTATGAGACAGAATTTTAAAGATATTTAGAGCTTTATTTGCTTTAATCTTCAGTGCTTTTATGTGAGTTAGGAAGTTAAGTTTGCTGTCAAAGGTCACTCCTAAAACTTATGGTCTTGTTTCACTGGCAGTATGGTGTCGTTCAATTTTAGGAGTGGATCGCTGTGTAGCCCTCGTTTCTGAGAGAACAAAACAGTAACTGTTTTCTGTGTGGAGAAATGAAAACCATTTTTGTTAGCCCATTGTGTGAGTTTATTTATTGTCATTTGAAGCTGCCTCACACAGGTTAGCAAATTTGAGGCACGGCAAGCCACTTGGAGATCGTCTACATATAAAGAGTGCATAAGAGACGACGGTATGATCTTATTAACTGTGTTCATTTTTACTATAAAGAGTGTCGTGCTGAGAACACAGCCTTGTGGAACACCATTTTCCTGTATAAATGTATGAGATAGTAGTGAGCCCAGACGTACCAATAATGTTCTATTAGACATAAAATCAGCTAGGCAGTTCAGCATTCTTCCCCGGACGCCGAGGTCAGCCAGGTCTCTTAAAATTCCATATCTCCATGTGGTATCATAGGCTTTTTCTAAATAAAAAAAAAACTGCGAGACAGTGTTGTTTGTGTAAAAATGCATATCGAATTTCATGTTCTAGACGGACAAGATGGTCAGTCGTTGAACAACCCTTTTTATATCCACACTGATGGGGGTCAATAAGGTTTCTTGATTCTAAAGTAAATGAAAGTCTTATGTTGATGATGCTTTCGTATGATTTTGCCAAAATGATTGAGAGGACAATAGGTCTGTAGCTGCTTGCGGATGTGGGGGATTCATCGGCTTTTAGAAATGGAACTATTATTGCCTTTTTCCACTCTTCCGGCATTATGCCAGATTCCCAGATTAATTTTAAAAATTTAAGGAAAGCGTTTACAGATGCTTGAGATAGATGAGCCAGCATGGCGTAGTGAATACGGTCGTGACCTGGCGCTGTGTTTTTCCCTGTTGAAAGAACTCTGTTTATTTCTTGTTGTTTGAGGGGGGAATTGTACGGTTCATTTGATGAGCCAATAGTGGGCAGCTTCTGTTTTTCAGCCGACTGTTTGTATTGTAAAAATTCCTTTGTATAATTCCCTGAACTGGATACATCGCGGAAATGTTCTCCAAGTATATCTGGCTGTTCTTTTATTGTTGTTTGTGTGCCTGGACTTGTAAGTAACGGTACTGTGTAAGATGAGTACTGTCCTCTAAATTTCCTGACCTGGTCCCACATTCGTTACGATGTTACCGTACTAATAATTGATGAGATGTATTTTTGCCATGACAATTTTTCAGCATGTGTTCAGATGAATCGTGCTTTGGCTTTGGCTCGTTTGTAGTTTAACAGGTTGCTATAGGTGGAGTACCTCCGTAGGATTCCCCAGGCCTTATTTTGTTCTTTTTTAGCGTCGGCACACTCCTTCGTCCACCTGGGGTTTAGCTTTTTGTGTACTATACCCGATGACAGGGGTATGGCCTTTTCGGCCGCACTGATTATAACCTGAGTGATTTTTTATTAAGCTCATCAATACTTGGCTCAGGTGTAAATACATCTTCCAGTATCGCGTTCTCCATAAAGACCGGCCAGTCCGCGAGCTGTATTTTCCATCGGCGTGGTCTAGTTACTAGGGTTAGTGGCGATGTTAGGCGTTTGATGAGTGCGGGTAAGTGGTCGCTGCCATATGACGTGTCGAGAGCTTCCCATTTAAAATTAGTAAAAAGAGAGGGCGAACAAAAAGCTAAATCTAAACAACTAAATGTGCGGTAAGTCGGTGAGAAGTAAGTTGGCGCACCTGAGTTTAAAAGACAGATACTATTTGACAGAATAAAATCTTCAACGAGTTGTTCTCTTTGATCAGTCTTGACACTGCCCCAAAGAGTACAATGAGCATTAAAATCTCCTACCAGGACGAATGGCTCCGGCAACTGATTTGTTAGTTTTTCTAAGTCTTTAATAGTAAAATGTGTGTGGGGTGGAATATATAGTGAGCAAATGGTGATGGTTTTGTACGATAGAATGGTGACAGCTCCGGCTTCTAAAGATGTATTTATTTGGACATTTCGGGTGGGAGTGCCGCCCTGTACGACTATAGCCACTCCTCCCGACAAAAGGCTGGAACATTGGTGGTCCCTTCGGACAACAGTGAAGCCTCGAATCAATTGACTGTGTTTAGGGCCTAAGTTTGTTTCTTGTAGGCAAAATGCGATTGGCGAAAAGTTATTTGTTATGTCTTTAATGTCACCTAAATTGCGAATCAGTCCTCTACAATTCCAATGCACGATATAAAAGCCATAGTGGCAGAATTGAGAATAGTAATTTATATATATGCACTAAGTAACTGCAGGTGACATTTGTTAGTGGGAATGTACTATTGGAAGAACGGTAACTGTTCAGGTTACCGGTCCCTTTGTTCGCGTAGTTATTGTGAGCTTGTCTTTCTTAGTGCGCTCCAGGGAGCGCGGAAGTTTTGGCGTCGATGGCGCCGGAGTTTTGGTGTCGACATCCATAACCTTCCCCCAGGCGCTGGATGATCGAGAACCAGGCGCTGAGACGCGCGTCTCAGGCTTGGGAGTTTGATTTAGCCTAGGGCCCCATGGAACCGGGGTCTGCAGGCCCATCTGTGATGATGATGATGGAGCAGCACTGGCTGCTGCCACCAAGGGGACGGATGGAGTTACTACTGGGCCACTGACTGCGGTCCGTGTAGACTCCTGAGACAGCTGCGGTGCTGCCCCCTGCCGCACCGCACTGGCTTAGGTTGTTTGACGTAAGTGCGCTAGTTTCTTTCAAGCTTCATACAAGAAAATCTTCTCTGTCACTGTAAGTGCAATTATCTCTTTCTCTTTCTTCCAGCAGGGGCAAGATCGTGAATATGCTGGATGATCTCCTTTGCAGTTTGTACAGTGTGGAGCAGCATTACAGTTTTCCGACTTATGGTCATTGGCACTACACTTTGCAGATGTCGATTTACCTCTGCATAACTGCGATGCCCGTCCGAATCTCTGGCATTTGAAACACCACCTCGGGTTTGGGATATACGGTCTTACGTTGATCTTAAGATAGCCTGCATCAATTGTAGTAGGTACAATACTGGTACCAAAGGTAAGTATAACGTGTTTGGTTGGGATTTGTTCGTCATTTCTTCGGAGGGTTATTCTTTGAACTTTGATTACGTTTTGTTCTTTGAAACCTTCCAGGAGTTCTTCATCGATTAGGTTTAAGAAATCTTCTTCTGATATTACACCCCCGCTTTTGTTGAGAGAACGGTGTGCTGAGACTGTGACTTTGGTGTTACCGACACTGGTGAGATCAGCGAGCTTTGCGACTTGGTCTTTGGTTTTGAGTTCAAGGAGGAGGTCCCCACTTGACATCTTTGAAGCTTTGTATTGCTTTCCGATTACCTCTACTAGACATTTTGCTATTAGGAATGGCGATAGTGTTCTCATTGGCAGAGATCCTTCACTGTGGATCACATGTTAACGTGGGAACGTTTCTGCGTTGGTTTTAAGTCGAAAATTGCTTCGGTGCGCCATCTTTTGTTAGGACGATCTACAAGGAGGGGAAATGCATTTGCCATGTATTCTTAGAATATTCAGTGGCGATGGTAGCCACCCACCACTGAGCCCAACAAGGGGACGCTACGAGGTTAGGAACATACCTTCATACGTCAGCTATACAACGCCGCTATAACCTAATATATGTACCCAAGGTTGGGTAGATACACACGGTTAACCCTTGCTGCCTGGAAAATGAGAAGTAAACTGAAGTGAGTAGAAGACAGGAAAGATTCAAAGTGAGAGAGAAAGACGAAGAGTGGCGAGGGGGACAGGAAAAGGCAACTACCGATTTCCCCCGGGTGGGTCAGTCCGGGGGTGCCGTCTCCGTGAAGCCGAGGCCAAAGAGGTGTGTTGCCGCCGCCGGGGGGCCGTATAGGTCCAAACATCCGGTATTGGCTCAACCCCCAGGATCCCCTTTTCCCCGGACACGGCTAAGCCGCGCACGGCTACGCGCGAGGGTCCAACCCTCGTTTGCTCGGGTACGTGGTGTCGCAACACACCAAACGCCTGCTGACACAGACGCCCCTGCGGGGTCAACCGTCACTATACTGTAACTTTCTCTCTCCAATGCAACCCATTTCATTAAAATAAATCCAGCGGTTATCTCGGCAAACTGTTTTTCCCTTTTACATCTATTTGAGTAGGCCGTGTCGGAGTTGGGCCCCAGCTAAAGCTTCCTCTTAAAGTGCCTGTTCCTCTTAATGTGTGTTCATGTTTAAAAGTCAGCGAGGATTTAGGTGTCAACTATTTGTGGTAACTCAACTGTGTAAAAAGAAAATAAAAGACTTTGACTCCTTGAATTATATAGCACAAGGCATGCTTACCAGTACTCCGGTAGAGCAACTTTGCTACGAGGCAGTCTTTGGCAGCAAACAGCACAAGGTAAGTCAAGGGTTCGCCAGCTGTAGATTAAGAAATAGTATGTTTCTTGATATATACTTAGGTACAAAATACACAAATCATCTTTACGTACATGGATAAGGTGATTCGAAGTAATTCCTTGCTTTTCCCCCGGTATCCCAACTCCTAACATTGTAGTTCTTGTCGAAACTTTTCCTGGATCAATCAAACGAAGAGTAACCTTAAAAGGAGCACTCAGTAGGTTTGTACACTGCAAACAGAGTCCGCTACGTACACCGCGTGCTAAATAGCTTGTCTGCAAAGTATGAAAACGATGTATGGTGCAAAACAGCTTAATTTGATGCAAAATACAACATGCACCCTTTCTATCGAAGGAGCTCTGCTTGCATCCAGAGTGCAAGCCACACAAACAATTGCCTATACGCACGACGGACTGCTTGCAAGATCACGGACCATCACACGTGACTTCGTAAATCCTCCAAAGCGGAGCGTTTCATTCTGCCACTGGAAATGCGCCACGCTAATGAAGTGTAATGAGAGAGTGGCCCACGCGGCATCCGCTGCGTGAGTCGTCCGCGGTGAGCAGCAGTATTGATATTTATCCATTCCGTCGCGCGAATTAGCGACATGCTTTAATTGCATAAGCATTATTTGCCTAGTTAAGGCGTTTCCAGCCTATCTATCTATCTATCTATCTATCTATCTATCTATCTATCTATCTATCTATCTATCTATCTATCTATCTATCTATCTATCTATCTATCTATCTATCTATCTATCTATCTATCTATCTATCTATCTGTCTTTCTGTCTGTCTGTCTGTCTGTCTGTCTGTCTGTCTGTCTGTCTGTCTGTGTTTCAGTCAGTCTGTCTGTCTGTCGCTGTATAGCCTCTTAGTCCAACACGTCAGTCGAAGTTGTCTTCCAGCTAGGAATAGTCTAGCTTCGGCACCCTACTTTCGTTGTGCTGTTGTCACCACGCCAACGTCGTCACACAGTCGTTGTCATATACATAGTCATGATCATGATCGGTGCCTTGACATGGTAATTATATTGTCATTAATCCAGCTTCGATATTTTAATCTCGTCATGCCGCCGTTGTCACGCCTCCTGCGCCTACGCAGTGGCTTAACTTGTCAATAAGCTCAGGTCATGTCGGATGTGCTAATGGTCGTGATGCTGTCACTACCATATTTTATTCGAGCTTAGTAATACGACTCGCGTCGTTCCCTCGTCGTCACGCCATCGTCATGGTACCGTCTCCACGCATTCGTTGTCATATTGTCACCGTGATTGGGTTGTGATTGTTCGATCATCATCATGCAACTCTGGCCACGGTGTTGTCATCACACCATCGTCATCACATCATTGTCGTCACGCTCATGGTTGGGATGCAGTAGTCCTCGTCATTCCATTGTCGTCATTGAAAACTCATCATCCGACTCTCTTTGTGCCGCTGTTGGCATACCGTAATCTTAATGCCACAATCGTCATGTTTGGAAACCGTCACCAATTCGCTAACGTCAACCCGTTCTAGTCTTGCCATCGATAATATAGAGCCTACGTCGTTTCATTGATGTGATCTCATCTTCTTCATTCCCCGTAATCTCGCTCTCATAATTTATTCGCGACTTCACTGCTGTTGTCATGCCATTGTCATCGACACGTCGTTGTCAGACAGTCACGCTCATGCACCTGCTGTAGCAATTCCGTTGTGGTTTGCAGTCGTCGTCAATCTAGCTATGTCGTTGGTTCTCGTCACACTTTCGTCGTCACGCGATCATGCTACACACTTCGTCATCGTATAGCCGTCGTGCTGGCATCATCTCACGCTTCTAGTTACCCTATAGTCATCGTTTCAAAATTGTAATTGTGTTATCGTCACCCTGGTGCCGTGGTACCGACTTTGCTACTCCATTGACATCCGTGTTCATATTTTTATTGTATGTTCTCAGACTTGTTCGCACTGTGGTTGTTAAGAGATCAGGCTCATTGATGAAATGGGCAAATGAGTGAATTAATACCGACGATAGCTCATTGCCTCAAACAAAGTACCTGCTCTGTGACCAATTATTGTAATGTGCCTAATAACGACGAACAATTCGAAAGGCTATGTGCCATTCGAAGGCGTGCCGAAAGGAAGGCCCTACGTACTAAGAATATCGAAGACATCTTTGAGCTTGTCCACGGGCACAAAGACATATGCGATGTTACCTCACCAAACTGAACCGAAAAACGTGGAGGGACTCTTGTGGGACACTGGACATACGACAACCGATGAGCAAAATCTGGCGAGTCGTCAGGGGCATTCGCAAAGAGCCGCAACAGCTTTATTTTTTTATCGCCCTCTCATTACATGAGCGCGCATCCCTGAAAGACGTGGCCGAGCAGTACTTTAAGCTCCTTTCCAGCGGGGCACAAACTCCTCGAAAAATTGCAAGTCACCAGCCTAGTCCACCTCGATCGACCATTCCTGACTTAGAATTATCATTTATGATTGAAGAACTCACGGTAGCATTCGGCGACGCAAACAAGCGATCATCACCTGGCCGCGACGGTGTGAGTCATGAAGCGCTCACAAATATATACCACTCATCTCGCCTACGCCTTCTGGTGTACTACAACGCCTCATCGATAACTGGTAAGGTTCCCACGGAATGGAAGCTTGCCAAAGTTGTTCCTATACTGAAACCAGGGAAGCAGCCGCCAAATTACGCCTCCTTCAGACCCATATCGCCTCTTAGCTGCGTAGAGAAGCTATACGAAAAAATGATTCACAAACGACTAAACTGGTTCCTGGAAACTACAAAAGTTTAGCCGGAGGAAATGAATGGCTTCCGGCAAAATAGGTCCGCAATTGAGAATGTCATTGCTTTGGTCTCTTCAATTGAAGAGGAATTGTTCTACGCACCTACTGCATTATTTAAGACAGTAAGGCAGCATATGATTTGGTCTTTCATAAAGCAATACTAGATGCTTTGGAAGCCCTTGACCTTGGAGGACGGCTTTATGCATGGATTGAAGACTATCTTCAAGGACGCCAACTTTTCGTGTGTACCCTGGATGGTCCCACGACGCTTTATGCCGTCGAGAAGGGAGTACCACAAGGAGCTGTGTTAAGCCTGGTATTATTTAATTTAGTCCTCATTTATCTGAGAAGAAGCCTGCCCCGTGGCGTTAAAATCACACTGTACGCGGTCGACATCTGCATTTGGAGCGCGGCGCGTTCTCGCAGTACCACCCAACAACGTCTCCAGAGAGCGCTGGCAAATATATCGGCCTACCTGAATCCAAGGGGCCTGAAATTTTCTCCCCACAAAAGCGTTGTTAAGGATTTCACGCGGAGGTGTACAGAAAAATACCCACTAGTCTTGGGAGGTCGTACCCTCGAACACGTCAACACGCAAAGGTTTCTGGGAGTGACGATCGAAAGGAACCTCGCATGGTCACATCACGTGAGAGAAAGTGTTGTCGCACGTATCGGGATCTTCAGCCAGATCACAGTGGGGCAGCAAGTGTCGATCAATGGTGCTCCTCCATAAGGCCTACGTTAACGCAACACTACATGTGGCTTTGGACAGGCCTTCGGAAGCATGTCTATTTCGATTCTTTCTCAGGCGTCGCAAATTATGCCACGAAACCTTTTACCATGAGCACTATCCCCTTTGGAAATGGTGCCACATAACCCTGAAATCAGTTCGAAAAGGGAAATGCCTTATGCAGCGATTTATCTGATCGCTTTGGAATATTTGCACAAATAATACGCCACCGTAACGCAAATTCTCACAGGTGGCTCTACAACTCCACATCGCTCATTGTGCGGAATTTTTGTTTCCTCTGCAGGGCAACGATCCTCATTTCGTCTTGAGTGAGCGACATCATCTACTTCAAAACAGCTATATGGCATTAAGGTGGCCCTTGCGTATGTATTTCAACAGCAGCGGCCAAAGACATGGGTGAGTTTAACGGATTCAAACGCAGCCCTACAAGGTATGTGGAACAGGACCTAGTGTTGTAATAATCAACCTGCAGCACTTGATATTGCTTATCTTCACCACAAGGCTAAGATTTCTGGGCATTGCATCAAGTTCCAGTGGATACTTGCCCATCCTCCCCCCCATGCCGGTATTTCGGGAAATGAAACAGCGGATGAAGCTGCCCGGAATGGACTCCAATACCACAATTTGCAACAAAAAAACATTTTTTACAAAAACCGACTCTACAAACATGGCAAAAAATATGCCTATCTAGAAAAAGACCACATCTAGAATCTGCCGCTTCGCCAAGATAACTTCCTGCGGTACACTGACCAAGAAATGAGACCGAAAATTCCACGACCACTTCCTCCACACTCACAGACATCGTACCATCGTCTTCGACTGAACGTGGCATACACGAACAATTATCTGTACCGCATAGGGCTTACAACTAACCCTTGTTGGGATAGCTGTGGCAACATAGAAACAATGCAGCACATATTAGTCGAATTCTAGGTGCAAAGCCCGGTCCTTCAAAGTAGCGTTGGGTTTTGGATTTATTGTTCAAATACCTGTCAGAAATTGATTGTTCTAATAGGGAAGCTTTAAAGATTCTACATTTCATATACAAAAGCCTAAATTTACCCACCATGTCACCTGTAACTATCAGTATGAAGTCCACTTGCACATTTCATATTTATTTTTACTCTCTTTTTCCTCCACTCTCTTCTGAATTCTTTTAATCTCGTTCCCCATCCCCATACAGAGTAGCATGTCCGCGGTTCTATGCGCGCGGGCAGAAATCTCTGTTTTTCTAATAAAGAGTCTCTCTCTCTCTCTATCTATGAGTACCATAGAACTCTGGGCAGATACCAGAGACAGGGGCAATCGTATATAGATGAGGACGAGAACGTCTCGATTGACTTATACTGAAAATAAATAAAGATGACTTTAGCAATATGCTGTGTCGCTACAATGCTTGAATACTGGACCCATTTCCACCGACAGCCATCGTGAGATGGCTTCTGCCGTAATTGTTGTCTTTCGCGACCGTAGAATTTTTTGCTCGACCTGACAGAACTAGTCGCAACACTTTAGCTACATAAAATTGAAAAGCGCTGCTTCAAGATGACTTCCTAGAAAACATTTTATTACTAAAAACCGGTACAAAGACGCGCCCGGAATAGCCATTGCTGAGTGCGAGCTCTGTGATCGTAATGAAGCAACGATGGTCGATACTGACGCAGAAGTCCCACGACTTGGCTATTTATGCAGAGAGCAAGAAGCTTCGCTTTAGGCTAAAAAATATTCGTGTTTTGAAATTCTAGACCATTCATTTACCTACCGCTGCCCTCTTCGCAATATATCTCGTCTCGATAGGACCGACTCAGTAGCTGCCCACAAAAAAGTAAGCAAATTTAGAAGGAAATAGTTCAGTCCCCTAAGAGCAATCGAACCCGGGTCCGCAGCATTGTGTTAAGGTACTTTTCCTAGCCCCACGTAACCGCCAGGGCAAGATACATGTAATACGTAAGATCACGGAGGCGATGTACAATATCTATTAGTAAGATCTTGATGAGGCCTAGTTGGTTCATGTTTAGAACTGAGGCTAAACAACGCGAATAAAACAATGTCACAAGGAAACAAATACCACAGGCAGCACTTGTCGGTGGTATTTGTTTTCTTGGGTCCTTGCTTTATTTGCGCTTTTTAACCTCAGTTCTAAATATATTATCTAACCCTAAGTGTTTCTCATGAGAAGAATAGGAAAGCGAAGAACAAAAGGAGCGTACATTGGTTGCGAGCGAGTAAATTCGGCTTCTTTGAAAAGGAAGGACGAGTATTAAGAATAAACTTTTATTTTCAAACAGTATCCCAGCTCAAGCACAAGTCCTACTTGAGGTGGAAGCTTCCCACATTCAAGGAACCATCCGCCTTTGACTGCCCCGTTGACTCTGGCGGCAAGGCGTTGTGGGTGTTCCTGGTGTTCGCAAGCGAACGTGGACTCCCACATTTTGATGAGCTGTTCGCTTTCTTGTGTGGCATTAGTCTTTCCGTGAGGGCGATGCGGCTTTGTCAAGATACCATGGGCATCGGAGGATCAGGTGCGCCAAGTTGTCTGGTACGCCACACATTCGGGACATGTATCCTTGTAGCGTTGGGAAGAATCTATGTATAAGTATATTCTGAGTGCGGTCTTTCTTCGTTGCTCAAATTTGGATAACGCCCTGCGTTCCATCCTGTGATGTAGAAGGATCGCTTAGCAGGCAGATGATGGGTTCAGTCACTACCCCCGCTGATGCAGGCCGGGACCCTCGAGAGTAGGCACTGTTGGCAAAGCAAGCGAGAATTCGGGTCGTGGCCTGTGCCGCTTCGTTCTCTTCCAACCCCTCGTGCCCAGGAATCAATGTCACCAGGTGAATGGGATCAGAGTGCTTTGATGCTTCAATTTATGTAGTGCTTCTTTCGGCACGCTACCCCTAGCGTAGTTTCTGCTAGCTGCTTAACAATCTGCAAAAATGACAGCTGCGTCCATGGTAGTGGTAGTTGCTAGGGCGATCGCCATCTCCTCTGGAGTCTCAAGGTTTTGGGGGCGAACTGTGGCGTATACCAGTTCTCTGCCCTGGGAATCCATGACAGTGAGGGCGTAAGCGCAAAATACGTCGACGTATCGGGCGTCTACACCTCGCCTTTGTCTTCGCCGTAGGGTATCGAATCTGGCTTGTATTCTTTCCTTGCGGTACTTGAGATACGTGTTGCGTCGGATTGGTGATATAAACAGGAATACGACGTTGTTCGTGGGAATTCTTTCTTTTGGGTTTGTGACTTCGCGGTAGCTCAGGCGTTCGAGCACTGATCTTCCGTTGGGCGTGTGAGCTTCAGACGGTCTAATTGACTGGCTTTGCTAGCTTCAGCTAGCTCTTGCCAGGTGTTGGATATGCCCTTCTTGAGAAGTGTCATGCATTGGACCTCCAGGGCGATTTTGATACCTTCGCCTGTTATAATGTTAAATTTTTTTACCTCTGCTGTCCTCAGCTTGATGCAAAGCGTACCGTGTTTTAGCCGACTGGTGAGAAGTGCTTGCATCACACGTAGCCTGTCTTGCCCTTTAAGGCCCCTTCTATGATTTGCAAATCTCCTGACGAGGTGCGTGAGCTATGATAGCGTTAGATGTAGTCGCGGGAGGTTAGCCGCCCCGGAATCGTTTTCGTGGATGGGAAACCCTAGAACTCGTAGTCTCCACTTTAGAGAAGGGCGTTCCATTGAAGGTGACACTGGGATAGGATTCATCGTAGCTGACTTTGGGGAGCACAGCGTAGGCCACATTTTTTCAAATCGTTCTCGATGGTATTTACTTCTTGTAGGCGTGGTTCTTGCATTCCGTTGTTTAAGGCCCTTGTGCATAAAACTTGCCAAGGTTGACGACTGGGCGTGTTGGTATAGCATATTAGAGGTTGGATTTCGCAATATTTTGACGAGACCCACAGGAGAGAATGTGGTGTGTGTATCTCTTCTGTGTGTCTCGTCAAAATGTTACGCAATCCAAACTCTAATAATCTTGTCCATAACGTTATATCACCTGAATAAAAAGCGTGTCTTATATACTGTATGGTGTCGCGGAGACGGGGCCGCTTGATCATGGCGACGTTGAAGAGCAGTGGTGATATGACAAAACCCTGCAGGGTGCCTTTGCTGGGTAATCCGAAGCTGTTCCTGTGGACGTTGTGCATTCCTACTGTGACCATGCGGTCCTTGAGGAGATTCCTGACCTATTCGTATACCAGAGACCCGCAGCCCGGGTCATCAAGTTTTCAGAGGATAGCTTAGTCACTGACGTTGTCAAAAGCTTCCTTCAGATTCAGATTCAGATTCAGATTTATTGGTTCCAAAAAAAGGAAGTAATTACATAAACATGTCGTAATCACGTCGATGGTTAGGATCCAGGATTTGCCTCTGGTGTTCGGGTGGCCGATGAGGTATTTTAGTAGCATGAAGACGATTTGCGTAGATATGTTTTGCCTGAATCTGAACATAGTGTAAGGACAATATCTGTTGGCTTCGAAGTAAGGGATGAGCCAATTGTCTATCATGTGCTCAAAAAGTTTCCCTACACAAGACGCAAGGAATCTGGCCGCAAGTTGTCGATGCCGAGCTGTTTGTTCGGTATGCAGATCGTGGTGTTCTCCGTGCGCTTCCAGCAAGCCGGTAGCTTTTCTTTCTCCCAGCATTCACTGAAGTAATGGAGTAAAGCTGCACTGACCTGCTGTGGAAGGCGTTGGTTGATCCTATCTTTGCTCTAGCTCTGGCGTTGATAGTGCAAGAGAGAGCGCAGCCCTCGTAAAGGGTTGGTCAAGATCGTGGTTTGGTTTTCCACCGTAGACTTCGCCGTGTGCCGTTGGATTAACTGGCGTGACACCGCACAGCTTCTTCTGAATTTCTGGACGGAAGTTCTTTTCCGCTCGGGTGGGGTTGTGCACGAGCCTCATTTATCTTTCCTCTTTCCGTTCCGTCTTTCGCTAATTTCCTTTAGCGGTCCTTAATTACATTTATTTTCCTTCAGCAAGAACAAAATACCAATATGCAGGGCTTTCGTTACGTAACAGAATTTAGTTCGTTGACGGCAACGTTAAAATACTAGTAGCTTTATTAGTACAAAAGATGTCATGCGATCACATTGAGCATGCTAATTCACCATTATTTAGCAAACTTAGTTGAAAGAAAAGTGTATTTTCCTACATGAACTCACCAATCTTCACTTGACGTGTTATAGTATTCGATGTGCTGTCCAATTTCACCCTTGCTTTCATCCGCATGTGTGGTTTTAAAAGAAACACATTGAGTCAGGTGACGGCCATGGATATCGGTATTAAAGGTCCTTTTGAGCAAGTACATTGGAGATTGATCACTGCTCATAAACTGCAAGAAACGCGAAAGTTTGTGCAACAAATTAACGCACATGCTAATCCATATAGGTATAGTGCATCGTTAGGAATTGAAATACCCTCCAGATGGTATAAAGGTTATACACTTGGATAAGGTGCATCAAAAAGGCTGGACAACGTTTCGATAGGAGGACGATCTTTGTCAAAGGTGGCCTAGTCATCCTCGGCGTGTTAGCTTTAACGGGTTAGTACAGTGACGTCACGTGCGGTGGTTATAAAGGGGGAGACTGCAAACAAAATAAACGATGTCGTCTGACCTCTGTCAACCTGTTTTCTAAGATAAGGGGACAAGAGCGGGAGAGTGGGCAGGCAGATAAAAAGAAAGGAAAAAAAGCAGAGAAAAGGAAATAAAAGTACCAAGAAGGGACAAAATTTAAAAAAACAAGAAAAAAGTTCGTTCTAGCAAATTACTTCAAGTTTGAGGACTTTTATCTACGAATACATGGTACGAGTATGGGTACGCCTTTTGCCTTAA
Source organism: Dermacentor variabilis (assembly GCF_050947875.1). Classification (NCBI taxonomy): domain Eukaryota; kingdom Metazoa; phylum Arthropoda; class Arachnida; order Ixodida; family Ixodidae; genus Dermacentor; species Dermacentor variabilis. The sequence goes on along the minus strand of NC_134569.1, from coordinate 230,932,944 downwards.
CCTACGCGAACATTTTTATGGGGATTCTAGAAACACATATTCTATTGCGTTGCACATACAAGCCCCACAGATACCTGCGACACAAAGACGACATATTCATAATATGGGCACATGGTCAAGACAGTCTAGATAAATATGTAGCCTTTCAAAATTCTTTTCAACCTACAATAAAATCCAAATGAGTATCTTTACCGGAGCGCATAAATTTTCTGGACACAACAGTTTTCATAGACAAAGGGACGCTAAATCCAACTCTGCATAGGAAACTTTTCGACAAACAACAGTGCCTCGAATATACGAGCCGCCGTCCCAGACATTGCGAACAAGGCATCTTTGAAGACTAAACCAGTCGACTACGTCGCATTTGCGTTGAGAACCAGAACTACACAGATAGACTCGATCACCCTAAAGAAACGCTATCAAACAGGAACCACCTAAATAGTGCACTTCAAAAAGCCTACACCGATGCAACCAAACTTGATCGAGCCAAGGTCCTCAAGCCCTGCCCTAGGATCACAAGAACAACGCCTCTTACTACTAAATTCTCAAACGCCCTCCCAAACAGTAACAATATCCTAGGTAAATACTACCCCATTCTGACCAGCAACCACGAACGTAATAACATTTTTCCCGACCCGCCCCTCGTAGCCTACAGACACAACAATCATTTTAAGCATGTTCATGTGCATGCCAAACTAAGGAAAAAGACGAAGTTAGCCTCCGATCCCTGCGGCCACCCCAGGTGCTCTACATGCAAACATATTCGATCTGCTACTAACTAAAAAGTACAGCGTCAAATTACTCACACACGGTAACTTCGAGTTTCACTTGCACATCAGACAACGTAGTCTGTTGTCTAGAATGTGCCGCTTATAGCAAACGATACATAGGTGAATCGGGACAAGAAATTGATACAAGACTCAATGGTCACAGCGCAGACACAATACACTATTTCCTGAAAGCATTAGCCAGCCGCTTTATTGAACATGATCATATATTCGGCAAAGCAAGGCTCTATATAGTAGAAAAAATTTCCGTTCACTTAGTGAGAGGAAGTATATCGAAACGCACCTCATACACAAGTTTCAACGCCTACACTCGACGGGAATTCAGTTGGCACGTGGAAAATTGGAATCGCTAAAAGCCATACCTTAAATCTGAAAGTCTCATATGAACCAAGGTACAAAACATAATGCCACCAGCTAACCTGAATTACCCCCCCCCTAACCCTCAGATATTCCCAAATTACCAATTCGTCCCTGACTACCACTCAGTCTCATAAACTCTTCCACATTTTGCCATAGAACGCTCCAGACGCACTTCTCCCGTCGGCATCGCCGTGAGGTGCTCTGTAACGTCCAAAGGCGATCGCCCCGCGAAATATGCTATATGTGCGAGTGAAAGCTTGTGAGGGTGAGCCGGCGAACGTTGTTCAATATCGCGTGCGCGAACGAGGAACGCGACCCGGATGCGTGCACTCTCTTGTCGCGCGCGAGCCAGGGGAGTCGGGCGAGGGAGGAGGGGCGTTCTTCTCCTGAGGCTGCTAGGGTGCCTCGATTGCCTCCTCACCAGCCGCTCCGTGCAGAGTGGATACAACCGCGGCGTTTCCTACGGCGTTAGCCACGCGAATCGCGGACGCCGTAGTAGACACCTTTGGCGAAGGCCATAGGGATGCGTTTGCGGTGATCCGGTCTTGAAAGCGATCTGCGTTGTGGCGAACTCGGGCGCTCCCAAGAGCCCCTTCTTCAAAGCTATGTGCTATGTTTGCAGAGTTCACGTAGCGCCGGTAACTTCGTATGCGCTGTGCTTTGGACGTTTCGTTCGCGGATATGAAAACGTCAATTCGCTTGCGGCTGACATGATTCCTCACTCCAGAAATATGACAGCGAGTTTCCGCGCTCGTTGAGCGAGATGTGTTCATGTTTACGTGTACGCGCATGACACCGTGCTGGTTAAATTATTTAAAACACGTTGGTAGGCTAGTTGGTTTGAATCCATGATGGAATGTATAAGCGCGACTGAACATGGACGTAGTAAGAAGCAGACACAAAACTACAGCACTGTCAATGTGTGCCTGTTTTTTATTACGTCCTCGTTCAGTCATGCTTACCAATATTATCATTATCACTTTGGTTAGTAAGCGTATGTTTACAATTTTACATGGCTGCTAAAACTACTGTCCTTACTTCGCTCCGCTATCCACTGATTTGCTATCTCAACCGGTGCTTCGTCTTTCGGGAGAGACTGCGACTTTTCTTTACGCATATATCCACTGTACGGCCCGTTTTCCCATGCACACCTGCCACCTCTCACGTTAACTCATGTCGCACTCTTATATATAATTCCGGTTTCGGTCCTGCCCCTATTTTTGTCTGTATTTTTCATTTTATACTATTTCTTCGAAACACCATCAACAACACATTTCCAAGTTGCAGACGCCAGCATTACTTTTCGGCGCAGCCACACAGGGTGTCGCCAGTTCTGTTTACCGCCGTGACGACGCCTACGTCGAGTTACTGACGCTAACTTCCCTCGAAAAACCAAGCCGCTGGGTTCCAGCTACCCCATGCGCTGCACCCCAGATTTGTTGTCGCCGTCCTATCTCCTTCAAAATTACCCGACACAATGCTGCTGCATTGTTCAAGTGATTCTTTCTAGCAATGTATTTTTTGTTGTTTCTTGTTCCTTGCGCGCTGGCAGGCTGACCGGCTCTTCTAAAGCCACAAAAGTATGCCGCCAACGACACCTCTAAATGCTCTGTGACTACTCCCTCACCCAACAATCTCCTATGCCCTTCTTTTTATTTTCTTCACTTTTTAAATTTGCTTACCTCTTGGTCCTTTTTTTTTCTTTCTTTTCTGTCTCCTTTTTTTTTTTTGCTCCTCGCCTTCGCACTCTCCCATTCTTGTCCCCTCGTCTGAGAAACCACGCTTACAGAAGTCAGGCGACTGTGCTCAATTTGTTTGCAATTTCTCCCTTTACAACCAGCCACCACCGACAACAACCGCACGTGACGTCGCACTGCTAGCGCCTTAAAGCAAACATGCCAACAATGACGAGGCCACCTTTGACGAAGGTAGGTCCTCCTATCGAAAAGTTGGCAAGTCTCTCTGAAGTACCTTTACACCACAGTGCGCTACTTCATCTGTAAGCCCCATTCTTGTTTTTGAATACTCTTCATAGTTACTTCCACAAATTACCTGAAGAGTATTCGTTGAATATTTCAAGGAAAGCATGGCAACTACATTTATCCACAACAAAAACGAAATGGCGTTCGCGGAAACTGTACTGTTTGTGGTACCCTAACCTTTCTGTAGAAATGCCGCGATTGATGTGGATGTTGTTACGTTCATTACAAGTGGATCTAATGGCAATTCAAACACTGATGCTCTGAGCGCACAACTCTATAGTACCTTCAGGTTATTTTTTCTGTTACACGATCTCTTAGTGTTACCCTTCTAAGAAAATGCAAACTCACGCTGAAGCCCATGTATGGAAAGACACTATGAGAGAATTGGATGATCCGGGATTAGTACCTTAGGCACATTAGGAGACATTTCTATCGGTCGGCTTATATTTGTCACTTTAGGCCCGATCATCCTTGGCATGCTATTTTGAAGTGCATAGTAGGGTGACATCACGTGTTGTCGTTGGAAATACCACGTTACCATATTCAAATATAACACTTTATTGCGAGGAATGGAATCTTGTCTAGTGAGTACACTAATTGATTCAACAATAAAAATGTATTCATCTGATATTAGTTGGCTCTCCAAGTGTGCAAGCAACTCAAGCGCCAACCTCAGTGTACCTGGCATTTATATCCTCGATTCTACCGCAGCTTCTTGCCTTGGTATTATCACATCTCAGACAAAACGACTGAGTGTTCTTATTGCGAGTAGTATTCCTTCGGTACTTCAGCCTGTATGCGGTATGTTCGCCCTTGACTAACCTCTTTGGCGCCAGCTTGGACAACCGACTCGTCGGTGGTCTAACTGGTAGATAATCGGTCTGGTGTGCTGAAGGAGCGGGGTTTAAAACCGACTATCGGACCACCTTGGCTCACTGGGCATGTGACACAAATTATGTGCCACTCCTCAATGAAGCTCTTTCACGCCAACCTGGGTAAATGTGTATGTGCTACTAGGTCTGTGGAAGGGGTGCATGTGCCTTCTTTTAATTAACTTCTTTCGCGCTTAATTGGGTGAGTCGGTATGTGCCGAACATTATTGCAAGAAAAAAAGTCTTTTCAAGTTTCTACGGTGCTGTGCGCGTTTTAACCCGCGTCACTTATATTAAGGCAATCTTATCTCAATGTATACTCAGGCAAGCGCTCCGAGCAAACTATGCGGTGACAACTCTAGATGGGGCAGAGTGTGTAGAGGGAAGCGCGAGAGAGGAGCGCGGCTGCAGTAACCAACTAATAATACACGACGGGTTCCTGTGATCGCAATAGCGTTTGTCGTTACATTGCTACACTGGTAATCGCGTTAACATCGGCCGTTATCCTGAGCTACTTTGTGCCGGAATGCTTTTTTGTCATTAGAGTTACTACTTCTTTTCTGTATTTAGCAATGTAACTGCTGTTCAGGGCAAATAGTTCTTTTGCTACGCGCCTTTTGTTAGACTAAACCTATTTGGGTTGCGTTCTGAGCAACTGGCTTTTGTTTGTCTAGGAAGAAGTGTATTATTTTGCATAGACTGCCTTCTATTTCTTCAAGAAGCATTGCAAAGAAGGTAGTAATTTGACTCCGAGATGCTGCTGCTGTTTTGTTCATTGCATCTGTGGCGTGCGAATTCAGAGATGACGATGAGCCACAATAAACACGAGTGTATTTTTACCGAGCCGAAGGCCCTAGCTGACGGTCATTCCTCGGCTGGTAAACGTCTCGACCCTTGCACCGGCCGCACGGGATCTGAGCCACGCGCGCACTTCGCTTCATTGGCGATGTTGCTCGCGTGGCTATGTCCCTAGTCAGCCGTACCTAACCCTTGTCAGCCGCTGTTCTCACCTGCCTCGATGTCACTGCTGCTACACACCAATTAGGTAATGACATCATTTCTATAGCGGGTGCGCAAAGCGATTCAATGTGTATTTTTCCGGCGTAATTCTCGCAAGGGCGTCATCACAAGCCTTATCAGTTTCAATACTGCGTAGCAGTGCCTACTGCTTGTGTGCTCAAGGTCCTTTAAATATGTTCGCATTTTCGCTAGAAAGGCAGGGCGATAGCAAAGAGCTGAACGAAGTAAGGAAATGGTATACGCCTGTAAACAAAGGCCTACTAACTAAATTAACTAAATTGAGCCGCGATCGCCGGCTCACCCTCGTACGCTTTCATTTACACGTGCAACATATGGTGCGCGGCGACAATTTCATCGCCCTTGGGCTTTGTGCCGAGCCTCCCGGCGACACTGACGCCTACGGTAGAAATGCGCCTAAGAAGTGGGCGATCTACAAAACTAAAAGCACTCGAGCGCAATATGTGCACTAATAAAACAAATAAGTATAAAAGACGGCACACTGTGTTTATTTTGATACAGGTAGGCGAAACGACTTTCAGTTTTTATTTCGATAGCAGTAATATCGGTACTGGAGGCGCATTCTTCTTCTTCAAGAAAAAGAATGCGCCTCAAGTACCTATATAATTGCTATCGAAATAAAAGCTGAAAGTCATTTCACCTACCTGTATCGAAATGAACACACTGTGCCGTCTTTTATACTTATTTGTTTTATTAGTGCACATTTTGCACGCGAGTGCTTTTAGTTTTGTACATAGCCCACTTCTTATCAATCGTCTGCGACTATTTCTGTGCACATTCTTTCTCATTGCTCTGTGATGCATCTCCAAGTCCTTTCCTATTTGTGATTGCTGTGCCTCGAAGTCTTTTGCCGTCGTGAAAGCAAATTGCCCTCTCCTTTGCAATTTTGATTCAGCGTAGTATATCAAATACCAGTTGCGAAATGCATTCGAATCTCTTCGTTCTATTGTGTGTTCGCTTGCGATTTGGTTTTAGGTTCCCCGGATATGTAGAATGATATTGCGCAACGTTGGTTGTTTTGCGCGTATTGTACTGCTTATTGTCGTGGTCGTGGTTATTGTAGCAGAGTGACTTATACGCTTAACATTTTTGCATTGCCTTTTCTGCAAATTTCTTTCGCGATTTAACAATGAGAGGTTCGCGGACCTAATAAATGTATTTCTAGCCTGCATTGGACCACACAACAATTCCAGCTCCTGGTCCTTACAAAGAAATCCAGCTGAAAAAGCACAGCGAGAGGCCGTTGAAATGCAGCCTAACCACAAACCTATACCCAGAGTACAAACAACCCACATCTTCGGGCTTCACATGCGACATAACGGTAGCAAAATATTACGCCGACGATTACGATACCCCATAATGCGAAATGTGAGTGCAGCTCTATGCGTGTACATTACGCGATATATTATTGGCTGGCACGGACAATCTGTCTCTTGCGGCACTTTGCAAACAGAGCGAAGTGTGGCGTGACTGCCTCGCTGATCGCGACAGCAAGAGCGACAGCGCGTGGGTCATGCGTGGGCGCGACTTACAACAGCCGTCGCACAGAGGCTTCCACTCATCAGCGCTTTGTTTTCATATCGACGACGCGCGCCAGCCTCGCGTCATCCCCTAGTCATGGTCGCCCCAAAGCCAGTTTTCCCCAGCATTAGGCATTTCATCTCAGGCCATGTCGCCATGCCTGCTTCGTCCGCTTTCCTCCTAGCGCTCTGTTCGCTACCGCCATCTTTCATGTGCCGCGGCGCTCCGCGTTCGCTTTGATCCTTAGATGTGCTCGTTCACTCGCCGACGCTCGCCGCAGGAACGGCGGCCTAAGAACTTCGATTTAAAACCAAAATATACGCGCACTAATACAAACGGCCTACAGCGTATCTTGCATAATGAAGAGAGTCGCAAGTCAGGAAGAAATTTTACATAGGGCGTTTTACTCGGGCCCTTAAAGTCAGGAGAGTCACGTACGCGGTATCGCAGTTCAACCTAGCAACAACCGAAAACGCCCAAGTAAATGTATTGCTATGGAAAGCGTACAAACAAGTCCTCCGCCTTCCTCAAGGCACGAGAACAATGAGACCTCTACCGTTGGCATCCACAACACCTTTGACGAAGTAATTAAAGCACACCGCCATGCACAAATCAGACGACTCAACCTCACTAGAGCAGGCAGAACCACGGAATTCAGTGGTCAACAAGCATTCATGAAGTACCTATACTGGAAAATGACGATGGCGCCTATTCCGCGTAACATGAACCCGGAATATCACTTAGGCAGGAGAAAAAGCCGAGCCTCAGCAATAGAAAGAGGACACGGCACTCTCTCCAATGCTCGCTGACCTGATGCGACCAGGTTACCGAATAAACAGGGCATGGTTATCAGCTTGGCAGGACACAGACAGGAGGAACAGCATCCGCACCCATTCATACGCTCAAAGTCTGCGTAGCAGAAAAGGCCGCTCTTGCGGACGCCATATCGGCATGAGCGAATATATATTCTGACCGAGTGTAAGTCAACATGTCGAGCCTACGCGAACAGCCATGTGCATCAAAAAGCTTGCGTTATCTTCAGCCACCTCCGCGAAATGCTTCGCATCACTATAACCTGGGCACCAGCCGAAGATAACCTCAGCTGAAACCATGCTGCATACACGATAGCCCGAGGTCACTGCAACCTAGCACTGCAAGAGACAGCAGAGGACAACTTTACACCTGCAATATATACTTTATATGAACTAATTCAATACTGCTGGCTTTCGAAAACGATGCCGCCACGACACCTATCCCTCACCAGAGCGCCTGGAGGCAACGCCTGGAGTCAACGCCTGGAGGCAACTCCAGACAAACACCTATCCTCACTTTGCGCTGCTCCACGCGATGCACCCCACCCTTTACGAACCCCTTTTCATTTCTGTACAGAGGAGCTACCCTATGTCAACAACATGGGTATGCCCAAATATCCCTGATAACACACCCATCCTCCAATCGGAACGCAACGCATGAACAGTTGGAGACGGTGCTGACCAGCTCGGCATTGGAGGCTGAGCGAAAGTTGGAGGCTTGGAGGATCGCCAGAGCCGAAAGTGCTGCCACCTAAACTGTGGCGCTGGCCTGTAGGCTCCACCTACCACGGGGAGCCACACCTCTCTGTTCCTCATCAAAATAAATGTTAAAGGCAAATGTCTGCGCGTTCAACAGACAATAATTAGAGTTCATATTTTCATTTTCATGGATTGTTACTTTTTATTATATGTTTGCTACCACCAAAGGTCGTTCGTTAGAGTGAATTAACTACATCTTCATTATATGTCCCTTAATCAACTTTGCCCTAATTGACAACAAAGGTAGTGGGTTCGACTCCGAGGCCGTAAGTAACTGTACCTTAATTTACTTTGGCTTAAGACCACAGGTCGTGAGTTCAGCTGCATCAATGTTCTTGGGTTCGAGTGCCTTAAGTAATTCTATGTTAATGAACTGTGCCTTGATTTTGTCGTACTTAACACCAAAGGTTGTGGGTTTCACTCCCACTTTTATTGCCTTTGAATTTTGCTGCCATAACGCCGGACGGCGTTAAGCCAAGCGGTCAGATTTTTGACTCATCGGCCATGTAAGGCTCTCAACTTATTAAATGAATCCCCAATGGGTAGAAACGTGGGCTTCATGGTGAGAAATAACGTACCTGAACAGCCCACAAAAGTGAAGAACAAGCTCAAGGGCAACACACGGCGCTTGTTTGAAAGATAGCCCTGCGTTGCATGCCTCTTGTCGGTTCTTTCTTTTCAGCGCTGGTCAAGTAAATAATTCCCGTTAGCATCCTTGCTAAACGTGAACCTCTGCAGTGCGGCTGTGAGTTTGACGCATGTTGAACGGCAAATCGATTCCTCCTGGGCCTTTGCCTTGTAAGTCAGGGTATAGGGGTAGATCCGGCGTAGTTCTTGCCGGGTATAGCAGCTGGAAGAAGTTTATGGTTATTTGTTCCTCTGTTTGGCGAGTACCTAGTATGATCTGGTCATATTGTGCCTCGGTCTGGGCTGTTCTAGGAACGAGCGTAATATGTACCAGGTTTGCGCTGGGTGTAGTTGCCCGTTGTGAGAGTGGGAGGTTGTAGCCAGTTTTTTGTGGCTAAAGGTTTCGCGTACTCATGCGCCTCTTATGCAGTTTAGCGATCGTCTGCCATACTTGCTAAGTTTGTTGCGCTTCCATGTTAATTTTTGCGCTTTCTCTCGCAAGGACCTAGAAGATGCGCATGTATATATGGGAGTTCTTTCTTGCGCCCTATCAAGGACGTGTGTAGCTGGTGAGTACCCTTGAATATATAACGAATTTCGTCCAAAGTGAGGTGGCTCTTTAGATTGGTTAACTCGCATTTTGTCCCATATAGTGGTTGCGTCTGGGGACCACCGTTCAGTACAATTTTATTTTCAGGGAAGACCTATCCAAATATATATTATGTTATGGTCACTACATAGGTTATCATGGCAGTTGATCCAAGAGACAGTTAGGTATTTCGTTTGTTTGTTATGTAGGAATTTATAGCAAAAATGAAACTAAGGCTATGATGCCTTAGCTATGAAGTCCAACCAAATGGTGGAACAGGAGAAAAGCAGTCATGTTTTGATCGATGGCAGATCTGAGGTTGTGTCAGCGTGGCCGCTATCACCAATGAGCATAGGTTCACTGGTGACATTCATTAAGGTAAATCGACATTCTAGCAAGGCTTGTTCAAAGAGGAGGCCAATGGGGGATGTGTACCGGCCGTCCCAAAAAGAGTAGGGGCGTTGAAGTGTGCTCTTATAAGCGAAGGCCTTTTCGAATGCCATTACTTGGACGACCACTTCAAATTGCTTACCCTGTTTTTCAGCGTTCAGCAAGCTTTAGTGTCAGTTAGCCTTCCTTGTTTCGCTCGTAGTGCGCAGTAGCAATGTTCTTTTGTGCTAGCAAAACTGAAAATGTGTTTGTGTGAAAATGAACTACTGCGACATCATTTTCAACTTACATTGCAGCAGCAGCAGGTATTCTAGGCGACGTTGCGGCTATTCTAAGCAACGTAACGTGAAGGAGCAATGTTTTCCCAAGGTTCCTGTAGGAGTATTTTGCCTGGTTTCGTTTCTGTTTGCTGTATGTAGCTTATAAAGGTGCCTATTTTACCTCTCAATCTCATGCAGTTCCACTGTCATGCCAAACACGAGTGTTAATTAGCCATGCATGGTTACGTGCTTAGTCGCTAGTATTTTGTTGTTTAGGTGTTGGTGGCTAGTTGCGGGTAAATTTGGTGTTGGTATTTTAGGTACTTGCGGTTTATGTGCTTCTTGGTTAGATGCGACAGTGGAGGGTTCCGGGACTGGAATGTGGGTCATCTTAGCCCACTTGCTTGTGACGAGAGTCTTCCAAGCTGGCTAACGCTACAGAGAGTGTTCAGCAAGGCAGGCTATCCCTTGCACTCATAATATGCATGCTCGTTCGCATCTGTTCTACCATACTGTGTAGTTGCACTATGTGCCCCTCCTTTGTACCGCTCACTGGAGACGGTTGCTGCAGGGTCTAGTTAGATCATGCCAGAATGCGAGGTCATCGCGGCTGCATGTTTCAAAAACATACTGCCGGACGTAGGAGCATATTGTCAGAACTAGGCAGCTTCGGTGCGTGGAACACTGTTCCTGCCTGGACCTGTGATTTGAGGGTTCACTTTTCTTTCTTGAGTCTCCTTGTTCTGCAGCCACTACTAAGCTGAAGGTCTCAGATGGAGAGCTGTCCAATGTCCGAAGAATTTGCTATCGCTGCGACGTGGGCTGCTACCGCGGTCCTGGAGCGGTGCTAATCCGCTATTTAGTTCTGGACATGCGTTGGGATGCCGCGTGGGAGTAGCAGGAGGTCCGTGGTTCCGTTGTAAAAATTGTTGTTGCCGTAGGGTTGACCGCTTTCTTGTTTCCATGTCAGCTTTTGGCGAGCCGGATACAGCAGGCACGCTCAGGGGTGTTCTACTTGACAGTTGTACCGTTTTTCAGATTGGTGCAGAGTGTCGAGGCCTCTCGTTACCTGTAAATTGGTGCATCAGTGCGGGCGTACAATGTACTCGTGGCGGTTGTGGAAAACGTCTCCCCGATGGCGCAGAAATGCGCGCACAGAACACTGCGTGGCTTGTAAAGGTATACTTTCATCAGTAGGTTCCCTACCTTTCTTTCCTTCCTTTTCATCCTCCTCCATCATCACCCCCATCATCACTGGGCGATTGTAAATCAATGATGGGGAGTGGCGTGACTTCAATGGTTACAAGGATTTTGTCTGATATGCCCTATGTGCGTGCTTGTTCTATTTTGGCTCCTGGAATTTTGATGTCCCACAGTATTTCTTTATCGGTCGCCGCAGCTTGAATTCCGTGTGTGACATCTTTTGCGTTACATGGTCTCTTGTCCAAGTACGTCAAGGTCGGGTGCGACTTGCCTTGTAGCATGAAATGGCTGATACGTTGTAGCTTGCGTTCGACGGTCGGACAGTATCTCTCCATACTTATGACGCTTGCTGTGGTAGAGACTTTATGTACGTGTCTTTCCTACCGGTGCATTTGAGACTAGCAGCTTAGTGGATGCTTGTGGCTTTTACATCTTGCAACAGTCGTATGAACACCAAACCAATATTAAGCTTTATCATGATGGTTACATGAATTGGTAGCGTAGGCGTCGTGGCTCCCGCCATTTGACATGGCCTAGTGTCGGATGCCGCTTCTTCCATAACATGCGAACGACGGGTCGCCTGTCCCCATGACGTTGCCCGAGCTAGTCGCGCAAGTATAGGCATCCAGCAGATCAAGTTGCGACCCTGGCAAGGGCGCATCTAGTAGAGACTAAAGCTTAACTGTCAGCACTAGCAGCACCAGCATCTGCAGCGTCAGCGTCATTAGGCTGAGTCCCGACGCGCTGGCCGTGCTGCCCGCTTGGTTTGTTAGGACTCATTACATTTCAACTGACAAGCGATGTTCTCGACGTTAACTGCAATAAGACTGCGTCTGATCAGGAGAAATTCCTGCGCTGTTTGGTGTAAGAGTGTTTGCAACAACGCTCAAGGTACCACACTTTTGGCTGCACGGATTTCACAGAAGCAACGATCGAAGCTCTGTAGCCAGCTCGGTCGTTGAACAAACTCAGGTACATGCGCGGTATCTTCATAGAACTTGTAATGACAGACGGGCGCATCGTGGAGTAAAGCGCTAAACATTGTCCGACCTAGTGCGAGCGCGCGCACACGTCAAGTCACATTGGTGAAAACATCAGCGTCTTTAGTTCGACCGATGCTTCGACACACTGGGGCAGCCCATGTAACCGGCACTTTCTAATTATTCAAAGGACCACCTAATGTGAGTTTATATCATATGTGAGAAGCGTCAGCAAGGAGCACATCGAATAACGGGTATTGGGTATCTCCCGTGCCTAAAGCACCTGACACCGCATTGAAAACTAGTTTTCCTAAAATGCGTGCCTAGCCACTAAGCCCTTGTAGCTTGATTTAATCCTTCGTTCAACTAGTGAATATTCCAAAGCCTTACATGCTTCCCAGGACGAAAGAGCATTACCGGCATGCTGCTGACTAGGGCACGAGCTCGAGATTACCTTATGAACCGGAAGAGGAACGTGGGAGAAGCCCGCTGCTATTACTTAGTAGTTCCTTAGGACCTTAATAAAGTTTGGTGGCTGAGTGACTGACGCGCGGTCTGTTTACACTTTGCCGCAACACCGCCGTGGCACCTGCTTCATTTCATCGATAGTTGTTAACCTGAAAACAAGAACCACATGTGCACGCTGAGTCACGTTACTCCTATAATAAATTTCTGCCTTGTGGGTGCGACGATCACGCTTTGTGGAACGGATGTTCCGATGATTTCAAAACCACCTGCATCCGCCACCTCTTTGTAGGCATGGCTTGCTGTAAACGCCAGGTTTCTCCAGAGATTAGCACCGCGAAATAAGGCAACTAACTGTCGCGCTTCGATAAATAAAGTCGCAATAATTACGGACATGCTGTATGTTGCCCCCCCCCCCCCCCCCATAGCGGGTACCACGCCAACTTTGCGCGGTGATTTTCAACTTGACCGTGGACTCGCCCTCTCCTTTTCTCAATAATCGGCTCCGAGATGGCGAGCAGCCTAATTTCGGAGGCAGTGCTCCAACAGTTGCCAAAACGGCCATTTGGTGGCGCTTTCTGATAGCCGAGCGGACGTAAGCTATGGACAGGTAGTGGCAGCAGAGATACAATAAAAAAATTTATTGATTGCATTAGAAGTAACATTAGTCAGTTTAGTATATCGGGCCACGTGGTTATAATAGGATATATCAGTGTGTATATGCAGCATTTAGACGGATATACTGATTACAGCCGTTTTCTTGAGCCGGATCTGCGCGTTTACCACAACCTTGTTGTAGTTAATACAAAGAATAAGTGCCATCGACCTATACCGTGGCATTGCAGAAACAGGCAGTCTCGCGTCGACACCCCTTAATCTCAGAAACGGTCTACGAACGATTTGACCAAATAACGATAGACGAACATCGAAAATATAGCCTGGGTAGCAACTTGTAGCAACCTTGTAGCATTCGTAGCTGTCCCTACTAAGGAAACACTGGGTTTTGTTGTAGCAACTGCTACGATTGCGTGGATGTCTAATATTTCCCTTTATAGATTACTCCTCTCCACTTTGCGCTTCTCGTCAGAACTATTACGCCCAGCTCTTGCTTTTGATTTGAGTTGCTGAGGAAATAGACTTCGCCCTGCGTTCTGCTGGCCGGCTGGTTAGCTCAGATGATAGAGTAGCTGCCCCTGAAAGGCGGTGGTCCCGGGTTTGAGTCGCAGACCAGGACGTATTTTTCTTCGAATGTGAGGCTTTTCTTTTGAGGAACGCCTATGTGTTTTCTTTGAAGCAACTGCTACGATTCGGTGGATGTCTCATTTTCCCTATCTTAATTACTTCGCTCCACCTTGCGGGTTTCCACAGAACTATTACGCGAAACTACTGCTAAATGCCAAGCAATGTATTCGTGTCGGTTTTTCTGGCATATCACTCCATGCGTGCCCTGACACCTCGTTTGCTGATTAGACTTCTATGAACCATGATTCTTTTGTGTTGTTGGCATTGCTAGTTTGATTACGAAGCAAGAAAAATATGTTCTTGTGTAGGGATTATGTGAAATAATTATCGGCAGGATCATATCAATTCAAAGTTTCCTAAAAACAGCCACCTGTTCTTGAATACTGTCGCACAGTTTTGCTCAGCCACTAGATTCAACCACCGTGCCTATGATCGAAAACGAAAGAACGTGGTTCCACTGCATAAGACAGGTCCCACTGACTCCATTTAATTGTTGGCCCACATCACTTACCAGCGCATCCTGTAAGCTCAGGGCAGGTGCCATTTACTCACATCATTTTGCTTTTCTGGAATCAAACTCATTTTTCACTACCTGCCAGCATGTTTCTGGAATTTGTTTTTCATGGTTCACTGAGCTTTTAGCTTTTAATAGTGATTTATTTAGTGCTGCAGACAAAGAACTAAGAATAGATTGCATATTCTTGGATTTCACGAAGGTTTTCGACTCAGTGTCTTACAAATTTTCTTTACTTATGTTGCCTAAATTTAATCCTGATAATGTTATGCTGCGCTAAATTGAGTGCTTCCTTTCTAATCGCTTCCATTATGTATCTGCTAAGGGATATGACTCTCCCATCGTTTTTGTACAGTCTGGGGCACCACAGGGGTCGGTTGGGACCAATACTTTTGCAATTGTTATTAACGACGTCCGCATGTTCGTTCATTCTTGTATAAAACTTTTCGCCGAAAACTGCGTAGTTTACCATGTCACCATTAACACCCCCAACCATACTGCCCTGCAATTCGACCTTACCGCCATATAAACGTGATGTTACGACTCTTTAACGACTCCTACTGCTAATAAATGTAAAATCATGAGCGTTTTATGGATTTTCTCGTGCCCTGTTTATTTCAACTACACCCTCAATAACACAGCAATAGCCCCTGTAGCATCTTACAGATATCTTGGTACATATATCACTAGTAATCTCTCACAGAAAGTGCATCTCCAATACATATTTAATAACACTAGCGGCATTCCCCGTTTCATACGTCGCAATTCTACCAGTGTGACTGCTCACGTTCAGTCATATCTTTATAAAACATTGGTACCTACCAAGCTCGAAAACGCCTTCTACATTTGAGGCCTTGGTCAAGCTGGTCTAACAGATCGTCTAGAATCACTTCAGAACAAGGTCGCCCATTTCATTTTATTAAATTCGCGTCACGAAAGTGTATCATCAATGAAAATGAAGCTTGGTTTGCCAGACTTTGCCTTACGTCGTAAATTTACGCGCTTATGCCTTTTTCATAGGAATAAATTACTAGGCTAATGCTGTTCTTAATGGCGAGTTGTTCCTTCTACAATCTTACACTTCACCTCGCATAGTTTACCAGATGAAGGTGAGGGTACCACCATGCAACTCCAACTCTTACTTGACTGGAACCACCTTCTTCGCCTCCATCGCTGCCATCTCCGACACCATTTCAAGATTGGCAACGAGTTCCTATCTACTCGCCACTCCTATCTGTAATGCCCACGGTTGTTGAGAGTATCTAAATGAATAAATAAATAAAATTAAATAAGTAAATAAATAAATAAATCCAATGTCTCGCCACTTACTCCACAAGAATAATGTTTTCCCTTCTTAACTGTTTTCTTCCCAGATTCCTTTTAAACGTAATGCTCAATAGGGATATTGGTGCTCTATTTTCAATAAGGTCATTATTGTGATGTTGTCAGGAAGCACTTCAACTGTGTTCTTCAATGTAAAAATTGACGGAGCTATGCCCTTCAATGAGAGCCCTGACCGGCAATTGTACCACCGAAGGTCACTGATGTCACTGATATCGGCACGCCGTGGACACAGCAACCAGCGACCTCGAAAGACTGCAGGTGGCGTCAGGCTCTTGCTGGACAGCCCGGACTGGTATCGTAGCATCTCTTGCGGGATAAAGCCATGAAAAATAGCTTGTGGGCCCCTTATCATTACAAAGGTTCGTGCGTAATATATGTAAATTAGGCTTGCGTATATAATTCTTCTTATTTAGGAGGCATTCGGAGCTCGTTGTAAACTCTATCACTGCCCTACGGGACACTACCGCTGCAACAGACAAGAGGGCACAAGAGTCGCAGCTCCTCCAAATTTGGTGTCGCGTCCAGCTGCACAGGATAATGCGCTATTTCATGCTGAGTGTCCTAATTCGCTGGCGATCACCGGAAAGATGTACAACGCGAGCGCGCTTTCCGTAGCATTCATCTAGAGGGAAATCCGGGCAATACAAACCCTGTTTGGAGAGTCAAGAGTGATATCCTAGTTGTGGAAATAAATTGATTTCGAATGATGTATACCGTGTTCAAGAAAAGTAATAGGAAGTCGACCTCCGATGCCACCACGCTAACACATTAATGGCTTTGGGGACAACTGGACTAACTCCACTGCTAAGCTTCAACTGCTCCGCATCGAACCATATCGAAGATCTCTTCCGAAAACAACCACTCATAATAAAAAAAACGCAGACGTTTGACAAAAACATTTTTCACATTGTCGTAGTTTCTAAGATATCAAAGATAGGCTTATATCCCCAATGTTCACAGCTGAACTTGTTCATCTTTATCGAGTGACCGCGTTTCAGCGTCTAACGACTGTTATCGCACCGAGAAGCACGCGTCTGTATGTATCAGAAGTTTCTGGAATGCTATCGATGGGTCTATCCGCTGTCTATTGTCACCGAAATTTGTTTAATCTGATTGCATGTACGCGCGATGGCAATTAGGGGTACTTTCTCGAAGACACGCGGGCACCAGCGATTTCTCTTGAACCTTCGATGACTCATCTATAAAAGCCGACGCGCTTAAAACGCAGATCACATTTTGACAATCGCCGAACGTGTTTGCCGCTGTCGTTGTGCTTCGAGTGTAACTTGCTTTTGTGGGAACAATTTCGCCAAATAAAAGATTGACATTATTGACCTTCACTACTACGTGACAACTGGTGGAGGTGCTGGATATTTACTCCATTACCTCCTGAAATGAGAATGTACTCACCACTGCTATATGTAATGCCCTCGGGCCTTGAGAGTGTGTAAATAAGTAAATAATAAATAAATACTATGTGTCGCCACTAATTCCACTAAAAGAATATTCTTTCCTTTTTCTTATGTTTCCTTCCTAAATGGCTTTAAAACATAATGCTCAATAGGGAAAGTGGTTCCCTATTTTTAATAAGGTAATTTTACCGACGTTCTCAGGAAGTATTTCAACTCTGTCGTTCCCTTCAACGTAATAATTGACTGACGTATGCCGATCAATAGAGCGTGCTGACCAGCACTTTGCCACCATAGGCTCACTGGCATCAGTACACCGTGGTTATAGAAACCAGCAACTTACAAAAACTGCCGGTGGCGTCATGCTCTCGTTGGCGAGCGCGGAATGCTCTTATAGCGTATCTGGTGGGATGTGGGTGGGATGTGGGTGGGATGTGGGGGGGTGGTGGGGGGTGGGAAGTCGTGGAAAAAAAGCTTGCAGGCTCCCAACCCTCCCAGCACCTCCTGAAGTCAAAGTCGACATGGTTACCCGAAGATTAAGCGATACCACCCGAGAGCGCCCGTAGTCATCATGGCTTGAGTGTACTTGAGGACCAAGTCAGCATGCCGCTTCGCTCCAGCATTGTCATTTCCGTCAGCAGCGAAACAACAGCTGACACAGAAGGCGTCATCGAGGAGAACCAACGTCTTACTGCTCGACCGTAAAATTTGCGTTGAAAGAGCGATCGCTTGCCTGCACGGAGGGAAAGCAAAAATGATGCTGACAAACTAGGCGTTCAAGCACATGAACAAGGGCACGACGATGGCATACATCGAGGAAATTGTGGAAGCCAGCAATGCGTTTGTTCTCTTCCAGTCTGCCGCATCTACCCCGACGATCAGTTCCCGAACCAAACTTGTCTTGTTTGAGTAGGCAGTAACAGCTCAGAAATATTCTCTTACGACACAAAGACTGCTTTTCAACGTCATCGAAGATTCGACAAGGACCAGTTGCAAAGCATCCCACACTAACCGAAGATTGTGCTCGACCACTCGCCAGACCACTTACCGAGTTTCGACGCGAGAACGTGAAGCTACAAAGTAACAAACTGTCAAAATGCTGCACGACATCATCCAGCCGCGAAAGGCCAGCAGGCTTCTCTTGTAGTCTTCATGAAGAAAAATAACGGAACCATACGTTCCTGCATAGATTATTGGCGACTGAACAAGGTCACGAAGCAGGACGTACACCCATTCCCACGAATGGACGACGCATCGCATCGCGTCTGCAAGGCTAAATACTTCTCGGTCATGGACCTCAAGATAGGTACTGGCAAATAGAAATCGTCAAAAGGGATCGCAGAAAGACCTCCTTCATTAGGTGAGACCGCTTTTGAGTTCAAGGTCATGCCATTCTTACTATGCTCGGTGCCTGCACCGTTCCAGGGCGCGATGTACACGGCATTATCAGGATTAAAGTGGCCGGCCTGTCTTCTTTACTTTGATGATATCTTCATCGTCGGGAATTTTTCGATACATTTTAGGCGGCTTGCGACAGTACTAGAAACCATGAAGTCATCATGGCTCACTATGAAGCCGGGAAAGGGCCGCTTCACTTACGGCGAGCTTCTTTTCCTGGACAACAACATCAGCCAATCAGGACTTCGCCCTGACCCATAGAAGACAGCTGCCATCGTAATGTTCCAGAAGCCTATCGGCAAGGACGCAGTGCATAGATTCCTTAGCATATGTGCGTACTAGAGGCGCTTTGTCAAGGACTTTTCCGGCATCGCAGAGCCGCTAACACGTCGAGTCCGAGTGCGAAACGCCGCAGGCCGATGAATTTCAAGAGCTCAAACGACGCACGCTCGAGACACCGGTACTTGCGCACTTCGACGAGGACGCCAAAGCGAAATCCACACTGAGGCCAGTAGCGACACCAGTAGTCTAGGCCTCGCATCCGTCCTATTCCAGCGAAAACATGGACTTGAATGTGTGATAGCTTACGCTCGCCTGTCGCTGTGAAAAGCGGAAGGCAATTATTCTACGACCGAAGATGGCTGCCTCGCCATCATTTGGACTACAGCGAAATTCACCCGCCGTGCTTGCTCAGTGGCTACGGTGTCGGGCTGGTGAGCAGGGGGTCGCGGGATCGAATCCCAGCCACGGCGGCCACATTTAAATGGGGGCGAAATGCGAAAACACCCGTGTGCTTAGATTTAGATGCACGTTAAAGAACCCCGGGTGGTCGAAATTTCCGGAGTCCTCCACTACGGCGTGCCTCATAATCAGAAAGTGGTTTCGGCACGTAAAACCCCATAATTTTACAGCGAAATTCCGCCCTTACCTATAGGACAGTCCGTTCCCGACGTACTCTTTTCGAAGTCAACATCTGAAAATAAGTGGATTATTGTGGCCGCGGACCACCTTACCAGCTATTCCGAAACGAAAGCGCTGCGCGATAGTAGTGCCGCGGAATTCGCCAAATTTTTCGTCGAGAACATCCTTTTGCGGCATGGTGCACGAGAACTCCTCATTATTTACAAAGGAACATTTCTTTTTTACAGCCGAACCT
This sequence comes from Dermacentor variabilis, assembly GCF_050947875.1. Lineage (NCBI taxonomy): Eukaryota > Metazoa > Arthropoda > Arachnida > Ixodida > Ixodidae > Dermacentor > Dermacentor variabilis. Next base: position 230,913,235 of record NC_134569.1, on the reverse strand, counting down.
ACTCCATCCATTCTGCAGTATAACCAATGAAGTCATCGGAGGACCACTGCCTACTACCCGCAGACGAACGGCCTAATGGAACGACTGAACGAGAAGCTCGCCGATGCATGTTAGCGATGCATGTCGACGTGGAAGACATGACGTGGGATGCCATGTTGCCGTAAATCACATTTCCTTGCAACACAGAACTGCAAGAAAAACATAAATCACACCGTTCAAGCTCGTTTTCATAAAAAACCCGACGACCAATCTCGACGCCACGCTGCCTCACGTCACCGACGAAGAAAATGTCGACGTCGTCACCTATCTCCAGCGCGCGGAAGAATCCCGAAAGCTCGCCCAGCTTCGCATCAAGAACCGGCAGGCGACCATCAGCGGGCACTACAATCTTCGACGACGCTAAGTGGAATGCCAGCCCGGTGACCGTGTTTGTGTTTGGACCCCGATAGGATGACGATGACTCAGCGAGAAACTATTGCGACGCTATTTTGCAACCTACAAGATTATCCGACATATTTTCGCAATGGACTAAGAGTTTGTGCCAAAGCATATTTACAATTAAAGCGGCGCCGCTCGCGACATCAAATAGTCCATATTCTGAATAAAGGGAAAATCAGACATCCACCCGTTCGTAGCAATTACTACAAAGGAAACCCATACGGGTTCCTCGAAAGAAAAGCCTCATAGTTGAAGAAAAATTCGTCCTGGTCCGAGACTCGAACCCGGGACCACCGCCTATCCGGGGCAGCCGCTCTACCATCTGATCTAACCAGGCGGCTAGCAGATGGCAGGGCGAAGTCGAATTTGTCGACAACAAGAAGCAAACGCAAGAGTTGACGTGATATTCAGCGCCTTAAGCCGTTCTACCATCGCTAACAAACTTTCGGACGTTGTTTCTTCGTTTCTTTGTTTTGCTTTTTTTACTAACAATGCTTTTGTTTTTCGCTCTCCGGTTTCATGCACCAGGGCAATGCTCTTTAATAGGGGGGTACTGACAAATCTACCTGTCCACCTTTATCGGGTGAGCGCGTTTTTCCGTCTAACGGATGTTATCGCAAAGCGCAGGTTGCGCCTGCATGATCGACAGTTTCTAGAATGTTATCGGTGGGTCTATCTGCTGTTTGTTGTCACCAAACTTTGTGTGATCTGATTTCGATCGTTTGGTACTTTAAGCGGACACGAGTAATTTCTCTGGAACCTTCGATGACTCATGTATAGAAGCCGATGCGCTTAACCCTAAGAGCAAATTTCAACGATTGCCAAGCGCGTAGGCTGCTATCACTCTGCTTTTACTATACCTTGCTTTTGAGGCACACATTATCCCAATAAATATTATTATTGTTATTCACAGGTTTGGCGCTGTGTTATTCAATGTCACTACTACGCGACACATATAGACGAGGCGAAGATATCAAGCTCTCTTGCATTGCGTCGGTCGCGTGTCCTAAGTTTATAGTGGACCCGTTCCTACGATACGCGTATTGTTACACAAGAACGCGCGTTAACAAATATTTACAAGTAAGGCGAGCAGCACAGGAGTCACAGCGGCCGAGATGGCGAGGGGCAATCTCTACGTCTTCTTCTTCGGTGCCGGCCTAAAGCAACAGAATTCTGTTTCGAGGCATTAACCCCCGGGCGAAAACACCGCACCATTCGGGTAGGCTATAGTGCAGTATTAACGGGCGGTTTATATATCTTTAGCGAAGCAGCGTGAATTATATCAGTCTGTACCGGCGTAGAAGGTAACACCGGCTTTGGTGGCGCAATCTCATACTTCACGAGGGTACCATCGCGCAGAACGCGATAAGGACTGTTGCAGCGTTGTAGAAGCTTCGCTGATAGACCAACTCGTCGAGTTGGCAACCACAGGAGCACTAATGATCCTGGGGTGTAATATACATCCTTATGACGATAATCGTAACGCAACTTCTGTAATGCCTGCAACATCTTAAGGTGGTCACGTGCAATATGAGGTGGAAGGGTCCATGGGAAGCATGTTGTTTATGGTGCGATTCAATCGTTCGGTGAGACCGTTTGCCTGAGGATGATAGGCGGTGGTGACCTGTTTTTTGAAACATGAGCGGAGGATGTCATAGATGACACGGGACAAGAAGTAACGACCATGATCGGCGAGCCGCTAACGAGGAGCTCCGTGATGCAGAATCACATCGCGGAGAAGGAATTCAGCAATGCGGCAGCACAAGAGCGCGTGTAATAGCATACCGCGTGGCATTGTTTGTCGCCACAGCGACCAATTTTTTCACTGATGCTGATGTAGGGAAAGGTCCGATCAGATGAAGGCCGACGCGGAAGAACGGCTCTACTGGGACATCGATGGGCTGAAGAAGGCCGTCGGTGGCCCCTTGCGTGGTCAACACAGTTGGCAGCTGCCAACATACATCTGCACGGAGAGATAGAGCCCAGGCCAAAAGAAACGACGCCCCACGCGGTCATAAGTGCGCATTACACCAAGGAGGCCAGCTGTGGGTTAGTCGTGAAGCTGCTGGAGGACAGTAGAACACATGTGGTAGGGCACTACCAGCAAGTGCTCAGGACCTTTGGGTAGTAAATATACTGCGGCGGTGTAAATTTCCTCTATGTAAGGTAAACATCCGGAGCGACTCATCAGAGGCCCCGGAGCTGAGACGGTCGATGGTGGAATATAACGCTGGATCACACGCTTTTCTTCGCCGACATGAAGAAAGTCCGAGATAGAAATAACGTGTCAGGTTTGGTGTTGTCGGGTGGATCATCGGCATATCAGGACAGGCAGTCCGCGTCCTGATGTAATTGGCCAGACTTGTGCACGACGGACAACGAGTACTGCTGTAATTGCAAAGCCAAGCTTCCAAGACGGCCTGTAGGATCTTTCAGCGAGGAAAGCCAACAGAGCGCATGATAGTCAGTCACTATCCTCAGTGGACGGCCAAAGAGTTAAGGCTGAATCTTGGACATGGCCCAAACAAGGGCAAGGCATTCACGCTCGGTAATTGAGAAACTGAACCCTGGGGCAGAGAACATGCGGCGAGCGTATGCTGTGACGCAGTGAGGACCGTGATGGTGCTGGGAAGGACGGCTCCGATTCCGCATGCACTGGCGTTCATCCAAACTTGCATATGAGCGGAAGGATCGAATTGCTCCAGCAGAGGAGAAGTCGTGAGAAGGTGGATAAGCGCAGAAAATGCGTGGGCTTCTCTATGGCCCCTTGAGAATGGCGTATCTTTCTCGAGAAGTTCAGTGAGGGCACAGGCACTGTCAGCGAAATTTTTAACAAAGCGGCGGAAGTAACACCATAAGCAAGAGAAAGGACGACGGTCTCAGGTAGACGGAGGTACGGGGAGATTCTTAACGGCGGAAATTTTTTCAGGGTCAGGTCGGTTTCCCACACTATTAACAAGGTGACGGAGCACTGTTATTTCCCGGTGACCAAAAGTGGCACTTGGATGAGTTTGGGCGTTGCGGAACACATGGAGAATGGCCGACAGGTGCTGAATAAGTCTAGAAAATGTTTTAAAATGATAACGTCATCCAGGTAACATAACCAGGTCGACCATCTGAAGCCTCGAAGGAGCAAATCCTTCATGCGCTTAAATGTGACTTGTGCATTACACAGACCAAAGGGCATAACGTTAAATTTGTATAGCTCGCCAGGTGTTACAAATGCAGTCTTCTCGCGGTCCATAGGATCTACGGCAACCTGCCAATAGCCACACCGCACATCGATGGACGAATCATAACTCGCTCCGTAGGGGCGGTCGAGGGCGCCATCTGTGCGAGGCAACAGATGTACGTCCTTCTTACCGATCTTGTTTAGGTGTCTGCAATCGACACAGAAACGTCAGGTGCCGTCTTTGTTTTTTTTTTCTTTAAGAGTGCAACTGGAATGAACATGGGCTACTCGAGGGTTCTATGATATTCTTTCTTACATCTTGCCGACTTTTCGTATAATCGCCCGCTCAGCAGGAGAAACACGATATGAACGACGATGAATATGGTTTGCGTCGCCGGTGTCGATTCGATGCATGACAACCGTTGTCTGGCCAAGCGGGCGGTTGTCGAAACTGCCGTTTCTTAGCAGCCAGAATCCTGCAACTAACGGCCGGCACAGCACCGTGCCTCAAGGGTTTTCCGTAGCACAACAGCAAGGTTTACAGTTGGACATGAATTCTTATAGTGTTTTGGTTATAATCTGCCTTCAGAGACGACTTGTTGGTCGAAATAACTGTTTGTGGCTTATAATTTTATTATTTTGCTTTAGTTAGCTAGAGCCGCTTTCTGAGAACAATTTATTGTTCAATAACAAACGATGGTCTCGTTTCTACGCGATGTCTCGTTAATAATATTTAATGCTCGTCTACACGCATTGCACTTTAATTAGTAAAAAAAAATTAGTTCTTGCGCTGCTTCTAAGGCCAATTCACAGTTATATTAAAGAAGAACTGGAAATCGTGGCTGTATGAGTTCAGCTTGCACGAAATAACCGTACAATTTGCGAATACTTAACGTATTGAGCTGAAGAAAGCCTAAAAACTTGGTTGTTTTGCATAGAAAACAACGTGCTTTATACATTGCGTCTCATACACAATAAAGAAAGTGATATGAGTAATAAAGGCGCATAAACCTCTTTTTTGGCCATCTTTCAACCTACGAGGAATCTTTATTGGCTTCCAGCGTTTTCCAGATCCACCTGAAATCAACTTCACCAAGGATGTACTTGCGCTGCGCCTATTTCACTTACTCAATACACAATAATTATGCGTTGCAGGCTTGAATTGAAAGCGCATTCCTTCTAGCTAAATTTCAGATCAGCAGTCAGAAACATTAACCGAGAGTTTCTCTCCCTCTGGCGTGGTGACGTTGCGACATCTTAGTAAAGGCGGCGATATAAAAAGATGTCCCTATGCTATCTTGCAAGTTTATTGCGGTGCTGTATTGTGCGTTGTTAATAAGTGGCGTGGGCATATTGGCAGGGAACTGACCAGGCCAGACGGCTTCAACTTCTTCACTGGTCGTACGTATCCTTTTTGTTTGGACTATGGCGATTCTTCTTAACTAGGGTAGCTGATGCTGCAGTCTGGCGCTTATCAATGTTTTAATTTAGGCACGCACACGTTTAAATTCTTAGAAACACGCTTTGCTACAGGGTTCATTATGAACACTGGTCGTAAATACATGTTGATGACTAAAAATTAGTAATTTCTCTAATTTTATAAGGCCTCAAAAACAGACTTCGCAAGAACACCTAGAGGAAACTGCATGCCATGTTCTTTGCAAGCATGAACGTTTTCCACAATTCTTCCTATAGTAAATTACAATGAAACGTAAGACACGCTTACCGGCTAGCCAGTAGCCTCTTAGTTTATTTTATATAAGGAAGTCAGAAATACTTACCGGCCATCCATCATTATTTTCTGGACAACTAGCAGTAGTAATAATTGGTGAAAGAGCATAACCTCCCAACAGAAAGAAAACCACTGCCAACATTATCGTTTTCAGTAGACGGCCTTTGCCCGGCTCGAGAGACCGTACCCCTTTATATAGCTTGAAGGCGCTGGCGTAGATAATGGTGACTGGAGCAATGGATTGGTGTTTGCTTCTATACTCACATTATAAAAGGCTCATACGTACGGACACTTGTTCTTTGTCTGGTTCGCTGTTCACTATCACAGGTGTTTTGTACCCATCTAGAGTCTATCATTTTGTTTAGAGCCTTGAGCGTCAACTTGGCGTTTGTCGGGCCTTTTCTTCTGTAACGTATCGAAAGTATTCCCATTCCCTCTCAGGTGTCAGCTATTCTTTTACATCAGTGCTCCCGAATGGCCCAGTTACATACTGTACGTCACCGGAATTAGACTATATATCACTGGTGTCGAAATGGACACCTGGTATCAAAGGTTAATAGAATCATATCTTTGGAGAGGATCTTGGTCAATGTATGCTGGCTCATCTGCACTATTATTATAGAGAGCATTATTTGTGTATTGGGACTTTTAATATTGACACGTATACTTGCCTATGGAGGACCACGTTTCACCGTCTAAGAAATGTCATCGCACAGCGCAAGACACGCCTGCATGTATCGGAAGTTCCTGGAATGTTACGGACGGTTCCATCTGATGTCTGTCACCGAATCTTGTCTAATCTGATTGCATGTATGCGAGACGCGCATAGTATAGAACTTTGTGGAAGACACGTGGGTCCCAGGGATTACTCTAGAACATTCGTCCACTGACGTATAAAAGCCGACGCGCTTGACCCGCTGAGCGTCTAAGCAGGGGGGAGCGGGGTGGGGCGGGCTTGACGGCGGGCGACGGCGGCGAAGGTCATCAGTTCCGGCTGGGGCTTCGGCGATTCTGGTTGCATCTGAGGAACTCCAAGCGATCGCTGAACGTCACCTTTGACGATTTCGGCGATTGAGGCCACTTGAGGTTTCGACCTTGGGCACAGCTTCTGCAGCTCTTCCGGTACGACCGCTCTGATGGTCTCGTGCAGATCGTCGGCGGTGAGGGACTGAATTCCGACGTAGTTTGTAGAGTTCGCGCGGCGGTTGAATTGCCTGTTCCGCATTTCGAGTGTCTTCTCGATGCTGGTGGCCTCGCGAAGGAACTATTCTATGGTCACCGAAAAGTTCTTCCTTCACACCACGCATAAGTAGGCGGACTTTCTTCTCCCTGGGCCTATCTAGGTCGGCGTGGGGGAACAGACGGCTCATTTCTTGTGTAAAGATGGCAACGTTCTCGTTAGGTAGCTGCACACGGGCGTCCAGCATAGGTTCGACCTGCGCACGACGCTCGTAAAGGTGCGCAGGAAGCCGCTACGGAACAAGTCCCATGTTGTCAAGGTTGACTCCCGGTTCTCAAACCGCGTTCTGACGGCGCCTTCTAAGGCGAAATATACATGTCGCATCTTGTCGTCGGACTCCCAGTAGTTTAAAGTCGCGATTCGTTCGTAGGTCTCCAGCCAGGTTTCCGGGTATTCAGTCGCTGCTCTATGGAAGGTCGGTGGGTACCGAGGTTGTTGCAAGATAGCGGGGGACGCTGGGGCAGTCATTGGGGTTTTCTTGGCCACGATCTCATTTGTCGTCTCAGGTAGAAGTCCGTGTTTCGGGGGTAGGTGTTGCAGTCGGCGACTTGCTCGATGATCCGGGACGACGTAGGTTTTGTCTTTGAGGTCCGGGCTTGGATCACAGCTTTATGTGGGCGTCCGGTACATTAGCGCAAAGCACCTGCACCAGTTTTTCATTTCATTTCATTTATTTGTTGTTTGACGGCGGAGGACACAGCAACAAAACCACAATGTGAATGGCGAAACAAACTTTATTGGGCGAACTTGTGCCCAGTAAAAACAGGCTACACACAATGCTCAACGAAAACGCCGAACACAGTCGGCGATCGTCGAAAATCTGATCAGCGGGTCAAGCACGTCGGCTTTTATACATCAGTCGTGGAATGTTCCAGAGTAATCACTGGGACCCGCGTGTCTTCGACAACGTTCTACACAATCCGAGTTGCGTATACATGCAATCAGATTACACAAGGTTCGGTGACAGACATCGTATAGAACCATCGATAACATTCCAGAAACTTCCTATACATGGAGGCGCGTACTGCACTGTGCGATAACATTTGTTAGGCGGTGCAACGTAGTCGCCCGATAAAGATAGGTAAGAACACGTGTCGATATGCTATAGCTTATTCAAGATGAATTCTCTCCAATGTTTGTTTTACTGGTAGCTTAAGTTTGCCTAAACCAATTTGGTTTTTTGTTCATCCCTACTGTTTGAGGGAGCAATTATATACAGAGCATACGTTTGCAAGGCAAGGCGCTCAATGCCGCAACAACGGTACGGGTAGCGCGGGCACACCAGATGACCAGACCGTCGTCGTCATCTAGCAATCGCCAGCACCAGAACGGTTGGCGTGTCAACAATCAAAATCAAACGTTACACCTCGCGCTGGCAGAAGAAACACCGTCCCGGTGCAATTAGGGCTCGTGCCAAAAGTTGTACTGTTTAACGCGCGAGACGTGGACTACGTCATTCGTGACAGAGGCTGACGAAGAACTTAGGCTTAGAGTAGCCATGTCATGTGTGACACTTGTGACTGTGCATGGTGCAGTAGGGGCCAACATAACCTGTCAGCAGCTTTTCACGTAAGCAAACGTGACGTGGCGGTAGCCACAGCAAGACGAAGAATCCCTGAGCGAAGTGTAGCTGCCGATGTTGGCAATCATGAAGACATTTTTGAATTGACTAACGATAAACCGAAAGCATTAGGCCGCTGTCTGTGGTTAACAGGGTAAGAGAGCGGAGGCGCAGAATCACATCGTGAAAAATGAAATCGACTACGTCCCTAGCACAGCTGGTAGGAAGTGCTCGCGCCAGAGCACGGCGTTGTGTAGCCAGTAGCGAATACAGCCCATTTACTCCAAGAGATCAACACTACCAAAGGGCCTAGCAGAAGGAGTGCAACCAGGAAGAATTAATCAGGGAAGTCAAGCGGGCTGAAGGCTTTCAGCAGGCAGCAGGGCAGTTTGATTGCACCGCTGGCACAGATAGATAAACAAGCCGTAGCGTACTGCCGCAGAGAACCAGAGGCAGGAGCTGTATTCTGTAATGATTTGGTTTCTCTAAAATTCAGCTTGGCGCCGGCGTCACATTTAGGTGGTTCGCTGACGTAATAACAACGAAAGGAAAGACAGAGGCCAATCGGCGCGCAGGTTATTTTCTGAAAGAAAATGTCACAAACCGAGCGAAAGTATAGCAAATTAGCAATGCGTCTTTGTAAATAAAAGATAATTTGATTATGCTGTTCATGAGGTTAAAGTTTTTTCGTTATGAAACGTGTACGAAGCGAAAATGCAACTATTCTTACTTGGCGATATTAATTTTCCAAATTTAATATGGAATACGCATCCACCCACCGTAAAGCATTTTGCCGTTGAGGCTAAAGAATTCTGTGAACTGTGTTCCCTGTTTTCATTTTCCCAACTTGTCACTGAGCCTACCGGATCATCATTCAACACCGCAAACACGCTTGATTTACTATCTAATCGACGAAAACTTGCTTCCTCTATAACATACTTACCTTGTATAAGTGACCCTTCCTTACTAACATTCGGTTAAAAGTCTGCTATCGCAAAAGGACAAAAGTTAAGAAAAGTAGACGCGATTACAAGAAGGCCTAAGTTGAAGCCATCAACAATGAACTGTCGTGATTTATTCAGACTTTTTTGTTGATTTGGATAACCGTTCTGTCCAGTCAAATTGTGATATATATGAAGACCAGGTATGTCTATTAACTGAAAAGTTCATTCCTAATCGCGCCATCACTTCTAATCCAAAATCCCCTTCAACAAGTCTTATATAAAGCGCCTATATAACCGAAAAAAATACGTCTCTATCGCTTAGCTAAATCATCTGCAAGTAAAACAACCTGGGAAACCCATCACGCTGCCATTCATGTGTACTTCACTTTAGTAAAAAATTATAAAGACAATTACTTGTCCTATATATTGCCTGACATGCTTACGAGAGGTGACCGAAAGTTTTGGCGCGTCATTAACCCGTCTTCTGATGGCTCTATCACCTTGAAAGACGGGTAAGGTTAAGGTATTGCAAGTGAAGCTCGCGCAAACATTCTCAAATAATAATTTGCAAATAATTTTTCTACTTCATTGAACATTGATCCACCACACGCAGAACACTACAACTACCTCATTATGAAACACATAGCTCCTGACTTCTCTGGTATTGCTAGGCTGATTGACGATTTGCCTTTAAACTCAGCTCCTCTATATGATAATTTTTTAAATTATTTTGTTTGTTAATATTTAATTGGTAGTAAATTTTCGAAAAGCACTAACACACTCAGTTCTTTAACACGTGCTAATATTTTGCAAAAGTCAATAAACACTTGTACTCTGCCTGCTCAATGAAGAATAGGGAGGGTGGTTTCGCTGTTCAAGTCTGGTAACAAAAGCTCACCCCTGAATTGCAGCGCGATTTCGCTTACGAGCACCTGTTTCAAACTTCTTGAACATGTAATATTTACGAATATCGTTGACATTCTTGACTTGCGCTCATTTTTCACCTCAGCTCAACATGGTTTTCGCAAAACATTCTGATGTGAAACCCAACTAATATATTTCACTCATAGATTACACTCTACTTTAGATCATGCTTCCTGTGCAGACTGTGTATTTTTAGTCTTTAGAAAAGTATTCGACAAGATTTGCCACAAACTGTTGCTATTGAAGCTGAGTGTTTTAAATGTTGACAGTAAGTTACTGAAATGGATTCAGTGTTTTCTTACTAACTGTTGTCAATTTGTAACTGCGAATAATTATGATTCACCATTGACTGAGGTTCGTTCTGATGTGCCTCAAGGATCAGTACAAGGGTCGCTACTTTTCCTCATTTATATTAATAACCTACCTTCTTTATTGGCATCTCACATTCACTTGTTTGCTGATGGTTGCGTGACATATCGTGAGATAATTGCTAACGACGACACTACTGACAGACAGACAATGAACTTTATTTGATCCTGAGGAGCTTCAGCGGGGGCTCGTATCGGAGACCCGCGGAAGTCGCTGGCCGCGTCCAAGTCGGGGCAGGAATACCGTGATGTTCCGCCCTTTCTTGGGCCCTCTGGATTGCATTTAGTTTTGTCTGGAGCGATGGGCTCCGGAGTGCCTCTTCCAGTCGGCTTCGCTGGATAGAGGACACTAATGCTCTTCAGCCTTACTTGGACTATGTGATTGATTTGTGTAAGACTTGGCTAATGGAACTTAATAAATGTAATGTTATGCGTGTGCAGAGGAACAACAGTACTCTTCGTACTTACTATCTAAATAAAATTCCTCTAGAACACTTTAACACTCACAAATACTTAGGAGTTCATATAACTAACCTGGGACCTTAACACTGAGTACATTACTAGTAAAGCTAATAGCTTGCTCTGTTACTGCCGCCACCTGTTTTCCAAAGCACCAACATCCTTAAAATTATTACTTTACCGGTGTTAGTGCGACTAAAAGAGAATACGCTGCAGCTGTGTGGGAGCCGTACAATACCTTGTTTCTTCACTGGAGCTTGTCCAAAGTAATTCAGTTCGATTCATATCTTCAAATTATAACCGTACCCCTAGCGCAATCAATAAAGGACTCGCTTCCACTAATTACATCTCGTAGAACAATAACACGTTTGACACTGTTTCACAAATTTTATTACCATTCCTCCCTTCACAGTAACTTCATCTTCAGCCTCACTACCAGTCGAGCCGCATCGATCACCGCCATGAGGTCGGATTCAAACAGGCAACACTAACACTTTCAGTCAATCTTTTTTTCCCAGATCATCACGGGAGTGGAACCGCCTTCCTCGTGGAATTATATCTATTGTCCGCAACAAAATCTTTCGTACGGCTTCAGCTAACATTGTATAATTAGGAATTCTTAATTTGACATCTTATTGACTTTTGAGCACTTGCAAACGACTAAGGACGACACTGGTTAACATTGTACTAAGAGGAATTATTAAGATGCTTCTTTGTTTACACAATCTATCATACTTCCAAACATTAGGGAAGATATTACATAGCATTGTATAATTAGGAATTAGTAATATGCTACATTGAATATTTTTCGTATTTCATTGTTATACTTGCAGTTTTCTCACTCCCCCCTGTAATGCCTTTGTGCCTTGAGGGTAATAAATAAAAATAAAAAAAATAGTATCGGTGAGTCATTTAGCGTATTTCGTTTAGTGCTGTTGAGAAACTGCATAAACATGGCGCGGAGAAGTATGCAATAGCGTATTCCCAAATTTAAGTTGGCCCACCCCAGATCTCAAGTTGTCCCACCGCAAAATCTCATGTGGGCCCACGTCGAAATTCGAGTTGGCCCACTCCCATAATTAAGTTTTGTTAAGAAAGCATGAAGCCAAGGTGAAGAAAAAGCGTCAGCATGATCCGTGGTGTTAAGGCACAGTTAAGGCAGAGTGAATTAGGATAGTTAACCTAGGACCTTGGGAGGTAGTTGAACCCACTTAGATATATGGGCGAACCGGCCACATAAAGCCACTACGTTTGTTGGCCATATCAAGCCACTACCTTTGTTGCTAATTACGGCGAAGCTACCTAAGGCACATGTAATTAAGATAGAGTTATTTAAAGCGATCGAACCGACGACCTTTGTTGGCAGTGAAGAGGTAATAGGAAGTAAGAAGGCATTAGAATGAAAATGTCAGGCAATAAATGTCTCGTGCGCAGGCAGGCTTTCTCTTTACCGCATGCTCTTTTCTCTTTACCGCACGCTCTTTGTACTCTTTACCGCATGCTAAATTGACTGCCAACTTTTTCCCTCCTCTTTTACAGCCGGCACAAAGGCCTCGGCTGACCTTAGCGCCTCTGCGTCGCGGTGTCGGTAGGTGCCACATTGCTAACGTGGGTAGCAAAGTAAATGTGCCTCAATATATGACGAATAAGATGTACTAAATTTACCCGACGTTAAAGAAATGCGAACCCATGTCACAAAGGTTCCCCAAGGACCAGAACCAGACGCAATAGCAGGCTGCGCCACCAAGGCATTTGGCATGTGCCACTTTCAAATGAGCTTGCCGCATGTACAGCAAAGACATAAGACACGACCTTCTTGCAACGCTAACCCTTCAGACTTATTTTTATTTCGTTTCGAAAGCAGGACCCACTGCTCCCCTGTCTCTTCGTTATTTTGCGGCACTGCGTTGTCTGTGGACAGACTTCTTCACTTCGGACGAACGTTTCGAGGCACTGAAACTGCATAACACCCTAAAAGAATTGATAGAAGTTCGTAGAACTGTACAGATAGGGAGGCTTTCCAAAAGCCAAACAGGAAGACATATTCACAATCACTGCGCATCAACAATAGAACCAGAACTGACATGAAAATGAGCGCATATTATGAAACACGTATATATCCCACCGTTACCGAAAAACATGCGTCCTTCGAAGAACAAAGAACGAAGAAAATAAAGACCCATAGCATTAGGCAAAAAGTGCGAAAATTTAAAGACGTGATGTATGTGGAGGCGGCTGACTACGAACAAGACGCAATGGCAGTGGCACTAGTCAACAATCAATTAGATGCAATTGTATCAGGCACATTCCTAACAACCAGGCCAGAGGTAAAAGAAATTGTCGCCATTGCACTAACAGCAACAACGTCTTCCAAATATCAGATAATAATAAGTGATTGCAAGATCGCCATAATAAATAAGGCTCAAGGACGCATCTCGCCAAAGGAGCGCAAAATCTTTGGGTTGGTTTCAACGGATACCAAGTCAGGGGATAGCAAATATAGGCAGAGCCGTCAACTTTGGCCTGCCAGGCAAATAAAATGCGCAAGACGCGGCTCCAGGTCTCGCAATCCAGACCACGTCACCAACATTTGCAAGGACGCATTCGCCATCCGCCCGTCGGGTGGAGATAGGCTGGTGTGCAATAGCGAAATCATAGATCATTACAGGCTAGCCAGGGCTAGATAACCGGCGTCACACTGCTCCTTAACCAAGTGGAAATCGGCAGCTTGACGGGTAATACAAACCAACAACTTCCACAACCTCATTGCCTTCAGTCACTCTTACCCCGTCATATACACAGACATATGTAAGAACTGTAACAACAGAGACGAGCTTCAACACATAATCTTGGCACACGCAAAGCATGAATTTAATATCAGTTCAAGCTCGCAAACGCAGCAACGACCATTAATAATAAGGGATGAGGAGCAATGGGTAGCCGTACCGCTCCGCTAAGACCCGTGTGTTCAAGCAATACTAGTGCAAAGGGTTGAAGACGCCACCGCGACCCCAGGGGCTGCCGGCCGCCATCAAAAGGGGAGAGGAGGGAAACGTCTAGGTATTATTCCATCCTCTAAGCACATTTTGGGCTAAGTAACGTTATTTCTATCTCTCTCTCTCGCCACACGGTCCCCCTGGAGAGACGGAATCTGTCAGTGAACGCACTTGTAACATCAAGGGGCAGGAGAAAGTGATGGCGAGGAAGTAGGAAGTGGAGAAAGCGGGGCAATGTCAAAACTGTGAATCACGCTGTTTTCGATGAAACCAAGTTTGACTCTTTCAACGGCAACGACTGTTGGCTTGTCAACGACATCAATTTATAAGTATTTGGCCTTGTGGTCCTGTATAGAGAGGCTCCACTGACTGCCCTGTGGCATTGGTACGTATAAAACATGGGAAGTCGAATTCATGCCCTTGAAGGTGAAGGAGGGTCCTTGCGGTCTTGTAGCGAGGCTGGATGGGTCAATATACGGTGAACGAGTGTTGCAGTCATTTGAAGAATAAGGGTGCGTCCCAGGTTGTGGAGTGGCGGAAGGGCTGAACGAATTCCGCCGGAATACGCAGGGTGGTTCCATAAACGAGCTGGGCTGGGCAAATCTGCAAGCCTTCCTTAAAAGCAACACAAGGACCAATAAGTATTAGTGCAAGGCCATCAACCGAGTTTGCTGAGTCGCCATTGGCCATGAATGCAGCCTTGATTTCTCGGTGTAGCCGCTCCACCAGTCCTCTGCTTTGCGGGCGATACGCAGTCGTTTTGACGTGATGTATGCCGAGCTCCTTACTAATGTGTCAGATGAGTGCACTCTAGAACTGCCGGCCTCTATCAGCTTTAATCTTGGATGGGACGCCGAATCGTGATATCCATGCGCTTATGACAGAGTCTCCGATAGTTTTCCCCGTGATGTCTGGAAATGGCGTGATTTCGGGCCATCCAGTAAAACGGCCGGCCGTGGTTGAGGCGCAGCGATTTTTTTTATGATGGACGTAGAGGACCGATGATATCAATGTGAACCTTCTGGAAACTGTCAGTGGGCGGGAGGAATCACTTTAGGGGCTTCGGATGCGGCAATATATATATATATATATATATATATATATATATATATATATATATATATATATATATATATATATATATATATATATATATATATATATTAGCTATTTGGCAAGCAAGGCAGAGCGTGCCCATGTCCGCACGTCAACATTTATGCCTGGCAAGCCGTAGCCCTTAGCGACGAGCCTTTGGCAAGGCATCATGCCAGGGTGACATGATTCGGAACCGCGGGGTGATAACGACCAGCGGTAACGTCACAAGTGAGGAGCACAAGGTCGCGGCCGAAAGCGCCGTACCTTGTTTCTGCTTCTGATAATTCTTTCGAGAAGAAATCGGGTTGATGCCAAAGGGTCATACACATATTGCTGAACCTCTGCGCAGGCGAGAATATCGAAAGCACTCAGTATGAGGTCCATGAGGGCCTCGGGTGCATAGGTATGCGGTAAAGTGGCATTAGCCAGTTATATTTCGATCTTCGTGAAGGCTTTGTCTGCAGTAAATGGGATGTGTGCTTGGCCGTGTTGAGGAGACCATCGAAAGATTTCAATATAGCAGCACAAGACCGAATAAAGTATCTGCAAAGCTTCCCCAAACCGAGGAAACGTCGTCACTGCCGCATTGCAATGAGGCGAAGAAAATTGGTGATGGCTTTGACTATGAAAGGAAGTGGTCTTCGTCTTTTAGGAGATGGTCGAGGAACTCGATAGAAGAAGCACCAAAGTCGCAGTTGGCAACTTTCATGACAAGGCCGTGAGGCTGAAGGCAAAGGAAGAGAAGCCGTAGGTGCTCAAGGGGCCGTGTAATGAGGTACTGGCCACGAGGATGTCATGACGTAGGCCAAACCGAACGGCAGTCCGCGAACTACCTTCGATAATGAAACGCTGAAAAATCTGCAGGCCATTATTCACGCAGAAATGCAGCCGCAGAAACCCAAAGAGGCGGTAAGACGTCGTGATCGCTGTTTCAGAGCGCAGCTTTTACACTCCCATGCTTGCGGGGAGTGGCGGCGGCGTTGGCGTAACCGAGTGGTCAAGCACAGCGAAATAAGAAAGAGCGACCATGCAGCGGGTTATGAAGGATGCCAGTCGTATGCAGTGCTGGCCGATGAGAGCAGCCTTTTCAAGGACGTGCGCATGGAAAATTGGTCTCATACGGACCCGTCCGAACACCTGGGGCCGAATCATATAACGGTTCGGAATACGAACTGTTGGCTTCGCCACTTACGTCACAAAATGGGCCACTCCCAAGGCGGAAGTGGAAGAAGGGGAGGATGCGATCAATAGGCGGGAAAGTTCCGCCTATGAACAGTGCGTCATCATATGACGAACAAATCGAGGAACTGCCGTATGTTTCTGCTTGCTCTGTAAATGTGAACTATTATTTAAGTATTGTCTTAAACGTTCTCAGGTAACGTCGCGCATATACATATTTTTTATTGCAGATTGGGAAATATAATATTATCGTTTGTTTAACTGTTCATTGCAGGTGGAAATCCACGCGTTCAAAATTGTATCGACTTGATTGAAACGAAATAGGCACATCGTCACCACCATCTGTCGCTACAATTTTGAATGTTCGTTTCAACATCCATTACCCCAAAGCTCCAAGAGGTCATCGCACAGAGACGTTGTCCTCGAGCCACACGGCTCTCACCGACAAAGGGACCTGTTGGTCTCCTTCATGGAGGAGCACCCCTAACTGTTGAATACGGCGTGCGTGCTGGGGCCGACACTTACTGCGACCCGGAGAAGCGAGCTATGGAACGAGCTGGCGGCCATCCTCAACATAGAAGGCCCGGCTGTTAAGACAGCAGCCCAGTGGCGGTAGTACAGGAAGAAAGAAATTTACATTTACCGTCACGAGGCCGCTGGCTCATGAGCCGAGCAACAGTAAGTATTGGAGTCC
Organism: Dermacentor variabilis; assembly: GCF_050947875.1. Taxonomy (NCBI): domain Eukaryota; kingdom Metazoa; phylum Arthropoda; class Arachnida; order Ixodida; family Ixodidae; genus Dermacentor; species Dermacentor variabilis. The sequence continues at coordinate 230,896,433 of NC_134569.1, read as the reverse complement.
CGCTCATTGAGACGAAACATTTCATGTAGCCGCTCATTGCAGGGGATCTGGTGAGGACGCCTGCAAGGGCTTCGCGGCCGCTTTCTGGCATTGGTGGGCCGCAGTGGCGCAATCGGCGTTTGTGCGCCAGTTTTCATACCGCCGGAGCAGGTGAGGATCAAAACCACATCCTATGTATTACCATCGAGCAGGCAGGTTCGAGTGAAACGAGACGTTCATGGCTATCGCGCGATTTGTAGCTTTTATTTTTTTTATTTTATTTAACAATACTGTTGCCGAAGGCTGCTACGGGTTGGTTTCAAGACAAACTACACAAGATAGCAGCGCTGCTGCAGTGTAGGACAGACCAAATAAGGCATTTACACAGGCAAAGGTACAATGCAAATCAAGAAGCAGCAAAAACAAATTGCAGTAGGGTGGAATTAATTGTACCACAGCCGCTGGAATTATCATGTGTGTTACAACCAGGAACATAAGTAAGACAAAGTACAAGTATTAAAGTAGTTGCTATGTACTTCTAGCCGAAGTAAAAAATTTTATTAGTGTGGTTTCAAATTTATTTAGATTGTCTACTGTTAGTAATTATGGTGGTAGCGCGTTCCATTTCTCTATTGTTCTGGGGAAAAACGAGTACTAATGTGTATCTATTCGTGCTGAAATGGGTCGAATTTGCTCTAGGTTGCTGCTTGGTTATGTTCGAGGCTGACGCTGTGTTATGTACTGCTGTGTATTAAGGTTAAACCAGTTATGGCGAATCACATAAAGAAATTTCAATCTAGCTAACCTTCTGCATTCTAAACGTGGAGGTAGGTTGAGCTTGCTGAGCAATTCAGTTGCGAAGTTCGTTGATCGATATTTTGACAAGATGAATCTTGCCGCTCTTCTTTGAAGTTTTTCAATTCTATCTACCAGGTTCTTTTTATACGGATCCCACACGACGCTCGCGTACTCTAATGTAGGACGAACAAACGTTAAATATGCAGCTAATTTAGTTTGTTGAGGAGCAAGTTTTAACTTTCGCCTCAAGTACCAGAGCTTTTTTTCAGCTGATGAGCATATGTGCTTTATGTGTGCTTTCCAGTTGAGGTCACTGGATATGGTAATTCCGAGGTACTTAATGTGATTTTCGCGGCATAGGACCTTACCATCTATCTCATAATCGAAGGAGTGTATATAGTTGGCGACAACTCTAGTTGTCAGCCAGTCAGAAGGCAAATTGTGCTGCTCTAGGGACGCCTTAAAAATTATACAGAGATACTTAGATATCCATTCCGCATACCGTTTTAAAAATTCATTTGGGATGCCATCAGGACCGGCTGATTTTTGTGTGTCTATGTTAAGGAGTAGTGCACATATCCCCTCTTCAGAGATAACGATGTCTGGCACAGGCAACCTACCGTCGGTGCGATTCTCATCAAGTTCAGTGGAAGATGGCTCCGGTGGAGCGAACACAGAATGAAAATATTCATTATTTTTTTCAGCAATTTGAGCACAGTTGTTACTTATGTCGCCATCAGCGCAGACATATTGTATTTGTTCGTGCGACGGGGCACGATGACGCCAAGAACGCTGGGGTGAATCTCTCATGAAATTGGGTAGCATCTGCGAGTAAAAGTGTTCTTTCGCAGTTACGAGCATGTGCTTAAGGGTCTGGGAAAGCTGCGAAATCTCCATTTTGTTCCTCTCTTTATTCCTACTTCTGCGTCTTATTCTTCGTTTAAGCTGTATTATATTGCGGTTAATCGAAGGATTGCGCTTCTTTACTGCCTTAATTCGTTTTGGCACGAACTTTTCCAGACAGTAGATCACCGTAGTCTTAAACTTATTCCACAAGATGTTGACGTCAGTCGCCCCATCGAACGAGTACAGTGACATTTCAAGACAGTCCAAGATGCTAACATCGTCGGCGTTTCTGTAATCTCTTATACGGATAGATGGCCTCTTTGAATTCTTCGTCCGGACGGCTTCCTTTACACAAAGCAAAACCAGTTTATGATCAGAAATTCCGTCTTTGACGGAACCACTACAATCTGGTACATTGCTTGAAATGAGCACAAGATTAAGTAAGGATTCCGAGGTCTGTGTAACTCTGGTACTTTCAGGAACTATTTGCGTGTGGTCGTAACTGAAAGTCAGGTTTAAGAAAGCTTCACAATGTGCAACATCTGTAGTACCCACTGCAAGATCAACCCAATCTATTCCCGGTAAATTGAAATCTCCTGCAATAATGACACGGGTGTTAAGAGGAACATTGTTGCGCATATAATCTTGAAGGCATTGTAAAAATGAAAGAGGAGCATCCGGAGGTCCATAGACAGCTGCAATAATAAAAGGATCGCCTAGAAACTCTGTTCTGCACCAAATGCTTTCAGTATTAGGGCACTCATACAGAACGATCAGCTCAATGTATTCTTTACAAACAACAGCCACGCCTCGACCACGCGTTCCGCAGTCCTTGCGGATCATGATGTAACCCGGAGGGATTAATTCACAGTATTTTATTTCGGGGCGTAGCCACGTTTCTGTGACAACAACGAAATCTGGCTTGTACTGTAAAAGAAGATGTTCAAATTCGACTGTCTTGTTTGCGAGGCTACGAACGTCGACATTAATCAAGTTCAAATCCCTGGGTTTGCTTTCTCTTTGTCACTTTGTTGTACGCGAGCTCGACCTTCCCTTAACCACCTTCTTTCGACACTTTTTTTCTTCGTCCCAGATAAACGTTTCGTTGTCGATCAAAATCTTATCACACACTAGGCGAACCTTCATTCCTCTGTCCTTTTCAGCTTTTGCACTTTCCCAAAGGTTTTTACGCTTTCGTAGCGTCACCTAGGAAAAATCATCTGCAACTGAGATACTGCTGCCCTTTAGCTTTTTGCAGTTCTGGAATATTTTCGCCTTTTCGTTGTAGTCAAAAAATCTTACAATAACTGGTCGATATTTATACGTCCGTTGTCTCCCAATTATGTGAATTCTTTCAACTGTGCCGACTTTCACTCCAAGTTTCTCATCGAATACATCTCGCAGAACTCGCGTTTTTAATTCATCGTTTGTTTCAGTAGTACTATGTGTTATTCCGAAGACAAATAAGTTGTTTCTACGACTTTGATCTTCTAAATCAACCATTCTTTCTTGGCTGTACTGCAGAGCACTACCTATGTCGTTAATTCCTGTTTGAAGGCGCTCTATTTTTCCTTCATTTTCCTTTACAGCTCTCATGGTCAATTCCATCTCCGATATCTTCTTGTTTATGACTTCTAACTGCTTAGAAAACGTAGCCTGTGTTGTTCTTACTTGTTTTATATCCTCTCTAATTAGTTTTTTCCCTTCCAAAATTTCCGTGAGCATTCCTTCAACTGTTTTGGGACCAGGATTAAGCTCAACATCACCACACAGTATCAGCAACATCGAAATACATTCTAGGGCACAAGAAGCACACAGTTCGGGGCATGGCAGAGCAATAATAAACTGCTTGTCACTTCTGAAGAATTTACTAACCTGTAACAACAGAATGGCCGGTGCAGTCTTCATGACAGCACTTTCGCCATGTCCACGGGATTGCTGCGTGCCGACTGAACTTATATAGCTGCTGCGCTGGGATGTCACTGTCGTTTTCGGTGCTGTTCCGTGCGCATGCTCCAGTTACGTATAACCAGGCATATGTATAACTTCCGCCGGCACCTATTCAACAAAATGAGCCACTGCGCCCATTCGTGCGACATAATAGTCACTATTTTGGGGACAGCTTCTATTTTGAAAAGTCTTTAACGCAGGCGCTGCAGGCCGCTATCGGTGCGCCCCGTGTAGACCGCATGTCCGTCGGCACAAGACCTGAAACGAGTGGTGTGGCACGTAATCAACATTTGCACATTCTGGCAGCCCCCTTTGTTCATTCGCATTGCGCAATACATAAGTTATTCCTTCCCTATATGTTGTACCTTTATGTTAAATGAAGCTGCGTTGTACATACAGTAATCATTTCTAGAAACACATCTCAGCTGGCGCGCCGCAGCAGCAGCAGCATCAGGAGCCGCAGCAGTGCCGGGAGCCGCAGCAGCTGCAGCTGCCTCAGGAGCCAGCACAACCAGCAGCACCTGCACAGTCTGGCAGTCTTCTGGACTATGGATATTGTGGAGAGCCATGACTAGGCGAGGTAACACTGAAGAAGGTGTTGTAGAGTATGCTTACTGAATTGGAACACTGTAGCCACTTTTAGTGGCAAGCGGGGGTATTGTTTTAGTATCACAGTTATTACTAGTCAGTGCTCACGAATTGTAATTATTATTTTGCTGATGAATTATGCACATTCGTATGTGAAGGTCAACTGCAGAGTATGATGTCGCGTAGTAGTACTTCCGTGGAATGCGCCTTGTCTGATCCTTGATATCGTGCCGTTTCTATTTTTCTTAGCTGGCAGGTACAGTCACTATCACCCTGCCAATATGCATAAAAAGTGGGTGTGAAAGAAAACGACAGGAAAACAATTTTGCCTCTCGGGTTGTCCCTTTATTAGTTCTACAAATGCGGTTAATAACTTTTCCTTCAGCAGACATATCTGTTAAAGTACAAGGCAGTCGTACAACCTTTTATGGACTACACACTGATATGCAAGGTAAGTATGGAAGAATCATACTTGAGGAAAATATTTCACAGAAATTTTGAATATTTGTTATTACTATGTATCAGTTACTGTTTATTATTGCTTAGCAGTTGCTATTTTGTTATAATGTGTGCTCATGCGTTTATAAAGCAGTCCTGGATGTATGCCACATGGGGAGTTATCATCCGTGCTGTTTTGAACAAAAAAAGCTTGTTTTACAAGAATGTGCAGTTGAACAGTGTCCCTCCTCCCTTTTTTTAGTGCCATCTGTCTACATTGTACACACCTAAAATGTCTTACCTACTGATGTAGAGCCCTACATGAAGTTGTGATCAGTGGAACAGTGAACCATCATGAATGGCAGCATAAGTAAATGTGCCACAATGAATAGGTTGAGGCTGCTGCATTTCTGTTTCGCAGTAGCAACCCTATAAGAAATCTGTACAGCTTAAGTGAAACTATGTAGGTCAGGAATGTGTTCAGGACCAGGAATTATGACAAATCAAAAAGGACAGAGTGGTGGTAGTTGCCTTGTTCTACACTGCATTGTTTCCTGCATTGCTAAATATATAAACTGTTGACGTCTCACGAAGATTTGTCTTGAGACGTTTTCTGATTGGGCAAATTGTTTGGTTTACAATAGTGCAATGAGTAACCTTCCACAGTTTTTTATGCTGCCAGGCTTTTGTAAATTGTGCTTCCTCTAGGACAGTGTACTTGCTTAAAGATTTTCAGAGTGTTCTAGAAAGTACCATTTTAATGTTCACAGCACCTACACGCCAGGCACGTCGTCCTATTCGAGCACAGCATGTAATCATGGACGAGGTGATGAGCGACGTTGTGGACAACTACATGCCGTCGGTGGGCTGCTTGAAGAAAATAACCAGGCATATGTATTGCCCATTGGCACATAGATATCTGCAAGTAATAAAATGTTGGTATTTATGTAGATTTGTAAAATTTTGTGCGGGCTACGCCATCTTTGTGCACTGCAACACAGTCCAGGGTAATTTAAAGTGCACAATTCTCGTCGTTGATTACAACCAGATGTGTGGGGTATTATGGCAGTTATTGTGTTAACTCTTTGCTACCAAACGAAATGATCCATTTCTATATCAATGCCATGCCTGTCGCAGTTATGCTTGTGGGACCAATTAGGAAATTTTGGATTGTCTGTAAGAAGCTGGTACCAAGGACAAGCTGTCTCTGGAAATGTCAGGTACAAGAGCTTTATCTATATAAAACTGCGTGAATATACTGTAATATATAGTCAAACTACATTTCATGAAACGTGAATTATTATGTTTGACAGAAATGAATTCTAGGAGCAAGAACACATTTTATTTTTCAGCTCATCTCCATCAACTGCAGCTATGCCTCATGTAGTGGCTTTTATGTACTATTAGTACAAGAGGAGAAGCGATTCTGCATTGCCCGTGAAATTATGACACTACTCTGGCAGTGTGTTCACTGGCGTTATGAAAACGCTCCAATATATTCTCAAAGTCAACACAATAAAAAACTTGCAGGTGGCGACATTCTGCAAATAGTACTGCTCATGGGATCGTTTATGCTTCAATTCTGTGCAGTGTTTAGTGCTGTGTAGTTTTCACATTAGTTTTATAAATGCTGCGATCGGTTCGTCACAAGCGGATACCAAAATTTCAGAACAGAGACATAAATTGTGCTAAGGCCAAATTCTGTATGCATCCGCAGATGTTACGTCACTTACTGCCAGCAGTGTAGTAGATGGCTATGGAAAGGAACGCTGCAGCTGCCGAGCGGCAAAGGCTACAAAATAAGTTTTATTTACTTTCCATTGACCTTTCAGTTTGCCATAAAGTGTAGTGCAGGCCTTTTTTAAATGTTTACAGTCGGCGTCCGTTTTACCCTTCACTGTTTTTCAGACTCCCTTAGGGAAAGAACTGCTATAGTATGGAGTTTTTTTTATATTTTGTAAAGTCGAGCAGCTCTACGATGAAACGACGCGTGTAGCGAAAAAATTAATGTGTCCCTGTTCTATTATTAACTTTGTGGTGTGCGACTTTTACAGCGAAGTGATCTGTACAATCAATTATTTTGGACACCCCAAACATTTTTTACAAAGAAGTTCGAGTGTAGTAAGTTCAGCAATACAAAACTGCTTTGTTTTATTACATGAAAAACTTAAAGCACCTGGAGTATCCATATAATTAGTACCACAGTAAAATTAAGTAATAGTCCATGGACGTATTGCCATATCTTTTTTCTAAAGGGAGTCTACTCGTGTGCATAGCACCAATGTTCTCCAGGGGAGAGGTTAAGTGGTTTTACAACAGCTCACCTACAGGAAAGCTATTCTTATGGCTGAACATAACGCAAAATGCTGCCATGCACCTTTTTTTTCTTGCCATGCAAAGCCATAGCAATACCTCTTGCGACTATGAGAGCTCAATTATTTTCAGTACTTTGTTGCTATCTGAGCACCTGACCGTCGATACTGGTCAGGTGATGAAAAATGTTATATTTTTAGACTTCCAGACTGTGCTCATTTTGATAGCTGAATGTAACTTGAAATGCATCATCAAGCAATTATCTTCCTTGTGATATGAATCCATAACAAATATGGCATACAACGTATGAACAGTGAACATAACATATGAACGGTGTATTATTCATGTCATGGGTAGCTTGAATGTTTACTTATTCTTTGCTATTTGGTTCTATCTTTGCACCTGGTTTTTGCTCTCGTCGTGGGATAAATGTTTATTTTCAAAGTTTGTTTTTAACTTCTTGTGTGTGCCTGACATTTATGGCTGAATGTAATGTAAATTGTCCCGCACAGTATTTACGCAAATTCATAATAGTCATCGTGATGTGTGGATCTTTTATGAATGTGTATGTTGTTCAAATTATGGCAGCTCTAAAAGTTCAAACCTCATTTTATCTGGGCAACTAGTAAGTTGAAATGTACATTTTTTTACATTTCTTCCTTGTTTATGCGTTCACAGCGATATAACAGGTGAGGACATTTTCTTTTTCAACCATGAACAGTGTGTCTATGTGGCGATTTCTGCAATCACATTGACCACTCATTTGCAAGACACTGCCTTATCTTATAGTGGTTTAATGTTATCACTTGAGCGGCTAATATCTGTCCCTGAAATTAAGTGCTATAGTCTCTTTTTGTGTACCTAGGAAGCAACAGCCGATTCCACAGCTAATGAGCCACCACTTCGTTCTGCCGATTGAAAATAATGGTTGATCAGACCTTTTGCATCTTCAAAAGCACAAAAATCACACAGTTTTTCAAAGTATTTACAACATTTCAGTGAGTTTTATCAAGTTTGCGTAATAATTCGCACAAGAACTGCCTGCAGGAAAGTCAGATGCAAGAGCACCCACCGTATCATGTCTTCAATTCTTGGAAAGAGCCCATCTATTCACTTGAAATGTATCGCAGACATAGTACAGTGCGAAAAACAGTGAAAAAAGTTGACCCGCTATATGACATGTTTGTACCGAGGGCGTACACCCAGCTATCTGCCGTCAAAATGCTCTGCAACAACTTTGCGCTGCGCAACTCTGTTTTCATTGTTCACCAACACGTCTCACACGTTGCCTGTATTTTCTGCCTTGGGCTATCTTGTATGATCGGTTCCTACTGCTTGCATCTTATTTGTTCGCTTTGTAATAGTTACCACATTTCATTCCTTTCTCCAGTTTTGATTAGGTTTCCTTGTTATCCACTCTTACATGAACATGTAAAGGCTTGCAATATTGCTAAAAATGACATTACTAAGCAAATGCACATTTTAACCAAACTTGCAGCACAGGTCAAACCACAAATTTTCAAGGCGTGTGTGATGTTTGTCTTTGGTATCAGCTTGGCATGCACAAATAAGTACTCAGTGTGAAAAGCGACGTAAATTACACACTACTGAAGCAATTTCATGCTGAAAGATGTACAGTCATTATGTGCGATAAACAAAAAACAAACGACAAGGTGTTGTGACATATAAATGCGAACACATGCCATGAAAGTTTCAATATGACACAGAAGATTGTTTCACTTAAACCATAAGTGTCAGATACATTTATGCAGTTGTAATTCGGTATGATACCTACTGAAGCCATCCACTCACAAGTTAGCTATGCAAATCTCCATGCATACATCTAAAAAAATGAAAAATATTATGGGCTTTGACGTGCCAAAACCGCTTTCTGATTATCAGGGACGCCGTAGTGGAGGGCTCTGGAAATTACGACCGCCAGGGGTTCCTTAGGGTGCACCTAAATATAAGTGGTTTCGCATTCCGCCCCCATTCAAATGCGGCTTCTGTGGCCAGGATTCGATCCCGCAACATCGTGCTTAGCAGCCCAACACCATAGCCACTGAGGAACCACGACTGGTATATGTGCATTTTAAAAGTGCTCTCTCGAACTCCTCTTTACATGCACATTTTGTTGTTCACGGAAAGGCGAGCATAAAAGCTCAAAAAGAGTAAAGAAGTTTTGAAATGCTATGTAACATGAAATTAGTGTGCAATCAAAGCAAAACAAACATTAATATGAACGTATTCATCTAGTTATTCATAGCTTTACACCACCTGAACAGCCATCTTACATATTTTTGTGGTACCACATTGTTGCCTCTGTTAAACCCACATTCGTATGACAGAGTACAATATCTGATGGGCAGCAGCAGACATCTCCAATTCTCTTGGACACACCTATATACAGTATGCATTTGTCAGTTGTTTACGACACGGAATAATATTTCGAAGAAGGGAAGGATAACGTCATGAAGGACAAATGCTGTTTTTCATCTTATAGCATGCAAATGCAGCTGAAAGGTGCGTGCATCAGATGCTGCATGTGGAGCCTGGAAAATGTTTTCAACGCAGATACAAAGCCGTTTTCCGTAGAGCACAGCAATTGGTGGTTTCTGCCGCTGTATGCGCGTCGGTGAGTCAGTGCAAACGTCACATCACTTCTTGGCCTTTGTTATCGGCAGCAACAGAGCTGTGATGTATATTTGTGTGCAAAGTTGTCGCTCTATTGTGGCTTTATGCAAGGCGATGCATTTACCCCAGCCAATTGTTGAACATGTAGTGCTGGCTTGTAACACAGTGTTACATAGCAAAGTAAATGCTCCCACAATAGTTGTTGCTTTCTCCTGCACGTAGAGTACTACATTCATTCCCGGTGTTTACCATCTTAGTGTCAAAAATTCTTGGTAGGAAAAGACAGGCTGACGTTATTGATATACATTCCACTGCATTGCTATATCACTGACGTATGAAATGGCTGACATGACCTTTGAAAAGAAGCACAATATTTTTGGCTGCATTTACTGCAAAAACAAACACGCACTTCTGTGTACTTCACGAAGCACGCACATGTGAAGCTTTTAAATGTTTCTATTGACATTGTGCGATTGACTTTTACTGCACCATGATTGCCTGACAATAAAACTAACAAAGTTTGCGGAGGAGCACCATTGGAACCTTTGCAAGTTAAGCACACATCCACATACTGCCTTATGATGATGTTATAGGGAAGAATATTCATAAAATGTACTTGCAGGTGAAATACATCGAACAACACAAGACTACAGCAAGGCTGGTATCGGTCCAAGAAATGTCTTTGCGTCCTCGCACAAATTAGTGTGAAAATACACGACTGTTTCTGCGCGAAAAACATATCGACCACACGTTAACAGTAAGGCTCCAGTGCTTCGCAAATGCTCACTACCTCCAAGCACTCAAACATAAAATACGTAATTCTGCATGTGCTTTACACAGCACTGCACGTGACGTTTGACTGCAACGATGCAAATGTGTCACCTAGCACTGTGCAGATGTTGCACAGCCACAAAGTGCTAGGCTGGGCTGTTGAGGTGCGGTGGGAACTCTACAGTACGAGCGCACTTCCTGCCTTCGCTTGTGCAGGGAGGAATGTCTGTATCTTTCCACCAACTCATTTCGATACCTTCACTTTGGGAAAGGAAGAAAGACGATTTCATGCTTTACATACTGTTAAACGATGAGCATAATTGGCCTAGGTTTCGAGATACTTTACTAGTGAGGCTGCCTCAGCTACCTTTATGTCACCACCAAGTTGTGATGGACCAGTGAGCGTATGTAGTACTCCAGCAGACAGCAGTTGTTAAGAGTCAAAATGAAATGGTGGAAATGACATAGAGATAGAGTGCATAACAAATTCAAAGGATACACGACACTACAAGCGCAATCCACTATCAAATAAAGATTGATTTCCTGTTTGAGCTTCCAAAACCATGTACATAGGATGTAGCTTTGCCAAAAGGTAATAATGGCTGCGCTGCAAACTCGTTATTTGAAGATAAAGATAACCTAACGTTCACCATACCATTGTGTGTTTCCTTTAATGCTACTGTTTCAGACTGTAGTGATCGTCTATATCTCACATTGTCGGCTTTATATATGACAGTCTCACTGCTAAACATGGTGCACTTGAGGCCATTGTAATTTTAACAATATCTGTCAAATTATTACTTCAATCACTTTTGGCCACTTTTGGCGGCATTGGTGATGCCAAATTTGCTTTTGATCGTGTGCTTACTTTGCAAGAATGCAAAATGGTATAAAGGCCGTCAAAATATCAATACACTTGTTTAGGGTGCAAGTGATTCTGTAGTGCAAATCAGCCGTGACAACCGCATGAGATCTGCACATCGGCATTTTTAACCGTGATGTCCTTATGCATTTTAGTGTAGTCTTGTGACCAAACCAAGCAAAATTTAAAGGAGGGACTGTTTTCACACTTGTTACAATGAATAAATTGAGTAAGACAGTTCACCCCGCAGGCATATAGGAGGTGTGCCTCATGGAAGAGTATGTGGCTCCTAGTGGTGAGAACTGGAGTGGCGCAGGCGCCACCGCACCATTTGCTGGTAGGTAGCGTGTGATCCATGTCATCCTCTGTAAAGGTTGATCGCAAGGTTCCTTTGCAGTCTTCCTCTCAAGGGCAAGCCGTCTTGTGGTGGTGCGCGCCTTGCTTCCCGTGGCAACCCTCCACTCGTGCTCGGGTGGGGTGGCAGTAGGCCTTGCACCACATCGTCATCGTCATCATCATCAACATTACGTGGTTCGCCTGCCTCCAACTCTATGGTATGCAGAGCTACAAAGGCTGCTACTTCAACAGCAGGGTCCGGCACTGTTGAAGGCATCGAAACCTGCTCTTCAGAAGCGCAATACACCTTTCTACAACATTCCTCATGGAGGCGTGCGCCCTGTTCTACCGCCCCTCTGGCGTGTCTGTATCTGGGTGGCCCGGGACAGGTGTTAGCGTGCAGGGCTCCAGGGAATAGCCCGAGTCTTCTGCAAGATGAAAATGTGACAGGTGCCAATGTCATTTAGTCCCAGAAACTACTTCCTTCTAAGAACTTCTTAGTAGCGATGCCAAGCTGCGCCAGCGAGGCGTAAGGTGCGGCTGTTTCTACGGTCTGAGGTCACCAATATCGCGAGAACAGGAAAGACTTAAGACACGACATCCTTGCAAAGCTATCCTTTCAGATTCATCTTCATTTTCTGCCAACCGCAGAGCTCGCGCTTCTCCTGCCTCTTCTCTTTAGCCGGCACTTTTTGCTTCCCGTGCAGACTTCGGGACATACGCATTGCACGCCAAAGCTTTAGCGAGCAGCACCATAAATACGCTTTGCATATTCCGCTCCTCCGAGAACCTCTCGTAAACTTGGAACACCAAGTATGGGCCCCTGCGTGGGTCGAAAGCGAGGGAACAATTCTCAGCATCAGCAAACGCCACTTCGCCACGCTTCTCGCCGAGGACGTGACGCGCGGACTTCTCGGTAATACCACTCCAGGGAAGGCTGGCCAACGTTTCGATAGGAGGACCTATCTTCGTCAAAGGCGGCCTCGTCATCCTCGGCGTGTTAGTTTTAAAGGGTTAGTGCAGTGACGTCACGTGCGGGTGTTGTCGCTGGCGGCTGGTTTTAAAGATAGAGTATCGCCTTTTCTGGATGCCGCCGTAACGACACCTACGATGAGCGACTGGGGCAGTGCCCCTTGAAAGACCATGGCGCTGCCTTTCAGTCACCCCATACATTGCACCACAGACTCCTCGTCGCCATCTTAACTATTTCAAAACTACTCGACGTATTGCTGCTATGCTACTCAAGTCCCTTTCACTCACGTCACTATGCTATGCTACTCAAGTCACTTTTTGTGTTTGTGTCTGTTTTTCTTTTTTTTTGTCTTTTGTGTTACTCGCGCACAGACAGCTTGACCGAGCGTTCTAATGCCTCAAAAACATGCCGCCAACGACTCCCCCTGAATACCACCTAACCTTTCGCATCCCCAACATGCTCCCAAGCCCCCGTATGTCCTAAAAAAATTTCATTTTTCCCTTTATTTTTCTTTCACTCTCCCCCACCTTTTTTGTCTGTCTTGGTGCCGCCCTGGCTTCCCCCACCCCCTTTTTTCTTTTATTTCTTTTTTTTCTGCTTCTATTTCTTTTATTTTCTCCCCGCGTGCCCACTCTCATGCTCTTGTCCCCTCGTCTTGGGAATGAAGCTCACAGACGTCGGACTACAGCGCTTGTTTCCTCTGGTAACCTCTCTCTTTAAAACCAGCTGCCAGCGACAACACCCGCACGTGACGTCACTGCACTAACCCTTTAAAACTAACACGCCGGGGATGACGAGGCCGCCTTTGACGAAGATAGGTCCTCCTATCGAAACGTTGGCCAGCCTTTCTGAGGCACCTTATCCCTGTTTACAAACTTTATACCACAGTGTGCTACTCCATCTGCTCGCCCCTTTCTTGTTTGTGCACTCCAGGGAAATATAGTTTACAATGAAACACGAGGGAGGAACCCGGTTGTCCCGTGATGCGCTTCTCACCATCCGCACGTACGGGCGCACCATGCATTTTGGAGGTCACGCGCTGCACATCTCCTTTAATGAAACGTTATGAAGGCAGCTCATAGCCGAAGCAGCAGGTCACCCTTGAGAATATTGCCTCTCCCACACACTGACATGACTGCAGAGATAAAACACTTTGCACTTTCTGATATGAATGCATTGCATAGCATATATACAAAAAGGTGCGAAATTTCAGTCCTAAAGTTCTTAGACCACAGAAGCATCTTTATTTTCTTTCACTCGTCTTACACTTTTTCCCAGGTGAAAGTTGTGCTTAACCCCAAACGCTTTGCAAAGATAAACTTGCTGCTGTTAGAAGAAACAATTAGCATTCGTGACTTTCCATCCTAAAGAAAGTGGCAAAAAAGGAAAATCACAGAACATAACAAAGCAGTAAGTTCTGTGTTAAAAAAACATGTACGTAGACCAACATTGTTGGAACAAGAGATGTTGCTGCAGCCGACATTCCGACATAGGTGGTTGTCGTAAGTGTAGCAAATGTTTTCCTTGGCGGTGTTTTTTTTTCTACATAGCTCACTGGCCCCTAGACTCACTCGGGGACGAGAAGCTGATGCATACAATAGGTCAAGAGAAGCCAAAGTGTTAAAATAGAGGCTGGAAGGGTGTGCTTTGCAGTGGTCATTGTGATGGAGTGGGTATGAGCACTGCCGTCAGTTCGTGCACAGAGTAGGGGTGACCAAAACAGAAAACGATGCAAACATGTAAGCAGTCATTAATCCAGCAGACTTAATCTTCCCAGAAGTCACAAAAGGTATTAAGATAAACAGTTTGCACATTTGAAAAAGGCAACCGAGAATTAGGGAAATAAATTTTGTATCAAGATGCATCTGGTTAAGAACAGTGTAAAAGGTCAATGAAGGCAAATTATGAATACTTATTTTGTTGAACATCGATCAAGAAAAATATATTGACCAAATTTTCAAAAATAAGGATAATAAAATTAACTGGGTATGACCATAAAATAGTAAACAACAGCCTGTGGAAAAAGACGGGCAGGGCAATATGATGACCAGGTGCAAGATCGCGAAATATTGAGCGCTGTTTATATTCATGCTGCTGCGGACGGCTTCAAGTTTTGGTCTTCCTGTGGAACCTTTGTCTTACTTGCACAATGAAATTTGTCATTTTTTAAAAAAGTCTCAGTTCAAGTGTTGTTCAGTGCTTCAGCATTATTATAATTAAAGAAAATATTAGGGCCAGTTCACCTGGGTTGGCTTTTATCCACCAGTAATTTCCGCAGGTGTAAGCTTAAAATTTAATACTCTATATGGACCTTAGCTCCTGGCACATCATTAGCTTGCCTTTTTTTGAACACAAATGTCTACACATTATACACGTTGGCAGGAACACTAGCGAACTACATTATACTAGTTGCCACAACCAGAGTGAAATTTGGTAACAGTGAGTAAAGAAAGCAAACAGCATTCCACAATACTGATTCAAGTCATCTGGAAAAGTTGCCGAAGTTATTGCAGTCCCCCCACCTCACAATACACACAATTATACGCCACACTGGCTCTCATGGTGTCCACCATGCTACTATAAAACGAAGCATCAAGTGAGGCAAATCAGGGGATTAGAGGGCACAATTCTTTTTGTTAGAAAGTCAAATGTGCTTAACATTAATTCAACGTTCCAGCTAACAAAGGGGCAGCGGTTTGGGAAATAGTGACGAATGCATACGAAAGCTCACGGCATTCTGTGCAGCAGAACGTTGCCGATGAGGTGTTACGCTCACGAGAGCACTCTTTCACGCAAAATGACATCCTGCAGCCGAACCTTCTGCCAGCATTAGAGCTTGAAAAACACCACACTGGACGGCAAAGAGTGCTAAATTTGTTGAAAATTACTAATCATTATTCGATTATTGGATATGCTGAGGGTTTGTTAAACATTCACAGACTGTTCTCTATGGGTGCTGTAAACAGGCACCCTGCTTTTGCAGTCATAGCAACAAAGAGCTGTGGCACAGGCCAGGAGAAATGCTTATGAAGTTTTTGTAACAGCATACCCTACAAATTACACCCCATTTAACATTCCAATCTGGTAGAGGAGGAAGAGGACAAAGACTATTTTCTTGTGGAAGATGCATGCTCTAGATCAGAAGAAACTAGTTCACCGTAAGCATTGCAATTGTAGATGCCTGTGCACTAGCAGTTACATATAATATGGGGTGTACAATTGTTTTTTCACTAGCACTGCAAGCTGGTGCCAGTTTACCAGTACACAGCTGTAATACATTTAGGGCAAGTTAAAGCTCTCTAAAGAATTTATCTCATATGACACACATGGAATGCAATATTCTGCAAATCAGTAAACGCGATGTGCCATCCCATAGAGTGAAATGCCTTTGAAGAACCTGAATCACCACCTGGGCCGTGACGAGGTAAAGATTGTGTTCTTTGAAAGTGCTGCACCTGTATAGCCTAAAGCTGTGGAGAATGCATATAGTATCCATTGTGAAGGTCTCTAATTTAAATTGCACACAGTAAAAACCTCCATGCAGTTTTGCTAAAGGCAAACCCCTTACTTTTTTGTTTTTAAAGGTAATGACACGTTCGACCATACATGTACACTATGGGCTTCATTTCCAAAGAATCAAAGCGAATAGCACCACTCTAAGTGTTATGTGACTTCTGTCTCACATTTGCTGTCAAAATGTTTAGTGTCGGATGCTGCGATCGGCAGAGAAACTGGTTTCTGGAGCAATGTATAGTGTTAAGAACTGTGATCTGAGTTAATTCACTGCTGTTTAAGGATTAATGGGTCTTAAAGACCAAAAATGAGGAATAAATACAACATATATATTTGCGTCCCAACCCTCATATTTAGTAGGGTGAATTATAAACATTTACAGATTTACAACGCACGACAGATTTTATTCCACTGAAATAATTGCATCATTCCAATTATTCTTGCATTTGGTGCAATATTTATCTGCATTTCTCAGTTGGAATGTATGTGTCCATTGTCAGCGGCATCGCTTAACGTGTTTTGAACTGATTTTTTTCCCAATTGAGGGAAATTCGTATTCGCAAACAACGTTGTATATGACACCAAGATCTTGCTTAGCATTTGCAAGATACGAGGCTCCTGAATGCATATCTAACCCCGGGCTGCATGTTGCCCTCTAATCTGATCAGCAAGTTTCTGGAAATCATCTACAAGGTTTCTTATGATGAATGTAAATTGTTGATTGTAAATGTTGATTGTACGGGAGAAACTGGTAATTTAAATAGGTGAATTGTGCAGCATAAGAATGATTTTAGCAAGAAGCACTGTCGCTCGATGCGCATATACTATCAAACACAGGAATTATTTTTAATGATTTAAAATTCTGGCAGTGGGATGAACTGTTTTTGATCAATATATATAGTCTTTGATTATTCACTCTACTGCCACTACCTTCACCAGGAAAGTTCATAATCATTATCATATATATGCCAAATCATCCTGGCCAATATTCAAGTTTTCATAAGCTGCTTTTTTACTGCTAATTCTCTAGCGGAAAGAGGCGTCCTGGAAGACCATACCATATACTTATTTCCCGTTTGTTGATAAATGATTAGGAAACAATTTTACACGTAAAATGCATTGAGCTTGAGCATGTTCTATGTTTGAAGCTGTTGATTCTTTGTCCCGTTGCCATCTTTGACCCACCTGGTTAGCTAAGTAGACAGAAAAGCTGCAGGAGAAAGGTGGTGGTGCCAAATTAGACCTGTGCCCCAGGGGACCTTTTCACTTTTCGCAGTCACTGGAGAAGCTACCTGTGGTCTTGGCTTCTGCAGTCAACTGCTGTGGCTTCGGCATCTTCCTTGAGTGCCAGGGCCATGTCCAAGAAACTTTGTCTCCCCAGGCTGCATAAAGAAGCAAAATTTTCTGAGCTAAGGCTTTTTCTTAACAAAACCTATTTAAGTTGTATTCGTGGCTTTGGAACACAAAATAGGCATCTGTTCACTATCAGATTTTTAACTAAGAAACTATAGGAACAGAAAACAGGACACAGCACCTAATAAACAATGCAAAATTTGAAAATCTCAACTGAACGAGAAACCAGTTTTTGAAAATGCAGAAAAAAGCCCCCAGCTTACATCGAGTACACCCTTGTTACGTACTCCAGTGAAGTTGCTACCGCAATGCTTGGGCACCATATAAACGTAACAATGAAAAACTTTCACCAGAATATTAACACCACTAAACGAACTGGCATTTGAAGATTGTCGATCCGAAATCCTCAACGACTTGTTCTGGCGTTTAATCGGTTGAGCTCATTCTGTATTCTCAAAAGGTGGCTCTCGGCCATAGTTTCTCTAAACGCAACATCAGCTTAAGTCTGAAGATACGGTTGACCTGTAGATAAAGTAGATAATGCATGGCAAACATCATGAACGCTCTTACATGTTAACCAGTGGGTTCACTCACGCAGGCATAAAATTATGTGATGCACACACGATATAGTGATGCTGGTTTTGTGGAGTGTTTCATGCTTCCAAGGCTTCTCCAGTTGTGAAAGCTGTCTTCACTAGCTAAATAAGCGATGAGAATAAAAAAAACTTAAACATGGTAAAAATAAGTTGGCTATTTGCAAGGAACCAGCAATCTTTTTGGCTTCTAGGTTGCCTGGTACAAATCTAGTATGCCACAGCACTTGCTTTACCCAGTACCAGCCACTTTAGGATGCAATGTGTTCAGAGCCCATTCCCTCGGTTTTCTGCTTTGGAAACAGTTGGACAGAAGACACTGTGCCCCACTGATTTCTAATATGTTTTGCTGGATGCAGCACGCCGCATGGAATGCAAGTGAAGCCAGTGGAAATGCGGTTTCATGCACTGGCTTGTCCTGGAAAAAGGGCGTATGATGAACTAACTAGTGCATGCGATCATATACTGCTGCCGTAAAAATTTTTCTTTGTGGTTCTTCACATTTTAGGGGATGTTGTCTCTACATGTCTGGTAAGCGCTTTCATGACAATCTGAAGCCGTACGCGATAGTCATTTCTTACATCAAGTTTTTTCTCATTTACCAATGTATCCATTGCGCGCCACTTATGTTAGCGACACTGTGGACACTGCGATGGAAAAATTCTGGAAACCCCAACACACTGCTCTGTCTTGTTTGGGTAGTTTAGGACACATCAGGCAGGCGTTTTAGGGGAAGAAATGCCTCAAACCTTTGCAGACGAAGTGCTGCTGGTAAGTTGTGAAGCACCAACTTCCGGGACAAGGTTGGCTTTAGTCGAGTGCGCTCGATGTGCTGTCCATCCCCTGTAGTAGAGATACGTGGTGCGGACCCTCTTACATTGGCTTTCCTTTCTGGTCGAAACTTTAAGGAACTGCTTATACCTTACTTTTTTGTACCTGCAACATGTGCAGAGAAATTCACGTGACTGTGCATTGATTCTATGGCTTTGTTTTTCTACACATTCTATCAAACCATAAAAAAGTCAGTTTGCACATTTTTACTAATGTATATATTCAGTCTAGTTGGTAGACCGGTGAGCCATTGCCATACCTTTTGACATAATGCAACAATAGAAGCATACACTGGAAAGCTACACTACAATTTAAATTTACGTGACACCGTATGAGCATACAGCATGCTTACTGTATGCTCTAGTCATGTGTCAAGTAAAAGTTAATTGTCAATCGTTTAAGGTGTATTTCTACTTATTCTGAGTCGTCAAGCTGTACAATGAAAATCCCAAAGTTACACATTGTTGACTTTTGATTGACTGTGTGAGCCATTTCCTACTTACGCATGCAGTAATCCCACTGCAATAAGGAAAAATAATTAGAAAAGAAATACCGTAATAATCTACCACACTTGCAGAGGGCAGGAGCGATGTCCAATAGCACCTGGTTGAAGCTACATAAATATTCAGTTTCCACACAGCTTAATTGTTCAGCAAGTAGTAAAGAGCTACGGTGTGCACTTCTGCATGACCAATAAAATTTTTCTACTTGAGACTGCACTAAGGCTGCTGCTTGGTGCTGTTCGGCAGTTCGGCTTTGGTTTTCTGCTATACATAACTATTTAGGCATTAGTAGATTATTTTGCGATCAAATGCTATTCGGAGCGCTCGTCATTTGCCCATAAATAATGCGAAATCAAATATACAAAGATAAGAATATGGCTTTCTCAGAAAAAGAACCTATACATTACGGCTATAATGTGTTGTGATGCCCTAATGTAACAGAAAGAAATGCACAGAAGTGGATACATAGTACTTTCATGCCAGCAAGCTGGTTAGATAGACAGTACTTCAGAAGTGCCCACAACAGAATCAAACAAGGGAAAATCGCGTTTCCTTGTGTGTGTTTGATGACAGCTGCACACACGGTAGCGATTCGAGTATTTCTACCCAGTGGTTTAGCTCGCCGCAGTTTCAAATGCCGCAAGATATAAATAGAGAAAACTGGATTATAGTGTTTTTGAAAAAAAGACTATAACTTGTAGTGTATTCCGATGTTAGAACCTATCGAAAAAAATTCTTGCATTACCTTCATGCAAACTCGTAAGCTCAATGACATGTTTAACATGATAAATTTTCATGATTGACCAATGTGCAGGGTTTTGTATACAAAGTCATACATATTTAGTGCAAACGTCACACTATGTTTGTACACAATCATGATGGGTTCGCTTAACGTTACAACAAAAGTTGACATTACTTCTTAATAGCCCTGTAAATTTTAGCATGCAGGAGCACCACTTGTCGGAAAAAGAACGTGCTAGTGCTGAGATGGAGTCTCATTTTGTGGGAATACAACTTCTAAGTATAAGAAAGGCAGCCAGAAAAAGAATGTTGATGGCCTGAGCTGCAGCTTTTAAGCAACTAACTGAGTATTAAAGAAAACGCGTTCTCTACGTATTGCTATCGATGTTATTGAGAAAGGGCAACTAAATTCCGTCTTGCCGAGGGCCGACCACGAGAAACGAGTGACCACGAGCGCAGTCGCTAGCCACCGACGACCTGGGCGACAATATCCTAGTGGTCGTGCGGGAGGAGCTAGATAAGCTGTTCCCGTCATCACAGCTTCAAGTGTCTACGATTGCCGACGCCGTACGTGAGGAGCTCTAACAACAACTCGGAGTAGCCCCTGAATTGACGCAGACTCAGCCTCAAGCGATGACATACGGCGCTGTAGCCCGCCGTCACGTTCCCCCTCCAAGCCCAGCACAGGGACCAGTGACGACACAGTTCCGTCGTCCACCACCACCCCCGCCGCCAGGACGCCAACCGGTCACCCCACGCGGCATTCCAAGCAAGACTGGCCTTTGGCGCGCCCCCGATCACCGTCCGCTTTGCTATCACTGCGGTTAAGCTGGGCACATCTACCGCCGATGCGCATAACGGGAGATGGGACTCCAGCAGTTCGGTGTGCACGCGCCGCGACCGCAGATTGGTGAACGACCTCGCGATATCGCCGGCTACGTCGCCGCCACTCAGTGGAGCCCTCGACGACCGTCCCGTTCCCAGTCACCAGACCGCTACCTGTCGGCGCAGCGCCGACCATACACCGGCCCAGCCCGGGGCCGCTCTGCGATCCCATATCCGGAAAACTAAAAGCAGCAACTGATGGAGATGCTGTTGCTGTTCGTCGTACCGACGAAGGTCCTCCGCCGCCGACGAAGATGACGAAGAAACTACCTCGACGACATAACAACGACATGCCGCCGTCCCGACGAAGTCAGGAAGTCAAGACTACACCGACGAAAAGAGACTTGACGACGCGACGTTCCAGCTTCAATTCAACACGACGCAGCCATGATCCGACGCCAAGACCTAACTGCAACGTCAGACAAAGAACCACCAACTTCGACGTGCTTTTTGACGGCCACGCAGTTGCCGCCTTAGTGGACACAGGGGCCGATTACTTCCTAATGAATAAACACATTGTCGCCCAGTTGAAGAAAGGTGAAACTGCATGGGAAGGCCCTCAAATTCAAACCGCTGGAGGACACCTCATTAGGCAGACTGGAATCTGCACGGCAACAATTACCGTTCATGACCGGATTTACCCTGCCGCCTTCGTCATCCTCCAACAGTGTTCACGAGACGTCATTCTCGGTATGGACTTCCTGAACCAACCCGGCGCAATCATAGACCTGAAGTCAAAATCGATAACGCTGCCGGAAGGGCAAGGAATACCGCCGGAGAGCTCTCGTAGTCACCACGCCTTGAGTGTGCTCGAAGATCAAGTGAGCATCCCGCCGCGCTCCAGCAGTATTATTTTCCGTTGGCAGCGAACCACCCGCTGACGTAGAAGGCGTCATCAAGGGCAACCAACATATACTGCGCCACCGTGAAATTTACCTCGCAAGAGGGATCGCTCGACTCCACGCAGGGAAAGTGGAAGTTATGCTAACCAACTTCAGCCAAGAGCTCAAGCACATCAACAAGGGCACGACAATCGCGTACGCCGAGGAAATTGTAGAAACCAGCAATGCCTTTGTCCTCCTGGATTCTGCCGCATCTACCCCGATGAGCATACTCCCCAAACCAGACTTCGACGTAAATCCAAGTCTTCCTATGAGTAAGCAGAAGTCTGCTTCGACGATACAAAGGGTGCTTTTCGACGTCATCGAGGATTCGACAAACAGCAGTTGCAAAGCATCGCATAATAACCCAAGAGTGCGCTCGACCACTCCGCTAGAGCCCTTACCGAGCTACGACGCGAGAACGTGAAGCTATTAGGCAAACAAGCGCACGAAATGCTGTGCGACGACATCATCCAGCCGCCGAAAAGCCCAAGAGCATCTCCTGTAGTCCTGTTGAAGAAAAAGGTCGGAATCCTACACTTTTGCGTCGATTATGGTCGTCTGAACAAGATCACGAAGAAGGACGTGTACCACCTTCCTCGCATTGGATCGGCTCTTCAACGCTAAATACTTCTCGTCGATGGACCTCAAGTCTGGCTACTATCAAATAGAAGTCCACGAGAGAGATCGCGAAAAGACCGCCTTCATCACGCCAGACGGCCTCTACGAGTTCAAGGTCATGCCATTTGGACTGTTCTCGGCGCCTGCAACGTATCAGCGCGTCATGGACACGGTGTTAGCAGGATTGAAGTGGCAGACGTGTCTTGTTTGTTTGGATGACGTCCTTGTCTTCGCCGGAAATTTCGACGATCACCTTAGGCGGCTTGCGACAGTATTAGAGGCCATCAAGTCTACAGGGCTCACTCTGAAACCGGAAAAGTGTCGCTTCGCTTACGATGAGCTTCTATTCTCAGGCCACGTCATCAGCAAATCTGGAGTACACCCCGACACGCAGAAGACAGCTGCCATAGCAAAGTTTCCGCAGCCAATCGACAAGAAGCCAGTGCACAAATGCCTTGGCATGTGTGCTTACTATAGGCCCTTTGCCAAGGACTGTCTTAGGCTTGTAGCGCACCTCACAGAGAGTAAAAAAGGAAGGAGGTAGGGCTAATCAAAGGGAACGGAAAAACAGTGAGCGCTCACTCTGTTTTCCGTTCCCTTTGATTACCCCTACCTCCTTCCTTTTATTGCTCTTTCTGAGCGTCGCTACAAGCTTAAAACAGTCATGACATACCAACTCGCCCGAACTGCCACGCTTTTGTCAAGGACTTTTGATGCCTCGCAGAGCCGCTAACACATCTAACCGAATGTGATGTCGAGTTCAAGTGGGAAACGCCGCAGGCTGACGCATTTGAAGAAATGAAACGACGCATGCAGTCGCCGCCGGTACTTGCACACTTCGACGAGGACGCCGATACCAAAATCCACACTGACGCCTGTAGGCTAGGCCTTGGTGCCGTCCTAGTCCAGGGGAAAGACGGACTACGTGTGATATCTTATGCTAGCCGGTCGCTGTCAAAAGCGGAAGGCAATTATTCTACGACTGAAAAGGAATGCCTCGCCATCATTTGGGCTACAGCAAAATTTCGCCCTTACCTCTATGGCAGGTCATTTAAAGTCGTCAGCGAGGATCATGCGTTGTGTTGGCTAGCTAAATAAAGGACCCTCCAGGACGGCTGGCGCGGTGGAGTCCCAGACTGCAAGAATATGATGTCAAGGTAATGTACAACTCCAGAAGAAAACACTCTGACGCCGACTTCTTATCACGCGCCGCCATCGATCCCCCGCCGCAAGACGATAAGGACGACGACGTGTTCTTTGGAATAATAACCGCGGAAGACTTCAATAAACAGCAACGAGCAGACCCGGAGCTAATAGACCTCGTCGAGTATTTGGAAGAGAACACTGATGTTTTCCCTAGGGCATTTAGGCGCGGGTTGGCTTCGTTCACGCTTCAAAACAACCTGCTCCTAAAGAACTCACCAGTCCGCGCCAGCTGCCTTCTTGTTGTACCGTCAGCGCTGCGTTCAGAAATACTGCACGCCCTACACAACGATCCGACCGTTGGGCACCTCGGATTCACCCGGACGCTGTCGAGGATACAGGAGAGGTATTACTGGCCGCGTCTCACCGCCGACGTCGCCCGTTACGTCAAGACATGCCGAGACTTTCAGTGACGCGAGACACCACCGACAAGGCTAGCATAATTACTACAGCCGATCGAACCTCCTCGCCGAGCATTCCAGCAGAAAGGGAAGGATTTGTTGCGCCGTTTCCGACATCAACATCCGATGATAAGTGGATCGTCATCATGGCGACGGACTATCTTACCCGCTTCGCTAAAACTCTGCCGAAAGGCAGCGCAGTTGAAGTGGCGAAATT
Organism: Dermacentor variabilis; assembly: GCF_050947875.1. NCBI lineage: Eukaryota > Metazoa > Arthropoda > Arachnida > Ixodida > Ixodidae > Dermacentor > Dermacentor variabilis. The sequence goes on along the minus strand of NC_134569.1, from coordinate 230,872,203 downwards.
TTTTGTCGAGAACATCCTGTTGCGACATGTTGCCCCAGAAATCCTCATCACCCACAGAGGAACGGCTTTTACAGCAGAGCTCACGCAAGCCATTCTGCAATACAGCCAGACAAGCCACAGGAGGACAACCGCCTACCATCCGCAAACGAATGCCCTCACGGAGCGCCTGAACAAGACCCTCGGCGACTTGCTAGCAATGTAGGTCGATTTCGACCACAGGACGTGGGACGCGGTCCTGCCGTATGTAACCTTCGCTTACGACACGGCGGTGCAAGCATCAAGGAAGATCACGCCATTCAAATTGGTTTACGGCAGGGACACGACGAGGACGCTCGACGCCATGCTGCCGCATGTCACTGACGAGGAGAGTCTTGACGTCGCTACCTATCTCCAACGTGCCGAAGAAGCCCGACACCTCGCCCTAGTACGGATCAAGAACCAGCAGCGTACGGAATTCCGAGACTACAACCTCCGACAACGCTTCGTCGAGTACCACGCCTGCGACCGTCTTTGGGTAGGGACCCCGATACGCCGACGAGGACTGAGTGAGAAACTATTGCGACGCTATTTCTGACCTTACAAGGTCATCCGATGTATTGGCGCACTGGACTGTATTGGCGCACAGTACAGCATCGGCTTACCTCCACAAGGTTGTGTCGAGTTTCACGTGCACTTCAAGTATTCTAGTCTACTGTCTAGAGCGTGCCACTTGTAACAAACAATACACAGCTGAGACAGGACAAGAAATTTATACTAGACTCAACGGCAATCGCAATCACACAATCAACCTAAAACAGCATCCAGCCAATTCATTGAACGTGGTCACTTAATCGATAAAGCAAGGCTCTATATGCTGCAAACAAATTTACGTTCGCCTCACGGCAGGACATTTAGAGAATCCTACCTCATGCACAAGTTTAAATGCCTGCACCAGACAGGAATCAATATGGCACGTGGCAGCTTATAATCCCTAAAGACTGTAACATAAACCTGATATTTTCATATCATTAACACGGCACAAAAAACTCAATCGGTATGGCGCCATTATTCTTTCAACTGATGCCTTTTTGCTATTCGAACACTTACTGGTTGACAGGCACTTCTAAATTAGCAAACACAGGCCACAAACGACACCTACGGCTTCTCTTCAGTTCTCTGAACGCGTTCCTAACGTTTCGCACCCAGAACACCCTCTTATGCCCTTCTTTTTCTATTTTTTTAGACTGCAGCTCTTAGAAGCCGATTCCTGCTTTGAGCGTCGACGCCTCTCGGCGTAACCGAGCGTACAAGCGCAGCGAAGGATGACAGAGGGAACGCTGAGCGCAGCGGGAGTGACAGCCGCCAAAAGCGAATAGAGCGCGAGCAGGAAAGCGGAAAGGAGGGTGCCGCGGAAGCACAAGGAGGAAAGCTCAATGCCGCTCTAGATGTCTCCATAGCACCGACCAGCCATGCCGCGAACGCATTCGGCGATACCGTATTTCGAAACAAAGCGCCGGCGTAGGATTCGGACCCACTGCGCATGCGCCACTTAGACTGCGCTGTCACCGCTTGAGTATGCGCTCCGCGAGATCCAGGCGTTCCCATGTTCACGCTTTCCTTCTGAATAATGAGTGACGAAATGGGTGGAAATGCTTCGTCTGCGGCTGCTTCTAAACGAGCTGCCCGAACCTGTCCGGCGCCCGAACGAGCTGCCGGACCCTGTCGTTTGGAAGCCAATTATTTGCCACAATATATCTCCAATTCAAAACACCTAAATAGCTGCGCACAAAATTCGAATTAGTAAGTATCGTAATCATCGCTAAATTTTTTGCTCCCACCTGCCCACTGTCTCGCTCTTGTATACTTTTCTTAGAAACCACACCTGCAGACCTCAAGCGAATGCCACTCGTTCTCTGTTAAGTCTAGCCCTTTACAGCCAATTACTACTGACAGCAACTGCACGCCATGTACTCTATTAATTTCTTACAACTAACCTGCCGAAGATAACAAGGCCGCCTTTGACGAAGATAGATCCTGCTATGAAAACGTTGGCCAGTCTCTTGGATGCATCTTTCCCCTCTTTACAACCTGTATACCACATTGCATGATTCTCTTCTTTTCAATGCACAAAGAAATGTCCACAACATCACAGTCGACAAGATTGGCAACCGTCCTTTTACGCAAGCTAGATTTCTTGGACCTTGGTTCCAGTCGACGTCGGCCCGAACTCCTTTAGAAGCGGTAGTCTGCTTGTTAAATGAAATGAGACTCAGTGAAAAACTAGATGAAGCGCGAACATATGCGTTCCTTTTTTAAATATTATCTTCTTTTCTTTCATTTTTATTCTTACCACATCGCCCTGTGCAGAGTACCGAACCGGGTTCTTAATCTGGTTAACCTCTCTGCCTTTCTCCTCTTGTTTTCCCTCCCTCTCTCGATCTGTCTGTCCGTTTCTTTATTTTGGATTACCTACACAGTGCTTCCAAGGCCTCAATGTTGTCTCTTTCCGCATGGTCACTTGGTCGCCCGCCACTTTACTATAGAAAAACCGCGGCTCCCATACGCAGCTTGAAAAATGCGTAGCTTGATTTTCGGGATGTCTAATCTGTAAAGTTATGTTGCCGGAGATTGTCACTCATTTCCTTCCGACATCAATAATTGTGGCAGTGCAATGGGATGCTGTAAACGACAAACATGCCACATTTGACAAACTTGTTTTTATCCCTGAGCTCATACCAGCCGCAGCTCACCGCGGTAATCTCAACCTTCACACAAGTATGTTTAAGTTGAAAGAGTGCTAAGAAAACAACGTCCACATTTGTCATCCAACAATGAACAATGAGTACTGAACAGCTGCCGTTGTGAGCCAGGCTACTCATAACGTTATTTGCATAGCTCTAGGTCACCTTGTCAGCCGACTTAGAGCTATATGAATTTAGGGATGCGCTATGCATTCTTTGAATTTATGAATTTGAAGGCTAAATGTTGACTCATCGCGGTGCAGTGGGCTCCTGTATTGACTAGAACAGTAGCCTTCTCGACGTGGATGTGGACGTCGAGATCTGTAGTTTTTGGTAGTTACTTCTATTACGTCGCATACACAGGGCATTTTACGCGGTGCTTTTATTTTCTACTGGGTTCGGCGTGATGATATAGTTCCAGCATAGTCGTCGGTAGTAGACAATCTTCTTCACTCCGACCAATAGCAACCGTAGTTCCAGTAGCTGCACGTTTCAGTTCAGTGGAGGAAAAATAACGGTACAGTCACGTGTTAAGCCAGCGTATGGCGTCGCGGCAACTCAACGTATCTGCCTGTACATAGCGAACGAAATGAGCAGTCATTTTTGCGCGCAGTTCGTGCTAGTTAATCGGCGATGCGGCGTCCTAGTTTGCCTTGCTGTGGACGCGAACAGCTGATGGCAAACCCTCGTAGTCTCATCTCGTGGTATATGCATTAGCAGTAGAGGTACACCGCTTCACTGCGCAGGTAGCAAATCGACCGGCAGGCAAGCAAGCGTCGAGAAATTCAAAGCCTGGAAATCCAGCGCTAAGACGAAGACAGAAAAAGAGTGACACAATGCAATGCATTTGTAACTGTTTCTTGTGTACGTCATCTAAAGCCTAGTCCTCCGAAATTGGAACTGTGCTACACCGAGTGGCCTAGGTTTCCACTCTATTGAACGCAAAATGTTTGTGTTCTATAGGACTTTGCGCAAGGTGATGGGCGGGCGGACCGGCGGCGGAAGTTGGCAATAGAATAGCCACGTCAACTGACCCTTGCGAAGTGCTGGCCATTGTAACATTACGGAGCTCGACGGCACTTAGAGCATTTTTCCCTCGGTGGTGCTTCCCGTAGCTGTGTTCAACCTAGAGCTCTGAGTGCGGCAGCTTTTCCTGGAAGATATCACCAATTCAAGCACTACAATCCTCACTGCAACATGACGAATATTTCGCCCCCCCAAGGTTAGTTTCCTCAGCCAAACCACAAACTTTGTATGAGACAGCAGGGGCTCTAGCCTATGTCTCTTCGTTCACGTACTGCTCATTTTGCTTCACTCGTTCCGATTTGCGCTAAATGTAGATAAAAACGGTATAAGAAATTTCGGATAATGTAGGCCCGTCTATCGATATCCTGGCAGCGTGCACTGTGGAATCTTGAAGCCTCGGAAATATTGGTGACTCTGTGTGCAAGAGCCTAAAGCTGCAAACAACTTCACGTCGCTGCCATATAGCAAATGCTGCGACTCCGCGGCTCTGGGCACGCGTATACAATTCAAGGCTTTGTGGATTTCCATCAAAATTCTTCAAAAATATCTGCGACATAGGTTGTGACGCATCTACAGGAGCCACGTGTTGGCACTTCAGGCGGCTACATTTAATACAGAGCAGGCAGAGACCAGGATCACTTGACAAGGATAGGTGTGAAAAGTTCAAGCCTCTGAAATATTCCTTCCGCTGTGTGCAGAAAACTTTTTCTTCCTTTTCCTTCTTTTTATGCAGTTTGTTTTACGCATCAATACTTTACCATGAGAATACGTATCATAATTTCTCTACTGCACTGTTACCATCCGGTTCGAGTATTACATCAACAGTACAAATACATTACTTGTTCGTCATTATCTTGCGTTGATCGTAGGGCTACGAACGCCGACACTACATTTACGTGCAGACGCGTCCTGTGCTTGACTAAGCAGCCTCCGTGTTTGCAGTGTATGTGCACGATACCGGTAGGGCTCAGCGAAAACTCTGTTTATGCAGATTTCGTAGACAGCGGCTCAGTGGATAACATGGCCTTTTTTACCCCATCTTAAGAGGACATGTAAGCTCTTTCTGAGCTCACTAGGCCATGTCCAAACGCCGTGGAAACCGTGCATGGTGCTCGCTCTAAAAGCGGGATCTAGAAATATATTCAAAGATGTCCCATCTTCCAACTTATAAAAAAAATCTGGGCCAGGGTGTTTCGCTCTTCTTTATTTACTTTGAAGACACTATGGAGCCGAGGCTTGTCCTGTTTGTAACTTTATTAAGTTCGGTGGTGCAATCGATATCCGATTCTTTCTTTGCAGCCTAGTCACTAGTGTGTCTGCTCAGATGTGCGAGTTGCCTTTCTTGCAGTGCATTTTAGACGTCTATGAACGAATCAGCGAGATATAGAAAGCGTCGCTTTAAAATATCACTCGTTGGCGAGCGTTATATCGCAAACCGCAAAATAAATGTCTTCCACCCTGGGAAGTCAGCGAGAGTGAGTACCGCTCGTTACACAGTAAAGAAGGCAATACCGCCGATTCGTTGCATAGGATCTTTCTCGCACTTTGTCTTCACACATCCACCCCGTCCACTCTATCGCTCACGCAGCAAGAATAAGTGAATGAGCCCACTCTTGAATCAACGCGCCGAAGCATGGCAGGCGGCAAGTATACCGACCACGCGCGAATGTTTGAAGCTGAACGTTTAGAGACGGCTCACAGAGTAAGCGACTGACTAGCGACAATACGACTATGTTGCAATCTATAAGGAAGTACAGAAGATACACATTGAACGCCCCACGTGCGCAGCAATTAGAAATTTATCGCCATTGAGCAGACACACTAGTGACTAGGCTGCAAAGAAAGAATCGGATATCGATTGCACCACCGAACTTAATAAAGTTACAAACAGGACAAGCCTCGGCTCCATAGTGTCTTCAAAGTAAATACAGAAGAGCGAAACACCCTGGCCCAGATTTTTTTTATAAGTTGGAAGATGGGACATCTTTGAATATATTTCCAGATCCCGCTTTTAGTGCGAGCACCATGCACGGTTTCCACGGCGTTTGGACATGGCCTAGTGAGCTCAGAAAGAGCTTACATGTCCTCTTAAGATGGGGTAAAAAAGGCCATGTTATCCACTGAGCCGCTGTCTACGAAATCTGCATAAACAGAGTTTTCGCTGAGCCCTACCGGTATCGTGCACATACACTGCAAACACGGAGGCTGCTTAGTCAAGCACAGGACGCGTCTGCACGTAAATGTAGTGTCGGCGTTCGTAGCCCTACGATCAACGCAAGATAATGACGAACAAGTAATGTATTTGTACTGTTGATGTAATACTCGAACCGGATGGTAACAGTGCAGTAGAGAAATTATGATACGTATTCTCATGGTAAAGTATTGATGCGTAAAACAAACTGCATAACAAGAAGGAAAAGGAAGAAAAAGTTTTCTGCACACAGCGGAAGGAATATTTCAGAGGCTTGAACTTTTCACACCTATCCTTGTCAAGTGATCCTGGTCTCTGCCTGCTCTGTATTAAATGTAGCCGCCTGAAGTGCCAACACGTGGCTCCTGTAGATGCGTCACAACCTATGTCGCAGATATTTTTGAAGAATTTTGATGGAAATCCACAAAGCCTTGAATTGTATACGCGTGCCCAGAGCCGCGTAGTCGCAGCATTTGCTATATGGCAGCGAAGTGAAGTTGTTTGCAGCTTTAGGCTCTTGCACACAGAGTAACCAATATTTCCGAGGCTTCAAGATTCCACAGTGCACGCTGCCAAGATATCGATAGACGGGCCTACATTATCCGGAATTTCTTATACCGTTTTTATCTACATTTAGCGCAAATCGGAACGAGTGAAGCAAAATGAGCAGTACGTGAACGAAGAGACATAGGCTAGAGCCCCTGCTGTCTCATACGAAGTTTGTGGTTTGGCTGAGGAAACTAACCTTGGGGGGGCGAAATATTCGTCATGTTGCAGTGAGGATTGTAGTGCTTGAATTGGTGATATCTTCCAGGAAAAGCTGCCGCATTCAGAGCTCTAGGTTGAACACAGCTACGGGAAGCACCACCGAGGGAAAAATGCTCTAAGTGCCGTCGAGCTCCGTATTGTTACAATGGCCAGCACTTCGCAAGGGTCAGTTGACGTGGCTATTCTATTGCCAACTTCCGCCGCCGGTCCGCCCGCCCATCACCTTGCGCAAAGTCCTATAGAACACAAACATTTTGCGTTCAATAGAGTGGAAACCTAGGCCACTCGGTGTAGCACAGTTCCAATTTCGGAGGACTAGGCTTTAGATGACGTACACAAGAAACAGTTACAAATGCATTGCATTGTGTCACTCTTTTTCTGTCTTCGTCTTAGCGCTGGATTTCCAGGCTTTGAATTTCTCGACGCTTGCTTGCCTGCCGGTCGATTTGCTACCTGCGCAGTGAAGCGGTGTACCTCTACTGCTAATGCATATACCACGAGATGAGACTACGAGGGTTTGCCATCAGCTGCTCGCGTCCACAGCAAGGCAAACTAGGACGCCGCATCGCCGATTAAGTAGCACGAACTTCGCGCAAAAATGACTGCTCATTTCGTTCGCTATGTACCGGTAGACACGTTGAGTTGCCGCGACGCCATACGCTGGCTTAACACGTGACTGTACCGTTATTTTTCCTCCACTGAACTGAAACGTGCAGCTACTGGAACTACGGTTGCTATTGGTCGGAGTGAAGAAGATTGTCTACTACCGACGACTATGCTGGAACTATATCATCACGCCGAACCCAGTAGAAAATAAAAGCACCGCGTAAAATGCCCTGTGTATGCGACGTAATAGAAGTAACGACCAAAAACTACAGATCTCGACGTCCACATCCCCGTCGAGAAGGCTACTGTTCTAGTCAATACAGGAGCCCACTGCACCGCGATGAGTCAACATTTAGCCTTCAAATTCATAAATTCAAAGAATGCATAGCGCATCCCTAAATTCATATAGCTCTAAGTCGGCTGACAAGGTGACCTAGAGCTATGCAAATAACGTTATGAATAGCCTGGCTCACAACGGCAGCTGTTCAGTACTCATTGTTCATTGTTGTATGACAAATGTGGACGTTGTTTTCTTAGCACTGTTACAACTTAAACATACTTGTGTGAAGGTTGAGATTACCGCGGTGAGCTGCGGCTGGTATGAGCTCAGGGATAAAAACAAGTTTGTCAAATGTGGCACGTTTGTCGTTTACAGCATCCCATTGTACTGCCACAATTATTGATGTCGGAAGGAAATGAGTGACAATCTCCGGCAACATAACTTTACAGATTACACATCCCGAAAATCAAGCTACGCATTTTGCAAGCTGCGTATGGGAGCCGCGGTTTTTCTATAGTAAAGTGGCGGGCGACCAAGTGACCATGCGGAAAGCGACAACATTGAGGCCTTGGAAGCACTGTGTAGGTAATCCAAAATAAAGAAACGGACAGACAGATCGAGAGAGGGAGGGAAAACAAGAGGAGAAAGGCAGAGAGGTTAACCAGATTAAGAACCCGGTTCGGTACTCTGCACAGGGCGATGTGGTAAGAATAAAAATGAAAGAAAAGAAGATAATATTTAAAAATGGAACGCATATGTTCGCGCTTCATCTAGTTTTTCACTGAGTCTCATTTCATTTAACAAGCAGACTACCGCTTCTAAAGGAGTTCGGGCCGACGTCGACTGGAACCAAGGTCCAAGAAATCTAGCTTGCGTAAAAGGACGGTTGCCAATCCTGTCGACTGTGATGTTGTGGACATTTCTTTGTGCATTGAAAAGAAGAGAATCATGCAATGTGGTATACAGGTTGTAAAGAGGGGAAAGATGCATCCAAGAGACTGGCCAACGTTTTCATAGCAGGATCTATCTTCGTCAAAGGCGGCCTTGTTATCTTCGGCAGGTTAGTTGTAAGAAATTAATAGAGTACATGGCGTGCAGTTGCTGTCAGTAGTAATTGGCTGTAAAGGGCTAGACTTAACAGAGAACGAGTGGCATTCGCTTGAGGTCTGCAGGTGTGGTTTCTAAGAAAAGTATACAAGAGCGAGACAGTGGGCAGGTGGGAGCAAAAATTTAGCGATGATTACGATACTTACTAATTCGAATTTTGTGCGCAGCTATTTAGGTGTTTTGAATTGGAGATATATTGTGGCAAATAATTGGCTTCCAAACGACAGGGTCCGGCAGCTCGTTCGGGCGCCGGACAGGTTCGGGCAGCTCGTTTAGAAGCAGCCGCAGAGGAAGCATTTCCACCCATTTCGTCACTCATTATTCAGAAGGAAAGCGTTAACATGGGAACGCCTGGATCTCGCGGAGCGCATACTCAAGCGGTGACAGCGCAGTCTAAGTGGCACATGCGCAGTGGGTCCGAATCCTACGGCGGCGCTTTGTTTCGAAATACGGTATCGCCGAACGCGTTCGCGGCATGGCTGGTCGGTGCTATGGAGACATCTAGAGCGGCATTGAGCTTTCCTCCTTGTGCTTCCGCGGCACCCTCCTTTCCGCTTTCCTGCTCGCGCTCTATTCGCTTTTGGCGGCTGTCACTCCCGCTGCGCTCAGCGTTCCCTCTGTCATCCTTCGCTGCGCTTGTACGCTCGGTTACGCCGAGAGGCGTCGACGCTCAAAGCAGGAATCGGCTTCTAAGAGCTGCAGTCTAAAAAAATAGAAAAAGAAGGGCATAAGAGGGTGTTCTGGGTGCGAAACGTTAGGAACGCGTTCAGAGAACTGAAGAGAAGCCGTAGGTGTCGTTTGTGGCCTGTGTTTGCTAATTTAGAAGTGCCTGTCAACCAGTAAGTGTTCGAATAGCAAAAAGGCATCAGTTGAAAGAATAATGGCGCCATACCGATTGAGTTTTTTGTGCCGTGTTAATGATATGAAAATATCAGGTTTATGTTACAGTCTTTAGGGATTATAAGCTGCCACGTGCCATATTGATTCCTGTCTGGTGCAGGCATTTAAACTTGTGCATGAGGTAGGATTCTCTAAATGTCCTGCCGTGAGGCGAACGGCAATTTGTTTGCAGCATATAGAGCCTTGCTTTATCGATTAAGTGACCACGTTCAATGAATTGGCTGGATGCTGTTTTAGGTTGATTGTGTGATTGCGATTGCGTTGAGTCTAGTATAAATTTATTGTCCTGTCTCAGCTGTGTATTGTTTGTTACAAGTGGCACGCTCTAGACAATAGACTAGGATACTTGAAGTGCACGTGAAACTCGACGCAACCTTGTGGAGGTAAGCCGATGCTGTACTGTGCGCCAATACAGTCCAGTGCGCCAATACATCGGATGACCTTGTAAGGTCAGAAATAGCGTCGCAATGGTTTCTCACTCAGTCCTCGTCGGCGTATCGGGGTCCCTACCCAAAGACGGTCGCAGGCGTGGTACTCGACGAAGCGTTGTCGGAGGTTGTAGTCTCGGAATTCCGTACGCTGCTGGTGCTTGATCCGTTTTAGGGCGAGGTGTCGGGCTTCTTCGGCACGTTGGAGATAGGTAGCGACGTCAAGACTCTCCTCGTCAGTGACATGCAGCAGCATGGCGTCGAGCGTCCTCGTCGTGTCCCTGCCGTAAACCAATTTGAATGGCGTGATCTTCCTTGATGCTTGCACCGCCGTGTCGTAAGCGAAGGTTACATACGGCAGGACCGCGTCCCACGTCCTGTGATCGACATCGACCTACATTGCTAGCAAGTCGCCGAGGGTCTTGTTCAGGCGCTCCGTGAGGGCATTCGTTTGCGGATGGTAGGCAGTTGTCCTCCTGTGGCTTGTCTGGCTGTATTGCAGAATGGCTTGCGTGAGCTCTGCTGTAAAAGCCGTTCCTCTGTGGGTGATGAGGATTTCTGGGGCAACATGTCGCAACAGGATGTTCTCGACAAAAAATTTCGCCACTTCGACTGCGCTGCCTTTCGGCAGAGTTTTAGCGAAGCGGGTAAGATAGTCCGTCGCCATGATGACGATCCACTTATCATCGGATGTTGATGTCGGAAACGGCGCAACAAATCCTTCCCTTTCTGCTGGAATGCTCGGCGAGGAGGTTCGATCGGCTGTAGTTATCATGCTAGCCTTGTCGGTGGTGTCTCGCGTCACTGAAAGTCTCGGCATGTCTTGACGTAACGGGCGACGTCGGCGGTGAGACGCGGCCAGTAATACCTCTCCTGTATCCTCGACAGCGTCCGGGTGAATCCGAGGTGCCCAACGGTCGGATCGTTGTGTAGGGCGTGCAGTATTTCTGAACGCAGCGCTGACGGTACAACAAGAAGGCAGCTGGCGCGGACTGGTGAGTTCTTTAGGAGCAGGTTGTTTTGAAGCGTGAACGAAGCCAACCCGCGCCTAAATGCCCTAGGGAAAACATCAGTGTTCTCTTCCAAATACTCGACGAGGTCTATTAGCTCCGGGTCTGCTCGTTGCTGTTTATTGAAGTCTTCCGCGGTTATTATTCCAAGGAACACGTCGTCGTCCTTATCGTCTTGCGGCGGGGGATCGATGGGAGCGCGTGACAAGAAGTCGGCGTCAGAGTGTTTTCTTCTGGAGTTGTACATTACCTTGACATCATATTCTTGCAGTCTGGGGCTCCACCGCGCCAGCCGTCCTGTAGGGTTCTTTATTTAGCTAGCCAACACAACGCATGATCGTCGCTGACGACTTTAAATGACCTGCCATAGAGGTAAGGGCGAAATTTTGCTGTAGCCCAAATGATGGCGAGGCATTCCTTTTCAGTCGTAGAATAATTGCCTTCCGCTTTTGACAGCGACCGGCTAGCATAAGATATCACACGTAGTCCGTCTTTCCCCTGGACTAGGACGGCACCGAGGCCTAGCCTACAGGCGTCAATGTGGATTTTGGTAACAGCGTCCTCGTCGAAGTGTGCAAGTAGCGGCGGCGACTGCATGCGTCGTTTCATTTCTTCAAATGCGTCAGCCTGCGGCGTTTCCCACTTGAACTCGACATCACATTCGGTTAGATGTGTTAGCGGCTCTGCGATGCATCAAAAGTCCTTGACAAAAGCGTGGCAGTTCGGGCGAGTTGGTATGTCATGACTGTTTTAAGCTTGTAGCGACGCTCAGAAAGAGCAATAAAAGGAAGGAGGTAGCGGTAATCAAAGGGAACGGAAAACAGAGTGAGCGCTCACTGTTTTTCCGTTCCCTTTGATTAGCCCTACCTCCATCCTTTTTTACTCTCTGTGAGGTGCGCTACAAGCCTAAAACATTCCTTGGCAAAGGGCCTATAGTAAGCACACATGCCAAGGCATTTGTGCACTGGCTTCTTGTCGATTGGCTGCGGAAACTTTGCGATGGCAGCTGTCTTCTGCGTGCCGGGGTGTACTCCAGATTTGCTGATGACGTGGCCTGAGAATAGAAGCTCATCGTAAGCGAAGCGACACTTTTCCGGTTTCAGAGTGAGCCCTGTAGACTTGATGGCCTCTAATACTGTCGCAAGCCGCCTAAGGTGATCGTCGAAATTTCCGGCGAAGACAAGGACGTCATCCAAACAAACAAGACACGTCTGCCACTTCAATCCTGCTAACACCGTGTCCATGACGCGCTGATACGTTGCAGGTGCCGAGAACAGTCCAAATGGCATGACCTTGAACTCGGAGAGGCCGTCTGACGTGATGAAGGCGGTCTTTTCGCGATCTCTCTCGTGGACTTCTATTTGATAGTAGCCAGACTTGAGGTCCATCGACGAGAAGTATTTAGCGTTGAAGAGCCGATCCAATGCGAGGAAGGTGGTACACGTCCTTCTTAGTGATCTTGTTCAGACGACCATAATCGACGCAAAAGTGTAGGATTCCGAACTTTTCCTTCAACAGGACTACAGGAGATGCTCTAGGGCTTTTCGACGGCTGGATGATGTCGTCGCACAGCATTTCGTGCGCTTGTTTGCCTAATAGCTTCACGTTCTCGCGTCGTAACTCGGTAAGGGCTCTAACGGAGTGGTCGAGCGCACTCTTGGGTTATTATGCGATGCTTTGCAACTGCTGTTTGTCGAATCCTCGATGACGTCGAAAAGCACCCTTTGTATCGTCGAAGCAGACTTCTGCTTACTCATAGGAAGACTTGGATTTACGTCGAAGTCTGGTTTGGGGAGTATGCTCATCGGAGTAGATGCGGCAGAATCCAGGAGGACAAAGGCATTGCTGGTTTCTACGATTTCCTCGGCGTACGCGATTGTCGTGCCCTTGTTGATGTGCTTGAGCTCTTGGCTGAAGTTGGTTAGCATAACTTCCACTTTCCCTGCGTGGAGTCGAGCGATCCCTCCTGCGAGGTAAATTTCACGGTGGCGCAGTATATGTTGGTTGCCCTTGATGACGCCTTCTACGTCAGCGGGTGGTTCGCTGCCAACGGAAAATAATACTGCTGGAGCGCGGCGGGATGCTCACTTGATCTTCGAGCACACTCAAGGCGTGGTGACTACGAGAGCTCTCCGGCGGTATTCCTTGCCCTTCCGGCAGCGTTATCGATTTTGACTTCAGGTCTATGATTGCGCCGGGTTGGTTCAGGAAGTCCATACCGAGAATGACGTCTCGTGAACACTGTTCGAGGATGACGAAGGCGGCAGGGTAAATCCGGTCATGAACGGTAATTGTTGCCGTGCAGATTCCAGTCTGCCTAATGAGGTGTCCTCCAGCGGTTTGAATTTGAGGGCCTTCCCATGCAGTTTTACCTTTCTTCAACTGGGCGACAATGTGTTTACTCATTAGGAAGTAATCGGCCCCTGTGTCCACTAAGGCGGCAACTGCGTGGCCGTCAAAAAGCACGTCGAAGTTGGTGGTTCTTTGTCTGACGTTGCAGTTAGGTCTTGGCGTCGGATCATGGCTGCGTCGTGTTGAATTGAAGCTGGAACGTCGCGTCGTCAAGTCGCTTTTCGTCGGTGTAGTCTTGACTTCCTCACTTCGTCGGGACGGCGGCATGTCGTTGTTATGTCGTCGAGGTAGTTTCTTCGTCGTCTTCGTCGGCGGTGGAGGACCTTCGTCGGTACGACGAACAGCAACAGCATCTCCATCAGTTGCTGCTTTTAGTTTTCCGGATATGGGATCGCAGAGCGGCCCCGGGCTGGGCCGGTGTTTGGTCGGCGCGGCGCCGACAGGTAGCGGTCTGGTGACTGGGAACGGGACGGTCGTCGAGGGCTCCACTGAGTGGCGGCGACGTAGCCGGCGATATCGCGAGGTCGTTCACCAATCTGCGGTCGCGGCGCGTGCACGCCGAACTGTTGGAGTCCCATCTCCCGGTATGCGCATCGGCGGTAGATGTGCCCAGCTTAACCGCAGTGATAGCAAAGCGGACGGTGATCGGGGGTGCGCCAAAGGCCAGTCTTGCTTGGAATGCCGCGTGGGGTGACCGGTTGGCGTCCTGGCGGCGGGGGTGGTGGTGGACGACGGAACTGTGTCGTCACTGGTCCCTGTGCTGGGGTTGGAGGGGGAACGTGACGGCGGGCTACAGCGCCGTATGTCATCGCTTGAGGCTGAGGCTGCGTCAATTCAGGGGCTACTCCGAGTTGTTGTTAGAGCTCCTCACGTACGGCGTCGGCAATCGAAGACACTTGAAGCTGTGATGACGGGAACAGCTTATGTAGCTCCTCCCGCACGACCACTAGGATATTGTCGCCCAGGTCGTCGGTGGCTAGCGACTGCGCTCGTGGTCACTCGTTTCTCGTGGTCAGCCCTCGGCAAGACGGAATTTAGTTGCCCTTTCTCAATAACATCGATAGCAATACGTAGAGAACGCGTTTTCTTTAATACTCAGTTAGTTGCTTAAAAGCTGCAGCTCAGGCCATCAACATTCTTTTTCTGGCTGCCTTTCTTATACTTAGAAGTTGTATTCCCACAAAATGAGACTCCATCTCAGCACTAGCACGTTCTTTTTCCGACAAGTGGTGCTCCTGCATGCTAAAATTTACAGGGCTATTAAGAAGTAATGTCAACTTTTGTTGTAACGTTAAGCGAACCCATCATCATTGTGTACAAACATAGTGTGACGTTTGCACTAAATATGTATGACTTTGTATACAAAACCCTGCACATTGGTCAATCATGAAAATTTATCATGTTAAACATGTCATTGAGCTTACGAGTTTGCATGAAGGTAATGCAAGAATTTTTTTCGATAGCTTCTAACATCGGAATACACTACAAGTTATAGTCTTTTTTTCAAAAACACTATAATCCAGTTTTCTCTATTTATATCTTGCGGCATTTGAAACTGCGGCGAGCTAAACCACTGGGTAGAAATACTCGAATCGCTACCGTGTGTGCAGCTGTCATCAAACACACACAAGGAAACGCGATTTTCCCTTGTTTGATTCTGTTGTGGGCACTTCTGAAGTACTGTCTATCCAACCAGCTTGCTGGCATGAAAGTACTATGTATCCACTTCTATGCATTTCTTTCTGTTACATTAGGGCATCACAACACATTATAGCCGTAATGTATAGGTTCTTTTTCTGAGAAAGCCATATTCTTATCTTTGTATATTTGATTTCGCATTATTTATGTGCAAATGACGAGCGCTCCAAATAGCATTTGATCGCAAAATAATCTACTAATGCCTAAATAGTTATGTATAGCAGAAAACCAAAGCCGAACTGCCGAACAGCACCAAGCAGCAGCCTTAGTGCAGTCTCAAGTAGAAAAATTTTATTGGTCATGCAGAAGTGCACACCGTAGCTCTTTACTACTTGCTGAACAATTAAGCTGTGTGGAAACTGAATATTTATGTAGCTTCAACCAGGTGCTATTGGACATCGCTCCTGCCCTCTGCAAGTGTGGTAGATTATTACGGTATTTCTTTTCTAATTATTTTTCCTTATTGCAGTGGGATTACTGCATGCGTAAGTAGGAAATGGCTCACACAGTCAATCAAAAGTCAACAATGTGTAACTTTGGGATTTTCATTGTACAGCTTGACGACTCAGAATAAGTAGAAATACACCTTAAACGATTGACAATTAACTTTTACTTGACACATGACTAGAGCATACAGTAAGCATGCTGTATGCTCATACGGTGTCACGTAAATTTAAATTGTAGTGTAGCTTTCCAGTGTATGCTTCTATTGTTGCATTATGTCAAAAGGTATGGCAATGGCTCACCGGTCTACCAACTAGACTGAATATATACATTAGGAAAAATGTGCAAACTGACTTTTTTATGGTTTGATAGAATGTGTAGAAAAACAAAGCCATAGAATCAATGCACAGTCACGTGAATTTCTCTGCACATGTTGCAGGTACAAAAAAGTAAGGTATAAGCAGTTCCTTAAAGTTTCGACCAGAAAGGAAAGCCAATGTAAGAGGGTCCGCACCACGTATCTCTACTACAGGGGATGGACAGCACATCGAGCGCACTCGACTAAAGCCAACCTTGTCCCGGAAGTTGGTGCTTCACAACTTACCAGCAGCACTTCGTCTGCAAAGGTTTGAGGCATTTCTTCCCCTAAAACGCCTGCCTGATGTGCCCTAAACTACCCAAACAAGACAGAGCAGTGTGTTGGTGTTTCCAGAATTTTTCCATCGCAGTGTCCACAGTGTCGCTAACATAGGTGGCGCGCAATGGATACATTGGTAAATGAGAAAACACTTGATGTAAGAAATGACTATCGCATACGGGTTCAGATTGTCATGAAAGCGCTTACCAGACATGTAGAGACAACATCCCCTAAAATGTGAAGAACCACAAAGAAAAATTTTTACGGCAGCAGTATCTGATCGCAAGCACTAGTTAGTTCATCATACGCCCTTTTTCCAGGACAAGCCAGTGCATGAAACCGCATTTCCACTGGCTTCACCTGCATTCGATGCGGCGTGCTGCATCCAGCAAAATATATTAGAAATCAGTGGGGCACAGTGTCTTCTGTCCAACTGTTTCCAAAGCAGAAAACCGAGGGAATGGGCTCTGAACACATTGCATCCTAAAGTGGCTGGTACTGGGTAAAGCAAGTGCTGTGGCATACTAGATTTGTACCAGGCAACCTAGAAGCCAAAAAGATTGCTGGTTCCTTGCAAATAGCCAACTTATTTTTACCATGTTTAAGTTTTTTTTATTCTCATCGCTTATTTAGCTAGTGAAGACAGCTTTCACAACTGGAGAAGCCTTGGAAGCATGAAACACTCCACAAAACCAGCATCACTATATCGTGTGTGCATCACATAATTTTATGCCTGCGTGAGTGAACCCACTGGTTAACATGTAAGAGCGTTCATGATGTTTGGCACGCATTATCTACTTTATCTACAGGTCAACCGTATCTTCAGACTTAAGCTGATGTTGCGTTTAGACAAACTATGGCCGAGAGCCACCTTTTGAGAATACAGAATGAGCTCAACCGATTAAACGCCAGAACAAGTCGTTGAGGATTTCGGATCGACAATCTTCAAATGCCAGTTCGTTTAGTGGTGTTAATATTCTGGTGAAAGTTTTTCATTGTTACGTTTATATGGTGCCCAAGCATTGCGGTAACAACTTCACTGGAGTACGTAACAAGGGTGTACTCGATTTAAGCTGGGGGCTTTTTTCTGCATCTTCAAAAACTGGTTTCTCGTTCAGTTGAGATTTTCAAATTTTGCATTGTTTATTAGGTGCTGTGTCCTGTTTTCTGTTCCCATAGTTTCTTAGTTAAACATCTGAATAGTGAACAGATGCCTATTTTGTGTTCCAAAGCCACGAATACAACTTAAATAGGTTTTGTTAAGAAAAAGCCTTAGCTCAGAAAATTTTGCTTCTTTATGCAGCCTGGGGAGACAAAGTTTCTTGGACATGGCCCTGGCACTCAAGGAAGATGCCGAAGCCACAGCAGTTGACTGCAGAAGCCAAGACCACAGGTAGCTTCTCCAGTGACTGCGAAAAGTGAAAAGGTCCCCTGGGGCACAGGTCTAATTTGGCACCACCACCTTTCTCCTGCAGCTTTTCTGTCTACTTAGCTAACCAGGTGGGTCAAAGATGGCAACGGGACAAAGAATCAACAGCTTCAAACATAGAACATGCTCAAGCTCAATGCATTTTACCTGTAAAATTGTTTCCTTATCATTTATCAACAAACGGGAAATAAGTATATGGTATGGTCTTCCAGGACGCCTCTTTCCGCCAGAGAATTAGCAGTAAAAAAGCAGCTTATGAAAACTTGAATATTGGCCAGGATGATTTGGCATATATATGATAATGATTATGAACTTTCCTGGTGAAGGTAGTGGCAGTAGAGTGAATAATCAAAGACTATATATATTGATCAAAAACAGTTCATCCCACTGCCAGAATTTTAAATCATTAAAAATAATTCCTGTGTTTGATAGTATATGCGCATCGAGCGACAGTGCTTATTGCTAAAATCATTCTTATGCTGCACAATTCACCTATTTAAATTACCAGTTTCTCCCGTACAATCAACATTTACAATCAACAATTTACATTCATCATAAGAAACCTTGTAGATGATTTCCAGGAACTTGCTGATCAGATTAGAGGGCAACATGCAGCCCGGGGTTAGATATGCATTCAGGAGCCTCGTATCTTGCAAATGCTAAGCAAGATCTTGGTGTCATATACAACGTTGTTTGCGAATACGAATTTCCCTCAATTGGGAAAAAAAATCAGTTCAAAACACGTTAAGCGATGCCGCTGACAATGGACACATACATTCCAACTGAGAAATGCAGATAAATATTGCACCAAATGCAAGAATAATTGGCATGATGCAATTATTTCAGTGGAATAAAATCTGTCGTGCGTTGTAAATCTGTAAATCTTTATAATTCACACTACTAAATATGAGGGTTGGGACGCAAATATATATGTTGTATTTATTCCTCATTTTTGGTCTTTAAGACGCATTAATCCTTAAACAGCAGTGAATTAACTCAGATCACAGTTCTTAACACTATACATTGCTCCAGAAACCAGTTTCTCTGCCGATCGCAGCATCCGACACTAAAAATTTTGACAGCAAATGTGAGACAGAAGTCACATAACACTTAGAGTGGTGCTATTCGCTTTGATTCTTTGGAAATGAAGCCCATAGTGTACATGTAGGTCCTACGTGTCATTACCTTTAAAAACAAAAAAGTAAGGGGTTTGCCGTTAGCAAAACTGCATGGAGGTTTTTACTGTGTGCAATTTAAATTAGAAACCTTCACAATTGATACTATATGCATTCTCCACAGCTTTAGGCTATACAGGTGCAGCACTTTCAAAGAACACAATCTTTACCTCGTCACGGCCCAGGTGGTGATTCAGGTTCTTCAAAGGCATTTCACTGTATGGGATGGCACATCGCGTTTACTGATTTGCAGAATATTGCATTCCATGTGTGTCATATGAGATAAATTCTTTAGAGAGCTTTAACTTGCCCTAAATGTATTACAGCTGTGTACTGGTAAACTGGCACCAGCTTGCAGTGCTAGTGAAAAAACAATTGTACGCCCCATATTATATGTAACTGCTAGTGCACAGGCATCTACAATTGCAATGCTTACGGTGAACTAGTTTCTTCTGGTCTAGAGCATGCATCTTCCACAAGAAAATAGTCTTTGTCCTCTTCCTCCTCTACCAGATTGGAATCTTAAATGGGGTGTAATTTGTAGGGTATGCTCTTACAAAAACTTCATAAGCATTTCTCCTGGCCTGTGCCACAGCTCTTTGTTGCTATGACTGCAAAAGCAGGGTGCCTGTTTACAGCAGCCATAGAGAACAGTCTGTGAATGTTTAACAAACCCTCAGCATATCCAATAATCGAATAATGATTAGTAATTTTCAACAAATTTAGCACTCTTTGCCGTCCAGTGTGGTGTTTTTCAAGCTCTAATGCTGGCAGAAGGTTTGGCTGCAGGATGTCATTTAGCGTGAAAGAGTGCTCTCGTGAGCGTAACACCTCATCGGCAACGTTCTGCTGCACAGAATGCCGTGAGCTTTCGTATGCATTCGTCACTATTTCCCAAACCGCTGCTCCTTTGTTAGCTGGAACGTTGAATTAATGTTAAGCACATTTGATTTTCTAACAAAAAGAATTGTGCCCTCTAATCCCCTGATTTGCCTCACTTGATGCTTCGTTTTATAGTAGCATGGTGGACACCATGAGAGCCAGTGTGGCGTATAATTGTATGTATTGTGAGGTGGGGGGACTGCAATATCTTCGGCAACTTTTCCAGATGACTTGAATCAGTATTGTGGAATGCTGTTTGCTTCCTTTACTCACTGTTACCAAATTTCACTCTGGTTGTGGCAACTAGTATAATGTAGTTCGCTAGTGCTCCTGCCAACATGTATAATGTGTAGACATTTGTGTTCAAAAAAAGGCAAGCTAATGATTTGCCAGGAGCTAAGGTCCATATAGAGTATTAAATTTTAAGCTTACACCTGTGGAAATTACTGGTGGATAAAAGCCAACCCAGGTGAACTGGCCCTAATATTTTCTTTAATTATAATAATGCTGAAGCATTGAACAACACTTGAACTGAGACTTTTTTAAAAAATGACAAATTTCATTGTGCAAGTAAGACAAAGGTTCCACAGGAAGACCAAAACTTGAAGCCTTCCGCAGCAGCATGAATATAAACAGCGCTCAATATTTCACGATCTTGCACCTGGTCATCATATTGCCCTGCCCGTCTTTTTCTACAGGCTGTTGTTTACTATTTTATGGTCATACCCAGTTAATTTTATTATCCTTATTTTTGAAAATTTGGTCAATATATTTTTCTTGATCGATGTTCAACAAAATAAGTATTCATAATTTGCCTTCATTGACCTTTTACACTGTTCTTTACCAGATGCATCTTGATACAAAATTTATTTCCCTAATTCTCGGTTGCCTTTTTCAAATGTGCAAACTGTTTATCTTAATACCTTTTGTGACTTCTGGGAAGATTAAGTCTGCTGGATTAATGACTGCTTACATGTTTGCATCGTTTTCTGTTTTGGTCACCCCTACTCTGTGCACGAACTGACGGCAGTGCTCATACCCACTCCATCACAATGACCACTGCAAAGCACACCCTTCCAGCCTCTATTTTAACACTTTGGCTTCTCTTGACCTATTGTATGCATCAGCTTCTCGTCCCCGGGTGAGTCTAGGGGCCAGTGAGCTATGTACAAAAAAACACTGCCAAGGAAAACATTTGCTACACTTACGACAACCACCTATGTCGGAATGTCGGCTGCAGCAACATCTCTTGTTCCAACAATGTTGGTCTACGTACATGTTTTTTTAACACAGAACTTACTGCTTTGTTATGTTCTGTGATTTTCCTTTTTTGCCGCTTTCTTTAGGATGGAAAGTCACGAATGCTAATTGTTTCTTCTAACAGCAGCAAGTTTATCCTTGCAAAGCGTTTGGGTTTAAGCACAACTTTCACCTGGAAAAAAGTGTAAGACGAGTGAAAGAAAATAAAGTTGCTTCTGTGGTCTAAGAACTTTAGGACTGAAATTTCGCACCTTTTTGTATATATGCTATGCAATGCATTCATATCAGAAAGTGCAAAGTGTTTAATCTCTGCAGTCATGTCAGTGTGTGGGAGAGGCAATATTCTCAAGGGTGACCTGCTGCTTCGGCTATGAGCTGCCTTCATAACGTTTCATTAAAGGAGATGTGCTGCGCGTGACCTCCAAAATGCATGGTGCGCCCGTACGTGCGGATGGTGAGAAGCGCATCACGGGACAACCGGGTTCCTCTCTCGTGTTTCATTCTAAACTATATTTCCCTGGAATGCAAAAACAAGAAAGTGGCGGGCAGATGGAGTAGCACACTGTGGTATAAAGTTTGTAAACAGGGATAAGGTGCCTCAGAAAGGCTGGCCAACGTTTCGATAAGAGGACCTATCTTCGTCAAAGGCGGCCTCGTCATCCTCGGCGTGTTAGTTTTAAAGGGTTCGTGCAGTGACGTCACGTGCGGGTGTTGTCGCTGACGGCTGGTTTTAAAGAGAGAGGTTACCAGAGGAAACAAGCGCTGTAGTCCGACGTCTGTGAGCTTCATTCCCAAGACGAGGGGACAAGAGCATGAGAGTGGGCACGCGGGGAGAAAATAAAAGAAATAGAAGCAGAAAAAATAGAAATAAAAGAAAAAAGGGGGTGGGGGAAGCCAGGGCGGCACCAAGACAGACAAAAAAGGTGGGGGGAGAGTGAAAGAAAAATAAAGAGAAAAATGAAATTTTTTTAGGAAATACGGGGGCTTGGGAGCATGTTGGGGATGCGAAAGGTTTGGTGGTATTCAGGGGGAGTCGTTGGCGGCATGTTTTTGAGGCATTAGAACGCTCGGTCAAGCTGTCTGTGCGCGAGTAACACAAAAGACAAAAAAAAAGAAAAACAGACACAAACACAAAAAGTGACTTGAGTAGCATAGCATAGTGACGTGAGTGAAAGTGACTTGAGTAGCATAGCAGCAATACGTCGAGTAGTTTTGAAATAGTTAAGATGGCGACGAGGAGTCTGCGGTGCAATGTATGGGGTGACTGAAAGGCAGCGGCATGGTCTTTCAAGGGGCACTGCCCCAGTCGCTCATCGTAGGTGTCGTTACGGCGGCATCCAGAAAAGGCGATACTCTATCTTTAAAACCAGCCGCCAGCGACAACACCCGCACGTGACGTCACTGCACTAACCCTTTAAAACTAACACGCCGAGGATGACGAGGCCGCCTTTGACGAAGATAGGTCCTCCTATCGAAACGTTGGCCAGCCTTCCCTGGAGTGGTATTACCGAGAAGTCCGCGCGTCACGTCCTCGGCGAGAAGCGTGGCGAAGTGGCGTTTGCTGATGCTGAGAATTGTTCCCTCGCTTTCGACCCACGCAGAGGCCCATACTTGGTGTTCCAAGTTTACGAGAGGTTCATGGAGGAGCGGAATATGCAAAGCGTATTTATGGTGCTGCTCGCTAAAGCTTTGGCGTGCAATGCGTATGTCCCGAAGTCTGCACGGGAAGCAAAAAGTGCCGGCTAAAGTGAAGAGGCAGGAGAAGCGCGAGCTCTGCGGTTGGCAGAAAATGAAGATGAATCTGAAAGGATAGCCTTGCAAGGATGTCGTGTCTTAAGTCTTTCCTGTTCTCGCGATATTGGTGACCTCAGACCGTAGAAATAGCCGCACCTTATGCCTCGCTGGTGCAGCTTGGCATCGCTACTAAGAAGTTCTTAGAAGGAAGTAGTTTCTGGGACTAAATGACATTGGCACCTGTCACATTTTCATCTTGCAGAAGACTCGGGCTATTCCCTGGAGCCCTGCACGCTAACACCTGTCCCGGGCCACCCAGATACAGACACGCCAGAGGGGCGGTAGAACAGGGCGCACGCCTCCATGAGGAATGTTGTAGAAAGGTGTATTGGGCTTCTGAAGAGCAGGTTTCGATGCCTTCAACGGTGCCGGACCCTGCTGTTGAAGTGGCAGCCTTTGTAGCTCTGCATACCATAGAGTTGGAGGCAGGCGAGCCACGTATTGTTGATGATGATGACGATGACGATGTGGTGCAAGGCCTACTGCCACCCCACCCGAGGACGAGTGGAGGGTTGCCACGGGAAGCAAGGCGCGCACCACCACAAGACGGCTTGCCCCTGAGAGGAAGACTGCAAAGGAACCTTGCGATCAACCTTTTCAGAGGATGACATGGACACACGCTGCCTACCAGCAAATGGTGCGGTGGCGCCTGCGCCACTCCAGTTCTCACCACTAGGAGCCACATACTCTTCCATGAGGCACATCTCCTATATGCCTGCGGGGTGAACTGTCTTACTCAATTTATTCATTGTAACAAGCGTGAAAACAGTCCCTGCTTTAAATTTTGCTTGGTTTGGTCACAAGACTACACTAAAATGCATAAGGACATCACGGTTAAAAATGCCGATGTGCAGATCTCATGCGGTTGTCACGGCTGATTTGCACTACAGAATCACTTGCACCCTAAACAAGTGTATTGATATTTTGACAGCCTTTATACCATTTTGCATTCTTGCAAAGTAAGCACAGTATCAAAAGCAAATTTGGCATCACCAATGCCGCCAAAAGTGGCCAAAAGTGATTGAAGTAATAATTTGACAGATATTGTTAAAATTACAATGGCCTCAAGTGCACCATGTTTAGCAGTGAGACTGTCATATATAAAGCCGACAATGTGAGATATAGACGATCACTACAGTCTGAAACACTAGCATGAAAGGAAACACACAATGGCATGGTGAACGTTAGGTTATCTTTATTTTCATATAACGAATTTGCAGCGCAGCCATTATTACCTTTTGGCAAAGCTACATCCTATGTACATGGTTTTGGAAGCTCAAACAGGAAATCAATCTTTATTTGATAGTGGATTGCGCTTGTAGTGTCGTGTATCCTTTGAATTTGTTATGCACTCTATCTCTATGTCATTTCCACCATTTAATTTTGACTCTTAACAACTGCTGCCTAGTGGAGTACTACATACGCTCACTGGTTCATCACAACTTGGTGGTGACATAAAGCTAGCTGAGGCAGCCTCACTAGTAAAGTATCTCGAAACCTAGGCCAATTAGGCTCATCCTTTAACAGTATGTAAAGCATGAAATCATCTTTCTTCCTTTCCCAAAGTGAAGGTATCGAAATGAGTTGGTGGAAAGATACAGACATTCCTTCCTGCACAAGCGAAGCCAGGAAGTGCGCTCGTACTGTAGAGTTCCCACCGCACCTCA
Organism: Dermacentor variabilis; assembly: GCF_050947875.1. NCBI lineage: Eukaryota > Metazoa > Arthropoda > Arachnida > Ixodida > Ixodidae > Dermacentor > Dermacentor variabilis. The sequence goes on along the minus strand of NC_134569.1, from coordinate 230,847,829 downwards.
ACAGCCCAGCCTAGCACTCTGTGGCTCTGCAACATCTGCACAGTGCTAGGTGACACATTTGCATCGTTGCAGTCAAACGTCACGTGCAGTGCTGTGTAAAGCACATGCAGAATTACCTATTTTATGTTTTAGTGATTGGAGGTAGTGAGCATTTGCGAAGCACTGGGGCCTTACTGTTAACGTGTGGTCGATATGTTTTTCGCGCAGAAACAGTTGTATTTTTTCACACTAATTTGTGCCAGGACGCAAAGACATTACTCGGACCGATACCAGCCTTGCTGTAGTCTTGTGTTGTTCGATGTATTTCGCCTGCAAGTACATCTTGTGAATATTCTTCTCTATCACATCATTATAAGGCAGTATGTGGATGTGTGCTTAACTTGCAAAGGTTCCAACAGTGCTCCTCCGCAAACTTTGTTAGTTTTATTGTCAGGCAATCATGGTGCAGTAAAAGTCAATCGCACAATGTCAATAGAAATATTTAAAAGCTTCACATGTGCGTGCTTCGTGAAGTACACAGAAGTGCGTGTTTGTTTTTGCAGTAAATGCAGCCAAAAATATTGTGCTTCTTTTCAAAGGTCATGTCAGCCATTTCATACGTCAGTGATATAGCAATGCAGTGGAATATATATCAATAACGTCAGCCTGTCTTTTCTTACCAAGAATTTTTGACACTAAGATGGTAAACACCGGGAATGAATGTAGTACTCTACGTGCAGGAGAAAGCAACAACTATTGTGGGAGCATTTACTTTGCTATGTAACACTGTGTTACAAGCCAGCACTACATGTTCAACAATTGGCTGGGGTAAATGCATCGCCTTTCATAAAGCCACAATACAGCGACAACTTTGCACACAAATGTAGATCACAGCGCTGTTGCTGCCGATAACAAAGGCCAGGAAGTGATGTGACGTTTGCACTGACTCACCAACGCGCATACAGCGGCAGAAAACACCAATTGCTTTGCTCTACGGAAAACGGCTTTGTATCTGCGTTGAAAACATTTTCCAGGCTCCACACCCAGCATCTGATGCACGTACCTTCCAGCTGCATTTGCATATTCAAAGATGAAAAACAGCGTTTGTCCTTAATGACGTTATCCTTCCCTTCTTCGAAATATTATTCCGTGTCGTAAACAACTGACAAATGCATACTGTATATAGGTGTGTACAAGAGAATGTGAGATGTCTGCTGCTGCCCATCAGATATTGTGCTCTGCCATGCGAATGTGGGTTTAACAGAGGCAACAATGTGGTACCACAAATATATGTAAGATGGCTGTGCAGGTGGTGTAAAGCTATGAATAATTAGATGAATACGTTCATTTTTATGTTTGTTTTGCTTTGATTGCACACTAATTTCATGTTAAATAGCATTTCAAAACTTCTTTACTCTTTTTGAGCTTTTATGCTCGCCTTTCCGTGAACAACCAAATGTGCTTGTAAAGAAGAGTTCGAGAGAGCACTTTTAAAATGCACATATACCAGTCGTAGTTCCTCAGTGGCTATGGTGTTGGACTGCTAACCACGATGTTGCGGGATCGAATCCTGGCCACAGAAGCCGCATTTGAATGGGGGCGGAATGCGAAACCACTTATATTTAGGTGCACCCTAAAGAACGCCTGGCGGTCGTAATTTCCAGAGCCCTCCACTACGGCGTCCCTCAGAATCAGAAAGCGGTTTTGGCACGTCAAAGCCAATAATATTTTTCATTTTTTTAGATGTATACATGGAGATTTGCATAGCTAACTTGCGAGTGGATGGCTTCAGTAGGTACCATACCGAATTACAACTGCATCAATGTATCTGGCACTTATGGTTTAAGTGAAACAATCTTCAGTGTCATATCGAAACTTTCATGGCATGTGTTCGCATTTATATGTCACAACACCTTGTCGTTTGTTTTTTGTTTATCGCACATAATGACTGTACATCTTTCAGCATGAAATTGCTTCAGTAGTGTGTAATTTACATCGCTTTTCACACTGAGTGCTTATTTGTGCATGCCAAGCTGATACCAAAGACAAACATCACACACGCCTTGAAAATTTGTGGTTTGACCTGCGCTGCAAGTTTGGTTAAAATGTGCATTTGCTTAGTAATGTCATTTTTTAGCAATATTGCAAGCCTTTACATGTTCATATAGGAGTGGATAACAAGGAAACCTAAACAAAACTGAAGAAAGGAATCAAATGTGGTAACTATTACAAAGCGAACAAATAAGATGCAAGCAGTAGGAACCGATCATACAAGATAGCCCAAGGCAGAAAATACAGGCGACGGGTAAGAGCTGCGAAACGTTCAGACGTGTTGGTGAACAATCAAAACAGAGTTGCGCAGCGCAAAGTTGTTGCAGAGCATTTTGACGGTAGATAGCTGGGTGTACGCCCTCGGTACAAAAATGTCATGTAGCGGGTCCACTTTTTTCACTGTTTTTCGCACTGTACTATGGCTACGATACATTTCAAGTGAATAGATGGGCTCTTTCCAAAAATTGAAGACATGATTTGGTTGGTGCTCTTGTATCTGACTTTCCTGCAGGCAGTTCTTGTGCGAATTATTACGTAAACTTGATAAAACTCACTCAAATGTTGTAAATACTTTGAAAAACAGTGTGATTTTCGTGGTTTTGAAGACGCAAAAGGTCTGATCAACCATTATTTTCAATGGGCAGAACGAAGTGGTGGCTCATTAGCTGTGGAATCGGCTGTTGCTTCCTAGGTACACAAAAAGAAACCACAGCACTTATTTTCAGGGACACATATTAGACGCTCAAGTGATAACATTAAACCACTACAAGATAAGGCAGTGTCTTGCAAATGAGTGGTCATGGTAATCGCAGAAATTGCCACATAGACACACTGTTCATGGTTGAAAAAGAAAATGTCCTCACCTGCTATATCGCTGTGAACGCATAAACAAGGAAGAAATGTAAAAAAATGTACTTTTCAACTTACTAGTTGCCCAGATGAAATAAGGTTTGAACTTTTAGAGCTGCCATAATTTGAACAACATACACATTCATAAAAGATCCACACATCACGATGACTATTATGAATTTGCGTAAATACTGTGCGGGACAATTTACATTACATTCAGTCATAAATATCAGGCACACACAAGAAGTTAAAAACAAACTTTGAAAATAAACATTTATCCCATGACGAGAGCAAAAACCAGGTGCACAGATAGAACCAAATAACAAAGAATAAGTAAACATTCAAGCTACCCATGACATGAATAATGCACCGTTCATATGTTATGTTCACTGTTCATATGTTGTATGCCATAGTTGTTATGGATTCATATCACAAGGAAGATAATTGCTTGATGATGCATTTCAAGTTACATTCAGCTATCAAAATGAGCACAGTCTGGAAGTCTAAAAATATAACATTTTTCATCACCTGACCAGTATCGACGGTCAGGTGCTCAGATAGCAACAAAGTACTGAAAATAATTGAGCTCTCATAGTCGCAAGAGGTATTGCTATGGCTTTGCATGGCAAGAAAAAAAAGGTGCATGGCAGCATTTTGCGTTACGTTCAGCCATAAGAATAGCTTTCCTGTAGGTGAGCTGTTGTAAAACCACTTAACCTCTCCCCTGGAGAACATTGGTGCTACGCACACGAGTAGACTCCCTTTAGAAAAAAAATATATGGCAATACGTCCATCGACTATTATTTAATTTTACTGTGGTACTAATTATATGGATACTCCAGGTGCTTTGAGTTTTTCATGTATTCAAACAAAGCAGTTTTGTATTGCTGAACTTACTACACTCGAACTTCTTTGTAATAAGATGTTTGGGGCGTCCAAAATAATTGATTGTACAGATCACTTCGCTGTAAAAGTCGCACAACACATAGTTTATAATAGAACAGGGACACATTCATTTTTCGTTACACGCGTCATTTCATCGTAGAGCTGCTCGACTTTACAAAATATAAATAAACTCCATACTATAGCAGTTCTTTGCCTAAGGGAGTCTGAACAACAGTGAAGGGTAAAACGGACGCCGACTGTAAACATTTAAAAAAAGGCCTGCACTACACTTTATGGCCAACTGAAACGTCAATGGAAAATAAATAAAACTTATTTTGTAGCCTTTGCCGCTCGACAGCTGTAGCATTCCTTTCCATAGCCATCTGCTACACTGCTGGCAGTAAATGACGTAACATCGGCGGATGCATACAGAATTTGCCTTATCACAATTTATGTCTCTTTGTTAAATTTTGGTATCCGCTTGTGATGAATCGATCGCAGCATTTATAAAACTAATGTGAAAGCTACACAGCACTAAACACTGCACAGAATTGAAGCATAAACCATCCCATGAGCAGTAATATTTGCAGAATGTTGTCACCTGCAAGTTTTTTATTGTGTTGACTTTGAAGAAAATATTGTAGAATTTTCATAACGCCAGTGAACACACTGCCAGAGTAGTGTCATAATTTCACGGGCAATGCAGAATCGCTTCTCCTCTTGTATTAAGAGTACTTAAAAGCCACTACATGAGGCATAGCTGCAGTTGATGGAGATGAGCTGAAAAATAAAATGTGTTCTTGCTCCTAGAATTCATTTCTGTCAAACATAATAATTCACGTTTCATGAAATGTAGTTTGACTATATATTACAGCATATTCACGCAGTTTTAGACAGATAAAACTCTTGTACCTGACATTTCCAGAGACAGCTTGTCCTTGGTACCAGCTTCTTACAGACAATCCAAAATTTCCTAATTGGTCCTACAAGCATAACTGCGACAGGCATGGCATTGATATAGAAATGGATCATTTCGTTTGGTAGCAGAGTTAACACAATAACTGCCATAATACTCCACACATCTGGTGGTAATCAACGACGAGAAGTTGTGCACTTTAAATTACCCTGGACTGTGTTGCAGTGCACAAAGATGGCGTAGTCCGCAGAAAATTTTACAAATCTACATAAATACCAACATTTTATTACTTGCAGATATCTATGTGACAATGGGCAATACATATGCCTGGTTATTTTCTTCAAGCAGCCCCACCGACGGCATGTAGTTGTCCACAACGTCGCTCATCACCTCGTCCATGATTACACGATGTGCTCGAATAGGACGACGCGCCTGGCGTGTAGGTGCTGTGAACATTAAAATGGTACTTTCTAGAACACTCTAAAAATCTTTAAGCAAGTACACCGACCTAGAGGAAGCACAATTGACAAAAGCCTGGCAGCATAAAAAACGGTGCAAGGTTACTCATTGCACTATTGTAAACCAAACAATTTGCCCACTCAGAAAACGTCTCAAGACAAATCTTCGTGAAATGTCAACAGTTTATGTATTTAGCAATGCAGGAAACAATGCAGTGTAGAATAAGGCAACTACCACCACTCTGTCCTTTTTGATTTGTCATAATTCCTGGTCCTGAACACATTCCTGACCTACACAGTTTCACTTAAGCTGTACAGATTTCTTATAGGCTTGCTACTGCGAAACAGAAATGCAGCAGCCTCAACCTATTCATTGTGGCACATTGACTTATGCTGCCATTCATGATGGTTCACTGTTCCACTGATCACAACTTCATGTAGGGCTCTACATCACTAGGTAAGACATTTTAGGTGTGTACAATGTAGACAGATGGCACTAAAAAAGGGAGAAGGGACACTGTTCAACTGCACATTCTTGTAAAACAAGCTTTTTTTGTTCAAAACAGCACGGATGATAACTCCCCATGTGACATACATCCAGGACTGCTTTATAAACGCATGAGCACACATTATAACAAAATAGCAACTGCTAAGCAATAATAAACAGTTACTGATACATAGTAGTAACACACATTCAAAATTTCTGTGCGATATTTTCCTCAAGTATGATTCTTCCATACTTACATTGCATAGCAGTGTGTAGTCCATAAAAGCTTGTACGACTGCCTTGTACTTTAACAGATATGTCTGCTGAAGGAAAAGTTATTAACCGCATTTGTAGAACTAATAAAGGGACAACCCGAGAGGCAAAATTGTTTTCCTGTCGTTTTCTTTCACACCCACTTTTTTATGCATATTGGCAGGATGATAGTGACTGTACCTGCCAGCTAAGAAAAATAGAAACGGCACGATATCAAGGATCAGACAAGGCGCATTGCACGGAAGTACTACTATGCGACATCATACTCTGCAGTTGACCTTCACATACGAATCTGCATAATTCATCAGCAAAATAATAATTACAATTCGTGAGCATTGACTAGTAATAACTGTGATACTAAAACAATACCCCCGCTTGCCACTGAAAGTGGCTACAGTGTTCCAATTCAGTAAGTATACTCTACAACACCCTCTTCAGTGTTACCTGGCCTAGTCGTGGCTCTCCACAATATCCATAGTCCAGAAGACTGCCAGAATGTGCAGGTGCTGCTGGTTGTGCTGTCTCCTGAGGCAGCTGCAGCTGCTGCGGCTCCCGGCACTGCTGCGGCTCCTGATGCTGCTGCTGCGGCGTGCCAGCTGAGATGTGTTTCTAGAAATGATTACTCTATGTAAACGCAGCTTCATTTAACACAAAGGTACATCCTATAGGGAAGGAATAACATATGTATTGCGCAACGCGAATGAACAAAGGGGGCTGCCAGAATGTGCAAATGTTGATCACGTGCCACACCACTCGTTTCAGGTCTTGTGCCGACGGACATGCGGTCTACACGGGGCGCACCGATAGCGGCCTGCAGCGGCTGCGTTAAAGACGTTTCAAAATACAAGCTGTCCCCAAAAAGTGACTATTATGTCGCACGAATGGGCGCGGTGGCTCATTTTGTTGAATAGGTGCCGGCGGAAGTTATACATATGCCTGGTTATACGTAACTGGAGCATGCACACGGAACAGCACCGAAAACGACAGTGACATCCCAGCGCAGCAGCTATATAAGTTCAGTCGGCACGCAGCAATCCCGTGGACATGGCGAAAGTGCTGTCATGAAGACTGCACCGGCCATTCTGTTGTTACAGGTTAGTAAATTTGAGAAGTTCTTCAGAAGTGACAACCGGTTTATTATTGCTCTGCCATGCCGCGAACTGTGCGCTTCTTGTGCCCTAGAATGTATTTCGATGTTGCTGATACTGTGTGGTGATGTTGAGCTTAATCCTGGTCCCAAAACAGTTGAAGGAATGCTCACGGAAATTTTGGAAGGGAAATAACTAATTAGAGAGGATATAAAACAAGTAAGAACAACACAGGCTACGTTTTCTAAGCAGCTAGAAGTCATAAACAAGAAGATATCGGAGATGGAATTGACCATGAGAGCTGTAAAGGAAAATGAAGGAAAAATAGAGCGCCTTCAAACAGGAATTAACGACATAGGTAGTGCTCTGCAGTAAAGCCAAGAAAGAATGGTTGATTTAGAAGATCAAAGTCGTAGTAACAACTTAATTGTCTTCGGAATAACACATAGTACTACTGAAACGAACGATGAATTAAAAACGCGAGTTCTGCGAGATGTATTCGATGAGAAACTTGGAGTGAAAGTCGGCACAGTTGAAAGAATTCACAGAATTGGGAGACAACGGACGTATAAATATCGACCAGTTATTGTAAGATTTTTTGACTACAACGAAAAGGCGAAAATATTCCAGAACTGCAAAAAGCTAAAGGGCAGCAGTATCTCAGTTGCAGATGATTTTTCCGAGGTGACGCTACGAAAGCGTAAAAACCTTTGGGAAAGTGCATAAGCTGAAAAGGACAGAGGAATGAAGGTTCGCCGCGTGCGTGATAAGATTTTGATCGACAACGACACGTTTATCTGGGACGAAGAAAAAAGTGTCGAAAGAAGGTGGTTAAGGGAGGGTCAAGCTCGCGTACAACAAAGTGACAAAGAGAAAGCAAACCCAGGGATTTGAACTTGATTATTGTCAACGTTCGTAGCCTCGCAAACAAGACAGTCGAATTTGAACACCTTCTTTTACAGTACAAGCCAGATTTCGTTGTTGTCACAGAAACGTGGCTACGCCCCGAAATAAAATACTGTGAATTAATCCCTCCGAGTTACATCATGATCCGCATGACCGCGGAACGCGCGGTGGAGGCGTGGCTGTTGTTTGTAAAGAAGACATTGAGCTGATCGTTCTGTATGACTGCCCTAATACTGAAAGCATTTTGTGCAGAACAGAGTTCCTAGGCGACCCTTTTATTATTGCAGCTGTCTATGGACCTCCGGATGCTCCTCTTTCATTTTTACAATGCCTTCAAGATTATATGTGCAACAATGTTCCTCTTAACACCCGTGTCATTATTGCAGGAGATTTCAATTTACCGGAAATAGATTGGGTTGATCTTGCAGTGGGTACAACAGAAGTTGCACATTGTGAAGCTTTCTTAAACTTTACTTTCAGTTACGACCTCGCGCAAATAGTTCCTGAAAGTACTAGAATTATAGAGACCTCGGAATCCTTACTTAATCTTGTGCTCATTTCAAGCAATGTACCAGATTGTAGTGTTTCCGTCAAAGACGGAATTTCTGATCATAAACTGGTTTTGCTTTGTGTAAAGGAAGCCGCCCCGACGAAGAATTCAAAGAGGCCAACTATCTGTATAAGAGATTACAGAAACGCCGACGATGTTAGCATCTTGGATTGTCTTGAAATGTCACTGTACTCGTTCGATGGGGCGACTGACGTTAGCATCTTGTGGAATAAGTTTAAGACTACGGTGATCTACTGTCTGGAAAAGTTCGTGCCAAAACGAATTAAGGCAGTAAAGAAGCGCAATCCTTCGATTAACCGCAATATAATACAGCTTAAACGAAGAATAAGACGCAGAAGTAGGAATAAAGAGAGGAACAAAATGGAGATTTCGCAGCTTTCCCAGACCCTTAAGCACATGCTCGTAACTGCAAAAGAACACTTTTACTCGCAGATGCTACCCAATTTCATGAGAGATTCACCCCTACGTTCTTGGCGTCATCGTGCCCCGTCGCACGAACAAATACAATATATCTGCGTTGATGGCGACATAAGTAACAACTGTGCTCAAATTGCTGAAAAAAATAATGAATATTTTCATTTTGTGTTCGCTTCACCGGAGCCATCTTCCACTGACCTTGATGAGAATCGCACCGACGGTAGGTTGGCTGTGCCAGACATCGTTTTCTCTGAAGAGGGGATATGTGCACTACTCCTTAACATAGACACACAAAAATCAGCCGGTCCTGATGGCATCCCAAATGAATTTTTAAAACGGTATGCGGAATGGATATCTAAGTATCTCTGTATAATTTTTAAGGCGTCCCTAGAGCAGCACAATTTGCCTTCTGACTGGCTGACAGCTAGAGTTGTCGCCAACTATAAATCTGGCAACAGACACAGCATCGAAAATTATAGGCCCATTTCAATTACCTCTACATGCGGCCAGATCATGGAGCATGTAATATCAAAAATCTTGTTCAAATATTTGGAAAATACTAATATCCTTCTTCCTAACCAACATGGTTTTAGGCAAAAATTGTCAACGGTTACTCAACTCACCGAAACCATACACAATTTTTCAAGCGTACTTAACGAGAAAGGTCAGTTAGATGCTGTTTGCCTCAATTTCTCAAAAGCGTTCGACCGCGTTCCACACCCAGAACTTCTTGATAAACTGCTTAGTCTCGGCGTTAACATTAACATTGTCAAATGGATTCAATCATATTTAGTAAGAACATAGTTTGTGGAAGTGAATGGTGCGACATTCGGAGTGTTGCCTGTAAAGTCAGGAGTCCCTCAGGGATCGGTGCAGGGCCCTGTCCTTTTTGTCAGTTATATAAATGACATTGCAGACCAGATTAACCCCGTTATCAAAGTTCGACTTTTTGCAGATTACTGCTTAATGTATACCGCAGTATCGAGCCGCAATGACCAGATCGTCTTAAATCCCGCATTAAAAAGAATTAGTGGCTGGTGTAACAAGTGGAAAATCAAAATAAACTACAGCAAGACTAAGCATATAAGGGTAACCAAGAAGATCAAAAAATATACACTCCTTCGATTATGAGATAGATGGTAAGGTCCAATGCCGCGAAAATCACATTAAGTACCTCGGAATTACCACATCCAGTGACCTCAACTGGAAAGCACACATAAAGCACATATGCTCATCAGCTGAAAAAAAGCTCTGGTACTTGAGTCGAAAGTTAAAACTTGCTCCTCAACAAACTAAATTAGCTGCATATTTAACGTTTGTTCGTCCTACATTAGAGTACGCGAGCGTCGTGTGGGATCCGTATAAAAAGAACCTGGTAGATAGAATTGAAAAACTTCAAAGAAGAGCGGCAAGATTCATCTTGTCAAAATATCGATCAACGAACTTCGCAACTGAAATACTCAGCAAGCTCAACCTACCTCCACGTTTAGAATGCAGAAGGTTAGCTAGACTGAAATTTCTTTATGGGATTCGCCATAACTGGTTTAACCTTAATACACCGCAGTACATAACACAGCGTCAGCCTCTAACAGTACCAAGCAGCAGCTTAGAGCAAATTCGACCCATTTCAGCACGAATAGATACACATTAGTACTCGTTTTTCCCCAGAACAATAGAGGAATGGAACGCGCTACCACCAGAATTACTAACAGTAGACAATCTAAATAAATTTGAAACCACACTAATAAAATTCTTTACTTCGGCAAGAAGTACATAGCTACTACTTTAATACTTGTACTTTGTCTTACTTATGTTCCTGGTTGTAACACACATGATAATTCCAGCGGCTGTGGTACAATTAATTCCACCCTACTGCAATTTGTTTTTGCTGCTTCTTGATTTGCATTGTGCCTTTGCCTGTGTAAATGCTTTATTTGGTCTGTTCTACACTGCGGCAGCGCTGCTATCTTGTATAGTTTGTCTTGAAACCACGCTGTAGCGGCCTTCGGCAACAGTATTGTTAAATAAAATAAAAAAAATAAAAGCTACAAATCGCGCGATAGCCATGATCGCCTCGTTTCACTCCAACCTGCCTGCTCGATGGTAATACATAGGATGTGGTTTTGATCTTCACCTGCTCCGGCGGTATGAACACTCGCGCACAAACGCCGGTTGCGCCACTGCGGCCCACCAGTGCCAGACAGCGGCCGCGAAGCCCTTGCAGGCGTCTTCACCAGATCCCCTGCAATGAGCGGCTACTTGAAATGTTTCGTCTCAATGAGCGGGACTCCAATACTTACTGTTGCTCGGCTCATGAGACAGCGGCCTCGTGACGGTAAATGTAAATTTCTTTCTTCCTGTACTACCGCCACTGGGCTGCTGTCTTAACAGCCGGGCCTTCTATGTTGAGGATGGTCGCCAGCTCGTTCCATACCTCGCTTCTCCGGGCCGCAGTAAGTGTCGGCCCCAGCACGCACGGCGTATTCAACAGTTAGGGGTGCTCCTCCATGAAGGAGACCAACAGCTCCCTTTGTTGGTGAGAGCCGTGTGGCTCGAGGACAACGTCTCTGTGCGATGACCTCTTGGAGCTTTGGGGTAATGGATGTTTAAATGAACATTCAAAATTGTAGCGACAGATGGTGATGACGATGTGCCTATTTCGTTTCAATCGAGTCGGTACAATTTTGAACGCGTGGATTTCCACCTGGCAATGAACAGTTAAACAAACGGTAATATTATATTTCCCAATCTGCAATAAAAAATATGTGTATGCGCGACGTTACCTGAGAACGTTTAAGACAATATTTAAATAATAGTTCACATTTACTGAGCAAGCAGAAACATACTGCAGTTCCTCGATTTGTTCGTCATATGATGACGCACTATTCATAGGCGGAACTTTCCCGCCTATTGATCGCATCCTCCCCTTCTTCCACTTCCGCCTTGGGAGTGGCCCATTTTGTGACGTAAGTGGCGAAACCAACAGTTCGTATTCCGAACCGTTATATGATTCGGCCCCAGGTGTTCGGACGGGTCCGTATGAGACCAATTTTCCATGCGCACGTCCTTGAAAAGGCTGCTCTCATCGGCCAGCACTGCATACGACTGGCATCCTTCATAACCCGCTGCATGGTCGCTCTTTCTTATTTCGCTGTGCTTGACCACTCGGTTACGCCAACACCACCGCCACTCCCCACAAGCATGGGAGTCTAAAAGCTGCGCTCTGAAACAGCGATCACGACGTCTTACCGCCTCTTTGGGTTTCTGCGGCTGCATTTCTTCGTGAATAATGGCCCGCAGATTTTGCAGCGTTTCATTATCGCAGGTAGTTCGCGGACGGCCCTTCGGCTTGGCCTACGTCATGACATCCTCGTGGCCAGTACCTCATTACACGGCCCGTTGAGCACCTACGGCTTCTCTTCCTTTGCCTTCAGCCTCACGGCCTTGTCATCAAAGTTGCCAACTGCGACTTTGGTGCTTCTTCTATCGAGTTCCTCGACCATCTCCTAAAAGACGAAGATCACTTCCTTTCACAGTCAAAGCCATCACCAATTTTCTTCGCCTCATTGCAATGCGACAGTGACGACGTTCCCTCGGTTTGGTGAAGCTTTGCAGATATTTTATTCGGTCTTGTGCTGCTATATTGAAATCTTTCGATGGTCTCCTCAACACGGCCAAGCACACATCCCATTTACTGCAGACAAAGCCTTCACGAAGATCGAAACATAACTGGCTAATGCCACTTTACCGTATACCTATGCACCCGAGGCCCTCATGGACCTCATACTGAGTGCTTTCGATATTCTCGCCTGCGCAGAGGTTCAGCAATATGTGTATGACCCTTTGGCATCAACCCAATTTCTTCTCGAAAAAATTATCAGAAGCAGAAACAAGGTACGGCGCTTTCGGCTGCGACCTTGTGCTCCTCACTTGTGACGTTACCGCTGGTCGTTATCACCCCGTGGTTCCGCATCATGTCACCCTGGCATGAAGCCTTGCCAAAGGCTCGTCGCTAAGGGCTACGGCTTGCCAGGCATAAATGTCGACGTGCGGACATGGGCACGCTCTGCCTTGCTTGCCAAATAGCTAATATATATATATTGCCACATCCGAAGCCCCTAAAGTGATTCCTCCCGCCCACTGACAGTTTCCAGAAGGTTCACATTCATATCATCAGTCCTCTACGTCCATCATAAAAAAAAATCGCTGCGCCTCAACCACGGCCGACCGTTTTACTGGATGGCCCGAAATCACTCGAATTCCAGACATCACGGGGAAAACTATCGGAGACTCTGTCATAAGCGCATGGATATCACGATTCGGCGTCCCATCCAAGATTAAAGCTGATAGAGGCCGGCAGTTCTAGAGGGCACTCTTCTAACAAATTACTAAGGAGCTCGGCATACATCACGTCAAAACGACTGCGTATCGCCGGCAAAGCAGAGGACTGGTGGAGCGGCTACACCGAGAAATCAAGGCTGCATTCATGGCCAATGGCGACTCAGCAAACTCGGTTGATGGCCTTGCACTAATACTTATTGGTCCTTGTGTTGCTTTTAAGGAAGCCTTGCAGATTTGCCCAGCCCAACTCGTTTATGGAACCACCCTGCGTATTCCGGCCGAATTCGTGCAGCCCTTCCGCCACTCCACAACCTGGGACGCACCCTCATTCTTCAAATGACTGCAACACTCGTTCACCGTATATTGACCTATCCAGCCTCGCTACAAGACCGCAAGGGCCCTCCTTCACCTTCAAGGACATGAATTCGACTTCCCATGTTTTATACGTACCGATGCCACAGGGCAGTCAGTGGAGCCTCTCTATACTGGACCACAAGGCCAAATACTTATAAATTGATGTCGTTGACAAGCCAACAGTCGTTGCCGTTGAAAGAGTCAAACTTGGTTTCATCGAAAACAGCGTGATTCACAGTTTTGACATTGCCCCGCTTTCTCCAGTTCCTACTTCCTCGCCATCACTTTCTCCTGCCCCTTGATGTTACAAGTGCGTTCACTGACAGATTCCGTCTCTCCAGGGGGACCGTGTGGCGAGAGAGAGAGATAGAAATACCGTTACTTAGCCCAAAATGTGCTTAGAGGATGGAATAATACCTAGACGTTTCCCTCCTCTCCCCTTTTGATGGCGGCCGGCAGCCCCTGGGGTCGCGGTGGCGTCTTCAACCCTTTGTACTAGTATTGCTTGAACACACGGGTCTTAGCGGAGCGGTACGGCTACCCATTGCTCCTCATCCCTTATTATTAATGGTCGTTGCTGCGTTTGCGAGCTTGTATTGATATTAAATTCATTCTTTGCGTGTGCCAAGATTATGTGTTGAAGCTCGGCTCTGTTGTTACAGTGCTTACATATGTCTGTGTATATGCCTGGGTAAGAGTGACTGAAGGCAATGAGGTTGTGGAAGTTGTTGGTTTGTATTACCCGTCAATCTGCCGATTTCCACTTGGTTAAGGAGCAGTGTGACGCCGGTTATCTAGCCCTGGCTAGCCTGTAATGATCTATGATTTCGCTATTGCACACCAGCCTATCTCCACCCGATGGGCGGATGGCGAATGCGTCCTTGCAAATGTTGGTGACGTGGTCTGGATTGCGAGACCTGGAGCCGCGTCTTGCGCATTTTATTTGCCTGGCAGGCCAAAGTTGACGGCTCTGCCTATATTTTCTATCCGCTGACTCGGTATCCGTTGAAACCAACCCAAAGATTTTGCGCTCCTTTGGCGAGATGCGTCCTTGAGCCTAATTTAATATGGCGATCTTGGAATCACTTATTATTATCTGATATTTGGAAGACGTTGTTGCTGTTAGTGCAATGGCGACAATTTCTTCTACCTCTGGCCTGGTTGTTACGAATGTGCCTGATACAATTGCATCTAATTGATTGTTGACTAGTGCCACTGCCATTGCGTCTTGTTCGTAGTCAGCCGCCTCCACATACATCACGTCTTTAAATTTTCGCACTTTTTGCCTAATGCTATGGGTCTTTATTTTCTTCGTTCTTTGTTCTGCGAAGGACACATGTTTTTCGGTAACGGTGGGATATATAGGTGTTTCATAATATGCGCTCGTTTTCATGTCAGTTCTGGTTCTATTTTTGATGCGCAGTGATTGTGAATATGTCTTCCTGTTTGGCTTTTGGAGGGCCTCTCTATCTGTACAGTTCTACGAACTTCTATCAATTCTTTTAGGGTGTTATGCAGTTTCAGTGCCTCGAAATGTTCGCCCGAAGTGAAGAAGTCTGCCCACAGACAACGCAGTGCCGGAAAATAACGAAGAGACAGGGGAGCAGTGGGTCCTGCTTTCGAAACGAAATAAAAATAAGTCTGAAGGGTTAGCGTTGCAAGAAGGTCGTGTGTTATGTCTTTGCTGTTCATGCGGCACGCTCATTTGAAAGTGGCACATGCCAAATGCCTTTGTGGCGCAGCCTGCTATAGCGTCTGGTTGTGGTCCTTTGGGAACCTTTGTGACATGGGTTCGCATCTCTTTAACGTCGGGTAAATTGAGTACATCTTATTCGTCATAGATAGAGGCACATTTACATTGCTACCCACGTTAGCATTGTGGCACCTACCGACACCGCGACGCAGAGGCGCTAAGGTCAGCCGAGGCCTTTGTGCCGTCTGTAAAAGAGGAGGGAAAAAGTTGGCAGTCAATTTAGCATGCGGTAAAGTGAACAAAGAGCATGCGGTAAAGAGAAAAGAGCATGCGGTAAAGAGAAAGCCTGCCTGCGCACGAGACATTTATTGCCTGACATTTTCATTCTAATGCCTTCTTACTTCCTATTACCTCTTCACTCCCAACAAAGATCGTCGGTTTGATCCCTTTAAATAACTCTATCTTAATTACATATGCCTTAGATAGCTTCGCCTTAATTAGCAACAAAGGTAGTGGCTTGATATGG
Source organism: Dermacentor variabilis (assembly GCF_050947875.1). Lineage (NCBI taxonomy): Eukaryota > Metazoa > Arthropoda > Arachnida > Ixodida > Ixodidae > Dermacentor > Dermacentor variabilis. The sequence continues at coordinate 230,832,034 of NC_134569.1, read as the reverse complement.
CCAACAAAGGTAGTGGCTTTATATGGCCGGTTCGCCCATATATCTAAGTGGGTTCAACTACCTCCTAAGGTCGTAGGTTAACTATCCTAATTAACTCTGCCTTAACTGTGCCTTAACACCACGGATCATGCTGACGCTTTTTCTTCACCTTGGCTTCATGCTTTCTTAACAAAACTTAATTATGGGAGTGGGCCAACTCGAATTTCGACGTGGGCCCACATGAGATTTTGCGCTGGGACAACTTGAGATCTGGGGTGGGCCAACTTAAATTTGGGAATACGCTATCGCATACTTCTCCGCGCCATGTTTATGCAGTTTCTCAACAGCACTAAACGAAATACGCTAAGTGACTCACCGCCACTATTTTTTATTTTTTATTTATTACCCTCAAGGCACGAAGGCATTACAGGGGGGAGTGAGAAAACTGCAAGTATAACAATGAAATACGAAAAATAATCAATGTAGCATATTACTAATTCCTAATTATACAATGCTATGTAATATCTTTCCTAATGTTTGGAAGTATGATAGATTGTGTAAACAAAAAAGCATCTTAATAATTCCTCTTAGTACAATGTTAACCAGTGTCGTCCTTAGTCGTTTGCAAGTGCTTAAAAGTCAATAAGATATCAAATTAAGAATTCCTAATTATACAATGTTAGCTGATGCCTTACGAAAGATTTTGTTGCGAACAATAGATATAATTCCACAAGGAAGGCGGTTCCACTCCCGTGATGATCTGGGAAAAAAAAGATAGACTGAAAGTGTTAGTGTTGCCTGTTTGAATCCGACCTTTTGGCGGTCATCGATGCGGCTCGACTGGTAGTGAGGCTGAAAATGAAGTTACTGTGAAGGGAGGAATGGTAATAAAATTTGTGAAGCAGTGTCAAACGTGTTATTGTTCTACGAGATGTAAGTACTGGAAGCGAGTCCTTTATTGATTGCGCTAGGGGTACGGTTATAATTTGAAAATATGAATCGAACTGAATTACTTTGGACAAGCTCCAGTGAAGAAAAAAGGTTTTTATTGTACGGGTCCCACACAGCTGCAGCGTATTCTCATTTAGTCGCACTAACACCAGTAAAGTAATAATTTTAAGGATGTTGGTGCTTTGGAAAACAGGTGGTGGCAGTAACAGAGCAAGCTATTAGCTTTACTTGTAATGTACTCAGTGTGAAGGTCCCAGGTTAGTTATATGAACTCCTAAGTATTTGTGAGTGTTAAAGTGTTCTAGAGGAATTTTATTTAGATAGTAAGTACGAAGAGTACTGTTGTTCCTCTGCACACGCATAACATTACATTTATTAAGTTCCATTAGCCAAGTCTTACACAAATCAATCCCATAGTCCAAGTAACGCTGAAGAGCATTAGTGTTCTCTATCCAGCGAAGCCGACTGGAAGAGGCACTCCGGAGCCCATCGCTCCAGTCACAACTAAATGCAATCCAGAGGGCCCAAGAAAGGGTGGAACATCACGGTATTCCTGCCCCGACTTGGACGCGGCCAGCGGCTTCTGCGGGTCCCCGATACGAGCCCCCGCTTAAGCTCCTCAGGATCAAATAAATTCATTGTCTGTCTGTCAGTAGTGTCGTCGTTAGTAATTATCTCACGATATGTCACGCAACCATCAGCAAACAAGTGAATGTGAGATGCCAATAATGAAGGTAGGTTATTAATATAAATGAGGAAAAGTAGCGGCCCTTGTACTGATCCTTGAGGCACATCAGAACGAACCTCAGTCAATGGTGAATCATAATTATTCGCAGTAACAAATTGACAACAGTTAGTAAGAAAACACTGAATCCATTTCAGTAACTTACTGTCAACATTTAAAAGACTCAGCTTGAATAGCAACAGTTTGTGGCAAATCTTGTCGAACACTTTTCTAAAGTCTAAAAATACACAGTCTGCACAGGAAGCATGATCTAAAGTACAGTGTAATCTATGAGTGAAATATATTAGTTGGGTTTCACATGAGAAAGTTTTGCGAAAACCATGTTGAGCTGAGGTGAAAAATGAGTGCAAGTCAAGAAAGTCAACGATATTAGTAAATATCACATGTTCAAGAAGTTTGAAACAGGTGCTCGTAAGCGAAATCGCGCGGCAATTCAGGGGTGAGTTTTGTTACCAGACTTGAACAGCGGAACCACCCTCCCTATTCTTCATTGAGCAGGCAGAGTACAAGTGTTTATTGACTTTTGCAAAATATTAGCACGTATTAAAGAACTGAGTGTGTTAGTGCTTTTCGAAAATTTACTACCAATTAAATATTAACAAACAAATTTATTTAAAAAATTATCATATACAGGAGCTGAGTTTAAAGGCAAATCGTCAATCAGCCTAGCAATACCAGAGAAGTCAGGAGCTATGTGTTTCATAATGAGGTAGTTGTAGTGTTCTGCGTGTGGTGGATCAATGTTCAATGAAGTAGAAAAATTATTTGCAAATTATTATTTGAGAATGTTTGCGCGAGCTTCACTTGCAATACCTTAACCTTACCCGTCTTTCAAGGTGATAGAGCTATCAGAAGACGGGTTAATGACGCGCCAAAACTTTCGGCCATCTCTCGTAAGCATGTCAGGCAATATATAGGACAAGTAATTGTCTTTATAATTTTTTACTAAAGTGAAGTACACATGATTGGCAGCGTGATGGGTTTGCCAGGTTGTTTTACTTGCAGATGATTTAGCTAAGCGATAGAGATGTATTTTTTTTCGGTTATATAGGCGCTTTATATAATGCTTGTTGAAGGGGATTTTGGATTAGAAGTGATGGCGCGATTAGGAATGAACTTTTCAGTTAATAGACATACCTGGTCTTCATATATATCACAATTTGACTGGACAGAATGGTTATCCAAATCAACAAAAAAGTCTGAATAAATCACGACAGTTCACTGTTAATGGCTTCAAGGTAGGCCTTCTTGTAATCGCGTCTACTTTTCTTAACTTTTCTCCTTTTGCGATAGCAGACTTTTAACCGCATGTTAGTAAGGAATGGTCCCTTATACAAGGTAAGTATGTTATAGAGGAAGCAAGTTCTCGTCGATTAGATAATAAATCAAGCGTGTTTGCGGTGTTGAGTGATGATCCGGTAGGCTCAGTTACAAGTTGGGAAAATGAAGACAGGGAACACAGTTCACAGAATTCTTTAGCCTCAACGGAAAATGCTTTACGGTGGGTGGATGCGTATTCCATATTAAATTTGGAAAATTAATATCGCCAAGTAAGAATAGTTGCGTTTTCTCTCCGCACGCGTTTCATAACGAAAAAACATTAATCTCATGAACAGCATAATCAAATTATCTTTTATTTACAAAGACGCGTTGCTAATTTGCTATACTTTCGCTCGGTTTGTGACATTTTCTTTCAGAAAATAACCTGCGCGCCGATTCGCCTCTGTCTTTCCTTTCGTTGTTATTACGTCAGCGAACCACCTAAATGTGACGCCGGCGCCAAACTGAGTTTTAGAGAAACCAAATCATTACAGAATACAGCTCCTGACCTCTGGTTCTCTGCGACAGTACGCTACGGCTTGTTTCTCTGTCTATCTGTGCCAGCGGTGCAATCAAACTGCCCTGCGGCCTGCTGACAGCCTTCAGCCCGCTTGACTTCCCTGATTAATTCTTCCTGGTTGCACTCCTTCTGCTAGGCCCTTTGGTAGTGTTGATCTCTTGGAGCAAATGGGCTGTATTCGCTACTGGCTACACAACGCCGTGCTCTGGCGCGAGCATTTCTTACCAGCAATGCTAGTGACGTAGTCGATTTCATTTTTCACGATGTGATTCTGCGCCTCCGCTCTCTTACCCTGTTAACCACAGACAGCGGCCTAATGCTTCCGGTTTATGGTTAGTCAATTCAAAAACGTCTTCATGATTGCCAACATCGGCAGCTACACTTCGCTCAGGGATTCTTCGTCTTGCTGTGGCTACCGCCACGTCACGTTTGCTTACGTGAAAAGCTTCTGACGGGTTATGTTGGCCCCTACTGCACCATGCACAGTCAAAAGTGTTACACATGACATGGCTACTCTAAGCCCAAGGTCTTCGTCAGCCACCGTCACGAGTGACGTAGTCCACGTCTCGCGCGTTAAACAGTACAACTTTTGACACGAGCCCTAATTGCACCGGGACGGTGTTTCTTCTGCCAGCGCGTGGTGTAACGTTTGATTTTGATTTTTGACACGCCAACCGTTCTGGTGCTGGCGATTGCTAGATGACGACGACGGTCTGGTCATCTGGTGTGCCCGCGCTACCCGTACCGTTGTTGCGGCATTGAGCGCCTTGCCTTGCAAACGTATCCTCTGTATATGATTGCTCCCTGTAACAGTAGGGATGAACAGAAAGCCAAATTGGTTTAGGCAAAGTTAAGCTGCCAGTAAAACAAACATTGGAGAGAATTCATCTTGAAGAAGCTATAGCATATCGACACGTGTTCTTACCTATCTTTATCGGGCGACACGTTGCACCGCCTAACAAATGCTATCGCACAGTGCAGTACGCGCCTCCATGTATAGGAAGTTTCTGGAATGTTATCGATGGTTCTATACGATGTCTGTCACCGAACCTTGTGTAATCTGATTGCATGTATACGCAACTCGCATTGTGTAGAACGTTGTCGAAGACACGCGGGTCCCAGTGATTACTCTGGAACATTCCACGACTGATGTATAAAAGCCGACGTGCTTGACCCGCTGATCAGATTTTCGACGATCGTCGACTGTGTTCGGCGTTTTCGTTGAGCATTGAGTGTAGCCTGTTTTTACTGGGCACAAGTTCGCCCAATAAAGTTTGTTTCGCCATTCACATTGTGGTTTTGTTGCTATGTCCTCCGCCGTCAAACAACAAATAAATGAAATGAAATGAAAAACTGGTGCAGGTGTTTTGCGCTCATGTACCGGACGCCTACATAAAGCTGTGATCCAAGCCCGGACCTCAAAGACAAAACCTACGTCGTCCCGGATCATCGAGCAAGTCGCCCACTGCAACACCAACCCCCGGAACACGGACTTCTACCTGAGACGACCAAGAAGATCGTGGCCAAGACAACCCCAATGACTGCCCCAGCGTCCCCCGCTATCTTGCAACAACCTCGGTACCCACCGACCTTCTATGGAGCAGCGACTGAATACCCGGAAACCTGGCTGGAGACCTACGAACGAATCGCGACTTTCAACAACTGGGAGTCCGACGACAAGATGCGACATGTATATTTCGCCTTAGAAGGCGCCGTCAGAACGTGGTTTGAGAACCGGGAGTCAACCTTGACAACATGGGACTTGTTCCGTAGCGGCTTCCTGCGCACCTTTACGAGCGTCGTGCGCAGGTCGAACCTATACTGGACGCCCGTGTGCAGCTACCTAACGAGAACGTTGCCATCTTTACACAAGAAATGAGCCGTCTGTTCCCCCACGCCGACCTAGATAGGCCCAAGGAGAAGAAAGTCCGCCTACTTATGCGTGGTGTGAAGGAAGAACTTTTCGGTGACCATAGAATAGTTCCTTCGCGAGGCCACCAGCATCGAGAAGACACTCGAAATGCGGAACAGGCAATTCAACCGCCGCGAGAACTCTACAAACTACGTCGGAATTCAGTCCCTCACCGCCGACGATCTGCACGAGACCATCAGAGCGGTCGTACCGGAAGAGCTGCGGAAGCTGTGCCCAAGGTCGAACCCTCAAGTGGCCTCAATCGCCGAAATCGTCAAAGGTGACGTTCAGCGATCGCTTGGAGTTCCTCAGATGCAACCAGAATCGCCGAAGCCCCAGCCGGAACTGATGAACTTCGCCGCCGTCGCCCGCCGTCAAGCCCGCCCCACCCCGCTCCCCCTTGCCTAGACGCTCAGCGGGTCAAGCGCGTCGGATTTTATACGTCAGTGGACGAATGTTCTAGAGTAATCCCTGGGACACACGTGTCTTCCAAAAAGTTCTATACTATGCGCGTCTCGCATACATGCAATCAGATTAGACAAGGTTCGGTGACACACATCGGATGGAACCGTCGGTAACATTCCAGCAACTTCCGATACATGCAGGCGTGTCTTGCGCTGTGCGATGACATTTGTTAGAGGGTGAAACGTGGTCCTCCATAGGCAAGTATACGTGTCAATATTAAAAGCCCCAATACAAAAATAATGCTCTCTATAATAATAGTGCAGATGAGCCAGCATACATTGACCAAGATCCTCTCCAAAGATATGATTCTATTAACCTTTGATACCAGGTGTCCATTTTGACACCAGTGATATATAGTCTAATTCCGGTGACGTACAGTATGTAACTGGGCTAAGCGGGAGCACTGATGTAGGAGAATAGCTGACACCTGAGAGGGAATGGGAATACTTTCGATACGTTACAGAAGAAAACGCGCGACATGCGCCAAGTTGACGCTCAAGGCTCTAAACAAAATGATAGACTCTAGATGGGTACAAAACATCTGTGATAGTGAACAGTGAACCAAACAAAGAACAAGTGTTCGTACGTATGAGCCTTTTATAATGTGAGTATAGAAGCAAACACCAATCCATTGCTCTAGTCACCATTGTCCACGCCAGCGTCTTCAAGCTATATAAAGGGGTGCGGTCTCTCGAGCCGGGCAAAGGCAGTCTACTGAAAACGATAATGTTGGCAGTGGTTTTCTTTCTCTTGGGAGGTTATGCTCTTTCACCAATTATTACTACTGCTAGTTGTCCAGAAAATAATGATGGATGGCCGGTAAGTATTTCTGACTTCCTTATATAAAATAAACTAAGAGGCTACTGGCTAGCCGGTAAGCGTGTCTTACGTTTCATTTTAATTTACTATAGGAAGAATTGTGGAAAACGTTCATGCTTGCAAAGAACATGGCATGCAGTTTCCTCTAGGTGTTCTTGCGAAGTCTGTTTTTGAGCCTTTATAAAATTAGAGAAATTACGAATTTTTAGTTATCAACATGTATTTACGACTAGTGTTCGTAATGAACCCTGTAGCAAAGCGTTTTTCTAAGAATTTAAACGTGTGCGTGCCTAAATTAAAACATTGATAAGCGCCAGACTGCAGCATCAGCTACCCTAGTTAAGAAGAATCGCCATAGTCCAAACAAAAAGGATACGTACGACCAGTGAAGCAGTTGAAGCCGTCTGGCCTGGTCAGTTCCCTGCCAATATGCCCACGCCACTTATTAACAACGCACAATACAGCACCGCAATAAACTTGCAAGATAGCATAGGGACGTCTTTATATATCGCCGCATTTACTAAGATGTCGCAACGTCACCACGCCAGAGGGAGAGAAACTCTCGGTTAATGTTTCTGACTGCTGATCTGAAATTTAGCTAGAAGGAATGCGCTTTCAATTCAAGCCTGCAACGCATAATTATTGTGTATTGAGTAAGTGAAATAGGCGCAGCGTAAGTACATCCTTAGTGAAGTTGATTTCAGGTGGATCTGGAAAACGCTAGAAGCCAATAAAGATTCCTCGTAGGTTGAAAGATGGCCAATAAAGAGGTTTATGTGCCTTTATTACTCATATCACTTTCTTTATTGTACATGAGACGCAATGTATAAAGCACGTTGTTTTCTATGCAAAACAACCAAGTTTTTAGGCTTTCTTCTGCTCAATACGTTAAGTATTCGCAAATTGCACGGTTATTTCGTGCAAGCAGAACTCATACAGCCACGATTTCCAGTTCTTCTTTAATGTAACTGTGAATTGGCCTTAGAAGCAACGCGAGAACTATTTTTTTACTAATTAAAGTGCAATGCGTGTAGAGGAGCATTAAATATTATTAACGAGACATCGCGTAGAAACGAGACCATCGTTTGTTATTGAACAATAAATTGTTCTCAGAAAGCGGCTCTAGCTAACTAAAGCAAAATAATAAAATTATAAGCCACAAACAGTTATTTCGACCAACAAGTCGTCTCTGAAGACAGATTATAACCAAAACACTATAAGAATTCATGTCCAACTGTAAACCTTGCTGTTGTGCTACGGAAAACCCTTGAGGCACGGTGCTGTGCCGGCCGTTAGTTGCAGGATTCTGGCTGCTAAGAAACGGCAGTTTCGACAACCGCCCGCTTGGCCAGACAACGGTTGTCATGCATCGAATCGACACCGGCGACGCAAACCATATTCATCGTCGGTCATATCGCGTTTCGCATGCTGAGCGGGCGATTATACAAAAAGTCGGCAAGATGTAAGAAAGAACATCATAGAACCCTCGAGTAGCCCATGTTCAATCCAGTTGTGCTCTTCAAAAAAAAAAATAAGACGGCACCTGGCGTTTCTGTGTCGATTGCAGGCACCGAAACAAGATCGGTAAGAAGGACGTATATCTGTTGCCTCGCAGAGATGACGCCCTCGACTGCCCCTACGGAGCGAGTTATGTTTCGTCCATCGATGTGCGGTGTGGCTATTGGCAGGTTGCCGTAGATCCTATGGACCGCGAGAAGACTGCATTTGTAACACATGGCGAGCTATACAAATTTAACGTTATGCCCTTTGGTCTGTGTAATGCACAAGTCACATTTAAGCGCATGATGGATTCGCTCCTTCGAGGCTTCAGATGGTCGACCTGGTTATGTTACCTGGATGACGTTATTATTTTAAGACATTTTCTAGACTTATTGTGCACCTGTCGGCCATTCTCCAAGTGTTCCGCAATGCCGGTCTTCAGCTAAACTCATCCAAGTGCCACTTTTGGTCACCGGGAAATAACAGTGCTCCGTCACCTTGTTAATAGTGTAGGAAACCGACCTGACCCTGAAAAAATTTCCGCCGTTAAGAATCTCCCCGTACCTCCGTCTACCAAAGACCGTCGTCCTTTGTCTTGCTTATGGTGTTACTTCCGCCGCTTTGTCAAAAATTTCGCTGACAGTGCCTGTGCCCTCACTGAACTTCTCGAGAAAGATACGCCATTCTCAAGGGGCTATAGAGAAGCCCACGCATTTTCTGCGCTTATCCACCTTCTCACGACTTCTCCTCTGCTGGAGCAATTTGATCCTTCCGCTCATATGCAAGTTTGGATGAACGCCAGTGCATGCGGAATCGGAGCCGTCCTTCCCAGCACCATCACGGTCCTCACTGCGTCACAGCGAATGCTCGCCGCATGTTCTCTGCCCCAGGGTTCAGTTTCTCAATTACCGAGCGTGAATGCCTTGCCCTTGTTTGGGCCATGTCCAAGTTTCAGCCTTAACTCTTTGGCCGTCCACTGAGGGTAGTGACTGACCATCATGCGCTCTGTTGGCTTTCCTCGCTGAAAGATCCTACAGCCCGTCTTGGAAGCTTGGCTTTGCAATTACAGCAGTACTCGTTGTCCGTCGTGCACAAGTCTGGCCAATTACATCAGGACGCGGACTGCCTGTCCCGATATGCCGATGATCCACCCGACAACACCAAACCTGACACGTTATTTCTATCTCGGACTTTCTTCATGTCGGCGATGAAAAGCGTGTGATCCAGCGTTATATTCCACCATCGACCGTCTCAGCTCCGGGGCCTCTGATGAGTCGCTCCGGATGTTTACCTTACATAGTGGAAATTTATACCGCCGCAGTATATTTACTACCCAAAGGTCCTGAGCACTTGCTGGTAGTGCCCTACCACATGTGTTCTACTGTCCTCCAGGAGCTTCACGACTAACCCCCAGCTGGCCTCCTTGGTGTAATGCGCACGTATGACCGCGTGGGGCGTCGTTTCTTTTGGCCTGCGCTCTATCTCTCCGTGCAGATGTATGTTGGCAGCTGCCAACTGTGTTAACCACGCAAGGGGCCACCGACGGCCTTCTTCAGCCCATCGATGTCCCAGTATAGCCCTTCTTCTGCGTCGGCCTTCATCTGATCGTACCTTTCCCTACATCAGCATCAGTGAAAAAATTGGTCGCTGTGGCGACAAACAATGCCACGCGGTATGCTATTACACGCACTCTTGTGCTGCCGCATTGCTGAATTCCTTCTACGCGATGTGATTCTGCATCACGGAGCTCCTCGTTAGCGGCTCGCCGATCGTGGTCGTTACTTCTTGTCCCGTGTCATCGATGACATCCTCCGCTCATGTTTCAAAAAACAGGTCACCACCGCCTATCATCCTCAGGCAAACGGTCTCACCGAACGATTTAATCGCACCATAAACAACATGCTTCCCATGGACCCTTCCACCTCATATTGCACGTGACCACCTTAAGATGTTGCAGGCATTACATAAGTTGCGTTACGATTATCGTCATAAGGATGTATATTACACCCCAGGATCATTAGTGCTCCTGTGGTTGCCAACTCGACGAGTTGGTCTATCAGCGAAGCTTCTACAACGCTACAACAGTCCTTATCGCGTTCTGCGCGAAGTTACCCACGTGAAGTATGAGATTACGCCACCAAAGCCGTTGTTACCTTCTACGCCGGTACAGACTGATATAATTCACGCTGCTTCGCTAAAGATGTATAAACCGCCCGTTAATACTGCACTATAGCCTACCCGAATGGTGCGGTGTTTTCGCCCGGGGGTTAATGCCTCGAAACAGAATTCTCTCGCTTTAGGCCGGCACCGAAGAAGAAGACGTAGAGATTGCCCCTCGCCATCTTGGCCGCTGTGACTCCTGTGCTGCTTGCCTTACTTCTAAATATTTGTTAATATGCGTTTTTTGTGTAACAATACGCGTATCGTAGGAACGGGTACACTATAAACTTAGGACACGCGACCGACGCACTGCAAGAGAGCTTGATATCTTCGCCTCGTCTATGTATTGTCGCGTAGTAGTGACATTGAATAAGACAGCGCCAAACCTGTGAATAACGATAATAATATTTATTGGGATAATGTGTGCCTCAAAAGCAAGGTATAGTAAAAGCAGAGTGATAGCAGCCTACGCGCTCGGCAATCGTTCAAATTTGCTCTCAGGGTTAAGCGCATCGGCTTCTATACATGAGTCATCGAAGGTTCCAGAGAAATTACTGGTGTCTGCGTAAAGTACCAAACGATCGAAATCAGATCACACACAGTTTGGTGACAACAAACAGATAGACCCACCGATGACATTCTAGAAACTGTCGATCATGCGGGCGCAACCTGCGCTTTGCGATAACATCCGTTAGACGGAAAAACGCGCTCACCCGATAAAGGTGAACAGGTAGATTTGTCAGTACCCCCCTATTAAAGAGCATTGTCCTGGTGCATGAAACCTGCTCAGTGGCTATGGTGTTGGGCTGCTGAGCACGAGGTCGCGGGATCGAATCCCGGCCACGGCGGCCGCATTTCGATGGGGGCGAAATGCGAAAACACCCGTGTACTTAGATTTAGGTGCACGTTAAAGAACCCCAGGTGGTCAAAATTTCCGGAGTCCTCCACTACGGCGTGCCTCATAATCAGAAAGTGGTTTTGGCACGTAAAACCCCAAATATTATTATTATATGGTGCATGAAACCGGAGAGCGAAAAATAAAAGCATTGTTAGTAAAAATTCAAAACAAAGAAACGAAGATACAACGTCCGAAAGTTTGTTAGCGATGGTAGAACAGCTTAAGGCGCTGAATATCACGTCAACTCTTGTGTTTGCTTCGTGTCGTCGACAAATTCGACTTCGCCCTGCCATCTGCTAGCCGCCTGGTTAGCTCAGATGGTAGAGCGGCTGCCCCAGATAGGCGGTGATCCCGGGTTCGAGTCCCGGACCAGGACGAATTTTTATTCAACTATGAGGCTTTTCTTTCGAGGAACCCGTATGGGTTTCCTTTGTAGCGATTGCTACGAACGGGTGGATGTCTGATTTTCCCTTTATTCAGAATATGGACTATTTGATGTCGCGAGCGGCGCCGCTTTAATTGTAAATATGCTTTGGCATGAACTCATAGTCCATTGGGAAAATATGTCGGATAATCTTGTAGGTTGCAAAATAGCGTCGCAATAGTTTCTCGCTGAGTCATCGTCATCCTATCGGGGTCCAAACACAAACACGGTCACCGGGCTGGTATTCCACATGGCGTCGTCCAAGATTGTAGTGCCCGCTGTTGGTCGTCTGCCGGTTCTTGATGCGAAGCTGGGCGAGCTTTTGGGATTCTTCCGCGCGCTGGAGATAGGTGACGACGTCGACATTTTCTTCGTCGGTGACGTGCGGCAGCGTAGCATCGAGATTGGTCGTCGGGTTTTTTATGAAAACGAGCTTGAACGGTGTGATTTATGTTTTTCTTGCAGTTCTGTGTTGCAAGGAAATGTGATTTACGGCAACATGGCATCCCACGTCATGTCTTCCACGTCGACATGCATCGCTAACATACATCGGCGAGCTTCTCGTTCAGTCGTTCCATTAGGCCATTCGTCTGCGGGTAGTAGGCAGTGGTCCTCCGATGACTTCATTGGTTATACTGCAGAATGGATGGAGTAGGTTCGGCTGTAAAAAAGAAATGTTCCTTTGTAAATAATGAGGAGTTCTCGTGCACCATGTCGCAAAAGGATGTTCTCGACGAAAAATTTCGCGAATTCCGCGGCACTACTATTGCGCAGCGCTTTCGTTTCGGACTAGCTGGTAAGGTGGTCCGCGGCCACAATAATCCACTAATTTCCAGATGTTGACTTCGAAAAGAGTACGTCGGGAACGGACTGCCATATAGGTAAGGGCGGAATTTCGCTGTAAAATTATGAGGTTTTACGTGCCGAAACCACTTTCTGATTATGAGGCACGCCGTAGTGGAGGACTCCGGAAATTTCGACCACCTGGGGTTCTTGAACTGGCACCTAAATCTAAGCACATGAGTGTTTTCGCGTTTCGCCCCCATCTATATGTGGCCGCCGTGGCTGGGATTCGATCCCGCGACCCCCTGCTCAGCAGCCCGACACCGTAGCCACTGAGCAAGCACGGCGGGTGAATTTCGCTGTAGTCCAAATGATGGCGAGGCAGCCATCTTCGGTCGTAGAATAATTGCCTTCCGCTTTTCACAGCGACAGGCGAGCGTAAGCTATCACCCATTCAAGTCCATGTTTTCTCTGGACTAGGACGGATGCGAGGCCTAGACTACTGGTGTCGCTACTGGCCTCAGTGTGGATTTCGCTTTGGCGTCCTCGTCGAAGTGCGCAAGTACCGGTGTCTAGAGCGTGCGTCGTTTGAGCTCTTGAAATGCATCGGCCGGCGGCGTTTCGCACTCGGACTAGACGTGTTAGCGGCTCTGCGATGCGTGAAAAGTCCTTGACAAAGCGCCTCTAGTACGCACATATGCTAAGGAATCTATGCACTGCGTCCTTGTCGATAGGCTTCTGGAACTTTACGATGGCAGCTGTCTTCTATGGGTCAGGCCGAAGTCCTGATTGGCTAATGATGTTGTCCAGGAAAAGAAGCTCGTCGTAAGCGAAGCGGCACTTTCCCGGCTTCATAGTGAACCATGATGACTTCATGGTCTCTAGTACTGTCGCAAGCCGCCTAAAATGTATCGAGAAATTTCCGACGATGACGATATCATCAAAGTAAAGAAGACAGGCCGGCCACTTTAATCCTGATAATGCCGTGTACATCGCGCCCTGGAACGGTGCAGGCACCGAGCATAGTAAGAATGGCATGACCTTGAACTCAAAAGCCGTCTGACCTGATGAAGCAGGTCTTTCTGCGATCCATTTTGACGATTTCTATTTGCCAGTACCTATTCTTGAGGTCCATGACCGAGAAGTATTTAGCCTTGCAGACGCGATGCGATGCGTCGTCTATTCGTGGGAATGGGTGTACGTCCTGCTTCGTGTCCTTGTTCAGTCGCCAATAATCGATGCAGGAACGTATGGTTCCGTTATTTTTCTTCATGAAGACTACAAGAGAAGCCCGCTGGCTTTTCGCGGCTGGATGATGTCGTGCAGCATTTTGACATTTTGTTACTTTGTAGCTTCACGTTCTCACGTCGAAACTCGGTAAGTGGTCTGGCGAGTGGTCGAGCACAATTTTCGGTTAGTGTGGGATGCTTTGCAACTGGTCCTTGTCGAATCTTCGATGACGTTGAAAAGCAGTCTTTGTGTCGTAAGAGAATATTTCTGAGCTGTTACTGCCTACTCAAACAAGACAAGTTTGGTTAGGGAACTGATCGTCGGGGTAGATGTGGCAGACTGGAAGAGAACAAACGCATTGCTGGCTTCCACAATTTCCTCGATGTATGCCATCGTCGTGCCCTTGTTCATGTGCTTGAACGCCTAGTTTGTCAGCATCACTTTTGCTTTCCCTCCGTGCAGGCAAGCGATCGCTCTTTCAACGCAAATTTTACGGTCGAGCAGTAAGACGTTGGTTCTCCTCGATGACGCCTTCTGTGTCAGCTGTTGTTTCGCTGCTGACGGAAATGACAATGCTGGAGCGAAGCGGCATGCTGACTTGGTCCTCAAGTACACTCAAGCCATGATGACTACGGGCGCTCTCGGGTGGTATCGCTTAATCTTCGGGTAACCTTGTCGACTTTGACTTCAGGAGGTGCTGGGAGGGTTGGGAGCCTGCAAGTTTTTTTTTCACGACTTCCCACCACCCACCACCCCCCCACATCCCACCCACATCCCACCAGATACGCTATAAGAGCATTCCGCGCTCGCCAACAAGAGCCTGACGCCACCGGCAGTTTTTGTAAGTTGCTGGTTTCTATAACCACGGTGTACTGACGCCAGTGAGCCTATGGTGGCAAAGTGCTGGTCAGCACGCTCTATTGATGGGCATGCGTCAGTCAATTTTTACGTTGAAGGACAGAGTTGAAATGCTTCCTGAGAACGTCGCTAAAATTACCTTATTAAAAATAGGGAACCACTTTCCCTATTGAGCATTATGTTTTAAAGCCATTTAGGAAGAAAACATAAGAAAAAGAAAAGAATATTCTTTTAGTGCAATTAGTGGCGACACATAGTATTTATTTATTATTTACTTATTTACACACTCTCAAGGCCCGAGGGCATTACATATAGCAGTGGTGAGTACATTCTCATTTCAGGAGGTAATGGAGCACCTCCATTACCTAATCTTAATTAACTTACTTACTTAATCTTACTTAACCTAATTACTTAATCCAGCACCTCCACCAGTTTTCACGTAGTAGTGAAGGTCAATAATGCAGTGGCACATCTGCGAATGATGAAACTATCTTTTATTAGGCGAAATTGTTCCCACAAAAGCAAGTTACACTCGAAGCACAACGACAGCGGCAAACACGTTCGGCGATTGTCAAAATGTGATCTGCGTTTTAAGCGCGTCGGCTGTTATAGATGAGTCATGGAAGGTTCAAGAGAAATCGCTGGTGCCCGCGTGTCTTCGAAAAAGTACCACATAATTGCCATCGCGCGTACATGCAATCAGATTACACAAATTTCGGTGACAACAGACAGCCGATAGACCCATCGATAGCATTCCAGAAACTTCTGATACATACAGACGCGTGCTTCTCGGTGCGATAACAGTCGTTAGACGCTGAAACGCGGTCACTCGATAAAGATGAACAAGTTCAGCTGTGAACATTGGGGATATAAACCTATCTTTGCTATCTGAGAAACTACGACAATGTGAAAAATGTTTTCGTCAAACGTCTGCGTTTTTTTTATTATGAGTGGTTGTTTTCGGAAGAGATCTTCGATATGGTTCGATGCGGAGCAGTTGAAGCTTAGCAGTGGAGTTAGTCCAGTTGTCCCCAAAACCATTAATGTGTTAGCGTGCTGGCATCGGAGGTCGACTTCCTATTACTTTTCTTGCACACGGTATACATCATCTACATCTAGGATATCACTCTTGACTCTACAAACAGGGTTCGAATTGCCCGGATTTCCCTCTAGATGAATGCTACGGAAAGCGCGCTCGCGTTGTACATCTTTCCGGTGATCGCCAGCGAATTAGGACACTCAGCATGAAATAGCGCATTATCCTGTGCAGCTGGACGCGACACGAAATATGGAGGAGCTGCGACTCTTGTGCCCTCTTGTCTGTTGCAGCGGTAGTGTCCCGTAGGGCAGTGATAGAGTTTACAACGAGCTCCGAATGCCTCCTAAATAAGAAGAATTATATACGCAAGCCTAATTTACATATATTACGCACGAACCTTTTCAATAATAAGGGTCCCACAAGCTATTTTTCATGGCTTTATCCCGCAAGAGATGCTACGATACCAGTCCGGGCTGTCCAGTAAGAGCCTGACGCCACCTGCAGTCTTTCGAGGTCGCTGGTTGCTGCGTCCACGGCGTGCCGATATCAGTGACATCAGTGACCTTCGGTGGTACAATTGCCGGTCAGGGCTCTCATTGAAGGGCATAGCTCCGTCAATTTTTACATTGAAGAACACAGTTGAAGTGCTTCCTGACAACATCACAATAATGACCTTATTGAAAATAGAGCACTAATATCCCTATTGAGCATTACGTTTAAAAGGAATCTGGGAAGAAAACAGTTAAGATGAGAAAACATTATTCTGGTGGAGTAAGTGGCGAGACATTGTATTTATTTATTTACTTATTTAATTTTATTTATTTATTCATTTAGATACTTTCAACACCCGTGGACATTACAGATAGGAGTGGCGAGTAGATAGGAACTCGTTGCCAATCTTCGTGAAATGGTGTCGGAGATGGCAGCGATGGAGGCGAAGAAGGTGGTTCCAGTCATCGCCAGTGTGCGGTACAAATGAGTAAAAGTAAGAGTTGGAGTTGCATGGTGGTACCCTCACCTTCATCTGGTAAACTATGCGAGGTGAAGTGTAAGATTGTAGAAGGAACAACTCGCCATTAAGAACAGCATTAGCCTAGTAATTGATTCCTATGAAAAAGGCATAAGCGTGTAAATATACGACGTAAGGCGAAGTCTGGCAAACCAAGCGCCATTTTCATTGATGATACACTTGCGTGACGCGAATTTAATAAAATGAAATGGGCGGCCTTGTTCTGAAGTGATTCTAGACGATCTGTTAGACCAGCTTGACCAGGGCCTCAAGTGTAGAAGGCGTATTCGAGCTTGGTAGGTACCAATGTTTTATAAAGATATGACTGAACGTGAGCAGTCACCCTGGTAGAATTGCGACGTATGAAACTGGGAATGCCGCTAGTGTTATTAAATATGTATTGGAGATGCACTTTCTGTGAGAGATTACTAGTGATATATGTACCAAGATATATGTAAGATGCTACAAGGGCTATTGCTGTGTTATTGAGGGTGTAGTTGAAATAAACAGGGCACGAGAAAATCCACGAAACGCTCATGATTTTACATTTGTTAGCATTAGGAGTCGTTAAAGAGTCGTAACACCACGTATATATGACGGTAAGGTCGAATTGCAGGGCAGTATGATTGGAGGTGTTAATGGTGACATGGTAAGCTACGCAGTTTTCTGCTAAATGTTTTATACAAGAATGAACGAACATGGGGACGTCGTTAATAACACTTGCAAACGTATTGGTCCCAACCGACCCCTGTGGTACCCCAGACTGTACAAAAACGATGGGAGAATCATATCCCTTAGCAGATACATAGTGGAAGTGATTAGAAAGGAAGCACTCAATTTAGCGCAACATAACATTATCAGGATTAAATTTAGGCAACATAAATAAAGAAAATTTGTAAGACACAGAGTCGAAAACCTTCGTGAAATCCAAGAATATGCAATCTATTCTTAGTTCCTTGTCTGCAGCACTAAATAAATCACTATTAAAAGCTAAAAGCTCAGTGCACCATGAAAAACAAATTCCAGAAACATGCTGGCAGGTAGTGAAAAATGAGTTTGATTCCAGAAAAGCAATATGATGTGAGTAAATGGCACATGCCCTGAGCTTACAGGATGCGCTGGTAAGTGATGTGGGCCGACAATTAAATCGAGTCAGTGGGACCTGTCTTATGCAGTGGAACCACGTTCTCTCGTTTTCGATCATAGGCACGGTGGTTGAATCTAGTGGCTGAGCAAAACTGTGCGACAGTATTCAAGAACAGGTGACTGTTTTTAAGAAACTTTGAATTGATATGATCCTGCCGATAATTATTTCACGTAATCCCTACACAAGAACATATTTTTTTTGCTTCGTAATCAAACTAGCAATGCCAACAACACAAAAGAATCATGGTTCATGGAAGTCTAATCAGCAAACGAGATGTCAGGGCACGCATGGAGTGATATGCCAGAAAAATCGACACGAATACATTGCTTGGCATTTCGCAGTAGTTTCGCGTAATAGTTCTGTGGAAACCCGCAAGGTGGAGCGAAGTAATTAAGATAGGGAAAATGAGACATCCACCGAATCGTAGCAGTTCTTCAAAGAAAACACATAGGCGTTCCTCAAAAGAAAGGCCTCACATTCGAAGAAAAATTCGTCCTGGTCTGGGACTCAAACCCGGGACCACCGCCTTTCAGGGGCAGCTACTCTATCATCTGAGCTAACCAGCCGGCCAGCAGAACGCAGGGCGAAGTCTACTTCCTCAGCAACTCAAATCAAAAGCAAGAGCTGGGCGTAATAGTTCTGACGAGAAGCGCAAAGTGGAGAGGAGTAATCTATAAAGGGAAATATTAGACATCCACGCAATCGTAGCAGTTGCTACAACAAAACCCAGTGTTTCCTTAGTAGCGACAGCTACGATTGCTACAAAGTTGCTACAAGTTGCTACAAGTTGCTACCCAGGCTATATTTTCGATGTTCATCTATCGTTATTTGGTCAAATCGTTCGTAGACCGTTTCTGAGATTAAGGGGTGTCGACACGAGACTGCCTGTTTCTGCAATGCCACGGTATAGGTCGATGACACTTATTCTTTTTATTAACTACAACAAGGTTGTGTTAATCGCGCAGATCCGGCTCAAGAAAACGGCTGTAATCAGTATATCCGTCTAAATGCTGCATATACACACTGATATATCCTATTATAACCACGTGGCCCGATATACTAAACTGACTAATGTCACTTCTAATGCAATCAATGAATTTTTTTATTGTATCTCTGCTGCCACTACCTGTCCATAGCTTACGTCCGCTCGGCTATCAGAAAGCGCCACCAAATGGCCGTTTTCGCAACTGTTGGAGCACTGCCTCCGAAATTAGGCTGCTCGCCATCTCGGAGCCGATTATTGAGAAAAGGAGAGGGCGAGTCCACCGTCAAGTTGAAAATCACCGCACAAAGTTGGCGTGGTACCCGCAAAGGGGGGGGGGGGCAACATACAGCATGTCCGTAATTATTGCGACTTTATATATCGAAGCGCGACGGTTAGATGCCTTATTTCGCGGCGCTAATCTTAGGAGAAACCTGGCGTTTACAGCAAGCCATGCCTACAAAGAGGTGGCGGATGCAGGTGGTTTTGAAATCATCGGAACATGCGTTCCACAAAGCGTGATCGTCGCACCCACAAGGCAGAAATTTATTATAGGAGTAACGTGACTCAGCATGCACATGTGCTTCTTGTTTTCAGGTTAACAACTATCGATGAAATGAAGCAGGTGCCACGGCGGTGTTGCGGCAAAGTGTAAACAGACCGCGGGTCAGTCACTCAGTCACCAAACTTTATTAAGGTCCTAAGGAACTACTAAGTCATAGCAGCGGGCTTCTCCCACGCTCCTCTTCCGGTTCATAAGGTAATCTCGAGCTCGTGCCCTAGTCAGCAGCATGCCGGTAATGCTCTTTCGTCCTGGGAAGCATGTAAGGCTTTGGAATATTCACGAGTCGAACGAAGGATTAAATCAAGCTACAAGGGCTTAGTGGCTAGGCACGCATTTTAGGAAAACTAGTTTTCAATGTGGTGTCAGGTGCTTTAGGCACGGGAGATACCCAATACCCGTTATTCGATGTGCTCCGTGCTGACACTTTTCACATATGATATAAACTCACATTACGTGGTCCTTTGAATAATTAGAAAGTGCCGGTTAAATGGGCTGCCCCAGTGTGTCGAAGCATCGGTCGAACTAAAGACGCTGATGTTCTCACCAATGTGACTTGACGTGTGCACCCGCTCGCACTAGGTCGGACAATGTTTAGCGCTTTAATTCACGATGCGCCCGTCTGTCATTACAAGTTCTATGAAGATACCGTGCATGTACCTGAGTTTGTTCAACGAACGAGCTGGCTACAGAGCTTCGATCGTTGCTTCTGTGAAATCCGTGCAGCCAAAAGTGTGGTACCTTGAGCGTTGTTGCAAACACTCTTACACCAAACAGCGCAGGAATTTCTCCTAATCAGACGCAGTCTTATTGCAGTTAACGTCGAGAACATCGCTTGTCAGTTGAAATGTAATGAGTCCTAACAAACCAAGCGGGCAGCACGGCCAGCGCGTCGGGACTCAGCCTAATGACGCTGACGCTGCAGATGCTGGTGCTGCTAGTGCTGACTGTTAAGCTTTAGTCTCTACTAGATGCGCCCTTGCCGGGGTCGCAACTTGATCTGCTGGATGCCTATACTTGCGCGACTAGCTCGGGCGACGTCATGGGGAAAGGCGACCCGTCGTTCGCATGTTACGGAAGAAGCGGCATCCGACACTAGGCCATGTCAAATGGCGGGAGCCACGACGTCTACGCTACCAATTCATGTAACCATCATGATAAAGCTTAATATTGGTTTGGTGTTCATACGTCTGTTTCAAGATGTAAAAGCCACAAGCATCCACTAAGCTGCTAGTCTCAAATGCACCGGTAGGAAAGACACGTACATAAAGTCTCTACCACAGCAAACGTCATAAGTATGGAGAGATACTGTCCGACCGTCGAACGCAAGCTACAACGTATCAGCCATTTCATGCTACAAGGCAAGCCGCACCCGACCTTGACGTACTTGGACAAGAGACCATGTAACGCAAAAGATGTCACACACGGAATTCAAGCAGTGGCGACCGATAAAGAAATACTGTGGGACATCAAAATTCCAGGAGCCAAAATAGAACAAGCACGCACATAGGGCATATCAGACAAAATCCTTGTAACCATTGAAGTCACGCCACTCCCCGTCATGGATTTACAATCGCCCAGTGATGATGGGGGTGATGATGGAGGAGGATGAAAAGGAAGGAAAGAAAGGTAGGGAACCTACTGATGAAAGTATACCTTTACAAGCCACGCAGTGTTCTGTGCGCGCATTTCTGCGCCATTGGGCAGACGTTTTCCACAACCACCACGAGTACATTGTACGCCCGCACTGATGCACCAATTTACAGGTAACGAGAGGCCTCGACACTCTGCACCAATCTGAAAAACGGTACAACTGTCAAGTAGAACACCCCTGAGCGTACCTGCTGTATCCGGCTCGCCAAAAGCTGACAAGCAAACAAGAAAGCGGTCAACCCTGCGACAACAACAATTTTTACAACGGAACCACGGACCTCCTGCTACTCCCACGCGGCATCCCAACGCATATCCAGAACTAAATAGCGGATTAGCACCGCTCCAGGACCGCGGTAGCAGCCCAAGTCGCAGCGATAGCAAATTCTTCGGACATAGGACAGCTCTCCATCTGAGACCTTCAGCTTAGTAGCGGCTGCAGAACAAGGAGACTCAAGAAAGAAAAGTGAACCCTCCAATCACAGGTCCAGGCAGGAACAGTGTTCCACGCACCGAAGCTGCCTAGTTCTGACAATATGCTCTCTACGTCCGGCAGTATGTTTCTGAAACATGCAGCCGCGATGACCTCGCATTCTGGCATGATCTAACTAGACCCTGCAGCAACCGTCTCCAGTGAGCGGTACAAAGGACGGGCATATAGTGCAACTACACAGTATGGTAGAACAGATGCGAACGAGCATGCATATTATGAGTGCAAGGGATAGCCTGCCTTGCTGAACACTCTCTGTAGCGTTAGCCAGCTTGGAAGACTCTCGTCACAAGCAAGTGGGCTAAGATGACCCACATTCCAGTCCCGGAACCCTCCACTGTCGCATCTAACCAAGAAGCACATAAACCACAAGTACCCAAAATACCAACACAGAATTTACCCGCAACTAGCCACCAACACCTAAACAACAAAATACTAGCGACTAAGCACGTAACCATGCATGGCTAATTAACACTCGTGTTTGGCATGACAGTGGAACTGCATGAGATTGAGAGGTAAAATAGGCACCTTTATAAGCTACATACAGCAAACAGAAACGAAACCAGGCAAAATACTCCTACAGGAACCTTGGGAAAACATTGCTCCTTCACGTTACGTTGCTTGCAATAGCCGCAACGTCGCCTAGAATACCTGCTGCTGCTGCAAAACACGTTGAAAATGATGTCGCAGTAGTTCATTTTCACACAAACACATTTTCAATTTTGCTAGCAGAAAACAACATTGCTACTGCGCACTACGAGCGAAACAAGGAAGGCTAACTGACACTAAAGCTTGCTGAACGCTGAACAACAGGGTAAGCAATTTGAAGTGGTCGTCCAAGTAATGGCATTCGAAAAGGCCTTCGCTTATAAGAGCACACTTCAGCGCCCCTACTCTTTTTGGGACGGCCGGTACACAGCCCCCATTGGCCTCCTCTTTGAACAAGCCTTGCTAGAATGTCGATTTACCTTAATAAATGTCACCAGTGAACCTACGCTCATTGGTGATAGCGGCCACGCTGACACAACCTCAGATCTGCCATCGATCAAAACATGACTACTTTTCTCCTGTTTCGCCCTTTGGTTGGACTTCATAGCTAAGGCATCATAGACTTAGTTTCATTTTTGCTATAAATTCCTGTATAACAAACAAACGAAATACCTAACTGTCTCTTGGATCAACTGCCATGATAACCTATGTAGTGACCATAACATAATATATATTTGGATAGGTCTTCCCTGAAAATAAAATTGTACTGAACGGTGGTCCCCAGACGCAACCACTATATGGGACAAAATGCGAGTTAACCAATCTAAAGAGCCACCTCACTTTGGACGAAATCCGTTATATATTCAAGGGTACTCACCAGCTACACACGTCCTTGATAGGGCGCAAGAAAGAACTCCCATATATACATACGCATCTTCTAGGTCTTTGCTAGAGAAAGCGCAAAAATTAACATGGAAGTGCAACAAACTTAGCAAGTATTGCAGACGAGCGCTAAACCGCATAAGAGGCGCATGAGTATGCGAAACCTTTAGCCACAAAAAACTGGCTACAACCTCCCACTCTCAAAACGGGCAACTACACCCAGCGCAAACCTGGTACATATTACGCTCGTTCCTAGGACAGCCCAGACCGAGGCACAATATGACCAGATCAGACTAGGTACTCGCCAAACAGAGGAACAAATAACCATAAACTTCCTCCAGCTGCTGTACCCGGCAAGAACTACGCCGGATCTACCTATATACCCTGACTTACAAGGCAAAGGCCCAGGAGGAATCGATTTGCCGTTCAACATGCGTCAAACTCATAGCCGCACTGCAGAGGTTCACGTTTAGCAAGGATGCTAACGGGAATTATTTGCTTGACCAGCGCTGAAAAGACAGGACCAACAAGAGGCATGCAACGCAGGGCTATCTTTCAAACAAGCGCCGTGTGTTGCCCTTGAGCTTGTTCTTCACTTTCGTGTGCAGGTACGTTATTTCTCACCATGAAGCCCACGTTTCTACCCATTGGGGATTCATTTAATAAGTTGATAGCCTTACATGGCCAATGAGTCAAAAATCTGACCGCTTGGCTTAACGCCGTCCGGCGTTATGGTAGCAAAATTCAAAGGCAATAAAATTGGGAGTGAAACCCACAACCTTTGGTGTTAACTACGACAAAATCAAGGCACAGTTCATTAACATAGAATTACTTAAGGCACTCGAACCCAAGAACATTGATGCAGCCGAACTCACGACCTGTGGTCTTAAGCCAAAGTAAATTAAGGTACCGTTACTTACGGCCTCGGAGTCGAACTTTCTCTTGCTAGTATGGGCGCACCGGCAGTATCTCTAAGCTGGATTCCAATTCACATCATGAAGGTTGGGAGTCGAACCCACTACCTTTGTTGTTAATTAGGGCAAAGTTGATTAAGGGACATTTAATGAAGATGTACTTAATGCACTCTAACGAACGACCTTTGGTGGTAGAAAACAAATAATAAAAAGTAACAATCCATGAAAGTGAAAATATGAACTCTAATTATTGTCTGTTGAACGCGCAGACCTTTGCCTTTAACTTTTATTTTGATGAGGAACAGAGAGGTGTGGCTCGCCGTGGTAGGTGGAGCCTACAGGCCAGTGCCGCAGTTTAGGTGGCAGCACTTTCGGCTCTGGCGATCCTCCAAGCCTCCAACTTTCGCTGAGCCTCCAATGCCGAGCTGGTCAGAACCGTCTCCAACTGTTCATGCGTTGCGTTCCGATTGGAGGATGGGGGTGTTATCAGGGATATTTTGGCATACCCATGTTGTTGATATAGGGTAGCTCCTCTGTACAGAAATGAAAAGGGGTTCGTAAAGGGTGGGGTGCATCGCGTGGAGCAGCGCAAAGTGAGGATAGGTGTTTGTCTGGAGTTGCCTCCAGGCGTTGCCTTGAGCTCTGGTGAGGGATAGGTGTCGTGGCGGCATCGTTTTTGAAAGGCAGCAGTATTGAATTAGTTCATATAAAGTATATATTGCAGGTGGAAAGTTGTCCTCTGCTGTCTCTTGCAGTGCTAGGTTGCAGTGACCTCGGGCTATCGTGTATGCAGCATGGTTTCAGCTGAGGTTATCTTCGGCTGGTGCCCAGGTTATAGTGATGCGAAGCATTTCGCGGAGGTGGTTGAAGATAACGCAAGCTTTTTGATGCACATGGCTGTTCGCGTAGGCTCGACATGTTGACTTACACTCGGTCAGAATATATATTCGCTCATGCCGATATGGCGTCCGCAAGAGCGGCCTTTTCTGCTACGCAGACTTTGAGCGTATGAATGGGTGCGGATGCTGTTCCTCCTGTCTGTGTCCTGCCAAGCTGATAACCATGCCCTGTTTATTCGGTAACCTGGTCGCATCAGGTCAGCGAGCATTGGAGAGAGTGCCGTGTCCTCTTTCTATTGCTGAGGCTCGGCTTTTTCTCCTGCCTAAGTGATATTCCGGGTTCATGTTACGCGGAATAGGCGCCATCGTCATTTTCCAGTATAGGTACTTCATGAATGCTTGTTGACCACTGAATTCCGTGGTTCTGCCTGCTCTAGTGAGGTTGAGTCGTCTGATTTGTGCATGGCGGTGTGCTTTAATTACTTCATCAAAGGTGTTGTGGATGCCAAGGGTAGAGGTTTCATTTTTCCCGTGCCTTGAGGAAGGCTGATGACTTGTTTGTACGCTTTCCATAGGAATACATTTACTTGGGCGTTTTCGGTTGTTGCTAGGTTGAACTGCGATACCGCGTACGTGACTCTCCTGACTTTAAGGGCCCGAGTAAAACGTCCTATGTAAAATTTCTTCCTGACTTGCGACTCTCTTCATTATGCAAGATACGCTGTAGGCCGTTTGTATTAGTGCGCGTATATTTTGGTTTTAAATCGAAGTTCTTAGGCCGCCGTTCCTGCGGCGAGCGTCGGCGAGTGAACGAGCACAGTTAAGGATCAAAGCGAACGCGGAGCGCAGCTGCACATGAAAGATGGCGGTAGCGAACAGAGCGCTAGGAGGAAAGCGGACGAAGCAGGCATGGCGACATGGCCTGAGGTGAAATGCCTAATGCTGGGCAAAACTGGCTTTGGGGCGACCATGACTAGGGGATGACGCGAGGCTGGCGCGCGTCGTCGATATGAAAACAAAGCGCTGATGAGTGGAAGCCTCTGCGCGACGGCTGTTGTAAGTCGCGCCCACGCATCACCCACGCGCTGTCTCTCTAGCTGTCGCGATCAGCGAGGCAGTCACGCCACACTTCGCTCTGTTTGCAAAGTGCCGCAAGAGACAGATTGTCCGTGCCAGCCAATAATATATCGCGTAATGTACACGCATAGAGCTGCACTCAAATTTCGCATTATGGGGTATCGTAATCGTCGGCGTAATATTTTGCTACCGTTATGTCACATGTGAAGCCCGAAGATGTGGGTTGTTTGTACTCTGGGTATAGGTTTGTGGTTAGGCTGCATTTCAACGGCCTCTCGCTGTGCTTTTTCCGCTGGATTTCTTTGTAAGGAGCAGGAGCTGGAATTGTTGTGTGGTCCAATGCAGGCTAGAAATACATTTATTAGGTCCGCGAACCTCTCATTGTTAAATCGCGAAAGAAATTTGCAGAAAAGGCAATGCAAAAATGTTAAGCGTATAAGTCACTCTGCTACAATAACCACGACCACGACAATAAGCAGTACAATACGCGCAAAACAACCAACGTTGCGCAATATCATTCTACATATCCGGGGAACCTAAAACCAAATCGCAAGCGAACACACAATAGAACGAAGAGATTCGAATGCATTTCGCAACTGGTATTTGATATACTACGCTGAATCAAAATTGCAAAGGAGAGGGCAATTTGGTTTCACGACGGCAAAAGACTTCGAGGCACAGCAATCACAAATGGGAAAGGGCTTGGAGATGCATCACAGAGCAATGAGAAAGAATGTGCACAGAAATAGTCGCAGACGATTGATAAGAAGTGGGCTATGTACAAAACTGAAAGCACTCGCGTGCAAAATGTGCACTAATAAAACAAATAAGTATAAAAGATGGCACAGTGTGTTCATTTCTATACAGGTACGTGAAATGACTTTCAGTTTTTATTTCGATAACAATTATATAGGTACTTGAGGCGCATTCTTTTCCTTGAAGAAGAAGAATGCGCCTCGATTACCGATATTACTATTATCGAAATAAAAACTGAAAGTCGTTTCGCCTACCTGTATCAAAATAAACACACTGTGCCGCCTTTTATACTTATTTGTTTTATTAGTGCACATTTTGCGCTCGAGTGCTTTTAGTTTTGTACATCGCCCTCTTCTTAGGCGCATTTCTACCTTAGGCGTCAGTGTCGCCGGGAGGCTCGGCACAAAGCCCAAGGGCGATGAAATTGTCGCCGCGCACCATATGTTGCATGTGTAAATGAAAGCGTACGAGGGTGAGCCGGCGATCGCGGCTCAATCTCGCGCACGCAACGGACGAAAGCGGGGAGCAAGCGCGCCGCCTCCCGTCGCGCGGAAGGCTTCAGGGGAAGGGTAGAGAGGGTGGGGGGCGCGTTCTGCACCGCGCAGCCCGGTCGCGCGTGCGAGCGCGGTAGGGCCGCTGTGTATAGAAAGTCATCAGCGAGAGGTAACGAGTGCGCGCTGTTCTTCGTTTTCGGGGCTTGGTTTGCGTCGATGCGAGCGGCAGCACGAAGGCGAATTCGCTCGCTGCTGCTGCCGCGTTTCCTCACTGCAGCGTTTTGACACCGAGTTTCCGCGGTTGTGGATTGAGGTGTGTTCATGTTTGCTTGTGCGAGCGTGACACTATGCTTGTTAATTTAGTTAGTAGGCCTTTGTGTACAAGCGTATACCATTTCCTTACTTCGTTCAGCTCTTTGCTATCGCCCTGCCTTTCTAGCGAAACTGCGAACATATTTAAGAGACCTTGAGCACACAAGCAGTAGGCACTGCTACGCAGTATTGAAACTAATAGGGCTTGTGATGACGCCGTTGCGAGAATTACGCCGGAAAAATACACATTGAATCGCTTTGCGCACCCGCTATAGAAATGATGTCATTACCTAATTGGTGTGTAGCAGCAGAGACATCGAGGCAGGTGAGAACAGCGGCTGACAAGGGTTAGGTACGGCTGACTAGGGACATAGCCACGCGAGCAACATCGCCAATGAAGCGAAGTGCGCGCGTGGCTCAGATCCCGTGCGGCCGGTGCAAGGGTCGAGACGTTTACCCACCGAGGAATGACCGTCAGCTAGGGCCTTCGGCTCGGTATAAATACACTCGTGTTTATTGTGGCTCATCGTCATCTCTGAATTCGCACGCCACAGATGCAATGAACAAAACAGCAGCATCATCTCGGAGTCAAATTACTACTTTCTTTGCAATGCTTCTTGAAGAAATAGAAGGCAGTCTATGCAAAATAATACACTTCTTCCTAGACAAACAAAAGCCAGTTGCTCAGAACGCAACCCAAATAGGTTTAGCCTAACAAAAGGCGCGTAGCAAAAGAACTCTTTGCCCTGAACAGCAGTTACATTGCTAAATACAGAAAAGAAGTAGTAACTCTAATGACAAAAAAGCATTCCGGCACAAAGCAGCTCAGGATGACGGCCGATGTTAACGCGATTACCAGTGTAGCAATGTAAGGACAAACGCTATTGCGATCACAGGAACCCGTCGTGTATTATTAGTTGGTTACTGCAGCCGCGCTCCTCTCTCGCGCTTCCCTCTACACACTCTGCCCCATCTAGAGTTGTCACCGCATAGTTTGCTCGGAGCGCTTGCCTGAGTATATATTGAGATAAGATTGTCTGAATATAAGTGACGCGGGTTAAAACGCGCACAGCACCGTAGGAACTTGAAAAGACTTTTTTTCTTGCAATAATGTTCGGCACATACCGACTCACCCAATTAAGCGCGAAAGAAGTTAATTAAAAAAGGCACATGCGCCCCTTCCACAGACCTAGTAGCACATACACATTTACCCAGGTTGGCGTGAAGGAGCTTCATTGAGGAGTGGCACATAATTTGTGTCACATGACCAGTGAGCCAAGGTGGTCCGATAGTTGGTTTTAAACCCCGCTCCTTCAGCACACCAGACCGATTATCTACCCGTTAGACCACCGACGAGTCGGTTACCCAAGCTGGCGTCAAAGAAGTTAGTCAAGGGCGAACATACCGCATACAGGCTGAAGTACCGAAAGAATACTACTCGCAATAAGAACGCTCAGTCGTTTTGTCTGAGATGTGGTAATACCAAGGCAAGAAGCTGCGGTAGAATCGAGGATATAAATGCCTGGTACACTGAGGCTGGCGCTTGAGTTGCTTGCACACTTGGAGAGTCAACTAATATCAGGTGAATATATTTTTATTGTTGAAACAATTAGTGTACTCACTAGACAAGATTCCATTCCTCGTAATAAAGTGTTATATTTGAATATGGTGACGTGGTATTTCCAACGACAACACGTGATGTCACCCTACTATGCACTTCAAAATAGCATGCCAAGGATGATCGGGCCTAAAGTGACAAACATGAGCCGACCTATAGAAACGTCTCTTAATGTGCCTAAGGTACTAATCCCGGATCATCCAATTGTCGCATAGTGTCTTTCCATACATGGGCTTCAGCGTGAGTTTGCATTTTCTTAGAAGGGTAACACTAAGGGATCGTGTAACAGACAAAATAACCTAAAGGTACTATAGAGACGTGCGCTCAGAGCATCAGTGTTTGAATTGCCATTAGATCCACTTGTAACGAACGTAACAACATCCACATCAATCGCAGCATTTCTACAGAAAGGTTAGGATACCACAAACAGTACAGTTTCCGCGAACGCCATTTCGTTTTTGTTGTGGATAAATGTAGTTACCATGCTTTCCTTGAAATATTCAACGAATAATCTTCAGGTAATTTGTGGAAGTAACTATGAAGAGTATTCAAAAACAAGAATGGGGCTTACAGATGAAGTAGCGCACTGTGGTGTAAAGGTACTTCAGAGAGACTTGCCAACTTTTCGATAGGAGGACCTACCTTCGTCAAAGGTGGCCTCGTCATTGTTGGCATGTTTGCTTTAAGGCGCTAGCAGTGCGACGTCACGTGCGGTTGTTGTCGGTGGTGGCTGGTTGTAAAGGGAGAAATTGCAAACAAATTGAGCACAGTCGCCTGACTTCTGTAAGCGTGGTTTCTCAGACGAGGGGACAAGAATGGGAGAGTGCGAAGGCGAGGAGCAAAAAAAAGGAGACAGAAAAGAAAGAAAAAAAAAGACCAAGAGGTAAGCAAATTTAATGACAAGAAAATAAAAAAAAGGGCATAGGGGATTGTTGTGGGAGGGAGAAGTCACAGAGCATTTAGAGGTGTCATTGGCGGCATACTTTTGTGGCTTTAGAAGAGCCAGTCAGTCGGTCAGGGCGCGAGTAACAAGCAACAGCAAAAAATACTTTACTTGAAAGGATCACTTGAACAATGCAGCATCATTGTGTCGCGTAATTTTGAAGGAGATAGGATGGCGACAAGAAATCTGGGATGCAGCGCATGGGGTAGATGGAACCAAGCGGCTTGGCCTTTCGAGGGAAGTTAGCGTCAGTAGCTTAACGTAGGCGTCGTCACTGCGGTAAACACAACTGGCGAAACCCTGTGTGGCTGCGCCGAAAAGTAATGCTGGCGTCTGCAACTTTGAAATGCGTTGTTGATGGTGTTTCAAAGAAATAGTATAAAATGAAAAATACAGACAAAAATAGGGGCAGGACCGAAACCGGAATTATATATAAGAGTGCGACATGAGTTAACGTGAGAGGTGGCAGGTGTGCATGGGAAAACTGGCCGTACAGTGGATATATGCGTAAAGAAAAGTCGCAGTTTCTCCCGAAAGACGAAGCACCGATTGAGATAGCAAATCAGTGGATAGCAGAGCGAATTAAGGACAGTAGTTTTAGCAGCCATGTAAAATTGTAGACATACGCTTACTAACCAAAGTGATAATGATAATATTGGTAAGCATGACTGAACGAGGACGTAATAAGAAACAGGCACACAGCGACAGTGCTGTAGTTTTGTGTCTGCTTCTTACAACGTCCATGTTCAGTCGCGCTTACACATTCCATCATGTATTCAAACCAACTAGCCTACCAACGTGTTTTAAATAATTCAACCAGCACGGTGTCATGCGCGTACACGAAAACATGAACACATCTCGCTCGACGAGCGCGGAAACTCGCTGTCATGTTTCTGGAGTGAGGAATCATGTCAGCCGCAAGCGAAATGACGTTTTTGTATCCGCGAACGAAACGTCCAAAGCACAGCGCATACGAAGCTACCGGCGCTACGTGAACTCTGCAAACATAGCACATAGCTTTGAAGAAGAGGTTCTTGGGAGCGCACGAGTTCGCCACCCCGCAGATCGCTTTCAAGACAGGATCACCGCAAACGCATCCCTATGGCCTTCGCCAAAGCTGTCTACTACGTCATCCGCGATTCGCGTGGCTAACGCCGTAGTAAACGCCACGGCTGTATCCACTCTGCACGGAGCGGCTGGTGAGGAGGCAATCGAGGCACCCTAGCAGCCGCAGGAGAAGAACGCCCCTCCTCCCTCGCCCGACCCCCCTGGCTCGCGCGCGACAAGAGAGGGCACGCATCCGGGTCGCGTTCCTCGTTCGCGCACGCGATATTGAACAACGTTCGCCGGCTCACCCTCACAAGCTTTCACTCGCACATATAGCATATTTCGCGCGGCGATCGCCCTTGGACATTACAGAACACCTCACGGCGATGCCGACGGGAGAAGTGCGTCTGGAGCGTTCTATGGCAAAATGTGGAAGAGTTTATGAGACTGAGCGGTAGTCAGGGACAAATTGGTAATTTGGTAATATCTGAGGGTTAGGGGGGGGGGGGAATTCAGGTTAGCTGGTGGCATTATGTTTTGTAACTTGGTTCATATAAGACTTTCAGATTTAAGTTATGGCTTTTAGCGATTCTAAGTTGCCTCGTGCCAAATTAATTCCCGTCGAGTGTAGGCATTGAAACTTGTGTATGAGGTGCTATTCCATATACTTCCTCTCACTAAGTGAATGGAAATTTTTTCTACTATATAGAGCCTTGCTTTGCCGAATATATGAGCATGTTCAATAACGCGGCTGGCTAATGCTTTCAGGAAATAGTGTATTGTGTCTGCGCGGTGACCATTGAGTCTTGTATCAATTTTTTGTCCAGATTCACCTATGTATCGTTTGCTATAAGCGGCACATTCTAGACAACAGACTACGTTGTCTGATGTGCAAGTGAAACTCGAAGTTACCGTGTGTGAGTAATTTTACGCTGTACTTTTTAGTTAGTAGCAGATCGAATATGTTTGCATGCAGAGCACCTGGGGCGGCCGCAGGGTTCGGAGGCTAACTTCGTCTTTTTTCTTAGTTTGGCATGCACATGAACATGCTTAAAATTATTGTTGTGTCTGTAGGCTACGAGGGGTTGGTCGGGAAAAATGTTATTACGTTCGTGGTTGCTGGTCAGAATTGGGTAGTACTTACCTAGGATATTGTTACTGCTTGGGAGGGCGTTTGAGAATTTAGTAGTAAGAGGCGTTGTTCTTGTGATCCTAGGGCAGGGCTTGAGGACCTTGGGTCGATCAAGTTTGGTTGCATTGGTGTAGGCTTTTTGAAGTGCACTATTTACGTGGTTCCTGTTTGATAGCGTTTCTTTAGGGTGATCGAGTCTATCTGTGTAGTTCTGGTTCTCAACGCAAATGCGACGTAGTCGTCTGGTTTAGTCTTCAAAGATGCCTTGTTCGCAATGTCTGGGACGGTGGCTCGTACATTCGAGGCACTGTTGTTTGTCGAAAAGTTTCCAATGCAGCGTTGGATTTAGCGTCCCTTTGTCTATGAAAACTGTTGTGTCCAGAAAATTTATGCGCTCCGGTAAAGATACTCATTTGGATTTTATTGTTGATTGAAAAGAATTTTGCAAGGCTACATATTTATCTAGACTGTCTTGACCATGTGCCCATATTATGAATATGTCGTCTACGTATCGCAGGTATGTGTGGGGCTTGTATGTGCAACGAAATAGAATATCTGTTTCTAGAATCCCCATAAATATGTTCGCGTAAGTTAAGGGAAAAGGCGTACCCATACTTGTACCATGTATTTGTAGATAAAAGTCCTCAAACTTGAAGTAATTTGCTAGAGCGGACTTTTTTTCTTGTTTTTTTTTTAAATTTTGTCCCTTCTTGGTACTTTTATTTCCTTTTCTCTCCTTTTTTCCCTTTCTTTTTATCTGCCTGCCCACTCTCCCGCTCTTGTCCCCTCATCTTAGAAAACAGGTTGGCAGAGGTCAGACGACAGCGTTTATTTTGTTTGCAGTCTCCCCCTTTATAACCACCGCACGTGACGTCACTGTACTAACCCGTTAAAGCTAACACGCCGAGGATGACTAGGCCACCTTTGACAAAGATCGTCCTCCTATCGAAATGTTGTCCAGCCTTTTTGATGCACCTTATCCAAGTGTATAACCTTTATACCATCTGGAGGGTATTTCAATTCCTAACGATACACAATACCTATATGGATTAGCATCTGCGTTAATTTGTTGCACAAACTTTCGCGTTTCTTGCAGTTTATGAGCAGTGATCAATCTCCAATGTACTTGCTCAAAAGGACCTTTAATACCGATATCTATGGACGTCACCTAACTCAATGTGTTTCTTTTAAAACCACACATGCGGATGAAAGCAAGGGTGAAATTGAACAGCACATCGAATACTATAACACGTCAAGTGAAGATTGGTGAGTTCGTGTAGGAAAATACACTTTTCTTTCAACTAAGTTCGCTAAATAATGGTGAATTAGCATGCTCACTGTGATCGCATGACATCTTTTGTACTGATAAAGCTACTAGTATTTTAACGCTGCCGTCAACGAACTAAATTCAGTTACGTAACGAAAGCTCTGCATATTGGTATTTTCTTCTTGCTGAAGGAAAATAAATGTAATTAAGGACCGCTACAGGAAATTAGCGAAAGACGGAACGGAAAGAGGAAAGATGAAAGAGGCTCGTGCACAACCCCACCCGAGCGGAAAAGAACTTCCGTCCAGAAATTCAGAAGAAGCTGTGCGGTGTCACGCCAGTTAATCCAACGGCACACGGCGAAGTCTACGGTGGAAAACCAAACCACGATCTTGACCAACCCTTTACGAGGGCTGAGCTCTCTCTTGCACTATCAACGCCAGAGCCAGAGCAAAGATAGGATCAACCAACACCTTCCACAGCAGGTCACTGCAGCTTTACTCCATTACTTCAGTAAATGCTGGGAGAAAGAAAAGCTACCGGCTTGCTGGAAGCGCACGGAGAACACCACGATCTGCATACCGAACAAACAGCTCAGCATCGACAACTTGCGGCCAGATTCCTTGCGTCTTGTGTAGGGAAACTTTTTGAGCACATGATAGACAATTGGCTCATCCCTTACTTCGAAGCCAACAGATATTGTCCTTACACTATGTTCAGATTCAGGCAAAACATATCTACGCAAATCGTCTTCATGCTACTAAAATACCTCATCGGCCACCCGAGCACCAGAGGCAAATCCTTGATCCTAACCATCGACGTGATTACGACATGTTTATGTAATTACTTCCTTTTTTTGGAACCAATAAATCTGAATCTGAATCTGAATCTGAAGGAAGCTTTTGACAACGTCAGTGACTAAGCTATCCTCTGAAAACTCGATGACCCGGGCTGCGGGTCTCTGGTATACGAATACGTCAGGAATCTCCTCAAGGACCGCATGGTCACAGTAGGAATGTACAACGTCCACAGGAACAGCTTCGGATTACCCAGCAAAGGCGCACTGCACGGTTTTGTCATATCACCACTGCTCTTCAACGTCGCCATGACCAAGCGGCCCAGTCTTCGCGACACCATACAGGATATAAGACACGCTTTTTATTCAGGTGATATAACGTTATGGACAAGATTATTAAAGGTTGGATTGCGTAACATTTTGACGGGACACACAGAAGAGAAACACACACCACATTCTCTTCTATGGGTCTCGTCAAAATGTTGCGAAATCCAACCTCTAATATGCTATACCAACACGCCCAGTCGTCAACCTTGGCAAGTTTTATGGACAAGGGCCTTGAACAACGGAATGCAAGAACCACGCCTACAAGAAGAAGTACATACCATCGAGAACGACTTGAAAAAATGCGGCCTCCGCTGTGCTCCAGAAAAGTCAGCTACGATGAACCCTATCCCAGTGTCACCTTCAATGGAACGCCCTTCTCTAAAGTGGAGACTACGAGTTCTAGGGTCTCCCATCCACGAAAACGATTCCGGGGCGGCTAACCTCCCGTGACTACATCTAACGCTATCATAGCTCACGCACCTCGTCAGGAGATTTGCAAATCATAGAAGGGGCCTTAAAGGGCAAGACAGGCTACGTGTGATGCAAGCATTCCTCACCAGTCGGCTAAAACACGGTACGCTTTGCATCAAGCTGAGGACAGCAGACGTAAAAAAATTCAACATTATAACAGGCGAAGGTATCAAAATCGCCCTGAAGGTCCAATGCATGACACTTCTCAAGAAGGGCATACCCAACACCTGGCAAGAGCTAGCTGAAGCTAGCAAAGCCAGTCAATTAGAACGTCTGAAGCTCACACGCCCAACGGAAGATCAGTGCTCGAACGCCTGAGCTACCGCGAAGTCTTTATAGCCACCACAAACCCAAAAGAAAAAATTCCCACAAAAAACGTCGTATTCCTGTGTATATCACCAATCCGACGCAACACGTATCTCAAGTACCGCAAGGAAAGAATACAAGCCAGATTCGTTACCCTACGGCGAAGACAAAGGCGAGGTGTAGACGCCAGATACGTCGACGTATCTGGCGCTTACGCCCTCACTGTCATGGATTCCCAGGGCAGAGAACTGGTATACGCCACAGTTCGCCCCCAAAACCTTGAGACTCCAGAGGAGATGGCGATCGCCCTAGCAACTACCACTACCATGGACGCAGCTGTCATGTTTGCAGATTGTTAAGCAGCTAGCAGAAACTACGCTAGGGGTAGCGTGCCGAAAGAAGCACTACATAAATTTAAGCATCAAAGCACTCTGATCCCATTCACCTGGTGACATTGATTGCTGGGCACGAGGGGCTGGAGGAGAACGTAGCGGCACAGGCCACGACCCGAATTCTCGCTTGCTTGGCCAACAGTGCCTACTCTCGATGGTCCCGGCCTGCATCAGCGGGGGTAGAGACTGAACCCATCATGTGCCTGCTAAGCGATCCTTCTACATCACAGGATGGAACGCAGGGAGTTATCCAAATGTGAGCAACGAAGAAAGACCGCACTCAGAATATACTTATACATAGACTCTTCCCAACGCTACAAGGATACATGTCCCGAATGTGTGGCGTACCAGACAACTTGGCACACCTGATCCTCCGATGCCCATGGTATCTTGACAAAGGCGCATCACCCTCACGGAAAGACTAATGCCACACAAGAAAGCGAACAGCTCATCGAAACGTGGGAGTCCACGTTCGCTTGCGAGCACCAGGAACACCAACAACGCCTTGCCGCCAGAGTCAACGGGGCAGTCAAAGGCGGATGGTTCCTTGAATGTGGGAAGCTTCCACCTAATGTAGAACTTGTGCTTGCGCTGGGATACGGTTTGAAAATAAAAGTTTATTCTTAATACTCGTCCTTCCTTTTCAAAGAAGCCGAATTTACTCGCTCGCAAGCAATGTACGCTCCTCTTATTCTTCGCTTTCCTATTCTTCTCATGAGAAACACTTAGGATTAGATAATATATTTAGAACTGAGGTTAAAAAGCGCAAATAAAGCAAGGACCCAAGAAAACAAATACCACCGACAAGTGCTGCCTGTGGTATTTGTTTCCTTGTGACATTGTTTTATTCGCGTTGTCTAGCCTCAGTTCTAAACATGAACCAACTAGGCCTCATCAAGATCTTACTAATAGATATTGTACATCGCCTCCGTGATCTTACGTATTACATGTATCTTGCCCTGGCGGTGACGTGGGGCTAGGAAAAGTACCTTAACACAACGCTGCGGACCCGGTTTCGATTGCTCTTAGGGGACTGAACTATTTCCTTCTAAATTTGCTTACTTTTTTGTGGGCAGCTACTGAGTCGGTCCTATCGAGACGAGATATATTGCGAAGCGGGCAGCGGTAGGTAAATGAATGGTCTAGAATTGCAAAACACGAATATTTTTTTAGCCTAAAGCGAAGCTTCTTGCTCTCTGCATAAATAGCCAAGTCGAGGGACTTCTGCGTCAGTATCGACCATCGTTGCTTCATTACAATCACAGAGCTCACACTAAGCAGTGGCTATTCCGGGCACCTCTTTGTACGGGTTTTTAGTAATAAAATGTTTTCTAGGAAGTCATTTTGAAGCAGCGCTTTGCAATTTTATGTAGCTAAAGTGTTGCGACTAGTTCTGTCAGGTCGAGAAAAAAATTCTACGGTCGCGAAAGACAAAAATTAAGGCAGAAGCCATCTCACGATGGCTGTCCGTGGAAATGGGACCAGTATTCAAGCATTGTAGCGACACAGCATATTGCTCAAGTCCTTTTTATTTATTTTCAGTATAAGTCAATCGAGACGTTCTCGTCCTCATCTATATACGATTGCCCCTGTCTCTGGTATCTGCTCAGAGTTCTATGGCACTCATAGATAGAGAGAGAGAGAGAGAGAGAGAGACTCTTTATTAGAAAAACAGAGATTTCTACCCGCGCGCATAGAACCGCGGACATGCTACTCTGTATGGGGATGGGGAATGAGATTAAAAGAATTCAGAAGATAGTGGAGGAAAAAGAGAGTAAAAATAAATATGAAATATGCAAGTGGACTTCATACTGATAGTTACAGGGGACATGGTGGGTAAATTTAGGCTTTTGTATATGAAATGTAGAATCTTTAAAGCTTCCCTATTAGAACAATCAATTTCTGACAGGTATTTGAACAATAAATCCAAAACCCAACGCTAATTTGAAGGACCGGTCTTTGGACCAAGAATTCTACTAATATGTGCTGCATTGTTTCTATGTTGCCACAGCTATCCCAACAAGGGTTAGTGGTAAGCCCTATGCGGTACACATAATTGTTCGTGTATGCTACGTTCAGTCGAAGACGATGGTACGATGTCTCTGAGTGTGGAGGAAGTGGTCGTGGAATTTTCGGTCTCATTTCTTGGTCAGTGTACCGCAGGAAGTTATCTTGGTGAAGCGGCAGATTCTAGATGCGGTCTTTTTCTGGATAGGCATATTTTTTGCCATGTTTGAAGCGTCGGTTCTCGTAAAAAATCTTTTTTTGTTGCAAATTGTGGTATTGGAGTCCATTCCGGGCAGCTTCATCCGCTGTTTCATTTCCCGAAATACCGGCATGGGGGCGGAGGATGGGCAGGTATACACTGGAACTTGATGCAATGCCCAGAAATCTTAGCCTTGTGGTGAAGATAAGCAATATCAAATGCTGCAGGTTGATTATTACAACACTAGGTCCTGTTCCACATACCTTGTAGGGCTGCGTTTGAATCCGTGAAACTCACCCATGTCTTTGGCCGCTGCTGTTGAAATACATACGCAAGGGTCACCTTAATGCCATATAGCTGTTTTGAAGTAGATGATGTCGCTCACTCAAGACGAAATGAGGATCGTTGCCCTGCAGAGGAAACAAAAAGTCCGCACGATGAGCGATGTGGAGTTGTAGAGTCACCTGTGAGAATTTGCGTTACGGTGGCGTATTGTTTGTGCAAATATTCCAAAGCGATCAGATAAATCGATGCATAAGGCATTTCCTTTTTCGAACTGATTTCAGGGTTATGTGGCACCATTTCCAAAGGGAATAGTGCTTATGGTAAAAGGTTTCGTGGCATAATTTGCGACGCCTGAGAAAGAATCGAAATAGACATGCTTCCGACGGCCTGTCCAAAGCCACATGTAGTGTTGCGTTAACGTAGGCCTTATGGAGGAGCACCATTGATCGACAGTTGCTGCCCCACTGTGATCTGGCTAAAGATCCCAATACGTCCGACAACACTTTCTTTCACGTGATGTGACCATGCGAGGTTCCTTTCGATCGTCACTCCCAGAAACCTTTGCGTGTTGACGTGTTCGAGGGTACGACCTCCCAAGACTAGTGGGTATTTTCTGTACACCTCCGCGTGAAATCCATAACAACGCTTTGTGGGGAGAAAATTTCAGACCCCTTGGATTCAGGTACGCCGATATATTTGCCAGCGCTCTCTGGAGACGTTGTTGGGTGGTACTGCGAGAACGCGCCGCGCTCCAAATGCAGATGTCGACCGCGTACAGTGTGATTTTGACGCCACGGGGCAGGTTTCTTCTTAGATGAATGAGGACTAAATTAAATAATACCAGGCTTAACACAGCTCCTTACGGTACTCCCTTCTCGACGGCATAAAGCGTCGTGGGACAATCCAGGGTACACATGAAAAGTTGGCGTCCTTGAAGATAGTCTTCAATCCATGCATAAAGCCGTCCTCCAAGGTCAAGGGCTTCCAAAGCATCTAGTATTGCTTTATGAAAGACCGAATCATATGCTGCCTTACTGTCCTAAATAATGCAGTAGGTGCGTAGAACAATTCCTCTTCAATTGAAGAGACCAAAGCAATGACATTCTCAATTGCGGACCTATTTTGCCGGAAGCCATTCATTTCCTCCGGCTAAACTTTTGTAGTTTACAGGAACCAGTTTAGTCGTTTGTGAATCATTTTTTTCGAATAGCTTCTCCACGCAGCTAAGCGGAGATATGGGTCTGAAGGAGGCGTAATTTGGCGGCTGCTTCCCTGGTTTCAGCATAGGAACAACTTTGGCAAGCTTCCATTCCGTGGGAACCTTACCAGTTATCTATGAGGCGTTGTAGTACACCAGAAGGCGTAGGCTAGATGAGTGGTATAGATTTGTGAGCGCTTCATGACTCACACCGTGGCGGCCAGCTTTACTTGAGGGATGTCTAATTCCTCTAAACTATTCCCTCTTCCATTATCGTCGTGGATGCCACTGGTGCTGTATAAATCTCCATAGAACGTCTCAGTAACTTGAACAATCTCATCCATATTAGTAATGATATTGCCGGCTTTGTCTCTTAGCACATACATTTGATTCTGGCCTATCCCTAGTTTCTTCTTGACTGCTTTTAGGCTTCCTCCGTTCCTGAGAGCATTTTCAGTTCTATCCATGTTATACTTCCTTAGGTCAGCTCTCTTACGCTTGTTGATTAACATGGAAAATTCTACCAGTTCTATTCTAGCTGTAGGATTAGAAGCATTCATACATTGACGTTTTTAAATTAGATCTTTCGTCTCCTGCCATAGCTTACTAGTATCATGTCTAACCAACTTACCACCGACTTCTATTGCACACTCCTTAGTGATGTCCATAAGATTGTCGTTCATTGCTTGAACACTACGGCACTCTTCCTGGGGCAAAGCCGAATACCTCTGCTGTAGCTCGATCCGGAATTCCCCTATTTTCCCTCTTTCTGCTAACTCACTGATCGGCTTCCTATGTACCAGTTTCTTCCGTTCCCTCGTCAGTCCAGGCTAAATCGAGATCGTACCATCCTATGGTCACTTCAGCGCACCTTGCCGAGCACGTTGGCATCTTGCATGAAGCCAGGGTTAGCGTGGAGTACGAGGTCTATTTCATTTCTAGTCTCCCCATTCGAGCTCCTCCACGTCAACTTTCGGTTATGCTGCTTGCAGAAGCTGCTATTCCATATCCGCAAAATATTCCTGTCGGCAAACTCTACTAATAACTCTCCCCTGCTATTCCTATAACCTATGCCATATTGTCCCCGCTGACTTGTCTCCATCCTGCTTCTTGCCTACCCTGGCATTGAAGTCGCCCATCAGTTTTGTGCATTTTCTTTGCACTTCACCCATTGTCAATTCCACGTCTTCATAGAAGCTTTCGACTTGCTGGTCATCATGACTGGATGTAGGCGCGTAGAGCTGTACGAACTTCAATTTGTACCTCTTGTTATGTTTCACGACTAGACCTGTCACCCTCTCCTTAACGCTATCGAGTTCCTGTGCGCTAGCCACTATATCCTTATTAATCAGGAATGCGACTCCTAGTTCTCTTTTCTCCGCTAAGCCTCGGTAGCATAGGACGTGCCCGCTTTTTAGCACTATATATGCTTCTTTTGGCCGCCTAACTTCACTGAGCCATATTATATCCCTTTTACTGCCCTCTAATTCCTCCAATAGCACTGCTAGGCTCGCCTCACTAGATAACGTTCTAGCGGTAAACGTTTCCAGGTAAAGATTCCAATAGCAGCCAGTTCGGATCCAGACATTCCTAGCACCCTCTACTGCGTGACAGGTCTGACCGCCGCCGTGGTCAGTTGCTTTGCAGCCGCTTGGTACTGGGGGCCGGGGGTTGATTGTTGTATTCATATGGGGGCGTGTGGAAAAGTCCTGCACCAGAGGGGCGAATCTTGCTCTAGTGAGGCATTGCATTGCCGGTTCTGGTCACCGGGATCAGGCTGCATTCCAGGCCGGTTTATGCAATTTTATGAACGCGCGAATGTATTTTCGGTGGAAAATTGCGCGCTACGGGGATTTGAAGCACGGTGCTCTTGTACGCGAGGCAGATGCTCTAGCTCTACGCCATCGCTGCATCCCTCTTTCTATATTTATGTATATTGTTACGGAAACATGAATGAAGAGAGAGGAAGAAGATGGCGGGACGCTGCCTACTGCGTGTTGTTGGTGGTCAGCCACGCTAACTACTCTTACTCTTTATATATATATATATATATATATATATATATATATATATATATATATGGTAAATACAATCGTTTATACTCCCAACATCCCGTAACATAATGATGAGGTCAGGGAGCTCCGCAGCGGAGCTCCGCAGCGGACGTCGCATCGCCGTCCGCACCATGCATGACGGTGAAAACTCGAGATCATCGTCGTGGCCGCCTCTTACGTCACAGCCGCATGCTACGTCACGGTCACCTTCGGTTGCCGCTGTGCAGCCCAATGATCCTGGAAGTTCCAGAGGGACCAATGGCGCCGACGTTGAAGAGTGGGTGGCCATGAAAAAAGGCGTGAGTCGAATCGACAAACGGGACCCTACGCTTACGCTAGCTAACCTCAAGTTTACTTAAGAGGCACGGCAAAGGTGTGGTACGAAAACCACGAAGAGGAGCTAACCAGCTGGGGCCAATGCAAAGAGAAATTGACATAGTTGTTTGACAAACCAGCCGGCCGTAAAATTGCCGCAAAGCAGGAACTGGCCTCCCGTGCCCAAGAACCCATGGAATCATATGTCTCGTACATTAAGGAAATACTGGCACTTTCTTGTAAAGCCGATCACGACAAAACAGAAGCTGAGAAATTCGGCCACGCGCTTAAGTACATTGCTGACGACGCATTGATTCGGCTCCTGTGCAAGAACTGCTGTACACTTCATGCAATTATTAAAGATTGCCGACAATTCCAGCCGTCTAATAGTCGACGCGTCTTGCAACCATTCGCCAGACTTCCCAATAATGCCACAACGTGGACGTGTCAAGATCAACCCGCACAGCACAATGTGTCGCCATCAGAGGACGTGGTGCGAACCGTTAGACGTGAACTGGATGGGATGGCG
This sequence comes from Dermacentor variabilis, assembly GCF_050947875.1. Lineage (NCBI taxonomy): Eukaryota > Metazoa > Arthropoda > Arachnida > Ixodida > Ixodidae > Dermacentor > Dermacentor variabilis. Next base: position 230,789,942 of record NC_134569.1, on the reverse strand, counting down.
CCCGCAGCTTTCTGTTCGCGTAGGACTGATGCTACCACATTTTCAGTTCCCCTTGCACAAGCCATTGTTCGCCAGGAACTTGAAAATATTGGTTTACAGTCTGTGTATGCTGTCGCCAATCCCAGAGCTAACGAATGCCCTTCTACTATTTTCTCTCCACCCCGACGCTTCTCTCCGCGTTATCGCAACCCGACTGAATGAAGAACTGCGGACGACCAGCCGATATGTCTCATCTGTCGCCGCATTGGTCATGTCGCCCGATACTATCGCCACTCATTGGCCCCAACACCTTGCACGCCGACCAATCTGAGCCTTCTTAATGGAAATACCCGCAATGTTTCGCCACCAGCGAGTCTAACAGAGCCGACAACTCTGCTTGGAACACGTGGTACAGCCGCTCACCATCGCCGCGCGGTCATGAGTCTCGTTCACCGTAAACACGCCGCCCATCTTCCCGTTCGTCGCAACAACGTCGCCTTTAAGGCTTCTTCACACTACTACAAGAATTCGGCAAGCGAAGTGAATTTGTTTGCCGGAAAAAAGAGGGAGTGTTCTAATCTGTTGACGCGCGCATCGGCGGATCTGCCGCCGCTTTTTGCTTTTCTGCGACGGCAGCGAGATCTCGCGGCATTTTCTTTTTCGGTTTCGCGACTTTGCGAAGGAGACGAGAGTTCACTTGAATGCCTCTCGTTCGTGGGCTTTTGTTACGCCTGCTTTTATTGCGCCGTTGCTGGGCTTCCAGCTGCGAGATGCGGAGCACCGCACGATGGCAACGTTTTCACAAGACGAGTATACGTCGGAAAAAGAAGAAATGGTCACGATGCTCCTCTGCCCCTCAATGACAGCTAAGCTTGAAGAGCTGCGACGGTCTGAACAACCAACATCGCGGCGGCGGCGACGACGGTGGTTTGGCCGCCCGTCCTTGCAGGAGCGGCTTAGGTTGGGACAGGCGAACAAGCTCTTCCCACTGCTTCGCGATCGAGACGTCGAATGCTACAGAGAGTGAGTATACGCGTGTTTACGTGGTGTTTCATCAAAGTTTGACTATGACTGTTGCAGCATTATACGCACTGTAAATGCTTCTGTCGATTCAAACTGCTACTTATTCGAGATGATATTTGACTGAGAGATGGCATACGATAATCTTGCTTTTTAAATACCACGTTTTGTGGATGTACTTGCCTGAATCGATGAGAAGTGCTTAGAAATCCGTGTCACCTGCAGCATCAGCGACCTTAAACAAGCAGCTGTCGTGTATACTGGTGGTGCCTTCCGAGTAACGCTTGTGTTGTCTATTCTGGAACGATTTACCTTTGAAGCTGCAATATTTATAGGCACCAACTGGCACTACCGGCATCAGCTTTGCGTAAGCTGACTTTTCAAGGTTGCCGATGCTGAAGAGGGACCGATTTGTAAGTAATTCCGATGGAATCAGGCAAATACATCACCCATACGTGGTATTGAAAAAGGAAGACTGTTGTATGTCATCTCTGGGCCACATTTAGGCTCTATTATTCGAGCGGTTTAAACGAGAGAAGCATTTCACGGTAAGTCTTTGGTGCTGCAGCACCCATGATCGAGCACACAGGGGCGTTCTACGTGCTTTCTTCTCACTGCCGGTTCTCTTTCGGCACCTTCCTGCGCAAGTCACCCAGCAGCTTTGACACACTGATGAAGCTCCATGGCCCCCGCATCGCTAAAAAGACATGCCCTTTCGCATGACTATACCTCCAGACCATCGCCTGGCGCAAATTATTGGGTGATGCGAACGTATTTTTGCTGTTGTGCACGCCTTCTTGTACACATGCTGTAATATTGCTTTGCTATTTGTTTTGCTCTGACCGCAGACTACTGGTCATCTCAGGGGTACTGTGAAGCTCGTAACGGATACAGCATAACTCGAAAGAATGCGAGGAATTTAAAATACATTTCCTTTCATTATTTAGGCGCCTCATGATTTGGCTCTTGAACTTCATGTGGATGACGGCTGGTGTTATAATTTTATCAGGTGAAAACAGCTGCTGGAACTAGAGGCGATTGGATCCATCGCTTTGGAACCGCAGTACACATGAAGACTTACTTAACGAGTGTAGCTGAATTCATTTGTCCCTTCTTTTTACCTCTTTTAAGATTGTTGGCCATTGGCCATACCCTGCGGTCGTCTGCCTTTAATTTGTTGGCTGGCAGGTCCACAACGTGCAACCTTGTTTCAGAGGTGTGCCTTGCCATTTGGTAAGTGCTTGGCCCTATATACATTATAACACCATCATCTTCAGATGAATGGTTGGGGGTAAGTTCTTTCATCACATTTCCTTGCACATACTGCATAGAGCGTAAACCACTGACAGTGTCGGTAAAATGTAATTTCGCCACTGAAACAACCATCCTTGGAACTAAAGCGACAGTACAAAAAGTCTGCACAAAAGCATTATTGTCAGAATAAATAACTTCAGTGTCATTGTCGAGGGTACAAATCCCTACTACGACTTCTCGGACTCCTATTCTACATGGAGCATGTTACACATCCCCCGCCCGAGGTTGCCTTCGGGGCTTGTGCTTCACGTATCAATTGCATTTTTTTTCTGCCCTAAACTTAGGCCTCCGAAGAGTTTAGGCGCATCTGGAACATGCCACATTGCCTAGGCGCAATGGGTGAAAAGCATGTCAACATTAGGTGCCCGAACAATTCAGAGTGTGGAGAGAAACGATAAAAATGTTTTCAGCAAGTCGATACTTGCGATCAGTGATGCACACTACAGGTATTGAAGTACAATTGCTTTACTCACAAGTGCTTGGAGCTGTTTTATATGCGGTGCCTGGCTGATTTTCTTTTCTTGGTAATTGCTAGCTTTTTTCTTGTGTAGTGGTGGGTCTAAATCAAGAGAGCACGATGTCATGTAATAGATACACAAGAATCATATACGGCCTCTAAGTAGTCTTAAGAGCTTCTAATGAAAACATAGAGGTATACTACACGCAACTTTATTTTACAAAAGCACCTTTCAAGTAAAGTTTCGAACCGATTTTTGCTTTTTACTAACCACTGTAGCGCACTTACGGCTAGACCTTGTCAGATTCTGACTAGAGCCTTTCTTGCTCTGTCACCTATTAAACCCCCTCAAAGAATAAGGAAGGTTGTAGTTGTATCATTTAATTGTTATTTGAGCTGCATGTTGATGTATGCAACAGTCCAACTGTCATGATGAGTTTTCATGTGAGTTACATGGCAGCCATAGCAAGTCAAATGTGCCTATGTTTCCTTGATGCAGACCATATGAATATAACAAAATTTGTTTCCACTTCACTATTAGGTTCTTGTTTGCAGAAGTAGGCCACAATGACAGCGAATCGGATGGGGGTAATTTGGCCGGAGCGCAATCTTCAAGAGAGTTGACCAAAGCCTCCAAGTGATTCCTGAAGACTCCGACATTGGCAGCACGTCCCACGTCTTTGTGGGAGACGAGGCGTTTCCTCTAAAAACCTACCTCATGAGGCCGTATGCAAGGAAGACTAAGTAATACCATTACCTTCGTCATTTCTAGGCCATTACAGTATTAACCATTTGCTAGATCTCGAGGAGTGATTTTACACACCTTTAAGGGTCTTCTAATATGATCTTATATGTGTCATTAGCCAGTGCTGCAAATTTATGCAAATGAGGAATTGTATACAAGCATGGAAAGATCCTTTTCCTCTATTGACCTAAACCACTATAAATATTGCCATCGCAGTTATTTCTGACAGGTAGTGATTGTCTGTATCGCATTTGTTGCGGTAAACATATAGTGTGCTAATACATGGGGATAATTTATGCGTGCAAATTTACAGAACTTTCTAAGCAAACTGAAGCGGCACTGCGTCTGCAGGTCTACCCCCTTTGTTTGGAAACTGTGTTGACGGGCAAGTTCAGCAACCAGATGTTCCGAGAGCACCAAGTCAGTTGTCAAAGCTACAAGAAAAAAGAATTTCAAACTATAGACTTAGCAGGGCTCGACGAGTCGTAGAAAATGCCCTTGGGATCCTGGCTCAAAGGTGGCGCATCCTGCGCCGGCCATTTAAAGCCAATGATGAAAGCGTCAGACGCATTATACCAGCCTGTGTATGCTTACACAATTTTCTGATGACAGAAACAGCTTCCTCTCGTGCAGTTTACTGCCCACCAGGAACTACCGCTTATGAAGATTTGCAGGGACGTCGAACCGATGGGACATGGAGGCAAGAAGCGGACGAGAATGGCGGACTGACTCCTGTGGCTGCCACAGGTTATCACCCAACGAGGTAATCATGTTGTGGAAATATCTGCGAACAAAACTGGCACTGCTGTTTACTTACTATTCCGCCAGATAGTTTGCGTTTGTGATTAGCAGTTAAAGTGATGTTAATTTCCACATGTTAGAGCGAGCACTTTCGCTTCAATGTTCCATTTGTTTTGTATTTAGACTTGCCTACGCTGCACGAGACAGGCTTTGCAAACACTTCATCGGAAGCGGCAAGGTCCCCTGGCAAGAGGAGATGATCACGAGCAGCAGAATGTAGCAATGGTAACATTCTTTTTTTGCGTACAGCCACTTTAAACACATTCTATATTCCATTTTCTGCTTGCAGTGATAACAGCATCCTCGTACACTTTGCTGTTTTCTAACAATTATTCTCGAGACATATGTATGTTGCAGGTACGGATGCAGACAATAGCAGATGGAGCACGCTTTTGCCTTCTTATATTTTTGAAGTGTTCAGTAATTTAAAGTGACATCTGCGGTTTGTGCAGGCTGCTGGTGGACACTACGGTGCTTCCTCATGGGCAAACAGTGTTTCTTCATGTCAATACGAAAGACCTGATTGCAATTAGAACGGAATAGCATACTCTGTTTACTTGTGTCTCCGCCTATCTATTTGGCAGCACTGGCGACAGACAAAAAGGCACATGCAATCACAGATCATGGAAAGGTGGCAGCAGTTAACCCTATAACAGCTGGCTTTCTAACAATGCTGACTGTAAAAATATGAACAGTTTTCATTGGTAGTTGCAGGTGAATACCACACCCTTTGAGTACTGCACAAACCATATTTCCTGACATATTCAGTATATCAATAAATCTGAAAATGGGCCAAGCATGAAATGCCAAAGGAATAAATGCCGTCCAAAATGTTTATTTATTTAAGATACCTTACAGGCCCCTGAGAATTCTTTATAGGGGACGTTGTTCTTGACAGTGCGTTTGTAAAAGTAATACAAAAAGGGAAAAATTCAGCTCATAATAAATAACATTTGAACAGATGATTAGAGATAAAAAGCATGAACCAACGGACGATACAGTCTAAATCAAGTAAGAGAAAGAAGAAACAAGAAGCATAACAGTTAAACAGAAGTAAAAGCATAGTGTTACATTGGTGCAGCAAAGTAGAAAAAATATGTGTGGCTGAAGCGAGCGACTATAAAACATTAGTTCGAATTTTCTCCATGCATGTCTCCTTGGAGCCGGTGGTACATCACTGTCTGAATTTCGAAAATTGCATCTGACTGGTCTCCCGGGCCATGCATTCTCAGCTGTCCGCCAAGTGTCATGCGCGTGTGGTACACGGCATCTTGTGGCTCCCGCTGCAGTTGTTGCGTCTGCTGCCTCTCAATACGCACCGCCTGGAGGTGCCCCATACAAGCAGCAGTTACAGCAGCATGCTGAGGGGCTTTCAATGGGCTGCAAGTTGAAACAATTTTTTTGTAGTCGTGTATTATGTGTTCATTCCTGATTTACCTCTGTGGTTTCCTTGGTGACCGCCTGCTTCTTTTCCGCTTTGGAGTCCTACGAAAAAATTAAACCTTCCTCAGCAGCGAAATGCATTCACTGCATAGGCACTATAGCAAGCGGTTAGATGCAAGCATGTGCGACATCAGAAATGAAAAAGCTCGAGTCGTAGTGTTCCACCTACCTATCTGTGTCAGACTCTAAGACATCTTCTATTGGTCTCTCATCAAGATGGCTCTAAAAATGAGTGTGTAAATGCCATGTTTGTACACACTGCATTGCATTTCAGTGATTGCAATCTTGTATGCCTATATTATAAGTTGTTTACCTTTCAGTTGCAGCTAGTGCACTTGCAGCTTTCAGCTGCTGCTGTTGCTGAGCCACTTGACGGAACTGAGAAGCTAGAAGTTCCCGGCAGCTCAGCTTGTTCCTGGAGATTTATGTTTACAGTGCACAATAGTTAATAAATGAATAAATCTATAATAATTTGACGGCCATGTTTGGGCAATAACACTGTGATGCATTCAATTTAGATATAGTAATGACTGGCAGGAGTCACAACCTGCACACGATAGGAAGAACATTGTTTAGGAAATTACGCTTCCGAAAGGATGTCGAAGCTTGAATAGAGCTTGCAAAATTATATTTACACATAAGGAGAGCACTCTGAAAGGTTGCTAACTTGAGATTGTAGGTTTTGTTCCCTCCTGGGGTTTTGCGTGGATAACATTAAGAAGCAAGGCTACAAATGCTCGTGTAGATTTTGGAAAATTGCTCCACTCACACTGGTTCTTCTGAAACTGGTTCCATGATGGCTTGCACGGGAACAAAGTGTTTCCACTCGATAGTGGTGAGGTCTGCGGCACCGGCTTCGCTCCTAATGCTTGTTCTTATTTGATTTCTAATTTTCGCGAATGTTTCCTTTGGGTTTTTAAACTTTTTGTGGCACAGCGAACTTGCGGAGAATAAAAGGCACTTTTGTCAAGTAGAATGAAGCGAGTTGATGGACTGTTCGCTTTCATTCGCGCGATTTTGAGCCGTTCAGCTTAGCACCTCCGATAATTTTTAATGGCTATTTACTGTGCTCTGTTGGAATACTTGTCCGCCGTCATTTGTTTGGCTGACCACAACACAACCGTTGTTGTCCGCGGCAATAATTTCCGGACATCGGCTGTCGCCGCAGATCATGAATCGTTTCAGACACTTTAGGCTCACCGTTGTTGCACAGAAAAGTTTCTATTGTAACACTGCGCTACTCTCGCGGTGCCATCAGTGTCGCGCGTGTATGCCAGGCATTTTAACGTCGCACAAGCGGAGCATGCATGGCATAGGAGCAATCAGCGGTGCGGAAAAATTTTTGCTGACGTTTGAGGGAAAATATGCATAAAAGCAAGGTACTGGCAATGAGAAAGTCTTGTCGCTCCGGCATCGGCACGATTAAGCATGAATTAAGCATGAAGCATGATTAAGCATGAAGGAATAAGCTAACAGTTGTACATACCACTCACTCCCATTTATTTCCCGATCCTGTCCCACAGCTGCTCATTGTAGGCAATGTCCTTGAAATTCAAGTGCCTTTTGTCGTACAGTATCGGGTGCTGCTTAATTGTATCTATGATCATTTCCACAGAAAAAGCTTATCAGCACTCACACCAGCTGTGCGCTTGGTGTCCCCAATGCCCAGATCGTCTCGGTAGTTCAAGATAGGTGATTGTTCAAGGTGTAATATAACGAGAAGCTGCAGCACTTCGTGCACTTTTGTTCGCGGAAGGTGATTCCCAGCCGTTTCGAAGATAGCCACAGTTTCGTCCAAAAGTGCCAAGACCATGCGATTTGGATAGTGCAGTCCACTTTTGTCCTGTTCGTGCAATAGGGTGAACAAAAGATCCCCTTTGTTAGTCGTTGTCACCACCATCACATACGCATCACAGCCAAACTCACTAATGAGTTTCACGAGGTACCCCCTACATACACAAGACCGGAGTATGTCACTGAGGGGGACGAATTTAGAAAGTGTCCTTTCAGGTCCTCCAGCTGTGCAATTAACTCCTGTGGTACAGCTGTAGCGAGCTATTCAGCATGAGTCTGTGTCACCTGGATTTGCTTTGGAGGGATGGCCTTGTCTTTGACAATGTTATCAAGGGCAACTGTAATAGCCGTTGCATCAAGCACATCGTTACCCCCACACATGGACCTGAACCGTCCGAAGAGTGCTTCAACTGGGTCACTGTTGAAGTTCCTCGTGAGAACATATTTGACTCTCCTCCCTAAGAGGAATTTCGTCTCCACTGTTGCCTTAGTGAACAGCAAGGCGTGGTACGTTTTGTCGGCGAATTCCCTCTTTCCTGATGCGATTGAGGCCTCTTGAACCTCCCTTGCATAGCAGGTGAAATCCTTTTCCAGCCATAGCATTCTGTGGTCGTTTTCATCAGAGATGGGCTTCTTGTTGTCACTGCCTCTGTAGACCGTGCCATCGACGTCCGACTATTGCTTAGTCATTTACAAGAAGAAAATTGTTGGGCTCACTTCACTGAAACTGTAAAGGGCTGGGTCGCCGCACTGGTTCTCTTGGAGGTGACACAACGCTGCAGTCACTTGTGGGGAGATTATCTGAGCAGCGTGGAGCCAATTCATTTGCTTCTAAGTTTGACGTGTAAACGTACTTCCTGGTCAAGTTTCTCGCCAGTTTGACGGGTTTGTCCTTCTGGAATTCATAAAGTTTTTGGAGGAACTTCCCTGTAATGACCCTGTGCCGTCTGTAAGTTCACGCTCCAGGAACTGGCTGCGCATGCTTTTGAGGATATGACAAGGGACAAAACTCAGAAAAATGACTCGATCTGAATCGTGAGGATGACAGACTACTGTAGACAAACATCCATTTCCTATGTGTTTAAACATAGTAACATTTGCTCAGTAATTATCCGTAACAATTCTGACAATTACGAATCCACAGGACTCCAAAACAGAGATTACCTCCTTAGTACAGGCAAAAAAGTCTCTTCCACTCTGTTGTTTGGTAAAGTAGTAGGCCCATGGTATTCTGTATGAATTCGCCACACCATGCAGAACAATTTACCGTACCCTATTTGCAAGAGTCTCTGCCAACCTGCATGCTGCTATGCTGTTCGGCTTGTCTTTGAGACCAAAAACAGTGTCGGCCTTTCTGTCGTACACACATTTTGGCTTAATGACAGCCTCGTCTACGATGAATGAGGCGATGTGCTGCTTGCTGCTGAGCATCGAAGCCTCAAAGGTCAGCCTCTCCTTCATGGCAGGGCTCATACCTGAAGACGTTGGGGATGGGCCGACATATCTCTGAAGCGTACACGTCACCGGCAGCGTCAAGAGGTCAAATTTTCAGGCATGATCATACCCTTTTGGCGAAAGAAAGCGCCAAATGGCACACTCTCTCACAACCTCTTCTGAATTACAAGGTTGTTTACTGCCATAGATTTAGATCTGGTGACGGAGAAAAACCGCCTTTTTCTCACCTTTCTGCGAATCGGCAATGACCTTTTTGACGGCAGTATAGCGCTTGCCGTCATTGTACTCTTTCATCCTTCCTTTCTCTACAGCAAGCTGTCTCACGAGCCCCTCGCGTTTCGAGCGCTGCTTGGCAAGCTGAGCCCGAAGCCTTTTGATAATGACAAAGTAGCGACTAGCTCGGTGAGCGTCGTTACTGTTGATTTGTGTTGAAGCACTTCGCCTCTCCTTGGTTATCTCGCCCCGACAAACAAAATCTTTTTGAGCAGGCAACGAGACTCTGCTTTTCGCTTTGATGAATTTCCAGGAGCTCCGGGGTCACGACACGTAGGGTCCTTACGCGGTCTCTTTGCAGCTGGCACCATGTAGGACGGATGGAGTTCGAAAATGGTCGGTACAGCTCCCGCAAGCAACTTCCGTATTCGGCATCCGGGAACATAATCGCTTTCATTGGAGTTTTTGCTACACACTACAGTTGATGCGGATTGGTCGTTGATCACGAGATTTTCACGGGAAATGTTTTTTTCGCCGCTTAAAACACAGTTTCGCATCGCTTGGGCTACGGGCCCGATTTCTACGCCAGCTGCCCGGCCAGAACGCCGCCCCCGTCTTTCATGCCGCCTGCTGCCCAAGGCCGGCGTTCGAGGTTCTCTGCCCGTGGGTAGGACGAGAGCAGTTGGACTACGGGCCCGAGTTCTACGCCCAGCTACCCGGCCAGAATGCCCCCGCCATCTACTCGTGCCACCTAGCCGCCTGCTCTTCAAGCCAGAGCAAGGGCGCTCCCGTTGCCCGGTCTACCATCCTATACCCCGACCTCTGGTGAGACCGGCGCAAGTCCTTTCGTCAGCTTGTCGCCGCGTCTCCGCGTCGGGACTGTTATGTGTCCCTGCCATCGTGGCAAGCCCGGACACACGCGCTATTTAACGTCATACTAGCCCCAAGTATGTTTCTTATTGCCGGGATGTCTATTTGAGTGTTTATTTTATGCTTTCTATTCCATTCCATTTATTTCTATGTCTATTTAGTTTTATTAAAAGTTTGTGTGTGTTTTCGAAACCAACGGCTTTGTTCTCAATTAGGTTCTCGGAGGCACCGCCAAGAGAACCGTTAAAACCGTTGAGTACACGAACCTTGCATCACAACACTTGCTTTGAAAGGTAATTAACTCTACAGCTAGTAGATTAAGTAAATTATTGGCTTGCTATAGTGGCAGTGGCAACGTACCCTCCTGCACCGTCATGTAAAAATCGTGCAACAATCCGAAAAGCAGGCAAACGGCATCTTCTTGTGGGGATAAAAGAGTATAGAACGACACGCTGTAGAAAAGTAAATCAAAACTGTGCAGTGATGTCAGCCAGTTCAAGTAGTTCTTGCACGTTCACAGCTGATCAAGTGGCAGAAACATGCATGCCTTACATGTTTCTAATATGTCCGTGATCACATATCTTAGTGTGTAACGATATCTGCTGTGGTTACTCTTTATAATTAGTGAAATACCATGCTACTTGCAAGAACATATCACCCGATGATTTTAGAACAAATTTCTGCATTTCAACTATACAGAATAAGTGGTTTATTCAATAGAGGACCACAAACTGCGCTTTTTTTTGCAATGACAAACCTATTGCAAATTTTACTTACATAAGGACAACAAAAAAACTAGACAAAAATAGTGTTCTTGAATTTATTGACCTGCCACTGTGGCTATAGCATTCTGCTGCTAACACAAGGCGAGGGGTGGATTTGCCAGCCATGGAAGTGGTACTTCAATGGGAGTCATAGGTAAAAGAAAGCTCTTGCACTTAGATTTTGTTCATCACCTTTTATTGACCCCTTAAACTTCAAAATACTATTGCATAGGGGGCATACTTATGCAAAATCTAACAGCAATAGAAAGCAAAGGGCAGAATTGTAAAACAACCATCTTGCGTGATAATTCTAGTGTGTAAATATTTATTGCATCAATATATATTGTTCAACAGCACTGCACAAATAAGCGTAATCAGCTATAGCATGTACTCTGTCAGGAAGCTGATTCTACAGATGTATAATTGTCAAGACATAAATGCTCATACTATGTCGCCCACATGGCACAAAGAAAACCTTTTTCAACAGTTGTTCCTTCTCGCAGATATAAGTGGGCCATAAGCAGCAGAAACATTATTGCAGGAAATTGTGTAATAGGGCTTATGAAAGAATGAAGAGAGTGAAGAGGCTTTTAACATGAGTACATCATGCTACTATAATAAGAGGAACGATGAGCAAAAATATTTCTGGTAGAGCACTTAAACAGTAACTTTCTGAAAGGCAGAAAATTCCAGGTGAGAGATGGAGGTACATTTGGTCTACCCACACCAACATCACAGACATACTACAAGAAACACTACAGCCTATGGTGTATTAAAGTCTATGGGAAAGCTATCTCATACAGAAATCACGAATGATGCAACAAGCCCTCGACAACACTGCAGACATTCTTGGCCAGTCTGGCCTCTCGCTTTCTGATAAGTCGGCTTACATCGACGTCGGAAAAAAGACTAGAATCAAGAACTACTCCGGATTGCACATTGTGCTCCCAATAGCTGGAGAAACATACCCGCAAGTCAGCATCCACAAATTCTCAGCTAGTGTAAGACCGTGACAGCAGAACCAGCACTTGGGTGAAACAATAATGACATGCCTGAACGCAAATTCTACACCTGGTGAAAAGAATCATCATCATCACCTATTATTATTGCCTTAAGGGTCCCTCCAAGGACATTACATAAGAGGTGGGAAACATTTATGAGAAAGTGCCATACATCAGCTAAAATAAACGAACAAAGGTAACGAAAAATAAATAATAAACTGTGTAGAAAACATCAGGTAAGTAGAAAACATATTCATGAAATTATGGGGGGTGGACGAGTAGATACTATGGAAAATCGCAGGCGTTCTGCTTGTGTCCAAGGTATGGTGCGGTATCAATTACCAGCAGCACACAAAAAAGACAACTCACCGAATACAGGCATCGGGTAACAACGGGTATTTCCGACTAACGTGCCTGGAGACCTCTATGAGAAAGAGCAAACGAACAAGCACCTAGGCAGAGTAGAGTTGCAGCCTGCAGCACAAATTCTTTGCCTCAAGAGCTCAGAACCTGGCCCTAAGATAATATGCCAGCTAGCACATGTCATGCAAGTACGACTACCCCTCCCTTCAGAAACAACCTCGGGAGCACCTGAACTTGAAACACAACAGGCCCATACTGTGAAATATGCGTGCAGACAATTAGGCCAGGAGACTATGCTACTGCCAAACACACAAAGGAGGTCGTTAATCATGAATATGCAATCAAACATCAGCCCCACAAAGTACATTGATGTGGCAATATCAGTGTAACAGTAGTATGACACTACATAAAACTAAACCCCATGTGACGAGTCTCACTTTTTTCAGTTTCCGTTTATTCGTCATTCAAAAAACAATGAGTAAACAACAAATAGTATTCAGACCAGGGTCCCAAAGTCAATGACTGCAACGGGACCCTCGGTTCTAAAAAGGAAAAAAAGGATGTGTACAAAACGTGGGCTAAAGCAGCAAAGACAAAAAAGTACAAGGAAAAGAAATGAATGCGCGTGATGCAGTACATTGGTAAGAGAAAACCAACAAAAAATTACATATGTCAAAAAGCATAATTATACAGAGAACATGTTATAGGACATGCAATTATCTACAAAAAAAATAAAGCATCTTAACTCATGTTTGAATACATTTAAAGATGACGTTAGTTTAAGTGATTAGGGTAGGTAATTCTATCTTTTTAATGCTGAAAACGAGGATGCCATTTTCCCATAGTTTGTGTTACATTTAGGTAATAAAAAGTTGCAATTATGCGCAAACCCAGTGTGGTTGGTATTAGTGAGTAATTTGTACTCCACAAATTCGTAAGGAAGCTGTTTTTTAAGTAATTTATAAAAGAGAATACTTAGATGATACTTAAACGAGCCAGATATAGGTAGTAAAAAGTTTGCCTGGAATAGCGGGAGAGCATTTGAGTAAAAGGAACTGTTGGTGATTATGCGAATAGCCTGGTTCTGTATATGTTGAATAGACGAGAGGTGGCAGCTATACGTGTTTCCCCATGAAGCAATACCATAGGTGATATGACTATGAATGAACGCAACGTATAAAGATAATAATGCGTGTTCCGAAAAGAATGCACGTGATTTTATGAGAGCTCTTATGCCTAAAGCTGCTTTTTGTTTAACAAACGCAATATGATTCGTATATTTCAAGTGAGAATTTATATTAAACCAAGGAACAAAACACAGTCCGCTGCGGGAATAAGGTGACAGTCGAGAGTTACTGGAGCGAAAAACGGCGCGATATTCTGCTTTGTTTTAAATAACATGAACTGAGTTTTGAGAGGGTTTAAAATTAAATGATTTAACTGACACCATTCAACAACTTTCGCTAGTTAATTGTTCAGTTTAAGGAGTAAGGTTGCTAAAGAGATATCAGACATGGGAATAGTGGTGTCATCAGCATATAAAATAGCATTATAAAGGTCAAGAACATCGGGTAAGCCGTTAATGTAAATGCAAAACAACAAGGGTCGTAGTATTGAGCCCTGCGGTACCCCTTGATTACCAACTTTCGACTTGGAATAAGCGCCCCCTACACAGACTGTTTGCTCACGATCATGCAAGTAATCTTTAAGAAAAGTTAAAGCTGGACCTGTTATACCTAAAGATTCTAGTTTGGCAAATAAAATGGTATGATTCACAGGGTCAAAAGCTTTAGAAAAATCTAAAAATACTGAGCCAACAAATTTCCCACTGTCAGTAGAACACCTTATGTAATCGGTCAATGCAATAAGAGCTAAGCTCGTCGAACTGCCAAGACGGAAACCGAATTGGCAAGATTTTAACAACTTAAACTTTGTTAGGTGACTGTTTATACGCTTCAGAAATAATTTCTCGATAACTTTACTAATGGAGGACAAAATAGAGATTCGGCGATAAATAGACACCAGAGATTTATCACCTTTTTAAAGACAGGAATTACTTTTGCCTTTTTACGCGAACTAGGAGGTACCTTCCTAGTTCGCTTAAAGATTACACTAATTATGCTGCTTAGTGTTTCCGCAATGCAAGGGGCCACAAGTTTTAAGTGATAGGCAAAGACATTATCTAGACCTGGGCAAGGGCTTTTTCTAGATTTATTAGAGCAGAACAGACCTCATCGGCTGTTACGGGAAAAAGAAAGAATGTATGATTGCAACGGTTACATGGATAGGAAGAGGCTATCGAGCTATTGCTGTACGCTTCATGGAAGTAATCACTCATTGAGTTAGCTATGAAAGACGATGCAGTGCAAGTGTCTTGTTTACAAGTTATCTTATCAATGGTTCTACTAGCCTGGTGTGCATTCAAAAAGTCGTTGAAAAGTTGTCATTGTTTCTTAGGATTATTTTTAGCTTTGCAGAATTCTTTCTCATAATAAAGCCGTTTCGATTTTTTGTGTAGGTTGTTCAACATGGTACTGTATTTTTTTATAGCGATGTGCTAGATTCACATAGAACGGCTGTTTTTTTTTAGCCTTCCTGTAAAGATTATCTTTTTTGCGCATGCTGGTTAACAAACCTTTTGTTATCCAGGGACTACGTGGAAATTTAAATTTTTTTTGCATTTGACTGTTGTAGTGCTAGCGAACGAAGCTTTCAAAAATAATGAGCAGAATTTATCGAGTACCTCTTCAGGATCACATAGAGTACTAATTGATGACCAGTTGGTACCATTTATTGTATTAACAAAGTTATCCCGGTCGAACCTGGATGTGAGGTAACTAGCGTCATAGTAAGGTCTTTCTGTAACAAAGGTAACGAAAATGGGAAGATGATCTGTGATAGACATGTCAATGACACCCGCACTTGCAGATGGTGTGATATTGCTTAAGGCGTGATCAAGAAGAGTATTAGTTCTAGAAGCGCGAAATCTAGTAGAAGTAATTAAAGACTCAAGCCCGAATCCAACAAAACAATCGCTATACGATAATACTGAAATAATATCAGTATCCAGTAAATTGATGGTCATGTCACCAACTATTAAAATCTGTTTATTTTCAGGTGAAACTTTATGAATAATTGTGGAAAGGTTGTGCAAGAAATCAGGAATAGATGAAGATGGGGAGCGATAAATGGAACCAATTATTAGACCATTGTGATTACTAGGAGCCGACAGGTCAGTTTCAATCCACACTGATTCACATTTAGATACGTTTAAACACAGGTCAAGCCTACGTTCGTACTTGATTTTTGATGATATGAAGATAGCCGAACCGCCATGCCTTTCGGAACTGCGGTTACAGTATTCAGAATGGAACGACCGAAAACAACATAAATTACCATCAGAAGAGTCAAGCCAAGTTTCGGAAATGCACAAAAATGAAAAGGAATGACCAAGTGAATCAATAAAGGCAGTAATGCTATCTTGGTTTTTGCATAAACTTCGCGCATTGATTGTGTAGTAAAGAGTAGTTAGAACCAGCGAGCAACGATATTGTTTCTAATGTTGAGAGCAATGCCATAGAGCAATGTTGTCAAGAACAGATTATGAAAATAACAAATGTTGGGATTGATATCTACGTGAAGATGCGCAGATCTCACTCGGCACTTATTCTGAAGACAATGCTGTCATCAGTCTTGCGTGCCTTGATATGGCAATTCTCGGTGCAAAGGTAAGGCCATTTCATTTCTTTTTTGAGGGCCAGCGCTTCGCTGAATAGTCGTTTGTTGTCAATGGTCTGGTGTTCATTGACGTAGAAGCGCTACCCTTACTTCCTGTCAGACCTATCATAGACGTACGTAACGTGCTTTGCGAGCTTTCCGAAGGAATTCGTTTTTCTTGTCACGCGAACAAAAACGGGTGATGATGCTTTTTTCTGGTGTCTTGCTGGTGACACGATGAACTGCGTCTATGTCTGTCGATGAAATGGGGCATTCAACAACTTCTGCAATTGTGTTCAAAATCACAGTGCAGTCTTCGCCCTGTGTACAGGGGATGCCTTTGATTTCAATGTTATTTAGCCGGCTGTATTGTTCCATTGCTGCAATCCTGATGGTGAGCGCTTCATTTTTGGCCCTCAAATCATTGTTTGAATTTAGCAATTCATTGACACTTGTCTGCACTTTATCGTACTGGTCACTCATGTGACGCACACTGTCAGCGTGAGATGTAAGGTTAGCAAGACCATGGTCATCAAGCTGCTTTGCAATTTTAGAAGCAAGTTCATCAACGAGGTTATCAAGTTTGTTAGTAAGGAGTGATTCAAGTTGCTCAATTTTTTAGCCAGTTCAGCATTTGAAGGCATGTTATATAGGACATGGAATAACCAAAGAAACACTAGTGAACAGCTGCCGCAGGCAGAAGCACAAAATGGTAATAACGTAAAAAACCAACCTGCAGTGGAAAGGTAGATAGATATTCAAAAGATTCCAGCGACTGCTCCTCACAAGTGGACCGAGTGCCTCAATGGTTCCTTTTATACCCCCTTCAAGCCAGGCAGCACAGGTGCTGTGATGCTCAGGGGGAGGCGCAATGAGGCAGCACGTGCAGGAAGGAGAGCCGCAGTCGTGAGTCCCGTAGATTCCTTTTGTCACCCTGAGGCCATGCAGTGCAGGCGCAGTGGCTCCTAGGAGGAAGCGCAGTTAGGCAGCACGTGCAAACAGGAGTGCAGGTGCACGCGGAAGAAGGCTGCGCAAGACGGTGACAGCACGAACCACTAAGTCGTGGTTCCTGCTGTCAGGTCATCCTACATGTCATCCAGGTCATCCTACACCTAGAAAAGCTGAACTGAAAGCAATCAAGCAGCACTTGTATTCCAGATTACACCCTGCACAAACCCTGCAGAGATTCACCAGAAGCTACCTGGGCCTGCACATTACACAAGATTGTCAGGAAAATCAGGAGATTGACACACGACTTGCAAGCACATGGCCAGAAATTAAATCGCAAGATACATAGCCATGCAGATATTCCAGGACAGAAGCGCGCTTATAAGCCCGACATAATAACTGAAAACTGGATGAGTTGGTGTGTATTCATTATTAACTAAAGTGCAACAGATAGAAAACAGACAAGAACGAAGCGCTCTGTGTGTTCACTTCGTTCTTGTCCATCGCATTTCTGTTGCACTATAGTTCATAGCTATAGGTAATAGCTACAGCTATAAGGCTGCACAGGTGAAGAATGATACCTCTGCCCAAGGGCCCGATTTCACATCCAAATCCACGCATGCACAAGCGCGCGCGCACACACACACACACACACACACACACACACACACACACACACACACACACACACACACACACACACACACACACACAAACGTTGCAAGAGTGCATAGCATGAAGCAGTATCAACAGGATGACACTAGAAATAGATGAGGACTAACTTTCAACTGGGGTTCACTTGCAAAATGTGGCGAGTTATACAAATTACCATAAAAAGACAATGAGTAATACGAGAACAAAGTAAAAGCAGTAGCCAACGTTTCGACAAGTGCACTTTTCTTCTTCAAGGTCCACTTGTGGAAATGTTGGCTTCTACTTTGACCTTGTTTTCGTGTTGTTCATTGTCTTGAATTTCCATCTACTGCCTTCCCCGTGTTTTCCCCAGAAAAAGAAAGACATCTTTGCAGGCTAGATAAAGATTGGTGCTTGATGCAGCCAAACATAAAAAAAAATGCTACAGAAAGAAAATACAGAAAAATTCTAAGTGCAGAAAAAAAAACATTACAATTGCCAATCCTGCATGCCAGCACCTTTCAAGAAACAGTGTTGTTATTCCAATTGACAGACTGACAGCCTGCTTAAGCAAGCACATTATTCCAGTTCCATGCCATTGAAAAAAAAATGAGTTTCTTGGAAGGTAGCCACATGCACACTTGGTGATCACAATGTCTTTTTTCCAAGGACTTGAATATCTATATGTACTTTCTCCCATTCCCGCTTTTATGTGTGGTTTCATCGATTACTAGTCTTTATCAGGTTTTATTGCTGTACTACTTTCTGGTAACCTTTACAGGTCACTGCATTTTCACAATAAACCTTTTAATTAGAAGTTAGCGTACCCTGTTCTTACTGCTTCAAACTATACATTCTTGCTACATTGGCCTATAAAAGATTTTATAAGGTACACAAAACCATTATAAGGGCCTATAAAGTGACTTGTTGCAGTCTAAAAAAATAATGAATGGCCTTAATAGTTTAATGTACACACCGAGTAACTGCTCGCTGACAAGCAATACACCGAACATACACGAAAAGGAGAAGCAAAAATTCATGTGCGTTTCCTGAAAGAAAATGCATAAATTTCTAACGGAGGTCGTCCTGACAAGATTGTCCCAGCATTTTTAGATCTACAGCTTCCGTAATTTCTCTAGGCAGCGGATCTGCACAGAATTCTAGCTTCTTCCTCTACAATGCACGCTCAGATGTGGAGAGTGCATTGTAGAGGAAGAAGCTAGCATGTGGAGATTGGCTGCCTATAGAAATTATGGATGCTGTAGATGCTGTAGATGCAAAGACACTGGGAAAATCTTGTGAGCATGGCCTCTGTTACACTTTCAGAGATGGGTGCGTTTTCTGTTGGAATCTGTATGGATACACATCAATTTTTGCTTCTGCTTTTTGTGTAACTTCAATTTATATCTTGTCAACCAGAATTTACTCGGCATGTTCAATGAACTTTCCTTTGTTAGTATGCCTCATGATCTTCTTGGTCTCTAGCAGAAAGGCATTCATTCCTTTTACAGTGAAGCTGTATAAGCCTAGGCAAAACACTGATGGTCCGATCCGAAAAACACTAGTGTAGAGGTATCAGCCATTGTTTAGGGGGGTGTGAGCCATTGCATTCGTCTTGCATGATGGACGGAGAAATTTCTTTTGGGTAGACATAGAAATGCTTATGTATTTCAAACATACATTTCTCTACGTATTATTGCAGGGAAGGGACACAGAGGGGGACGGGGTTAAGACAAGACCATGATGTCATTATTATTTCGCAGCAAAGGTGTGGTGGGCCATTGGCTAGACGGATAGTGACATCTTTTCTCTCTAGCTGCAGAACGCACGTGCGGCAGCCTCTCTCCGACTTCCCAATAGGTTCAAAAATGTGTCCCTCTATTTAATTCAATGAAATCTGCAGCCCCGGTGTGTCAGTTGGTAACTACAGTGCATAACCGAGCCATAAATATTATGATTAACGCATTACAAAACGGAAATGCGTAACATAATTCAGAAAGATTTTGATGGACTCGCTGGATTAACACATTTAACCACTCACTACACTTTCCATAATGGTGATCTTGTAAAGCGCGATGTGTGGCATTCCAAATAAACAATGTGATAAACCCAAGGCAAACGTGTACATAAACTCATTAAGAAACACAGACATAACCAATTATATAGAAAGACTCGAATAAAGATTGGAATTAACCTACTGGTAAACACCGGTACCGTACATTTTCCCTTCGCAGGTTTACCACCTCTACAGGGTGCATGGGCAGCAATTTTTTCTGTTATTGCTTGTTAAGTATTGTGTAATGTTGTGCCAGTAAAACACGTTGGGTTAGTTGGTGTAATGTATTGGTACTTCGTTTTTGCTGGTCTTTGTTTTAATGTTGTGCCCTTCTTCGTTTTGTAACAACTTTCTTATTCCCCATCGCATAATACTCTAACCTTGCAGCCGGCGTAGTATATAAATAAATAAGTACGTAAGCATGTCATTCATTATCTGCATACACTTCGCACGATTCTTTGTTCAACAAACGCCACTGTGTTGATGTCTGGCAGCGTGCATCTACATTAACTGCCGTTTGAGTTTCGGTATAGTTTGTGAAGAGTTGTGAACAGTTGTGAACATAAAGGTTACATGACATTAAGGTTGTAACCTATGCGGTGCATAAGCAAATCTTGCAAATGATGGCATGTTGGATTGCTGAAAATAAGACAAATTGTGTATATCGCAGGTACTTTAACAGTATTTAATTGACCACTTGACAAAAACTTCCCTTCGCATAGATTCCAACACGTACACTGAATCTGCAGTTTTTTTTTGCCCCATAATGTCGTCGTTACTGCATGGCCACAGTGTAGATTTGAAAACAACGTTAAATAAATTTGTTTCTTGCAATATAACAATATGCGTAGATAACTGCGATTGCGCCACCAGAACTTGATAAAAACATGCACACTATAGGATGCAGACAAATGCTCAGGATAAGCTCCAGAATGTTAGCTTCCTCATACTTATGAAAGTGAAGTTTCATTGCATGGCTGTCAATGAGAGTAAGAAAGAAATCTTAAATGTGTTCGTGAAACAAAAACGCATTGATAAGCTTAGAGATATAGTCAATGCTTAACACTTTCGAAATGAATAATTATGGCTTGCTAGTGACATTGAAGCAGCCTTCCGACAGCAAGAAAAGGAATAAGTTTTTCCAGCTCTGAACATTGAATTGCAGGTATTGCAAGCAGGCACAAAATTCTGCCAATATAATTTGTTTAGGAATACCAAATTGGAATAAACATTGAGACTCGCATTTGTACTTTCTCTGGCTGAGCAATCTGGTTTGAAATGACTCCCATCAGCATGTCGTAACAATGTTGATCTAATACCGGTTAAATGCATGACTAGCTTAAGAAATCTGGATGATTGCTATGAATGACAGCGAAGAAACTATAATATTTAATAACATTATTATTAATTATATTTATTTCCACAAAACAGGCTAACCGTGAGCGACGTGCGAGGCTGAGCAGAAAGCTCAAAATTCTACGGCAAGTGCGCCTGACGTGGGCCCCCCATACGATTCCCCATTATGAATAGCACGTATTGATATAGCCTTCTTGTTAGAAGTTCTGATTATACTATCTGCGCGAGACACAGGACAACAAAGTGGACGAGAAGAGAGTCTTTCAGAATTCTATGTTACAAAGTACAGGTTTCTACAAAAGTGACGGTAACTGCTTGAAACATTTGATGCGTCGGCTTTTGCGCCTTTATGAATAGTTAGAGAAGGCTCCCATATATATATATATATATATATTCGCAGTGCAAGCACCACGATGGATGAACCAGACTAGCGCTCAGGTTGACTTTTACAACACAATTTTCATTCCACGTCCAGTAATCACACAGATCATTTGAGGCTTCGTTCAGGGGCACACGCGCGCTTTCGGGTTGGAGCTTCTGGTTGCCTTTGGCGCAAGGATGTGGCTAGGAGCAGGCACCACATATGCGCAATGTCGGGCAATATGCACGCCTCATTTCTCCAGGAGATGACGCCGAGCAGGAGTAGCGCGAGGATCTTGTTGGGAGGACACGACGACTTCGTGGCAGCCGAATTCCGAATACTGCATTTCCGGTGAGGGTAGCTACATGAACGTGTCGATAGGTCATCTTGTAGATTGTTGTAGCGCATGCAGAGCGAAACGGTCATAGAAGGCAGATGAGTCAACATACAGCGCTGAACCACCTGCGAACTGCTGTTTACGTGCGCCATGTCGCACTGAATTACAGAAACCGCTGATGGGCACTCAAAGACAAATCTTAACCTTTTTCAAATTAGTAATTTAACATTTTGTTCATTAAATAAAGGAATTATGCAGCGTGTGCCACGAAACTTGGCAGTAAGCAACCCTCGGCGTCGCACCATTCGCATTGTTGAAATTGCAATCATGCGAAATGAGCCTTCTAAAAATCGCATTGTGACGCGTGGGACTGCACCGATTTTCGTCGTTCCAATCGCAGCATGTGAAACAGCCTTGAAGGGATCGGAGGCATAGGCATGCTGCTTCAGACGCCGCCGTCAAGCGCAGAAGTGTTGAAGTAACTGCACTAACAATATCAGACCAGGGTTGCAGGGAGAAAGCCAACACTCATATCGTGGGCACCAGCAGACATGTCTGATGAACGTTTGATGGAGAAGAAAGTCACCAATAGGCACAGGAACTACCCAAGAAAATGACAGAACCACTGCGCGTACGTTCGCGCCGCGGACACGGTGAGGTGGTGGCGACCTCGTGCGGCGAGCCATCGAGCTACTCGAGAAGAAAATGTTCCGTGTACTCCCGTGGCGTTGCGAAGGCCATAAGGGATCGCGGAGGAGAGTCGGGTCCTAAAGTCCCTCAATAATGATCGAGTCCAGCCGTGCTTGTGCGTGCGACCCTCTTCAATGTATCCGCTTCTAAGCTTTCGCCTCACTGTCGCCACTCGCGGCAAGAAGTGCAAAATTTAATAATTTGCTCAATCTCCGTCTGCCTTCAGAAATTTCTAGCATTGAAATCGTAAAACACATATTTAAGGAAATAAAAATGTTCTTTATTTTATTTGTTGCATTTTAACCTATTCGTTTGAGTGAAAGTGTAGGTGCAAGAATGCGCCGCTTGTATCCTCTTCGCATTCGATGGACAAGTGTGCAGACAGACAGCGGGACAGTCACGGTATTGCTAATTGCGATAATCTGTTGATAACAATACGCGGCGCTGGCGTTTCGTTGTGCACCCTTCTGCGCTTGAAACGTGGAAGCAGCGTGCTGCGCAGGGTGCGCTCATGTTGTCATACGCGGCTTTTTGTCTACATACTTTTTTTTGCCTGCAGCTTTTGCGCGTTTCACCCTATCTCCGTTCATTGACTGCCGTCGAGCAAACTCTGGTAAAACTAGGGTGAACAAGAAATTCGGCACGGCCTGCATAGCACCCCAGTATACAAAAAATTTCTAGCGATAGGCACTACTGTTTTGCATGATATGTTCCTGCACTGTGCAAAATGCTGTATTATAAATTTTGGGCTGGAACAGAAAATCATTTCACGACACGTGCGAACAACGCATTTATGAAAACTGTTATGAAACTGCTATGAAAGTGTTTCTAGCAAAAGAGCACAGTGTGAACTATGACTCGACTTACAATCTTTTCATTCCATTTATTGAAGCCTTAAAGGCCCGGAGGCATTACATAAGGCGGGGGCAAACAAAGTGTGATGAACTCTTCATCACGCTAAGTGGGGAAAAGAGGAAGAAAACAGACGAAGAATAGAAAAGGAAACAACGCTCAGGAGGGAACCGAGCAAGCGGTACTATCATCAAAATCACTGTAAAGAAACCATAAAATATAACAAAATACATACTATTTCCTTATTTTATTTATTTACATACCTACTTAGCCCATTGGGCATTACAGTAGGGAGGACAGATAATCAATATAAAATACAAGATTGCACAGTCTTAAAAGGTTAATCACTTCAGACCATGGGTACAATACCAATCATACATGTGTTACATTCTGAGGGAGCGCATGAGACAGCACAATGAACAAGTTTCGCCCAGGTAACAAGATACACTCATTGTCACAGCACACTGGCTAACATTGCAGAACATAAACATCAAAGAAGATTTCAAATGGCGAGTGCATATTTATCTGCAAACATGTGATTGGAGAGCATTGGGGAATGTGACACCAGAAGCAACTTCAATTAGCTCAGGAGGCAGCTGGTCTCCTTCGTGTATAGTACGGGGAAAAGGAGTTTTGGTATGTTGTTGTGCGCGGGCATATTTCTTTTATCTTAAGTAAGTGGTCGCGGCGCCCGGATATGCATGTTGGCGATTGTAGATAAGTCTCTTTCTTTAGTGGTGTGCGATTGAAAACGATATCTCGAAGGAAAGAGAGGCGGGAAGCAACACGGCGTAGTGAAAGATCTTCCAAACATATGTGCCGTTTTATTTGTGGGATGCTGCTTGGAAATGAGTAAATGCCGGTTATGAAACGGGCCGCACGTTTCTGTATCGCTTCTAAGCTATTGACAAGAATTTGTGTATGCGGGTCCTACACAACAGACGCGTATTCGAGAATCGGGCGAACGTTGCTTAGGTAAAGTGTTCTCTTCACATCTAGTGGCGCATGCCTAAAGTTTCGTTTGATAAAATTAAGTACTCGCCCTGCTTTTAAAGTGATGCTTCGAATGTGACGATTCCCTGTCAGATCAGCGGAAAATTTGACACTAAGTATTTAGCTTCGCGTGTTTCTGATAAAGGGGAGCCGTTCAAGTAATACTGTGTACGGATTGGTTGCCGCTTGCGGGTGAAACAAATGTGCTTACATTTTGAGATGTTGAGGGACATCAGCCACCTGTCACACCATGAATAAATTTTATTTAGGTCTGTCTGTAATGCTACTCGGTCGGAATCATTATTCATTTCTCTGTAAAGAACGCAATAGTCTGCGTACAGCCAGATTTTCGAGGTGATTCCTGTGCCAATGTCATTTATATATATTGACACGTGTACTTTATCGGGCAACCACGTTTCGCCGCCTAACAAATGTAATCGCACAGCGAGGGACGCGCCTGCATGTATCCGAAGTTTCTGGAAAGTTATCGATGCTTCTATGCGATGTCTGTTGTCGCCGAACCTTATGTTATCGATTTCATCACCTGACGCGAATAGTATAGAACTTTGTGGAAGGCGCGCGGGTCCGAACGATTAGTCTGGAACATTCGACGACTGCTCTATAAAAGCCGACGCGCTTGACCCGCTGATCAGATTTTCGGCGATCGCCGACCGTGTTCGCCGCTATCGCTGTGCTATAAGTGTAGCTTCTTTTGTGGGCACAGGTTCGCCCAATAGAACTTAGTTTTCTGTTTAACAGTATTGATACTGTGTCATTTGACGTCACGAGCACGTCACAATATAAGAAATAAAAGAGGACCTAAGACGGAACCCAGCGGAACGCCACAAGATAGGCATGCATATTCTGATTCTGTGCCATTAATTACCACTCTTTGTAAACGACCTGTCAAGTAGTTTTTGAGCCAATAAAGTATTTTTTCTGGTAAACCAAGAAGTGAAAGCTGATGAAGAGAACATGGGACACTTTGTCAAACGCTTTCTGGAAACCTAATAGTATGCAGTCTGTTTGTAAATCTTTGTCAAATGATGTGAATATGTCATGGGCAAATTCCGCTAACTGAGTTACGCATGAGTGACCATCTCTAAACCCGTGTTGATAAGGAACAAAGAAACTGTTGTTTTGAAGGTGGGAAAAGATGTTAGTGTAAATTATGTGCTCCAGGGTTTCGCGACTCACAGATGTTAAGGATATAGGTCCATAATTCATGACACTGTCACGGGGCCAGCTTTTATGAATCGGAACAATGTCGCTCATCTTCCAGTCTTCAGGTAATTCTGAGGTTTCAAGAGATTTGTGATACAGTACTTCTAGATGCCTTGATATGATATGTGCACAGGATTTCAAAACAAAATTGGGTATCCTATCTGGAGCTGGTGCCGAATGTGGTTTTAATTTTTGGAGAAGGCTGACTATTCCGAAGTAGTGAATATCAATATCCGGCATATCATCAAGCGCGTCGCTCAAGAAGACTGGAAGATGTTGAGGTACTAGCCTGGAATACACAGAAACAAAGTAATCATTAAAACAGCTTGATTTATCTCTATCATTAGTAACAGCTTCACTATTGTGAAATAATGGAGGGATACCAATATCGTCTTTACTGTTTGATTTCACTAGTTTGCAAAGTTCCTTTGGATTTTCTTTTATTCTAGAACCAAGAAAGTCAAAATACCTCTTTTTTCCTTCTGCGATTTTCATGTGGATTTCAGAACCAAGTTGTCGAAGCTTAGAAAATTGCAGTGGATCGGGCTTTTCTCTATACCGTTTGAACATACGATTCCTCTTGTTAAGTAGCACCTTTATGGGTTTATCAAACCAAGGTTTATTTTTTCGGTGTTTCACAGAAAGAATCTTAAATGGAATGTGCAAGTCAATCAGCTATAAAAGTTGTTCCTTGAACAGCAGCCATAACTCGGAAACAGATACAGTGCTGCTTTGTTCTGAGAAAGCATGGAAGTTTGACTCGAGCGTTTCAGAAATACGAGAGTAATTTCCGCTATCCAAGAAATAAACTTTTCTGGGTTTCGGTGGCGGTATGTATGCCTTGGGAGCCACGAGACGGGCAACCACTGCATCATGGTCGCTTATTCCGGGAACTATGGAAATAGATTGCAGCAACGAAGGAGAGCTTGAAATCAGAAGATCTAAGGTGGAAGCGGCATTGCCATGGCGACGTGTTGGTCCCTCCACGAATTGATAAAGACCATGCGTTGCGAAAAGATCGTAGAAAGCCGACGACAAGGATGAGCACGAAGGAAGTACTGGCAGCTCATTAATCCACTGCGCATCTGGCATATTAAAGTCGCCACCGACGAGAAAGTAATCAGTTGAGACCATAAGTAATGAATGGGAAAGGGTATTAAAGGTACGACTGCTGTTGTTATTAGGCGGACGATAAAATGCTCCAACTGTAAGCTGTTTGCTATGTTCTAGAATAACTTTGCACCAAACAGATTCACAGCTGTTATCCCCCAAGTCAACTACGAAACTTGGAAAGCTGTGCCTGACCAGAACAAAAACGCCCCCACCGTGCGTATTGCGGTCTTTGCGATAGGGCACGTATTCCGCAGGAAATATTTCACAACTGGAAATCGATTCATCCAACCAAGATTCAGACCCGATAACAATGTCAGGGCCAAAAGATGATACGAGCCCTGTTAACTCGTCGGTTTTGTTCTTGACGCTTCGGCAATTGATAAGCATAACGTTTACCAATGGAGGACGGCGCGGCACGTGCTCAACGGAGCGGCATCGAGAAACGCTGACGGAACCGTTAACTTCAGTAACAGGGATTGTCGACGCCGTTTCAAGTTCACTTTTTTTGCCGCACAATATTATCATTATCAGCGTCGTAAATGAAGTTTCGTCCGTCCATACGAAGCTTATCGTGCCTTATTTTGTACGAGGAGGGCCGAGCCTTTGCGAATTCGGAAAGTTTCCTGTGGGCTAAGCGTACGGAACGAGAGAAGTCTTGCCTGGAGGAAATGTCACTTGTCTTCAACTTCGGGCCCGCCCCCAATACCGCATCTTTATCTTTGAATCTAACAAAGCGAACAATTATGGGGCGGTTTTTATCTTCACTGTAAGTGCCCAGTCTATGCACTCGATCAATGTTTAGTGAGTCAAGCGATACACCTAGCTTAGTAGAGCAGAACGCAACAACAGTTTCTTCGGCTTGCTTCCAGGTTTCCAACGGGTTATCCCGAAAACCAATAAAGAGAAGGTTGTTCCTTCGTAGCCTATTTTCGGAATCATCCGAAAATAGGCTACGGCCGCAGGCTTCGGCCGGCTTCGGAATAGGCTTCGGCCGCAGCTATTTCTGCGGCCGAAGAGTTGCTGGACTGCGAGCATCCTTGCTCTAGAAGGTCGACACGTTCCGTCAAGTTCTTAACTTTTTCGTCAGTGGCATATTGTTTAGTCCGTATGTCCGCTAAATCAGATAAATTTTTTTCTTGACCTGACTGAAGCTTGGTAAGCATCTGCAAGAAAGCAGAGATATCCCCTGCGTCGGTCTGCGTACTAGATTCCTGAACGCTATCGGGGCCTTGATTCGACTCCACAACGCCTAACAAAGCTAACATCGATTGTGACAACGCAACATGGCACGCCGCGGACGTGCAGCGGTTAACAAACCGAAATAGCCAGTGCTAGGTGTCACTGGGGCACGACACCTCAAATAAAAATGGGTTTGAAGTTCGCATGCATGCGCAATGGCTCATGTAACCAACCTGTGTTACAAGAAGGGGTGAGCAAATCGTGCGTCCGGCGGGGTCGCGCCCCGGTGAATGCGACATAGGTGGGCGGTTAAACACTGTTGCTTTGGTTCCGGGTTGCCAGACGAGGAATCCGAGGCGCTACACTTTTGGCGGGGAGACGATTCCGGCTTGTACAAACACGGCTGGATGGAAGGCCCATGTGTCGATGCTTCTTCATCCGTAGCGCTTGTTCCCGGAGCACCTTTGACGAGCATTCCAAGTGGGCCGAGCCAGACAGCGAGACCAACCTGTGTTAGAAGAAGGGGTGAGCACATAGTGCGTCCGGCGGTGTCGCGCCCCCATAAATACATAAATACTACTAAATACATACTAGGCATGAGAACGAATCACTATAAATTAATTACTTAAAAGGGGTCAAGTAGCAAATGCAGTTTTAACAAACCATTCTAGGTGCAGTGGATTGTTAGTTTCTCACGGGAAGTCGTGTGGTCGGCGGAAGAGACAATACAGTCGGGCAGAGTGTTCTACAGCGCTATTGCATTTGGAAAAAAAGAATCCTTCGTAGAAGACGAACGGCACTGAATGTGCGTGATCGGACAGCTGTGGCTGAGGCGGGGAGAGATTCTGGGCGGGGATTGTAGCCGAGGGTGTCTGGCTATTGGGTGATAGTAGAAAGAGTGAAGCATGCAGATACGTGAGATGATACGACGTGATTTGAGACTGGGAAGATCGAGTGTGCGTTTATTTCAGTTATGCTTGTTTTACTTGAGTAGTTTGACATGATAAAGCGTGCAGCACGATTCTTAATGGCTTCTAATTCATAGCTGAGAAATGCTTGCGAGGGGTGCCTGATAGATGATGCGTATTCCAGTCTCGACCGAACGTATGTCTGATATGCAAGTTTTTTATAGCTGGTGATGCAGATTTCAGATTCCGACGCAAGAAACCAAGTAGGCGAGACGCGTTTGCGCATATTGTTTCAATGAGAGTAAGCCGTGATAATGACGATGTCAAGTGAACACCTAGATACTTATACCACTCTGTTCGGGGTATTGTAGTTGAGCTTATGCGGTACGCGTAATTTGTAATGCTGCGCTTACGTGAAAACGACATACATTGGCATTTATTAAGGTTAAGAGGCATGAACCATTTTTACACCATGAAAGGATAATGTCTATGTCTTTTTGTAGGTCAATGGAATAACAAGGGTTATGGATGGCGTTGTAGAGGACGCAGTCATCAGTAAAAAGTCGAAGTCTAGTTTTTGTGTTACAAGGCAGGTCATTGATATAGATTAAAAATAACAGCGGGGATAAGCCTGCTCCCTGGGGGACACCGGATGTAAGCTCAGAAAGGTGTGAGTCGTGAGAGTTAGCGGATGTCTATTGTACGCGTCCTTTTAAGAAATGTTGGATCCAGGTAATCAGTGCTGGGGGGATTCCAAGATTATATAATTTGGCAAGTAGGTGATTGTAAGGGACGCGGTCTAACGCTTTCGAAAAGTCTAAGAAGATGAGGCGATTTGCCCATCTGTTGTAAGATTTCATCGGTCTACACAATCTATCAAATGACCAACCTAAATGAATTATTAGCCGTTCATTCGTTATTATTGTTTTGCTACACATCTTTCAATCGTCTCAGTCATGTGTTGTTACTTAGAAAATGTTTGGCAGAACCGTCGACGACTGTCAATGATAATGTGCATTGAAGCAATCGTGTGACACAAAGTATTGCCACCGTCTAGACAGACAGACAGACAGACAGACAGACAGACAGACAGACAGACAGACAGACAGACAGACAGACAGACAGACAGACAGACTGACTGACTGACTGACTGACTGACTGACTGACTGACTGACTGACTGACAGTCTGTCTGTCTGTCTGTCTGTCTGTCTGTCAGTCAGTCAGTCAGTCAGTCAGTCAGTCAGTCAGTCAGTCAGTCAGTCAGTCAGTCAGTCAGTCAGTCAGTCAGTCAGTCAGTCAGTCAGTCAGTCAGTCAGTCAGTCAGTCAGTCAGTCAGTCAGTCAGTCAGTCAGTCAGTCAGTCAGTCAGTCAGTCAGTCAGTCAGACAGACAGACAGACAGACAGACAGACAGACAGACAGACAGACAGACAGACAGACAGACAGACAGACAGACAGACAGACAGACAGACAGACAGACAGACAGACAGACAGACAGACAGACAGACAGACAGACAGACAGACAGACAGACAGACAGACAGACAGACAGACAGACAGACAGACAGACAGACAGACAGACAGACAGACAGACAGACAGACAGACAGACAGACAGACAGACAGACAGACAGACAGACAGACAGACAGACAGACAGACAGACAGACAGACAGACAGACAGACAGACAGACAGACAGACAGACAGACAGACAGACAGACAGACAGACAGACAGACAGACAGACAGACAGACAGACAGACAGACAGACAGACAGACAGACAGACAGACAGACAGACAGACAGACAGACAGACAGACAGACAGACAGACAGACAGACAGACAGACAGACAGACAGACAGACAGACAGACAGACAGACAGACAGACAGACAGACAGACAGACAGACAGACAGACAGACAGACAGACAGACAGACAGACAGACAGACAGACAGACAGACAGACAGACAGACAGACAGACAGACAGACAGACAGACAGACAGACAGACAGACAGACAGACAGACAGACAGACAGACAGACAGACAGACAGACAGACAGACAGACAGACAGACAGACAGACAGACAGACAGACAGACAGACAGACAGACAGACAGACAGACAGACAGACAGACAGACAGACAGACAGACAGACAGACAGACAGACAGACAGACAGACAGACAGACAGACAGATAGATAGATAGATAGATAGATAGATAGATAGATAGATAGATAGATAGATAGATAGATAGATAGATAGATAGATAGATAGATAGATATGGCCTCCGCAAAGTGCGTGAAGTACCCTGAATATGCTAATATATCATTAGAGCCATCAGACAAAGACGATAAGGTCAGCATAAGGGAAATTACTTGTTTTTATGGAAATAAATACATAAGTTACCGGAAATGAAAATGGATGAAAAAATTTGGAGGACATTTAAGTTTCGCCTTTAGGAGTGGAACGTGATAGGATTCAAAGATCCCTGACTGCTTCTCACAATGCCCGGGAACTGCAACGTATGTAAACGTAATGCTTACCGGGAAACACTGGCGGCGAACGCTATTCACGAAGGCGAGCTTCTGGTATAAACGCGGCTTCTTGCATGGGTGACGATACGGCGGAGGCGAGCGCTACCTGAAGGTGTTTAAAGAACCGTGCGCGCCGCTTTATGGCCTTTGCGATTTGCGCGTGCAGTCATGCGAAAATCTCGGAGTGGATGGCCGCCCTATGAATGGTATATATGCTGGAAAGGGTGTTTGTATTTTGAGTGTCCGCTTAAGAGAAATATGTTTTCTCGTGTATTGAAATGCAATCCGACGCTATGACGGGTGTAGTATTTCTGTAGGTCATACTTAAAAATTTTTCTGACGCATTTTAAATTGAAAAATTTAATTCAGTATCTTCCTTGCGCTACGTGGAGCGCCTGCGTGGTTCCAAATGATTTTTTCGAAAGGCTGGTCGATGTTCGACACGCAGGCCTGGTTTTCTGCGACACAGCGCCCCTAACGCTATGGCGTTAAAACAATTATCCGCAGGTGGGACACAAACCCACGTCATTGCATTATGCGTGGGATGACGTTACCAGAGCTACCGCCACTCCGTTTTCCAGGTAAAATTCTGATGATATTATTAATCTGCTACAACTAAACCTGGGAATACTAGCCAGCGTAACCACTGACGGCCCTCACAGGGGATCAGGAACATCCTTTCTGCTGTAAGCGTCACTTGTACGTTACCATTTCGAGCGACGGCAGCTGGTAAATAAACAGGGGCACGCTACCTGAAAGCAAACATGCCGGTGATTTCGAGGCCCCGTTTTGTAATTAACGAGAATAAAAGAAACCAAGGGCAGTCCGATTTTATTAGTCATATCATAAGAAGCCAAGAAAGACAGCAAGGACAGCATAGGGGATATTATTTGTAATTATTATTTGAAATAACAAGTAATGAGCTAACAGTAATGAAGATGGATTAAAAAATTATGCAGATCCCACCCTTTGTGGCAAGCTATGTAAGCGGAGCTTCCTGCGCTGCTTCCGTTTATTTACGATAATTAGCGGTGATGCTGACGGCCAAAGCTTAATTTCTTCAGCATTTAGTTTACCAAGAGAGTGGTGAGTTAATGCTAAGCCTTAGCTTGCGTTAACCACTGCTGTTTGTCTGCGTAGTACAGCGAACACACAGGAAGTGTTGTTGGCTTGAAGCGTTGTTATGCGCCATTTTCATAACTTCTGAGAGAATTGAGCGTTCTAATTTTCTCACATAGAACAGCGCATCGTGGTAGAAGTGTAAATTTGAATTGTATTATGGGGCTGCACGTGCCAAAACCACAATGCGATTAAGATGCACGCAGTAGAGGCGTACTCAGAGTTTTGATACCATGATTTTCTTTTACGTGTCTCAAAATCTAAGTGCATGTGCGTTTTCTGTTTCGCCCTTCTCGAAATGCGTCTGCCGGGGATTGGACTAAATCCTCGACCTCTAGCACTACTAATACCGCAAAGCTACCGCGGCGGGCACATAAGTGTAGATTTGACGGTCTGTCGCATCCCTATTGTCGCCTGGACCCTGCAGTGCGCTTTAATTAATGTGGCTTTCCTTCTGGATGCCTTGCGTAAGTTGTCCGCTTGACATACTTGCAGGCTACTTATTTTGAACCATGAACTTACCTTGAATTTAAGCATATTCAGTTTCCTAGCAACCACTGGTGAATAGTAATAGGTTTTCCTTGCCTTATCGTGTCACCTCCCCCCCCCCCTTCTTGTATGGGAACTGATTCTTCTCCTCCCTCCTCTGTACAGTTCTATCTACGTCCCCTCTGGACTCACACATTAGTAGAAAGGGAAGTGGTTCGTCTTCTGCAATTATTTTGAGAGGATTCATCGGTAATTCCAGGTGTTAAGAGGAAGCTTTAGCTCGGGCCCAACTCTGACGCGGCGTATTTAAATACATGTAAAAAGCAAAAAAACCTTTTTCTGAGATAACCCCTGGACCGATATTAATGAAATTTATTGAATTTGAGAACGAAACTTAAGTTCTAATGACTGTTGGAAGCGGAATTTCAATTTAGGGTCTAAATTTTGTTAAAAAGATTTTCAAATATTCGACCGCTCGAAAAATATAGAGGCAGGAAGTTTACAAATTCATAGCTCTCCACCAAGAACAGATATCGCGGTTCTGTAAACGGCATCCATTAGATCATTCAAAGCAGACAAATTTGATATGTCATTTCACTTCTTACGTGAAATTGTTACGTTGGTTTCAAGGGTTCTGCAAAAGCTGTATTTCCATATTACAAATTTTTTTTATATTCATGTGTAACATATTCATTTTTTCCGGTTTAGCTGTTCTATTAGATGCAATTCACCGAATTCTATTATCTTTTTTGCTGTTGAGTTACAGAGTTGTAAATATGATAGTTCCATTTTTTGAAAATTTTCAATTTTTGCCGATTTTTAATAAAAAATTCATTATCTAACTCAAAAATTCGAAACCAACAGTCACTAGATTTTAAGTTTTTCCTTTAAATCCAACAAACCTCGTCAAATTTTGTGCAGTGGTCGCTGAGAAAACGAATTCTCCTTTTACATGTATTTAGACAGGAGCACTCGAGCTAAAGCTTCCTCTAAGAGGCTAATGTGGCGACGCCCACGGATCTCGAGAAGGCATTCTGCACATTCGCGCGGTGAGGTCCAAACGAGTTTCTCGCGTGGCCTTTCCTTTCTAACTCACTCCTCTCTTGTATACACACTCTCTGAACTACCTCCCCAAGCACTGTAATAGACATGAGCAGCCACAACAGCAACAGCAACAGTGGGTAAGGCAAACGAACAGGAAAAGAAAGCTTCGCATAAAAATATAACTTGCGGCAGGTAGGGTTGAACCCACGTCTTCGCATTACGTACGCTTGCGATATTCTTACCAGGTGAGCTACCGAGGCACCGTTTCCCCATCCACTTTCAGAGGTATTATTGTCTCTCTGCTAGTACTAAACCTGAGAAGGTTACACAGCGCCATCACTCACGAAGTGACTTAGCATAAGTGTCGTCTCTTAAAGTAAGTTTTACTTGCTGCCAGTAATTCAAGGTGCCTTTCTCGATCGTGATGTAGGTATATAAAGATTTATGGAAAACACAGATACTGAGAAACGTCCTGCCGAATTTATAATGATACAGATACTAGATACCCAATGAATAAGTATAATGTCGAAAATACATGCATTGTCGTTATTGTCCATCTCTTACTAATGTGAGCTGTTTCCTTACTTCAACACACGCATTTCAAAAGGCAGAAATAAGCTAGTCAAATGTGCATACAATGAACTAATTAGGAGCCGTTTGATCAATTTTGGCTGCCTAATAATAAGCGATTGCACTTTTGTTTTCCGCAGAATGCATACACTGGTGTGGCCGTATCCATATACCACCCTTATTTGTGGAGCCATGCAAGAAACAGCAGGCGGCGCATAACTAGTATATGCGAGTGGTATTGATGATAATGATACATAATGTTTTATGGCACAAACAATAATGATGACAAAAGAGCGCCAACCAATGGTATAATGTAGTCGATGTAGCGGTTCATGACAAGTGGTAGATGCATAGGTCTAGCGTAGCAGTATAGAGGCCTAAAATTGTCGCCGTGTAAAGCGAGTAAAATATATACTGTTGAAAGAGGGACATTTACTGCGGATGTGTGCTATGGACATGAAAGATATTGTTTAAATTGTTGATATCCTAAAATGTCTAAGTATCAGTGACACTACTGCCCCGTCAAGGCCCTCAAACGCCAGCGCCTGGAGGCGCATGCTCCAGAAAACGCGACAATCGAAGCAGCAGCCTTTAATAAGATTATGTGTCACGAATATTCTGGGTTAAATACATGTAACACAACTTCACTTAGGAAATTTAGAACAGCTTCGGTTTAGAAACATGGTTCCGTAGCAAGAAACATTGCTGGATGGAGAGGAGTATGCTCTTAATAAGGTGGAGGAAAGTCGTCTTTGTAGGTCAGCTTCTGCTTCGTGGCACTCCAGCAAAACATAGACACGCAGCGTCAGACTCTCACGACATCTACCACAAATGCAAGGTTTGTCGCCAGGTAGCAGGTAATAATGGGTACCTTACGTGTGCCCTATTCTCAATAGTTAAAACAGAGCACCCGTTCGTCACGCTTTTGGTATCGACGGCCAATAACTTAGATGCGGATTCAATAAACGCAGTTTATTCGAGGTTAATTTGCTCCAAATAAATTGCGAAAACGTTTCTGTGCTCCTTGCCGGCAAAAATCATTTGGAGTCTGTAGAAGGAATAGCTACAATAGAATTACAGACTTTCATTGTTATCGACGTAGCAATTCAGTTTCCAAGCAGACTATTCGCAATACCTCTATGCCCGGGCACCCAATATAAGACGACATGCTGTTTAGATGCATACATAGTGCACAGAAATGGAAACATAGCGTTTCTTAGAGAATGTTTACGCTTTCGCAACGACATTAAAGCTTTTACAACGCCTAGCGTGTCTGGGAATATTATTGCCCTTTCTATATTAGATCACAGCTCTTAGTCGCCCATTCTAGCGTTGATCATCGGCATGCGTCGGGGTCCCTCGTTGCCGACCGAATGAACACAGCGAAGGATGAAAGAGCGAACGCGCTGAGCAGATGGTTATGAAAGGCGTCAGTAGCGAAGATAGCGCGTGAAGGAAAGTGGAGGAGGCCGTATAGCCGAACCAAGACGCGGAAAGCGGAGAAGGAGGGTATTGCGAAAGCGTACGAAGGAAAGCATTGTGCCACGCAAGACAGGCTGTGCTGTGACGATGTCTACGAGATGGGGCCAAAATAGCTCAAGTCAGACATATGGTAACAAATCGCTGCATGAATTGATGTCTGCGGCAGTTGCCCTGAATCCCGCCCAAGATTCATACACGCGCTGGCTCTCGCGATCTCCCGATTAACGCGTCAGTGGCACCGCACTTCGCTCCATTTTCAACGTGCCTCATGAGACAGATGGTCTGCGTCAGCCAATATACCGCGAAAAGAACACTCGTATAGAGCTGCGCTCAAACTTCGCATTAGAGAATAACGTGATCGCCGGTGAAATTTTTGTTGGCTCTTTGTGCTTCACAGCCGAAAAAAGTGCATTGGCTTAAGTCACAAGGATA
Organism: Dermacentor variabilis; assembly: GCF_050947875.1. Classification (NCBI taxonomy): domain Eukaryota; kingdom Metazoa; phylum Arthropoda; class Arachnida; order Ixodida; family Ixodidae; genus Dermacentor; species Dermacentor variabilis. Next base: position 230,753,699 of record NC_134569.1, on the reverse strand, counting down.
CTTGTTTCCGGATTCACAACATCAGACTCCAAGATGGATGACCCTAATGCTGCATAAGACTTTGATTGGTATGTGTAAAATTTAGGAGACGAGCTCTTCGCCTAGAGTTCTAGGAACTGCATACGTCTAAGGAGTGTTTTTCGTGACATTATTAAAGGATGTGTCACGTTCAACTGCCTACCGCAGCCATTCCTGGAAACATAATCCAATATTAAAGGAGCGTATTTTTGCCCTGATTTTCCTGAAACGCTGAGAGATGGACTCTATTAGTGCAGGTCGATTATGAAAAATGTGGCACGCCTCAAATCTTTGGCACTTCAGTAAGAAAAGTATTCAAGGAGGATATATACTTTCAGAAAGTATTTGAAAGTAGCGTATGACCTGACCCAGATGGAGTGAACATTCACAGGATTCTCATACAGACTTTGCGCAGGTCTTGTTCTGAAGGCTCCTGTGGCCAGTCGGATGCCTAAAAGGTGCACCGGATCCACCACTGTTAAGTCATTGTGTTTAGGAGACTGGTAGACTAGGACACCATAGTCCGAGCGCGAACGTACAAGGCTTTTATGCATCGTAAGTCGCTCTCTGTCACTGGTCCACGTTGGGTGCGCCAGAGTTTTGAGTAGATTCATTAACTTTGAGCATTTGGTCTTAAACTTCTTGATGGGTAGCTTGGAATGAAGGAAGATGCCGAAGAACGTTTGCTCAGTAGTAACATGGACATGGGATTGTCCATATATTTGAAGACTAGAATCTCGGACTAACCCCCTCTTTATAGTTTTCTGGAAAGAACACAACTTCTTCAAGCCATCCTTTACCTGTCTTTCGCATACTGTAAGATTACAGGATTTGAAGTCTCCATTGAGATCGCTTATGTAGATTGAATAAAAAATGGCTCTTGGTGGTGAAAGCTGGAGCGTGTTCATCTTCAAAGTGAAAAGCGTACAGCGTAGCATGCCTTCCTGAGGGTAGACGGAGTTCATTCCCAAAAAGATGGGACAACACATTGTGGATTTTGACGCGAAGAGTATGGTGGTCCTAGTATCATTGTGTTATGTTCAGCGTGCTCCCGTGTTCACCATTTGCCGAAAGGTCTCGTGTAACGCCACCTTGTGTCGTAAACATTCTTCAATTTTGAAAAATACGGATAAGAAAATTGTTCATGTACGAACGCATCTCGTATGTACACATCAACGCGCACAAGATGGTCCGTTGTATACTGGCCTTCTCCGAAGCCGCTTTTATATTGTTTAGACATTTTGATGCATTCAAGGAAACCAGACCACTTTGAAGCTTCATAGGGCCGTAGCTTGACGCCATAGATGAATCCTTTCTTCGTTCTAAAGCAGGGGCCAAAATCGTTTCTTTTCATGTGCATGGAAGTTATCTGCCGGCCAAAATACTGTTGAAAAGACAGAGAAATATCCATTGAGTGTTTGCGTATATTCTTAATCATGTCATACAGGACTGAGGTGCCGGTACAGGGTACTTCCATGCGATAAAGACAGCTCTGAAATCGGGAACATTGAAGGAGCATTAATATGGTCCGTTATGTCGGCTTTTTATGGTTGATTCTTCTACATTCTTTTGTTTGTTCGTATATCAGCAAGAGATGTGATTAATGGAGTAAACTTCACACACACTCAAAGTGCTCTCCAGAAGAGTCTGCCTGGTTTCTAATGTATTCCCTTGGTCGTTCACAGGGGTAATGAATGGACTGGCTGCCCCCTTAGCCTTCTTAGACCATTACACACTTTCGCTGGCTGTGTGTCATACCCCAGAGGAACCTGACCAAGCCTGATGTCGTCTCCGCCTACCCTGTGATTTAATGTGTTTAAATTGTATGACATTCTTTTGCATTTTGCGATCTACGCAACATGCGCTCTGCTTTGTTCTGCCTTATTCACACATCTCTGAAATCTTTGTTTTATCAGGGAACACTTCTTTTGAATGAGCCATCATTCATTTGTAGGATAAACTCCAGGTTTCAATCAATCGAATCAGGAGGACGACGCAACGAGCTATAGAATGAAGAACGATGGGTGCAACGTTAAGGGATAAGAAAAGAGCAGATTGGCTGAGGGAACAAACGCGAGGCAATGACATCTTAGTTGAAATCAAGATAAAGAAATGGGGGGGAGGGGGCATGGGCAGGACATGTAATGAGGAGGGAAGATAACCGATGGTAATTAAGGGTAACGGACTGGATTCCAAGTGAAGGGAAGCGTAGCAGGGGGCGGCAGAAAGTTAGGTGTGCGGATAAGATTAAGAAGTTTGCAGGGACAACATGGCCACAATTAGTACAAGACCGGGGTTGTTGGAGGTGTATGGGAGAGGCCTTTGCCCTGCAGTGGGCGTAACCAGGCTGATGATGATTATGATGATGATGATGATGATGATGATGATGATGGTGGTGGTGGTGGTGGTGGTGGTCATGATGATGACGATGAATCAGGCTTTCATTCCCAGCACGACATTACCTTAAGAGGGCTCCGGAGGCTACATGATGGCAAACTCAAGTCTTGCCTGGGATGGTTTCTACACCACCGGAAGAGGCGTTACCACCGCCATGGCCTCTCGGAATATCAGGTGTTGCCAAATCAAGTGAATGTGGGTAGGTTTCAAACTTGTCTTTCGAAGAAGCGGCAACTTTGGACTGTGTTGATGTAGGAGTTCTGTAATGTCATTCAGGTCGCGGATAAGATACCTAACATTCGAATAAGTTATTTCTGTAATCACAGTGAGGGAGTTTTGCGCTTCGTTTTTAACAGACGAAAACTATAGCTGAAAACCTGTAACCCACTGGGCCCTTCCTAGGCCGTGTGATGCGGGGTTTCCCTTTAATGGTGCTCTCCAGGGAACTGCGCCGCTCCGTTGGCACCTGGGACGCCGGTGCAGTTGGTGATGACCCAGCACCTCCGCTGAAGCGCTAGGTGCCCGCTCGCGAGGGACGCCCCAAAACACCAGCTTGCGGGTGTTTTGAGGCTCTCTAATTGGGCAAAGGGCCCAGAACCCGCCGACACGCAGGCTTGTTGGCTCATCTTGATTGATGGCAGAGCAGCGTATGCTGCTTGATGTGAGGGGGCAGATGGCGCTAGCCCCAGTCCAGGCTGTGGTTTCCTAACGCTCAATGTGAACCGTAGTGCCACTGCCCCCTGCCGGGACAGCTCGGCGTACGAAGTTCGCTACACAAATTAAAGCCGCCTACGCGCCTCTTCAAAGAAATGTTCTCGTTCACCTTGAGGCTCATCACATCCTTCAGCTTCTTCCATGATGTACACAACCTACAGTATATCGGGTACCCACCATCAGAGTTTGCGTAGTGGCACGCGTCATCGCTGTTGTAGGCAGAATGTCCATCTGAAGCGCGTTTTGCACAGGTGACGTGGCCTCATCTGCTGTGAGAGACATGGCCAAATCCTTGGCATGAGAAGCAACGGCGCGTGTCCGACATACACTGTCTAAGATGAATTTCGGTCGAACCCCCATGTTATCGAGTTCGTGGGGCCGTACCACACCAAACACTTGCGGCTGCAGATACCCCCGCGGGAGCGAGGGTTATTACTAAGGTAAGGATGATGTATGTGCTTTTTTTATGGCGCAAGGGTCAATAATGACCAAAGAGGGCCAAAGAATGGTATTACACAGCGGAAGCAGCTGTCATTGATAACTGGTATAGATGTCGCTTGGCTGTATCATAACCTCAAAATATTCGCCATAAAATGCAAATGTATGGTATACTGAATAAAGCTATGAAATATGAGGGGAGATATGAACATAAAACCTTTGTTGTGAAGTGATTGTAGGATCAAAATGTTGAATATATTCTGGAAGCACTAATTGCTCACGCATACCCTTGTATGCAAGTGTAGGGAAGCACGGGTTACAAATGTAGAGACCGCAAGTACACAACATTCACGGTTGGTACTACATGGTTAAGAATTTTCTTTTTCTATGCATTGGAAGATCAGTGGCATAATATAACCTATAATGAATTTTTCACTCAGCGGACGTCTCTTAGAAATATTATTTCTGCCCAGACAAGAAATCATACTTGTAAAACCATTAATGTGACCGTACGATGACGACCTCGAGTAGCAAGAGAGAAGGCGAAGTTCAATCATAACTGCATCATGACTGTTTTATTTAAATTGACGTGTCCTGCGCAGCAAGCTCGCATTCCCATCATATTTGAGTTTTTTTTTTTGGTTTCCTTTATCTTTCTTTAGTTTTCTCCAAGCCAGAACATTGGACGGGGTTGTACAATGTTTGTACAACTGGATCACAACTGATATCATACCAATGGTCGCAGCATTTGGATGACTCGGTATGCTGGAAGTAGCTGTCTCTCACCAGCAGTTCACAGGCACGAAGGTTAACTGCAAGAAGAAAGCACAATGGGGTATTTTTAAGAATCACAACTGAAGCGTCTGTCTTCCTGCTGGTACTTATACATGTTGCAGACGGCGCTCGATAACACCAGTGTAAAACAAGGAATGTTCGCAAACGAGCCGGTACCGTCGCATTTGACAGACACTGAGATGAGGCGATAAAACGCAAGTTTAAGGGTAGTTAGACTGATCAATGCGGGTGGTTGGGGGATGGAGGGCAGTATACGCGAAAAATCGCGCTTGAAAACAAAATAACTCAACTCGTTGTTGGCGATAACATACATAAAACAAGCACATAACAGGGTATTAGCGACCTCTTAAATTGGGTAGAACAATTGGGTAAAATGAGTAGAACAATAGAACACTGTTAGCAAACACTGATAGCAAAACGGCATCCACTACCACTACTTTTATGCGCACATGGCGTAACTGAGATGCTGCCATATTCTCGAGAACGGCTTCATGGCTTAGTCCAACCAGTGATTGAACTACCTGTCCTTTCGATAGCAAATATATGGACGTTCGAGGCACATTTGCGCCGTCGTCATCATGCTGTCCAGCTATTGATACAACAAGTGCTTTTCATGCACACAGGGGTGGAGGGTCTTCAGACACGCAGAGTGCGTTAGCCTGCAAGAACGACGAATCGAAGTGGACACACCATCAACGCTAAGCACAACTGGCTCGGTGGCAGAGCATTCTGCTTTCCAGTATTTCAATGCGGGCTTGTTAGTATGACATCAGGGAGCGCTATTTCTGCACCTACAGACCAGGATGCAAAAAAGCCCATGAAACGCACAGTGAAGGCGCTTTAGGGCCTTGTCTGTGTCTATTACGTCCCTTCTTGCGTGCTAGTTAGTATGCGTTGCAATAGTGTTCCAATTGTGACTGCCACTGCAGGCATGACCATTGTGCAGGGCATACTACAGGCCTAGAAGCACCCTGCAACTAGCCAGGCGGCTGGAGCGTCGGGAGCTTCGCGTGAACAGGTGGGGCACTTTCCGACATCCTGTGCTACCCGTACAGAGTTCTTCGGTGCTTGGTATCGTTTCTTCAAAAAAAAAACAGAGAGCATGATAAAATAAAAGGCTGTGCTTTAGTAACGCTAAAATTAAAACAAATGTACATTCTAAATCTCTAAAGCCATGCATTGTAATGTAAGAATAATTGTCTGCGTAAATGGCTTAAAAACATGAGGGCAAATATTAATAGTAATAAACTTGAAAGCTGCAGCATTCTATATTGCCCAATTTAAAGGACTACTTTGCTTCCTGCTTTGCAGGAGTACAGCCTGACAATCTTCTTGGGATTCTGTTTTGTTATTGCGATAGCAATTATATGGACACTCCGTGCGCACTTCTGCCGTCGCTGTAGCTGTCACCATAAGGTTCCGCATCATGTCCAGCGGCGACAGCGATTGAGCCAGCGACGTGGGGTCAATCTCGCCCGGGGAAGTATGGAGAGAGGGGAAAAAGCCTGCCGTCAGCGCGCTTCCTCCTGGCTTTTCACGGGGAGAGAGTGCGCCGCGTGCTGTTTATATGGCTTAATTCGTGTTGATGTGGGACGCCGCACATATGTGAATTCTCTCGCTGCTTCTGTCGCGCTTCATCATTATAGCGATTCGACAGCGAGTTTCCATTATCTTTGAGTGAAATGTGTTGCCAGTTTGTGAAATGTCAAATACGCTGCCAAGGTTTTTGAGTGCTGGCGCTGGCTCACACTCCCAATGTTCTACTAGGAAACATAAATATCCTAGAAAGTGGGTCGGGAAATGGCGCCGCGGTAACTCAATTAATAGAGCATCGCACGCGTAATGCGAATCTTGTGCGTTCGTTCTCCAACTGCGGCAAGTTGTTTTATTATCCACTTTAATCTCCATTAATTTATCATGTCGCTATTTCGTTTATTAGGCACAAGTAACTTGCCCTATGAAGTCTTTGGTGTCAGTGTTGGCTTCTTATATGATTAATAAAAGTCGGGCCCCTCGGTTAACCCCATTTCGCCTCGTTTAATACATAACGAAGCTCTCGAATCCGGCTACATTGATGTGTCCAAACAGCATGTGGGGGATTATGGACCGGTTGTCTTCACCCAAAAAGATAACGTTCTCGTGACGCCTGCGGCCGAAAGGATGTTCCACATCCGCCGCCATGGTTTGTGAGTGGTGGTGTTGGCTAACGCTCCCAGGGTTCTACTAGGAAACATAAATGCCCAAGAAAGTGGATGGGCAAACGGCGCTTCGGTAGCACAATCGGTCGAGCATCACACGCGTAATGCGAAGCTTGTGGGTTCGTTCCACACCTGCCCCAAGTTGTTTCATCATCCACTTCTATTTCAATTAATTTGTCATTTCTTTATTGCATTGGTTAGGCACAAGTAATTTCCTCTATGCTTCCTTTAAGATATGGCTTCTTATGATATGGTTAATTGACCCTCTCTTATATGTACAGTATCAGAGTCTTAAAGGACTGATCAACGTAGATGTATTTGAATCTTAAAAGTGCATACAATAAGTTAACTCATAAAGCCATCCTGCATTTGGGGATGTTTGATTTGGAGGCCGCCTTCCAGGCTCGATATATAGTTATTTGTAGATGTTCCTTTTACAAACATATGGTGTTGCGTCATCGCATCTTCATGCCTCCTGTGGTGTGCCTAAAGACGGAATGCTGAGCCACGTACCCTTTTACATTTCGCTCGTTGGGATTGCGGACAGACTCCTCCAATACGTTCTTATGTCTAATTATGCTGACGATACCAGCAGTTGGGCATCTGGGGTGACAGATTACCTCGTGCATGCCATGGTCCACAAAGCAGCCGCAGTAAAGACCGAGTACATTGGAAAGCAATGAGTAGAACTGTCATTGGACAAGTGTTTACTATTGCTTGACACACAAGACAATTGGTCCACACAATTTTGTAATTAATGGGCACCGCAACCAGTTATCGCAATATAAACCACTTTCCGGGAGTAACACTAGACCGCGACCTTCCTGAAGCCTTCATGCCTCCAATTTAAAAAAAAAGAGGCTCAGCATGTTCACAGACGTAGTCACTTTTTAGAAAACACATGCAGCCGTTGAGCGTGAGCGACTCTTCGACTTTGCGCTAGTAAGGCGTCATTAAACCAGTTTTGTGGCAAAACTGCCTATGGTGTAATTGGGTGAGTCGGGTATTTGAATTCGAAAACCGGATAACCGGAGAATAATCGGTTAGGTTGCTAGCACTTCCGTTAAAATATCGAGTTATTCCGATGCTCGGATTTGAAATTGCGTTTTTTTTCAGCGGTAAAAGTTTAGCATCATATGTTTCATCGGCCTATGACATGAGGCTGCCGTACTAGTTTTGTGTAGCAAAACTGCGCATAATGTCAGGAGTAATGTCTCAGCTGTTTATTACAAGTTACCACCACTTCGTAACATTTGTTAATTTTCCCAGAGTCCTAATTACACGTGAATAATGAAAGTGCTTTGGGGCGAAATACAAGACGAAAGGCTTTTTGCTAGAGGATTAGTCCTAAACTCATAGCCAATGTAAAATATTTTGCACAACGCTCTTCTGCTAAGGTTTATCTAGGTATATTTAGCTCATATATGTGAATTCAAGTCGAATTTTCAGCGAGACCCGCCGTGGTTGCTCAGTGACTATGGTGTTAGGCTGCTGAGCACGAGGTCGCGGGATCGAATCCCGGCCACGGCGGCCGTATTTCGATGGGGGAGAAATGCGAAAACACCCCGTACTTAGATTTAGGTGCACGTTAAAGAACCCCAGGTGGTCGAAATTTCCGGACTCCTCCACTATCACGTGGCTCATAATCAGAAAGTGGTTTTGGCACGTAAAACCCCATAATTTAATTAATATTCAGCGAGACGTTGCGTCCCAAGTATCGGCAGTAGCTGTAACTGTATAACAGGAAAATATTCATCCTATGCACTTTGCATTACAAAACGTGCTCACCAGTGCTCCGATAGACCAACTTTACTAGCAGGCAGTCTTTGTCAGCATGCAGTATGAGGTACGTCAAGAGTCCATCTGTATATTCGAAAATACAGTGTTGGTTGATATTAGCATAACGTATAGGTTTGGGTAAAAATAGAGGAATGCCATTTACATACATGGAGAAGGTGATTTGAGGAAATTAATTGACGTGGTGCCTGTGCCCCAAGCCTTAGCAGTAAATTTTTTGGGGAAGGAAACCCTGTAACATAAAAGATATATGATACATTTATCACTGGGTGCTTCGTCCGCAGGATATTTATGAACAGAGCTGGGCAAATGCGATTGCTTTCGCTTTCCATGTCACCACAGCTTAAAAACTTTACCTGGCCACCTTCGCTTTTATTCTGGAAGCGCAATCTGGCGGCCCGCCTCAGCTCTAACCAGCTAACATGTTTCCGCTCTCGTCCGTGATTTCCTGAATTTCACTAATCGCTTTACACAATGCAGCAATGGAGAACTAAATAAACAAATAAGTAACACTCAACAAATTAGATATGTTCAACAATTACAGGAGGACAATTTACAATTTTAGAGGAACAATCATACTTTGGGCCCATGTCACGGGCATAAAGCATTTTCAAACTTTGAGAGTTATTCGCTTCACTATCATAGAATATGATAGCCTGTCACACTCTTCCATATTTAAGTTCTGCATCTGACCTCATCGCTTTGAGTATAACCCCCTTTACTTAAGCGAGAAGGTTAATCTATCCGAAAGCTTCTAAAAGTGTTCTCTGCACCTGTGACATCTTATTTGCTTTCGCTACAAGCAATAGTACTTTGCAACGGAGGAGCAAAAAGCGATACGAAATCGTTCGTAGGGCAAGAAATATCGTTTCTCTAATGATCCAACATAAAAAAATATCGAAATCAACAACATTAATTCGTAAGACGAACCTAGCTGGCGCAAACACATAGTACCAGTTCTCGGACAAAAAGAAAAGCTTGATGAAATGCGTTAAGAATAGGTTGATTCTGAGAAATTAAGACACGAACTTTGTGAGTCACGATGACGGGACAATACCAACAGGACGATAATACGCAAGACACGCTGCACTGTATAGGCGGTAAGAGTCCACAGAAATGTCCCAATCCACGTGATCTTATTGTATGTGGTTACTGAGATCAGCAAATAACAAGAACGCACTTGAAAATAAATGAATTGTCACATTACGTAGATATTGTGTTGCGCACACGAGCACATGAAAGTATATACAAACAGAGGATGTGACAGATGCGATTTACATAATTATGTAATGATTTCAATATTTTCAGACTTTTTTTACCGGTAAAAATACAGACATATTACATGTGTATAGTATGCATTAGAAGGTCGCATAGTCGAAGACTGTATTGGGACCTGCTTTTAAAGACACTTATGATGGTATACAATGTTTAAAGCAACAGTAGCGCAGATTAGAGCTAAGAGTATTATCGAAACATGTTTATATCACATCGGTAATAACAACACTTCTAAACAGCATGACAGTATAAAAAACAGAATCAAATTTAAAAAGAAGACGGACACTCTCAGTGAGTATGTACGGATATTGTATTATGAATGCTTCTACTAATATCTTAAATTGGTATAGATATCTTGCATATTTTGTTGTGCGTGGTAGAGTATTCCAAAGTAATATCGAGGAAAATTCCACAGTCTGTTTGCCATAGCACGCACTTTAGGTAAATACTGTCACAGAATATAATTATACAATAATGTTATAGAATGTTATAGTGTAGAATACTATATAGAATATAGAAGGAAAATACCATTGAGTGCGAATCTGCTGTAGCTATGACCTATCACTGTGCATTCATTCACAAGATGAGAAGCAGATCGATGGCGGTTCCTTAGTCGAATGTTTGTAGAATATTCATTCATTCATTCATTCGCAAAACTTTATTAGAGTCCTGAAGCCCGGTCTTTCCAAACCGAGGCGGGCCGCGTCCACGTCGGCACCGCCACGCCGAGCCTTATGGCGTCATCGTGGACCCTCTGGACAGCCCGTAGTTGATCTCGATATGAAGAGCTTGATATCATCTTGTGCCAGTAAAGCCATTTTTCTTCGGCGTCGGCGAAAGACGCGGGACAGCCCGCCAGCATATGTCTGATGGTAATGAAGCCATCGCACACGTTACATTCTTTCCTAATTTCCCCTTCGGGGTGCATTTTATTTATGAAATACAGAGTGGGGTACGTCCTGGTTTGCAGTAAACGTAGCGTTACTTCCCGAGCCCTGTTCAATTTTACGTGTGGCAGTAGGAACTGCCTACGTCCCAAGTAGTAATATTTAGTGATGTCGTTGTAAGTTAGCAAGTGATCTTTATGCTCCCCGGAATGGTAGTGGGCATCGGTTTGGTTCTGACCGGCATGGCAAGCAAGTCCTCGCGCCAGGTCATTCGTCACCTCGTTGAGGTTGAGCCGAGTCTCGTCCACTTGTCCCATACGTGCAGGAAACCATCGGATTTCAGTTTTGATAGTTTCGACCTCGTCGATAATTTTAGCCGCAGTCCTCGCGATATAGCCTTTGTCAAAGCTCTTAATTGCTGCTTTGGAATCGCTATAGATGAAAGACCATTTAGGGTTGCTGATGGCTAGTGCAATCGCGGCTTGCTCCGGCCCCATGGAATCCTTAGTGAAAATGGCGACGGCATCCCGTACCTCGCCCCGGCTGTCGACTACCACGGCCGTGCAGGCCTCTTTGCCTTTGACCCAGGCAGCGTCTACAAGGGCCGCCTGTTTTCCTAGCTGTTCAATTTCTTTCAACAAAGCTTTCACCGTCGCTTTTTTTTTCCTGCTAACATTGTGTTCCGGGTGCGTATTTCTCGGGAGGGGGTGGTTCTGATCGCGTCTCTAAGGTTTGCGCTCAATGCTACCTCGGGTTCTTTCGGGTTCATCAATCTACTGGGGACTGTCCCTAACGCTTTGAGTATAAGCCTGCCCACTCGCGTTTTCGTCAGGCTTTCTGCTGCGCCATCTGTTGCGCTTCCGCCATCTCTTCTATCGTACTGTGCACGCCTACTTTCATGAGCTCCACGTTCGAGGTATACCTAGGGTAGCCTTGACTAACTTTCTGGTCATAGTGTTGAGCTTGTTCAGCTCGGCCTGCGACTATTTAAATAGACCTGACACGTAGGTGAAGTGACAGAGAGTGAAGGCGTGCACTAGCCTTAGATCGCTGTCCTCACCCAGGCCTCTGTGTCGGTTGCTGATTCTCCTTAGTAACCTGATCACTTGGTCCGTCTTGTTTGAAATGTGTTAATTGGCATTGAGGTTGGTACCTTGCGCTTCTATGTGGAAGCGTAAAACTCTAATCTTTTCTACCTGCTTGATCGCGGATCCGTCGTGACAGCGTAAGATAATCTTGGGTTCCTCCCCGGGGACGTAGCCCCTGTGTCTTCGACTTCTGCGCCGATGTTTTAGGGCGAAAACCTCCGACTTTGCTGTCGAACAGTTGAGTCCTATCTCGCCTAGCGTGCTTTCTACGGTGTGTATGCGCTGCTCCAATCTGTTCTCCGTTTGGCCTACGTTACCGTTGGCGCTCCATATGGTTATGTCATCGGCGTATATTGCAAAGTGTATACCTTCTATACTCTCCAGTTCCCTCGCGACTCTGGTCATTGCTAGATTAAATAACATTGGAGAAAGTACGGCCCCTTGTGGGGCGCCCCTGTTACACAGGTTCAACACCTTCGATTTTAGTTCTGCTAGCGTGAGGCTCACTTGCCTAACGCCCAGAAACGCCTTGACTACGCTGAATAGCCTCTCGCCCAACCCCAGCTCGCACAGCACCTCGAGGATGGCATTGTGCTCTATGCGATGAAAAGCTTTTTCGACGTCTAGTCCCAGAATTGCTCTCGCGTGCACCGGGCTAACGTGTACGAGCTGGTGTTTAATCAGGAGCATGTCGTCCTGATTCGATAGTCCGGGGCGGAAACCGATCACGTTATACGGGAGTATGTCATTTTGCTCGACGTATCTAGTGAGTCTGTTGAGAATAACGAGTTTCATAGCTTTACCTATGCACGATGTAAGCGAGATTCGACATAGTTTATCCAGAAGGAGCGGTTTACCCGGTTTTGGTAAGAGGATGGTGTTGGCCATGTTCCATTCCTCCGGATAGTCTCCCTTTCTCCACGACTCGGTGATATGATCTGTCAAGAAAGTGATCGACTCATCGTCTAGATTCATTAAGAGCTAGTTGGTAATACCGTCTGGTCCGGCTGTCGATCTACTAGAGAGACCATGGAGGGTGGCCCGTACCTTACCCTCGGTAAAATCGCGGTCCATTTCCTCGCATGGTCCTTCCATGTACTCCACGTGTTCCTCGGGAGATATTTGTCCCCGAGATGTCTCATGACTACCTCCTGAGCCGTGTACTGGCTGACTTGATGTACTAGTTTTGTAATTACGGTTCTGTTGTTTGACTTAGTGTAGCGCTCGTTCAATGGATGTTTGAGGATGTTCCAACTGTCTCGATGTTGGATTCTGCCACCTGTCAAGAGGCAAACTTCGTCCCACTGCTGTTTCACGAGCGTTCTCGAATGCTCCTCGATCTGTCTGTTTAGCAACGCTATCTTTTTCATGAGCTTTCAGATCAGTCGTTGCGTTTTCCATCTTTGCAGGATGAATTGTTTGGCCTGGATCAGATGCGCGAGCCTACTGTCAATGCTCTCTATGTTTATTTCGGTCTTAATTTCTTTAGTGGCCTCCCTGAGGTCCTGTTCGAGCTGGTTGATCCAGGTCTGGAAGGACTGTCTGCCCGCTTCTATCGGTTCCGATTCTAGTCACTGCGCTCTAACTTTCCTAAAATAGGTCCCAGTCTGTGCACCGAAGGTTCTAGTCTCTTGTTTCGGCATACCTACACCTATGTGTATGATATAGTGGTCGCTGCCTAGATCGGTGCCCGAGTTTTCCCATTGTAGAACATAATAAGCACTAAGTTCTGAAATAGGATGTTTTCTTTTTCATGTAGTAGTGAATTTCCATTCGCAAAGTGTTAACTTATCCAGGCCATGGCGGCCGCATTTTAATGGGGACGAAATGTGAAAACACCTGTGTACCTACATTTAAGTGCACGTTAAAGAACCCCAGCTAGTCGGAATTTCCGGAGTCCAACACTACGGCCTGCCTCATAATCAGAAAGTGGTTTTGGCACGTAAACCCCATAATTTAATTTTTTTAATGTGGACTGCTTGTAATGATTACTATGGGGTAGTTTTGAATTGCCTGGAGGGATGCGAAGTGAGTGTTATAAGTGTTACTCCAGCATATTGTCAAATTTAATGGTCAGGTGACTTCTGAAAGAGGCTATTAATGTCCGAGTCGTTGAAAGCGGCAGCACAGCACCGACAAAGGACCAAGACCGCGAGCTCTTGAGCTAACACGTCCTCGTCTTCTTCTGGGAGCAAGCGGGACAAGCGCGTGGCGTAAGCGCATGACATTACCCCTCCTCCCAGAAGAGCATCGACTCGATGCGAAATAATTCGTTGACGGGCAGAGAGAATTGTCCCAGGAAAAACGCAATGGTCTGAACACTATGACTATTGTGGTGTGCGATATGATTTTAACTACACGACGCGCACTATCTAAGGCCGCGATTATGGGTGGTCTGCTGGCTGGGTGCCATCCGGAATAACCTCATACATTAGGTCACTCGCTCGCCGAAGCACTCTGTAAGGGCCGGAGTACCAACTAAGAAGTTTTTTTTTTAAAGGCCTTTACGGCCGACAGCGGCCCAAAGTAACACTTGGTCACACGATTGGTAGCCAACTTGTCGGCGGCGGAGGTTGTAATGTTGCGCGTCCATACACCGCCGTTTCCTTATGGTCACGCGAGCCAGTTGACGTGCTTCTTCGGCACGCTGCAGAAGACTCTTGGTGTCTTCATAAAGACTGTCGGAATTGTCACTTGGTAACATGGCTTCTAATATCGTCTGACTTTCACAACCGTAAAAACGAGAAAACGGCGTGAAGCGACTGGTCTCTTGCGCAGCCGTATTGCACGCAAACGTGACATGAGGTAGTGCATCGTCCCACGTCTTATGTCGTACGTCTATGTACATCGACAGCATGTCGGTCATCGTTTTGTTAAGCCTTTCCATCTAGCCATTTGCTTGCAGATGCCAGGAAGTCATCTTTCGGTGCGTAGTCTAACTCAATTGGAAAACTGCTTCAAGCAGTCCCGCCGTAACCGACGCCCCTCGGTCTGTGATGGCACAGGTTGGGGCACCATGACGTACCGCGATGGTCTGTGCAAAAAACTGTGGAACCTCAGAAGCTATATATACCTTTAGGGAGAGCCCTTGTTTCAGCATAGCGGGTTAAATTGTCTTTGGCAATGATGATCCACTTGTTTCCAGAAGTAGACAAGGGAAACGGGCCCAGGAGGTCCATGCTGACTTGATCGAAGTGCCCTCGAGGCGGCTCGATAGGATTCAGCAATCCCGCAGGTTTCACACTGGGTGTCTTTCGGTGCTGGTATTCCCGGCAGGCTTGTACGTATCATTTAACACAATTGGCGAGTTTCGGCCAGCAGTACGATTTCCGTACGCTAGTAAGTGTTCGATTGAAACCCAAGTGGCCGGACGCAGGCTTGTCGTGGCATGCGAACACGATTTCGTCACGAAGCCTCTGCAGGTGCGACCAAAAGCTAGGTTTTGTTGCTGGTAGCAGAATTCTCCTTGTGTAAGATTCCCTTTTGCAAACAAACCGATGACAATCCGCGAGCAATTTGTCGGGGCAGACGTACGTCGCGGCCTTCTAGGTGTTCAATGTAAGGTCGCAATTCTCGATCTGCTCTCTCCCATGTAGATACGTCTGCCTCGCTCATGGCGCAGGTTCAACAGGCACGCTCGACAATGTGTCGGTATCTTCAAGTGCGCAGCCTGACTTGTACACGATGGTCGTGTCGTGTTCCTGCAGGCGCAAGCTTCACCTTGCCAGTCGTTCAGAAGGGTCTCTTAGGTTTGCCATCCAGCATATAGAGTGATGATCCGTCACGACCCGGAATGACCGGCCATAGAGAAAAGGTCGGAAATTTGCAAGTGCCCGTACGGGGGCAAGACACTCTTTCACTGTGGTAGTGCAATTGGACTCAGGCTGCAATAGGGTGCGAGTGGCGTAAGCAGTTACGCTTTCGCCATTCTGCTGCCGCTGTACGAGCACCCCACCCAGACCGACGTTACTGGCGTCGCTGTGAATTGAAGTTTCGGCTTTGTCGTCGAAATGCCCAAGAACAAAGGGCGATGTCAGGCGCTATCGAAGCTGAGTGAAAGCAGCTTTCTGTTCAGAGCTCCTGTTGAATGGCGTGTCGTCTCTAGTGAGACGAGTACGTGGTTCGGAAACTTTAGAAAAATATCGCATAAAGCGCCGGTAGTATGCGCCGTCCCAGGAAACATCGAATGATTTTCTTGTCGGTAGGAGTCGGGAAAGTAGTTACAGCGGAAGTTTATTCGGGATCGCGGCGGAAGCCAGCCGCGCTCACGACATGCTAGAGGGACTTGAATTCTTTAGAAACGAAGTGACATTCCTGAGATCTTAAGGTGAGGTTGGCCGATCGGATTGCCTCGAGCAGTTGCCGCAGTCGCTTAAGATGTCCGGAGACGCTGTCTGAAAATACGACTACATCATCCAGGTAGACGAGAACGGTTTGCCGTTTTAGGTCGTCTAGCAGAATGTCCAGCATCCGTTGAAAAGTTACCGGGGCTGAGCACATTCCCCATGGACGTGCTCGGAGCTCATAAAGTCCATCCGGAGTGCAAAAGGCTGTTCTCTCCCGGTCGCGCTCGTCTACTTCAACCTGCCAGTACCCACTCTTCAAATCAAGCGAGGAAACAGACTTGGCTCACTGTAGGCGTTCGAGAGAGTCATTTATGCGCGGCAACGGATAGACGCCTTTCCTTGTGACGTTGTTCTGTTTTCTGTAATAGACACAGAAGCGGAGGGTGCCGTCGTTCTTCTTTTCAAAGACAACCGGTGACGACCCCGGACTGTTCGAAGATTTAATGACGCAACCGTAAATCATCTCCTTGACTTGTTGTTGAACTGCTTCGCGTTCTTTCTGCGAAACATGATACGGCGGCTGATCTGATGAATAGGACGTATGTCGTTGTAAGTAATTATCCTGTTCCACACGACTGGCGTCTGACAGACTTCAAACGATCGAGCGAAGCAGTCCTTCTATTCACACAACAGTCCTCGCAGTACCCCTTACTGTCCTCCGACATCTCATTGTTGATGTCGATATTTGTAAAGCTTTCATCGTCGGTACAGCTTTCGTCGCGAGCGAAACACTCAATGACGCCCTCCACGGCTTCAGCGTAAGCGACGGCAGTGCCACAGAAGAGCTGTCGGTGCTCATTTGTGAAGTTAGTGGTCAAGGCGTCAGGTTGGCCATCCCGCACATCAATGATTCCTCGCGCCACGCTAATTCCAAGGGTAAGTAGAAGGGAGACGTGGCACTCTGCGAGTTCTTCGCCTTCGCATGTGCCCTCGGATATTACGGGACTGATTACACTAGCACGAAGTAGTATCGTGACGCTGTCTTCGGAAATTCGAAGAGTGGCTATGTGGCGGCAGGCGTCTCGTGTCGTCGCTTTCTTTGTACAGAACGAAATTCAGCGCTGGCGGAGGTTGATGATATCGCCATACTATCAAGCGTTGTCTATTCGAAGTATCAATTCACGGGCGCATTCTTCGAGAACAAGGAATTGATCTGACACGAGAAGTGCATACCAAGTGTTTTGACATGTCCGGCAGCCGTCCGTATGTGCGTCCCGGTTCAAGGCATAACAACTTTGTTTAAACTGCTTGACAGTTTTCGGATGGTAATCGAACTGTCAGGGCCAGTATCGATTAAAGCACTAACATTCCGACCGTCGACCAGCACAGGGATGTTCATTAAAATTTGTCTCCAGCCTGAGACTTCGGTGTCGTGAAGTCTCCATCAGTCTTAGGTCGCATCGACTGGAGGTCATGCGCACGTCGAGTGTCAGCGGCCTCGCCTCGAAAGGTTGCTGACGTTAGCTTTCCAGGCGAGGGCTTGGAGATCGTCCTTGCGACGTGCAACTTGTACCTCTCGAATAGAATGGTCGTGGTGATGGCGATCAAAACTGGCGCCTTGATGACGGTGGTCACGCGCTGACGGGCGATAATATCTTCATCTTAGGTGGTCGTTGTCCGAAACTGTTTCGGTGTAAATTAAGAGGTGTCCTGGTGTCCAAGGCGGTGGTACTGGCACTTTCAGTAGACATGGCCCGCCTCACCACAGTGGTAACAGAATGGTCATCGGTCGGACATGCACAAATGTCCGATTTACATATGGCTGATCGAGCCTATCCAAATAAGGTGCCCCCTGCGCTGACTGAAGCATGGCTTACGGAGTGGCGGCAGGTAGTGGCGCTGGAGAAGGGATAGGGTACCCGAGTGCGTCGGCATAAGTCGCACGCTGGTATTCGCTCACATTAGGAGGTGTCGCCGGTGACGAGACGGTGCCTCTTAAAACGTAGCGTATGTTGTGCGTCGTGGTTCGGTTGAAGTTGTGAATGCCTGACGTAGTGTGGTGGGCTGAAGTGATGCTTCGTAACGTGGTACGGTGAGGGCATGCTGCATATCGTCACGCACTACGCTAGCTATTAATTTGGATGAAGGTTGCTGCACCTGATGCAGCTGTCGCAGCTCGTCGCGGACTATCGATCGAATAATCTCGCGGAGCGACTCGACGTCAGTCGTGAGAGCTCCTAATCGACTGCAAGCAGAGGAGAGATTTACTTGCCGAGCGTAGTGGTGCGGCGCTGGTGCGGAGCCTTCTTCATGGTTACGGCTTCAGTGACAAACTCTGCAACATTTTTGGACGGGCTGCGAACTAGTCTGCTAAAAACTGCTGTTTCACGCCTCGCATCGAGTGACGCAGATTGCTGTCTTCAGACATGGTAGGGTCAGCTCGCTTGAAGAGAGGTACCATGTCTTCCACGTACATAGCCACACTCTCATTAGGTTTCTCAATGCGAGACTGAAGGATCCATTCTGCTCGTTCCCGACGATCGAAGATGGCACAGGTGTCGAAATGGCTGCGACAGAACTTACGCCGTGATGTCAGAACAACTTCGCGGTTCTGGAACCACGTGCTAGCACCATCCAAAAAGGCCGAAGCAGACGTTTCGGAGCTTCGATTCCTCATCCCATTCATTAAACTCTGCTACGTGCTGAAAGCCCGCCAGCCAGTCTTCCACTTCTCCAAGAAGGTCACCAGGGAAGGGACTTGGCTCGTGTGGTTTTTCCCAGCGTGTAATGAGGAGGTACCGGAGCAACCGTCGCAGGGTTAGTTGTAGTAGTATGGGATGTAGCATCCATAACTACCGACATTGTCGTTGTTCGCGCAGGCAAAGGCTCAAACTCAGTGGTCAATATCTGGATTCGCCAGCTGGCGCGGTGTACAGGCGTGAAATCCGGTATCGGTCTAGCGTTCCTGCTGCTGGGACGAGTCTGTTGCATGGGTCGAGAATACCCTGCACATTTACCACAAAATTGTCAGGTTTAATTGTCAGGCGACTTCTGAAAGAGGCCGCTAAAGTCCCAGTCGTCGAAAGGGGCAGTGCAGAACCTACAAAAAGACTATAGCGCGAGCTCGTGAGATAGCCTATCCTCGCCTTCTTCAGGGAGCAAGTGTCCCAAGCGCGTCACGTAAGTGCACGACAATCTTATGCCGTAGTTATTATGAGAGTGAATGAATGAGTGGCATAGCGAGATTAATGTACCATGTGAAAAGTGGGAACGAGTTGTCATTATAACTCGAATACCGTATGCTATTTTCTTTTTCATATGAGAAATGTGATCTTTATTTTTGAAGTTGCAGTCAAGAGAACACCCGAAAAAAGAGGGGAATGGACTCGGAGAGAGAGACAGATTGAACCAAAAGTTAAAGAAGAGAAGGATGCCGAATGTTCTTCATGTGAGAAAATATAGGAATTCAGTTTTGGTGGCAATAATGGATAATAAGCTCGCATGACACCAACTTAAAAAAATCGAATTCAGCATTAAGCTTGCTAAGAAGCTACATGTTTTATCAGAAGAATTATGGTCGTATTACCACAGTACAGAATGCACTTAGTAGACGACAAGAGTTAGGTACATCAATAATATAGGTCAAGAATAGTAGCGGTGCTAAGATGTTCCGTTGAGGGACACCAATTTTAGTGGTTAGACAACAGACATAAGACACAGACACAGCCTGAACTCTGCTATATGAGTACTTTTTAAATAGTTACTGGGCAGGATCGCGCACAATGATAGTCTCAAGCCTACCAAAGAGGACACATGGTTTTAACAGTCCAATGTTTCGTTAGATCGATAAAGACAACCTGCGAATGAAGCTCCGTCATTATTTTTTAATTAGTCAGTTAGATGTAACAATACCACTTTGTGAAGTATCCGTTACGAAAGTCAAATTGGCATGAAAGCAGAATATTAAATTGAGTGAGATATTTGGTTAGACGCAACGCGGTTAATTTCTAGAGAACTTTGCCAAAAAAAGGTAAAAGACAAATAGGGTGGTTGATATGTATTATTGTGATTCACCTTTTTTTTAGAACTGTGATGACTTCACCGCGCTTAACTCGTTAGTAAGCACACCAGTCTTGAATATCAAACTACTTATATAGGACAGAATATCAGAAATTAGATGTGCAATTATTTTAATCGTAGCAGGCAGAACTTCATCGATTCCCGCTCTTGTGGGTTTTAGGTGACATAAAACACTATGCATTTCTTGTAGGGTTGTTAGAACGAGAAAGAATGATGAAGGGAGACGAATAAGTTGAGCGACTTGTGCAGGTGAGTGTGTGCGATCGTGAAAAAAAGGACCTAAATGCGTTGTCTATTTTGATTGGGGAGTTATACTCGGAGTTATTGTACAGAGAATTATAAAACTTGTTCTGGGCGAGAATTTCCGTTCAGGAAGGAGAAAAAAGAGCAATTCGGTATCGTTACCTGCTTGTAAAATTTGTAAATTTGTTTGTTCTAGATATAATTGTTTTGCTGCCTTTAACTGACTGTTTATGGAGTTGCGTACCTTCTCATATTGAGCAAGGAATTTGGTATTACAAGGCTAGTTTTTAGATTTTTCTACAGGTTATTACAGTTGTGCAAAGCGTGTGATAGCTTTTAAACAACCATTGATTGTGGGAGATTGCAACTGCTTTTTTTACATTTCCTTTTGCAAGTGAATTTATGAATTTGTGATATAATTACAGTAAGAAATTTAGAAAATTATTCCTGCGGATCAATAAAAGTTTTCATTTCACACCAATCTATATTAGCAATGACAGTTATGAAACTCTTTGTCTAAACATATTTAGAGTGTGGACGAAGACAAGAACTCGAGCTATTGTTAAAGCATAGAAGCAATGCATAATGGTCAGTTATGTCAATATTGGGAACTTTCATCTCTGGTGAAGTTGGTAAATTAGAGGGGGCGTGATCAATTAGCGTCCGCGTGCCATTACAAACTTGTGTAGGAACATCTACTAGGCATTCATATCCGTAGCTTTATAGTAGACTGGTGTAAGAGATAACTGTTACTGATATGTCATTGAGTATCTTGATGTTAATGTCACCCTTATAACAATTCTGTTTTCAAGCTTATTTTGTTTATTTATTTACTTATTTATTTTTCGTAAAGTGCCCAAGAACTGCTTTGCGCCTTACTGTTGGTGTACTTGTGTTACATAACGAACATAAAACAAAAAACAAAACAATATCTCAAACAAGAATGGTACAAAGTCCGACAAAAAATTCAATCATTCATACACAAGTGTTGGTAATGAGCAATTAGTACGATTGAATATATCAGGATCATCACGCAAGTTATTTTGTTGTGTAACAAGACATGTTATAGCACAAGAGGTGCAAGAGCAATTCACTAGTGAAACGGAATATAACGTATGATCAAAATTAGATATAAGGTCATTGACTGATGCTAAAAGCGATGGTTAATGCAACCAAAGATAAAATCTCTGTTATATATAGAGGGAGACCAATTAGCTATTCAATCCATACTGATTTGCAATTACTGATTGGCAAGCGTAAATCATGTCGTTTGCTTAAGTAAGATCAGGAGAGATATGTATCACCATACCGCCATCACAGATAGTAAGTATGTTACAATAATCTGAATTGTAGTTAAGGAAGAAGTAATTATTTTTGTAATAGTCTGATATCAAAGTTTAAGTTACTGTCATTAGTGAGAATGGGCTAGAACATGATGAAAGAAAATGATCATCTCATCAAAGTGTTTGCGAAGAATTTTAGCCTTGAAATTAATGACGGAATCAAGTCCACTTGATAAGGTTCCAGGAAAAATATTATAATTGATGTGATACGCGCTGAAACAATTACCACTGGTTGCTATGCTATTAGTCTGTTCTAGTCAAGTCGGAATCAACACGAATGCGCAAAACTCTGCTGTTAATAGCCTTTCTAGTCATGCTTTGACAGTTGTCAGTCCAAAGAAACATCGACTTCTTTCTTCAGTGTTAGGGCTTCCGAAAACAGGGCCTTGTTACATGGGGTTAGGCGATCGTTCACAAAGATGGGTGCCTTATAGGTGCTAGCGAAGCCTACATCCCTAACACAAACCTTCGCCTCACGTGCTTTACTGACGAAGTCAAATTTCGTAGTTCATGAGCTGAAACACGCAATAATGTTTTTTTTTTACCGCTGGACCGCGTAGGCACACGATTAACAATGTCGAGATGATTAGGCGATATGGGAGAGCCAGCTTTCTTTCCTAACATTTCTATGATTGCGATGCAGTCCTCCCCTTGGGAGCATGGAACGCCCTTGATCTCAACATTGCTGAGGCGTGAGTATTGCTCATTTCCTTCGACGTTCATAACATGCGCGAACAAGGCCAACCAAAAATATATAAGAAAACAGCTTGAATATGCTACACGGGACGTGAAATTAGCAGCGTACAAAGTACGACCAGTTTTGGAGTAGGCTTGTGTTGTGTGATCCCTTAAAAGAAAGTGCTGAAGGACAAAATAGAAAGAATAGAAAGACTTGCAGGCCTTTTCGTATGCGGTAAATGCCGACACACGCGCTCCTTCAGGGCTCGTTAAAATACTGTGAGCTGGAGTCTCTCGAGGAACACAGTGTAAACGTTCGCTAAAGTTCTTTTTTTGCAATATTATGAGTTGGCGAACAAAAATGAACAAGTATATGTATCTACAACCTCCAGGAAGATGTGATCGTCTAAACAATAGCACAGCTATACTAACTATTTCAGCTAACCAACCTTATTTAGGAGGAAGCTTCAGCTCGGGCCCAACTCCGACGCGGCCTATTAAAATACACGTAAAACGCAAAAACATTTTTCTGAGATGATCCCTGAACCAATTTTAATGGAATTTGCCGCATTTGAGAGAAAAACCTCAATTCTAGTGGCTGTTGGAAGCGGAATTTTGTTAAAAAGTTTTAAAATATTCGCCCCTTGGAAAAAAAATAGAAGCACGAAGCTTACAAATTCATAGCTCTGCATCAAGAAGAGATATCGCGGTTCTGTAAACAGCACCCATTACATCATTCAAAACGTACAAATTTGATATGTCAGTTTACATGTTACGTGAATTTGTTACGTTGGTTACAAGGGTTCTGCCAAAGTTATACTTTCATATTACTAAGTTTTTATATTCATTTGTGACATATCCATAATGTCCGCTTTAGATGGACTATTACATTCAATTCACAGTATTGTATTACTATTTTTCGTGGTTGAGTTGCAGACTTGGGAACTTGATACTTTTGTTTTCTGAAAATTTTCGATTTTTGCCAATTTTTAATAAAAAATTGACGACCTAACTCAAAAATTTTAAACAAACCCTCACTAGACTAAGTTTTTCTAATAAATGCAACAAACCTCGTCAAATGTGGTGCAGTGGTTGCAGATGAAAACGAATTCTCCTTTTACATGTATTTAGATAGGTGCCTTGTGGTAGTCTCGTGCGGACGATGCCCTCTCGGTGAGCGCATATTCCCCCTCGTCTTTTAAAGGGCTCAATACTTACAAGCATTTGTCTCGCAAGCCATATTTATTTCAAGGTAATTTTCCACGTCTCTATAATTTCTCTTGTCGTATTCGAGTGCTGATTACTGTGTTATAGTTGGTTAGCGAAGCTTTCCCTCAAGTCTACATATTTTAAGGCAGTTTGTCGTGTGCGTATCATGGCCACGCACGCTTATATCGCCTTCCGTTTCTCTACCACAGTTGCGCTTTAAAACCACGGCGCTGCGATTTTGCTTCAGAGACTTTCCTTTCCTTCCTTCTTCTCCGCCCTTAAACTGGCTCTCTTAACTACTACACGCAGAGACAAAGCAACAGAGCGCGCATTAGACCCCATAGATGAGATGAATGTTTACAGTTATTATTAGGGTTATATATTATAGTCGAGTGCTGATTGCTGTGCTATCGTTTCTTAACGAAGCTCTCCCTCAAGTCTAAATATTTTAAGGCAGTTTGTCGTGTGCGTAACACGGCCACGCACGCTTATATCGCCTTCCGTTTCTCTAACACGGGGTCGCTTTAATACCTTCTTCTCCGCCCTTAAACTGGCTCTCGTAACTACTAAACGCAGAGACAAAGCAACAGCGTGCGCATGCGAACCCATAGATGAGATGAATATATATATATATATATATATATATATATATATATATATATATATATATATATATATATATATGTGTATATATATATATATATATATATATATATAGAGAGAGAGAGAGAGAGAGAGAGAGAGAAAATTATCAGTCATAGCTCTCCTAATATCGCCCTCTGGGCCGTTTCCTTTTTTTCTTTCGAAAATAGTCTTATTAGGGTTATTCTAATTACACGAAGGTATTTCGCCCTCGTCAGCAGCAGTCCTTGAGATAGTTATTCTGGCGGCTAGCTTCCCACGCTATGCGTGCCGCCCTCGCACCTGTTTAAGCTTTTCGTAGACGCTAGAGTTATACTATGTCCGCGCACCTTGAGCGATCGGAAAGCGCATTTTCCCCTCTTGGCCGGCGGAGAAGGGAGGCTTTGTTCCGGCCGCAGAGCCCTCCACGTCTCAGTAAGGTGCCTGGTGGTGGTCTCGTGCGGACGATGCCCTCTCGGTGAGCGCATATTCCCCCTCATCTTTTAAGAGGTTCAATACTTACAAGCATTTGTCTCGCAAACCATATTTACTTCAAGGCAATTTTCCACGTCTCAGTAATTTCTCTCGTCGTATTCGAGTGCTGATTACCGTGTTATAGTTTGTTAACGAAGCTTTCCCTCAAGTTTAAATATTTAACCGCAGTTTTCCTAGTCTCTAAAGCCGCTCGAGTTCGCTCTTCTCCTCGGGCGGCCATTTTTTTCCAAGAAAGTATGCCTTCGAACCACTCGCCAAATCGACTATCGAGCAAAAATCGACTATCGCGGACAAGATCAGTTCCTTTTCACGTAAGTATGAGGCTCAGAGCAGGAGCTATGGTGCTTGAAAGTAACCTGGGGCCTGACGAACCAACCGACTGAGCTATCTTTCCGGGCAACATCCAGGGGTCGCGAGTTCAAATCACCTGGTATGTTCCTTCCCCTCCCTTTTTTTCTTTCCTTTTAATGTATTTTCCTTTATTTTATCACTGTACGAGAACCCTCCTAAAATATATATATATATATATATATATATATATATATATATATATATATATGCTCAATTATGTAAGGACACAAATGGGCAGGTCATAAATACCTGGTTCTCTATCCGAGTGCCATCCGTGCGGTATAACCGAGCTCAGATTGGTCCACCTTGACTGATCAATTAGGGCACCACTGTAGGTTAAATGAGGTGTACAACTCCTGTGGGACCCGCCATGGTTGCTCAGTGGCTATGGTGTTAGACTGCTGAGCACGAGGTCGCGGGATCGGAGACCGGCCACGGCGGCCGCATTTCGATGGGGGCGAAATGCGGAAACACCCGTGTACTTAGAATTAGGTGCACGTTAAAGAACCCCAGGTGGTCGGAATTTCCGGAGTCCTCCACTACGGCGTGCCTCATAAACAGAAAGAGGTTTTGTCACGTAAAACCCCAGAATTTAATTTTTTTATTTAACTCCTGCGGGGACGGTAGAGTATCCGCCTCCCATGCAAGAGGACCGTGGTTCAAATCCCGGTGTCGCGCAATTCTTCACAGGAAAATAAAAAAAACCGTGTGTTGAGAAAATTGCAAAACAGGCCTAGAGTGCGGCCTGATCCCGGTGACCAGAACCGGTAACGCACTGTCTCACCAGAGCAGGATTGGCCACCCTGGTGCAATACTTGGCCACAACCACCTATATGAATACAACAATCAAACCCCGGCCCTCAGTCCCCAGTAGCTGCGAAGCAACTGTCCACGGCGGTGGTCAGATCTGTGACGCAGCAGAGGGTGCTAAGAATACCTGGCTCCGGACAGGCCGCCATTGGATTCTGAACCTGGCAACGTTCAACGTTAGAACGTTATCTAGTGACGCGAGTCTAGCAGTCTTATTGGAGGAATTAGAGGGTAGTAAATGTGATATAATAGGGCTTAGTGAGGTTAGGAGGACAAAAGAAGCAGATACAGTGCTAAAAAGCGGGCACGTACTGTGCTACCGGGGCTTAGCGGACAGACGAGAACTAGGAGTCGGATTCCTGATTAATAAGGAAATAGCTGGTAACATACAGGAATTCTATAGCATTAACGAGAGGGTGGCAGGTTTGTGAACATAATAAGAGGTACAAATTGAAGGCGGTACAAGTCTATGCCCCTACATGCAGTCATGATGACCAGGAAGTCGAAAGCTTTTATGAAGACGTGGAATCGGCTATGGGTAAAGTCAAAACAAAATACACTATATTGATGGGCGACTTCAATGCCAGGGTAGGCAAGAAGCAGGCTCGAGACAAGTAGGTGGGGGAATATGGCATAGGCTCTAGGAATAGTAGAGGAGAGTTATTAGTAGAGTTTGCAGAACAGAATAATATGCGGCTAATGAATATCTTTTTCCGCAAGCGGCTTAGCCGAAAGTGGACGTGGAGGAGCCCGAATGGTGAGACTAGAAATGAAATCGACTTCATACTCTGCGCGAACCCTGGCATCATACAAGACGTGCTCGGCAAGGTACGCTGCAGTGACCATAGGATGGTAAGAACTCGAATTAGCCTAGACTTGAGGAGGGAACGGAAGAAACTGGTACACAAGAAGCCAATCAATGAGTTAGCGGTAATAGGGAAACTAGAGGAATTCCGGATCAAGCTACAGAACAGGTATTCGGCTTTAACTCAGGAAGAGGACCTTAGTGTTGAAGCAATGAACGACAATCTCATGGGCATCATTAAATAGTGCGCAATAGAAGTCGGTGGTAACGCCGTTAGACAGGAAACCAGTAAGCTATCGCAGGAGACGAAATATCTGATCAAGGAACGCCAATGTATGAAAGCTTCTAACCCTACAGCTAGAATAGAACTGGCAGAACTTTCTAAGTTAATCAACAAGCGTAAGACAGCGGACATCAGGAAGTATAATATGGATAGAATTGAACAGGCTCTCAGGAACGGAGGAAGCCTAAAAACAGTGAAGAAGAAACTAGGAATAGGCAAGAATCAGATGAGTGCGTTAAGAGACAAATCCGGCAATATCGCTACAAATATGGATGAGATAGTTCAAGTGGCTGAGGAGTTCTATAGAGATTTATGCAGTACCAGTGGCACCCACGACGATAGTGGAAGAGAGAATAGCCTAGAGGAATTCGAAATCCCACAGGTAACGCCAGAAGAAGTACAGAAAGCCTTAGGAGCTATGCAAAGGGGGAAGGCAGCTGGGGAGGATCAGGTAACAGCAGATTTGTTGAAGGATGGTGGTCACATTGTTCTAGAGAAACTGGCCACCCTGTATACGCAATGCCTCATAACCTCGAGCGTACGGGAATCTTGGAAGAACGCTAACATAATCCTAATCCATAAGAAAGGGGATGCCAAAGACTTGAAAAATTATAGACCGATCAGCTTACTGTCCGTTGCCTACAAAGTATTTACTAAGGTAAACGCAAACAGAATCAGGAACGCCTTAGACTTCTGTCAACCAAAGGAGCAGGCAGGATTCCGTAAATGCTACTCAAAAATAGACCATATTCACACTATCAATGAAGTAATAGAGAAATGTGCAGAATATAACCAACCCTCATATATAGCTTTCATTGATTACGAGAAAGCGTTTCATTCAGTCGAAACCTCAGCAGTCATGGAGGCATTACGGAATCAGGGTGTAGAAGAGCCATATATAAGAAATCCTAGAAGATATCTATAGCGGCTCCACAGCCACCGTAGTCCTCCACAAAGAAACTACAAAATTCCAATAAAGAAAGGTGTCAGACAGGGAGATACGACCTCTCCAATGTTATTCACAGCATGTTTACAGGAGGTGTTCAGAGACCTGGGGTGGGAAGAATTGGGGATAAAAGTTGATGGAGAATACCTTAGCAACTTGCGATTCGCTGATGATATTGCCTTGCTTAGTAACTCAGGAGACCAATTGCAATGTATGCTCACTGACCTGGAGAGGCAAAGCAGAAGGGTGGGTCTGAAAATTAATCTGCAGAAAACTAAAGTAATGTTTAACAGTCTCGGAAGAGAACAGCAGTTTACGATAGGTAGCGAGGCACTGGAAGTGGTAAGGGAATACACCTACTGAGGGCAGGTAGTGACCACGGATCCGGATCATGAGACTGAAATAACCAGAAGAATAAGAATGGGCTGGGATGCGTTTGGCAGGCATTCTCAAATCATGAACAGCAGGTTGCCATTATCCCTCAGAAGGAAAGTGTATAACAGCTGTGTGTTACCAGTACTCACATACGGGGCAGAAACCTGGAGGCTTACGAAAAGGGTTCTGCTGAAATTGAGGACGACGCAACGAGCTATGGAAAGAAGAATGATGGGTGTAACCTTAAGGGATAAGAAAAGAGCTGATTGGGTGAGGCAACAAACGCGGGTAAATGACATCTTAGTTGAAATCAAGAAAAAGAAATGGGCATGCGCCGGACATGTAATGAGGAGGGAAGATAACCGATGGTCATTAAGGGTTACGGACTGGATTCCAAGGGAAGGGAAGCGTAGCAGGGGGCGGCAGAAAGTTAGGTGGGCGGATGACATTAAGACGTTTGCAGGGACAACATGGCCACAATTAGTACATGACTAGGGTAGTTGAGGTGTGGGAGAGGCCTTTGCCCTGCAGTGGGCGTAACTAGGATATGATGATGATGATGATGATGATGATGATTATGATGATGATGATGATGATTATGATGATGATGATGATGATGATGATTATGATGATGATGATGATATAGGAGCACCCGAGCTAAAGCTTCCGTTTAACACGCACTGACGCTTTTCGTTTCTCCTCTATTGCTGACATAATAGAAATGTGGGACAGTTTGCCTACCGCAGTTGTGAGCAATAATAGATCTGCCGATCTTGAAAATGCGTAAGATACTTTTTTGTACTAAATTTTGGTACGAGCACATATTTGTCGTATTTCTTTGTATAATCACTCTTTTGTGTTTCTTGATTTTCTGTTGTTCATTACCAATACGATCAGTGATTTAGTGTGATACATTAAATACAATTATTTATGTAGGAAAATTATGTATAATGTATTTTCACACGTCGCCTTCCCTGTAGTGACCGAAGTACGGGGTGGCAGTATCAAATGAAAATAAATAAACAAATAAATAAATGAATAAATAAATGCTGCAATACACGAACAAACTTCACAAAACTTGTACTGCTTCGTACTCATAATTATTCTTGGATGGAAGCACACAGGCACAATTCTTCACGTCTTCACACTTTCCTATCCTAATGACATCGCAAATTTTAAAACATTGTCATTGAGGACGCATTGAATGCATAATTTTCATGAACTAGTGTTTTTCCCTGCCAAGTGTAGCCACGCTTCAAATACACGACCATAAATGATGTCGCTCCTTATTGGTTTGTAATTCCCTTTCACCTTCGCCTTCGCGGCAATGTTAATTGATCTTGGTGCATCCAAGGCTTGAGGACGCTACCGTTGACAATGTCGCTGGAAAAATAAACACGTTTTGGTGATTTTGATTTTCTCTTCTATTTCCCTCTTTTCCCCTTTTTTTTCACGTCTATATAAAGGGCGACCTAAAGTCCTCTGGGCCTATATTTCATTTTGTGTGCTGGCTGGTTTTCCTGGGGTGCAAGGCCCGTTCTTTATATTTCGTTGACATAAGAAACATGTTGTGGCTGGCGAACGATGACTCTTTACTACGTGTTGGTTAATTGAAACTTTTACAGAAAGTGACTAATTCAAGCATCCAGAAATGTCATACTTCCGTTATCGGCAATTTTTCCAAGAGTCCTAAACAACCGTCGCTAATAACAAATGCAAATTCGGAGAATCTGGGGGACATGCCATCCGTAAGGCGTCGCAAAACTATTGCATTCATCGGATAATGATATGCGTTTCGTGCAATTAGTGAGGCCAGTTCTTTCCCTACTTTCTAGCGGTATACGAAGTACGTAGTACGGTCCCCCGGTATGTCTTGTGAGTTGAATACTGACAATTGTGTTCTCCCTGTGTCCATTTAACATAAAAAAGGACATTGTTTATATTGACGCGAAATAAGTTTGCACGTGATGACACGGGACCCTTAAGGCGAGAACGACGAAGTTCGTGGTTTCGCGCGTGCTCTCCGAGGACCAGCGATCACTAAAGGCAGACGTTCTTTTTTGCCAATCTGTCAGTGGTAAACTGTTTTATTTGTAATAGCTGGGTGACATTTCTGGTGGAGGTGCTGGGTACGGTCGATGTTAAGATCTCTGGAGCATACCCCAGACCTAAGCCCGGCGAGTAGTCCAGCCGAATGTACCCCTGTGCACGTACGTGCCAGCCGACGTCTCCAGGGACTCCAGCCACAGCACGGTCCGCTGTCAGAACGAACTAGGTTGATGAAGCAACCACCTCCTGCCACTGCTGCAGCATCGCACGTTGTCGTCAATCACATCCGGATGCCGAATCTGTTCGACGGAAGTGCTCCAGAGGATGCCGACGACTGCCTTGACCATTTTGACCGGGTTACCAGCCTCAAAGACTGGAACCACGAACGTAAGCTGCACTACATGTACTTCGCTCTTGAGGATTCCGCGAAAACATGGTTTGAGAACCACGAGGCGACACTGACGTCATGGGAAGAATTTCGTTGGCAGTTCCTCAATGCCTTCGCCAGGGCTCACAGGAAGGAGAGGGCGGACTTAGCGTTGGAGGAAAGAATTCAAGGCCCGAATGAGCGAGTGACGGCGTACGTTGAAGACATGAATCGGTTTTCAGACGTGCGGACACTTCTATGACTGAAACAAACAAGGTGCTCCACCTCATGCGTGGCGTCAAAGGTGAAATCTTTGCTGCCCTCATTCGAAATCTGCCGACGACACTTGCAGATTTCCATGACGAAGCCAGTACTATTGAAAAGGCCCTTCAACAGCGGGCTAGGCAGAACAACCGCGACGCCATGATTTCAAGGGAGCTCTCTGCCGTTACCTTCGGTAACGACGTTGGCGCCTTGCGAGAACTCATCAGGGCTGTCGTCAAGGAGGAACTGCAGAAAATGCAGACGACCACTGCCCCTGTGGGACAACTTTCCATTGCGGAAATGGTGCCCGCCGAGGTCCGACAGGCCATCCATATTCCTGGACAGTACGAGGCACCAAAGCAGGGACCGCACGCCGAAATGAGTTACGCTGAAGCAGTACGCCGTCCGCCACCCCAGTACGCCGTCCGCCACAATATGGTACGCACCATTCAACAAATGGACGTATGCTTCAGGCCGCCTCGCAGCCCACCGAACATCGCCGAAGCAAGGAATAGGAAGAGCGATGTCCGGCGCACCACAGACTACAAGCCCCTTTGTTTTCAATGCAGCGAAGCCGGACACATCTACAGAATGTGTCGTTATCGTCATGCAGGGCTCCGTGGATTCTCGCCGAATGCACCTCGTCCACGACCTGGTGAGCGGCCGCCGGAAATAGAGAGTTTGGTCGCGAATCGTCGCAATGTTGATCAGCCGTGGCAGGAGCCCCGTTCGTCGTCTCCTGCTCGTTGCAGGTCAGCATCACCAAGCCAACCCTTTACTCGCGGCGCTCGGAGACGCCGCTCGCCTAGCACGGCGGGTCGGGAAAACTGAGTTCAGCGACCTCCGGAGGTGAGGCCACTGACGGCGACCGTACGCAAGATCCTCCACTACAACGATAACGACGAAAACGGAACGACGCAGGCGTACAGACGGAGTCAAACACCTTACGAGAGGTAGTAACGTCGAACATTCCCGTCACCGTAGACGACGAAGAAATAACGGCGTTAATCGACACTGGAGCCGACACCTCAGTTATGAGCATGGACCTTGCCTGCAAGCTGAAGAAACTTTCTACCGAGTGGACTGGGTCGCAGATTCGCACTGCAGGAGGCCATCTGCTAACCCCGGTAGGAACATGCACAGCGCGAGTGAGCATTCGTGGGAGATCGTTTTCGTTTCGTTATCGTTATTTATCGTTATCGATATCGAGATTTCGTTATCCTCCCAAGCTGTTTGAGTGACCTAATTCTGCGAATGGACTTTCTGCAGGCTAAAGGAGCTGTGACTAACGTACAAAAGTCGCGGGTAACGTTTTCCACGGCGCAGGCCTTACCAGGGAGCAGCACTGACGACACGTATGTCAGCTTCTTGAGGATTGTTTACAGAACATCACGGTACCGCCAAGGAGCAGCGTAGTGACCCTCGTCACCTGCGACGCATTCTACGGCTATGAGGGTATTGCCGAGACAACTATCCCGCTGCTGCTCGAAAGACACATCTGCATCGCCCGGGGCCTTATTCGAATACAGCATAAGTGCTCGCAAGTTTTGTTCACAAACTTCAGCCATGAGTATCAGCACGTCCCTCAAGGTACAGCTGTGGCATTCCTGAACGACATTGCTGACTTCTCCGAAATCGGCACGTTACAACTGACTTCACCGGATGCAACAACTCACGCCAGCCTGAATACTCGCGTCAACATTAATGCTGACTTAGCAGATGTACAGAAGGATCAGTGTAGTGGCTGCACGTCTACCGATAACCTACACGTGCGCTACTGCGACACGTCCATTTGATATGAGCTTATATACCGCCATGCCGAGCGTAACCGGCGCACTTCTTCCCAGCTTATCAGAGCCGGCAGCCCAGCTGTGCTGGCGCTCGCCAGTCACCTTGTCAATGGAATAAAGCAACTCCCTTTGCGTACTTTCCCTGCAATCGCCTGGTTCCTGCCTGCCTAGAAGAACACCACATAACTGCGACGAGGATCAACGCATCGACAGCGGGACCCTGCAGCTAAGTTGTCAGTCTCTTCTTCGGAACCGACAATACTGCGAAATGGCCTCGCAGCTGGGACAGATGGAACCTTTTGACGACTCGACCAGTGACTGGACGTCGTACGACGAGCGACTCTCATCGTACCTGATGGCAAACAAGGTTCCACCCGACCTTCAAGTCGACGTTTTAGTTAGTCTCATCGGTCCGAGACCTACCAACTGTTAAAAGTCTTTGACTGCTCCCGATACGCCTACATTGAAGTCGTTACGTGAGTTACGGGAAGTTTTGAGCAAACACCTCTCGCCAAAGCCATCCATTATTGCCGAGAGAGCCAAGTTTTATCGCGCCGTGCAGGGCGAAACGCAGACGATAGCTCAGTTTGTAGAAGAGATACGCAGGCTAGTTCAAACCTGCGATTTCGGTTCTTTTCTCGACGATGCGCTTCGCGAGAAGTTTGTGTGTTGCATGCGGCGAATAGACATCCAGAGACAGCTGTTCCTCGAGGACAAGCACTTAACTTTCCATAAGGCAGTTGACCGTGCTCTGGCGTCCGAGGCCGCGATGTACAATGCAGTGACAGCCCATGATTTATCAGATAACGGTGGCCTAGTTCACAGAATGCAGAGCGGAAAGCAGAAGAAGTACGCAAGTAAACGTGCCAAATCCCAGCAGTGTTATCGCCGTGGTACTTTTAAGCGCGATGCGCAAGCGTGTCCGCACGTACGAGCTACTTGCTTCGAATGTAACCGGCAGGGGCACATACGCAGAATGTGCAGAACAAGAGCGGACCCAAAAAACCAGAAGCAGTGTATGCGCACGCTTGAGTGCAAGACCCAGCACGACTTCACTAAGCTCAACAGTGTCGACGTGTTACGAACGGCACCCATAATGGTAGGCGTAAATGTAGAAGGAACTACCGTTAACATGGTGCTCAACACCGGAGCAGCAGTATCGGTCATGTTGCACCATCAGGCTAAAGTGTACTTTCCTGGTGTTCGTTTGCAACCAACAAAGATGCAACTGAAGACGTGCACAGGGGAAACCGTAAAGCCTGTAGGAGTAATGGATGTGCTGGTCCGCCACAATAACCAAGAGGCACGATTGCCGCTTTACATTGTTCCGCAAGGCGGCCTACCGCTCTTAGGTCGCAACTGGCTGCAGCATATTGGGCTAGACTGGGGTGGAATTTTAGGTCTTTGCAAGGTGTCAGCTGCGTCAGGCAGTCCACCTGCAGCATTAGAAATGCTGCTACGAAAAAACGAAGACCTGTTTAAGGATGAGTTAGGGACCATACAAGGAGAGCAGGCAAGCCTCAAGTTTAAGGATGACCAAGTGCCTCGTTTTCTAAAAGCACGGAGTGTGCTATTCGCTCTTGTGAAAAGGGTAGAGGCTGAATTGGAAAAGGTCGAGAAGTTGAGAATCATTTCTCGTGTCACCAGTAGCAAGTACGCTACGCCAATCGTTCCCGTAGTAAAGAGCGACGGGTCGATTAGAATCTATGGTGATTACAAACTCACGCTGAACCCTATCCTAGATGTCGAGACGTACCCGCTTCCAAAGCTGGATGAGCTTTTCGCAGCATTAGCGGGCGGTCAGAAATTCTCCAAAATTGATTTAAGTCGGGCTTATCAGCAAGTCGAGATGGACGAGGAATCCAAAGCCTACCTAACCTTGAGCACGCCCAGGGGCTTAAATGTTGTTAAACGCTTGCCTTTTGGCATCGCCTCAGCGCCAGCGATCTTTCAGAAGATCATGGATAATATTCTGAAGGGTCTTGACGGAGTTACTTGTTACATCGATGACATCATGGTCACCGGAAAGACTGAACAGGAGCACCTAAAAAATTTGGAGGCGGTATTGAGATGGTTATCAGATAGAGGCATCAGGTTAAAGAAAGAAAAATGCGAGTTTTCAAAGACAAGTTGCAGTACTTGGGACATGTCATCAGCGCGCACGGAATTGAACCGGCAACTGACAAGCTAGAAGCCATCGCAAAGGCTCCGCGTCCCACGGACAAGCAGCAATTACGTTCACTGTTGGGCTTGATAAACTACTATGGCAAGTTTGTTCCTAACCTGTCAAACGTCGTTTTACCCCTAAACAGATTGCTGCGGCTCGATGTTCCCTGGGCCTGGAGTGACGAGTGCGAAGCAGCCTTCTCGGATATCAAGCAGCTGCTGTCGCAGCCACCGGTTCTCGCTCACTACGACCCCACTGCGCCCCTGCAACTGTCGTGTGATGCATCGGCATACGGTATAGGAGCTGCCATCTCTCATGCGGAGCCAAATGGTCAGTGCCATCCGGTTGCGTACGCATCACGTACCTTATCTTCAGCGGAGGTCAATTATAGTCAGCTGGAAACAAGAGGCGCTCGCTCTAGTTTTCGGCGTCAGATGTTTCCACTACTATCTTTTCGGGCGTTCATTTGTTCTCGTTACTGACCACACACCCTTGCAGACAATTTTTCGGTCCAAAGACGGGAATACCAACTGTTGCCGCAGCTAGACTACAACGCTGGGCTTTAGTTCTGTCTGCTTACAATTTTACTTTGAAGTATAAGCCATCGAGTCAAAACGCCGAAGCAGATTGCTTATCTCGATTGCCTCTGTCAAGTGAAAGTGAAGAATGCTCGGATGACCAGTTTTATCTCCTACGCACTCAGTCCTTGCCAATTACCTATCGCGATGTGGCACGCAAAACGGCTCGAGATCCGGTTCTAAAGATAGTCATGTAGCACGTCATGAACGGTTGGCCTGAGAACGTCGTCAGTGAAGAAATGAAGTCGTTTTTTCACAGACGCTGTGAACTTTCTTCATAGCTAGGGTGTCTTCTTCTTGGAATGCGTGTCGTTATTCCTCGGAAACAGCAGTCGCAGATGCTCGAAGAATTGCACCAGGGACATCCTGGAATTGTTCGGATGAAAGAACTGCCACGCAGTTACGTGTGGTGGCCAGGCATCCATTGCGACATTGAGACCCAAGTGCGTTCTTGCAACCCCTGTTTAACTCAACGCGCGATGCCTTGCCCGGCTCCTTTGCACCCGTGGGCATGGCCAACCAGACCATGGGAACGTCTGCATATCGATTTTGCAGGACCTTTCAAGGGTGCCATGTTCCTGGTTGTGGTGGACGCTCACTCCAAGTGGCCGGAGGTGTGCCAAATGCGAGACACGTCCGCGGAAAACACAGTAAACCGTCTCCACGAAATCTCCTGCAGGTTTGGTTGCCTGAAGTTGTGGTATCTGACAATGGACCGCAATTAATCTCAGCTGTGTTTTCAAACTACCTTAAGAGCATTGGCACGTGCCGTGTAAGGACGTCAGCCTAACATCCGAGCAGTAATGGACAAGCTGAACGATTTGTCCAAACTTTGAAAGCAGCACTGCGGAAAAGTACTGCCGCGAGCTTAAGCACCACATGCGGACAGTTTTTGTTGTCTTACAGGAACACTCCACATGCCACCACGGGCGAGGCGCCGGCCACTCTCCTGCTGCAGCGCAGACTCCGCACCCGTCTAGATGCCGTCAAGCCCTCTCTGCAGCAGAAGGTTTCGGCGCGGCAGTTCGTCCAGACAGTGCGTCGCAAGCAGTGCGCACGTGAATTCGCTGTGGGTGAAAGTGTTCTTGTGCGAAATTTCAGACGCGGTGCAAAGTGGTTGCCTGGGATTGGGTTAGGGCGGACTGGACCTGTTTCATACAGAGTTCGTGTGGAAACCCGTCGAGGTGTATGTCCCTGGAAGCGCCAGCAGAACCACATAATTCAAGCTAGGGATATGGACTTTCCGTACATCCCTGAACAGCGAGACGACCCCGAGCAGCCGCGACCCGGTGCAGCCAGCTTCGTTTTCTCTTCCAGCCACGGCAGAGTGCCGTTATCCTGCAAGGCAGCGGCGCCCTCCAGACGGCTATGTTTCATGAACTACTTTTTCTTTCAGTGCATGCGCCCGAACTACAATAAGAACGGGGGAGTGTAGTGGCTGAACGTCTACCGATAACCTACACTTGCGTTACTGCGACACGCCCCTTTGATAGGAGCTTACATACAGCGACGCCGAGCGTAACCGGCGCACTTCTTCCCAGGTTATCGCAGCTGGTGGCCCAGCTGTGCTGGCGCTCGCCAGTCACCTTGTGAATGGAATAAAGCAATTCCCTTTGCGTACTTTCCCTGCGACCGCCTGGTTCCTGCCTGCCTGGAAGAACACCACAATCAGCTGCTTGGCCTACTGACAGAATTCTGCGGCTGTTTTCCACGAAATCCAAAGTCCAGCGCACTTCCGTTACGCAACACCGGATCGTTACTGAAGAGTCGGCGCTGCCTGTTCGTCAGCATCTGTATCGCGTGTCACCTATAGAGCGGGAGGCGATTAAGCGTCAAGTTCAAAGAAATGCTAAATGATGACATCATCCAGCCGTCGACAAGTCCGTGGGCATCGCCTGTCCTACTAGTAAAAAGAAAGATAACATACTCCGGGGGGGGGGGGGTCTTCTGCGTTGACTGGCTTAACCGAGTCACCAAACGCGACGTTTATCCCCTGCCACGGATCGAGGATGCTTTGGACCGTCTGCGTCATGCTCAGTTCTGTACTTCGCTAGACCTAAAGTCAGGCTACCGGCAAATCGAAGTGGATGAGCGTGACCGCGAAAAAACCGCCTTCGTGACTCCCGATGGGCTGTACGAATTTAAAGTGCTGCCTTTCGGTCTCTGTTCCGCTCCGGCTACGTTCCAACGAATGATGGACACTGTACTCGTTGGACTAAAGTGGCAGACGTGTCTAGTGCACCTAGATGACGTGGTTCTGTTCTCCAGCACGTTAAACATCTCGCCCGGCTACGAAGTGTCCTTACCGCAATACGCAAGGCCAACCTCGCCGTCAAGCCTGAAAAATGTTACTTTGGCGTCCAGGAACTCAAGTTTCTAGGCCACGTGGTCATCTCCCAAGGAGTACGACCAGACCCAGAAAAACTCGCTGCCGTTGCCCAGTTTCCTCGTCCTAAAGACAAAAAGGCTGTTTAGCGGTTCCTGGGCCTCTGCGCTTACTACCGTCGTTTCGTTGAAGGCTTCTCAAGGATTGCTGAACCGCTCACAAGACTGACGCGATAAGATGTGCCCTTTGCATGGACGTAAGGCCAAGAGCAGGCCTTCACCTAATTGCGTAAACGCCTTCAACCCGCCCCAGTGCTGGCGCATTTTGATGACACCGCGGCAACTGAAATACACATCGACGCCAGCAACGTAGGCCTCGGGGCCATTCAGGTTCAATGGATAGATGGCGCAGAACGTGTAATTGCGTACGCGAGTCGTAGTCTGACAAAAGCAGAAGCTAATTATTCAACGACCGAAAAAGAATGCTTAGCAGTCGTGTGGGCCATCAGCAAGTTCCGACCCAACTTATACGGCCGGCCATTTCGAGCGATCAGCGATCACCACTCGCTCTGCGAGCTTGCTAATCTACGAGACCCGTCAGGTCGCCTCGCTCGTTGGAGCCTCCGCCTCCAGGAATACGGCATAACTGCTGTCTACAGATCTGGCCATAAGCATAGCGACGCTCAGTGCGTGGCAAGTTCTCCTGTTCCCTTGACATCCTCCGACTTTGAGCTAGATTTGCCGTTTCTTGGTGTCGTCGACGTGGTGCGCATGGCTGACTATCAACGTGCAGACTCTGAGCTGCTTCCAGTCATCCGATATCTTTGTTTTTGTCCAACGTTGTTGTCCCACGGCCACTTTCACGAGGATTGATGCCGTACTGCCTGCGAAAGGATGTCCTGTACAAGAAAAATTTCGAGAACAGCCAGCAAACGTTCCTTCTCGTCGTTCCGACGGCACTGCGCGAGGAAGTTTTACAGGCGTGTCACGACGATCCCTGTGCCGGCTACTTAGGCTTCGCGAGGACATTAGCGCGCATACGGCAAAAATGCTATTGGCCACACCTATTTTCGTCGGTTCAGCGCTATGTGCGAGCGTGCCGTGACTACAGAGGCGTAAAGTTCCACCCGGCAAGCCTGCCGGCCTGCTTCAGCCTTTGGATCCGCCTCCGGCGCCGTTCCAGCAAGTGGGAATGGACCTTCTTGCCGCTCCCCACGTCATCGTTGAAAAATAAGTGGATAATTGTGGCTAGCATTATGAAACATCGTTCCAGCGCACAAATGAACAAGGACGAGAAGAGAAAGAGAACACGAACGCCAGACTTCAACTGAATTTTATTCATGGAAAACAGGGCTTTATGTACACAGGGGGAGGGAGGGGGGCTGCTAGTGCGCAGGACCACCCAAAAATATTTCTTTGGCAAGGAAATATTTTTCGTTACAGCAAGCTGTAACGTCGCTACAGCAAGCTGCAGCTAATTTCGCGCATATACTAGATATATGTGGTCTCCAGTTCAAGTTGCAGTCCAATAATACCCCTAAATATTTTATGTGGTCGAGCTGTTCTATTGTTCCACCTAGAAGGTGAATTTGCATGCAAATTGTGTCACCCCTGGATTAACGGGAGTTGAATACTATGTATTTTGTCTTATCTCTGTTTAGTGTTAATTTATTACATGCAAACCAAGTTGATATGTTGGATAACTCGCTGCTTATAGTGTTCTGCAATACGCCAGGAGATTTACCGGAAAATAATAGCGTGGTATCGTCAGCGTACATGATACATTTTGATTACTTTAGTACTCTTGGGAGGTCATTTACTTATAGCGAGAACAGTATGGGCCCCAAAACTAATCCTTGCTGAACTCCTGTGAATATAGTAGTATACTGGGAAGCAAAGGGGCGAAATTTTACATATTGTTTTCGACCATTTAGGTAGCTTGAAAAGAGGTCCATTGTCATTTCGCTAAATCCATAAGTTCGTAATTTTTTTAGAAGTATGGAATGACAGACCGTGTCAAATGCTTTCTTTAAATCTAAAAATAATCCTACGGCGATCTCGTTTTTGTGTAGAGCTGTGTATATTATCTGGGTTAGTTCTAACACTGCTGATGACGTTGATGGATTGGCTCTAAATCCGTGTTGGGAATCTGTTAGAAGCTTGTTTTCGTTTAGGTAGTGCTTAAGTTGAGCCGCGATGACCTTTTCAAATACAGTATTTATTACGCTAAGCACGAGATAGGCCGACAGCTTCCAGGGCCATTGACGTCACCATTTTTATATATAGGAGACACTCTTGCGATCTTTAAGATGTCAGGGTATGTGCCTCGGCTTATACAGTTATTATTTTAGTGAGTAGTGGCACAAGAATATCCATATTGTCTTTCAATGCTTTTATGGTAAT
This sequence comes from Dermacentor variabilis, assembly GCF_050947875.1. Classification (NCBI taxonomy): domain Eukaryota; kingdom Metazoa; phylum Arthropoda; class Arachnida; order Ixodida; family Ixodidae; genus Dermacentor; species Dermacentor variabilis. The sequence goes on along the minus strand of NC_134569.1, from coordinate 230,713,624 downwards.
GCCATCGTGGCCAGTAGCTTTGTAGCTAAGCATGCCTGATATTATTGAGGTTATGGTATGCTCGTCCACTTGATCCAAGGAAAAACATGCGTGGATGATGCGGCAATCGACATTGCTTTCAGTAACTGGAATACGCTCCGCTAGCTTTGGGCCAATGGTAGTAAAGTACGCATTAAAAGTGTATCGGCGCACTTGGCATCGACATGTTAGAGTGATCACTTTTTTATTTGGTTTATCAAATTACTGCTTTTAAAGTTTCCCACATTTTTTTTTGTATTGCCTTGTGCTTGTTTTATTAAGAATGCGTTGTATTCTTTTTTCCGCCTCCGGATAACAGCTACTACGTGGCTACGAAATATTTGATAATTTTGCAAATAATAGGTGTTATCTCTATGTTTTTTTCCATTTTTGGTACCACCATTCCTTTTCTTTTATTGCTGTAAGTATGGTGTTATTCATCCACGGGCACAAAGGCTCCTCGTATTTGTTTTGTTTATATGTGGTACACTGAGATATCATGTGGGCTAATGCATTTGCAAAGTTTGCGCATTCGATATGAGCGTCACTGCTAAATTTACCTTGAAATTCCTTTTTCTTAATTTTTTTTCCGCAGTATTTTGTAATTATTCCTACAATTTGCCAAGATGGTCTTTATTGCAATGGTATTATTTGCGCTGTTTAATAACACAAAAATAGGGCAATGGTAAGTGAGACTCGTATCGTATACGCCAGAATGTATGTTATCACAGTTACACAATACATGGTCTATAGTTGTAGATGCACTTAAATAGTTATATACGTGATGTGACCTAGTTAGGGTAGTTGAATAAGTAAGGCCGAGTTAATTATACGATTCAACGAATGATATTTCGGCACTGTATATGGTGTAATTCCGTTGTTGGTGATGCTGTCTTCCGTGGAAAGAGTTTAGTGAGGTTTTTTAATATTTAATGTCATTAGCCATTCGTTACACCGTAATTGAATGCGTTTGAGGCCATTTAGAAGCTAATCGATATCTGAACTGCTAGTTACTAGTCGATAAATTACACAATTGTCTGTGAACAATCGAATATTATAAGATATCTTAGTAGGAAGGTCATTATTGTGAAGCAGAAAGAGTAAGGGTCTGAGAACTCTAACTTGTGGTACACCCGATAGTACAGGCGATCGTTTTGATGATTGCATATAAGAAAATACAAACTGCTGTCGGTTATTGAAAAGCTACCTATCCAGTCTAGTGCAATGGCATAATGTTCAGGCCAGAAAGTTTTAGAAGTAGCCGTAGGCATTGAACCTTGTCGAATGCCTTTTCAGAGTCTAAGAAAAGGGCATCTACAGTTACGTTGAATTCGAGGTTAGAACTTAGATCAAGAAAAAATAAACTAATTAAGTGTCACATGAAATACCTTTACAAAAGCCATGTTGAGGAGGATGAAACAGGTTATTGCACACTAGAATATCTACGACCTGACAGTAAACAACATATCCTATTAGTTTGCAGCAAACACTGGTTAGTGAAATGGGATGGTAGCTACTGCGCAACAATGGAGGACCTTTTTGGGGGACTCGAACAATCTCACCTACTCTCCAGTCTTTCGGGCCTACCCCTAATGACAATGGTTACTGAAAAATGGCACCTAAGATAGTAATCACAGTTGTTTTGGTATTTTTCAGCAATTTTGCATTTATTTCTTAGGCACCAGGAGCGGACTTTATTTTCTTAATTTCTTCATTTTTCTTAATTTAATTATTTAATTTAATTTAATTTTTCTTTTTCTTAATTTAATTAATTTCTCAATGGCGTCACGACAAAAGGTAATATCACTCATGGCTCCATGAACGAAATAAAGGAAGGAATGCATTATGCTATCAGGTGCAGTTCTGAAGACGGAAGAAAAAGCCCGGTTAAGTTGTTCGGCAGTTTCGTGATCGGGAATTCGGTGGTTTTGTTGATCAAACAGAGCAAATGGCTGGGTTTATTAGGATTAATAACATTCCAGAATTTTAGGGGGTTATTTTTTTACATAGTCTGCAGCGTTTGCGAATAAAATTTCGTTTTTATTTGGAGAGTTTCGAATTTTTTTCTGCAATGTATTATATATTCCATGTGCATGCGCTGTTAAACCATTTAGCCGAACGAAAAAGCCTTTCCTTTTTATTTTTAAGACGCTTTAACATGAACTTAAGCCACGGGGATGAATGTCTTTCTGTTAGGGTGATAACGGGTACGTATTTTTCGAACATATCGAGCATTTTGGTTTTGAAAGGAGCCAATTAGCGTCGACAGTACGCATTGAGAAATTGCTATGAAATGAAGCAGCAAAATCTGTGATTGCCAAGGTAATTGCTGTGTAATTCTCTACAGTTTTTTCACTTTATTTATCTCTGTAGGTTGTGTAAGCTGTAAGGAGTACGATGCATTGATTATGGAATGGTCACTAAGACTTTGTACTTCTATTGGGCACACATAAGAACTTCCTACACGCATTTAACAATATATTCTTCTGAATGCGGACTTACCAAGAACAAAATAGTAGGCAGCAGCCGTATAAGACCCATGAGGATAGGCGAAGAAATATTCGCCATCAGTACGAAGCACAACAAAAATTGAACCAGAGATCTCTACATTGGCGCCTTTATTTGCCACTTTGTTCATATGGACGATAACGAAATGAAATTGATCAATCGCACAATTATTCAAGGTCTTGCCTAAAGATCTCCTGGAGCCAGAGAACGCCTCAATAAAAGAGGAGATTACTAACTTTCGGTGTTAGTGAGCACAGACCATGACGTCACTGCATACTGAGCCTAATATTTCAGTGAGCTCCAGAAATATGAAAGAGCGTACGGCTCCGGAAGGGACACTAAAACATCGTTCGAACATTGTATGAAAAGGTAGCCGAACTGTTACGAGGCTCTTCTCAACATGGGATTTAAATATTGAAATGCTGGCAGTAGGGAATTTACAATATCGTAACAAAAGCAATATGAAATTGCTTGCCCTCACTTGCAAAATATCTTAATGCAGCGTCATATATATATATATATATATATATATATATATATATATATATATATATATATATATATATATATATATATATATAATGTCAAAAAGACAGGAAAGCCTTGTCATATTTGTGATGCCCGTCTAAACATGGCAGTTGCTTGCTGCTGCGTCTGCTGCCCGTGGCCTTCCGAGATGAAAAGCGAAGCATGGATGCCTAGAAAGAAAGGCGTTGAAGTGTCCGATAACCACGTCTAACTTCGCTTGTACTTCAGGCACTCCAAACATTGTTGCGGCCCGAGATTTGTGAGGTTATTTAATTTAAGAATGATGTCATTCTATGATTAGGGCGAAAATTTCTTACAAATCGCTATAGTAAGGCCAAATTAAAGGGGCTGAATGAGTTATTGCGCGTATCTTTTACTTCGACAAAACATTTAACTAAAGGCTCTAGCCAATTTTGGAAGACTACAGGATACCGAGCTCATATTGTCACGTAGTAGGAACGGCGAAAAACAAAACAGCGAAACTATGAATAACTTAACCTTTCAGTGGGCGGACCTCTACTCACAAAAGAAAGTTACATTCAAAGCACAACGATGGCGGCAAATACAGTCGGCGATCGTCGAAATGTGACCTGCCATCAAGTATAAAAGCGCGTCAGCTTTTATATGTGGGCCATCAAACGTTCCAGAATATTACCTGGTCAACTGGCCGCGGGCACCTAGCGATGGTAGCTATCTTCTGTGGGTCAGGACGGACTTCAAACTTAGTGATGACGTCACCTAGGAACAGATGTTATTCGTAAGAGAAACGCCACTTTCACGCCTTGATGGTGAGTCCGGGTGACTTCATCGGCTCTAGTACGGTCTGAAGCCGTCGCAGGTGATGTATGAAATGTGGGGTAAGGACTACAAAACCATCCAAATAGGTGAGGCAAGTCTGCCGCTTCAGTCGTGATAAGACTGTGTCCATCACGCACTGAAACGTAGCAGACGCCGAACAAAGTCCCAATGGCATCACCTTGAACTCGTAGAGGCTGTACGGTCTATTCTCGATCCCTTCCTACGAGTTTGATTTACCAATAGGTTATGTGCATTCATGCACCGAAGGTGCCCGCAAAGCCGCGATCAAAGCCCGAGCCCCGAAGACAACACCAACTACACCAAAGACCAGCGAGCTAGCCGCAGACTACAAGGACTGCCCCCGGAGCAGGGACTTCTGCCTAATACGACCAGGAAGATCGTGGCCAACACAGCAACCACAACGGCAGCCCCAGATTCCGCCGTCGTGGTTTACCTACAGTCCGTGAAACTTGGTTGAAGGATCCGGAGACCTGGCTTGAAACCTTTGAAAGGATCTCATCCTTCAACAACTGTACCTCTGAGGATAAGGTGCGCTTGGGTATTTCCCGTTCGAAGGTACCGCGGAAAATTGATTCGAAAACCGGGCGTCCACTCTCACAACATTAGACCTTTTCCGCAGTAACTTCCTGAGGACCTTCACGAGGGCTGTACCAAAAGAAAATCCCGAAGTTTTGCAGGAAATCCGAGGGCAACTACCCAATGAGACCATCACCATCATCACGGAAGGGATGACCCGTCTTTTCAGGGACACCGTCCCGGAAATATTGAAAGAGAATGAAGGTCTTCTAGGCAAGAACTTCTTCCTGGATTGATCCGCAACCTACCAAAGACTGTAGGTGAGCCTTTGACAGAGGCAACAACGACTGAGAAAACTCTATAAATGCGCATTAGGCGAAATAACCGCCACAGTACTGACGCCGCAGCGAGCAGTCCAAGCACTGGACTCCGACAACCTCCAAGGCCATTGTGCGCGAAGAAATGCGCAAGATGTTACCTTAGTCGCAACCTCAGGTGTCCTCGGTCACTGGCATGATCAAGGAAGAACTTCGACGATGACTGGGAGCTTCCCAAGTGCAGCCCGAATCGCCGCCTCCCATGCCGGAAGCTATGATCTACGCTGCCGCCGCCCGCAGTCAACGTGCACGTCCGCGCCCGCGCTAGGGCGCTGTAACACCGAAATTCCGTCGTCCACCGCAGCCGCCGGCTCTCGCATCTGTTGCCCAGCAACCCTACCTCCTACCTCAACCAGTTGTCACGTAGTAGTGATGGTGAAAAACACAGCAGCGAAACTGCGAATAACTAAACCTTTTTAGTGTGCGAACCGGTAGCCACAAAAACAAGTACACGGAAAGCACAACGATAGCGGTGAATACCGTGAGTGATCGTCCAAATATGATCTACCGGTCAAGCGTGTCGGCTTTTGTTCATGAGTCAACGAAATTTCCAGAGTAATCGCTGGTGGCTGCGTGTCTTACAGAAAGTGTTACACAATTCGTGTCGCGCCTATAATCAGATCACACAAGCTTCGGTGAAAACAGATGACGCATAGAACCATCGATAACATTTCAGCAAGTTCCAATCATACAGGCGCGTCTTGCGCTGAGCGATAACCTTAAGTTGTTAGTGGGTGAAATGCAATCCCTGAGAAAAGGATAAATCACTACACGTGCTTATATACATTCCTGCTTATGCATCGTCCGATTGTACTCTTGAAGTAAGGTTAACCTCTGAGGGAAACGTCAATACAATCTTTGTCTCGATTTTTCTTGGGAATAGCAGGCAAGCTAACTCGCCAAATATTCTGGCGCTTCAAATAATTCGCGTCCCTTCTTTTTGCCCTCTATTTAGTATTAATTACAGTCAGGTGTCGTAAATTGTGTAAAATCAGCGCCGTTATTACCATAATTGTGACAGCTTCATACATCAATGATTATCATGTCAAAAATGAAACTGCGTGCGCACGCTATCAATAGAAATTTTTAGCTTATACGGTATTCGGGCAAACGCAGGCGGACGCCACGAGACGTTCATTTGAGGCACCGCCAGCCGTTTGTGCGCAGGCGCGAGGAAGAGCGGGCGCCAGAGAGATTTGGGGGCTTTTGCTCCTTTAAATATATGACTCCGCCTAGGCACTACGGAGGAGGTTTCTTAGCGCGTGTTGTACGCGTTTGTCCCTAGGCGTGCCGGCATGGCGGAATGGGTTCGAGTTTACGCTCGGACACTTGCTGCAGGAGCGTTAACATACGTGAAGCAGCGGGCACTGACGCTCCATTTGGCGACTGCTGCGTCGAACAGACCGCCCCGCGCCTGCCGCGCTCGTGCTACGTCTGTTGTGGCGGATCATTGCTTGCGACCGTAGTAGGGCCCGGGCCGCATATATTGAAAATCTAGAAGGCAGAGCGCTCTAGCGACCGTGGTTGAACGCAAGTGGGTGAAAGGCCGCCGGTGCCGCAGGCGCGAGAAAGTTTGTCCGACGTACTCTCAGAGTCAAAATTTTGACCAGTTGCAGAAGTCGAGGGGTGCGATAGGGCTGAACTTATCGTTACAAGTAGGCGCCTGGACCTAATTATATTTATTCAATCGTAGTTTTTCTAATTGTAACAAAGTGTCATTGTTTCGCCTTGGTGGCGGCGCCTCCAGGACACCAAAGCTAGAATACGGACAGGTCCGTGGGTTACAGCTCGCGGAGGCCTGCGCGTGCCAGGGCTGTATAAGATCGGCTGTCCGCGATAGCAGACAGCCAATTTTGTATACGAACACCTCCTCGCACCCTTCGGCAACGGTGGCCCCAATCTACCGGCCGCCCTGCTTCCGCCTTTGATGTCCCCGCTACTCCCTTGGTGCCCTGGAGTTCCTGCGCCGCCTGCTTGATTACAACCTCAGGTGCTCTCCTGAAGCCTCCGTTTGCCGGTTACATGTGCCCTCACGTAGCAGTGCTTGTAAAAAATCCGATCTATCGTTAAGAAAAACAGTTAAAAATTAAATTATGGGGTTTTACGTGCCAAAACCACTCTCTGATTATGAGGCACGCTAAGAAGAAACAGTGACCCGTGGCTTATACAACACCAGTCAGAACCTGGAACCTTCAAACACAGCGATCACCAAATGTGGCATCCGTGTCCACTGCGTCACCGCGCGGGCAGCCAGCGGCGGAAACAAACTCGACCACGCTCTGGCATGCCGGCTAATCTAGGGGACAAACGCATACGACACGAGCTAAGAAACCTCCTCCGTAGTGTCGAGGCAGAGTCATGTATTCACAGAGCAAAAGCCCTCACATTTTCTCTATCGCGCCCGCTCTTACACGCGCTTGCGCACAAACGGCTGGCGATCCCTGAATTCAACGTCTCGTGGCGGACACTGGGGTTCGTTTTTACAGTTGCTAGTAGGTACAGCGGGGCGTGGCGTTTCTCATGGCCTTCGACGTTTCTGTGCAGGCGCGAAAAATAAAACGGGTGCGAGAGAGAAAATATGCAGGCCTTTGCTCCTTGATTGTGTGAGTCTGCCTAGGCACTACGGAGGCGGTTTCTTAGCATGCGTTTTATGTTTTTGTACCCTACGCACACTGGCATTGCGGAGCGCTGTTTTGTTTACGCTCTGCCGCTCTGACGCTCTGCGGTGAGGCAGTGGGCACGGACGCCACATTTGGTGATCGCTCTGTCTGAAGGGGATAGGTTCTGTCTAGTGTTGTATAAGTCGCGGGTCGCTTTTCTCGTCGCGACAATAGATTGCATTGTTTACAAGCACTGCTCATAGTGGGCACATGTAACCGGCAAACTGAGGCCACAGGAGAGAACGTGAAGTTATAATAAAGCAGGCGGCGGCGCAGGTCTCCAGGGAGACGATTGAATAAATATAATTAGGTCCAGCCGCAAACTTGCGACGTTAAGTTCTGCACTACCGCGCCCCGCAACTTCCGCCGGCCCGCCAGGTACAAGCGCATACAACACGAGCTAAGAAACTCCTCCGTAGTGCCTAGGCAGAGTCGTATATTCAAGGAGCAAAAGCCCCCCACATTTCCTCTCTTGTACCCGCACTTAATCGCGCATGAGCTCAAATATCCGTCATCTGCGCGAGTGCTACACTCCGCTGTACCTACTAGCAATTATAAATACGCCACCAGGTCATTGGGGTGGAGGCGTAAGCGTCCTTCTACGACTAAAAGAATGAAGGCGATAGCTTCGCTTAACTGGCTGCAACATCCTTATTCCTTTCGCTACAGCGCAGGTCTTAAGGCACGTTAACGGCAGAACTCGCCGCACTCTATATGCCGTTCGCGGACCGCCGTTTTAGACTCTGGTATTGCTAGCGAACGGCGAGATTTCTCTACCGTAGAGATGATGGAGCCGGGACCCATTTGTGCGGCAGCCGTAGAGCGAAGTGGCCAGTCAGAGACCGCAGAGTGCTCAGGGTGGTCACTCTGGCACCGACAGCAGCCTCACCGCGGCTGATCGCTCGGAGGCGCCGATATCGTCACTAGGCCTTCCCTCTTCACTTCAAACCTATAGCTGACGGCGCTTCGGAATGAATCACCAACGCCTACAATCCGCCATATTTTCTTACCATTGTTGTCGCTCTTCGCAACAAAACTACATAAAGAAAAATGCGCTAATACGGTCAGTGGCAGCTCGATCGTCGAAGAGGCAGCAAGTGCTTCGAGTGAGCTCCGGCTGATGCTTAGAGCCATCACTTGTACTTCGCTCTTCTAGAGGCAGGACGTATGTCGAGTCGGAGCCTGAACAACTTTGCCTGCACTGTGAAGTGTCCACCATCGCTTTAAGAGTACTGGGTTGGTCCAAGGTGCATGAGGAAGGAGCGATTGGTGGTTGAAGGGGTAGTAAGAGCGGATAGGTTGCTGGAGACAGGACACGCATTGCCTGCGCACGCACAGGAGGTGCGGTCACATCGGGGGTGCGGTCACTGGTTTGTAGCGGTGTGCCGCGGGACCTTCCGCGACTTTTTCGGTGACTACTGCGGCAACGAGAGCGCGGAGCATGCCTGCTAGATGGGAGTCTGACACCTCACTCAAGCGGACGAATGGAAATGACGTGCGGACTCCTCGCGTACTATGCCTTTGAGCTGCTGTAGTAATGAGGAGTAGTCTGGGATGATAGCAACCCTCAAAAGTTATCCATCGCACGGCAGAGGCTGCCAATGCAAAGTGCACTGTTGCAATCATATATAATCACCTGCGGGTTCCACTGTAACCTTTTTCCACTGCTGTAATCAAGTCAGGCATTTCTTTACGCTGTGCTTGTAACTTTTTGGATTTACTCATGTATGACACCCCCCTTACAAGAATGCCTCAGGGCGAATGTAGGTATGTTAATAAATTAATAGGTAAATAAATAAATAAATAAATAAATCACTATGTCGTAATATAACTACTTCAGGGAAGGGGTGGAGATATTTGGCTGGGAATATGTGTCATAGGCCATGTTCGATGCCTTTAAGAATGTGCTTACTTTTGACACTTTCAGGAATGGCGGCATTTACACATTTATAAAGATCGACTAGCTCTTAAATACAACTCTTGAAGGTATATTTTTCGTTTGCAGCTCTCGCACGCTCAAGCATCCTTTAGTGCGCGGTTAGCATGCAGCAGGTCGATAGGGTATTTCCGTGAAGGACTTATTGAAAGCCCACCATGCTTCGATGACCTTCTCGCGATTTAAGTAATAGAGGTTAGCAATATAATTGACATAGAATTTCACACCAGTAGCTTTGGTGGCGTGATCCTACTTGTTTTCGCTGCTCACCCGTTCTTCCCTTCGCCCGTTGCAACCATCTTAGACATCTGTGTCATCTGTATATCCTTCGGCTCGCGAAGTCTAGCAAGCCCGGTTCAGATCACGTACTACAGCAAAGGCACCAATGGCCTTGCCTTGATCATGAATCGCAAAGCGGCCGTTTGTGAAACATAAATGTGGTATCAAAGCGGAGATTTGCAACATGTCCAACGTTTTCTTTATGCAAGATTTCTTGTTGGCGGCGTCTGCCAGTGCTGCGGCAAGTCTGAAGAGGAGGCAGCTTGACGATTCGTTTCAAAAAGACACGAGCAAGGAGCAGTGCGTGAAGAGCATTTGCGATCCTGATAAGCGGGCGCTCGTGGTATCCCTTAAAGTGACTCAATGCGTTAGCATTCGCAGCGTACATCACGCAAATTTTGCGGGATACGTGTCTACGTTCGTATCTACCCGTTTTCCCGCCTGCCGTGGTAGTCCGTGGTCGAATCGGTAGTGCACCGGGCTACTGCGTTGAGCTAATAAGGATTCAAAATCAACCATCAGTGCAACTTGGGTCACTGAGGATGTAGCACAATGTACATACGTACTGCTCTTCAACGAACCTCTTTCACGGCGACATGGGTCGCTGTTTGACGCGGTACTCGGCAGGTACTGCTGGTACTGCGGCAGTACGGCAGGTACTGAGTTCGAACAAATTATTTGACACCAAGTTTGAGTACAGCGTATGTGCTCTGCTAGCCTCTGTAGCGCCCCTTACCTCAGGACCGGGCAGCAGACGACAACTCGCTCCTCGTGCTGTGCCCGTCAAGGAGGAGAAAGTTTGCTCCCGGCCGCGCAGCGTGCGCAGTGCGATATAAAAAAAAGCAGTTCAGATCACAAGGCTACCGGAGCTGGGTCTTCCTCTCATTAGGTCCGAGAGATATGATGACCCGGTAAGGAACACGCAGCTCCAACCCTCCGGCATGGATCCTGCCAGCTCTACTGCGCTTCCTGCCAGTGACGACGCCCACGAGATTGCCCGACCTAGCAGTGCTGCAGTGGCCGCGTTCCAACACATCAACCTGCCACCGTTTTTGCCCAGCAGCTCTAGCATCCGGCTCCTGCCGGTCGAGGCGCACTTCCGCTCTGCCATATCACCAGTCAACAGAGTAAGTTCTTACATCTGGTGTCCTCCTTTCCTCGGGATGTCGCCGAAGAATGAGCGGCCGTTATCACTTCACCAGGTCCAACCAATCTCTTCGACACGTTGACGGCGGCTAACTTTTTCCCCAAGTCACAGTTCGAGCACAGCAGACTCCAGCAGGCCCTCACAGCCGCAGAGCTTGGTGGCAGTCGCCCTTCACAGCTCCTTCGACGCATGCGCCAGCTTCTTGGGGTAGTCCCCGCCTTTCAACAGGACAACCTGCCCCTTGAATGTTTCCTCCAGTGCGCCCCGCAGAACATGGTCCCAGTTCTCGCGGCTGTGGCCAATGTGCCATTAGACAAGCTTGCTGAACTGGCTGACCGAGTTGCGGGCTACCCGCGGGCGCCTAGCCTCATCACCGTTACGACTGCGCCTCCGGCTACAGCCTCAGCCCCTACGCTCGCGAACATAGAGGGCCGTCTGGACGCCTTTGTCATACGTCTCAATGAGGTCACACCATGCTCACACCTATCTTCGTCGAAATTTCGGTCTCACAGTCGCTCCCCAGCGCCCCCGCGCTTTCTATAGTTTCAACCATCCAACGCGCGACGCAACAGCTCGTCTTCGGCAGCGTGCTAGTACCACCACTGAATCAGCCCCTCTGCTTGCAAGTGCACCGGTCCGTGCTTCTAGACGGGAAATACTGCAATCGGCCACTGACGGCGACAAGTGATACTGGTCGAAGGGCATGCCGCCTATTCTACCTTTTTGGCAAGATCAGTGGCGGTAGCTTCTTTGTCGACACATATTCCCAGGGTAACGTCATATCGGTCTGTTGTAGAAATCGCCGTCGCAAAGGACAGACCTGCCCGCTCCAAGCGATGAACAACTCCGCCATCCACACGTACGGCCAACGGTCTCTTACAATTAGCCTTGGATTGCGCCGTACGTTTCACTGGATTTTCATTCTTGCCGCATACCAGAGAGTCACCAGTGAAGAACTCGACTGCTCATAACATCGTGAGCATCGTCTTTACTCGGCTCCGCCCACTGTCTCGAAGCCGCCTCGCCATCGCTAGCCGCGAGTTTGAGCACATGCTTGAACTCGGCATTGTGGGACCTTCCTCAAGCAACTGGGCATCGTCACACCACATAGTGCCAAAGAAAGATTCCGGCGACTGAAGACCATGGGGGGATTACCGCGCTCTAAACGCCCACACCTTACCGGACTGCTATCCACTTACAAACAGGGTTCTACATTGAATTAGGTTGGGTGCGCGATCTAATGTAAAATCGACTTAGTGAAAGCTTATCATGAAGTTCCTCTTGAACCCTCTGACGTTCCGAAGAAGTCCATTACCACCCCTTTCGACCTCTTCGAGTATGTGAGGATGTCTTTTGGATTGTACGCCGCACAGACTTTGCAGCGCGCTGTCAACGAAGTCACGCGAGGTCCCGACTTCGTGTTCGCGTACCTTCATGATTTCCGCGTCGGTGGCTCATGCGACCCCGAGCCCCCGAGCATGAAGCTCACCTGCGCGCCCTTTTGCCAACACCTTGATGATTACGGTCTCATCATTAATCCGCACAAGAGCCTCTTCGGCGCCGCTACCATAAATTTCTTAGGTCCCCTTGTCACTCCACAACGTATCCGGCCTCTCGCTAGCAAAGTGAAGGCAATTCAAGACTTTCCATCCGCGACTTCACTAAAAAGACTTAGAGAATCGCTAGACCTGCTGAAATTTCACCGACGCTTTCTTCCGAAGTGTGCCAATTTCCTGAAGCCTGTGACCGACTTACTGGATACAAAAAAAATCCGGCTGTGCCCCTTCAATGGACTGACCAAGCTGTATCTGCTTGTGCTACTGCCAAGAAGGCGCTGGCAGTAGTGCAGTTGATCAATCTTTGATCAACTGCACATCATGAGCCATCCTGAAATTGCTGCCACCCAGAAGCCAGTAACAACGCGCTCCCTTTGACAAAGCATCAATGCAGACATGCGTACCTGGACGGGAGCCTGCCTTCAATGCCAGCGTAATAAAGTTCACCGCCATACCGCCACGTCTAATTCCCCATTTCGGCCTCCAGATGCGAGATTTTCCGACGTCCACTTCGACATTGTCCCCGCCATTAACTGAGACCTGTTTATCTGATCACACGCATGGACCCCTTCACCCGATGGCCAGATGGGTTTCCCGTTACATACACAATGGCAGAGGCATTTGCCACGGCTTTCATGAGCGGCTGGTGGTCGTGTTTCAGATGCCCTTCTGTCGTCACCACCGACCGATGCCTCCAGTTTCAATCGGCCCTATTCACCGTGCTTCCCAGCATCCTAGGCATTCGACACATCCATATGACCGCCTACAATCCTTCCGCGAATGGCATTGTGGAACGACTTCATCGACAACTGAAGGCTGCCCTCAGCACTGATCAGCCAAAGGAACGTTGGCTCGTTCCCCTTCCCTTCGTCCTTCTGGAAATCAGATCACTGAAGGCTGACCTAGGTTGCTATTCGGCTGAACTCGTCTATGGCATTCTCCTGTGCCTTCCTGGAGAATTTTTCGCGCAGTTGTCGTCACCTTGTACCCATGGTGCTTCCACCTACATCCGGGAGCTACGCACCAGGTTTCATGACCTTGCGCCTGTAATTTGTGCTGACCGGCACCGCCGGTCTGTATTTGTGAGCCATGATGTCGATTGCTGCAGTCATGTCTTCGTTCGGCGGGGCCACATGCGTCCACCTCTCATCAGGGCCTGCGATGGTCCATTCCGCGTACTCCATCGCACGCCTAAGATGTTCATGCTGGACATTAACGGTCGCGAAGACTTCCCGGCTGCTGGCAGACTCAAACCTGCCTACGTCGCCGCTCTTGCGCCCGCGATCTCTCCACTCAACCTGGGCTTGATTCCGTCATCGCTCCGGATGGTCGCTTCTAAGCATATTCATTGTGGGGCTCGTCTGGCTTCCTGTCTGCGGAGGGGGAGCGCTGTAGCGTCCCTGGCCTCAGGCCCGGGTGGCATGCCGCAACTTGCTCCGCGTTTAGCGCCCGTCAAAGAGAAGGTAATTAGCTTCCAACCATGCAGCGTGCGCATTGCGGTATAAATAATGAAAAGAACAGTTCAAAACCCAACGCTGCCACAGTTGAGTATTCCTCGCATTAGCTCAAACACCTTCAATGAAGATCTTTGATGCCACTTTGGTCTCTGTGTTTGTGCCAGTAGGTGTGTGCCACTCGTTAATGAACGTCTTTGACTCCAGCTTGGGCAGCTACGCATGTCAAAATCGGAATGTGGCACTCTACAACAATGGTAAAGATCCCGTAAATTTCACGGATGCTGAACGCAATCGAACACACGCCCCAACGGTTCTTAAGGACAACGACTCCATCCATTAGCAAGCTGCACCAGAAGTGCACTGTGTATGTGCCACTGCCAGTAAACGCCTTTCACGCTAAAGCTTTAGAGAGTTAAACCATCTACGTACTGTGTATGTGCCGCTTTACAATGAACCTTTCCCCAAATTGGGCCACTGAGAATGTGACTGTGAGTGTGGGCTTAGCGAGGGATCAAATCTCCGCGTTCGCCAGGACCGGTGCGTCACGCTTCTCGTATCGGAGGCCACGGGCCACTTCTCGGCAGAGCCACTAGACGACGCAAAGCGTCTAGAAAGAAGCGCTCGAGAGTAGCCCGGTTGCCGCATGACGCGTTTTTCAGCGTTCGCACGCGCCAGCTTGCCTTGCATTTTGGAGTCCACGCGCAGGCTTCACGGGGGCGGCGCATGATGACGCAGAGTGTTCTTGGCGAAGTGCCAAAGTCCCGCTGCAGAGCACGCCTTATAGATAACTCGCTTGGATGGTAGAAATACGTTGTGTCACTGTATTGATTTAATCCTAATGCATTATCGTCGACAACCATCGTGGGATGGGTTCAGCCACTATCTTTCCCATCCCATTTACCATTAGAAGCCAAATTCGGGTTTTCGCATAGAATGCTCTATTTCGTGAAAACGCACATTATCGACACATGTATTACCCAACATTTATTTTCTTTCCTCTGTCAAGTCTTTCTTGCATACACAGACTTTTCAAATTTCTAACTCTTCTTGTTCATCGGCTGTGCATTAGTTTAGATGCTCACATTAGGCATTTTAACGTTTTAGTTTTTTATATCTTCGTTGCACATAAATTAGTAGTGCACATTTTCAATAATTGCAGATCCATTTCCTCATAAAGTATCAACGGCCACTTCTGGGACCGGCCTGATCAACAAAGCCACACATCCCGGAAGCGTCACATTTAGACAATTTTGCTTGTGTTATACATTATTGTATCGGTATCATTATTATTCTTACGTCTTTATTGATGTGTAGACGTCAGCGAACGACAATAAAGAGATGAAACTTTATTGTGTTCATGATGGCGTCCAGGGCTGGCGTGGGTTGGGAGACTAACCCACAGTCTCCCCCTTCCTCAGATGGCGGCTAGTCCTTGCATTCTGTTGGCGTCTTCAGACATCCACACGGCCCAGAGCTCCTCTCGTGGGTCCAAGCAGAGCAGCAAATTCTCCCACTGCTCGGCCGTAGTTATGATGCGCGCAGTTTAGGTGCGGTGGTTGTTGATGGTTGAGGCTTTAGGCACGGCCAATAATGTGATCAGAGCCATCGCGGGCCTCGCAAGCTTTGCAAAGTGCGGAGTATGCATCGGGGCAAATGCTGTTGTACAGCACGGGGATCGGGAAAGTTTGCGTCTGAAGCAGTCGCCAATTGGTGGATTGAAATTTATTCAGTGTTTTGTATAGTGGGGGGGGGGGGGGGGGGTGGCATAACCGCCCTCTGCGGTAGTGGAGGAGGATTTCCTTGAACTTGACCATTCGGTGTCGGGCGTAACCGTGATGCACACTAGAGGGCCCAACAGGATCGGAAAACGCACGAGAAGGATGATGCGCCCGGTCTGCGAGAGCTTGGGCGGCAGCGTGAGGGAATTCGTTTCCAGCCAGACCCGAGGGACCAGGGGCCCAGATGAACTGGACGCGGCGCGGCGTTGTTTTGAGGGACCAGTGCCAGTGAGTATCTTCTCTGCTTTGACTGCTATCAGTCCTCTCGTGCAGTTGCGAGTGGCTGTTTTGGAATCGCTAATTATGCATTGTGCATTGGTAGAGGAGTAGGCAAATGAGGTGGCCGTTTCTTTTCCTTCTTAGGGTTGACTGGTGAGTATTGATGCGGTCGCGGCGAGGCGGTACAGCGAGCCCGCGACTGCGGTGACCATCATGGCGCTTTGGTTGAGGTATACCGCGGTGTCCACCTACGTTACGTCGGCGGCTTTGTCTTAGAGTTTTTTCAGACGTCGCTCCTAATTGTGGTCAGGGTGCATGTTATCACAGTCTCTGATGTGGAAAGAAGAGAACGCTGATGGTGGCCATGCAGACGACGAAGAAGAGTTTACGTTTTTTTGCCGCTCTACGCATGTTGGCTCCACCATTAAGAGCCATCTGTAAATAGACGTGAGTTTCTTCCGTTCCTTCGCGTAACATCATTGGTGGAGGTGCGGGGTAGTGGATATACATCTTTCTTGGTGATAGCATTTAGGGGACGATAGTCAACCCAGAATCGCCAGCTCGTAACCTTTCTTTGACGAGAACAACAGGGGAAGTGTGTTAAATTAAGAAGTGTGTTCAGCTGGAAGTGTGTTCAATAATCCCTTTGGCAAGCATTTTGTCAACCTCGCTCTGGATAACCACGCTCAGTGGGCGCCACCCGGTATAGGCTTCGACGAAGGGGTGCTGCAGCGCCGGTAGTCATACGATCCTTCACAGCCTAAGTTTGCCCCAAAGTGCGGTTGTTCAGGTCGAAAATGTCGGAGTATGACTCGAGGAGGCCACGGAGCTCTGCAGCTTCTAGGGTTGAGAGATCCGGTTCAATCATCTTTGTAAAGTCGTCGGGCGGGGCAGATGCAGAAGGCGCAGAATGAGCACTGGCCGAAGACGGCGCCACAAATAGAGCGGAAATGTGGCACTTGTGCGATCATGACAACGTCGCAAGAGGCGTACCTCGAGGAAGTACTTGTGGGCACAGTCTGAAATTTAGGATGCGAAGACATGTCTGATTGTCCGCTACAGAAACGATGGTGTGTGGGAAGGAGACATTGTGCGAACGCAGGACGGAAGTCGCGGTAGTAAGGACATAGTCTCCGTCAGGTATAGGTGGGCAGGCTAGAACAGTGATGCAGGTTGCTGCTAGAGACGGAAAGCGAATAAAATCCGCAGAACAAAGCTGAGTTGAAGCTTGAGCAGGAAGGTCAAAGGGAAAAGGAAAGGGCAGGCCATGTTGTACAACACCGGCTGAACAGACAATCAGAGCAGAATGGGCTGTCAAAAAGTCAAGTCTGTGGATCACATCCTTACGGCAACGTTCGTGCAGACTAAACTAAAAGAACGTGTGGCGACCGGCGACACTGACATGTGCAGTACGCATTCCAAACAGAGCCGAAGTTCCACCATCGGTGACCTGGAGCAGTCGAGTCGGAGCAGGAGTAAGTATTTTGTTCAAGCGCGTTCGAAGCTTCGCGGTCATGATGGAACCTTGCGCTCCAGTGTCGATGACTGCTGTAATGGGCAAACGATGCACGTCGACGTCCAGAACGTAGCAGTCAGTCTGCAGGGTCAGCAGAGTAATTTTAGGCAGGGGTTCTAGAGCAGAGTCACTGACGCAGCTAGGGCGATAGGGAGCGGCGACTGTGTGGTGATAGAAAGCGGGTAGTCGCAGTGACACGAGCGTTGTCAGGTGCGTCTTCAACCTTGGTGGAGAGGGCAGGCGAGCGAGGATTCAGTGGGGAACAGCAGTCGGCGGGAAAACTTGGTCGAGAGTGGGCTGACCAGGAACCTCGACAGTGGCAAGAAATGTGACCCACACGTTCACAGTAAAAGCAGATGGCTCTATTATCATGTGCGCGCCATTCTATCGGGTTGAGATAGATCGAATATGGACTGTATTGGCTCCGGTGAACAAGGGCAGAGAGAGCAGACGAAGCAAAGTTAGGATGGTTGGCAGACCAGATGGATGGAAGACCCACATTGGCAAGTTCTTGGCGAATGACCGACTGAATGAGAGACACGAGCGGCCGGAAATCGTCAAAGCACTGCGTTACTGGCGTGGCAGGAGGTGATGCTTCAATTTTTCGCCGGACGACACGTACGACGTTCGCGGAGGAGGTGGGTTCACGCGGTAGACCAATGTCTTCACACTTCAATCAAGCTCCAGTATTGCGTAGACGCGTAAAGTGTTGAACTATGCGGCGGCTCTTCGCGTCTTCAAAGCAGCGACATTCGTTAATGTTCTCATTGACTGTTATATTCTTGTAAACAAGACGGTTAAACGCATCGTCCGCGATGTCTTTTAAAACGTGGCGGACCTCGTCTGCCTCTACCATATTATTATCCACCTTGCGGCAAAGAGTGAGGACGCCCTGGATGTACGCCACGTAAGACTCAGTGGACGTTTGTGCACGGGTCCCATGGTCCTTCTTAGCAGCACGTTGTGGGACAACGGGCTTGCCGAACAACGCTCTAAGCTTCTGTTTGCACTGGTCCCAAATTGTAATCTCTTCTTCATGTGTTTCGATCCAGACCAGCGCTATTTTCTTTTGGTGGAATATTATATTAGCCAGCATAACCGTGTTATCCTACCTATTGTCAGCGGTGACCCGCTCGTAATTCTGAAACCAGTCACCAACGTGAACGTTGTCGATCCCGTAAAACATGCCAGGGTCAATTAGGCTGGCCCAGAATTACAGTCTGTGGCGACGACGGGGCCGTGGTTGAAGACTCTCCTTCGGGTCGCATGTCAGCCAGGTTACGTCCGCTGCGGAGCTCCGTCTTGCGCAAGTGATGATCCAGCAGCTCCACCAATGATCTTACGGGAATGGAGGAAAGAAGCCTACGTCTATTTACCGATGGCTTTTATTGGCGAAGCCAACATGCGTAGAGCAACGAAAAAACTTGTACTCTTCCTCTTCGTCTCCAAGCCCACCATCCAAAGGCTGCTGCAGCCTTTGGATACACCGAATGCCCTTTTTTTGCGTTGGCGTTGATCTTCTCGGACCGTTCACTATATCAAATGACGGAAACAGGTAGATTACCGTCGCTGTGAAATATACAACGCGCTATGTCATTACTACAGCCCTACCGACCAGTTGCGCTGCAGACGTCACTGACTTCTTGTTTCACAACCTTACCTTACACCATGGTGCACCTCGTCAACTTCTCGCCGATTGTGGTAGAGACTTCCTTGTCAAAGTCAATGACGACTTACTTAGATCATGTTCTACTAAACACAAGCTTATTACCGCTTAGCATCCTGAAGCTAACGGTCTTTCCGAACACCTGAACTGCACATTAACTTACATGCTAAAAATGTATGTTTCCTCCTATCATCCTGACTGAGACGCTGCTCTGCCATTTGTCCCGTTCACTTACAATTCCTCGCACCACTGTACAGCTGGCTACTCAACTTTCTATCTCCTCTTGGCCGTGAGCTGACTTTGCCTTTCGAGAGTCTCCTTTCGACCACACTCAAATCGCCGACAGCGTAGACTCGCAATGTCACAGCCACCGCGACCCAAGCTAACCAGATTGCCCGCATTTGCCTTTCGGCTTCACAGACTCACCAGAAGGACCGTTACTCCCAGCTCCACCACGACGTGGAATACGAACCAGTTGCTCCTGTGCTAGTGTGTTCTCCAACTCGTCGTGTTGGTCTTTCAGAGAAACTTCTATCGCGATAATACGACCCTTGCCGCATCTTCCGCCAGGTGACCTCTGTCACATATCCTCTACACTGGATGCCACCTCTCTCTGACATCTCTCTGACATCATGTACATCAGCCGTCTCAAACCGTACCTTTCTCGTACCAATGCACCAAACCAGTGAGGTGCTTTTTCCGACGGGGGGGGATGTCACACTCTGCAATGTTGGAAGTAGAGGACGCTGATGGTGGCCTTGCAGATGACGAAGATTTTTCTTCGTTGAACTACGCACGTTGGCTTCGCCATTAGAGGCCATGTGTACGTTTCTTCCCTTCGTTCCCGTACCAATACAGCGGCGTATGGGTGGAATAACTAGCTGAGCGCAAATGTTTGGAGGGACATGTACTATTGTCCGAATTGGGTGGTGTAGGTCACGCCTAGGGTGCCTGGAATGTGCCTGCCCGTGATGGATTTGTCGAGTCGTTCACATTGGCTAATACTCTGAGCTTCAGCAAGCTCGTCTATGGTGTTCTGAATGCCAAGGGCCTCCAGGTTCTCGTTAGAGATGGAAATGGACAGATGTAAGGCTTGTTTATAGGCCCCCTTGTTCAGGGTATTGAGTCTAAGCTTGTCAGTTGCACTGAGGCTAAGTTGCGGGGCAACATCGGTAATCTTGCTCAGGGCGTAGGTGGTCACCAGCCATATGAGGTTGGTTTCTTTCATGCCGCGACGTTGATTTGCGGTACATGCATTTAGTGGAGTGGTATGGCGTACATGAGTATCTAATTGTTTGAGTATCTCCGTGTTTCTGCTGATTTGTGGGACACGTATGCTAAGGATAAGGACGCTAGGTACTGCAGGTATGCGTTGCCGTAGGATGTGGAGTTCTATCTCGGGGTGGTGAGGGGCTGGACGTCGACCTCCCCAATTAGACTTCTATAGAACGAGCTCCAATTTCTGTGGGGAGCACTCCAGGACGCGTGGTTCTACGTATGCAACCTGGTTGATGGCTTGCTGCAGCGTGTCTTGGATGTCCCCGTCGCTGCCCCTGCTTAGTATGGCCTCATGCGTCACGTTATCGAAGGCGTTGGTTAGCTGAAGCCCCAACGTGGCTCTGATGTCCAGCCTGGAGCTTTTATTGCCATAGATAAGTTGGTGCTTAAGCTGAATTATCATATCTTGAGCAGAAAGTATAGCGTGCAAGCCAACCATAGTATTGGGGAAGAGATCGTTCTCATTCATAGGTTTGTGTAAGTGTGTGAGGATGATGTGTTTGACGACTTTTCCGACGAGATAGGGCGGATGTTTTCGAGTTGGAGGGGCTTCCCGGGTTTGCAAATCATTATAATTTTGCCTTTTTTCCATTGTGAGGGGAGGTGTCCAGTCTCCTAGTACGCAGTAAAATAAGCTGCGAGGGCTAGTATAGAGTCCTTATCTAGGTTGCGAAGCATATTATTAGTAATGTCATCAGGTCCCCGGGCCCAGTTAGGGCGGAGTGCGAGGGTAGATTCACGTACTTCTGCTTGTATGGGCGCGGCACGATGGTCGTTAGTGGTGCCAATGTATGGTGAAGCGGGTGTAGTAGGTTGAGGTCCTACATAGCGGTCTATCAGCTCTTGAAGCTGTGCGTCAATGCCCGGGTGGGTGTGAATAGTCTTTTCCCAGTAGTGCTGTTGTGCGTTCTGGCTGTTAGCGGGATTGAGGTGGCAGCGGAAGATATTCCACGGTTCGGACATATTTGATTAGCCACTCCATGCAGACGCATGCGCGGGGCCCATTTTGACGAGTGAGTTGTTGTGCATAGTCTTCGATGTGAATGGTGAAAGTGGTGACACCTTTCCTGAGCGTTCGGTTGAGCTTGTTGTTTTGGTGCCTGCGTTGCAGACTGTCGAGGGCTTCCCACATATGCAGTAACTTGCTATCTGCCTCCTGCAGATTGGCTTCCTCTGGCACCAATTTGGTGGCTTCGCTCGCGTCATTCAGCAAGGATGCCACCTAATCTTCCAAAGGGGGTTGGGTACCGGATAAAGAGGTGAGGGTCCTGGCCTACAGGAAAGCGTCCCAATTCAGGATGCGGAGTTGACGGTCCTTGGGCTTTCGCGGGCCCGCTCGAATTGTTCTTTGCATTAAATAGTGTTCACTGCCCAAGTTTTTTTTTTTGCACGTTGATCGAGACTGCCTCTATAATGAGGAACGTCAAAGGCCAGAGTCATGAAACGCCGGGCGTCAAGCGTCCAAAAATCCGGAAAAGCGCAAGCTGCGCTTCCGTTGCTACCACCAACATTGTTCCTTGCTTGCTTGGCTGCTTCGTATTCTTCTTGTCTTCTTCATTAGATGAACCCCGGGGAATATAGCTTAGCCATCTTGACGACTTGGCGACTCACATGGATAATTTCACGACCACGGCGACGTAAGTCTTGAGATGGTGTTAAAGGCTCAGCCTTAATGGCGTAGCTACAGGGGGGCCGGGGGGGCCGTGGATCCCGGGTGTTAGGAGCCAGTGGGAGGGGGAGGGTAGGGGGGTGTCATACGCCTGAATACACCCGTCTTTTCGCCGGCTTGACAGGGCTCAAATGGCCAAGAAAGCTCACTTATCCAGTGGCCCGAGCTCATCTACCCGAAACGTTGCGTCGCAGAATTGTCGGCTGCAGCTTTATCAACACCCCAAGAAATAATTGCACGAATGTGCGGGCTAAAAAATTGGATTCGAAAAATGGTCGCTGAACTATTCGCCTTACTGGAATGTTTCATGTGGGGTGCGCTCGTGCCGTGCGTTCATGCTGGGAGCAGGAGTCGCTAAACATACAGGGAGGCGTTGTAAGGCGTTAAGGCTCTTCGGTCCCTCTTCACTTCAGAACGCGCAGCGAAGACGAACAAAGACAGCAGAAAGAGGACGTTCAACCAGCGCGCCCAGCGCTCACGTTTACGGCGAAGCGTTCGTTGTGGGTGACGTTGCATAAGTGTGCCCGTCAAAAGTCGCGAATGGGATTCTCTGTATCGTGTTCAGACTCGGTGAGGCCGAAGGGTTTGGCGGCGTATGACTCGACAGGCTGTATACAGTCGCGGGCGCCACAACGTAAAGCTCGCTTTTACTTTCCCTCTCCCGCTCGCTCCGAGAAGCCGCTGCGAAACCGGCCGTTATGTTTCACGCTTTCCTTCTTACCCTCCTAAGTTTCAGAAAACTGTTGTTGTCGTGTGACTTCATGTCATATGTACAGTGTCTGTGTCAGCTGCACATGATCATAATCATCATCATCATCAGCCTGGATAAGCCCACTGCAGGGCAAAGGCCTCTCCCATACTTCTCCAACTGCCTCCGTCTTGTACTTATTGTGGCAATGGTGTCCCTGCAAACTTCTTAATCTCATCCGCCCACCTGACTTTCTGCCGCCCTCTGCTACGCCTTTCTTCCCTTGAAATCCATTTCGTAACTCTTAATGACCATCGGTTAGCTTCCCTCCTCATTATGTGTCCTGCCCATGCAAATTTCTTTCCCTTGATTTCAACTAAGATATCATTAACTCGCGTTTGTTCCCTTGCCCAATCTGCTCTTTTCTTATCCCTTAACGTTACACCTATCATTCTTCTTTCCATAGCCCGTTGCGTCGCCCTCAATTTAAGTAGAACCCATTTCGTAAGCCTCCAGGTTTCCGCCCAGTATGTGAGTACTTGTAAGACACAGCTGTTATAAACTTTTCTCTTGAGGGATAATGGCACCATGCTGTTCATGATCTGAGAATGCCAGCCAAACGCACCCCAGCCCATTCTTATTCTTCTAATTATTTCAGCCTCATGATTCGGATCCGCAGTCACTGCCTGTCCTAAGTAGATGTGTTCCCTCACCACTTCCAATGCCTCACTACCTATCGTAAACTGCTGTTCTCTTCCGAGACTGTTAAACATTACTTTAGTTTTCTGTAGATTAATTTTTGACCCACCCTTCGGCTTAACCTCTCCAGGTCAGTGAGCATGCATTGCAGTTGGTCTCCTGAGTTACTAAGCAAGGCAATATCATCAGCGAATCGCAAGTTACTAAGGTATTCGCCATTAAAATTTATCCCCAATTCTTCCCAATCCAGGTCTCTGAATACCTCCTGTAAACACGCAGTGAATAGCATTGAAGAGATCGTATATCTCTGTCTGACGCCTTTCTTTATTGGAATTTTGTTGCTTTCTTTATGGCGGACTTCGGAGGCTGTGGAGCCGCTATAGATATCTTTCAGTTTTATATACAGCTCCTCTACACCCTGATTCCGCAATGCCTCCATGACTAATGAGGTGCCGACTGAATCAAACCCTTTCTCGTAATCAATGAAAGCTACATATAAGGGTTGGTTATATTCCGCACATTTTCGTATCACCTGATTGATAGTGTGAATATGGGCTATTGTTTAGTAGCCGTTACGGAATCCTGCCTGGTGCTTTGGTTGAGAGAAGTCTAAGGTGTTCCTGATTCTATTTGCACTTACCTTAGTAAATACTTTGTAGGCAATGGACAGCAAGCTCATCGGTCTATAGTTTTTCAAGTCTTTGGCGTCCCCTTTCTTATGGATTAGGAATATGTTTGCGTTTTTCCAAGATTCCGGTACACTCGAAGTCATGAGGCACTGCGTATACAGGGTGGCCAGTTTCTCTAGAACAACCTGCCCACCATCCTTCAAGAAATCTGCTGTTACCCGATCCTCCCCAGCTGCCTTCCACCTTTAGCTCCCAAGGCTCTCTTTACTTCTTCCGGCGCTACCTTTGGAATTTCGAATTCCTCTAGACTATTCTCTCTTCCATTACCGTCGTGGGTGCCACAGATACTGTATAAATCTCTATACAACTCGTCAGCGACTAGAACTATTTCATCCGTATTAGTAATGACATTGCCAGCTTTCTCTCTTAACGCATACATCTGATTTTTGTCAATTCCTAATTTCTTCTTCACTGCTTTTAGGCTTCCTCCGTTGCTGAGAGCATGTTCTATTCTATCCATATTATACTTCCTAATGTCAGCTGTCTTACGCTTATTGATTAACTTGGAAAGTTCTGCCAGTTCTATTCTAGCTGTAGGGTTAGAGGCTTTCATACAGTGGCGTTTCTTGATCAGATCTTTCGTCTCCTGCGATAGCTTACTGGTATTCTGTCTAACGGGGCTACCACCGACTTCTATTCACACTCCTTAATGATGCCGACAAGATGGTTGTTCATTGCTTCAACGCTAAGGTCCTCCTCCTGAGTTGAAGCCGAATACCTGTTCTGTAGCTTGATCTGGAATTCCTCTATTTTCCCTTTTAACACTAACTCATTGATCGGCTTCTTATGTACCAGTTTCTTCCGTTCCCTCCTCAGGTCTAGGGTTATTCGAGTTCTTACCATCCTATGGTCACTGCAGCGCACCTTGTTGAGCACGTTCGCATCTTGTATGATGCCAGGATTAGCGCAGAGTATGAAGTCTGTTTCATACTCTGCGCTAACCCTGGCATCATGCAGAATTTTACAAAAAATAATACGTGAATTTTGTACGGACATTTCCCGCTATTCTATGAAGTTATGTGCCTTTGTGATTACTAAGAACTCGGTAGCGTGAAAAATATGGCAGATAAGTAATAACCACATCCTTAATAATCCCTTAATTAGTACTTATTGAGGAAGCACTTCAATTCCAAGAATTTAAGACTCAAATTTACATTATTAACTCAACAAAAGCTTCTTAAACAAAATCGCTTTGTGTGCTACAGCCTACGGCACTTTGGCACTGCGGGCGGCGCCCAATATGGCAGCAGCGAAAGAATTATGAAATAGTGCACCAGTGACGCCGATCTCTCTATCCTCTCCATTGCGAGTGCAGACCAACAGTAGTGCAAGGTTTCGCTGGCACAGGCTTCATCGTGGCCTTTTCCTTTTTCTTTTTTTATGGTGACGCCAAGATTCGACGCGAAGCGTGCTCTATTCTGTTCCCAATCTTTTGGTGGTATCGCGGTCGGATAATCACGTTTGTAATCACGCCTCGAGCTCCACCACTGGAAAAGCTGGCGCCATCGTCGGCGGGACGTGCTATTAGGAATCACGGCGACAAAGCGGCCGCGTCGGCTGCTTCAAGAGCGCCGAAGCGAGCTGAAAACAAGTGGTTAAATTCCCTCGTACGCTGCGGTCCTCATTCAGTGGTGAGATTTTCCCGCTTCGAGTGTCTCCTTTACAACGCTTGAAAGCACTAGAATAGGTAGTGGCTGCCTTTGAAGGCGCGCAACATGGTAGGCTACTGCTCGGTGCCGCTGTGCCGGGCGTACGCAACGAAGCCCGGTGTCATCTTTATTCACAGGTAGCCGCAGGACAACAAACTGCGTGAAGCGTGGCTCGCGAAACATAAAAGCGGCAAACAGTCATCGGCTACAACTCGGGTATGCAGCAAGCACAGACGCGAGGAAGATTTCTGCTACGGCGCCGGGTTTGCGATGTTCGGAAAACGCGCGCTGAGACGCTCGCGGGAGTCCGCTGCCCGACTAATGTCATGACCGTTTGGTCTATAATCTTGTCCATGCTATATATACTGGCAAGTTCACTGGAATGGAAATGAGCAGTAAGACGCACATTAATAAAAGGCCTGGCATATGGTCATGTTCGTTTTATAAAATAATGCACTGAATTACAAAAAAAGAAGCAGCGGTAAATCGCACGCTTTGAACATCGCTCAACATATAGTGCGACGCATCTCGAGAAATAATATTGAAACGTCCAAGAATTTAAAAATGAAAGATTGAATCGTCGCGACGGCACATCGCAGTCCATGTAGGCGTCGAAGTCTCTACAATGAAATTATTTTTGAACTGCTCTGATACCGCCCACGCAACTGTGGTTGCTTGTATACTGTCAAATGCTCATATTCTGCGGCCTAAAGCTCATGGTACGGTGCGCAAACGCTCACGCGATGAAAGCGAAACAGTTCGCGGACAAGCTTGCAGACGCCCAGTCGGTGGCTGCGAAGCTGTGCGATCGCTGCATTGAGGCTTCATTCTATTACGCTCCATTTAGTTATACAAACACTAAAAGAACCTATATCACATAGTTTGCTCTCAGCGTTTGCCTACCTTTCACGCAAGAAGCCGGTTTGGGATGCTCCATCGCGGCGACCGCGCACACTGACGTTCACTGTACGTATTCGGTAAAGAGATAGCGTCTGTAAACGATTCTGTGCTTTCGGTTTGGCCAAGATTATTATTTAGACAGTAAAAAAACTTCTCTCGTTTCGAAATTACAGAAATGTCCAGGAGAGCTCCCGCGTGGTGTTTTCAGTGAGCGCTGACAGCAAAACCTATGAGGAGCGCGCCGCGTGACCCATCATGCTAGGCCAGCGAGGCGCTTACGATAGATGGCAACTCGGTAACTTCTCGTCACCGTGCTGAATTGGCTATCTCTGGGAAAGAAAGCGAAGGAGAGGGGGACCCGGGGGATACGCGCAGCATCCCAGGCGGCTGTACCGGTGCTGAAACCCGGACATTGTCGATATCCTCGCCTACCTCGACTACACACCCGGGGGAGGCAAAGGCCTATAGGTCCTGGGTGTCAGACGACCTAGCTACGCCACTGCTCAGCCTCATAATTCACTTGAGATGTGCGAGCGAGGATGCGGTAGGGCCCATGATATCATGCCATTAACTTAGGCGAAAGCCAAGTAACACTTGACGGAATCCAAAACCAAACTAGGGCACCCATCGCGAAAGTAGGGACAGGTCGGTCGGCGTTGCGTATAGCAGCTTGTGTCCTTGGTCCTCCATTGTCAATGAACCGAACAATTAATTAGTATATTCGGCGTACAGGGTAACATCATAAATGGGAGTGTATTCGTGTGAGTCAGCCGTGCAGGGAAGCATATTGTCTAGTGTTCATGGTAGTTCGCGTCCCTAGAAGAAAAAGAACTGCGAGAATCATGTGGTCTCGTGCGCAGCAATGTTGCACGCATATGTGACGAATGGAAAGCGGTGTCCCAACTGGTCTGGTTCAATGGTACATCGTCAGCTTATCACCGAGGGTGCGATCAGATCATTCTGTTAAGCCATTTTTTGTGAATGATACTCAGATGTCATGCGATGAACGATGTTGTTTTGAACGAGCAAGGCTTGAATAGAATCGCGCAAGAAAACACGTCTTCTGTAGAGCCTAAATTCACGGGGAAGACCGCAGCGCAGGACGAAGTTGCATAAGTTGGAAAACGCAACTACTCTTGCTGTGGCTGTAGGCAAAGCTGCAGTCTTTGCGTAACGCGTGAAGTGGTCCACACCGACAATTATCTACCCATTCCCAGAGGTGGTAGAGGGAAGCGGGCCGTATAAGTCGATACAGACGCGGTTCAATTGACGGGCCGTCCAAGGGACAGGCTGAAGTGTACCGGCCGGGCGTTTAGATGAAGCCTTGTGCTACTGAGCAGTGCAGGCACGTATGTACGTCAACACAAATCTATACATTCCGCGCCAGTAGTATCACTGACGCAGGCGGTTGTAGGTATTGAAATGCCGGCGGGAGTGCTTTGCGGGTCGGTGTGAAAAGCAGCGCAGATTTCCGTCCGCATAAGGAAAGGTACCATTAGCAGCCACCTCCGGTCATCAGACTCGCAATTCCTCCGAAAGAGGAGATCGTCTCGAATATTGAAATGGGTGGCCTGGCGACGGAGAGTTCTTGAGGCTGAATAAGCTGATTGATCAGTTGGAAACATAAGGAATTGATAAATCCACGTATCCTTGCCTTGCTCTGACGACATGTCTGTGAAGTCAATAGGCGACACGGCAGCCGAAAAATCTGACGGAGAAGATGTGTCAAACACTGTCGGCGAGCGGGACAGCATCTGAGTGCTTGCGGCCGGATCGGTACAAAAGCCGAATGTAGCCTTCTTCCAGGCGAAGCGCCCAACTACCGATGCGTACCAAGGGACCTTTCAAGTTCGAGAGCCAGCATGGAGTGTGGTGGTGCGTGAATACGTCAAAAGGGCGGCCAGAAAGTTACGGCCAAAACTTAGCCAAACCTCAAATTATCGCATCCTTGTCGATAACGGAATAATCACAATCGGCTTTTTTGAGGGTGCGACAGGCGTAAGCAAGATACGTCTGCTTGATAGCATGGCTTTCTTTAAGTCAATACTGCACAATGGCCGACAGCGCTAGCGTCAGTATGAACATCTGCAGGCGCATTCGAGCAAAGTGACGAAGGAGTTGTGGCAAAGTTAGTAAGCGCCGTAGACTGAAGAAAAATCCGTCACACGCTCGTGACCAAGCAAACAGGCCACTACAGGCTGCCAGAAGGTTGTTAAGAGGCACGATAATGGAAGCTAAGTCGCCCGCAAATCGAGGAAAATACAAGCACAGCCCAACGAATCTCGGAAACGTTTTTATGGAATTGGGCTTGGGATATTTGGCTACGGCCCGGAGTTTCGTGTGGTCCGGAAGAACTCACTCCAAGCAGATGACGTGATCCAGTATCATGAGCTGGCGCGCTGGCAATTGGCACTTCCTCATGTTAAGTTGAAGGCCAGGACAGATGAGAATCTCACGATCGCGAACAAGGTGCGTTAAAAAACCTCGAGAAAAATGGCGATGTCGTCAAGGTAGCGTAGACAGGTATTTCTCTTGTATATCCCTCATCCATTGGAAAGTAGCTCTGGCGTTACACAATGCGAACGTCATGACGGTACACTTAGGGAGACCTTCAGGAGTGACGAAAGCCTTCTTCAGTCGGTCAGGTCGGCTCTTGCAATTGGCCAATAACCCCAGAGAAAATCCAAAGACGAGAAATAATCTGCCCCTTGCAAATAATCGAGAGCATCATCGATTTGCGGCATCGGGTATACATCCTTGCGAGTTATTGAGGCGGCGATAGTCTACACAGAATATGATAGATACATCGTTTTTGCGCACAAGTACAACATGAGAAGACAAGGACATCTGGGACGGCTGAATGACAGCACGTTTAAGTATGTCATGGACTTTGTTGGTAATGCGACGTTCTACCGCTGAAACTTGACATGGTCATTACCGTAAGGACGCATGTCAACCGTTGTCAATCTGGTATGCGACGCTCGTTATAATACGCAAATATGGCTAAGCGCATTGAAGGACAAGCGAAAGGATGATATATATTGACCCTAGATCGGCTGCCATAGGAGGGTGAAAGCTGTCTAGAGCTTAAGGTTTGGGAACAGGTGGCGTCATGGCGTTTAGTTGAACATGGGCCTGGTCCTCTGTAAACTCCAGAGAGCGCAGGAGGTCAACATATTGTATGTGGCCCAAGATTCCTCAAGTAGTAAAGTAATAGAGGATGTGAGCCAGTTGGAAATAAACGTGGTTGTAGTTTCTGATTCAATACCAAGTACGCCAAAGAGCAGTTGTAATAATCATAATAATATTTGGGGTTTTAGGTGCCTAAACCACTTCCTGATTATGAGGCACGCCGTAGTACAGGACTCCGGAAATTTTGACCACCTGGGGTTCTTTAACGTGCACCTAAATCTAAGCACACGGGTGTTTTCGCATTTCGCCCCCATCGAAATGCGGCCACCGTGGCCGGGATTCGATCCCGCGACCTCGTGCTCAGCAGCCCAACACCATAGCCACTGAGCAACCACCGCGGGTTAAACAGCAGTTGTAGGCAGCGGCGGCGGGGAAGTACTTCTAACGGGGTAAACAGAACAGTTCCGTCTGGGGCGGCTGTACCGCACAGGGGTACAAGAGTCGGAGTGTTCGGGGGCGAGACCTTTGTCCGCAGCAATGACAAGCTTGTGAGGGCCGGGAAGAGGAGCCACCGAAAGAGAAGTTTTCAGTGGTGTAAGGGTCAGTTATACATGGGAGCAGTCTATGATGGCGTCATGACGCGAAAGGAAGTCCCATCCGAGACTAATGTCGTGGGAACACTACGGCAACACGAAAGAATATCACGTACAGTTCACTTTGAATAACGACACGCGCGGTGTACAAGGCTGAAGGCCAGTGGCGTAGCTAGGTCGTCTGGCACCCGGGGCCCATAGGTCTTCTGTCACCCCCCCCCCCGAGTGTGTAGTCTTGGGAGGTGAGGATATCGACAATGTCTGGGTTTCAGCACCGGTACAGCCGCCTTGGATACCGCGCACATCCCCCGGGTCCCCCTCTCCTTCGCTTTCTTTCCCAGAGATCGCTAATTCAGCATGGCGGCGAGGAGTTACCGAGTCGCCATCTATCGGAAGCGCCTCGCTGGCATAGTATGATGAATCACGCGGCGCGCACCTCATAGGTTTTGCTGTCAGCGCTGACTGAAAACACCACGCGGGGTCTCCACTGGACATTTCTGTAAGTACTTTCGAAACGAGAGAAGTTTTTTACTGTCTAAACAATAATCTTGGGCAAACCGAAAGCCCAGAATCGTTTACAGACGCTATCTCTTTACCGAATACGTACAGTGAACGCCACTGCGCGCGGTCGCCGCGATGGAGTCTCCCGAAGCGGCTTCTTGCGTGAAAAGTTGCCAAACGCTGAGAGTAAACTATGTGAAATATGTTGTTAGAGTGGGCTGTCTGTGTAACCAAATGGGGCATAACAGAATGAAGCCTCAAGGCAGCGATCGCACAGGTTAGCAGCGACGGACTGCGCGTCTGCATGCATGTCCGCGCAAAATGTTTGCTTTTTGCTGTGAGCGCGTTTTCGCAATGTGCCATGAGCTTTGTCACCCTTGTCAATCGTAAGCTCACATATATCACTCACGACCTGGGGGTGGCCACCTGTAAGGCAGAGCATGTGATGTAAGAAATCATACCAGGCCGATTGAGACGCCAGAGCGTTTTCATTCTTAACGGGTATAGTAGCCCCAATGACCTTCGCCAGCGTTTCAAAGCGCTTCTAACGAAGGCAATCAATCTCGCCGGGACTAATCCTTTGGTGATAGCCGGGGACTTCAATGCCCCGCAGTACGCGTGGGGCTACATGTACAACACGGTCAAGGGAAAGGAGTTATGGCAGAATGCTACAGACTTGGACCTTACGCTCGTCACTGATAAGTCTTTTCCGACCAGAATGGGAACATCTTCGTGCAGGGACTCTACTCCGGATTTAACGTTCGTCAAGAATTTGTCAAAGGCGCAATGGACTAACACTGCTGTTGATCTTGGCAGCGATCATTATATCCTCGTTACACACTTTCCAACAACACCTAAGAGGCCGAAGGAGTTCTTCACGGATTGGGACAAGTTCCGCAAGATAAGGAATGAGCGCCAACCTCCAACCACCAGACTGAGCCTTGAACAGTGGATGGACCAGATCAGGGAAGATATCAAGAGTAACACTCACAAAATATGCACGGACCTTCCCGTGGAAAAGATGGATAGTCGCCTAGCCCATCTACTAGAGGCTAAGCAGTCCCTCCTCAATCGATGGATGGGCCAACGGCTAAATCGCAGACTACGAAAAAGATTGCTGAACTCAATAGAACCACAGAGGAGTACTGCCACATCCTCTCAAAGCAACAATGGGACGAGGTGTGCAACTCAGTTGTTGGTCAAATGCGGAATGGTCGAAACTGGAATTTTTTGAAGCATCTTCTGGACGACACCAACACAAGGTCCAACCAGCAGCATGTGATGGCAAAGCTTCTGCATACAGCCACACGAACCAAGTCCACGGAGGAAGTCCTGCAGAGCCTGGTGGAGAAGTACCTCCCTGTCGGTCCCCGGCAAGGGACATCGGTCGCCTGCGCAGACTACCTTGGGCCACCCAACTCCGAGCTGGATGCAGACATCAGCACGGAAGAGGTTAGGTGGGCGCTGCATGAGCTTAATAGCAAGTCTGCTCCTGGTCCCGACGGCATCACAAATAGGACCCTCCGTAACCTGGACGATCACTCGATAGAATACCTGACAGAAGTCATCAACAAGACATGGAAGGAAGGCAAGGTCCCGGAAGCATGGAAGCGGGAACTTACAGTACTGATCCCCAAACCTGGCAAATCATCAAGCCTGGACAACTTACGACCAATATCGCTCACGTCCTGCGGTGGCAAGGTCGCGGAACATGTCATACTCAACAGGCTCACGAGGTTCATCGAACACAAGGAACTCTACCCCCACACGATTATTGGCTTCAGGGCAGGTCTGTCCACACAGGACGCCATGAAGCTCATCAAGAGTCAGATAATCGACAATGACACGCGGGACACACGGGCCATCCTTGGATTAGATTTGGAGAAGGCTTTTGATAAGATAGCCCATCAATTTATACTGCAATCGATATCCGAGCTTGGTCTGGGCGTAAGATTCCATGATTACGTTAGGTCATTTTTGCACCGAAGAAGAGCGACTCTCCGCGCAGGAGACATGATCGCGGAAGACGTGGAGCTTGGAACAAGGGGCACTCCACAGGGCTCGGTGATCTCGCCCTCTTTGTTTAACCTGACCATGATCGGCCTTTCCAGAACACTCTCACGAGTCGAGGGCATCAGGCATACCATCTATGCGGATGACATTACCATTTGGTGTGTTGGAGGAAGTGATGGACCGGTTGAGAGTGCGTTACAGGAGGCCATCGAGGTCACGGAGGGCTATCTTCGACCCACGGGATTAAACTGTTCGGCTAAGAAGTCAGAGCTTTTACTATACCGCCCCTTAAGAAGAGGTCGTAAGCCCATGGGCTGGAGACCACGGTCTGACAGCACCATTTGTCTTCGCACGGGCAAGAAAGACACGATTCCTAGGGTCGACGCAATAAGAATACTCGGCATGGTAGTCGAATCTACTGGCTCTAACGCGCAAACGATAATCAAGCTCACGACCAAGACGGACAACGCAGTACGTCTCATCCGAAGGGTGGCTAACCGTCATCACGGCCTTAAAGAAGACAATCTGTTATGGTTGATTAACGCCTTTGTGCTTTGCCACTTTGCCTACGTGGCGGCTATGCACAGATGGCAAAGAGCAGAGAGGAACAAACTCAACACTTTGCTCAGGAAAATAACTAAGCGAGCCCTGGGTATACCGATCTCCACCAACACCAATCGCCTCCTCCAGCTAGGTGTGCATAACACTCTGGAGGAGATTGCAGAGGATCAGGAAAGAGCGCAACTTGCCAGACTCTCCACGACCGCCGCCGGTAGGAGGATATTACAAGAGATCGGCTACCCACCATCTGCAGAAGCACCAAGAAAATGCCAGTTACCACGGGACATACGAGATTTGATCTCCGTATCGCCGATACCAAGAAATGTACACCCTGAATACAACAAGGGTAGAAGGAAAGCAAGAGCCTCAGCCATACTCAAACAGATCCAGACAGGGGGCGTAGAGCCTGCGTTGTTGACGCGGCCGCATATCGGAAGGGGTCTCCTTTTCTGCAGTAGTGGTGGATTCCAAACAGCGACTCACGAACTGTGCATCTGTACGAACCGGAGATCCGGCGATAGCCGAGCAGGTGGCAATTGCTTTGGCGATGCTTGATGGCAGCAGCGACGTCATCTACAGTGACTCACGGTCGGCCATTAGGGCAATTCAGTGTGGAGTGATTTCAGAACAGGCTTTTGGGCTGCTTCGTAAGGCAGGTCCGGATAGAATCAAGTATCACTTGCTTACTTGGTTCCCAGCCCACGTTGGGCACATGGCGGCTGTCCCCACGAACCTCAATGAGACGGCCCACGCTGCCGCGCGCGCACTAACTGACCGCGCTGGCGCTGTAACGGCCTAAGAGAGAGTTATGCATGGTAGGGACGCGCCTGCCACTTATAATGAACTTCTTAAACACTTCTATCTCTCGCGGCGACAATACCCGCCTCCTCACCCCAAGCTCACTAGGTCTCAGGCACTGACATTCAGACTGTTGCAGACAGAAACCTATCCGAACCTGTTCACGTTACATGCGATATATCCGGAGATTTACACTGACGACGCGTGCCCTGCTTGCGGGGATAGATCAACACTTTCGCACATGCTCTGGGGATGTATCTCTATAGCAAGCCCTGACCTCAGCTCAGCTAGGTGGGAGGCGGCCCTCCGCAACCCACTCCTGGCTGAGCAACGTTGGGCTCTCCAGCAGGCCCACGATGCGGCTGGCAGGCTAGGCCTGTCGGTCCCGACGTGGGAGCGGCTCGCGACGTGCTAATACGCGTTCTGCAGGACTGTAAAATAAAAGTTACTCAATCAATCACTCAATGAGCTTTAGGCGGCAGAATATGAGAATTTGACAGTATGCAAGCAACCATTGTTGCGTGGGCGCTATCAGAACTGTTCAAAATAATTTCAGTTAGAGACTTCGACGCCTACGGGGACTGTGATGTGGCGTCGCGGCGATTCCATCTTGTTTTTTTTCTTTTAAATTCTTGGACGTTTCAATATTATTTCTCGAGATGCGTCGCACTATATGTTTAGCGATGTTCTCAGCGTGCGATTTCCCTCTACTTCTTTTTCGTAATCCAGTGCATTAATTCATAACACGTACAAATATGACCATATGCCATGCCTTTTTTTAATGTGCGCATTACCGCTCCCTTTCCATTCCAGAGAGCGTGCCAGTATCTATAGCATCTACAAGTTCATAGACCAAACCGTCATAACATAAGTCGGGCAGCGGACTCGGGCGAGCGTCTCAACGCGCGTTTTCCGAACGTCGCAGACCCGGCGCCGTAGCAGAAATCTCCCTCGCCTCTGTGCTTGCTGCATACCCGAGTTGTAGCCGATGACTGTTTGCAGGTTTTATGTTTCGCGAGCCAAGCTTCACGCAGCTTCTTGCCTTGCGGCTACGTATGAATAACGCTGACACCGGGCTCCGTTGCGTACGTCCGGCACAGCGGCACCGAGCAATAGCGTGCCATCTTGCGCGCCGTCAAAGGCAGCCGCTACCTATTCTAGTGCTTTCAAGCGTTGTAAAGGAGACACTCGAAGCGGGAAAATCTCGCCACTAAATGAGGACCGCAGCGTACAAGGGAATTTAAACTCTCGTTTTCAGCTCGCTTCGGCGCTCTTGAAGCAGCCGACGCGGCCGCTTTGTCCCCGTGATCCCTAATAGCACGTCCCGCCGATGGTGGCGCCAGCTTTTCCAGTGGTGCAGCACGAGGCCATTACGAACAAACGTGATTATCCGAGCCGCGGTACAACCAAAAGATTGGGAACAGAATAGAGCACGCTTCGCGTCGAATCTTGGCGTCACCATAAAAAAAGAAAAAGGAAAATGCCACGATGAAGCACGTGCCAGCGAAACCTTGCACTACTGTTGGTCTGCACTCGCAATGGAGAGGATAAAGAGATCGGCGTCACTGGTGCACTATTTCATATTTCTTTCGCTGCTGCCATATTGGGCGCCGCCCGCAGTGCCAAAGTGCTGTCGGCTGTAGCACACAAAGCGATTTTGTTTAAGAAGCTTTTGTTGAGTGACTTTGTGTCCTCAATTCTTGGAATGGAAGTGCTTCCTCTATAAATACTAGTTAAGGGATTATTAAGGATATCTTTATTACTTATCTGCCATATTTTTCACGCTACCGAGTTCTTCGTAATCACAAAGGCACATAACTTCATAGCATATCGGGAAATATTCTTACAAAATTCACGTATTCCTTTTTGTAAAATTGTGTATGATGTCAGGGTTAGCGCAGAGTATGAAATAGACTTCATACTCTGCGCAAACCCTGGCATCATACACGATGTGGACGTGCTCAGCAAGGTGCGCTGCAGTGACCATAGGACGGTAAGAACTCGAATTAGCCTAGACCTGATGAGGGAACGAAAGAAACTGGTACATAAGAAGCCGATCAAAGAGTTAGCGGTAAGAGGGAAAATAGAGGAATTCCAGATTAAGCTACAGGTATTCTGCTTTAACTCAGGAAGAGGACCTTAGCGTTGAAGCAATGAACGACAATCTTGTGGGCATCATTAAGGAGTGTGCAATAGAAGTCGGTTGTAACCCCATCAGACAGGATACCAGTAAGCTATCGTAGGAGACGAAAGATCTGATCAAGAAACGCCACTGTATGAAAGCCTCTAACCCTACAGCCAGAATAGAACTGGCAGAACTTTCCAAGTTAATCAACAAGCGTGAGACAGCTGACATAAGGAAGTATAATATGGATAGAATAGAACATGCTCTCAGGAACGGAGGAAGCCTAAAAGCAGTGAAGAAGAAATTAGGAATTGACAAGAATCAGATGTAGGCGTTAAGAGACAAAGCCGGCAATATCGTTGCTAATATGAATGAGATAGTTCAAGTGGCTGAGGAGTTCTATAGAGATTTATACAGTACCAATGGCACCCACTACGATAGTGGAAGAGAGAATAGCCTAGAGGAATTCGAAATCCTACAGGTAACGCCGGAAGAAGTAAAGAGAGCCTTGGGAGCTATGCAAAGGGGGAAGGCAGCTGTGGAGGATCGGGTAACAGCAGATGTCTCGAAGGATGGTGGGCAGGTTGTTCTATAGAAACTGGCCACCCTGTATACGCAATGCCTCATAACCTCGAGCGTACCGGAATCTTGGAAGAACGCTAACATAATCCTAATCCATAAGAAAGGGGACGCCAAAGACTTGAAAAACTGTAGACATAATACATTGGGCATAAGTGTTAATGGAGAATACCTTAGTAACTTGCGATTCGCTGATGATATTGCCTTGCTTAGTAACTCAGGAGACCAACTGCAATACATGCTCACTGACCTGGAGAGGCTAAGCCGAAGGGTGCGTCTGAAAATTAATCTACAGAAAACTAAATTAATGTTTAACAGTCTCGGAAGATAACAGCAGTTAACGATAGGTAGTGAGGCATTGGAATTGGTGAGGGAATGCATCTACATTGGACAGGTAGTGACTGCGGATCTGGATCATGAGACTGAAATAATCAGAAGAATAAGAATGGGCTGGGGTGCGTTTGGCAGGCATTCTCAGGTCATGAACAGCAGGTTGAAATTACCCTCATGAGTAAAGATTATAGCAGCTGTGTCTTACCAGTACTCACGTACGGGGCGGAAACCTGGAGGCTTACGAAAAGGGTTCTACTTAAATTGAGGTCGACGCAACGGGCTATGGAAAGAAGAATGATAGGTGTAACTTTAAGGGATAAGAAAAGAGCAGATTGGGTAAGGGAACAAACGCGAGTTAATGATATCTTAGTTGAAATCAAGGAAAAGAAATGGGCATGGCTAGGACACGTAGTGAGCAGGAAAGATAACCGATGGTCATTGAGAGTTACGGAATGGATTTCAAGGGAAGGGTAGCGTAGCAGAGGGCGGCAGAAAGTTAGGTGGGCGGATGAGATTAAGAAGTTTGCAGGGACAACATGGTCACAATTAGTACATGACCAGGGTAGTTGGAGAAGTATGGGAGAGGCCTTTGCCCTGCAGAGGGCTTAACCAGGATGATGATGATGATGATGATGATGATGATGATGATGATGATGATGATGATGATGATGATGATGATGATGATGATGATGATGATGATGATGATGTGCAGCTGACACAGACACTGTACTTCTGACATGAAGTCACACAACAACAGTTTTCTGAAACTTTGGAGGGTAAGAAGGAAAGCGTGAAACATAACGGCCGGTTTCCCAGCGGCTTCTCGGAGCGAGCGGGATAGGGGAAGTAAAAGCGAGCTGAACATCGCGGCGCCCGCGACTATATACAGCCTGTCGAGTCATACGCCGCCAAACTCTTCGGCCGCACCGATTCTGAAGACGATCCAGAGAATCCCATTCGCGACTTTTGACGGCCGCACTTCTGCAACGTCGCTCTAAACGAACGCTTCGCCGTAAACGCGAGCGCCGGGCGAGCTCGTTGAACGTCCTCTTGCTGCTGTCTTTGTTCGTCTTCGCTGCGCATTCTGAACGGAAGAGGGACCGAAGAGCCTTAACGCCTTACAACGCCTCCCTGTATGTTTAGCGACTCCTGCTCCCAGCATGAACGCACGGCACGAGCGCACCCCACATGAAACATTCCAGTAAGGCGAATAGTTCAGCGACGATTTTGCGCATTAAATTTTTTAGCCCGCACATTCGTGCATTTATTTCTTGGGGTGTTGATAGAGCTGCAGCCGACAATTCCGCGGCGCAACGCTTCGGGTAGATGAGCTCGGGCTACTGGATAAGTGTGCATTGTTGGCCATTTGAGCCCAGTCAAGCCGGCGGAAAGACGGGTGTATTCAGGCGTGTTCCAGCAATCAATTTCCCTCTTCTGTAGTAGGTCTGCGACGCATGGTTGACAGTGAGCGTCGTCACGGAGATGGTGACTGACTGTTGGCATAGGGTGGTTGATCGTCAGGGGTGTACCTCAGTGGCGTCGGGAACGACGATGGAAGTGGCCTGCCCACGACATCAAATGGAGGAGGTGAACCTCGGCGACAGAAGCGGGCGACATGTCCAGATACACTACAGGCGAAGCATTGGGCCTATTGTATGGCGTTCGCCACGTGTCTGGGCGGCGGAAAAACTGCACCGAAGGTCTCTCGAAGAGGAGTGGCGCAGCATGCGTGGTCCACGGCAAGGCATGAGGTGGTATCGCAAGTCGAGCATACGGCGCAGGCTGTTCAGGTCGCCAAGCCGCGACGGAAGCGTAGGCAAGCGGCGCAGTGACGGGAGATTGGGCAGGCGTCGGCGGTAGAGCCTCAGCAACTTGGGTCATTGTGACGTGTTGCAGGTGCGGAGCCACAGACTGGGCAGGCTAGTGCGTGAGAGGTATTAATGAAAGCTGACGCGCTACCTCTTCGCGGATAAAGTCCTTGATTGTGGATATATCACCTATAAAAGCACGGACGGATCCACAGCCTTCTGCCTTCCACAGCCTTCTTTGTGGCAATTCTTTGCCACAAACTGACGTTTGTCTTTGCCCAGGTTAGCTAAGGCTCCTAATTAAATTGTTTAGTTTCTGCGTGCCGCCGACTGCTCTAGAGGGTTTGATATTTTGTGCATTAGAATTGGTGTATCCTTCTGTGACAGCGCCATGCCAATGTCGTCCTGTGCAGATTGCTCTGATCCTCTTCCTGATGATGGCCGTTTCATGTGTTGCAAAGACTGTAAAAAAACCTTTCCTTTGCGCTCATCTTGTTCAGGAATCGCAGAAGCAACGTTCATTTGGATGGGTGCGTCCAAACGTGACACATGGAAATGTCGTCATTGTCGACAGGGAAAAAACCGACCCTTGGCTACAGACGCATCTGTTACAGATGAACTTGATGCTCTGCAAAGCCAAATAGGAGCTATAAATCAAAAACTGGACAGTCTCTCTTCCCTTAGACCAGATATCAATTCATTGTTATCACTTCCAGATAAAATCGATCAGCTTTTGGTACTGACGTCGACTGTCGATAGGCTACAGTCTTCCGTGAATCAGATTCAAAGTTCAGTTGCATTCATGTCAACAAAATACGACAATTTTCTGGTTAGAATAGAAGCAAGTGCAAAAGAAATCAAGCTCAAAGTGCTGGAGCAAGAGATCGAGATCCAGTCTTTGAAAACTGAAATGAACCAACAGGAGCAGTACAGTCGCCGTTCAAACCTCGAAATCCACGGCCTTCCTGCTGCACCTAATGAGGACTTGCGCGCTGTTGCGGCGAATCTAGCAAAAAAATTGACCATAAAATACTTCGACAGCTCTAGCGTTCTTGCCATCCATCGTTTACCGAGCAAAAAGAAAGATAAAAGTCCAGTTGTTTTGATTAAATTTGCTTCGGTATCTGTAAAGGAAACTTGGATGGCTTGTCGCCACAAACTGCAGAACTTACGCAAAAGTGATACTGACCACAAGCTTTATTTTAATGAGAGCCTTACAGCAGCAAACCCGGAACTGTTCTGGCTTGCCAGGAAAAAGTATAAGTATGCTTGGACAAAGGACGGAAATGTGTTTGCCAAGAAGGAGGAGGGTGCCTCTTTAATCCGTGTGACCGACGTGAATGATCTATTGCGCCTAACGTAATTGGTTCAAAGTGGTCTATCATTCACTACAGCGCTCTTTTTCAAAACAACCTCATGGCTCTGTGCGAGAGTTTCGTTGACTTTCAAGCACTTGTTCGTCAATTTTCCTTTCCATCAACAGTTACCACAGTTCACGTTGATATCCGCAGTTTGCGAAAGCATTGGGACACATTTTGTACTTACGTTGATAGCATTTTACATAAAGTGGACGTTTTCGTTCTTACTGAAATAAATATATGCTCGGCCGAGACTAACCTTTTCACTCTTCCAGGATTCGTTTTTCGTTCACTCGAGACACTCAAAGAGGCGGAGGGATAGCAATTTTCGTACAGGATACTTGGAGTGTGGAACAAGTAGCGGCTAATTTTTCTAGTGCGGAATCTTTGGCACTGAACATTTCAAACCAACTTAGTCATATTTCACTCTTGGCAATATATAGACCACCCTCAAGTAACCTGTCCTTGTTTATCAATGAGCTGGAAGCACATTTAGAAAGAACGACGTTAGTTCCTAACATATGCCTAGTAGGCGATTTCAATATAGATATTCTTAATCCCATTGCAACCTCGGTATGCGATTACTGAGATATCATTGCAAAACATGGCCTCGAAAGTATTATTGATATTCCAACTAGGGAAGAATTGCTTCTTAATAATTTAGTAAAGTCTTGTATTGATCACTTCAACATCCGTACGGAGTCTGCTTCAGTTCATGGTGCAGTGTTACAACAGAAAGCTGCCGACCATTACTTCATAGCTTGTCAGTTACGCTTTCCTCCTCGGTCGTTATCATGTTCTAGCCCCAACACCTGCCATGCTGTTACCGATACGGCTACTTTTGATAAACTGGTCGCCTTGTTCGACTGGCCAAGCCTGCTTGAAAATACCGACAGGCTCGATCTATATAACGAATTTTCACGTTCGATAGACATTACATATGAACCCAGTGAAAGGACTATTTACACTCGCCAACGCCGCCCGAACCAGCCCTGGTTGAACAGCATGATCTTATCCGCTATCAAAGAAAAAGACCTGGTTTGGCAACGGTGCAGACGTTCGCCTAGTAATTGCATTCTGCGTACACAATTTAAAACTTCTCGAAATAAAGTAAATGCCCTTATTCGTGCAGCCAAGCGTTCGTACAACAGAAACCGCTTTTATGAATCTCGTAGAAATTCTAAGAAAACGTGGTCTCTGATAAACGAGGTGCGAGGACTACCTTCAAATTCGGCTAAAGATATTCAGAATCATTTCGATTCAGATTTATCAACAGTCGTTGACAATTTTAACCAATTTTCTCTCAGTTTTCTAGGGTGCCTAAGCAATCATGCTACACTGGTAGCACTGCTACTCCTGTAATTCAATCCGCTTTCCTACCCACTATGACGGAAAAGAGCTTTACTCGTTATTGGGCAGCTTTGCCTGACATCAATCACCAGTTGTCGATAAAATTCGCATGTTTGATCTGTACAGGAACTTCGGCGTTCTGAAAGATGTCTTGCTAGAAATCCTAAATGGGATAATTGCAAGCGGAAGTATTCCTACGCGGTTAAAAACGGCCGTAGTTCGAACACTTCTAAAAGGTGGTGATGCTAAGTGTGTGCATAATTATCGCCCCATTTCTATCCTGCCTAGTATAGCAAAAGTTCTAGGAAAACATGTTTTCTTAGTAATGGACAGCTTTATTGACAAAGCGGGGGGGTTCCCCGACTGTCAATACGGTTTTGTTGAAAAAAGGGGCACTCAGGCTTTATTAGTAGAATTGAGTGACCATTTATTTTGTTTACTTGAACAAAATCTTGTATGTTGCGCACTTTTTTTAGATGTGGGAAAAGCCTTTGACACGGTATGTCATTCGATTATGCTAGAAAAACTCTTCAATTTAGGTTTTCGAGGACCTTTCTTCCGATTGCTACGCAATTTCCTTACAGATCGCTCCCAGATTGTTTCCAGTTCAGACATTTGCCGTTCCCGTGTTTTTCTGAAGGCCGGTGTGCCACAAGGGTCCATACTGTCTCCCTTACTTTTTAATATATACGTTAAAGACATGTGCAACGTGCTATCTGTCTGCAAGTTATTTCAATATGCGGACGATACTGCAATTTTAGCCACACATGTGAATTTTCCAGACGCATTCTCAATCCTTCAATATGACGTCGGGAAATTGATGGATTATCTTGGTGCAAATATAATTGACATCAATCATTCTAAATCAAAGTTCGTTTGCTTCCATAGCCCACTCAAGCGTGT
The DNA here is from genome assembly GCF_050947875.1 of Dermacentor variabilis. Taxonomy (NCBI): domain Eukaryota; kingdom Metazoa; phylum Arthropoda; class Arachnida; order Ixodida; family Ixodidae; genus Dermacentor; species Dermacentor variabilis. Next base: position 230,671,018 of record NC_134569.1, on the reverse strand, counting down.
TTCACTTTCTTCTTCACTTTATCTGCACAGCTCTCGATGTAATAATTGCTCCTGCCCTCCAATAAAATTTTCGGACTCTGTGAAGTATTTAGGCATATGGTTCGATTCTAGTCTTCTTCTTTCTACTTACTTATCTAACATATGTGCCAAACTTCGTAAAATCGTCTGTTTACTGTACTGCATCAAAGTATTTTCGTTAGCCTACAGTGTGCTCAGATATGGTATTACATTTGTACATTGTTTTAGTACCTGGCATCACCGTGTAAATAGGTTGCTAAAGTGTATGTTAAAAAGTGTTACTTATGACGTATACAAACCACAGGGATGAACCTTTTTCAGATGCTAAAGATGCCGAACATGCGCTCACTGTTTGTTCAAACAGTGGTACTGAAACACTTCTGGACGGATACCTTTAGAATACCCGCCGTGCCTTGCCGTGCCTTACCTGCTTTTTCAGTTCCTCACACACGTACCAGATTTGGCAGATATACTCGAGCCTTTTATGTTCCAGATATATTCAATGCCCTTCCTTCTGAAATTTCTTCCTATAAGTCTGTACGCGACATTCGCAAAACTTTAAGGGCATTGTACACAGAATGATTATAGGCGTCATATTTTTATTTTTATTGTCATTGTTGAAACATGTCTTCGCTCTGCGGTCGTTTCTTCGCTTTTTGTTTTCTTTGTTGTTCTTTTTTCGTGCTTCTCTTTCTTTTTCCTTGTACTTTATCACTCATTACCTTAGTTTTCAATGTCTTTTTGTTTTTATTTCTTGCAAAAGAATGAAAAGTCAGTTTCTGGCTGAGTCTTGTTATTGACTGCCGGGTTTCGCGTGACAAGCCACTGTGATGGCTTAGGCGAACCCGATTTCTGTACTTATACTCGCAGATTTGATAATAAATTGTTATTATTATTCTATTCTTGGTATGTTTTTCATATTACCGAGTGAATAACACCAGCCAATTGCGTATTCTTTTCTGTTGGCCCTTTGGGAAACACTATGAACCCCTTTTCCATTTTCTCGTTTTAAATAGTTTAGGACTGCTTCAATCCATAGGCGAAGGCTTCTTGGTCTATTTTTTTCAGTTATCTTATATTAAAAAAACGAAATGTCTATTAACCGCCATTTCTTTATGACATTAACTTCTGCATGTAGGAGACAACGTTGTGACCAGTAGCTTTATCTACCAGGAGACATAGAATACCACTCAGCAGGCTAAATCACCATCACTTATACCATTTGATGAAAACAAAAAAAAATCATAGAACTTTTTTCTCCAACTCACCATTGCTCAGAAGACTTGTTATAGTAGCTTAACTCCTGTTCGATCTCATGATTGCGTTTATCCGCTCTTAATGTTTTAGCAGAAACACATGCGGTAATATTCCGTCCTTGAGGGTCAGTGTTAAAGTTTCTCTCATATAAGTACATTGGAGACCCATCGGCCATAAACTAGACAGAGGGGACACATATTTCGCGATTAATAAATGCATATATATGGCGATCGACGGAATACATCTTTTATATTTATTGTAATCCAGCGCAGAGTGTATTGCCAGTGAAGGGAATACATTGTATGAAGAGGCTTGCATGTGAAAGATAACAGTTCTACTAAAAAGCACTGCTTGTTGGGCTAGTTGGTAGCTGTTCATTATAATATATAAGGACGCCAGATAAACGGACACACACAAGAGAACGGGACTGGGCGCCATGTCCGTTTTTTCTCTTGTGTGTGTCCGTTTATTTGTCGTCCTTATATCTTATAATGAACAGTTCTTCTATTTAAATAATATAGATGGGAAGGCTGCGAGAAAGAATTCGCATAAGATTACGCTATTACCTAAGCGAATTGAGAACGTAGCCATTTAGGTGTTTTAAATTCGAGATATATTTTGGCAAATTATTATATTCTGAGCAACAGCGTCCTCTAGACGGCAGGCAGCTCGTTTAGCAGCAGCGGCTGGCGAAGAATTTGCACCGGTCTGTTTGCTCATTATTCAGAAGGAATGCGAGAACGGCGGGAACACGTGGCTCGCGGGTAGCGCGTTCTCTAGCGGCGGCGGCGCAGACGAAGTAGCGCATGCGCAGTGGGTCCGAAGCCCACGCCAGCGCTTTGCTTCCACATATGGTATCGGTTGACGCGCTCGTCGCATCCCTGGTCGCTGCCGTGGAGCACGTCCAGTGTGGCACTCCGCTTTCCTCCTCAATCTTTCGTTATACTGTCCTCCTTCGCTTATCTCCTAATGCTTCCGCTGCACCCTCCTCCTCCGCCGTCCTCTTCGTGCTCTGTTCGCTCTCGCCGTCTTTCTCCCCCACCTCCTTGCTACACTCGGCGTTCTTTCTTTCATCTTTCGCTGTGCTCATTCGCTCGGTTACGCCGAGGGACGGCGATGCTTAACGCAGACACGTGAACCTTACTGGTCCGCTCTAGAAGCAGTACAAACAATTTGATTACCTCCCGCCACCCTTAAACTCAACATGTCTGACGAGTAAACAGCATAATCAAGTGCAAATAATAAAATAGGAGGTTATGAAGCAATAACTACAGAAAAACTACAATTGCAAAAAGAACACTGCAACCAACTGTAGTGTTGACCATTTCTATTATAATGTACATCAAGCAAAATAAGGAAGCAACTTAAACTACAGAAATCAACTAGGCTTCAGAAGGAACAGAATGCAATGCTCATTTTTCCATAGTGATACCAGAGTAACACCGCCACAGGCTACACTTAAAAACGGCGACAACGGCGAACACAGTCGGCAATCGCCAAAATCTGATCAGCGGGTCAAGCGCGTCGGCTTTCATAGAGCAGTCATCGAATGTTCCAGAGTAACCGCTGGGACCCGCGTGCCTTCCACAAAGTTCTACACCATTCGCGTCGCGCATACATGCAATCAGGTTACACAAGGTTCGGCGACAACAGCCAGCGGATAGAAGCACCGATAACATTCTAGAAACTTCCGATACGTCTAGACGCGTCCTGCGCTGAGCGATAACATTTCTTAGACGTTAAAAGCACTCACCCGTAAAAGATAAACGAGTTCACGCGCCAATATCGAAGAAGAAGCACAAGAATCGCACTTAAAATGCGACAGATATTTCTCAAGGAGGTTTCAAATATAATTAGGCCGGCAAATTGACAAACAATATACAAAACTAACTTAACAAGGTGAAATTCACGAAGAAAAATGCATGCTACTTTTTTCTGGATAACATTTCTGTGGCCACGTTAGGACTGGTACATCAATTTATAACCTTCGAAAGCTTCTGTTTTACCCTTTATGGTCCAAAATTTTTTCTACATGACTATACTTCCCAAGTCCCTGCACGGTGTAAGTTATACTCGCGGATCTTCCTGTTCAAGTAGTTTAATTGAGCAAGCGCGTGGACATTCTTTTGTTTTTATAATTTGTAAGCCACACAAAGGCGATCAGAATACACTCAAGGTGTTTGTGAAATAGAGTACCTCAGGAAAAGTCGACCTAAAGGATGACCGAAAGCTACATCAGCAATCTGTCTTAGCATATTTTATGAAGAAAGTGTAGCATATGTGAGCTTGTTGCAGTGACAGAGTCCCTTACACAATCACAACTTTTAACATGGGAATAAAAACGAGCCAGTTATAAAGCATCACCCCAACCCTTGTGAGTAAAGTCTGCTAAAATAGGTTATCCTTACAATTTAGGTCAACCTTTGTGTGATATAACGAATGCAGTCGTCCCAAGACATTCTTTCTGAAAAAGTCGCTCCAAATATCCTGAATAGTTTAACTATGCCTACCGTGTGTCCCAAACTAACGTTAACCAAGCTGCTCAATGCAAAAAAATATTTAATAGACAGCGCCCAAGATAAATTATGGTACCTACAGTACTCTGTCGTTTGAGGCCTAATGACTGAACAGCGTAATGGTCAAAATTGGACGTTGCGCTGCGTTTCGGAAACTTCTGTTTTTCATTGAACATCTTGGTTAACGTTACCTGGGACATCTTATATATTTTATTCATCATCATCATCATCAGCCTAGTTACGCCCACTGCAGGGAAAAGGCCTCTCCCATACTTCTCCAACTACCCCGGTCATGTACTAATTGTGGCCATGTTGTCCCTGTAAACGTCTTAATGTCATCCGCCCACCTAACTTTCTGCCGCCCCCTGCTACACTTCCCTTCCCTTAGAATCCAGTCCGTAACCCTTAATGACCATCGTTTATCTTCCCTCCTCATTACATGTCCGGCCCACGTCCGTTTCTTTTTCTTTATTTCTACTAAGATGTCATTTACCCGCGTTTGTTGCCTCACCCAATCTGCTCTTTTCTTATCCCTTAACGTTACACCCATCATTCTTCTTTCCATAGCTCGTTGTATCGTCCTCAATTGCAGCAGAACCCTTTTCGTAAGCCTCCAGGTTTCTGCCCCATATGTGAGTACTGGTAACACACAGCTGTTATGCACTTTCCTATTGAGGGATAGTGGCAACCTGCTGTTCATGATTTGAGAATGTCTGCTAAACGCACCCCAGCCCATTCTTATTCTTCTGGTTATTTCAGTCTCATAATCTGGATCCGTGGTCACTACCTGCCCTAAGTAGATGTATTCCCTTACCACTTCCAGTGCCTCGCTACCTATCGTAAACTGCTGTTCTCTTCCGAGACAGGTAAACATTACTTTAGTTTTCTGCAGATTAATTTTCAGACCCACCCTTCTGCTTTGCCTCTCCAGGTCAGTGAGCATGCATTGCAATAGGTCTCCTGAGTTACTAAGCAAGGCAATATCATCAGCGATTCGCAAGTTGCTAAGGTATTCTCCATCAACTTTTATCCCCAATTCTTCCCACTCCAGGTCTCTGAACACCTCCTGTAAACATGCTGTGAATAACATTGGAGAGGTCGTATCTCCCTGTCTGACGCCTTTCTTTATTGAGATTTTGTTGCTTTCTTTGTGGAGGACTACGGTGGCTGTGGAGCCGCTATAGATATCTTCTAGTATTTTTACATACGGCTCGTCTACACCCTGATTCCGTAATGCCTCCATGACTGCAGAGGTTTCGACAGAATCAAACGCTTTCTCGTAATCAATGAAAGCTATATATAAGGGTTGATTATATTCCGCACATTTCTCTATCACCTGATTGATAGTGTGAATATGATCTATTGTTGAGTAGCCTTTACGGAATCCTGCCTGGTTCTTTGCTTGACAGAAGTCTAAGGTGTTCCTGATTCTATTTGCGATTAGCTTAGTAAATAGTTTGTAGGCAACGGACAGTAAGCTGATCGGTCTATAATTTTTCAAGTCTTTGGCGTCCCCTTTCTTATGGATTAGGATTATGTTAGCGTTCTTCCAAGATTCCGGTACGCTCGAGGTTATGCGGCATTGCGTATACAGGGTGGCCAGTTTCTCTAGAACAATCTGACCACCATCCTTCAACAAATCTGCTGTTACCTGATCCTCCTCAGCTGCCTTCCCTCTTTGCATAGCTAGTAAGGCTTTCTTTACTTCTTCTGGCGTTACCTGTGGGATTTCGAATTCCTCTAGGCTATTCTCTCTTCCACTATCGTCGTGGGTGCCACTGGTACTGTATAAATCTCTATAGAAATTCTCAGCCACTTGAACTATCTCATTCATATTAGTAACGATATTGCCGGCTTTGTCTCTTAACGCACACATCTGATTCTTGCCTTTTCCTAGTTTCTTCTTCACTGTTTTTAGGCTTCCTCCGTTCCTGAGCGCATGTTCAATTCTATCCATATTATATTTCCTTATGTCAGCTTTCTTGCGCTTGTTGATTAACTTGGAAATATCTGCCAGTTCTATCCTAGCCGTAGGGTTAGAGGCTTTCAAACATTGGGGTTTCTTGATGAGATCGTTCGTCTCCTGCGATAGCTTACTGGTTTCCTGTCTAACGGCGTTACCACCGACTTCTATTGCGCACTCCTTAATGATGCCCATGAGATTGTCGTTCATTGCTTCAACACTAAGGTCCTCTTCCTGAGTTAAAGCCGAATACCTGTTCTGTAGCTTGATCCGGAATTCCTCTAGTTTCCCTATTACCGCTAACTCATTGATTGGCTTCTTGTGTACCAGTTTCTTCCGTTCCCTCCTCAAGTCTAGGCTAATTCGAGTTCTTACCATCCTATGGTCACTGCAGCGTACCTTGCCGAGCACGTATATATCTTGTATGATGCCAGGGTTCGCGCACAGTATGAAGTCGATTTCATTTCTAGTCTCACCATTCGGGCTCCTCCACGTCCACTTTCGGCTAACCCGCTTGCGGAAAAAGGTATTCAATATCCGCATATTATTCTGTTCTGCAAACTCTACTAATAACTCTCCTCTGCTATTCCTAGAGCCTATGCCATATTCCCCCACTGACTTGTCTCCAGCCTGCTTCTTGCCTACGCTGGCATTGAAGTCGCCCATCAGTATAGTGTATTTTGTTTTGACTTTACCCATCGCTGATTCCACGTCTTCATAAAAGCTTTCGACTTCCTGGTCATCATGACTGCATGTAGGGGCATAGACTTGTACCACCTTCAATTTGTACCTCTTATTAGGTTTCACAACAAGACCTGCCACGCTCTCGTTAATGCTATAGAATTCCTGTCTGTTACCAGCTATTTCCTTATTAATGAGGAATCCGACTCCTAATTCTCGTCTCTCCGCTGAGCCCCGGTAGCACAGTACGTGCCCGCTTTTTAGCACTGTATATGCTTCTTTTGTCCTCCTAACCTCACTGAGCCCTATTATATCCCATTTACTACCCTCTAATTCCTCCAATAACACTGCTACACTCGCCTCACTAGATATATTTGAATTATTGTTTGGCAATTCTGTATTAATGACAGCGTTGGTATATTTTCTCCGAAATAGAATAGGTTTGATAACTTATTGCGTTGTAGTTGCGTTTACCCAGCTAGTTGCAGTCTGTGTAGCTAGCCGTAATTGTCTGAAGATGATATGCCGGCTAAAAGTATAGTCGAGTCGTCTTCGTAAATGAATAAGTTTCAGACAAATGGCCTAAGAACACATCCTCCTGAAACACCAGATAAATTTGCTTTTATACCGATTGAATGGCAATCTATATATACATTTGAAATAGTACTGGCTGAAATGTTTGAGAAAAGCGTAGTAAGCTGGTATGCCTAAGACAAAAACTGAAATGATAACGCCGTAGTTCAGTTGTACCCTGACCTGTTAGTGATAATACTTTGACTGTCTTGCATGCTATTACTTTCATTAGTACGATGTACTGAATATCGAAACAGAGGTGCTAAGGGGGTATATCCCTGCTTTCCGCATCGATATACCATCGCGTTCTGTTATTTAACCGCTTGCTGTTATCGTGCTATTGAAATTCAAAGTCATTATCGGCCCTCCAGATGGAAGCATACTTTCTGTTAAAATACGGATGAACCACGGTACTGTGCCTCAGAGAGGCTGGGGGACGTTTGAGTAGCTGGGTCTATATTTGTTAAAGATGGGCTCATTTCATTCGCGTGTTTGTTTTCAGTGGTCAGTAAGGTGACATGATATAGTGTCGCTGGAAACATCACGCCACCTTCTTCAATTATAACTTTTCAATGCGATAAAAGAAATTTGTTATCGTCCGTACAGCGTTATTACGTCAAAATTGAGTACTTATTTACGTATCTGAAGGCTTTACATTCTTCACCAGAAATACATACTTCTAATAATAATTTCTTTCACAAGTATGCACGCAAGTGAAGCATGACTGTCAGTGTAGCCATGATTGATCTTATTGGTAGTACTGGAGCTGCTTGGTGTGGAGACAAGATAGCTAGAAAAGGTGCCAGGGTTCTCTAATAAGTGCAGTTATTCTTCATTATTCGGTGTTTAGTAACGCATTTGGTCTCCATCTCATTATGATCTGGAACATCACGGTTTGATCCGTGCCTTTCTTTAGCAATAAAGCTGTGTTTCGCTTTTTCTCAGACAAGCATCTTGTTAAGCGCGTCATCTAATTCTTCGAAAAAGGTTTGCAAAAAAAATTACCGACGATTACGTTACTTCCTAATGCGAAATTTGAGCGCAGCAAATAGGCTGTTTCACCTTTTCGATAGATTGAGGCAAAGAAATCGAGCAACACATGTATGCGCTATCACAGACTTTTTTTTTATTTTTCACACGTATTCCTTTAACAAAGACTCCACTAACAGTTCTTGACAGTCATGAAGGAAGCTTTGTGGTCGGAGAAATAGACTGATATATGTTCGACTTGGTACACCAATGCTTGATTCTCAAAGACGAGATCTGTACAAGTGCCTCGCGAGGTTGTCACAGCCGTGGGACGCGTTACGAGCGAGAGGAACGGGATGTTCTCCCGCATAAGTGTTACGAAATTGCTGTTTGTCTTTATGTCAAGCCGCCACCGATCTGGCTCTCTGATTGCCACCGCACAGGGCGAACGGCAGCGGCAATTTCGGCTCGGGCGATGCACATATACAGATCCGCCGCCACCGATCTGGCTCTCTGATTGCCACCGCACAGGGGTTGCATTGGAGGAGGAGCGAAGAAAGGAATTAAGTTCGAGCCGGCGCTTTGACAACCGGAGACTCGCAGGAAGAGGGGGGAGGGGGGCGGCGTGTACACCCAGCGGCAAACGATGGGGGCAGAAGCGCGCGCAGCAAGCGGACAACACGATAAAGGGAGGAGGGAAGAGATAGCAGCGACTGACTGATGCCGCTGACGCCGATAGTGAGTCAACCCCAGCTGCGGAGTTGGTTTCAGGGACAACGCCGCCGATGCCGACACAAACAATATGATACCCTCGCTTCCGCAGCGCTAAGAACCAGGTCTAGCCGTGGGAAGGTGGTCACGTATTCGTCGACGTGCCTGGGCCTACGTGAAATAACCGGCGCGTCGGCAACTGAAGAGCACCCTATCCGCCACACAAGAACAGGGGGGGGGGACCCTTTCCTCCTCTTTCTGCATGGCGGCGACGGTGTTCTATGCAGTCACGTTATCTTGACTCTCTAGCGGCGTCAGCGGCATCCAGCGGTATCAGTCGGTCGCTGCTAGCGCAGGGGGGATGAAAGGGGGCGGAGCTGGTTACCAGGCCGACGACAACGCCGACGACGACGCGAAACCCAGGAACGGACGCCAAAGAGCTGCGCTCTAATACAGTGATTTCAACATAATGTCCCGGGGCTGTTTAGTTCCTTCCACTGATTACTTACGCTTTCTTGCTAATTGCTATGCATAACAATTCATGTAATGTCACGGAATGATTTTTGTTTTCTTCTACTTCTTTAGAGGTGCCCTGAGTCACATTTCATGGAAGTCGAGAAGTTCATTTCAAGTTGAAATATACTTTGTGAGAAATACTTTGCTGCAAAAAGTAGTTCAATGCGCTGAGCAGAAGCGGAGTTAATGGTACTGAAAGGTTGCGTATGATGCAGCTCACTGTGCTCCCGTTTCTTTTTCAATGTCTTGCGTTGCGAAGGCTACGGCGAAGCCGGACGTGCTTACAACGCTTCGCCAACTTAACGTCACAGTGGCGCACAGTTGAAATTTTATTTTGCACGTTCAGGTAGACGCCACTACTTCAAATTTTGACGCATACGAGGTTGGTGTGCTTAGACGTTTGTTTAGTTTAGCAAACAGGAATCGGAAATGATCCTTAATGAATAGAAGAGTAATTAGGTGGTGTCGATTCAACAACAAGACATGCTCATACTAAAGCAATATAAATGCATAGGCATATGCATAAACGCCGAGACATAAACACCCGCCAAGATAGTCGGAAAAGTAAGGGGAAGCGGAATGCAGGAATAATGAAATATAGAGTACTTTAGGGCCACAGAAATTCAGCAGCACGTGACATACCTGTGACACGTGAACGCAAGAAACTGCTGCACTCGTGGTAATGCATTAAGGTATGGAAACGGAAGAGTGAGACATCTTGTGAGACATAAAGAGCAACAATGTGAAGTAAACGTATGGCGCTGTAGGTCGACCTCGCCCACGACACATGCGAACACCTAATGCACTGACCTAAGGGCTCTTTCCTTCAGTCTGTCTTTCATTTCTTCATTAATATTCAGCCAGTGCATCTTTGCTTGCTTACGTGCGTATGATCCATTCCTGACCATAATATTTTTTGCATCAATGGGCGACACTGCGCTTTTTTGGGGTATGAGTCATTGCTCATGATGGTATATTTTGTTTGACTTGGCTACTTTTTTGTATCACTGGAGGAGACGGCGCTTTTCACGGGCATGAGCCATTAAAACGAGCTGCCTAAGGCTTTCGCCTTAATAAATATACTGTAGTGCCTGGAATCTGGAAGGAGCAATATTGCCGGCACTAACGTTCACAAATGCCGTTCTGTGCTCAAAATTGGATATATTGTGGCTGCTAGAATAAAGCAAAGATCGGTAGGCCAATTGGCTCTCGGAACCGCAAATTAGGCAGCTCAGGAGGACACGCGTTGGTCCTCGTTTGAAGTCAACGAAGCGAAACAAAGTCTCAGGAACATGGATGGAAAATGGGCGGTTAAAGCGCACAAGTGTCTGTACCTGAAAAGTGCGGACACAAATTAGAAGAAGAGTTCAAGGCAGTTGGCAACCTACGGAACTCAGCGCAGGGTACTTGACAGTGTAAGTAGGCAACCAGCACTCATAAAAACAATATGAGAGCCACAGAGACAGTGAACCGGACGCAAAGAATGGAAACAAAAAAAAACATCATAGAGATTTGCGAGAATGCGAAGAAACAAAGTAGGGAGGAAACTATATACGATAACATGAAGGGAAGTGCCTTACTGTTTGAGGCTCGAGATTGTTGCCTGAAGACAAAAACATACCTGAGCATTTATTTTTGCAAAAATATGAGGCATGTGTATGCGGCAGAAAAAACCTGGAGACTACCCGCAACATCCTAATTGAATAGGAAGGAATTCCCACTGTGAGGCCCGTAGGTAACATACAACTTCCGGAAGCGTTCGTTAATTTAAAGTGGACAGAAGCATCAACTGGTCAGCAATCTAGATAAGCAAAAGACGTTCAGAGCATTGGTGGAAAAGAAGGAGGGAAGAGATTGATGCGACCGGGTCCGTTACAGACTTAAGTAGCAGTACGATGTAGATACAGAAGATGTGAGGAAGAGAATATTTAATAGATGTATACAAAAATGCTAGAGGAGGAGGAGGAGAAACATTTATTTAAAAAAAAAAGGACAAGCAGGTGTCTTTCTGCTTGTGCGGGAGGCGCCCTTAGTCCAGGGCTCCTGCGGCTCTTGCTGTCTCTCGGGCCCGCCGCACCAGTTGCTGCTGGTTACGAGGGTCCGAAATAGTCAGCACGGCCTCCCACTGCTCGGGTGTGGGGTTGGGTATTTGCGGGACGCCTTCACGTTGGGGCACGCCCATGTGGTGTGATATAGGAAGGCGTAATCATTAAAAAGGGGACATTTGTATGAATACAGTGTAGGGTGGATTGCGTGTAGTCTGCTTAAATTTGGGTATGTATTGGTTTGTAGTTGTCTCCATGTTACGGCGTCTTCACGTGAGAGGGTCTTGTGTGGAGGTGGGTATTGTCGTCTGTTCAATCTGTGGTGTTGTGGTATGGCGTTGTATTGTAAAGGTACGGGTTCCATGGATGCGTCCGTATCCCTCTCTTGTGGCGCCCGGGAGGCATGAGCTCGGGCTACAGCGTGCGCACGCTGATTTCCACGGAGGGACTCGTGTCCTGGAGTCCACATTATTTCAACGTCCGGGAATTCGGAGGCTTGTTTGAGGAGTCGGTGGGCGATTGAAGGTATTCGACCTCTCGCGTAGCTCGGCAAGCTGCCTGGGAGTCGGTAATAATTGTTATGTACTCGTTGGTCAGACTAGAAGTGATGGCCAAGGCGATGGCTGTCTCCTCCGCTACGAGGGCCCTGGCAGTGCGGACCGTCATCGAGACCACCTCTTGTAGGTTATAGCCGACAACGCTGGCCGTCATGGCTGCTTTTTGGGGGTACTGCGCGGCATCTGTGTATAGTGTGGTGGGAAGACTGCCATATTTTGTCTGTAGAGTTTTTGCGCGAGCTTGGCGATGACCGGCATGATGTGGATAGGGGCTACCTTGATGTGCTCGCGGAAGTTGGGGGCCAGATGGATTGCTTGTTCGTGGCCTTTGCAGTGTGTGGGGTTGCCTAGGCGAGTTAGGACTGTTCTTCCTGTTGGTGTGAGGGCTAGTCGTTCTCGTTGGCTTGTGAGGTGGGCGTCTATAATTTCTCGTATAATATTATGGACTCCTAGGGCTTCAAGCTTGAGTGTCGCTGTTCCCGGGGGTAGGCCGAGCGCTTGCTTGTAGGCTTTCCGAAGAAGTACATCTAATTGATCTATCTCCTTGGGAGTGAGGGGCAAGTACGGGGCAGCGTAGGCAATGCGGCTGATTATCAGGGCCTGGACGAGCTGTATTATGTCGTCTTCTTTGAGTCCGTATTGTTTGGTGGTGATACGGCTGACCATTCGCATGATCTGGAAGGTGGTCTGCTTGAGACGTTGGATGGTGTATGCGCTTCCGCCGTCCTGTTGTATGTGGAGTCCGAGAATGCGGACGCGGTTTACTGTGGGTATTTCATTGTCGGCGAGGGTGAGTGTGATGTTTGGTAGTTCATTAAGTTTTCTTCGGGTTTTCTGTCGCATATTGCATATTGCTGGACGACGTCGGTCGCTTGTTGAAGGGAGTCTTGTTTCTCTCCTTCGGAACCAGCGGTGGTCCAGATAGTGATGTCATCGGCGTATATTGCATGCCTGATTCCTGGTATTGCGTTGAGTTTGTCAGGTAATTTCATCATAGCAATATTGAAAAGGGTGGGTGATAGAACAGCACCTTGTAGGGTTCCTGTGTTGCGGGTAGGTAACGTCGGGGTTCTGAGTGAACCAATGCCTATTGTGGCTGTGCGGTTGCTTAGAAAGGCGCGTATATAATTGTAAGTATTACGACCACAGTTCGTGAGGCTTAGGTTTGTGGGGATGGTATGCTGAGCCATATTGTCGAAAGCGCCTCTGAGATCGAGTGCTAAAATCGCTACGGTGTTGTGCGGTGAGATGTGTTCAAGGACTTGTTCCTTCTGCTGAAGAAGGATGTCGTGGGTAGAAAGGTGGGGCCGGAATCCGAACATTGTTTCAGGAAAGAGGTCGCTGGATTCTAAGTAAGGTTGAAGCCGGTTCAGAATGACATGTTCCAGAAGCTTGCCTAGGCATGAAGTCAGTGAGATTGGTCTCATATTTTCTAAGCTGGAGAGTTTGCCTGGCTTCGGAATGAGTATGATGTCCGCGTGCTTCCAATCTGCTGGTAGTGTACCCGCTTCCCAGTGATGATTAAAGAGGTCAGTAAGAGATTGAATGGTGCCATCATCCAGATTGCGCAGGAGCTTGTTATTTATTTTGTCCTTGCCTGGGATGGTGTTTCGTGTGAGTGCATGGAGTGCTTGTTGCACCTCAGTGATAGTGATCGGCTTGTCGAGGTCGTAATTGTCGCTCCCGCTGTAGGTTGGTGGTTGTCCTTGTGCAGGTTCGAAATTGCCTATGTACCGTGCCCGCAACTCCTCCAGGATTTCGTCATCATAACCCGGATGGTTGTGGAGGATACGTTGGATTGTTTGCTGGCTAATTGCCTTGCTTTGTGTGGGGTCAAGAAGATGACGTAGCAGCGACCATGTTTTGGCCGTGCTAAGATTACCCTGCAACTTGTTGCATAGTTGTCGCCATTTGTGACGGGTGAGCTCCCCAGCATAAAATTCTGCGGTTGCCGTGAGTTTCGCTAAACGTAGTTTCAATTTACGATTATGTTTTTGGCGCTTCCCTCTCCTAACAAGGCCTCGACGTGCTTCCCAGAGGTGAAGAAGGTGCGGGTCTACGGCCGGTATGTCTGTGGTGAGTGTGATCTGTTTTGAATGTCTGGCTACGTCTTGATGGAGCTTTCGTACCCACTGCTCGAGATCCGTAATAGCCGTTGAGGAGTCATCCGCTCGCTCTTTGCGAAAAGCTGTCCAATCTGTGAGTGTGGTCTTTTTTATCGGGTGGCGTGCATGCGTAACGTTTCCTCCGTGTTGAGTTTCCTCCGTGTTGTGCCAGGCTGCTCGCTGTATCCCTTTAGCGAGGGTGAGGTCAGGGCATGTATCTCGGGAGACGCTGTTTCCTAGACGTGTGAGGTATGCGGGGTCTGTGAGGATGGTGAGACGGTGCTGCTGTATCGTGCACTGGAGTGCAGTGCCTTTTGATGTGGCTGTCGAGTAGCCCCATGCCTGGTGAGCAGCGTTGAAGTCGCCCACAATCATCAGACTATTATTTTTGGCTATGCCAATCGCTTTAGTGATCAAGTAGTCGAAGTTGGCCTGCTTCTGCTTGGGTGGGCTGTATATATTCAGTATGAAAAGGCTGTTTCGGCCTCGTTGGAGCGGCAGGATCTCAATTAGGTTATGATCGGCGTCACTGCCGTCTATTGTGTGTTGTGTTTTAATGAGCGTTTTAGCTGTAAGTGTGGCCATGCGGCTTTCAGGCGTGGTGGTATGTGTGTTGTAACCAGTTTGAGTTGGGTGTGTGCCTGTTTCCTGTAGTGCGATTACGCTTGGTGTCGTTTTGGAGTTACCTATGTACTGTCTCAGTGATCCTTGCTTGCGTTTGTAGCTGCGGCAATTCCACTGCCAGATTATGAGTGGGTTTTCGTTCCTGTGGTGTGCTTTGCTATTCGTCCTGGCTGACGGGTCGATCGGCAGGGTTTCCCTGCTCCACTTCCTGTTGTACTAGTGTTCTGACTTTCTTGCGTCACTGATCTTTTGCGAGCCGTGTTTCTTCAATAACACTTGCCAGTTGCTGGAAGCTTTGTTGCATTACAAGAAGCTGCCGTTGCAGTACATCAACTTTCTCCTCGACTTGTGCGATTTCTGTCGGTTTTGCTGATTCCGCGAGAATCATGGGTTCAGAATGCTCCGAAGATGATGGCATTGAGGGTGCGGTTATTGGTGTGGAAAGCTGAGTGGCAGCACGATTGGCGTATAGTTCTGAAATCTACGAGCGAAGTTTGTTGTTTTCTTCGTGAAGGCGTTTGTTTTCTTCTCTGATGGCCTTTAGTTCAGCTAGAACTTGCAGTTAAACATCAGTATTGTGTATGGGTGAAAAATTATGTGGGGTGGGTGCTGGGTGTAGTCGTGATGAAAGGATGTTGTCTTGGTGGACTATGTGAGAGGGGAAAAGCCGTGCTGACCAGCTCACCGCTTGTGATCCCGGTACAGCAGGTCCACTGAGGTTCCGGGTCGCTCCTTGTTGATTCCGCCAGCAGGAGCGAGACCTGGAGCGGGAACGCTTCCGTTGCTGGTGTGTACGTGACCGAGACTTCGACCGTGAGTAGTCCCGGCGGCTGGTCCTTTGGGATGCTGAGGATGCCTTCTTCAATCGATCAGGACACTCCTTGGAAGCCGTAGGATGAGGCCCCTGGCATAAGGCGCACCGGGGCTGACCGGGGTGGTCCTGAGTGGGGTTCCGTGTACCACACTGGGGGCATACGTTTGCTTCTGGAGTTGGGCATACATCGGTCCGGTGGCCGACTTGGTGGCAGATGCGGCAGAAAAGCGTGGTTGGTCGGTATGGTTTGCATCGTACTTCACCGCTGTAGTATCGCACGTAGAAGGGTACAGCCTTGCCAGTGAATGTGATCACTGCCGCAGCGGTTTGTCCGAGCATACCGGCATGTAAGATTTCTCGGCCAGGTGCATAGAGCCCGTTAAGGAGGACTTCTGTGGGAGTTCCTGCGGGAATGCCGTGAATGACCCCTTTGACGGATCTTTCGGGTGCCGCCGCGTATGCCGTGACTGCAAATTCTCGACCGCCCAGGTGAATTGTAGTGATGTGACGGATGCTCATAGCTAGCTGTTCGTTTGGTGCGCTAGCAATAGCGATGTTTTGTACTGGGTCAATTCTTACAGTAAGGGTCCGTACGTGCTCAGTAGTGGGGTGCTGACATGCAAGCTTGATGCCTTCAGCAACCTGTGGCGTGGTCCTGGTGGCAAGGTTGAGTCCCTCTCAGACGCGGGTGATTACCTTGAGGTCGTTTCGAGGCAGCGGTGGGAGTCGGGGTTGTCGGGGAAACAATGGGTGTCGGGGTTGGAGGGGTGGATTGGTGGGAGTCGATGTCTTCTTCCGACCTTACTTAACAGTGAGCCAGTCTCCGCCGGCAGGTTCAACAGGAAGTGGAATTTGTGCGTGCTTGAGATTCATCTTGGTGCCATCACTGGTGGCCATTGGTGCGCCGAACTTGGTCACGGTCTTCGGCTAGACCATACCCGTCGTTAGGCTTAGCTGGGCGGGCGCCTCTTGCGAAGTTCAGAGTCCGGTAATTCGTGCAGCAAGCGAGTCACAGTATAGTCTTGGGTGTCCACGTGTTCCACTCGACGTAAGGAGTCGATTGAGGCTGGTTGTGGCGGCGTTTACGTCAATTATCCAAGGTTTAGCGATGTAAAGGCGGAACCTATGTGCGGTGCAACCGTGCGCAGCCTCTTCTTCTTCTCAGAAATGCTAGAGTCATGTATGAGTTAGCCATGCCTGAGTAGCAGAAGCAGGCTAGATCACCATTTTTCACCACCCCGTGATCATCTTTATCACGTAGCAAAACGCATTTATCCTCAGAATGAATTAATTCAGGGCACTTACGTGCCGTAATTTCCCTCATTGCTCCCCAGCGCGCACAGCCAGTTGGCTCGTCGCGGCACCCAGCAGCGACCGCAGTATCACCGATACGTAGCAGACTGCAGCTACATGCAAGTGTAGTGGGTGGGCGCAGCGATTGCTTTGTGCACGACAGGGCTTAAGTGCGCGCTCGCACACATATGCTGCACGCCGCATGCGCTACGCGGTTCGTACCGGCTTTATCCGGCACCAGTTTGACAGACCAAAGATAGCCACATCCAAATTACGCATTTTGAAGCGCTTTCAATTGCTTAATGTAAAGCGAAGTCTGCCAAGGCATCTAACTAGGAGGTGCCAGGAGTGAACGCGTTGTGGCAAGCGCGCGTGCGGTCTGACGTTTAGTTTCACGTGCATAAAGGCTAGATAGTGTCCAGATCAAGTCGAAATTAGAGCGACCCGACGGCTAGGACACTGTCCAGGCTGACCGAAAGAACGTGAGCAGACGATAGTCTTCTTCCTGAATTAGCTGATTCCAGTGGAAATTCTAAAGCATATTTTGGCTTTCTTTACCCTGTTGAATAAGCTTTGTCAGCATATATACAGCGTAATAGTAGGCAGAAGTGCAATGATCCAAACACGCCGATTAATTGATGTTAGTTACAAGCCAATAGCAGCCGTGCATGGATATCTGCTATGTTACTAAATAAAGCGTCCAGAAATAAATGAGCAGCAAGCTTCTCTTAAAAAGGGAGCGTTTGACAAAAAGGGGATTTTGTGCTCTCCTTGCTGGCTCCACGCGTCGTGCACGGCTTCAAAATTTCATCTCTTTGAACCTCCGGTGTAAAAGAATGCTGCTGCACCGCGGCCGCCGAGTGTGGCGTGGTGCTGGCGAGGAGGAGTAGCAGAGGCGTTGACACTGCGAGCGCTTCAAGTGGACAACTAAACGCTCCGTAACATCCACGATGGTATTATACTGATCTATGAGAAGTATCCGGCTCATTCAGCTCAAATACGGAGAACGGCCCTACAGTAAAGCTATGTTTCCCACCTCTCGTCTTATTTGCTTATTTATACACGCTGCGGTACCTCTGTCATTCATAGCCGAGTGTCGTCGAATTGTTATAGAAATACACTGAAGGTACGACAAAGTGTCTCATCAGAGTACGTGACTGCGCGTGCGTACCAAGCTGTTGACTGATTCGTAGCCCGGTGGAAGCGCTGCTGCGTTTCTGAAATTGAGTTCGTGGGTTCGATACCGATCGCAGCGGCAACATAGCGATGAGGGCGAAGTGAAAAAGAAAAAAAAAGAAATGGTTGAATATTTAGATTCAGGTGAACATTACAGAACAACATGTGGCTGAAATTTGTATGGTGTCCACTACTAAATCTCCCATAACCCTATCGCGGTGTTGCTACATAAGCTTGGCCACTGGATTAAAAGAAATAAGGCGTGGACTGCCACGTACATTTAAAATGCTGCTATCCACCTCGGCGCCAACAGTTGGAGAGTGTTGTCCGGAATCGTCATAGAAAATGCGTAAAGAACGCAGTTGGAAAGCCGTCGCCCGACGCGTCCCATCCTGCGAACGAGCGCCGTTCGGCCCAGCCAAGTGGCCGACAATGCAGCTACGGCTGTGACGTTCGCTCCAATTCGCTCACGTTCGCGGCCTGACGCCGTAGGCCGTACCTTTCTTCTTTACCCGGCGCCCCCCCCCCCTTCCCCTGCCCATGGCCTACCACTCCGGAATGTCATTTTCAACTTAAATAACCAGGAGAAGCGGCTGGCGTCTCCGAGTTTCTAATGTGATAGCATTCAAAGATCCCGGACTTCTTCTCCCGCTTCCCGGGAACTACAGCTTATGTAACCATAATGTTTACTTGGAAACGCTGGTGGCAAACGCTATGCGCGAAGTTGAGCTTTGTGCTAGAAACGCAACCACTTGCGTGGGCCACGATGTGGCAGAGGCGAGCGCCATCTGGAGCTGTTGCAAGAAGCGGGGCTAGCCGCCTTATGGCCTTTGAGATTTGTGCGCCAGCGGAGGCCATGTCCACTCTATGAATAGTAAAAAAGCTGGAAAGGGGTTTGTGTTTTTTGAGTTTCCACGTAACAGAAATGTTTTCTCGTACATTCAATTTACAGGCAGACGCTATCATGTCCGTAGGCTGTGCGCAGGCGCACTTTACGATTTTTCTGACGTATTATTTCTTGAGAAATCCAATTAATTCAGTAACGTTCTCTCGCTACATGGAGAGCCTGTGTGCTTATGGGTATACATACTTCGAAATTATTGTCGACGGTCGACGCTGGACGTTTGGCGCCGGACGCCGACGCCACATTTTCTGCGACACGGAGCCCTTAGCGCTATTGCGTTATAGGGGCGTAGAATGGAAACAAAAAAAAAACATCATGGAGATTTACGAGAATGCAAAGAAAGAAAGTAGCGAGGAAACTATATACGATAACATGAAGGGACGTGCCTTACTGTTTGAGGCTCGAGATTGTTGCCTGAAGAAAAAACACAATTATTTTTGCAAAAATATGAGGCATGTGTATGCGGCAGAAAACATCTGGAAACTACCCGCAACATCCTAATTGAATAGGAAGGAATTCACACTGTGAGGCACGTAAGTAACGTACAACTTCCGGAAGCGTTTGTTAATTTAATGTGGACAGAAGCATCAAGTGATCAGTTGCAGCTGTGCTGCAAAAAATTGTGTGCATGATGTGCCAGATAAGATAGTGCTTTCTCTTGGTAGTGATATCTTGAACTATGCGGGCATCTCACTTTGGTGGGCTTGTCTTCTTAAGGACCTTTTTATCGGGCGAGGAGGCAACGGCGAGCGGCAGGTCTTCCCTTCTATCTGGCCTGTAGAAGGCGGCGTGGCGCTGCTTTAATGTGTTGCCGTCGATTACAAAGAGGTCGAAGAACCACTGTGTAGGCTTTCGGTGCAGTTGCAACTACAGTATCAGAAAATTTGTCTTGGCTGCGTAAACATGCGATGTACATCATCAGCGGCCGCGCGTGTGGGTGTCTTGAACTATCTTTATTTATTTATTTGTTTATTTATCATAGCCTCAAGGTACAGTTGTACATAGCAGGTAGAGGCACGTAGAGTAGGTAAGCAAAGGTAGAAATGGAGGCAAAATACACTTGCCTGGTTTTTGATACAAAATACCAATAAACGGAACTTTCAAAAAAACAAAATAGCCTTGAAAGGGAAGGTCGACACCAAGGACGTCGAAGTCAATAAATGAAAACAGAAAAATAGAAGTAGAGAGAGAAGAAAAGGTAAAAAGAAAAGAAAAAACAAGGATTCGACCGGTAGTGTTAATAAGTAGCTTTTAGCTGGCAAAGAACATGGCAAATGTGGTATTAAATATAAGAATGGTAAACAGGAACGCGACCAGATTAATGAAACCTCAAAACATCTAATCGCCAATCGCTATAAACCATCTGGGTCAACCACCGACGTTGTTTTCGTGCATTTCAAGTAATCTAAACCTGAGATCACTATTCTATGTCTCCACTAGCCTCCTGTATAAAGCAGATGGCGTTGCTCAACCAGTTATTAAATCAGCTTAACACGTATAAGCGCTGTGCTTAGGGATTGCTTTTTATTGCCTTGTGAAGCATTATTATTCATCGGTGATTGCGCAAAAAAATGCTATGTGTATTTAAGAGGACACACTTTTCATAAGACCGGCAATTGCGTAGCAGAGGATGGGGCGAACGAGGCCGAACAAAAAAAATACCGGTTTTCATCTGTTTCTATTCCGAAAACTAAAGGTGGTCTCACGCTTCAATAAGTCTCTGCAAGGTAGTGGCACATCCTTCGGCTAGGCGCATATAAAACAAACAGGTCTATAACCGAGCACCTAGCCCTACTTCGGACGTTCGCGCACTTTGCAGCCGGTCGATCGATAACTAGACAAGTCTGATTCACAATATACGGTATGCTGTTGATACTAACGGAAACTATTTTATTCGTGGGAGGAAGTCTCCTTAAACAAACGAGGTAGTCGCGTAATGTGCCTACAGTTAAGATTTTCAACTCTTGTCAAAGTAAACAGCACCACTTATTATGTAGCAGAACTGTACCCACGTTGTTACAATCGTAATATGTTTCGTAAATATTGATTGCTGCTAAACTACAGCTTATTAGCACAGTCAGAATACAGTAATAATGTCATATGAGAGAAACAAATTGTATTAAACACAAAACTGATCTCCAATGCTGATTGTAGGCTCAAGCGAGTGCAGACACATCGCGCTTGGTGCTCCGTTCGCCTTAGCGCCGCAGAAATTCCGACCATGCTGGCTTAAATTACTTCAGTACGTTTCGCAAGAACCGTTTCCCAGGTAGAAGATGCCACGTTATACTAAATAGACCCCATCAGCACGAAAACAACCACAAACTACCGCTGAGCATCAACCTCGCATTAAGCATGGAGTGTTAGCCCAAACCGGCATGCCAACTGCCCATATATGGCACCACTGCTCACGCAATGTGGCGGCACCCTTAAAAAAGAGGTCAGAAAGTTTCAGTAACTTCGCCCTTAGCAAAGTGTTGCGACAAGAAGCACGCATTATACATTAAGTGGCGTTTGAAGCTGGTGACCGTCGACAACCGCACGCAAACACTTAGATTTAATGGCAACTCGTATATTGTGGTCACTTTTCATGACACTGATGTGTGAACTAAAACATGTGGGATAATGGTCACATTCACTTTGGGGTGTGCGTAAAACACAGTGTCAGTTTATACAGTGCAGCTGTATATGGCTACGTCCCGCAAAAAAAATTGCGTGCGTCTATCGAGCCGTGTAGATAGAGAACTTCTCCCTATACGCGGACCGATCCCGACGATAGTGCAGTACCGGGCAGACGCGCTGCGAAGTTGAAGCAGGCTTTAAGCAATCCACCAACTTGCAAAAATAAATTCAATATCTTAGGTCCCAATAAAACCCGTATCAGATATTAATCTGATAAGAACGGATACTAGACTTTCCCCCGCGTCGGCCATGTCTGCGCTCGCACCACCCTATCTGTGTCGGCGTTCGAAGCGCTTGCGTTCCCTTTCCCTTTCCTTCCGCTCTCCCGTGGAGGCAGTCCTGTAAGCGCGCTACCCATCATAACGGCAAGGCGGAAAGAAATACGAAGCATCCATGTGCCTCGAGGGTGGCCTATGACAATACCTGGGTATGTATACCCCCCGGTGCCTCATCATCTTCCGAAGCTCAACATCGTGAAGGCGCGACTAGTCGCACCTCGCTTTCCATTTGTGTGCATACGGTGTTGAACGCGTGGCAATGAAGAGTTCGCCATTACTTTTTTGCGGTATCCAGCCATGCAAACTTATTTGAATGACGAGACGCTTTTTATTTATTTATTTTATTTATTTCACAATACTGCCGCTCTCAGCCGAGAGCCTAGCAGGCGGGCGTGAACACTTTCTTTTCCCGACATAAACACATGTGTGAGCTACACAAAGAATGAAAAAGCAACAATATTCAACGAAATACAAAGGATAAGGTAGATAAGCTATACAATAGAACACTAAACAAAGCAGAATAAAATGAACAACAACCGGGCATATCATAGTCAAATCGAAAACGTGAAGTATTTGGAAACAAACAAGTGTATACATTTTTTTTTTCTAAGCACTGTTAGTTTAACATAAAGAGAACAGGGAACAAGCATGAGAAATCGTTAATAATCTCTTGTGATGAGCTCCAGTTGTGAAGCGAACAGGGATAAAGAATTTGTAGCTGTTAATGACGAGTTAAGTTGATTCCATTCTCTGATTACTCGAGGAAAGAATGAGTACCTGAATGCGTCCATTAGAAAAGGAATACTCGGTTAGGGTATGTTCGTGTTGATGCCATGTTATTCTAGATTGCGAATATGAAATGTACCGGGTGATATCAATTTTATACTGACGGTGCAGCATTTGAAACAGAAATTTTAGTCGACCTTGTTTCGCTCTCGTCGATAATGTGTTGAGGCCTGAGGAAGCTAAGAGACGTGAAGGTGAGTCAGTGGAACGATATTTGCTATGAATGAACCTTGCGGCTTTTCTTTGTACAGCTTCCAGTTTAGCCATGTTAGTTGCTGTGTAGGGAAACCAAATTGTATTAGCTTATTCTAAAATAGGTCTCACAAATGTTTTGTAGGCCAGGAGCCTAATGTTCGTTGGAGCAATCTTTAGGCGTCTTTTTAGATAAAATAGCTTTCGTAGTGCAGCAGTTGTAATATTAGTTATGTGTCTTTCCCAATTGAGGTTTGATGTCAGCGTTATCCCTAAATATTTCTGTTGCTCAACCATGGAAAGAGGCGTGCCATTAACGATATAGGTGAAATGAGAGGGTTGCTTTTTTCTTGTTGTTGTCATTACCACTGATTTATTGACGTTAATAGACATTTGCCACTGGGAACACCAGTCGGCTAGCGTGTTAAGGGAATCAGAAAGATCGAGATGGTCGTTATGGCTGTTAATTTCTTTATATATCACGCAGTCATCCGCGAAGAGTTTGATTTTGCACCCGATATTATTGGTTATATCGTTAATAAAGGTCAGAAATAACAGTGGCCCGAGTACCGAGCCTTGTGGTACTCCAGATGTGACAGGAACGACATCAGATGGCATGTGGTCATACATAACAAATTGTGAGCGGTGTTAGAAAAGCTGTTATCCAAGCAGAAACTTCTCCCTTTCCGATGGCATGCTCCACTTTTGCAATTAGCTTAGTGTGACTCACGCAATCAAAAGCTTTAGATAAGTCAAGTAAAATCATGTCTATTTGAGAACGATTATTAATGCTAAGAGCAAGGTCGTGAACTACCTCTGTTAGTTGAGTGATGGTTGATAAGCCAGATCGAAAACCATGCTGGTGAGGCGTTAGGATGTTTTCACGTTCTAGAAATACTGTCATGTGTTTTAGAATGATCTGTTCTAGTATTTTGCATGAAGTGCTGGTGAAAGATATGGGTCTGAAATGGGCAACATTATTTTTGTCTCCTTTCTTGTGGATCGGTATTACTTTAGCCTTTTTCCAGTCATGTGGTAGATTAGAAGTTGCTAGTGATTTACGAAAAATGTGTCCCAGATATCTACTGCACCACTCAGCATATCTTTTTAGGAATTCGTTTGGAATTTCGTCAGGCCCGATTGATTTCTTAGGGTCAGTGTTGAGGAGAAGATTGTGGATTCCGGCGTCCGTTATTATTAACCGATCAAGCACTGACGTACAGGATGGTGGAAGAGGGGGTAGTGTACCATTGTCTTCCGTGAAGACTGATTTGAAGAAATTGTTATATTTGTTTGCCGTTGCACTTTTTTCTTCTTCGGTTAGTTTGGTTGTTGTCTGCTCGGTACTGCGCAGATGTTTCCAGAATCTTTGTGGGTTATCTTTTAGGAAGTTAGAAAGAGTGACACTGTAGTAATATTGTTTCGAATCTTTTAGTTTCTGCTTGAAAGGCATAACTGCAGATTTTAACTTCAAGGTTGTAGATGGTTTTGGGTTATTCTTGTTTGCCTTACGAAGCCGATTTGCGCGCCGTTTAGCATGGATGATTTCGCGTGTGATCCATGGATTCTTAAGGTGCTGTTTTTTCTTTTGCATTGGAATATAATTAGTTATACAGTGCAGGACAATGCTCTTAAAATGTAGCCACAATGCATCTACATCAGTAGATTCCTGAGATGCTTTTTCCGAAAAGGAATCGAATTCATACGACAGATAAGTTGGTATGCTGGCGTCATCTGCTTTATGAAAGTTAAAAAAGCGCTTTACTGTAGACTGGGTAGTAATACAATGATCAAGCTGGAATGTGCACATAGGTATACTGTGATCAGATATTCCTTCAATAATGTCTATTTGTGCTTTGCTTGTAGTAAAATGGTTGCTAAGAAATATGAGGTCGAGGATATTTTTCGTTGAGCCTTGAACGCGGGTAGGACGAGTGACAAGTTGATGTAGGTTAAAATTTAGCATTAAGCCTATTAGCACTTCGGAGGCTTCTGACGTATGATGCATTGTGAACCAGTCTATGTCAGCAAGGTTAAAGTCGCCCGCAAGAATAATCCTGGATTGATGGACATGACGCTGCATATATTGTTGAATTGCTGAAAGGCATGCACTGTCAGAGGAAGGGCTCCGATAAACGCAACCGGTTACGATTGACGTCCCGTCGCACGAAATTTTGCAGAAAACGGCTTCAGCGTTGTTCACCTCGCGAAGAAGGACAAAGCGAAGACAGTTTGTTATCAGTAAGGCCACTCCTCCACCTCGTGAAGGTCGGTCTTTTCGGATGATTGTGTAGTGTAGCATGGAAACTTCACTGGAAGCGCATGAATGGTTGACCCTAAACCGGAGCCTGGCCAAGCAAGCGGAGGCAGAGGATCAAGAAAGGTGTTTGTTGGATGGCGTGGACAGCCTAATCAACACAGTCAAGAAGACTGAAAAAAGGCCAAAGCGGAAGGACCCAACGTCAGAAATCGTCAGGTTTTTTAGACAGAACGACCTCAGACTGCTGCAACAGGATAAAGAAGGAGGGTTTGTGGTAATGCCGTCGGGGCTTTTCGACGAGAAGGCGACGGCTGCTGTGAAAAAGAACTTCAAGCCTGTGCCAGTGAAAGCCGCAAGGATAAAGGCGAAGGCCGTTTCTATGTGCAAGGAGATGGAACTGCACAAACTGGCTACTTCAGTCAACAAAAGCAAAGGTGATGGCTTGATCGTGTTTTTTACGGCCAAGACGCACAAAGACGATATCCCTTTCCGGTCTATCGTGAGTGAAAGAGGAACTTGGCAGAACGAAGTAAGCAAGTTTTTGCAGAAATGTTTATCGCACCTGAAAGTGCACGACCCGTTTGAAACAAGGAACTCGGAAGCTGTTACTAGCTTTATAGAGTCGAATGACGATATTGGCCATGCTTTTTCCATTGACATAGAAGATTTGTTTTATTCTATCCCTCACGCTGCATTGTTTCAGGCTGTTCAGAAATGTATTGAAGTTAATGGCGAAGTGTCTTTTCAGAATTCTACCGGGTTGACTGTTAATAGGTTTTTAGCGTTGCTTGAGTTTTACCTCAACTCTACCTTCATCCAGTTTAAAGAAGACTATTACGTGCAGAAACAAGGTATATGTATAGGATCTTGCGTAGCTCCTATCTTGTGCAATATTTACTTATCGGAATTTGACAGAGCGGTAAACGAAGGGATCGATCGTGACCTGGTTGTTACCGTGTTCCGTTATGTTGACGATTTTCTTGTTCTTTTAAAAAAAAAGCAAGCCAGTTACACATATGACGACGCCATCGCAGGTGTACTACACTTTTTTCAGCGCCTTGGCAAAGGTCTAACATTCACCCATGAACTAACAAAGGATAATAATATTCAGTTTTTAGACAACGCTATAAGCTTCTGTGACGACCATGTGTGCTGGAAATATAACCCAAGATCCCAAAAGAAACTGGTGCCCTACGATTCGGCTCATTCGAAAACGGTAAAGCGGGCAATAGCCACCCAGTGCATCATATCAGCCATAAGAAAGTCCTGCACGCACAAAATACAGGAAAGCTTTGACAAGCAGATTGTAAGGCTGGAAGAAGCCGGTTTCCCGCAGTCAGTCATTTCAGCAGTAGTGGAGGCAGTGCTTAAGAAGATAAAGACGCAAGGCAATGTTGCTGAAGACGCAAGGGAGCGCAAAAATAAGAAACGGACAGTTGTGCCTTATGTTCACAAAACTTCCCACAACTTAAAGAAGGTTGCGAAACGGTATGGAGTTGAGATAGCGCTCTCGGCTCCCGGCAAGCTCGCTGGGCTATGCTCGCGCATAGGAAGAAGTAAAAATAACTTCCAAGGGTGCGGAACAAAGCACTCCATTTCCCACGTAGATTGCAGTGTTGGAGTAGTATATCAGATACCTCTATCATGCGGCAAAGTTTACATAGGTCAAACAGGAAGGTGTGTGAATGTGCGCTTGCGTGAGCATGAATTGTCTATTAGGAATAAAGCGAATGGGCACCTGCCTGTCCACTGCCTGGCATGCACGTGCAAGCCGATCATGAAGGAAGCAAAGATTTTGTGCCGCTGCCGAGATAGCCGAGCCAGAGAGCTACTCGAGGCGCACCATATTAGAAAGAAGGGACAAGAATGTGTCAGTGACACCTCAGTTTATTTACATAACAGTGAGATGAGGTTTATTGACGAGCGTAGGTAGGTCGCGTTTCGCTTATACAAGGTTTTACTTTTCTTTTACCTTGCCTTTTTTGCGCACGCGCAGTGGTGTATGTCAGGTGTGTACTTATATGTGTACGTTGTGGAATAAACTTTAGTTGCAAGTCTGCGCCCGTCCTTGTCCCTCGCTGTCTTTGTGGTTCGTTTGTTCGCGCAGTTAAACAATGCTCGCTAATATCTACCAACTCGCCCAACAACAAGTTCTTCTAAATCACATTTTAATGTCGGCGAACCGTTTAACATTTGCAGAGCAAAGATATCCTTAGCTATTTTATTCTATCACATTTTGATGCCGCCATAAAGCAAAGTAATATCGTAGTGGCCCCCACGTTCACACTAGACATTTTTTATAACAATTTAACAATTTCAGTCAGCATCTTTTCCAACAACCTATTCCTCTGTCGCTGGTGAAGACGGAATTTGAAGTGTTTGTGGGGACATTGCATACATTGCGATACGTTGAATTGTTTCGTTGTAGACACTCTCAGCTTCTTAAAGGGTCATTAGAGGAGTGTCATAAAAAGCCAACAAACACTGACACCAAGGACAACATCGGGGAAATTACTTATGCTTAATAAATGAAATAAGGAAATGACAAACTAATGGAAATGAGAGTGAATGAAACACCACTTTGCCGCAGGAGGGGAACGATCCCTCAACCTTCGCATTACGCATGAATGATGTACCATTTCAGCGACCGTGGTGCCGTTGCCCCTTCCCCTTTCTTCGCTATTTATGTTTCCTAGTTGAACTCTGGGAGTGTTAGCCAGCACCACCACTGACATGTCTTCGCGGCGGATGTGGCACATCCTTTCTGCCGCAGGTGTCACGAGAACGTGATCATTTTGGGTGAAGGCAACCGGTCAGTAAATCCACACATGCTACCTGAAAGCAGTCATGTTTCTAGATTCGAGACCCTCGGTATGTAATAAACGAAAGGAAACAGGGTTAACGGTGGGGCCCGATTATTATTACTCATATAAGAGACCATCAAACACTGACACCAAGGAGAACATAGGGGAAATTACTTCTGCTTAATAAATAAAATAAGGAAACTCTAAATATAAAGAAATGAAAGTGGATGAAGAAACAATTTGTCGCAGTGGGCAACGATCCCACAACCTTCGGATTACGCATGCGATGCTGAACCAATTCAGCTACCGCGGCATCGTTTCCCCATCCACTTCCTTAGGTACTTTTGTTTCCTAGTAGAACCCTGGTAGTGTTAGCCAACGCCAGCACTGACAAAACTTTGCGTGGGATGTGGAGCATCGATTCTGGATGGCGAAATACAGGAGTGGTAATACAGAACATACGACATAATAGGTTCTACTTTCACCTAAGACAGAAATTAACATAGCGTAGCGTAGACGTAGTTGTACAGGGTGATCATATTTAAATTTGACGGAATATTTAAAACTAGCATGTTGCTGATAACACAATTCTAGTCCTTGAGCTGAGTTAATGAGGCGGACTATATTTGCACGAAAAATTTAAAAATAGTCAGCTAATTAGCAAACATTCAGTAATCTTCTTGTGAACTAATTTCCTGACGGCACGTATTGCAATTTTCGAATTGTAACAAGTGAGCTTGCATGGCGTATTCACTTGTAATGAACTTTCAGAATGACGCCAGTTTGTATATATGCATCACGAAAGTATCCGTAAGAATGCCCTGTTGTTTCGCTTATTTCTTAACAAAACGCTATTTTATGTATGGAAGCACTAAAGTAACTGGAACGTCCGTGTCTTTGTCCCAGTGAAATAATATCTCTAATCTGGTGTCGCAGTGAAATTTAATTTAATGTGATAACGACTGCAAACTTAAGGCCTCGAATTCGTAAATTTCAATGCGCGCAGTAAAGTAATTATTAACATCTTAGTTAGGCAATTTCCTCCATTATTTTAACATGTGTTCCGATATCTCTTCCCATTCTCGCCAACAACTTTCTGCGGCTATGAAGAGAAGTCTACGGAGGCAAAGAGCGCGCAAGTGAGTGGGCTCATGAAAAGATTCCCACGTTTTCATCCACGTCAGTTTAAGCTGCGGAAGACAAAACCTAATTACCTTTTTAGCAATTGTCAAACAGGACGAAACACACCACTGAAGGTAAAATATTACTTATTTTCGGCTTTTCTCTACCTTGTCTAGGCAGCGCGATACCGTCGCATGTGAAAGCTGCTGCGACTCAGTGTCTGTTCCGAGCAACCAAAAGCGCTGTCAAACGCTGGCGGTTTACTTGGCGCCGTAGCACACGTGCAGCAGCCACGCGCCCATAGCTTTCCCTTCATAGCCACAGAAATTTGTCCGCGAGTATAGTGATGTCCGCACCATCGAAAAAAGTTCAGATAAACGACAGGAATTATGCTATCTTCCACCGGCAATTTTTAAACAGTCCATCAAAGTTAAGAATAATCACACCGTACACAAACAGTGCACACGTGTTCCACATATTATGCAGTAGCATAAAAAAACTTACAGTCACTGTTAGGACAAGATAGCGCACAGTGAATAATAGTACACAGTGAACATTATTAACAGTTTAACAGAGATGAACCGCCGGAATAAACAATTTGTCAATGATAAATATCAGTGGGAAAAACATTCTTTGTTTCCTTCAAAAAATTAAGCGGTTATCATTCAAGCACGGCACAGAAATCATTCACAGAAGAAGAGGTTACCACTTATTTGCACCTATCTATCTGTCTATCTATCTATCTATCTATCTATCTATCTATCTATCTATCTATCTATCTATCTATCTATCTATCTATCTATCTATCTGTCTATCTATCTATCTATCTATCTATCTATCTATCTATCTATCTATCTATCTATATATCTATCTATCTATCTATCTATCTATCTATCTATTTATCTGTCTATATGTCTATCTATGTATTTATCTGTCTATGTGTCTATCTATCTATTTATCTGTCTATATGTCTATCTATTTATCTGTCTATGTGTCTATGTATCTATCTATGTGTCTATGTGTTTATCTATCTATGTGTCTATGTGTCTATCTATCTACGTGTCTATGTGTCTATCTATCTATGTGACTATGTGTCAATCTATCTATGTGTCTATGTGTCTATCTATCTATGCGTCTATGTGTTTATCTATCTATGTGTCTATGTGTCTATCTATCTATGTGTCTATGTGTTTATCTATCTATGTGTCTATGTGTCTATCTATCTACGTGTCTATGTGTCTATCTATCTATGTGACTATGTGTCTATCTATCTATGTGTCTATGTGTCGATCTATCTATGTGTCTATGTGTTTATCTATCTGTGTCTATGTGTCTATCTATCTATGTGTCTATGTGCCTATCTATCTATGTGACTATGTGTCTGTCTGTCTGTCTGTCTGTCTGTCTGTCTGTCTGTCTGTCTGTCTGTCTGTCTGTCTGTCTGTCTGTCTGTCTGTCTGTCTGTCTGTCTGTCTGTCTGTCGATCTATCTATCCTCTTACGCCGACCCAGTGGCTGAAGTTGTCTACCTCCTTGGGCCGCTAGGTACGTGCTCCTGGTCGTGATGCCATCGTCGTCGTTCCATTGTGGTCATTCCAGCCTCATGGCCTTCTCTTGTTATCGTCATCGTGAATCCTTCTACCCCGACCCAGACGCCCAAGTTGTCTAATAACTTCTGCCAGTCGATGTGGGTTCGTAGTCCTGGTGCTTTCATGGTCGTTTCATCACCGCCATTTCAGTTTTGTCATGAGACATTCATCATGCCGTCATCGCCACGTCACCATCTGCGTACACTCGTCGTTCATCCGTTGTCAAACCACCATAGTGATACCGGCGTGGTTGTTCAATTGTCATTCTACTTTCGTCATCTGACTCTCACCATGCTGTCATCGTCACACCTTCTACTTCCACGCAATAGTTCAAGTAGCTTCGGTCACAAGGTATGTGTTCGGGGTCGTGATGCCGTCATTGTCATTGCATAGCCGTCATTACAGCTTTGTCGTCCGGCTATTGTAATGCCGCCGTCATAACGCCGCAGTCGTCATACAATCGACGTCATACTTATTTATTTTATTTTTCTTACATAGCTCCTCCCTTTTAGGGTTATGGCAGGAGTGTGGAATTGCACAGTCGTATATCATACAAAGAGAGAGAGAGAAAGCAAGGAGAGGAAAGGCAGGGAGGTCAACCAGAAGAGCACCCGGTTCGCTACCCTAGACTGTGGGTAGTGGAAAGGGGAATAGAAAGAGAAAATAGAGAGAGTAAGCACTGTGTGCATGTGGGAGGGACACTATACACAGGGACACCATAAACGGTCCCTTAAGCAGGTGCACTTCAAGTATTGAACTATTGCACAAATCGCTTTTCGTGCCAGTGACAAATGTGGCCACGGTCCGAGTACCTTTGACTCGGTGATTGGCCTTGAGTCTAGTCGGTGTAAACTCGCCCGCAGACAGAGGTGTTGTACATCGTAGCGAGGGCAGGTACACAATAGGTGTTCGATGGTTTCCTCGCACACACAGGAGTCGCACATCGGGCTCTTGGCCATTCACAAACGATAGGAGTATGCGTTCGTGAACGCCACTCCCAGCCAAAAACGGCACAGCAAGGTTGTTTCGCCACGTGAAAGGCTAGATGGCACTTGTAGCCATCGCATGGGGTCCACTTTACGTAATAGGCAATTGAAGGAACTTGAAATCTAGAGATCTTGTTACTTTTTGCGTGCAAGTAGGCGAAGTTCCCTGGCAGCGTCTGACCTCGCCAAAGTTGTTCGACGTGTCTGGGTATCTTTGTGGGCAGACCGGGCAGCCTCGTCAGAGGTTGTTGCCGACAATGCCACGGTGAGCAGGAATCCATTGAAATATGATGTTGTGCCCTCTTTCCAGAGCATGGTGATGCACTTCCCTGATGTCAGATATGATCTGGTCGTAAGTTTTGCGATGTAATGCAGACGTGATACTGGGAAGAGCTGCTTTAGAATCACAAAATACGACCCATTTCTCTGTTGGCTCTTCGGTAACGTAGGTAATAACGACATGGAGAGCTGCAAGTTCTGCCGACGTAGATGTACTCGTGTGTGACAGTTTGAATCTAACTGTATCCTGTTTAGCTGGAACGACGAATGAGGCAGTTGAGCTGGTAGGTGAAGCCAAACCATCGGTATATATATGTATGCGATCATGATACGTCTGGTGCAGTAATAGGAGCGTAAGTTGCTTTTGAGCCGGCGATGAATGATTGGACTTTTTTGTAATTCCAGGAATAGCAAAATTGACTTGAGGCTGTCGCAGGCACCACAGTAGAGATGAAGGCTTCGCGGCCGGTCTAAAAGATGACGGCTGCACTGTTTATAAGCGTTAATCATTCTTGAAAAGGTCGCCTGACGACTCTCGGCTGGTAGGGAGGCCAAATGATGGTCGGGAATCCTTGATAGATGGTGAATGTTTGCTCTCCGAGAGTCGACCGCTACATGTGTCTGGATCATATGGTCTCCCGCGATGACAATTGTTGCTACTGTGAGTGCGTAAGGCTTGACCTTCTATGCTCTCCAAAGAGCGAAAGTTCGCCTTGCATGCACTTGACAACACTAGTAGACTGTAACGTAGGAGTCCTAGAAACAGTACCTGTACTGCTGTATCATAGAATGGACTGGTGTAGCCCAGTTTCCCCGCAGAGAAATTTGAAGACCTGTGCAATGGCAACTAAATTCTGCAGATAGACGCCGTGTGGGCTCCACGAGAGGTTGCGGTCAATGATTACACCCAGAAAGCGATGCGTCTTAACATAAGATACAGCGTGACCATTGATTTAAACAGGATACAATGACATTTGTTTGCGCGTAAAGCCAACCAATGCGCACTTTTAAGGAGACACACTCAGGCCTTGTTCTTGGAGATAGGACGCCGTCATGGCTGCCGCCCGCTGAAGTCAGGCTCGTACCTGAGGGCGAGTCACCGCAGAGGCCCACACGCAAATGTCATCGGCGTATACTGAGAAAAGAACTGTCTGCGGTAGGTACTCCGCTAGCACTAGCAGGACAAGGTTGAACAAAATAGGGCTCAACACTCCACCCCACTGCACACCACGGCAGGTGTAATTTTCTGAAGTTGGGCCGTCTTCGGTCTGTAAGAAAAAGCACCTCTCTGTCAAATAGTCCGCGAAGCCACTGATACATCCGGCCAGCAACTGCAACAGTCTCAAGTGAGTTCAGTATGGCCTCATGGGCGAAGTTGTCGTACGCTCCTTTTATATAAGAAAATGTGCCACTGATAGGAGCTTGAGGCTTTTTCGATTTTGGACCCAGGTTACGATGAAAATGACGCTGTTGATGGACGAGCGACCTCGATGAAAGCCCTTCATGGCGTCTGGATAGATGTTGAATCGCTCTATGTACCATTCCAAGTGAGCAAGAATAATTTTTTCCATCACTTTGACGACGCAGCTCGAAAGCGCAAACGGACGATATAATGAGAGCTCAAATGAAGACTTTCCAGGTTTCAGAATGGGGATCCAACGGCTCGATTTTCATTTTTTAGGAATTGCGCCGTTCTGCTAAGACTCATTGTAGTAGTTGAGCAGCTCTTCACGTGCGTCATGTCCAATATGGCATAGAGCAGCATACACGATGCCATCAGGTACTGGTGACGAAGAACGCCTGCAGATCGCCAACGCAGCATCGAGTTCGTCGAATGAGAAAAGCAGGTTCGTTTCTGGTACACGCACCTCAGGGATGTCATTCAGTGATGTGTCAGTAATGATGGCCACGGACCTAGCAACCCGTGCACAGAACTCTTCTGCCGCTTCAAGTTCCGAGCGGAGTTGGTAGAGGGCCAGAACAGCACAGGAATTTCTATGCGGAGATGAGCGAAGACCCCTAACCGTTCTCCATATGTGCGAGAGCGATTTTCTGGGATCAAGCGGCTGACAGAAAGATTTCCATCGCTTCTCATCCAATTTATCCATACGATGCTGGACTTTCTTTTGTGTGCGTCGTGAAGCCCTCAGATCCAAGACGGACTTCGTCCGCCGATACCTCCTCTCCGCCTGTCATCGTGCCGCACGCAGCCTCCAGCTCCACGTCCAAGTCTGTTCGCCTTGCTGACCTTGTAAGCGAGCACATGGATGTTTTCAACACCTCTGCTATTGCACCTTCGATAGTTTGTGAGAGATCGTCCCGAAATGGCGTCATCGATATACTTCTTAAACTTTGACCAATCAACTGTACGCAAGACAGTAGAAGAACGTTGCTAAACTCCTCTAATCTTTATATATGTTGGAATATGGTCGCTTCCAGGTGTTTCTATGTCCGTAAATCATTGGACGCTCTAGGCAAAGGGCGTGACACCAAAGTTAAGTCCAAGCAGCTACTATAGGTCGTGCTTCGCCGAAATGTAGGGCTGCCGTCATGCACACCGAACAAATCATGGTCGGCAGCAAAGCAAGCAAGATTCCTGCCTTTGGAGTCAATTTCAGTGCATCCCCATAGCTGATGATGCGCGTTGAAGTCACCTGAGAAAACCCAGGGGCCATTCTGCATTAGTAATATTTTTTTAAGTCGTTCGCCGTCAAAGTGACCCCCTGGGGATATGCAGGCTCCAGTTAGAGTAAATGACACCTCCTTCTTTTGGACATTCACGCAGACATATTGGTTGTCGTCATGAGGCTCTACCGCGTTATCGTCATATGTAAAGTCCGTGCGGATCTAGATGATTACTTTCGTGCTCGCCCCGCACGCGGACGCGACGAAAGATTCGTAGCGGGACAGTTTGAGTGCAGTTTATGTATTTGGTTTACAAATGACCAGCATGGGGAAGCGATTTGTTAAAATGAATTGACGAAAGTCTGCTATACGGGTCCTTAGACCACTGGCATTCCCCTGAAAGATCGACGCACCTTTAAATTCAGTGCGGAAGGGGACTATTGGTCGAGCCATTATGCTTAAACGATGCTAGCAAGCACTGGATTCAGTGTATCCAGTGTTTGCAGAGCACTTCGAGCTGCTCGTGTTTCTAGCTTGTTCAGTATGATGCGCATTTCATTAATTAGTGATTGCAGCATATCAGCCACCTGCCTGTCTTGGTCGCTCAAATCACCGACAGTAGACGGTGGGCGTTATCCAGCAAAGTTTACTGTGAATCTGTTGGTGAATGCCGTCGTTTCGGTAGAGCCGGCCAAGATTCTGCAGATGTGTCCTACTCAATGACCTTGTTCTTCGCGGTTCTTTGCAAAGTTTCTGGCCTGGGTGGTAGAGGAGGAGGTTGTGTTGTAGGGAGTGGCATGTGCGTCGCAGAGGAAGTAGACTTCCTTGAGGAGCGCTGGCGACGGGAACGTCGCTTCCTGATTTTATCGGCGGCTTCGCGATGAGATGAATGATCTCTCGCCATCTCTTTTACGATGGCCATTTCCTTTTTTATATGTGGGCATTTCTTCGATGAAGCTTCAAGTGACCCTCCGCAGTTTGGGCATTTCATTACAGTCGCGCCATATTTATCTGCAGCGTGGAGCTCGGCGCAGCAGGCGCATGCAGCCTGATTTTCGCAGACGCTGCTCACGTGTCCCAGTTTCATGCATTTGCGGCACTGAAAAGGTTTCGCAATAATGAGGCCGCACTGCATGTCTGAAATGTTCCACCTTAACATGCGAGGGTATATATTTACCCGTGAATGCAATCTTCACGCAGCGTGAATTGAATCGCCACTTAACATCAACGATGACATCATCATTGGCTGGCTTGATAAGAATCGGCAAGTCGTTAATAATGATGGCGACGTCTACGTCGTAGATAACGCTGGTAACTACGTCAGATCCTAGAGGGATGTAAGAGCGCACGTGAATGCCATCGAGGTCCATTACGCTGCGTAGAGTGGTCATAGCAGGCGCTTGCTGGACATCAAGCGCCAGTAGATTTTTTTTCTAGTGTTAGCTCAAGTGTCCGGTATTTCGTTTGACAACAGGGCTTCCAGTGACATCGACACAGATTGCCTGTTAAGCAGCTTCATGTTGACGGTGGGAAGCAGGGGTACAAATATGATGGTATTGGCGTCCGGACTCTGCGTGCGTCTTACTGTTTGCGTGCATGACGATGAGGACGCCGTGGTGTTCCTTCTCTTTGCTCTGCGGCTCTGCACAAGCTGGAAGTCGTCATCGAAAGTGTCCTCACTGCTGAGAGTAAACATGGGTGTCTTCGCTGTCGCTGTCGCTCTGCTAACCAATCCGCTTCCTGAAGGCGGCCGCCGCTGACGCCTCCGTCGCCCGCAGACGTGCGGGGGTCGTCCACTTCCTTCTCGACCGAGCCGGGAGCGAGGACCAGCGGAGGAACTTAGATTTGCACAGAAATAAACCGCAGCTAGAAAGAAGAGCGCTGTATAAAAAAACACTTCGTCGTTGTCGTGCAAAAATTTGCAAAGTAGGCAGCACGACAAACAGAAGACAAACATGAACCAAGGATACGTCAGCGACATTCATGTTTAAGCAAGAAATCGACCAACGGAAGAGAACGAACGGCAACAGGCAACGAGTTCCAATATTCAATGGGTAAAGGAAAATCTATATTAAAACGCATCAGTTACTGACCGATAGGGTATAATATTAGGATGCTGATACCTCCTAGATTAGGAACGTTCAGCAAAATTTATTTACGTACAAAGGGAAGAAGTGTTTGGTGAGCTAATGAGTGCAATAGCTTTAGGGACTCTGTGTGGCTACGGATGCTGAGAGTAGTTCGATTTAACTCTGAAAGTTTAGAAGACGGAGAAAAGTTACTATCGTATTGACGGTATATGAACCTGATAGCCTTTTTCTGTACCATTTCCAACTTCACGGTGTCTGATTTCTTATGTGGATTCCATACCACACAGGCATACTCCAAAAGTGAGCCAATAACTAATGTAAGTGATTGACTTTTATTTGAGCGGTGCATAGAGTACGCCGTAAGTAGCCTAGCTTTTTAAGTGCTTTATCACAAATATAATTGATATCATGAGACCAGGACATCTTACTAGTAAAATAAAGTCCCAGGTATTAATACTCAGAAAATATTTGCTGTGTGCAACCATTAATTGCATAAGGAAATGTGGATGGAAACATACGCCTCCAAAATGACATGTACGCTGTTTTCTTAAAATTTATAGTAATTTGACAGGTTTTGAACCAATGCTGGAAGTGAGCAAATGAATCGTTAAGAAGAATATGATCTTTAGGTGAAATGATAGTTTGATGAAGCACGCAGTCGTCCGCGTATAAACATATATTTACGTGCCTATTAGAAGGTAGATCATTGATGTACAGGAAGAAAAGAATTCGCCCAGGACGGAACCCCGCGGCACACCGGATGTTACGTAAACAGCAGAAGAGTAAGTGTTCCTAAAATAAACACTTTGTGAACGGCCGGTAAGAAAACTTGCAATGCAGTGAACAAGAGAATGATTCTTAAATATTGTGTCAAGCATGCATAAAAGTTTGGAGTGAGTAAGTGTATCAAATGGTTCGGAGAGGTCAAATAGAGAGAATTAATTTCGTAACCAGAATCAAGCGCACTATATATGATCGCTTGCCAAGAAAAAGTGTTTTCAGACAGCGCCATGAGCAAAAGAAAGCAGAGAATTCGCCGCCGCGAAAATTTGAGAAAGACGCCACACCGCAGCGCATAGGACAAGGTTACAGGCCATTGCGCAGAACGGCAAACTGGGCATTTTGACGGTTCAGAAAACGGAGGCGTCGCCAAAGGCTGACTCAGGCGGAACAGGGCGCGTCTGCGCGAGCAATGATGCAGCTGAAGTGTACAACCTGTTAGAGACATGCGCGTACCAACCGGGCCAGTCGAACACGCCACAGTCGACGTCTCGAGAACTTTTCTTCCTCTCTCTTCTTTCATTCTTCCGTAACAGGACCCCTGGGTCCTGTTACGGTCTTTTCGCAGCGAAGTATGGCTTCAGCCGCGAAACGTGCACGACGTCAACAGGTGCCGTACTTGAGGATGCATCAAAGTGTAGCGGCGAAATATCGTAATTTACGCCGTTAACTTGACGTAGGACTTCATAAGCCCCGCATAGCGAGAGGGAAACTTCTGGGAGAGGCCAACCCGAAGACATGGTGATCAAAGGAGCACCCAAGCACCTGACGCGAACTCAACATCGCGATGGCACCGGTCATAACGCTCTTTTTTGCATATGCTGCGAAGCTAATAAACGAGATCGGGTGACTTGACGTGCAATGTGAGCGCGATCGATGATTTCACGAGCGTACTGAGTTGCAACAATAGGCACAGAATCGAGGATGGTGTCAAACGGCAACGTAGGGCGGCGGCCATACAAAAGATAAAAGGGTGAATATCCTGCGGCGTCATGTCGGGACGAGTTATACGGGAACGTCACGTAGGCCAACGTGGCGTCCAAGTCACGGTGATCGCTGGAGACGTACATCGACAGCATCTCTGTGATTGTTCGGTGGAGACGTTCCGTAAGAGCCTTCATTTATGGATAGTAGGCGGTGAATAGTTTGTGCTCAATGCCACCAGTGGGGAGGAGGTCGTCGACAACTGGAGACAAGAACGAGCGCCCTTGGTCTCTAAGTAACTGTCGAGGTACACCATGGTGCAGAATGACTCCGTGGAGGAGAAAATCGGCGACGTCTATTGCGCAACTAGTTGGCAACGCCTTTGTTATCGCATATCGTGTCGCGTAATCAGTAGCGACGTTGATCCACTTATTCCCTCTAGTCGTCGTCAGAAAAGTGGAAAGCAGGTCAAGGCCTACGCGAAAGAACGGTCCAGAGGGAATTTCAGTCGCATGGAGTGGTCCGACAAGTGGCAGGGGAGGTTTGTTCTTGGGCTGACACAATTCGCAAGTTGCGATATACCGACACACAGAGTGGTAGACACCCGGCCAGAAGAAACTGCCTCGTACGTAGTCGCATGTACACAAAACTTCATGGTGTCCCGCCGTCGGTGCATCGTGAAGCTGTTCAAGAGCGACGGATCGCAGATGACGAGGAAGGCCAAGGAGCAACTCAGGGACGTCAGGGTTGATATTGCAGCGGTAGGGGATGCCGTGCGCAGCACCAACATGTGGTACGTGCCGTCAGTCCTTCAAGATAATGGCTATAATGAACTGTAAGGATTCGTCGCGTTGTTCAGCGCGCATGTCGGCCATGTCTGTAAACGCCATGACGCAGGTCACTGGATCATGCGCAGAATGATCATGGGGTTCCATGGGGTGACGAGACAGGTAGTCAGCGTTCTTGTGGACGCGTCCAGTCTTGCAATTGGGAATAAATGAAAATTCCTGGACCGGCAAATCCTAGTGACACAGACGTCCTGTCGGGTCCCAGAAGGAAGACAGCCAGCAGAGTGCGTAGTGGTCTGTAACGACTGAAAACGTGTGGCCGTGCAAATATGGCGGGAACTTGGCGAGAACCCAAACTAAAGCCAAGCACATCCGCTAGGTGATGGAGTAATTTCTCTCGGCAGGTGAGAGCAGAGGGCTGGCCTAACCTATCACGCACTCGGTACCATTCTGTCATTGGGACAGAGCAGCGCCGATACCATGACCGCTTGCGTCAGTGTGGACTTCAATCTGTGCAGATGGATCAAAGTAGTCAAGTGTGTGAGTGATGGTCAGAAACCCGATGGGAGCGGCAGACGCGTGAGCCTGCTCCGGGCCCCATTAGAATGGCGTGTTCTTCTTTAGAAGATCTGTCAATGGCCGAGCAACGTCGGTGAAGTTTTTGTTGAAACGGCAAAAAGTAAGAACACAAGCCGACGAAGCAGCGCACGTCAGAATCAGAACGTCACACTGGGAAACTGCGTACGGCGCGAACTTTTCCCGATCTGGTTGGACACTGGATGCGTCAACGAGGTGTCCAAACACGGTGATCTGACGGCGCCCGAATTGACACTTCGTGGAGTTCATTTGGAAGCTGGCTTTTCGAAAGACCGCAAAAATGGCGGTGAGTCGGGTAAGGTGGCTGCCGAACGAGCGAGAAAAAACAGTAACGTCGTCAAGGTAACAAAAACTGGTGGTCTGTGTTACCTTGACACCATTGTTTTGTTATTTACGCCGCCATTAGTAGCCTCGCAGTAGAGAGTCCATCATACGTTCAAATGTCGCAGGAGAATTGCATAGGCCAAAGGCCATATCTTTGAACTGATATAAACCATCCGGCGTGATGAAGGCCGTCTTCTCGCTGTCCATTTCATCAACTGAAACCTGCGTGTAGCCGGATTGAACATCGATGGACGAGAAGTTTGCTCCGTGCAGGCAGTCCAAGGCATCATCGATGCATGTTAGTGGGTAGACGTCTTTTCGCGTGATCTTGCTTAAGTGGCGATAATCGAGACAAAAACGCTAGGTGCCATCTTTATTTTACACAAGGATGGCAGGGGAAGCGCAAGGGCTTGCTGATGGCTCGGTGACCCCTTTGCGAAGCATTTTGTCCACTTCTGATTGGATGACGCGGCGTTCAACATGCGATAAACAATAGGGACACCGAAGACTGGGATTCGTGTCTTCAGTGTTTATACAGTGGAGAACAGGTGTTTGACCTAAAGGCCTGTCGCCGAAATCAAAGATGGCACTCTACGATTCAAGCAGGAGACGTATATCCATGGCATGCGCAGGGCTGAGGTCAGGTGCAATAATTTTCACGAAGTCATCCGTTAAGGTACCAGAACTGTGACCTGCAATTTGCGCTAATATGGCACTCTCGGTATTCACGCTATCAATGTCAAATTCGGAAGGAACGTGCCGGCCGGAATCACTTGAGGGCACAGGCTGAAATTCAGAAGCGGTAGAATGACGTCGTTATTAGTAACCGTGACCAGCATATCTAGAACAGCAACGTTCCAGTTCAAAAGCACGTTGATGATGGGGCGAAGTCCATAGTCATCGTCAGGAACCTATGGCTGGGCTGTCAAAGTGACGTAAGTAACCACCTCGGGTGCAGACGCACATAGTGAAGCGAGGACAAGTGTGGAGGGGGCGGTGCTCGGAGCATCGGCGAGTTGAGGCCGTTCTAATTGAAGAACGCCGGTCATGCAGTCGATGAGAGCAGAATGAGTAGATAAAAAGTCAAATCCAAGGATAACGTCGTGAGGGCAGTTGTCGACCACAGCAAAGAGAACAGTAGAGCGGCCGGCTATAATTAAACGCGCAGTACACATTCCAAGAACAACCAGCACGCCGCCGCAGGATACACAAACCACGCAGCTGCTGCGGTGAGAACTTTTCATAAGCGTCTACGTAGGCTCGCACCCATGACAGATACGTGGGCTCACGTGTCGACGAGTGCTTGGAATGGTATGCTGTCTATTTTAACGTGAATTTACATCCCCTTGTCTGCACAGACAGATTTGCTGCAGTAGTAGGCAATGCAGCACCACTTTCGAGGGACGCATTTCCTAGTTTTCGGGAAGGGTACGGCCAAAAGCTACAGGGGACGAAAGACGAGGTAGCTGCGGCGAAAGGGAACATGGGCGACGTGTTTGCGGTGAACGAGACTGGTGCACGCGTGGCGAAGATGAGCTACCCTATCACGTGCTCCTAGCAGAGTTGTCGGTGCTGTTAGACTTGCGAAACATTGCGGGAATTTGCATTAAACGGCTCAGGTTGGTCGGCGTGTGAGGCGTTGAGGGCCACGAGCTGCGACAGTAGCGGGCGACATGACGAATGTGGCGACAGATGAAACATCGTCGTCGTCCTCAGTGGTCCACTCAGTTGGGTTGCGAGAACGTATAGAGAAGCGTCGGGGTTGAGCGAATATAGTAGAAGGGCGTTCGTTAGTTCAGGAATCGGCGACAGCAAAGACAGAATGTAAACCAATGTTTCCGAGTTCCTGGTGAACGATGGCTTGTACGAGGGGAACTGAGAAAGTGGTAGCATTACTGCTACGCGAACGGGAAACTGCGGGCGCCATCGCATCGAGTTCACGTCGAACGATTCGCACGTCTTCTGGTGACGACGCATGCTTCTGTTGATCTTCACCTGCCGATGTTGCGGCAGTATTGGGAAATCTGGCCAATGGTTGCAGGACGCGTCGGTTTTTGGCCTGCTGGAATTGTCGGCACTGTTTAATGATAGCATCCACTGCAGAGCAGCTTTTGCACATGAACAGATTAAAGGCTTCATCAGCAATGCCCTAATCACGTGCCTGACCTTCTCAAGTTCTGTCATGTCGTGAACGGCTTTACGAGAACGTTCCAGCACGTCCTGAATGTACGAGACCTATGACTACGTGGTGTATCAGGCACGGGAGGCCAGTTTATGCTTTCCGGCAATTTTACGGCCGGCTGGTTTGGCAAACAACGCTGCCAATTTCTCTTTGCATTGTTCCTAGCTGGTTAGCTCCTCTTCCTGGATTTCGTACCACATTTTTGTTGTGTATCTTAGGTAGAACAACAGGTTCGCTAGCATAGGCTTAGGGTCCCATGTGTTAATTCCGCTCACGCCTTCGTACATAGCCACCCACTCTTCAACGTCGGCGTCATCGGTACCTCAGAAAGTTACAAGATCCTCGTATTGCACAATCACAACCGAACGTGGCAGCGACGTAGCTGGATACGGTGACGTTTGAGGCGGCGTTAATCCAGCGTTCTCACCGTCATTCCTGCCATAGACGGTGATGCGACGTTCATTGTGGAGCTCCGTTACGTGCCGCGGTACCCCGCACCTCCCACAAATATGTTAAGAGGATGTGGGCAGTATAGAAAGACTGTACTTACAATATATATACATACATACATATATATATATATATATATATATATATATATATATATAAATGTGAGCATTATTCGTAAGCTTCATATTCTCACCTGTACATACTCATTATCGTTTTGGGCCCTGGTGGTGGGGCTCGCACTCGAGAGAATAAAGAATAGACTGGCTGGCTAAACCTTGTCTCACAAGTGGTGGAGTGTGCTCTCCAGCTTCACCTACGCTACAGCCCTGGAGCCCCGCTCGGGCCGCCGCCTCTACCAACTGCACTCAACCATGTCGCAAGTCCAGCAGACCAATACTACGACATCCACCTTGCCTGCTCCTGTGGAAAACTCTTCGTGGACAGTCACCACCATTCAGATGGATCCACCTGTGTTTGCTGGGCTTCCAGGTGACGACGTTGAAGACTGGTTGGAGGTATACGAGCACGTGAGTGACTTTAACAACTGGAACGAATCAGCAAAACTTGCTCACGTCGGCTTCTACCTAACCGGCGTTGCGAAAACTTTGTTTTACAATCAAGAGCTCCATTTCGTAAACTGGAGTACCTTTAAACACCACCTACGCCAGATTATCGCGAAATCGTCTGTAAACTCCGAT
The DNA here is from genome assembly GCF_050947875.1 of Dermacentor variabilis. NCBI lineage: Eukaryota > Metazoa > Arthropoda > Arachnida > Ixodida > Ixodidae > Dermacentor > Dermacentor variabilis. Next base: position 230,627,861 of record NC_134569.1, on the reverse strand, counting down.
ATCCCCAAGAAGAAGCTTGCTGAGCGTGTCCAGCACTCGGGCTAGTCTTACACTTCGTACATAGAGGGCGTCATCGCCTTCTGCCACCACCTGGACACCTCGATGGTAGAGAGTGACCGTTTACGCCACTTTCTCAAGGGAATTGTGACTGTGAAATTCAATGCTCTTGTAGTGCAGAATCCCACTACCGCCGTAGATGACATCAGTACATGTCAGCGTCTCGATGAGCTTCAAATGCTCCGCTTGGCACCTTGACACATCTGACTTCAAGGCGTCCAATGCAAGCGAGCTACGTGCCTTGTTTCGCTCCATCAACCGTCAGAAACTGCACGCCCAGGCTTCCTAAAACCCTCCTGAGGTCCATCTGACGCCTCTTGGTGGCGGCCTACGCCATATCGTGAGGGAAGAGATAGCTGCCGAGACCTGCCCGCAAGTCTCGAGCCCGCACCATATCCCAACGCCAACTTACGCTCAGGTTGCCTCTATAGTGCTACTCTCCCAGCAGCTACCACAACAGGCACCTGAACCGAACGTGTCCCTGAACCCCATAACTACAATACCACCACCTCTTCCATCTTACAAGGCATGGAGCCCACGTCGACAGGTTTGCTACTACTGCGGCATCCGTGGCAACATTTCAAGATTCTGCCGACGCCGTCAGCAAGACGAAAGACGTGGCTATGCCGGGTTTGACAGAGATTAGTTTCCTGGCCCTGTACCATAATGTCGGCGTTCTTTGTGCGAATATTATTCGCGATGTTTTTCATCTGCACAGGAATTCGACACTATCCGTTCATTGCGTTTCCCGCGTCCTCGCTCTCCATCACCGTTGCGGCGCTCCTCTTCCCGTCTTCGACCGGCTACTTCATACTCCGATCACCGCCCGGAAAACTAAGTGGTGCAGCTTTAGGAGGGAAAGCTGCATCCTTTGGACAACGTGAAGCTGCTCCTGGGCGCCCGTCAAATGTACTTTTGGTGGTGTTGAAGGTGTCCGTACCGAAGCCTTCGTTGACACAGGTGCGTCCCTCTCCGTTAATAGTACTGCCTTGTGTTCTCGATTGCGAAAAGTGAATACACCGTATAATGGCCTTCCCCTTCGTTTTACTACTGCAGTTCTTGTTCAGCACTTCGGTGTTTGCACTGCGCCTGTTTTTATTGATGGCATTCTTCGCCACATTCACTTCGTCGTGCTGTCTTCGTGTACCTACGCAATGATGTTGGGATGGGACTTCCTGTCCTCTGCCTCAGCTTTCATCTCTTGCCGTAAGCGAAATCTTAGTAGCACGGACACTGAATCTTCGTCCGCTGTCGATGCTCATGGCCTACGTTTCGTGAAGTCTACCGACGGTTTCATACCCGCGGGCAATGAGCATGTTCTTACACTGACTTCCTACGCTATTCTGAATTGTCTTGTGTTCCTTGCGCCGAGCGGTCACTGCATTTCTGGCGGAATTACCCTTACTCCTAGCCTAGTGCGGTTTCTGGACACTAGAGCGTCTTTCACTGTTCGTAACCCTATTTCTTCGCCAGCTTTGTTCTCCCAGGGCACTACTATGACTTGCTTTACTGACGCCGAACTTCTTTCACTGGTGCCGCTTCACACCGAATTACCACCTTTGCCTACACAACTCATGACCATACGGCTGCCGCTGCTTTAACGGCGGCGATAAATCCCGATCTGACTTCTTCGCAAGACCTTTTGGCCCTCCTACAAAAACACAGCACCTTATTTGACTTTCACTCCAAGCCTCTGGAGCGCAATTCCATCGCAGTACATCGCATCGAAACTGAAGGCAGTTCGATTGTACGCTGCCGCCCGCATCGCGCGTCTTCCGCAGAACGGAAAATAATTGCGGATAACGTTGATGACATGCTCAAAAGAGGCACCATTCGGCCATCGGCCAGTTCTTTGTCGTCTCCTATTGTTGGTTCGCAGGAAAACGGTTCTGTACGATTTTGCGTCGAATATTGAGCCCTTAATATGATCACGCGCAAAGACGTATATCCGATGCCAGGAATCGACGATCTCATTGACTCCCTCCAGGGTGCAGATTATTTCTCCAGTCTAGATCTCCGATCCGGGTACTGGTAAATCCGCACGCACGAAGCGGACAAGGGCAAGCCCGCCTTTGCAACACCAGACGGAGTTTACGAGCTCGACGTCATTCCTTCGGTTTATGTAATGCTCCTGGAACATTTGAACGCATGATCAACACAGTTTTACGTGGCCTTAAAAGGATGACCTGTCTGTGCTATTTAGATGACATGATGAGTTTTTCTGCAACTTTTCGTCAGCATCTTGAGCGTTTGGAGGAAGTTTTCACTTACATTTCCAACTCCTGGACTCCAACTCAACAAAAAGAAATGCCATTTTGCCAGAAAGAATGTCAAAGTGTTATGCCACCTTATCAGCAAAGATGGCGTTTGATCAGATCCCGACAAGCTTGCTGCCATGCTTCGCTTCCCTCGCCCTGAAAACCAAAAACAAGTAAGGAGTTTCTTGGGCCTGGCATTCTACTTCCGCCGCTTCATCAGTCATTTTGCTGCCGTAGCGTCGCCGTTGCACAAGTTGGTCACGTCGGGCACTGCTTTCCCTTGGAGAGACGACTGCAAACTTCCTTTTCAAGCCTTCAAGCAAGCCTTAACCACCGACCCTGTCCTCTGTCACTTCGATGAGAACGCACCAACATGTTTGCCCACTGACGCTAGTGGCCATGGGATCAGTGCTGTCCTTCTACAGCGTGATACCACCTCACAAGAGCGAGTGGTTGGCTATGCCGGCCGCGCAATAACGGCTGCCGAAAAGAACTACTCGATCATAGGGCAGGAATGTCTCGCAGTAGTTTGGGCGATACAAACATTTCGACCATATCTTTATGGACGTCACTTCACGGCGATAACCAACCACCACGCCTTATCCTGGTTGTCGTCAATCAAAAATTTGTCTGGACACCTTGGTCGCTGGGTGATCCGCTTGCAAGAGTACGATTTTGATGTTGTCTACAAGTCTGGGAAAAAGCATCAAGATGCCGACACTCTCTATCGCTGCCCTCTGCCACTATTATCTTCGAGTACATATCTCCATCGCTCGTAAGTTGATGATGAGACTAAGTTTGCACTTCCGTCCTTACCTCTAGCGGTTACCAACACGTTATCTTCCAATCGCGTCACTTAGCTCGCCTCGTGTCAACGTTCTCACCCCTACTGCAACAGCATTATCGAACGCCTGTGCGGAACTATTTGAGCATCAAATGCCAGATTACGTCGACGACTGCGACTGTTTAAGCTCGACAACGATGTGCTGCACAGCTACATTTACAACTCCGACGGACACCGCTGGGTACCTTTTCTGCCACGTTTGATGCGCACACAAGTCATTGAAGCCTTTCGCGGTGACCTATTTGCTGGCCATTTGGGTTTCCACAAAATATACCACCGCGTTACGAGCCTTTTCTTTTGGCCAGGCATGTCCACCTTTGTGGCCAACTACGTCGCTTCTTGCGCACAGTGTCAACTGCGGAAACGACCGACTTAGCCTCTTGCTGGGCTTTTAAAGCCCATCCCATGTCCCGAGACACCGTTTGCAATCGTTGGGATAGACCTAGGCGGCCCTCTGCCCATAACGACCACAGGTCATCGGTGGATCGTGACAGCTGTTGACCAGCTCAAACGTTACGCAGAGACCGCTCCTCTACGATCTAGTTCGGCCTGCGACGTCGCCGCCTTTTTTGTGGATGTCAATGTGCTGCGCCATGGTGCACCTCGTGTACTTTTAGGTGACTGCCAGGGCCGGATTAAGGAAAATGGGGGCCCTGGTCTACTACGCATGCAGGCCCGTTTTCCCTATACATACCCCCCCCCCCCCTGTTGCCTGCTACGCTACTGGCAATATGCCATGTTTCATATTAATTCCACCAAATTAAAAAGAACGAAGTGCGATCAACCGGATTAATATTATTGTTATTATTATAAGAAAAACAACAGAACTTGCTTGGAACGCGTGCTGTTGTAAACGACAACACATATGTTCACGTTGTGATTAATCTGCATTCTGTTTTCAGCAAGAGCAAGGCTTTAAGGAAACGTTTACTGCACTCAAGGCGAACAAGAACGTAGAAAAGACAACACAGCTCAGATGTCGATCCTTCTGAAGCTAGACTTTGTTTCCATCACTAAGTTTAACACCGTGAGGAGACGCATGGTTGTCTCCAAAACATTATTAAATTTAAGCATCAAACTGCAGTAATCGTTATACAAGTTGCTCTGTAAATGTGCAATAGATATATCTAATACTTAAGACAATACAAACACCATACAAATGCACTAGAATAACAATGAAAATTACGCACTGTAACTACAAAAAATTTGAAAATATTTTCGTTCAAGGTAAGACGACCAAGGACGACAGCAAATAAACATGGCACTATCAAAAACAACAAAAATACAGTTGTTTATAAGCACGCTAAATATCACAAGAACGAACAAGAGACGAACAACGAAGATTTGCATATCTGGAATTACACTGCAAAGCGTTTCATTGCAACGTGGAGGCTGGGAGGCGACACAACGAACTTGTTGAAACTATTCATGTATAGCGCAAACAGTCCTCTTTTAAAATGGCATCTTTTGTGCCTTCGCTTTGGCGAAATCAGATATAGCCTGTGCGAAGGATGGATCGCGGACGAGGTCACTTTCAATAGACATGATAGCAAGCGAGTTCACCTTGTCGTCAAGGAGGCTCAAACGAAGACGATTTTTTTATCAGCGACAACTTGGAAGACGATCGTTCGGTCTCACAGTTTGCCACGGGTATGCTTAAGTAGGTTCGCAAAGCAATAGAAAATATCGGAAACACATCAATAAGCTTTGTTTCGTGCAGGAACTTCATTATTCCCAGGGGACTCCAGACCTGGCACACAGAGTTGTGCAGAAAGTTCGCAAACTGAACTATTTCAGCGGAAAATGCTGGCCCCAAATCATTTTTGTAGGTTTTCACCAACTTCTCAGCCTGCTGTGCCAGAGAGACTTCGCTCCCAACTTCTGTCAGCAATTTTAAGAATCCTAACATTTCGCAGTGTTCAGTGTAGGTAGCCTTTCGCACTCGCAAAGCAGAGCCTAGACTGTCAAGTAGAACACTGTACGTCTCTACGATAAACTTTTTTGTACCTTGTAGCGCATTATCGCTTTTTCCGCCCGGGTGCTTACTCAAAACGACGCGACAGCCCTCATCCGGATAACATTGATTGATACTTAGCATGCGTGCTCTCTCTTCGAAGGTATCAAAGAGAGGTCGCAAAAAATTAACAAACCCTTCTAGAGAGCTGAGCAGGTCTACGGCAGTTGAAATATCTAGGCCTGGTTTCTGAAGTGCTCCACTCGTTTTGTCAAAGCGCTCCAAGATTTCACTCCACAATATCGCCATGAATGCGTTCTCTAGTTTTGTCATTTTCTTGTAGAAAGAGTGCGCTTCGTAACTAGTGTCACTGTTTTCTTTCTCGTTCTTTGATATAGCTCAAGGCAACACAAGACTGCATTGAAATTTTTCAGAGTGGCCTTACATGATTCAGCGTGTCTTGACTACCTGGCCTCAGGAGGGTTTTCAAAACAAGGTACTAGCCAGTTCTCCCCATGCTGTCCAAAAGATCCCTCCATTGCTTAGGTGATGCAGCAAATGACACATACAGTCTGTGAAAAACAGTGAAAAATTTGACTGCCCCAAGGCAACTGTCAACGCTACACGCGCCAACCAAGTTCAATGCATGACCAGCACACGGGACGTAGACTGCCAATTCGTTCAGGTGTTTGATTTGAGCTTGCAGTCCTTTGTGTATTCCTGACATATTACTCGAATTGTCATAATCTTGGCCCCTACAATCATTAATTGAGTGCCAGTGGAGGTCAAGAGGGACATCGCGGTATCGAAAATACACAAGCCGGTATGCGATTCAACTGGAACAAATTCAAGAAAGCGTTCGTGCATTTCCCATTTAAATAGTATCGAAAAACAAGTGACAGCTGATCAACGTGAGTAAGGTATTGAGTCGAATCAACGCTTAAAGAGAAGTATTTTGCGCGTTTCACTTAGTCAACGAGACGTTACTTGACAGCCTTCGCCACATGCTGGATAAATTCATCCCAAATGGTTTTTCACCGATACGACGGCTGACCTTTTCGTTTGTTCCCGCAGCGTTTGATGTGCTCCTCTAGAAAGGGATCAAACTTGGTAATCGCCTCAAGCACGCCCATATAATTGCCATTTCTCGGTGAACGAAAAATCTCCTCACTACCCCTAAACGCTAGGTTGCGCTCAGCTAGAAGCTTAACTAAAACGACTACGCACTTCAACACCTCTGTGCAGTAAGCTGTCTCAGTGACAAGATGCTTAGGCAGCTCCTTGTCAATTGTGCCTCCCGAGTTAGAACGGGCGAGCCATGCTGCCACGTTATTCCGGTGCTCGACGCTATTTTCGTGTGCGCAAACCTTTTATTCTGCTCTTTTCTAATCAGAAAAGCCGTGCGTGGTGAAAGCATTGGCGTTGCTTGAAATCGAAAATAGTTTGCACATGAAACAGTAAACGGAACCTTTCGACTCCGAGTACAATAACCAGTGTCACTCGTACGCCTCCCCATTTACAGCCTTTCGCATGAAAATATGAGGTGACATATAGCGTTTCTGAGTTTTGTATTGCCTTTCGGAAGACGGAAAATTTTCTGCCCGATTTTTAAAATACAACGGCCTTTTCTCACGGCATACACTCCGAAAGCTCTCAGTAATAACGTCCGGCCACTTAGCAGGGTCACTTCAGAGAATCTCTCAACGTACCTCTTGCTGCGGGGGTGTCTGTAGTTCTTTGTTGCCGCAACGAAAAGCCGTCTCATTCGCCCTATCGAGGCACACTTCGTGGATGGGAACATTATTATTTGAAGCCAAACTAACAGGAACCAAGTGAGTCGGTTCTTGGAGTATTGTTTTCTGGCGCACGTCAGTAGAAGGAGGCTCATCGACGAGGTTTGGCACCTGTTTATTAGCAGTAGTAGAAATCAGGCGTGGCGGACCGGACACGTGGAGTTCTGTGGCTGGAGCCCGGCCGAGTAGCTTAGACGTTGCTGACTCAGGAACAGGACAGGGCTCGGTTAGCATCGGTTGCTCAGAAATATGGACGACCGAGGTTGACACCGTTTTCGCAGGATCCAGACCACCAAGGTGAGTCAAACCTTGATTCTTGCAAACAAACCGTGGTGATGTAGTTGGCAAGTCCTCCACAGAAGCACAGTCGGTACTATTGGGAGTTTGACACGGAGTCTGGGTAGAGCGATCATACTGCTCAGCGGGAGGTGCATTCAGTATGCACTTTTTTCATCTTTGGTAGATTCATTTCACGCTCTTCTCTTTCTAACTTCGCCTTTCGTTTAGATGAACCACATTAATGCTTCCGACCGAGCGTTTTCGAATGAATGGATGCTTTTTGTTCACCGGGCACTTCGTCAGTCCGACGCGACCACAGGTGTCTAGCGGTGGCTATCCCTATGACTGGTGCACGCTGCCTGGATGGCCCGTGGCTGGCCGACAGTGGTGCGTTCCCCGGGAGCTCCTCAGCGGGCGGGCTTATGCAAGCTTAACCGGCGGCTCGGGGCTGAATCACAGCGCGCCATCAACTTCCTTTTATAGACGCGGGCCGCGTCTGTCTATTACTAGCGCCGAAGCAGGCGTTCACATACGCATAGAGTTTCTTGTACGAAGTCCCTCCTTCTCCGTACAAACTCAGTCCTTCTCCCGTTCCGGTCTCGTCTTCCTATTGGCTAGGAGCAATCGCCTGCCTAGGAGCAATCGATTTTTCTTTCGCCCCGTCCACGCTGAGCGCGAGAACGAAGGGAAGAGGGCGACTACTAGCGCGGTAGGAGTTACGCACCCTCCGTCGCCTCTCAGTCAGCTTTTTCTGCTTTCTGAAAAGTTCGGCGGCCAGTCTGACGCACATTTTCAGTCGAGAGGGAAGAAGAAGTGTCGAAGCGAGTGGACGCACGTCGCATGGGCCCTGCAAATTTTCGAAGTTTTGGGCAGGACAATTTTATTAGGCCACCAATTTTTTTGGCAACATCAACGCATCTGATCGTCAGGACCACGAGGATACTACTTTCGAGCCGGTAGCCGCATTTTTGAACTTTTTATTGGACTTCGAAGATCTCCGACCTTGCCCGGGAGCTAAGCCTCGCGTTAGGCTCAGCGACACCCGATACCTGGGCGGGTGCCAAGCAGGTCGCAGCGACAAGGCGTCGACCGAAATGAATCGCCGGGGCGCTACCAACCCTGTGACAAGCAATATTATAGCCAGGCCAGCCCAAAACGCGGCACAATTGCAGGATATGGAGGAGGCGCCCGCCGCCACACACTCGAGCATGGAGGAAGCGAGCACCGGAGCCACAGCAGAGCACCTCATGCAGCAGGACGCCACGGCCGAGGCGAGCCGGCAGAAAGACAAGGAAAAAGAACTGGCATATCTATCATTCCAGGCGCCAGAAAAAGAATCTCAAGCGCGCTATGCAGAGCGACGCCATTTTGAAGACGAGGGGACCTCAAGCCACGAAGAACAATAGCAAGATGTAGCCGGCAGCCACAGCTGGCGGCGGTATGACGCAGGACGGCGCGACGGGGACGCCGCCGCAACAACAGCCGCGGCAGCCGAGGCACAGGCTGTCGCCGCTACCGAGGGACGACGCGAAGATGATCTTTCGGCCCAGGGGGGGCTAAAACTCAAGGACCATATCCATATCCATATCAAGCAATGCAAGCCATCATAGAGGCCTGCGGGAGGAAATTCAAGGAAGAAGACTTTCTGGTCAGGCTCCGAACAGGGCCCAACATCGTCATCGCTAGCGCTCCCAAGGAAGAAGTTGCGGACGCCATCAGGAAGATGCAGTACCACCCACAAAACGGAATCAGTTACGAAGCAAACGCTTACGTGGTCATGCCTGAGGACGTAAAGGGAGCGGTAATCCACGGGCTACCGGTAGGACTACCATCTGAAATACTGGAATCCACGCTGCGACTACGCACTCAAGGGCTGGAGATCCTGGCGGCAAGGATGCTGGGCAAGTCGGGACTGCCAGATGCGCCTGAAAAACATAGACGAACTGCGAGGACGAGCTCCGCAGAAAAGCCGAGGGCGGAGCCGTAGGCGCCGTCCCAGGTGGCTGAGCTCGGAAGGAGAGCAGAGCAGCTCGCGGAGCCGGGGCCGCAGCCAAACGTGGAACCTGGACCGGAGCCAGTCCAGTGACAGCTCCTTCCAACCGCTGGGGCCACCACCCGCGGCCAAAGGGCAGTGGAAACAGCAGCCACAATCACAACAACAACAAAAGAAGGGCGGAGTTAAAGTAAGCTGGGGGGCAGGCCCTCCAAAATCACTGTTTCCGCACTCGGACAATAACAATAACGACAACCAACTTAAATAACTTAGTGAAGAGAATAAGACTCTAAAGCGAGAACTAGAGCAGAGTAGGAAAAAAACAGAACTAAAGGAGGGAAACAAAGAACTAATCAGGGAACTGCGAGAGCAAAAGATGGTAGCCCGCCGCGACAGCAGACCCCACCTCCAGCTATGGAGCAACAGCCACATCAGCCGGAAAAGGGAACCGTAGGTATCCTGAGTTCATGTGAGATGTACCAGCGCACAGTTCCGAAGGGTAGAGTTGGTCCCGTGCCTCTGTGCAAGATGCCAGCCATGCACCTGCCATTTCAAAGAGTGGCCGTTGACATTGTGGGGCCAATCTCATCAGCATCCGCCAGAGGCAATAGATATGTGCTTACTCTGGTTCATATGGCCACTCGTTATCCTGACGCCATTCCATTGAAAACTATTGACAGTATCCAAGTGGCGGAGGGTCTTGTGGAGATCTTCTCGCGTTATGGATTCCCGAGGGAAATTTTGAGTGACCGGGGCTCGAACTTCCCGTCGGAGCTGATGAAGGAGGCTAACCGCCTTTTGTCATTAAGGCACTTACTGACAACGCCTTATCATCCCATGTGTAATAGGCTTGTAGAGCGGTTCAACAGTACCCTCAAAAGTATGATTAAGAAAATGTGCCAGGAAAGACCTCAGGATTTGGATAGATATCTCCCAGCTCTTTTATTCGCTTACCGCGAAGTGCCGCAAATGAGTCTTGGTTTCTCGCCCTTCGAGATGTTGTATGGGAGAACCGTTAGAGGCCCACTTACAATACTCAAGGAGCTGTGGGCCAATAAAGCGATCGGGTCAGAGCTCAAGACAAGCTACACATACGTTCTTGAGTTGAGGGAGAAGTTGGAGCAGACATGTAGGCTTGCAAATCAAGGCTTGGAAAGAGCGGGCGAACGCTATAAGGGCTACTATGATAAGGAAGCCACGCACAGGAACCTGAAGGCGGCCGACAAGGTCCTCATCCTGCTACCCACGGGTCATAATAAGGTACAGCTGCAATGGAAGCGCCTTTACTTTGTGGCGCAGAAGAAAAAACCACATGGGTTATGAGTTATTGATAAATAACACCAAGAAGATTTTCCACGCAAACATGTTGAATAAGTACGAAGAAACAGTTCCCGTACGGTGCGCCGCCGAGGTAGCATGCGCGGTAATGGCAGAGGAGATAGATGATGCTGCCGAGGTACCCACGTGCAATGGAAAGAAAACTGTAGGTGGTAATAAAACCCGATTCGAATGAAGACAGAAGATCACAGATAAAAGCCCTCCTTCAAACCAAGGGGGATGTGTTTTCGGATGTGCCGGGAAAAACGGATGTCATAAGTTGCAAACTAGATCTCTCTTCAGATAGACCAATCAGCGTGAAACAGTATCCACTGCCTCTAGTAGATGAAGAGTCCATTAAAAAAGAGGTGCGGGTCATGTTGAGCTTGGTGTGATTGAGAAGTCGTCGTCAGCTTACAATACGCCTTTCGTGGTTGTCAAGAAACCCGATGGTACTAACCGTCTTTGTGTAGATTTTCGTCGGCTAAATGACATCATAGTACCCGATGCCAAACCTATACCAAGAGCGGACGTGGTGTTCGCTAAGGTGACTAAAAAAACTTTTTCTCTAAATTTGACTCAGCTAAAGGGTTTTGGCAAACACCAATGGAAGGTTCGTCTAAAGAGAAGACTGCGTTTTCTTGCTCAGCAGGTTTATTCCAGTTTAAATTCATGCCTTTTGGTCTGAAGACAGCGTCCACAATATTCACGAAGCTGATGAGGAAGGCTTTGGAAGGGCTCCAAAATGTAGAACATTGTATTGACGACAGCCTTGTGACAACAGATACATGGGAAGAGCATGTAATTACGCTGGAAAAATTATTTGATAGAATTCAACAAGCCAGGTTGACATAAAACCGGCAAAATGTGAGGTGGGCTTTGAAGCCATTTCTTTCATCGGACACAAGCTGTGGATGAGCCGTATAGCGACAAAACACAACATCCTGCTCAAAATATAGAAAGCAAAGACACCGATGACCAAGAAAGAAGTACCAGTCCTTCCTGGGTTTAACGGGTTACTACAGGGACTTTATTCCCGATTAGGCCCACATAGCCGATCCGCTTGTGAACTTACTAAGACGAGGGCAAACAATAGACTAAATTGGACTGCTGGTTGTTATGGCCCCTCGTTATCCTGACGCTATTCCATCGAAAACTATTGACAGTATCCAAGTGGGGGTGGGTCTTGTAAAGATGTTCTCGGGCTATGGGTTCCCGATGGAAATTTTGAGTGACCGGGGCTCGAACTTCACGTCGGAGCTGATGAAGGAGGTTAACCGCCTTTTCTCAGTAAGGCAGTTACTGACAACACCTTATCATCTCATGTGTAATGGGCTTGTAGAGCAGTTCAACGGTACCCTCAAAAGTATGAATAAGAAAATCTGCCAGGAAAGACCTCAGGATTTGGATAGATATCTCCCAGCATAAGGCATTGCAAATGCAAATATTTATGCAAAGAAATGATGGAGCAAATGAATTGAATGCAACAAAAGATCGTAATGCAAGACCAAAGTTTTCGCAACTACGTAAAAAAACAAAATACGCAAAAGATCACAAAGGCTTTAATGCCAGAGGGCAGAGCTGGGGATGTCAAAAACACACTAACAAGGGAACGCAAGCTAGCGACGCAGCAGAAATCACAAGTTGCACCCTCTTATCGGATGCATACCAACCGACGCGCCTAGGCAACATCATTAGTTTCGACACATGCCGAGACCTGACATACGTCAGGGGAACTAGGCAAGCCACGTGGGAGAACCTGGGTAGCGACCATTGCATTATAAGAACGCAAGTGTCAGCAGAGAACATCAAGCGCAAGATAGGAACAGCCAGAATAACGGACTCGAACGCTTTTCGCAAAGAGTGGAAGCACATGGAGGGGGAGATAACCTCCATAGAGGAATCGTGCAAACAACTTAAGGAAATACAACAACAATACACCCAGGAGGTGGAAAGGCCCGAGCAAACACCGGAGGTGGACTCGCGACTCCTCAGGCTATGGGAGGCAAGCCGTGTACTAACCAAAATGTAGGAAACAACGACTAAATAAGTAGCTAAAGAAGAAGATAGCGGAGGTTACCAAGGAGACAGAGGAATACGCAGCCCAACTCACACGACAAAGTTGGCAAAAGTTTAGCGACTCGCTGAATAGAACCCTCAGCGCCGCAAAGACCTGGCGTATCCTCAAGGCTCTAGTGGACCCAACAAAGACCAAGTCAGAAAGTAACAAGGCCATCCAAAGACTACTACACCAATTTGAAGGGACAGAAGAAGAGCTACTGGAAAAAGTCCGTGTAAAGTGCTACAGGCAAGATAAACCCGAAGCGTAAACAGAGAGATACCGAGGTGAAGAAAACACCGACATAGACAGACCCATCACCAGGGAGGAAGTTTTCGCAGCAATTAAGGCATCGACTCTGAACACAGCAGCAGGCGCAGACAAGATTAGGAACGCACTAATCCGCAACCTAAGTGATGAGGCGGTCACACAGCTGACGAACTTCCTCAACACACATAGGGAAGCGGGGACACTGCCAGAGGAATGGAAACATGCGGAGGTAGTTATGGTCCCCAAGCCAGGAAAGAAGCTACTAGTTGAAAACGTACGGCCGATATCGCTCACTTCTGTGACTGTGACTTCGTCAGGCTTACTGCCTTTTGTTGCGGGTCCCTCTTTCATCATTGAAGGAAAATAAACTTCAACTTGGCAAGTTGTACGAGCGAATTGTGACAAGTAGGCTACAACAACACATGGAAGACGAAGATCTGTATCTCCACAGTATGTTCCGCTTTCGCACCAAATTATCAACCCAACACGTCCTACTACAAATTAAAGATAAGGGAGTTAAGCAACATCCCCCACAACTGCGAAAACGTAATAATGGCACTCGATGTCAAAGAAGCGTTCGACAACATCAGCCACGCGGCCATCCTCAAGGGACTGGACGATCTCAACAGCGGACGAAGAATCCCCGGCTATGTGACAGCGTTCCTATCAAATAGAACACCCGCGAGACCTGCGGACAGACAAGTTCCATACGCCAAACAAAGAAACCCCGCAGCGATCCGTGATCTTACCGATCCTTTTCAGCATTGCAATGCTTGGGATAGCCCGGAAGCTGAAAGATCGGAAGATACATCGCGCCATTTATGCCGACGATATCACCGTCTGACTAGCCAAGGCTCGCTCAGCCAAACAGAAGAATGGCTACAAGCCACAGCAACATGCGTGGAAGAATGCGTTACGGAAAGAGGCCTCGCCTGCTCGACGGAGTAGTCCGTGCTCCTGAGAGTCAGAAGAGGAAAACGCTCAGAAGAACAAATCAGTGTCACCCTAGAAGGGCCGCAGATACCAGAAAAAGAAGCCGTCAGGATTCTGGGAATGTGGGTGCAGAGCAATCAACGGTGCACACACACCTTAAACCTATTCAAGCAAGCGACGGCACAGGTGGCATGTATGATTACCCGCCTCTCGCAAAAAGAGAAGCGACATGAAGGAGGAAGATGCGGTCAAGTTGATTAAGAGCCTTATAATCAGCCGGATCGCGTACGCCCTCCCATATTACAACACAAACAAACGCGAACGGGACCAGGCCGACGCCATCATAAGGAAAGCACACAAAACAGCACTTCACCTGCCGACCAACACCTCGGCAGACAAGCTGCTGGCCCTCAGACTCCACAGCACGTTCGTGGAGCTCAAGGAAGCACAATTAGGGTCACAGCTACTCAGATTCCAGCAGACTACCACGGGCAGAAAGCTCCTAAAGAAACTGGGGCACAAAGAAATTGAAAGCGAAGAACAATGAACGGCAAACCTACCCGATGAGTATCGCAGCACCAGCAAGGTAGGGTCCCTGCCAAGCAACATGGACCCGAATTTACACACAGCCAGGCGGAACGCTAGGGTAAAGTATGTAGAAAAATACCTAGCACTCAAGACGAACACGGACGCCGCGGTATATCCTCGAGAACGAAGGGAAACAGAACAAAGAGTCGTCGCGGCAGTAATAGACTCGGACTATAGGAAAATCGCTTGCGCGTCGGCACGGGATTGTACGGTAACCGAGGGAGAGGAAATGGCTGTTGCTCTAACAGCTGTGGAGGGCTACCGCACAAGAAGATCTCTTATAATTCTAACAGACTCCAAGGAAGCATGCCTAAACTACATTAACTGTAGAATCGATCAAAAAGCGCTCCAAATCTTCCTCTGCGCTGCCGACAGAATAAACGCACTAGACACACCATCTTTTGGGTACCGCGGCACACTGAGACTGAGGTCAACGAAAGGGTTGATAGGATCACTCACTAGCGTACAAACCGAGCGGACCTAAACAGACATCCTGAAGATTTCATGAGAGTGATCCCAACATATTCTGACATACTAAATTGGTGCGGGGGATATCTGACGAAGATCAGATATCCCCCGCACCACAATACCCTCACTCAACAACAGGCAGTTCACTGGCGAAAGCTGCAGACAGAAATTTTCCCAAATTTGCCTATACTAAGTAAAATGTTCCCAAGTCAATACAAGGACACATACCCGTGGTGTGGCGCAACACCCACAATTTAGCAAATCACATGGGAGTGCAATACGAATAAGGCATTCCACAAAATAGAAAATCGGAGTGCGGAGCAGTGGGAGAGCGTGCTCTCCCGCGGCAACCCCGAGCCTCAAACGGAGGCTGGTGGATCATGCCCGACGAGCTGCCACGCTCAGTGGCGCCCTGGAATAGGGGCGCTAACCATTCAGGCCGGAGATCGTCATCAAGCAATAGAAGATGAAGGCATCCGGCCTGACTGCTGAATTACTCTTTCTAGACCAATAAAGTTTACTTCCTCCTCCTCCTTTCCGTCGAGCGCGCGCGCGCGTGCGCTAGCCACTAGGCAGGAATAGGCCCTGGAGACAGGCCTTTGTATACAGCTCTCCAACTTCCCCCTTCACTCTTCCACAACCCTAGCCAGAACAGTGAACATTCCATGACCCACGGCACGCGGACAAAAGCCCTGTGTGATGTCTTCGTTCCTTTCCTGCCTAAACTCTACCGTCGAACTCATCATCATCTGCTATCGAAGTCATCCTCCCCCGCCTAAATTACCATCACGTTAAAGAAAAGTCGAATGGGAGGCACTGTTCTGTATTTCAGCACATCCTCTCTATGAGAAGGACAGCGGCGGAACTATTTGACAGCTGGAGGGTGTCGTGGTGGTGACGAGAGGCAAGGGAGATTGAGGTCCTCATCCCACACTACACGTTTTAGGTGTTTCCCCTTGCCCCTCCTCTCGAGAGAGCAAGGGACAGACGGACTGACAGGAAGCCACGAAAACTCTTCCAAGCAAACGCACCTCGCTTCGTAAGAAAAAGGGCCCCGCCAGGGCGGCGAGGGATTCCTGTTTTTGCAGACCGACAAGCTCTCCCCAAATGATCAGGCTAAACGCATGCTCTTACATTAGGCGGGGGGCCCCATCTGCTCGTTCTGGTTTTCTCGCTTCATACATGTCGCTCGAAGTTCCGTTGCCCATGGTTCCATATACTAAGCAGGTTAGAATAAATGGGCCCCCTTCTCCTACTGTCCCAGGTGAGGTTCTGGGCTGCAGCCGCCTTACACCCCCCCCCCCCCCGCTTATCCAGCACTGGCGACTGAGGCAAGACTTTCATGTCAACAATGGTCGCAGAAGTACTCGGAGCTTGTGGCGCAGTTCATCAGACGACATCCGCATATCACTCTCAAACAAATGGCTTAACATAGCGATTTCATCAAACACTAACAGATATGGTATCAATGTATATCGGTCTATTTTACCTTTTGTGACTTTTGCTCACAACACCGCTATCCAACGAACATACGAGTAGTTTACGGCCGTTCACCGACATTCACCATCGACGCCGCTTTCTTCAATGCCCCAACACCTGGGCCAGCATACCCGCACAGTTCGTCTCGAGACTTGAGGAATGCCGTCAACGGGCTCGCTTCAACACACAAGTCAGTCAGCTAGATTGCAAGCAACGTTACGACATGTCTTGTCGCAGCGTCCTGGAGAGGAAGTACTCCTTTGAACGCAAATTCATACATCCAGTTTGTGTGAAAAATTTGAATCCCGCTTCCTCGGACTCTACATAGTTAATGAAAAAACATTCCCTGTGAACTATCGCGTTTCTCCCGTAGGCGTTTCTTCGCACCATCGTAATCGTGGTTCAGAGATCACGCCTTTTCGCGCTTCAAACGATTCGCTCGGTGTTTCCCTGCTGGCTAAGTCGTGGCCTGGCTGGCAGCCTGCGCGTGCGGAGAAATTAATGTGAGCATTATTCATGCGCTTCATATTCTCACCTGTAGATACTCATCATCATTGTTTTGGTGCCTGGTGGTGGAGCTCTCACTCGAGAGAATAAAGAAGTAACTGGCTGCCTCAACCTTGTCTGACAACATGTATCTATATATGTACACACAACATGAGTCAAATTCAAACATGAGTTACTAAGATGGCTGACCACTAACAACACGCAGAAGCCAGCGTATCGCGAACTTCCTCTCTCTTCTTTCTTCCATCCGTAATAATACTAACCCATCAATAACAAAGCTGAGGTGATTTCTGCGCTTCCACTTTCAATAGTGTACTACAAAATAATAGATAAAAGCTTCTGAGGGTCAAATACATACATTTTAGCATTCGCCAGCTACCCGCGACACGATCGGTCCCTTCCGCCGAAGCGTAGGCCTAGCGTATCCGCCGAGACCGTCTACGCGCTATCGGCTCGTCTGGACTGAGGAATCAGGAAGTCTAAGAAGGACAAATCACTGTTTATTTCAGCTTTCGCAGCGATGTTTTTAAATAAACAGCTTTTTTAATGTCTATACTGTCATCAGAAGAAGTAATGAGCGCCGATGTGACGCGTTATAAATACAGGTATATGTGCTGTCGCTGAAAGCTGCCAGCACTAACCTACGCTTCTTTCACGAAGATATTCGACTAGACAGATGTGCCAATTGAAACGAATCACTGAAGAGAGAAAACGTTGCATCCGCCTTGTGCGAAGAACAAGAAACGGCTGTCAAAATTGGCATTAACAGCCCATACAACTTCCCGGGTCGACGGTTTATTTAGGAGTTTTTTTTTAATTAAAAATACCAATTGCAAACGAAAAGTGGTATTGTGAGTGTTGTGACACTTCCAATCATACTATTGAAGACGGATAAGAATATTTTATTTCTGCTACAGGCGTTAGTTACACCTAGTTTCTGCATTAGTTTCTGCATTAGTTACGGGGCGATAGCGCATGTACCATGTCTGCTCGTGAAGTCTTTCTGTGAAACAAAAACTGCGCCTGTACATTTACACGGCAAATTATCCGCACTTTGCCATAAGCTGGCGTGGCTTAGTGGTAAGCTACCAGGCTTGGGATCTGTAGGACAGAAGAAGGAACCCAGTTCGCAACATTTTTAGTTTTACATTTTTATTGCTCTAGAACGATCGTAGCTGTTTTCAGTATTGAACAAAAATATATGCGGCGGCCAGGCACCGCGTATTTCACGCTATAGGGCTCCTTTTCGTACCACCACCCAGCGCCTCCAGTTTGCTGCGCCTGCACAGCACCACAGCATCCAGCACGCAACAGTGTGCCCATAATTCAGCATGGCACACGACGATGAATACTAGGTTTTGCAATAGGGATCTTGACGTTCAAGCATGCGAAAGATAGGGTGTTGTTGAAATCAGCCGTTGAATAAGGTCTTGTAAAGAGACGTCCCGACGTTGTTCCCCTGTTAATCGCGAAAAGCAACGTCAGGCGGGTCGAACTGATGGCGTGACAAGCATTCCGCATATTGTGCTAACGAGGACATTTTGTACGAACCTTGCAATCCCACGTGTTTTAACCTCATAAGCTGTGCAGCTTCCTTTTGCTTGCGAGGCGTGCGCAGCCGTATGTGGTGCCCAATAGAAGGCAGGACACCCGTATTCGTTCCGCCGTAATCATGCTGCGCAAGTTTGCTCCGGTTTGCGCATGTGTCACTCAGTAATTAACTTGTCACCTATATGAAAATGCGACGTTGCGACGTATACCATTCTGAGAGGCCACCGAATATCGTCGTTGTGAGAACCGCTCTTCATCAAGGTGCTACGAATCCCCAGGTTCATTTACCTGCGTTCTGTGCATATCTGCTGCACAAGGTTGTCATTGCACCTGCATGGCTGCTTCGTCAACTTGACTGCTGCGAGTTTTCTCCTAGTGGCCACATTCAACAAGGAAAGGACTGTAAGTATGAAAATCGAAGCCTGGGTGAGCCGCTATGATAATCATATAAACGCGAGAAGCATGCACATATCTGCGTTCGAGACCAGACTATATTGACGCACGACCGTTCTGGTTGCTATTTTCTGGGGCTTATTCTTCATGAATGTGACCTTGCTTCTTGTTGATTTCTCCTTTCTTTTGCGGACCAAGTCACATTAGATATGTGGAGAATGCTTGAAACTTGCCCGCGTGCCGTACAACATTACCAGTTTGCCATGTAATGTTTAGTGGTACAAAAAAAGAGACATAACCAACGGGTACGACGCTGCCTAATGCGATGTTTGAGCGCAGCTCTATACGTCTTTTAATTTGGCGATATATTGGCTGGGGAGGACAATCTGTCCCGTGCGGCACATTGCAACTGGAGCGAAGTGCAGCGCAAGTGCCTTGCTAATCTGTAGATCGCGAGAGCCAGCGCGTGGGTGACACATGGGCGCGATTCACAGCAGCCACCGCCGACATACCTCGACAATGACGCGCGCTACTCTAGTGTCATCACGTTGCCAATGTCGCTGCACGGAACTTTCCTCCTCACGCTTTCACCATACACTTCTCCGGTGTCCACCTCATGGTGCAGCTGCACCCTCCATTCCGCTTTCCTCCTCACGTCTTTGATCCCCTAGATGCGCTCGTGTTCACTTTCATCTTTCGCTTTGCTCGTGCGCTCTGTTACGCGAAGGTAGGAAGACGGAAGCCCAGGAACAACGACGCTGACGCTCGCCGCAGCAATGGGCACCTAAAGCCCACACCACACGTACGCTTGCCGAGGCGCACAAGCTCACGTCTACGCACCTTGCGAGGAATGGCAGTTTGCATCTACGTAGACGCACGACTGCGCGCGCTCACTGGGCTCACTCATAGACCCCTTGGCAGACGCCAATTTGTACTTCGTTATTGACAGTGTTTCCAATATGCTTCGATGTCTATAAAAATAATTGTAATATTTTTATAGCTGTTAGATCAGCACAAAAAGGAAAGAAGAAGCACTTTATTGCATGACATAAATCTGCTTCGCTGATAGCTGAATGTACCGCGCCATAGCTGCGTAGCCATGCGTGCCGACGCGAAGCAGCCAAGCGTGCTATAACACAAAGGAGCTGTTCCCCGAGATCACGCCGCGTTTCGACGCGTGTGAGCCATGTCACACCGTCTGCGCATGCGTGGGCGCGTGGACGTGAGCTTGCGCCCGTCCTCAAGCGCATGGGCCCATGCGCATGGGCGCCCATGCGTACGTACGTACTGTACGTGTGGTCTGGACAAAAACGCCCAACCACTTGCATGCATCGGCCAGCTTCGGCACACGCGAATGCTTCAAAAGCGAAAGTAGGGAACAGGGTGACGCGTGGCGACGCGCGGAGATTTCGCTCACTACCGATGCTAGAATGATGGCTATGCGTCGCGTCGCCGGCGTTCACAAATGAAAGGCCGCGACGCCTCAGACTGTTATGGTCATTATGGCCGCCGACGGGAAGACGCCGACACCAACGATCGTCCAAATTCTTTGGACGCAAACGCGCGCGACGGTGTTCCTCAGAGACAGCGTTGTGATTCTAGGTCAACAATGACACGACCGACGGCTGCGGGTGTTGGCACAGCGACGAGAATTTGTTCCTAGTTCGAGCGACGCCGGCAAATCCAACCTGTCGACTGTCATTTAGGCCGCTCTCAATCTAAAATTTAGGTCGCTCTCATGAAACATCGAACCAATTCATGATTGCGGCAACGCCTGTGCTTGTATTTTATTTTTTTGTGCTCGAAGCGAATAGACACATGCATTGAAGTCAGAAGTATGAATAATCAGGACTCGCCTACCGCAGGTGTTGTATAAATTATGCGTAGGCTTAGCGCGTCCATCGAGTTCGTAAATGGCGAGGGTATGAGCTAACTTCACAAACTCTTTAGAGGTAAATGAATTTTCAGTTCCGGTTGGCACCGCAGTGATTTCAAGAATTGGCACTGGCTTAGCTCGGCTATGCCAGGATACACGTAGCGAAAGCTAAGGCATAGCATGGTTAGCCTTGGTTATTCTCGATTTAAGTCCATGTTAGCCTGGTTGTCTAGCTGTGTTGCGGCGTTTAGCAACTCATTCGGCACACTGTTCGTCAGTTTCCTGGGCGATTCGTTTTCTCTTCATCTCGTTCAGATATAGATTCCAGGCCTCCTCCTGCTTATGAGAATTGTTTAGAACAACAGAAAGCTGAGCTAGTTGGTAAGGTTCATTATTCAAAAAAGAGGTGAGGCGTGCAGACAGATATGATGTAGACATGATATGATGTATGATGTCGATATGTATTAGATATGATGTTAATGTTGGTTTCACTGCTCCCAATAAGCTAGGTAAGATATGCGCTGCCATGCAGAGGAAGAAGGAGCAGGAAAAAGGGAAAAAGAGAACAGATATTTGTCCAGTGAAGCACAATAAGAACAACAGTTTTACTGACTCCCGTATGGGTGTGGTTTATAAAAATTCCCCTTAGCTGTGGCCACTTCTACGTAGAGCAAACGGGGCGGTGTATCAATCAGAGGCTAATAGAATATAAAAGGTCGTTAACCGGTGGATCACCTTGTAATCTTTCTTTACATTGCCAAGACTGTAACTGCAAGGCAGAGTTGGATGAATGCGCTATATTGTACAGGCATAAGAATGAAGATACGCGTCTTATGGTAGAGGCATGGTATATCTATAATGGTGGATGTGCATGCGTGAGTCAGCCTTCAATTACTTTACATGAGGAAGAGATTAAGTGCCTTAGCAGTTTTCTCTCACGTAGACCGGCACATGTGCCCCAACTGACACGCGGTGATACCATTCCAGAGCTTGGGCAGATGCGTTTTGTGTCTTCTTTCTTTTTTTCGCCTTAGTACTCCTTTCAGTTGAAAGTCGTCGTTCATGTTGTCCACTTCTATACTCTTGTGTCCTGTCTGCACGCCTCACCTCTTTTTTGCATACAGAATTGTCGCCGTCCATAGTGCCGCCTCAACTGTGGTTGCGGCACACGCGATCTCTCCTTTTCAATCCTCCAACATGTTATCAGGCATGCTACGCAGTGGGCGAAGCGAGCGGAGGCGAGCGCAACGACGACGAACGCGGTGTGACGTCATACCAAACGGCCGCCGCGGGAAGGCGCGGCGCTGCGCAGCAGCGGAACTCCTGCGGCTCGGTGCTACTAGTCGCCCACGCACAGTAGTGACCTAGGAGCGAGAGAGAGAGAGAGAGAGAAATATCCGCGGCGAGGCTTGCGTTGTGGCGTCATGTGCCTCCTCGGAGCACCGCCACGGTGAAATCGCAAGTTCGCGACCAGTAAAGCTTTAGCTTTAATATGGCGCTCCTCACTTCGTGTGGTGCCATGAATGAACCGCGTGTAACTTCGGGTCTTGAACGGCGACGTGTTCCGTATGTGAATTATGTGGTTTCAAGAGGAATTAGTTTAATGGGCGAGCTGTTCGATGTTTCCAGCGGCAAAGATAACTTTCAAAAGCGAAAGGCTCTGTTAGCCGAACAATGGAAAGTACATCCTCAGCCATGTCCTCGGTTTCAGCTGAAAGTGGGCTCTTCGATTCGGCATGTGAAATCCAGTTCAGTACAAGTTCACAGTACTCCTTTACTCACTTCTTTTAAGTGCAGCCTTCGGGCAAGTTGGGTATAAATGCCTCGTGCAGCACTCCCGAGCAGTTCTCTGCCGAGCTTTGTTAAATTAAAGACTGTCCTATATAATTTAAAAGGCAATGCGGTTTACATGCCACATGACGTACACCATAGTGGAGAGCTCCGGAAAATTGGACCACTTGGGGTTCTTTAGCATGCACCTAAATCCAAGCACCACGGATGTTTTGGCATTTCGCCACCTTTGAAATGCGGCCGCCATGGTCGTGATTCTATCTGGTGACCTTCTGCTTAGCAGTACAACGTTCCTGTATCGACATATTTCACAGGTAATGTCCTGTTTTCATTATATGTAGATAATTACGTGTAGATAATCAAGACGTGCGCAATGAAATTCGTGATCAGAAGAATGAGCAGCTAAACATGACACAGAGCATTTCGCGCATAGAGAAATAGACGACTTAAAGAAGAAATTTGAAGCTGAAGTAGCAAAAAACACTCAGCTTTTGAAAGAGAACCAGGCTATCAATGCAAAATACGTTTCCTTGGAAAGAAAGAATGGCGAACTTGAGAACCAGATAGTTCATCTTGAACATTATTCTAGGAATGCCAATCATGAAATCCAGGGATGGTTATGACAGAAAATGAAAGTGTTATTGCCATAATGTCCACTATCCGAGTTGCTATTGAAGAACCGATCAGTGAGTGCGATATCGAGACTTGCCATGGCGTCCTCATGCGTAATCCGGATAAAACTAACATTATAGTGCAATTCAAGTCCCGCTCTAAGCGCTACATGACATTAAGGAAAGCGCGAAAAGCCCGGCTTACTAATGATAGCGTAGGACTTGGCAGCTCAAGTCCTATCTATGTAAATGAGCATCTTTGTCCTACACTAAAGAGACTTCTCAGTATGGCTATCAGGCGTAAAAACGACTGCCAGTGCAGATCCGTGTGGACCTATTTTGGAAGGATTTTTGCGAGGCAGTCAGGCACTTCTGGCGCCATACCCATAACTTGTAAAGACGACCTCAATAAGATAACATCGATGTAATTAGCCCCCCCTCTTTCTGCGTACAGTTTAAGCTTTCAAAATGCGCTACCACGATTTACCGTTGCCCTATGAAATTCTTCCAAGTTCTTTTATGTACGGTTCTGTTTTGCATATTAACACACGCTCTGCTCTCGCTATGCATGACCAAATTGCCTATTTCCTAGACGAATTCTCTTTTCGGTATAGTATTTTAATGCTTACTGAAACATGATATTATGAGGGGTGTGCAATGCTCCCATCTCAATAGATACAAGATATTTTTTATTAATCGCAGTAGTCGTAGCGGTGGTGGCATTGCTATTTATGTTAAAGCTTCTGAAGAATATGAAGTAATATGAGATTGTACTTGCATTATAAATGATTACGAAGTACTAACACTGAAACGAAGCGCTGACGTCATTACTGTCGTTTATCGCCCCCCAAATGGGAATTTTGGGCACTTTATGAACTTTTTCGAAACCTTCTTGCAATTTGTTTCCACAAGTAGTCTGAAACTCGGTTGTGGTGGAGACTTTAATATAAATACCCTTGAATATAGCACTTGCGCTCAAGATTTCAGCAACACCAATTCTTCCACAGGCTTTGTGAATATAATCACTACATTGACACGCATCACTGTACTAACTTCATCGACACTTGATTTGTTTATTACCAATGCGGAAACTTTAGTCGCTGATGCAGGAACCATAGCCTCTGACATACCTGACCACTGCCCAATCTTCATGATTTTCTTCGCACCCAAAGTTCGCAAAAATAGTCGAAGGGACGCAATTACAGCGCTGTAGGTATCACACGATGCTTTACTTTTATCTAAGCGTGACACCAGTGCTCAGGATTGGTCTATCATATTCGGAATAAAAGACGTGAATGATGCATATTCTAAGTTCATTGAAATTTTTCAGCGAATATACGCTATACATTTTCCTTTTACAAGTTTCAAACCATCAAAAAGAATGAGAAAACCTAGGGTCACTCCTGCCTACAGGAAAGCTATCAATAAGAAAAATCGATTATTTAACACCTTTTTACGTACAAGAGCACTGTCTGACTTGAAAGATTTTAAAGCTTTAAGAAATTAACGGAACGCCAAGCTTAGGTCGCAAAGTTACGATATTATCAACCGTTGTTTTTTGATATAAAGAAACAGCAACCTGACGCCGCAGGGAAAGTGCTAAATACGGTTCTCGGTAGCGATAGTAAAACGTAAACGCCATCAAAGCTAACGCACAATAACCGTGAAATAGTTGGTCAGACGCTTGTTGATCATTTCAACCAAGCGTTTCTAGAACATGCGCTTCCAGGTAGTAAACCTACAAGTTATCAGACCGCCAAGCAATTGCCCTGCTGAGAACTTTGCTCTGTATGATAAAAGTGAAGCTGCAGTTTATCAAACATTTCTAGTTCTAAAGAAGAGCAAGGCTTTAGATATAGACAACCTGCCAATAAAGCCCATAAAATATTGACACGTGTACTTATCTTTATCGGGCAACCACGTTTCGCCGCTTAACAAATGTAATCGCACAGCGTGGGACGCTCCTGCATGTATCCGAAGTTTCTGGAAAGTTATCGATGCTTCTATCCGCTGTTTGTTGTCGCCGAACCTTATGTTATCTGATTTCGTCACCTGACCCGAATGATGTAGAACTTTGAGGAAGGCACGCGGGTCCGAACGATTAGTCTGGAACATTCGACGACTGTTCTTCAAAGCCGACGCGCTTGACCCGCTGATCAGATTTCCGACGATCGCCGACCGTGTTCGCCGCTATCGTTGTGCTATAACTGTAGCCTGTTTTTGTGGGCACAGGTTCGCCCAATAAAAGCTAGTCTTGTATTCCACCGTATTGCTGCTTTCTTCACCGTCACTACCACGTGACAATATGTTATCGAATGTATTACATCTGCGCTCGCTCACGTATTCAGTCTCGCTATCCGGTCAAATTCCCGGTCAAATTCCTGACGCACTGAAACGATCCACGGTAAGAAACATTTACAAGAGGGGCAATAAATATGAGACAAAGAATTATAGGCCATTACCGGTGATACCAATTTTTTCTAAAGGCTTAGAAAAAATATTGCTTTCTCGACTGACTAACTTCTTTGACAAAATAAATCTTCTTTCCGACGTGCAGTTTGGTTTTAGAAAAGGACGCTTTATTAACTCTTAAAGAAGATGTGCTACAAAACATTGAAAATAAACATATAACTATCGATCTTTTCGTAGATTACAGTAGGGCATTCGATTCACTTTACCATAACATACTTATACTAAAACTCTCGGACTGCAGGGTTCGCGGTAAGCAGCTCGAAGTATTCCGTTCATACTTAGCCAACAGGACTCAGAGTGTGCACGTTGGCAATTACCATTCATCTCCTCTCCATTTAAAATGTGGTCTACCTCAAGGCAGTATTTTAGGTCCTCTTTTGTTTAACGTACACATAAACGATATTGTCCGTATTGACAGAAGCTCAAAATTTATCACATATGCCGATGATAGCACTATCCTACTCTCCGGAACTGATGAAGCCGATCTAGCGTCAAGATGTAATCACGTCCATGAGAAGCTCGTATTCTGATCAAATTCTAACTGCCTCAAGATTAAACCAGATAAAACCAATGTAGTTTTCTTCCGTGCAAAAAATAAAGTAATTAATTTAAAACAGGATATATGCTGCGACGAGCACAGGATCGAAATCGTCAATGAATATAAAATTCTCGGAGTAACATTTAGCTCAAATCTCGCATGGCATTCGCATGTTGACAACTTATGCAAAAGACATTCAAAGACCACAGGAGCTCTATCGCGTTGCCGTGCAATTCTCCCAGTGAAAAACAAACTTATTCTGCCTTGTTCGCTTCCCATATTAATTACTGTAGTCTCGTATGGTTGACCATTACACAAAGGAATATTACGAGGATTTGTTTATTAGAAAAGAAAGTTGTTCACAATATGGCAAATATTGATTATTTAGCTTCTACAGAATATTATTTTAGGTTGTACAACATTATGAAAATAAAATATATGTACGTATTTCGTGTTTTGCGTTCATTCTAGGAGTCTCCACCCACTTTTAAAAACTTTATTAGTACAATAGGACTGCTTCAGAAAAATACCAATGTTCGTACACGTTGTCTTGACTTTTGGATAATACCACGTTTCCATACTTTTTACAAACTGCAGTCTTTGAAATATAATCTTCCGTTAATCCTCAATAAATACCACAATATAGTGAATCCCACACTAGCATTACTTCAACAACTCTTTTCTTAAAAAAAATCATGCCTAGCACTATTGTCGTGAAGCTACGTACATTGATAATTCTTTTTTTTAACAGAAGCTAAATCCCCCTGTGTCTGCTTGTAGTTCACATTGTAGTGTTTTTAGAATGCCATATCTTTTCCTGATGTGTTATATGTGTTTCTGTGTTTGCATATGTGAATTCATATATATATATATATATATATTTCTATATATATATATATATATATATATATATATATATATATATATATATATATATATATAGAAATATATATATATATATATATATATATATATAATCTGCTTCTGTATATAAATCATTCAATCTAGAATTGCGGATTGTTATTCTGATGAACTGTTATTTTCTATTTCATACGTTTTTGTTTAACGGTTCGACATTCACGTGGAGGTCAAGCCCTGCCTTGAATAGTGTGTTCGGGCGGCTGTCGACCGCAGCTTTTAGCCCTGTCAACCAAAAATTTCTTTTGAAAAATAAAGAATTTGAATTTGAATGTATAACTCGCTTTTACGCTCCCTTGCTTTCTGTTTCCCTTTTCGTTTCTCAATCTCGATCGCGTTGGTTTATCTTCCACATTTGTGTTCTCTGTATATATTGTTTCGCATATCGCATAAGTGCACCTATACGAATGCTCTCTAGCTGTACCTGGGAAGTACAATAAAAATTTGATGTTTTATTATTATTATTATTATTATTATTATTATTATTATTATTATTATTATTATTATTATCGTAGTATACAACTGTGTTTTAAGATTTACTAGTATATTATTTCAGTGTAGTAGCATATCGAAAATATTCTTATGTGTGACAATTTTTTAAAGCATCAATGAAAAAAGGCTGTGTCTGATCACATAAATTGTGCTATTATTTCTTCTAAAGTTTAATAACAGTTCGCTATCGCGTCCACTCTTATGCAATAAAATAATTGCGGCCCTTACTGAAATAAATTGAATGTGTTTATCAATCAAAATATCATTGGAAGCTGAAAACAATTAAGAAGCCGGTATTTTTTTATTGATGTGATCCCTTGAAGCGTAAAAATTATCAAAATTGTAATGGAGTGTGCTGAGCAGTTCAAATGATAGCAGTTTTAGGGCGATCAACTGCTGACATCGGGACCTGACAGTAGCCCGAACGTAAATCCAACGAAGAGTATAATTCATCGCCTTGCAAGCTGTCCAGAGCGTCGTCAATGCGCGGTAGAGGGTAGACGTCTTTTCTCGTTATCCTGTTAAGACGGCGATAATCGACGCAGAACCGAATAGAACCATCTTTTTTTGTGACGAGAACCGCCGGTGATGCCCACGGGCTATTGGAAGGTCGAATGATGCCGCGCTGAGGCATGTCGTCCACGTGCTCACTGATCACATGACGCTCCTTGGCGGATACGCGGTA
The DNA here is from genome assembly GCF_050947875.1 of Dermacentor variabilis. NCBI lineage: Eukaryota > Metazoa > Arthropoda > Arachnida > Ixodida > Ixodidae > Dermacentor > Dermacentor variabilis. The sequence continues at coordinate 230,599,735 of NC_134569.1, read as the reverse complement.
CGGGCGCTGCCGCAATGGCACGTTGGAGCCAGTGTCGATGTGGTGGCTGACGGCTGACGTGCGACCCAGAGTAGGCTGAACGACATCAAAAGAAGAACGGAACTGGGCAAGCAGGTGGAAGAAGCTGGGAGCGCTGCTCGGTAGTGAGGTCATCGGCAATGAAAGGTGTGAATAAGTCAGGTGATGGCGGAGCAGAAGTGGAAAGTGCACAGAAGTCGGTGAGCTCTGCATACGAAGCATCGGGCACGTCGGTTATAAACATGTCATCAAGAGGCTGAACATGGCCAAGTGCTTCGCCGCGAAGAGCCATCAGGGCTGTAGCAAGTGGATTGCAGACAACGATGGCGCTGAAACCGGCTGAAATGTCAAGCGTGGCAAAAGGGAGGGGAACATCATTGCGGGATATCAAGAGTTCCGAAGGAGCGAAGAGGACAGCGCCTTTAGAGACAGCGCCACAGAAGGCGCGAGCAACGGCAGATGAGTAAGGCGGTATGGCGATGTCTTCCCGAAGAAATAACTTAGCGGGAAGAGAAATGGCGCCGATGAGGGGCACGTCACACAGAGGCCATAATTCAACTTCAGCACGTGCATAATTGATGACGGCGTTATTTCGCAAAAGTCCCACCCAAGTATCACGTCGTGAGAGTAGGACTGCAGAACCGCAAACTCCACAATATAAAGAACGCCTTGAATAACAACTCTAGCTGTGCATGCTGCTGAAGTCTGGACTGGCTGGGCGCTTGCTGTGCGAAGAGAAAACTCAGAATGTGGCGTCGTAACTTTTCGTAAAGCGCGAGAGACGCGTTCGTTTAGGACAGACACGGCTGCACCAGTGTCAAGTAGCGCGACGGTAGGGACGCCGTCAACAGTAAAGTCTACAACGTTCGAAGGCGACAATGGAGGACTTTTACAGACCGATGGCGACGCAGTTTCTGCCTCCGGAACTGCGGCGCTTAGTTTTGCTCTTGCGTGGGTGAAGGGCGCCGACGAATGAGGGACAACGAGCGGAGACGCGGGGAAGGTGAACGGCGTGTAAGGATCGAGCGCTCCGATGGTGGCCTGTTCGACTGCCGACTAAGATAAGTGTCGTGGAAAGGTGGCACGTCTGCGTAGGGAGGCAACTGCACAAACTCATCAGAGTGCAGCATGCGGTGGCGGCAGAGTCATGCAACATGGCCAGGAATACCGCCGGCATAACATATGGGCCTGTTGTCTTGTGTGCGCCAAGGATTAGCAAACGCAGCAGCAGGTCGATGAACGAGATGATGAACGGGTGGTAGCGGCCGTGGATGCAGCGCAACGAGTGGTTGACGAGGAGGCTGCGCTGTGACAGATGCGTAAGTAGGTGGCGCGGCAACAGGGTACTGCTGATGCTGCATTGGTAGAGCCTCAGCAACTTGCGCTTCAATAACCCGCCGGAGCGTAGGGGCGAGCTTTGTAGGAGGCTGTTCGGCAGCGGCTGCTGATGGGGTAGCTCAGCGAAGGGTGGTAGAGAAAGCTGACGTGCAATTTCCTCCCGCACGAAAGCGTAGATTTCTGTGAGCAGGGCGGAGCGATCAGAGAAGACTGTCATGGAAGAGAGGGCCTCGTCAGCCACTGAGGGGCGTCTGGTCAAATCGCGCTGCCTCCTCAACTCGTCGTAGCTTTGGCACAAGTTTATGATCTCTGCTACAGTGTGCGGACTCTTCGCGGTCAACATTTGGAAAATGTCATCGGCGATGCCCTTCAGAATGTGCTTCAATTTGTCATTTTCGTGCATAGAAGCATCCACACGTTTGCATAGGTCGACAACCTCTTCGATGTAACATGCAAATGTTTCACCGGGTCGTTGCGCTCGCTGTCCTAACCACTGCTCACGCGCAACTTGTGGACGGCGGGGCGACCGAAAAGTTCAGCGAAACTCTCCTTGAACGTGGATCAGGACTGAAAGTCGGCTTCGCGATTTTCAAACCACAGGTGAGCCACTCCCGCAAGGTAGATGACGGCATTTAACTTGGCGGTGTCGTCCCGTTGATTGTGTATGCTCACCCGTTCGTAGGTAGACAACCAGTCATTGACGTCCTGCTCATCCGTACCGCTGAAAACTGCTGGATGACGTTGCGGGACAACGCCAGAGCAGGCAACGGAGGGTGGCGGCGACGCCGGCTGGGGAGAGTCAGGCATGACGGAAGGCAGAGTCCGAGACCGGAGTTCCCGGCTGTTGATGTTCTTGAATACCCCGCACCTCCACCAATATTAATGTAGTGTACTGAACAGTTCAGATGCTAGCGTCTGTTCGTAATCGAGAAGGCAGGTGAGGCAGAGCAGGAACAGCTGGTTGCCCGAACGGCTCACTCTCGTGCTAAACGCTGGCGATCCGGCTGGCCCACTGGTTTCACTGCGGGCATGGAACAGACGATCTGGCTGGCCTTGTTCTTGTGCTCTTATTCTTCATTACAAAATAATCTTTTTATAAATATTCTTTTTATGTTGTGCAAATGAGCTGCCCCCGTACGTTTGAATACGCGCATCAGTAGTATGACTTCGCAAACGGCAACGAAGGATACCTATTAAAACCCTCTGATTAGCAAGTTTGTAGGATTTGACGGTGTATCATTTTACTAATGTCGAGAAAGCCAGACAAAGTGTTGAAACCAGTTACAATAGAAGATGGCATTTACAAATTGAAAACTATATAGCAATACACTCAATGCCGCTCAAGGTGAAGACATCCTGAGATGGTGTTGGGGCTTCAAACAACTTAGAAAAATAACTGAGGTGCTGCAGGGGCAAAATTAGAGAAGCAAGAATCAGTGGGAGGCAAGCTGCGAATGTGGTAAATTTTAGCTGTTCTAGATGTTTCTTGGGGGCGTCCAGGTGCTCCAATTTTTCTCGCTGATTTTCTCAATACCCTTTTTTTCGCGTTTATTTCATGCACGAACGGGCAGAATTATATTTCTAATTCGGATTTGAATGATACTTTGCACTCCTGATTTTTACATAGTTGGCTGTGCAATAAGCAACCAGAAATAAAATCGTACAACGACTTTTCATATGATATGGCAAGGTCGTGCAGGTTCTAGGCAAAGCAATCTTGTAGGCAAACGACGCGGGCACTGAACGCAAGCGCTGATGTCGACATCTTCTGCACTGTTGTTACTTCAAAATTAAAAAAAAGAACCTATTCATTAATCAGACTTGTTTTTTTATGTATAAAAGAGGATACAGATCATTTGCTTATTGTTTCAAGCAACAATGAGCTGCAGCCAAGGATCGAGCATCGGCGCGTGTAGAAGCTCGTGTGTCCTTTTCCTCCAACCAACGTGAAGCGACACTTAGGCTTGTAGGTGCGCCGAAGCGTTCCGACGCATCCCATTGGTCGGGCCCTAAGAGCTGCTCTGTAACAAAGTATTAACGCGATATCGTTACGGGCCTGGTTTCGCAGAAAATGCGGTGTCACCGTCCCGCCTCCAGCATCGGCCACTGTTTCGACAAAAAAAAAAGTTTCAAACCACGCATACCCAACCACGCAGGCCCTCCAAGCAGCGCGAGGAATTTACTGAACTAATTCAATTTCTCAAGGAAAAATGCGTCAGCAAAACCGTAAAGTACGATTGAGACACATCCTACTGACATGTAGCGTCAGATCGTAATGTGAAAAATTTAGAGCATGCTTAAACTTCGCCTTTCAGAGTGAAACGCGATAGCATACAAAGACGCCTGACTGCTTCTCACGCTTCCCGGCAACTGCAACATACGTAACCGTAATGTTTACCAGGAAGCGCTGGCGGCGAACGCTTTGTACGCAGGCGGGCTTTGTTGTAGAAACCCGGCCTCTTGCGTGGGCCGCGATGCGGGGGAGGCGAGCGCCAGCTAGAGGTATTGGATGGAACCCGGCGCGCCGCTTCGTGGCCCCCGAGACACGCGCGCGCAGGCGGACGCCGCGGCCTGTCTGCGATTTGTAAAAACGCTGGAAAAGGGTTTTCTTTGAGTTTTTGCATAACAGAATCATGTTTTCTCGTACATGCAAATAACAGTCCGAGAGCTATCATGTCTGTAGGTTGTGTGCATGCCAAAGTTTACGATTTTTCCTTGTATTTGAGCCTGAGGAATTCAATTATTTCCGTAAATTTCTTGCATAACATGGTGGGACTACGTATGTGTGGTTCGAAAATATTTTTGCTAAGACATCCGACGCCAACACCGCACGTTCCATTTAACGCTATGGCATGTATGTACAAACACATATAATTCTGTTACGCTGGGACTCGAAATCGAAACACCTCACAGCACTGATAGAGGGCCCAAAGCCTTGGTGATTTGTACCATCCGGCGCGCGCGAGCCTCAAAGGCCGCAGATCGGCGCACCCAGTTTGTTGTAATATATCCAGATGGCGCTCGCCTCTGCACCGTCGTGGCTGGCGCAAGAGGCTGCGTTTATACCAGAACGCTCGCCGTCAGTGTTTCCCCGTAAACCTTACGGTTACATAAACTGCAGTTGCCGGGAAGCTTGAGAAGCAGTGAGGGATCATTGAATGCTATCGCGTTCCTCTCTTGAAGCGCAGCCTAAGCGTCCTCCAAGTTTTTCTCGCCCTCCATTTGCTTGTGCAAGAATTAGTCGACTGCTACCGAGCAGACATGTGATATCCGAGCTGAAGGAAATAGAGACGCCAGTCGCTTATACAACCACGAGAATCTAACATCCTGTATATAAGAACAGCATCAGACATTGGGTAAGTGTGTCTTGTTTCTAAGGCGGCGCAGCTGCTCGTAAGACCGTTTTACTTGGCAGAAAGTGCTGCTTTTGGCCCATCGATAGACGGTGTACTGACACTGAATCTTGTTTTTTTGTTGTTGTTATTCGGGACATAATTCAAAATTAATAGCAACAGAAAAAAATTTTTGAGTAGTGCACCCATCATTCGTAGCTATCAGCAAATTTTCTGGTTTGAAACATGAGCTCTTCCTTTCTCAGAAAAGCCAGAACTGTAAATATGATACTACAAACTGCTTCCCGTAACTTCGAATATGTGTTTTCTTTAATTCTCAGAAATTTCGGATTACGGGCATATCAAAGAAACCTGCGCACATTTAAAGGTAGGCTGCAGGTCTTGAGAAGCTCGTGGAGATTGACCTATAAACAAAAGTTGCAGTTTCGACCGAAAACGAAGCATTGACAACAATATTGTTACGGAGATGAGTGCAACGGTGTGCCTATGAACGATGAAGATGATTTGGAAAGGTCGAATCGAGGCCCTCTTCGAAAGCTGCTCGGACTTGTCTACGGCTCCTATTACTCGGCCAGGTTTTGGGTGGTATTAGGCTTTTCTAGGCTTAGTGGTTGATCTTCCTATTGTTCTTGCGCCTGCATCATCCTAAACTGATGTCCAAAACTTCCCCGGCAAAGGGTTTTCCCCTTGGACAGCCTCTATTCGGACAGACGAATTACGCCTGGATTTGTTTACCCGCAGTGGCGTGAGCAGCATCTATGTGGCACTAGTTCCTTCCAATGGTGGCTCTATGGGCTTCCTGCAATTTTCAGGCGGCGCAGCGATCGGCTCAGCCGTCAGCGCCAGCGTGTCAGATGCGCGAAACATCAAGGCGGCCACTGCTACGGAGGCATGCTTTTGCGGCGCTCGTTTGAAACGTGTCGGCCGTACTAAATTGCGGTTTTAAGGCAATCAAAAGCATTGAGGCCAATTTTGGACCACCGACGTTTCAGAAAGGACGTCACATTTACGGCTACAACCATGTATATCCAGTCAAAGGAGTAAACAGCACGGATATCACAGCGAGGTGCTTAAATTAAATTACGGTGTTTTAGGTGACAAAACCACGATCTGATTAGGACGCATGCCGTGGTTGGGGACTCCGGAATAATCTGGACTAACTAGGGTTCTTTAACGAGAACCTAAATCTAATTACACGGGTGTTTTGGTCTTTCGACCCCATCCAAATTCGGCCGCCGTGGCCGGGATTTATTACCGCGACCTCGTGCTTAGCAGCCCAACACCATAGCCATTAAGTAACCACCGCAGGTCGCGAAGGATTTGTCACAACAAAGCAAGCATGCTTACGACGTCGAACTCAAAGTGAGTTAACAAATCATTATTTTATTCCGCTTAAGAGGAAGCTTTAGCCCTGGCGCTCGTATATACATGCATGTAAAAACAGAATTCGTTTTTCTTTGCAATCGCTGCGCCAAATCTGACGAGGTATGTTGCATTTAAAACACAAACTTAAAATGTAGTGACTGTTGGTTTCAAATTTATTATATAGGTCGTCAGTTTTTTATAAAACATTGACAAAAATAAAAAATAAAAAATGAAACTAACGAGTTTAAAACTCTAACTCAGCAACCAACAATGATAACACAATTGTGTGAATTGCATCTAATAGTACATCTAAAGCGCACAAAATTGATATGTTACACATGAATCTCCGAAAATTCAGTAATATGGAAATACAGCTTTTGCAGAACCCTCGTACACAACGTAACAAATTGACGTAAGATATAAAACCACATAGCGAATTTGTCCGCTTTCAAGGATCTCTTGGATGTCATTTACAGAACCGCGACACCTATTCTTGATGCAGAGCTATGAGTATGTGTACTTCGTGCTTCTATTTTTTTCAAGCTTTCGAATTTTTGAAAATAATTTTAACAAAATACAGGACCGAAGTCAAAATTCAGCTTGCAACAGTCACTATAATATGACTTTCTCTCTCAAGCGCAATAAATTTCATTAAAATCGGCCCAGGGGTTTTTCAGAAAAACGTTCTTGCGTTTTACATGTATTTGAATAGGCCGCGTCGGAGTTGGGCCCGAGCTAAAGCTTCCTCTTAAAGGGAAGCTGAAAGCTGTTCCAGAAAAAATGAGTGAGAGCCGAACGTAACGGTTTTCAACACTATGAATTCGAATATCGCATCGAACTTGAGCGAAAGAAAGCGCGAAGAGACTTTATTTCGACGAAAAGTGCAGCAGCAGACTCAGGGCAGCTCCCGCGCGTCGTTTCCGCCTGTGATTGGTCGGGCACCTCATGACGTCAACAATTGTGTTCGTCCGGACCGACTGCTGCCGCTATACACGAATCACGGTGGAAGGTAGTTTGTTGCTATTTTGCTGAGACGGTCATGGAAAATTTCAAGAGCTTGCGTTTCTCTGAGGAGTTCGGCGTTAAGTGCAAACCCCACGAGAGCGATATTGCGCGCGACGGCGACTGGGCGACGGCTTCGAGCGACAAAGTGGGCCGTCGCTTGAACAGATCGCTCGGTATTTTGGCTCAATCGCTCTTTTCTAGAAATCTAGAACTCGTCGCTCGTCGTCCGGAAATGCTATGACCGACTAGCCAATAGTGCGAAGCCGGAACTGGATGTACATAACTCAAATACTACTATTTATCGCACGGAACGAGCAAACTATTTAATTTTACACATTCAAGAATAAGAACCTTGTGTAAGACCTTCAGGAATATTTTATGCTGCTTTTTACAGTAAAATACATCAACTTTAATTGATAAAGCACGCGTCACGGTAGTTTCGGCATGTTTCGGCCCTAATACCGCGAAGTCGTCGCTCAAACACGTCGCTCGCGTGGAGTTCGGCTTGTAGTCGACGAGTGAACGCGACAACCACCGCCTAGTTTGTCGCTGTCGCGTGCAAGATCACTTGTATGGGGTTTATACTTTAGTCCCTACACGTACGAGCCGATTGCGAAGAGCCGGCCTCTCGAAGAAGCGAAAATGCTGGTGCAAGCAGTGCTTTCCACGCGAACGAAGGCGAAGTGTTAGCATCCCCTTGTGTCGAAAATGTTTTTTGGTGAGTACGTTTTTTGCTAAGCTGCACTCAGTAATCCAATAAGTACGTTTCCTGGCAAACAACTGTTGTGTTACGTTCCTGCATGCCTGCGCGTAGAACCTAAGCGATGATGCGATCTTCGGCGTTTGTGCGCTGCCCCAAAGCTGTCGGCAATCTACACAGACGGTTTAAACGCGGTGAAAGTTTACCGGCTGTTGTAGCACGTGTAGTATAGAACAGTGGCGTAGCCAGAAATTTCGTTCGGGGGGGGGGGGGGGGGGGGCTCAAGTTGCAGCTCGGCCTCCTCCTTAAGAGGAAGCTTTATCTCGGTTGCTCCTACCTAAATACATGTAGAAGGTGAATTAGCTTTTCTCGGCAACCACTGCACAAAATTTTATAAGGTTTGTTTCATTTAGAAGCAAAACTTAAATTCTACTGTCTTGTGGTTTCGAATTTTTCGTTTAGGTTGCCTTGGCACAAATCTGAAATTTTCAGAAATCGAAACTATCACGTTTAAAACTCTGTAACTAAACAACGAAAACTAATATCACAGTTCTGTGAATCGCATCTAATAGTACATCTACGGCGGACAAAATTGATATGTTACAAATGAATCTCAAGCGATTTAGGATTATCGAAATACAGCTTTTGCAGAACCCTTTTCCACCACGTAACTAATTCACGTAAGATACAAATTGACATAACGAATTTGGCCGCTTTGACTCTTATAATAGATGCCGTTTGAAGAACCGCGATATCTGTTTTTGATGAAGACCTTTAGTTTGTAAACGTCGATATTCTATTTTTTCGCACTTTCAAAATTTTCAAAATATTTTAAACAAAATTCAGGCCCTAAATCGAACTTCCGCTTTCAGCAGATACTAGAAGTCAACTTTCTCAAATTCAACAAATTCCACTAAAAGTGACCCAGGGGTTATCTCGGAAAAGCGTTTCTGCGTTTTACATTTATTTGAATATGCTGCGTCGTAGCTGGGCCCTAGCTAAAGCTTCCTCTTAAACAATTTGTCGAGAGATGATATACATGAATAATAACTGCATTGCCATTGCCAAAGGTGCTGCAAACGAATTCTTGAACGCTACGCACTGTCAAAACAAGTAATATATGTATGTATAAATAAAGAGATATACTCGTATGTGCGAGAAATTGTGCTCAAAATAACTGATATCAATGCTTCCATGTTTTTGTCTTTTTAATAAGTAAAGAAAATATCATACTATCTTTAGAACTATATCAGTTCGAAACCAGCACACCAGTGCATACCACTGATACGAAAAATTTAAAGGCCATAAATGAACAAGTCGAGGACAAATATGTTAATGAAACTTTGTCATTCAACAACCTTGTTTACATTTTTGTACATATGCAACGGCCAGTGAAAAGTCTCACTGAGGCTGTCATTTATTCCAATGTATTACGCAGGAACAGTTGTCACCGGTAGTGTATCGTGAGTAATTGCAACGAAATTATTGTCCCAACAGAGAGCACCTCTATAAAGCCGTTCTGCAAAACATACGTGGGCGAGTCAAATGAAAGTGAGCCAATGCAAATATATGACAAACGGGGTACTTAATTTAAAAGTAGTCTCCATGAGCATTTAGAAATTTATCCCATTGACTATTGAGTCGGTTGGTTCTCGTCTCATAAAACGCCTTAGGTTGCTGCTTCAACAAATCTGCAACTGACTCTTTCACGTCATTGTCCGACACTAATCTGTTTCCCTTAAGCTGTTTTTTTTTTCATTTGCCCCAAATTGGGAAAGTCGCAAGTCGACAGGTCTTAGCTGCATGGCGGATGTTGCAGCATGTGCCACTTGAACTTTGCCAGTTTGGTATTAACCACATCAGCGATAAGGGGACGGGCATTGTGGAAAAACTGAAAATTAAATTACAAGGTTTTACGTGTCAAAACCACTTTCTGATTATGAGGCACGCCGTAGTGGAGGACTCCGGAAATTTCAGCCACCTGGGTTCTTTAACATGTACCTAAATCTAAGTACACGGGTGTTTTCGCATTTCACCCCCATCGAAATGCGGCCGCCGTGGCCGGGATTTGATTCTGCGACCTCGTGCTCAGCAGCCCAACACCATAGCCAGGTCGTAGAACGAGATGACCCCATTCGTCAATTTTCCACGTCGTTTGTTCTTGATTGCGACACGCAGCCGATCCGGCGTTTCACAATATCGGAAACGATTGATAGTCTCTCCGGCTTTAGAAAATTGTATCAGTAATGGCCCCTGACGATCGAAAAAAAACATAGTAAACACCTATCCGGCGCAAATGACGGCCTTTGCTTTCTTTGGGGGCGGTGAATTCGAATGTTTCCGCTGTAAGCTTTGCCGTCGTGTTTAAGGCGCGTAGTAGTGGCACCACGGTTCGTCCCCGATCACAATTGCAGACAAGAAGTCGTCACCCTCATAGTGATACCAGATCAGATGAATCAAGGCAGCACAGAACCTTCTTCTGGTGGTGGTTCAAAATCTTGGGCAACCATAGCGCACGCAAGAGCTGATGACCGAGATATTCATGAATTATGGTTTCAACTGAACCGCGACTGATGTCCACACGCTCTGCCAGTTCATCGATGTTTATCCTCCGTTCTTGTCTCCTGAGCTCGTCAACTTTTGCACTTGTGTTGGGGGTGATTGCATGATGGCTTTGGCCCGGTCTTGGATCGTCTTTGGGACTTTCACGTCCTTTTTCTACCGTTTGCTCCAATGATTCACAGTGGCCAATGAAATGCAATGTTCAGCGTACACGGCAGCCAGACGGCAAATAATTTTCTCTTGGAAAACACCTTCAGCTGTCAAAAAATTGACGGCACTCCGTTGCTCAACTTCTGAAGTGTCCATTACGTCTCGCAACCATGTTTAATCCAGTGTATAAGAGCCTTAAAGAACATTTACCCTCACATCTGCATGTCACTTTTAAAAATGAAAGATGCCTGTGAGCTACGCACATGCCTCGCCGATAATGAACCGAACCAATATTGCGCAGGTTGGGTAGGCTCACTTGCATTTAACTGGCCCTCGTTCAATAGAAATGCGAAGATACAAGGGAATATACAAATGCTTGATAAAGCCACCCCCCCCCCCCCAAGACAAAGAAAGTGTCACTGGAAAGAAATTCACTGCACGTATACAAAACCTCGCAACAAGATATTTAAATATACGTATAAGTCTCCAATACAACTACGTATCTAAGAAAAAGTCACTGTATATAATGCCTCAAACAAGGCGAATAAACATGCAGCGCAATCACAGATTCACAGAATCCTAGATCCCGCCCCCATTCCATCCACTCCACCCGATGTATCGCGTGCGACGGAAGGCAGCGCGCTTGCTCCCTGCTATTCTCCTTTGTGCACGCAAGACTGAGCCACCATCGTCGGCTCACCCGTTCCACCCCCCCTTACTCTTTCACTCGCGCATACAGCATGCGGCGCGCGGTCTCGACGTTATTACCCTGATACTTCAAACGAAACATGAGGGCGACGGCGACAGCAGGAATGCGCCTGGAGTCTTTATATAATTGCTATCACAATAATATTATAATAGTATCCGGCAACCGAAGCGTGCCGTGGCCAATTACTTTCCGCCAAAGAAGTAAGAAACTGTCACCATTTGACAATTCGCTGCGCCGCAACAATGCATCTATTTTTTTTCCTTTTGTGGGGCGGGGGCACCGAAATGAAAAAAAAAACGCAAAGAAGAGTATGTTGGCTCCAATCCAAAGCCTACTTTGGGCACCTAATATGGCTACAGAATGAATATCGAAGGAAACCTGAGACGCTTGGTCCACCGAGAACCATACGCATATTGCTCGGTATTTTACACCGGCGAAACGACTTTCCGAAGAGGTTGCGCTCAGGCGAACAAGGTGTAATTCGTCAAGTCTTCACAGTGATGGCGGTGAGCGACCATTGTTTCTTTTTCTCGTCTGCTAGCCAGAAGGCGTCCAAAACTCTGCCAGGCGAAAATTCACTCGGCCAGAGAAAACCACACGCGCACTGAAGTATGCCGCGCGGTGGTTTCGGGGCAACACAAGAAAAACGCAAGCGCTCTGGCTGGCTCTGGCAGCCCGCGGGTAGGGTAGTGAGAATAAAAAAAATTTAAGAGGCTCAATGTGCCCTCACGAATAAAAGTCATTGTAGAAAAAATAAATAAGAACGTAGTTACCCTGGCTGGCTTTAGCGTGTTGACATGGATGCTTTGGCGTAGGTGAAAAAAAAATGTTGATATTTTTTATGCGACATGACGGCACAAATAACCCCCCACACGCTTCGTCTCATCGTATCTCGCTGCGTGTTTTGTCAACTTGTCTGATAGTGTGTTGATTTGGCTAGTCTCGTTGTATGTTCCGATCTCAGACTTTAGAATCTAAAGTCAATGCACCTTTGGCGTCAAATGTTTATAACAACATTAAGCCCACAAAGTTCCGGAATTGAAAATCTAAAGCACGGCTATGGAAATATCATTGCACCTTTCGCATCAAATGTTTATTAGAACTTTATACCCATAAAGTGTCAGAATTGAAATCCAAGCGCTCCCGATTCCGCGGCCTCAGCGAGATGCCGCGAAGAGCCCGCCCACCACGCCTTTGGAACTTTGTGCTCGTACGGAGCTCCTTGCGTTGCGATCTGCGACTCCCAGTGCGTGAGCGTTGCCGCAAAATCCAGCCCGATTTCGCGATGTTCGCGCTTAAGTGTTTTTTTCGAGCGTGAAAGGGACATTCTAGACAAAATAGAGTATGATTTCCGGCGCCGGGGGTTGTTTTGGCCGGCGGCGCATGGACAGCACGAAAAAATTTCGGGGGGGGGGGCTGAAGCCCCATAAGCTCCCCCCCCCTGGCTACGCCCCTGGTATAGAACTTTCATAAGCGCGCCATCCGCGCGTTACTGGTAACCGGCGAATTCCGTCGGCTACGTGAGATCGTCGGTTTCTATATGTACGCGAGAGAACGGGGAGCGCACCGTCCTGACGTGAGCCAACTTTCCAACACATGCAAACTTTACACTTGCACTGCGTTATGGTAGCTGCATGCAGGCTGTTTCACAACACACATGCGAATAGAAAATTCGCGACACTTGGCGATGAAACCTGCGTCAAGGGTGGGACATAAACATGCACCTTCCGTTCAGCGTGCCAACACGAAGGAGAACCCAAAGCAAGCATTACTGATAAACTCTGGTCGTAATCGTGGTCACAGAAGTGGTTAGAGCACAGCAGTGTTCTTCTTGAGCGTTTGAAGTTCTTTCGCTTCACATCAGCCCCCCACTTAGCTGAACGCTTCTTCTCTTGCGGGAACGAAAGGTGCATCGGAACACCGTCGCGCTTGCTGGTGTTCGTGCAACCGTAGGTTGCACAGAACGCTGGAATGATCGGCCGACAAGTTCAATTGATGCTGCGCACGTCGAACTACCACTCTACATACACACAAACAAGGAAATGTATGGTCCAACAAAGGAGATTAGGACGGCACGCACGCAGAAATAAGCACGGTCAGGCACGGTCGCGGAGACTTTGAAGGAACGGAACACCAGTGCTGGCGTCACTACGCCGCGGTTTCCGGTCTCCGCTCGCATCGTCAGCGTCAGCAGCATCGCGCGGCGCTCGACTGGGGGCGGAGCTCCTAAGCGGAAAATCCCCCCCCCCCCAAAAAATATGTACCTGCACGGTTTATAACGTTCCCCCATCCGTATATGAGCGTATTATTGAATTCGACAGACTCTTCAGCTTCCCTTTAAGTGAGCAAATACGGTCGTGGATGTCTTTGAATTGTCATTTGTCGCTTCATTACCTGGAGCATGCCTTGCACCTCACAATTGTAGATGTTTTGGCGAATTGTCAGGTAAGTGCTTTTTTCTCCGTTGAGATAGTGCATCGAGCATATTCTAATATTGTCGTTCGGGTTCGAATGTGAGAGGGCATTACCGATGATGCATTACAGAGAGCAATCAGCTCAAACTAAACAACGTGAAGACTGAACAAACATGCGCTAGCATGCCCGAGAGAAACGCTGATTTTCGATTACTCGACGAGTGTAGCAGTGTACTCCAACCTTAGTTCTGTTCTAAGCGCGAGAAAATATCGGCACGAATGTGCTCGGTTCCACCATTCGCGTCTTGATCTTGGCGCAGGAAGAAACACAGCGCGTACAAAGCTCCAGCACCGAGCGCTTGCGAAGCTAGATTTGACACATAACCACCACTGCACGTTTGTTTTAGAGTAAGACGAGCTAAACAACTATCTAAACTGATTTACAAGAGCGGGAATCAGTTCACGGGTTTTTATGCAGTTGACGCTTCATTGTGTGTTTACGGATGCCGCTGCTGCTTTTTAAAATTTTTTTTTCTTATTTTTGCATTTACGTCTTAGTTCGTTTAACAGAAATTCGCAAGACCGACTCGAAGCGCGACGTCCACTTCAGCCGCCGGGTCGCTTCCTCCGGTTTTGAAGGGAAGCGGTAAAATTTGATACCAACGTCCCTTTCGCGGTTGTGACAATCCTTAACGCAGCAGTATCTGCGCTTGTTCTTCTTGTTCACAATTCTCACAAAGAAGCTGCCAAGAGGCCGCGGTGAATCCATTGGAAAATTGGAAAGGCAGGCTGTCAGGCGGGCCTCAGCGCACCAATGGTGAAATGACGTTAAAGCCTACGCGCTGGTGCTCAACGCCGCTACTACGTGGTACGACATGTACAGGCAAACTTCATTGCAGGGTACCAGTATGGTTGACCAACACCCAGGCTACCCAAAAATCTATCCATGCTGCTACTTCTGCATACTAGACCATCACAGGAGTGAGATAGTTCGGCCGCAGATGTATCATGTGCCGATCGGCAGAACAGACCTGTGTCGCGAATTTGCTGAAGTGATCATTCGCGTCACTGCTGGTCAGTGCCTTCATCTCACCTCGCATGCACCAAGGGAATAGTCAGAGGTGTGGATGCTTAGCTATCGCCATCATAAACATTAGAGAAATTACCTGGGAATGGGGCAATTGCTCTTTATGGCTGCAATCGAGTGGTAGACAAGGAGAGGCTCCCAACAGAATCGGTGATTGCAACATTCGCAGGAACTTCCTGTCCATTAGAACTAAAGGTGTTACCCCTTGTGTTCATAATAGAACCTCTGGCATCGCGTCCGCGACAATGCTGTAATTTCTGGCGATACGGCCTTAGGTTGGAGGATGCAAGTCTAGTCAGCGTTGTTGCAAATGCGGGGAAGAGCATGATCAAAGTGATCGTAGTGCTCAAGATGAGGGATGCTGCCTCTGTGGTGGAAGTCACCCAGCAAATTATTCTACCTGCTCTGTTAGGGCTCAAGAATTGCAGGTGGTAGAAATAATTTACAGACGACGTTGCTTCAGGTAGGAGGCAGTAAGCATCGTGAAAGAAAGGGCGCTTGGTTATGCGGGTGTGACTGGGAGCAAACTCTTACCTCAGACGTATGACTAACAGCAACTATAGGGGACGCTGTGGAAAAGGCAGTTACAAAAGCTATGGAATGGCTCGCAATGAGCCTTGGGGAATATATATCGCAGGCCATTTCTAGTAGCTTATCTAATTTGATTAAAGCTACGTGTCTTAGTCCTACAATTACCCAAACAATTGATTCCAGTCCACAAATTAGTGTTAGGCATTCAGGTACCCATCCTTCTACTGATGGTGTTGAACCTTCCACTTCCTCTTCCATATTGCCTGTTAATAATATTCCGGTTAACACAGATTTGTAAATGACAGATGTGAAACAAAACGCTCGAGAGTATAAAATAACGTCACCAATCAATGATACTTCCTCCGGTCCTCATTGAAAAGCTAAGGCCGCCCAGTAATCTACCAAAAGGAAGCATTCTATTGAAGGCAGTTTCGCCTGTGGCACTTTCTAAACCATAGCGTCGCTGAAAATGCTTCAGTGGAACTGTCGCTCTTTATCTTCTGCTTCAGTAGATTTAGCTTGTCTACCTACTCAACTTAACCCTTATTTATTTCTTGTACAAGAAACTTGGCTAAATTCTGAAAAAAATGTCCAATTAAAATTTTACAGATCATTTTGTCTAGACCGCCCTACTGGAGGCGGCGGATGAATTGCATTTATTTCGCCTCAGATTTGACATAAGGCGAAAATTTCAGGACAACTGTCTACTTCTGAATGTGAAATCCTAGCGATACAGCTGAATTTTGCTTAATGTAGCCCCTTTGCCATAGTAAACGCATATATTCATTTTGGCGTACAGGACACGCGCACACTGGACAAGGTTCTTAGCTCTTGTGGACGGGACATCCTAGCGTCAGGTGACTTCAGCTCACAACATATATCATTGGGATAAAAACAGATTTGCGCGGCGCCATATTATAGAACTGGGCTATGGAAAATGGATTAACGTGTGTAAATTCGGGATCTATTACGTTTACGTGGGTAGATCCTACTCTGCAACGGACCTTGCATGCTGTGGCCCGAGTGTCTCCGTATCTTCTGGGTGGACTGTTGAGTATGCGACAAGCAGTGACCACCTTCCGGTAATTTTTGAAGTAGCACGCCCTGTAACGTTTATGAGCGATCAGGTGGTAACTTTCATTAATTACAACATTTTTAGCAAGTGCTTACGAAATGCTCTTGCATCGCTTTGTGACGCGTGCACTGAGCGAAAAACTATGATTATCGGTTCTGCTTTTGAAGGTTCTCCCAAAAAGTCTGAATTTGAGCTTTCTCTACATAAGAGAAATTCATATAGCCGTTAGTGGAATGAAAAATGTCCTCGTGCTTGTAAAAATCGAAAATCCGCATGGAAAAACTTATTACATAACCAGAATACCAAAAGTTGGAGCGATTATACATTTTGTCGAGCCCTCTTTAAACATACAGCTTCAAAAGCCAAAGCCGAATACGACTGCAAGCATTTCGACCTCCTATCTAACAATACAAATAAACGTGCTTTCTTTAGTTTTCTCCACATTAGGAAAGTTCTTCCGCGACCAATGAATACAGTCTCCGAACCCTTGAGCAGTAATGAAATGAAACAGTCGGTAGAAGAAATCGCGAAGGGATTAGGAATGAGAGTTTCTTTAGTTTTGCCACATTGGTCCGGATTACGAAGTACATCAGATGATCTTATAGAAATTACGATGTTCGAATTGGCTGAACTGGTGGAGCGCCTG
Source organism: Dermacentor variabilis (assembly GCF_050947875.1). Lineage (NCBI taxonomy): Eukaryota > Metazoa > Arthropoda > Arachnida > Ixodida > Ixodidae > Dermacentor > Dermacentor variabilis. The sequence goes on along the minus strand of NC_134569.1, from coordinate 230,582,782 downwards.
CAAGTTTCAGCTCCCGGAATAGATGAGTAACCTCTGCCATGATCAAAATTTTATTGAAGGAAGCTCCTGATTACCTTTTTGCTATTATAAATCACTCAATCAGGTTTTCATAGATTCTGTCTGCATAGAAAATTGCTAAAATACGTCCAGTTCATAGAAATCATGGAACAGGAAATATAATCGATAACAATAGACCAATCGCGCTAACCTCAAATTTGGTGAATTTGATTGAAAGAATACTATATGCCCGTATGCTTATGTATGCTCATATGCGCGATCGGCCTATGGTTGCCGTTCCGGACTGCGCCCCCACCTTTTCCAACCTCTATTTGACCAGCAACCGTCTAGCGCCGACGCTACTGCTACATGGAACAGTTCCTCACGGTCAGTCCACTGTTACCAATGCCGTTCCTTACCAGCTCGATGGACATCGACCCTATGGCGCTAGGCTCGTCGCCCGCCGCCCCCCTTGAACCGCCGACGCTCTTCCCCGGACAACTAACTGCTGCAGTTGTCGGGGGGATGCTGCATTGACGAATCGACCTAAAAATCATCTGCTCACTTGACCGACCAGACAAAGCCTGTGTGATGTTAGAGTGGACAACGCAAACATTCCGGCATTGGTCGACACTGGTGCGCAACTCTCTGCGATGAGTGCCCAATCGCGCTGCCGCTTAAAAAAAGTGCTCACAGCTGCCGCATCACCGCTCTCCGCGTCACCGATCGAGGAACGCACGCCGGGCTAGAAATGTGCACTGCTCGTGTGAACGTCTCAGGTCACCTTACCACTGTATTGTTTGCCGTTTTGGAACATTGCCTTCACGACATTATCCTAAGACTAGGCCTCCTATAATAGCATTCCGCCCTCTTCGACAGCGCGTCTGATGTGATTAGACTTCAACTGCCCCATAGCTACAGCATTCCAGAAGAGACACAACCGCGCTTATGTTCCCTCAATGAGACCCGCCTGCGACCGGACGCCATGGAGTACGTTACTGTGACCTCGTTTCCGCCTGTTCCTGACGACGTCTACGAGGTGCGTCCACGTGCTAACCTAGTCCTTGAAAGGAACGTTGCCGTCCCACGCACCCTACTCACTGCTGCAGACCACCGGACCACACTTCCTCTCCTAAATTTTAATTACTTCGCACAGCTTGCCTCGAGATGTCTGTCACTGGCCGATATATTGCCTATCGGTGATTGTGAGATCTCTGTTTTGGCGGAGTGCATCCACCATCATCAGCAGGCAAGTTTGATCAGTCCAGCCTTGCAACAGACGAAGTAAGCAAGTTGATCGGAGCTTACGGAACTTACTTCCTACGTAGGCAGGCTGCTGACATACATCGCGTCTTGGAGGCTTATCTCGACATTTTTTTTTATTTTGACAGTCGTCCCTTAGAACAGACGTCTGTGGTTACTCATCGCATATCTACCAGCGACACCAATCCCATAGCCGACGTCGGTACTGCGTTTCACCTGCCGAACTAGAAGCTATACAGCACGAGGTGGACAAAATGCTGACTAAAGGTGTCATCGAACAATAGTCCAGTCCGTGGGCTTCGCCACTTGTCCTTGTTAAGAAGTATGGCATCTGGAGCATTTGCGTCGATTACCGCCGTCTGAATAATATCACACGCAAAGATGTCTAGCCGCTGCCACGTATTGATGACGCCTTCAACTGCCTGCATAGAGCTGAGTATTTCTTGTCCATTGACCTTCGCTCTGGGTACTGGAAGATCTCCGTAGATGGCATGAACCGCGAAAAGACCGCTTTCGTAACGCCGTACGGGCTCTATCAATTTAATATCATGCCGTGCGGCCTTTGTAATGCCCCGGAAGCCTTCGAGCGAATGATGGGCTTTTTACTTCGCAACTATAAATGATCCACTTTTCGATGTCACTTGGACGATGTGATACTTTTTCATCCATATTTGCGAGTCAACTTGCGCGCCTGTCGGCAATTCTTGTTGTTTTCCGACGTGTCGGCCTGTAACTCTTCTCCTCCAAGTGATATTTTGAACGTCGCAAGATTACTGTTCTAGGAAAACCCTCTCTGTGCCGCAGGAATTCTACATGACCCTGACGAGGCTCCTGCCATCCAAATTTTTGCCGTACCGTCATCCATAGCAGATGTCATAAGCTTTGTTCCTCTGTGCTTCTATTTCCGTAGCTTCATCGAGAATTTTACCGACACCGCCCACCCGCTCACTGTGCCGCTCAAAAAAAAAGGTTTCCTTCTTATGAGTTCCTGCGCAAGCCGCAGCCTTCGACGCTTTCATCCACTTACTAACGGCTCGGCTTTCTGGCTCACTACAACCCATCTGCTGTTATTCAAATTCATACAGATGCCAGCAACCATGTAATGGGAGATTTTTTCGTCCAACAGTGAAACAACGCACGCTGTGTAATTCCATACGCTAGCCGCGTTCTCTCGACCAGAGCGGAAGTTATCTTTCACGGAACGCGAGTACCTGGAGTTGGTTTGGGCAGTCGCCATGTACCGCCCTTATTTGGCCGTCCATGTTTTGCTTTCACTGATCACCGTGTCCTATGCTGTCTCTCGTCGCTGAAAGACCCGACTGGACGACTGCGTCAGTGGGTGCTGCGGCTTCAAGAATACACTTTTACTGGCCTCTGCAAGTCTGGCCGTTTACACAAGGACGCTGACTGTCTCTGCTGTGGTCCGGTCGACAGTCCATGACGCTTTCTACACGGATGCTTGCGTCCTAGCCATTTCAGACTTGCGTGGCATTCGCAATGAACAATGCTGTGATGCTTCTCTACGTATTCTCGTCCATTGGGTAGCTTCTCTGTATCCCGAACTCGCCATCGGCGCACTCGTACTGCGCAACGGCGTTTCGTATCGACACAATTTTCGCCCTCAAGGCTCGGTACTTTTGCTCGTCCTGCCTCGACATCTCCGGGCAGCAGTTATTGAGCACCTACATGACGTGCGCGCCGTCGGCCTCCTCGGTGTCTCCGATGACTACGACCGCGCACGGTCCGGCTTTCACTGGCCCGGTCTCTATCACTCCGTGCGCCGCTACGTTGCTGCATCTGTACTTTGTCAAGGCCGTAAACGACACGTTGTATTACCCGCTGGACGCGTACACGCCATTGATGTCCATTCCGTTCAATTCATTCGCGTCGGCGCCGATCTTCTAGGTCGTTTTCCTATGTCTAAAACCGGCAACAAGTTAGTCGCTCTAGCGACTGACTACGCGTCGCACCATCACGTGAGCATTCCCGACAGGCTGCACTACGGACGTTGCGGGTTTCCTTCTGCATGACGTCATACTACATCTTGAAGCAAAGAGGCAGCTGCTCACTGATAGTGGCCGCACCTTCTTCTCCCACGTTGCTAAAGATCTTCGTTCCTGTTCTGCCGTGAACAAAGGAACCACGGCATATCGCCGGCAGACCAATGGGCTAACTCAGCGGCTCAACTGGGCGTTGATGGAGATGATGTTCCTCTACGCTTCTCCGAAACACAGTGACTGGGACGACACGTTACCCTTCATAACATCTGCCTATAATTCGTCCCATAACGAGACAGCTGGCTTTACTCCATTTTAATTGCTGTTCGGCCGCCACCCAACATTGCCCTTCGACATACTCCTTCCAATCGCGACCAACATTGGAACTGAGTATACACGCGAATTTTTGCCTCGGCTCATAAAGCTCGCCAGATTGCTCGCTCACGGCTCACGGCCTCACAGTCTGCACATAAGAAGAGGTACAATAGCCGCCAACTACGGACTAAAGGGAGAAATGAACGTCCCTTTCATTTCTCGACTTGGTTTCTCATTCTTCTATGGAGACCATGCCGCCGCATCTGCCTGTCAAGAAAACTTCCCCGCGCTACATAGGCCTTTATAAGATCCTGCGTGAGCTCGGCGATGTAAATTTCGAAGTATTCCGCTAGACTGTCGATCATCATCTGCCGCTATGCCCATTGATATCGTCCACCCTGTAGGCTGAATGAAGCCTTAGTTCACCGCAATTTTGCCATCATAAACATTAGAGCCGAGATGAACGATTTCCGACTGGGACGTGATGTTACGGAGGAGTGGAACATGGTGTGCCTCAGAACAAAGACGATTTGGCAAGAAGAGCGCGCGGCTGGTTCGAGAAGCCATGTTGTGCATGCAGCGTTGCTCCAATTGTAAATACCTTGTAAATACGCCTGCACTTCATCAATTCTGCCTCGTGGCAATTTCAAAGTAGGAGACGACTACACAATGTACGTTTCATAGTTTTATCGGCACCGTAAATCGCCGTATACATTCTGCACTTATTAAACTAAGAAACATGATGTCAGGCAAGCACATGTAGGCATGAATACATCGCACTCGATGGCTGCAAACTAGCGATTTCCGAACACTGGCGTGATCAGGAGCGCTATATAGGCACGGAAAGTAAGCGCTTCGTGGTGTTTCTCGTTTCCACCCGTTTCTGAAACTTGAGATTACCCGACATTAAACACAAGGCACATGGAAAGACAGTCTTCGTTAGGCAACCAGCCATCTCAGCTCACCAAACACTTGTGCCCACAGCACATTACCTCTAAAGCTGCAAGCGTATGGCGCGATCATTAGCGCGATTGACGCGCAGCGGAGGGCCTCGGGCGATGCTTCGACGAACGCACCCATGGAAATCGCGTGGCGGCATGGGAGTGTTGGGAGTAGAAAAGAACGCGCCTTGTTGCATGGCCGTGCCCTCGTCCACCAATGAGAGTGCACCCCGAGTGACGCGTCACGCTATATGCCATGATTTAGTTTTCCCAGGGCCGCCAGATGGTTTCACCCTCCGCGCATCTTGGGGAAACGGCTTGGCGGAACAACCGGCAAAGGGGGCGCGCCCGGCGCACTAGCCTTTCTCATGCGGCTGCTGACGCGTCAGCGGTGGCGGGGCTGTTCACCGCGCATCGTTTTTCGCGAGGGAATAACGAGCGGTGTGAGTGAGTGAGTGAAGTAACTTTATTTTGGTCCAGAGAAGACGCAGGGGAGATCCCGCGCCACCCGGCTAGTCCCACGTAGGGACCGCCAAGCCGAGCTTGACGGCCCGATCGCGGGCACTCTGGACGGCCAGGGTTTGGTCGTTGAGTTCGGGGCTGCCCAAGAGCGCAGCCCACCTATCCTCGCTGAAGGAGGAGCCGATGGTTTCACACTCCATAAACACATGGTCCAATGTTGCCCTTAGTCCACAGGCAGGGCAGTCCGCACTGGGATATCTTTCGGGGTATATGGCATGAAAAACCGCGAGGTTAGGGTACGCACGGGCTTGTAAAAGTCGAAGGGTAACCGCCCGCGCCCTACATAAGGCGGGGTGCGGGAGGGGGAAGACCCGTCTTGACAGATAGTAGTGCGTAGTGATCTCATTAAACGTAAGCAAGGGTTCCCCGCGGGGCTGAGGGACTGCTGAGGCGGCGCGGTCAGTGAGTCCTCGCGCGGCCTCGTGTGCGCCCTCGTTAGGGTTAGAGGGAGAACCCTCAATCGACCCCAAGTGAGCGGGAAACCAAAATAAAGAATGCGGAGAGATACTTTTGGCGCTTTGGAGAATGCGGAGGGCCTGGGGGGAGACCATGCCGGTTTGGTAGGCCTTAATGGCTGCCTTGGAATCACTATATATTGCCTCTCTGCGACCATCGAGCACAGCCAGCGCGATTGCAACCTGTTCAGCTACCAGGGGCCTTGAAGTGCGTACCGTAGCGCAGCAAGTGAGCCTTGAATTGGAGTCTACGATGGAAACGGCGAATGCCTCTTGTTGGACATATGCCGCGGCATCCACGAAGCATGCCTCAATGTGGTTATTGCGGACATGCTCGAGTAGAGCTCTACCCCTGGCCCGACGTCTGCCGACGTTGTTTGCGGGGTGCATATTGCGGGGCAGGGGCGCGATGGGCAGTTGAGACCTGATGTCGCTGGGAATCCGCATGGCGTCAGGGCACTGGTCGACAGGATTGAGGCCCATCTCGTCGAGTATCTTGCGGCCCGTCGGGGTGCCGGATAGCCTGAGCAGCTGTGAGTGCTCCTGTGCCTCGATAATCTCTTCGAGCGTGTTGTGGACTCCGAGCTTCAACAGGTTTTCGGTTTGGGTGCTTGCAGGCAAGCCGAGGGCAAGCTTAAAAACCTTTCTGATGAGTGAATTGAGCTTGTTCCTCTCAGCCACATGCCAATTATGCATGGCCGCCGAGTATGAAAGGTGGCAGAGAACAAAAGCATGTATAATGCGGATGAGATTTTCTTCCTTGATTCCCCGGTGCCTGTTGGCGATCCTCCGAATGAGGCCGAGAGCACTCTCCGTCTTGGCGGTGATCTTTCTGAGTGCGGTTCCATTGGAACCGTTAGTCTCGATATACATCCCCAATATTCGGAGTGAGTCCACTCTAGGCACCGGAGACCCGTCACCAGTGAAAAGCCGTATTTCGCTTTCGGACACCGGTTTCCAATCACGATGGCCGCCACCTCTGGGTCTTTTCTTGTAGAGAAGTAGCTCAGATTTTGATGGAGAACATCTGAGCCCAGTGGGGCGGAGGAAGCGCTCGGTCGCATCGATGGCGCTCTGCATGGCGGCTTCAACTTGGCCGTCGCTCCCGCCGACGCACCAGATGGTGATGTCATCTGCGTAGATAGTAAGGTTGATTCCTTGAATCTTCGCGAGCTCCTTAGAAAGCCCGACCATTGCGATGTTAAATAATGTTGGCCAGATGACTGAGCCCTGAGGCGTGCCGCGTGAACCGAGGGTGATCTCTTGCGAAAGGTATCCTTCGATCTTGAGCTTGGCAGTTCTCTGGCTAAGGAATGATCGGACGAAGTCGTAGACCCTCTTCCCGAGCCCGAGGCCGGCAATAGACTGGAGAATGAACTCGTGTGAAATATTGTCGAATGCCTTCTGCAGGTCTAGTCCAAGGATGGCTCTGGTATCTCCCGTGCTCCGGTCGATGATCTGATGCTTTATCAGCTTCATGGCGTCCTGTGTCGAGGGGCCGGCTCTGAAACCAATCATATTGTGGGTGTACATGTCATTGGCCTCGATGTGCACCTTGAGCCGATTGACCAGGGCATGCTCTGCAACCTTACCAACGCAGGACGTCAGGGAAATTGGTCTTAGATTCTCTATTCCTGGTGCTTTACCGGGTTTGGGGATGAGTACCGTGCAGGCCGCCTTCCACTGTGTGGGGACCTGTCCACTGCGCCAGACTTCATTAATCCTTTCAGTGAGGAAGTCGATCGACTCATCATCGAGATTCCTCAGCATCCTGTTAGTGACGCCATCTGGACCAGGGGAGATTTGACGTTGAGTGAGAAGAGGACATCTCGGATCTCGGCCGCGGTAAAGTCCTGGTCCAACTCCGGCACCGCACACCCCGCGTAGTCCGGGAACTGGGTAGGGGCAGCGCTATCGGTGTGATTCCAGCTTAAAGGACACTAAAGCGAAACAATAAATCACTTTTGACTAATGAAGCATTGTTTGGGAACCCTGCAGGCAGTCATTAAAAAAAAAGATAGTTTGATTATTAGATGAGCAAATGAAGATCCAAGTATCAGTATTTGAATTTCGCGCTGAAATCCCAGCGCCGGTACGTCAGCGTGACGTCAGGGATCCCAAAGTATGTTTTCGAATTTGGGCCGTGTTGCCTGAGTAAACTTTCCCGAAACTTGCCATGCTTATTATTTGGTTCCTTTAGAACACAATGTAGTCAATCTGTACCGCTATATGTAATTAGTAGGCCCTAGAAGATGCCATCAAAATCCAAGACGTCACAGCCACCAGGTGCGGGAACTTAAGTAGGCGTCGCCATCTGTATTTCGTTCTTGCGCTTTTTCTGGCTTACCAAACGTCTTATCGTTGTAATAGTGCTGTTTTTGTTGTTGTAGAACAGTAATTTACTTATGCAGAAGAAATCATTTTTCACTTTAGTGTCCCTTTAAGTAGGCATCGCCACTCGTAATTCGTTCTTGCGCTTTTTCTGGCTTACGAAACTTCTTATCGTTGTAAGAGTGGTGTTTTTGGTGTTGTAGAATGGTTTTTTACTGATGCAGAAGAAATTATTTTTCACTTTAGTGTCCCTTTAAGATAGGGCACGCGGGCCCTGTATGCGCTCGCCCGTGCTGAAACGGCCAAAATAAACGTTCCATCACGTGAGCTCTAAACTTGGCGCGAGGCAAGGTGGCGCGCATTAGGCCATCCTCCTCCTTGATTAACATTCGCACGCTTTCCCTCACATCCACAGCATACGGCGCGTGGGGCGCCATGATATCGCACTTCGACTTCATGCCGAACCCCAGGGCAACGCCGAAGGCGAACATTTTCCTGCAGTTTCCAATCATTTGGTGTAGCAATAACCTTTTCTTCCCTGAGCTTCTAAACGTTACAGTTACCTGTATCACACACTTTGAGAGGTACAACTAGACGCTTCAGGCTTTGTTTGCCTATATTGTTTTCAATTTCAGGGCTTTATATGCTTTGCTGCTATTTAAAAGCTAAAGAGACTACAGAAATACCCCTGTACAAATGGTTTTCTACTTTAGCGTAACGCGTCTATACGTTAGCATACTAAATTCTTAAATATCGAGTTGCATGAACATTTTCAATAATTAGGACCACTAATTTATCAAACAGACTGACATTTCCGCTAAGTATTAGGTTCAATGTGAGTACGATGAAAGTGACCCGGAGGCAACAAGCGGACAAAGAGTTGCTACAAAGCGAAGAGCCGACGCAAACAGTAGAAAGAAGCATGTTGATAAACTAGTAGTCAACAATGTGATCGTTCATGTGGGCCCGATGCATGAATGTGTTTATCTCGTTCAGCAAACGAAATTGCAAGAAACGGACTACAACCCACAAATCTACGTTACTTCATCTGCGTTCTCTTAGCGGCTGCGTTTACTGCTATGTTTTTCTGAACTGCGACAGCCTTGTATGGCTCATGAGGCAGAAAATCCGACGTAGTTGACGTCACCGCCGTTGGTCTAAAAGGCTACAAACCCTCGACCATTGCTTGCAGTAGAACCCATGACCTACGGGGTTAATTAGAGCCAAGGTAATTAGGGCACAGCTAATTAGGACACAGTTAATTTACGCACTCGAACTCTCGACCTTTAGCGGGAGTTGACCCGACGACCGTTGGTGTTAATTAAGCCGAAGTCAATTATGGCGCTCGACCTCCTTCTCTATACTTATGTAAGCATGTCTACCACCTATTAAAGAAATAAACTGAAACAGAAACTGAGCCCCCGGTCTTTGTTGAGAGTGGAGCCCTCGACCTTTCGTGGCATAATGCAATGTGGCATTATGTGGTGGTCGCAATGCTTTCACATTCATCCACGTAGCGAAAACGAAGTGACCCTTGAATTTGGTTGCGTGGCGCACCTCCAGTGGTGGTATTATGGCACGTTCCGTATTCGACTACCTAGCGAGGTCAGTTGCCACAGTAGGTGACGTTGCGCGATGTATAATTCTGTTCGAAGCATTTTCATGTGTCCTTCGCTTCCTGGCTGGAATCGTTCCCAGAAGATCAAGGGCACCTGCTTCTGTTGCAAATTTTCAGTTTTCGCGTGGTACAGTGGCAGTGACAGGAACTTTATTAGAGTGTCCTGAGGAACTTGATTGGGGGGAACCGAAGGCTCCCCGATCAAGTTGGTGGCTCCGCGCATGACGGGACAGGGAGATGGTGACTCTCCGCGACGTCGCGCGCCCTCTCGACGGCCTGTAGTTGGTTTTCGAAATCCGTGCTCTTCCGCAAAGCGTCCCACTTGGACTTGTTATGAAAGTCGGAGCCCGCATTGTACGGCCACAGCCAGAGCATGTGGTCGAAGGGGCAGCAAGCGTGATAGCATTTGGAGCACGATTGCGGAATGTTCGGGTCTATCCAACTAAGCGCTCTCGGGGTGAGGTACAATCTCATCTGTAAGAGTCTGAAAGTAACAGCCTGAGCCCTGTTCAGTATCGGGCTGGGGGGAGGTAATTTTCTCCTGCTGTGTCTGTAATGTGACGTAATTTCGTGAAAGGTTGTAAGTTTATCTTTGAAGGGGCAATCCGGCGGGAGAGCCGGACCGCTAGCTCGGGCGCGGCTCGTGAATTCACGTGCCAGGCAGTTGGCCCACTCGTTAGGATTGCAACCCGCTCGGTTAGTTGCATCGTCCATGTGGGCCGGGAACCATGCTATAGTATGACCTGCACTTTCTTCTCGCGTATTAATATGAAAGCATCTGTTAATGATGTCGGCTGCATGTTTACAAACTAGAGCGGACGAGAAACCCTGACCGCCGTGCGCGAGTCGGAGAAAATGGGTGCCGTGTAAGTAATGTGACTGATGAAGAAAGCTTTGAAGACCCTGAGCAGGTTGTCCTCCTTGAGTCCCCCCCCCCCCTTTTGCTTGCGATTCTAGTTATGAGTCAGTATATTTTTCGCCTGCGCACCCAGCTTGTTTAGAGCTTCTACATTACAGCCTTTGGCGTTGATTAAAGGTCATAAAATTTTGATGGAGTTCACCCTCGGAATGGGGTGCCCTTCTCGTGTTGTAATTTCGACTGGCAGCGTTTCCAGAGGCTTGAAGTTCCTAATGCCCTGCCTCGATTGTCTGTAGAGGAGGAGTTCGAATTTGGTTGGTGACAGCTTGAGACCCGTGCATGTAAGAAAATCATCCGTTACATCTATGGCCGCCCGGAGAGATTGCTCTACATCGGCCAAAGATCCCCCCGGGGAACAGATTTTGATATCGTCTGCATAGATTGCGTGGCCTATTTTTGGGAGGGCAGCCAGCCTTTCAGAGAGCTTATGCGTGGCGATATTAAATAGTAGCGGGGATGCCGGTTAAAATTTTGCAGCCACGATTGCAACCGCGTGCCTCCACAAAGACGCTGACCCAACACGGGTGCAAAAAGTAAGTTAAGAAATCAGTTCTAGGGAGTGTGCATTATTGCGTAAGCATTTTACAGCTCGGCTGTGACTTCTTTTTTTGGTTAGTATTGCTTACTTGATTCTCCTAGCTTTTGTTCGTTTACCCGTGGCATATCGAGTGGTAAAGAATGCTTACGCTTTAGTAGACAATTGCCGGATTTTCTGGCCGCATTCATCCCCTTGAATGCAATTTTGCCTCTTGAGCTGGACTGCTGCGCACGAGCGCACCTCGACGGAGCGGAGCGGTCCCAAGGGAACATCAGCGGCCGCAGTAGCGCGTGCGGCGTAGAGAATGAGAGGAGAGAGCATGGCCGCAATCCTTGGTCCCCCACCCTGCCGCTCTCGCAAGCCTGTGGTATGATCGCGTTCCTTGTGTACGCAAACTGTCGCCTGCGTTCTTACTGCCCTTTGGTAAGGCCTAATCAAAATGTGCCAAGCATCGCAATGCGCCCACTGGCCCCGAGATCTTCATAGCTCGAACAAGACTCCCCAGCGTACAACTGAACATTGTGCCCTCCCCCAAAATAAAGCTCAAGTTGGCCCACAGCAAAACTTAAGTAGGTCCACCCCTAACTTTTATGCTGTCCGAACCCCAAATTTCAAGTAGGCCCACCCCGAAATTCAAGTTGGCCCATTCCCGAATATAAGCTAACCGAACCCCAAATTTGGATTGAGCCATCCCACCCGAGCACTTCTAGTTCACCCAGCCCTAAATTTAGCTTAGTGGACATGAAAATTTCACGTTGCACCACCCCCAAATTTAAGTTGGCCCACCCTCAGATTTCAACGTGTCCTACCCCGAAATTCAACTTCGCCCATCCCCAGATTACATGTTCGCCAGCCCCAATTCAAGTGGACCCACTTAGAAATTTCAAGTTGGCACACTGCCAACTTTCAGTTGGCCCTCCTCCAAATTTCGAGCAGTCCTAAACCGAAATTGAAATTTTCCGATTCCCAAATTTATCTCGTGCCACCCTGAAATCTCATTTGTGCCAACTCTAAACCTAAAGTGGCCCCACCCCAAAATTGAATTTGGCACACCCACCAATGTTAGCTACGCCACCTCCAAGTTTCTGTTGGAACACCCCCACCACGAAACTTCATGTCGACCCACCGCTAACCTTAGATAAGCAGACATCCAAATATCAAGTTCGCCCACCCCCAAATTTATTTTCTCACCACCACATTTCAAGTTGGGCAACCCCCAACTTAAGTTGGCCCATCCTGAAATTTCATGTTTGCCCACTCCCAAATTTTAGTTGGCCCAGATCGAAATTTCGAGTTGCCCACACCTCAATTTAGATTCGCCCACTTACAAATTTAGGTTCGGCCACCCTCAAATATCAGTTGTGCCCACCCCAAATTATAAGTAGGCCCATCTCAAATTTGTAGTTGGCCCACCCCCAATGTAGGTGGGGCCATCCCCACTCCAAACATCAAGTTCACCCACCCCTCCAATTAGTTCGACAGACATGCACATTTCAAGTAGTCCCACCCCCGTATTTGAGTTGGCGCATCACTAATTTTCAATTTGCCTTACCTCCATTCCTATTGATCAACCCCTACTGTAATTTTACCCAGGGATTTTCTAAGGAGCCGTACGTCTCTCTATGGATATTCTATTTCTTTTATTTCATTTTTTCCTGCCAATTTTTTTATTTAATTTATTTCTTGTTTTAAAGTTGGCGAACCCACAGCTTTTAATGTGGCCCACACCCGCTCTTCAATTTGGCCCACCACCAAATTTAGGTTTGTATACTCCCATATTTAAGTTAGCCCACCGCCAAATACCAGTTGGCCCCCCATCCAATATCAACTTGGCCCACGCCTCAATTTGGTTGGCTCACATTTAAATTTATTTTCACCCATGTGCAAATTGCTAGTTGGGCCAGCGTCTAATTTTATTTGGCGAAACCACCGTGGTTGCTCAGTGGCTATGGTGTTAGGCTACTGAGCACAAGGTCGCGGGATCGAATCCCGGCCACGGCGGCCGAATTTCGGTGGGGGTGAAATGCTGACACTCGGATACTTAGATTTAGGCGCACGTTAAAAAATACCAGGTGGTCGAAATTTCTTCCACAACGGTGTGCCTCAAAACGCCGGGGAACGCGTTCACGAGCTTCCTAGCGTTCTCAGGACCGTATCGAAACCACCCGCGGGGAAATCCAGCCACCGAGCACGCCAGGAGAATTCTTGGAAATTTCGTCCCAACGGGTGAGCCGCTCGCCTCGCCGACGGGGATTCCCGCAATGGCACTAGGCCTAACCATAGTGAACGGAACGGCTACGATTGTCGAGCTCCTCCATACAACCTCTGCAGAACCCGAAGAAGAACGCATGGATCAGACTACCGAAACAGTGAGCCACGAAATTCTGTACCATAACACCGTGAGAGAAGATATTAACTGGCAATCAGTCACAAAAACAAGCAACACAAAAGCCATGGAGAGGCAACGCGATAGTGCGAAGCCCCAAGACCACGCAACCACCACCGTTTATGAAAAATCACTACAACACAATCGTTCGTCCGAATCAAGGACTATCATTAAGAAACGTGCTCACTCATACTCTCGCATGAGCAATCACCGACGTATGCCAGACTGAGTTCACGGATGACAAATATATTCTGAAAATTAACCCGGGATCCAACTTAGTCATCCTATCGACCCAGTACGAAGAGGTCACCGAAAAAGCACGACGCATCCACACCTTAACACTTAGCGGTAGAAGTCACGCAGTGTGCGCATACACCGTGCCAATAGAAGGCATCCTGGGAGCCGTGGAACATAGAGTGCACCGCTGACCTTTGTTGGGCCCCGTCTACTATGCTTTGAGTACTACTACAGAGGTGAACACAGACAGGCCGCCATTGGAATCTGAACCTGGCAACGTTTAACACTAGGACGTTATCTAGTGAGGCGAGTCTGGCAGTGCTATTGGAGGAATTAGATGGCAGTAAATGGGATATAATAGGGCTCAGTGAAGTTAGGAGGACAAATGAAGCATATAAAGTGCTCAAAAGCGGGCACGTCCTGTGCTACCGTGGCTTAGCGGAGAGACGAGAACAAGGAGTCGGATTCCTGATTAATAGGAATATAGCTGGTAACATACAGGCATTCTATAGCATTAACGAGAGGGTGGCAGGTCTTGTGAAACTTAATAAGAGGCATAAATTGAAGGTCGTATAGGTATACGCCCCTACATCCAGTCATGATGACCAGGAAGTCGAAAGCTTCTATGAGGACGTGGAATCGGCGACGTGTAAAGTCAAAACAAAATACACTATACTGATGGGCGACTTCAATGCCAAGGTAGGCAAGAAGCAGGCTGGAGATACGTCAGTGGGGGAATATGGCATAGACACTAGGAATAGCCGGGGAGAGTTATTAGTAGACTTTGCAGAACAGAATAATATGCGGATAATGAATACCTTCTGGTATTCCAAAACCAGAAATGAATACCTTCATTTCTGGTTCTCATGCATTCATGTATGCGTATATGCATGTATATATATATATATACACACACACACACATATATATATATATATATATATATATATATATATGTATGTATATATAAATGTGTGTACATATATGCGTCTGTAAATATGTATATATTGACCTTGCCACAAGAATGTACTACGAATATCTTGCCATGTTGCTGCCTGTTGTTCATGGGGAGGTGGGACTAGTCAGGCTGCCGTTATGCAGCTTTTATCCTGCCATCCCTACCGCTTTGTACATATCAGTGTACTTATGTGGTAAATAAACTTCTTCTTCTTCTTCTTCCGCAAGCGGTATAGCAGAAAGTGGACGTCGAGGAGCCCGAAAGACGAGACTAGAAATGAAATAGACTTTATACTCTACGCTAACCCTCGCATAATACAAGATGTGAACGTGCTCGGCAAGGTGCGCTGCAGTGACCATAGGCTTGTAAGAATTCAAATTAGCCTAGACTTGAGGAGGGAACGGAAGAAACTGGTACATAAGAAGCCGATCAATGAGTTAGCGGTAAGAGGGAAAATAGAGCAATTCAGGATCAAGCTACAGAACCGGTATTCGGCCTTAACTCAGGAAGAGGATCTCAGTGTTGACGATATGAACGCCGATCTTATCGGCATCATTAAGTAGTGCGCAATAGAAGTCGCTGGTAACTCCGTTAGACAGGATACCAGTAAGCTATCGCAGGAGACGAACGATCTCATCAAGAAACGCCAATGTTTGAAAGCCTCTAACCCTACGGCTAGGATAGAACTGGCAGATATTTCCAAGTTAATCAACAAGCGCAAGAAAGCTGACATAAGGAAATATAATATGGATAGAATTGAACATGCGCTCAGGAACGGAGCAAGGCTAAAAGTAGTTAAGAAGAAACTAGTTATTGGCAAGAATCAGATGTATGCGTTAAGAGACAAATCCGGCACTATCATTACTAATATAGATGAGATAGTTCAAGTGACTGAGGAGTTCTATAGAGATTTATACAGTATCAGTGGCACCCACGACGATAATGGAAGAGAGAATAGTCTAGACAAATTTGAAATCCCACAAGTAACGCCTGAAGAAGTAAAGAAAGCCTTGGGAGCTATGCGAATGGGGAAGGCAGCTGGGGAGGATGAGGTAACAGCAGATTTGTTGAAGGATGGCGGGCAGATTTTTCTAGAGAAACTGGCCACCCTGTATAAGCAGTGCCTCATGACCTTAAGCGTAGCGGAATCTTGGAGGAACGCTAACCGAATCCTAATCTATAAGAAAGGGGACGCCAATGACTTGAAGAATTATACACCTATCAGCTTACTGTCCGTTGCCTACAAAGTATTCACTAAGGTAATCGCAAGTAGAATCTGGAACACCTTAGACTTCTGTCAACCAAAGGACCAGGCAGGATTCCGTAAAGGCTACTCAACAATGGACCCTATCCACACTATCAATCAGGTGATAGAGAAATGGGCGGAATATAACCAACCTTTATATATAGCTTCCATTGATCACGAGAAAGCGTTTGATTCATTTGAAACATCAGCAGTCATGGACGCATTACGCAATCAGGGTGTAGACGAGCCGTATGTAAAAATACTGAAAGTTATCTATAGCGCCTCCACAGCCACTGTAGTCCTCAATAAAAAGAATCCTAATAAAGAAAGGAGTCAGGCATAGAGCTACGATCTCTCATATGGTATTTACAGCGTGTTTACAGCAGGTATTCAGAGAACTGGATTGGGAAGAATTGGGGATAAGATTTAATCGAGAACACCTTAGATTTGCTGATTGTATTGCTTTGCTTAGCAACTCAGGGGACCAACTGCAATGCATGCTCACTGATCTGGAGGGGCAAAGCAGAAGGGTGGGTCTAAAAATTAACCAGCAGAAAACTAAAGTAATGTTTAACAGTCTCGGAAGAGAACAGCAGTTTACGATAGGTAGCGAAGCACTATAAGTGGTAAGGGAATACATCTACTTTGGGCAGGTAGTGACCGCGGATCCGGATCACGAGACTGAAATAATCAGAACAATAAGAATGTGCTAGGGTGCGTTTGGCAGCCATTCTCAGATCATGAACAGCGAGTTGCCATTATCCCTCAAGAGAAAAGTGATAACATCTGTGTATTACCGCTACTCACGTACGGGGGAGAATCCTGAAGGCTTACGAAAAGGGTTCCACTTAAATTGAGGACGACGCAACGAGCTATCGAAAGAAGAATGATTGCTGTAACGTTAAGGGATGAGAAAATAGCAGATTGGGTGAGGGAACATACGCGAGGTAATGACATCTTAGTTGAAATCAAGAAAAAGAAATGGGGGGGGGGCATAGGCAGGACATGTAATGAGGAGGGAAGATAACCGATGGTCTTTAAGGGTTGCCGACTGGGTTCCACGGGAAGGAAAGCGTAGCAGGAGGCGGCAGAAAGTTAGGTGGGCGGATGAGACTAAGAAGTTTGCAGGGACGACAAGGCCACAATTAGTACATAACCGAGGTAGTTGGAGAAGTATGGAAGAGGCCTTTGCCCTGCAGTGGGCGTAACCAGGTTGCTGTTGCTGCTGCTGATGATGATGACAGAGGTGAACTCCGCTGCTGCCTGTTTAGACCGATGCTTCGAATCAGCTGGATCTCCAGGGAAAAGGGCCACCGCACCGACGTGTGGTAAACCCGGACACACACATCTGCAGGCTGTGCGGACTGCTTAAACCAATCAACGGCCACAAGTGCGAGATAAACTGCGCCTCGTGCGTGGAGCCTCACCCAAAAGGCGACCACTTGGGCAAGCAGCGACTGAAACTGGTTTGACCCCTATCCACACCATCGTCCGCCCATGTGATGCCGAAAGCCCCACGTTGCTTCGCCTAGGAATACGAATAAGAGACCTACCGGGCGGACATTCGCGGCACGCCGGTCAATACCGAGCATCGCTCCGGCTCCTGGTCACCGAGGCTCGAGCACCGGGCACCACCGACGCACAAAAGGAAACCGTCGACTCCGGCCAGGTAGCAGAAGCCATCAAACGAGGTAAGCAGCGCGGAAGTAGTCTTTCACCAGCTATGAAATACATCCACACCGAGAACATAAAATCTGGAATACCAAAGTATCATTGAGGAAAATAGGCAGCCAAAACAGCGTCTAACCTACTAAGAGCACAACATCGAAATTTTAATCCAACGAGTGGACATGGTTGAATGGGCACAGGCTGCGACCCGTGAACGAACGCCACAATCACAGTTACTGCAGCTAAGCACTGTCGTTGGGCATCCACCCCTACAAGCACAACTGCCCCCCTCCCTCCAAACACCACTACCAAAGCAGCATCAGGCGGCCTCGCCGTCAGAGAGCAACCTGGTAATCCAGGACCATCTGCAACAAACACTGCAACAGTCACAACAAGAAATAATAAACAAATACAGCAACAATTTCAACAGTCTCTTGCGGAATTCCAAGAACTAAAAAATACGTTAACGATTCCCTAAACAAGCAACCTAAATGTAAACGCAAAAATAGTAAAATACGCTCTCAGACAGAGCACGGTAGCAGGCTAACTTCCGACACTGACAGTGCAAACCGTCTAAGTCGCATGACGGCCCGTAATACCCAAATGGAAAGCGATAGCATTACGACTGGTCCTAGAACTACAGGTACATCAAAAGCAAACACGGATCCCTCTCGCTATATGTACAGGCGGCGCTAGTCGCCCGGGACATTATCTGCCTGCAAGAGGAGGGAGAGCAACCGAAATCAATTATGGGGTATAAAATACACTGACTCCAGCCACCGGAGGGCGGCCACGCTCGTGCACAAATATTTCACAAAGCTGACAGTACTCCCCGGTTAGGACATCGAATATCCCATCATCACGATATTGCCCTTCAAGAAGGGGAAACAAAAACAAGTCGTATGCAGCGTACACAGTCCCCCCTCCCCCCCCCCCCTCCGCTACAAGAAGGCTCACTTCGCCTCACTATCCCGGCACCTACAGGGAATGTTGGAACACCGCCAGCGCCTAAATATAACAGCGGATTTAAATGCAAAAGCACAATACGTGGGGCTACCCAAAAGCAGACACTAAGGGCACCAAGCTCCTAGAAGCCAGAGAGCACCATGCATAGACAGTAATTACTGTACCACGTACGCCTATCAGGATAGGAAACACTGCAAGCCGGGAGAAGACCCCTGATCTCACCATCACCAACGATACCGTAGAACAATCTGGATGGTCCTAGACGACTCGCTGGGTAGCGATCACTACATTATCGAAACTACCAGCGCATCGGACAAAGTAGGCCGGCCCCTAGGGAAGCCCACAATTACAAATTTGCCTAAGCTTAGGGAAAGACATCAGTCCGACTTAGATACCAGTTCGCCCTTCCCGGAACATCAAGGCTGCCTAACCACGATCAAGGAGTGGGCCAAACGCATCAAAGAATTACATGGCGCCAACGCCGAACTCTAACAAACGAATACTGACACACTGGCAATCGGCAACCATCCAGTGCACTTATGGTAACCAAGCCGAGGTTTCACACATAGATGGCGCAAACAGAAGTTAAATAATAAACATAGTCTTTGGATTTGAAGTGTCACGTTGAAGGCCAGCAATTATGACCTGAAGGTACGCAGACACAATTGGCGCATGTTCTGTGATTCGCTTAAAGGCACGCTCAGGACTAAAAAGACGTGGAACATATTCCGCAGCATCCTCGATCCCTCCAGTAACAAAACAGAAATAAACAAAACCATACAAAAGTTCGTTGGTGAATATCTGGGAACCCAGGATGAAATCAAACAGGAACTCCAGCAAACATACACGGGAATCTGGATCGGGCATCCGAAACCACGCCCTCACTATGAGAGACCTCCCAACGAGAAACTTGATGCACCCATCACGTATGCGGGGGTATACGCGGCAGCACAGAGCTTCAAGGGAAACGCGGCACCGGGCCCCGACGGGATCGCGAACGCCATATTGAGAAACCTAAGCGATGAAACCCGCCGAGCCTTTACACAGCAGCTTTACGAAGGAATCTAGACACCGCGCGCAACATTACCTGAGGAATGCACTACCGTTCAGATCCGCTCAGAACCGCGCAGGCTCGATCAACTGCGACCGATCTCCCTCACGTCTTGCCTGGGCAATCTTCTTGAACGAGTCGTACTCGCTCGAATTGAACAAACCATGCAGGAACATGGATTACACCCCAATTGCATGGACGGATCCAGGCAAGGCATGTCAGCACCGGATGTCTTCCTTCTCCTCAAGGAACAAGTACACAACTCACAACCGGGCAGCAACAACAACGTACTTCTAGCCCTCGACCTGGAAAAAGCCTTTGATAACATAGCACACGAAACCAATCTAGATGGCCTGGCCGCTATAGGATGAAGAGAACAAGTATGTCAGTATACCGTCGCTTATCTCACTCACCCCAGAGCTCGCATCGGCATAGCAAGCATAAAATCAGACAAATATGACCTGCCGCAGAAGGGTACTCCGCAAGGATCCAATAATATCTCCCTTCCTCTTCAACATCGGTCTTGGAATACTTGCGTTACTGCTGGAACACATCCCAAATTTCGGATGTGCCTTCTATGCTGATGATATCACCCTATGGGCAACGACGGGTTCATAGGGCGACAAAGGAAGCACATTACTCACAGCTATCGAACCCATCAAGTCATGCCTAACCGCATCAGGAATGAAATGTCCCCCACACAAGTCAGAGTAACTTCAAATCCGGCGCAAGCAAGCTAAGAAACATCGAGTGCCGCCGGTACGCCTCGAGATTGTAGGGCAACCTGCAAAGCGCGTTCCGACAACACGCTTACTAAGTATGCACGTCCACAAGAACAACGGCGTAAAGGTATCCTCAGAGAAATAAAATCACGTCGTAGGAAGCATCGCATCACTCATCGCCAGAGTAGCGCCCAGCAAAGAAGGATTCACAGAGCACGAAACCATAAGACTGATACAAGTCCTCGTCATCAGCCGTGTCACGTAGGCACTCCCGTATCAAGTTAAGCGCAAAAACGAGATCGCGCGCTTGGACACTATTATAAGAACAGCATACTAAACGGCCTTACAGCTACCGTCAGGCAAGAGGAGAAATAAATTACTAGCACTAAAGGCACACAAAACTTTCGGGGAGCTAGCAAGCGCCACGCTGATAGAGCAGAGGGAACGCCTCAAGAAGACACAAGAGGGAAGACACCTTCTTCAACGACTAGGGTACCAGCTGACAAGCGAGAGGCGCTATAACGTAACGCTATTCGAAATTTTGATATTCGAATTCTACAATCCGCCTTTCGCGATTGGTCAAAACTTTTTTTGAAATGTCCCCACATCGCCTGTCTGTCACGCCACGCCACGAGAACTGTGATATATGATATGACGCGTATGCACTACTTATGCATCATTGGACCGAATAAAAGAAAAATGGTTATTTTTGAATCGACGGCTTTTCTCTATTAGACTTCGGCTATTGGTCAAATCTTTTCCGGCTGGACCAACTTCACCTGCCTGTCACGCGACGTCACGAAACCGCGAAAACTCGCCGCGTCAAGGTGACATGTACGTGTGAAAGATGCATTATTAGGCCCAAAAACACTGAATTTTCTTCTGAATAGACGCAGGCTTCTCCGTTCCGAAAGGAATATATGATGGCTGCCGCCGATCCTCAGGCACTGGCTACTCACACATGCCGGAGAGCTTTGGTTTATCTGCGTACAATAAAACTTTCAGCATGGCCCCGTAATTTTTGGAGCCCTTTCGGCACGTTGACGATCTCGTTCTGCAAATTCTTCTTTGCAGAGGATTCATTTTAGTGGAATTCTTAAATTTCAGTTGCGTGTCGTCGCAATTTTCGATCAGCCACCTCAAACTAAGTAAGGACAAGCGGACAAATAGCAGACGACGGCACCACCCTCTTCATCGGGTTGCCGATTTTCAGTGCACTGGCTCGGGCTCATCAAGTTCCTCTCCACTTGAGCGTGCTCGTCCTCTCTTGTCAACCAATTAGATAAGACAAGCTGCTCAATGTAAGCAATGTTATTTGTTTCGAAAGCAATGAAAAGTGACCGCCTATAAACTAGCAGAGCGTTTGATTGGTTTGGCAACCCTGCGGGTCACCAGCCGATGCTTGCGTCGGCGGTAACGCAAATTTTACGTCAAGAGATTGGAATAAAAACATTTCGGAATAGTTTTACGTTATAGGGCCTTAAACACAACTCCTGCCTAACCACATTAGAGAGAACATTGTAGTAGACCCTATCGCAGAGAACATGCACTCCATGCACAATCAAGAGAGGAGTGCAGCGCGGGCCCGCATGTTGCCCAAACGCTGTTTCAGAGACACAGATACATACGACTCTGACCCGTATCCTTCATCGCCACATCATGATACAAAATACAGAATCGCCGTCGTCAATCAGGGGAGCCTCCTACCCTCTGCCTCCATCCACGCCACATGCAGCGCAGCAGCAGAAGCCGCAGCGATTGCCTCTCGTATTTCCCGACGCCGAGAGCAGGCTGAGATCCGCCCGTGCCCTTACGGAGTCACAAGTTGTGTATCGTCTATACATGAATTGAACACTCCCTATACAAGCCATTCAAATCATTGGCCGCTCACTAGAATGGACCCACGGTATCTATCGTCTGGTGCCTCAGGCACGAAGGCCTGCGAGGCAACGAAGAGGCGTACTGCGCAGCTGGACATCTCACTAGCCGAGCGGAGTACTACACCATCCTTCAGCCCCCGACAGAGTGACTAGCGACCCACGAGTAATTAACCACAAGTCGACAAATACTACACAGGACCAACATGTCGAAAGAACACACTAAGCTCCCCTTGCACAAAGCTCTCAATAAATTCCAGGCTAGGACTTGTGCCGCCTGCAAACAAACACATACACACTTGTCCCGGCTACACACCATCTCCCAGACAGATATGCCTCCCGGACATGTACGTTGTGTAGCACCCACACAGTGACACTCGCGTACATAACACACGAATGCACCGACCGTTCGGGCGACGCAATGTCGCCACGACTCACAGCAAACGCACTCTCTACGTGGTGCTGGAGGCAAGACACTGCAAACTGGACCTGGGAAGCCAACTGGCAACTCCCGAACGGGCCCGGCGAGCCGCGATCGACAGTGGAGCCACGTCAGATGGCACCACATAGAAAATAACCGCTCAAAAATCTCTTTAATTATAAAGTTTCACTGTCACCACCACCACGAACAGCTAAATACCTTGCGTCGCCACTAACTCCACGAAAAGTAGATTTTTCTTTTGTTATGTCCTTTCTTCCCGCAAGCTGCTTAAAAATAATGCTCATTGCGGAAACTGGTGCTCCTTTTTCAATCAAGGTCATTATAAGGACTTTGTTAAGAAACACATCACATCTCCTCTTCAAAGTAAAATTTGGCAGAGATATGTCCATCAATAGAGAGCATCGATCAGCGACTTCAGCTCCATAGGCTCACTAGCATCGGCACGCTGGAGACTCGGAGAGAAGCAAGTTGGAAACACTAGAGGTGGCGTGAAGCTCATTTTGGTCACCGGGGACTGATTTGGTAGCACCTATTGCGGGATAAACTCATGGAAAAATAGCTTGTGGGCTCCTTATCATCGGAAACGGTGGGTAATATCTGTAAATTAGGCGTATCTTTCACGTCTCTACAGATCTAGGTGGCATTCGGAGGTGGTGCCAAATTCTAGCAATGTCATACGGGTTACTACCGCTGTAACAGATAAGAGGAAGCTCAAGTCGCTGCTCCTCAAAACGTTGAGCCGCATCTTGCTGCAGAGGAGAAAATCCTCTTTCAGCATGAGCGTCATAGTTCGCGGGCGGTCATCGGGAAGATGGATGAGTGCGTTTTTCGTAGCGCTTACCAAGAGGGAAAGCCTGGCAATACGCACCCTGTTTGGAGAGTCAAGCTTAATATCCTAGTTCTGTAAACGAATCAATTGCGAATAATGTATACCGTGTTCAAGGAAAGAACAGGAAGTCGGCCTCTGGCTCCAGGACGTCAACAGACAACTAGATTTAAAGGCAACATGACTAACGCCACTGCTAAGCCTGTCCTGTTTCGCATCAAAACCATTTCGGAGAACTCATAAAAAAAAAAACACTGATAATCAGGAAATGCGCACCTTTTACGTCATTAATTGTTCCTTCCCATTGTTGTATCTTCTGATATAAGAAAGATAGGCTAGGATCCTCAATAGAAAGACAAGGCACTGATATCAAGTAATCAGAGCGTGACGGTAGCATCACCATGGTTTAGAGTTGGAACTCTAGTATCGGAATCGCCGTTCCTGCGATATCATTGAGAGTAGTTTCTGCATGTAACGCGAGATGCAAGGGACACATAACTGGCGGTCGTTCGATTTATGTGTTAGGTAGCTATTGTGTGTACCGTTTCAAACGACGATGAAAGTGGCCGCTCCGCCGTATTGCTGGCCGCACCTCTCCGCTGACGTCAGGAACATTGTGGTCGTCCATGAGACCGCTGATTGCACCACCTGCCCCCATTCCAATGAAATGGCCCTAAAACCCAATTTCTAGCCGACACTATAGCTTCGCCTTTTTGTTCAGAAACTGCCGTTTATTAGCCGTCAGGATCAGGCAAATGACGGCTGCATGACGTCTAGCAACGTCGTAGCAAAGACCACTGTATATCAAAAGACGTCCTTATGCCCTCTCGAACGTTTATTGCAGCGCTCTATGTGAGTTCTTATTATATGGCGTCGGCATGTTGCCAATGAAATGAGCAGGCCGGACGGCTTCGATTGCTTCCCCGGTCGCACGCATCCTTTGTATTTGAGGGAATGGCAATTCTCCTAACCTAGAGTAGCTTATGCTGCAGTCCAGCTTATATTGTGCCCCGTCGCTTATCGATGCTTTCATTTAGGTACACACACGAGTTCAAATTTTTTGGAAACCCGCTTCAGTATAGTTATTATGTACATTAGTCCTAAAGTAAATGTAAATTACTGATGATGTGTAATATTCTTAATTTTATAAATGGTGAAACGACTGCACTTCGTATGAAATAACCTAGAGGGAACTGCATCCCGAGTTCTTCGCAAGGATAAAAGTTTTTTTTTTCAATTCTTTCTACTGAAAAATACAAATACATCAGTAACGTTTACCGGCTTACCAGTTCTCTGTGTTCACTTTCTACAACGAAGTGTGAAATACTCACCCCCCACCCATCATCATTTTCTGGACAGTGAGCAGTAGTAATCATTGGTGAAAGAGCATAAGCCCCCATGCAAAAGAAAAGCACAGTCAACATTGTCGTATTCAGCAGAGGTGCTTTGCAATCTGCCCGGCTCGACAGACCGTACCCGTTTATATAGCTTGAAGGCGCTAGCGTTAACAATGGTGACTGGAGCGATGAATTGGTGTTTGCTTCTATACCAATATGATAAAAGCCTCCTGCGTTCGGATACTTATTCATTTCCTTTGCGTTCAAATTATCTTTTCAGGGAGCAATCGTTATTCGCATATTTCTATTTTAGTTAACTGTTCACTATCATAGACGTTTTGTACCGATCTCGAGCTTAACATTATATTTAGGGCTTTGAGCGTCAACTTGTCATAGGTCGTGCCTCGTTTTTCTATAAGCTATCAAAATAATTTCTTTTCCCTGTAAGGTATCAGTGCTCTCCTACGTCAGTTCTGCCGCATAGCGTAGTCACATACTTTACATTACCGAGAATTAGACTATGTGTCACTGGTATCTAACTCGACACCTCGGTGTCAAAGGTTAATTGAGTCATGTCCTTAGAGTGAATATTGGTCAATGCATGATGGCGCATCTGCACAAATATTGGACTCCAGAAAACTGCAGGTGGCTTATGTTATAATACAGCCTCTTCATAGTGAAATTTCTCGAGGCTGTTTTACCGGTAGCCTAAGCTTGTCGCTATCAGTTTGGTTTTCTGTTCATACGTGTTGTTTTGTGGAACAGTTGTGCACAGTGGATAGTTTACAAGCAAGGCACGAAACGCTGCAACAGCGGTACGGGTAGCGCCTGCACACAAGATGGCCACACCGCCGTCGTCATCTTCCAACCACCAACTGAACAGTCGTTGTGTCACAAATCAGAACCAAACGCTAGACTGGGTACTGGCAGAAGAAAAACTCTGCCGGTGCACCGGTGCAATTAGGGCCCGGGTCAAACGTTGTACTATTTAACGCACGAGACGTGGACTATGTCGCTCGTGACTGAGGCAGACGAAGATCTTAGGATTAGAGTAGCCAACTCACATGGCACGTTAGTCAGTGTGTATGGTGGGGTAGAGGATCACATAACATGTCAGAAGCTTTTCACATAATCAAAGGCAACGTGGCGCTAACCACACCAAGACGAGAAATCCCAGAACGAAGTGCAACTGCCGGTGTCGGCGGCCTTAAACACATTTTGAAAAAGGCTTTGGCTAAAGATACACTGAAAGCATTGGCTGCGGTCTGTGGTAAACAGGGGAGGAGCACGGAAGCGCAGAACGACACCGTGAAAAATGAGGAGGAGGAGTAGATTTCATTGAAGAGAAGGGAGGAGAGGTGGGCCTGGAGGGCGTGTCTCCAGCCTGCTACTCCTTACTGTGGAAACTGGAAGTGGAAAATACAGAGGAAGGTAGGTGGCTCGTGATTATGTTATGATACAATGAGCTACTATATGCACGTTGTCGAATACGTGGATGCCCGCAGTACACACAATACGCGCAACAGTAATCTTGCTCACACAAAAAGTTATCGTGCAAACACATTTCGCACTGTCTGCACATCTCCCAGGTTCTAGAGTAGCTCGTCTGAACCAGCCTCCCGCAGAAAGTTCGAGTGACATTATGACACGTTGAGCATGGTCAACTGTTCTCCACCCGCCTGAAATCATTTCTTCCGAAGAGGGGCTGGAGTCTAAGCAGTCAACACTATACGTAAGTGCTCTTCGCTCAGCTGTATATTGAAGGCACACATAAAGTACGTGAGCTATTGTCTCGGGAGTGTGACGGGTCGTCGGGTCGCGTACTTCTCCAATCTTGTGAAGCTATCGGTGATCGTACGCCACAGAGAGCAGTAATTAATGGATGAGGGTTTCCTAGCCTCTCAGCAACGGAACTGCAAGCCGGAATTGCAAACCAGCGTCAACTCTATGGAGTCGCTCTTGCTGGTGTTCGGGGTTGTCCAAATGTCGCACCATTGAGGTTTTGATGCAGTTATATAGCAGAATTTCATGTTGTACCAGGAAAAATGAATTTTTATAATGTTCCCGTCAGTGTGCACCTTTATTGTTTCCGCGTCAGCCTGTTCATTTTCATCTATTCCACAATGGCTGGGAAGCCACTGCAGCATGATGGTATGCCCGGATTGAGACGCCTCAGCAAGCAGAAACATGACATCATAAACCAGATGACTATATGCAGTTCGGTGATTCTTATAATTGCTGATATGTTGTAGTGCTGGCTTTGAGTCACAGGACACTGTCCATTTGTCTAGGCTTTGTTACACTATGCTGTGGATTGCTTCTCGAACTCCTGTCAACTCAGATGCTGCAGACGACGTTCTGTGCCCTTTCTTGAACTGTTGTGCGATCCCCATTCCAGGTACCGAGTATGCTGCCGCAGAAGAGGTCTGTGTCACAGAACTGTCTGCGAAAACATGTTTCGTATAACTGTACATGTAAGCAATGTAGGAAAACGCAAAATGCTTGAGTCAATCAAGGGGCATTTTCGACTTCTTTCTTATTCCGGGGATTGAGTCTCACCGCTGGCTTTCCAGCCGCCCTGAGTGGAACTTTGGTGTGACATGTGGTTTGAAATCCGATTGGAGTAAGTCTTGCTGGGACAACATGGCTTGTGAGTAGGCGGCGACAGGCTGTACGCTTGTGACATCCGCCAGTGGATAATTTTCGTGTCTAGTCAGTAGCCTTAGATTCACTCGCAATAGCTCATGTTGCGGATAAAATTGTGCTGGGAAAACGCGTGTCTCTGCGTTAGCGCCCCAAGTAGGCGCCAATCGTGGTAGTCCTAGGCAAATTCTCAGTGCGCGAGCCTGAGCACTTTCAAGTGTGCGTACCGCAGTTGTACTAACCCGAGAAAGTACGGGTGCACTGG
This sequence comes from Dermacentor variabilis, assembly GCF_050947875.1. NCBI lineage: Eukaryota > Metazoa > Arthropoda > Arachnida > Ixodida > Ixodidae > Dermacentor > Dermacentor variabilis. The sequence goes on along the minus strand of NC_134569.1, from coordinate 230,555,262 downwards.
CGCGAAGGTAGCCAACAAAAAAGTGCCTGGAAGAACTGCAGAAGAGATGATTTAGATGGCCTCCGCCATTTCCCAGATATATGTCGAATGATTTGACTAGAGCTGCCCAACTTTCTTCAGTTAGGTCAGTCAGGAAGCAACGCCGTTTGGAGAGGACACCTCGCAGGGTTTCTCCGCCAAGGACGTCAGAGCAGAAAGACAATGGTCCGACGCACCTAGTAGCACAATTGGGACGCGAATCGGAATGTATTGAAGGAATAGGTGCATGAGAAGTGCCTCACGAAGGTAGAGGCCTGTGGTCAGAAAAGATGATATTCCAGATACTCGTACCTATATGGTTCCAGTGTAAATATTGCAAAATAAACCCTTTTTCTTCATTCCTACAACTTCCTGATATCGAATGCCTTCTACATAAAAGTGTTTTTGGAGCCTGAAGGACGCTCGCGAATGCAAGCAAAATTGGTGCGCGACTGGCCGCTCGAGGCACTTTGCGTGCGTTCGCTTGTTTCGCCCTCCAAAACACTTTTATTTAGCTCACATTCGCCCACACAAAGCTGTATCCGGAGATTTTCATGTTGGTCTACAATTTTCTCATTGGCACCGTTTATCTATTTATATTATTTTAGAAGCGGGATCATTATTTCAGACTACTAATGTAATTACAGGGAATGTAAAAGATCAGTATCTCAAAGCGACCACAAAGAAAATTAGCTTGGTTCTATCTACCTACATGGCAAACATAATTTTTTCAACATATTTTTAAATCTTGGTGCATGATAGTTGGGACACACTGTATATTGACAATGGGACACTAAGGATATAGCTCTATAGCAAAGTTTTTCACAGAAAGCAGTACCTGAAATATAAAAGTCAATATCCCAGACATTGCAAACAAGGTATCGTTAAAGGTCTAGCGTCGCGACTACTTCGCATCTGCCTTAAAAACCAATACTACCTCCATGAACTCGATCACCTTTAAGGAACCCTATCATGCACGGACCACCCCAACAGTGCCTTCGAACGAACCTACAATGAAGTAACCATAATTGAGTGAGCTGAGGTCATCAAACCCGTCCTAAGATCAGGAGAACAATACCTCTCCTAACTGCTAGATTCTCAACTGCAATCCCAAGCGTGAACAAGATCCTCAGTAAACACTACCCCATTCTCAATAGCAACCAGAAACTACTTAACAAGATCATTCCCGACTCCACTCTAACCACGCAGTGTAGCGTACTTTAGCAACGATAATTTCAAGGTTATTCTAGCACGTGACGAACTATGTACAAAGAGCAAGCGAACATCCGTGGCCTGTGGCCGCCCCAGTCGCTCAACATGCAAACAGTTTCCATCAACTATAGTAAACATCGGATTGCTTTCACAAGGTTACATCGAGTTTCGCGTGCACCTCAAGCAATCTAGTCTACTGTCTAGAGTGTGTCACTTGCAACAAACAATGCACGGCTGAGACAGGACTATAAATTCATACCAGACACAACGGCCATCGCCCAGAAACAAAACACAGTCAACCTAAAACAGTAGCCAGTGAATTCATTGAACCTGATCACATAATCTTTAAAGCAAAGCTCTATATGCTACAAAAGATATTCCGTTCTCATCACAGCAGGACATACACAGAATTCTATCTGATACACAAGTTTAAATGCCTGCACCAAGAATCAACCTGGCACGTGGCAGCTTATAATCGCTAAAGACTGTAACTGAAACCTGATATTCTGATATCATTAACAAAGGCACAAAACTCGGTATGGGGCCATTATTCTTTCATCTGATGTCTTTTTGTTATTTGAACACTTACTGGTTGACACGAATTCCAAATTAGCAAACACAGGTCGCTAACGACACCTACGGCTTCTGTTCACTTCCGTACAGGCTTCCTAACCCATCGCTCTTCCAACACCCTCCCATGTTCCTTTTTCTATTTTTGTTAACTGCAGCTCTTAGAAGCGCATTCATACGTTGAGCGTCGGCGTCCCTCGGCGTAAGCGAGCGAACAAGCACAGCGAAGAATGAAAGAGTGAATGTTGAGCGCTGCGCGAGTGAAATCCGGTGAGTGCGAATAGAGCGCGAACAGGAAAGCAGAATAGAAGGGTGCAGCGGAGGCACGAGGAGGAACGCTGAGCGCCGCTCGAGGCGTGCTCCACAGCGGCGACCTGGCATGCCGCGATCGCGTCCACCGATTTCGTATTTGGAAACAAAGCGCCTGCGTGAGATTCGAACCCACTGCGCATGCATGCGCCACTTCGACTGTGCTGCCGCCGCTTGAGTATGCGCTCCGCAAGATCCAGGCGTTCCTATGTTCACGCTTTCCTTCTGAACAATGAGCAACGTTATAGGTGAAAACGCTTCGTGTACCGGTGCTGCTAAACGAGCTACCCACACAGAATATTAGAGTCGCCCCTGTACTTTGGAATCAAACTGTTTGCCACAATATATCGCGAATTCAAAACACCTAAACAGCTGCGCACGAAATTCACATTAGTGAGTATATTATTCATCGCTGATTTTTTTGCTGCCACCTTCCCCCTCTCCCGTTGTTGTCTACTTGCCTTAGAAATCAAATCTACAGACGTCAAGCGACTGCCACTCATTTTCCTTTCAGTCTCTCCCTTTACAGCCAACCGCCACTGACAGCAAGTGTCCGTGACGTGCTCTACTAACTTGTTAAAACTCACCTGCCGAGGATGACAAGGCCGCCTTTGACGAAGGTAGATCCTTCTGTGGAAGCGTTGGTCAGTCTCAATAAGGCGTCTTTTCGCTGTTTGTAACCTGTATACCACATTGTATGATTCTCGTCTTTTCAGTGCACAAAGATAATTCTTCAGCAGCATGCTCGACGAGATTTGCAAGCGTCCCCTTACGGAAGTCAGATTTCTCGGACCTTGGTTCCAGTCAACGTCGGCCCGAACTACTTTAGAAGTGGTAGTCTGCTTTTGAAATGAAATACTACTCAGTGAAAATTATATTCCTTTTTTTAAATCTTATCTTGTTTTCTTTTATTTCTGTTGTTATCCCATCGCCCTGAGCAGAGTACCGAACAGGGTTCCTACTCTGCGTACCCTCTCTGCCTTTCCCCTCTTGTTTTTCCTCCCTCTCGCGATATGTCTGTCCGTTTCTTCATTTTCGATTACCCACCAGTAACACGTGTTTCAAAGCCATCAATATTCTGTCTTTGCGCCTGGTGACTTGGTCGCACGCCACCTTATCACAGGAAAGCCACGGCTCCCAAACGCACGTTGCAAAACGCACAGAAAGATTTTCGGGATGCGTAATCTATAGAATTATGTTGCCGGAGACCCTGGCTCACTTCCCCCCCCCCTTCTGTAGTAGTAACATGGCAACGGGATGCTGTAAACAATGTACATGATACATTTGACAAAGTTGTTTTTATGCCTGAGCTCATAACGGCCGCCGCTCACGGCGGTATTGTTAACCTTCATACAAGAACATATAAGTTTAAACAGTGCTACGAAAACAACGTCCATATTTGTCATCCAACAATGAACAATGAATAATGAACCGCAGCCGTTGTGAGTCAGGCTATTCGTAAGGTTATTTGGATAGAACTAGGTCACCTTGTCAGATGACCTAGAGCTATCGAAATTTAAGGGCTGTCCCGTGCATTCTTTGATATCATAAACTTGAAGGCTAACTGTTGACTCGTCGCATTGCAGTGGGCTCTTGTATTCAGTAGAACAGTCGCCTTCACGACGTCGATGTGAGCGTCGATATCAGTAGTTTTTTATCGTTACTTCTGTTACGTCGCATACACAGGTACTTTTACGCGGTGTTTTTATTATACACTAGGTTCATCGCGATGATATTGTTCCAGCGTAGTCGTTGGTAGCGGAGAATTTTCTGCACTCTGACCAATGGGAACCGCAGTTCCAGCAGCTGCGCATTTCAATTGTGCGGATGCAGAATAACGTGCCGTCGCCTGCTGAGCCAACGTACGGTCTCGCGGCAACTCAAGGTGTCTGCTTCTATGTAGCAAACGAAATGATCGTTAATGTTTGCGCCAAGAAGTTTCTGCTAGGTAATGGCCGATGTGGTGTGCTAGTTTGCCTTCTTATGGACACGGAGAGCTGATGGCAAACCCTCGTAGCCTCATCTCGTAGTATAGGCATTAGTAGTAGCGGTACGCCGCTTCCATGCCCAGGTAACAAGCGCTCATCAAAAAATTCAATGTCTGGAAATACAGCGTTTATACGACGACACAGAAAAAGAGTGACATAAAACAATGCGTTTGCAACTCTTTCTCGTGTACATTATCTAAAGGCTAGTCCTCCAGAATTTGAACGGCGACACATCAAGCGGCCTAAATTTCTTCTCTATAGAACGCCAAAAGTTTGTCTTTTATGGGACTTTTGCACAGGGCGATGGGCGGGCTGACCGGTAGCGGAAGCTGGCATTGGAATCGTCATGTCAACTGACCCTTGCCATGTGCGCGGCATTGTAACATTACGGGGCTCAACGGCGCTTGGTGAATTTTTCCGTCTGTGCTGCTTCCCATAGCTGTGTTCAACCTACAGCTCTGAGTGCGGCACCTTTTGCCGGAAGACATCAGCAATTCGAGCACTATAATCCTACCTGAAACTTGGCGAATATTTTGGCCCTAAGGTTGGTACCCTAAGCCAAATCACAAACTTCGCATGAGACAGCGGGGGTTCCAATCTATGTCTCTTGGTTCATGTATTGCTCATTTTCCTTCACTCGTTCCGATTTGCGCTAAATGTAAAAAAAAACTGTGTAAGAAATTTTGGATAAATTAGGCGCGTCTATCACCTATTGATATTTTGACAGTGACCACTGTGGAATGTTGAAGCCTCGGAAATATTGGTTATTCTGTGTCCAAGAGCCCAAAGCTGCTAACAACTTCACTGCGCTGCCGCATTGCAACTACTGCGACTACGTAGCTCTGGGCACGTGCATCCCTATGACGAAAAACTATTCCAATCTCTTTTTATTCCTGACGTCAAATTTGCGTAAACGCCGACGCAAGCATCGGGAAGTGACCCGCAGGGTTGTCTGAAGCGGCAAACCAAACGCTCTCCTCATTTATAGGAGGTCACTTTTGTTTGCTTGAAAAACAAGTAACATTGCCTACACTAAGCGGCTTGTCTTATCTAATTTACTGACAAGAGGCGACGAGCCCTCTCCAGTGGCGAGGGATTCCATGGGGCCGAACCACTCCACTGAAAATCGATAACCGGATGAAGAGGGTGGTGCCGGCGTCTGAGATTGATCCGCTTTGGTTTAGGTAGCTTGTGGGGACTGGTCAAAAACAACGGCGGCATGCAACGAAAGGTTAAGTATGCCTCTAAAACGGATCCTCAGTGAAGAACAGGTGGCGGTGCGAGGTCATAAACGTGCCAAATGCGTTCGACAACGTTAGACGGCTACGCAAAAAGTTTTTATTGCACGCCATTAAACCCATGCTCTCCGGGAGGTGCGAGTAGCTAGTGCCCGAGCGATTGGCGGCAGCCATATTTTATTCTTTTTGGAACGGGCCAGCCGGTGGCTATTCGGAAAAAAATTCAGGTTTGTTCGGCAGATTAATGGATCTTTAACGCGTACACGTCATAATCATAGCGTACGCGTCATATTGGATTGGGGAGCTATCCTGGTTGATGATGTGTGGTGTTTTGTGGCGCAAGGGCCAGGTTTGACCAAGGAGCGCCATGACGGGTGGTAATGTTGACAATGTATTGTGGATGACATGCACAATGAACTCATCATGGTAGATGTGATATGGCTGTATAAGGGCCTAAAACCTTATCCTGTAAGTGGAGTGGAATATATAGGTGCTAAATTAATGACGGTGACGCTGTAAAAGGGCCTAAAAACTTATGCTGTAAGTGGAGTGGAATATATAGGTGCTAAATTAATGACGGTGACTAGGATGCGATGTGGGCTATGGCAATGGGCTTTCGTTAAAAGGTGATGCAATAAAACCATAACACTGACACGATAGTTTCAAGAGAGCCCTTGAATGCAGGGCTGTTAGTCGTGTGCTTAAACGTTGCCTGGCCAGATGATTTTCGGGTGTCCGTTTCGGCAAAAAACTCTAAGACTGTTTGCAGATTAAAAAGCGGTTCATCGCTAAGAAAAAATACAGGGTGAAGGGCTAAATTCTCGCGATATGCAGCAGGGAAATACTTTTTCCTCTCTGTTTCTATTGCGGGACACTGAATAAGAGCATGGAGGACAGTGAGATTATTGCCGCACTTAACACAAGTTGGAGGATCACCCCAGTCAAGAGATGACAGTAGGTGCCGTATGTGTGGCCTATCCTTAATCGACAAAGAAGTACTTCCTTCTACCTTGCTATTTCCCATTTATCCAGTTCCCCGGTTTTGGTTTTATTATGTGAAGCTTATTCATTGCTTGCTTATCCCATTCGCCTTGCCAATGATTCCGCAATTTACTGCGTAGAAAAGGCTTTAGGTCTGTGGCAGGGATGGGGATATTTGAATCTGCATCGCTAAAAGTTACTGACCCAGCGCTTTGGTCAGCAGCTTCGTTGCCTTTTATACCTTTGTGACCAGGTACCCAGCATATCACAATCACTTGATTGCACATATATAGGGAGCACAACAGACTCTACAGCTCACTGAAAACTGAGGTTTTATATTTTCTTGGTCTAAGTAGGGCTCTGACTACACTTAATGAATCGGTAAATAAAATAGCCCTAGCAAGTTTTGTGAGCCTTATGTTTTGAACAGCCGAGAGTATACCGTAGGCTTCAGCTGTAAATATATTTGTGTGTGGATTTAGTGCTCCTGATACTGAAAATGAAGGTCCCAGAGCTGCGTAGGAAACACCTTTAGAGGACTTGGAAGCGTCTGTATAATATTCTATACAGGAGTACTTCTCCTGAAGTTCACGAAAATGGAATTGTATATGTGCTTCTGGTGCCCTCTTAGATATTTCTACGAAAGAGACGTCGCATTCAATGGTCTGCCATTTCCATGGTGGGAGCAGGCGAGTGGGTGCCATTAGGACATTCTCTGGGACTAAGACACCTGTTTCTTCTGCCAGTGTTGTCAAACGAAGGCTCAACGGAGGTCTAATAGCTGGGCGGTTACTAAATAATCTGGCTGTAGACACTTCATGAATAGATGAGTGACATGGATGCTGAACGTCTGATTTAACCTTGAGGGCATAGGAAAAGGTTAAATATGTCCTTTGGAGATGTAATGACCATTCATTACACTCCACATACAGGCTTTCTACGGGACTTGTCCTAAAAGCGCCTGTAGCCAGGCGTATACCCATGTGGTGAATGGGATCTAGCATCTTTAAAGCACTAGGCGCAGCAGAGCTATATACTATTGCTCCATAGTCGAGGCTGGACCGTATAAGGCTTTTGTAGAGGTTCAAAAGGCATCTCCTGTCACTTCCCCAAGATGTGCGGGACAAGAGCTTGAGTAAGTTTATTGTCTTCAGACATCTCGCTCTCAGGTACTTAAGGTGAGGGACAAGTGTTAGTTTAGAGTCTAAGATGATTCCTAAAAATTTATGTTCGTGGCTGACAGATAGCGGTTGTCCATTAAGATGGACAACAGGGTCAGGTAATATACCTCTCTTTTTAGAGAATAGAACGCATGTGCTTTTTTGGGGGTTTAACTTGAATCCGTTCTCGTCAGCCCACTGAGATATTTTGTTTAGGTCAAGCTGTATATGTCGCTCACAGATAGAAATATTGCATGATTTAAATCCTATCTGTACGTCATCCACATACACTGAATAAAACATTGTTCGTGGTATGACGCTATAGAGGGAATTCATTTTTACGATGAAGAGCGTGCAGCTCAGAACACCACCTTATGGCACACGTGTTTCCTGCGTAAATTGACGAGATAGTACTTTACCAACCCTCACACGGAAAGTACGATTAGAGAGATAGCTTTGAATCAGGTTCAAGAGATTGCCTCTGACACCCATACAAGCCAGATCACGAAGAATTCCAAAACGCCATGTTGTGTCGTATGTCTTTTCCATATCTAAATATACGGCTAATAAAAACTGCTTGTGTACGAAGGCATCTCGGATATTCGCCTTCATGCGGACAAGGTGATCTGTCGTACATCTACCCTCCCTAAAACCACACTGCAAGGGGTCCAGTATTTCGTTGCTCTCAAGATAATGAATTAGGCGTCTGTTTACCATTTTCTCAAAGAGTTTGCATAGGCAGCTTGTCAGGGCTATAGGCCTGTAGCTGCAGACCGAAGTTGGATCCTTGGCCTCTTTGAGAATAGGAATGACGACTGCTTGCTTCCAGGCAGATGGAATGTAACTGGCAGAGAATATGGAATTAAAGAGTTATAGTAGTGTTTTGTGTGTTTCGGCGTGTAGCTGTTCTATCATCTCATAAACTATGCGATCGCCTCCAGGAGCAACTTTATTGCAACAGTTCAATGCAGCCTGAAATTCTACCATGTTAAATGGCCGGTTGTAAGGTGCATTTTTATTTCCTTTCCGGTTCAGAGGCTATCGTTCCGCTTGTCGCGGATATCTTAGAAATGTATCTGAGTAATGGGAGGAGCTCGAGATGTACTGGAAATGTGCCCGTAGCGAATCAGCTTGGTCCTCAATAGTGTCTCCTTGTGTGTTTACTAAAGGTAGAGGGTGAGTTTGACGGCCTTTTATTTTGTTGACCCTATTCCAGGCTTTCCGTTCGTCTGTATATGAATTGATGCTACTGATGTATTTTTGCCAACATTCCCGTTTGGCCCGGCGGTGTGTTCTTCCACCTAGTGACTTTATTTTCTTGAAATTGATAAGATTCTCGGCAGTTGGAGATTCGTGAAGGTGACTCCAAGCCTTATTTTGATTTTTACGAGCTTCTTTGAACTCCGCATTCCACCAGGGAACACGTCGCCTAGTGGGCGAACTATTTGATTCAGGGATACACAGTGACGCCGCATCAACTATAAATGCTGTCAGATATGCCACGGCGTCATCAATAGAAAGTGCAGAGATGTCTTCCCAGGTCATCCGGGTAAGTTCTTTATAATGTTTCCAGTCGGCTGACTCGGCTATCTAGTGGGGGACGCATGGGGAGCATTGATCATGTTTTGTTTATTTTAGGATAATTGGAAAATGGTCGCTCCCATATGGGTTTTTAAGCACGTTCCACTCTAGATACGGAACGAGTGTACCAGATGCAATGCTCAAATCGATCGATGAAAATGTTTTGTTTGCCACGCTATAGAATGTAGGCTCTTCATTATTTAGCAAACATGCACCTGTAGTGAAGAGGAGGCTTTCTACTAGGCGTCCCCGGACATCACAACAACCTCCCCAAAGGGTGTTATGTGCATTGAAATCTCCGTAGACAATATAAGGTTCCACCAGTTCATTATTAAAGCTTTGGAATTCTGTTTTGGAAAGATGGCAGTTCGGAGGGATGTATACTGAGGAAATCGTTACTAGTTTATTAAACAGTATCGCACGAACTGCAACTGCCTCTAGGGGTGTTTTAAGTTGTAATTGCCGGCAAGCTACACCCTTATCTACAATTATTGCCACACCGCCAGACGAGGCAAGAGCGTCGTTGCGGTCTTTTCGGTATATGGCATAATGCCGGAGCAAGTTCGTGTGGGAAGGATTAAGATGTGTTTCCTGGACACACAGCATCTTTGGATTATACTTATTTAAGAGTTCCTTAATGTCGTCTAGGTTGTGGAGTAAACCCCTGACGTTCCATTGTATTATCTGCGTATTCATAATGTATGTGTTTTGTGCTGTGTGTATAAGAAATATAGATTATATAAGATCACGAGACCTTTTCAGGCCCCTTGATGCGAGCTCTCTCTTTCTTCCCGGCGCGCTCGAGGGAGCTGCGCCGTTCCTTGGGCGTCTGAGACGCCGGAATTGTGCTTGTATCCATCACCTCGTCTGAGACGGTGGATACTGCCCGCGGAGCAGGCACTTTCGCGAGAGTGGTGGGCCGATCTGTACGAGCAGTGGCCCTGGGTACAACAGGCCCGGAGGTCTGCTGGCCCTCATTTGCGGGCGACGGAACAGCGCTGGCTGTCCCAGTCAGGGGGCGGATGGCGTGACCGCCGTCACTCTCCGAGTGACTTGGGCGGCCGCCGAACGATGTGGCGTTGCCCCCCGGCGTGCCACATCGGTGTAAGAAGGACTGGTCTGATTGTTGGAATGGAAACGCTTGCGTGCCTCTGGGAAAGTCAGATTTAGTTTTACCTTGAGTTCTATTATTTGTTTTGCCTTTTTCCACGAAGGGCAGGATCTCGAGTAAGCAGGGTGGTCTCCTTCACAGTTGGCACAGTGCGTTGCTGAACTGCAAACGTCAGAAGAGTGTTCGATGGAGCTACACTTGGCAAAAGTCGCACGCCCTCTGCAGGTTTGTGACCCGTGCCCAAAACGCTGACACTTAAAATATCGACGCGGGTTTGGAATGTATGGTCTGACACGTAGCTTGCAGTAACCGGTCTCGATTGATTCAGAAAGAATGCTGGTTCCAAAAGTTATGATAATGTGCCTAGATGGTATTTCTTTGTCATCTCGTCTTATTTTAATCCTTTGCACCTTGACAACGTTCTGTTCCTGCCATCCTTCTAGTAATTCACTTTCACTAAGTTCTAGAAGGTCATCTTCCGAGATGACCCCGCGCACTGTATTCATCGTCCTCTGTGGGCCTACTGAGACGGGAATGTCCCCGAACGCTACAAGTTTCGAGAGTCTGTCGTACTGTGGCTTGTCGCGAACTTCGAGAAGAAGATCGCCGCTTCCCGTCTTTGTTACTTTATAACCTGGGCCTATTGCTTCTGTGAGGGAATTGGCTACAAGAAAAGGTGATATCATTCGCACTGTCTTAGTTTCCTGTTGACTGTGAACAACGTTGTATTTCGGAAATGTCTGTTTTGGTTGCATAAAGAAGCTGAAAGGTTCATCGGTGCGCCCCCTCTTCAGGAAGCGATCAGGTAGGGGGGGAAAAGCGTTTGCCATACAAAGTTTGGAAATTCGGCGGCGATGGTGGCCACCCACCACCGAGCCCAACAAGGGGACGCTACAAGGTCGGGAAAGTACCTGCAGACGCCAGCCATGCATCGCCGCTATAACCTAATATAAAATACCCAAGTTTGGATAATTACACTAGGTTAACCCTTGCCGCCCAGAATACGGAAGTGAGAAGAAGTGATAAGGAGACAGGAAAGAAGAAACAGCGAGAGAGAAAGCAAAAGATTAAAGAGGAGGACAGGAAAAGGCGACTGCCGATTTCCTCCAGGTGGGTCAGCCTGGAGGTGCCGTCTATGTGAAGCCGAGGCCGAAGAGGTGTGTTGCCTCCGCCGGGGAACCTTAAAGGTCCAAACACCCAGCATTGGCTCAACCCCCAGGATCCCGTTTCCCCCAGACACGGCTAAGCCGCGCACGGCTACACGCGGGAGGGTCCAACCCTCGTGTGCTCGGGTACGTGGTGTCGCAACACACCAAACGCCTGCTTACGCAGACGCCCCTGCGGGGGAGCTATCCTGGTTTTCGTAAGCGTCGCGTGACAGACATGCCATGTGGGGGTGGTTAAAAAAAATTTTTTCTCGAACCGAGGAGGGCTGATTGCAGAATTGGAAGAGAAAAGTTTGGAATAGCTTTACGTTATAGCACCCCAAGTCAACGTTTTGTAGATTTCCAGCAAGGTTCTTCAAGAATGTCTACCACATAGGTTGTGACGCATCCAACCAAGCCACGTGTTCGCGCTGCAGGCAGTTGTATGTAATACAGAACCAGCAGAGACCAAAATCATTTGGCAACGATAGGTGCGAAACGTTCAAGCCTCTGAAATATTCCTTCTTCTGTGTGCAAATTAATTTTTTCCCTTTTTCTTCTTTGTTTTTTATGCAGTTTGTTTTACGCATCAATATTTTACCATGAGAATACGTCTCAGAATTTCCCTACTGCACTGTTACCACCCGGTTTCAGTATTACATCAGCACTACAATAACGACAGAAAGCTCAGCTAGTTGGTAAGGATTCATTATGGAAAAAAGAGGTGAGGCGTGCAGACAGGACACAACAGTAGAGAAGTGGACAACAGGCATTAGTTGTTGCTCCTAATCTTGCCTTGATCGTGTGGCTACGAACGTGGACACTACATTCACGTGCTTAGGCGTCCTTGGCTCGACTAAGCCGCGTCCGTTGTTGCAATGCATGTGCATGAAGCCGCTGCGTCTGAGCGAAAACTGTTTAGGAAGATTTCGTAGACCGTCGCTCAGTGGATGACACGGCCTTTTTTACCCCAGCTTGAGACGACGTGTAAGCGCGCTTTCTGAGCTCATTAGTCCTTGTCCTAAGGCCGCGAGCAGCGTGGAAGGTGCTTGTACTAAAAGCGGGGGCTAGAAATGTATTGAAAGCTGTCAAAATTTTCGATTTCTGAAAAAAATTAGGGTCAGGGTGTTTCGTATTTTTTATTTATTTTGAAGACATTGTGGAGCAGAGATTTCTCCTGTTTATAACTCACTGATGTTTGGTGATGCTGTCGGTATCCGATTGTTTCTTTTCAGCCTAGTCAGTAGTATGTCTGATCAGTTGCGATAGATTTGTTCCTGCTGCGCACAAGGGCCTTTGAACGTGTATCTTCAGTACTTCGTAATAGATTGTAACATAGTAGTATTGGTCGCTAGTCACTCGATTACTCTGTGAGCCTTCTCTAAACGTTCAGCTTCAAACATTCGCGCGTAGTCGGTGTAGTTTCCGCCTGTCATGCTTCGGCGCTTTGATTCAACAGTGGGCCCATTCAGCTATTCTTGATACGGGAGCGAAAGAGTCGACGGGATCGATGTTTGAAGATGAAGTGCGAGAGGCATACTATGCCAGGAAGCGGTGCTACTGCCTTTTTCAGTGTGTAATGAGCGGTACTCACTCTCGTTGACTTTCTGAGGTGGAAGACATTTATACGAAAGTTCGTGATACAATGCTGGCCAACGAGTGACATATTGAAGCTTTCTATGCCTCGCTGATTCGTCCATAGACGCTGAAAATGCACTGAAAGAAAACCAACTCGCAATTCTGCGCAGAACACTACAGTTTGCTTTCGCAGTACCGCGCTAGCATCGACCGGCCGGCCGCGACGAGGTCAGCAACAGCAACGCTCGCGCACAGAGTTCAATGGAAGCGCAAGTTGCGTCTGGTAGGTGTAACACCCCCCCTGTCGCGAATAACTGAGCTTCCCTGGTTATCGGAGACAACAACTGCGCGTGAACACGGGCTTGTTTTAAGATCTGGGAAAAATACAAGATCAACGCCCCTTCCCTAATGAAAGATGGTTGAACGCCACGCTACCCATACGAACTGTATACAGGGTGTTTATGCTAACTATAGCCAGAGTTTAAAAGTATTCCGATGCCCTCTAAGATGATAAGGCATGTTTCTCACTTTTGTATGTAGTGTGGTAGGCTAATTTATGTATTTTGCTTTATTAGATAGTAAGTCAAGATTATTCAACTAACTTCTTAAGCAACCAAGTTAGGCATAAACTGCCAGTTAATAAGTTGTAGAGCGCTTTTCTAACTTCCTATTTATTAAGTATTAGTGTTGTTTAAAAAAAGCTTACTGCGGATGCCCGTGAAATACAAAAAATAACACCTGACATACCCCCTTGCGTACCGTGAGTGCAGCGCTCTCAAACTGCCCTCCAAACGACCATAGCATCTTGCAGGGTGTGCTGCCGCAGGGCAGCGACAAAGGCGTTGCGTGTGGGATTTACGCCAGCGATGCGTTTCCCTCGCGATGGTCCATGATAGCGATAAGCAGACTCAGAGGCAAGGCACCAGGCTAAATAATGTTCGTTTGTGCGGGGAACGCTTGGGAGCAGTTAACACGACGCGCAAGTGGGGATGTCACGTGGTGTTTTTATGCGAAGCATATTACTAGAGCTCAACCCAGCTCCTCAGGCGCGGCGGTGTCGCCTTCAACGCTGACCACGTGACACCGTGACGTCACGACAGAGGAGAAACGGGGCTTCAACTCGCGCCGTCGCTCGCGGCGTCGCGGCGGTATATAAGCAGCTGCGCTTGTTTCTAGGTGGCTTTGGCTCCTCTTGCAAGATGGGCTGGGTGGGAATCGAACCAGGGTCTCCGGAGTGCGAGACGGAGACGCTACCACTGAGCCACGAGTACGATGCTTCAAAGCGGTACAAAAGCGCCTCTAGTGAATGTGGTGTTGCCTTAGAAACGAGCTGTTTCTAAGGCTCAGGCGTGCGTCGCTTGCTCAGGCGCACATTTCGTTGCCGCGCCGAACGCTGCGTTGCTCGACGCTCACCGCGTCCAATGCGGGGCGCGTAGTCGCTGCGCCGTAGCCCATTGTCTTACACCCCTTGGCGGGTCGACGGGAACGCTGTCGCGTTCCACTCTTGAAGGCGAAGCAGAGTAACGCATGAGTTGTTTCTTCGTCTAGCCGAACCAAGTATAGCCAAGCAACAGCAGTTCACCAGGCTAACCAGTGGTTCAACAACTAAAATAAAGGCTAGTATGCTTCGCATCCTGGGCTTAACCTTAGCTAAGCCACAGCCATTTTTTTACAGATTTCGCGGGCATCCGCAGCATGCTGAAAAACACCAATTCTTTATAGACAAAGACAGAAACTATTTGTTCGGACGTTTTGGAAACCGCTGTGGCAACCTTCTGATTGGAATTTTTTCCTTGGTACGTTGCTTCCGAAGTTATCTATTTATCTTGACTAATTAACTAATTCATCAAAATACAAAAAAAACATATCGTGAGACTTTACATGCAAAAGTGAACAACGTGCATTTGGTCGCGTTGCCTTAGAGCGTAGTAGTATATTTTAAACTCTCGTTAAACTTAGCCGAAACGCCCTATGTGTCCGCATTGCATGCCGTGCGTCATGCAATGCATTCCGGGCCGGCCATCACTATGCGTAGGCTGCCCTGCGCCAACCTAACCGCCAGAGCGATCGCACCCGTAAGGTCGATTCCTTGTATCGGTAACGGCATGCAGAAGCCATGCAGGAGATGCTTGTGCAGACGAGACGCCTACTGACCTTGTGATCTTCAGCATGTAGATCAGGCCGAACACGGCTCGTTGACACGCGCCAACGTTCCTGGCAGAAACTATAAAGGCCTTACAGCCCCATAGTACGCCGGTCCTTGTGTCCGGTGACGTTATTACCATTGTGATGAGAGAGCAAGGCAAATGGATCGAGAGTTTCACGCTAGATTACTACTCTTTAAAACTGAAAACGCTACAAAGACCCCTGGCGCAACACCGTTCCTGCATTGATCTCAGGTTTGCAAGCATGGCGTATCACGTTACGATGGCGGAGCCTCTGACCGTCTACCAAAGCAATCACAAGGCAATACTGTGCAAGTGTAGAGTCGTCCGTGAATGTGTCAATCTGTGCGTGTTTAATGAATGGCTACATGATCTAAAATAAAGGCTATGTAACTTAACCAAATGTGTCTTTATTCAATTTCAACCTTCAAAAAAACAAACAATCCTAAAGAAGCAACTAAATCGCACAAAGATACCATCTGGTCGCTCAGCATTTCTTGATTTCGTTGCGTTGTCGTTGGTTTTGGACTTTGAATTCGATTCAGATTGCATGGAAGGAAAGATTCCCGTTAAACTATCTTTCTTTAAGAAATTGGATTTGATTGTTTTTATCGTTGAGGAAAGCCGTACATCTCGACAGACTGGCAACACACCCCGTCATTATGTAGCAGAGATCCGCGGAACCAGTCCAACAGATTCATTCTATTCCATAATGGGCCAGATAATATGTTTCCAGAAAACTACTGCAGATGTCTTCCTTCTACCGTTGCGCATTTTGCACCATCAATGGAGCACCATGCGTTAGCGAACACCGATTAGCACTTCCGAGAAGTGATCGCACTGTTGCAGGAAAGTAGCGGTAATGGCTCTGTATTCGTGCGCTATCGCTGAGGAAACGTGCGGTAATCCGCCAAAAGCGCCACATTGTTTTTCCAGAGCAGAATGCTCCGCAATAAGGTTCTATCGTTGTGTCACAATTTCATCAGAGCTCAGCGATAACTGCCCAGTTTGCTTGATGTACCGTAATGAGCCGAGTAGATGTAAATGGCCTACGGATTAATTTAAAGTTCAGCTTATGACAGAATGCAAACTTCAATGCTTTAAACAGGAAATAATAAGTTACGACTGGTCATCTGTGTAGGAAATCGAAGATGCAAACGAGACATCCAATCATTTTGCTAACATTTTCACGTGAATTTAGCATAAACATTTTCCTTTAAATCCTATGAAATCTCCAAATAAAGCTGGAAAATCATGGATCACGAAACAATACTTGAAGATGATTCAAGATTAAAATGGCCGCCACGATTTCTTTATACAGACGCGTTCGGAAATAGCCTTGCAAGAATTCAAAATTTTAAGGTATCCAGTACATGCTGAACGTAGGTGGGCAAAGCCCGCGTATAACAGCATGCAGATTTGGGTCGAAAGCGTGCTCACGTAGCGTGGAGAACAATTAAAAACGGCATGGGCCCCCAAAGCCCAACAACCGCCCCGAACACCTTAATACTCATTGTTTCCAAATTCAATGGTATTCGCTTGCAGACTAGTTAAATTGGCACTTCGTAATCCCTGCAATCACCTCTAATACACCCGCAACCATAACCGCTAAATTTACCAATACTTTTCAATGACGCATTTTTATGCACCTTACTGAGCAATATGTGTATGGTACCTTCCTTAGCCTGAAAATAATTGAAACACTTCACGTGGAAGATCTGCAAATGGTGCCCATGAAGCACTGTTAGAATTTCCATATTCACACACACACAGACACATACATACATACATACATATATATATATATATATATATATATAAGAGTGTACGGCTATCGAGAAACCTTCCCGAACGGAAGAAATGTTAGTACGATCTTGATGAGGGCTAGTTGGTTCATGCTTAGAACTGAGGTTAAACAGCTCGAAAGAGACGAGGACACAAGCAAACAAATACCACAGACAAGCGCTGACGGCTAACTGGAAGTTTGTTTGAAAATCACCGTACATATATACCTCTTTCAGCATAGGCATGCGCAGATCAGATGCAAAAACATCCGCAAATCAACAACATTGTAATCTTTCATACAAAAATGTGATTACTTTTCCCGACAAGGAAAGAGAGGGGGTGCTTACACATTTATCTCATTCCTTTCTAATGTGAAAGGCCTCTACTATTTCCCTTTCCCTCTAACCTTTTCTTTTCCCACTGAATTTTCTTGTCAAATATGGGCGTGCAGTGACACTTGTTACAGTGCCCGGCTAAATGACTCCCATAACCATTATTTCGGTTACTGCTGTGCTGAGGAGCTCTTTCATTGAAGCACTGTCCCGTTTGACCTATATAAGATTTTTCACAGCTGAGCGGTATCTGATAGATAACGTTGCGCCTGCACTCAGTGAAATGAGCTTTATGATTTATGGTGCACAGGTGCCTTTCGCGCTTATTCATGCAATTACATATCGAGGACCACTTACACGGGGCACTGAAAACCAAATTAATATTCTGTCTATTGGAAACTTTCTTTAGAGTCTGACAACTTGTGTAGGTATGACACCACGTTCACTTGTCTTTTGCCTTTCTTTTCTTTTTGGGAAGTTTCAGAACTTATTTTTTATTTCTGCAACATGGCTTCGCATACTGAAGTGATCACAGAACTGGGAAAGCCTGCGTTCTGCAATCGCGCTATCTGATTTAACACTTTGATCGCACTCATGCTCACACGACTTACGAAGTGCTGCCTTAATCCGCATTGTTGCTATGCCTCTCTTAATCAACTGAGAGTGTGCGCTGTCCTAGCGCAACAAGGTTTTCTTAGATCTAGGATATCCCCAACATATATGCTCGTCCAAAGAAAAACAGAGGTTAATATCTCGAAACTGAATACGGTTGTTAATTGGCAATGCATACGGGAACTTAAGTCCTCCAAATGAGTTGATGAACAAGTCAAAAATTTCTTCGACCGCGTCATGAAAATAAATACAGGTATCTTTCTTCGTAAGAGTTAAGTAGTCGTCAACATATCTAAACACTCGCGTTACAGGCATGTCCACCAACTTAGCAGAAATTACATTGTCAACCGAGGATAAAAAAATGTCACATAAAATGGGGGACACTATTGCCGATCCTATACAGATGCTAGTGCGTTGGATGTAGAATTGGCCATCATAATTGGCGAGATGGTTTGATGTGCGCAGTGCGCGATAGGATAGATTTCGGAGAATTTTCAGAATTATGTAGGTGTCAGCAGCGACAATTTTTTAACGCTTTTATACTTTTATCTTCACTCAACTGTTGTTAATTATGATGGCCAATTCTACATCCAGCGCTCTGGTATCTGTGTAGGATCAGGTTGACAATGTAATTTCTGCTAAGTTGGTGGACATGCCTGTAACGCGAGTGTTTAGATATGTTGACGACTACTTAATTGTTATGAAGAAAGATACCTGTATGCATTTTCATGACGCGGTCGAAGAAATTTTGGACTTGTTAATCAACTTATCGGGAGGACTTAAGTTCACGTATGAATTGCCAATTAACAACCGTATTCAGTTTCTAGATATTAACTCTGTTTTTCCTTGGACGAGCATGTACGCTGGGGATATCATCCTAGATCTGAGAAAACCTTGTTGCGCTACGACAGCGCACACTCTAAATTGATTAAGAGAGACATAGCAGCAACGTGCATTAGGACAGCACTTAGTAGGTCATGTGAGCATGAGTGTGATCAAAGTTTTTAAAATCAGATAGCGTGATTACAGAACGTAGGCTTTCCCAGTTCTGTGATCTCTTCAGTATGCGAAGCCATTTTGCAGAAAGAGAAATGAAGTTCTGAAACTTCCGAAAAAGAAAAGAAAGAGAAAAGACAAGCGCACGTGGTGTCATACCTACACAAGTTATCACACTCTAAAGAAAGTTTCCAATAGACTTAATAATAATTTGTTTTTAAAAGCTCCGTGTAAGTTGTCCTCGATATGCAATCGCATGAACAAGCGCGAAAGGCACCTGTGCACCACAAATCATAGAGCTCGTTTCACTGAGTGCAGGCGCTACATTATCTATCAGATACCGCTCATCTGTCAAAAATCTTATATAGGTCAAACGGAACAGTGCTTCAATGAAAGAGCTCCTCAGCACAGCAGCAACCTAAAGAATGACTATGGCAGTCATTTAGCAGGACACTGTAACAAGTTGCACTGCACCCTCATATTTGAAAAGACAAAATTCATTGGGAAAGGAAAAGGTAAGAGGGAAAGGGAAATAGTAGAGGCCTTTCAAATTAGAAAGGAATGAGATAAATGTGTAAGCACTCCCTCTCTTTCCTTGTCGGGAAAAGAAATCACATTTTTGGTAGAAAGATTATAATGTTCTTGATTTGGAGATGTTCTTGCAACTGATGTGCACATACCTATGCTGAACAAGGTATAAATGTCCGGTGATTTTCAAATATACTGCTAGTTGGCAGTCAGCGCTTGTCTGTGGTATTTGTTTCCTTGTGTCCTTGTCTTTTTCGAGCTGTTTAACCACAGTTCTAAGGAAGAAATGTGCAAGGTTTTGAGCTAACTCCAAGGGTGGCAATCATGACGTAGCAAATAACTTTAGGTTTATATTTACATTGCCAATCTTTCCTAAGGGGCTGAAACAAGTTATAATAATTCACATGACAAACCTCTTGATTAATTAAACATTTGAACCAATGCACATTTAAGCTTTCGAAAGGGGAGATCAACAGAAACAGCTTGATTCTCTTTAAAACAGTCGATCACAGAAAATTTAGAAAGAAATTTATTTACACTTGCGCTATTTTTGGATTTGGCAAGGCACTGAACTGTTTTCACCAAGACACATTAGTCGGAAAATTTAAGCATAATGAAAACCGCGGCTCTATCCAGAATTTCTTCCAATATTATCCTATTACGCGATTACAGTGGGCACGTATGAATGATCAAGCGTGATCTCACCTACGCAATAAATTTGGTGCTCCAAAATAGATTGTGCTAGGGGCACTTTGATTTCTTTATATCAATGAAGTCATACACTTTGACAGTAAGGCAAAACCTATTATTTATGCACACGATAGCACCCTTTTTCTCACCGCATTCAACATGAATCTGCAATACTTCTAATGCAACGAGTTATCGAAGTTATCCCTGTGGACCAAGAAAAATAAGAAATAAACTTCAGTGCTGTGAGCAGGAGGGTCTGGATATTTCACGCGAAGGGCAAAAAAAAAACAAATTCGAACAATACTATAAGTTTTGAGCGTCGACAAATAGAGATTTTTGAAAACTACGAAATTCTGCGAGTGAATTGTACATCTGCATTAAACTAGGAAATACACGCCCAGTTTAAACCTGTTCGTACAGTATGCTCGCGGTGTCTGGTACCCTAAAATATATCATGCATTGTTTAATTAGCACTCAAAATTACGGTACACTGATCTGCTGTACAAATACCAATACTAATTTAAACAGAAGTCTTACCTTACAGAAAAAAAATTGTACGCCGTATGGCAAATATGGAACAAATGTTAGCGATGAGAAATGCGTACAAACTGTCTAATATTATTCGAATCAAGCATACTGACACGTGTACTTACTAATTCTTTTCTGGCGCGCAGCGTTTCATCCGCTAATAACTTATCTCTAAGGGCAAGATGCGCCTGTATGACCTAGAACTTACTTGAAGGTTATTGTCCCTCCTATATTCTGTATCTATGTCACCGAATCTTGTGTAATGTTATTAAATGGCCTACTCGCATTTTTCACGCGGCCACCAGTGACTACTCTGGAACCTTTAACGAGTCACGTACAAAAGCCCACGAGCTTGACCCGCTGACCAGATTTCGACGAACAGGGACTGTGCTCGCCGCTATTGCGGTTCTTCTTAAATAAACAAATACAAAAGTAATGGGAATTTTCGTGTCAAAGCCACGATTTGATTATGAGTCATGCTGCAGTTGTGGACTACACAATAATTTGGACCACCAGGGACTCTTTAGGGTGCACCCAAAATAAAACATGGTGTTATTGAACTTCGCACCCATCGAAATGCGGCCGCCATGACCGGCATTCGATACCGCGACGTCGTATTTAGGAGCCCAAATCATAGCCACTTAGCAACCACAGGGAGTTACCGTGTTGTTCATCGTCACTACAACGTGCCATCTGGTGGAGGTGTTTTTGTGTTCTGTACGGAACGCCCCCCGGGAAATCACTAGCCTAGTCCAAAGCGTGAAGAGGACGCCAACGCCATCCCGGACCATCGAAGATGCTACAGGCTACAAAGCCTGCCCACGGAGCGCAGACTTCGACTCGAGACGACGAGGAAAAGCGAAACCAAGTCAAGTACCACTATGACAGACCAAGAGCCACCTGCAGCCATCTTATTGCGAAAAACTCATGAAACCACTTCCGCGGAGGTAAGTCCGAAGACGCAGGAACCTGGCTCGAGACATTCGAAAGCGTTTCAAACTTCAACAAAGGAACTCTGAATATGCGCTTCTCTAGGACGCCGCAATAGCTTGATTTGAGAACCAAGAGGTCACTATAACAACGTGAACCCTGTTTATAATGAACCTCCTGAATACCTTTATGAGCGTCGTTTGAAGAGAGAAGGCCTACATAGTACTGGAAGCCCGTGCGCCACTGTCCAGTGACATCATAGCCATCTTCACGCACGAGAGGACCAGGCTTTTCCGTTGCGCCAGCTCTGAAACGTGCTAGGAGCAAAATCTTCGCTTCTTTATGCAAGACGCAAAGAAAATACTCTTCGCTGGAGTGATCCGAACCCCGCGAAAGACTATATCAGAATTTTGGCCGAGACGACAACGAGTGAGAAAACCCTGGAAATGCGCACTGGTGACGCCGCACTGCGAAATCCAAGCAGAGGGCTCCGATGACCTCCGTAAGACCATCACAATCATCGTGCCCGAAGAAGTGCGCAAGAGGTTTCCTTTGTGGCATCCTCAGCTGGCCTCAGTGCTGGCCGAACTGCCGCATCCCGTAGCAGAAACAATAACCTATGTCGCCGTCGCATCCCGTCAAAATATTTCTGTGCGCCTGCGCCAGCACCGCAAAGCGCCGTAACACCGCAGTTGCGTAGTCTGCCGCCGCTGCCAGCTCGCCCACCAGTCGCCAAGCGCCACTACCCATGGAATACAGATGTTTCGCGCGCTCCCGACCACCACCGGCCCTGTTACCACTGCGGAGAAGCGGGGCAAGTCTACCGTCAGTGCCCATACCGGGAAATGGGACTACGAGGATATGTCGTGAACGCGACGCGCCCGCAAGAAGATGAACGGCCTTGTGATAACGCCAACTGCGTTACTCCTTCTCAGTGAAGCCGTAGACGGCCACCCCCTTTTGCCGTCACGAGGCCTCTACCTACTGCCGCAGCGCTGGCCGTACACTGGCCAGACCCGGGGCCGGTAGATCAACGCTAATCTAGAAAACTGAATGGAGTGGTGCACGAAGGTGCGTTTGCTATTCATCGACACGCCACACCACACGGCCACACCGTCATACCACACTATCACACCATATGGGCGCTCCTCTAGGAGACACGGGAGCTGACACCACCGACAAGAGTGGATCCTTCGCCGCTAAACTGAAGAAACTCAACACTACAGAGACGGGTATCACATTTGGGCAGCTGGAGGACACATTATAACGGTTACCGGAATTTGCACGGCAAGAGTGACAGTTCATGACCGGACTTACATTACGACCTTCGTTATTGTGCAAGAGTGCTCACGCGACGCAATTATCCTCATGGATTATCTGAATTAACACGGCGCAGTCATTGACCAAAGTCGATAACGCTGTACACTGAACAAGCGATGCCGCGTAGAGGATATTCAGCTTGCGCAAATGTTCTGTACTTTAAAACCATCTCAGCAGTCCACCTCGTGCCACCACCATGATTTCTGTCTAGACCGAAGCAGTGAAGATATTGTCACGTGGTGGTGACGTTGAACACAGTAGCAATACTGTGAAAGACAAAACAAACTTTTATTGGGCGAACCTGTGCCCACAAAACAGGCTACACTTACAGCGCAACGATAGCGGCGAACACGGTCGGCGATTGTCGAAAATCTGATCAGCGGGTCAAGCGCATTGGCTTTTATACAGCAGTCGTCGAACGTTCCATACTAATCGTTGGTACCCGCGTGCCTTCCACAAAGTTCTACACCATTCGCATCAGGCGATGAAATCAGATAACATAAGGTTTGGCGACAACAGACATCGGATAGAAGCATCGATAACTTTCCAGAAACTTCGGATACATGCAGGCGCGTCCTGCGCTGTGCGATAACATTTCTTAGGCGGAGAAACGTTGCCGCCCGATAAAGATAACTACACGTGTCGTTACCACCCTCTTAAAAAGCATCGACCCGATGCTGCAAACAAACGAAAGTAATAAACAAAAGCATTCGTAGCAAATAAAGCAACAAAATAAGGAAGTACATCAGCGTCCGTAAAAGGGTTTAAGGCGCACCTAGTGGACCACTTGAGATCGTGCGTGGCGGCGCTGTGAATGCGAAATGCCGTCTGGCACGCCCTCATAGTCCAGAGCGCCAATACGTCGGATGACCTTGTAGGGTCCGAAATAGCGTCGCAGTAGTTTCTCACTGAGTCCTCGCCAGCGCATCGGGGTCAATACCCAAACACGGTCGCCGGGCTGCTACTCGACGAAGCGTCGTCGGAGGTTGTAGTATCGGCTGTCGGCTTTCTGTTAGTTCTTGATCCGTAGGTGGGCGAGCTGTCGGGCTTCTTTGGCGCGCTGGAGATAGGTAGCGACGTAAAGATTTTCCTCGTCAGTGACGTGCGGCAGCATGGCGTCGAGCGTCGTCGTCGAGTTCCTGCCGTGAGCCAGCTTAAATGGCATGATCTGTGTTGTTTCTTGCACCGCCATGTTGTAAGCGAATGTTACGTACGGTAGGACCTTATCCAACGTCTTGTGCTCGATATCGACGTACATTGCTAGCACGTCGGCGAGGGTCTTGTTCAGGCGCTCCATGAGACCATTCGTATCCAAATCGTAGGAATTTGTCCTCCTGTGACTTGTCTGGCTGTATTGCAAAATGGCTTGGGTGAGCTCTGCTGGAAAAGCCGTTCCTCTGTCGGTGATGAGGACTTCTGGGGCACCATGTCGCAGCAGGATGTTCTCGACGAAAAATTTCGCCACTTCGGCTGCGCTGCCTTTCGGTAGAGCTTTAGTTTCAGCGAAGCGGGCGAGATAGTGCGTCGCCACGATAATCCACTTATTCCCGGATGTTGACGTCGGACGAGGCCCCAACAAATCCATCCCAATCTGCTGCAATGGTCGGCGAGAAGGTTCGATCGGCTGTAGTAATCCTGCTGGCCTTGTCGGTGGTGTCTTGAGTCTCTGACACTCTGCATGTCTTCACGCAACGGGCAACATCGGCAGTTAGGTGCGGCCAGTAATACCCTTCTTATATGTTTTTATTTTATAGTGTCTTCTATATCGTATAGTCCCGGCGTAGTCGTCGTTACAAGAGAATATGCTGCACTTCTACAAATAGGAACCGCAGTTCCCGCAGCTGCGCTTTACAATTGTGCGGGTAAAGGACAACAGTACGGTCAGGTGTTGGGCCAGCGTACGGCGGGCGTGGCAGCTGAATGTGTATACCTTTTTATAGCGAACGAAATCATCGCTCATGTTGGCGCGAAGCTTCTGCTAGGTAATCGGTGGTGTGGTTTGCTAATTTGTCTTGCTGTAGACACGAGAGAGAGAGAGAGAGATAAAACTTTGTTATGTCCTTGATGGTGTTCAGGGGTGGCGGGGGTCGGGAGACTAACCCCCAATCCCCCCTTCCTCAGACGGCGGCCAGTCCTTGCTTTCTGGCGGCGTCTTCGGCCATCCGGACGGCCCAGAGCTGCCCCTCTGGGTCCAAGCTGAGCAGCAATGTCTCCCACTGCTCGGCCGTAGTTATGCGTGTGTTAGTGTGGGAGGTGTTGGTGGGTGAGGCTTTGGGGCATTGCCAGATAATATGATCGAGGTCAGCGCGGGCCTCGCACGCTTTGCAGAGTGGAGAGTATGCATCGGGGTACATGCGGTTGTAAAGCACGGGGTTCGGAAAGGTTCGTGTCTGAAGGAGTCGCCAAGTGGTAGATTGAGACTTATTCAGTGTTTTGTGTGCGGGGGGGTAGCGTAACCGCTCCCTGCGGTAGTGCAGGAGAATTTCTCTCACCGTGACCATTCGGTCCCGCGCGTGACCGCGATGCAGAACAGAGGGCTGGTCGGGATCGAAAGACGCAGGAGAAGGATGATGCGCCCGGTGTGCGAGAGCTCGGGCGGCATCGTGGGCGGCTTCGTTTCCAGCCAGACCCGAGTGACCAGGGGCCCAGATGATCTGCACGCGGCGTTGCCTTGAGGGAGGAGTGCCAGAGAGAATCTTCTGTGCTTGGGGTGCTATCAGTCCTCTTGTGTAGTTACGAATGGCCGTTTTTAAATCGCTTATGATGCAGTGTGCATTGGTAGCCGCGTAAGCAAAAGCGATGGCCGTTTCTTCTCCTACTTCGGGTTGCGTGGTGAATATTGATGCGGCCGCTGCGAGGCGGTACTGCGAACCCGCGACTGCGACGACTGCCATGGCATTTTGGTTGGGGTATTCTGCTGCGTCGACGTAGGTTACGTCAGCGGCTTGGTCGTAGCGCTTTTGCAGTCGTTTAGCTCGTTCTCCACGTCGCTCCGGATTGTGTTCAGGGTGCATATTGCGAGGTATGGGTGGGATAACTAGTTGAGCACGAATGTTTGGAGGGATGGGTACTTTTGGTCCGAATTGGGTGGTGTAGGTTATGCCTAGGGTGCCTAGAATGTGCCTGCCCGTGGTGGAATTGGCAAGACGTTCGTATTGGCTAATACGCTGCGCTTCAATAAGCTCGTCTATGGTGTTATGGATGCCGAGGGCGTCCAGTTCCTCGAGAGGTGGTGATGGGAAGATGTAGGGCTTGTTTATAGGCCCTCTTGATCATGGTGTTGAGTTTGAGCGTGTCAGTTGCATTGAGGCTAAGGTACGGGGCGACATAGGTGATCCTGCTCAGGGCGTAGGCGGTTACCAGGCGTATAAGGTTGCTTTCTTTCATCCCGTGATGTCGATTTCCGATGCGTGCAATGAGGCGAGTGGTTTGGTGTACATGATTATCTAATTGCTTGAGTATCTCCGTGTTTCTTCCGTTATGTTGGTTGCGTAAGCCAAGGATACGAATGCTAGGTACAGTAGGTATGCGTTGCTGGTGCACGTGGAGTTCTATCTCGGGCAGGTGAGGGTCTGGGCGTCGACCTCCCCAAGTAGGCTTGTGCAGAAGGAGCTCCGATTTCTGAGGGGAGCACGCCAGGCCGCGCGGTTCTACGTATGCAACGACCTCGTTGATGGCTTGCTGCAGCGTGTTTTGGATGTCCCCGTCGCTGCCCCCGGTGACCCACAGGGTGATATCGTCTGCGTAGAGGCTATGCTTGAGGTTGGGGATGCTAGCTAATGCAGGCGGTAGTCCGAGCAAGGCCACGTTGAACAGAAAAGGGGATAGAACCGATCCTTGCGGCGTGCCTTTGCTGCCGAAGTGAATAATTGGCGACTGCAACCCTCCGATGCTAATGGTGGCCGTGCGACCTGTAAGAAAATTCTTCACGTAGTTATATGCTCGATGACCAACCTGAAGTTGTGCCAGTTGGATCAGTATGGCCTCATGCGTGACGTTATCGAATGTCTTGGTTAGGTCTAGTCCCAAGATGGCTTTGGTGTCCAGCCTGGAGCTTTTGTCGCCATCGATAGTTTGGTGCTTGAGCTGAATCATGATATCTTGAGGAGAAAGTTTCGGACGGAAGCCAATCATGGTATTGGGGAAGGGGTCGTTGTCGTTCATATGTCTGTGTAAGCGTGTGAGGATGACGTGTTCGAGGACCTTTCCGACACATGAAGTGAGGGAGATAGGGCGGAGGTTTTCGAGTAGCAGGCGCTTCCCGGGTTTGGGAATCATAATAATTTTGGCTTCTTTCCATTGTGAGGGGAGGTTTCCAGTTTCCCAGTATGCGTTAAAATAAGCTGTGAGGGCTAGTATAGAATCCTCATCTAGGTTGCGAAGCATTTTATTAGTAATGCCATCAGGTCCCGGGGCCGAGTTAGGGCGGAGTGCGAGGATGGCTTCCCGCACTTCTGCTGCTTGTATGGGCGCGTCCAGGTGGTCGTTAGCGGTGCCTGTGTATGCTGGAGCGGGTGTAGTAGGTTGAGGTCCTATGTATCGGTCTATCAGCTCTTGAAGAACTTGTGCGTCCGTGCCCGGATGGGTGTGAATATTTTTTTGCAAGTTGTGCTGTTGTGTGTTCTTGCTGTTGGCCGGATCGAGGAGGTAACGGAGCATATTCCACGTTTTGGGCAGGTTTGTTTGCCGCTCCATGCTGTCGCATGTGCTGTGCCAATTTTGACGAGCAAGTTGTCGTGCGTAGTTTTCGATGTGAAGGGTGAGAGTACTAATACGTTTCCTGAGCGTTCGGTTGAGCTTGTTGTGTTTGTATCTGCGTTGCAGACTGGCGAGGGCTTACCACATATGCAGTAACTTGCTATCTGCCTCCTGCAGATTAGCTTCCTCAGGCACCAATTTAGTGGCTTCGCTCGCGTCTTGCAGCAAGGATGCGACCCAATCTTCGAAAGGGGGTTGGGTACCCGAGAAAGCGGTGAGGGCTCTGGCCTGCCGGAAAGCGGCCCAGTTCGTTATGCGGAGTTGACGGCCCTTTGGCTTTCGCGGGCCCGCGCGAACTTTTGTTTGGATTAAATAGTGATCGCTGCCCAAGTTGTCTTGTGTGTTGATCCAGTCTGCTTGTGGAATTCGTTTTGCGAATGTTAAGTCCGGAGTAGTGTCTCTGCTAACGCTGTTTCCCATACGGGTGGGACAAGTTGGATCCGTGACAGGAGTAAGACCTAGATTCTGTCCGTCAAGCCATAGTTGTCTTCCCTTTCGGCGGTCCATTGGGTATCCCCATGCCACCGCAGGGGCGTTTAGGACCCCTACGATGAGCAGGGGGGCTCCCCTAGCTACTTGATCTGCTTTGGTGAAAAGTCGTAGAAACCTATGTTGTTGTTTGGGGCTGCTGTACACATTGAGGATGAAGAGACTCTGCTGCTTGCGCCTTGCAGACGGGATGATCTCCAGGAAAATGTGGGCTGCTGTATCAATGCCTGTGGGATGCTGTATAACCGGAATGTTTCGCTTAACTAGTGTGGTTACTTGGGGCCTGCGGTTCTCATCGCAAACTGCGGTGTATGCCGCGTATCCCGACAGCTTAGCCGCTACTCCGGTCTCTTGTAATGCGACAACATCGGGGGAAGTATGTGGTGCGAGAGACGTAATATATTGCTCTAAGTGTGCTCGTTTTCGCCGGAAGCCCCGGCAGTTCCACTGCCAAATGCACTAGGTAGCACGTTCTGGATTACTCGCAGCCATCTTTGTCGGGACGCGAGTACGGCTTCTTTAGGGGACCTGCTCTGGGATGGAGTACGGTGTTTTCCAATTCTGTCAAACGGGTGTTGTGATTTTGAGCCAGAGTCGCGACCATGTCTTGAAACACTTTGCGCGTGTCGTCCATGTTTTCCTGTCGCTGTTGTTCTCTTGCCGCAAAGGCTTGCTCAATTCTGGGCTGTAGTAGCGTTTCTAGTTTCGCAGTAAGGAGGTTGTCCATTGCGCGTTCGAGAGCATTTGCAATGGAGGCGTCGAGCAACGTGGCAAGCTTACAGTCTATTGCTTCGTTGAGGTTGCGTTTTATCCACTGTTGCAGCTCAGTGAGGGCCTCACAGTTGACATTTCCTTCTGAAGTGTATGCTGGTGGTGCCGCTGTTGCGATTGGTTCGAGAGCTTTGCGCTTGTGCGGGGTTGCTTGTTGGGTGGTTTGCGGGCAATCTATTGCAGGGACAGGAAGGTTGTCTGCATTTGATGGTAAGTGTTTGGGTTGTGTGTCTGCAAGTTGTGATTTGAGCTTAGCGTTTTCTGTCTTGAGGTCTTGTATCTCAGCACGTAAGGATCGGAGCTCATGCATGAAGCTGTGCATGGTACCGTCGCTAACTGTGTTCACTGGGGTTGCTATAGGCTGTGAGGTGTGACCTGTGTGGGAGACAATGCAGGCCCAGCTTACCTTGGGGGGTGTGTCTTGCACTTTAACTGTTGTCGTTCGAAGGCTTGCGTTTCCTTGCTGCTGCGGTGGTGTTGAATCCGGTCCGCTCCGGGAGTGACTGCGTCCTTGTGACTGACTGCGACCTCGGGAGCGGCTGCGTCCACGAGACCGACTGCGTCCGCGTGAGTTGCTGCGTTCGGGAGCCTGCGGTTGTGGTGTCGGCTTCGGTGTTGGCAGAGCTGAGTCTCCATTTGCTGAAGTCGATGACCCCGTCTCCTGGTCCGCTCCTTGCTGTCCCAGTCGTAGGCGTTGCCATCGTCGTTGGAGTAGGACGTGTGGTGTCTGGAAGCGGCGATGGCAGGACTTATCACCAGTCGGGTGGCCTTTGCCGCAGAGCGCGCAGCAAGGGTGACAGGGGTGATCAGCCGGTGGATTTACTGTGTCACAGCTCTTGCATTTCTTCTAGGTTGGAGTGGGGCATACATCGGCCCTGTGGCCGACGGTCCCGCAGATGTCGCAGACCTCAATGCGCTTCTTATGTAGATAGCATTTGTATTCTGCTCCGCGGTAGTAGACATGGTACGGTACTTGCTTTCCGTCGAATACGATGAGCTCTGAATTAGTACTGCCCATTCGTCGGGCCTGCAGAATCGTAGGGTTCTTCTTGTAAACGAGACTGTTGCTAATGTCTTCTTCTGTGTCATATGCAGGGATGTTATGTATGACTCCTTTGGCTGTGTCCTCCGGCGGTGTGACGTATGCTGTGGCTGCGTAGCGGACTGCTCCGATGGGGAGGCTGCGGATGCGGCTGTATTTTTCGGCGTTAGACATGATTGGCGTGCTAACTACAATGACGTTATTATCCGTGCATGAGCGGTAAATGTCGTCCTCTGCTTCTTTGGTTGTAATGCGCGTGATCTGTAGTATTGAGTCGCGTATCTGGGCGTCTCCTAGTTTCGACACGTTGAAACCGTCTCTTGGGCGTATGACGATCTTGATATCGTTCTTCGGAAGTCGTGGTTGCCGTGGTGCGCGTGGGCGTAGTGCGGACTGCTGGGTACTCTTGGTGCGTGCGCTTGCTGTTGCACGGAGGGAGCCATGTATGGGTAGCGATGATGCCTGCGTAGCCTGTCGTTGCTTACGGTGGCTGACAAGCCACCCTGCCTCAACGGTAACTTCTTCGGGGGCTATTTCCGTGCCCTCAACCTCTACTACCTCCATAATGAGGGGAGGGGCTGCGCTTACTTGATCTCACGGGGATGCGAGTCGTTGGGCGAAGTCCTCGGTAGCCGGGACTGCGGCAGCGACGCCGCGCACCTTCGTAGCTGCGGCGCACCTGTTTCTCGGCCAGACGGAGCAGCTGAAGATCTTGTTAGGGTTAGCAATCTTGTGGTCGTAGAAACCCTTGTCCTGGGTCCCTGGCGTCGGGACGGGTCTTGATCGGTAGCTGACCACTTCCGGAAACTGGTTCCGACGTTAGTTTGAGTCCAGCGGTGATTGTTTGGCCACAAGAGTTTGAAATATACGGAGCCCATACGAGGCGCATGCACTCCGTCAGCGTCGTCGTCGTCGTCCTCCTGTAGACACGAAGAGATGATGGCTAATCCGTGTAGTCTCATCTCGCGGTATAGGCGTCAGCGGTAGAGGTACACCATTTCGCTGCACTGGTAGCGAATCGCCCGGTAGGCAAGCACGCGTCAAAAAATTCCAAGTCTGCAAGTCCACCGGTATAAATATTATAAAAAATGACACATGCACAAAACAATGTGTTTGTACCTGTTCTCGGGCACGGTGTCTAAATGCTAGTCCTTCAGCATCTGAACTGTGCTAGGCCAAGGGGCCTAAGTTTCTACTCTACTGAACGTCAAATGATTGTCTTTTGTGAAGCACTGCGCGGGGAGATGGCCACACGGACCGGTGGCGGCAGTTGGCGATGGAATTACCACGTTAGCTGGCCTTTGACACGTGCGCGGCATCGTAACATTACGGAGTTCGACGGCGCATAGGTCATTTTTCGTCTGCGGTGGTTCCCATAGCTTCTTTAAATGCAGAGGGTTGCGTTAGTGCGGCGCCTCTTGAAAGATGATGTCAGCAATTTAAGTAATACATTCCTCATTGCAACTTGAGGAATATTTCTTTAATAATGGTCTATTGGTCCCCTTAAGCCAAATCACAGCGTATGTATGAGACAGCGGGGGCTATAGCCTATGTCTCTTGGTTGACGTATTGCTCATTTTCCTTTACTCGTTCCGATTTGCGCTAAATGTAGAGAAAAACGGTGTAAGAAATTTTGGACAATGTAGGCACGTCTGTCACCCATTTCTCGCATGGCAGCGAGCACTGTGGAACGTTGATGCCTCCGAAACCTCGGCTGCTGTGTGTTCAAGAGCCTAAAGCTGCAAACGACTTCACTGCTCTGCCGTATGCCAACCGCTACGACTACGCGGCTCTGGCCACATGTATCCAAGTCAACGCTTTGTGAATTTCCAGCAACAATGTTCGAAAATCTCCACGACATTGGTGCGGCACCTACCACATAGGTACCGCGCCACGTGTTGGCGCTGCACGTGGCTATATATAATGCAGAACCGGCTGAGGCAAGCATAACGTGGCAACGATAGGGGTGAAACGTTCAAGCCTGTTAAATATTCATTCCCCTGTGCAAAGGTTATCTTCTTCCTTTCTCTTTGTTTTTACGCAGGGTTGACTTTTAAAGACGAAAGCATTCGTCTTTAAAGAATTTGTCTTCTGTAGTAAGCCGAAGATTAAAAGAATCTGTAAGCCATTTTCATGTACACGATGCATTAGGGTACATCAAGAAAACTGCGCAGTTATCATTGAGTGGCGATTGAATTGTGCCAGAGGGACATACCCTGTTCGTGAAGTATTTTGCTCTACAGAAGCAATACGGCGCATTCGGCGCCTTACCGCGCGTTTCCTTAGAGGAAGCGCACGAATCCGAAACCATTACCGCGGCTGTCTTGCAACTGTGCGATCACCTGTCACAAATGCTAATGGCTATTCGTTAACGCAGTGTGCTGCATTCATGGTGCAAAATGCGGAGCGGTAGAGGGAATACATGTACAGTAGTTTTATGGAAACTTAGTAACTGGCACATTAAGGAATGGGATGAATCTATGTGATCAGGTCCGTCGACGTCTCAAACATAAAGACTGCATGAGTTGCAGGCCTTTCGTGATGCACAGCTTTCGTCGAGGATAAAAAAAATAATTCGTCAGCCAGCCTTGCATCGCTAACCACCAACGAAATGACTTGCATCGCGGGATGTCGGCAAGACTAAGTACCGCTCCTTACACAGTAACAAAGGGAGAAGCGCCGCTTTCCAGCACAGTAAGGTTCTCGCACTTTATCTCCACACACCATGACGACTCCCCCACAAACTGACACCCACTCTATCGGTCACCTATCAATAATAATTCGAATGGGCTCACTCTTGAGTCAACGCCTTCAAGCATATGTCTTTGTTACAAGCTATTACGAAGTAGAGAAGATATCTGTTCCAAGCACCTTGTGCGCTTAAAACAGATCTATCACCGTTGAGCACAACAACGAGTGATTAACCTGAAAATAAGCAATCGGATAGCGACCGCACCAGCCAAGTTTACTGAGTCAGAAACATTACAAACTGCTGCTCCACAGAGTCGTCCTAATAATTAAGGACTAGAGAAACACGCTAATCCTGGTTTATTTCCTAAGCGGGAAGTTTGGATAGCTTTGGAAAGCATTTGTAGACCCCGCTTTGAGCACGAGCACCTTCCACGCTGCTCGCGGCTTTTGGACAAAGCATAGTGAGCTCAGAAAGTGCTTACATGTCCTCTGAAGCTGGGGAAAAAAAGTCGCATCGTGAACTGAGCCAGCCTACGAAATCTGCCTAAACAAAGTTTTTGCTGAGCTGCACCGGTGTCATGCACACATACTACAAACACTGAGGCAGCTTAGCCAAGCCAAGGGCGCGTCAGCCCTTGAATGTAGTGTACGCGTTCGTAGCCGTACGATCAATGCAAGATAATGAAGAACATCTAAAGCCTGTTGGTGTGCTGATGTGATGTTCAAATCACATCATACCATTGCAGTAGAGAAATTCTGAGCCGTATCTTCAGGCTAAAATATCGATGGAAAAGTCGACCCTGCGTAAAAACAAAGAAGAGAAAGGAAGAAGATAATCTTTGCACAGGGGAATGAATATTTAACAGGCTTGAACGTTTCACCCCTATCGTTGCCACATGATGCTTGTCTCAGCCAGTTCTGCATTATATATAGCCACGTGCAGCGCCAACACGTGCTGCGGTACCTATGTGGTAGATGCCGCACCAATGTCGTAGAGATTTTCGAACATTGTTGCTGGAAATTCAAAAAGCGTTGACTTGGATACATGTGGCCAGAGCCGCGTAGTCGTAGCGGTTGGCATACGGCAGAGCAGTGAAGTCGTTTGCAGCTGTAGGCTCTAGAACACACAGCAGCCGAGGTTTCGGAGGCATCAACGTTCCACAGTGCTCGCTGCCATGCGAGAAATGGGTGACAGACGTGCCTACATTGTCCAAAATTTCTTACACCGTTTTTCTCTACATTTAGCGCAAATCGGAACGAGTAAAGGAAAATGAGCAATACGTCAACCAAGAGACATAGGCTATAGCCCCCGCTGTCTCATACATACGCTGTGATTTGGCTTAAGGGGACCAATAGACCATTATTAAAATATTCCTCAAGTTGCAATGAGGAATGTATTACTTAAATTGCTGACATCATCTTTCAAGAGGCGCTGCACTCACGCAACCCTCTGCATTTAAAGAAGCTATGGGAACCACCGCAGACGAAAAATGACCTATGCGCCGTCGAACTCCGTAATGTTACGATGCCGCGCACGTGTCAAAGGCCAGCTAACGTGGTAATTCCATCGCCAACTGCCGCCACCGGTCCGTGTGGCCATCGCCCCGCGCAGTGCTTCATAAAAGACAATAATTTGATGTTCAATAGAGTAGAAACTTAGGCCCCTTGGCCTAGCACAGTTCAGATGCTGATGGACTAGCATTTAGACAACGTACCTGAGAACAGGTACAAACACATTGTTTTGTGCATGTGTCATTTTTTATAATATTTATACCGGTGGACTTGCAGACTTGGAATTTTTTGACGGGTGCTTGCCTATCGGGCGATTCGCTACCAGTGCAGCGAAGTGGTGTACCTCTACCGCTGACGCCTATACCGCGCGATGAGACTACACGGATTAGCCATCATCTCTCCGTGTCTACAGCAAGACAAACTAGCAAACCACACCACCGATTACCTAGCAGAAGCTTCGCGCCAACATGAACGATGATTTCATTCGCTATAAAAAGGTAGACACATTCAGCTGTCACGCCCGCCGTACGCTGGCCCAACACCTGACCGTACTGTTCTCCTTCACCCGCACAATTGTAAAGCGCAGCTGCGGGAACTGCGGTTTCTATTTGTAGAAGTGCAGCATATTCTCTTGTAACGACGACTACGCCGGGACTATACGATATAGAACACACTATAAAATAAAAACATAGCGAAAAGACCTTAATATACGACGTAACAGAAGTAACGACCAAAAACTGCAGACATCGCCGCCCACATCAAAGGCGAGAAGGCTGCTGTTCTAGTGGATACAGGAGCTCACTGCGGCGTGTCAACAATTAGGCGTCAAGTTCATGTAATCAAAGTATGCATAGGACACTCCTTAAATGCAAATAACTCTAGGTCACTTGATAAAGTAGAAGTGAATTCACGCCGCAACGCATCACCGTGGATGCTATTTTTGTAGCACCGTTTACACTTATATATCCTTCTATGATCCATGAAGATAAACAATACCGCGTTTAGCAACGGCCGTTATGATCCCAGGCACAAAAACAACTTAGTCGAATTTAGCATGTATTTCGTTTACATCTTTCCTTTGACCTTTTACTTTGCCCAAGTGGGAAATTTTGTTGGCCAGAGTCTCAGGCAAGATAATAACTATTAATGCAAACAGATTACACATCCAGAAAATCTAGCTGCACATTTTGCGACTTTCGTAAGCGAGTCGTGCCTTTCCTATACTGAAGTGCCATGCGACGAAGTGAACAGGCGGAAAGAGAGAATATTAAGCCGTGTGGCACACGCGTTACTGGTAGGTAATCCAAAATGAAGAAAGGGATAGACAGATCTATAGAGGGAGGGAAAACAAGAGGTGAAACGCAGAGAGGTTAACCAGAATAAAGGTCCAGTTGGCTACTCTCCACAGCGGGATGGCGGTCAGAGCAGAAATGCAAGCATATTATATTTAAAAAAGGAACGAATATGTTCACGCTGAGCCCGTCTTACTTAACATCAGACTACCTCTGCTAAAGTAGTTCGGGCCGACGTCGACTGGAAGCAGGGTTTAAGAAATCTGGCTTCCGTAAGGGCACGGTTGTCGTACTTCTCGAGCATGGTGCTGAGGACTTTTCTGTGTGCACTGAAAAGACAAGAATCGTACACTGTGTTATACAAGTTGTAAATAGAGAAAAGATGCCTCAGTGAGACTGGCCAACGTTTCGATAGGCCGATCTATCTTCGTTGAAAGAGGTCTTCTGATCCTCGGCAGTTTAGTCTTAACTGGTTAGCAGAGCACGTCACGCGCAGTTGTCGTAGGTAGTTGCTGGCTGTAAAGGGTAAAACGGAAAAGAAAATTCGCGACTGTCAATTGACGTCTGTAGCTGTGGTTTCTAAGACAAATACATAAGAGCGGGAGAGTGGGAAGCAGTGGCGTAGCAACAGGGGGGGCCGGGGGGCCGTGGGCCCCGGGTGCAAGAGGCCAGTGGGGGGGGGGGTGTCATATGCGTCTGAAGACACCCCTCATTCCGCCAGCTACACCCGGGGAGGGGGGTGACAGAAGACCTATGGGCCCCGGGTGCCAGACGACCTAGCTACGCCACTGGTGGGAAGGCGGCAGCAAAACATTCAGCGACGATTACGGTGCTCACTAATGTGAATTTTGCGTGTAGCCGTTTAGCATTCGCGATATATTGTGGCAAATAATTTGATCCAGAAATGCAAGGTCGTGTTCCTAGCGGCGCTGATATTCTGTTCGGGCTGCTCATTTAGCAGCACCGGCAGACGACGCATTTCTACCGGTTACGTCGCTCATTGCTCAGAAAGAAAATGTAAACATTGGAACGCCTCGATCGCGCGAAGCACATTCTCAAATGGCGGCGGCGCACTCGAAGTAGCGCATGCGCACTGGGTCCGAATCCCACGCAGGCGCTTTGTTTCCAAATACGGTAGCCCTTAATGCGCTCATGGCATGGCTGGTCGCCTCTGTGGAGCACGTCTCGAGCGACACTCAGCTTTCCTCCTCATGCTTCCGCTGCACCCTCCTTTGCGGTTTCCTGCTCGCGCTCTATTTGCACTCGGCGGCTTTCACTCCCGCTGCGCTCAGCGTTCACTCTTTCACCCTGCGGTGTGCTTGGTCGCTTGGTTGCGCCCAGGGACGCCGACGCGCAACGCAGGAACTGGATTCTAAGAGGTGCGGTCTAAACAAAATAGAAAAAAAACATCATATGATAATGTTGGGGGAGCGATAGGTTAGGAAGCCTTTATAGAAGTGAGCAGAATCCGTATGTGTTGTTAGCGGCCTGCGTTTGCTCATTTAGAAGAGCCTGTCAACCAGTAAGTGTTAGAGTAACAAAAAGAGATCAGTTGAAATAATAATGGTGGAATAGCGTGTTTTGTGTCTTCGTTAATGATATCAGAATACCACGTTTTAATTACGGCCTTTAGCGATTTCAGTTGCCACGTGCCAAATTGATGCCTGTCTTGTATAGGCATATAAACTTGTTTATGAAGTAGTATTCTGCATATTTCCTGCCGTGAGATGAACAAAAATTTGTTTTTATTATATGGAGCCTAGCGTTATCGAATATTTCACCAGTTTCGATGCATTGGCTGGCTACTGCTTTACGTTAACTGTGTTTTGTATCTGGGCAATGGCCGTTGAATCCAGTATGAATTTATCATCCTGTCTCACCCATGCATTCTTTGATACAAGTGGCACACTCTAGACAGTAGACTACCTTGCTTGACATGCATGTGAAGCTAGAAGTAACCTTGTAAAGGTAATCCGATGCTATACTTTTTACTGTAGTAGTTTGTAAATGTTTGCATGTAGAGCACCTCAGGCCGCCGCAGGCCTCGTATGTTGGCTTCGTCTTTCTCCTTTGTTTGTCTTGTACTAGAATATCCTTGAAGTTGTCGTTGCGTCTGTACGCTATGCTGGAAAGGGGGCGTCGGGAAACATATCGTTATCTATTTTCTGGTCGCTATTGAAGATTGGGTAGTATTTACTGACGATGTTTTTTACGCTTAGGAGTGCATTTGAGAATTCAGTAGTAAGAAGAGGCGTTGGTGTTCTCGTGATCTAAGGGCGGGTTCGGTGGTCTCGGCTCGCTCAACTTTCATTGCCTCCGTTAAGCCCGGAATACATAGAGCGTTTTTGAGGCAATTTTCGCCTCACGGCGCCGATTTGACGCCCGGCGTCGATAAAAACGCCCGCCGCCGCCGATCAGGACTGGCTAGATTTTGACGCGGCGCGCACGCGTCTGACGCTACCGGAAGTGCCTGTCGGAGTCACTTCCGTCTGTTTTCGGCGGGAGCGGCCAGCCGTCTCACTATTCCTTGCCGTCCCTTGAACACTTCGCGCGCGGGCGCTGAAACTCTGCGCAATCCGCACACCCGTTTCAGTCGCACAAGGTCGCCAGACGAAACCTTTCCGGCCAACTCTCTCCGCTGAACATCCACAAAAATATCGATACAATACAAAACATACCTGGTAATGTGTATAGACATAGTAGAGGGGTACTTATCGCATAATTTATTAATTATAACACAAGCAAACATATAAGCATTGTTCTTTGATTTAGTGGTAGCCAAAACATTTTTGCCTTGTCTGGCCACACTGCGGCGGTGTTCGCCGCTCGTACGCCTCATGTAGCCTGGCCGGCGTCCCGCCAGCACGTTTCTTTTTTTTTTTTGGCGCTCGATAATCGCAGGAGAAAAACGCCCATGTAGCCCCCGCTTTAAGGCTTCTTCAAGAGCAGAGTTCGAGTGGCTCGTGTGTGACAGAGTTTCTCTAAGATGGTCAAGTCTATACATTTAGTCATGGTTTTCAAGTCAGATGCGACGTACTCGCGACGCTTCATAATTAAAGATACCTTGTTTGCAATGTGTGGCACGATGGTTTGTATATCTTCGGTAGTATTTCTCAAAATATTTCCTACAGAGCTACATGATTAGTGTCTCATTGTCAATATACAAAGTGTCCTAACCATCGCACACCAAGTTTTAAAAATATGCAAGTGCCACGTAGTTGGGCAGAACCAAGGTAATATTTTTTGATGTCGCTTTGAAATACGCCGATTCTTTTTTTTTACATTTCGTCTAATTACATAATTAGTCCTAATTACCTAATACGCTCCTCAAATGTTATAGCTAGTTTAAATGTGTAAAAGAAAAAATTGTAGAGGAACATGAAAAACTTCCTATATATGTTTCTGCTGCTAAATACGTGCTACATAAAAGTGTTTCGCCTAGCGTAAAAGAAGCCCAAGAATACCTTCAATGTGGCTCGAGTGGAGAGTAATGCGGCAATTCTGCGTATATTCGCGGTCGCCTTTCACACTCGAAAAATGGTCGTGGGTTCGAGTGCCTTAATTAATTATATCTTAACTAAATATGCCTTAATTACCTTTGCCCCATTTATCAGCAAAGGTAGCCAGTTCGACTCTCGACCTTCCCGATGTCAATGGAAATCCAATTTGCTGACGGCTGGCCCGTATTTCCAAGTGGGTTCGACTGCCACCAAAGGTCGAGGGTGCGATTGCCTAAATAAATATATGTTAATTACTTGTGGCTTAATTAACTTTGTCCTAATTAACTGCACTTGGTGTGAGTTCGACTTCCACTAAAGCGTTCGAGTATTGATACTAACTGATGTTGCAGCTCGGCGTAGCGTTTAAGCCAGGTATCCTTTAGGCAGAATGATGAGTATGTCCGGTAGTAGCAGTGATGGAAAAGGGTTTATTTTACTTTATTTACGCTGGCACCAGATACCAAAGCCCACCCACTAGCATGCTTATTGTCTGAGTGCCCATGAGGACACGAAAGCCCACCACTACACCAAAGGTCTCAGCTTTTAAAACCATCGTCTGCCATAGGAAACTAGGCTTGTGAATCTGGTGGTCAATCACAATTATTCAATCTGTCGGGGACTCCTCCTATGATGTCCCATCGGTCCGCTGGACTCCGCCTCCTATGCACCTTCGGCCCTGTATTTGGAGCAAGCGCGTTGCAATGTTGGAAACCGAGACCGACGCTTTTCCCCAGGTAGCCTTCGAAGCTGGCGTCTTTCATCAATTAGTTGAGCTTGACAAGTTCAGGTTCAGGTAGAGCGGTCTTCGCGGTAATTACCGCCTCCACGGAGGGCGGCAGTTGTCGCCTCGAAGGGAGCTCATTTGTTCGCGCGTCACAGCCTATGTCGGGACTCGTCACCATATGGGTTCGCGCTGAGCAAAGGGCGGTCTCGTACGAAATGTCCAACGAATGTTCATCGCCGTATTGAGACATAAAACGATCTTAGCCACAGGTTCATTACATCCGCCCTAATTATCACCAAAGGTCGTGGGTTCAGCCGCCAATTCTGGTGCCATTGAATTTTGGTGCCCAACGCCGCAGAGTCTAATTTTCGTAACGCCGGACGGTGAAATTTTCGTTCTGTGTGGCGTTAAAGGCTTTTGCCTTGATGAAACTTAAGAACCTTTACCACATGAGTCACCATATGAGAGGCCACGTCAGCGGCGGAATACGCGCTGTCGCGACCCAGATAACTTCCTCCAAGAACACTAGCGGCCGTCAAGCGCTGCCTCAGTGAGGCCGGTGCGTGACCTCCGAAATACATTGCACACCGGTGCGTCCGAACGCTGAGAAACACATCATGTTGCAACCGGACTCGTCTCTCGCGCTTTTATCTAATTAGTCTGCGCCTTGAGTAGCGCTAACGAGAAGTCCATGCGCGGCATTCGAGGCGAGAAGCGTGGCGCGGTGGTGTTGGAAACACTGATAATTCTTCCCTCGCTTTGCGTAATGCCATTGTACCATACTAGGTGACCCAAGTTTCCGAGAGGTTCACTGTACAGCGGGCTATACTCAGTGCATTCATGGCAGTGCTCTGCATTGGCATCCAATGCATTGGAATGCAAAGCATTGGCATGCACTGCGATTGTGGCGAAGTCGGACAAGGGAGCGCGCAGTGCCAGCAAACGAGAAGCAAGAGAGGCGCGAGCTCTGTGATAGAATGAAATTAAAAATCAATCTGAAGGGTTCCCTTTGCTAGAAGGTAGTGTCTTAGGTCTTTCCCGTTCATCCGACATTGGAGACCTCGGACCATGAAAACAGGTGCAGGATACGCCTCGATGGCTAAGCTTGACGTCACTGCTCCTCTTTCTATCCCTATGCGGTACTACGTTGTCAAGGTGCCGCTGTACAGTTACCAGGCTCCTGACATCGAGCTCCTCCGGGTGGAGGCTAGCTTCCAAGTTGCGCACATAACCTCTCGGTATTCCCGCTACGCCCACCTACTAGCTGCCCTACCCAGTGACATCGTCCTCTAGATGCGTGACCTTTTGACTGCACCACAGTCCCCGATGCCCTGCGACATCCTCAAGTCCTCTATGCATGGAGCGCACGGTCCCTTACGAAACACACCGCCTGCAAGAGCCTCTATTCACCATGTAGCTCGGCGATCATCAGCCATCCCAGTTCCTTCAACATATGCAGCATCTACTTGGACTACAGACTTCCACAATGGATCAGACACTGCTCAAGCACCTGTTCGTCGGACGCTTCTTGATTCCCGTCCAAATGGTGCTACTATGCGTACCGTACCGTAGCCTTTCTGCTCTAGAGTGCTGGGCAGAAAACGCTACGAGGTGTCATGTCCGAACCACGGTTCAACTAACTACTTCGCCATCGTTTACAAGGCAGCATAGCACGGCCGACTGTTCGGTTGAACAGCATGATTGTTTTTCCATTCAGCAAACGCGCATTCAGCAGGTCTCGGATCTTGTCCCCGCTGCGCTTAATGGTATGTCCACAAACATACGTTCTCACCTTACGTTTTTGTGTTGTTCACCGTCGCGAGTTCACCACTGCTCTCACCAGCGATCGCCTGACGAGCTCCCGTCCCTATGCTGGTACCCTCAACGTTTTTGGCGTTTCGGAATGCCAGTGCACCCGACCATGTTCCTGGACGAGAAAAAATTCCCACATCTTGAGGATTTCTGGACATTCTCCTTCGGAACTTCACAGCAACGCACAAGTGTAATTTTTCTGTCAAAATTATATTTCAGGATATCGGCTGGGGGTCAAAAACGTTTCAACTGACTACAAGAAGAGGGTAGTCCCTTCTAACAAAATATGCATTTTGGGACAAAGTCGGAACATTGGTGGTGCGTTGAAGCAGTGAAATCAGGTAAGAGAGAGACGGTGAAGTTCTACGGCAGGAGAAAATCGTTTCGCACCCTTCCGGCAGAGGGCACATTGACTTGAGGAAGCACTCAATTTAAACCGTAAAGCGATTTATTACAGTTTTCATTGAGACGGCAATCGCAGAGCGAGTGTTAGGAAGTCTCTTAACACGCGCAGTTTTTTGAGAATCAGCCGAGACGATAGAGAGTGGTCATGCGTGTGCATGTCTTGAGCGTGGCTGGGTAATGTTGTATGCGTGTGTGCTCTCTGTGTATGTGTGTGCGGGCGTGTGCCTCCGTATTCGCGTTTGCGTGCGCGCGAGTGCGTACATGCGTATGAGCGTTCGCGGCGTGTGCGCTTGGTTGCAGTGCGTGCTTGGGCGCTTGTGAACGTCTGCGCGTGCCAAGGTGTTTTCTAGTTTCAGCATGTACGATTGTGAACAAATGTGTGCGTGTTTTTGTGTGCATGGATGACTGTGCGTGCGTATTGTGTGTGTGTGTGCGTACGACGGATAGAGAGATCACGTGCGTGTGTGCGAGAGTGTGAGGGGAGAAAGAGCGAGAGTGTGTGTGTGCGAGGGAGACAGAACGTGTTTATGCGCGAGGGAGAGTGTGTGTATGTGCGAGGGGAAGAGAATGTGCGTGTATGCGTGTGCGAGCGTTCGCGGCGTGTGCGCATGCCTGCTTCTGCAAGTGCGTGCATCTGCAAGTCTTTGTACATGCGTGTGTGCGCTTGCGTGCTTGCGGTACATGCATGGCGGCGTGTGAATGTACACATGTTCGACCACGGGTGTTTATGTTTGAGAATGCACGCCTGGGGACAAAAGTGTGCGTATTTTTGTGCGCATGGATATCTGTGTGGAGAGAGTGCGTGCATGTGGGGAAGAGAGTGTGTGTTCGTGCGAGGGAGAGAGAATGCGTGTGTGTGCGTGCGTGCGAGGGTGTTTGTGTGTTTGCGGGTGTGAGCGAACATTTCCCTGCTTACACCAACTCTTGGAAACAAACGCGACGTGGAGACCATTAAAACCCTTATTTGCATAACCGAGACAAGAACGAATGACACTTCATTTGTAAAATTAACTCTTTCTGAAAGCGAAACCCACGCAAAAGCCCCTGTGATGTCAGTATTGCCGCCCTTGGCTGGCACAACCCCGTAAGAAGGTGCCAAGCAGTACACCTTCGTTGTCCTTTCTTCCGTTGGCGGCAGCACAATGCCTTGAGGGCAATGACGCGCTAAATATGCACTATCACTCAATTGTGTATCGTTTCTGTGACCAACCAAGCTTTCGGCAAAGCACGTTCGTTGCTACATTGATATTTCAACTTTAAACGGGTTGCCTTCGGAAAAGAAATGAGCATAAATATCGACAGTCGTCTGGCCACAAGGAACATTCGCAAGGAGCGGTACTCTTCATGGCAATATCTCAAAAAAGCTGGAAGCGGTCGGGTCGATGTTACCCACGGTGTTTTTTCCGCGCCAGTTACGCTTTCAGAGAGCACCTATTTGCAAAATGTTCTTAGCTCATATAAAAGCAAGTTTAATAAACACATTTCGCTCAACTATAGAATCTCGAAGACAGGCTCCGAACTACCCATGTGATTTAGTCACCACAGATCAATTATTTAAAAGATAATTAACATACCGTCGTGAATTACGCATACAACTGCTCAAGTTGCTCCGTATCCGGAGGTTACCATCTCAACAATCGAATAGTAACAATGATGTCAGGAAGATTTAAATTGATGTATTTCTTAAAATTTGGTGCCGTTAAGAAAGACCGCCAGTATATTGATAGCGCAATAGGTATCTGATAAAGCAGATGCAAATGCTTGGACAGGTTTTCTTGACGCAATTCAAGTTCATGTACTTAGAAGACATGAGTCCGACCGTGCTCCCCTGTCTTTACAGTGTATTCTACATTGTAGAAAAAATGCCTCAGTGCCACGGAACATCACAAAAGGTCTGCGGGAGCATTCCCTTACAAAAAAAATTGATGAATGGCATTGAAATGTTATTGTACAGCGTCAACAAATGACGTCTAAATGACAATGGGGAATTCTTCAAACATTATTAAGGAAGTTATTGACAAGGGTTGATAAATGGCCCATGACATTTCGTCGAAGCATCATTGGATTCTTTTAATTTGAATGATAATTTGGTGTATTGTTGAAACTACGATGTACTCGATGTTGAAAGCCGATTTAAGCATTGTTAAAGACGAGTTGAGTCTGATAATTGAAAGGCATTGATTTATTATTGAAGTGTGTTTATCACTTTTGAAACCCTACGAAGCATTGTTTTCAATAAATAAATAAATCAAAATGTGAGCTTTATTTAAACAATTCAAAGAATGGGGGGGGGGGCGTACAAGATAGTTGGACCAATAGCCTGTGTGGCTAGTTGCTGGTCCAATACAGAAAAGTACATATACGGGTCAACCAAGTACATATCTGCCTAATAAGTAAGAACATTATTTACATGAATAAGTTCATTTTTATTGA
This sequence comes from Dermacentor variabilis, assembly GCF_050947875.1. NCBI lineage: Eukaryota > Metazoa > Arthropoda > Arachnida > Ixodida > Ixodidae > Dermacentor > Dermacentor variabilis. The sequence continues at coordinate 230,511,056 of NC_134569.1, read as the reverse complement.
AGAGCTATTACGTTTGCCTAGACAAGAAGAAGCGTTTACATACAAGATCAACCTTCCTGGTTACTTTTATTTCCACAGGCACAGTGTTCCAAGTTATGGCGCCAAAGAACAATGATCGTTCACCATAGACATTGCTGCAATAAGGATCTGCAGATCTGTTGAGTCTCAACATTGAAAGTACTTTTAAATATTGTTGCAGCTGTGTTGAACGTCAACACTCAAATTATGTTGAAAGCCATTTAGCTCCAGTATCTATTTAACATTGTTATTAAAATACGACTGAGCTATGTTGTGCTGCATATAGTTATTTTTTATGTCTTATATGTCTTTTATAGTTATTTTTACGTTTGCTGTGAGAGGATACGGGTAAAATTTAAACACAGGCGCTTTTGTATTGCAGGCCACGGTCACCCTGGGCGCAAAAGCATGCTGCTAGATTGCCTGTAATATACCATATTGTAAAGCTGCGAGCAGTATTATTATGCCACTTTTTCAATTGTCACAGTGAATGGTCCTTCACGAAATCAAGAGTTCTGAACTGATGCAGACGAAAACAATTTTTCTAGGTGAAGTCTTCATTTGTAACCAAACATCTGTGTAAACGTTCAACCATATGCAGTTTGAGAACATCAGAAACTTCATAAAAACTATTTCAAAGTACAAATTTCCTGCAACTTGATACCATAGCCAAATTGAATACTGACAGATGTAGACTGCGGGGTGTTAGGGTTGGCGTCTCACACCACGTGTTCAAAGGTATTTCAACCGACCATCTCACCCTGCCTCGTCGAAATGAGGTGTCAGTTTGCCTGCTATTGTGGGCGTCCTGATACACTTGAAGAAATAGCTTTCTCTCACCGGACCTTTTACCAGAAGTCGTCGAAATGAAGCGTGACTTTCTAATTCGCCATGACCATTTCGAGTGTGCCTGTCTGCCGGAAGCCCCGCAGTGCACAGCCTCTTTTGTGTGTGTGTGTGTGTGTCTGTGTGTGTGCGAGTTTAGAGAGGCCCTTTCCTCGAATTGTACCCAGAAGAGAACTTCCACGAACCCGCAAAGCGCAGAAGAGGCGGACAGGCGTCTACAATTCCGGGAGGCGGGACGCCTTCCTCCTTTCTGCATGCTCGGTTTAACCAGAGGAGGAGGGGCCCTCTTTCCGTGCCGGTCACGTGACATCGACGGAAGAAAGATCACACCCACGATTGTATAGAGCCTATTTAAGGGGCTCCGAAATGTACTTTTAATCACTTCATGCTCTTCTCATTTTCTTTCATCTTCTTTTGAATAAACCGTGCAAGTTTCACACTAGAAAATCGTATCGCCCTTGCTTGGTCGTCATGGTCTACCGGATGCCTGCAGCCCGCCGACCACGCCACGCTACCCAATAAGTAACGTCGGTCGAGCTTCGATAGGCAGGCGCCCCTACTTCTCGGCAGCAGTACGATACGCTACCCTGGAGTACGCAACCAACAGGTGGCAGCGGTAGGATACGGAACACACGAGACCCCAACTTGGACAACAACTACGAGATCGTAGCCTCTTCGTCCTGGCGACAACGTTCGGAAGGAAGGTGTCTGAATTCATGACTGCATACGGTGAGTGCACGGCTTTTCTTCACCGAGATATCACTTGCACTTTACGTATTTTTTGGAACGTACATTTCAGTGATTTTTCTTTAACAGTTGATGGAAGTCTGAGTGCGTCAAGGTTGTATAGAGTGAAGATTTAGCAGCACTAAGGGCAGCCATGAATTTGAAGGCACTTAAGAAGCCGCAATTGTTGAGCTTGGCCAACGAGTTGGGCCTCCAAATTGCCGAATGAAAGAGAAAGCCGGAGATCGTTGAGGCAATCGAAGCGATAGGGGCCGACGACGATGAACTGACGGAATGCCTAGAGAGCATCGCAGAGAAAGAGGAGGAGCGTAAGCGCCTAGAGAAAGAGGAACAAGAAGAGCGTAAGCGCCAAGAGGAAAAAGAAGAGCGCGACCATGTTGCACGCGACGCACTCGAAATGAAGCGCCTAGAGAATGAGCTTCTGAAAGCCCAAAATAGTGAAAGACTTATTGCAGAAGCAGGTGAAAGCGAGCGCAGAATGACAGACTTGATGGCACCCTATGCAGTAGGAGGGGACATAGGTCTTTTTCTGGAACAGTTTGAGCGCACGTATGAAAAGGCAAAATTGGCAAGAAACACATGGCCCCAACGCTTGCTCACGTTACTGCCACGTGAGGTAGCTGATATCATTGTCCGCATGGGGAAAGAAGAAGCAGAGGACTTCGATGAAGTCAAAGCGAATCTGCTTAAAAAGTATAGGTTATCAGCCGAAGCATTCAGACAAAAATTCAGGGAAGTGGAGACGACCAAAAGTGAGTCATACTCAGATTTTGCATACACCTTAGTGGTAAACCTGAAGGAACGGCTCAGAAAAGAGGGTGCACTCGGCGACGCCGAAAAGACAATGCATGCGTTGCTTTAGAACAGTTCTACCGCCGGCTGCCAGTAAACATCAAGTATTGGGTTCAGGATAGCCCAGGCGTAGACACTGTTTCGAAAGCGGCCGATCTCGCTGAGGAGTACGTAACTCGCCATGCGGATGAAGGCAACGAAGCTCCTAAGAAGGAGATGAATAAATACAGACCCGACAAGCCAAAGCGATGGTCAAAGTAGAGTCGGTATAAAACAATGGAAAGGTCAGATTAGGTGAAAACTAGTGACGAGGAAAGCGAGGGAGAAAAGGAGTCACCCGAACACCGGGCAGAAGGGCAAAAGAAAAAGGGGCTTTCGAGGCCAAGAAACCAATAGTTTGCTACAACTTCCAGCAAACAGGGCATATCTCCGTGGGATGCAAAAATCTCAAACTAGTGTTGATGTCACTAACTAGTAACAAGGAAAATCTGAACTTGCTAGAACCATACATTTGAGACCTCGTGGTAAACGGCAAACTGTGCCGAGTGCTTCGCGACTCGGAAGCCACAATAGACGTTGTGCATCCGTCGTACATAGAGGAAGGCCAATTCACAGGAGAATGTGCCTCGATAAGCCAAGCTGTAGAGGCCTCCAGTGTGTCTCCCTGTGCCCAACATTTGTGTCGAAGGCCCTTTTGGAGTACAGGACACTGAAGCCGCCATCTCCGCACACCTCCCGCCGCAGTATCCGTATTTGTTTTGTAAAAAATCAGAGTATTTGCTACGACACAAGGTAATCAGGCTTAGTGAGGGAACAGTGCAAGTCATAACTCGTTCCAAGGCAAGGGAGCTCGCGGCCAAGGCACTGCATGAATGTCCAGTGGTGGAGGAAATCGGTTTGTCGGAGGATTCGTCAACCACCACCAAACAGGATATCCCTATAGGGGATAATGCGGAAAGCGCATCAGCTAATGAAGAGGTCAGGAAAGCAGCGGAGCCTGAAATGTCTCGCGAGGCAGAATGCAGAAAGTTATCGAACGTAAGCCCTGCCACAATGATCGCTGAGCAGGAAATGCGTAAGGCACAAAGAAATGCTCAGCAGTACTATGACAGGACGGCTCGCACGCGACGCTTTGAAGTGGGGAAAAGGGTAATGATTCTGAAACCCTCGTTGAATTACCAACCTGAGGAGAAGCCTGTCGACTTTCCAGAGTTATCAGCAGTAACTGAGGCAAAATCCATTCATGAAACCATTGACAAGTTAGTAGAACAGGCGGGGTTGAATCCCAATCAGAGGTCCGAACTGAGGGAACTCGTGTTTGAATGTACTGACGTATTTTCAGATACACTGGACAGGACCGCTGCGATCGTTCACGATATCGAGTTAACCTCGTCGGACCCAGTTCGTTCGAAGGCTTATCGCGTTTCGCCTCGTCAACGTGAAGTCATGACCGCTGAACTAAACAAGATGTTAGAGCTTGGTGTAATCGAGCCAGGAGAGAGTGATTATAGCTCGCTTCTTATCTTGGTTGAGGTCCCAGGAAAAGAGCCGCGACCATGTATCAACTACCGCAGGCTCAATTTAATCACGAAGGACCAGACTTATCCGACAACGCATATCGAGGAAAGGCTTGAGAAAGTGAGCAGTGCTAATTTCATCTCTACGCTCGATTTAGTCAGAGGGTATTGGCAGGTTCCGTTGACCGAGAGGGCAAGCAGGCTTGCGGCGTTTATTTCCCCGATGGGAACCTTTCGTCCGAAAGTCCTGAGCTTCGGATTAAAGAATGCGCCATGTTGCTTCTCTAGCCTTATGGAGCAGGTGCTACGAGGAATGGAGGACTTTGCACTTCCCTATCTCGGAGATATAGCAATCTTTTCTTCATCATGGGCGGACCATATGCAACACCTCCGAACCATGCTGTGTCGTCTACGAGAGGCCACGTTAACGGTCAAGGCTCCCAAATTCCAACTAGGGTGCGCGGAGGTAGCTTATCTAGGTCATGTAATAGGGCAAGGCCATGGTTGGCCTTCCGAGGTTAAACTGACCGTAATAGAAAACTTCCCGCAACCACGCACCAAGCGGGACATCAGATCATTCCTTGGCTTGGCGGGTCATTACCAAAGACTTATCCCGTTGTATTCCGAGATTGCGAGTCCTTTAACAGATGCTCTCAGAAAAACAGAACCGCAAACGGTAAAGTGGGATGACGCAAAAGAAAAGGCTTTTAGTATGCTAAAGAAAGCATTAACGAGTCAGCCAGTGTTAAAACCACCCAACTACTCTAAGCCATTCATTCTTCAGTGTGATGCCAGTGACAGGGGTATGGGGGTGGTGTTCTGTAAAAAGAGAGATGACGAGAACGAACACCCTATACTGTACGCCAGTAGAAAGCTTTCAGTTCGTCAGGAAGCATGCAATGTATCAGAAAAAGAATGCGTCTGCGTAGTATGTGCGGTGCAGAAGCTATATTGCTATATCGCTGGTTCAAGGTTCACCGTAGAGATTGACCACTGTCCCCTGACATGGCTGCAGTCCATTTCTACGAAAAACAGTTGTCTTTTGCACTGGAGCTTGGCTCTTCAACAGTACACCTTCGATATTCGCTACAAGAAGGGTAAGCTTAACGACAATGCCGGCGGTTTGATTCGTTGCCCCTAGAGTAACGAAAGCCTCATGCTCATCCGGGTTTCCGTGCCATTTTTACGTTCGTTCATACGTTTTTCCGAATTCATATGTGTTTCCGAAGTGAAGCCGATTGTTAGCTGATTTTAATAACCACGTCTTAACGCTTTCAAGACCCTGGTTTTAGTGCTCAGGGGGGGAGGACGCACGTAGGGGATGGGAAAGGAGTAGCGCGTTTTCTCTTTTTTTTTAAAGCCGGGTGTGTCATCGGGGGAGGGTGGCCTTGTGCTCACTGCTTTGTGGTTGTGGGTCCGGCACTGTTCTGGGGTGATTGCGTGCCTGCGCAAGAGACGAAAAGTTGCGAGACCTGCTTGCAAGACCAATTTCACCGGACCGCACCAGGGACAAAAGTAAAAAGAGCACCACGAGGACTGATGACCACTTCAAGGAATGTACCTGCTACGAACTAAGGATTGCTCACCTCTAAGGCAAATTCTGCTACCGAAACGCCGATCCCTCGTGCAGCGGCTGCTGGCCCCTACACGTCGGGATCTTCCTCCCCTGCCGGAGATTCTGTTAGGGTTGGCGTCTGACACCACGTGTTGAAAGGAATTTCAACCGACCATCTCACCCTGCCTCGCCGAAATGAGGCGTGACTTCGCCTGCTATTGTGTGCGTCCTGATCCACGTGCAGAAAGAACTTTCTCTCACCGGATATTTTACCAGGCCTCGTCGAAATGAAGCGTGACTTTCTAATTCACCATTACCGTTTCGAGCGTGCCTGTTTGCCGGAAGCCCCGCAGTGTACAGCTTATTTTGTGTGTGTGTGTGTGTGTGCGTGTGTGTGTGTGTGTGTGTGTGTGTGTGTGTGTGTGTGTGTGTGTGTGTGTGTGTGTGTGTGTGTGTGTGTGTGTGTGTGTGTGTGTGTGTGTGTGTGTGTGTGTGTGTGTGTTTGTGTGTGTGTGTGTGTGTGCAAGTTTATAGAGGCTCTTTCCTCGAATTCGACCTAGAAGAGAACTTCCACGAACCCGCAAAGCGAAGAAGAGGCGGACAGGCGCCTACAATTCCTGGAGGCGGGACGACTTCTTCCTTTCAGCAGGCTCGGTATAACCAGAGGAGGAGGTGCCCTCTTTTCGTGCCGGTCACGTGACATCGACGGAAGCAACATCCCGCCCACGATTGTAGAGAGCCTATTTAAGGGGCTCCAAAATGTACTTTTTATCACTTCATGCTCTTCTCATTTTATTTCATCTACCTTTGAATAAACCGTGCATGTTTCTCACTAGAAAATCGTCTCGCCCTTGCTTGGTCGCCATGGTCTACCGTATGCCTGCCGCCCGTTGACAACGCCACGCTACCCAATAAGTAACGTCGGTCGAGCTTCAATAGGCAGGCGCCGCTAATTCTCGGCAGCAGTACGATACGCTACCCTGGAGTACGCAACAGGGGCCCTCAAGTAAAACACATTTCCCAAAAGAAATAAATCTTAAACATAACTATCTAAATCTGAATATGTAACATGACAGTGAATAAGAACGCTCAAAAGAGGTACTTGTTTTCTCTATTGGGTCGCCAATGGTACTACAAGCATGGCACGATTCGCTTGAGCGCATAGCACTCGCTGAGACGCTGACATGCAGGGTGGTTATCCTTAAGTTTCATGGAAATTATTAAAGACTGGATGTTGCAGCTAACATAATTCTAGATACATAGTGCGAAACATTACTTGTATAAGAAATCAAGATGCATATCCAGCTAATTAACGAAAATTCACTTCCTAAAAATTGTTTACAAATTGTAACCGGTAATTTTACAAGGTGTATGCGCATAGAATGAATTTTCATAATGACACCAGTAATGAGACGCATGCCACTGTTGTTGCACACACATTTATTTAACAAAACACACTGTTATGCAAAAAGGCACAAAAGTTACTGGAAAGCCCCTGTATCTTCTCACATCTATGGAAAAATCTCGAAACTGTTGTCATACTGCATATTAATTTCAAGTAATCACGTCTTTCAAACTCACTGGCAATATGGGCTGTAATGTTATAAGTGAATTAGTAAATTTGTGAGAATCAGTTGAATGTGTTTCCATTTCTCGTGCAAGTAACGTCCACCTCTGAATAATCCAGCTGAAGAAGAATTATGCTACCTGGCAAAGGCAACTTAAAGAAAAGAAATCTGTAAAACTGAAACAGGATCGCTCAGTACAATCCTTATTTGTTGGTTGAATGGTGTGTACCAATTTTAGTACACCTCAACTACTTTTGAACATGGTAATCGCAATAAGTGATGCTATGGGAGCAGTTTATTATGATGCATTGCTGTTGCGTGAACCAGTTGTGATTTCTGCCATGATAATATTCCTCCGCATGTCATTCCATATCAAGCGACCTAATAATATTGATTGCTTCAGATTTTATATGAAAAAGAAACAGCTGTTAGTGACATCCTGGAATGCTACAAAATTAAAGCTGTGCAAGTTCCATTTCAAATTTGTTCACTGCCACATACAAATAACGAAAATATTCACAAGAAAATCTGGTTTCATGCAAAAATGAAAGGCACATCATTACCATTGCCGGAGACATTTTGTTGCAGTTTAAATTTAAGGCAACTTATACTATTAATTCTTATTCGTGTGTTTTAGATAGCAAAATAAACCATTTTTAGGAAGCTGTGCAAACTGCAGTTTTTACTGAACTACACTGACAATGGCACAGATGCACTTGCAGCTGTGTTATTCCATGCGGAATCAACCAGCGTTCTTTGGACACCACAGGTATAGCTGAAAACAATGCCACATGCTTACTGGAGTTCAAAACTGCTTCCCCACTTTTATTTATTTTTGCTAAAAATTTGTTAGCATTTTGTTAACAGTTTAGTTTTCCTTCTCAGCTGACCTAGAGGACATCCGTCAACTTTCATTTTCAGACATACATTATATTTATCGAGGCCTTGAAATGCTGTCCATAAATATACGGTGAAGTGATGCGACTGCCAAAGTAGCCAGTTTTTCAAATGTTTGAATATATCGAGGGCTTTTGCACTGTCAAAAGTGACTAAAGTTGCTATGCGTTAATTTTTTTTTTGTAACGAAAACCCAGAAGACAAACTAAACACAGAATGGTAGCTTAGGTGACATAGTATAGCAGAAAAATATTTCAAGCTCTGGAGGTTCAGCTGATCGCCTGTAAAGAAACTAAAATTTTAATCTCTTGCAAGAAGCTTCATGTTAAAGGCAAAATGAGCTTTATTAGTTTGGTCAAAAAACACGTGATACATTATTAAATAGCTCTGTATGCCTGCTATATATGTGCGAAGTTGTCAAAGAAGACAGTCTTCTTAAATGCGAAAAGTTCTTTTTTGTATTTTTGTCAGCACTGGCTTTTCTCGGATGTGCGCACAAGCTTGCCGGCCTGGAATGCAGACGACAAAGTTGGCTTTGTCTGCAACACAGATGACAGAGAAGCTGAGTTGGGGTCTGCATTTTATTGCCAAGGGACGCACTCTCCAACGCAGGGAGGCTTGTGCTTGGTTTGGACCGGGTAAACCATACTGCCATTTCACATAAAATATCCATGCGCGTTAAATTCGTGAGGGAATCCTGCAGTGCTAAAATATATGTTTCATGCAGTTTGCAAAAAGAAATATCTCCTATTACGTAGACAGTAAATCAAGAAAGAGTGCTGATATTGTTCACGCAAAACATTTTAGAGGACATGTCGCACTGCGATGTAATGTGACAGACATAGAGCAGGACACTTTATGCCCTGCTCCCTGGAATCCAATGACGGTGCACGTAGAAGACACCTTCATAATTAAAACTGATAGCCTACGTCATCATCATCATCATCAGCCTGGTTACGCCAACTGCAGGGCAAAGGCCTCTCCCATACTTCTCCAACTACCCCGGTCTTGTACTAATTGTGGCCATGTCCCTGCAAACTTCTTAATCTCATCCGCCCACCTAACTTTCTGCCGGCCCCTGCTACGCTTCCCTTCCCTTGCAATCCAGTCCGTAACCGTTAATGATCATTGGTTATCCTTCCTCCTCATTACATGTCCTGCCCATGCCCCATTTCTTTTTCTTGATTTCAACTAAGATGTCATTAACTTCTACACGAGTATGAGCCTACACGAAAGCCTACACGAGTATGAACAAATACTTGTGGTGTTGCGTGTTACCGCTGTTTCAGATCTGGAAGATGGTCATCTATAAGTCATGTGTGCCGTGTTCAGTGTGATGTGCTCAGATGTCGTTGGCGACCACCTTTCCGGTCGTGTTAAAAAAATATTAGTCGAGACGGCGGCACTTGACGTCACCTGTCTTTGTAATGATAAAAAAGGAAGTCACAGTTTGTTGACTAGTTCTTGTGGCTAATTATAATTAAAAGCTTTCCTTGGTAGATGACAAGGCTTCATATATTTATGCTGTATGTGCCATCCACAAATGATCCTTATAAAAAATAATTTATCGCACTTAAGAAATAATACGTTTTCGTAACTTGTCACATGCGTAGCCGACATGTAGGGCTATGTAATGATGGGTGAAATACTTTCGGGCCGGCCACCAAAGGTAATTTGTTCACTTTGAACACGAAGCTTATTGCGAAAAGTTTGCACTTTACAGTTTTTTTCCGTGATCAACTGAACCTCTAAGGCTTCAAATATATTGCAGCTATCCCAAGTCAACCAGGCTGTCATTCTGTATTTATTCTGTGCCTTCTGCATTTCCCTGCGTTCGAAGAAACAAATTCAAACTTTGCAATTTTGGCAGTCACACCAATTCAGTCTCTTGACATGAAGACCATATAAATATATAGATAATACAATTGCCCTTTGAAAACAAATGTAGATCAGTGCTTTCTAGCTTAGCTGGGCAAGAACAAGCAATTTTTGCCAATATTCTAGACAATTTTTGCGAAGGAAAATAAATGGGGAGCAAGAGTTCGGAGCATCAAGAAACACATCGAAATTGTTTCAACTAGATCTGTGATTGATCAAAAAAACGCTGGTTGGTTGCCCTGGAATGACTCTGGTTTATGTGAGAAGGCAAATTTTTTCAGAAATGTTCTCATTGTACCTACTTTTCAATATTAAACAAATCTAAATTGGTTTGCCATAATGGAACAGTTCTTGACAAAACTGGGTGGCCTGGCATGAAATGACTGACGATACTTAAAAAAACATAATATTAAGGAAACACTCTCCTTGCAGGAACGATATAAAAACTAATATGAAAATGTAGGGAAATGTAAGAAAGCACGACACTTGTATTCTGGATTGAGCAATCCAACATGCGCTTCTCAGGACACTGGCATAATTAACATAAATAATATTATCATAAAACTGCCAAGGCATAGAAACGCACAACAAGTGTGCGGTCATTTGAGAAATGTAAATTGGTTTCTTCAGGAGACTAACATAAAGGTAAGCGAACATAAAAATGCCGAGAATTACAAAAGCACAACACTCGTGGTTTGGTTCGAGCTGTCCAACTTGGCTGTTCAGAGGCTTTTGGCCCCATGCGAGAAGCGAGGCCGGAGTTCTTTACATATGGCATGTGGGTACCAAGAAATTTGCGACACGTGAAGCCTCCAAAAACAACAAAAAGCCAGAAGTTTTAAAAGCAACTTCCACAAGCAAGAGCGTGGCATACAATATACCCTCATTATAATGAACGCGATTCATGTATTTGTCTTGCTTTATTCCAAATTTCTGCGGGAACACCTTTACAGTATGACCATTTAAGTTTATTCAATGTGGCACAGGACTAACACTAAGTGTCAAATGCAGAAAAGGGCAAAGAGAAGAAGTTAGACACTGTAGCAAAATAACTTTATGACTATTCTTAATCTCGAAGATGTGAACTTTGCTTGCTTAGAAACAAAATGGTGAAAAAAATTTTCTTTCCCGTTCATAAAAAACCTAAACTACTGACAACTAAAATTATTTTTGTAACCTACATAATTAAAATGTACAGCACTTCACTGTGCTTTTCCATGCTCCAAATAGAATACTGTCATGCCCTTAGAATTGAGTGTGGCTTCCTTTGAATTTAGATTTCATTTCATGCGTTCACATGCCATTGGAGTGCATTTATCGCTTTACAATGGCTTAGGACTTCCTACATCACCGAAAATACTGTTTACAGCAAAGTGTGTTTTCTTCCTTAACGACTGGACGACTGTTATAATGAGGATTCCCTGTAGTTGTGCACCAAGCATGTTACACATGCAGAATGTGACAGATATGAAGAAATGCTCAGTCTTCTAAGGACCATACGCCAGAGGGTTGACTTCTCTAAACCTTTGAGGTTCACTGCCGTACATCTGTGGCGGCGACGGAACACTTTGAAAAAAATGTGTCTTATTAGAACAAAGTGCTGCCTAGCATCACACTAGAGGTGCTGCTACCTTCTAAAACTGATTTTTCACTTAGCTCGTCAATGTATGCCATTGCAGTAGATTGGGAGTGTTGTCACTACCCACAGTTTACTATAAAACATGTTTTTATAAGTTTCATTACACAAAAGATTATGCTGCTCTATCCTGCACAGAAAATGAATACGTAAAACTGCGAACACTAAAAGGGTTTTGTCGTTTTATTTTCACTTAAAAAATTATGTACCACTTTTTTTTTCAAAATGTCACTCTGAAGCACCTAAATCTGCAATAAATATACTAAGGATGTGCGAATAGGTATATTTGAGACGAACCGAGTAATGTCAGAAGCAAATCTAATATTGGATCGCTTCTGGATGATGAACAACTGATATCACAACTATTGCAAAATGACGTTCACATAATATTAGTCTTAAAGTTAGCAAGTTTGTGTCATTGTTTTCTGTCATATGTCATTTCTGTTCATTAAAAGCACAAATGGAGCAGCAAAATGCTTCTTCACATGCACAGGACTCTTCAGTAAGCATGAATGATTGCTGCACTACCTCTAAAGTACGGCTACTTAAGTAACGTATCCTGGTCTCTTATTTGTACAAGCTCTCACGTTTTATGTCTATACTATGTTCTTGGAGGTGCAAATTCACCATATTTTGGCTCAAATCTAATATTTCAGTGGTGTTTTGAGATATTCGAGTGATATTCGAATTTACAAATAGTGACCATTCAATGACCAAATCGAATAGGACACCATTAAATTCTAAATTTTCGAGTATTTACACTCCACTAAAAATATGTAACTCCTATATTGGAGAGATATATCTGTCCCCAAAATGTGATCCTCAATGGGCTAAAAAGAGTGACGGGAAATCCCATTCATCTTTTTGATAAATTTAAGCCCATAATCTACTTAACCTTGGTTTATAATAACTCTGTAAACAGGCAAGTGAAGTAGGCATGCAGGAAACATTTCCAACAATTTCAGAATGGGAGTGCTCGACACGTCCGATGGTCTATAAGATGCTTTATGCGGTAGCTGCCAAGGGCCTATTCGCAATTTATTTAGGCATATGGGGGAAAAGCTACATAAATATATATGTTTTTCATATATTAGAATACAAAGTGATAAAGTGCGTGTTAATAAATAGGTTAGGTGCTTAGATTGAGTAAGCGTCCACTAAACTTAGTACTGTTGACAGTGATGCAGGCAACTTTGTCCTTTTGTTTTTTATTAAAACAAACAAAAGAAAATTGCCACACAACTCATATTTCTCTGCTGAAAAGCAGCTGCCTGGCATCACTTGGACCACCTTCAAGAGAGGAGCAACGTAAATTCAATGTTGGATAACAAAATTAGTAAAACTACTGTTTCACATTACAGAACCTGGAGAACTCCTTTGATTACTGAAACTTGGTGAATGTGCTGTTCCTCGAGCTGAGTCGTAACCACATAGGTTCTCCGCATTTCGTGTATTAGAAGAACACTTTCAGGCTACATAAACATGTCCTCCATGCTACTAGATTTGGAGCGTGCTTCCCAGACAACTATTCGTTGCAATGAGAGCCAAGTAGCACTGCTAATGTGCGAATGCAGCTCATTTCATCTGGTGCAGCCGCCAAAAACTTCTGGCACTGAAGGGAGCTTTTCAACTTCAGAAGCCTTTGAGTATGGTGTCATCAGGCACTTAAGATCTTATGAACGGTTATTATAAATGGTAGGCTATTGTAGCGCACAACCGCACAAACCGGCTACTTCAAAGCCATTTGTTATGCCAATGGCAAGTTGCTAATTTTATATACAAAATGTGAATGTACAAATGCAATGGGAAAGGATATGTGGTACTTGCCTAAAACAAAATTGATCATGGTGGGGTCAAGAGACTCTTTTGCCCCTTGGTGTTATTTCGAAGGAGCAAACGGTCCATGAGCGCCTCTTATGTCAACATATGGTGAAGCGAGGCCCTTGCAATCTTCACAGGTCTACCATCGCAGACCATGGTAACGTTCTGAATGTGCGCTCTTCCAATCTATGTGAACATCTATATATATATATATATATATATATATATATATATATATATATATATATAATGTCAACAGGCGTTATAGTTCGGTTGCTAAAGCGCTCAGATAGCAGAGCACCGCAGCGAGAGGACACAGAGCTTCGGCAACACAGGCACAAGGCTTCCAAGCACTCGTTGTCGTCTTTCTCTAGGCAGTGTCTACTGCTCATTCTTCTTCAGTACAATTGCCACCCCGGGGAAAAGGAGCCGTCTCGGCGACCTACGGGCAAGGCAGCACAGGTGGGTTAAAGTACGGCTTGAGCCGCTGAACGTGCGCGATTTCGCGCCCTCGGCGGCGCTTATCGGAAGGCGGCTCAAGGGGTTCTACCAAATAGTTCACAGGAGACGTTTGACTGATGACACGGTAGAGACCCTGGTACTTGGACACAAGCTTGGGTGAAAGTCCAGGGCTGGTAGCGGGAACCCAAAGCCAGACTAGTGAGTCAGGGGCATAGGGTGCCGCAGAAGAGGGAATATCCCGGAGGTGCTTCTGTCGCTGCTGATCTTCAGAAGTAAATGCGCGGGCGAGCTTCCGGCACTCTTCCGCGTGTGCAGCAGCCTCGGACAGGGTAGTAGCCTCCGTTGTGTCAGGGCGATACGGAAGGATGGTGTCCAATGTGCAGGAAGGCTCGCGTCCGTAAAGAAGAAAGAACGGGGAAAATCCTGTAGTGGTCTGTGTGGCGGTATTATAAGCGTACGTCACGAAGGGTAGAATTCGGTCCCAATTGGTTTGGTCAGATGCGACGTACATGGCTAACATATCGCCAAGAGTGCGGTTAAAGCGCTCAGTCATGCCATTGGTTTGCGGGTTGTATGCAGTAGAGGTACGGTGAATTACGTTGCATTCCTTGAGCAAGGCTTCTATAACATCAGACAGAAAGACGCGGCCTCTGTCGCTCAGCAAATCTCTGGGGGCTCCATGGCGAAGTATGATGTTACGCAGAAGGAACCAGGCAACATCCTGCGCAGATGCGTTGGGCAGAGGCGAAGTTTCGGCGTAGCGTGTGAGATGGTGAATCGCCACTATCACCCCGCACTTGCCATCTGAAGTACTCGGTAGGGGCCCATAAAGATCAACTCCGACCCTGTCAAAGGCCCGTCCTGGACAAGGCAATGGTTGCAGTGGAGCAGCTAAGGTATGAGGGGTATTCTTGCGGCGTTGGCAAGCGAGGCAGGAGCGGACATATTGACGGGCGAATTGGTACATCCCGCGCCAGTAATAACGTTTTCGCAGGCGCGCGTATGTTTTGAGTACTCCTGCATGTGCGCATTGCGGGTCGTCGTGAAACGCTGCACATATATCCGAACGTAGATGCCGAGGATCCACGAGTAACCATTTGCGCCCATCCGAGAGGTAGTTACGGCGGTATAGGAGCCCGTCACGAACAGCAAAGTGGTGTGCTTGGCGACGCAATACACGGCCAGTAGAAGGCCCTGATGAGTCTGACAGAAAAGCCAGCACAGCAAGAATAGCAATCGTTCTTTCAAATGTTGCAGGCGCATTACAGAGGCCAAAGGGCATCACGGTAAATTCATATAGGCCATCAGGCGTAACATATGCTGTTTTCGGGCGGTCTGCGTCAGCCACGGCGACCTGCCAATAACCGGAACGTAAGTCTAAGGACGAAAAGAATTCAGCGCCTTGGAGGCAGTCCAGTGCGTCGTCGATACGGGGAAGAGGATAAACCTCTTTCCGGGTTATCTTATTTAGACGCCGATAGTCCACACCAAAACGAATAGTCCCATCTTTCTTTTTGACCATCACTACCGGGGAAGCCCAGGGACTCTGTGATGGCTGTATAACGCCGCGTCGAAGCATGTCTTCTACGTGCTCATCGATGACGCGGCGCTCCGTCGCGGACACACGGTATGGACGTTGGCGTAGCGGTGCGTGGCTTCCGGTGTCGATGTGATGAACGACTGTGGAGGTACGTCCTAAACATTGTTTTTGGAGGTCGAAAGAAGTTCGAAATTGGTTAAGGAGGTCAACGATCTGCGTGCGCTGACTCGGAGTGAGGTTAGGATCAATAAATGGAGCAAACGTTCGGTCACATGCAGGCGCAGGCGCAGAGACAGGGAGAGCCATGGCGTCAACGTGAAGAGGAGTCGAGTCATCAGGCACATCGTACACAGAGCTCGTGTCGAATTCGTCAGCAAAACCGAGGCACTCGCCACGATGTAAGCTTGATGGACACTAAAAAGGATTCGAAACGTATAGTGCGCTGAAGCCGCGGCGAAAGGGAAGGAGGTCAAAGGGAAGCAAGAAGGGATGACGGCGTGCAGCAAGTTGAGATGGCGTGAAAAGAACTGTGGAATCGCAGAAAGCACCACAGGAAACGGGCACAAGGGCGGCAGAGAAAGGGGGCATATCAGCGTCGGTGGCGACGAACAACCGAGCAGAAGGTGGAGGCAAATCTTCAGAACGACTGCCGCAAAATGGAGCCAGCGCAAGTTCCGCACGGGCACAATCAATAACAGCGTGATGAGATGAGAGGAAGTCCCATCCTAGAATGATGGCATGAGAGCAGCGGGGAAGAACAACAAACTCAATGTGGTGTAGACTGTCTTGTATGGCTATACGGACGGTACATGTTCCTAAGGGCTCAATTGGCTCAGCGCTTGCTGTACGTAGCAAAATGACAGAAAACGGCGTCGCGACTTTTCGGAGCGTACGGTGAAGCTGGTCGGCAATCACGGACACTGCGGCACCCGTGTCGACAAACGCGTGAACGGCGACACCTTCGGCAAAAACTTCAACGGTGTTCGTAGGCAATAAACGAGGGCTTGAGCAGTCCGAAGAGATCGCAGTTCTTGCCTCCGGAACTGCGCCTTTTAGTTTTCCTCCATAGCTGGAGGGCGGCGGACCATGGGGGACAGGGACCGTCGACGGGGAGATCGAGACCGACGTGTGTTGAAGCTTCGGGGAACAGAAGATGAAGGAGCGAAGTGGGGAACTGGTGGCGAATAGCGGGACTGGGAGTCAGTAGTATTCCCTTGACATCTCGCAGTATCGGGAGGATACCAACCCCGCCGGCGGCAGAACCGTGCCACGTGGACAGCAAAGCCACACGCGAAGCAGATCGGCCGGTTGTCTTGGGTACGCCACGGATTGTCAACAGGGGGCCTAGGTAGCGGTGCACTATGTTGAGCTGGGCGTAGGGGCTGCGGAGGCGCGCAGAAGCCGCTTCTGGGCAAGTAGTTCGCAGCTGGAGAAGGCGAGGCGTAGAAGCCGCTTGTGGGGGTGTAGTGCGCAACTTCAGGCGGTGGTCTTGGCCTGGCGACGACGGCAGCGTACGTGAGCGGAACCGGCGCTGAGGGTGGCTGATTAGCGAGAGGTAGTGCGTCGCTGACTTGGTCGTGTATGATGCGTCGGAGTTCCGGGGACAAAGAAGACTCAGACGACTGGGTAGCACGCAGCAGTGACAGTTGGCACGCGACTTCTTCGCGAACGCATTGCTTGATTTGGTCGAGGAACGAAGAGTGGGCGGGAGCAGCACTGGAAGTGTCAGTTAAAGCTGAAATGGTGTCGTCGGGCGCGGCACCTCGGCGCGTAGTAAGGCGTTGTTTGCGGAGCTCATCGTAGCTCTGACACAGTGTAATGACATCGTCAATCGTTTGAGGGTTTTTCACCAAGAGCATTTGGAAGGCGTCATCCTCTATGCCCTTCATGACATTCTTGATCTTTTCAGAGTCGGGAATGGCGGGATTAATGCGCCGGCAAAGGTCAACTACGTCCTCAATGTAGCTTGTGAAGTTTTCACCCTTTTGCTGAGCGCGACTACGCAAGCGTTGTTCTGTGCGAGGCTTGCGCACAGCAGGGCGACCGAAGACATCTTTGAAAGAATGGGTAAATGTTGTCCAGGTGGAGAGGTTGGATTCGTGATTCCGGAACCAGAGATTAGCGACTCCAGAAAGATAGAAGAAGACGTTAGTAAGTTTAGCTTTGTCATCCCATTTGTTATGCGCACTCACGCGATCGTATGACGACAGCCAATCCTCCACGTCACTGTCGTCGTTGCCGCTGAAGACCGGAGGATCTCGTTGGCGTAGAGCACCGGAGCAGACGACAGGCGATGCCAGGGTAGAATCAGGCTGCGCGGCGTCCTGAGGCATGGCAGAAACGGTAGGGAGCGTCCGGCTGCGGAGTTCCAGGTTTGGGAAGGGCCCAGAACCTCCTCCAAATGTCAAGATGGCGTTATAGCTCGGTTGCTAAAACGCTCAATTAGCAGAGCACCGCAGCGAGAAGACATAGCTTCGGCAACACAGGCACAAGGCTTCCAAGCACTCGCTGTCGTCGTCTTTCTCTAGGCAGTGCCTAGTGCTCATTCTTCTTCAGTACAATGTATATATATATATATATATATATATATATATATATATATTACAAGCGTGCAAGTATTGTATGATTTGGGTATGTGCAGCCAGATGTAGGTGGGACATGGGGAAGAGAGTAAAAATGAAGAAGTTCGCCTAGCATTAACGGAACTTCTTTTCCCTATATTATTTAACATGTTGCTAAGCACAATTGCTTTCTTTCCAGAAGTACATGTTTATGTTTATGCGGACGACATCGCACTTTTTACATCCGCAAATATTATACATTCACTAAAACAGTCGTTGCAGAATTACTTAGGAATGCTGGAGACATGGGTAGAAGGGTTATGTATGTCGGTAAATATTAGCAAAAGTGCGGTATTAGTATTCCCATTCTCTGCACAGGTGCATGTATATTTACAATACCTACAGGAAATCATTCCTCAAGTTGACGAAGTGTTGACGAAGTTGACGTAAATAACACCTTGGTGTTATTTACGACGGCAAGCTCACCTGCCGCAGTCTCATTGAACATATTAGAACAAAGGCAGAACGTGCTGTAGCTATGCTCCGCCGGCTCAGCCACCGACGCTCTGGACTACGGAGAGAGACCTTACTGATGATTAATAAACTGTATATTCGGCCCATATTAAAATTCGGCTATCTTGAGGTGGCCTCGCTTACAAAATTATTTCTCTCATACTTTTAGAAAGTGAAGCTCTACGGTCATGCTTCGGTCTACTAAGATTTTTGCCAACGCTATCTTATATCAGGAAGCTCATATATCATTCCTAGATTGCGTATTCCGCATGCTTACAGTTCAGACATTTAAAAAAATTACGCCTTTTTGAGAAGACTATGCAATGCACATTTATCCCTGAACCGTCTAAGTTTTTTCAAGTAACCTGGTCGACATTCCGCCGTCCTCTGGTAATATTTGTGCAAGTACAGTTACAAAAATTGGATGTGTCCACACGCTAAATTCACCATTCAAATGATGCCTTAACAGACCTCAAAATTGAGTTCGAGGACACATATCCAAATCCTGCTAAACTATTACTAAGGCAAGATTTAAATAATATCTTACACGACCACCTACACCAGCTAACCACTGACATTATATTAGCTACTGATGCTTCTGTGTGCAATGAGTAGGCAGGAGTGGGGATCTTCTCAGAATCTGCTCAACGGCCTTACTCCCTTTGCATTCCCGACTTCACACGGATATTTCAGGTAGAATTATTAGCGATTATATTAGCATTACGAAAACTTCTCCAAAATGATCCATTAGTTGTTGTTGTGACCGACTCTATATACTCTATACATATACTACGACTATAGAATACATATACATATATACGACTCTATAACTCTATACATGTACATTAGCTGTTATTTTGACCGACTATATATACAGCACTTACTACATCATTAAATTCAAAAATTCAAAGAGCATTTCCTTCAGTGGTAGCTCCGTACTAACGGAAAGTATGTTTGCTTTGGGTACCGGGACATCGTGGGTTGCACTTGAATGAAAGGTGTGATTCATTCGCGCGAGCATCCCTCAACGGCCCTATGATATGTGTTTTGCCGACATCAGCTTATATCACCGCGGTTAGGTAGAGAAATTTCTCTGTATCTCAAAACTCTGCAGTATCCATGCTAACACCGTCTTCTGAATTCCACCATCTTGGTTCGCCATGGAATATTAGGTGGTCTCCCTCAAGGCAATTGAAATTTATTTTACGAAATTCATGTCGTGTACCTCCTCTATATTTTTACTTACACAGGTTTCGCCTCACTATGTCCTATCTATGTTCTTTTTGCAGCGCACTTGAAACTATCGAACAATATTTCGTCTCGTCCCACCGTTTTCTAAGACAAAGCAAACTATTAAAACAATCATTTATCAAACTTGGGGTATAGCTAACCTCACCAACCATTCTTTCTTTTGGGGCGACTTCTCTGTGATCCAGCCATAGGGATGCTTTTCTTGCACTTTACAATTTTATTAGAGAGCCAAAAAGAGTATCTTGCAGAATTTCTAAAATTAGCAAAAATTTTTATTATTTCATTTCTTTACGTCAACTCATTTTATCAAAGATCTTAGCAATATTTTCATTACACTTCTAAGTTACAGTTCTGTAGTCCCACGCTCTATTATTGAAATCTAGTTTTGCTTTACTTCTAAGCATTCGGAATACCACCTGCTTCGTGGCCAATCTCCCACAGTGGTTATGCGTCACTCTTCAGGATATAAGACATGACAAGAAAACCTCGGCTGGTGCTCAGGACCGTCGGTTGCGTCCCTTTAAACCCTCTCTGCACAGACAGTAGCTCGACAGAGTGGTGGAGGTGCGGGGTACGCGACGTCGCCGTAGTACGTAGTCGCAACCACTCGAACTTCGCCGGAGCCGCCGTCTAGGCGGTCTATCGCTGACAACAGTCATCATGTCACAGAACGAAAGACCAGACCCGTAGCCAGTTCCAACCGCGCTAAGCTCAACGCCAGCTGCGGCCGCACACAATTACATGGGACCACGCTCGTTCACGGGAAGAGCGGGAGAAGACGTGGACGAGTGGCTTGCGCACTGCATTTGGGTGAGCCGATATAACCACTAGAACTCGGTAACGGAGCTTGACAACGTCGTCTCATTTTTGAGAGAAACCGCACTGATCCCGAATAGACCTGAACAACGTGGGAACACTTTGTTGAGGAAATAGGAAAATGTTTTGGCGACTCTGATGCCAAAAAAAACGTGAAGACAGAACACTTGTCCAAAGAGCTCAAACTCTGAGAGAAAGTGAAAGTGAAAATTTATTTTCTTTTCAACGAAACGACGTCGCCAAGACAAAACTCAAGAGCCTGATCTGGTCCTGGTCACCCGTAGACAGCTGGCATTTTTCACGAGCACCTCAGAACGAATTCACGATGAATTTCTCAAGCGTTGTAGAAAGCACGACGTAGTAAGTTAACATGCATCAAATTTGTACGAGAAAAAAATAAATCGAAGACACAACTTATCGTATGAGTGGTATAAAGATACATAATTTTTTTACAAGTAGTCCTAAAAATGTCAGTCCTAAAACACAGAAACAATATCATAAAGATTACAACATGTGCTTTATAGAAAAAATATTTGAAAGGGAGTACAATAAATACAAAGGAATACCGTCTATCGACTCAGGGTCTGCCCGATCCCGAGGAACGTTAACCCCGAGCACAACGAGGAGCGGAGGTTGGCGAGGGTCAGGGCTCTCGTGGACCTCCACGCCAGAGAGGAAGGCGCCATCTACGTGGACGCGGCGGAGTATCGAGGGAGCAGAGACCCATACGCGGTGGTGGCTGTCGGGCATCGACGGGTGCAACGAAGACCGCGGCGAGCGTCCGGACTCGAGAGGCGCACCGGGCGGAGGAGGTGGCCATCGCCTTGGCCGTCTCCGACCCCGGATGCACTACAGTGTTGTGTGACTCTAGAACGGCAGTGAAGAACTGCGCCAAGGGTAGGGTATGTAGTGAGGCTGCGCGCATACTGTGCAAGGCCGAAGACATCGGACGCAAAAGCGCTGTGGTATTCAAGTGGTTTCCGGCCCACATGGGCAGTGACGTGTCGGAACGCGGGAACGTGAACCACAACGAGACCGCCAACTCGGCCGCGTGAGGACTAACCACCCGCGCAGCTGCAAGCACGGCCGACACGGAGTGTTGGTCGCGGTGCCAAGAACAAGATGACCACCTTCAACGAAACAGTGAAGTGGTACATATTTAACAGACAGACTATGCCGCCACCTCACCCGGGGCTTACCCAGAAGGAGGCAGTGTTATACAGGCAATTACAGACGGGGTCCCTGCTCACCCCGGCGCTAGCTAAGCACGTGTGTCCGAGCGTGTAGGCGAGTGACGAGTGTAGACTGTGCGCTAAGGAGAGAGCCACCGCTGCTCACATCCTTTGGCACTGTAATATAAATCCAGGAGAAGCCAGCGAGAAGACGACGATCCCGCCGCAGCTAGAGGCTGCAACGAGGAGCTGTGACCAAGATACACAACTCAAGGCCGTCCAGCAGGTCTAGGCAGCTCTAGAGAGGCAGCGACCTCGCGAAACCGAGGAGAAGGGGGGCAGCACCCCCAGAAAGGGAAGCGGCCCTCCCAAATCCGCGGAAGTAGCGAGGAACAAAGACCTCGAGGAGCACAATGCACGAGACTGACGTAGTGGCCGCGTCGCGGTAAAAGCTTGTCCTCCCTGCGTGGAGGGAGCCTAACCGACTCTGCAAGCATTTTCACTAATGTTGTGCTCTCTCTCTCTCTCTCTCGACTAAATAAATATCTCATTCCGTTTGTTCCAATAAGTATTTTTAAATGTAGATTTAAAATGTTTTTGTGGAAGGTAATATTCAGTTTCAAAGGGAAATTGATTTGTTACCGTGGGAATTCGGTAGCTTAGTGTTTGCTTGCTATAATTCGTGCGTGTGATTGGACCAAGCTTAAGTTTCGTCCGGGAAGTACAAAGGCTGCTGGACTTACCTGGAGAAGAAAAGAACAATTTATGTTGATGCATGTACTTAAGTAGACAGAAATCGTATCCTTCTTTTACTTTAAGGAGCCATGTTTCTGAAATAGCGGTGCCGTAGGTAAATCTGAAGGTGAGCCATGAAACACCACAATAGAACGCATAGCCCGTTTCTGAATTGAATTTAGTTTAAGGTGATTGCTGGACATCGTAGTTCCCCAAACAAGGATACAGTATGACAAGCTTGAGTACAGAGGTGCGTCATACAAGGATATCTTTAACCAGGGATATGAGATATCTTATACAAACAGCCGACTGTTTACTTAAATCCGACAATAATTTGGTGGTGTGAAAATTCCAAGAAAGATTCTCATTTAACCAAGGACCAAGAAATTTCTGGTTTGAAACACGCTTTAATTCAGTATGATCGTAGAAAATTTTCAGTTATACTTTCTACTGTATTAATAGGATGTGAAATAATCTAGTTTGTCTTTAATAAATTAAGGCTTAGCCTCTTGGTCAATTTGGGACAAGGAGTGGGATGAGAAAAATATATTCGTATCGTCAGCGTACATGACCAGATTAGGCGATTCGGATATGCTAGCGATATCATTTATGTATACTAAAAACAATAACGATCCGAATATTGAACCTTGAGGAACACCATGCTGAATTGCCAATTTCTGTGAGGGTATCCATTTAATTTGCACATACTGCAATCTGGTATTTAGATAGTTTTTTAGCAAGTCAGATGCAATACCATGTATGCCATAAATGTTAAGCTTGCGTAACAGGGTGTTGTGATGAAAGCAATCGAATGCCGTTCGGAAATCTAAGAAAAGACCAAGAGTGTACTGTTTCATTTCGATATTCTTAATAATTTTTTTGTTTTACTGTTAAAAGCGCCTGCTGTGTTGTGTTTTTCAGAATTCCATACTGCGAGGAAGTAATAACATTGAATTTATGGAAAAAATTTTCGAGACGAGTATTAATGACACCTTCAAAAACTTGATAAAACTGGTAGAACAGAAATGGGTCTATAATTAGATATGTCAACCTTTTCCCCAATTTCGTAAACTTCATATACACGTGCTATCTTCAGCTGACCTGGGTACACTCCGCTTTCTAACATATGATTTGTGATGTAACCCACGACGTTACATATTACAGAAGATACATGCTTCAATGGTACTGCTAGTGTACCATCATGCCCTGGTGAAACATGATTTTTACCCTATGTATTAATGAAGCTATTTCATGAGTAGTAGTTCGCATAAGCGCAATTGAATTTTGTAAGGCAGTGATTAGATTGCACAGTGCGTCTGGCACTGATGTGGTTGCCGATGTACATATAGAATCTACTATATTAACAAAAGAATCATTGAAAGTATTTGCGAGATCACAGCATGTAAGTTCACCATTGACTGTCATATAACTAAGGAGCGGGTCTGGATTACATTTATAATTTAAAAAGGTAATTTCACGCCAAATTTTTCTACTGTCAGAAAGTACTTAGGTAAACCGATCAATATAGTAAGTAGATTTTGCTATTTTACCATCGTGGTTAAGTTTATTTCTGTATTTTTTACATTCATGCGGGTGTTGGCATCACGGCTCTTGATAAACTTTGCGTACAAATGGTTTTTCGTTTTAATTTTTTTGTATAGTTCCTGAGTCATCCAAGGCTTTTTAAACTTTTTTACAAGTTTTAGTTTCCTTTAGTGGAAAGGCATTGTTGTAGCACCAAAGGGACTGCTTAATAAATGTATGATAGGCTTTGTTTACATCAGTCGTATCGTACACATTATCCCAATGTGAACTTTTTACTAATGTTTTGAACATACTCATCGTGTAAGCATTAATTACTCTGTATAACCGTGGGACCTTCACATCTTTGTCGTGCATGACAGGCTGGAAGCAAAAGATTTGCAAATGATCGCTGATGCCATGGGACAGGACACCAGATAGAATGTTATTAGACACCAGATTTGTGATACATACGTCTAGGAGACTGCTTGTTTCAACAATTACCCTTCTGCTTAAAGATATGCAGTTCCAGCAGGCAAAGAATGCAACGGCATTATTGAATTGCGTTGCTCATTAATCGTTCGATAATAAGTTAATGTTTCTGTCACCCATAATAATAAATACGCATCCGGTAGAAGTCAGATACACCTGTAAATTTTCAAGGAAGTGATGATGATGATATGTAGTGTTTAATGGCGCAAGGGCCAGGCCTGGCCAAAGAGCGCCATGACAAGTGGTGATGTTGACGATGTATTATGGAGATGTGACTTGGCTGTAAAGTGGCCTAAAAATTGTCGCTGTAAAGTGCGTAAAATCTACGTGCTATAAAATTATGGCGATGACTAATGACGATTACTATGAACATTAAAATCCATCGTAGAAGAATGATGCAAAATCAAAAATATGTAGGATGTTAAAATTACTTGGAGCACTGCTGCCTCGCCAGAGCCCTTGAAAGACAAGCGCCTAGAGGCATGTGCTATACTAAAGAGATATCGCAGCGGCATCCTCTGAAGAGAGGACCCGCTACGAACATGTGGGGCTAAAAACATGCAGGACGACATCTTTCAGGAAATTTAGTACTGTGTTGGTGTCAAATAAAGGTTCTGGGCCGAGTAGCATTACGGGATGTAGGGGGATGTGCTGCCGGTATGCTAGGGAAAAATGTTTCCTTCTTTCAGATTCGGCTGCCCGACACTCCAGGAGGACGTGGAGGACGGTCAGCCTCTCCCCGCATCTACCGCAGGTTGGAGGATCATTTTCAGTGAGTAAAAGGTTATGTGTGCCAAATGTGTGTCCTATTCTGAGGCGACAGAATAGGACATCTGTCTGGCGTGATTTTGTTACAGGAGGCCAGAAACCTAATTGTGGCTTTATTAAATGCAACTTATTACTTGTTTCCAGGTCCCACAATCGTTGCCAGTAGTTTCGCAGTTTCCTTCTTAAGAAGGGTTTCAGGTCTGTGACAGGGACTGCAGCAGTAGAATTAACAGTGTGTGATGCAATTGATGTGGCCATCTGGTCCGCTAGAACGTTACCCTGGATGCCCCTATGGCCAGGCACCCAGCATATAACCACATCCTGGTTAGATACATATGCTTTGCATAAGACGGAATAGAGTTCAATTATTATAGGATTTTTGTGCTTACAGAACGACATCAAAGACTTCACAACACTAAGGGAGTCCGTATATATAACTGACTTTTTGAGTTTTGATTTCCTTATATGCTTCACGGTCGACAATATTGCGTAGGCCTCAGCCGTGAAGATACTAGTTTCCGGATGCAGTAAATCGGATTCCGAGAAGGATGGACCGACGGCTGCATATGACACCCCCTCGCGTGACTTCGATGCGTCTGTGTAAAACTCCGTGCAGGAGTGTTTGTATTGCAGTTCCTGGAAATGCATCTGGATTTCAATCTCTGGAGCGTGTTTTGTAACCTGCAAGAAAGATATGTCGCAGTGTATCATCTGCCACTCCCAAGGAGGTAAGAGCTTGGTTAGGTGCATTAAGCGATGCTCGATGAGTGGGACATGCATTTCATCGCTAAGCTCCTTCACACGCAGCGAGAAAGGCTGTCTTATGGAGGGACGATTGCTGAAAAGTGTAGCGCACGTCATATCAGTAACGGTATCAAAACATGGATGTTCAGGATTAGAGCGTACTTTAAGGAAATATGTATAGCTAATGTATGATCTCTGTAGGTGGAGAGACCATTCATTTGATTCTACATATAGACTTTGTATGGGACTCGTTCTGAAAGCGCCAGTGGCCAATCGGATTCCTAGATGGTGGACAGGATCTAGGATGTTTAGTGCGCTCGGGGCGGCAGAGTTATATACTACAGCACCATAATCCAATCGAGACCGAATTAGGCTCTTGTATAGGTTCATTAAGCACTTCCTATCACTACCCCATGTAGTCTGGGATAGGAGTTTCATTAGGTTCATTGTTTTTAGACATTTTTCTTTCAGATATTTAATGTGTGAAATGAAAGTGAGTCTGTAGTCAAGTATGATACCTAAGAATTTGTGCTGTTTGCTGATAGGTATTCGTTGTCCACACAGTTCTAAGGAAGGATCCGGAACCAGGCCTCTCTTTCTTGTAAAAAGAACACAAGAGCTTTTGTTAGGATTGATTTTAAATCCATTCTTGTCTGCCCACATTGAGACTTTGTTCAGGCCGTGCTGTACCTGTCTCTCGCACACTGCGAGGTTACAGGATTTGAAAGCTATTTGTATGTCGTCCACGTAGACAGAATAAAAAATTGCCGGTGGTAATGAAGCGCGAAGAGTGTTCATCTTCACGATGAAGAGTGTGCAGCTGAGCACGCCTCCTTGCGGTACACCAGTTTCTTGCGTAAAAGGACGCGAAAGTACATTTCCTACTTTTACCCGGAAGGTACGACTGGACAGATAGCTTTCTATTAGGTTAAGCATATTTCCATGGATACCCATTTCTAACAAGTCTCTTAGGATTCCGTAACGCCACGTCGTATCGTACGCCTTCTCCATATCGAGGAATATGGATAAGAAGAATTGTTTGTGTACAAATGCGTCCCGGATATTTGCTTCTACACGTACAAGATGGTCAGTTGTGGAGCGCCCTTCTCGGAAGCCGCACTGATAGGGATCAAGGATTTTGCTCAGTTCAAGGAAATGGATGAGTCGCCGATTAATCACTTTTTCAAACACCTTACAGATGCAACTTGTGAGGGCTATCGGGCGGTAACTTGCCACTGAGGAAGGGTCCTTGCCTTGTTTCAAAACAGGGACCACAATGGCTTCCTTCCATGCGGTTGGAAGGTACCCTGCATCCCAAATGGTGTTGAAAAGTGTGAGTAGTGTAACCTGCGTGTCATTTTCAAGGAAGTGGAATAAGTGCTGTTTGTTACCGGTGGGAGGTCTTTATATAGCAACGACCACTACATTTCTAGTAGATATAGTAATGCTTTCCACATTAGAATGTATTACGCAAAATTCATCTATTACAGAATGTTTGTACAATTTATTTACATACAGAGCAAGACCACCACTCTTGCAGTGAAGACTTAATAATCCATAATAAGCATAATTGTCAAAGTTGGGATGACCCTCATGGGATGTTAGCCATGTTTCTGTAAGCACCAAAAAATCAAAGTTATGCTTTATAGACACCAAAAAATAAATTCAGATGGTCACCCTTGCCTTTGATACTTCGAGCATTAAAATGAATAGCACTGAGCCCTTTCTCTACAGAGCCCAGCTTCGTTCTGAAACCTTCAACACTATAGCCAGCACAAGTTGGCTCGCAGTTCATGGCTTGGTGATAGTGCATCTTAGGATACGGACCTTACCAGGTCATTTTTTCCAGATCACCATAATCAATGATCCTCAGAGCGTCAGTCAGTTAACTCTGACGTGCCAATACCTTATCCCCATAGTCCAGACATATTTCCATGACACTAATTTCTTACGTGCAATGGCAGCACCTAACAACTGCTTATTTAATCGAGATAGATGCTCATTACCATAGACAGCCCCTCCATCCGAGGAACAAAGCATACTGTTATTAAGTATCGCTTTCCTTGTGTTAGAGAGGAACGTGTTCGTTTTTTCTCGTCAAACAAAACAAACTGTAATGTTCGTCTCGTCCGAGTTCCGAGTGGGAATGTGGTGACATGTATCTATGTCTAATTCCCTGGCTGGTTCGCCGACAACTTCACCAATTTGTTTTATGACATCAAGAGGCTCTGCATTCCCCTTGACACCCTATACTTCCAAATTGTTAGCCTCGTGTACTGCTGTAGATCTTCAACTTTTTGTGTCAACCGCTTGTTCTTGCTCCTCAAACATCTTCATTACACTTAACATGTTCGCTGACTTCCTTTCTCAGTGCCATAACTTCAGAGGTGATATCCTTCGTCTCATCGCAAGTGTCGCTGCAGAATTTCATGCTCTCTTTCACAGAATGAAGTTCTAATCTCATTTCACGCTTAAAATCGTCGAAAGTTTTGCCGAAATCCTTAGACATGTTAGAAACAGAAGAATGACGAATTGAGCAATAAAAAGTGGAAACTGTAAGAAGTGTGGCAGCAATGCGCAGCGCGCAACAAGAACCAGAAATTGCTCCCAGCGGGTGCTTACTTGCAAAGGCAGATACCTTTAGTAGATGGTCACGCGGCCTGTGCACTACTGCCAACTAAGAGACATGCACTACCCATATAGAAGTACTATAGTATAAACCCGCGGACGTCTGAGGAAGACCGAGTCGGACATCTTCTGAAAGGCATCGCAGAAGATGTCTACAATGTTATGATAGGTAGGGAAGAGCTCACGTCCGTCTCAAATGTTTTGCGTCACTTCCGTAAATTTGAGACGTTGAAGACACGTCGTATTGCGCCCAAATTTTGACCACTGGCAAACGCGACAACTGTGGATAGCATCGATACGAGTCCATGCACTGACCTTACTTCTACTATTCGAGAATGAGTACACGAATAACTGTGGCGGCACAATGAACTAGTGTGCAACACAGTTCAACTGCCGGCTACGTACCCAGTATATCGCTCGGCGACCGCAGCACCATGCGCTACCTTGCCGCTGTATGTGTGTGTCAGGGACGTTGATGTGGCTGGAACGACGTGGCCACATCCGGAGACGTATCCGTCCGAACAACAACATGGGCAACGTTTTCACCGCTGCCGCGATGCACAGAGGCGGACGCTCCTGGTAAGCGTACTGAGGTGCCGTACCCAGTTTGATGACATCTGCGCGCTGAGCGCTATCAGTGGTATTTCGTCGAGCGTCCTCTGCCCTTGTGCTACAAGTGTTGTATCGAAGGCCACAACAACGACAACACCGCCAGCCACCGAGCTACGCCCGGTCAATAATATCTGGCCAGCAACGCGTTGACCGTGCGTACACATATCCGCACGGCATGTCCAACGAGACCATGGGAAGGCTGCGAAATCGTTCACAGGCCTCTGATAGGAGCTTGACACAAACCACCTGCCCCTCACGTCTCCCCGGCGCCGCTACCTGTCACCTTCGCGGAAAACTAGCCTCCGCAGCCGTTGGAGGTGAGGCCGCTGGACAGTCTTCGATTATGACAGAAATACTTCCGCCAATTTGCATGTTTAAAAATTTGGTGTGCGTACGTGTAGACGGTGTCTCAACAATGGCCTTAGTGGACACTGGAATGACCGTTTCGACAAAAAGTCAGGCATTCAAACGCCTGCTAGGATGAAAACTGCTGTTTTCATGGAACCGTGCCAATGTGTTTCATGGAGTGAGTGGAGAACTATTGTACACTGTAGGTGTGTGCAGTGCAGCAGTTAACTTGGGTTGTGATGCGTTTAGCGCACAGTTCGCAGTTCTACCTCATGCTACGCTCACGTAATTCTGGGCCTCGATTTTCTGAAGCTGTGTAGTGCCAATGTCTATTGCCGAACGGGAGAAATTACTGTACATTTGAGGGTTGCAATGTCGGCTTGTTGGTAATGCATCTTCCAGGGGTGTACGGTAGCGCGATTAAAAGACGGGACAAAAGACGACACACAGGGACACACACAGCGCTGTGTGTGTCCCTGTGTGCCTTTTTTCTCCCGTCTTTTAATCGCGCTACCGTATACTCCTTGAAGATGTGCATTCTAGCCTTCCGGCCTTATTTGTGGAACACCCGCCGTGTTACGAAAGTTTCCTTTGTGTGTCCGCAGATAGCATCCTACCGCCGTTGTCTGCGAAATGTATCTCAATCGCCTGCTCTCCTGCGACCTACTGAACATTTGACGCTTCTGTAGAGCCCATTCAGCCTAGTTGGGTTAGGAAGAAGGTTCTAGTGTCCTATTGTACGCTGTCGGTTATTGACGGGCGTACTGTCTTATGGATGATCAATTGTTCCAATGAACCCACAATACTACCGGAGGGTCTGAAACTTGCGGCTATTCGTGAACATCAAGTACTAGCGATCGCCATCCTTGCAAAAGGCCCTGATGCCAAGGATCACTCCCATTCGGGTTCAGGTGCCACGGACACTTCCATGATGGCTATGATAAACAAATCCCTCAGCGCTAACCAAAGTGAGGACCTGGAAAATACTCAACGAAAACACTTAGCAGTGTTAAACTTTCACCTGCAAGAGGCTCAGCCATCCTTTCCTCCTTCACATATACAGCATCGCATAGACAAGGTACCTCAACAGCGTCTGCGACAAGAACCATACCGGATATCACATTCGGAGGGCAGAGTGATCAATGACCAAGTCCGTGACATGCTAAAGAAAAACGTTATCCAAGGGTAGAGTAGATCATGGGCAGCTCCAGTAATTCCAGTCAAAAAGAAAGACAGCATATGCCGACGTTGCGTCGATTACCATCGCCTCAACACCTTTACCAAGAAACACCTATACCTTTTGCCGCGGATTGATAATGCTATAGAGTGCCTTTCTTCAGCCTCATACTTTTCGAGTGCAGAATTACGGTGCTGACACTGGCAGATTCCGATGCACAAGGCAGACAAGGAAAAAATGGAATCTTTACACCAGACGGTCTTTTCGCATTTAATATGATGCCGTTCGGGCTGTGTAACGTGCCTGCTACTTTTGAGCGCTTCATGGACAATATTCTGTGTCGTTTGAAGTGGGAAGTCAGCGTGTGTTATCTGGATGATATTATTTTCGGACGCACGTTTAGTGAAGACAACGCTCGCCTCAGCCTTGTACTAGAGTGCCTAGCAAAGCACGCGTGGTACTAAACTCCAAGAACTGTCGCTTTTCAGAACGCCAAACACTAGTTCTAGGTCATCTAGTAGACAAAGAGGGCATCTGACCTGATCCAGTTAAAACGGCCGCGGTCAAAGCCTTTCCGCAACCTCGCTCAGTAAAAGAGCTACGACGCTTTTTGGGCCTTTGTTCATACATCCGCCTGCTTATTCCCGTATTCGCTCACATCGCGCATGCGCTGACGTGTCTGCTTCAGAAAGGCATTCTCTTTGACTGGACCGCAAGATGTGCGTGTGCTTTTCGTGAAGTTCCGCATGACGTCCCATCCATTTCTGAAACACTTTGACCCCTTGGCTCTGACAGAACTGCACACGGATGCTAGCGGTATCGGTGTTGTCGCTGTTCTTACTCAAAGCTTCGACACCAAGAAACACGTCGTAGCGCCCGCGAGTCGCTCTCTAAGCAAGCCCAAGCGCAATTACACCGTCACAGAACAGGAATGTCTCGCGGTGATTTTCGTATAGTACAGCGTTTTCACTCATACCTGCACGGACGCCCTTTCACCATCGTCGAAGACCATGACTCTTAGTGCTGGCTTGTCAATCTGCGTGATACATCTGGTAGGCTTGCACGTTGGACACTCCGCCTACAGTACGAATTCACCGTTAAAAAAATTAAATTATGGTGGTTTACGCACCAAAACCACTTCCTGATTATGAGGCACGCCGTAGTGGAGGACTTCGGAAATTTTGACCACCTGGGTTTCTTTAACGTGCACCCAAATCTAAGTACACGGGTGTTTTCGCATTACGCCAACATCAAAATGCGGCCGCCGTGGCCGGGATTCGATCCCGCGAACTCATGCACAGCAGCCTAGCACCATAGCCACTGAGCAACCATGGCGGGTAACGTCACCGTTGCCTATAAAAGCGGTCGACGACACGCCGACGCCGACTACCTGTCGCGGCTACCGCTTTCTACGACGGACTGTGACGCGGACAACTCTGACCGCTACATCGTATCCTTGGAGCCCGCATTTCCTAATCTCAACCCCTTTAAGACTGAGCAGCAAAACGACCAACAATTTAAACGATTGCTTTCTGCCAAACTGAAATCAGCAGCCAATCGTTTTTGCACACGTAATGGGCTTCCATATAAGAACCATTATTCCACAGGCTCACAATACCTCCTTTTGGTCCCGAAAAGTCTGCGCACTTCTTTCTTCTCGGCTATGCATGCCAAACCAACCTCCGGTCATTTGGGAGCATCTAGGACGCTTTGCAGTCTTCAAGAAATATTTTACCAGCCTAATATGTGTCAGACGACGCGGCAGTACGTCTCTAGCTGCAACGAATTCCAACGTCGCAAACGACCCACAAGTACTCCTTTTGGTAGACTACACCCTGTACCATCCCCAAGGACTCCACTCGAGCAAGCCGACATCGACATTCTCGGCGCGTTGCAACGGTCCTCTAGCGGAAATCGTTGGATTTTATTGTGCACTGACCACCTGACACGCTACTGTGAGACGGCTGCAATACCATCGGTTACTGCAGCCGACGTGTGCCTTTTCTTGCTAAGTTTTATCATATCCCGCCACAGGAATCCTAAAGTCATTATTAGCGATCGTGGACGAAAGTTTAGTTTAGATGTGGTTAAAGAGATGTTCCGTCTATTTTGTTCAAGTTCTCGACACTGCACGCAGTACCATCCCCAAACAAATGGCCTTGGGGAGCGAACCAATAGAGCTCTCACGAACATGTTCTCCATTTACATCTCGACGGATCACTTGAACTGGGACAGCGTTCTACCATTAGTTACGCATTTAACACCGCCCAGCACGCAACTCCTGGCTACAGCCCCTTCTTTCACCTTTACGCTCGGCCGCCACGTTATACCCTTGATACGATCTTCCCCTTTATGAACTACAATGACGCCTGCTTATCTGAGACCATATGTCGAACAGAAGAAGCCCGCCGCCTTCCTTATTTGCACACTCTTGCTTCACAACATCGCTCGAACGCACGTTACGACCGCCGACACCGACACTTCACATATGATCCAGATGACTTGTAGCTCTGGGTGCCTACCTGAAAACATTGGTTGTGCAATAAACCACTGGCACACTATGTTGGACCTTACGCTGTGTTAGACCGCATAAGCGAATTGGCGTACCGCATAGCACGTCTCCTTTGAAATTGTCGACGCTCTTCAAAGACTGAAGTGACTCATGTTGCCCGCTTGGTTCCCTGCACCACTCAATATGCTGTTTCACTTGCCCGGCAAGCTTCGTCTGCGCGGGGGGATGTTTTACAAGCGCGAAAGGCTTGCATGATTTGGGTATGTTCCGCCAGCAGTAGTGGGACCTGGGGAAGAGGAAAAAAGTAAAAGTTAGCCTAGCGATAACGAAACCTCGGCTGGCGCACTGGACCGTTGGTGGTTGCGATCCAATAAACCCTGTCCACACAGAGAGTAGCTCCTAACAATATATATATATATATATATATATATATATATATATATATATATATGATAGGAAGCCAATAAACACCAAGAACATAGGCGATATGGCTTATACTTAGCAACTGAAATAAAGACATGATAAATTATTGGAAATGAAAGTGGCTGAAGAAACAACTCACCACAGGTCGGGAACGATCCCACGTCTTCCCAATACGCGTGCGATGCTCTTACCTACGGCGGTGCCGCTTTCCCATGCACTTTGATAGCTATTTATGTTTTTACTGCTACAACTAACCCTCGGAGTGTTGGCCAGCGCCACCACTCACAAAGCCTGGCGGCAGATGTGGAACATCGTTTCTGCCTCAGGCGTCACGAGTACGTGATCTTAATGGGTGAAGACGACTGCTCAATAAACCCTCAAATACTACGTGGAGGCATCAATGTTGCCGGACTCAAGACCCTCGTAATGTAATGAACAAGATGAAAGGGAACCGTTTGCGAATAGAAATGAAAGAACTAGAAATAAATGCTTGCTAATACGCACCAACTCGCTCAGCAAGTTCTTATAAAGTGCAATAAAGGGAGGCTGAAAACTGCCTCAGTGAAAGTGATCTTTGTCATCTAGAGATCTGGTTTTCGATCGCACATTATGAAACATTTCAGTACAGTGTTGCCAATATTTGCTGAAGCCTGTCGCTATAGTGAGACAAAAAAGTCCCTAAAATTGTCGCTATAACTGTGAAGTGGATATTAAGAAAGTAGGTGTTCTGAAACACTCTAATGGAAGCTACCATGAGTAACTAGCTTACCTAGACATGCCGTGTTAGTCTTATGTTCCAGGAGCTGAAGGACAACAATGACTTTATCAGCAGCAGGATAGAGAGGGCTTTACCTTTAATAATTTATTACTTAGAGGGTAGGCAAATATTCCAAGAGTCTAATATGAATCATTGGTGCGTAATATTTTATTCGCACTGGAAAGCAGCCTATTCGGTGTTTTCGAATACCAAACCTAACGAAATATTACGAATCGACCGATAATTAAAGACGGGCTACTGTTCTCTACTGGCTGAACAAAATATCGTAAAAGTAAAACAGCTGCAAAGTTTTTGACGCGATGAAAAAACAAGATCGGTACTGCAAGCTTTGTTTTCGGTTTTGCGGTGGAAGTGTGTCGCTCGTAAACACTTCTTGTGTTAAGGGTTATATATATACATTAAAACACAAGAATACATGGACGTGCGAACTACCTCGTCACCGTGGCAGAATAGGCAGCGCAAAGCGCGCGCAGTGCGGAGGTTGAGGGGTTCAGCTCTGACCGTCAGCTAGTTCTTTTCTTCCTCCATCCCTCTTTTGTTTGTCATTTTTACACATGAATTAAAATTAACATTTTCCCGGTACTTTACTTTTTTCATTCTCTGCTGTTTTGATATGGATATGGCTAGCAAATATGTGTGAGCTTTTTTATAAAATCGGGCCAATCAGTTCCCCTGTGATGTCAATGTAAGGGCCGACATTTATTGAGCCTGAGAGACTCGGCGAAGGGCCCCAGGGACAGCCCACTATGATGATGCGACTACCCGCACGATGAAGAAGGGCACACACATGATGATGATAATATACAGATGATGAATAAGTGGACAATAAATGCCCACAATAGATTCCCCCGCGCGAGAGCGGCCATCCTGGCCGCAGCCTAAAGGTACGAGGAACGCCATGTGAAGGGCTTCATAAAAGGAACTTGGAACACTTCGGTAGAGCGGCAACGGTGGTCTATTGAGGGAACAACAGGGATCACACGATAATTAACGGGAGAAGTCATTTCCAGGACCGTGTATGGGCCATTAAAACGGGACTGAAACTTCTCACACAACCCAGGATTGTGAACTGGTGTCCATAGCAGCACTTCATCGCCGTGCTGGTAGAAAACTACGCGATTAGATGCGTCACAATGATCCTGGCGATCCTGCTCTCAGGCTTCGGTGGTGAAGCGGGCACGCCGGCGACAATCGTCAAGGCAGGAAACATATTATTCGCGAGGAAGATGGAGATGGACTAACAGGTGCAGTAAAGAAAGTAACATCGAGAAAGTAACTAGGCGAACGGCCATAAACAAGGTAGAATGGCGAGTAACCGGTTGTGCGTTCAACGGCGGTGTTATACGGGAAGGTGACGACTAGCGAAATTGCGCCCCAATTTCTGTGATCTGGATGAATATGGGTGGCTATCATGTCAGAGAGCGTACGATGAAACCGCTCAGTGATGCCGTTGGTCGGAAGATGGTAACCTGAATTAGTTTTGTGAGTTGTGCCAGAGATTCTGAGCACTTCCCTAATTAGTCCTGAAAGAAATGTCTTCCCGCGGTCGCTTAGAAGGACACGAGGGGCGCCGTGACGCAGGATTATGGCTTGAAGAATTAAGGTAGGATCTGCGGAAGCTGTTTCGGCATAGCGCGTGAGGTGGTAGACGGCTGTAACTACCCATCGACTACCGGCTGGAGTCGTTGGAAGTGGCCCATAAAGATCAATGCCAAGAAGCTCGAATGGTTCCACAGGACATGACACCGGTAGTAGCTGCCCCGCAGGAGCTGATGTTGGCCGCTTTCGACGCTGACAAATGGCGTAGGAAGAGACGTATCTCGCTACAATGGTAGACAGGCCAGGCCAGTAGAAGTGACTTCTTATGCTGTCGTAAGTTTTCTGGACGCCAAGGTGGCCAGCAGTCAAATCGTCATGAGAGGCCTGAAGGACACGAGCACGAAGGCAGTGAGGCAGTACGGGCACCCAGCGTTGTCTGTCAGGATGATCGATATGGCGGTACAGCACGGAGTTTTGTAGTTTGAATTGTGTCAGCTGTCTACGGAGCCTGGCGTTAGGCGGGCGCGAAGCTCCACAAAGGTGGTCTATAATTCGTGGACAGTACGAATCGGCGAGTTGTTGAGAAGAAAATGATCTATGGTCTTCCGAACTGAGATGGTCAAGAGTGGCGAAGGACAAGGTCACTGTAGAAGAGACGTCAGGGATTGCGTCCCTGTAGATGTTGCGGAGTAATTGATGTGTGCAGCTGTAGGAATCGGGAGCGAGAAAGAGCATCTGCGTCTTGCTGCTTCTTACCAGACTTGTAGATGATCTCAAAGTCATATTCTTGCAAATGAAGAATCCAGCAACCAAGACGTCCTGACAAGTTGTTGAGTGTGCAGAGCCAACATAAGGCGTGATGGTCCGTAACGATGGTCAAATGGCAGCCGTGTAGATAAGAGCAAAACTTCTGGACGGACCAAACGACAGCAAGGCATTTCTGCTCGGTGATGGTGTAGTTCTTATCGGCAGGTGTGAGTGCGCGGGGTGCATATGCAACGACTCTCTCACGCAGAGGTGTCTCGCTGGAGGAGAATAGCACCAATGCCATGGCTGCTAGCCTACGTGTGCAAAATGGTGGGTGCAGTCTCATCAAAATGACACAGGACAGGTTCAGATGGGAGGGCGCGCTTCAGCTGGTCAAAGGCAGATTCACATTATGGTGACCATACGAAGGGAGCAGCAAAACGAAGTAGGTTGTGTATAGGAGCAGATATAGAGGCGAAGTCGCGTATAAATCGGCCAAAATAGGAAGCGATGCCAAGGAAACTGCGTAATTCTTTGGCCTTTTCTGGTCGGGCAAAGCAAAGCACCGCC
This sequence comes from Dermacentor variabilis, assembly GCF_050947875.1. Classification (NCBI taxonomy): domain Eukaryota; kingdom Metazoa; phylum Arthropoda; class Arachnida; order Ixodida; family Ixodidae; genus Dermacentor; species Dermacentor variabilis. The sequence continues at coordinate 230,473,872 of NC_134569.1, read as the reverse complement.
GAAATTTTGCCATGATCAGGTCGAATGCCATCCTTGCTTCCCCCCAATGTGGCCTAACACCTTGATCGTCTTGCTCGCAAAACGGCACTTTTTGGTGTTAAGCTGAAGAGCAGCGTTAGCGAGGCTCGTGAGAAACCCGTCGAAACGTTGAAGGTGCTGGGCAAATATCGATGAGGAAACTACGATATCGTCCAGATAGCACAAGCATGTTTCCCACTTCAGGCCGCGCAGAACATTGCCAATCATGCGCTCAAAAGTCGCGGGAGCATTGCAAAGGCCGAAGGGCATGACGTTGAACTCGTAAAGGCCATCTGGGGATGCAAACGCTGTCTTTTCTTTGTCGTCTTCATATCGAAATTTGCCAGTAACCTGAACGCAGGTCAAGGCTGGAAAAGTACTGGGCACCTCGCAGAGGATCGAGGCATCGTCAATGCGAGGCATAGGGTATACATCCTTGCGCGTAATCTTGTGAGCGCTCGGTAATCGACACAAAATCGCACGGAGCCATCTTTCTTTCGGAAAAAAACGATGCGAGACGACCAAGGGCTAGCCGAGGGGCGGATTATCTGACATTGCAGCATGTCTAGCCGAGCGCAATATTGCGCTCGGCTAGACAACAGAAACGGCCGTAGACGCACGATTGATCTGCCGTCTGTCTGAATGCGATGAGTTGTGACGGAACTCTGACCCAATGTCGAAAAATGGGCGTCGAATGAAGTTTTGTGCCTTCTCAAAAAACTAATTAACTACTGCGTCTGCGAGGGGGTCAAGTCGGGGCTGATTACGGCTGCAAAAGTGGAGGTAGAGAGAGAATGTCCAGCGTAAGAGATTTCAGGGGAAGTCCCCTACAGGGGAACGACACGGAGAGGCTTGTAATCAACAACGTAAGCCAAAGTGGCGCCTTTAGGTAGGAGAATTTTCTCAGGTGTTGTGTTTCTTGCGGCGAGAAGCGCAGACCGATGGTCAAATATGACTAGGCCTGATACAATGGCTACCTCCTTTGCGAGCCAACGCGAAGAAGGTAATACTAACGCATCTCCATGGTCGATGACGTTGGACGTGACGGTCAGAATTTGCTGACAACCTGGAGGTAGCAGGGTATCTTCTGCAGCGAGGTAACCAAATAGCTTGTGCATTCCATCGCCAAGTGAATAATCGGTGTCGGTCATATTGTCACAGCCAAGTAGGAGACGGGAAAGCCGGTGTAGAGGACGTGTAAAAACACTTTATAAGCGCAGTCAACGCGGCGTCGTTGTCGTCGCTGTTTTTCTACTCCAGCGCTACTTCAGCGTCGTTTTCATCGCCTGGCACATATCCGCAGCGACCATAGAGGATGTGGTATTTGCCACTTCTTTCAAAAAGGAGGCATCGTCCCGATGCACCAATGTCCGAAGGCTGTGCGGAGACGGTGCAAAGTTGAGGTCACGAGGAAAAGTATGGCTTCATACGAAGCACGTGCACAACATCGGGCAGATGCCGTCGGCGTTTGGAGCAGTTATGGCTGTGGGGGACCACTTTATAATTCACATGACTGATACGGCGCAGAACTGTACACGGGCCAAAGTACCTACGCAGGAGCTTCTCAGACAGCCCCCGCCGACGCATCGGAGTCCAGACCCACATCTCGTCACCGACGTTGTATGTGACGGGTCTGTGCGAACATTGTAGTGTCGGGCATCGCATTCCTGTTGTTCTTGGATTCGGAATCGCGTAAGCTGCCTGGCTTCCCCTGCGCGCTGCCTAAACTCCTCGGCACCAGCCTCGTCCTCACCGCACTCGTGTGGCGCAGCCTTACGTCCAACATTGTTGTCACTTCCCGGCCGTAAACTAGGTTGAAAGGCGTCACGCGTGTTGTATCTTGGCGAGCCGTATTATACGCAAGTGTAACGTATGGTAAAATCTCGTCCCACTTCTTGTGGTCGACTTCGATGTACATACTCATCATGTCTGCCAGAGTCTTATTCAAAGGTTCTGTCAGCCCATTGGTTTGGGAATGCGAAGCCGTGGCCTTCCGGTGGGTGGTACCACTTAATCGCAAAACGGTGTCCAGAAGCGCAGCCGGGAACGCAGATCCTCTGTCTGTTATAACCACTGTGGGAGCGCCATGCCTTAGGACGACGAAATCGCGCTGCTTCGGCTGCTGTTCCACGTTGGATAGCACCTGTTTCGGAGTATCGAGTAAGGTAATCTGTGACGACGATTATCCATCTATTTCCGGCAGTAGACAGTGGAAACGGACCTAAAAAGTCCATGCCGATTTCTTCGAACGGCGCTTGCGGTATCTGGACAGGATGCACCAGTCCAACTGGCTTGCTAGGTAGGGCGTTGCGGCGCTGGCAATCCAGGCATGTCTGTATGTAACGTTTCACGATCGACCCAAGTCTTGTCCAATAGTACTTTAGCCTAATTCTTGCCAATGTGCGGGTGTAACCCAAATGACCAGCGGTCGGCTTGTTATGGCAGGCATGTAGGACTTCGCCGCGAAGAGATGCGGGAATGACGAGTAAGTAGCTGCTGCCACTAGGTGAAAAGTTCTTTTCATAGAGCACGTCGTGGCGCAAGCAAAAAGAAGGCAGCCCTCTCGCGACTAACATTCGCACGCTGCTTGTTTTTCCCTCCAAGTAATCGAAAAGAGGAACCAGTTCAGCATCCTCGCGTTGGTGGCGTGAAACTGCGACAGTATCTACCACGCCTAGAAAAGCCGCGTCATCATCGTCGTGCACTGCAGTCTCAACAGGAGACCGAGAAAGGCAGTCGGCGTCGGCGTGTCGTTTCCCTGATTTGTAGACAACCGTGAAGTCGAACTCTTGGAGCCGAAGACTCCAGCGCGCAAGCCGACCAGCTGGATCTCTTAAACTAGTCAGCCAGAAAAGTGCATGATGATCACTGACAACGGTGAAACACCGACCATACAAATATGGCCGAAATTTCAGGATGGCCCATGCCAGTGCGAGGCATTCTCTTTCTGTAAAGGAATAGTTAGCCTCCGTCCTTGATAGGGTCCTCCTGGCGTAAGAAAGCACTCTTTCGGGGCCGTCCTGCCGCTGTACAAGCACTGCGCCAAGGCCGACATTACTAGGGTCGGTATGAAGAATCGTAGGAGCGTCGTCATCAGAGTGTGCGAGCACGGGAGGCGTCTGCAGCCGTTGCCGTAGGTCGTGAAATGCCCCTTGCTGCTCTTCACCCCACACGAAGGGAACATATTCTTTGGTGAGATGTGTTGTGGCCATGCGATGCGCGAAAATTCAGCAATAAAGCGTCGGTAGTAGGCGCAAAGGCAAAGAAACGTCGCAGGGCCTTTTTATCTGATGGCGTTGGGAAATTAGCAACGGCAGAGATTTTATCAGAGTCAGGTCGGACACCTTCACGCCTAACAACGTGACCGAGAAATTGAAGTTCTTCAAAGCCAAAATGGCACTTTTGAGGTTTTAAAGTTAGACCAGCTGAGCGTATTGCTTCAAAGACCGTCTTTAGTCTCCGTACGTGTTCCTAGAATGTGAGGGAGAAAACAATCACGTCGTCGTGGTTCACCAGGCAGGTTTGCCATTTGAGGCCTGAGTGGCACCACCAGAATATGCGTCGCGTTCATTCATGTCGTACCCATGACGTTCATCTTGTTCGCGCTTGCGGCAAAAACGTGATATGTGGCCGCGATAACCACAGTAATAGCATATAGGACGAGATGGCCGCCAAGGCGGGTAGTAGAATCCGGTCGACACGCTATGAGATAGTGCGGTCAGATGAGGCAGTGAAGGCTCAAGGGGTATTGCGGGAACAATGGCCGGAGGAGCGATACCAACCTGCGCGTATGAGGGTAGAGTCAACGTTGAACCGACGCCGGTTGGAAGCGCGATAGCAACCTGGGCGTATGTTGGCACGGGGCGAGGAGCAGGAGGGTCAACATGCGCAGAGAAAGTCATGGACGCGAGGTCCTCCTTGATGACGTCTCGCAACGCTGCACCAGAAGGCTGAGGAGAAAGAACCTATGGAGATGTAAAGCCAAGTGATTGAAGTTGCTCGCGGATAATCGCCCGAATCATTACACGCAGGTCAGGGTCCGCCGTAGGAAGGCGTTCGCTATCTGGCTGCAAGCGTATGGACTCCAGCTTGTCGATGTGCTGGCGCGCCAAGAAGTTGTCAACGATGGTAGCCGGGTTCCTCAAGGCGAGTGCCTTGAAGACCACAGTCCCAATGCCTTTAAGAATATATAAATATATATATGTGTGCGTGTGTGTGTGTGTGTGTGTGTGATTTTTTTTCCGAGTCCACCGGGAACTTTTGTCCACAAAACCGAATAGCCCTTTGGTAAAATGAACTGAAAGTACAGACTATAAGGTGTTACATAGTTGCAAGCATAATTCGCACATCATTCGTACTTGTTGGTTCCGAAAGTTCTTGCTGTTCAGTTTGGTTTACCTTATTGCATTTATTTTTGCAATAGTGAAGGGATGCATCACTTTCGTGTAGAAAAAGAATACATCAGTTCGAATAGCTTCATGATGTCCATCGATTTGCTTGTTGAACCAGCACTCTGATCTCGTGTAGTGTATACATGAGCGTGCAAATGTTCCCATTTGTGATCTTGATTATACTTAAGCTGTTCACATGCATTGTAGTTAAGCAGACATCGATATTATGGTAAGTATCAATATTTACTTAACACGCTGCTTAAACACTATAGAACAAACCGTACATTTGCATGTGTTCTGTAGTCACAAGTCATCATCATCATCATCAGCAGCAGCAGCAGCAGCCTCCTTTATGTCCACTGCAGGAGGAAGGCCTCTCCCTGCTATCTCCACTTACCCCTGTCCTGCGCCAACCGATTCCAAGCAGCGCCTGCGAATTTCCTCATTTCATTGCTCCACCTAGTCTTCTGTCGTCCTCGATTGCGTTTTTCTGCTATTGGTACCCATTTTGTAACTCTAATGCTCCAACAGTTATCTAACAGGCGCACAACATGACCTGCCCAGCTCCATTTCTGTCTCTTAATATCAATTAGAATATTGTCATTACCGTTTGCCTCAGATCCAAACCGCTCTCTTTCTGCCTCTTGACGTTATGCCTAGCAACCTTTGTTCCATCGCTCTTTGCGCGGTCCTTAACTTGTTCTCAAGCTTCTTTGTCAGTCTCCAAGCCTCTACCTTTGTCAATCTTTGTCAGTTTCCAAGTCACAAATCATTACAGTATATATGTCACACCTTTTTGCATTTCATATTACAGAATTCTGCTTTTTCAATTTCTAATGCAATCGAAATTTCTGTTCCAGACATGCAGTAATGAGGACGGCAGTATAGAGCAACACACTCCACACACTAAAGAGAAGCTGCTGCCTGCTGCAAGGCCATTGTGTGAACTTTGGCTGCGACTACAAGGTAAGCAACACCTGGTTGCGAAACAAATGTGTTTGATATATGCTGTACTGGCTTGTGAGACCTGAGATGCATGCGATTTGTTTGTAGCGGATGATATGAACGTTTGTTCATATTTACGGTTCATCATAATTGGTTCGGAAAAAAAAAGAAACCCATACATGAGTTTGGCTAATCTGTGCTGTATCTCATGTGTCACTGTTCTGCCCAAACAGAGCCTGTCCCATGCACATCTTGGTGATTACAGGAGCTACCATCTGTACCAAAAGGAAGGGGCTGTAGCCGAATTTGGAAGACTTACACGATGAAGGCGATCCAGAAGTATGAAGATGAGATATCAAGTCTACAGAGGACTGCGTCAAGACTTAAAAGAGCTTATGCCACCATATCGTTAGCACGGACGTTGGCCGTGTCATACGGGTACCTCAAAAAGGACTTTTCAGAAATTCTTCGTGTTCAGATGCACCCGCAACCTCTTGCCAAGCATGGACGACGTTGGACAAGAGTTCCATCAGTTTGCCCTTAATCAGATTCCTGGCCATGCAAATCTCCATTTGTGCCAAGTATAATTTTTTTCTATGAAGGCAATCTTTTCACTGTCCATTCTTGTTAGAGATCACTCTTCCTCATTCAAGCATAAAGGTGAGTTGATTCTTTGCTCATGCCTAATACTGATCGCTCTCTAGTAGAATAACATATCTGTAGCAGTATCTTCCAGTGTACGTTGCCATGTGCAATTCCTCTCCTGAAATAGCGGGTGCAGCATCGGCATGTCTTGCATTAACCTATGCAGCGTGTGCTATGCATCATTTTACTTTTTTAATGTTTTAGCCATCAGTACTTGCAGAGCAGAGTAGCTTCTTTTTTGAATGCAAGCTTACTCATTCCCATATTCCTAGTCTCGTTGATGATTGCTCTTCTTCCTCGATAGTCTGGGTCTTTGCGCAAGCTACACTGAAGTGATTGATTGCAGAATATGGTTTCACTGCCCCACTTGGTCGTAGTCGCCGTAAAGCCCCTGAAACTTCGTAAAGTAGTGCCACTCTCCTCCTCCGCCTTCACTCCTACTCGTATCTCCTCTCTTTCACGCTCCCTCCTCGACCATGGCGCCGCCTACGATGCTCGAGCGCAGCAGACGACCTTTCGCAGAGTGAATGCACGCATAGCAAGGCAGTGCTCTTTAGGCGTTCACGTTGGCTTTCCAGCTCCGCATAACTTCGTGAACAGCATAGAATTTCTAGTCGGATGCCTGTACAAATTCGGTAACGGCAGCTTTTTTTTCATTTCTTTGATAACTATTTCTTTAAAAAGTATCTGAAGGAGTGTTAAGGCTGCGTGTTGACGACTGCGAATGTATCGCGTGCCCTACAATTAGGTACGCAACATTTGTCAAGGGCGTGTCGCAAGATCTTATTTATTTATTTTTGTTTATTTTATTTAGCAATACTGTAAGCCTTTTACAGGCTCATACAGGAGTGGGTCGCAATGAAAACAACGAAACATTGTTGGTCAAAACAGAAGAAAGCAATGAAACACGCCAATTACTACAATTCAAAGATATAACACGCAAACAAAACGACAGACCGAAGCAATTAGTACAAGGCATATAATACAGGGAAGTGGTAAGAGCTACGAACAATTCAGATGTGGTGGGAAACGGCCAAAACACAGTTGCGCAACACAACGTTGTAACGAAGCAGCACATAATCGGAAACATACCTAATCATAAAAAAGTGCACGTATCTTCGTTGCAAATACTTCGATGGAGTCAACATCTGCAATTGGTTCCGGCAGACGGTTCCAGGCTTCAATTGCAGATGGAAAAATGAATATTTAAATGTGTTGCAACGCGCAGAAAACTGTCTGATGCATTTACGGTGATTTGTTCTTTCCGAATGTTGGAAGGGTGGCCTAATGTACTTTGTTTTATCAATATTTATGTGCCCGTGATAAAGAAGGAAAAGAAACTTCAAGGCAGCGATACGCCGTCCTGATATTAGAGTCGGGATATGTGCTTGTTCACGTAAAGCAGTGACGCTGTCGTACGGAGAGTATCTGGAATAAATGAAACGGAGTGCCATGCGCTGTATTCTATCAAGTTTACCAGTGAGGTAAGACTGCTGCGGGGACAATACAATGCTGGCATACTCAAGTGTTGGCTGAACAAGTGTTTTGTACGCAGTTAATTTGACATCAGATGGTGCTGTTGCCAATTTCCGACGTAAGAAATTGAGCTGCTTAAATGCCTTTGCACATGTGATGTCAATATGAGTGTCCCATTTGAGCGAGCTCGAGAATGTTACACCCAAATATTTTACAGTATCTGATCTTATTATAGCCGTGCCTCTTATGTTGTAAGTGAACATGTTAGGTGCCTTTTTATGTGTAAAAGTGATGCATGCTGTTTTACTGATGTTGAACTTCATTCCCCACCTATCACACCAATTGGCAATGCTGTTTAGTGAGGTGTTTAGTTTAATTTGATCATCCACAGACCGAACAGTTGTGTAGACAACACAATCATCTGCAAAAAGACGTACGGTTACGTTAGGCTCAACACATGATGGGATGTCGTTGATATACACAAGAAAGAGCAATGGCCCCAGCACGGACCCCTGTGGCACACGAGAAAAGACTTCAAGGCTCTCTGACTCATTATTGTTTACTGATACATATTGTGATCGGAGTGCGAGGTAAGATGCTATCCACGCAACAGTGTTAGATGCAATTCCAATAAGTTTAAGTTTTTCGATCAGTTCACAGTGAGGCACGCGATCGAAGGCTTTGGAGAAATCGACGAATATGGCATCCCCTTGTACTCCGGAATTATCTCTGCAAAGTCATGCGAAATTTCCAATAGCTGTGTCACTGTAGAAAGGCCCTTCCTGAAGCCATGCTGTTTAGGGTATATCAGGTTATTGTTTTCTAAGTAACTAATAATGGATTTGTTAATAATGTGCTCCATTAATTTGAAACGACAGCTTGTTAAAGAAATTGGTCGGTATGTGTCTATGTGCAACCTATTGCCACCTTTGTGAATCGGCATTACTTTTGCAACTAGCCAGTCTGAAGGTAATGCAGCTGCTTGAAGAGACGCCGTAAAAATCCTGTGTAAGAACGGAGCCAGTTGGGCAGCAAATCTTTTTAGAAACGTATTGGAAATATTATCGGGGCCGGGCGTTTTCTTTGTGTCAATGTTCAAGAGCAGGTTCAGTATGCCTGGCTCAGCTATAACTACGTCAGGCATCGCTGAATCAGATGCAAACGAAACATCACTTAGATGGGGAGAACGTGTGAACACGGATTGGAAATGGGCATTAAAAGCGTTAGCAATAGTGTGTGCATCATGGGTAGGAACACCTCCGATTTCAATTTGTACTATTGGGTTTTCAGGTTTTGACAGATAGCGCCAGAATTTGTGCGGCTGACTGTGCATGAAGTTCGTCGGAGTATTCGAGAAAAAGTTATCTCTCGCCTTTTTTAATTCAAACTTCAACGCAGCCGAAAGATGCGCGATTTCCACTGGGTTATGTTTTTTCCTGCGCATCCTTCGCAATTTTCTTTTCAAGTGGATGATACTGCGGGTAATCCAGGGTGTTTTCCTATTTGTTCCTTTACGTATTGTGGGGATAAAATTTTCTTCACAATGTTTTATGGCACCCTTAAATTTCTCCCACAATCCGTTAACATCATATGAAGGCAGTAGCGTGAAATCCTCAAACACAGTTTCTAAATAATCTATGATGCTGACGTCATCTGCTCTTATATAATCTTTAAAATCAGTGTAAGGATCTTGGTGACCCGCCTGTGAGGTCAGCCCAGAAAAGGTCAACAAAATCATTTTGTGATCAGAAATACCACCTTCTATACTGATTTCTGGTTTGAAAGTGTTAGAGACAAATGGCAGGTCTAGCACTGATGCGACGCCTCCCTGCTGCCTTGTTGGATGGTTAACTAGCTGCGATAATCAGAAGCTAAACATTATTTTCAGCAGTTGGTCACAGCTTTCCTTTTCCCTAGCCCCAAACGTTAGGTTATCCCAGTCTATTCCTGCCAGATTGAAATCACCGGTTAATATCAGCTTGGTTCTGGCATTTACCTTGGTGTAGAGGAAATCGTGCAATTGCATCATGTATTCGACGGAAGCGTTAGGACGCCTGTACACACCACCTATCAGAACAGACATTCCGTACACGTTAACGGTACACCAGATGCTTTCATGACCAGGTATGCCCTCGTGTTTTTGAAATAAAACGCCATTTTTTATTACTAGGGCTACGCCTCCACCGCGACCGTCACGGTCTGTGCGAAGGAGGCTGTAAGCCACTGGAGCTACTTCAGTCATGAATGTCGGGGTGCAGCCAGGTTTCGGTAATTACCATAATGTCAGGAGAGTACAATTCACATTCTCTATCTCACAAATCACAGTTCTTCTATTTTTCTCGCCGTCCCACGCGTACCAGCTGTTGCCAATCTTCATTTTATCAAACCGAAGGCTCACCTTTACACCTTTCGCGCGATCAACCTTCGACGACTGCCACAATTTTTTTCGCACTTCCCGAACAGCTGGCGAAAAATCCTCAGAAATGGATATGGTATTGGTTTCCAGTTTGAAACAGTTACGAAGGACGGCAGCTTTTTCAGAGAAGTCATACAAGCGTAGTGTTACTGGTCGTTGTTTGTTCTTAATCTTTCTACCAATGCGATGAATGCGTTCGAGTGATCGCACCTCTACCCCGAGCTTTTCCTTAAATATGCTCTCCGTGACATGTTTTGCCAAGGATGTATTAGTTTCATCATTGTCTTCCTCTAGACCAAAGATGACAACGTTATTGCGGCGGCTCCGATTTTCTAGATCATCCAATTTTTTGGCCATGTGTGACACCTCTTTCTGTACGGCCGTAATTGCTACTTCACACTTATCAACCTTCTCCTGGTATAGTTTAAGTGATGCGAGTGCTCCTTCAATTTCTGTCAGCCTAGTCTGCACATTAAGTAACCCGGTCTGAAGAAGCGTTTGAGAGGCCTGAATTTCAGTAACCACTTTAAGAACTTCGTCAATCTTAGGCCCCGGATTTTCCTCCACATCTCCACTCAGTTGTAATAGCAAACGCACAACATGCAATGATTCACAGCAACAGCTGAAAAGACAGCCGGGGCTTGGCAGCACCACTAACCCAAGAGAGCTGGTTCTCAAGCATTTAGAAAAGGACCATTTATCACCAACCTGTATGAAGACGAACAAAGGTTTGAGCATTGCGTCTCGGATGGTGCCACCAAGCCCACTGAAGTCGGCGCGCCGTTGGCTCTCAGTTTTATACTGTCTCGACATTGTCGCCGTCGTCGCCGGTGCGCAGAAAGGACGGTCCACCTCCCATGATGCCTCGGGTGGTGAGTCAGTCGGCTCGACAACGTGCGGAATCAGCTCAGCGTAGGGCACGTGTAGGCATGGTACTGGTGACGTTGTCGAAGGAAGATGTTCAATCAGTATCGGAAGGCCATCGCCGATGCGCACTTGCCCTTGCACGAACACCTGTATGAAGACGAACAAAGGTTTGAGCATTGCGTCTCGGATGGTGCCACCAAGCCCACTGAAGTCGGCGCGCCGTTGGCTCTCAGTTTTATACTGTCTCGACATTGTCGCCGTCGTCACCGGTGCGCAGAAAGGACGGTTGCTTGTAAATAACACGTTTACCATCGAATGACAACCTCTTCGCTTCCAGCAAGCCCTCAGCCTAAAGAATCCGCGCCGCCCTTACCATGTGAATTCGCGGCCGTATGAGCTATGACGTACAAAGGCTGATGGAGATCACTGCCCTGGAGGTTCGAAAGTGTATTACAAGCTACAGTGCCGCCAACGTGCGTGCTTGCCAATCTAAGCGCGCGCAAAGCCTCAGATGTGGGCGCTGGTGCTATGTTTCTCGTGTCTCAACGCCGACAGAAATACCGCGGCCGATCATCGAGTCGGGACTGTGCGTACACAAGAAAATAAAATGAGTTTTAGCATTCGTGCGCGAAGCGGGAGCGCGATAACAATGCTTGACTCAATCTCAAACAAGACCATTGTGGCCTTCTGTAATTTTTTCAGGTTAACGACTTATCACGAATATCACTTCATCGTGCGTTGGTTCGGCCGTTTACTAAGTGACGTACTTGTCGCGAACCGAGTTGCACTGAGGTGCATGCATTCAGGACGGTTGCACTCCCTTCGAAGTAGCATTTGCGAGACATGACTTTATTAGTGAAGTCATGATCGCGCAAAGAATCCCCCCGCCATGACGCGGCCGAAATTGCGGCAAGTGAAATGATGTTTTATCCATAGGTTAAAATGATATAAAACGGCATTCGAGTTGCAAGTTAACAGTTTATTTTCACATAGATGCATTACAGATTTGCCTTTGCAGTCACAAGTCCGTGTGCACCATTTATTTTCTCATTGCGTAAATAAACGCACCAGCCTAAGAGTCGTACAGCAAGCGCGTCTCAATTAGGCATAATGACTGTAGATACTAATAGTGGCATAGACGAGCAAGCGAACGACTATATGAGCGCGCGAACTAAACGAGCGAGCAAACGACTAAACGAGCGTGCGAACGAACGAGCAAACGACTAAGAACGAACGACGACTAAACCAGCCAGGGAACGGGCGGCCGACCGCACGTTTTCTTTGCGAGTGCTCCACCGCCGCATCTTAAGCTTCGCACACTTTAAAGCTCACGCGAATTAGCACATACGTCTCAATTACCTATGATGCGGTCGCTCGACGACGAACGCACCGCGTAATACGGTTTCGGGAGAGCACGCACTCTTTTCATCGGCGCCTCTGTATGGCAAACCCACCGGGCGACCGCCAACGAGGAACACGAAGAAATGTGGCAAACAAAGCTAGTCTATCTAAAGAAGGCTAGTAAGTAACCACAAAAGGCAGAGAGTTGCTCTCCTGAGGCGCTTTCATGATCGAGACTGAAATTTTATCAAAAGGACTGCGCTGAATCTTAAATATTTCGTATTCACGTTATCGCACGCAACCTCGCGTGCCCGCGAACTCAAGCCGGATGGCGTTCAAAACGATTAAGCGCACCAAATATGACTAACAAGACCACGTAGTGCGCATATAAGCAAAGCAGACGTTGCGTAAAAATCATGTTAAAGCGTGCGTACAAATGACAACATGCACAGTGAACTGTGCAATATCTACTACGTTATTGCCCGCAGCACAATACGCAAGCCTGGCACATACAATACTCTGAGAGAGCCACAACTTAGATCACATAGTCGCGCGGAGGAAGTTGGTCGGAAGTTCTCGCTCCCGATGCGGTGAAGCCATGTCTTTCTTCTTAACGCGTTGCGCTTACCGGACGGTATCGCGAACATATTCTTGACTTTGCTAAAACTATATTGGCATCCAAACGCGCAGTAGGTCATGGTAACAGAAAATGACGTGAAGCGACGTCGCACTTGCCACAAAACATCCTTCAAGGCGTTCACAAGATCAAAACTACACAGAATAGGAACGGAAGGAATGCCGCCAACAAGCGCCGCTTCTCGAGCAAAGATGGCACTGAAGCGCGACTGTAAACAAACGAAGCCGGCGCAAGGGGCCACGTGATGCCATTAGGCCAATAGCGACGCGGCGTCGGCTTCGGCCAGAGCGCTGGAGGAGGAGGCGGCGTTCTTCAAAGCGTGGCACTATACTTTACGAAGTTTAAGGGGTTTTAAGTCGCCGTGTTACGTTTCTAGGATGTGGAACCTGCTCAGTCACATTGGGAAGCAGTGCCTTGAGGTAAGCATTTGCTCCTGCAGTCCAGACAGTGACATAGACTCCCAGTATACACGCAGTATAACTGGTGCTCCTCGTTCCCTCTTTCCTGCTGCAGCTATGGGTAAATTGTGCTTGTGGCTTTCCTCGGCCAAGATTTGGTGAGAACGGAGATCATAATACGTGCTTACATGGTCTGACGTGTGTGAAGTTGATAGCCACATGGGTGGAAAGGCCCACGAAACTGGCTGATGAAGGTGATGCCCAAGAAACCGACTTGTCCATATGAGACGAAGTAGGCCACCAAGTGTGAGCCACATTGGCGGCCCCCGAAAGAAGCGTAAGTTAACGATAAAATGCCGAGTAGTTCATGTCGCTGTGTTGGCTGCTGCAGCAGATGCCTGCGTCACCCAATTGCTTCGCAATGCAAGTTGCTCAACTTAAGCGTAGACTGTCGCTGTAAACAGGTGGGACACTCTGTCCAATCCGCTTGCGCTGCTGGTTGTCGCTCGTTACCAGATCGCCATGTGCAACGACGACGGTGATCCCTTTACAAGCTCGCCTCAATGATTCTAGCGTATCTCGTCATGGAAACTTTATTTGTGCTACTGCACCAGAACGCACTCCGCTTTTCTTCTGCCAGTAAAGTCGCACGATCTGCTAACTCACTTGTGGCTTTTTGGTCTTCTGGCAATTAGAACGCGCCAGCTACGCAGCAGGCAAGGCAATGAGGAATGCCGCATAGGCAGCGGTTCGAGCGCGGTGCGTACCAGCATATGGTACCGGCGAAAGCGGTCATATTGGATATTGCTCTAAAAACAAACTTCATTTCCACTTCCTGTTTGAGCAGTGTCATCTGCCGTCGACCTACGTAAGTTCCACGCGCTTTCGCTGCTTATGTTCATACCACTGTGGAAGGTACAGTTTCCCTTCTCGCTGGGCGGCGGTGCTTCATTCTTTTTCTTTCTTGGGTTTCTTCTTACAATTGGTAAACGACCGAAAATCCAACATATTGTAACAGATACGAAAGGCACGGACAAGAAGAGAAGGAAGAGAAGGCCGGGCTGCGCTACGATCACGCTACGATCACGCTACCATCATCGTCCAATTCTCCTGTAAATAAAACCATTCCTCCGCAACTCCTCGTAACAGTTGTGGTGGAAGGTGCGGGGTAATCGACACCCGAAGACGGAGGCTGAACCACAAGTTCTTCGACGGCGCCGTCGCCTTGCTGGACTCCCACCGAATTCACCGGAGCTGAACATGTCCCACGACGCAGACGAACAACGGCCCATTCCAACTGCTGCCCCGACAAGTTCTGTTCTGCAACTGAGAGATGCGCATCCCTTCGCCGGAAGAGCAGACGAAGACATCGAGGAATGGCTCATCCATTATCACCAGGTGAGTGCCGCCAACAGGTAGAAGCGCTTCTCAGCTTTCTAACGTCGTGTTCTTTCTAACGGATACTGCGTTGGTATGGTTCGACAACCACGAGGAAACATTCACAACATGGGGAAGATTTGTTTCGGAAATCAAAGAGCGATTCGGCGACTCCGTGACGAAAAAGAAAAGGGCAGAACAGACGCTACTGCAACGTGCGCAAGTACCAGGCGAAACCTGCACGACCTACATTGAGGCAGTAATCAAACTGTGTAGGATGGTGGACTCCGTAATGTCCGAGGAGGACAAAGTCGGGCACATCCTAAAAGGAATTGCCGAGGATGTTTACAATTTCCTCATTGCAAAAGACAGCCTGGCTTACGTCGCTGACATCATTCGGCACTGTCGTACTTTCGAGCAACTGAAGACGAGGCGCATCACGCCGAAGTTTGGCAGGCTAGCCAATGTGACCACAGTTGCAAGCGTGGACAGCAACCAGCCCCTCGATCTGGCATCAACGATACGACAAATAGTTCGGGAAGAGCTCAGCCTGCACGCGCAAGTGACACATCCAAGCACTCCTAGCTTCCGCCTACCACCAGATTTTGAGCAAACGTGGCATCTTTCTCCCCGTATCCTGCGGCAAGGGGCACTGAGGATTATGAACTCGCGCCCCGACAGCAGCCACGTCTCTACGACAGAGGCCCTACTTATGACGCTCGGCCACAACGAGAGCAGCCGCGTTTTTACCCCCGAGGCCCGGCGTCTTCTGTCAGGCCGCGACAAGAACAGCACCGACCCTACTACCACGACGCGACTTATGAAAGGTATACCGGATTTCAGCAAGCAGCAGAGACACGTTATCCACATGACCACGAACTTTCTCGCCGCCCGCAGCCGTCAACCATTCGTTTCGAGGAAGACGCTGTGAACCGCGACCCTCCCGTGTGCTACAACTGCGGTTCCACAGGCCATATAGCTCGGTATTGTCGCCAAGCCCGTCAATCACGTAGGACACCATCGATGTTCTCGCCACCCAGAACCCGTACTTCATATGACCTGCGGACGACCGATTTGCTTCCAAGGGATCACTTCTCACACGAGACAAGACGCAGCGATTCGCCAGCATCTGACCGGAGTCTGACGCCACCAAATAGCCGTCTCCGTCGCTCTCCGTCCCCTCGGCGCCGTTCTTCCTCACCGCCGCCGGGAAACTAGCATCCGCGGCCAATGGAGGTGTGGTCGCCGGACGGTCTTTGCAAGAAATACCTCTGCCTGTTCTGATGTACAAAAACAAAGTGAATGTCTCGATTGACGGAATACCGACCATGGCGTTAGTGGATACTGGGGCGACTGTGTCTGTGATGAGCCTCGCTTTCAAAAACCGTCTAGGCCACAAAGTTATGTTTTCTTGGAACGACGGTACTACCTTTCGTGGAGTAAGCGGTGAGCGGCTTCATCCCCTTGGTGTTTGTGCTGTGAGTGTTTCGTTGGCTGGGAAAGTGTTTGTGTCGGAATTCCTTGTTCTTTCTCGTTGTTCGCACGATGTTATTCTTGGTATCGATTTTCTTGAACAGTGCGGCGCTTCCGTGGACTGTGGTTGTGGCGAAATATCATTGAACAAGTTATTAATATCAGCACATTCTGAACAAAGCTCGGGTGGTGAAGACAGGGACGCAGACACACTCAGTGTTCTTGATGAAGTGATTGCACCATCGTGGTGCCTGACGCCCGTTCGTGTTTCGGCAACTACTGCTGATGCTGATTGTGTTGACCTTGTAGTTAGACCTCTCCGCATAAACTGTGCTAAAAAAAGATATACTTGTGCCCTGCTCTGTCGTGTGCATGACGAAAGGAGTCGCCACATTGTGGGCGCTGAACTGTTCCGCCACGCCGGTTGTCCTTCCTCGCGGTATGAAAATCGCTCTTTTCGATGAAGCCGCATGTAGCTCAATAGCGGCACTAACTACGGACGTCTCTACAGCTTGCTCTCCTTGCGATAATCGCCATTCTGAAGAGCTGATGCTTGACATGATCAGCAAGGGCCTCGGTACATCGGAACGGCAAGCACTGGTACAAGTCCTTGCCAGGCATATGGCTGCATTTGACTTCACGCATGGAGATGCACCCCTACATTTACCGTCGTCCCGCGCTCGTCACACAATAGATAACCGGCTCAGCACACCCCATCCGCCAGAAGCCCTACCGAGTGTCATCGTCCGAACGCAAAGTTATTGCCGAGCAAATCGAGGAGATGATGAACAAAGGTGTCATTCAAGAATCATCTAGTCCATGGGCAGCCCCAGTAATCCTGGTCCAAAAAAAAGATGGCTCCTGGAGATTCTGCGTGGATTACAGACATCTAAACGCAGTGACGAAGAAGGATGTCTATCCACTACCGCGAATAGATGACGTCATTGATTGCTTACACGCTGCTTCTTACTTCTCAACACTTGATTTGCGATCGGGGTATTGGCAAATACCTATGGACCCTGCCTACAAGGAAAAGACCGCTTTCGTGACTCCAGATGGCCTATTCGAATTTAATGTTATGCCTTTTGGCCTTTGCAATGCTCCTGCCACCTTTGAAAGATTCATGGACACAGTACTACGTGGTCTAAAGTGGGAGATATGCATGTGTTACCTAGATGATGTTGTAATCTTTGGCCGCACGTTTGAAGAACATAGCGAACGCCTCAGCGTCATCCTCGACTGCATTGAGAAAGCTGGACTGATCCTAAACTCAAAACAGTGTCGGTTCGGCGAACGTCAAACACTGGTCCTGGGACACTTAGTCGACAAGGATGGCGTCAGACCCGATCCTCGTAACATTGAAGCAGTGAGCTCCTTCAAGCCACCGCAGTCAGCACGAGAACTCCGCTCATTCATTGGCCTATGTTCGTATTTTCGTCATTTTGTTCCCCGGTTTGCCGACATCGTTTATCCGTTGACAAGTATTTTGCGACAAAATGCATCCTTCAATTGGACACCAGACTGTGACGCATCATTCTCTCAACTGAAGGTTATACTAACGTCAGCACGCCTCTTGCGTCACTTCGATCCATCTTGCCCGACTGAAGTTCACACTGATGCTAGTGGAATCGGGATAGGAGCGGTGCTTGTACAACGTCACAGTGGCGCCGAACATGTTGTCGCATATGCCAGCCGTTGTCTGAGCAAATCTGAACGCAATTATACGGTCACGGAACAGGAATGCCTGGCAGCCGTTTTCGCCGTACAAAAGTTTCGATGTTATCTCTACGGTAGACCATTCAAGATTATCACCGACCATCATTCTTTATGCTGGCTGGTCGGTTTGCGTGATCCCTCTGGTCGCCTCGCACGTTGGGCACTGTGCCTCCAGGAATACGACTTTGTGGTATCGTACAAGAGTGGCCGTCGTCACGCTGACGCAGACTGCCTCTCTCGGATTCCTCTTGCGACTACCGACTGCGATGCTGAGAATTTTGACGACTGTCTCGCTGCTGTTACTCCTACGTTCCCTGACGCGGCAGACTTTGAGCGAGAACAACGGGATGATGTTACCCTTGATCCCCTTTTTGCCGCCGCCCGTACTTCTAAAGGCAGCGGTCGCTTTATTGTCCGTGATAAATTGCTGTACAAAACTAATTACTCCGGGCATGGAGCGCGTTTTCTGCTGGTTGTCCTCGAGAGTCTCCGCTCCGACGTTCTACGCGCAATGCATGACGATGTGACATCCGGCCATTTCGGCTTCGTACGAACGCTGCAACGCACGCAGGAGCGCTTTTACTGGCCCAAGATGTACGAAACAAACAAGCGCTATGTCGCTAGTTGTGAAACGTGCCAACGTCACAAGCGACCGACCACCGCAGCACCGGGTCCCCTTCGGCCATTGACACCGCCAAGTACGCCGTTCGAGCAAGTAGGCATTGACCTTTTGGGTCCATTCCCGTTATCCAACAACAAGAACCGCTGGATAATTGTCTGCGTAGACCATCTTACACGGTATGCAGAAACTGCAGCCATACCGTCTTCCACTGCTGCTTGCGTGGCGGTGTTCCTGCTCCGTTCCGTGGTCCTTCGTCATGGCCCACCACGTGTCATCATCAGCGACCGTGGTCGACAGTTCACGGCTGATGCCATTGAAGAGTTGCTTCGTTTGTGCACTTCACAGTTTCGTCATTCCACACCGTATCATCCACAGACCAATGGCCTCGTTGAAAGGACAAACAGAACGCTGACTATCATGCTTGCCATGTACGTCTCCTCCAATCATAAGAACTGGGACGGCGTGCTGCCTTTCATCACCTATGCGTACAACACGGCGAAGCACGAAACCACGAACTATAGCCCATTTTAGCTCCTGTATGTAAGGTTACCGCGAAGCCCTCTGGACACTTTCTTACCCTTCGTTCCGCAGAGTGATGATTCTGTATCGGAGACTGTGTCTCGCCGAAGAAGCGCGTCGAATAGCTCGTATTCGTACTCTCGCCTCGCAAAGTCGTTCGAAAGAGCGATACGACGACCGTCACGTACAAGTATCGCTGCAAAAAGGTGACTTAGTCCTTCTTTGGACACCGCAACGCAAGCGTGGATTGTGCCAAAAGTTCCTGTCACAATATTCAGGCCCATATGTAGTTGTGGACCGCCTGAGCGAACTCACTTACGTCATAGCTCGCCTACTGTGCAATGGTCGGCGATCAAGCAGAACTCAGCTGACTCATATTGCTCGCATGAAGCCTTTCTACCCTCCATGTCCATCCTGACTCGCCCCACGGGCTTCGTCTGCTTGCGGGGAAATGTAACAGATACGAAAGGCACGGACAAGAAGAGAAGGAAGAGAAGACGAAGAGAACGAGGAGTTTGAGAGGCCGGGCTGCGCTACGATCACGCTACCATCATCGTCCAATTCTCCTGTAAATAAAACCATTCCTCCGCAACTCCTCGTAACAATATTCTTAGGCGGCGATTTTGACTTTAACCTTCTTGCCCACAGCAGCATTAAGATATATTTTGAAACATATTTAAGCACTCACTTCAGTCAGAATGTTTGTACATCGCCTACAAGAATAACAACGACCACTCAAACGCTCCTAGATCTTTTCGTAACAAATTCAAATGCTGGGGTAATTAGGTGTGCTGTCATTAATTGCGGTATAAGTGACCACTTGCTGATTTTCGCGTCCTTTGAGAAAAACGCTGAGACTATCAAGCAGGCAAGACAACAAACAAGTTACCGGGCTATAAACCCAGAAAATTATCAAAGTTTCGTGAGCATTTCGCTAATAGTAGCTGGGACTTCTTGCAGAGTGAGAGGAACCCTCAAATATTCTATGACAAATTTATTAAAAAATACAGGCATACCCAGAATGCCTCATTTCCACGGAAAACATTTACCCGACCGAAAAAAGATCGCAAGCCCTGGGTCACTCCAGACATGTCAAAGTTGACCAAAAAGCGAGATCAAACTTATCCAAAATTCATATGAATCAAGTGTCCAGACACACTACAAGAATTTTAATATTACAGAAAATTACAGAAAGGAACGTCTTACTGCCAAAAGGCGTTATCAGAACTACCTTTACAGCTCATCAACAAGACAATTCTAAGATTTAAAGAAAATTCTAAACACTCTGATAGGACGATCACAAGACACAATGACCAAAATTGTGAAAGATGACGTGGAACTAAATGGCGTTAATCTAGCTAACGCATTTAATGACTATTTTCTTTCAGCTGCCCTAACACTAGGTAACTACAACCAGCTTACACTACATGGGACCATAAAATCAATATTCAATGTTGCTAAAAGCAGTCGCAGAGAACGATGTAACTACAGCGTTCCTATCATTAAACAACAGTAAATCGGAAGACGCATTTGGCCTGCGGATAGGTTCATTCAGGTACACCATTGATATTGTTACGGGGTTAAAAACAGTCAGATGTATATTTACAAGATATTTACAATAATTGCAGCAGCTGACAACATGGTAGACAGCGAGCGAAGTCCAGAGCGTCGTCTTCTTCAAACCAGGAATAAAACATCTTGGTCGTCAGAGTGTCACATGACCCCCGGCGGCTGAAGCACTGGCTCGGTGCTGGTTAGGAGGCGGGCGAATGATAGAACTTAAGACGCGTGACGTGGACCACGTCGGAGCGTTGCTGAGCAACGGTTGGCTCAAGAGGGGCGATTTCGTACGTGACGTCAGTTACTTGAGGCAAGACACGGTAAGGGCAAGAGTAGCGTGAAAATAACCTCTCCGAGAGGCCAACGCGTCGCGACGGAAACCAAAGGAGAACCAGGGCGCCCGGTGTGTAATGGACGTCACGATGGCGGGCGTCATATAAGCGCCGCTGATTGTCCTGTGACTCCACAAGTCGACGTCGGACAATATGGCCTGCTTCCTGTGCTTTGAGAATGGCTTCAGGGGCGTATTCGGATGTGGAATTCAGACTAGCAGGGAGAACAGTGTCGAAAGGTAGTGTAGGGTGGCGGCCAAACAAGAGGAAGAATGGAGAGTAGCCTGCGGTATCATGGCGAGACGAATTATAAGCGACAGTAACGAACGGCGGCGCAACGTCCCAGTCGCGATGGTCATCGGAGACATATATGGATAGCATGTCAGTAAGGGTGCGGTTAAGGCGCTCGGTTAGACCGTTCGTTTGTGGATGGTCAGCAGTAGTAAGCTTGTGTTCAGTCGCGCACGAGTGTAGAATGTCATTGACAACTTTAGAAAGAAGGTAGCGGCCTCATTCGATGAGGAGCTGTCGAGGGGCGCCGTGGTGAAGGATGACGTTCTCTAGGAGGAAGTCGGCGACATCGGTTGCACAGCTTGTCGGAAGAGCCCGTGTATTGCATATCGGGTGGCGTAGTCTGTTGCTATAGCAATCCACTTGTTTCCCGAAGCAGACGTAGGAAAAGGGCCTAAAAGATCGACACCTGCACGGAAGAATGACTCTGAGGGTACATCAAGTCGTTGAGGCGACCAGCAGGGAGTATGGTCGGCTTTTTGGGTCGTTTGGGTTTTCGGTGTGACATAATGGGAGACGTCACGGTACAGACCAGGCCAAAAGAAGCGCCGACGAACGCGGTCATAAGTCCGTGACACGCCAAGGTGACCTGCAGTCGGTACATCATGAAGCTGGGCGAGAACAGTCTGACGTAGGTGCTCAGCCACAACGAAGAGTCGGGCAGGGCCATCCGGGCGCATGTTAGAGCGGTACAATATAACATCTTGGAGTTCGAACATGCGAAGGGAAGGATCGGGCGTCATTGAAGTGAGCCGTTGAATAAGGTCTTGTAAGGAGGCGTCCCGACGTTGTTCGGCTCTAATATCGCGAAAAGCAGCCAGAGAGAGAAAGGTGAAAGGTATGCCGACCGCAGAAACTTCAGGAGGGTCGATAGGATGGCGCGACAAGCAGTCCGCATCTTGACGTAACAGGCCGGTCTTGTACACAACTGAACAGGTGCATTCTTGAAGGCGCAGAGCCCAGAGGCCAAGGCGCCCTGAAGGATATTTTAGGGACGAAAGCCAACACAGAGCATGGTGATGAGTGATGACTGTGAATTGGCGGCCGTACAAATAAGGGCGAAATTTGCCCACTGCCCAAACTAGATCCAGACACTCGCGTTCAGTGATGGAATAAATGCGCTCAGCAGAGGGAAGAAGGCGGCTGGCGTAGGCAATAACACGTTTTCGCCCTTGCTGTTTCTGTGCCAAGATAGCGCCAATACCGTGGCCACTGGCATCGGTATGGACTTCTGTTGGAGCTGACGCATCAAAGTGAGCGAGAATGGGCGGGGTCGTAAGCAGCCCAATCAGCTCGGTGAAAGCACCAGCTTGCTCAGGGCCCCAAATGAAGGCAGCGTCTTTCTTGAGGAGCTGATTGAGAGAGCGCGCAACGCTCGCAAAATTTCGGACAAACCAACGGAAGTAGGAGCAAAGGCCCAAACACTGCGAACAACCTTGGCACATGTTGGCACGGGAAAGTCTTTCACTGCCCGTATTTTATCGGGATCAGGGCGTACACCAGAAGAATCGACGAGAGGGCCGAGTACAGAAATTTCCCGATGGCTGAAGTGGCACTTGGACGAATTTAGTTGTAGCCCCGCCTCACGGAAAACAGATAGGACTGTCGATAGGCGTTCGAGGTGTGTCGAAAATGTCGGCGAAAAAGCGATCACGTCGTCCAGGTAACAGAGGCAGATGGACCACTTGAAACCGTGTAGGAGGGCGTCCATCATTCGTTCAAATGTGGCCGTGGCATTACATAAACCGAAAGGCATCACTTTGAACTGATAAAGGCCATCGGGAGTAATAAAAGCTGTCTTCTCGTGGTCTATGTCATCGACGGCAATTTGCCAGTAGCTAGAGCGAAGGCCGATGGACGAAAAATATTGTGCTCCGTGCAGGCAATCCAGGGCATCGTCAATGCGTGGTACCGGACCGACGTCTTTCTTTGTGACCTTGCTGATGTGCCGATAATCGACGTGAAATCGCCAACTGTTGCCTTTCTTTTTAACTAGTACAACAGGCGATGCCCATGGGCTGCAAGAAGGTTCGATGATGTCTCAAGAAAGCATCTTGTCAACTTCATGTTGGATAATATGTCGCTCAGTAGCTGAGACGCGGTAGGGTCGCCGATGGATCGGGCTGGCATCACCGGTGTTTATTGGATGTTTTACGAGCGATATTTGTCCTAGAGGGCGCTCTCCAAGGTCGAATATGTCTCAGGATGAGGCAAGAAGGCAACGTAGTTCTTGAGCACGCTGGAGCGGAAGATCGGGAGCAATCATTTTTGTTAGGGCATTTGTCTGAAGGGACAGGGGGGCGAAGCAAGAGTTGAACATGAGGAGCTGTCACAAGTTAAAACCGAAGTGTGGTTGTCTCTGGCTGGCGTTATTTGCGCCAGGGATACTTGTGTACAGAGTCCAAAGTTCACAAGCGGAAGGCAGGACGTGTTGTCCGAAATGGTAATGACGGTGCGAGGAAAGGCGAAGTTATGCGAGAGCAGGACATCTGGATTAGGGAATACGATGTAGTCACCATCTGGTACAGGTGGAACGGGAGAGACACCTATGTAGATAACGGCACGGTGAGGGAGGCAAATATGCTGTGTGGAACATAGCCGCATCGGAGCACTATCAAGAGGGTCAATAGCAGCAGATAGAGCGAGTTTCACAACACCAGCAGAACAATCTATCAAAAGCGGAATGTGTAGACAGAAAGTCAAGGCCCAGGATGAGGTCGTGAGAGCAGTGCTCTAGAACATAAAATAAAACAGAAGTATGATGTCCGGTGACACTCACACGAGCCGGACACATGCCAATAATGGCTGGTGTTCCACCGTCGGCGACTTGGACCACAGGCGACGGAGCAGGAGTGAAGACTTTCTTGAGGAGATTCCGAAGCTGACCATTCATCACAGATAGGTGCGCGCCAGTGTCAATCAGAGCCGTAACAGGTACACCATCCACGATCACTTCAATGTGGTTCCGATGTGTGGGCAAGGTCAGAAGAGGATGTTTGCGCCGGGTCGGTTTGGCAGCATCACCTCCAGGTAATGCACCCGCTTGTTTTCCGGAAGGGTGCGCCGGAAAGAGCTACCGGACGGGGATCGTCGAGATGAGGGCGATCGGGAGAAGCGGCGACGTGGTGAAGGAGAGCCGCTAGAGCGGGTAGGCAGAGAAGTGTCGCCTGAATATACTGGCTGCGTTGGCGGGGGGAACCAAGGAGCAGCTTGAGGGCCGTGGGTTGGGTGGTAGGACAAGGGGGTCGAATTCCACGAATACCGGCAGTGACGTGAAATATGGCCGATACGGCCAAAAGTGAAGCATATAGGCCTGTCGTCTGGAGTGCGCCATTCGGTCGGGTTGCGATAGCGGTTTGGGGCATTCAGGCGGCGGGTGCGTATAACAGTGCTGGAAGGAGTGTAGTCAGGCCGATTAACTGAGCAGACGTTGGTCAAGCCAACGCTGGCCAATTCTTGGCGCACGACGGACTGTATCAATCAGACGGTCGCCTGGCAATTGTCGGGGCCATGGGTTGGGGTCGTGATAGGAGATGCGGCTTCTATTTCACGTCGGATGACATGGAGGATGTCATCAGAGCGGTTGGGTGTGGGCGGACTGCGGAGGTCTTCGCAGGTGGACGTAGCAGCCGTGTTGCGAAGGCGGGGAAATGGCTGGGCGATGCGGCGACTCTTGGCTTCTTCAAACCGCCGGCATTCGGTAATGAAGGCTTGCACAGTGGAACAATTCTTGAAGACAAGGAGATGGAAGACACGATCTGCTATGCCCTTAATGACATGTGCAACCTTATCGGGTTCGGACATCTTCAGATCCACTTTGCGGCACAGAGCGAGCACGTCCTGGATGTACGTGAGGTAGGATTCAGTGCACGTCTGGGCACGCGAAGCGAGGTCTTTTTGGGTGGCGCACTGACGTCCAACAAATCTTTGAGCTTCTGTTTACAAATGTCCCAGCTGGTAAGTTCCTCCTCGTGGGTCTGAAACCAGACGCACGCCGTGCCCACGAGGTAAAGTATCACATTAGCGAGCATGATGGTCTGGTCCCAGTGGTTGCTGGCGCTCACCCGCTCGTATTGTTGAAGCCAATCTTCAACATCAGTGTCGCCAGTGCCAGAATATGCTCCTGGGTCGCGGGGTTGTGCTACAATGACGGTGGGCTTGGGTGCCGACGGGCCCGAAGCATTCTCGCCTTGAGCTGGCATTGTAGATGCAGCCAAGGAGGTCCCGCTGCGTAAATACGTCTTGATAATGATCCCGCAACCTCCACCAAAATGTTACGGGGTTAAAAACAGTCAGACGTATATTTCAAGATAGTTACAATAATTGCAGCAGCTGAGAACGTGGTAGACAGCGCGCGAGGTCTAGAGCGTCGTCGTCTTCCGACCAGGATTAAAACATCTTCTTCGTCAGCGTGTCACAATATCATTGCACACTAACACACATATTTAACAATACACGTATTTAACATTTGTTTATTATCTGGTGCCTTTCCACGTAACATATGCAATCTGATAGGATTGTTGTAATGTATAAAAAGGGGAACGGCAGATGACATGTCCAATTATCGGCCCATTTCTATTCTGCCTGTGTTCGCTAAAGGCTTCGAAAAAAATAATCCTTAAGCGCATAACATGTATTTCTGATAATCACCAAATACCAACTTCGTCACAGAATTGTTTCCACCTAAACATGTCGATGGAAGTAGCACTCCTTACTCAGAAGAAATTGATACTTCGAAATTTTCAAAAGAGAAATATGGTTCTGGGAGATTTCCAGGACTTCGCTGAAGCTTTCGATCTCATCAATCATCACACCCTTTTTCAGATAGTTGACTACTGTTACCGTGGGAAAGTATTGTCTTTAGTTTCTTCATACTTACAACATAGAGCACAATCCGTTGAAATTAACCTACACCATTCTCCAGTAAAACCGCTAACTTCAAGTGGTCCTCCAAGGAGCATTCTATGGCCTTTTCTTTTCATGCTATACATTAATGAACTTGTGAATATTGATAATACGTCAAAGTGCATCATATACACCGACCACACGAGTTTATTCTTTTCAGGCGTTTCAAGTGGCGAGTTGGCTGAAAGGACCAATAAAACTTTTGCTCTAATTAATACTTGGGCTCTAGGACACACTTAAGTATCATTGTTCAAAAGACTAAACCTGTAATGTTCAATCGACGTCCAGAAAGGTTTAAAGCTTCTTCCACTACTCATGATAGCTCACACTGAAGTAGAAGTTGTTCGCTCTTTTAAAACGTTACGACTCTACTTGTCCGAAAACATGCCATGGGATGATCATGTTAATTACCCTGTAGCGGCAGCAGCATCGGCGTCGCACGAGGGATGACGTAGACGCTCGCGTCTACACGAGGCTCGAGCGGCTGGCGCTCCGGCACGGGCTAGCGTTCCGAAGGAGATTAATTAAAAAGAATGCTACACTAAGAGACGGACTGTCGGTTCTTCCTCTCCTGCGAGAGCCCGAGACTTTAATGGTCTACGTGGTCGCTCGTCGCCACAACCTTGTCGGGAAGCTATCTCCTACGACTGTCTTCATGCTCCGTCACTGTTCATCTTCCCCGGTGCCTGTATCTATCTTATTATATAATTCTTTATATTCCTCGATAGTGAACTATGGCGCCCTAGTTTGGTCAACGACTGGGCTCGAAAACATCCACAGTACTGGGACCACAGTACCTCCCACAGTACCTCCCACAGTTCTGGACCAGCATCCTTCGGCGTGGTTTCTTCAGGCCGAAGCGCAATTTCAAGTCGCTGGTATCCGCTCTCAAGCCTCGAAGTTCCATTACGCCGTCGCAGCGCTATCGCCCGCCGCCATTGACGAGGTGGCAGATTTTCTGAACTCCCCATTGTCTGCCGCCGCCTATGACGATCTCAAGGCAGCACTGCTACAGCGCACAGCAGCTTCACAGCGTTCTCGCATCCAGCAGCTTCTGTCCGCTGAAGAACTCGGCGACCGACGCCCTAGTCAACTTCTTCGCCGAATGAGCCAGCTGCTCGGAAACAACGCGAGATCCATCGACGACACGCTGTTGCGCGAACTGTTTTTCCAACGACTCTCGGCTAACGTGCAGATGGTCCTGGCGACAGCCTCTACCATGGACCTTACCGGACTTGCTGCTTTGGCCGACAATGTCATGGAAGTAGCCACCCCAACCATCGCAGCCACGTCACCGTCTCCGGGTGACAATACAACCGCTCTGCAAACTCTTCCCTGCTCTTCCGCAGTGCAATCTCTGCTCGCCTCCTTGTGTGAGCGCCTGGAACGCATCATCTGTGGAGCGGAACATCGCCGCGCGTCTCATCGCCCACGCAGCCGTAGTTCCAGCAGATCAAGACGCACGGGCACCCAAAATGAAACCTCAACTACAGCGCCTCGCGTTTGCTACTACCACCGCCGTTTTGGAAACGACGCTCGTCACTGTCGGCGTCCCTGCGCTTGGCAGGGAAACAGGCCGGCCGACCTCTAACGGCGACGAGTGGTCCGGCCCAACACACAAGTCGCCTTTTCTACGTGACGGACAGAGTTACGGGACAACGATTCTTAGTCAACACAGGTGCTGACGTCAGCATTCTCCCCGCCCAGCGCTCCGACCGAAAAGCGACTCCTGTGTCGTTCTTGCAAGCCGTCAACGGCACCAGGATTCCAGTTTTCTCGTCACGCTCCGTCATGCTAAACCTTGGCCTTCGACGAGCGTTCCGCTGGATTTTCCTGGTTGCAGACGTCCGTCATGCAGTCATTGGAGCAGACTTCTTGCATAACTACGGACTCCTTGGGGACATCCAACGACGCCGTCTCATCGACTCCGTGACCCAGCTATCCGTTCCCGGCGTCCCATCATCAGGCACATCGCCCATAGCGCCTATTTCTGCCATGTTGGACGAACCCTTCGCCGCGCTCCTACGCGAGTTTCCCACTTTGACGCGCCTGCCGGACTGGACGCAACCGGTACAACATGACGTGTGCCATCACATCGTCACCTCCGGCCCACCGGTCTACTTCCGACCCCGGCGTTTGTCCCCGGAGAAACTCAAGATCGCTCGAGCGGAGTTCGAACACATGCTGCAACTTGGCATCATCCGCCCTTCCTCCAGTAACTGGGCATCACCACTTCACATGGTGCCTAAGAAGACGGGAGACTGGCGCCCATGCGGTGATTACCGGGCACTAAACAACGTCACCGTTCCTGATCGCTAGCCTCTACCGAAGATTCAGGACTTCACGGTAGCGTTGCACGGTGCGACGATCTTTTCTAAGATCGATCTCGTTCGCGCCTACCATCAACTACCGGTCGCTGAAGAAGACATTCCCAAGACCGCCATCACCACACCCTTCGGTCTTTTCGAATTTCTCCGCATGCCTTTCGGTTTACGGAACGCGGGCCAATCCTTTAAGCGTTTCATCGAATCCGTCACCCGAGGTTTGCCTTTCGTTTTTGCATACATTGACGACCTTCTCGTCGCAAGCTCTTCGGCAGAAGAACATCTTCACCACTTGCGGTTGTTGTTTTCACGCCTTGCCAGTAAAAGAATTGTCATCAACGCCGCCAAGAGTGAATTCGGTCAACCCGAACTCGAGTTCCTCGGTCATATCATCGACGCTAACGGCATTCGACCACTGCCGTCCAAGATTCGCGTCATCGAAAACCTTCCCCGACCGACCACACTCAACAAGCTTCGCCAGTTTCTCGGTTTCGTCAATTTCTACCGCCGATTCATTCCCGAGTGCGCACGGCTTATGGCTCCGCTAGACGCCCTCCTGGTAAACAAACGCAAACAAGTGCTTCAGTGGACTGAAGAGGCCACCGACGCTTTCACAAGAGTCAAGTCTGCCCTCGCCGACGCCACGCTGCTTAGACACCCAAAGCCAGACGCACCTACTGCCATCATGACCGACGCTTCAAACAACGCCGTTGGTGCAGTTCTGCAGCAATTCATCGACAATGCGTGGCAACCACTCGCTTTTTTCTCCAAGAAACTGAAGCCTGCGCAGTCCCGCTACAGCGTGTTCGGCCGTGAATTACTCACTGTTTACCTGGCTATCAAGCATTTTCGCCATTTCCTCGAAGGCCGTGCATTCACTGTCTTGACGGACCACAAGCCCCTTGTGCACGCAATGAATCGTTCGGCGTCCTGTTACTCGCCCCGCGAGATTCGACTCCTTTCCTACATCTCCGAGTTTACAACAACGTTCCGCCACATCAAGGGCACCGACAACGTTCCAGCCGACGTCCTCAGTCGTGTCAATGTCGTTTCCACGTTGACATCGGAACCTTTCATCATCGAGCCCGAATTACTCGCCAGTCAACAGCGTGACGACACTGAACTTCGTACACTCCGGAATTCTTCAACGTCCCTGAAATTGGAAGACGTCGTTGTGACCCCAGATGGTACATCCGTCGTCTGCGACACTTCTAACGACACACCTAGACCATACATTCCGGCATCCCTTCCCAGACGTCTATTCGAAACCGTGCACAACCTGTCGCACCCTGGCATACGCGCGACACAGAAGCTCCTTTCCAGTCGTTTCGTTTGGCCTCGGCTAAACGCGCAAGTTCGCGACTGGGTTCGCTGCTATTTGTCGTGTCAACGCTCGAAGATCCGGCGTCACCCCATTCCGCCTGCCAAGTCTTTTCTTCCACCGGATGCTCGTTTTGACACAATACACCTGGACCTCGTCGGCCCTCTCCCACCCTCGAAAGGCTACTGCTACATACTGACATGCATCAACCGTTATACACGGTGGCCAGAAGCTACACCTATATCTGACATCTCAGCGCCCACTGTTGCAGCAGCTTTCATGTCTACGTGGATCGCAAGGTTCGGCTGCCCATCCACAATAATCACAGATCGCGGTCGGCAGTTTGACTCAGCACTTTTCAACGAGCTACTCAAACTACTCGAAACGACACGTTTTCGCACAACTGCTTACCACCCTCAGTCCAATGGACTAGTTGAACGTTTTCACCGGCATCTCAAGGCCTTCCTTATGGCACATGAATCGCCGGAGCAGTGGGTCCTACATTTGCTTCTTGTCTTACTTGGCATCAGAGCCGCACTCAAGAGTGACCTAGGTTGCTCCTGTGCTCAGATAGTCTACGGCACCCACCTACGCCTGCCGTGCGA
This sequence comes from Dermacentor variabilis, assembly GCF_050947875.1. NCBI lineage: Eukaryota > Metazoa > Arthropoda > Arachnida > Ixodida > Ixodidae > Dermacentor > Dermacentor variabilis. Next base: position 230,443,693 of record NC_134569.1, on the reverse strand, counting down.
TTTCTTTGTCGCCACCCCCCAAACGCCTATGCCATCACCTGCCGACTACGTTGCCGAACTGCAAGCTTTCTTCAGCCAGATGCGCCCCGTGCCTACACGTTCACAAGAAGCAAGGTCCCCGTACGTTTCTCCCGCCCTCAGCTCTGCTACCCACGTTTTCGTGCGTAACTGTGCCGTGCGGAAGCCTTTGCAACCACACTACTCCGGGCCATATTGTGTTCTAGAGCGTCGTCCGACGACGTTTGTTGTGAATGGTAACGGCCGATCAGACACAATTGCCCTGGAACGTCTCAAACCCGCCTACATAGAAGCACCCACGCCATCAGCTCCACCAGTATGCGACGCGACCCTGCTGCATCCTTCGCCGCCGCCAGTGCACGTGACACTCAAGACCAACGCCAAGACACGCCGCGTCACGTGGACTTTCCATCGTTCGTCGAACTCTCCTCCTCTCTAGGGGGGGAGCCCTCTGTAGCGGCAGCAGCATCGGCGTCGCACGAGGGATGACGTAGACGCTCGCGTCTACACGAGGCTCGAGCGGCTGGCGCTCCGGCACGGGCTAGCGTTCCGAAGGAGATTAATTAAAAAGAATGCTACGCTAAGAGACGGACTGTCGGTTCTTCCTCTCCTGCGAGAGCCCGAGACTTCAACGGTCTACGTGGTCGCTCGTCGCCACAACCTTGTCGGGAAGCTATCTCCTACGACTGTCTTCATGCTCCGTCACTGTTCATCTTCCCCGGTGCCTGTATCTATCTTATTATATAATTCTTTATATTCCTCGATAGTGAACTATGGCGCCCTAGTCTGGTCAACGACTGGGCTCGAAAACATAGACTTCTTTGACTACAAAAACGAGCGATTCATCAGCCTTAAAAATCTCTCCTGACTCGCTCGCACACTGCGGAAACATTTCATAAATTCGATATTTCCAGCGTGAAATCATTGTATCCCTACAGGCTTGCTAGACATTACTAATCTCACGCATCTCGGTATACATTGGATACTTTGGCGGGACTTCAAGAAAACCATCCTTTATATGATACACATAAACCATAATATTGGAAAGTCGAAACACGCCGCACGAACTATAGAAAACAGATGTCAAAATTTCGCTTGCTATTTCTACTACAGTTATTGTCAAGAGGTAACACTGATATTTCGTAGATATCGTACAAAACTTTGCTCTCAAGATAATTGTGATCGCTTACAACATTCTGTAAACTTTACGGTTCTTGCGATGTTGAATCTCGGCAAGTAAATCTTTTGTTTTCTCTTTTTGCGTCAGCTAATACCCATATATTTGTATATCCTAGAGCAATCAACTCTGTATTATAACTTCATTAGTAAGCTTATTCCTGTTTTCTATACATATTCTGTTCAAACTGATATTTCCCATTGCTTACATATATTCTATATGGTTGTCTTAATTGTTGGGCTAAACAAACATATTATTTTCTATGGTTACTCTCAATGCATACGTACTACTAATCTGTAGTCTGTTAGACAGCGATCTTCTCGCTGTATGCCATTTCTATGGCGCAGGGACCCACTCAAGCATGTTCGCGGCTTTTTCATCCTGTGACGTTTGAATGAACTTTGTTTGTTTTTCTTTGTAAAGCTGGTTTTTATTGGACGCGCTCCCTGTGGCGGTGCCACCATCTCTCGGCCCAGCGGGAAGCGTTCGCGTGACATGAGAGACGCTGGCTCATAACAACGCTCAACGGAAAACGCGAGCCCCTAAGCAGCTCCGCTGCTAACACGGCTCCCCTAGGGCCACACTGCATCCCCCGCGGACCAGTGCCAACATGCGGCCCCGGACACCGTCGAGTTGCGCGTCGCCGGTTGCCCTGCAAGAAGGGAGTTGTTTTGCAAAGCCGAGAGCACAGGTACGCTTGCGGACGCGCGCAGCTCGCATCCGGCGCCCACGCATGCGCAGACGGTGCGGTATGGCTCGTACGCGTCGAGATGCGGCGCGATCTCAATGAACCGCTGGGGTGCGATTTAGTAGAAATGACTTTTTACATGCCAATGCCTTTTCGCGTGACGTCAACGCTTTTGGAAGTGATTGCGTATGCGCAACGTTTTTTGAGTAGTCCAATGAAAAGCTCCCTTCGTTGGGCGGACGTTTCATTCTTCTTCTCTTTTTCCGGGGCTGTATAGCAAATTGATCTTCTGAAACGACACTTACTAAAAGGGTACTTCCATGCTGCGTAAAGCCATTTTATTTTATAAATTTACAACTCAAAACCTGTCGCAGCTTAAGGAAATGCAAGCGCAAGTGCTCCTATTTTTGAAGCCGTGGTCACATATTTGTCGGATCTGCATCCAACACATGTCATTGAGCGCAGGCAATATAGAGGCCTCTGTTGAAATCGAACAGCTGAAAGCGCCAAGCGTGTACGTAATGCAGCGCAACTAACTGCGGCGCACATCGGTGTATTGTTTCTGAGAGAGAGTAAAACATCTTTATTGATAATATTTGAATGGTGAGATCAGTGTGGGAGGAACCATCAGTCCAGGGTCCGTAAGATGATTCCGGCGATATTTCGCGCCCGTTGTATCACAGCTCGGAGGACCTCGGGAGGTCCGTCGCGGAGGGCATCGTCCCACAGCTCTTTGTTGCGTAGGGGGTAAAGGAGAGTTGGCAAGGGAGGAAAGAGGCTTGCAGTGCACTCAATCGTGACATGGAAGATTGTGGGCGAGCTGCCACAGCCAGGGCAACAATCTGCATAACAGTGTGGGTAGAATTTATTGAGAGAGACAAGATTTGGAAAAGTTGCGGTTTGTAACTGGCGTAATGCCACTGCTTCCTCCCGCGAGAAGGACGGCAGTGGTGCGGCGTGGGTGCGGCATGAGTGCGACGAATGCGTATATAATGACGGAGTATTTCTTTGTAACGGAGCAAGGGATCCCGCCACTCTGAACTAGTCGCCTCACCACGCCGAGTCGCCCCGAGGGAAATTTCTCGGGCAACCGCATGTGCGCGTTCGTTACCTGGCAGCGAGGTATGACCAGGGGTCCAGAGTAAGTGGATGCGGGGAGGTGTGGTTGGAGTATTTTGCGGGATGTGTTTGAGAATTTGGTGCGCCGCTCTCCGGATGCCATGTCCTGAATTGCTTCTGAGAACTGTAGGCACAGCTACCAGGAGACGTTAGATACAAGAATGAGATGAGTAAATATTGCTGGTGTAGTGCTTGCATTGTCGTGTAGTTTTACTGAATGTATTGTATGACATGTGATAATTTGTTTTCAGAAAAGGCCGGCAAGAATTATTCATAACATCTGAGTACAAACATTGCAACATTGTGGACGGAGAACCGTAAAGGCACTGAGCGCCTTTCAATTGGGCACCGCCATCACAGAACAATAGCTTCGTCAGAGTGATCGCAGCAACGGTACCACTTGCTCGGTCTGGCGCCCTCGCAGTGACGGTTACTCTCCGAGATAGAAGCTTCTACAACAGTAAATGTGAGTTGCCATTTCAACTTTTTTTTACATTATTGCTATAAAAACGTAACAATAATAAAATCCAAGAGAGCACTTTATGCAGGCGCTTAGAATAGACAAAAAGATTGCCTCTAAATTTCCTACTGTGTTGCGGGCCGGATGAAATTCCCCAAGTTTAGAAAAGAAGACAAAATGTCGGCGAAAGGGCCATGGGTCTGGAAGGACAGGTCGCAATTCTCCTGCAGCCCATCGAGCAGCATCCATACATGGCGAGAGTTTCTGTAGAGCTTTCACCACGTATGACTGCTGCTCGCAAAAACTTGGAGGACGCTTAAGCTTCACCCTTAAGAGAGGAACGCCGTAGTATTCAAATATCCCTGACTGCTTTGCACGCTTCCCGGCAAGTGGGGCTTATATAACCATAATGTTTAATGGGAAACGCTGGCCACGAACGCTATGCACGAAGGCGGGCACGAGGTCAGTCTGTGAATTGTGGAAACGCTGGAATAGGGGTTTCTTTGAGTTTTTGCGTAACAGGATGATGTTCTTTTGTACAGTCAAATTATAATCCGAGAGATATCATGTCTGTAGGTTGTGTATATATCGTAGTTTACGATTTCTCCACCAATTTTAGCTTGAGAAATTTCATTAGTTCATTAAATTGCTTGCGTCACATGGATGGCCTGGGTATGCGTGGTTCGAAAATATTTTTCGAGAAACGACGCCCGACGCCGATGGCGGATTTTCTGCGACACGGGATCCTTTACGCTGTCGCGTTAAAACAAGCCGTGTGGGGAGGTCGCGGGCCCAAGGTAAATATACCTGGTAGTGAAGCTTCCATAGGAGCCCATACCTTCAAAACATGACAGTTCATGGGGCTTAGGGCCATCTGTATGTGATAGGAACACTTCCGGAAGAAAAAGATAATGTGACGCCATATCCGATAAAAGTGACGTCATTTGGTTTCGAAGGCGCGAAATTTGTTTTGTTGGGCCGCCTTTGGAGCTATATATTCAAGTGCCCCGCAACTCGGCTTGGTGGGCGTTTCGAGCTTTCAGCGCGGAAAGTGATGCAGAAAAAGGCCAGCCGTAGGGTTGTCGAAATCTAACTCCTGCACAGAACACTTTCTTTGGAAGCCGACGTAAGCTTTAGGTGTAGAGTGCTGATCCTATCGTCGGACGGCGAGCCCGTCGGCCAGCGCAGTCGCACGAAAACAACCACATAATTATCTGGCAGTCCTAACTCCCTACTTGTGACTGAACAGGTTAAGAAGCGATGAAGCTACCCGTTTCACCAAATTCAGGCAACTTCGACAAGCAAAAAAAGCACAACCTACGAGGGCGGCGTATTTCAACAGGTGAAGTTTACGAGCGCGCCTTTCTGCACATTTCAAGAGCTGCATTGCATTGCGAGTAGTGGCGTCAACGCCCTCTGTAACGATTGGCTCTGAAAAGAAATGTATTTGTTAATACTAATAAATTCAATAAACTTGTATTTTCTTAACTCGTCACGAATATATAAGATTGACCGGGAATATTATTTTGGTCGAATGAATCTAACTGAGTCTCGCTTTAATTAAAAAAATACGCTTTTTCTTTCCCGATGTTTGTTCCCTCCAAACATAGTCGCTCTTCAATCGCTGCTCTCATAACCCCCCTTGCTGATGTGGGTGACAATTTGTACTGAGCCGGTTTTCACCCGAAGCTTCGCGACCTCTTTGCATCGACCTTGGCGGGCCTGTTAAACGCACTGGGACCAGCGGTCAGAATCACCAGCCGCTGGCGTAACCGTTGGGCGAAGATGGCTCATAACGCAAAAAAAAAAAGGCGGCCACGAGAGAAGAGGTCAACATTCTGTAAGGAAGAAGAAGTGCGCCGTGCCGAGCTCCGCAGCCGGATCGCCAGCGCTACTGAAGTGGGGCTCGGTCTAGACGCTGTTCCTGGCTTTGTACTGGCTAAGCCTACGCTGTTGCGTCTTCTTGTCCGCGTCCTTCGTGTCGTCCACAGCCGTGTCGGACTTCTTTGCCATAATTGGTGGAGGTTTGCTGGGTCTCCTGCAATCCTGGAATTGCGCAGCCGGACTCTCCCTGCCATCATGACCACCGAAAGCGCCACGAGCTTATCACCACCTGCTCCCGAGTCTACCGTATGCCCCGGCACGTTCCGCCAGCGGGACCCTCCTATCTTTAGCGGCTCTGACGACCACGACGTTGATGACTGGCTCTCATCATACGAACGCGTCAGTCGGAACAACAACTGGGATGACATCACGAAATTGACCACCTTCCCTTTCTACCTCACCGGAATTGCCCACTTGTGGTTTCGGAACCACGAAAGCGAAGTTCCAAGCTGGACGGTGTTCAAGACAAAGTTCAGCGAGGTCTTCGGCCACCCTGCTGTGCAAAAGCTTCGTGCCGAACAGCGTCTGCAGTCGCGCTCTCAGCAGCCTGGTGAGAACTTTACGAGCTACATCGAAGATGTCCTGTTCCCCATCAGGAATCGTTGTCCGGCTTGACCTCTCCTTTTCCAGATGCCACCCTCCTCTCGCAAATCAAGGCTTTCGTCCGGGAAGAAGTTGCTCGCCAGCTCTCCCTGATCTCCAACCCACCGGAGTCCCGTTCGTCTCTTAGTCCGGCCCTACGACACGTTATAGAAGAACAAGTGTCCGAGGTCCTTCCTCTGGAACGGGCGCCTCAACTCACCGCCCCATTGACTTACGCCGACGCCGTCGCACGACCACGACCACCAACCTTCCGGGCTTCGCCTCCGATGCCTAGCCCTGTTTTTACCCCCACGCCGCCACGACCTCGAGCCCATCGAGTGATTAATCCTTGGCGCACACCGGACAATCGGCCCATCTGCTATTCGTGCGGTATTCCCGGACACGTCGCACGCCTGTGCCGCCGCCGTCCACTTCATCCCCGTGACGACCCACGCACAGCCGCGTACGACCATCCGTCGTCTTGCGCTCCAGACCGCGATTTACCCCTTCCCCGCCCAAGCCTTCGCCCGGTTTCCGACCGCCGTTCTCCTTCACCTCGTCGTCGCTCGTTCTCCCCGATGCGTCGACGTCCCTCTACCGCTGACACGGAAAACTAAGTGGCGCAGTTCCCGAGGCAAGAACTGCGTCATCGTCCAAACGCTCAAGCCCTCTTCTTTCGCCGCCCAACGTTATTGATGTCGCTGTTGACGGAGTCTCTGCGCTTGCCCTCATTGACACAGGTGCCGCCATATCTGTCATTGCCGCAAAACTATGCCGCTCAATACGAAAAGTCACGACGCCTTTCTTCGGTCCTTTACTCCGCACGGCCACAGCACAGCACGTCCAGCCGGTGGCTGCGTGCACCGCCAGACTTGAAATTCAAGGAGTGCTCTACACAGTCGAGTTCGTCGTTCTTCCCCACTGTTCCCACGATATTATTTTAGGTTGGGACTTTCTCTCCCGTCACCAAGCTGTTATTGATTGCTCCCGTGCAGAAGTCGCCTTCTATTCGCTTGGCAATGCCGTATCTGATGACGTTTCGCTTTCCTGCACCAAGTTGTCCCTCACTGACGACATCCATATACCTCCGCACGCATCCGTTCTGGCACCTGTATCCTGTTCCGTTGCCTCCGACTCTACCGTACTCTTCACGCCTTCCACTGCTTTCGTTCACCGCCACCTCTCACCACTCCCAACTGCGTTACTTAGCCTTCAAGCAGGTGCTACTCACCTTCCTATGCACAACCACTTCCCATTCCCGATTGCGTTGCTTCGCGGTGAATCTCTCGGCTCCGTGGAGCCTTACGACACCATTACCACGACGGAACTTCCTGTTAGATCGTCAGGGGTCAACACCCACTCCTGTAGTCCCGTACCTGCCACATCGCCTGAAGACGTTTTCAGCCACGTCATCGACAACGCTTTAAGCCCCACGCAACGCCATGACCTTCTCCGTCTCCTCGAGAAATTTCGCCCTGCTTTTGACAGCCATAGCACTTCTCTGGGCCGAACGACAACTGTATGTCACCGTATTGACACCGGTTCTCACTCACCGCTACGGCAGCGACCCTACCGCGTCTCATCGACAGAACGACGCGTCATTGATGAGCAAGTAGGTGACATGCTAAAGTGTGGTGTCATTGAACCGTCCGACAGCCCATGGGCATCGCCAGTTGTTTTAGTTAAAAAGAAGGATGGCTCGATCCGCTTTTGCGTGGATTACCGTCGGCTAAACAAAATAACCCGAAAGGATGTTTATCCATTGCCGCGGATCGACGACGCCCTCGACAGCTTACAAGGTGCAGAGTTCTTTTCCTCCCTCGATCTACGCTCTGGTTATTGGCAGGTGCCTATGGCTGCAGAAGATAAGCCTAAAACTGCTTTCATCACACCAGATGGCTTATACGAATTTCGTGTGATGCCTTTCGGACTTTGCAACGCGCCCGCGACTTTTGAGCGGATGATGGACACTATTCTTCGAGGTCTCAAGTGGAACACGTGCTTGTGTTATTTGGATGATGTAGTAGTGTTCGCGCCAGATTTTCCTACTCACCTTCATCGCTTGGAGCAGGTTTTACGCTGTCTCAGTGACGCTGGCCTCGAACTAAATCTAAAAAAAATGTCACTTTGGGGCACGCAAGCTGACAATTCTCGGACATGTCGTGTCGAAGGACGGCGTTCTCCCTGATGCCGCTAAGCTCCGTGCTGTTAAAGAATTCCCGAAGCCGACGTCTCTAAAAGACTTGCGCAGTTTCATTGGCCTCTGCTCGTACTTCCGCCGCTTTATTCGAAATTTCGCTTCGATTATGGCACCTCTGACAGAGCTTCTTCGGGGAGACCCCACTCTATCCGCGTGGTCCCCGACTTGCGATGATGCCTTCGCGACGCTACGTCGCCTGCTCACAACACCACCGATACTGCGCCATTTCGATCCAACTGCTCTCACGGAAATCCATACGGATGCTAGCGGTGTTGGTCTTGGCGCTGTGCTCGCCCAGCGCAAGCCCGGCTGCCAAGAATATGTTGTTGCTTACGCAAGCCGTACTCTGACGAAAGCTGAAGCGAACTATTCCGTCACGGAAAAAGAATGTCTCGCGATCATCTGGGCCATCACAAAATTTCGCCCATACCTGTACGGCCGGTCCTTCGATGTCGTTACCGATCACCACGCCCTTTGCTGGTTGTCGTCTCCCAAGGATCCCTGCGGCCGCCTAGCCCGGTGGGCACTGAGGCTCCAAGAGTACGATATCCGGGTTGTCTACCGCTCAGGCAAGAAGCACGCCGATGGCGATGCTCTTTCGCGCTCGTCTGTCCACGCCGACATTGTCAGTGTGTCTGTCCTAGACGACCCACTTCTCCCATTCGCTTCTGTCGATATGGCTTTGGAGCAGCGCAAGGACTCCTGGATTTCGTGTTTGATAGATTACATCTCCAATTCACCTGCACGCCCACCATCCCGAGCGTTACGCCAACAAGCTTCGCACTTCACCATCCGTGACGGAATTGTTTATCGCCGTAACTACAGTTCCGACGGCCGCAAATGGCTGCTTGTAATACCTCGGCAGCTCCGCGCTGATGTATGCGCCGCTTTCCACGCCGACCCTCTGTGCGCACACGCTGGTCTCTTCAAGACCTACACCCGACTACGTCATAGGTTTTATTGGCGTGGTATGTACACATTTGTGCACAAGTACATTCGCTCTTGCACAGAATGTCAACGCCGCAAGCCTGATCCTTGCCACCCTTCTGGACCAATGCAACCTTTGCCATGCCCTTCGCGGCCCTTTGACCGGGTTGGGATAGACCTCTACGGGCCTCTGCCATACACAGCTGCTGGCAATCGCTGGGTGATTGTAGCTGTAGACCACCTCACGCGGTATGCAGAAACGGCCGCTCTACCAGCCGCGACGGCTCGTGACGTTGCTTCCTCCCTGCTTCACCGTTTCGTTCTACGTCACGGCGCTCCCCGCGAACTCCTGAGTGACCGAGGTCGCGTCTTTCTCGCCGACGTCATTCAAGAACTTCTCGCTGAATGCCGCGTCATTCATCGCTGTACCACTGCATATCACCCGCAAACAAACGGATTGACAGAGCGCTTTAACCGAACTCTTGGCGACATGCTTTCAATGTATGTCGCCTCCAACCACACCAACTGGGACCTCATCCTTCCCTATGTCACGTACGCCTACAACACGGCACCCCAGTCAACGACGGGCTTTTCTCCCTTCTTTCTTCTATATGGCCGCGAACCATCATTTCCCATCGATACTATTCTCCCTTACCGTCCCGACTTCTCAGAGGGTACACCGGCTTCCGAAGCCGCCCGGTATGCAGAAGAATGTCGGCAACTCGCTCGCTCCCTTACAACGCAAGAACAAGCGCTACAGAAAGTTCGTCATGACGGCGGGCGCCCCCACCACCAGTTTTCGCCTGACGCTCTTGTTTGGTTGTGGGTGCCTCCTACTTCGACACAAGGTGTCTCCTCCAAGTTTTTATCCCGATACCATGGACCTTACCGGGTTCTACGCCAAACTTCTCCTGTGAACTACGCTATCGAACCTCTGACGACCCCTACGGACCTGCGCCGCCGAGGCCGCGAAATTGTGCACGTAGATCGGCTCAAGCCGTATCACGAGCCCTTCCTCCTCACCACGCCTTAGGCCTCCTGTGCGGCTCCGTCTTCAGCGAGGGGGGAAGTTGTAAGGAAGAAGAAGTGCGCCGTGCCGAGCTCCGCAGCCGGATCGCAAGCGCTACTGAAGTGGGGCTCGGTCTAGACGCTGTTCCTGGCTTTGTACTGGCTAAGCCTACGCTGTTGCGTCTTCTTGTCCGCGTCCTTCGTGTCGTCCACAGCCGTGTCGGACTTCTTTGCGATAATTCTAATAATTCTAACAGTAACGTCGTTTCACGTTCTTTTTGTGATTGCAGGGCTACGGGAGGCAGGAAAGAGGGCGGCGTGGACGGCCGCGTCCTCGACGTACCCATGAAGGCAGGTGGGGTCCTCCTTCCCCGCCCCCCCTTTTTCTTCACCGATAGCGAGGTGCGTACATTGGATTTTAAAAAAAAGTGTTTGTACCCGCCGTGGTTGCTCAGTGGCTATGGTGTTGGGCTACTGAGCACGAGGTCGCGGGATTGAATCCCGGCCACGGCGGCCGCATTTCGTTGGGGGCGAAATGTGAAAACATCCATGTGCTTAGATTTAGGTGCACGTTAAAGAACCTCAGGTGGTAGAAATTTCCGGAGTCCTCCACTACGGCGTGCCTCATAATCAGAAAGTTGTTTTGGCACGTAAAACCCCATAATTCATTCAAAAAGTGTTTGTGTGACCTCACAAGTTGTCAGGACTAGGTTGTAACGCAAGATTGCAAAATGTTTTCAACCATTCTTTTTTTTGTGTGCAAGCGATAGTACAGTTTATATACTCTAAACAGGAACTTGTATAAATTATGCGCATTGTACACACTTCTCACGATATCTGAACACTACTTTGACTGCTGGACACGAGCTCGCAGAAAGCAGCAGGACCCAGCGCTTTCCTTACGGAGACGCCAGCGACAGGCGTCTTCGTGATGTCGGGCCTGCTGCTGTTTCTGGGCCGAGTGTACTTACAGGTGAGGCAGTGACCTAGCTTTTGTAGTAGCACTGCTTGTAGTTGCTCTATCACCTTGCTATGGAGTACTACACTGTGCCTGTTGGCACCTTTGTGTCCGGAATGCATTATTGCTCTTATTCATGGGGGAGAAACGCAAGCCTAGAAATTACATCATGTAGCTGCCAGCATCGGTCAGTGTCAATCACCGATACTAGCTATTTGGTATGATGTTGTAATAGAGATTCCTTGTGCCTCTTATAGGCTACTGTTACCAGCAACTTCCTGTGGCATCTTTTGCTCTGATTACGGTGCTGCTTTGTATAATATTATTGTAGCTATGTAGATACAATGACATTTCAAATTGACTGGTTAGGATAATCAAGGTTTGTGTGTCGGATAACAGTGAATGAGTAGTCTTTGCTTTTGTATTGCCACCAGCTGATCAGGTGACCTCCCAGGAGCCGCGGGCACCCCGCAGGCAACCAAAGTAGCAGGAGCTGCAAGGTGCTGTCTGCAATGCGACTGCCGAGTACATTCGGCTGAGACAGTCGGCAGAAGCGAGGGCTCAAGACGAGGCCTGCTTCCATCTGCAGCTGCTTAAACAAAAGCGGCAGGTAAGTCTAGTGCCTCATATGCATATTTTTTCTGCGCATGAAGTTCTCACGAATTTCAGCACTCAAGAAATGAACAGAGACACTATTCAAATATGGTAAAGAACATTTATCTAGAAGAAAAAGAATTACGAAAGAAAAAAGAAAACAAGCAGCAAACTAACCTGACACGCTGCAAACATTATACATACACGAGGCACTCAAAAAAAGTAGCTGTACACATAAAACACAAATAAGCCCCCAACTACATATTGTTCTTCCGGTCCACTAGCCAACGCTACGTCACGAGCAAACAAACGTTCTGACCGTCGCCCATAGAGGAAGGAAAATACTAGGAGGGAGCGTCACGTGACAATTTTGAAGCCTAGTCATAAAAAATTTAGAGGAATGGGATGATGGGGAATAGGCCTTCACGCGATAGGCAAGCAGTAGCTTCAGTCCGCTCGCGTTCGTTGCACTGCTGAGGGGGGTTTTAGAATATGCGCGCATAGTCGGCGTGGCAAACGAACGCCGAGGTTGTGTGAAGGAATTAAAGTGCGTGAAACAGTCGAGTCTGCGTTAGTCAGCCAGATAAAGCACCCAACCACCATGTGGCTCGCCGCTTAAGCAAGCAGCAGACAGGCGCCAATGTAGTAGCGAACGGAGGCGTCGGCATTATGCCCAACAACCAGCAACAACAACCTAAAGGACGACTGGTCGCGTTTCGGCGCGCTTTCAGGGAAACGAGAAAACCTTTGGCCCTGCAAACATGTGAAGGCAACCAAATGCAAGCCGCCCTTCATGCGGCGATTCGTCGCGTTAGGGGGCTTCTTCTGGCAAACAATATGTTTTTCGTCCCTGCCAACATGTGCAGGCCCTGAACAGAAAGTCCAGGGTTGACAGCGACTGTTTTCCGAGTGAACAAAAAATTTCCCTATCTTGTGCTCAATGACAGAATGGCGAGCCGGGGACTCCGACTATATTTGAGGCCCACTGTTATTGCAGACGGTCCCAGTCGACGCTGTCGTTCTGCTCAATGCCTCCTGCCTCTCAACAGACCGGCGAGAACTCAATAGGCACGTCTGAACAGTGTAAGGGCGTCGCACTACGCTGTCTTACAAAGCGGTGCAGGTAAATCTCAAGGAAAGGCGACGACTTAAGCGTTTAAAGTGCAGGGTAATGCTATTTATTTAGGTATTTATTTATTTATTTATTTAATTATTCTATTTATTTCACAACGAAAGACACACAACAGAACCTTTTGCTAAGCAAATGCGCGAGCAATAACTATCCAGCGAAAGATCTTGTCTCACCGTACATAGTTGCCAGACTGTGAAAAAAATATTAGCAAGAAAATACGCACCGGAGATTCAGGTACACAAAAGCTTATTTGACGAAGCAATAGACCGCACTCGAGCCCGCATACTGTGGATGGTTTTCAAGGTGTTAACGCCGACTGACAGCGGCGGTAATCGCAAGTGATGCTTTGAAAATTATGTCGCCGTGGATCTGGGTCCCCATTTTTTCTCCACGTTTCAAAGCAGCGCAGTTGTACTTGAACGCAGTTGTTGAACCCGCTCGTTGTACTTTATTCGGGCCTCCGCGCCTTTGACGGCAGGCGCCACTAAGCCACCAATTCTCACCGCGTACCAAAGAAACACGAATGGTCCAGCAACAATGTTTGCCTATTCCTACCCAAAAGGCATCGCGCGCAAGGCCTACGCGAGGTTGGCTCTCCGAGGCTAGCAGAATCACGTGATGATCCCTCCTATTTTTTTTCCTTCCTCCATGCCGTCACCAGTTGCGTCGGACTCCGGCCCAACGTGCGAAATGACGTTGGCCTGCGTCGTTCCGACGCAACCAACGCTACAACGCTACAACTTCGCTACAACTACAGCCAACGCTACAACTTCATCCGTCCAATGAGAGCCATGAAGTTGTAATCTTCCGGAGAGACCCGCGTGGCACCGGACGCGGCCTGGGCCAGTCGGCCGTTGTGCCGCTGCCGTGGCCAGGTGATTGCCTTCGTGGCACGGAACAACAACCCGTTATGGCTACGTGGGGTTGGACCGGGGCCGCGGAACACAGCCACGGCGACGCAGCCGAGGCTCAGGAGCCGGAGTTGTCGCTGGCCAACTCACGAACGTCCCCTCTCCGGTCCGTGGTCGCCGAAGCTGCTGCCTTCCGTCTCCAGAGCACAGCTGGAGATGCCACTGTCTTGCTTCTCGACCACGTCAGCAATGCCAGCTCGTCTCCCCCTGCGTCTCCTTTTCCTTAATTTATAATTCTTTCGAGTTTCACGCGCTTCACGTGCTTCGCGCCTGCACGTCCCTTCTCCATTTCGTCGACCGGCGTCTCCGTCTTTTTCGCATTGTCATGCAGGTCTAGCCGGTGTCTCATGACAGAGGCCTCCAAGAGTTTTCGGCACAAAAATCTGCTCATCGCACGCTTGTCACATCAGGTTCGAAATGAAAGATCACATTGCCGCTGCATATATGTCCACTGTAAGTACATCACCTCACGGCACCAAGCGACCAATCTCTTAACTGCAATTAAACACAACCCTCTGCAGTGCAAAAATACAATTTACACCGCTTGTTGTCTTGCGAATTAAGATCCGAACCTAAGTCACTCTATTCGAAAAGTCTGCACCCACGTCCCCCCCCCCCATCTTTATTATATTCGAGATGAAAACACCACACTTGCAAAGCGAGGCTCCAGCTCATGATTCTTCTGCTTTTAACTTAGCCTTACTCAAAAATTCCAACGGCTGGTGGTCCGTTTGTATTCTGGAACACCTGCCAAAGAGATAAATATGGAACCTTCTGACAACCCATACCAATGCCAGGCATTCTTTCCCTACTCTAAAATAATTTCTGTCCATATCATTGAGCTTCTTGCTGGCACATTATACTGGATGTAAAACCCTGTCTTTTTCTTGCAAGAGCACCGCTCTCAATGCTTGTCGGACTCATCAGTACCCAACACGAACTCATCCCCTATAATTGGGGCTGACAAGATTGACAGTTCCGCCATTTTTTCCTCTAGTGTTTCGAAGGCTTTACCGTGTGATGAGCTCCGTTTCCCCACATTACAAGCGCCTTTCTTCGTAAGTTCTACAAATGGAGCAGCTACGTCGGCGTACTGAGGTATAAACTCTATGTAGAATCCCGTCAACCCTCAGAACAACTGAACGTCCTTCTTGGTTTTTAGTTGCCACACCGCTATGATTTCTTCTAAAATGTCCTTTTTAGCAGCAATTCTGCCCATGCCCAGCTTATATTCTAGGAAAGAAACAGCTTGGAAGGCAAATTCACATTTCCTTGGCTTAAAAATTAACTTCGCGCCCTTGATCCTTTGAAACAGCGATTTTAATGTTTTAAGTGCTCCTCCCACGTGTCAGTCCAAACCAGAATATCATCAATGTAGTGCTCTACATTTTCCATTCCATGCAAGACTCGTCTCTTATTTCTCACTGATCTTTAGGTTCTTTCAATCTTATATCTCACTACTAAAGATACTATTCACATATTATAGAAGTAGGCTTTACATAATCGTTCACTACATAACTTTTACATTTCTCGACCAATAATGAATGAATGCTTTGCATAACGTAAACCTCAACTACAACTGAATATGGAAAATGTGTCAGCAATTTCACAGCAATAAATGTCAAATGCATTTATTTGGCAAATGTTAGACCACCACATCTTACTGACACTACAACAGTATACATGAGGCATGTACCCAGGATATGAGGGCGCCCGCCCCCGCTTCTGAATTTGAGCGGCTTAATTTCCTCCTCCTTGCCCTCGCCACCCCTCTTTACACATATTCTTAAAGCTCCACCAGATATGGGAATAGGCAGCTATTCTGTGGTCAACATTTTACTGCCTTTTCCGCTCCTTTTAGACGCCGTTGTTATCGGCGTCTCCCGGAGTATGAAGCACATTTTCCTCATCGATTCGGCACCCGCGCGACTAACTCGAGATGCATTCAGTTGTTAGCATCTATACCAACGGTCACGCGCATCACTGTTGCTTCGTTAGTTCAACCCTTTTTGTTTAGACTGATCCAGGGACCAGGAAAGGGATTCGGTTCGTAGTCAGCTGGTCTGCGTGCTCGTGAAACGAGTTGCGGCTATAGAAAACGCCAGTTGCGTTTAACTTGTCCTTTTGCTTCATTAATTCCTCGTGTGACGGCTCGTCGCGTCGAGCCGTCGCCGCTGCCGCCGCCGCAAGACGCAGTGGATGTCGTACACTGCGCCGCCACTGCGCCTCACCTCGGATCAAGCTAATTGGCTTGCCCGTGTTTCCGTCCGTAATGTTTATTCGCACGATGCCTTTACCACCTCTGCAGCGGGTGCCGGATTTCTCGCGTTTGTTCACTGTGGTCGCCTCATCCGTGTCAGCAAATTTAAAGTTATCAATGCCTCTAATGCGTTCGGCACTGAGAAGTGTGCTTTTGAGGAGGGTCTTACCTATATTGCTACTTTGCACAGCGGAGTCTATTGATACACTGTCTACTGTCTACATTTTGTTGCTGCTGTCTTTCTCCGGGCTAAGCGGTGCGGGTGAACAAATCCAACGCATCAGACGAGCGCTCCATTTCGTTGCAATGAACGGTTGTGGTGTCCTGTTATTCCATGTACATGGGCATATAGGTGTGCTGGGGAATGAGCTTGCCGACGGGGCCGCTTCATCTGCGTGCACTACAGGTGCTTTTCGGTGAAGCGCTCTATCAATACGATCGATAAAAACAAGGTTTCGTGCGATTGCCACAAACCAGTGGCATCAGTACTGGCAGAGGGAGGGGAAGGGCACCTGCCTTTACAACTGGGTGAACAGTGCCCACTCCATACCCTGTTGGTTTGCCCCGAACCGACTACTTGACCATCTGTTCACCGGGCATGGGCACTTCACGGATTCCACCATAGTGCCACTAGTCTCTGTGCGTGAGGTGCGGGGTGCAAGAGGGAGCAACACTATTTTTCCTCGTGCCCACATACTGCACGCATCGTGGCTCACCTTTGCGACGCCTATCGTATTCACAGTGTAACGTCGTCGGCTTATTCAAATTTTTTTCTGAACAAACGGCCGCAAGCCTTGCTATTGCAGTCGGCTTATGCCATCGTCACATCGGTCTCGTTGCATCCTACCAGTTCTATTTTTCCGGATGCCTACTAACTACCTTTGTTCTCCAATCCCCTTTTTTCTGTCTCCCATTTCTCGTTCTCACGTTCTTTCTTTTATTAATATTTATTTTATTCATAATATTTTTGCATGTCTATTCGCTGTCATCTGCACTGCTCATGCCTAGCGAGGCGGGGTATTTCCCTGCGCCTCGTGGCGCTAACTGCATGCTTCATCTTCATTACCTTCCCTTTTTTTCCCTCTATTCTTCGCCTCTTTTTACTCACCCTCCGCAACTGCGTTTATTATTGCTTTCCGGTCTTTGTTGGCACGAACCCTCAATTTCCGCATGCTCGGCGGTTGCACTCGATAGTTGCGCTTTCTGCGCTTGCATGTCTGTTTCCAGTCAGCTCTGCTCACGGCCAGGTCGCCCCACCATGGGGTCTTGCGATATCCCGGCACCCAATGCGGCACGGAGCGCTAACACTGCTCTCTTCCTTGTGTGCTGAAGTTGGCTGCTCCCCATCTTAAATATAAGCTCTAATGAAGAAGAAGAGCACAATGACCAGGCCAGCCACATCGTCTGTTCCATCTGCAGTGCAACCGGTGAGCCAGCCGGATCGCCAGTGTTTAGCACGAGCGTGAGCCATTCGGACGAGTTGTTCCTGCTGTGCGTCACCTGCCTTCTCGATTACGAACAGATGCTACCATCTGAACTGTTCAATACATTCCATTACAATTGGGGGAAGGTGCGGTGTATTCAAGAACATCTACACCCTGGAACTGCGGTCTGGGACTCTGCCTCCCGTCATGACTGACTCTCCCCAGCCGACGTCGCCTCCACCCTCCGTTTCCTGCTCTGGCGCTGTCCCGCAACGCCATCCTGCGGCTTTGAGTGGTACGAATGAACAGGACGTCAATGACTGGTTGTCTACCAACGAACGGGTGAGCTTGCAAAATCGATGGAACGATGCCGCCAAGTTAAATGCCGTCATCTTCTACCTCGTGGGAGTGGCTCACCTGTGGTTTAAAAATCACGAAGCCTATTTTCAGTCCTGGTCCGTGTTCAAGGCCAGTTTCGCTGAAGTTTTCGGTCGCCCCGCCATCCACAAGTTGCGCGCCGAACAGCGGTTACGAGAGCGAGCAAAACAACTTGGTGAAGCATTCAGCTGTTATATCGAAGAGGTTCTCGACCTACGCAAGCGTGTAGATGCCTCTTTGCCCGAAAATGACAAATTGAAGCACATTTTGAAGGACATCGCCGATGACATTTTCCAAATGTGGATCACCAGGAGTCCGCGCAACGTAGCAGAGCTCGTATACTTGTGCCAAAGCTATGACGAGTTTAGGAGGCAGCGCGATTTGACCATGCGCACCTCAGTGGATGACGAGGCCCTCTCTTCCATGACCAGTCTTCTCTCATCTCTCCCCCCTGCTCACACAAATACAAGCTTTCGTGCGGGAGGAAATTGCACGTCAGCTTTCTCTACTACCCTTCGCTAAGCTACCCCAACAGACGCCGCTGCTGCAACAGCCTCCTACACAGCTCGCCCCTACGGTCCAGCGGGTTATTGAAGACCAAGTTGCTGAGGCTCTACCAATGCCGCATCAGCTGTACCCTGTCACCGCGCCACCTACTTACGCATCCGTCGCCGCGCAGCCTCCTCGTCGACCACTGGCTGCGCTAGATCCATGGCCGCTACCACCCGTTCATCATCCCGTTCATCGACCTACTCCTGCGTTTGCTGATACTTGGCGCACACAAGACAACAGGCCCATATGTTCTAGCTGCGGTATTTCCGGCCATATTGCACGACTCTGTCGCCGCCGCGCATGCTGCACTCTGATGGGTTTGTGCAGTCGGCTCCCTACGGCGACGTGCAACCTTCCCAAGGCACTTATTTTAGTCGGCAGTCAAACATGCCACCGGCCGAGCGCCCAGTCGCGTGTATCTATTTACGCCCAAACCCAGCACTCGATCGCTGCGCCGCCATGCGCCGCTCGCGTGTACCAGGTTTCTAGGTACTTGTTCCCCAAAGCTCCACGGCGAGCGCCCTAGATCCTTGTAGGTACTCGGTGGGACTAGGTAGATTATATGCCTAGGCGCACAATCTGCTCACTCAGCTGTCGCTAAAAGAAAATAGGTTTTTCAAAACAAGCCGCCTAGGCTGCTTCGAAATAGGAGTTGCCTGCGGAAGCTGACGCAAGACTAGACGAAATTTTTCAGTTTCGATAAGGGGATAAAGGGATGTGATAAGAAGTAGGTTGTGGTGTGCGAGGCGCTTCGATCTACAAAAGCTGGGATAATCGTGGGGCGTGGAGGGTTTCTCGCACCACGAGCCACATCATCGCTGCGCTCAAGCTTCCTTTCCTTATTCACATCACTATCTCTCTTCCAGCAGAAACAATAGCAATGCGCTGACACCGTACACGACGCATATTAAACGTCCAGGAACAAAAAAAAAATTTCGTAGGAACTCCTCTGGGAGTTAGACTATGCGTAAGCAGCATAAGCATTGCGCCACTAGCTCATCTCCGCGCAGCCCGGTGTCATCACCAATGTTATGTAACTTGATTAGGTCATTACTAACGACAGGTCAGTGGCGACACGAACTGGTGTCGACGGCGGCGCAAGGAGCATTGATGACGCAAGCAAAGTACTCCAGGTGGAGGCCTGAGGTGCTCTGATGACCGTTCCGATCATTTTATAAGCCGTTATCGCTCTACAGCGCCTGATTCATCCGCGTGAAACCATTGGAGACTTTTAGTGTGTCCGGTATTCCGGCAAACGGGGGTGGTTTCGGCGGATTGCCCGATGGGCAGGAGCAACGTGAGCCGTTGGCGCGATGCAGTCGCATCGGTGGCGCAGAGCTCAACCAGACAAACACAGAGCTAAAATTGCAGTAAGCTACTATATTCTGCTTCGGTGCCGGCGAAAATTTTTGGCAGTGGCATGATTGTCCACACGACTACGCCGCTATCCAAAATTTACACCAGCAGCTAAGCAGAATATGGCAATTAGCTCCGTGTTTGTGTGGTTGAGCTTTGCGCCAACAGCTGGCGCCACCAATCTGGCCGCTGACGTTTACGCCCACGTTCACCCGCCAAACCGCCCGCGCTTGCCGGAATACTGGACGCCCTAAAATTCTCTATTAATGAGCCATGAGCGTACTCAGGCGCCGGCTTATGTCAATGCCGGGTGGCACGCAGCTTGAAAGTGATCTGCGATGCCCACAAAACAGTGCCAACAGCTCATAGCTAAGCGCGCTGTGTTCGCGCCCTGCCGATGGTCGGCAGGAGGCTTGATTGGCTGTAGTAATCCGGCTAGCCTTGTCTGTCGTGTTTTACGTCGCTGACAGTCTCGGCATGTTCT
Organism: Dermacentor variabilis; assembly: GCF_050947875.1. NCBI lineage: Eukaryota > Metazoa > Arthropoda > Arachnida > Ixodida > Ixodidae > Dermacentor > Dermacentor variabilis. The sequence continues at coordinate 230,423,581 of NC_134569.1, read as the reverse complement.
GACATAATGGGCGACGTCGGCGGTCAGGCGCAGCCAATAATACCTTTAATGTATCCTCGCTAGTGTCCGAGAGAATCCGAGGTGCCCAGCGGTTGGATCGTCGTGTAGTGCGTGCAGTATTCCTGGACACAGCGCCCACGGAACAACAAGAAGATAGTTGGCGCGGACGGCTGAGAAGTTCTACTTCACGAGTAGGTTGTTTTGAAGCGTGAACGAACACAATCCACGCTTAAATTCCCTAGGGACAACGTCGATGTGCCCTTCCAAATACTCGACCAGGGCTTTGAGCTCCGGGTCTCCTCGTTGCTGTTCGGCGAAGTCTTCCGCGCTTATTATTCCAAGGAAGGCATCGTCATCCTCGTCACCTTGTGGCGGCAGGTCAATAGGGGCGCGTGATAGGCAATTGGCATTCGAGTGTTTTCGTCCGGACTTGTATGTTACAGTGATGTCGTATTCTTGTAGTCTGAGGCTCCACCGTGCCAGCCGTCCAGAAGGGTCCTTTAAGTTAGCTAGCCAACACAACGCGTGATGGTCGCTGACCACTTTGAATGGCCTGCCATATAGGTAAGGGCGAAATTTCGCTGTAGCCCAAACGATGGCGAGGCATTCTTTTTCGGTTGTAAAATAATTGCCTTCCTCTTTTGACAACGACCGGCTAGCGTAAGCTATCAAGAGTTCATGTCCATCTTTTCTCTGGACTAGGACGGCACCGAGGCCTAGGGTACTGGCGTCAGTGTGTATTTCGGTATCGACGTGCTCGTCGAAGTGCGCAAGTACGGGCGGTGACTGTATGCGTCGTTTGAGTTCTTGAAACGCGCCGGCCTGCGGCGTTTCCCACTTCAACTCGACGTCACATTTAATTAGCTGTGTCAGCGGCTGAGCGATGCTTGAAAAGTCCTTGACAAATCGCCTGTAGTAGGCACACATGCCAAGAAATCTACGCACTGCCTTCTCGTCGATGGGCTGCGGGAACTTTGCGATGGCAGCTGCCTTCTGCGGGTCGGGGCGGACTCCAGACTCGCTGATGACGTGGCCTAGGAAGAGGAGCTCATCATAAGCGAATCGGCACTTTTCCGGCTTCAGAGTGAGCCCTGATGACTTGATGGCGTCTAGTACTGTTGCAAGCCGCCTAAGGTGATCGTCGAAATTTCCGGCGAAGACAACGACGTCATCCAAGTAAACGAGACAGGTCTGCCTCTTCAATCCTGCTAAAACCGTGTCCATCACGCGCTGGAACGTTGCAGGCGCCGAGCACAGTCCAAATCGCATAACCTTGAACTCGTAGAGGCCGTCTGGGGTGATGAAGCCGGTCTTTTCGCGATCTCGTTCGTCGACTTCTATTTGCCAATAGCCAGACTTGAGGTCCATCGAAGAGAAGTATTTAGCGTTGCAGAGCCGATCCAATGCGTCGTCTATCCGTGGAAGGGGGTATACGTCCTTCTTCGTGATCTTGTTCAGACGACGATAATCTACGCAGAAACGTAGGGTTCCGTCCTTTTTCTTTACCAGGACAACAGGGGATTTCACGGGCTTTTCGACGACTGGATGATGTCGTTGCGCAGCATTTTGTCGACTTGTTTTCTATAGCTGCACGTTCTCGCGACGAAACTCGGTAAGGGCTCTGGCCGAGTGCTCCAGCGCACTCCTCGGTGATTATGCGAGGCTTCACGACTGGTCTTTGTCGAATCCTCGATGATGTCGAAAAGCAGCCTTTGTATCGACGGAGCAGGCTCCTGAGCTGCTATTGCTTAATCACGGGGAGACTTGGACTAATGTCGTAGTCTGGTTCGGGAACCATGGTTGTCGGGGTAGATGCGGCGGAATCTGAGAGGACAGACGCATTACTCGTCTCCAGAATTTCCTCGATGTACGCAATCGTCGTGCCCTTGTTGATGTGCTTGAGCTCCTGGCTGAAGTTTGTCAGCAACAATTCAGTTTTCCCTCCATGCAGTCGAACGATCCCTCTTGCGACGCAAATTTCACGGTCTAGCAGTAGACGTTGGTCGCCTTCAATGACGCCTTCTACATAAGCGGGTGTTTCGGTGCCGACCGATATAACAATGCTGGAGCGAGGCGGGATGCTGACTTGATCTTCGAGCACACTCAAGGCGTGGTGACTACGAGGGCTCTCCGGCAGTATCGCTTTATCTTCCGACAGCGTTATTGACTTCGACTTCATGTCGATGATTGCGCCGTGCTGGTTGAGGAAGTCCGTACCGAGAATGACGTCTCGTGAACACTGTTGGATGATGACGAAGGTGGCAGGGTAAGTCCTGTCATGAATGGTTATTCTTGCCGTGCAGATTCCAGTCGACGTGAGGAGGTGCCCTCCAGCGGTACGAATTTGAGGGCCCTCCCATGTAGTCTTAACCTTCTTCAACTGGGCGGCGATGTGTCCACTCATGACGAAGTAATCGGCCCCTGTGTCCACTAAGGCGGTAACTGCGTGGCCGTCGAGGAGCACGTCGAGGTCGGTGGTTCTTTGTCTGGCGTTGCAGTTAGGCCTTGGCGTCGGATCACGGCTGCGTCGTGTTGAACTGAAGCTACAACGTCGCGTCGTCAAGTCGTCTTTCGTAGGTGTATTCTTGGCTTCCTGACTTCGTCGGGACGGGGGCGTGTCGTTATTATGTCGTCGAGATGGTCTCTTCGTCGTCTTCGTCGGCGGCGGAGGATATTCGTCTGTTCGACGAACAGCAACCGCACCTCCATCGGTTGCTGCTTTTAGTTGTCCGGATATGGGCTCGCAGAGCGGCCCCGGGCAGGGCCGGTGTATGGCCGGCGCTGCGGCGACAGGTAGCGGCCTGATGACGGCGAACGGACCGTTCGTCGAGAGTTCTACTGAGTGGCGGCTAGGTAATCGGCGATGTGACGTGGGCGCTGCCCAAGCTGTGGACGCGGCGCGTTGACGGCGAACCCTCTGAGTCCCATGTCGCGGTATGGGCGTCGGCGGTACAAATGGCCGGCTTCTCCGCAGTGATAGCAGAGCGGGCGGTGGTCGGGGGCTCGCCAAATGTCCGTCTTCCTGCGTAGGTGCTCTGGGCGACGGGTGGGCGTGTGGGCCGCGGCGGCGGCGGACGACGGCATTGCGACCTCATAGGCCCCTGCGCGGTCGCGGAGGGGGGCCTTGACGGCGTGCGACGGCGGCGTAGGTCATCGCTTCTGGCTGGGGCTGCCGCGATTGAGGTTGTACCTCAGGAACCCCAAGTGATCCCTGAACCTCATCTTTCACGATGTCGGCGATCGAGGCCACGTGAGGCTGCGACGAAGGCAGGACCTTGCGCAGTTCTTCCCACACAATGGCCCTGATGGTCCCTTGAAGGTCTTCGGAATCGAGTCCTTGGATGGCGTACAGCGGCGTGAGCCCCTGGCGGTTATATTGCCGGGTGCGCATCTCCAGAGTTTTCTCGATCGTCGATGCCTCTGCAGAAAACTCAGCTACAGTCTTCGCTGAGTTACGAATAAGTCCGGCAAAAAGTTCTTGCTTGACGTCCCCGCCTCAGGAAGCGGACTTTCTTCCCCTCCGACAATGTGCCGTAAAAGACGGGCTATCTTCTCCGAAAAGATTGCGATCGTCTCATTTGGCAGCTGCGCTCTGGTTTCTAGTAGAGCTTGGGCTCGCTCTTTTCTCACGACACTCGTAAATGTTTGCAAGAAGCCGCTTCAGAATGGAACAGGTGCCACGTCGCTGAGGTGAATTCTCGAATCTCGATCCAGGTCCTGGCAGCGCATTCCAATGCGAAATACACATGTCGCAGCTTCTCGTCGCTATCCCAACTGTTAAACGTAGAGACCCTCTCATACACCTCCTGCCAGCTTTCCTGGTCCTCAAGTGTGGAACCGCGGAACTTCGGTGGCTCCCTGGGCTGCTGCAGAACTATTGGGGCCGCTGAGGCTGCCATTGGGGCTGTCTTCTTGGTCGTCTCTGGACGATCTTCTCGGACGATCTTATTGCTCGTCTCTGGTAGAAGTCCGTGTTCCGGGGGAAGCTGCTGTAGCCGGCGGCTTGCTCGATGTTCCCGGACGAGGTTGCTGTTTTCTTTGCGGTGCGGGCTTGAATTAGGGTTTGTCGGGGGCGTCCGGTACGTGAACGTAAAGCACCTCCACAAGATGTCACGTGGTGGTGACGTTGAAGAAAGCAGTAGCAATACTGTGAACGACAAAACTAACTTTTATTGGGCGAACCTGTGCCCATAAAACAGGCTACACTTATAGCGCAACGATAGCGGCGAACACGGTCGGCGATCGCCGAAGATCTGATCAACGGGTCAAGCGCGTCGGCTTTTATACATGAATCGTCGAATCTTCCAGACTAATCGCTGGCCGACGTCGCCGGCTACCAAGGGCCCCCTGCACGACCGCGCCAGGGACCTTTAACGCAACAATTGCGTCGTCCACCGCCGCCGTCGCCAGCACGCCCGCCCTTCGCTCAGCGCCGCTACGCGAGGAAGACGGACATTTGGCGCGCTCCTGACCACCGCCCACTCTGCTACCACTGCGGAGAACCGGATCACGTCTACCGCCGATGCCCATACCGAGAAATGGGACTGCGAGGGTTCGCCGTTAACGCGCCGCGACCACAGCTTGGCGAACGACCTCGCAATGTCGCCAACTACCTCTCCGCCGCACAATGGAGCGCTCGACGACCGTCCCGTTCGCCGTCACCAGACCATTACGTGTCGCCGCAGCGCCGACCATCCACTGGCCCAGCCCGGGGCTGGTCTGCGAGCCCATATCCGGAAAACTAAAATCAGCAACCGGTGGAGGTGCGGTTTCTGCTGCGGATTGACGAAGATCCTCCGCCGCCGACGAAGACGCCGAAGAGACCATCTCGACGACATAATACCGACACGCCGCCGTCGCGACGAAGTCAGGAAGCCAAGACTACACCGAGAAAACACGACTTGACGACGCGATGTTCCAGCTTCAGTTCAACACGATGCAGCCGTGATCCGACGCCAAGACCTAACTGCAACGCCAGACAAACAACAACCGAAGTTGACGTGCTTCTCGATGGCCACGCAGTTACCGCCTTAGTGGACAGAGGGGCCGATTCCTTTGTAATGAGTTGACACATCACCGCCAAATTGAAGAAAGCTAAAACTGCATGGGAAGCCCCCAAAATTCTGACTGCTGGAGGACACCTCATCAGGCCAACTTGAATCTGCACGGTGAGACTTACCGTTCATGACCGGACTTGCCCTGGCACCTTCGTTATCCTCCAACAGTGTTCACGAGACGTCGTTCTCGGTATGGACTTCCTGAACCAACACGGCGCAATCATCGACCTGAAGTCGAAGTCGATAACGCTGTCGGAAGATCGAGCGATACTGCCGCTGAGCTCTTGTAGTCACCATGCCTTAAGCATGCTGGAAAGTCAAGTCAGCATCCCGCCTCGCTCCAGCATTGTTATTTCCGTCGGCACCAAAACACCTGCCGACGGAGAAGGCGTCATCGAGGGTGACCAACGTCTACTGCTAGACCGTGAAATTTGCGTCGCAAGAGGCATGGCTCGACTGCATGGAGGGAAAACTGAAGTGTTGCTGGCAAACTTCAGCCAGGAGTTCAAGCACATCAACAAGGGCACGACAATCGCGTACATCGAGGAAATTCTGGAAACCACTAATGCGTCGGTCCTCTCAGATTCCGCCACATCTACCCCGACGACCATGGTTCCGGAACTAGACTACGACATTAATCCAAGTCTCCCTGTGATTAAGAAACAGCAGCTCAGCAGTCTGCTCTGTCGATACAAAGGCTGCTTTTCGACGTCATCAAGGATTCGACAAACACCAGTCGCCAAGCATCGCATAATCACCGCGGAGTGCGCTCGACCACTCCGCTACAGCCCTTACCGAGTTTCGCCGCGAGAACGTGAAGCTATAAGAGAACAAGTTGATGAAATGCTGCGCGACGACATCATCCAGCCGTCGAAAACCCCGTGGGATTCTCCTGTTTTCTCGGTGAAGAAAAAGGACGGTACGTTACGTTTCTGCGCTGATTATCGTCGACTGGGCAAGATCACAAAAAAGGACGTATACCCCCTACCACGGATAGGCGACGCATCAGAGCGGCTCTGCAACGCAAAATACTTCTCGGCGATGGATCTCAAGTCTGGCTACTGGCAAATAGAAGTCGACGAGAGAGATCGCGAAAAGACCGCCTTGATCACGCCAGACAGCCTCTGCGAGTTCAAGGTCATGCGATTCCGACTGTGATCGGCGCCTGCAATGTTCCGACACGTCATGGACACGGTGTTAGCAGGACTGAAGTGGCAGAGCTGTCTTGTTTACTTGGATGACGTTATCTTCGCCAGAAATTTGGACGATCACCTTAGGCGACTTGCGACAGTACTAAAGGCCATCAAGTGATCAGGACTCACTCTGAAGCCAGAAAAGTGCCGCTTCGCTTACGATGAGCTTCTGTTCCTAGGCCACGTCATCAGCAAGTCTGGAGTCCGCCCCAACTTGCTGAAGACAGTTGCCATCGCAAAGTTCCCGCAGCCCATCAACAGAAAGGCAATGCGTAGATTTCTTGGCATGTGTGCATACTACAGGCGATTTGTCAAGGAATTTTCACGCATCGCTGAGCCCAGACACAGCTAACTAAATGTGACGTCGAGTTCAAGTGGGAAACACCGCAAGCCGACGCATTTTAAGAACTCAAACGACACATGCAGTCGCCGCCCGTACTTGCGCACTTCGAAGAGCACGTCGATACCGAAATCCACACTGATGCCAGTAGCATGGCCCTCGGTGCCGTCCTAGTCCACAGAAAAGATGGACATGAACACCTGATAGCTTACGCTAGCCGGTCGTTGTCAAAAGCGGAAGGCAATTATTCTACAACCAAAAAGGTATACCTGGCCATCGTTTGTGCTACAGTGAAATTTTGCCCTTACCCATAAGGCAGGTCATTCAAAGTCGTCAGCGACCATCACGCCTTGTGTTGGCTAGCGAAATTAAAGGATCCTTCAGGAGGGCTGGCGCGGTGGTGCCTAAGACTGCAAGAATGTGATATCACTGTAATCTATATGTCCGGACGAAAACACTCTGACCCTGATTGCCTATCACGCGCCCCCATTGACTCGCCGCCGCAAGATGACGAAGATGACGTCTTCCGTGGCATTTTAAGCGCGGAAGACTTCGCTTAAGAGCAGCGAGCAGACCCGGTGTTGAGAGACCTCGTCGAGTATTTGGAAGGGCAAACCGACGTTGTCCCTAGGGCATTTAAGCGAGGATTGTCTTCGTTCACGCTTCAAAGCAACCTACTCGTGAAGAAGAAATTCTCACCAGTACGCGCCACTGACCTCCTTGTTGTGCCTTGAGGACTGCGTTCAGAAGTATTGCACGCCCTACATGACGATCCGACCACTGGACACCTCAGATTTTCCCGGGCACTATCGAGGATACATTAAAGGTATTATTGGCTGCGCCTGACTGCCGACGTCACCCATTATGTCAGAACATGCCGAGACTGTCAGCGATGTAAGACACGACCGACAAGGCTAGCTGGATTACTACAGCCAATCGAGCCTCCTGGCGACCATTCCAGCAGATCGGGATGGACTTGTTGGGACCCTTTCGGCGTCAACAACCGGAAATAAGTGCACCGTCGTGGCGACGGAATACCGCACCCACTTCGCTGAAACTAAAGCACTGCCGAAAGGTAGCGCAGCCGAAGTGGCGATATTCTTTGTCGAAAACATCCTGCTGCGACATGGTGCTCCAGAAGTCCTCATCACCGACAGGGGAACGGCTTTTACAGCAGAACACACGCAAGCCATTCTGCAATACACTCAGACAAGGCGCAGGATGACAACGGCCTACCACCCACAGACGAATGGTATCACGGAGCGGTTGAATAAGACCTTCGCCAACTTGCCAGCAATGTACGTCGACGTCGAACACAAGACCTGGGATGCCATCCAGCTGTACGTAACATTCGCTTACAACATGGCGGTGCAAGAAGCAACACAGATCACGTCATTCAAGCTGGTTCACGGCAGGAACTAGACGACAACGCTCGACGCCCTGCATCCGCACGTCACTGACGAGGAGAATCTTGACGTCGCTACCTGTCTCCAGCTCGCCGACGAAGCCCGACAGCTGGCCCACCTGCGGATCAAGAACCAGCAGGGGACCGACAGCCTACACTACAACCTCCTACGAAGCTTCGTCGAGTACCAGCCCGGCGACCGTGTTTGGGTATAGACCCCGATACGCCGACGAGGACTCAGTGAGAAGCTATTGAGACGCTATTTCGGACCCTACAAGGTCATCCGATGTATTGACGCACTGGACTATGAGGTCATGCCAGATGACATTTCGCATTCACAGCGGCGCCGGGCACGATCTGCAGTGGTCCACGTGGTGCGTCTTAAACCCTTTTACGGAGGCTGACGAACTTCCTTATTTTGTTGTTTTCGTTGCTACGGGTGCTTTTCTTCATTACTTTCGTTTGTATGCAGCATCGGGTCGATGCTTTTTTTAAGAGCGGGGTATTGACACGTGTACTCCATCGGCCGACACGTTTCACCGCCTAACAGATGTTATCGCACAGCGCAGGACGCGCTTGCATGTGTGGGAAGTTTCTGGAATGTTATCGATGGTTCCATCCACTGTCTGTGACCGAACCTTGTGTAATCTGATTACATGTGTGCGCGACGCGAATAATGTAAAACTTTGTGAAAGGCACGCGGGTCCCAGGGTTTTGTCTGGAACATTCGACGATTGATATATAAAAGCCGAGGCGCTTGACCCGCTGATCAGATTTTCGACGATCGCCGACCGTGTTCGCCGCTATCGTTGTGCAATGAGTGTAGCCTGGTTTTGTGGGCGCAGGTTCGCCCAATAAAACATAGTTTTGTCTTTCACAGTATCGCTACTGTGTTCTTCAACGTCACCACCACGGGACACTATGATTACAGAAAGTATTCTAAAGGCGGCAGTTGCCGCTGCTGTGCGTTCAACACCATTGGACAGATGTAAGTACTGCAGTGCAACTGTCGCTCTATATTATATTTTCAGCTGTAACAGATTTATCTTGCATATCTATTAAATTCAATTTAGATGTGTTACTTCTTAAAGAAACTTGGCTTTCACCAGTTAAAAATTTTCATTTAAAAGGTTTTCGGTCTTTCCGATTAGATTGACACTCGCGAGGTGGAAGATTACTGATACTTGTTTCCAGTAAAATTTGTCACAAGGCAAACATTTCTTTTCAGATCGTGGATTCCCACTCCGAAATTTTGGCTATAGATTTATGTCTCCCAGGGTACCATCCATTTTCAATTACAAATGCACATTTCCCCAACGGTGTGCAAAGTACACGTCATTTTGATAGGGCTGTGGCTGCCTCTAGAAAAGAAATTTTGTTTGTAGGAGATTTTAATTGGCATCACGTGTCGTGGTTACTAAAAGCAGATTTCTGTGGTAAGCGACTATGGTAGGGGACTATTGGTAGTCACCTTTCATGTCAGAACACAGGACAAGTAACGTTTGCTAGAGGCCCCATTTCGTTCGGTGTTAGATTTAACATCTTGTAGCGCTGGTATCAAGGTTTTGTCGTGGGAAACGGTTGACTCAGCAACCAACAGCTATCATCTTCCTGTGTCATTTGAAATCATTTGTCTAATAACATATTTAGAATACCAGGCATGCACATTTGTGAATCGTACGCAATTTAAGACTTCCTTGCGCTCAGCCGTTTTGAACCTTGCCAGTACCAGTGATAAGGAACATGATTCAACCATTTGCTCGATTCTAGAGCATTCCCGGAACCAAGCTGAATTTGTCATCCCTTCAGCTAAAGGCACCGCTTGCCGTTGGTGGAATAATGAGTGTACGCTGGACTATAGAAAAAGAAAAGCCGCTTGGAGAATGCTTCTGCATAATCAGTGCCCGACAAATTAGAAGAACTATTAGTTCCACACTGGTGTATTTAAGCCTACTGTTAATACGATACGATATTAGGCATTACGACTATGTATCAAAGTAACAAAATAATCGTGCTTTATTTGCATTTCTTTGTGCCAGGAAGGTGCTACCTGCACCTTTAACATTAGACTCAATTGTTTGGCCCCGCAAGAATTGAGCGCCTCCCTAGAAGATATTGCCAAAGGCTTCGAAAATCGATTTACGGCCCGACTTCTGGCTATTCAATCTACATTAAATCCTGCGGATGATTTTACTCTAATTTCCTTATCTGAACTAAATGAGACTGCACTATGCTTGCCGAATTCAGCCCCTGGCCCTGACGTTGTCACACATGCAACGTTAAAAATTTTCTTACAGGATTCGCCTAACGTACTTTTAGACCTGGTGAATTATTCAATTAAATATGCTTGGATTCCGTTGGAGTGGAAGCTCGCCAAAGTAATACTGATGCGTAAGAAACAAGATGGAAGGTATGTATTGCATAACATTAGGCCCATTGCTCGTACATCAAACGTCGTAAAATCTATCGAGAGGCTTTTCACCTTCGTATCACGAAATTTATTAATGATAATATCGTTCTTAGTCCCTGTCAGATTGGTTTAAGGGCCGGCTGCTCCATCGGGCATGCCCACGTCGACTTGGAAAGCCGAATACAACTAGCTCTACGTCATACGGTGCCTTAGTGACACTCGATATCGCTAAAGCTTACGACACTGTGGAGCACATGGTATTGATCAATCGGTTATTATCCTGTGGTGTTCCTGGGTATAAAGTAGCGTGGATTCAGTCATTCTTAGGTGAAACAGAATCCTATTGCTACGAAAGCGGCTTTCTACTTCCAAGCACAAACAAACGACAGGCATGCTGCAAGGCTCAGTGATTTCCCCTCTGCTTTTTATTCGACACTCGTGACTTCGTATTGCGGCAATGACGTGCCGTAAAGTGACGATTGCGAGCTAACACAAAGCGGTGGCTAAAGCAGGAAAAATACTCAATACATTTGCTTGCCTTGCATAGAAGGCTGAGAAACGTCATGCTGGTTGCCTTCAGAAGGCGCACTTGATTCTTCAATGTCTATATTTTGAACTTATGCTCGGACTATACCAGGTGCACGGCATTGAGCGTCGTGATGCAGCCACACAAGCGACCAAAGCATGTCTGACACCTGCCATAACGGTCACTGTCATGCTCCTTTTTTTCCGGCTCACGTCAGCGTAATTATGGGGGCTAGAGGTGTAGCTGTGTCGTCTGCAGCGCAGTTCACCACTTCTCCACATCCTGACCCAAACTGGCGCTGTGCAACGGTTTTCACCGGCTGTGGGAGACGGCGCGCGACAAATAGAGCATGCAAAGGGAAAAACTGTCACCGATAGCCGTCAGTTCGTGCAATGAGAAGATGCAGGCGTCTGTTATTGCGTGTTTGCAAGTTGCTAAATTATGTTAAAGCTTCTACGACGAAAAGATGACCGGCGTGGTTAGCAGTTCATCCACGATGGTGAATAAGGTGAACAAAACAGTGATGGTATTTCGGCTTCAGAGAAGCCGAAATACGCGCTTGTTCCTTTCCTCTGAACTTTAAATCACGAGGGTTTAACGCAGCATTGTTCTCACCACCGATAAGAGCAGCGGCGGACACCACTTGTCGGTGAAGCAGGCTTTTAGGAACAGCTTCTCAAGCGCGACCTCACCCAGTTTTGTCGACTAAGAAAAGTTCACTAATGTGGCAGTAACATAGTGCTTCCACTCATCTCTATATTATGATGACCTAGAAAATAAGAGCCAACATTATTTTGGACCGTGATCACACAACCTGTTTATGACCGCAAACCCTCGGAAATATCAGATCAACAAGCTGCGAATTAACCATGCGCAAATTACGACTTCAAGATTTCTATGCTGGTGCTTGCGGAGTTTGTCATCGCGGACGTGTGGCATCTTGCTTGGGCACTTCATATGGAAGGGGACACTTCCAGATCTACTACATTTTCCCTTTGAGCAAAATTCGTTGTTAACGTCGTGCTCAATAAAGCTCGATTTTAAGCTTACGTACCCATGCAAGGAACCGAGGGCTGTAGCCCATAACTATGCAGAAAAGATTATTTCGCGCGTTCCTGAAATATGCGAAACAATGCCATCGACGGCGTAGACGGTTATAATGGTCTATTAATTTTATCAAAGGCGAACGACAATTAATTACACGGGAGCTATAAATACAAGCACCAAGTCTAACATCCTTGCTCCAAACGAAGTTCTTAGCAGCCATGATGGCCAGGTGGTTATCGTTGTGCGGCTGATTATGAGGTAATGGGCTCGTTTATCTGCCAAAGCGGCATCGTTCTGATTGGGTCGCAATAGAAAACGCTCGTGTACTTAGGTTTATGCCCACGTTAACGACTATCAGTGGTGGAAAAAGCATTCCGGAAATCCCCGCTGTGGCGTCTCTCATAGCTAGCGAGTGTGTTTCTGGATGTTGAAGCTTATTTGATTCAAATGATACCTGGCTGCACCAGACCTACGAGAAGGCTGCTCACTAGTTCATACACAAAATTCCGCACTCGTTCAAAACCACTAAAGCGTTATCGCGAGGTTCTCGCATAGAAGCTAGAAAATAATACCAGCAATTCGTGTTTTCTGACAATATCATTTCACAGAAGGGTATTTCAAGCATACGGGATAGCTGAAATCAGTGGCAGTATTATCCTCAAACTCACATTTTGTCTTCCCCGCGTACGGAGACGACGTGCGCAGCAGAACCGTTGTACTGACCGCAGCGCCATTTTTGCGTCATGATGAGGAGAAGCGAAGAACTCCGTTCGGTCCGCACACCTACCCATGTGGCCACCAAAGCCTCATAGTTCAGACTTCATTTATTCTTAAGACAACTGACTGTCAGAGCAGCATGCAAATAGTACAGCTTTTTATTATTGGGGGCGTTTGGGGTATTTAAGCCAATGATACTGTTAGTTTTTCACTTGTGTTTGCAATCGTCATTTATATGCCATATACAAAAATACAGTACGGAAGGAACAACCGAAACTCATATGCTATGGATACACCACCATATTTAGTTGACTTGTATTTCCCGCCAACATGCTATCAGGTCAAGCCGAAGCACGAAGCAAAATAATGCAATGGCGGGACCCAAATTGCAAACTGTGTTTCTCAATAAAAACGCAAATAACATTGATGAAAATTTTTGTCGGCAAATGTATTATGCTACTCAATTATATGCTCTTCTCTCCTTAATTTTCATGAAGCACATTAGTGTGTTACTAACGTATGAACCAACGTCTTTGCATTCCAGCTGGAGTCTGCCGTCGCGAAGGTACCCTGCTTTGTCGAATATGGCTAGAATCACCAAGTCCTTTGCTTTCCGAATCGGATGGGCTGACGACGCCTTGTATAATGACTGTGGTAACGAGGAGACTTTTCAACACCTTCTCTGTGACTGTCCGCGCTATAATTTACAGAGACGATCTCTCACAATGGCGATAGCACACCTGGACCGAAGACCTCTAACACGGGCACCTATTTTATGGCACCATCACAAGCCATCGCTGCAGAAGACGACGAAGGCACTGTTGCAGTTTTTAAAGGCAACAGAATTGGACAAGCGGCTGCAGCCTGAACAGATGTTTGTAGTGCTGCAAGTGCTACTATGCTGTGCGGTGACAGTATGCGGGTGACAGTATGCAGTATGTGTGACAGTATGACCGACTGTGATTGTATGTCTATGCTCCTTTATTTCTTTATCTCTATTTTGTTATCACTTTACCTCTCCCTCCCCTCTCTCCCCAGCGTAGGGTAGCAAACCGGATCTTCCCCTCTGGTTAACCTCCCTGCCTTTCTCCTTTCTCTCTCTCTCTCTCTGAACGTAGGCAAAAATAGTGTTTTTGCCAGATTGAAGTTTGTATTTTACTCTTAGCGGAGGACATAGGCTAAAATAAAACCTTGCACAATGGTACGTTTTAAAGAAAGTTTTCTAATTTTATAGTGAGGTTTTCTGCCTTGACCACTTTTTGGGAAGAAATTTCTCAAAACGATGTAATTTACGCATTTTAACCTCGGTGCTAAGGAATAGAAAGCATAAAGTTATTTTATTAAACTGTTTTTTAATGAAAGAATAATGTTCAGACAACGTCAAAACGCAAATTCTAAAAAATACAGACAATTCTAAATTCTAAAAAATACGGACAATTTCTCGCAAATTTGTTTTTTTTTTGCAGCTGGTTTCCTACCATATCCTGAAATTAAAATGTCCTTCATGTGGCCCAAATATTTTCCCGCTCAAAACATTTTTGGAAAATCCTGTGCAAGTAATGCTTATATACGTGCAATATTTTGGAAGTTCTGGAGAGAAATGACTTTTTTCGAGCACCACGGTTGGGACAGTTGGCGTGAAATGACCGTATAAGACTATTTATACAATGTGTTTTACGTAAAAAGAGTATTAGACCTCTTCTATGACCAACTTTTGCAGAGTTCAGCCCTTAAGCTGTCAACCAAACAGCAGATGCTATAACACACATTACCGACTGGGTAATAAGTGTAATCATATACTCTGAATATTAGTCACCCTTTGCTTAAGAAATTTTTCGGAAAACAGCCTTTTTTTACCGGACGAAAAAAGGATAAAAATACTTTTATGCAGCACCTGAACATTTCCTCAACCGAGCTATGTTATGATGCAGTAGAAAACAAATTGCTCAATTTCTTAACTCTTCATCATCACGTTGAATTATCTGAGTGCACATTGGTAGAAATGGAAGCATTTCTCGGATGCGAATTTATTTCCGGAAACAGTACAGAGATTTTTTTTGTCTGCATGTCGAAACTGCTTTCTCTGCAGCTATCACTCTCAGTAGCATTCAAATTTTCATATGAATGTTATTTAGGAATATCAATGTTTTATTTAGAAACGAACGAACTGGGCAAACTGGGAACCAAACAATGATTGGATAAAACAATTTCGTTCAGAGGCAAAATTTGCAAAGATTGTGGTTACCACGAATAAACAAGAGTATCTACCGTCAGCGGGTGAAAATTGGTTCTTCGAGGTCGAAGGGCAAAACCAGCCACCGAGAACACTCGCTCACTAGAGGTGCTCGTGGCCGGAATACATATATTTTTTTTCAGATCGCCATAGGAACCATGATAGCTCGTTCTGAGCCTCCCTTCCAAAATTTTAACACGGCGTTTACTTGTGCGCAAGGTTTACTTAAAGGTGCAGGACACTCCACAATGATTTGGCTGGTCCATTGCTGTGGCGCACTAGAATGGCGTCGTGCTAAGGACGTTAAAGCGTTGTCAGGGCACGTGTCACATTCAATCGGCTTTGTAACGTCGCATTCCCTGATATAGCGAAGCACCTGCTTCAAGCTCAAGTTTTGAGGTACCGCTTGTGTCACATACTCTCCAACAGCTTTTAGATTTTTAAATCTAGGATCGAGAAACGATGCCGGGATCATAACATCGGTCGGATGAAATATACGCTGAAATTTCTTCAGCATCTCTCTTTTGATTTCTTGCACTACGCTACTTCTGGGCATGTCGCCTTGCAGTGAAGCGAGCAGCTCGCTCCGAATAACAATGAGCATAATAAATGTGCTCGAATTTTTCTGTGAACGCAGCTCCACCGTGTATTCAAACTGGCACAGGAATCTCACGATCCCTTCAATAAGACAACAGTATTCCACACCAGGGAATGGGTGCCCTAGCCGAAGCAACAACTTCCTGGGCGTAGCCTCATTGGCCACGAGGCTCTCCAACCTTGCTAATGTTCTATGCCACCTGGTCGGTGTGTTCAGTTTAAGTGTGACTGCCCCTCCCTGGGCTACAGGAGTGACATTGTATGCGTGGCCACTGTTCTGACAGCATTCATCACGTACAGGATCATTTTCGTCGTGTTCAGACACTTCGGCTGTACTGACTGACGACTGTACATCTGAGGCCGCGAACTCCTCCAGGTCGGAGGCCCGGTAGTGCACAATCTTCACGATGTCACGGCATTGGACTAGCAAACTGTTGAGTTTTGGGACATTTAGAAATCCGTCCTTGATGACCAGGTTATGTAGGCCATGCTGAACACACAGGTGCGTGATGTTCCGTATGTGCGAGACTCGCTGCGCGCTTCATGTTCGAGCCGGAGTCAGTGACGGCACAAACTTCCTTTCCTACCATGCTGAATTCTTCGAAGCACGTTTGAAACTCATTCATGATGGCAGTGGCTGTATGTCTCTCGGTCATGTGTCTCGTATTCAGAGTGAATGATAGGAGCTCGAAGTTCCCTGAAATAACAGCAATCATTACAGTGTTAACACCGTGGTCAGAAAAAGGTGAAAGTTATCAAAAACAGGATCCTTACATAAATTATTCTGTTTTTATTTAAATCCCTCTCTGTCTACAATCTCTCCTCTCCTAAAATTGAACACATTTCAGAGTTCACTACACCAGCCTTGTACAATGCAATAATTTAATGGCTTCGTGATATAATATATCTTTCAAGATAGAAGGAAGAACGAAATATGTGTTGTTTCTTTTCTTTGTCTTGTTGTCTAAAAGCATAAGCAAGTTCAAGCTAAATTAAAACTTCGAAAATTATTTTGGGAGCACGCACACCAAGTTAATACAGGGGTCGATGCACGCGCTTATTGATATCAGGACTCTGAAAACAACATGCCAAACATACCATCAATATGGTGACAAGTGAACGTAATGTAGGCTCGCTGCATGTAGTTGTCATTACACAGATCGTAGGTGAGGGCCCAGAACCCCGGCCTAAGAGTCACCACGTTCACCTGTCCGTGAATGGCACGGTACACATCACACAGGGCTGACCTCGACAAGTTCGTTCGGTCAGGGAGCTCTTGGAGCTCTCTGATCACTTCGTATATTATGAAGAAGTCCTACAGAAGAGGAATAAAGGCGCTCTTTGTTTACTTTTATAATAATATCATAAAGCAAATGCAAATGCAGACCGCGTTATAGTCGTCACCCACCTTGAATCATTCGCCATTCAACATCGTAAAGGGCAGTAGGTCCCTGGCGCTCAAAAGGACAAGGTCTCTGGCGAGCAAGCGCTTTCTTGGTGACGTTGTCGTCTTGCGCCAGGAAACCATTCGGAAATAATCCTTGACCGTCGCGACTGCCCCTTCTTGCAATCGTATTGCAGTTTGTGAACGTCCATCAAGTGTCTCTGCATGTTCAACGTGCTTACTGGGTACGCGTAGCGTTTTACTTTGCAGCTGCGGAAAAAAAGAGGTCAATATTTAAATTCTCACAATGAAATGATGAAACGGTTAAGAGCAGATAGTTTAGATCCATAAAGAACCAAAAGCGCTCAACTCACGTTTTAAAAGCCTTTGAGTCGTCCTCCTTTGATTACTTGGTCAAGCAGCTTTCGAAGTACTAGCAGTGCGTTTCAACTTTGTTGTGCTTTCATCAGTGAGGTAAGCTAAGTGTCCAAAATGTTTCCAAACGAAACTACACTTAACCATCGAATGCAATAGATTATTGCGAAAACTTCCTACTGGCACCTTAAGCACATCGGGGCCAGAAATTTCCACCTTGCCACAAGTTTCTTCTCTCGCGTTGATGGCGTTTTCAGATATATCGCTGAATCTACCCTGCACCACACAGTCCACGACTCTCAAGCTGTGGTTCCGACGTTCCGAGGCCGCTGTTTTTTCTCGTTGCGCCGTATTGCGCTTTTGAAGGAGAAGTTTCGGAATCCCATGATGGCGCTTATTGGCCACGAGACGCATGCGTAGACGCACGGGTTGCGTTCGTTTGTATTGTGCTGCTTCGTTGCTCGCCACCCTATTTGGCATGATTCTATGGCTGATACGGTGGAGGAAAATCAAACACGGGTACAGAAAATCTCCAACGAAGGTGGATTTATGTTTTAAAAAATATTTATTCCTATTTAAATGGCACGATGACCTCGCCGAGTAAGAACGGCGGTGGCGCACCGATCAGGTTTGCTTCGGTGGCGGCGGCGCAGCGAGAACAGTCGGCGCATACCACAAGCTCTAAACTTGCACCAAACTGGGCTCGATTCGTGGTAACGCGGGAAGTTCGCAAGTTAGGAGAACTGACTGCAGTTGTCACTTTCTGTGAGCTAGCGTGTGTTATGAAGAATTATTCATTAGACACTTCCAATTCTGAATTCGGTTGTCGATATCATGGCTCATGAGCCCAAACTTGGCTGTGAAGGCACGTAAAGTTGGTTACTCAAGATTACACGCAACTAATTGCTTTCTACTAATAGAATAACCTATAAATTGCAAGTAAATGCGGATACACGAATGTCAAAATTACCCTTCTTAGCATGAAATGGTACATTTTATTTATTTATTTATTTATTTATACTAGTTTTCACTTGATGCCGTAGTGGCGCTGCAAGCGCAAGACGCTATCCGCCAACCCAAAACCTTACTCTAAATCTATTCACTCCTGCGTGCCCCAGTGCTAAAACACGCAAAGCACTTTGGCGCCCCTGTTCTAAAACTCTCTAATGTTGCTAGTTAGTCGCGGTCTATGAGATTGTTGTGCTCTGTTTCGTGCATCACAGTAGCCTGACAGAGAAGTCGTATTACCTTTTCTTGGGTGAAACGAGATTTCTGGCTATGATGACACTTCACTGAAGCAGCGACAGTTAAAAGGAGAAACTTTCACGTGGCCTGCGCTAAGACGCAGAGAAACAAAACTTAAGAAGAAAAAATATTGTCCGAGGGCAAACTTGGTAATAATGATTGCCCGATACAATTGTCGAATGTCAAGAAGAAAACGCTCTTCCATTTGAAAATTTGAACGCGGTCTATGGTAGCTTTTTCTAAAATGTAGTTCGGCTTTCCTCATATTTCCACACGACCTGAAAACATAGAATACAGTCGCCCTCAGTTTTCCGCGGACGCGTTTAAGACATGGCCGATGACACATTTCGAGAAAATTACAGTACAGAAATGAAATATTTTTGCGCATTCCGGTCATTCAAATTTCCCCTACGATTTCCTCTATAACTGAACATGCAATTGGTCCTTCAGATTACACATGTAGAGGCACTAGGGGCGTTGCCAAATTTTTCGAAATTTCCACTTATTTACAAAGTAGCGCAGAAGCACATGGAAGACGAAAGAAAAAGACGGGGCACAGCGCGATGTGCTCCTGCGATACTGTGTAAATATTGTCATATCAACTAGCCCACCAGTGCGTCCTTTTGAATTTTTCCATATTGTGGAAGAAAATCTGTGTGACTGCAAAAAGAAAGTGAATTTTTCTCAATTTTTTCCGTTCGTTACTTTCTCGCAGTGCTTGGGGTCGACGTATTATAAAACGACGCAATCTTTTTGTAAGGTTGAAAACTTGCTTGGCACTTTGTGTGGTACCCAGCAGCCACAGCGTCAGTATAAATTGCTTTTTTGAGTAGCCAAACGAATTGAAGTCAGTCCGACATGCCGAGATCACAACGCAGACGATGTTCGCCACCTTTTCAAAATCGGGATGTCCTGGGTGCGGTGAGTTTTCCTCGGCCGCAATTTCATTTTGGTAACCTTTGAAGGAAGTGATTAGGTTTAGAAATATGGATCATTCTGTGATTTTTCTTTACATAAAAAGTATTAATTGAAACAACGTTTTCGATGCTTTTCGACACAATCACAATCGACAACACTGCGAGTGTGCCTGCTAAAGTTGTGTAAGCATTCTAATTAAGTCGCACGACGAGCGGCAAGGCACCATTTGGTGCCGCCGCTTGAAATTTCGGGCACCGTAACTCCTTCTGAGCATGGGGTCATTCGTTGGCCAGCCTACCGAGAAGGCGCCATAACATTGGCGGTGCTGAAAACATTCGCCAGCGAATGAGGTGATTGCTTCATATCTGCGCTGTGCAGGCGCGGTAAGGCTGGCCTTATAAATGCCAATCACTCGGGATCGAGCATTGACCCCATTGGTGTCGCACGAATCCGAAGCGCCAAGTGTCCGGCTGGCCATAGTGCGCAGCCACTGCGCGGAACGGGCTGCGGTGCCAGCTGAACGGCGGCACGCCCTGCGCGGTCGGTCCGCTCGCGGCCTCGAACTCCAGAGACTGGAACAGGCCACTGTTGGTAATCTGCAAAGAGAAACAGTGCTGTAGTTCACAGATCATTCCTGGACGCTACGGTATTTCTCGTTCTGCATTTGAGCTTATGGTACTTGTCGTGGAGGACAAACACCGGTCGGGCCTACTTCATCAACGGTAACGCCGACAAAGGCTCCAGCTAGGGAACAACAATAAACACACCAGACGCGGGATTTCTCCCACACAACCGTAAACTCTTAAACAAAATTACACCGCTTCTGTTGTACGCTGCCCCACAACACTAATCGTTATCTGTCTTGTCCGCATTTCCTTGCTTTAACGCTGCAAGCCCGGTACTTCCTAATCACGAACGGGTGGCGCTTTATCAGCTTGACAGAGCATTCTCGACAGGAAAGTAGCGAGCGCCGAGTTTTCAAGAGAGGAAAATGTATTCCGAGCTCTAACAGTTTTTGGGTTGGTGTGCCTACCGGTAGCCCTAGGGCCACTTTGTAGGCGCTCCTAATGATAGACCCGAAGTTTGCTTCTTCACTTTCGTTTAGTGCGTGGAAAGGTAGACTATACGTTATCTTACTCACTACAAGGGCCTGTACTAATCTAACTGTGTCCGTTACCTTCTTTCCTTTTTGTGATACGTTATTCTTTGTATCATTCTGGCAACTTGTTTCGTCGCTGATTTTAACATGTTTATTGTGTGGTCTGCTCTTCCCTTACTCTGAACCCAGTAACCCAGAATTCTTGCAACGGTTACCCGTTTTATTTTGAATCCTTCAATTTGTATGTATAGGTCTTCATTAGTTTTGTATCTTTTTTCATATACCCTGATAACTTCGGATTTATCTGGGACACAACTGAGCCCGCTGGCCCTGGCGAAATTTTCAGCTGCTTTTGCAGCCTCTTGGAGTGTCTGTTCCTTGCTAGCCAGGCATCCGCGCGTTGCCCATAGAGTGATATCATCTGCATATAAGGTGTATATCAACTGCGGTACATCATCGAGGGCCCGCGCGAGTCCTCTCATGGCAACATTAAAGAGCAGAAGAGAGATGATGGCTCCTTGAGGAGTACCTTTGTATGGCATCTGAAAAGGTTCCGACGTGACATATGCTACGCTTATTGTAGCACTCCTCCCTGTTAGGAAAGTCCTTATGTAATTGAAGGTGTTTTCACCACATCCGATGTTGTTTAATTTAGATAGGATGGCCTTATGCGAGATATTGTCGAACGCTCCTTTTAGATCAAGGGCTAGTATTAAATGCTCTCCTCCTTTGGGTACGGAGCTCAAGACTTCGTCTTGTAATAGGAGGAATGCGTCCTGAGTAGAGAGGCCACTGCGGAAACCCAGCACAGTGGCTGGGGATAGGCCCTTGTGCTCTATGAAGTTTTGAAGGCGAGTGTGAATAATCCGTTCTAAAAGCTTCCCCATGCACGACGTCAGAGATATTGGTCTCAATGCCTGCAGGGATGGCTTCTTCCCAAATTACGGTATTATTATAATTTTGGCTTCTTTCCACTCATCGGGGATCTTCCCTTAGAACCAATAGTGTTCGTAAAAATGGTTTGTCACTGCCTCTATGAACTTATCGCTCAGGTTCCTAATCATTGCATTTGTAATTTGGTCTGCACCAGGGCTAGTATTTCTTTCGGCCGCATGAGCTGCCTCAAACACCTCTCCCTTGGTTAATGGGGCGTCGAGGCTCTCGTTTTTTACACCGGTGCAGTTGATTGGATTCCTGGTAGTATTGGTGTCTTCTACGATGTATCTGTCTTTAAAAGCTTCTATTAATTCCTCATCCGTAACCGTAAACTCGTCCGTGATTGTCTGTAATGTTCTGCTCGTCGCCGATTTTGATTTTTCTGGGTCGAGCATGTTCCTAAGCATGACCCAAGTTTTTGCAATGCTCAGAGTGTCCTGTAGCGAACTTCAGAACTGGAGCCATCCCTCGGATGCAATTTTGTTAGCGCATTCAATCGCCTCTTCCGCTAGAGCAGCGATTCTTCGGAGGATGTTCCTATTGAATCTGTAGTTTTTCCACCTCTTCAGCAGACTACGCCTGCTCTCCGACAAGTGGAGCAGGTGCCTGTCTACTGCAAACGTCTCTGCTGTTCTTACGATGCGTTTATATGTTTGTTTGTGTGACAATCTTATGTATTCTGACCAGTCCCTCATCGACTCTGGTACGAAGTAGGGTGGGGGACCGTGTCGTCGGAACATTTCCCAGTCAGTGATCACCACGTCCCCTATGACCCTGTGTAGTTTGGGGGTCGAAAGTGAAATCCTGATTATGTTGTAGCGGCAGCAGCATCGGCGTCGCGCGAGAGATGACGTAGACGCTCGCGTCTACACGAGGCACCAGCGGCTGGCACGCTCTGGCACGGGCTAGCGTTCCGAAGGAGATTATTAAAAATTGGAGGACGCTTAAGCTTCGCCTTCAAGAGTGGAACGCGACAGCGTTCCCGTCGACCCGCCAAGGGGTGTAAGACAAGGGGCTACGGCGCAGCGACTACGCGCCCCGCATCGGACGCGGTGAGCGTCGAGCAACGCAGCGTTCGGCGCGACAACGAAATGTGCGCCTGAGCAAGCGACGCACGCCTGAGCCTTCGAAACAGCTCGTTTCTAAGGCAGCACCGCGTTCACTAGAGGCGCTTTTGTCCCGTTTTGAAGCATTGAACTCGTGGCTCAGTGGTAACGTCTCCGTCTCACACTCCGGAGACCCCGGTTCGATTCCCAGCCAGCCCATCTTGGAAGTTGCTTTTTATTATGAAGTGCCTGCCGTGATTAATCGCTCACGGCCAACGCCGCGGACGCCGACGACACCGGATTTTCTGCGACACGAGCTCCTTAACGCTATCGCGTTAAAAAAGAATGCTACGCTAAGAGATCGAGTGTCGGTTCTTCCTCTCCTGCGAGAGTTCGAGACTTTACCGGTCTGCGTGGTCGCTCGTCGCCACAGTTTGGTGACCCGGACGTGATACTGCCATACGCTCCTGTGGTAGAGACGACCATGGACCAGAGCAACGCTACGAGAGCTCAAGGACAGAACCCTTCCTAGGAACGCGGTCACCCCTCCTGTTCAGCCATCGCTGTCCGCCTCCCACAGTACTGGGAGAAGCATCCTTCGGCATGGTTTCTTCAGGACGAAGCGCAATTTCAAGTCGCTGGCATCCGCTCTCAAGCCTCGAAGTTCCATTACGCCGTCGCAGCGCTCTAGCCCGCCGCCATTGACGAGGTAGCAGATTTGCTGAACTCCCCATTGTCTGCCGCCGCCTATGACGATCTCAAGGCAGCACTGCTACAGCGCACAGCAGCTTCACAGCGTTCTCGCATCCAGCAGCTTCTGTCCGCTGAAGAACTCGGCGACCGACGCCCTAGTCAACTTCTTCGCCGAATGAGCCAGCTGCTCGGAAACAACGCGAGATCCATCGACGACACGCTGTTGCGCGAATTGTTTTTGCAACGACTCCCGGCTAACGTGCAGATGGTCCTGGCGACAGCCTCTACCATGGACCTTACCGGACTTGCCGCTTTGGCCCACAAAGTCATGGAAGTAGCCACCCCAACCATCGCAGCCACGTCACCGTCTCCGGGTGACAATACAACAGCTCTGCAAACTCTTCCCTGCTCTTCCGCAGTGCAATCTCCGCTCGACTCCTTGTGTGAGCGCCTGGAACGCATCATCTGTGGAGCGGAACATCGCCGCACATCTCGTCGCCCACGCAGCCGTAGTTCCAGCAGATCAAGACGCACAGGCTCCCGCAATGAAACCTCAACTACAACGCCTGGCGGTTGCTACTACCGCGGCCGTTTTGGAAACGATGCTCGTCACTGTCGGCGTTCCTGCGCTTGGCAGGGAAACAGGCCCGCCGACCTCTAACGGCAACGAGTGGTCCGGCCCAGCACACAAGTCGCCTTTTCTACGTGACGGACAGAGTTACAGGACAACGATTCTTAGTCGACACAGGTGCTGACGTCAGCATTCTTCCCGCAAAGCACTTCGACCGAAAAGCGACACCTGTCTCGTTTTTGCAAGCCGTCAACGGCACCAGGATTCCAGTTTTCTCGTCACGCTCCGTCATGCTAAACCTTGGCCTTCGACGAGCGTTCCGCTTGATTTTCCTGGTTGCAGACGTCCGTCATGCAGTCATTGGAGCACACTTCTTGAATAACTACGGACTCCTTGCGGACATCCAACGACGCCGTCTCATTGACTCCGTGACCCAGCTATCCGTTCCCGGCGTCCCATCATCAGGCACATCGCCCATAGCGCCTATTTCTGCCATGTTGGACGAACCTGTCGCCGCGCTCCTACGCGAGTTTCCCACTTTGACGCACCTGCCGGACTGGACGCAACCGGTGCAACATGACCTGTGCCACCACATCGTCACCTCCGGCCCACCGGTCTATTTCCGACCCCGGCGTTTGTCCACGGAGAAACTCAAGATCGCTCGCTCGGAGTTCGAACACATGCTGCAACTTGGCATCATCCGCCCTTCCTGCAGTAACTGGGCATCACCACTTCACATGGTGGTTAAGAAGACGGGAGACTGGCGCCCATGCGGCGATTACCGGGCACTAAACAACGTCACAGTTCCTGATCGCTACCCTCTACCGAACATTCAGGACTTCACGGTAGCGTTGCACGGTGCGACGATCTTTTCTAAGATCGATCTCGTTCGCGCCTACCATCAACTACCGGTCGCTGACGAAGACATTCGGTCTTTTCGAATTTCTCCGCATGCCTTTCGGTTTACGGAACGCGGGCCAATCCTTTCAGCGTTTCATCGATTCCGTCACCCGAGGTTTGCCTCTCGTTTTTGCATACATTGACGACCTTCTCGTCGCAAGCTCTTCGGCAGAAGATCTTCACCACTTGCGGTTGTTTTCACGCCTTGCCAGTAATGGAATTGTCATCAACGCCGCTAAGAGTGAATTCGGTCAATCCGAACTCGAGTTCCTCGGTCATATTGTCAACGCTAATGGCATTCGACCACTGCCGTCCAAGATTCGCGTCATCGAAAACCTTCCCCGAACGACCACACTCACCAAGCTTTGCCAATTTCTCGGATTCGTCAATTTCTACCGCCGATTCATTCCAGAGTGCGCAAGACTTATGGCTCCACTAGACGCTCTCCTGGTAAATAAACGCAAACAAGTGCTTCAGTGGACTGAAGAGGCCACCAACGCTTTCACAAGAGTCAAGTCTGCCCTCGCCGACGCCACGCTGCTCAGACACCCAAAGCCAGTGCCATCATGACCGACGCTTCAAACACCGCCGTTGGTGCCGTTCTGCAGCAATTCATCGACAATGCGTGGCATCCACCCACTTTTTTCTCCAAGA
Source organism: Dermacentor variabilis (assembly GCF_050947875.1). Classification (NCBI taxonomy): domain Eukaryota; kingdom Metazoa; phylum Arthropoda; class Arachnida; order Ixodida; family Ixodidae; genus Dermacentor; species Dermacentor variabilis. Next base: position 230,398,235 of record NC_134569.1, on the reverse strand, counting down.
AACTGAAGCCTGCGCAGTCCCGCTACAGTGTGTTTGGCCGTGAATTACTCGCTGTTTACCTGGCTATCAAGCATTTCCGCCATTTCCTCGAAGGCCGTGCATTCACTGTCTTCACTGACCACAAGCCCCTTGTGCACGCAACGAATCGCTCGGCGTCCTGTTACTCGCCCCGCGAGATTCGACACCTTTCCTGCATCTCCGAGTTTACAACAACGTTCCGCCACATCAAGGGCACCGACAACGTTCCAGCCGACGTTCTGAGTCGTGTCAATGTCGTTTCCACGTTGACATCGGAACCTTTCATCATCGAGGCCGACTTACTCGCCAGTCAACAGCGTGACGACACTGAACTTCGTACACTCCGGAACTCGTCAACGTCCCTGAAACTGGAAGACATCATTGTGACCCCAGATGGTACGTCCATCGTCTGCCACACTTCTAACGACACACCTAGACCATACGTTCCGGCATCCCTTCGCAGACGTCTATTCGAAACCATGCACATCCTGTCGCGCCCTGGCATACGCGCGACACAGAAGCTTCCTTACAGTCGTTTCGTTTGGCCTCGGCTAAACGCGCAAGTTCGCGATTGGGTTCGCTGCTGTTTGCCGTGTCAACGTTCGAAGATCCAGCGTCACCCCATTCCGTCTGCCAAGTATTTTCTTCCCCCGGATGGTCGTTTTGACACCGTACACCTGGACCTCGTCGGCCCTCTCCCACCTTCGAAAGGTTACTGCTACACACTGACATGAATCGACCTATACGCGGTGGCCAGAAGCTACACCTATATCTGGCATCTCAGCGCCCACTGTTGCAGCAGCTTTCGTGTCTACGTGGATCGCAAGGTTCGGCTGCCCATCCACAATAATCACCGATCGCGGTCGGCAGTTTGACTCAGCACTCTTCAACGAGCTACTCAAACTACTCGGAACGACACGTTTTCGCACAACTGCTTACCAGCCGCAGTCCAATGGACTAGTTGAACGTTTTCACCGGCATCTCAAGGCCTCCCTTATGGCACATGAATCACCGAAGAAGTGGGTGCTGCGTTTGCCCCTCGTCTTACTTGGCATCAGAGCCGCACTCAAGAGCGACCTAGGTTGCTCCTGTGCTGAGCTAGTCTGCGGCACTCACCTACGCCTTCCGTGCGATTTCTTTGTCGCCACCACCAAAACCCCTCTGCCATCATCTGCCGACTACGTTGCCGAACTGCAAGCTTTCTTCTGCCATATACGCCTCGTGCCTACACTTTCACAAGAAGCAAGGTCCCCGTACGTTTCTCCCGCACTCACCTCTGCTACACACGTTTTCGTGCGTAACAGTGCCGTGCGGAAGCCTTTGCAACCACACTACTCCGGGTCATATTGTGTTCTAGAGCGTCGTCCGACGACGCTTGTTGTGAATGTCAACGACCGATCAGACACGATTGCCCTGGAACGTCTCAAACCCACCTACATCAGCTCCACCAATATGCGACGCGACCCTGTTGCATCCCTCGCCGCCACCTGCGCCCGTGACACCCAAGACCAATGCCAAGACACGCCGCGTCACGTGGACTTTTCATCGTTCGTCGAACTTTCCTCCTCTCCAGGGGGGGGGCCTCTGTAGCGGCAGCAGCATCGGCGTCGCCCGAGAGATGACGTAGACGCTCGCGTCTACACGGGCCACGAGCGGCTGGCACGCTCCGGCACGGGCTAGCGTTCCGAAGAAGATTATTAAAAAAGAATGCTACGCTAAGAGATCGAGTGTCGGTTCTTCCTCTCTTGCGAGTGTCCGAGACTTTACCGGTTTACGTGGTCGCTCGTCGCCACAATGTAGTGATCACTGCCGAGGTTCTCTTCGAGGTTTGTCCATTTGTGTCCTAAACATTACGTGTAAAGGTGAGGTCTGGGAATGTGTCTCTACTTACGCTCTTACCCATCCTCGTAGGCGTGGTGGGGAGCGTAATTAGGCTCAACCCTAGTTTGGATACGGCTTGTACGAGACGCGTTCCCTTATGAGAATCCCTCGGATAGCCCCAAATGGTGTTGGGTGCATTAAAATCTCCCAACACCACGAGTCTGTCTCTGGCCCCAGCAATCTTGACTGCCTCCGTAAGGAGTTCTGCAAAGTCATATTTTCTATCTTTAGGAGGGCTTTATAGATTTACTATCACATGTCCTTGCCCTGCCTCTCTTCAGAGGAAGGAGGCTAATTATTTGATGATTTATCTCTACAATTTCTATATGTTCTACCCTTTCTGAAATTTTTTATAGAGTGTACTCAAACAAATGTACATCCTCTGGGGTGTATATTGGCCACACAACGATAACCGTCACCGGTGGTACTTGCATTTCCTTAAACGCTGCACTCACTACTTTCCTGTCAAGAATACTCTGTCGTGCTGATAACGCGCATGCCGTTCATGACTTGGAAGTACCGGGCTCGCAGCGTTAAAGAAACGAAATGCGGGCAAGACAGATGACGAGTATTGTTATGTGGCGAGATACGATCCGGAGGGTGTAGTTTTGCTTAACAGTGAGCTACACTCTAAAAAAAGCTTAGCCGCCTTGGGTTGTATTTTGTCCCCAAACACTCGGCGTCATCTAGCGCCGCCGCTGCGAAGGCTGTGCCTGACCTAAGAAATGTATGCCGCGCCTGTGTGTGCGAACGCTCAGAAACACGTCATGTGGAAGCAGGGCTCCTCTCGCTCTTCTTTCTGGATGTACCGCTCTATTGGGTGTCACTGCTGAGAAGTGCGCGCGTGCCCTCCGAGAAGAGAAGCGTGGGGCGCCGATGCCTGCGAACGATGAGAATTGTTCCGGCGCCTACTAATTGACCCAGGTTAACGAGATGTTCATTGAGAAGCGGTGTATATAGCCAGGGCACTTATGGTGCAGCTTTACCGTCTTTATATTATGCTACAGTACACTTGATGGGAAGCTCGACGCTAATTAGGCTGCCCAGGAAACGCTGCATGTTTTTCTTGTCTATGACGCCGAAGCATTTCTCAACATATCTCAGGAATGGTTTGCGTTTGGTCTGAAATGACTCCAAGGCCTTGGCTTCAAGTGCTTGCATTGTCAGGTTTGCAGTCGCGACCATTGTGGTAGAGAACGTAATTCTACAAAAAAGTACGTGCTGTACAAGTAAAACCGTAACAAGGCGCACAGCTCAGTGAAGTCCAACGGGGTGCGAGCCTGTAATGATGGGTCGTTGTGAAGCAAGTGCGTAGATGCGTCGACGGCACGATCGACTTGCACGCTTGTGAAAATATAGCATACGTCGAGAGACACGAGTACGTCAAATTCATCTACAGCACTTAGTAGTGGACACAATTCCTAAAGAGAAAGTCCCAGGAAAATACCTGATAGATGCCTTTTCAAGCCTGTATGAGCATGTATTGTCGGATGTCTTTGCGACAAAAAACGTTCGAACAATAGAATACCAGATGGTAACGCGTTGAACGTTTGACTACAGTAGTGTGGACATTTCTGTTGATGTCCATCACCAGCCACGATGTGTTTACGTGGGTGATTTGTTTTAACGGCACCAGTTTTTACTCTGCAAAGAGCAGCGTAGTCATTGAATTCGCAGCCTGAATTGCAAAATATCACGATCTAATCGCTTGGCGCGAGAACTGAACCGTAACCGTACTCGTCTACGACCAAAGAAATGCAACATCGAAACATCTAAGTGCTATTCGTTCTAAAACTTATGCGTCAGCTACGAGCTTCATTTTAACGCGTTTCAACTCTTGAAATTACTGTTATATCTACGTTAGGCTCCTGTATGGGCTGATAGCGTCACTCAACGCAGCGATCACTCTGGTCAGTGAACCAGCAAGGTCCATATAAGCTTTGTCTTTTGGCATTTCATTTTTTCTATGTAAAACAGCAATGCCCTAACACAACTTCAAAGAAAGAGTGCAACCGCTATTTCTCGGAGCCCATTTTCGTAAAACTGGAGAGTTTGTCGTAGATGACGGTACGAACAAGAGAGTAAAAGAAAGCGTTTGCTTCTCGTTGCGATTTCAAAAGTCTGAATAACATACGCTTATGTATAGCAGCTAAGCGACCGATTTGGTCGCCATATTTAACGACAACAATTTCACAAGCGAACGCAGCAATAAAAGCACGCATGTTCATACCGTATGATCATGCGATGCGCTGTACGAGAGACAGATCTACAAAAGAGCAGCTTTCGCTACAATCCACAATCCTCCGCCAGCAGGTCGGCCACCGGAAAAATCTGATTCACACTTTACAGTGAGCTGTTATTTCTGTGATGGGTGCTAACTGCGTACAATAAACCATCAGAACGGTACGCACGCTGTTAGGACTATTGCTTATGTTCCTAACTAATTATTGCTTTTAAAGAAAGCTTACAATTACAGTGCGAATGTTGCAATAAGCGCACATTCGTCAAAGAGTATTTAGATATACACAACTGATCTCCGAGGCTGATTGAAAGATCAAACACACGCACACACACGTCCCGCTGTGTGCTCCGTCCGCCTCGAAGTAAGCAGAAACGCCCGGCCATTGCCGACCCAAATAGCTTCAGTACCTCTCGTACAACAGCTCCCCAAGGAAAAGACGCCTTCCTACATAATATAGGGCCCTCCACTAACGCGAGAAAAATCACCAGAAACTACAACTAAGCGTATACCTGGAATAAAATAGGTAGCGCGCGCGCAAGCTGATTTTCGACATCCCGCAGCTGTAGCAGATTATCTAAGTTGAGTGTAACTCTATTCCAAGGATGTAGCTGAAAAATGATCGACCAGACACGAAATCTGTACAGGTTCTTCGTGGCAGGAAATCTTGTGGGGTGCTGCCAATGGGCTAGCATACCATGCCTACCACGCATGGTGACCAGGGTCCCGCTAAGGAATAATGTTCTTGCGTATACTGTTAAGGCCTTGAATGATCATAGTACTTGCATCGCATCTGTTTGTGCGCGCATTATCTCTGCTTCCGAGTACAAAGGTGCCGACGTTTCCGTTTAAGATATTCTCCTCAGCCAACATTACATAGGATACGATGAAAGATCTCTCGCGTTGATTCTCTCGAAACGAGCTGGCGTCTGTCGCACTGTCAGTCGCCATGACCGATACTGTAATTGTCATTATCAACCGTTGGTACAATCTTGAATGTACTCGCGTGTGGCTTTTTACAACTCTTGTATCTAAATCATGTATTTGGGGCATATATGAAAAATTACTGTAAATATAAACAAATTACATCACGCTGTCGTGTTCCATCATTGTGCAAGCTCTGAAGTGATGAGGCTGAATAAGTGTGCAGAAATTGCTTGAAATTGCGTGCTTACCTTTGTGTCCGTCCCTCCTGACAGACGGCGCGGCAGCAAGTCGAAGCGCGGACACATAGAAGCGTGCTCGTCGCGTATCGGTTGGCTGTAGTTGCAGGGAAGTGGGCACACACCACTTTGCACTGTGAACCTTCAAAGTAGAAAATGAAAGCAGCTTTGTCTAACGAATTTTAAAGCGCGCGAATTCTATCGTGATGGTGCGCACTACACCACCATTACGCGGAACATGTAGATCAGAGAAAGAGCAGTGGAATGTTAATGGCTTGTTCTGCCTTTCAAAGTCTGCTGTCGTCCTGATGTATGCGCTAACAAATATTATGACCCTACGCCACGTTCCCGCAAATTATCGAGCACCATTTCGATAACAATTTACATTAAAGTTAACAATAATTGTTCATTTGCGAAAAAGTGTAAACAGGGAAATTGTGGTGGTATGAAATACTGTACTAATTTGTGCCTATTATCTGATGTAACATGAGTAATACATATGTGGCCGAACACAGCCAGTAAACCTTCTTAGATATAAAAGAAAATGTTCGTGTTTGAAAGATTCAAGTCAGAGCTACTGAAAGTAGGGACTACGCTCCTTAGCACCTACAACACCCTATGGCAATTCTATGCCGTTAAGAGAAGCAAGCAGTACATGATGCCACTGAGCGATAAAAATAAATTGTAATATTGCTTCTGCTCTTCGTAAATATGGGGCATAAAGTGGTGGAAAAAGGGGTGGAGGTTGCTTTACGCAGGGCGATGGAAAATAACACTTCTTTTTAGTCCTGGGTGTTTGAAGCCGAACACGACGCCTAGGCAGGACCCACTGAAGCTTCAAGGGATTCAACAAATATGTGTTCGCGCTAACTTTCCGGTAGCTGGTGTGGTGTGCGGAACACCTATAAATGTACGCAGCTCTTATCTGAAGAATGCCGAGAACACACAAGCCCGAGTGGCGCATTTTTGTGAGCACAGGCGTGCTCTAGCGTATGTAACCAAAAATGCGCCTGGTAAGGTACCACACAAGATTAGAAAGGGTCCCACGTAGTCCAGAAACTACCCGGAGAGCATATATTACGAAGCTATCAAGTGAATTCTTCACCACTGCAACACGGCTTACGAAAATAATCTTCTGTCGATAACGAATCCCTGACCTGCGATGGTGGACTAGAAGTGTTATCTTTACAGCGAAGCTGTATGCCTCTACCGTCCAAGAACATTTTCGTGTCATTGGCGTGGTAAGCAAAAAACTCCCCCATACGTGCGCCAATCCCGAAGATTGTGCAATTCCGGCCCAAACCGCGGCGGACGTGAAGCAGGCGTTAAGCACTCCCCATACGTGGGCCGATCCCGAATATTGTGCAATGCCGGCCGACCCGCGGCAGAGGTGCAGTTCGCCATTAAGGGGTCCACAGACGCAGCTTCGCTGGTCAACCTTCTTCGCCGAGTGGACGGGCACTGAGTTTTTTCCGACGGTAGGGAATGGGTATCGTGCTATGGGTTTCGGCATAAATTCGACGAAACCACATCATTTGCTAACATTTTTATAAAAGCCTGAGGCTGTGTTCAGCCCGCCCAATGCAATAAACGACACCACGACTATATGGGCCCTGTCTACATAAATATTATTCCATGGAGCATGCAGGCTTTATTCATAAAACATGTCTCTTTTTAACTGTTTATTTGGCTACTACTGCTACACTTACGTATTAGTGTCAGTGTATGTCGCACTCCAGATTGCGTGAAAAGCATACCCACCTCATAAATGCTTTCATGGCATCCATGTCCGTCGCGTGCTCATGCATCACCCGAACTGTGTGAGCTCGAGGCGAGAGGGCATAGTGATTCCTGGCTCGTTGCCATCCCGGCGGACGTGTCTGAAGTGCAATAGCTGGCAAGTACCTGCACGACAGTCGCTGAATTAGCAGGGGCTAGACGTTGCGCAAAGAGACAGCTAGCTATCATTACTTCATGTAACTCCAACACGGAATAACATTACACTCCTTCCCTTCTCCTACACTTTTCGTCAAAGTGTATGTTGCGACTGAACATATTTGTACTTTAGGGGATGCTGTGCTTTCCGCGCGAAAGAAACCACCGGCTAGAAAGATGCGCGCGCCTTTAAGAACGGCTTTAGAATGGCATTCATATTTATCATACCAAGTAGCCGTGTTCTTGGCTGTTGAAGTGAAATTATATATATATTTATTTACCTAATCGTGCATTGGAAATATCATATCGTATTAGTCTACACAGAATGGCCATGGATGATGTTAGGCTTTTCCAAATTCTGTTTATTTGAAGATAATGTATCTAAAAGCTTAACGCCGAAAACACTGTCATATTCATTTATTATGCGGCCATAGAAGCGAGAGACGTTGGTTTAACCAACTACAAAACCGTGGACAGCGCTCGGAGCCAATAAACACAGGTCCAAAGCGTTTTCGCTTAGTATGAAATTGCCTAGCTGCTGTAGCTTTAACATTGACATCCATCTATGCTGAGTACTCAAAATCTAATTGGTAATGCACCTGTCGTAGCGCTAGAGAATTGACATAAAAAGTGTTCGATGGCTAGGATACTCCCTAATGCAAAATTCGAGCGCCCCTCTGTACGTCTTTTCATTTCGCGATATATTGAGGCAAAGAATTTGTGACCGAAATCCCCGCACCGACTGGCAATGGGCCAGTGCCGTCAGTGCTTTTGCAGAAGGAGGGGCATTATGGGAACGTGGCATGATAAGCGGCATTGTAGCCAGCTGCGGCAGAAGGCGACAACAAACGCGCGAGCAGTCTCATACACGTTCCCTCGCTAAGACCGCGGGACCGTGATGCTAAGCGCAGGAATGGGCACCTACGAGCTACCCTCTATTACTATGGCGTCATCTAGCAGTCTTGTGCGGCATTTTGCTTTCCTCCTCACTCTGCTTCGGCTTTACGCCTCGTGCTTTTACTACCTAACTCATCCGCATACCTCCTCGCGCTGTCCTCGCTGTCGCCATATTTCATCTCCCACTACGATGCGCGTTCGTTCTTTCATCCGTCGCTATGCTCGTTCGCTTCGTTACAAAGCACGCCGAAGCTCAACGCATGAATAAGCCCCTAAGATCTGCGTTCTCAAAATACGTTTTTTTTAATACAAGCTATTGCTTAATAAAGGGAAAATCACACATTCACCCATTCGTAGCAATTGCTACAAAGGAAACCCATAAGGGTTCCTCGAAAGAAAAAGCCTCATATTTCAAGAAAAATTCGTCCTGGTCCTGGACTCGAACCCGGGACCGCCGCCTTTCCGGGGCAGCCGCTCTACCATCTGAGCTAACCAGGGGGCTAGCAGATGGCAGGGCGAAGTCCAATTTTTCGACAACACGAAGCAAAGGCAAGTGTTTGACGTAGAAGTTCTGCGGAAACCCTGTCCTGCCATCTGCTAGCCGCCTGGCTAGCTCAGATGGTAGAGCAGCTGCCCTGAAAGGGCTAGTCCCAGACCAGGACGAATTTTTCTTCAACTCTGAGGCTTTTTCTTTCGAGGAACCTGCATGGGTTTCTTGTAGCAATTGCTACGAACAGGTGGATGTCTGATTTTCCCTTTATTTATCACTTCTCTTCGCCTCGCGGATTTCCGCGGAACTTCTACGTCAAGCTATTACTTGAGTGGTTGTATTGCTTGGGTGCTTGGGGGGTAGTGCGGCACGAACTAATTGCGTGGAAAAGGCAGAGGAGGAGGGGGAAATATTCGATGTATAATGCACCGCAGCCGCTCAATGGTTATGTCGTTCAGCTGCTAAGCTAGTGTGAAGGTTCGTGCGCTTAGACGGACGTGCACGCTTAGGTCCACATTAATTTTGAACGCACGTGCTCAAACCGATTCCGGAGCATTCCATTACGGCACCTCTCAGAACCCGAATGTCGCATTTCGAACGTTGCGCCCGTTACTTAACCAATCATGGAATAAAAAACCAAGCTCTTTCCGCGGACTGTCGTTTCGTACATCAAACTGCGTTTCCAAAGACCCGCCCTGCAAGGTAGCGCGTACGGGAACTTCCCCGTACGAAAAGAAAGAAAATCCACTGAATAGAGTGTACAAGCCATAACTCATGCAAATAAAATATAGCACGCTACTAATTAATGTGGTTTTGTAGAGCTTGCAACAAGCGATAATTTGATCAATTGTTTTGAAATCTTTCATTAACTCTCCTGTGGCATATAGCGCAATGCATCCTCCCAAGAATAATGCAATCAAGAGTCAACTATTGCATTCGTTACGGTTGTGTTTATTCGCATAAAGCGCTTAACAGAGTTCACTTACCTTATCATAATTAAATTTACGGCACAGGTATCATTTACTAACTTGAACCGCGTTGTGAGAAGTCATACCAGCTTAGCCGAGAACATAGAACCAGTTTTCAAAGTGTTGTAAGAGTTGGTAGGTACTACAGCGGAACTTCAGCTCTTAGTTTTGCAAAAGCCTGCCTCGAGGAGTTAGAGCCGCACAAATTTCGACGATGGTTATTTCACGGCCTATGGTAGTTGGAATTTCATGATATGTGGCGTGGTGAACAACATGGTCTATGGACAAACTCATGACAGTGCTTCGCAGTTACCTGATTCCTTGCTGAACTATATCTATGTAAGAAAAAAGGCGTTTACGCTCCCGACATCGCGCTCGCCGAACCGCTTGGTGGTCTGAAAGTCCTACTTTTTCTATGACCTGGCAGTGTAAAGGACGCTTTATAGAGTTTGTTCTTCTTTAAGCTACTACGCTCCTGTTCGATGCCCGAGCCTGCGGCGGTTTCGAAGCACAGACAGGCGCCCACGGTAGCAGTATGATGATAACATAATCACCATAATGGGATGACGTTGATGAAATGATAAGGGTGGTATAACGACACCACGACGACGACGAAATGAGCATAGCTTAACGACGACTAATGTATAAAGGAGGTAGCGTTCCGTCAATGGCGTGAGGTCAGCGGAGCGATGAGAACGGGTAGACAAAGATTTGATGACGATGGTGTAACGACTACGATGGATCACGACGACTATTTGACAACAAACGAATGACGACGACGGCGTGAGAACGGTGTCCTAATTACGATTGAATGACAGCATGATTACGGCGGAACGACCATGACGGCATCCCGACGGCTGTATGAGGGTGAATGCACGCAGAAGACTGTATGACAAGTATGGCATGACAATGGTGTCAAAATGGCGAAGCTAGACAATTTACGATATAAATTGAATATTTAAAAATTGCACAACACTCATGTGTACCCTCGTATCGGTAGGCGGCGACTTCTGCAAGGAAACTTTAGCTAAAGCTCAAGTTATTATGACAGTCTGGAAAAGAGGAAAGGGAGGCGGGACAGCGCATGCATCTTAGCTACGATAAGGTGGTACACACACGTTTACTTCCGGACTACAATAAAAACAGCCGAGTTAAGCTCAACCACGAAAAGAAAGGATCACCGCCGAAATGAAAGTTCGCTTACTAAATGTAAGTTTCCGAAGTGCCGTGAATAAAATTTGTGCCTTGGAGTATATCTTGGCCAGCTATGACCCGCGCATAACTACTGTAACAGAAATATGGCTGCGACCCGAAATACACCACAGCCAAATTGCACCACCCGGCTGCAAAACATTTAGGAAAGACCGCGTTCCGAAAGGGTGAGTAGCATAATACTATTACGATATGATCGAGCGATGCTCAAGAGACGGGCCGCCGCGAGAACGAAGATGAAGTTGGTCGCAGCTCTTAGGGCGAGCCAGGGTCGGCCTGGGCGTCAGGTTCCAGTGTAAATGAGCTGTAATGATCTCTTTCGCCTGTGTCTTTTCACACGTAACATTCTGGTGGAGGTCAGCGATCCCCGTCCTCGCCACGGATCTGCCAAGTGGTCCACACATCGAGCATCTCACCATGCCTCCCGGTGACGAGCACGCGTTTCCAGCGGCTTCGGCTTGTCCGACTGCTCCAATCATCACGGTTGCCCCACATCGCGACACTCATGTGTTATCTGGCCTGGAGGGACAGGACGTTGACGAATGGATCCAGCTGTATGAACACGCCACTGCTAATAACAGGTGGGACCCAATGATTATGCTCGCCAATGTCATCTTTTATCTCGGTGGCACCAAACGCATAAAGACGACATAACCAGTTGGGACAGTTTCAAATAAAAGCTACAGGAACTGTTCGGCGACCACTTTGGGCGCAAGGTTGCCGCGAGAAAGGCTCTTGCGTCTCGTGTTCAGTCATCTACAGAGCCGTACGTTTCCTCGACGTCTTAGCTCTATGCCGCAATGCTGAAGATTATATTTCCGAAGCAGATAAAGTGCTAAAAGGCATCGCCGACGACGCTTTCAATTTGCTTGTTTTCGGCAACGTGTCGACTATCGGCGCCATCATAAAAGAATGCCGTCGTCTTGAACAAGCTAAGAGCCGCCGTATCACACACCGTATCACGCGGCTACCCAACACTGCTGCTACATCGACACGTGAGGGTCGACCGCGTCAGAACACCACCTGTGACGACGTCACCCGTATTCTTCGCCGTGAACTCGAGGCCACCTGTTCGCCAGCTTTCTCCGCGACGCCTCCCGATCCCCCAGCAACCACCATTGCGATGATTCAGGCCGTCGTCAGACAAGAATTTCAGAACATGGGTCTGAACTCACTGTATTCCACGTCTCAACCCAGCGTTCCCCAGTTCTCTACCGGCCCTCCTCGTCCCCGGCAGTCCTTTTCTGTCACATCTCGCCGCAACCCGTCCGAATAGCGCACCCCTGATGACAGACCGATCTGCTTCCACTACTTTCGCATCGGCCACGTTATTCATCACTGTCGCAGCCGATGGCCACCACATCCTCGGACATACGCCGCTGCTTATTCCCGCACCTTTGGACCTTCTGTTTCCCATACCACCCGCGATGAACGTACTGCCGCTGATGCTTCACTATACCTTCACTACAGCCGCTCCCGGATCCCGGATCCAGCCGGAAAACTAGGCACTGCAGCTTTTGGAGGTGAAGCTGCGTTGTCGACCCTGCCCTCAAATCCTCTGCTCGGCTTACCTACGGAACAAAACCTTCTTGATGTTGACGGCTATCCTGTCACGGCATTCGTCGATACAGTAGCACATCTTTCTATTATGAGTGCCCCCTTCCGACCACGACTGAACGAGCTCCTCACCCCAGCGCCGGCACGCGTCGTCGGTGTTGCGGATGGCGGTACTCTGCCTATCATCTGCATGTGTACGGCACGTGTCAGCATCGCCGGCCGCCACCACTCCTGTCCTCTTCACTGTAATTGCTCATTGCCCCCAAGACCTCATTCTAGGCGTGGATTTTCTCTCCGCGCATTCTGCTCTTATTGACTGCTCTTCCAGTACCCTTCCCCTTGAATTGCCGATCCTCACAGAACCTTCTGAGGCACCCCAATGCCGCTTACGCCCCACCGGATTTCTTCGTCTGCAGCCAAAATCAATAGCCTATATTGAACTGTTGTCTTCACCACCAATTCCTGATGGCGAGTACCTCGCCACTCGCCTGCCCGACATTCCACTACAGTATGACGTTAACGTGCCTCGCAGTATACTTACTATTACTGTGAACAGCACTCGCATGCCTGTCTTTAACTTTGGATTGGCAAAGCAGATTCTACCGCAAGGTCATTGCCTTGCCACCGTTGACTGTCTCGGCGACGATCACGTGGGAGCGTTATCTGCCGATGGTTAACGCGAGCTCAGTAAGCCCCTCGTACAAGCGTCGGGCGCCGATCCCAACATAAAGAAAATGGTTGCGACGGACCTGTCCTCTGCGCAGGCTGAAGGCCTTTGCAAGGTATTATCATCCTACCGAGATATTTTCGACTTCGACGATCGCCCTTTAGGCCAGACGCTCGCGGTCAAGCATCGGATTCTTACTGACGATGCTACGCCTATTCACCGACGACCGTATCGAGCTTCTGCGTCGGAACCCCGAGTAATTCAAAGTGAAGTGAACAAAATGCTAGATAAAAATATCATTGAGCCTTCTTCGTGTCCCTGGGTGTCACCTGTGGTGTTGGTTAAGAAGGACGGCACGCGGCGCTTCTGTGTAGACTACCGTCATCTGAACAACATTACTAAGAAGGACGTCTACCCGCTCCCACGTAGACGACGCCCTTGACTGCCTGTACGGTTCTAGCTATTTCTCTTCTAATGATCTTCGCTCTGGTTACTGGTAGATTGCTGTTGACGATATGGACAAAGAAAAAACTGCGTTCATCACACCTGATGGTCTATACCAAATTAAAGTAATGCCGTATGGATTATGCAACGCCCTGCCACCTTTGAGCGTAAAATGAACTCCTTGCTCCGAGGTTTCGAATGGCCCACATGCGTCTGCTACGTCGACGACGTCATCGTCCTCTCGCCAACGTTCGACACTCACCTTGAGCGTCTAACAACTATACTTGATATATTTCGAAAGGCGAAGCTGCAACTTAACTCGTCCAAATGTGGTTTTGGCCACCACCAAATTACTTTTCTGGGCTATCTAGTTGACGCTTCCGGAGTACAGCATGATCCCCACAAAACTCGCGCTGTCAGAGTTTCCGGTTCGGAAGACACCTGAAGACGTTGGAAGTCTTGTAGGGCTATGCTCGTACTTTCGTCGTTTTGTTCCAGATTTTTCGACAGTTGCTAGACCCGAACTAATCTTTTTTGAAGAAAGGCGTACAATTCTTGATGGGTACTGCAGAAGCCGCCGCGTTCTCACGTCTCGTCACTCTTTTAATCTCACCACCCATTCTCGCCCACTTCCACCCTGATGCCCCTACAGAATTGCGTACAGATGCCACTGGTCATGGCGTAGGTGCCGTCTTACCCTAGCGTCAGCGTGGCCAGGATCGCGTTATTGCTTATGCTAGCCGCCTCCTAGCACCATCGGAGCGCAACTATTTCATTACGGAATGAGAATGCCTTGGTGTTGTCTGGGTGGTTACGAAGTTCCGTCCTTACCTTTACGGTCACGCTTTTTCCGTAGTCACTGACCATCATGCACTCTGCTGGCTCTCATCGCTAAAAGATCCTACAGGCCAGCTTGGTCGGTGGGCTTTGAGGCTACAAGAATTTTCGTATTACGCGGTGTACAAGTCTGGCCGCCTGCACCAAGACGCTGACAGCTTATCGCGTTACCCTGTTGACGACTCTGACTCCTCCAATATTGCCAGTGCTTCTTACGTATTCTCTGTATCACAGCTGCTTCATTTCGCCGACGAGCACCGCCGTGACACCTACATCAGAGCACTCATAGACCGTTTTGAGCACTCTCCGGCTGATGCTGCTCAACACCTCTTCGTCCTCCGCGAAGGTATCCTATACCGTCTTAACCTTCACCCCGACGGCTGTGAGTTCCTACTTGTAATACCTAAACACATCCACTCCAGCGTTCTGGAAGAGCTTCACGGCGCACAAGCGGCAGTACACCTCGGCTTATCTCGAACCTATGACCGCGTACGTCACCGTTTTTTTTTCTGGCCGGGCCTTGCCCGTTCCGTACGATGCTAAGTTGGCGCTTGTGAACTTTGCCAACGACACAAGAAGCCTTCCCAGCTCCCCTCTGGTTACCTGCAGCCGCTCGACATTCCTGCCGAGCCCTTCCATCGTGTTGGCTTAGACCTTCACGGCAGATTTCCGGAATCTACATCAGGAAACAAGTGGGTCGCACTCGCGGTGGACTGCGCGACCCGCTACGCCGTAACCCGCGCTCTTCCGACCAGCTGCGCAACTGATGTAGCGGACTTCCTCCTACATGATATAATATTTGCGCATGGTGCTCCGTGTCAATTGCTAACAGACCATGGCCGTACGTGTTTGGCCAAAGTCACTGACGACATCATGCGCACCTGCTCAATACAGCGTAAGTTTACCACCTCCTACAACCCCCAAACGAACGGCCTCACTGAGCGTTTCAACCACACCTTTACAGACATGCAATCCAAATATGTTTCAGACGACTACGGTGACTGGGACCTCGTTCTACCTTACATTACTTTTGCGTACAACTCCTCCCGTCTCGAAACTAGTGGCTTTTCCCCGATTTACCTCTTGTATGGCCGAGAACCGACGCAACCACTGGACACTGTGGTTCCGGCCGCCACAGCTTCAAGTAGCTGTCACCCGTCATGCAGTCGCCCATGCTGACTATGCTCGCCAACTTGCGCGCGCTCGTGTACCAGTGTCTCAAGACAAACAGAAGCAACGCTACGACCTCCGTCACCGTGACGTCCATTTTGTGCCCAGAAGCCTTGTTTTGCTTTGGTCACCATCGCGTAAAGTTGGCCTTTGTGAAAAACTGCTTTCCTGTTACACAGGACTATATTGCGTGCTCCGCTAAGTGACCGATGTCACCTATGAAATCGTTCTAGACACAACCACTGCGTACTCCGCTGTGACAGCCAGTCACATTGTCCACGTCGCCCGACTCAAGTCGTGCAACTCTCCACGCGCCTTGGATATTTAGGAGTACCGTGACGGCGCTTTTGCCACCGGGGGGATAGTATTACGATATCACCGAGCGACGCTCAAGAGACGGGCCGCCGCGAGAGCGAAGATGAAGTTGGTCGCAGCTCTTAGCGCGAGCGAGGCTCGGCCTGGCTCTCTGGCTCCAGCGTAAAGAACCTGTAAATAGCCTCGTTCGTTTGTGTCGTTTCACACGTACCAATACTCAAACAAAATATGAATGCTATGCTAAAGGAAGGAATTGCAAATCCCGAAAGTATTTGGTGCAATATTAAACTAGCCAGAATGTATTTTATTGTGGGAGCCGTCTACCGACGTCTAACAAGTTCCCTCTAACAAGTTCCAGAAGACTGGCTCACGACAAGAGTTGAGCCGACCCACAAATCTGGACAACGACAAAAAGTCGAGAACTACCGCCCAATTTCATTGGCTTGCGTTTGCTCTACGCTTTTGGAACACATTATATCCAAACCTATCTATACATACACTGAAGGCACAAAAGCACTCCTCTCAATCAGCACGGATTCCGTCAAAATCCCTCTACAACAACACAACTTTTTTAAACTGTCGGCGACTTTACGCATGCTTTAATTAACAGAAGCCAGATTTATGCAATATGCCTAGAATTTTCAGAAGCCTGTGACAATATTACACAGCCTGAATAAAAAATTTGTGTATCTTTGCGTAAAATATATCATTCTACAGTGGATAAGCGCGTACCTGACAGGATGAACACATCATGTGGAAGTAATCAGTTACAAAGCTGATCAATTACATGTTACTATAGGAATTCCGCAAGGTTCTTTCTTAGGTTCAACATGATCTTTATATTATATATGTGATAATACAAGTAGCATTCACCTAAGCATGACAGTGCCACTTTTTGCAGGTGACTGCTTAATTTAGAAGGTTATTAAAAAGGCAAATGACCCGAAAGCATTCATGACACTGGCAGTCGGTAGTGAGTGGTACGCTACATCGAAAATGGAGACAAATCAGTCCAAAACTGTTGCTCTACGTGTGACAAATAAGAGTAAAGGCGTGCTCATTCACAGTTTTACTGTAGGCTCTACCCCTCTCTCAAAGTTGGCGCAATTAAAGACAGATGTAAATGTATCAACAAATTTAAAATGTAAGAGGCATATTAAACACACTCTCTTAGCAGCGAAAAAAAGTTGCGGTACCTAAGGCGGAAATTGAATCTTACTGCCAGCGCGGTTAAACAGCGTGCCTTACGCATGCACGGCCAACTTTTCAATACGCAAGCAATTTATGGGACCCCTCCGAAATGGAGTAGATCCAATGAGGAGGCACACTAGATTAAGTCATTGAATATACTCCTTAACAGAGTCAGTATCAGAAATGTTGCGTCTATTAGAACATCCCACGTCAGCAGATCGTCGACAACTGGCTAAGCTAAAATTATGTAACTTGCTGTCAAAAATAAACATAGCTACAACAGAATACTTAACACAGCACCGACAAAGAATACTGAAAAGGATAAATGAATATACGTTTTAGGTACCTGAACAGCGTATCAGTGTACATGCAGTCATTAAAAAAATCTCGACAATGGATTTATTGTCATTATCTCTTGTCCGAAGTAGCTCTCTAGAAAACTTTGAGAAGCAGCTCAAGGAATTTTCTTTTGCAGTCTGGTACACAAAGCTGACATCATTTTCCGTGTCCATGTTGTCTTAATTAAAAATTGATGTACTGATAGCACCGTTCAATTTCATGAACCGATTCCTTTACAAAGCTCATATTATTTAAATTATGGGGTTTAACGTGCCAAAACCACTTTCCGATTATGAGGCATGCCGTAGTGGAGGACTCCGGAAATTTCGACCACCTGGTGTTTTTTAACAGTGAACCTAAATCTAAGTAAACGGATGTTCTCGCATTTCGCCCCCATCGAAATGAGGCCGCCGTGGCCGGGATTCGATCCCGCGACTTCGTGCTCAGCAGCCCAACACCGTAGCCACTGAGCAACCACGCGGGTTCATATTATTTCTCCATGCTCACGTTGTGCTAACTAAATATTTATGTTCTGATTGCGGTACTGTAGAACTTGATTTGCTCTTAAATTGTGTAAAATTGACATAGTAGTTTCAGCGATGTACCATTGCATTACTGTGCAATACTTGTAAATAGAAGTTGAATTGCGTACTTTCTATATTGTACGAGTAATTCGTACTAATATTTTTACTGTAACGAATCTTTGAAACGGTCTGAGGGCCAACAGTGTGCTTAAGTGTTGATATAAAATCACGATGGAATGATGACAGCATGATTACGGTGGAATGACGTTGATAGAATGATGAAGACGTTATGACGACGACTGTATAACGATGATTGTATCAAGACGATGGTACGAGATGGCGATACGACGACTGTATGACGACGTAGGCGTGACGGCGATGGTGTACACCCAGCCAGTGACGACATAACCAGTGGCGCTTACACAGCGGGACATACACATGGCAACTGGATACTGCAGTATTCCGCAATCGGCCCACGAATGCGGACAGCGCCAACTCCGCAAAACTTAGCAACGTGTTGAGAAAGACAACGCATTGAGGCGCTATCTAATTGTACCTTGACGAGAAACAGTGTATGATTTGTAACAAGGACTGCGAATTGTCATATGTGTTTTCAACGTGTAATAAAACTTGTGCGAGTTAGCGCAAACAAATGAGTGTACTCAATATTCACACCCCTTTTGTTCTCTCCCATGCCTTCACTTCTCCTTTAATGCTACCATGTGACGTGTAGTAACTGACTTCGTTGAGCTGCGACATCGATAACGCCATCATGTAGATGTTAAGGTTCCCGTTAAAACAGATGTTGTGAGCACATACCTTCAATTCGTATTGAGTTCTGTCACACTATTACAGTTCGCGCAATCGTTCTAAACTATCCTCCTCAATTTTTCTCGCTCCCCCTCCTTTTTGATGCAGTTCAGTTTTCTGAGAGACTGCTAACTGTATCGTGAACTTATTCTGCCTTCGGAGATATCAATTCTGATTTCGTAAACTGAAAAATAATTACACAGAAGATCCGACATACTTGTTGGAATCTATGTAAACTGAAGCTTTTTTGGTGTTTTTAGGATCTGGAGATGTGTCACGTGATATGAAACTTCCTCTCATGCATGAGACGCTTGATCTTCAGGAACGAATCGGGATGTAAATGAAGTCGTGGAAAACATTGTTCAGCGAAAGGAGCTTTTCGAATCAGAGTAGGAGAATTCGACATAATACAGGAGTGTTATTTTACCTTAGCTCAACGAAGCTTTGCAGGTTAAGCAAATCATTGGCTTGACCACATTCCTTTCAAAAAGGCTTTACCTAGTGATGGTCAAAGACCACTGCTACGTCGCAACAAATCAATAGTCTATGAGACACGCCATGCACATTACAAAACTGGTCCTCGATGAAGTGGACCACAAAGTAGCATTTAGCAGATGTGGATAACTGTCGTTACACAGCTCATTCCTGCTGTTTACCGTGTGTGCTCTGTTTAGCATGAGCCCTCTAAAAGTGTTCCTGACCTATCGCCGACGTTCTGCAATGCTGAGCCTGACATTTCGGCTGCAGTAGGACCTAAGGTTACTGCGCAAACATTCGCCCCAATCTAAACGCTTTCGCCGCTGCTAAGCGTTGTGATTTTCTTCAAGTTGCGTTCACGTTTCTCTTTACCCGTGAGCAATCTTCTGCCACGGCAGGCTTCGCGCATTGCTTGGATAATTCAGTCAAGCTGAGCATCTGCTATGTTTTGCGGTATACCGTTGCCTCTTGTATGTCGCTTTATTATTCGTTCAGGGCTCATCCGTTCATAGGCCAACCTGTAAGGCGCATGTTTGACGCACGTGTTTCTTTCATACAACGGATGACAACACCATTTCACACATTTATCCATGCATATTTCTCACGCGCTGTTCTGTGTTGAGGTTTCCCGAGAAGAAGCTGCCGGCAGCAACGAGCGACGGAAAGTATCATGGGTTACACACACAAAAAAAAAATATTGTGCAGAGCCCACGCACAGTGGGAATCGATGTTATGTGAAGCGTTTTCCAGGCACCTTGCTATGCAGCCTTGTTTGCGTTCCGCAAAATGTTATCAGGTGGAAGAAAAGTAAATCAATGTTTATGTAAATCAAGTATATCTGTGTGGCGCGAGTACGCTGAAATAGAATTAACGCGAGAGCGTGCATGTGCGACGACAGCAGCAAGATGACAGTGACGGTTACGACGATGGCAAGATTTCTAAGAACGCCCAATTTCATTCGAACAAGCCGCATGGCAGTTCGAGATGAGGAAGAAACGCAAAAACTAAATTCTCACGGACGGCAGCATGCGGCATCACATAGAGCACTGAAGCGGGTGACTTGCTGGCGGAACTGTAGCACAACCGTGTCCTCTCATAGCCATTCGGATGAGTTATGTGGTGCACTGCTCGCCTTGGCCGAGCCGTGAGGGCGCTCACGTAGTGCGATTAGGTACAGCTTCGTCATACTGGGATACTATGCGCACCAGGAAAAAGCGGGTCTCGTTGTTTCATTAAGCAGCCTGCTAACGACGAGAAGGGCCCTGCAAATTCGGTACGATCTTCGGGAGGAACAAGGAGGCGGCGCGTCGCAGTCCACCGTTCGAAAGTCAACCCACCTGGGTAATTTGCTTTCAAATCGATGCTTGAATGGATGCAACCACTACTCGGTGTTGTGCTGCCCAGAAGCTGGGATTTTCTTACGCGTGCCACCTAGCTCAAGCGCAGGTAGCACGGGAGACTCAGAGGCGAGAGCCGGATTATGAAGCCTGAATGACGATGCTATTGCCATGATGTCATCGTTAACACGAGCATACAGCCTTTGACCCAAGTTAGTCAACAAATTGATCAACTGGGTCGGCATCAGTTCTTCTCATGGTAATAATGTGAAACCATGTAAGCGTGCACCCCGGATATCAATATGTGGTATTCTTGTCATGGCTGTACATAGATACATGGTGTGATACCATATAGCATGCATGTCATAACACATCATTCATCTGAAGCATGCATACCCTAAGAGGCATATGAAGAATAGACCCAGTTAAAAAATCCATCTCATGTCGTTTAATCTAATAATGTCATCTCATTCATGACAGGTCTTTATGCCATGACATAAATGTCATTCTTGTAAGGCCTGTTTTTGCCAATATATGGATTAGGATATCCATGACATGAATGACATGACACACATCACATAGATGACATAACAGACATGCGTTGATGAAGCTGTGGTCGTTTCCTTCCTGGATATGTATAATCATATGTGTTACAAGACATGATTGCATGACATGACAAGACTGACATCTCATACAAGTCTTTTCAGTTGTGCACTGTCATGTAATTCATGACATGACATGGATGTCATTCGTGTGACCGCATTCTAGTCATGTCCTTCATGTCAGACCATGCACGCATGTCCTGTAATTCGTGTACTGATATATTAAAGGAACAACCACCATGGCATCGTATCCTTCATTTCATTTAAGTCACGACATAGATTTCATGACAAGCATATGATGTCAGTGGTGCCCTGACATACAATGCGCATGCACATCTCGCCATTCATGTCATCCATGTCAGGTGACACATGCGTATCATTGAGATTCTGACGTACATTCAGGTCAAGAAATGACCACAACGGCATCTGCCATTTATGACATCACATACGTGCAATGACAAATAGGTCACGGCATTGATGGCATGACATGTTATTCATGCAATATACGCATGCATGTCATGCCACCCGCATGCCATGATGCCTATTCTCATATATACCCAGTTGACTAAATGACCACGATGTCATCACGACGTAGGAGGCTAGATATATACATTCAAAGGGCCTGAAGTTTGCAAACAGTACCTCGCAATAAAATGCTCCCGTGTAAGGCATTCAATCAATAACCATCCTTTGTACTCACGCTTCATTGTAGCTGGCCCAGTAGCCCTGTTTCTGCAAAACTGTGGTGATGTCCGCACTTTCCATCACACCCCTGAACGGAAACAAAGAGAGAACACGTGCAACAACAGAATAGCTATATTTTTGCAGCAGATAAACCCCGGCAACAATATAGCGACTGTGAAATGGATAAGCACGAGGGCACCCATGCTTAAAGGCGTCTATTAAAGCACCGCCAATGCACTGAGAGCGACCCCGAGAATGCGCATAAACGACTGAACTAACAAACTTTTATTAAAGGGAAAATTAGGCATCCACCCAATCGTAGCAATTGCTACAAAAGAAACCCAGACACCCATTGCCTTGTCCTCCATTTATTACGTCTCTCCACCTTGCCGGTTTCTGCAAAACTATCATGTCTAACAATTTTTGTAGATTTTATTCAACATTCTGACTTCATATTTTTGCTTTGATGAAATACGTCATCAATAACGTGATAGCGATTCTGCCAGCAGTGACATCTGCTTTTTATGTAATCAGCTTCACTAGAATAATGGGAGCGAACAAGGCACATAGCTTATTAAAGGTGAATTCTAATAAGGTCCGTAAATGTCTCAGAAATAGACAACAACAGACGCGATCATTTGGACGGATAGCTTCGCTTTGGCTGTTCTGAAGTTCGTTAGGTGACAACTAAAGCTCACGATACCGAGAACTAGGACAAATAAGAAAGTGAGTGAACATGTGATTGTTCTGGGACCGGAGCCAGCACCTTCATTAAGGTGGATCAAGCTCTCAAGTTGTGTCCAGGGTATTGAAATTATCCCAGGCTGGACAAGACTATTTTCCCGTTGGCAATTATAGAAAACGAACGCCGAGATGGTTACCCTTGTAAAAAATTTGCCGACGATTAGGACACTCCATATGCGACATTTGATAGCAGCTCTACACGTGCTTTCATTTCGCATGTGAATATTTTGTATTATGATTATATAGGTTCATATTAGGAAGAGAACGCTGTGAGTAGCGCGCTTTGTTTCCATGCAGACGATGCGCACTTCTATGGGGCCATATCGTAGTCATCGTCGCCGGACAGCCCGTCTAGCGCGGCACTGCGCTTTTCTTCGCATTCTTTAGTTGCATCAACAACAAGAGCGGCCCTGCACCTCGGGGAAATCGTGCCACCAGTGCCAACGGCGACCACACGCAACATATCATATTAACCGCAAATAAAAACAGGGACAGCGGGAGAGAACACATAAACAACACGGGCGTTATGTTTTGTATGTATGTGTTCTCTCCCGCTGTCCCCGTCTTTATTTGTGGTCAATATGATATGCAGTAAACACCAACTAGGCCAAACTGAACTTCTTCTGACAACACACCAAGGAGATTCACACCGAGGCTTACTCGTAGCCGCTCGCCATCGCCCCTTGCAGGTGCAGTGACACATGTAGTGACACATGTCAACATGCTGGTACCGCGTACTCACCTCAGCAGCTGACGCCGCGGATGAGCGTAGTCCTCCCCGCCTCAGGACACCCTGCCCCCTCCCTACTCTGAAAGCACACCTGAGACCGCCCACGCGGCGGCGGATGCCTAGAGCACCGAAAACTTGGCGCATGCGCAAGCTGTCTCCCCTCCACTTCCTTCCTCATGTCTTTCCCTGCCGCCTCCTCCTCAATTTTACTCCCCGCCTCAGGATACCCTGCTCCTTCCATACCCTGAAAGCACACCTGAGACCGCCCACGCGGCTGCGGATGATGCGGGCACCAGCAACTTGGCGCATGCGCAAGCCGTCTCCTCTCCACTTCCTTCCTCAAGCCTTTCCCTGCCGCCTCGTCCTCCATTTTCCTCCCTGTGCGCTCTTTGTTCATCTACCGCTGCGCTCCGCGTTCGCTTTCACGTTTGACCTGTCGCTCGTTCGCTAGAGCGTCGGCGAAGCACCACGACGCTCAACGCAGGAAGGCGCGCTAAAGTACTGTGGTCTAAAACAGCTGCATTTAAAGACCAAGCCGGCCGGCAGCAATCGGTGAGATCAAACTAGAATCGGCGAGATTACTTGCCTTTTGCACTAAACCTCTGCACTCTGGTAAAGGAACATTAGATAGTCAGCGTCCACTTGGCGCGACGCTGAAAGTAAAACTGCGAGTCGGCCTAGTTGGAACATATTCATATTTATACTTTTTGTGCGCAAACAAACAGGGACGAAGAATAGGGGCAACACAAGGACGAGCGCTCGTCCTTGTGTTGCCCCTATTCTTCGTCCCTGTTTGTTTGCGCACAAAAAGTATAAGCTGAAAGTAAGTTATTTCACGTTGACAATGAACGTGAGTTTGTGTTTATTTTGGAAGACAAGGCCGCTGACGCAACCACTAATATAAGTTCACGGAGGTCAATGGCTTACATCCAGCTCAAGCCAAGGCAAAAAGTTGCAGTGACACTTCACTTCATGATTGCGGGTTAAGCGTATGGGTGCTATCCCATTTTTGTGCATTGCGATTATAATGTTTTAAGATGCTTTGATTGTGTGTGTGTAGCAGGTGTTTTCAAGACAATTTTTATTCTGTATTTTTTGTATGTTTGTCAATTTTTATAAAGTGTAGAGTGTTATTAGCAAAGGTAGCAAGGCAGTGTTATGGAATGCACCCGCTTTATTATATCAACCAATTTGCTAATGTACTGCTCACACTGTTCATTTTCCCCTTCTTCCTATTCTGGAGTCTCCTGAGCACGCAAAACCTGCGCCTTTTGCCGGACATGTAGAGGTCGTGCTCAGCGCTTCGCGGCGACTTCGTGGTCGGTCGACACGCGTTCGGCCTGCCGCCGCTTGCGTCGCTACTCTTTCGCTCGGCGCTCGGCCTCTCGATCAGCAGATGCACACAGCATCAGTAGCAACTGTCAGAGGAAGTCAACCTCCTCCTCCGCAGCGCTGCGCCTCCTTTCTCCTTGCCCCGCTTTTGCGTACCGACACCTAGATTTTCCTGTATGTCACGTTGCTTTACCGCGCGCTCAGCGAGTTCCCTGTGTTGCGCGATTCTCTCCACCTCCAGGCGCCTTCATCCTCCGCCGCTCGCCTCCCTTGCGGGGACTCACATATGCTCGCCCATTTCACAGACGGGGCATGTACGCTAGCGCGCAAAAAACTGTCCAGTTCCTCGAGGACGCCGGTCCCAGAGAGGCTTGCGCTCTTTGTGACCGACGTCCTCGTGGAGGTTTCGAGCGCTTAGTAAAAACCAACGAGGACCAGTGCGCTTTTCGTATAGTTTAGACTGAAACTGGCCCATAGCAGCGACATGTGGATGCCTTTCTGCAGAATTCCTCGTCTGTTTTATAGAACGGTGACCCTTGGTCGCCTCGAAATCCTGAAATGTTTCCCAGATGCACGCAGCACATGTGCCCGCAATACACTACTACCCTTTCAGTCGCCATGAACGACATTATTATTCTCTACCATGTCGGCTGATCTTTGTTTAGGCCAGGACAATAAATAAATAAAACACTGATCAGTTAAGTTCGAGAACTCTTGCCGCATGACAGTATATCGCTTCGTCTAACTGATTTCGTCCTACATGCGTTGGGCACTCGTTTCACACCAGGATTCGTTCCACTTCCAAGAACAAATTGTTTCCATACGCTCTTGCCTTGCGTCCTTGCTGAGCGACACAGTCCTAGCATGGTATGAGAGTGGATATCTTAGTTATCGCGAAGGCCTACTGGTAACAAGAGTTAATCCTTTTGTGCATGACATTCAATGTTATTTAGAAATAGTCCAAACGAAGGGCATTCGTTGGTTGACAAGATTTTCTTTTTTGCATAGAAGCGACAGGACTAGAAGAAATAAAAAGTGTCCATGAGTTGTAATATGAAGGTTTTAGATACGAAATCATGTCTCAGGCTCTTAGTTGCAGGCTTCATGCTTTGCATTCTTGAAACGGCATTGTAGCATATAAGTTCGCTGATTCTAAACTTGTGAAAAGCGGGTTCGCGAATGTTTGACAGCAGAAAATTTAGTCTTGCCCCCAGAAGCAGAACTTAGATTCGACTGACAAGTAAAAACGCCTTAAGAAGCAAGATTTTCAGGGAATGTTGTAAGTGATCGTAGCCATGTGACTACTATCGGGCTCCACCCTTTCCTTCATGCATGTTAAGACTGCACTTTTCTTTTAGTTTTTCTGATGTGTAATCATAACTTAATCTCTTTTTTGATTGTAATGTAAGCAGTTCGCTTTTTGTGCACAATGGGCCTTGTCTGTTATGTGCACCAAGGTTGTCTTTGTGTGCGCTATATATTATCACAAGAACCTGTCTTCGCACCTGATCGCTTGCAAGAAAGGGGCTGCACCAAAGGCAGCCACCCCTGGAGTACGCGGTTGATCACGCTTGATAATGGTTCGCATCGAGAGGAGGCAGCGTCTTCGACCACGTCTACGTATAACGTCTAGCGAACGTGACACTTTTCAATTACGTCACGTACGTATTAAAACACGCAACGGTCAGTGCTCATCTTCCACGAAGCAGCGCCATTATCCAAACGCACCATAACATGTTATTGCATGAGAGATCATTGCTACTACTCGCCTCTTCGTCGTCGCATGCTGGTCTTACTTAACATTTGGGCCAGCGGTTCTCCGTTCACCCAATTCCTTCACGGTGTTTCTTGAAAAAATTCCATACCAAACACAGGAGCATACACGCTGAAACAGCGGGTGATTAGTAGCAAATGGCCACGCATCTTTCAGGTGACTCCCAGAGAAGATTCTGCGTGTAATTTTTCTCAAGTTTAGGTGTGGACCCTATCAAAATCTGTATCATTTACTTGCCTAATGCTTGTCTTGTAATATTTCTCTTCCCCTTTTTGCTATTTTATTGCGTGGTCATGTTAATCAATACAATGTCGCCCCTCCACCTCGTGGGTACAAGCGACGATTTGAGGCAACCACAACAAGTGCAAAGCTCCGGGCGCCCGATTCTGGTGTTCTGAAACGGTGTTCTGCTTTCTGTTGGCTACAGAGTGCGCGGGCAGATTTCCTCAAATTTTTGTAACTGGGTTACACTTCCTTGTTCTTTCATATTCAATCAGTTTTATTTTCAGCAATCTCTGAGGCTGCACCCGAAGCTTTCCTAGGCGGCGGCGTTCCGCGTAGCCAGCCTCTCTCGTGCCCGATGAATTACCTTTCGAGCTCTTTCTCCACAGCGGCGTGAGCAGTGTAGCAGTCATGCTGGTGCCCTTGCGTAAGGGTTCTGTCGCGTCGAAGAACGCCAAAGCTATTCAAGAGCAACTCCATGCGGTGACTCCTCACTACCAGACTATCACTCATGTCCGACAGTTCGCTCTCGGAGCGATAGTGTGCAGGCGGCCAGACCAGATTTCTGTAGCAAACTGTCCGAAGTGCTCGCCATTTGTCTGTGTCCCGGTGAGTCGTATGTACCACCACATCTCGAATGCACCAAGAGCATCGCGCGTGGAGGTGACTCGCAATTACGCCCATCTGGGACACTGGAGAAGCTCAGTATGGCCGGAGTTGTGGCAGTTTACCCCTGTGACTGCATGGACAATATGCGGGTCCCGACTGGGTTGGTGATTGTGCCATTTGCCGGTATATTGTGTCCATCTGAAACGGAAACGTGACCTCTCACCTTCAGTGTTGAACCACTTGCTTCATGACCGCTACAATGTCAAAATTTCTGGTTATTCGGGCACAGTGCTGGTGGACGTGAATTTGGATTTAGTTGTTGACTGTATTAACTATTAAGGCGCAAGCCTTTAGTGGTTCACGAGTGTCCGGGCGCAGTCCATGGTGGACGCAGGAAAGCAGTGATCATCGGCGAGGGGAGCAAGTAGAGGATGCGCCATGCCAGTAGAGCTGTGCTAGTCGGCGCGTGGAGAGCGGGCACATGCGCCTGCGGTTGCGCGCACATCGGCGACAAACCTTGCAACCTCATGGTTGTGATTGCATCCAACGTTCGCAGTCATGGCCGCGTCCGTTCGCAGAACAGTTCAGACAACAGTAACAAACGCAGTCATAGACAGGCTTTCGTCTATCGCAGTTTAGCTCAGCAAAGTGCCCATAGATTTCTTTTTGCATTGTACAAGATAAATGTTGCCTCTGCGAAGTTGAACACCTAGCCGACTATTTCAATCGTTCGTTTGTGAGCAAGAGACGGAGGTGCTGTAAATAATGGATGGGAGGAGGTCATTTAGGAGACGAGCTATGGCAGTTCTCAGGAAGCTTATGGATATGCTCGCGTTACCGTTCTGTTTTGTACGGTAACGACAGCTGTAACGGTGCGACGTTTTTGCAGATATTTAAAAGCTCAGTTGAAAAAGCAATAGGAAAGGCCGTAGGAAAGGCAATAGGCAGATTAGGCGCCAGCCCTTTTCAATGCTTATGCCAGAGAATTAGTATTCAGATCAGGCACGTACCCAGGATTTCTTTTTTTTTTGGGGGGGGGCAACCCAACGTAGCTCTTTCTATGGAAATGAGGGGGAGGGGGAGTTACCTTTACTAGTACAAATGTGAATAATGCCCACCATTCACCATAAAGACGCGTAAATCCGCAAAAGAGAATTGAAATAAGGCCTGCCTCACAGGTACGCCTGTGAGATACACGTCTCCTTTACATGGCAAACAAGGAACCACTTCAAATGGAGTTACGCATGACAGAAGCGCAGGAAGAACACTGCCAAGAACAAGTAAACAAGCGACGGTATAAAATTAAGACTTCTAGTAGCTTTCTTTTTTATTTAGCCCTGGAAATAGAGAAATATATATGATTGCGGAACAATCACCGTTCTTTTGGATCCCTCGTTTACGGCTCTACCAGTTTAAGTGTCAAAACCGAATCGAATTGTTATTTTGGAAGTTGCGTAACGATGCGTGGTCACCAGTCCCGTACAACCGCGTATAGCGCCGGACGCTGCAGTTCTAAACGTACTGCGCCCACCGCGGAAGTTTAGAAAAACACTCCCATTAGCACAGCAGAGAAGCGGCTACGTCAGGCGACTTGACTGATAACTGTAGAAGCCTGATTTAAAACCCACGCAATTATTTTACACTTCTGGCGGCGTTTTCTCTACTTCCTTTTTAAATAAAGAGATGTTGATCCATAAATGTTTTCACAAACAACAGTTAAATATGTGAATTTTCGCTTTTCCTTCCTTTTTGGCTGTTGCCTTGGCTGTCTTCGCTGCTGCCTTAGCAAATCGCTTAATTTCTCAACTCCTTGCGACAATTCTTTCCAATCGCCAATTTTTCACGACAAGCGCTGTACAATTAGTGAAAGCCCAGACGAGGTAACGGGTGACAATCATATTGCATACGGTTTTAGGGGTTATTGCAGGGTCTGATGATGGACACTGTTTCAGATTATATTATTTACCACCTTATCTAACCCATATCACGAGTATATGCTTCCGAGGATCTGCCAGCGTCGCGGCGAGCCGTCACTCGAGAAAATAATGAAGCAAAAGGAAGAGTTTACCGCAATTGACAATTTCTCCGAGCGCAACTCGCTCTGTGAGCATACACAGCAGCTGACCACGAACCGAATCCCTTTCTTGGTCCCTGGATCGGTCTAAACAAAGAAGGTTGAACTAACAAAGCAACAGCGATGCGCGTGATCATTGAATAGATGGTGGCAACTGAACTCATCTCCAGTTAATCGCGCGGGCACCCAATCGATTAGAAAACTGGCCTTCACACCTTAGGAGATTCCGATAACTACCGTCATCCAAAAGGAGTGAAAATATTGGCGATCATTCCACTCTGTGAAGATGGAATGGCAGCGAGAGCTGACGACAGTCAAAACTCTCAAACGAAAAGCAAAGTGCTTCACCTCCTCCGCGGGTGAGTCCGACGGTAGCGCAATACCGGGCCGACCCGCGGCAGAGGTGAAGCAGGCATTAAGCATTCCCCATACGTGGGCCGATCCCGAAGGCAGTGCAATAGCGGGCCCACCAGCGGCCGAGGCGAAGCAGCTGTTGAGCGCTCGGCATAGGTGGGTCCATCCAAAGTAGTGCAATGCCGGGCCGACCCGAGGCTGAGGTGAAGCAGGCGTTGAGCACTCCCCGTACGTGGGCTCACCCCGAGAATTTCGAAGGGCACGTTACAGCTTCCCGAGCCCACAGGGGTATGCACGATTGAGCTTGGCTCCTTTTGCTCTATCACCAGGATCGGCCCACATAATGATTTTTTCTGTTGACGGATGGCGAAGAAACCATGTAAGGTTAGTCTTATACAGCTCTCGCTGTAAGAGGCAGCAGTGTTGAACGCCGAATACATTGATTTGTCAGCACTTTAGGAATGTGTGTGACGAGTGGTTGTGTGGGCGGGGAGGGGGGAGGGATTTACCACCTAATTTTGGGGGGAGGGGTCCGGGCACCCCCCCCTCGGAGTCCCCCACCGGGGTACGTGCCTGATTCAGATGGCTAAGACGGTAAATATAGCTAGGAACGCTCGCCTAAAAGTGCGAAGGATGGAAGCAGCATAAATAACGGAAATGTGCTTCCATAAGATGATGGCCGTGAAATTTCCAAGTGTTTAGTGAGCGCGAGCCAAATTCACACATTGGACTTGTAAGTTTTACTGATCTGCACTACCCGCCTGCTCGCATACTCGATGCGCGAGCTCGGAAACGTAGCCTCTCCCCTTCTAACAGTGCTTGTAACAGCGGAGCTATTCTAAGTCGAGCTTTCGCCGTCCGCTGTCACGCAGGTGGGCAAGTTATCGGCGCAAACCCACTATGGGGGATAGGCCAAAGGAGGGGGAGGGTAGGGGTACGTATTGACACGTGTACTTATCTTTATCAGGCAACCATGTTTCGCCGCCTAACAAATGTAATCGCACAGCGTGGGACGCGCCTGCATGTATCCGAAGTTTCTGGAATGTTATCGATGCTTCTATCCGCAGTCTGTTGTCGCCGAACCTTATGTTATCTGATTTCATCACCTGACGCGAATGGTGTAGAACTTTGTGGAAGGCACGCGGGTCCGAACGATTAGTCTGGAACAGTCGACGACTGCTCTATAAAAGCCGACGCGCCTGACCCGCTGATCAGATTTCCGACGGTCGCCGACCGTGTTCGCTGCTATCGTTGTGCTATAAGTGTAGCCTGTTTTTGTGGGCACAGGTTCGCCCAATAAAAGCTAGTTTTGTATTCCACCGTATTGCTGCTTTCTTCACCGTCACTACCACGTGACATCTGGTGGAGGTGCTTGTGCGTTCATGTACCGAACGCCCCCGCAAAGCCGCGATCCAAGCCCGAAGCCCGAGCACAAAACCAACATCGCCCAAGACCAGCGTGCTAGCCGCAGACTGCAAGGACTGCCCCCAGAACACGGACTTCTACCTGAGACTACAAAGAAGATCGTGGTCAAGACAACCCCAATGGCTGCCCCAGCGTCTCCCGTTTTGCTACAACAACCTCGGGACCTACCAACCTTCCATGGAGCAGCGACTGAAGAACCGAAATCATGGCTGGAGACCTACGAACGGATCGCGACATTCAACAACTGGGACTCCGACGACAAGCTGCGGTATGTCTACTTCGCCTTAGAAGACGCTGCCAGAACGTGGTTTGAGAACAGGGAGTCGACCTTGACAACGTGGGACCTGTTCCGTAGCGGCTTCCTGCGCACCTTTACAAGCGTCGTGCGCAAGAAAAGGGCCGAAGCTATGCTGGACGCCCGAGTGCAGCTACCAAACGAGAACGTTACCATCTTTACGGAAGAAATGAGCCGTTTTTTCCGCCACGCCGACACGGATATGGCCGAGGAGAAGAAAGTCCGCCTACTAATGCGTGGTGTAAAGGAGGAACTTTTCGCCGGAATGGTAAGAAGCCCACCGAAGACCGTCGAAGAGTTTCTTCGTGAGGCGACGAACATTGAGAAGACACTCGAGATCCGAAATGGGCAATTCGATCGCCGCACTAACTCTACAAACTACGCCGGCGTTCAATCACTGGCTACCGAAGATCTACGCGAGACTATTAGAGCGGTCATACGGAGGAGCTGCAGAAGTTCTACCCAAGGACGCAGTCCCAAGTGGATCCAATCGCTGAAATCGTCAAAGAAGAGGTTCAGCGATCGCTTGGAGTCGCTGAGGTGCAACCACGATCACCGCAACCTCAGCCGGAAGCGATGACCTACGCCGCCGTCGCCCGCCGTCAAGGTCCCCCTCCGCGACAACGCCAGGGCCCTGTAACGCCGCAATTACGTCGTCCACCACCACCGCCGCCAGCACGCCCACCCGTCGCCCAGCGCAGCTAAGCGAGGAAGACGGACATTTGGCGAGCCCCCGACCACCGCCCGGTCTGCTAACACTGCGGCGAAGCCGGCCATGTGTGCCGCCGATGCCCATACCACGACCTGGGATTGCGAGGGTTCGCCGTCGATGCACCGCGCCCTCGGGAAGGTGAACGCCCTCGTGACATCGCCGACTACCTCGCCGCTACTCAGTGGAGCCCTCGACGACCGTCCCATTCGCCATCACCTGGCCGCTACCTGTCGCCGCCGCGCCGACCATACACGGGCCCAGCCCGGGGCCGGTCAGCGAGCCCATATCCGGAAAACTAAAAGCAGCAACCAATGGAGGTGCGGTTGCTGTTCCTCGAACTGATGAAGATCCTCCGCCGCGGACGAAGACGCCGAATAGACTACTTCGACGACATAACGACACGCCGGCGTCCCGATGAAGTGTACAAGCAAAGAGTACGACGACGAAAGACAACCTGACGACGCCACGTACCAATCACAGGTAAACGCGACGCAGCCGTGATGCGACGCCAAGACCTAAATGTAACGCAAGACAAAGAACCACCGACCTTGACGTGCTTCTCGACGGCCACGCTGTCACCGCCTTAGTAGACACAGGAGCAGATTACTCCGTCATGAGTGTACCCATCGCCGCCCAGTTGAGGAAAGTTAAGACTGCATGGGAAGGCCCTCAAATTCGCACCGCTGGAGGACACCTCATGGAATCTGCACGGCAAGAATAACCATTCATGACCGGACTTACCCTGCCACCTTCGTTATTCTCCAACAGTGTTAACGAGACGTCATTCTCGGCATGGACTTCCTGGACCAACAGCGCAATCATCAACCTGAAGTCGAAGTCAATAACGCTGTGGGAAGACAAAGCGATGCCGCCGGAGAGCCCTCGTAGTCACCCCGCCTTGAGTGTACTCGAAGATCAAGTGTGCATCCCGCCTCGCTCCAGGATTGTTATTTCGGTCGGCACGGAAACACCCGCTGACGTAGAAGGCGTCATCGAAGGCGACCAGCGTCTACTGCTAGACCTTGAAATTTGCGTCGAAAGAGGGATCGCTCGACTGCATGGAGGGAAAACTGAAGTGTTGCTGACAAACTTCAGCTGGGAGTTCAAGCACATCAACAAGCGCACAAAGATCGCGTACATTGAGGAAATTCTGGAAACCAGTAAGGCGTTTGTCCTCTCGGATTCCGCCGCATCTACCCCGAAGACCATGGTTCCCGAACCAGACTACGACATTAATCCAAGTCTCCCCGTGATTAGGCAACAGCCACTGAGAAGTCTGCTCCGACGATACAAAGGCTGCTTTTCGACGTCATCGAGGATTCGACAACCACCAGTCGCGCCAAGCACCGCATAAACAGCGAGGAGTGCGCTCGACCACTCCGCCAGAGCCCTTACCGAGTTTTGCCGCGAGAACGTGAAGCTATAAGAGAACAGGTCGACGAAATGCTGCGCGACGACATCATCCAGCCGTAGAAAAGCCCCTGGGCATCCCCTGTTGTCCTGGTGAAGAAAAAGGACGGAACCCTACGCTTCTGCGTCAATTATCGTCGTCTGAACAAGATCACGAAGAAGGACGTATACCCCCTCCCACGGATAGACGACGCATTGGGTCGGCTCTGCAACGCTAAATACTTCTCGTCGATGGACCTGAAGTCTGGCTGATGGCAAATAGAAGTAGACAAAAGAGATCGCGAAAAGACCACTTTATCACCCCAGACGGCCCTACGAGTTCAAGGTTTTGCCATTAGGACTATGCTCGGCGCCTGCAACGTTCCAACGCGTGATGAACACTGTTTTAGCAGGAGTAAAGTGGCAGACCTGTGTCGTTTACTTGGATGACGTCGTTGTCTTCGCCGGAAATTTCGACGATCAGCTTAGGCGGCTTGCAACAGTACTAGAGGCCATCAAGTCATCAGGGCTTACTCTGAAGCCAGAAAAGTGCCGCTTCGCCTACGATGAGATTCTGTTCTTAGGCCACGTCATCAGCAAGTCCGGAGTCCGCCCCAACCCGTAGAAGACAGCTGCCATTGCAAAGTTCCCGCAGCCCATCGACAAGAAGGCAGTGCGTAGATTTCTTGGCATGTGTGCCTACTACAGGCGATTTGTCAAGGACTTGTCACGCATCGCTGAGGCGCTGACAAAGCTAACTAAACGTGACGTCGAGTTCAAGTGGGAAACGCCGCAGGCCAAGGCATTTCAAGAACTCAAACGACGCATGCAGTCGCCGCCCGTACTTGCGCACTTCGACGAGCACGCCGATACCGAAATACACACTGACGCCAGTAGCCTAGACCTCGGTGCCGTCCTAGTCCAGAGAAAAGATGGACATGAACACGTGATAGCTTACTCTAGCCGGTCGTTGTCAAGAGCGGAAGGCAATTATTCTACAACCGAAAAGGAATGCCTCGCCATCGTTTGGGCTACAGCGAAATTTCGGCCTTACCTCTATGGCAGGCCATTCAAAATGGTCAGCGACCATCACGCGTTGTGTTGGCTAGCTAACTTAAAGGAGCTTTCAGGACGGCTGGCACGGTGGAGCCTCAGACTACAAGCATACGACATTACTCTAACATACAAGTCCGGACGAAAACACTCAGATGCCGATTGCCTATCACGCGCCCATATTGACCCGCCGCCACAAGATGACAAGGATGACGACGCCTTCCTTGGCATAATAAGCGCGGAAGACTTCGCCGAACAACAATGAGGGGACCCGGAGCTAAAAGCCCTAGTCGAGTATTTGGAAGGGTACACCGACGTTGTCCCTAGGGCATTTAAGCGTGGATTATCTTCGTTCACGCTTCAAAACAACCTACTCGTGAAGAACTTCTCACCACTCCGCGCCAACTACCTTCTTGTTGTTCCGTCGGCGCTGCGTCCAGAAGTACTGCGCGCCCTACATGACGATCCGAACGCTGGGCACCTCGATTTCTCCCGGACGCTATTGAGGATACAAGAAAAGTATTACTGGCCGCACCTAACCGCCGATGTCGCCCGTTACGTCAAGACCTGCCGAGGCTGTCAGCGGCGCAAGACACCACCGACAAGGCCAGCGGGATTACTACAGCCGATCAAGCCTCCTTACCGACCTTTTCAGCTGATCGGGATAGACTTGTTAGGACCGTGTCCGACATCAACATCCGGAAATAAGTGCATCGTCGTGGCGACGGACTATCTCATCCGCTTCGCTGAAGCTAAAGCTGTACCGAAGGGCAGCGCAGCCGAAGTGGCGAAATTTTTCGTCGAGAACATCCTGCTGCGACATGGTGCTCCAGAAGTCCTGATCACCGACACAGGAACGGCTTTTACAACAGAGCTCGCGCAAGCCATTCTGCAATACAACCAGACAAGTCACAGGAGGACAACTGCCTACCATCCGCAGACGAATGGTCTCACGGAGCGCCTGAACAAGACCCTCGCCGACATGCTAGCAATGTACGTTGACGTCGAGCACAAGACGTGGGATGCAGTGCTGCCGTACGTAACATTCGCTTACAACACGGCGTTGCAAGAAGCAACACAGATCACCTCATTTAGGCTGGTTTACGGCAGGAACCCGACGACGACGCTTGAAGCTATGCTGCCGCACGTCACTCACGAGGAAAATCTTGACGTCACTACCTATCTCCAGCGCGCCGAAGAAGCCCGACAGCTCGCCCGCCTGCGAATCAAGAACCAGCAGAGGACCGACAGCCGACACTACAACCTCTGACGATGCTTCGTCGAGTACGAGCCCGGTGACCGTGTTTGGGTTTGGACCCCTATACGCCGACGAGGACCGAGCGAGAAGCTTTTGCGTCGCTATTTCGGACCGTACAAGATCATCCGACGTATTGGCGCACTGGATTATGAGGTCGTGCCAGACGGCATCTCGCTATCACAGCGGCGCCGCTCACGACCTGAAATAGTCCACGTTGTGTGACTCAAGCCGTACTACCAGCGTTAATGAACTTTGGGGCTTCGCGTAAGTGACCTTTGGAATTGTTTCTTTTCGTTGTTTTGTTACTTCTGTTTAATAAGTGTCCTTTTGTGTTTCGCTCTGTTATATTTGTAGCATCGGGACGATGCTTTCTAAGAGGGGGGTAGACACGTGTACTTATCTTTATCTGGAAACCACGTTTCGCCGCCTAACAAATGTAATCGCGCAGCGTGGGACGCGCCTGCATTTATCCGAAGTTTCTGGAAAGTTATCGACGCTTCTATCCCCAGTCTGTTGTCGCCGAACCTTATGGTATCTGATTTCATCACCTGACGCGAATAGTGTAGAACTTTGTCGAAGGCACGCGGTTCCGAACGATTAGTCTGGAACAGTCGACGACTGCTCTATAAAAGCCGATGCGCTTGACCCGCTGATCAGATTTCCGACGATCGCCGACCGTTTTCGCCACTATCGTTGTTTTATAAGTGTAGCCCGTTTGTGTGGGTACAGGTTCGCCCAATAAAAGCTAGTTTTGCATTCAACCGTATTGCTGCTTTCTTCACCGTCACTAACACGTGACAGTATAGAAGCAGGTGTTCGCCGGCGCGCGCCCTTTCGCCTCACGGATTCCGTTGGGCGTGAGCGGCAGCGGCAGCTCGTACGAAAGCGACAGCGCAAACGTCATGCAAATCCCGTGCTTCGAGAGCGAGAAGCACAAGGAAAGCGCCAGCGGAGGGAAGCCGCTACCGCCGAGGATCGAGAACGGGAAGCGCAAGCCAAGCCACGATGGAGGCAAGCCAACCCCCCCTTTCAGCAGGAGGCAACCCAAGCCAAGCGCCAGGAGAGGCGTAGACACAGAGGGACTCCTCCCACAGAAGGTACCGATAGACCGTTCAAGAGAGAACTCCTGGACCGTGAGTACGGCCGCAGCTGGAAGGTATGTGACAGACTGTGTTGTGATCACAACCTCACGCAACTGAAGAGTGTGAGCAATCCGGAAGCGAAGCTGGAATATAGGAAAACGACAACGACACAAAATTTCATGAAAATTGCGCTAAACACGAATTCAAACTATAGAAAACGGCCACCAGCTTCGGTGTTTAGACAGCTTTCATTGCGTGAAACCGGCTTTAGTTTTTCTTTGTCGCGAGGTTTCCGCAAGAGACTTCCGCCTAGTAAGGTTGTCAAGGAGAGTGTATTGCAAAACCTTGTTGCTACCGCAACAGTCGGCAATGCAGCAGCAAAGAAGGCAGCGAGTTCAGCAAGCCGGTTTGTTTTGTGATACAGGTCGTCGCGCTTGTTCTTGGAGTCAAAGCTTCGACATTGAGCAACTTTCCAGTGGAAACCATGGAGTCAGACAGACAGGAACTCCAATTCCTTCGCTGCCATATGCATTCGTTCCGGAGAAATCTTGAAAACCACACGCCGGGTTGCCAAGTTCACTTTTTGGCAGTCTCTCTCCGCTCTCCTTCATAGCGTCCCCACATGTGTTCTGCTCTACTTCCGAGCCCGACTCACCTGCCGAGCGTCGTTTTCCGAGGCCCTTGGAAAACATTCAAGAGCTCGCTTAATGTGTCAATGCGCTATTGTGGCAGGGACCGCCGGTTGCGCGAAGCTGGCGGTGCGGCGCCCGTAGAGCGTGTCGTCTGTTTCAAACTCGGGCCCTCGTCGTTTAGATTTGGTCAATTTGGCAGCGATGAATCT
Source organism: Dermacentor variabilis (assembly GCF_050947875.1). Classification (NCBI taxonomy): domain Eukaryota; kingdom Metazoa; phylum Arthropoda; class Arachnida; order Ixodida; family Ixodidae; genus Dermacentor; species Dermacentor variabilis. Next base: position 230,360,584 of record NC_134569.1, on the reverse strand, counting down.
CAAAATTATATGTGCGCAAGCAAAATAAAACGGAAATAAACACAAGCACCTACTTTCACTGCACGTACGCAACGCATTTGAGTATGTCCTTAGAAGAGAAAGCAGATGGAAATTAAAGGGACCTGAACCACCCCTCGAGCTTTGCAAAAATTAAAAAAAACGTGCCGCAAATAGTATATGTTGCTCTGCTGTAAACATCAGCCACATTGAAGTTATGGAGGGGCTGTAGCTGTTCCTCCGTTTGCTCAGTTTATGTGAATACAGAAAAGCGCAGGATGATTTTACACGCTGCTCTGTCGGCCAATGACCGGAAACGAAGGATGCGGGTCAGTTATGCGAGCAGGGGAAGCAGGACACACCCACGCGTGGAAAGAAGGACGGCTTAGTAGTTGCGCCGTAGAAGAGCCGCAAGTCTGCACCCTCGCTCGGAACATTTGGGAAGACGGTCCGAGCTGACTGGGAGCGTTTGAGGAGACTGTGCCACTATTTCCACCAATGCCACGTGCGTCACGAAGTTTATTGTACTATTGGTCGCCATGGTGTGAACCCGCATGTGTGATTGGCTGTTTTGTGACTGTTTTGCAACGAAGGGTTTAAAAATTCAGATTTTGGTTGTGGGAAAGAGCGGAGTTTCGGGCTTGGACGCGGACAGAGGCCTTGTCGTTGGAATAAAGCGTCCATTTACCGGACAAACGCTGTTCCTTCCCGCTGCCCCCGTGCACTCCAGTCATCGAGGGGTGCACACTTAGAACCCTAAACACCTTTCCTCATTTACTAGTGTTGACGTTAGCAGAGGATAAACTGAAATAATTTAACAACATCTCATTCAAATTTTGCAGTGGTACACAATCCTTGAAGCTCGCAAGGGGAGCGCGAAGTCACCTATTTCTCCCACACTCGCTTTTCAACAGAAGCCTTCTCCTCAATCTTGTCTGGCCACTTTATTATCAAAAAAGTTTGCAACGGCCGGGGGTATTGATTACTATTTAAAGTTTAACTGATCTCAACGAACTCCAAATATAGAGTGGTAGAGCAATTTTGCACAGCCTTACTTTTTGGAGCCGCTAGATTGTTCTAACCTATGCGACCACAAAATGTGAGGTTAACTTTTGGCCGCCATTACGTATGAATGAATAAAATTTATTGATAGGAAAGAGAGAGAGGTCGACCTGAGCTAGTGCCCTCTAGTCTGCTATTCTACACTGGGGAAGAGGGAAGGGGAGTGAAAGTATTGGGATGGATGATGATGATAAGAGAAGTGGTGAGTGCTTATTTACTTCAACAATACTTTTGTTGCACGCATTGAAATTGCACTGTCAGGCCATGGGCCGAGGATAGCTTCCTCCGACAGTAGTTGTTTGCCAACGCTGGCTAGGAAACTGTCTAACGTCCTTCGCTCCAGCGTATATGCTGGGCAGTCGCACAGTACGTGTTGCAGTGTTTCGGGCATCAGGCAGTGTACACAATCAGGGCTGTTCGATTGGCCGATGAGGTGTGCGTAGCGACGGGTGAAAGCAACGCCGAACCATTACGTAGATATATGATGAAAAAGCAACGCCGAGCCATTACATAGATATTTTATGAAAAAGCATGGCGAATTTTTTGCTTCCCTGTGATGCAAATCATTCTACGATGCGAATTTATTATGCATGTTTGAAGCACATATCCAAAGCAAGGTCAGAGATGTTTTAATAAAATGCGTGCTTTTGACTAATGAAACAAGAATTTGTATTATTCAAGAAATTCTAGTGTTTCGTAGCTTGGGCGGTGGTATTTTCTTTTTAATTTGAAGGACGGCAGGTCTGGTATTTCTACAACTTTGCAAATTTTGTGATCACTTTCTTTTGATAACTTCACCTCCCAAAGTCCCATTAGGGATAAATAAATTAATAAATAAATAAATAATACCTCTCTACACCTTCTTCGTAAATTCAGTCTTTATCAGTGACCTGCACGAATATTAAATAAACGTGGAACGTGTAGGTATACAATTTAGTTCACTTTAGCGTGTTCCAAAACACCTGCGTTGTTTAACATTCCCTTGACAGTTATAGCAGAAATGTTTTTACCTTTTTGTATCATTTGAACGACACTCTTCAACATATATTTCAAACGTTGGTTTGTAAAGGTTAATTATGTGTGATTGGTAACTAGGTATGTCAATGACAAATATCACCTTCACTGAAGCATTTTTCGGTCTCTTGTAACCCAATGATCATCCGCAAATAGCCTCGCTCTATATTTGTTTCTCGTTCATTCATAGTGACGGTGTCAAATGTGCGAACCTTGATGTGATTACATAGCATACGAGGGTTCTTTAGCCACGTGCCTGCTCTCCTAACTTGTCGTGGTACGTAATGCCATCGGGCAAAAAGGGATGTTCCACATCCGTCTACCATGGCTCCGAGTGGCACTGGCTAACAGTCGCAAGGCTAGATCCAGTAAACATAAATAAATACCCAAGTAAGTGGACGGATTGATAGCCGCCGCCCTGGCAAAATTGGCAGCGGAACACACGCCTAATGCGGAGACTCCGGTTTCATTTCCCACTGGCGGCAAGTTTCTATATTTCAATTTCAACCACAGCTAATTTCGCCGATGCTTTCCTTGGCATCATTATCTGTTGACTTCATATGGTAACGAATATGTATATGTACAAGCGGATGTTTCTCTCGATGACCTAGTTTACACTGCATACAGAAAAAGCTCACCTAGCTGCGAAACGCTTACTCTTTACCAAAGTCTCGGTCAGGGTCGAGCCTTCATCACGGAACTCCTTCTCTCTTGCTCTCTCTCGATATATATATATGGACATGTATAAAAGAGAGACAGAAGGAGGAATAAAGGTGGGGGGGGGGGGCTTGCCCCATCATTGGAGAAATAGTTGGTATGGCACTCTGCATACGAGCGCGAGCGCGAACTCAAGCCCTATCGTGCACCAAACAAAAGCTGCGAATAGGCACTGCTGTTGCATGTAGCTGCGGACTGCTACCGCATCGCGGCCGCCGCAGGGTGCCGCGATAAGCCTGCTGGCTGAGAGCACTGGGGCTCGCTGATGACAGCAGCGTTTCGCGAGCCGTAGGCACCAAAATTTGAAGTGTTGGAGTAAATGTGAACCCCTACAACGAAATTTGCACTGCAATACCACCGCGCCGTTCAGTAGGCGGAACGCTGTGGGCGAGCGCCACTCCGCCGTAGGCTTCGCAGTGCAAGTCAGTTAAGGAGGAGGAGAAGCACCGCGCGTGGGATGTTTGATTGCCAGTAACTGCATTTCTGCTGAATGCACCGATGTAATTTTTTCAGCAGCTCTATTCTGAAATAGTCTAGTTCAACTTCAGATGAATTTCTTCGCGACGTCGATAAATAGTGGTTTATCCTAATAGGAGTAATAAAAGTACACCTGCAGGTGCATGATTTGGCATTTACTCTTGGTAGTACTGTTGACTACGCGACCAATAGCGAGCACATACCGGTGATGTTTGAAATTTTATGTCCGCTAAGATATTTAGCTACTCAGGTAGCGACTTACGTAGCCTGTGATAAATTTTAAAGCAGTTAGCGGTATTCATTGACTTCCTTACCGAGGGAAAATTTCGAACAAAAGCATATAGTATATTTCTTTCGTTTTAACGGTTTCCTGTAAAAAAGTTGAACTTAAGGTTTCACCCAGTTTAAAATAAATCCTCTTGTTGTTGGTGCAATGACGACTGCTCGAAGAGTTATGGACTGTGCAGACACATTGTTACAACAGCATCACGCGCGTGAGGGCTGTCTTGGCACCAATAAAATACAACGGCGTTTGTACACAGAGACTGTCTATTCACACCACAAGCCACGGGTTAAAGGTAGAACCCCCCATATCAAGTTGGACTACAGCGGAGCCAGATCATGCGACAACAAATAGACAGGGCGCGATCACGGTCACAGAGCTGCGTTATGTATTTACCTAATTACATCTGCTAAGGACAACAGCAAATCAGAATTTCATACTCATTGCGAAAGTACTGATTACTCGAGTGCGATTCGACGGCCAAGGCGACGTGGTAGTTGCCGAGGACGCGGCAGTAGGCGGAGCGCCGAGCCCCGTGTCGAAGCTGTCATCAGCTCCGATCCTAGTGGTTGGCATATTGCGTTGTCCAGTAACGGGTAGCTGCTCCGTTCGCTGAGAGAAGGCGGCACTACCGTGTGTGGGACCCTAAACAAGGTCCGGAATTACCCAGGTTGTGGAGCAGGCTCTGGTCATCTCGACCGACTGGCCACTCGCCATCACGCGCTAGGCACCCCCCATCTCATGGTACAGTCCCATTCTCTTGAATAGCAGAGCTGCCTCCTGGATCTGCCCAGCGACTGTCTACTCACGTTCCACGGATAGGCCTCGCCTCGCTGCTGCCAACATTGCGAACCCCACAACCCTCGCTCACCCCGGCGCCATGCTTCGCCCTTTCGGCCTTTTGTTTTCTCCGCCTCTTGTCATTTCTATACTGCATGTCCTTCGTTCTGGCTGCTGCTTGTGTCTCCTAATTGCTAGTGTTGCAGCCATCGAGCACATCTTCCACCATAAGAGCGATGTCGCGCGCGCATTACACAGACCAATAGCAGCCGCCTAGAAGAAACCTCCAGGTAACCAACACCCCAGAAATTGGTCAGGCTATAAATTCTTAGCAGATGCACTCAAATGCACTGTGCCTGAATTATCGGATGAGTGCGACATGAAACATTTGATTTTCTTTCCAAACATAATAACAAACGAGCTATATTCAGCTTCTTTACATATAGGAAAACTATTCCTTCACCGCTTAACGTAGAATCTATAATGTTATCTCCATATGAAATGACTTATTCGCTGCAGGTTATCGCTATAGGAGTGCAGAATCTCTATCCTGAAATTCCTAGCCTTACGTTTTAGCGATGGTTATAGTTAAACATTGAAACGTGTACTTTGTATTTTTCCAGTGACCACTTTTCACCGTCTAACAGATGGTAAGCGTTACCGCTTGGCGCAAGACGCGCCTGTGTTATCACTGAACCTTGTTATTCGATTGTTTGCGTGGCACCAATAGTATTGCACTTTCTTGAAGGTACGCGAGCACCAGCCACTGCGCTGGAAGTTTCGAGGAGTCAGGTATAAAAGCCGACGCACTTGACTCGCCGACGAGATTTCGACGAGTGTGGTAATAATAATATTTGGGGTTTTACGTGCCAAAACCACTTTCTGATTATGAGGCACGCCGTAGTGGAGGACTCCGGAAATTTTGACCACCTGGGGTTCTTTAACGTGCACCTAAATCTAAGCACACGGGTGTTTTCGCATTTTGCCCCCATCGAAATGCGGCCGCCGTGGCCGGGATTCGATCCCGCGACCTCGTGCTCAGCAGCCCAACACCATAGCCACTGAGCAACCACGGCGGGTGACGAGTGTGGTCGCTGTTATCCTTGTGATGAGCGTTACTTGTCTTACTGGGCATAGGTTCGCCAAATAAATAGTTTCGTGATTGGTGTTGAGCCGCTGTGGCTCTACTGATAGTCACTACACCGTGACAGCATGTATGGTTCGGTTGTCAGATGTAATACAGCGACTTCAGTCGCTGCTCTGGGCATAGATGGAGACACTTCGGCCTTGTTAAAATTTCATGCAGAGTCGCAAGTTGATCTGTTGAACATCACAAACTATTAAGTCAGAAGAGCATGAATTTCATGTGAACGAAAAATTTGAAACATTATACTGTTGCTTTAAAAACCGGAGGACGATTATGTCTTAGACAGCGTCCTGCCCATTGCCTTATGAAATTTTGTAAAGCTAATAGAACGAATACTAGATGGACGTGTTGCGATTATTATTAGAAGAAAGCTCCATAGTTTACGCCAAATTGGTTTGAGACCACGGTGCTCACTGCACTCAGATAGGCGCATATTGACCTCGAAAGTCGCATGCAACTTCCACAATGGCAAGGACAGTATGCAGTATTAGTTAGACTAGACATCACAAAAGCATACAATAGTATTGAACATGAGGTATTAGTCAACCATATATGAAAAGCCCAAGTTATTCCGAGCATGAATTACGGAGCTTATAAGTGAAATACTGTTTTGTTGTTCTGACAGCGGTTTTTCAACAGGACCATATAAACTGTCAAAAACGGTTTCCTCAAAGGGCAGTGTTGTCTCCAGTATTTTTTAATACATCACTGAGCTCCTTTCCATGCCCAGATGATGTGCCCACTGACGCGTGTGCGGATTCACTGCATAACAGCTTGAAAAAAAAAGCTATTTATCTGTTCTTGAAGAGTGGCTTAATACCATTCGAGTTTCTCTATGTGAAAAAGTGCTCATTGCTCGTATTCTTTCGGATCGACTCGGTACATAGTTCCTTATCTTACCAACTCAACCTCATTACAGAAGTACACACTGTCAAGCATCTCGGTGTGATATATGACATTCATGGCTTACGCATACAAATCTTACTGAGAAAATCTGTGTTGGAGTGGTGGGTTCTTTACGCGGAATAAGCTACAGTCGATCAGGGATGCGCAGAACCACGTTGCCATCAATTTGCCACACACATATACGCGTCGTGCACGAGTTTTAGGGTGTATTATACTATGGAACGCGGCCATGTGAGCTTCGCCCCTTGTTCATCGGCAAAAGCAGTCATTAAAATGCAGTTGAGTGGTCGATGATGTAGTGTACAGTATGGATGGATGGAAACAACTGTTTATCTGGAACCAACAACTTCATTTTTTACTCGGTTTCGAATACTTGACGTACAAACATTTTTAAGACATTCTAATCACAAACCAGACGGAGCTAAGCTGTATTATTTCTTATTCTTAGCACGTTATGCTATTTCAGGAACATTGACATAGATTTCGCACACCTCAAGTTCAATTTGCACGCATTTTTCTCAAACCACTGAACATTCAAATTAAGGAGATCAATATGGTTTGCTACGAGAAAAATTTTCATCAAATACACTTTCATGACAATGTCTTAGTAAAGGAAAACACCTGTTTTATGTATGTTAAATGCCTATTTAGAGGATTGCTTAAAGGAAATGCAAACAAATCTGGTCCTAGCGACTGACGCCACAAACAACAGAGTGTTAATAGTATATTCAGCAATATTCACAATTCGTCTTTTTCCACTTGGTAAATTAGACCCATGAATGGGTTATACAGTGTTCGAAACCGATATTTTATCCTTGAGTACATTGCTCACTGCATGAAGTGACTCGAAGGTATCTCGGCGTTTAACTCGCTAGGACCTCACTACTCAAATAATATCCGGCTAATTTGCCTGCCTGAGCATACAGGAATATTTTTCAATGAAACGGCAGATTCACTGGCGAAGACGTCGATGGGTGTCCCGGCCATTCAAATTGTCCTTAGGTCAAGTTTGATCGTAGGGCAAGATTTTTGAGGTAAGCGATGTTTCGATAGTTCTTAATGCCACCTATCGCAAATTCCCCCGATTGTAACCGCCTTTCCTGCACAAGGGAGTGGAGTATATGCCAAACGAGAATTGAAGCAGCTATTAGTAGGCTACGCTGTCATATACCATCTTTAAATATTCAGACAATATTCAGGGAAGAGAACGTCCAGAGAATACTCAGAGAAGACGATACCATATCAATTTTTTCGTATCTTGTCGACGGTTTCTTAGTTTGAGAATACCTATTCTAAAATGTTGTATTCGTGTTACATTATTTTAAACAACCCGGTTCTTGGCTAATCCCTCAGGATTTCCAAGAATCTCCATCTACATCGACTTCTCGAACGCATTCAACAACCGCTGCGTGCAACGTTTCCCAGTGTCGCAAACCCTTTGAGGGTCGAATTATTTTGAATAAAACTTTCCCAGGTGGTCAAATTACCTTATTGCGGATCTTGAATGTACAAAATGTATAAAGTCAGGAATAAATAGTAAAAAATAATTAGGAACAATATTTTGGCGTCGGCATCACTCAGAACTGCAAGATGTTCAATAGTATTTCCGAGGGTGGTACTCCTTCAAACACGGTTCTACGCACAGCGCCTTATCGCAATCTGCACACCTAAGATGCGTGTCTGTTCTCTTGGAGCGAGAAGTTGTGTTGGCGCACACGACATCTCTGCGTGCGGCTGCCTTGGGCAGAGAGGTCTGAGGCACCCTCTCGCGTAAGCGCGTTGCCGCAAAGAGCGAGAATACCTCGTGAGCGGTGGTGACAAACAAGCTAAGAGCAGTGCCAATCAAGATAGAAATCAACTTCCGCCGCCCCTGCGAGTGCGTGCCGACAAAGAGAAAAACCACGTTTCGCGCGCCTCCGTTATGATCACACGGCGGAACCGAAACCGCGAAAGCGCGTTGCCACTGAGAGCGAGAATACCTCGCGAACGGCACTGATAAACACGCTAAGAGCAGCGACAATCAAGATAGAAATCAACTTCCACCGACCTGCAAGAGAGTGCCGACAAAGAAAAAATTGACGTTTCGTGTGCCTTTTTTGCGATCACGCGGCGAAACCGAAACCGCCAAAGGGGCGTTGCCGCAGTCTGAGCGACGCGCTGAAGCTAGCAATCAGCTCTGTTTATCTCCCCAAGAAGGTAGCACCAATTTCAAACGCATCTTGTAAGTGCTAAGAGGTGGCAGCACCTCCCGGTGAGCACGTATCGTCATTATGGCGCGAAATTTCAAACGGAGGGTCGGATCCGTACCCGTACGGCAAAGACCTTGCGGGACAGAAAACCGCAGCCGTACATGTACGGAAAACCTTCAAGGGGCCAAGAAATCTGCGTGAGGCGGCGTTCACGTCTCGTAGAAATGAGGAGCTTGTTAATTGTACTTGTGTAGTGAAAGCGTGTAGGTTCAGAATTCTCTATTCCCGTGCGGTGTTCGAGGCGCCCAGACTGTGCTCATTGAATGAGACGAGTCACCTTGTGCATATATATTGACATCTCTTAATAAAGAATAAAGCGGTGTGTTATTGGTCATGTTTACGAAAAGACAAAATTGCTTGTTTATTGTAGAATTTGCAGTAAATTACTCACGTCACCAAATGAAATTTGGTAGAAATTGGTCAAACATTATAAGTGACGTACATTGTAACGCAAATTTTAGGACGCGAAAAAAGGCTGTTGCTCAAAAATTCTTAGGCACGTAAATGCGTTCTATGGAAATCATGTGGGGATTTCTGCAAGGTAGCACACATTCGCAGTCTTTTCTTTTCAAGAGGACACAGAATATGCCGGACAGAATACACATTAAACGCGCAATGTTGCTCAAAGACGCAAGTGACATTCGCACTTAAAACCTACAGCGCATAAAATTGTGTTGCTTTATAAACCAGACCCATAGGAGCGTATGTACTACAGCAGCCACCTGTCTGACATCATGCGACGAAGCAGGAGTCAAACTATCAGTTGCATACACTTTTTCATTTGTTTCTCCAGACGCTCGAATGCGCGTGTGTTGAAGGATACTGCAAACAGCGCTAGGTCAGGCAGCACCAATGAAGCGGAGCTACGTACGGCAGTTGCTCCACTATCCATAGCGTTCCGGGTTGCAGGCTTCCCCCTGGCATGAACAGCTTGTAGTCCAGAACCATCCACTGGTTGTTGTACCTAGAGAGAGGTCAGTACATGCGACCTGTTTAGAATTTACCGCGCGTGTCACTCTTCATGCACCTCGTAATGAAGACGGCCCTAAATATTTTTTCATAAAAAGCAAGCTTTGCGCCCTTCTCGAGCACTGCATGTCGCTCTCTTCCTTTCCCATTTCAGGTATTCCGAACACATATCACTTTGCTAAAGTTATCTGAACGAGTTTATAACTTGTCGCAATCACGTCTAGCAAACTTGGCTGTGAGCAACTGCATCAGTTATATTCTTTTTTTGACCATGCAATTGAATACTATGCTGGTCACTTTCTGAACCGGAATAATGTCTTCTTTTTGCGCAAAATAGTGCACGTCCTAGTGCGGTCAACCAGCGGTTAATATAGAAATGCACGCATACGCACTTTTGACCATGGAATAACGCTCGGAAAGCGAGAGCGTCTACTTTACCGCGGACGCTTTGTGTATCCTCAATTTCCAAAGCCTCATTTTTTGGCGGTAACGCAAGGCTTCTTGCATTAGGGCACAGTTGGAGCACCTAAGCGATTTTTTCTCTAGGATATTACCAGTGCACGGATACGTGCCACACCAACGCCGGCAGGGACGCGTGTCGAAATAGTGATTATTGGAACGATGCTAATTATTTTTCATCCCTCCAAGAACATATTATTGGCCACCTTTTTGACAAATTCAGAGGAATGAACGTGATGGGGGGCTAACTTGTGCGTGCTTGTCGAACACAGCTGTCAAATGAATAGCGGCACAAAACCGGCGCAAAAGAAGAACAGCGTGGGAACCACGCGGTCCGACGAGCGCGAAAGGATAAGCTCACGTTCCACTGTTCAACCTGGAGAAGATGGCGGCCCATTGCGAGCCGCTGGTAGCGAGTCTGCTGGCGACCATGTTCCGGACCCAAGTCAACGGACTGCCGCTGGGATGTACGTAGCGTAGCAACTGGTGGTTGGTATTCTTCAATGATGTCTCCATCACGGCCTGCGCGATCGCCAAGCAGGCTTTATTCGCTCCCGTCGGGGGAACAGCTTCGTTTTAGGCGGGCTGTTATAAGAAATACTATGAATTTCAAATTATACAAACGTGACAAGCTGGCCTTCGCTGCTTTGTTAATAGATTTATCCCCCGAGCTATTACTTTAATACATGGGTATAGTGGTTAGAGCAGTAGGTGTGCCGACCGAGCGTAGACAGAACTTAGTTCTCCGCATCATGATAAAAAAATGGCCCTGCAGACAGTAGAGTGTTTCTCCTGAGCGCGTCATCACACAATGTACAGCATTCCTGGGTATGGTTAGCCACTTGCTATTGCATTGCGTTGACTGTGGCTGCGAGCCACTTAGACATTGCGCCATGCGGTCAAACTATCATGATAAACGCGCTCGATTGAACTCTGAAGCCTTCCACATACAGAACAGTGGCGTTGCTTTGGTGCGCTTTTCACTTTCACTCGAGACAAAAGTTTCAATCTTATTCAAGTGGTCACACTATCTTAACGGCCCTTCCTCTTTTCCAGTTGTTTCCTATAGATGCTGCTCGAAAGAATAAACATTATGTGGTTAGTCAGCGCTGTTTTAAGTCCTTTTCTCACATCCTCTTGTTTTGCGTTGCTTCGGCTCATGTTAGGAACCAGCTAGGCCAAGTGCATAGGCTCCTGTAGTTATAAGCCTGAATGCGCAGTATTCTGGGAGAACGACCTAATCACTGAAGCAAGTTACTATATTGAGAAAATGTATGGCATGGGGTCATCAAGCGACAGCATCATTTGACGAAGACTTGATCACCTGATGTCAAGTCTGACGTGGCGACATCATCAGATTACGTCATCAAGCGAAATTATCAATTGACCATGCCGTTATTCTTGCATATTCGAATTAGAATCCGAAGCTATCATGTATACTACTTGTGTTTAAGTAGTACTTACGAATTTTACGACGCAATTTCCTTTCAGAAATTCAGCTCACTAACACACTTGCGCATGCTGGTGGACCCAGGAGAATGAGAATGTATGCTCAAGCTCCGCCAGTTCTGTGCACGTTCTTGCGCGGATGACGTACGTGTGTACACAGTACATCTGTCCTTGATGTGTGGGCGCTCTGCCCGTTGCATTTGTCGCACAGGGTGCGCTGCGACTGTAATCGACACTATGGCAAAAACTGTCCAAAAACCGCACCTCCACCTAGCGGCCGCGGCCACTCGGACCTCAAACGGCAGCTGTAGAAGGGGTCTGTCTGAGTTTCTGCCTAACAGAAGTGTCTTTTCTCACACATTTCAATTAGAATCCCAAGCTCTGCAGCTTCTGAGTAAGTCGTACTTTACGAATTCTATGATGCAGTTTGCTTTGAAAGAAATTCGAGGGGCCGCAACATTTACAAGGCGACGGATTACTATCGAAGCTGTTTAGGCCGCACACGTGGGCTGCATACGTTATGAAATCATACAAGTTTTTCATACAGCACGACGCTACACTACACAAGCTCCGTCGCGGTTGCTGCACCTCCCTTGCATCTGCCGCAACCACTGCTGCAGCTGTGCCGGAACCTCGGACGCGCCTGACGTTATTATCACGACAGAAGCGCATGCCATGTGCACATGCGCCTTCGCCGCACTCTTTCACCTCTCCCGTACCCGTCTCCATCGCTACAGCGCTGTCGCCACTCTTTTTCCCTCTCGCCCGTACCCACCTACAGTGTTGCAGCGCCATGGCGACTTTTTCTCCCCTCTCCCCTACCTGTCTTATTTCCTGTGCACGTGTCGTGCCACAGATATGGACGCCAGCCGCCCAGCTATTCTGCCACCCCCCCCTCATGCGGAGGTATGCATCCGGGGGCTAGAGGTAATAGCTGTAAAATTGAATTAGTTCAATAAGGCACATGTGCTTGGAGACGGGTCTAGAGGAATGAGCATGTATGCTGCGCTTCCCCACATGAGCGTGCACGCGCGCCGTACGTGACTTCTGGTGGGGCTGCTTGCATAACGTCGACAACAGCTTCGCTATACATCCGCTTTCCCTGACTGGAATGAAGGTTGAATTTTTTAAATCAAGTCTTCAACTTGTCCTGCTCAGTACACTGAGCAGAAATGGGTTGTTGCTGATTATGAAGAATGTTTGGCCAGTGTCGTCATAAGATTGCCGCGAAATAACAAGGACATGATACTCATTGTGCCAGAAAGTCAAGCGGATTGTGCTTCCGGCACAATGACGACGAATTTCGGACTCGATAAAGTACGAACAGCTTTGTTTTTGTCGGCGTACCTCCAATTCAGCGCAAAGCGACGAGTAACTCGGTCCAAAAGTGAACTGGAAGAGATCGCAGCGATGGCATGGTCTTCTTATCATCATGCATGCGCATTTTCGCTGATGACTGCATTATCCATCGTTTTATTATCAGCTCTGATGAACACCTGATCCTCCAAAATGATCTTAACCAAATTATTTATTGGTGTGACACCTGGCTAATTACTCCAAATTCATAAAAATGTAAAGTGATGTCCTTCCTCCACAAACGCACTAACTGGGACTATCCCTACTGTATCAAACATGTCCCATTATATCGGACCTCATCATTCATATATCTAGGCGTAAGTTTTTCAACAAACCTCTCTTGGACTTCTCACATTTCCACCATCTCTACCAGTGGTCCTCGATCACTGCGTTAACTGCGACGTAACCATCGGAACTCACCTTCACTTATCCGCAGATTAGCATTTCAAACATTTGTTCGCCCTCGACTTAATTTCGCCGCTCCAGTCTGGTCTCCCCACCAAAATTAGACAATTAACATGCTGGAATCAATACAAAATAGAGCCTCACGTTTTATTTCCCGGAATTATGACTACCGTTCTACCGTAAATCAAATAAAGATTCACCTTTCACTTTAGATGCTAAGTAATCGTCGCGCCCTGGCCCTTTTGTCATTATTTTATAAATGCGCCCACCACACTAACAAATGCTCTCAACACCTAGAAACGTCATCGCACACGTCGCACAGATTACACAGTCATCATAGCTTCACGCGCATCTATGGTAAAACAGAAGCATTTAACTCGTCTGCAATTCCATGTGCAATTCGGCTCTGGAACAGCTTCCCCGACTACATAGTTGAGTATACTGACCGTAAAAAATTCAGGCACTGACTCAACTCGCTTAATCCTTGTTAACCATTGATATCACACTCCCGGTTCGATGTTTTTTTTTCCTACTTTCTTCTTGCACTGTAATACGTTTGTTACTAACTTATAGAGTTCCTTTTTATTGTACTCATATGCAGCTTTATGTATAGCTCATATGTTTCTCCAACTTTTAGTCTGTGAACTAGGCTGGTGTTTTTTTTTATTATTATTATCATTGTTACTAGATTGTATGTAATTACTTGATTCTATGCCCCCCTTACTCAACCCCATGTAGGGGCCTTATAACGCATTTTACAAATAAAAAATATATCGCATCACAACCTCGCGACGATGACGCAGGTTAATAGCTCCAGATGCGGAAGCCAAACATGTTTTACTGGTGCAACACGGTTCTTGCTTCTCAGGAGCTATGTGCAGTAGGTGCCGTTAGCTGAAAACTCCCGTAGGTAGATACAGATGACGTACACTCTGTGGCTTGCGTCTGGGAATGCCTATTGGTCGATTGAAAAGGCTGCATAATTTACCCGCAGGAAGACAAAACGTTGAACGCCACAGGCTTTCATTCTGCCATATTCAGTACAGCAGCTGTTCCAGCTTGTTTGTTCTTAGTGAATGGCGAAACCTCATGCGCATTTCCTCTTCCACAGGACTATAAAAAGCAGCTTTGCTCTGAGCGTAAATAGTGCTAGATAGCGTAAAACAATTGTACATACTTGCTAATAATCGAAGCACCTTGCACTTGGGTTTCGCATACATTGATAATACGCTGACTGCCTTCACGTTTCCAGGGTACGCCTAGGACCTCGATTACGCAACTCTGTCCGGTCTCGTCTTCCATAGAACCTTGTCGCACAGGAACCATTGCGAGAAAGCAGCGGAACTGGATGCTCACTTGCGCCAGTTCCTTGCTTACGTCACAGAATATTTTCCGCGTTTGACTGTTTGACATAAAAAGCCTTTCCCCTTAAAGTCAGTCTCCCAATATCGCTCTCGACAAATCGCAAGGTGAAGGCGAATGATGACTGCTTGCGACAAAAGTCGAAATTTTACCGGACAGGCAACGCATTGATTGCGACAGGAAAATTTTAGACAGTGTTACAAAATAAGATTACACGTTTTATATGATGCATAAACTGCTGTAATGATTTGCTTACCAAATAAATTAAGAAGGACGGTGTCACGTGCGCACAGGCAATCGCGAACACATCTCACTCGATAACCGCGGACACTCGCTGTCAGGACACTGGAGTGCATGATGAACAGCAGCAGCGGTGAGCAGTAGTAGTAGTAGTAGTATAAAACTTTTATTTAAAAAAAGAAAAAAAAATCACACTCAGGTCCAGTGGGTGGGTCCCTCAGTCCAGGGCCCCACTGGCGATCGCGGCACGCCGGGCTTGGTCGAGAAGGGCCAGTTGGTCCTCCCGCACCGTGCTGGCTAGCCACACCTCCCACTGCCTACTGTTGGAGTTTTGCCCCATAAGGGGTGATTGGATTTCTTGTGGCCGACTCTGGCACGACCATGTGATATGGTCAAGAGATGGCCGCCCTCCGCACCAAGGGCAAGTGTTGGGATACCGGGTGGGGTGTATGTGGTGTAGTAGGAGTACGTGTGAGTATGTACGGGTTTGTAGTCGGCGCCAGTCCCGCATTTGCGCTGAGTCCAAGGATGTGTCTGGAAAGCTATACCGTTGCCTTCCTCGTCTCTGTGCCTCCAAGATATCTTTTGCTGTGATCGGAGATTCTACGAGAGTGCGTTCCGTCGCTCGGATGCTGTATTCTCGAGCGAGGCGGTCCGCCCTCTCGTTACCGCTCACTCCGGCGTGCGCCGGACACCACGTAATAGCGTGGTGTTCCGTGAGATTTCTTCCTAGGATTTTGACGGTGAGTTTGGGCAGGGTGCCTGCCATGAAAAGGCGACATGCCGACTGCGAGTCGGTTAGTATTACCGCAGAACGTGCTCTATTTTCAGCGTCACGTATAGCCAGAGCCACCGCAGTAGCCTCTGCTGTGGCCACCGACCCTGTTCTGACTGTTGAGGAAATAGTAGTTTGTGCGTTTGTGGCTACCACAGTGAAAGTTTTGCTATCCTGTTTGCACGCGTCCGTGTAATAAACCTCCGGATTTCTACCGAACCTGCGTTCGAGTGTCCTGGCCCGTGCAAGGCGCCGTTGTCTGTGGTATTTCTCGCTCATGTTTTTAGGGATTGGGGACACAGAGATCTGCGCTCGTATGTTCGGTGGGAGTAGTTCTGTTTGGTCGTTACAATGCGCCGGTCTGAGTGGATACCCTAATCGACGGAGAAGTGTTCGACCTTGCTTTTATGAGTCACTACATTTTAACGTTTTCGTTTATATGCTACAAAAGTAATCAAATTTGGCGCAGTGGTTGCCGAGGAAACAATTTCTTCTTTTGCGCTTGTTTAGATAGGAGCACCAAAGCTAACGCTTCCTTTTATGTGGCACTTTTTATGTAGTGAGCTCACTTGTTCAAAAATGTTACGGGTGTGGTACTTTTTCTTACGTTTGCGATATTACGTACGCGACATTTTTTCGCCGTACTGTGCCCTGGTGTGGCGAACGCGTTGTTTGGTATTGTATTTCATGCCTTCCAAGGAGATTTCACCCACAAATAGAAAAGTCGCTGCCCAGGCACTCTCTACACATGGTTAACCGGCGACACTGAACGTGATGCCCCGCACAATCTAACAAACGCGAGCGTAACGAAAGTATCGAAGGTAAGGACCGTAGCAGACGGCGCACCGGGTGCTCCTCCTTTCACTTTGATTGCGCCTGCGCGGCAAGATTTCACTAGGTGCCGGCGGTGGCGTGCCGCGCAGTGCTCCCACGGGCTCCCGTGTTCCCACTAGCAGTAGCCGTGCCTGTATAATGCCCACAGCCCTTCTTTTTTCCACTGATATTTCCCGGTGCCTGACAATCTCTTGAGCCTGCAGACGGCTCCGGCATGATTCCACAATATAGCCAAATGCCCCAGACGATACGGAAAGAAGCATTACGTGAGGAATCGTTCCCAGATGTTGGGCATGGTGTCCTCGAACCGTCTGTCATCCTGGTCAAACTTCCAACTTTTGCGATGCACGAGCAGGTTACAGGCAATGGCACCAGGTACGCATAAGCTGTTCGGGAAAAGTCAGCGTCTCCTCATCTTATCACTTTTGCTTTTCCTGCTCTTATTTCCAGCTGAATATTTAGAGCTGTCATTAGCAGTGCAATTCTGTGGTTCTCTAGAGAGGTCAGTTTCTCTGATGCAGCCGAAAATACGCCGCGCTGACTGCCTTCACGTTTCCAGGGTACGCCTAGGACTTCGATTACGAAACTCTGTCCGGTCTCGTCTTCCATAGAACCTTGTCGCAGAGGAACCATTTCGAGAAAACAGCGGAACTGGATGCTAGCTTGCACAAGCAGATGACAAAAAGCGTGACGGCCAATGTTGCCAGGTGCTTGACAATCCTTTACATCACCGAACTCGCGCACAACTTTTCTTCGCAATAAACCGATGGCTACAGGGACAAACTACGCGAGTGTTACCGCTAAAGAATTACTGCGTGAAAAATTAAAAAAACAACATTGCTTCATATTCTACAGGGAATTATATAAAAGCGAACGCAGCACATACCAGAGAGATGTTTATATTTTTTTACTTTGTACTTTGTAATTTCTTTTGCAACTGTGAGAACACCCCACTTTTTGCATGCATCTCAAGGGAAGAATGGCGTCTGAACCTTCAGGTGAGCGTTCGTTAGCTTCTGGCTCTTTCGTCCCCTCGCCACAGAAGCTTGTGACGAACTTCACCAACAAATGGCTGTTACTTCGTCTAAGTAGACGAAGTAACCGATAGGCATCGTTTATGCTACTACCACACGTGCCCATCTAGAGATCTTCACCGGCGCCGTGCATAAAAGAGTGAGCCAGCTGACCGGCGTGATTGTGCGTTCCGTGAGTACGATATACGCAGAGGCCTTTCAAGGTCCGCCCCCATCTACAAAGCGGAGAATACCTGACCATGTTGGGAAGAAGACATGAGAAAAGTGGAAGGACGAATATGCAGCTGTATGACAGCTTCACGCTTGGTAGCTTGAGACGCAAGGCGCATCAAGATTTCATGAGTAACGAGCTGCCTACGCCGGCGAAAATCGCCCAAATACCTGACCAACTGACTCACATACCTGACCAACTGACCCACATGCCTGACCTAGATGCCCAAATGAATGCAGATGCCTGGTCTGATTGGAAGGACTGTGCGCAGAATGCTAAACGACATTGGCTTCGCTTTCCGGAGGAAGAAACGGAACTATATGCTCTGAAAAAGGCAGCACATTGTCGTGTAGCGCACAAAGTACCTGCGGACCGTGCGAGAGATGCGGAAGCAGAAAAAGGCATTTTCACCAAAAGCTCGTTCATCACGGGTCACTTGATTATGGCGGGGCTACAGTGGCGTCTTTGAACGCAACGCTAAAGAAGCTTGATATTGCTTTGAGTTCTATGGTCTTTGCGTCTTGTGAAGCTGCCAATTTTTGTGGATTGGGAAACTTTCGCTAACGTGTACGCTATGGAATGCAGAGTGATACCAAGTGTGCGCACCATTTTCATTGAAGGACTCTGCCTTAGACGAGACCTGGGTAACTACAAGACGCACAAAAGAAAAGGTGGGGGAAGTTAGCCGCGTTTTGACATGGCAAGACCCTTTTCGTCAAGGAACAATAACGGGTCTTCGAGCTCGATGTGGCAAGGGTAGTCGCCTCATTGTGCTCCACGCGGGCAGAGAGGAGGGTTTTGTAGATGGAGCGCAGCTCGTCTTTCGTGCAAAGAACAGTGTTGATATTTACCATTCACAGACGGGCGATCACCATTTTGAGAAGTGGTTTATTCAGCAATTATCGCCGAAAAGTGAACCCGCAAGCATTATCGTCATGGACTATGCCAGCTATCACAGTGTTCGGCTTGAAAAGGTTCCATCTACATCCACAACAAAAGGCGATATTCAGACGCGGTTGAGAAGCCAGAACATTTCGTTTTATACTCACCAGCTAAAGTCGGAGCTGCTGCAGCCTGTGAATGAGCATAAGCGCAAGTATATCAGGTACAAAATTGACACCTTCGCCAAACCAGCTGGTCATGCCGATTTGAGGTTGCCACAGTATCACTGAGAATTAAATTCAATAGAGATAGTTTGGAGCCAAGTGATAGGATACGTAGCCGTAAATAATGCAGTATTTAGGCTTCAGAACGCTGAAAAACTTTTGCATGCACGAATTGACTTCGTAAGCAAGGAAAACTGGAGGCGGAACTGCACTCATGTGGAAAGAATCGAAAACGAGCCATCGAACAGGTATTGCGAAACTGACAAAAATATTCGCAGCGTGCTAATCGAGTTTTTCTTCTCCTCTTTATGTTCTGTTTACCAAACGCCGCTTACAGAGTAAACTTTTTTCGGATATTCACGGGAGCTCTCTTTGAGCTCTAAAGTTTGTCGTTATTATGCGAAGCATACTAGCCGCACAACCACGCTCTTCCTTGCTGCGCCGCGCGCGGCCGCGTAGCTACCATATGACGTCATAACAGCTGCAAAAGCGGAGGCTCAACTCGTGCGCTCGCTTGCGGCCGCGTAGCTACATAGCCGGGTCTCAGCTCGTGCGCTCGCCTGCGGTCGCACAGATGGTACTGCGGCCTAACTCCCGCTCCTCCCGCTAGGGCACTGACTTCACAACAGCTGCAAGCCGGGCTCAACTCTTGCGCTCGCCTGCGGTCGCACAGCCGGTGCTGCGGCCTAACTCCCGTTCCTCCCGCTAGGGCACTGGCGTCATAACAGCTGTATAAAAGAGCGGCGCGCTCTCGTCGAGGCCAGTTGTATAGCGCGATGGCGGGAAAGGAAAGGGCCGCTCGTCAGACCGCAAAGCGCAAGTTACAAAGAGCCACGGAAACGGCCGAAGAACGAGAAGTTCGGCTTGCCAAGCGACGTGCACAGTACGCGGCTAAACAGCAGCGTTCCTCCACAGAGCCCGAGGTAAATGATGAAGTTGCGAGTGTATCTGGGAGTACTTCTACTCGCTCGGACCGGCGAAATGCAACCAAGCGGAGAATACGTGCCGAAGAAACTCCGGAACAGAGGCAACAGCGTCTCGAAAAAGAACGTGCTTACAGGAAGAGGCAAAGCAATAAACGAAAGGAGCAGCTCGCAAAAATGGTTTTACTACAGACGCAAGAATACCGATATTGGTTTGAAAATAAAGGAATAAGCAGAGTAACGCATGAGTTGTTTCTTCGTCTAGCCGAACCAAATATAGCCAAGCAACAGCAGTTCACCAGGCTAAACAGTGGTTCAACAACTAAAATAAAGGCTAGTATGCTTCGCATCCTGGGCTTAACCTTAGCTAAGCCACAGCCATTTTTTGTTACGTTGTCGATATTTGTGTTATAGTTCATATTCTTGTTCTCATTTGTGTCTCGTAAAAATATTTTCTGCTGTTGATCGGACTTTAAATATATGTTTTTAAAAAGTGATTTGAAGGGTCTCAAAATAGAGGCCACTACATCAAATGACATGAGTACATCAGCTGCGTCTCATTTCATTTTATTACCTCAAAAGCCCCATAGGGGCATTAAATAAGGAGTGGGCGTACATATATTTATTATATATTAGTTTAGGAATAACAGAGCACAAGTTCTAAATACAACACACGCCAAAATTAGGTACATTATTCCCTCTAGTACACACATAGGTAGCATATCCCGTACATTTTTTTGTTAATCTGAAAAATGGTCTGTTAGTTTTTCATGATGCAGGTGCACAGGTTATGGCGGCAATTTGGTGGAGCAGGTTGTTCCAATCTGTTGCTGCGCAAAAGAAGAATGAGCCTGAAAAAGTGGTAGTATGAGTGCGGGGGCGGCCAACTTCGTACGCGCGCCGAGTCCGATGTGATATACGGGCAGCAGGAATAATGTATGGTGGTTGATTAAGTGAAGTATGATAAAACTTATGAAAAAGAGAGAGAGTTGAGATGGGACGGCGATCAGTGAGAGTAACCACTCCGGATTCTTTTTTCAATGATGACACGCTGATATCATGTGAATACGTTGGATGGAGAATATTATGGCACGGTTTTGCACTCATTCAAGTGCGTTGTTTA
Organism: Dermacentor variabilis; assembly: GCF_050947875.1. Taxonomy (NCBI): domain Eukaryota; kingdom Metazoa; phylum Arthropoda; class Arachnida; order Ixodida; family Ixodidae; genus Dermacentor; species Dermacentor variabilis. The sequence goes on along the minus strand of NC_134569.1, from coordinate 230,339,706 downwards.
GATATGCTTGATGAGGGCTCCACACGGCACATTAATATCCGAGTTCAGGTCGGATTATGCTTTTGTAGGCTAGCAATTTCACATGCTCGGGCGCTTGCCTTAAGTTTCGTTTTAAAAAACCAAGAGATTTATTAGAAGATGAGATGACGTTAGTAGTATGTGTGCTCCAAGTAAAGTCATTAGTGAGGGTAACACCGAGGTATTTGTAAGACTGCGCAGTTTCTACGTCTACGTTATTTATTGAGAATGGGTAAGCTAGTGGGTTACGTCGCCGGGAGAATACCACTACTTTACATTTATTTGGGTTAAGTGTCATTAGCCAGCAATCGCACCATTGTTGCAAGCGGTTAATATCCTCCTGAACGGAGATTTGGTCAGACATGTTACTAATTGTTTGGTAAACGACGCAGTCATCTGCAAACATGCGAATATTGCAGGATACATGCAATATCTTTGACAAAACTCAGATATCCTTACGGAAACAAAACGAAATATTTTCACGCGGTTGGACGACAAGGTGAACAAGATGACAGGATTCTTAGAGCCGTTCAGTCCAATTCCCTCCTTTCTTGTCTTCAATGCGCGCTTTTCCCCCCAAAATACCAGGTGACATTAGCCTCCCCTTCTGCACACATCGACGCGATGCCGCACGGGCACAAGAGCAAATGTGTGAAGTACGGCTTGAGCCGTATGACATACACAGTTTAGGGCCGAAGCTGTGGATGCGAAGACAAGACGCCGTCCGGAACTACTTCGTAAATAACGTCACTTGTTACGCGTTTCAGAACCATTTACGGTCCGAAATAGCGGATTAAAATTTTTCACACATACATGCACGCCGAATAGTGGTCCACACTCAGACTCAATCGCCTGGGTGATAGGCGACATCTCCATGGAGGAGGTTGTAATGTGGTGCATAGGTATCTTGTTGATAACTGATGTTTACTTAGGCCAGTTGGCGGGCTTCTTCGGCGTACTGAGCATATTGCTTGGCATCGGGAGCAAGTAAATTTTTTTGTGCATGGAAGCATAGCGTGCAGCATTGTTGTCACGTTGCGTCCGTAACGAAAACGTAAAGGCGAAACTCGCGTTGATCCCCGTATTGCAGCAAACGCGATGTACGGAAGAATTTTCTTCCAAGCATTGTGTGGCGCGTCCCCGTACACTGACAGCATGTCTGCAATGGTTTTGTTGCACCTCTCCGTCAGTCCATCGGTCTGTGGACGACAGGATGCTGTTTTTCGACGACTCGTGCAGCTCTATCTCAAGATGTCCTCCGTCAATACTGCTGTAATGGGCCTCCCCTTGTGCGTGATCACACACGACTGGGCGCCTTGCCGCGGGACGATGTGGTGAACAAACTTCTCGACTTCGGAAGTCCTGGCGCGGAACAGTGCTTTTGTCTTGGCATCACGAGTGAGGCAATCCGTTGCAACGATAATCAATTCTTTCCAGTGGAGGACAAAGGGAAGGGTTCTAGAAGGTCCATTCCCACGAGGTCGAACGGTGTGCTTGGTGGCGAAATTAGTTGAAATAGGCGCGCCGGCTTCACTGGTGGCGTTTTGCGGCGCTGACACTCGCGACAGCCTTTCACACAGTGCTTTACACTAGACAAAAGTAGTGGCCAATAGTAGTGCTGGAGCGGTCGGCGAGAGCTCGCGAATAGCCTAAGTTCCCTGACGTTGGTTGGTCGTGACACACAAAGACGATGTCATCACGCGGGTCGGGTATGCACAACGAGGACAAAAGCTTTCTCGCTGTCACGGACATTTTTCTTGTACAGGATGCTCCTTCTGAAAGGATGGATGACTCGCGAGCAATATGCCGAGCAAGTTGAGATTTTCAGACCTTCAGGTAGTCGATAACAGGCCGTAATTCTTTGTCTGCTCGCTGCCTTGATGTGAAGTCAGAATCAGAAATGGCCCCTAGGAAACCATCCTCACCCGCAGAGCTCAAAGCAGGATTTCGCAAAGGTACACGGGAAAGCGCGTCGGCGTCTTCGTCTTTGAGCTGCGATCTTCACACAATCGTCATGTCAAACTGCTCTAAGCGCAAACTCCACCGTGCTAGACACCCAGACGAGTCTCTGGAATTTGCCAACCGGGGCAGGTATTCTGTAAGATCCCAGCTAGTAGACATGTCTATCTCGTCAGCTGTTGAAGTTATGATTGGCTGGGCTGGGCTGCGCGTCCATGGCAGGGACACGCGACAGCCAATCAGCACATCTGCAGTAGACGATATGGACATGTCCACTAGGTGGACTCTTACAGGATACCTACCTAGCTCAGCGAGTATTGATAAGCAATCACTTTGAAGGGACAGCGGTAAAGGTAAGTCCGGAATTTTGTCGTTGTCCACACGACTGCGAGGCATTCTTTCTCGGGAGTAGTTGGTCTCGGCTTAAGAGAGTGTACGACTGGCGTAAGCCATTGAGACGTGTAGTTTTGCATTCCACCGTATTGCTGCTTTATTCACCGTCACTACCACGTGACACTATTACATGCCCAACAAGGTCAGGTCGTTGTACAAGTGCAACCCCAAGGCCAACGTTACTAGCATCCGTGTGAACCTCTATCTGCCTCCTTATCAAAATGGGCAAGTACAGGTGCTCTCTGCATGCGACGCCACAAATATGGGAAAGCTGTCTCTTGCAGGAAGTTGGCAATAAATAGAGAATAGTAAGCGTACAAGCAAAGGAATCGTCTCACTGTTCTTTTGTTTAAAGGAACAGGAAAAATGGCGACGGCTGCAGTTTTGTCCAAATCGGGGCGTGCACCATCTTTACTCACGATTAGTCCAAGAAAATCTAAGTCTTCATAGCCGAAATGGCATTTCTGAAAGTTTAGCATGTGTTGAGCGGAGCGAGTGGCTTCCATGACCGTTCTTAGCCGACACAGACGTTAGTCGAAGGTCTCAGGTGAGTAGGACTACATCATCAACTTATAATATACAGCAGCTTTTCCACTTAAAGCCAGCGACAACGGTATCAATCATCCTCTGGAAAGTGGCTGGGGCACAACAGAGGCCTGGAAAGAAGAACTCTGAATACATAAAGGCCGTCTGGGGTTACAAACTCTCTTTTTTCTCGGTCTGGCTCATCAACCTCAATCTGCCAACAGCCACTTTTTAAATAAATATATCAAAAATACTCAGCGTGCCCCAACCTGTCTAGAGAGTCATTACCCCGAGGGAACGGGTAAACGTCTTTTTTTGTGATGCCGCTTAGCTTCCTGTAATCAATGGAGAAGCGTAGTGTGACGTCCTTTCTCCCTAGAACTACAGGCAATGACCACGGGCTCCTGCATGATTGAGTGACTCCATCGTCGAGCATCTCCTTTATATGCATCTCAATAGTGTCGCGTTCTTTAGCAGAAATACGGTAGGGATGTTGTCGAATAGGCTGAGCATCACCCTTCGCAATAATTTGGTGTTTGGGGAGGTGTGTCTGGCAGAATTTAGACGAAGATGCAAAGCAAGACTGAAATTCCTTTAAAAGATCGTGAAGCGCAGCCTTTCCTTCGTCAGAAAACTTCGAATTGGCGTCGATGTGATCAAGAAAATTGTCAATAGAATTCATTTTCTCGGATGCGACGTTGGCTGCAGGATCTCGATAAGCCACGGCGGTGTCACCAAAAAGGTGTCTGTGTTGGTAAATAAAATTCGTGATGCGTATTTTCGATTGCCTGTCACGAACACGAACAAGACTTCGGGCAGCGCATACACCTTGAAGCAGCAAAAGTGCTTAGTTGCTTTCGGCGACCGCGTCCCCGTCTCAGAGGTTGTCGCACATGGCTGCTATTGGAACAAGCACTCGTGGCAGTAACGTCACGCTGTCGTCAGCAACTCCCATCACAGGTTTGCAATAGCCATCGGTGTCTTGCTCTATGGAACGTTGTGTTGAGAAGGTCACACTACACTCACGAAGAATATACTTGCGCCGCACTTGGAAAGAAAGTCCATACCAAGAATGAGTTGACGAAAACAGTCGCGTAGGTCGAGGCAGGTGACTACAAATGTTGGCGCACGAATCTTAACTCTAGCAGTATAGACCCAGTGAAAAACAACGTTGCCTCCAACTGCGCGAATGCGCGTTCCATTCCAAGGGGCGATAACTTTCTAAAGCATCGTTACAGTTTTCTGCCAGTAATTGAGTAATCTGAACCTGTGTCCTCCAATGCACTGACCTATAGACTGTCTATCAGCACAGGTATGACAAGCGAGACTACTCTTTGCCACTGCACTCAAACGGGGATGTGATCGATGTGACCTTCCTTACGCGTGGAACTTGACGTTTTCAGTGAATGTGCGACATTCCGTGCAAGCGCCGATGGGAGGTGTTCGGCACTTAGAGCCCCAGTGACCCCGATCCCGAAGGCCGCTGCCTTTAGTTTTCTCGACAGGGGCTTGGCGAGCGTGCCTGTTCCGTCGCCTTGAAATTTGGACGAACGGGTGAGGGTCGCCTCGGAGAAGTGGTGGTTGCTGGGCCAGTTGGTTCATACTGATACTTGAGAAAACCAGCCAACAAATTGAGGCGAAAACACGACAGAAACAAGAGACAACACAAAGCTGCACTAGTAATTGACATATATATTGAAAACACGGATCGACTTTCGAGCAATAAACCGCCGACGTGCGCGCAATGCCCTTAGCAACGTACATTTTTTTTTACATTGATGAACAAACCATTTTGCTCTAACTACCTCATCTTGAAATTCTGCCTTCCAGAAAAACTATCTCTTTCTCGCTCAGAGATAGAAGGAACACTGGTGCATTTTACTTCCTCTGTATCCTTCATCGTGTATTTTTTTCGCTGGTTTTAAGTGTCGCCTCGGAGACGGTGACCATGACTGACGTCGTGAGAAAGCTACCCGTTGCTGCGCCAGATACTCTTCTATTTCTCTTGGCTTCTGGCCTACTTGAGAATGAGGCGCGTTGATGGAGAAACCGCGCAGCCAAGTTATCGATACGGACACTCGTCGTAGATGCGACCGGCCTCAACGCCATCTTAGCAGAGCAGGCAGAGGGGTCGGCTATCCGACGTACGGCAGGGATCAGACTTCCAAGGGGTGTACGGCGACCATCGTTGCCCAATCCAGCATGTACTGATTAAATCGCAACTGGGGTTGTCGTTGGAACTGAGATGGCGCGGCGAGAAACAGGCATGGAGTTTTGGAAGGATTCCGCAAAAGTACGGTGCTGAATATATGCGAAAACAGGAGCCGGCCCCGCATCGGGGGGCACCGCGTTGGGCCTCAGTGGGTATCGGTGACTGTTGTGGGGATGCGCGACTCTCACGCGCCCCCTGATATGTTTTTCCCGAGAAGCTTCCGTCTCCTGCTGTGCGGCTTCGCCTCGTGGCCTGGGGCCCGCGGTGGTCGGCGTGGTTGAAGCGCAATACGAGAGATGGCGCGAGTGTTGCACTGCTAACGCCGCCTCATGGCAGGGTTACTTGGGGGTGCAAGGGAGAACACGCGGGTCTTTGGTTCGTGAACGGCGAGGAGCGTGGACGTACCGCGCGTGCGCCGATCCATGCTTCTGCGAGACCGTCTCCTGAGGCCTCGTGCGAACGAGCCACCGTTCGCGTGACCGTACGCGCGAACGACCAGGCGTTGGGATCGAGCAAAGGGCGAACATATTCGCTCGCTATCCGGTCGCGGTGAGTCGGACTTCCGCGATTTGTCGCGCGCCCATCGGTATGTTTTGTGGATAGCAACTCGGCTAGCAGGCATTCATCTATGAAAGGTGCAATAAATGCCCTTGTGATTGCTTGCATTACTGCGTCGTCGTTCCTTTGTCCCAAGAGCACGGGGTGAGAACCCCACACTGTGCACTGCTTGCTGAACCTCATCGCGAATTGCACTGGCGATGGAGGCGGCTCCGCGCTGTTTCACTCCTTAGTGCTTCTCCATTTCTTCGCAGACAACAGAGCGAACAATTTCGCGAGGCCATATGATGCTACTGCTCCCGAAGCTGGCGAACAATTCGGTAGCTGACGCGGCATTCACTTGTTGGTCGAGGAGGGCAGACCACTGATAAGACTTTTTCTATGGTCACAGCTTCATTGAGAAACTCGGTCACACTTTCGATAGGGGCAAAATGCGAAAACACCCATGTACTTAAATTTATTTCTCGTTGAAGAACCCCAGGTGGCCGAAATTTCTACTACGGCATTCCTCATAATCAGATGGTGGTTTTGGCACGCGAAACTCCATAATTATTAACTCGGTCTCACCCTTTGGTGGGCTCCGCTCCAGACCAGCAAAAAGTTGCTCCTTCACACCGTTCATCAGGTGGCCTAACTGTATGTCCTCTGGCATAGCAGGACCTGCCTGTTTAAAAAATCGAATCATATTCTCTACAGACAGCGTGACAGTCTCATTCGCCATCTTAACGCGGGATTGTAGTGCACGTTCAACGCGTTCTCTGGGGTCGGCCTTCCTGCATAACTCCAGAAGGTGACCATTAGATTTCACCCCACGATGTGATAACACATCTTCTCTGTTTCGTAACCACGCGCGGGCAGCGTCCTCTAAGCTGAGGTACACGTTCCAGAGTTTTGCGGCATCATCCCAGCAGTTGAACGCAGCGACACGTTAAAATTCACTCAGCCAGTCATCCACGTTCTTATGTAAATATTCGTGCAAGGTTGGGGGCAGGAGCGGGTTCTGGAAGGTACAATAGGTTCGCATATGAAGCGTCGAAACATCCGTGGTGAGACGGCGTTAACCGTGGTCTTAATATGAAGCTGTGGCACGCGCCACATAATCGTGAACATCACTACGACATGACCATTTCTCGTGCTCTAATGTTGCTCCTAAGTTAATCTATTTACCTGAGGCCGGAATTGCTGAAAATGCTACATCGTCGATTGCCTGTTGGATTTCTTTCTGAATTATCTTTGCCTTCAGACAGTCACAAGAGCTATGGAAGGTTGACAAATTGAAACTAAAGTCGAAACGCGCGCAACACCGGGCGACTTCGGATATAAGTACATGTGCAGAATCTAAACACCCGTAGCATTCCCTTCATTGCCACGAAAAGTTGTCCACAATGTAGCAGAACTGAAATAAACGTAAAATACAGCGAAAGCCTTACCAATAATGACAGAAGAAATCGTGTTTTTTTTCTAATTAGGTACATTATAATGCCATTTTAAAGTGTATTATAAATTTGGTACCTGCTCTGGGCGCACTTCAACCCCCTTGTAGCACTTGATTTCACCCAAACCTGATCCGCATTGCTGGACTGTCTAGAAGTGATCATTGTAGATCGCGATCAATAATTTCGATCAACAGCGTGTCTGATAACAATCGAAAGTGCCGGTGTCTGACTGGTGGTCAGCTGTGCAATCCAGTATGTAATAATTGAATGTCTAGTTTACCTACATATTCTCGAATTCTTCTCGCTTGAATAATTAGGAACGACTATGTCTGGCGGTTTAAATGTCATGCTTCCCTTAATCACGCAAGATTAGTTGCTTTCGCATGCGTGATAGAGAAAAGTAATTGCACAACTACTTATTTTTCTACTTACCAAGCCTGCGGACGTCAAATGGAAGTCATCAAACGAGTTGAGACAGCCAGGATAAGATGACATGGTTATGGTGTGGCCGGGCACAATGCGGCCTGCAATTAACACAGAAAGGCTTATTTAAAAAAAAAACATTTTTTTATAAAGTATTCCAGTATGCATCTCTGTTCGTGTGTATTTGAAACACTACGATCACGCGGGTCACAACCTGACACAATTTCATAACACGAGAAATAAGGAAGTGCTTCTCGACCCAACGCAGATTGAAAAATCAGTGCACAAACTATTTGGAGACTACCTTAGGAAAGCTTAGAAGACATACAATTGTATTTCAAGCGGAGACGCATATGCATAAGGAGCATATATTTGCAACCATTGTGTCCGAACGGAACAAAAACGGAAAAAAAACGATATTTTTGATTGGAACTACAACGTAACCAAAATGTTATTTTTTGTTTCGGAGTGAAACTGAAATATTTTTATAGCTTTTCCGTTCAACGGGAAGGTAGAACCGATGTCAGGGAACGTCAGCATTGGCGCATATCCCGGAGGTCTGTATAAAACCATATTTCAGGCCGGGATAGTGCGAGCGATAACCGGTCGTGCACTCGACTAATATAACCCTGCCACTAGGTACACTAACAGACCGGCATAGTAGCGAAACCCAAAACCTGCACAGAAGACTTTATGGTTTCGTTTTCCACGGGTACAACACTTTATTACCGCAGTTTTATCGTTAGTTTTTGTTTTCTTAAGTTCATTTTGTCAGAACAGAGGTCTCACATTTCTCGGCGCGTGCACTCCATGACACGCTACTTCCGAGATCATTCTCAGTCCCTTGACTGAAGACACTGATCATGCTCTCAGAATTCACCTATTGTGAAAAATATTCTTTTCGTTACATTGTTTCGAAAATTTTTATATGCGAAGCAAAACCATTATGAACCGTTGCGTATAATGTTTTTACAGCGAAGCTCTTAGCCTCTCACTGTGCGCCAGATTTTGTGCGCATTTGTGAAAAAAGATTATAATCAGCAACGACTCATACCCCCTAAGCAAGCAAAGATGCAATGGCTCATCACCCTCAGTAATGCAGATGCTACAAGCTATCAGCAAAGTCAAGCGAACAATATAAACACTCATTGGAATGACGCATACAGAGCACAGAACATCGTACGTTTCAATAAATAACAAGCTCAAAATGAGCACTTGTCACCAGTAATGACTCATGACCCCGTAAGCAAGCAAAAAAATTAATGGTTCCTACCCTGGAAAGGCAGAGGCTACAAGCGCTCAGCAAGCTGAAGCGAACAGTGCATACATTCATTCAGGTCACCCACACAACACACCGAACAGCATACGTTTCAATAAAGGACAAGCTAAAAACAAGCATCCCAACAATCAATAAAGAATTGCATACGCCCCTCAGCAGTTGTAGTGGTGGTTTCGCAACAACTTCGCAGGATATCTACTTTCGCAGGGCCGGGATGGCGAGTGAACTTTTGCCTTCCTGAACAGAACCGGAACTGAACTATTTTTCATTCGGAGAAAACTAAAACCAGAGCGGAAAACATTTCCTTCGGCCACCTTGTTTCATGCTGTTTCCTAAATGTCTCACACAAAGCTTTCAATCCCGTCGAAAATTTCTTGCAAGAGCCACATAAAAGTATCGGCAAGTTTAGGACAAACATTTATCAAGCTTGCTTAGCTGCAAGGCGTCTTTTTGATTCTATAATTATTCCAGTACAGCTGTGACGCAAAGGAGTCTGTCAGCAAACGAAGTACTGAAATTCGTTACAAACGGACGTCACATCGATTTCAACAGACTAAAATAAAGTTTTCTGTTTTAGTGCGGGAGGCCGCGGAGCTGTGTCAATTCGTCCGACGATGAGGCCTCTGCTGTCAACACTGGGGGTAGTGTTGCAGATACGCTAACAGGACGATAACGATTCTTCCTGGTGACCTGGCACGCTGAAATAATGTAGGCCGCACGAACAAAATATAGAGGCGTATAAGAAAATGAAAGGTTAAATGAATTGAAAAAGCGCGTGCATCGTGACTGGCGACGAGGAAGCGCCACGCCGTTCTTTATCGCATCGACAGCGCTCGGCCAGCAGCATGTATTTTGGCCGTCATCCGACGGGACCCGACCTTCTTTACCGAACGCACGCTTGAGAGCAGCACGATAACACTGCGCAAGCGCTCAGTCACGTGTTTTTTTTTTTTCATATTGACACGTGTACTTATCTTTATCGGGCGACCATGTTTCGCCGCTTAACAACTGTAATCGCACAGCGCGGGACGCGCCTGCATGTATCCGAAGTTTCTGGAAAGTTATCGATGCTTCTACCCGGCTTTCTGTTGTCGCCGAACCTTGTGTTATCTGATTTCATCGCGTGCGCGAATGGTGTAGAACTTTGTGGAAGGCACGCGTGCCCGAACGATTAGTCTGGAACACTCGATGACTACTGTATAAAAGCCGACGGGCTTGACCCGCTGATCAGATTTTCGACGATCGCCGACTGTGTTCGCCGCTGTCGCCATTCTTTGAGTGTAGCCTGTTATTGAGGGCACAAGTTCGCCCAATAAAACGTTAGTTTCGTCTTTCGCAGTTAGGCTGCTTTCTTCACTGTCACTCCCACGTGACATCTGGTGGAAGTGCTTTTCGTTCATGCACCGGACGCCCCCGACAAGCCGTGATCCAAGCCCGGACCGCAAAGAGAACACCAATGTAGTCCTGGAGCATCGAGCAAGCCGCCGTCTTCAACAGCTGCCCCCGGAGCACGGACTTCTACCTGAGAAGACCAAGAAGATTGTGACCAAGGTAACCCCAATGGCAGCGCCAGCGTCCCCCATCGTGCTGCAGCAGCCCAGGGAACCTCCGACGTTCCGCGGATCTACATTCGAGGACCCGGAAACCTGGCTCGAGAAGTATGAGGGGGTCGCTACGTTTAACAGTTGGGACAGCGACGACAAGCTGCGGCATGTTTATTTCGCACTAAAAGACGCCGCCAGGACCTGGTTTGAGAATCCAGAAGCCACCTTAACGACGTGGGACGTGTTCCGAAGCGGCTTCTTGCAAACGTTTACAAGCGTCGTGCGAAAAGAGCGAGCCCAAGCACTAGTAGAAACCAGAGTGCAGCTGCCAAACGAGACGATCGCGATCTTCACGGAGGAGATGGCCCGTCTTTTCCGACATGCCGACCCGTGAATGTCAGAGGAGAAAAAAGTCCGCTTCCTGATGCGGGGTGTCAAGCAAGAACTTTTCGCAGGACTTATTCGTAACCCGCCGAACACCGTAGCTGAGTTTTCTGCAGAGGCATTGACGATCGAGAAAACTCTGGAGATGCGCACCCGGCAATATAACCGCCAGGAGCTCACGCCGCACTACGCCATCCAAGGACTGGATTCCGACGACCTTCAGGAGACCATCAGGGCCATTGTGCGCGAAGAACTGCGCAAGGTCCTGCCTTCGTCGCAGCCCCAAGTGACTTCGATCGCCAACATCGTGAAAGAAGAGGTGGACCGATCGCTTGGAGTTCCCCAGCTGCAAACACAGTTACCGCAGCCCCAGCCAGAAGCGCTGACATACGACGCCGTCGCACGCCGTCAAGGTCCCCCTCCGCGACGACGCCAGTGCCCTGCAACGACGCAATTCCGTCGTCCGCCGCCGCCTGCACGCCCACCCGTCGCCCAGCGCACCTACGCGAGGAAGACGGACATTTGGCAAGCCCTCGACCACCGCCCGCTCTGCTATCACTGCGGAGAAGCCGGCCATGTGTATCGCCGATCCCCACACTGGGAGATGGGACTGAGAGGTTTCGCCGTCAACGCTCCGCGCCCGCAGCAAGGTGAACGCCCTCGCGATATCGCCGACTACCTCGCGGCTACTCAGTGGAGCTCTCGACGACCGTCGCGTTCGCCATCACCAGGCCGCTACCTCTCGCCGCAGCCCCGACAATACACTGGCCCAACCCGGGGCCGGTCAGCGAGCCCATATCCGGAAAACTAAAAGCAGCAAGCGATGGAGGTGCGGTTGCTGTTCGTCGAACTGACGAAGATCCTCCGCCGCCGACGAAGACGACAAAGAAACCATCTCCACGACCTAATGACGACACGCCGCCGTCGCGACGAAGTCAGGAAGCCAAGACTACGCTGACGAAAGACGGCTTGACGGCGCGACGTTCCAGCTTCAGTTCAACGCGACGCAGCCGTGATCCGACGCTAAGACCCAACTGCAACGCCAGACAAAGAACCACCGACCTCGACGTACTTCTCGATGGCCACGCAGTCACTACCTTAGTCGACACAGGGGCCGATTACTCCGTAATGAGTGGACACATCGCCGCCCAGTTGAAGAAGGTTAAGACTGCATGGGAGGGCCCCCAAATTCGGACCGCGGGAGGACACCTCATTACGCCGACTGGAATCTGCACGGCAAGAATAACCGCTCATGACCGGACTTACCTTGCCACCTTCGTTATCCTCCAACATTGTTCACGAGACGTCATTCTCGGCATGGACTTCCTGAAAGAACACGGCGCAATCATAGACTTGAAGTCAAAATCGATAACGCTGTTGGAAGATCAAGCGATACCGCCGGAGAGCTTTCGTAGTCACCACGCCTTGAGTGTTCTCCAAGATCAAGTGAGCATCCCGCCTCCCTCGAGCATTGTTATTTCGGTCGGCACCGAAACACCTGCTGACATAGAAGGCGTCATCGAAGGCGACCAACGTCTACTGCTGGACCGTGAAATTTGCGTCGCAAGAGGGATCGCTCGACTGCATGGAGGGAAAACTGAAGTGTTGCTGACAAACTTCAGCCAATAGTTCAAGCACATCAACAAGGGCACGACGATCGCGTACACCGAGGAAATTATGGAAACCAGTAATGCGTTTGTCCTCTCGGATTCCACCGCATCTACCCCGACGACGATGGTTCCCGAACCAGACGACGACATTAAACCAAGTCTCGCCGCGATTAAGCAACAGCAGCTCAGAAGTCTGCTCCGGCGATACAAAGGCTGCTTTTCGACGTCATCGAGGATTCGACAAAGACCAGTCGCCAAGCATCGCATAATCACCGAGGAGTGCGCTCGACTACTAAGCCAGAGCCCGTACCGAGTTTCGCCACGAGAACGTGCAGCTATAAGAGAACAAGTCGACGAAATGCTTCGCAACGACATCATCCAGCCGTCGAAAAGCCCGTGGGCATCCCCTGTTGTCCTGGTAAAGAAAAAGGACGGAACCCTACGTTTCTGCGTCGATTATCGTCGTCTAAACAAGATCACGAAGAAGGACGTATACCCCCTCCCACGAATAGACGACGCATTGGATCGGCTCTACAACACTAAATACTTCTCGTCGATGGACCTCAAGTCTGGCTATTGGCAAATAGAAGTCGACGAAAGAGATCGCGAAAAGACGGCCTTCATCACCCCAGACGGCCTCTACGAGTTCAAGATTATGCCATTCGGACTGTGCTCGGCGCCTGCAGACTTGGCAGACTTCTCTCGTTTATTTGGATGACGTCGTCGTCTTCGCCGGAAATTTCGACGATCACCTCAAGCGGCTTGCGACAGTACTGGAGGCGATCAATTCGTCAGGGCTTGCTCTGAAGCCGGATAAATGCCGCTTCGCTTACGATGAGCTTCTGTTCCTAGGCCACGTAATCAGCAAATCTGGTGTCCGTCCAGACCCACAAAAGACAGCTGCCATCGCACAGTTCCCGCAACCCATCAACCAGAAGGCAGTGCGTAGATTCCTTGGCATGTGTGCCTACTACAGGCGCTTTGTCAAGGACTTTTCACGCATCGCCGAGCCGTTGACACGTCTAACTAAATGTGATGTTGAGTTCACGTGGGAAACGCCGCAGGCCGACGCATTTGAAGAACTCAAACGACGCATGCAGTCGCCGCCGGTTCTTGCGCACTTCGAAGAGTACGCCGATGCAGAAATCCATACTGACACCAGTAGCCTAGGCCTCGGTGCCGTTCTAGTCCAGAGAAGAAACGGAGTCGAAGAGGTGATAGCTTACGCTAGCCGGTCGCTGTCAAAAGCGGAAGGCAACTATTCTACGACCGAAAAGGAATGCCTCGCTATCGTTTGGGCTACAGCTAAATTTCGCCCTTATCTTTATGGCAGGCCATTCAAAGTCGTCAGTGACCATCACTCGTTGTGTTGGCTAGCGAATATAAAGGATCGTTCAGGACGACTGGCGCGGTGGAGCCTCAGACTACAAGAATACGACATCACTGTAACCTACAAGTCCGGACGAAAACACTCCGATGCCGATTGCCTATCGGGCGCACCCATTGACCCGCCGCCGCAAGATGACCAGAATGATGACGCCTTTCTTGGAATGATAAGCGCGGAAGACTTCGCTGAATAGCAACGGGCAGACCCGGAGCTAAAAGGCCTCGTCGAATATTTGGAAGGGCACACCGACATTGTCCCCAGGGCATTTAAGCGCGGATTATCTACCTTCACGCTTCAAAACAATCTACTCGTGAAGAAGAACTTCTCACCAGTCCGCGCCAATTACCTTCTTGTTGTCCCGTCAGGACTTCGTCCAGAAGTATTGCATGCCCTACATGACGATCCGACCGCTGGACACCTCGGATTTTGCCGGACACTATCGAGGATACAAGAAAAGTATTATTGGCCGCACCTGACCGCCGACGTCGCCCGTTATGTCAGCACATGCCGAGAGTGTCAGCGACGCAAGACACCGCCGACAAGGCCAGCCGGATTACTACAGCCAATCGAGCCTCCTTGCCGACCATTCCAGCAGATCGGGATGGACTTGCTGGGACCCTTTCTGACGTCAATAACCGGAAATAAGTGGATCGTCGTGGCGACGGACTACCTCACCCGCTTCGCTGAAACAAAAGCGCTGCCGAAAGGTAGCGCAGTCGAAGTGGCGAAGTTCTTTGTCGAAAACATCGTGCTGCGACATGGCGCCCCAGAAGTCCTTATCACCGACAGAGGGACGGCCTTTACAGCGGAGCTCACCCAAGCCATCCTGAAATACAGTCAGACAAGGCACAGGAGGACAACGGCCTACCACCCGCAGACGAATGGTCTTACGGAGCGGCTGAGTAAGACCCTCGCCGACATGCTAGCGATGTACGTCGACGTCGAACACAAGACCTGGGATGCCGTCCTGACGTGCGTAACATTCGCTTACAACACGGCGGTGCAAGAAACAACACAGATCACGCCGTTCAAGCTGGTCTACGGCAGGAATCCGACGACGACGCTCGACGCCATGCTGCTGCACGTCACTGACGAGGAGAACCTTGACGTCGCTACCTACCTCCAGCGCGGTGAAGAAGCCCGACAGCTCGCCCGCCTGCGTATCAAGAACTAGCAGAGGACCGACAGCCGACACTACAACCTCCGACGACGCTTCGTCGAGTACCAGCCCGGCGACCGTGTTTGGGTATGGACCCCGATACGCCGACGAGGTCTCAGTGAGAAACTACTGCGACGCTATTTCGGACCCTACAAGGACATCCGACGTATTGGCGCACTGGACTATGAGGTCGTGCCAGACGGCATTTCGCATTCACAGCGGCGCCGCGCACGATCTGAAGTGGTCCACGTGGTGCGCCTTAAACCCTTTTACGGACGCTGACCAACTTCCTTATCTTCTTTTTGTTTTCTGTGCTACAAGTCCTTTTGTATATTACTTTCGTTTGTTTGCAGCATCGGGTCCATGCTTTTTAAGAGGGGGGTATTGGCACGTGTGCTTATCTTTATCGGGCGACCACGTTTCGCCGCTTAACAACTGTAATCGCACAGCGCGGGACGCGCCTGCATGTATCCGAAGTTTCTGATAAGTTATCGATGCTTCTAGCCGGCTGTCTGTTGTCGCCGAACCTTGTGTTATCTGATTTCATCGCGTGCGCGAATGGTGTAGAACTTTGTGGAAGGCACGCGTGCCCGAACGATTAGTCTGGAACATTCGACGACTGCTGTATAAAAGCCGACGCGCTTGACAAGCTGATCAGATTTTCGACGATCGCCTACTGTGTTCGCCGCTGTCGCCATTCTTTGAGTGTAGCCTGTTATTGAGGGCACAAGTTCGTCCAATAAAACGTTAGTTTCGTCTTTCGCAGTTAGGCTGCTTTCTTCACCGTCACTACCACGTGACAATATTTAGCGGGCTTTCTTTGCAACCCGGAATGAAGGACTACGTGAGACGTACGTAAATGCAACAACAAGATCGGAATACGTGCAGTAAAATGGCGCTAAACAACAGGACAAGGCGAGGGACACAGAAAACAACTAGATCGGAGGTCTGCGTAGCGTACTTGGGGTCCTGAGCCAATAATTAAAAGGTTCGGTAAATAAGCTCAATAAATTAGTGAGTTATCGGGAAAACTAAAAATTATCTGAGTTACTATTCGGTACTGCGAATAGTATGCGTTCGGTTTAATTCGCTTCCGACGCGCCTTTCAATTTTAAATTCTTGGCTCAAGTTATATAGGGGACCCTGTATAGTCGCCGTCTTAATGTGCGGAGATGGGAACCAGAGCAAACAATAAATTTTCGAGCACCTTAGACCACACCCAGTAAAATTTCACCGCACCATATTGTACAACAGTAAGATCGCAGACCCTCTAATCATGTTGCAAAGCAAGATGTTTAGATTTTAGAACAGAAGATAACTCATCGAATATGATGTGTTGTGTGTCTCTTTAGAGTTTTCTGTAACAAATACAGCTACTGAAGGTGAAGCTGCGATGTCGACGTTCAAATGTTATTCTCAAAGCCGTGCTCACGTTACCCAGGAAGCAAAACCTTGTTTAAGTTCACGTTGAAGGCATTGCCATTACTGCGCTGATCGACACAAGTGTCACCCTCTCCATTATGAGTATTGAATTCAGACGACGAATCGAGAAGGTCCTTACTCCTGCACCAACATGAGTCGTTCGCGTTGTGAACTGCAACACTGCTCGTATCATCGACATGTGCAAAGCACGCATCAGCATGCATAGACGGCCACCACACTACTTTCTCTCCACCGCAATTTCTCAGTGCCCACACGCGCCGATTGTCGGCATTATTTTCACATCACGCATTCGGCTCTTATCGGCGCGTAACTTGACCTCTCCATTGTTTGCTTAATAATTGTTTATTTCAGCGCCTGCCAACAGCTGTAAAGAATGGGCAACATGTCACTATAGTCCACACAGGAGCACGAACATAATTAAATATGAAAACAGAGCAGCGTTAATTTTCAGCAATATTGCATGCTAAAGTAGACAAACAAGGCATGAGTTTGTATAAGATCAATACAAAGATCTGCTTGCCTAACTCCATCAGGTCTAGCATCCAACACTACGGAAACTCATGATGCACCCGCAGCGGCTTAAGACCCCAATTACTATCATATTGTAACATTGTAATGACTGTGAGGAACGCCGTAGCAAAACTGTGAACAACGAAACTTTATTGGGCGAACAAAGGCAAATGACACTCGAACTCAAAGATAGCGTGACCACAGTCGGTGATGGTTGAAGTCTGATCTACGACTGAGACCCGTCGTCTACTTATTATCCATGACTCGTACACGGTTCCAGCGTAATCGATGGTGCTCCCGTGCTTTCCATAAAGTTTGACGCAATGCGTCGCATATAGAATTTGAATACACAATTTCCCGCAACAATACACACAACAGATAGAATCGGCTGTAACAATGCAGAATGTCCTGTGCATGCAGGCGCGACTTTCGCGGTGCGACAACATTTTACTTTTCTTAGCTAGTGACTGAAGAACTGCGAGCATAGACGCGTGTCAACGCCTCCAACTTAAAGAGCATCGTCCCGATACTACAAACAGAACAAGAAAGGGAATGAGTACGCTGAATAAAAGAAACCTACAAGGTAACAACAGAAAATAAACTCGCAAAGTTAATTGTAGCGCGTCATCATCATCAGCCTATTTATGTCCACTGGAGGCCGAAGGCCTCTAACATTTGATCTCCAAATACCCCTGTCCTGCGCCAACCGATTCCAACTAGTACCAGCCAATTTCCTAATGTCATCGCACCACCTAGTCTTCCGCCGTCTTCTACTGCGCTCCCCCTCTCTTGGTACTCAATCTGTCACCCTAATGGTCCAACCATTATCTGATCTGCGCATTACATGACCTAACCAGCGGCATATTTTTCTCTTGCTGTCTATTAGAATTTCGTCTATACCCGTTTGCTCTATGATCCAAACCGCTCTCTTTCTGTCTCTTAAAGTTATACCTAGCATTCCTCGTTCCATCGCTCTTTGCGCAGTCCTTAACTTGTTCTCAAGCTTCTTTTTCAGTCTCTAAGTCTATGCCCAATATGTTCACACCGGTAAAATGCACTGATTGCATATTTTCATTTTGAATGATAACGGTAAGCTCCCAGTCAGAAGTTCACGATGTCTGCCGTATGCGATCCAACACATTCTTATTATGTGAATTTCCTTCTCATTGTCAGGGTTCCCTGTGATTAGTTGACCTAGGTAAACGTACTCCATCACAGGCTCTAGAGGCTGACTTGTAATCTCTAACTCTTGTTCCCTTGCCAGGTTATTTATCATTATCTTTGTCTTTTGCATATATTATTCAACCCCACTCTTACACTCTTCCTGTTAAGGTCCCCCAATCATTTGCTTTAACTCGTTCGCAGTGTTGGCGAATAGAACAATGTCATTGGCAAACCGAACGTTGCTGAGGTATTCGCCGTCGATCCTTACTCCTAAGCCTTCTCAGTTTAACAACTTGAATACTTCTTCCATGCACGCGGTGAATAGCATTGAAGAGATTGTGCCTCCTTGTTTGAACACTTTTTATAGGTATCTTTCTACTTTTCTTGTGTAGAATAATATGGCTGTGGAATCTCTGTAGATTTTTTCCAGGGTATTTACGTAAGCGATCTGTACTCCTTGACTACGCAATGCCTCTATGACTGCTGGTATCTCCACTGAATCAAATGCTTTTTCGTAATCTATGAAAACCACATAGAGAGGCGTATTGTACACTGCGGATTTCTCAATAACCTGATTATGACGTGGATGTGATACATTGTAGAGTAACCTTTCCTGAATCGAGCCTGTTCACTTGGTTGACAGAAGTCCAGTATTGCCCTTATTCTATTGGAGATTATTTTTGAAAATATTTTGTGTAATACTGGAAGTAAGATAATGAGCATATAATTTTTCAGTTCGTTAACGTCCCCTTTATTGTAGATTTGTGTAGTGTTTGCATTCTTCCAGTTTTCTGGGGCCCTTGCAGTCGATAGACACTTCGTACAGAGAGCCGCCAGTTTGCCTAGCATTACGTGTCCTCCATCTTTGATTAAATCGACTGTTATTCCATCCTCTTTTGCCGCTTTTCCCCGTTTTCTGCCTTGCAAGGCCTTTCTGACCTCATCTCTAGTTATAAGAGGAGTTTCTGCATACAATTCATTATTGTTTTGAATATAGTAGTCCTGAGTCCTCTAGGTGCTGTACAGGTCAGTATAGAATTCTTCCGCTGCCTTTATTATAATTTGGAGATTGCTGATGATATTACCCTGCTTATTTTTCGTGCACGCATGTAGGTTTGTCATATGCCAAGTTTCCTTCTCCCTGATTTCAGGCTGCGTTCATTTTTTACGGCTCCTTCAGTCTTTCTCACGTTATAATTTCGAATATCACTTATTGTCGCCTTGTTAACCAATTCTGACAGTTCCGCGAATTCTATCTTATCTCTTGAGTTGGACACTTTCATTTTTTATTTTTTATTTATTAGGTCCTTTGTAACTTGGGAGAGCTTGCCTGCTGGTTGCCTTGGTGCCTTGCCTCCCACTTCAATTGCTGCCTCTAAAGTCAGCCTCGTTACGGTTTCATTCATTACCTCTATGTCATCATCATCATCTCTCTGTTCTAAGGCTGCATATTTGTTTGCATGTACCAGCCTAAATTTATCTGCTTTTACCATTACTGCCTCTAAGTTGACCTGCTTTTTTAACCAATTTTACACCTTTTCTGTTTAAATTGAGGTTGATCCTGGACCTCACTAACCTATGATATCTAGATTTTACCCTACCTATTACTTTAACATGCTACATGTACTATGCTGGGATCGGCAGAAAGTATGAAATCAATTTCATTTCTCGTTTCACTATTAGGGCTTTTCCAGGTACACTTTCTGTTGCTACGTTTTCTGGACAAGGTGTTCATTATGCTCAGCTTATTCCTTTCTTCGAATTCTACCATCATCTCTCCTATAGCGTTTCTAGAATCCGCGCCGTAGTATCCAATCACCTGTTCATGCGCCAGCTTCTTCCACACTTCTGCATTAAAATCACCCATTACTACTGTATAGCATGTACAATGGCTTAAAATGCACCATGTTGACGACCAAATGCGTAATGCCGTCTGGCACGAACTCATAGTCCAGTGCCCCAACATGTTGAATCATTTTATGGTCCCAAATTGCACCCAAGCACCTTTTCACTCAGTCCGCGTCTGCGTATCACGGTGGAAACTAAAACATGGTCACCGGGCTAGTATTCATAGAGTCGTGGAAGGTTGCGCAGGCGGGCGAGCTGTCGGGCTTCGGCGCACTGAAGATAGGCGCCCACGCACAGGTTTTCTTCGTCGGTGACGTGCGGAAGCATAGGATATGGCTCAGTTGCCGGGTACCTTCCATAAACTAGCTTGAATGGCATCATTTACATTGTTTCCTGCACGGCCCAATTCTAAGCGAATGTCACGTACGAAAGAACAGCATCCCACGCCTTGTGTTCGACGTCCACGTACATTACTAAAATGTGAGCGAGCGCCTTGCTTAGGCATTTCGTTAGATTATTTGTCTACCTGTGGCAAGCGGTCATCTCCTTTGACTTACGTGGCTATATTGCGGGATGGCTTGAATAAGCTTAGCTGTAAAAGCCGCTCCCCTGTCGGCGTTGAGGACGTCTGCCGCACCATATCACAACAGGGCAAAGAACTTCGCTGCTTCCACCGCAATACCTCTGGGCAGGGTTTTCGTTTTGGTCTAGCGGGTAAGATAGTCGGTGGGCGTGACGAACGACTTGTTTTCGTATGTTGACGTCGGTAAGAGCCCGAATAAGTTCACCCCAGCCTGCTGAAACAGCCGACAATGAGGTTGAATAGGCCGTAGCTATCCCGGTGGCTTTGTCGTTGGTATCTTCGGTGGCTGGCAGTCTCGCCGCGTCTTGACGTAATGGGCAATGCCAGCGTTCACGCGTGGAAAGTAATACTTCTCCCGAATCCTCGCAAACGTACGGGAACACCCGAGCTAATCATGAACAGCGTGTAGAACCTGTGACTGCAGCGCCGACGGCACAGCAGTAACGTAGTTGGCGCTGGCCGGATACATGTTCTTCCCCACGACGTTGTTTCTCATGGAGAACAAAGAGAATGCGCGCCTAAACGCACTTGTGACTTGTGGCACTTTTGACGTTTCTTCCGAGCATGGTGCAAGACTTCTTCGATCCGTGTGCTCTCACTGCTGCTGGTAGAAGTCGTCGGCGTTTCCTATGATGGCGTCCGGGCGTTGGTCGTCTTGAGGCGGCGGGTTGAGGATGACAGGCAGTCGAGATCAGAGTGCTTACGTCCAGACTTGTAAAGCACGGTGATGTCAAATGCTTGCAGTCTGAGGAACCACCGCACTAGGCGTCCGCAATGATCGTTTCATATCCATCAGGATGTGTGACGGTCGCTTACGACGTTAAGAAGCATGTCATATAGATAAGCAAAAAATTTCCGCGGTGGCCCAAATAATGTCAAGGCATTCCTTTTACGTCATAGAATAATGTCATAGTCATAATGTCATAATGTCATAGAAAAAAATGTTACGAAATATTGAAAACGTAGACGAGCTATATCCGCATTGCCTGTGTTCACGTTATAAGCTTGAAGTAAAAAATAACAGCTATTCCCTACTACGGTTGGCATCGCTTTCTAAAAGGACCACACCTTATGAGAATCGAAATACACAGCCATGGCTAATCAAAACGTGCAGAACCGGATACGGACAACAAATGGTAAACAGAACCCTACCGCATTTGCTAAATTTCTGCCATAAAAACGGTTTCACTCCCGAAACAGCATCGAACCAGAAACTGAAATTGTTCTTCTGTGACAAAGCTCCTTTCCCATGACAGAATTTCATGTGGTTCTTTCATCTCTGCGCATGTACGCTACACGCATTGCAATGTACTGTTTCATACTACACCAATGTGTGCCGTTTTATTTTTTGTTTTTTCCTTCATTATGTAGCGCTTTTTACTTGCAGTTTTTATGTTTGTACGTTTTTGTTTAACATTGGTCTATCACGCAGTTAACAAACTTTTTATTTCTATAGTACCTTATTGTCAATGTTATCGACAAGTTATTGCTGCATTAGTATTTATTTGTTTGTGATTTTTATGTTGCCATGCGAAAAAGTGTTTCTGTTTCTTCTATTTTGTTCTCCGGGGAGCTGGGAACTAGTCAAGCTGACTTGTCAGCTTTTTTTCCCGCACTCCCTCACTTCATGAGTGAAATAAAGATTATTATTATTATTATTATTATTATTATAATAATTAACTTCCGCTTTCGACAGCAACAAGCTAGCGTAAGCTATGACCCGTTCATCGGTCCCCTGGACAAAGACGGCACCGAGGCCTACGCTACTTGCGTCGGCGGGCAGTTGCGTATCCGCGTCGTCGTCGAAGTGAGCGAGCAGTGGTGGCACAGCAGGCATATCGGCAGTTTTTGAAATCCTTCGACTTGCGGTGCTTCCCACTTGAACTCGACTTCACGTTTCGTTAGATAGCTCAACAGCTCGGCGATACATGAACGATTCTTGACCAAGCGCCTGCAATATGGCCGAATACAAACTAACCTGCGCACCGCCTTCTTGTCGACGGGCTCCCGGAACATTGCTGCGATGGCACCCGTCTTCTACGGGTCGGGCGGACTCCATACTAACTGATTACATAGCCCAGAAACCATAACTCTTCACACGCAAAGCGGCACTTTTCCATTTCCGGAGTGCGTTCAGGTGCGGGATTTATAATGATTCAGAAAGCCAAAAGTTTACATGGCCTGATGTGATTGGTCAGAATTGTGCTTGTGTCAACGGCTTGACACTCGGGCAACACCGCAAATTTTGAACGCCTGACGCATCTGTCAACCATTTTCAAAGCGAACCTGTCGGCTAAGAGCGGAGCCGGTGAAGAGGTTCGGTTGCAGCGGCTTGGCTGCTGGCTTGCGACACTGGCCGGGCATGCCAGCTGCGCTGCTTTGGATATCCTAGGGCGTCGTGCGCGCGCGCGCGTTGCTTGCTTCGGAGGCTGACTTGCCCTTGTTACGTGCTTGGCGTTGTTCTTTTGGTGTTTGAAACGGCTTGAGGTGCGATACGTTTTCGAAGAGATGACAGAAACTTATTTGCGTCGTCACACTCGGTCTTGCCGCAGCCATTTTGCTCGCTACGCAAGGAACTGGACGGGACTCGGGTGTCAGTGTGCCAGTGACAATTCGACGGAGAGGAAGTAACTGCGCGCTACGGTTCCTCGCCGCCGGCCTGGAGCCTTAGAGGTCTGTTGGAAGCGAATCATGCATCGGATTGGCTTAGATCTCTGTCGGCGACACTGACCACGATGTTGCTTTCGGAATTACCGCCATTGGCTACCAGAAGGGCTGGGTCAGCTTTCTTGTGATGCTCGCTGTCAAGGCCAATTGCAAGGAGAAATTGGCATGGCGCGACTGAATTCATTGCTATCTCCAGCGCCCCTAGCACGCAGATCGCCATTTAGCAGCCGGAAGGGTTCAACCGAGGCCGCTGCAGTGATTCCGTTGTTCGAACTCATAAGACTGCGGAAACAGGGCTTAAAGATTGTAAAAGCCGGCGACAATTTTCTGTAGCAGCGCAGCCAAAGCTACGAAGCCAAAGCTCGCAATTATTTTAGACTTCACCTGCATGTATTCTGAGAATGTAAGCAGCTGGAAGCGACGTAGCGTAAAACAAGTCGCACAAGTTATTGTTTTCATCTTTGTTTAAGATTTCTTTCATAACAAATAAACAGTTTGCTTAGGAAAATGAGTTCAGTTTTTCCTGTTCCTAGTCTTTTTGGATTTCTGGTGTCCATATCCGGTTTTCCTGCCACAGTAAACCACCAGCAAAATGTCGGCACTACTGGGCATAGTAACACAAGAGCAGAATCTCCGCACGTCCGAGCGCGTGCGCGTAGTTTAGCAGTTATGCCACAGAAAGTTGTCGCTTGGCCGCGCTTTTAGCTATAGTTCGGGAGTGCCGCACTTTTGTTCTCAATTTCCCAGTAGACAGCACGCCGTCAGCACCGCGCTCTCGAATTTTACTTCACACAGGGGGCTCAGGACTCGTACATTGCATGTTCGGTTGTATGTTCCATTCTTTGCTTGACGCCATGCGTAGAAAGGCAGATACTCGGCCAAGCGAATGGTGATGGGCTGGAAAAAAATGATAAATTTGTATGGGACATTAGTAATAGTACCATGAAAGTGCTGTCAGTCCATGCCTAGTGCATCACTTTGCAAGTCCCTGGTAGCCGACGAAATGGCACTGCGCTCCACCAACCAATTTACGCTTCAGCACGATGCGTTGGCGGACTAGTCGGTGCGGATCTATAATTACTTTGTTTCGCGAAAAACAACAAATCCAAGAAAGACGACAGGGTAATTTTTATCTCTCAACTGACATCATTTTATTGTGTCACTCCTTTATAGAGAGCAGAATCTAGAAGAACATGCGCAGTGGGCACCATGTGCAGGAACCACGAACATCCGATAACGAGAGCGCACTCGTGCGTCAGTACCTAAAATGTCGTCTGTCGTCGTTCTTGTGTCCGTTGTTTTGCGCTAAACGAAGTAATTAACAATTTACGCTTGCGACACTTGCT
The DNA here is from genome assembly GCF_050947875.1 of Dermacentor variabilis. Lineage (NCBI taxonomy): Eukaryota > Metazoa > Arthropoda > Arachnida > Ixodida > Ixodidae > Dermacentor > Dermacentor variabilis. The sequence continues at coordinate 230,315,258 of NC_134569.1, read as the reverse complement.
GTCGGCTGAAACTAAGAAATAACGACAATAATAAATTACTTAAAGCATTGCGTACACGCCCGGCACCGCAAGATTATAATTGAAAGCTTGCAAGCTAATATTTAATTTATATTTTGTATTTAATCGGCAAGCAAAAATATTGTGCAGTCCTTCGGCTAGCGCGCAATGTGATGGCGCAGGCTTCAGAGGCGAGACACTCTCGCCAATTGGCTGCGTCCTTCCCTTATACCACTCTCTGCTTGGGAGGGGCCCATTTTGTGATGGACATGGGGAAGTGAACCGCTGGCTTTCCGAACTTTTTTTAGATTGCGCCCCAGGACTCGATCATCTCTAGTATTGTTACGAAGCGCCTCTGATGCTCGTCGAAACTTCCCGAAGAAAATGACGACGTCATCCAAGTAGACAAGGGCAGGTCTGCCACTTCAAACTAGACAACAAATTATCCATGACGCGTTGGACGGTTGCAGGTGTTGATCGAAGCCAGAACCAAAAAGAAAATTAAGTTATGAGGTTATATGTGCCAAAAGCAGTATTTGATTATGAGGCACGCCGCACTGTGTGATTCTGGAATAATTTGGACAAAGCAGGGTTCTTTAAAGTGGTCCTAAATCTAAGTACACGGTGTTTTCACATTGTGCCTCCATAGAAACGAGACCGCCGTAGCCGGGATTCAATCCCGCGACCTCATTCTTCGTAGTCCAAGACCATAGCCATGGCGGCTAAGCCGGAACTGCGAGACATTGATTCCGAAACGGTCATCGGGCGCGATAAACGCAGCCCTGTGTCGATCCCGTCGTCGACTTCACAATTTCTGATTAGCTACTCGTGAGAACCATCGGCGACAAGTATTTACCATGGGAGAGCCAAGCCGTAGTCTCGTCTATTCGTGCGGAGCAGTATAAATCCTTTTTCGCGATCTTGGTGAGCCGGCCATAATCGGCACAGAAACGCAGAGTTCCGTCCTTTTTCTTCACTAATACTGCAGGAGACACCCACGGGCTCTCTGACGGCTGGATGATTTTGCCACATGGTATTTCTTTGACTTGTGTTATGGTTTCTCGTTCCGTCGTATAAACTCGATATGTATTCTGACAGAGTAGACGAGTGCGTTCTTCGGTTAAGATGTGATGCTTTGGAACTGCTATTCGCCGTATCCTTCAATGAATGAATGTGTATTGTTTAGTGGCGCAAGTGCAAGGTATGACCAAAGAGCGCCAAGACAGTGTTAATGATTTTGCGGTGGGATGAAGAGTTCTCTGAAATTGATGTGACGTGACTGTAAAAGGCCCAAAAAATAGTCGATGTAAAGGGCGTAAAATCTACGTGCAATAGGATTATGTCGATGAATAATGATGAGTACTATGAGTCCTACACTGCATAGCGGACGCATGATATGATATACAGAACATGTAAGATGCAAAAATTAGCTACAGCACAAGTGCCTCACCAGAGCCCTAGAAACACAAGGGCCTGGAGGCATGTGTTCCACAGTATACGACTATCCCAGCGGCATGCTCTAAAGAGAGGAAGCGCTACGAATATATGGGACTAATTCCTTGTAAGGCCACATCTCTGAGGAAACCTAGGACTGTGTCTGTATTAAAAAGCGGTTGTGGACCGAGAAACATTGCAGGATGAAGCGGAATATGCTGCCGGTATGCTTACGAAAAATGTGTCTTTCTCTGAGATTCGGCTTCCCGACACTCCAGGAGGACATGGAGTACGGTCAGCCTCTCCCCGCATCTACCACAGGTTGGAGGCTCACTTCCAGTGAGTAGAAAATTATGGGTGCCAAATGTGTGTCCTATTCTGAGACGACAGAATAAGACATCTGTTTATCGCGATTTTTTAGTAGAGGGCCAGAATTCTAAGTGTGGCTTTATCAGCTGGAGCTTATTTGTTTCCGCGTCCCACATGCATTGCCAGTGGTTTCGCAGTTTCTTTCGTAAGAAAGGCCTCAGATCTGTGACAGGCACCTCAACCGTAGGGTTAACAGCTTGCGATGCGATTGATGTGGCCATTTCGTCCGCGAGAACGTTACCCTCGATGCTCCTATAGCCAGGCACCCAGCATATGACGATATGCTCGTTAGATTGTAGGCTTTACACAACACGGAATAGAGTTCATTAAGTACTGGATTTTTGTGTGTAACATCAAGGCCTTCACGACGCTTAGGCGGTCTGTATATATCGCTGATTTTTGAAGTCTTGATTTTCTTATATGCTTCACAGCAGACAGTAATGCGTAGGCCTCGGCCGTAAAGATACTTGTTTCCGGATGCAGTACATCGGATTCTGAGAAGGATGGGCTGACGGCAGCATAGGACACCCCGGCATTTGACTTCGAAACGTTTGTGTAGAACTTTGCGCAGGAGTGCTTGTGCTGGAGTTCTAGGAAATGCGTTCGGATCTCGATCTGTGGTGCGTGTTTGGTTACTTCTAAAAATGATATGTCACATTCTATCAACTGCCGTTCCCAAGGTGGTAACATCGTGGTTGGATGCATAAGGCGAAGCTCGTGAAGTGGTACATGCATATCATCACTAAGCTCCCTCACACGAAGCGAGAAAAGCTGTCTTACAGAGGGACGAATATGGAAAAGCGTAGTATACGTCATATCGTTAACAGTGTTAAACATGGATGTTGATGATTGGAGTGTATTTTCAGGAAATATGTAAGGCTGATGTTAGTTCTCTTTAGATGGAGTGACCATTCATTTGAATCCGCGTGTAAGCTTTCAATAGGGCTTGTCCTGAAAGCACCAGTGGCTACGCGGATACCTAGATGGTGGACAGGATCTAGGATCTGTGATGATATGCAGTGTTTATTGGCGCAAGGGTCAGGTGTGGCCAAAAAGCGCCAAGGCATTGGTGATAAGCACGGAATTGACTAATGGCTGATGTGACGTGGCTGTAGAGAGGCCTAAAACTGGGAGCTAATAGTTGGTTTAAATACATAAGGAATAAAAATATGAGAATGACTGAAGTAGGGTATGCTATAAGTATAGCATGTACAACAATGGTGTTATCAATAGCGTTCCATGAATATAAATCGACAGGTGATTGTTGTTGACGAGTAGCACAACAGCCTCAGTGGATACCTTGAGCACAAGGGCCCGGAGGCATATGCTAACCAAAGGTTGACATCGCAACCAACGCCAATTAAAATGGCTAAGGTAGGTTGCATGTCAAACAGCGGTTCTCTGCCTATAAACAGTGCCAGGTGAAGTGGTGTACATTGAATATATGCTAAGGGGAAATGTATGTTACTCTCGACTTCCGTTTCGCGGCATTCTAAGAAGACATGCTGAACACTGAGACTGAGTGTCTCCCCACATCTACTACACATTGGGCGTTCTCCGCCAGTCAACAAAAAGCTATGTGTACCGTAAGTGTGCCCTATTCAGAGAGGACAGAATATGACATCACTTCGTCTGGACTTGGTCAGTGACGGCTTGTATCCTAAGTGTGGCCTAATTATGTGGAGTTTATTAAGGGTTTCAACATCCCACTTATGCTGCCAGTAGGTTCTCAGTTTTTGCCATAAGTATGGCTTTAGGTCTCAGACCGGAACGGCTACGGACATGTTGCAAGCTTGCGTGTATAAGGAGGTAGCAATTCGGTCTGCCAGGACGTTACCTTCAATACCTGTGTCCAGGCACCCAGCATACCGTTACATGGTGGCCAGAGGCACAAATAGTGCAGAGGACAGAGAAAAGATCTGGAATTACTGGATTTATGTGGTTCAAGCATCACATCTGTATCCTCACAACGCTTAATGAGTCTGTGTATATGACCGCCAGGTGTAGTTTTAACTATTTGATGTTTTTCGCAGCCGACCATACTGCATACGCCTCAGCTGTAAGGATGCTTGTTTGAGGGTGCAGAAGATCGGACTCAGAAAAGGATGGGCCGACGGCTGCATACGACACGCCAGCATCTGATTTAGACCCATCTGTGTAATATTCTGGGCACGAGTATTAAATTATAATTCTAGAAAATGCATATGAATGTGGGCTTCTGGAGCGTGCTTCGTTACCTCCACAAATGACGTGTCGCAGTCAATGATGCGCCAGAACCACAGCGGAAACGACTTGGCAGAAGCCATTAGACGATTTTCATTAACAGAAACATACATACCCTCGCTCAGCTTTCTCGCACGTATCGAGAATAGCGCTCTGGCTGTAGGTTTGTTATAAAAGAGTGTTGCAGAGGTCATATAGTTTATGGTGGGATAACAAGGATGGTTTTTGTTAGCATGTACTTTCAGAAAATAATTAAATGTAGAAAATGATTGCTGCAGATCTAGGGAACATTCATTCGATTCCACATAGAGGCTTTCGATGGGACTCATCCTGAAGACATCGGGGGCGAGGCGCATGCCAAGATGATGCACAGGGTCCAGCATCTTGAGAGCACTGAGCGTAGCAGAGTGATACACTACGGCACCGTAGTCTAACCGTGATCGTACAAGGCTCCTGTAGAGGTTCATGAGGCAATTCCTGTCGCTTCCCCATGTTGTGTGTGACAGTATTTTCAGGATGTTCATTGTTTTAAGGCATTTAGCTATCAGATACTTGATATGCGGAATGAAGGTTAGTTTTGAGTCAAGTATTTTGCCTAAAAATTTATGTTCCTTGTTGAGTGTTATGTGTTGTCCATGCAGCGTAATAACAGAATCTTGTATCAAGCCTATGTTTCTAGAAAAAAAGCATACAGGAGCTTTTGAGGGGGTTCAGCTTGAAGCCATTTTCATTTGCCCATTTTTAGTCCTTGTTCCGTCCGAGTTGGACTTGGCGCTCGCAGACTGCAAGGTTACAAGACTTAAATTCTAGTGGCACATCATCCACATATATTGAATACAAGATTGAGGATGGAATGACTATGTGAAGGGAATTCATTTTCACAATGAAAAGGGTGCAACTAAGCACGCCCCCTTGTGGCACACCAGTCTCTTCAGTGAACAGCCTGGACAAGGCATTGCCCACTCTGACACGGAACGTGCGGTTAGACTAGTTTTCTATCATATTTAACACATTGCCCCGTACACCCATTGCAGATACGTCTCGCAGGATCCCGAATCGCCATGCTGTGTTATAGGCTTTCTCCAAGTCAAGAAACACAGAGAGAAAAAACTGTGTATATAAGCATCTCTAGTGTTTGCCTCAATGCGAACAAGGTGGTCTATTGTTTACCTACCCTCCCTGAAGCCACATTGAAGGGGATCAAGCAGACGGTTGCTTTCCAAGAGAAAGATTAGACGCCACATACCATTTTTTCATATAACTTACACTTACAGCTTGTTAGTGCTATTGGCCTATAACTACTCGCTAATGCGGGGTCTTTGCCTTGCTTATGAATTGGGATGATAATCGCTTCTTTCCATGAGGATGGAATATGCCCAGATACCCACATGATGTTGTAAAGAGACAGAAGTGTGTTCAATGTTTCCGGATGCATATTCTTGATCATTGCATACATTATGCGGTCACCACCTGGTGCTGAGTTGCTGCAGGAAATGAGAACAGCCTTCAGTTCAGCGAGACTAAAGGGACGGTTGTAAGGTTCATCTGCTGCGCATTTTCTTTCAAGGCGCTTTCGCTCTATGCGTTCCTTGAGCTTTAGGAAAGTTGGCGTATATTGTGATGCACTAGAAATATTTTCAGAATGCTTGCACCCGAAATCTGCCTGATCTTTCATAGCGTCGCCTTGAGCGTTTACTAAAGGAAGCGGTTGTGTTTCCCTGCCCTTTAATCTGTTCACCCTGTTCTATACCTTACCCTCAACCTCGTACGAATTGATACTACATATGTACATTTCCCAACTTTCTCGCTTAGCACGTCGAGGTGTTCTCCTGCCCTGTGATTTTGCTTTCCTGAAATTAATAAGGTTCTCCGCAGTGGCAGAGTCCCGAGGCCGGCCCTAAGCTTTATTTTGTTTTTTCCATGCCTCTTTGCATTCGTCATTCCACCAAGGCAAACGACGCTTATTAGCAAGTCCGTTAGTTTGCTTTATGCATTTTTCAGCGGCGTCAATAATAAAACGTGTCAAGTATGCCACAGCATCATCGATGTTTAAAGAAAGCAAATCATCGCACTGCAAATATGTGATCTTTTCAAAGAGTTCCCAATTCGACGAGTCGATTTTTCATCGGGGAGCCTGGGGAGTGCAATCAGCGCGTTTTGTTAAACTAAAGAGAATGGGGAAGTGGTCACTTCCGTAAAGGTTTTTTAGGACCTCCCAATCAAGACACTCATTATATATGGAGAGGCTATGGTTAAGTCTATTGAAGAATATGACTTATGTGTGGTGCAAAACCTGTGGCACACTAATGTGTGGTCAGTAAAACCGCACCGGTACATAAAAGAAAGTCTTCTACAATACGCCCTCTTGCATCGCAGCTTGAGTCGATACAAAGAGTATTATGGGCGTTCACATCACCGGTTAAAATGAATGGCTCGGGGAGCTGATTGACAAGCGTGTCAAGTTCCTTTAGTTCCACACGATGTTCGGGTGGTACGTAAAGTGAACAGACCGTAACCAGCCTGTTGAATAGGATTGCCCTAACTATTACTGCCTCAAAATTAGTTTGAAGGTGGAGGTGTTGGCAAGCAACTGACTTCTGAGTTATAATAGCCACACCACGCGACGCGGCATGGCCATCATCGCGATCTTTGCGGAATAATGTGTATTGTGTTAAGAAGCTTGTATTTCATGTTTTCAAGTCTGTTTCCTGAACGCAGAACAGCCTAGGACTAAACTCCTGTATTATTTCTTTGATGTCATCTAAGTTGTTTAGAATGCCATGGGCATTCCAATCAATAATTTGCACAGCCATGTTATTAGGATGAGAAATGTTCTGTGTTCAGGTGTGCAGTGGTGTACCTTAGGTAACATGACCGTCGTCTGGCCCTGTTATGGGTTTTTTGTTTGTTTTGGCGAGTTCGAGAGAGCCACGCTGGTTTTTCGGCCCCGAACGTGCCGGTGTTGTGTCCATTGCCTCCTGGGAAGCACTGGATACCCGCGCGTGCGGGCTCCTAGTTTGTTTGTCAGACATCGCCTGGCGAGGCGTGGTCTTCAGGCCCGACGTACCCGGGGTAGCCGGCCTCTGTGTCTTGGTGGGTGGAGCAGATTTGACTGCTGCCACCTCGGGAGCGGGCGATACCGCAGCCAACGACTCGCTGTGCGCGGGTTGGGCAAGTGGCGAAGGTCGGTGTGGCGCTGCCCCCTGACGCGTCGCATCGGCAGACGTTGTGCTATGAAACGGTGAGCACCTTTTACGTGCTTCCTTGAAAGTGATGTTCTCATGCACCTCAAGAGTGATAATTTCCTTTTCTTTTTTGCAGTTGGGAAATGATCGGGAGTATGCTGGATGTTCACCATCACAGGTTACACAGTGAGGTGTCGCTTCACACTTGCCTGAGGCGTGACCTTGGACTCCACATTTCGCACATGTGAGTTTACCACGGCAGCTCTGTGATCCGTGGCCAAATCTTTGACATTGGAAACATCTTCTGGGATTAGGGATGTATGGTCTGACAGCTATCTTTGTGTATCCAGTTTCTATAGTTTGTGGCAGATCACATGTGGCAAAAGTAAGGATCAGGTGCTTTGTAGGGATTTCTTTATTTTCTCTTCCAATGACGATGTGCTGCACGTTGGTTGCATTTTGCTCTTTCCAGCCTTCTAATAGTTCTATTTCGGAGAAGTCGATGAGATCTGCATCAGATACTACACCGCGTGCTGTGTTCATAGACCGATGGGGTGAAACGGTAACAGGAATATCTCCAAATGCCACAAGTGTGTTTAATTTGTTGAGCTGTTCTTGATCACGGATCTCAAGCAGGAGGTCCCCGCTCATCATTGTAGTGACCTTATAGCCTGGGCCAAGTGCATCAGTCAAGCGTTTTGCAACAAGGAATGGGGATACAGTTCTAGCTGGTTTTTCAGTTTTTTCGCTATGCACAACTTGGAATCGGCGGAAAATTTCTTTTGGTTTGAAAAGGCTTATAATTTCATCGATGCGTCCGCTATTTTGAGGGTGACGATCAAGTAGACGTGGAAAAGTACGTGTTCCCATAATATTTCGGTCATCTTCAGCGGCAATGGCGGCCACCCACCACGGAGCCCAACAGGTGGACGCTGTAGCGCTTAACGTGTAAGGCTGCAGACGCCAGCCCTGCATTGCTGCTATAACCTAATATAACATACTCAAGGGAGGGCACATACACAAGGTTAACCCTAGCCGCCTAGGAAAATTAGGAAGTGACGGAAGAGAAGAGATGATAGGACAGTAAAAGAAAGAAGATAGGAAAGAAAAAGGTTCAAAAGGGAGACAGGAAAAGGCGACTGCCGACTTCCCCCGGGTGGGTCAGTCCGGGGGTTCTGTCTACGTGAAGCAAAGGCCAAAAAGGTGTGTTGCTTCCGCCGGAGGCCCTTAACGGTCCGAACACCCGGCTTCGGCTCAAGCCCCAGGATCCCCCTTTCCCCGGACACGGCTAAGCCGCGCACGGCTACACGCGGGAGGCTCCAACCCTCGTGTGCTCGGGTACGTGGTGTCGCAACACACCAAACGCCTGCTGCGGCAGACGCCCCTGCGGGGCATCTAGAATCTTTAGTGCGCTCGGAGCGGCAGAGTTATATACGACGGCACCATAGTCCAATCGTGATCGAATTAGGCTCTTATAAACATTCATCAGACACTTCCTGTCGCTACCGCATGTTGTGTGGGATAGAATTTTAGCTAAGTTCATTGTCCTTAAACATTTTTCTCCAAGATATTTAATGTGCTGAAGGAACGTAAGCTTGGAGTCAAGTATAATACCTAGAAATTTGTGTTTTTTGTTGATGGGAATTTGATGTCCGCACAGTTGAACACAAGGATCTGGAACAAGGCCTCTCTTTCTAGTGAAAAGAACAGAACTTTTGTGGGAGTTCATTTCAAATCTGTTTTGGTCTGCCTACTTGGAAACCTTGTTCAAGCCCTGCTGCACCTGTCTATCGCAAATTGCGAGGCTACATGATTTGAAGCCGATTTGAATGTCGGCCACGTAGACGGAACAAAGAATGGCGGTGGTAATGAAACACGAAGTGAATCCTTGACGACGACGAAAAACTGTTTTCGTATTGCTGGAGGGTACCATTCAGCTGTGCCTTCCTATGCTTGGGAAGAGTCATATTATTGAAAACTGGTTGAGGGACACAGGCCACCGTTGTACATTTGGCGGAATACGAGTGGATAGGCGCATCGCTCACTGCTGTAACTTCTTCTATGTATGCGATCCTCGTTCCCTTGTTCAAGTACCTGTATTCCTGGCTGATATTCGCCACCATTGCTTGTACTTTACATGTGCATACTTTACTTGTGTACTTGTGGACAAGGGTACCACTGGCTTGGCGAAGGATGAAGGCCATCAGGAAGTCGTGGAACTTGTAATAGAGCGAACTAAATGAACTTTGGGATGTTGGAGTTCTTCGCGGATTATTACTTGAACAAGTGGCACCGTGGGAAAGGTGTTTGGATCACCTGATGCGTGGAGAAAACGTAGCAGGTGACATTGTTTTAATTGCGCGGCGAACAATTACGGTCACATTTTCTGAAGTCAACAGCGACTGCGTTCTGCTGTGCTCGCATGAGGAAGTCGCAGCTCTGTGCAGCAAGCGGGCGAATGACATTGGCAACATTAAAACGCCGCGGCTCATTGCCTAAGCATTCGCACTCCTTGATAATATCGCCTACTATCGCACAATTCTTACACATTAGCAGATGGAAATCATCGTTAGCGATTCCGTTCAGAACGTGGCCGACCTTGTCCGACTCGCGCATATTGCGGCGCAGAACGAGGACCTCCTTTATATAGGTGACGTATGATTCCACGGACATTTGCGCACCAGTCGCTAGGTCTTTCTTAGAGGCGTCCTTCCGCGCCAATGGACAGCCAAACAACTCGTTCAGTTTCTGCTTACGCGTTTCCCAGTCAGTAAGATCATCTTCGCAGTTGTCCAACCGCACCCTTGCCGTGCCTTGCAAGTAGAACATCAAGTTTGCCAACCTTACTCTCGCATCCCACCTGTTGTGCCTACTCACACGCGCATACATAGCGAGCCAATCTTCTAGGTCGACGTTATCAGTTCCTAGAGTGTTGCCGGATCTTCCGGAGATGCCAGGACAATGTTTGCGGTTGTCGCCGCTGGCGCAGGTCCCGCCTTCTCCGTCGTGATTTCAATACCGAGGTGACGATCACTGCAGAGCTCCGTGTTCACTTGGGAATATCCCGCAGCTCCACCAAAGTACCACGGCGTAGAAATAGTCATGCGAAGGTGTATTTACAGGTATCTAAAATTGCAGCAATTATATACAAATAGTCGCACGCTCGCTTCAACAAATCGTTGGCTTTGCTCATCGTAACACTATGCCCCACATCTCCGTAACAATATACGCAAAGGAATGCATGCTCACCGGCAAGTGCGAATAGCCATGGCTTGAGCGATCGGCGGACAGCCATCTTCTATTCCGTTCGGAGCGATGCAGTCTCAGGCTATTCAGAAAAAAGTCAGTTTTGTTCGGCATATTATTGCACCTTTACCGCGTACACGTCACTTTGACGCCGTGAGTTTATGAAGTTTTTGGAGGGCGCATGACAGAGAGGCGAGGTGTGTGAATAGCAGAGGGCTAATGGTGAAAATGCGTCGAATCATAAGTAACAAATTGTTCTTTGTTCCGCATAATCAAGCATAATCAGGGTATACGCGTCATTTCAGAGGGGAAACTGTTTCGGTTTTTACTACGTCGCATGATAGTCGAAGTGGACGTGGCCCGAAAATAGTTTCACGCATCCTACAGTGCTTACTGCAGAATGGGAATACAAAAATTATGAATATCTTCACGTCATAGCACCCCAGGTGTTGGCCGAAAAATTTACACAGTGCATCAAAGGATCGTTAACGACGGCCACTTCAGATGTTGAGGCCAGGTAATCATAAATGGACGCCCTTCCAGTTTTTCCCTGGCCCTATAGGAAGAGTTTTCCTCTAACCCCAGCAACAATGAAGCGCTGCGCTTCATATAGGCCCCACACCACAAGCATTGTGGCATTGAGTAACCACAAAATTCTGGTGGCGGTTGTTGCGTAGGTCGTGGTTATTTGCGAGCAACAAGCGGGTTTAGCGTGGCAAGCAAGGCCAGCAACTGCTGCCTGAGCGTCTGATACAATGTTACAGCAGTATGTCACCACATGCCCACAAAATCAGTATAATTTAAGAATGCAAGAAGACTTGGAGATTCATTGCACACTATAAACGACTCGATGGAACAAAAAGTGGGGCCCACATGCATGCAGAAGTTCCTTTTTTTGCAGGTTCCCAAACAGAGCATCCCTTTCTTTAATCTCGGCATTTTGGACCAGACCAAAGAACATCTTCAATGTTTCCCGTCTCTTCGCATGCAGTACAGTCCGTAGAATCGATACGCCCCGTCTTCAATAGCGCTGCTTGTTTATTAGAACATCCTATCTTGTGAGCAAGGTGTTCATATGTAGCACAGCCATTCTCTATATCGCACGCATTGAACGAGATTTCAGCATTGCTATATAAGTTGTCAAACGTAAACGAGGAAAGATTACCGAAGAAAAGATTCAAAACAAATTCTAAGTGCAGATAAACTACGCGTGAAAGGCTATATAGGTCGGATCGAAAGAGCCAGCCCATATCGTTCTACATAGTGTGTTTTCGCAGTGGTATTGAAGGTCGTGTTGAACGCAACTTTTGACTAACCGACTACATGTTAGTAATTGCTCTATTACTTTCGTCAGGCTCTATTTCATAAATGTAATCAATTACATTTTTAAGTATTTGAAATTGTAATTTCGTACTTTCCTTCTGTAACGTGCACAAGGTTTATCGCCATACAAACGTTTCTGCCAATTTGTCAAGAAGGTGGCTACGGTAAATCTGTGGCACATTTGCAAAAAAAAACATTTTTTTTTCAACCTCCAAGAAGGCAAATGGTGTATTTTCATAAGTTGTGGTTGCCTCGACAGGGCACCCGGAACGCGCGGCGTGGCGCTAACGGTCAAAACAAAGCGAAACTGAAACTGAGGATATAACGTCACCTATCCCTTAAAAGGAAAGCGGACTATGTTACCTCGCCTATGAAGCTCCCATACTAAAAGACACACATATGTCTGACATAAGAAAACCAACAACTCCGTACGGTGTACAATAAATATTTTCTTTTTTTCTGAGAGGACCCGTATTATTAGAGAATCACGTAAATTGGCCATTGCGAAATAAATGCAATAAAAATGAAGCACTCTACATGCGGTCTGTAGGTAATCTTAAAAAACTTGTGACTGCACATCACATTAAACACTCTGACACTCGTATCTCCCTGACGGGGTAGTATACTATGGAACTCATTACACAAGAAAAAATAGGAAGAAAATTTTCTTTTCTTTAAAACACAGGTACGCCTCCGTGATCATACACCTATTCAATGCAAACATTTTTAGACGTGATATATCTTTAGTTCACCTTACATTTTTTTTCGAATGAACGCATATGTAATACGGAAAAATAAACATGAAATACATTGCACACAACACTGTTTCCATAATGTAAAGATGCGTATTGAAAAGAACATTACATACAATTCACGCGATATGAACCCTGAACGTAAGAGAAAGACAATGTGAACGACCTTGTATCCATCTGTGATATTTGTAGTGCGCGACACGGTGCGGTGGTTGGAGAGGACAAGAAGCAGACGAGAAGTATTGCGCGCGCCGAGACGAATTCCGTTCTCGATGGAAAATGACAACGTCGAAGAGCGTCCGGCACGCGAACACGCGGCGCGAGAAAAGAAACTAAAAGAAGAAAGCCAATCCAATCAGAAGACACCACGGAGCTTCAAGCAGCCAATGAGCAAACGACGAATCGGCCAGAGCGGCAGAAAAGCGAGGCGTGCTGGTAGAAGCAGGGGGAAGTTCCAGGAAGCGACGCCAGAAGGTCGGCCAGAGCACCGGCAGTTGAAGACAGGCCCTTGGGTTTCCGACCCGAGCCACCAGGACTTCACTCGACCGGGGCCTCCTGCCAAACCGTTCCTCTGTGTCGTCACATTAGCCGATCGTGAACTGCTGCCCGAGGCAGGCGAGTTTCTGTGCCCGTGGGCAGAACGTGAGCAGTCGGGCTGAGGGCCCGAGTTCCACGCCCAGCTGCCTGGCCAGAACGCCGCTGCCATCTGCTCGTGCCGGCAAGCCGCCTGCCTTCCCTCTCCAAGCCAGAGCGGCCACGCTCTCGTCGCCCGGTCAACGGTTAAACACACCGACATTTGGTGAGACCGACATTACTTATTCCGTCATCCTGTTTCCGCTTCTCCACGTCGAGACTATTATGCGCACTCACAGTCGTGGCCATTCCGGACTCGCGTACTGTTAATACCATCCTAGTCGTAAGTGCATTTCTTGCCGTAATGTCTCTTTGAGTCTTTATCTTATGGTTTCTTTATCCTCGTTCTAGTTTTATAACAGTTTGCGTGTGTTTTTGAAACAAACCGCTTTGTCCTCAATTGGGTTCTCGGAGGCTGCGCCTCAGAGAACTGCCTGAGCCTTAAACAAAAGAACCTGCATCACACCATCTCAGATAAGAAGGATGAGCGGCTCATATGCTTTGAGCCTGGGTCGAGAGTCATTATTGATGTGGCAGTGCCTGTATGGCATGTTTATGCTGCGGGAATGTTCAAAGACATCCACTTTTGTAGGATGCTGTGTGACCTCAGTGTCATGAAAGAGACGCTTTTGGCGTGAAGGGCCGAAATCCTATAGGAGAAATAACCCTCCGCAGAGCATAAGAAAGAGGAACCCGTGTACGAAGTTCCTTAAATGCTGAATGCAGCAACGTTATGTAATAAACTGATTATAGCAACATGAATGATCTCACCATTAATGCATAAAATGTTAAAACACATCCGCAGAAATGTGTGAAACGAACGTTTCGCAGAAAATGAGAATAGTAGAGCTTCTTGAAGCGGGGTCCCTAATCTGTACGGGAACACGAAGTACCCATTCCGGTTGTGGAGGAGGACTAGAATAATTAATCGTACAGAAGCTGGAATTCTGAGTACCGCTGTTCTGAGTTCCTTCGGGAGCCCTGCCTTGGGACGGTATGGTAAACGGACAACCAGCAGATTCTTCAGCAGAGGATGAAACCGGTCGCGGGGGTGTCACAGGGGGTAGAAATGCAGTGTGTGCAACTGGAGAACCTGCGCCGGTAGGAACTGTCACAAGTGGTGGGAAACTATAATCAGTACATCGGTAGTCACTGGAATGACTGCTTTCATCTGTGGGGACCGAGGTGTCTTCCCGCGCCTCGTCCCTCAGCTCGCGCGTGGTGCTTAGCTCGATTTCTGGGAACCGCCGCCGTCACGGCAACATGGCGGACGCGGCTAGCGCGCCAGAGCAAATTTTCCGCACAAACCGTGTTTCTCTCGCCTAGGCTCGAATCACGGCGCGAGCGAGTCTCACCTGGACGTGCCCTTATTGGCCTCCCGAGTAGCGGCCGCCGCTCGCCCTCTCCACCCGCGCTCTCTTCCGCTCCGCGCTTCATCACCGCGGCATATGCTCAAAGACCTGCAACGAATTCGCTTCATAGGACCTTTGCTCCTGCAACTCCTCATCCTCGCATACCGGTTAGCCCTAGCGCAGCGGGCGCGCGTACTTGATCAGACCGATCGAGTACGTGCGGGGAGCTTTTGCCCGTAACCGCCGTGTCGGACGCACTGTGGTGTATCTGGGTTGAATAAATCCGCGTTTGCTGGCGATCTGACTCTGGAGCTTTCTCTGCGCCGGGTCGCAGTGCCGCCGAACCCTGCCGTAGCGCCTTTCTGCGTTGCGGAGTGCAGGAGCGTCGTGCCCTTTCCTGACCGCCGCTCGTAGGGTGAGCCGTGTGCAAACCCATCTAAGGACCCAAGAAAATCCTGTCGTGCCTAGTATTTCACCAGCTTGGCAAGGTTTCAGCGATCAGAGTTTTCAAGCTCTAACATATTTGTTCCTATCCTGCGGATCACTTTGTACAGACCTAAGTATTTTTGCCCACACTTTCTACAGTTCCTTCTGGGACAAGATCTCTTGGACAAAACATAGAGAATTTTGTTGCGCGAGGACGTTCTACGTACTTTTAAACATATTCCTGTCTTAGTAATATGTCTAGACAAGAACATAGTCCTGTCTTAGATACTTAGGCGCAACTTAGGACAATAAATTTCAGAATGAATAGGAGGCACATTTGCGACATCGAGTGGAGTTCTCGGTTGACGACTATGGAGCAGCATACACGGAGAAACATCTGTAGTGTATGGAGAAAACTTGTTGATTACGAAGTATTCTAAACCTCCCAACCTAGGGTTTTGTTCTCGCAACATAAGAATCTGCATGAATTCTTTGAGTACACAGTTGAATGTTTCTACCTGGCCGTTCCCCTGCGCGTAGTAAAGTTAAGACGAGGAAGTGATACCTCTTTTCGGAAATTTTCCAAAATAGCGGGAACAAATCGGGGCCCATTCCTTGGCACAATGGCATTGGGAAACACTTCTCTACTGAATATATAAGTTATACAGCAGATTATAGCTTCGGATGTGACTGGAGGCACAAAGGCAACTTCAAACCACATGGAAAGATATTCAAGAATGACTAATGCACTATCTAATGGACCCACTATGTCTATTGATAATTTTTCTCATTGTCGATGAGGCCATTCAACAGGTTGAAGTGGAGCAAAAGGTTTGGCAAATTTATCTGCTTGCTCAAAAACAGCAGTTTCTGGCAAGTCACTCAACCTGTGTATCCATGTGAGGCCGCGAGTAGGTGCCTCTGAGTGTCAGCTTTGTTTTGGTGAGACCCAAATGACACTCGTGCACTCTCATTCTGTATTCTGTGGAAAGAGAGAAATAAAGATTATTATTATTATTATTATTATTATTATTATTATTATTATTATTATTATTATTATTATTATTATTATTATTATTATTATTATTAATAAAGTATAGGAGTTTCTGACGCAAGGAGGCTGGATGAATAATAAGCTCATCTTGCGGAAAACTATCCACTTCGGATAATTCGGACTGTAAAGATGCCTATGCCTGTAATTCTGGCGGCAGATCGGCAGCATTTCTTTACCCAAGTGCTACCCTCTCTAGCAAAGCCTGACAAACTTGATGAGCTAGGGTAACTGTCTGAAACTCTTCCTTTGTTATGCATACTCAAACCAAAGACTATCTCCTCATCAAGGGCTGGTTCATATTCAGGAGGAACAGGAAGGTGCGAAAATGCATCAGCTATGACATTTTTGATCACCCATGCCATAATCTATGACAGAGTTGTAGTAAAGTAACCGAGCACTCCATCGAGAAGTTCTTAGAGGACGCTGACCAGAACCTTCGTAAGACAGCAATGCAGCAAAAGCTTGGTGATCAGTTCGAAGCGCGAACCGACGGCCCCACAATTAAGCATGCCAAGGTTCACAAGCAAAAATGCAGGTTAATTATTCAGGTTCGCCAACGGAGTACCGTATCTGTGCGGTACTCCGATGCAAGAGCCACTGTAAAGAACTCATTCCCTCATTTTCGCTGAAGGACGGCGCCCAGACCAACCTTCCAACCATCAACTGTCGCAAGAATGAGTAGGTGCGGTTGAACCATGATCATTACAGGTCGCGAAGCAAGTACTTCCTTAATAGACAGGAAGCTGTATGCAATATCCTAATTCCCAACAAAATGTTTGTCCTTGCCTTAGATGTTTCCGTAATGATGGTTCTACTATGTCAGCATATTGCGGTATTAGTCTGGCATAATATGCCGTGACACCCAGAAATTAATACAGTGCCTTCTTGTCGTCTGGTTACGGAGCCTCAATAATCGCCTTAATTTTGTCGCCCAACGGAGAAATGCCGTTTAGAAAAATTTCATGTCCTAGGAAAGTTGTTTTTGGACACCGAATACACACTAATCGTTGACCTACATGCCTGCATCACTTGTTCTGCAAAGGAGCCTTTGCTAATGTCTATCGGGCTCACGTTGACTCTGCCCCCAAACAAGGACATTATGAAAGTAACAGGATGGACCCAGACAGTGCTTTAAAATATGAGACTTGATTCGGTGAAAAGCGGATGGCGCAGGGGCCAAACTGATACATACTCGCTTAACACGGGAGAGACCACCATTGGTAAGCCATCATTTTTTCTCGGCTAACAGAACCTGGTGATAGCCACATTGTAAATATAACTTACTGAAAACAGTGGAATAAAGAAGTTGATGCAACAGTTTAGCAGCCCTCGGTAGCGGAAAAGTGTTGATCCCTATGGCCTTGTTGGGTTCCCGGAGATCGACGCAAAATCGAAAGCAGTTGTCAATTTTCCGTACCAGGACGAACGGAGAAATCCAGTTGGACGCTGTGACCTGTTCGGTGATGTCGGCTGTTTGTACCCTTGTATGTCGATGCCCAGGGCTTGGATGGCACGTAGACTCATCAGAGATGTGCGTTGGTCCGTGACATGCAAGGTGATCCTTGCAGATGTACTGCGTTACTTAACCACCCCGCAGAAATGGCCTGCTTGTATTATTTCCTCCTGCGATTAGAATGTGTGTCGGAGGCTGGAAGCAGACAAAGGAAAAATTTGAAAGTGCTCCTGGTACAATCCGATGTTCATCAGGGAAACTGTAGCTCCTGTATCGACGAGAAACTTGAGCGGAGTGTTCGCAACAACCACTTCAGTGTGAAAAATTGCCGTACAGGGACTGAGTACCTGTATGGTCAGCATGGAAGAGATGCCGAGTCCGCTTCAGTATACGAAGAAGTGAGCTGATCTGTGATTGTAAGAGAATATCGATATGCGTAATGGAGACAGTCTCCGCGTAATTCCTCAGTTTCTTGCAAGTGCTGCATGCTGCATTCCTCGCCGGAGAGCCTTGATCGGATAATATGTGGCTAGTTGGTCTGCGACAACGGCCCGTGGCGTCTCGGCTAGCGTTGGAAATTCTTGCCGAGAGCCGTGTTGGCCGGCTTCCCTAGGTCGCGACCAGACATCTTGAACCTCTCTGGTTTCTGGTTTCGGAAGGAGCTTGACTTGCACCACAATCTTGAGCGCCCGGGGAAGGGGTGCAACGTTTAGTGACGCCATCTTGCCGCTCAGAAATAATGCGCTGCACTAACACCCATCGAATACTTGAAGTTCCTTTTGAACTTTTTCGACACTTCGTCCAATTTCTTCGGCTATCTTGAACGTCAACAAAGGTCCCTCATAAAGAAGCCCTTCACGGATTCTTGTCGATACGATTCCCTGGAGAATTTGGTCGTGGAGGGACTCGTCGTGCCGAACACCAACGCGCAGGCTCGAGCCAAGCAATGTAGCCATGTCACGAAGCCTTGAAGGACTCTCCCGGTTGCTGTAGTCGGTCTCTCACGATAATTCGATGGCCGAGGCCGTGACTGCTATCTTCGTAGTGCTTGTCCAGCTCGCGGATGATATCCTGGGACTGTATTGTGGCAGGGTAAGTTCGCCACTTTGACATTAAGTCATAAAATGGCGTTGACCCTCGAAGCCGAACTTCTACAGCAAAACAGCCTTCTTCTCCGCTCCTGGACAGT
This sequence comes from Dermacentor variabilis, assembly GCF_050947875.1. NCBI lineage: Eukaryota > Metazoa > Arthropoda > Arachnida > Ixodida > Ixodidae > Dermacentor > Dermacentor variabilis. The sequence continues at coordinate 230,296,622 of NC_134569.1, read as the reverse complement.
CTCACCTCCGACCGCCTGCATAAAGTGCGAAACCACCGTTTCCACGTCAGCCAAGGTAGGGAAGCTACACCCGGAACAGGAAGAAATGGCGGCGGAGGGGGAGTGAACGCTATGCTTGGAGCGGCTAACAGAGAAGTTGTAACAGCAGGCAACGTAGTCTCCATGCTGGCAGTAGAAATAGAGCAAAGACAGGAGGGACAGCTAGCAGTTGCACAAAGGTTTACCTCGTCGCCAGTTGTGTGAGCTAAACTGCAAACAATTTCGTCACCAGTTTTATTTCCTTAACTTGTAGTTGCCCTGAAGGGATGACCGAAACGCGAGGCCTACGGAGGAGGCCTACGGCTGAGCGCGCGGAGCGCCGCAGAAAAAGACAACTTCCTTGGACGGGGAGCAATCGTAGAATGACGTTTATATCAAAAGGTAGGAAGGGGAACATGACGCAGTGCACTTACAAGGTTCAGCGCACCGTGTCGCTATCGGTGAGAACAATCCGAAAATGAATATGAGGATATAACAGCGAACAGCTGCAACACCCTTGCCGCACCTTGATTTCACAGCCTGACGGAATGTTCTCATTCCAAGATTGAGAAAGGGAGAGAGAGATGCAAATGAGAGAAAGGCAGGGAGGTCAACCAGAGTTGAAACCTCCGGTTTGCTACCCTGCACTAGGGGAAGAGAAAGGGGAATTAAAGATTGAATCTCTGCTGCAACCGCGTCTATGAAGAACCAGCATATAGTCGCTTGAACAGCGGACGCAACAGGTATGCCGAGTCACCGTATATTGCGTAACAGGAACACTGTACCGAGTTCGCCAACCTTCGCTGCCTGCGAAGACACCTACAACAAAAATAATTCTTCTCAGCTGTCAGCATGCAAAGAGCATAAAACAGGCATAGTGCACATATAAAGCATACAAAGAAGAATATAACTTTTAAGAGAAAACGTCCAGAGCACGGTTCCTTTGCTTTCTTCCTATCTTGCTATGTTAGCTTGTCCAGGAAATACTGAAAGGCCTGATGCGCTACGTACAAGCGTAATTGGGAGTCTAACACATTCTAGGGCACTGCCGCACGTACTATGAAGGGCTGTAATGGCAGGAATATCAAGGTTGCAAGTAAATTTCCTGATACGTTGGGAACATACATGTACAACAGTAATATGAATAATGTTCCCCAACACCTTTTAGTCTTCATCAAAGCTGCACAGCACTTAGGCTCTATTTGAAGATAATTTATTAACAGATGTAGGATATTTTCATGAAAATCTCAATATGTGAATGAAACCACTTCATTACATAGTAAGTCTGAATGATTTACTTATCGCCGTCATGTGTATGACATAAGTAGGGCCTATCAAGATCACAGAAGATACCGCTGGTGCAGTAAACTGAGCAGTATTAAACAGCGGGGAGCCGCTTATGACCAGAGAAGTAGAATATTGATCCAACGATGAGCAGTAGCTAGGTCTCGGCCGTCCAGGAAAACCCAGCAATTCCTAAGTTGTGCACATGGCATATGCATTGTTAGAAAAAGAAGATGATGCAAACAATTAGCTCAGCGAACTCAACAAGGGATGAAATAAATTGGTAGTAATGTGGCATAATCCGTTGCTGTTTTAGTCACATGCCTATACACTCATGTTCACTCAGTCCATATTTTGAACACGTTGTACTTGCCTTACTTTAAACACTTTGTACTTGTGCTTGAAGTTTCAGCCACTTGTTATGCTTCAGGTCCAGCAGATGTCCAACATTCCTTCCATAGTTAGCGTTAACACAGTAATTGACAATGTCGAGTAAAGCCGGCCGAAATTGGCTCCAAGCCGCACCATCAGTTGGGGTGCGCCAGCCTACGTGAGCTAATCAGGTGGGCCTCTTATCCGAGACACCCTGAACGCTTATAAACGTGTTCGGCATAGCTTTCTACGTCCTTGGGCCTATCAAGGGCTCCTTGTAGAATCTACATATCCGTCGTAAATACTCTACCTTCATTTATTCAATGTTCAACAACCCATTCAACTACATGCACTGCCTCGGCGTGCGCTCTCGAAATTAAAGGTGTCATCCAGATGACTGCAAATAGGGGCTAGATAACGGAGGTGCTCGCAAAGGACACTTACGCTCAAACGGTTCACCTTCAGCATGGAGGATAACGTGATGTGATGTGATCTGATAATTTTACTTGGAATCCGACGATTGGGAGGCCCGGGCCTGGGGCCACCTAGATGGCCACTGGGAGCTGTTGCTCCAGTGCGGCTTCCTTGGCTCGCTGGACGGCCCAAAGTTGGTCTTGGAGTTCTGAGCCGAGGAGCACGGCCGACCACCACGCCCGTAGATTTTCTGGGGAGATTTCCATTTTTTTTTTTGTATATTTCACATCCCCACAACATGTGTTGAAGGGTGGCTCTAACAGACTGGCATAGCTTGCACATATCGCTCTCGCATATAATGGGGTAGAAAGTTTTTAGTTGCACGGGACTTGTCAAAGTTTCTGTTTGCAGTCGACTCCAAGTAACGGACTCAGCTCTGTGCAGTTTAGTGTGAGGTGGTGGTAATACCCGCCTCTGATTTTCATAGAATTTGGTAATATCGATAAAACTGGTTAATATATCTTCTTCTCTCCAGATTTCCTTCTCCGCGTTCTCCTGACCGATGGAAGTCACTCTTTGCTTTGCTCGGCGAGCAAGACCTCGAACTTCGCGGTGTGCTACCTCGTTGAAGTTGAGTGCGGTAATGTCTGGAGTCGTATGCGCTGGGAACCAGAGCAAACAGAACCAGAGCCTGCCGTTCTTCTCTGCATTGGAGAATCTTGCTTCATTGACTCTGATGATGTGCCATGCCTCAGGAGAGATCCTACCCTTTGCATAATTTCTAATGGCCGCTTGAGAATCGCTAATGATGTACTGAGCATTCGTGGAGACCAATGCTAGTGCAATGGCTACTTCCTCTGCTATATCGGAATGTTTGGTATTAACTGACACGCTTTTAAGGGGTTTTTGTGTGTGATGTACGATTACTGCTACATAGCTATTTCTGTCTGTGTATTCAGCCGCGTCTACGAAGGTTGCTCTGTCGTCTGACCCAAAGATTCGGATAATTTTCTCTGCTCTGCTCTTGCGTCTGCGGTCGTTGTAACCTGGATGCATGTTCTTGTGTATATTTGGTACTAGGAGTTTGTCACGAATTTCTCTCGTTATCATCCTCTTTTCCCCGTATAGATCGTGGTAATTCATTCTTAGTTTGCTTAGTATATGCCGTCGTGAAGCTGTGATATTTATGTCACAAACACTTAAACGCCACGACAGACAGGAGCGCGCACGCAATTGACTTCTTGAATAAACGTGACTGGCGACGCTAAATAAGTTAGTCAACTCAGCATAGATCCCGGTAATTTTCTTTCTGGTATTGGAGAAAGCCTAAAATTCTAATTAGACACCAAGCTGCGTAAGCCAAATCTGTTTCCTTTATCACATCTGATTTTATGATTTACAGAAGCTTTGCATTGAAGCCGCACTAGCACGTTAAACTCAACACAACATCGGCAAGCTCAAAACCCTATTCTAAAGCTCGTCAATCATTTTTATCCCAACGCCGGTGCACGCAAGACTATTCCTGACCCCAAAATATTAAGGCCCCTGTCCAAAAGCTCTCTAATCCTCAGCAATGTTGTTGCGCGAGTGCTCAGTAGTTAGCGCCCTCGTCTCTCACATGAACAATGATTCACTGCTATGGTTGAAATCGTGGGGGATGCATTTGTGAAAAACTTTTAGTTTGTCTCATTCAGTGGTAAAGCCAAAGCTGTGAATCCTGAGGAGGCCCGACGATGCAACAAAATGACACAAAGAGGCGGGAGTGAAGGAAAAGGAAAGCCAGTGTCGAGAAATTGAATGCCGTCGGCAACGATCCATGCGCTGAGCGCGCACAGCCAAAGACAATTGCAGCTACAACCTCAACGTGCCTTCAACATAATGACATGCCCGAGCTCTGGGGCTACGCTCTTCAACTCTAGCGGAGATGTCCCAGCGGTTCAGCTGCCTAGGCCTGCCAACGTCTCCAACTTCGCCTTACGCCAGCTAAGCTGATGTCGGAAGTAGCGACACCATGTCCCCATGACCCAACGGCGAGTCTTGATACGTGACGTCTTTATCAGCGGCATCTAGAGAACATGACAGCATCAATAGTTTGTAAATATATTGTAAGTTTTCTATTCCGAAGCTTTTTCCCTCCTGCCTTCGTGTACTCATCATAGAGCTTGGAGAAAAAAAAACCTCGATGCTTTTTAAGAGGGGGGTATTGACACGTGTACTTATCTTTATTGGGCGACCACGTTTCGCCGCTAAGAAGCGCTACAAATAAAGCCCTCATATTCGATATCTGCGAGACTCCTGTACTGCGTTTGTAGCCGAATTACTGCTACGCGCTGTTCAAATATTTGGTTTTGCCCGTCACAGTAGTGGCAGGAAGAACTCCGTACCCCAATGCTGCCGGGAGATTACGACGTGATAGCCGACGAAGAATGGAAGTAAAACGTCAATCCTTCTACTTACTCGAACTCACCTGTCGTGTTGCTTTGTGTCGCTGTGTGCCAGGGCAGCTTGTACTTCTTCTGTATCCTTAGCATACTTCTGTAAGTGAACCAACTGGTATGGGCGAAGTAGATGTCTTTGTTTCCAGGCGCAATCTTGATAAGTGCTGAGCAGGTCAAAGCCATCAGAGAATGCAGGTCTTTGAATCGGCCGAACTTCACCTCCAACTCCATTAAATCGCCAATCGCCGAGAGCAACCTGTGCGTAAGTGGGACTTTTCTTTACACGATGCACGAATTTCAGACTCAATAATACTGTAGCTTTCACAACAAATGAATCTATTAGTGCTCTGGAAACTGTTTCGCGGAAGTAATTTTTCGGCTGTTTTGGGCAGAGTCAAATTACATGCTTTAGCGGTGGAGCGGTTGCTTAGAATAACTGATGAGCTCAGTGAATTATAGGCGCTCACTATTCTGTGAAAAGTACTATTGTGTGGTGCCCACTGTAACACTGCGTTTGCACTCTTGCTACCGCACAACATTTTATGATGTGACCTGACGTCGGCGATAACACAGTTTTTCTTGTGCTAGACGAAGCATGTTTCAATATATTCACAACCAGAAAATGATATAAGGGGTGAGCACCCTTCTATGCCGAGGGGGACCATGATTCGCATCTCATTGAACAACAAATTATTCATATTTTACCGGTCGCAGTCCAAATTATACATACCACACAGACGCTGATAGATGCACTGAATGGTAATTATATTTCAGGGGCTTTATTATTTGATGGTATTCCTCCAGATAAGATTATTGAACAACCCTCGTGTTGTTCCGCCATTTTCCCAGTCTTACTAGAGAAACCAATCGCTCTGTGAAAGCACTGGATATGTAGGAAGCCACACGTCTACACCTTCTAAGGCACTGCTGTTCACGTATAAAATTTCAGCTATGAATGGTAACCGCTCATGGAAAATGACTCATTGGCGACCATCTGTAGAATACTCGGTAGAATCGCGTTCTAGAAGTTAATAACTTACATAGAATCGCCCAGGACACCGGTTAAATATAGCTCGTAACGCATGATACTGAATTCGAGCGCTTATAAAAATAAGATTCTCCAAGCGCATAATGAGCTAACCCACTTTAAGCACTGTACATAATTCAAGCACAAAAATCGCCGCGCTCCTTTTAAATGTAGTTTCTGCTACATCCAGCTTTCCAAAGGAACTCATCCTAATGGCTGTGTCATTCCTTTTGAAAACCGTGCAGACATTTGCGAGCATTAATTTCAGTAAAACATCCAATAAACTACCCGCCTTAAAATGTGCATGCACATGAGGTGAATTATGCTTCACCCCCCCCCCCCCCACCTCTCCATGCCAGTTTAAGCTTGCTATCACATTCACTTCTACCTGGACAGCAGGCAAACTTTCTACGCGGCTTGTGCAAAACATTGACCAATAGGAATAATATTATTCTTGAGTAATTACCACAAACATTTCGTAATAAACTGAAAAATCTGAAATATTACGGACACCGAGAAGACATTCCAAGCACATCGCATAACACCTATATAGTGCGTTCAGTGGTTATCAGTCAGGGAAATACTTAACGCCGATACTTTAACGTTCCATTGATCGTTACGTCTGCTATGCGTCCTGGTGAAAAAACGAGCGAAATAAAGTTGGCGTGGCGTCGCTGCAATCATTTCGCGCAGGGGCATAAGGAAACGCGTATTCACAAAAGGCTGTCGAAGGGCGCGCATTTGCTTGTAAGCAAAGCACGCAGCGGCTTCCCTCTCAGAGCAGATGTGCTTCAGAAATGGAGCACATGCAGAAACTAGTTCCCGAGATCAAAGTAAATGAGCAAGATGCGGTGCCGCTGCCTCTAAGATAGCCCCAAGTTACTAAAAACTACCGCATAAATGGCGAACGATAACGGCACCTAACGTTCCCCATTTCCTATGCATCTGGCCCAGACAGGAAGGCGCGCGTTGGCGACATGCGGGTGAGGTTCGCTCGTTGGGAAAGCGGAACACCCTGCCAGGCGGCAGTACGGATGGCTTACTCTTCAGTCTAGTAGGCATGCAAATGATCGGAAAGAAAAGAAAGACGACATTTTGAGATAAAAAAAGAATGATCTTGCGTCTTTTTTTCCGCAACCCCTTGAGAAACTAAGCAGAATTTTCCGCCCCTGAGAACAAAAACAAAAAAATTCATAAGGAAAGGGACTAAGATATCAAACCGAAACTGCGCAGTTGATCGTTTTTTTTTTGTATTCGGGCATCTTTCTTACGTGTTCGTGTTTCGAAATATTTACATATATTTGCAGAAAGCATAAACATTCAAATCATGTTGGCGGGGGCAGATCCAATTACTTTTCTACTTCTAGTCACATTTAAGTCGTAGTGCTTGCTCATTTGCTTTGGAAAGAAGCATCGACCTAGATGTGTGCAGTGCCCATCCCCATTCGCCCTTCACGAAGCAGTCTGAAACGCTCTCCCGTCTAGGGGAATAAATGTATTCAATAAAGCAGTCGGCACCGAACGGTTGTAGCCAACGGACGTCTAGTCTCTCCTTTCTACGCACCCTCTATTTCCCCCAAACCTTAATGGCCTGCATCATTTAACCCGTTCAGGATAGCTCGAATGCATGCGTATAACTCTTTCAAGCATGTACAATCGCACCAGCAGATTCCTTGTAACATATACACATGCAGTCTTGTATTCAATAACTGCATGGGTACTGACTGCCGGTATACAAACATCTTGCGCTGAAGTTTTTCAGTGTTGAGAGCAGCGCCGGAACACTGCCTAGCAAGCGGTGGAACCAAAATAGAAGTAATGGCGCGAACATTCGCCCAGACTCCTCGGGTGGCTTCTCACGCGCCAACAGTGTCCTAGGGCGCCATTACGTAAAGCTATTCCAAACTTTTCTATTCGGATTCTGCAATCAGCCCTCCGCGATTGGTCAAAAACATTTTGCGCCGCCTTCACTTCGCCTGTGTGTCCCGCGATGTCAAAAAACCGCGGTAGCTACCCATCTGATATGACGCGTACACGGTGATTATGCATAATTGGATCGAACAAAGGAAAAGAGTTTTTTCTCATTTGACGCCTTTTCGCGATTAGCCCTCGGCTATTGGTCAAAAGTTTTCGGGCTACCCCCCTTCACCTGTCAGTCACGCGATGTCACAAAACCGCGAAAAAGTGACGTGTACGCATTAAAGATGCATTAATATGCCGCACAAAACTGGATTTTTTTTTTCTGTATAGCCGCAGGCTGCCCCAGTATGAAAGGAGCAAAGAATGGCTGCCGCCGATCGCTCAGGCACTGGCTACTCGCACCTGTCGGAGAGCGTGGGTTTATTTGCGTGTAATAAAACTTTCTGCGTCACCCTGTAATGTTCTCGAGTTATTTAGGCACGTTTACGACCTCGCTCTGCCAACTCTTACTTCCTGAGGATCCGTTTTAGCAGCATTCTTAGCGTTCCGTTCCACGCCGGAGCTATTTAGACAAGCCACCGCAAGCTAACTAGGGGAAAGCAGGCCACTCGCAGACGTCGGCACCGCACTCTTCATCCGGTTATCATCAGTGCGCTGGACCGGCTCCATGGAAACCCTCTCCACTTGAGCGTGCTGCTCGCCTACCGGCAGCCAATTACCAACGAAACACCATTCAATGTAGGCATAGGTATTCGTTTTGCTAAGAAAACTGGCTTCCTATAAACATAGATCGCGTTTGGGCTGTTGAGGCAACGCTGTTGTTCATCGCCATTACTAAATGCAATTTGTAGAGAAAACCTCTGGCATCTCACTAATCTCATTCGAAGAACTACTGGGAGTATGCTGAAAATCATATTTTTACCATTAACTCATACACGTTTGTGTGAAATTCGTGCTGATTGTTTCATTTTGCTGTATATTGAAATACCATGTGTAACTATTTCTTAATCGTGTGATATGCAAGTATGTTTTGCCAGTACGCGAGTTTTGTACATTGCGTTGTATATTATTTTCTTTTACTTTTTTTCTGTTACAACTACCGCTATGCCGCCGTGTCTGTTGGGAGGCCAAGTTCTCTCAAGTTGTTTGATCAGGTTTTACTCCTGGTCTTCTGTAACAATGTTGAATATAAACTCAATTCAAATTAATCAATCAATCAATTCATCGTGAGGAGCCGTGGTCTCGGCCACTCTCGAAATCCCGCTGCACTATGGCCGGCCTAAATAAACTATGGTTAAGGCGGCTACCTCTCATCGCCGGCTTCCACAAATTGGTGACCCGCATCACCAATGCCAGCGTCAGCGCATTGAATACCAAGGCGAGTGACGTGGCCTCACGCAGTCTGGCAGAAATCTCGCAGTTTTATGGTGTACGCTAACTCTACATCGACATACCGGACATCTGGTTGATGCAGCTGGACAGCCACTTCCTTCTCAATAAGGTTCCAGGCTCCGGTTGCCACTCCCCGGACCCGACTTCCACGACTTGTGAGCAGCTTTCCTTGCTCACTATGTCCCATCGAGCACTCGCTCACAAGTGCTTTCGCCATTTCAACCGTCGCGTCATTCCGCGGCTTGTCGTCGTACATCTCCCGCGACCGCTCGTGCCGCTCGTCAGCACGCGCCGGCCCCAGCATCATACTTCTACCCGGTGCGTAAGCCTCCTCTTCAACTCAAAGGCAGCTGGGCGACGACTCTTTCCAAGGAATTCACTGGGCAAAACGTAAGCGCTTTGGGATATACTACAGCCTGCCACTCTCCTTCCTTGGACATTACCGCAAGCTATCCGCTTTCGATTCGAGGGCACCTCACTCATCACCGATACAGAGGATCTTCCACCGGCTCCACTAGGCGCAAATTTTACTCTTGCAGGCAAGGTGGCTCCTAAAGCACAACTTTTGCGATGCATTCAGCGATCACCGCAGCCATGATCCTATCGGCATTCTTGATTTCACCCCAAGCAGCAACAGGTGAGCTATGTTTTGTGCTGACACTTTCCGCAAATGCATAGCCAACTGATGTTTCTCAGGAGCATTTCTGACATCTTCTTTCTTAAGCTCGAAAACCACTTCTACGTCAACAACATGAGTGACCAACACTTGCGATATCTCCACGCAAGTCCACAGCTGAGAGAAGGTCTACTTTTGGAAATCCTACAGGCCCGAACACGTCGCGATGTCTCACTATGGTATCCCTGTGGCTGCGCCTCGCTTACAGCCTACGCGGCCTGGCACTTCTCTCTCGGATTGTGTGAACCCGGCACTACCAACGACATCAGCTGCACACTTCGCCTGGACTCCTTTACGTTCACCTTGCCACGGGACTTTATTTCAACGGAAGGGGGTCCCGTAGTGGCGAAAATCGCCTCCCAAGCCGGCGAACAAGATTACTCACGTGCAGGCAGCGTGAGAATACGCTAGTGCGCTCTACCTGAGCGCAGCAACCCCCATGGCTGGTCGGCATAAATAAACCTTGGCTACGGCGGCTACCTGTTCTCGCCGCCCACCGCAGATTAAAGCAATGTGTGTCACCTTAGTTTCAAATATCTTCCAGTTCCTGAAATTAACATTTAGCCTAGCTTGAAATAAATGTGTCAGAACATGAGCCAGGTGGAGATATTCGTGGAGCTTTTGACAGTTCGAGTATATGATAATGTCATCTACGTATACATTGAAGAATCGTCAATTGTATAAATTTGGAACTGTGTTAACCATGGTTCGGAACCAACTAGGTGAGTTTTTACGTATTTCACAGTATTCGCATATGCCAAATGACGTTGTGAATGCCATATATTCCTTCGTGTCTTCTCTCAGAGGCAACTGACAAAAGCCCATGCACAGGTCTATGCGAGAAAAGAAGTTGCATCCTCCTGTTTCATCAGTTATTGTGTCAGTCTACGGCGTTAGGAAAGGAATAATATAGTTTGATTATTTACCATGAGAAAAGGTTTATTGGCGGCTCCTAATGTAAAGGCACAGCAACCGGGAACGGCGAAGCAGCCCGAAGCACTGTCCAAACGGACGCCAGCAATCAACAGCGCGAGGCGAGACGAGCCGCGCGTTGGCGATGCGGCTGTGCCGCGAGGCACAGCCGCATCGTCGAGGTAACACAGACATATAGACCACTTGAGGCCACGCAGCGTGTTGTCCATGAGTCGTTCAAAGGTGGCAGGGGCGTTACAAAGCCCGAAAGGCATCACCTTAAATTCATATAAACCGTCAGGCGTAATGAATGCGGTTTTCTGGCGATCGGCCGCAGCCATCGGGACCTGCCAGTACCCTGAACGCAAGTCAAGGGACGAGAAGAATTCTGCTCCCTGAAGACTGTCGAGGGCGTCATCGATGCGCGGCAAAGGATAGACGTCTTTGCGCGTTACCTTATTTAACCGACGGTAGTCGACGCAAAAGCGAATAGACCCGTCCTTCTTGCGAACGAGAACGACAGGAGATGCCCAGGGACTGTGCGAAGGTTGAATAACATCACGGCGCAGCATATCTTCGACTTGGGTGGTAATGACACGACGCTCTTCGGCAGAGACGCGATATGGTCGTTGACGTAACGGCTGATGTGAACCGGTGTCAATGAAGTGCTGCACTTCCGACGTGCGGCCCAGGTGAGGTTGTGAAACGTCGAATGAACTTCTAAATTGGTGCAGGAGATCAAGAAGGTCGGCGCGTTCGGCAGGTGTGAGGGTATCGGCGATGGCATTCAAGAACGCAACCCTGGACGTTTCTTCAAGCGCGGACATCGAAGATGGTTGGCCGGAGTCGACGTCAAAAGAATCTCCAGGGACGTCAACCAAAGACGAAGAGTCGAGGAGTTCCACGAAGCCAAGGCATTCACCAACGAGCAACGTAATAGGCGCACAAAGGGGATTGTAAAAGTATATATTGCTGCAGCCGCCAGCCATGTCAAGCGTCGCGAAGGGTAGTGGGAGAGATTTACGGCCCATGAAGACGTGGGACGGCGTGAAGAGGACCGTTGCATCAGCGATGGCATCGCAAAAGACGGGTACGAGGGCGAAGGAGCCAGGTGGAATATCTGTGTCCTCGCGCATGGTAAGTTTAGAAGGGCGGTCGCAATCGTCGTCCAAGGGTGCGTCACAAGGGGCAAATTCAACTTCGGCGCTTGCGCAGTCGATCACGGCTTTATGACTGGATAAGAAGTCCCATCCGAGGATGACGTCATGCGAGCAGGTGGGAAGAACAATACACTCGACGATGTAAACAATGCCGTGAATAAGCACGCGCACAGTACAGGCTGCGTGCGGAGTGACGTGCTGCGCGCTTGCCGTACGAAGCGACAGTCCAGAAAGCGGCGTGGTCACCTTGCGCAGCGAACGGCACAGTTTGGCGGCTATCACGGAAACGGCTGCGCCGGTATCCACAAGAGCGAATGCTGGAACACCTTCTACACAAATTTCGACCACGTTAGCAGGAGAGGCGCGAGGACTTTGACAGTTCGAATGGGGCGCAGTTCTTGCCTCTTGAACTGCGACGTTCAGTTTTCCTGGTCAGGTGGTGCGGGTCGCCGACGCATTGGGGAGAGCGAGAGTCGGCAAGGGGATGGCGAGCGACGCGAAGGAAATTCTGGGATGTCAGCACGAGCATACGGTTGGGGGGAAGGAGCGGCGTATTGGCGAAATGGCTGGCTGCCGTACTGGAAGGGCCGCGAGGCGTCGCCGAACGCTTGAGGACGACGGCGGCAATATCGGGCGACGTGTCCGGGAGTGCAGCAAGAATAACAGATGGGTCGATTGTCAGGTGTTCGCCAAGGATTAGCTCGCGGTGCGGCCCAAGATGTAGCATGGGCTTCCGGTGGCAGCGGTTGGGACTGGGTCGTGAAAGACGCCGGTGGAGGCCTGCGTACTGCCTGCGCGTACGTAAGAGGCGCGGCCACAGGCAGGACTGGCGGCGCATAGGTGAGAGGCGTGGCGACAGGCTGCACTGCCCGCGTAGAGTTGAGATTCGCGGCTGCAGGCGGCTGATGGTGTGCGGAAGGGACAACTTGGGCGACCTCTTCCGAAATGAGGGTGCGGAGCGAGTTTGGAAGACGGGAGGTGGGCTCCTGAGTGAAGGGGACTAAAGAAAGTTGGCGGGCAACTTCCTCACGCACAAAGTCCTTGACCCGCTGAAAGAATGAGGATGGGTCGTACATGTTGTCAAGGCTCGCCAACAACTCGTCGCTTCCCAAAGGACGCCGAGTCGAAGCGCGTTGCTTCCTTAACTCATCGTAACTTGGGCACAGGCTGACAACTTCAGACACAGTGCGCGGATTCCTGGCTAGGAGCATCTGGAATGCGCCGTCATCGATGCCTTTCAGTATATGGCGAATTCGCTCAGCTTCGGGCATTGCGGCGTTGACTCGTTTACAAAGGTCCACGACGTCCTCTATGTAGCTTGTGAACGTTTCCGCCGTCTGCTGTGCTCGGGCGCGCAAGCGCTGTTCGGCACGCAGCTTGCGAACAGCGGGTCGGCCGAACACTTCCGTAAAGGTTGTCTTGAAGACTGACCATGTGGGCACGTCACTTTCGTGGTTGTGAAACCACAGTTGGGCAACACCAGCCAGGTAAAAGATGACGTGAGTTAACTTGGCTGGATCATCCCACTTGTTGTGTGCGCTCACCCGTTCATATGACGCAAACCAGTCTTCGACGTCTTCGTCGTCTGCGCCGCTGAAGACCTTGGGGTCCCGTTGTCGTGGAACGCCGGTGCAGGGGATGGACTGGGGCGTCGGTGCCGTTTGGGAGGAGCTGTCGGTCATGGCGGGTGGTAGCGTTCTGGATCTCAGCTCCAGGGTTTCAAGCGACGGGGTTGGAGTCCCAGCACCTCCACCAATTGAGAAAAGGTTTATTGGCGGCTCCTAATGTAAAGGCACAGCAACCGGGAACGGCGAAGCAGCCCGAAGCACTGTCCAAACGGACGCCAGCAATCAACAGCGCGAGGCGAGACGAGCCGCGCGTTGGCGATGCGGCTGTGCCGCGAGGCGCGTCTTCTTCTTCACAACCACTATAATCTACAGATAGCCGCCAGCTGCATTGTTCCTGTGCCGCGATGGTGACAGGTAAAGTCAACTTAATATAAATGTGAAGTGAATATGATTAATCTATAGGTGGATTGTATCGGCATCTAACATTTGTTCGAATCATATCTTCTGATACAGTATTGTGCTTACCAGACCATGCGCTTCTCTTCGAATTGAACATGAATGCATCACACTATAAAACGGGAAGAAATACTGTGTCAGGGCGACTGACCAAACCACCAAACTAACAGCTCCGTGTAGTGGCATACTGAATCTACACATTCAATACAACTGAAATTAACGAAGAAGGTAACCCAGATAACCGACTGTATAAAGCATACTGCACCAAAATTGTGTAATAAAACTTCACTCAAAAACTTCACATAACTTGCGCCATATTGGTTTCTCCTACTTCTTTATACTTTTCTCCCCCTGCCCCTCCTTCTGCTTTGTCTGCTCCGCAATGTGAACGCAAATAACTGCGAGGTAGGAGTATAATGCTTGTCCTACAGCGACGCCCCTGCTGGGAGTTTATTATACTCTGTATGATCGGAGTAGAATTTTTTACTCCGTGCGAGCGGAATTTTTGAGTGGAATCATGAGAGTTTTGAAGCAGTGCAGCGATGCAGTCCAGCGGTAGAACATCCGCCTCGCGTACAAGGGGACCGCGGTTCGAATAGCAGTGCCGCGAAATTTTCCACCGGATTACAAAAAAAATCCACGTGTTGATAAAAATTGCATAAACAGGCCTGGAGTGCGGCCTGATTCCGGTGACCAGAACCAGTAACGAACTCCCTCACCAGAGCAGGACTGGCCACCCTGGTGCAGTACTTGGCCACAGCCTCCCATATGAATACAACAATCAAACCTGGCCCTCAGTCCCCAGCAGCTGCGAAGCAACTGACCACGGCGGCGGTCAGACCTGTGCCGCAGCAGAGGGTGCTAAGAATCCCTGGATCCGGACAGGCCGCCATTGGAGTCTGAACCTGGCAACGTTTAACGCTAGAACGTTGTCTAGTGAGGCGAGTTTAGCAGTGCTATTGGAGGAATTAGAGGGCAGTAAATGGGATATAATAGTGCTCAGTGAAGTTAGGAGGACAAAAGAAGCATATGCAGTGCTAAAAAGCGGGCACGTCCTTTGCTACTGTGGCTTAGCGGAGAAACGAGAACTAGGAGTCGGATTCCTGATTAATTAGAATATAGCTGGTAACATACAGGAATTCTATAGCATCAACGAGAGGGTCGCCGGTATTGTGAAACTTATTAAGAGGTACAAATTGAAGGCCCCTGCATCTAGTCATGATGACCAGGCAGTCGAAAGCTTGTATGAAGACATTGAATTGACGATGGGTAAAGTCAAAACAAAATACACTGTACTGATGGGCGACTTCAATGCCAAGGTAGGCAAGAAGCAGGCTGGAGACAAGTCAGCGGGGGAATGTGCCATAGGCACTAGGAATAGCAGGGGACAGCTATTAGTAGACTTTGAAGAACAGAATAATATGCGGATAATGAATGCCTTCTAACGCAAGCGGGATAGCCGAAAGTGGACGTGGAGGAGCCCGAATGGCGAGACTAGAAACGGAAAAGGCTTTATACTCTGCGCTAACCCTCGCATCATACAAGACTTGGACGTGCTCGGCAAGGTGCGCTCCAGTGACCATAGGATGGTAAGAACACGGATTAGCCTAGACCTGAGGAGGGAACGGAAGGAACTGGTACATAAGAAGCCGATCAATGAGTTAGCAGTACGAGGGAAAATAGAGGAATTCCAGATCAAGCTGCAGAACAACTATTCGGCTTTAACTCAGGAAGAGGACCTTAGTGTTGAAGCAATGAACGATAATCTTGTGGGCATGATTAAGGAGTGTGCAATGGAAGTCGGTGGTAACTCCGTTAGGCAGGATACCGGTAAACTATCGCAGGGGACAACAGATCTGATCAAGAAACGCCAATGTATTAAAGCCACTAACCCTACAGCTAGAATAAAACTGGCTGAACTTTCGAAGTTAATCAACAAGCGTAAGACAGTTGACATACGGCTGTATGATATGAATAGAATTGAACATGCTCTCAGGAACGGAGGAAGCCTAAAAGCACTGAAGAAGAAACTAGGAATTGGCAAGAATCAGATGTATGCGTTAAGATACAAAGCCGGCAATATCATTACTAATATGGATGAGATAGTTCAAGTGGCCGAGGAGTTCTACAGAGATTTATACAGTACCATTGGCACCCACGACGATAATGGAAAAGAAAATACCCTAGAAGAATTCGAAATCTCACAGGTAACGTCGCAAGAAGTAAAGAAAGCCTTGGGAGATATGCAAAGGGGGAAGGCAGCTGGGGAGTATCAGGTAACAGCAGATCTGTTGAAGGATGGTGGACCGATTGTTCTAGAGAAACTGGCCACCCTGTACACGCAATGCCTCATGACCTCGAGCGTACCGGCATCTTGGAAGAACGCTAACATAATCCTAATCCATAAGAAAGGGGACGCCAAAGACTTGAAAAATTATAGACCGATCAGCATACTGTCAGTTGCCTACAGACTATTTACTAAGGTAATGGCAAATAGAATCAGGACCACCTTAGACTTCTGTCAAGCAAAGAACCAGGCAGGATCTCGTAAAGGCTACTCAACAATAGACCACATTCACACTATCAATCAGGTGATAGAGAAATGTGCGGAATATAACCAACCCTTATATATAGCTTGCATTGATTACGAGAAAGCGTTTCATTCTGTCGAAACCTCAGCAGTCATGGAGGCATTACGGAACCAGGGTGTAGACGAGCCGTATGTAAAAATACTAAAATATATCTATAGCGGCTCCACAGCCACCGTAGTCCTCCATAAAGAAAGAAAAAAAATCCCAATAAAGAAAAGCGTCAGGCAGGGCGATAAGATCTCTCCAATGCTATTCACAGCGTGTTTACAGGAGGTATTCAAAGACCAGGATTGGGAAGAACTGGGGATAAGAGTTAATGGCGAATACCTTAGTAACTTGCGATTCGCTGATGATATTCCCTTGCTTAGTAACTCAGGGGACCAACTGCAATGCATGCTCACTGACCTGGAGATGCAAAGCAGAAGGGTGGGTCTAAAATTAATCTGCAGAAAACTAAAGTAATGTTTAACAGGTAGTGACGGCGGATCCGGATCATGAAACGGAAATAATCAGAAGAATAAGAATGGGCTGGGGTGCGTTTGGCAGCCATTGTCAGATCATGAAAAGCAGATTGCCATTATCCCTCAAGAGAAAAGTGTATAACCAGCTGTGTCTTACCAGTACTCACGTACGGGGCAGAAACCTGGAGGCTTACTAAAAGGGTTCTACTTAAGTTGAGGACGACATAACAAGCTATGGAAAGAAGAATGATAGGTGTAACGTTAAGGGATAAGAATAGAGCAGATTGGGTGAGGGAACAAACTCGAGTTAATGATATCTTAGTTGGAATCAAGAAATAGAAATGGGCATGGGCGGGACAAGTAATGAGGAGGGAACATAACCGATGGTCATTAAGGATTACGGACTGGATTCCAAGGGAAGGGAAGCGTAGCAGGGGGCGGCAGAAGGTTAGGTGGGCGGATGAGATTAAGAAGTTTGCAGGGACGGCATGGCCACAATTAGTACATGAACGGGGTAGTTGAAGAAGTAAGGGAGAGGCCTTCGCCCTGCAGTGGGCGTTAGCAGCCTGATGATGATGCTGGGAGTTTACGTTTTGTCATTTTTTTTTTACTTTGCACTAAACGGAGTTTATCCCAGATGCAGCGGGAATATAAAAAGGAGTATTTACTAATCTTTATAATTTTTTTGATACCGCAATCCCCATATCGGGATTATGGCAGGGTGACAAAAAGAACTATGCAATTTCACAAACAGGCAAACCGTAAACAAAAGGAAATGAGGGTGCAGGTTCAGCCGCTGGGCATTAGTTTGCGTGATAATTTACATATGCAAAGGCCGCTGCTCAAATTTCGGTATATACACACAAGACTGCAGCAAATTCAACGAAACATGTCAATCAAAGCATGAGCTATGGCTTAGAGATACGCCCAATACAGAACTTTGAAACACATCCAACGTACACGCGACACACAATAAGCAACGCTGCCAGTATATATAGCCACGATACTGTGTGCCTCAAAACTGCCTAGCGAGCAACTGTGCTCTTTTCAAAAATGCAACTCACATGCTCGCTCATACGACACCTGTCTGCCTTACGTTAACTGAAGACCTTAATCAATACAAAACGGTTAATTGATACTAGTGAGAAAAAATTTCGCGGCGTAACTTTTGGAAATTAGCAAGCCATTCTGTGAATGCTGAAGCTACTTCGCACACTGCCGGCGTTCGTGGTCAAAAGTAGTGCGTTAGTTACAGTACAGTAATCAAGAAAAATATAAGTGAGTCTGCTTCATGGCAAAATTTGTGCGAAATATTGGTAGCGTAGTATGAGTCGATTACGTGTGAGCGTGACCCGCAGCAGCCGACGCAAGACCGAAACGTGCGCAGTCATACATCTTTTTTTGACCGCACTACTTGCTCAGCGTCCAAGCAATGTCTCTCGGTTGTGGAAAGTAGCCACATCGCTGATCTGTCGAACGAACCCTTACACTCGAAAACAGCAGGCATGCTTATAAATCAGTGTCTGGGATAGACCATAATGTTAATGCAATATCGGAAGCAACGACGTGATCCAAACAAAAGTGCGCGATAAGAATTTGATTTACATCGCTCAGTAAGAAGCTTTTTACAGTACGCATGCTTATTTACTACCGTTATTCTTGAGCGAGGATATTCATAGACAGATACACAAAAATAATTGCTTGCACTGTGGCCTTTCTCACTGGCAACACAGCACCGCAACGAACTTGGAATATGCCATTCATGTGCAACTAGCATGGACGTCGTTGCTGGAACAATGGCTGCTGTTGCCATTGCTACGCGGTCCTTTCCAACATTATCCGGACGTTGTCAGCATGTACTCACATGGACATAAAAGCCGTATTTCACGTACTGAAGAAAACAAGCAACGGTCACGCAGCACGAAAACACAGAAACCTCAGACGACATCACGAGTCAATGAGCAGCTTCAAGATATAGCTAAGCCTTTTTCCCCACTTGAAAACGTTGCTCTTGCATTCGTCGTTGTCAGCAAAGTAATCTGAGCTAACGTACTTGAAGCTGAGATACAGTGAGCTTCAGGCACGCCTATAACACTTTCTGGGAGGAAATATGGGAAACAAATTGACGAAAAGCTGTCACGGAAGGCCACAGATGTAAACAAACCGACAGCCATGAGCCCTACCGACTCCGCCGAACGCCGCCGGTCGCTGGCGCGTCGCACAACTTCATGGGAAGTGCCATGCGAGCAACCTGTTTCGGCAGGGGGAGTTTCTTTTAAACTCCCTGTGCGGAGTTTTCATAGGAGAACAAGACTTTGAAGCGGAGTAAAATCGCGTCATGTCGCCTTAATCCTCCCTCAGCTAGCCAACAGAGTGAAACGAGGGAATGTTTCTGTATTGCCCCCATACATCGGACTAAATATTCAAGGACGGGGATGCTTTAGGGCACACCACCTGTTCAAAACTCCCAGGGGTGTTTACTTTCGTTTACAATGTGTGCGGCATGGCAGACTTCATCCTATAGCGGCTACTGATGGGGACGCTGGGATATTGATAGGTGGATGCTATCAGGCTAGCCTCAGACACGGCGGTTCATTCCACGCCAAGCGACCAGACATTGCGCTCGATCCCCTCCAATTCTCTTCCAAACAATTCCAGTGAGTCATTTTTGTGCACTATTTGCCCTCGTAAGCTATTCGGCAAGAATTTTTTGTGTCTGTCACAGTAATTGGAATTTTGCCGTGGTGGGCGAAACTTACGTTGCGAAACAATACCCATGAAATTAC
Organism: Dermacentor variabilis; assembly: GCF_050947875.1. Classification (NCBI taxonomy): domain Eukaryota; kingdom Metazoa; phylum Arthropoda; class Arachnida; order Ixodida; family Ixodidae; genus Dermacentor; species Dermacentor variabilis. The sequence goes on along the minus strand of NC_134569.1, from coordinate 230,277,147 downwards.
AATACTACACGAAGTGCCTTAAAAAGCGCAGACTGTTTGGCCAGTTGGTGCATCTCGTAGTAGTGGCGTTGAGCGGAAATACTACCGACAAGAAACGGAGTGGACAGGACACACGCTCACTTACAACTCAAGTTTACTGAAAAGCTTTCCAGGAAGCGGAGAGGCGCTCAGTTGCACTCAAAAAGTGAATGCAAAGCTCATGCATATTCACATGCAACACTTGTAAAAATGATAACGCCCAAGGAGATAACTAATTTCTATATCCGACAGCGCAACCGAAGGGACACTGACACACGTGGCTGATTGTGTCATCATTACCCTCACCTGTCTGTCAGTGGACTTGTTTAAAATCGTTGCGTCTTAAATAGCGAGGTGCAACCGCAATCTTTGATATGCGCAAGTAGGTGCATACCACCCGCTACAGCCTTTAAGGAGACAGAGAGCTTCATGAATCGGTCGTTCGTATATTCACGCATTTGGCCAATGTATGGCAGCGGAGCGGAATGTTGTTAACGACCTCAGTGGCGCAAGTCACAAAAAGCTTTGCATGACCCTTCTCACATGCATTTTTGCGTTTGTCTTTTCGCTCCGATCCTGAGTTAGGGAGCACAACATAAAGAGCATGTGGATATGTATGCGATTTGTATCCGCCTTCTGACTGCACGTGCCTGCCTCTCCGCTTCCTCGCAGGCATTTCATTAAACCTCATTTGTAAGTGAGCGCCTGGCCTGTTCACTTCGTTTCTTCCCGCTAGTGTTGCCACTGATTGACACTACATGAAGGCCTAAAAAATCTGCAAGATTTTACAAAAGGAATTCGGCTTTCTTATACCCACCCTTTGCTGGCTGCTACATTGTCTCACAATGTGATTTGCGGCGAAGCAATACTGCTATCGTACGCAAATTTGGACGATTATTTACAAAATTCTACAAATTTTAGACATTGCGACAGCACCACATCGGTTGATAGCTGAAAGAAAGTGCATCGAAAAAGTATTGAAGCGTCGACATGGAAGAGGGCGCTTTTCTGCCACATGTAGATTGATGCGGTTGAAGTAAAAATGCATGTTCGAATTCATTTCGAAAGAAGTTCAAAAGAAATTTCAACCAAAGTACTTTTCTTTAGGCGAGAAAACAATTTCCATGTTGAACGTCTCCCGCGTCCCTGGGTGTCGGCCGGTAAAGCCGCTTCACTGTGCTGTCCGTTTGCCTCGGACAACGCAAAGATGCTGTGCTCTTAGGCCGAATTTACAGGTTCACATAGCCGTCAAAGGCCCCGTCGCGTCACGGTCACGGCGCCTGTCATGAAACAGTTTCCTTGCCAATGTCCCCTATACTATAGCACACCGGTGACCTTCGTTGGTGCTCCTACGGTTGATGGTGTCCTACTTTTTAATAAAAACCAGCGAGAAAACACTGTCTCCTTACGGACCAGAGTGCCGAGACGGCGACAGGCTGTGAAAGTTGAACGGCTGTGAATCCGGCCTTATATTGACGACAGGCTAGACAACTGAAATCGGAAGCGAAAAGTATGTAGAAGGACGATACCGCCTTACAATTACTGGACATTAGGGCCGTCACCTAAGGACTCTACCTACCGGCCCCGACCTGGCTGCAGCCGCTGGATTTATTTAATTATTTCTCTTCAGGACCTAAATAAAGCGCACTCAATCACTCACTTAGCATTAGGCATCGCATGCAGTGCGGATTGTGAGAGGGCACGTGTGGCTTACGCTTTGATATCGTAAGCTTAAAGAACATTCTAGTTTGGAATGGAGGCAAGAGGAAGAAGACTACTTCCTCTCCTAGTGTGGCCGACATGATGAAAGAAAGACATCGTAGTGAACGTGCCAGTGCTTCGGCACCTGAAGCTCGTACTTCTGGAACTAACCATAAAGAATTTTAAACCAATTACATTTCTTGGTTTACGAATGAGCCTCAAAGTATATTTCATGCTCTCGTTTTCACGGGATCTGCTTGTCTTCTTTTTTGTTTTTTAAAGATTTTCAACTACCAAACAAAATTACTTACGTTCGATTACGCTTCTCCTCAAGTGTGGAATATAAATATTTACGTAAAAGTGAGACTTAAAATAAAGTACATAAGAGAAACACACTTAACATAAAAGAAATAATTTATGATTTGGGAGCCTGTTCACTACGAATTTTAGTAAAAATCTTGTCCGCGTAATCACCTGTGCAAGCAGCATTTACGGAGCTAGCGTAATGCTTATGGTGCAATATATAATTCTTTATGAACATGGCAGTAGGAAGTTTCACGGCCCACTTATGTCCCATTTCCAGCATTTGAGGAAGTCAACTGCCTGCGGGCCTATGGACTGCCGCAAGGTAACAAAGTCAAAACAACGGCGGATATTTCACGCGCAAGATCTTAGCAACACGGATCATCGTCTCCTCAAACTTTTATGTAAATGTGTCCAAGACTCTACCGTATGCTGCCATCACTATACCATAATATTGAAAAGGTGCAGAACTGGAAGCGGTGCTCTAGCCTGTTCCCCGTGTGTGAGAAAAATACGCGTGGGACATACCTTATTACCACGACTTTGGTTGACCTCAACCTACGCTGGCACTCGTTCCTCGTGAGAGGTGGTGCCAAAGTGCAAGCGCTTGTGCTACATTGATGCGAAAGCTACAAGCTCTGAAGGTGCTCTGCAGAAAAGTAGAGTTCACTCTGATCCGACTGAACCGAAGCATCGGATGGAGACATAAATGAGACCCTGGCCGCCATAAGGGTGACTCCTCTAAAAAGAAAGCATACAAAAACGCCTCGACAGACCGCAGGCGTTTTAAGTGGCCCAGATTATATGCTTCGGCGACGGCAGTAGAAAGTGCAACCTGCCGACACTGCCAAAACTGTGTACCCCACCGAAGTTCTATTGCGGATGTTGTACCTGCACGTAATCAGGGACGTGTCAGCGAAATATCAGCTCCTAGTACTAATCGGCAATATTCGACGCCCTTCAGAAACCCCGTGCCAGCCAGCCACACCATGGTAAATATACCTGGTAGCAAACCTTCCATAGAAGCCCGCACGTTCAAGATATGGCGGTTCATCGGCAGTTCGTGGAGCTTTAGTGCCTATAATAATACTGGCTAGTGTGGCGTCCGTGGCCTCCCGCGGTGGCACCGGATGCAATGAATGCCGGCGGCTGCCGGGAGGAGCGCTGCAGCTGCAGTGCAGGTGGGTACCGCGGCACCATCCGGTCATCCGGTCTTCGTAGCCCGCCGTGTTTCCAGAACATCGGCAAGCGGGCTGCTGCGCTTGTTTTTATTAAGCCGTAGTAACATCACAGTTCAAATGTGGGCAGCTGATTACTGATTACGGTTTGTTTTTATTACAGCAGGTTTCTTTAGCGCTTGTCGCTGCGTGAAAAGGTTTTGCCAGCTCAGCTCGGCTTCGAGCGGGGAACCTCATGTGTTTCTAGGCTGGCAAAGAGAAAACGTAATTTTTAAGGGAAAAGCCTATATTTAAATTATTGGGTTTTACGTGGCAAAACCACTTTCTGATTATGAGGCACGCCGCAGTGGAATACTCCGGAAATTTAGGCGACATGGGGTTCTTTAAAGTGCACCTATATCTAAGTACGCGGGTTCTTTCGCATTAAAGCCCCCACCGAAATTCGGCCGCCGTAGCCGGGATTCGATCCCATGATTTGGTGCTCAGCAGCCCAACACCATAGCCACTGAGCAATCATGGCGGGTAAGGCAAAAGCCTTAGATATCCATGTTTCAAGGTCGTGTTGTGAGGTACAGAACATCACACGATCAAGGGAAGGCCAGAAGCAAACCAAAACATGTCCAGCCGTCTATAAGAGGTGATTAATGATTAGCAAATTTAATTATTGATTAGTGATTGTATTAAGGTGAATTAGGTTGAATTAGGGGGATTAAGGTGTGTTCAGGAGGATTAAGGTGGATGAAGGCGAATTACAGTAGGCTTTGCGAGGCGTTTGCCTTTGTGTCTCTTAGGCAATAACTAAGGTCACTTGTTTTCTATTCTAGCGATGATGGCAGCGTAATAATTAAAGGGTAAGTTCTAGGTTACACGTTTTTATTGTAATAAAGTAAAGGAATTTGAAGGTTACGTTGCTGTTCTATTAATGTTATATTGATGCATAACCATTCAAGACCGCTGTAACCGATCATCTTCTAAAATGACTCAAATATCGCTGTTATTTCTTTTTATTTAATTTGCTGCTGTTTCTGCCTAATTATCTTACTGTTGTCCTCATAGGTTTGAATGTTTTTGATTGTTTGTAAACCATGTACCCATCCCCTCATAATGCCCATTGGGTATGATAATGGGCATATAGATTAGACTGTAAATTGGACTGTGGTGTTCCGGCCTTGTACTATGCATTTTTATACCTGGTAAACGCGTGAAGATTTCTTTTTACGTCTGATATACTTGAACAAAAATTGTTACCCTTAAATAAAATATCTGTTTCCTAAGATTTTATTCAAGTGTAACAACAGTCAAACGCAGGTACAAGACAGCACTAGACGAGATGTTGAACACATACATGAAGAAGATAGATGTAGTGGCAGTGACGCAGTTTAAGGAGCTTCTGCCATTGCCTTTGCGCTTCCCTCTCATTGTTGATGGCTTGTCAAAAAAAAAAACCCCAAGAAAATATAGAACATTACAACTGGTCTCAAAGCTGGTTTTTCATGCTCTGGGCAACCTAGTTCTGGAAAGGCCAGTGTCTGCAGCTGACCTGAAAAATCAGCTAGATTCGCCACATCTAGCTTGTTTTTTCTAAAGAACACAGTAAAAATATCTTCCATTGCTTTAACAGCGGTTGACAAGGCCTGACTAAGATAGACAAGGCCTCCATTTTCAAAATGAGTAGTGCAATATGAAGCAGTGTTGGTACTAGCTTCAGCTTTCCCCATGGAAGCGATCTTGCGCGCGACCGCGACAAGCGATGCAATGGAGATAGCTGTCGCATTCGCTCGTCGGCTAGAAGTAGTACCCCATGCGACGACGATTTTGAGGGACGTCTTCCCGGTGTTGCCGGCATGAGGGCCGCAACTACGCGTCTGATCTAGCGGGACTTGTGCTTTATTAATTTAGGTTGATGTGCTTTACTGTAAAGAGAAGCAAAAAATATTTCCGATGTTCCTGCAGGAGGTTCTTACTGTTGCACGTATAAAAACTCAACCGTTTGCTCGTTCAGTGCGGCAGTCAGTTGTATTTCAGTGTTGTACATCCAGTTCCGGCTTCCCGCTATTTTGGCTAGTCACTCATAGCATTTCCGGGTGACGAGTGACGAATACTAAATTTGCCAAATCTAGCCATTGAGCGACAAGACCGAGCGATCTGTTCAACTCGAAGCCGACGCTCGTCGCTTTCGCGCTCATGGGGTTTAGCCGTTACTTACGCAAAGGAGACCAGCACACTTTGGTGAAGAATTTTTGGAAATGATCTTTCATTCAACATATCCTGCAGTGTAGTAGATCAAAGCATTACTGCTACTTTTTCTCGTTTTTTTTTTTGTTTTTCCTGGCACTCACGTGGGAATGGCGTAGGGTTTCAGGCTTGGTTTATCGCGGGGAATCTTGTGGTGCACGGCGATAGAGTACGCGCTTTCGACTAAACTGTTTTCGGAATGTTTTTCACAAACCACAGCAGTTGGTGCCAACCTTCTATCCTTTCTCCTGATCATTCTTGCCCATTCTGCGACCGCTTCGTATCAGATCGTGGAGTGAACAACGATACACGCCCTTTGTTCGAGCGGTAACCGCTTCTACACAACGGCACAAAGCAGGTCTTATCCTTGCACTGTCTCTTTAGCTTCGGCATTTTTTTGACCGCCACTGCATAGTTCGTCTAATGACAGGCAGACGAACACAGCAGCCACAGACTCACTCTGTGACAACACCAAGAACAAACATGCAAAACTGTAATAACACTGAAAAGGAAAACATACAAACCGGCGCAACCGCTGCGAAACAGGTGTCCGAAGCAGACGACACGCGCAATCTGCATTCATCCATGTGGCAGCGATCTTTGCCGGCCACCGTCGGCATTTATTGCGGGCTGCACCACGCTCCTCCATTGAAAAGAGCGGGTGCACGGCACACTAGCCAGTACACTCTAGGCACTATACGCCTAGTGCACAGCCTATAGAGGCTAAAACCCCTTAAACTTCGTAAAGTAGTGCTACGCATTGAAGAAATCCACCTCCTCCTCGCACGCTCTGGCCGAGGCCGGCGCTGCGTCGCTATTGGCCTAATAGCATCACGTGGGCCCTCGCGCGGTGCATCAGCGTCATCTTTGCTCGAGAAGCGTCTACGGAGTGGCGAGGAGCGCATGTTGGCGCTGTTGTTGCGCTCGAGCAGTGTAGGCGGCGCAACGGTCGAGGAGGGAGGGTGGAAGAGAGGAGAAACGAGGAGTGAAGGCGGAGGAGGAGAGTGTCGCTACTTTACGAAGTTTAAAGGGCTTTAATAGAGGCGCCACTGATAGCCACCTAGCGGGCGCTTCCAGCAGTACGCGCGGGAGCAGTAGCACACGACAACCCTTTTGCAGTAAAGATGGCTGAAGTTCGCGGCTGCGATTTCTCCTTTCTTCGGTTGCGAGACTGATTTTTCTGCGGTGACAGCTGTAGGGAAGGCACTGACCTCTGTGGGAGCGGGTATGAACACGATGTCACCGGTGTTTGGGACAACATGATCCACATACGTGCGAGGTGCGTCCCGCAGAAAACGCCATGAACCACATATACATGAAATGGAATTCATGTTAACTAGCCGATAAAAGTTGTTCGGTTATGCGTTGTCTCGATCGTTTTTTTTTAAATTCTAGCCTTGCCGTAATGCTGCTTCTGGACCTCAATAATAATCACCAGTCGTAAGCGCAGACTTCCAGCAAACAAATCCGCATGGTGCGATGTCTGCATATGCTGTTGTGATTTTTCTGCCGATGAATGCACGTGACAGCACCGAATAAGTGCTGTCAAAGTCGTCTCAAGAAGAGTGATTGCGAATTTATGGAAGCGCGTACACAATTCAACGTGTACGCACAATTCAACGAAGTCACCAAACGCACGAGTTAATAAAAGCGTGTGTTAGGGCTGTATCGCCGATGCGATTCCTGCTGCATACGCCGATGAACTGCCGTTCCCGTTGCAGTAAATGCAGTCTTAAATTTCCCAAGGGAGCTGCTTGGAAACGTACAAAGCTAACCTTTGACTAACTTTTAAGTACTTTCTTTTAATGATACTAGAGAGAGGTGCAACATGATATATTTGAAGGCAGAGCAGCGCCAGTCAAACTTTGTGAGCGCTGGCGGCAAGGCCGGGTTTGGTCCTCTGCGGCGTAAGCATAATAAGAAAGAATTCGGTTGAGAACAAAATTCACATGTAAGAAAGGACTACGTTGTGAAACAAACAAATCACTCGGCGTGTTAAGTCTGCTCAGACAGTATCAAGGTGCGATGACTTCCCAAACGTGACGCGAACTTTTCAGCGAAAAATTTTCCCATTTCCCAAAAAACAACAATATCTAAGACGCCCTCGGGCGAAAAGAATAATGCTGTTAAACAAGCACTTGCTTGGTATCATTCCAATAAGACACAGCGTGATTTATACCCTTTACAAACGAGGCAGGGTGAAAACTTCGCAGTTCAAAAGAAGCCACAAGAGTTATGCATGCAGCAACTAGCAACAGTTAAACATGTGCTAAGACACGCTTAAAATAGATCTGAAAACATGGAGTGCGTGACAACTGGTGCGAGGATTGATCGGACCACATTAAAACCAACAATTTCAGTTCTTGCAAACTTCAGTAGCTTTAGCATACATCACAATGCGCTCGTGCAGTCGCGCTGCCTAGCTAGCGCAATGCGATAAAGGATCGGAAAGCAATATAAGCGGCAAACGGCATTCCAAAATTTAGCGAAATCCCTTTCAACCGCATATTGCACCGCTGACGAAATTCGTCACTTACGCGTCTAACTATGATCGAGTGAAAAAAAACACAGATGCTACAATGGAAAGGATGAGAACAAGAAATTTCCCCCCGACGCGACGATCCATTGCTACCGTAGCTGCCGCTGATGAGGCTTTGCGGGGAACGATTAGATCGATATCGCCGGCAGGTATTCGCCGGTATTTGAGCTCCTGCCCTGCAACAATTCTTCTTCGACATTCCTTGACGCTTTGGCCACCCCACACATGCGAAGAGTGTTGCCTATTTTGCTCTGAAACGTGAATAAGGCCGAGAAGCACTATCAACGACACAACAAACGATGGTTGGCGGCTGGCTCCTCTCCCGTGTGTTCTGCGCAAGGCCGCCCCCAGTGGCGCGTCCATCGGCGCGCACTATACGTATAGCAGGGTTTAACACCGTCTAGTTGACGAGGGAACACTTCCGGCGGAAGAAAAAAGAATGTGACACCTTGTCCGTTCAACACCAGTGACATCATTTTGTTATCGATTGCGCGAAATTTGTTTTGGAGGTCTGCCATTACAGCTGTATATTCAAATGCCCCGCCATTCGACTTCATGGTCGTTTCGTGCTTTCATCGCGGAGAGCGATGGAGGGTAAGCCCAGCCGTACGGATGTCGAAATCGCAGCTCTGCATAGAGCGTACTTTCTTTGGAGGCCGACGAAAGCGCTAGGTGTAGGGTGCTCGTCCTATTGTCGGACGTCGAGCTCGCCGGCCAGCGCGGTTGCACGAAAACAACTAAAGTAAACAACTATCTGATGGCCGTAACTAGCTACTTTTTACTGAACAGGTTGAGAAACGATTAAGCTACCGGCGTCACCAAATTCAGACAAACGTCGGCAAGCGAAACAGCCCAACGTGTTGTAACATGTGAAGTTTGCGAGCCCGCCTTTTTGCACACTTCAAGAGCTCCATTGCATTTCAAGTGATAGCAGCGTTAGGGTGAGCGCTGAAAAAAAATATATTTATGAATAATAATAAAATAAAATAAACTTTTCATTACTCGGTGCGCATATATAAAATGGACCAGGAATTTTATTTTCTTTCAATGAATGTAAATGTGCCTCGCTTTAATTATTAAAAAGCTTTCTTTCTTTCCCAGTGATTGTTCCCTCCAAACAATGTCGTGCTTCAATCACTGCTCCCAAAAGCGCCCTTACTGATGCCTATGACAATTTCTTCTCAACCGCTTATCCCCCGAAGTTTCGCGACCAATTTGGATCGACCTGAGCCACACTATTTCCAAGTTGCCAGCAATGTGAAAACACAAAGCTGCATACCATGTTGCCGCCCTGTCGGCCGCCGCATCTGTCCGTTGCCTCAGAAAAGTGTGCGGCGAGGTGAAGCGGGCTTACGGGCCACCGCCCTAGGACGCGGCGGACGCTAAACATAAATTTTAGAGCGCAGCTCTTCTGTCCCTTCGCCGAGCGTCGGCGGCGTAACCAAGCCAACAAGAACAGTGAAAGATGAAAGAGTGAACGCGGAGCGGAATATGCAAGACGCGAGTCGGGAACCGCGGACACCAATGATAGCGGTTTCATCAGTGACGTGCGCGAGGGACACTGGTGACATGCTGACCCGGCCGATCACTGGATGCGTACTCCTATCTGGTCTCCGCTCGTATCGTCCTATCGTCTGCTTGCACTTGTTTGGCTAGGTTGGTTCGGTCTTGTTCACACTTGCTTCAATTTTCATGGTTTCGGATTTACCTGTAATCTGATTGTGCGCGCGAAGCGAATTTCGTAACTTTCTGGAAGCCACGCGGCACCAGCAATAACACTAGAATCTTTGACGAGTCATGTATACAAGCTGGCGCATTGACCTGGTGATTAGATTTTGGGCAATCGCCGACTCTGCTACATGTCTATCTCAAATTGTTTGCGTCATATATCGCGAAATGAAAACAGGCGTAAAGCTGCGCTCAAATTTCACATTGGAGAGTACCGTACTTGTCGGTAAATTTTTTCTCGCCTACAACAAAAAATATTTCTATTGAGCTTTCAGAAATAACTGTCTTTTGTGCACCCTTTGTAATGATTTCAAGCATGTACTTTTACTTGAACCAGTTCTCCAATACAGATGTGCATGAATTTGAGGCCGAACTACTCGCCCACCGACTTCAATAATTTTTGGCATAATTACTGCCAGCTATCCAGACACGTAGTGTAGTTGCGTTGTGTTTGTAAACCATGTAGAACTTTGTAAATATGGTCGAAACGGGCGCAGGATCACAGTAATTCTTCACCACAAAGCCTATTTTCAGACAATATAGCGGCCGCCAATAGGAAGCCATAAGAGCGCAATGCATATTGTAGCTTTCAGCACATATTTAACGCTCCCCGCCTGATACTGTATTCTGCGGGTATTTTTTCGCAACCTAGGTTTTGCCCAACACGGCAACATTCAAGCCACAAATTTATTTAAAGAATATCTTATGAGGGCAAGTACTGCTTCATTATCATTGAACATCAAAACTGTGTTGGGCATTATAAATAAAATAAGTAAAACAACAAACTACGCCCTGCCTGCTGCACCTAAGTTTGCAGGCTGCCAAATCCGAAAAATTAATAATAAGGACCGTAGTCAAAAATTCTTGTATGTATATAAAAAAAGGGTGGCGGGGGATGGAGCCTGCCATCATTGCGAAACACAGCCAGGGGTGCGGCGGCTGAGGGATTTTATTGAAAAAAATTTTTAGCCTAATGATATACATGATATGGCTTGGTATCTTGACTTAGAGAATTCCTTCTGTTATTGTTTCGTGTGTATTTATACAAAAGCTATAGCGTGTAGGTTTTCTTGACGTACATCAAACTCCTCTGCTGTTTATGCTGCTGTAAGCTTTCCTGTTTTCTCTTGCCAGTATTGCATTGTGTTGTTTTTGGTTACCGATGTCTTCTATCTTGAGTTACGTCTTTTTCTTCGAGCAAATAGTCTTCTTTTTGTTCCCCTTTTACCAGTTTCCACAGCCTGCAGAGGCCTTTGTAACGTTCTCTTCATAACCCATATTTACGCAGAATGGGAATGCACTGATATGAGATTTCATTTCCTTTGTTCTAGTGTTCTGTTCTTTTGTTTCTTTTTTTTATTACTTTGGATACGATGGTAGCCTTGCTGTCATACCGAGTGTGCCAAAGAATTCATAGACGGTAATACCGTTCTCACTTCGGTGGTAGCCGTAGTCGTCATACCGAATGGTCAGAGAATTTGTAGATGATGCTGCTGTTGACTTTCGTAGTGACCGTTGCCGTCATAATCAGAAAATTAGCAGATAATGCTCCTGTTGACTTCAGTGGTAGTTTGGCCGTCACACCGTTATGTAGATATTTATCCAGTGTTTTGTACAGATAGGATTGATGGGAGGGATTATACATATAGTAGTCGTGAGTTTTTCACAACAAGAATGACATATCAACTTTAACGATGCGTGCTGCATATTTTCGGCTATTATCGGAAAGTGCAATAGATGTAATTAACCGAAATGATTATCAGCTGTTTGATTTTCTCAATTCATTGTTCTTCATTGATATAAGCCCATATTTTCCCTTTTAGTTATGCGATACAGAATCCAACAGGATTTAAATTGTCTTTTCTGTTTAAATTTGCATTTTGGCTCGTGGGCACGGCGGACCATCGACAAGCATGTGGCTTAAACCGTTCTTCTACCTCGTGCAGGTGTTTGCTCATGACGTGGCCGGATTAACGGTACTAAAGCTGCCACAATCTGTCCAGTTTCAAGAAATGCAATCGACCATCCCTATCTACCAAACTTCACCACGTGCACTTGGACCACAACTAGAACACCGATGCCACGTCACTGCTTTCATGATGCCAATCCTTCACTGTTTTGGGACGCGTCACTTGAGGCGCCACCTATTCTTCACGTGACGTCGACGCATCGGTGTGTATAGGAGCAGCTCCAGACGTACACTTTCAGTGGGAACGGCGGACCATCGACAAGCATGTGGCTTAAACCGTTCTGGTACCTCGTGCAGGTGCTTCATCATGGCCTGGCCGGATCAACGATACTACTACTGCCGCAGCCTGTCCAGTCTTGAAGAAATGCATTCGACCATCCCTATCCACCAAACTTCGCCCCGTGCACTTGGACCACAACTAGAACACCCATGCCACGTCACTGCTTTCATGATGCCAATTCTTCGCTGTTTTGGGACGCGTCACTTGAGGCGCCACCTATTCTTCACGTGACGTCGGCGCATCGGTGTATAAAGAAGCAGCTCCAGACGTACACTTTCAGTGGGCGCGGCGGACCATCGACAAGCATGTGGCTTACACCGTTCTGCTACCTCGTGCAGGTTAGTAACTGCTATAGTAGGATGAGAAGGGATTGTCGCGGTCTTTTGGTCTTGCCGTGCCCCATACGGTGTGCTTCTATTGTCCATGATGTGTACTGCGTGTGCTTGCTTCTGATGTGCGGCGACATTGAGTTAAATTCCGGCCCCACTGACGGTAGTGGGGCCTTTATCGAATCCATGCTGAAAGAGTTGCTGCTTGGTCAGAACAAGTTGGCAGCGGACGTGACTGCGCTCAGGGAGCAACAGAATAAGATGGAAAACGTTGTAGCTGATTGGGGAGCCAGATTCATTGAAGTAGAAAAACGAGCCTCGCGTAGAGATGACCTTGAGCGTGCAGTGAGATCACTGCAGGCAAAGTTGACTGATCTGGAGGATAGGAGCAGGAGATCCAATCTGGTAGTCTTTGGCATTCCGGAGGATGCCGGCGAAACTGAGCCTATTCTTCAAAATAAAGTTCCTGACGAGGTGCTTTCTGCAAAGCTTGTTGTTCCTTGCAAGTCCGTCGGCCGAATTCATCGTCTTAGTAGCAAAGGTAACAAGAGAACAGTCATTATTTACTTCCAGGATTTTACCGAAACACAGCTTGTCTTAAAGAGTGCGTACAAATTAAAGGATAGTCGAATATTGATTCAAAACGGTTACTCGAGCAGCACACTAAGCAAACATAAACTCTTGTGGGATAGTGCTAAAATTGAAAGGAAACAAGGCAAAAAAGTTCGCTTGATTAATGATAAAATGCGTGTTAACAATGAGCTTTTCGCATGGGATGACAGTAAAAACTAGTGGATCAAAATTGATGGCCATGTACGTACTTCGAAAAATGACTGACTCGCCTCCGCTTACACTTCCCATGGTGCTAAAGAACTGAGAATTTTAAACATCAACGCCCGCAGTGTCGTTAATAAATCGGAAAGCCTTGAGGCAACTGTCATGGGTTACAATCCCGATGTGGTTGTGATACAGAAACATGGTTGCATGACAATATTGGAGATACTTGTTGTTTCCTCCATCTTATCGGCCATATCGCCGTGACAGGTGTACTAGAGGGGGCGGGGTGGCGGTTTCGCTAAAAGAAACTATATCCGCTACTCTGTTATGTCAGGCTGGTAACTTGGAATCTGTTACAATACAGATTACTTGCTGGGACAAATCATTCTTGCTATTTGCAGTTTATCGAGCACCTAACTCGCCCGCAGAATTCTTTCGTGATCTTTTTGAACACATGGTCTCAATCACAAGCGATAAAACGCTACTTATAGACGACTTTAACCTACCAGATGTTGATTGGGAGAACGGGTTTCTCTGCGCCGGGATAAATTCTCACTTAGGTTACTTGCATGACATCATTCTGTCTCGCAATCTACAACAGGTTGTGAGACAGTCAACAGGCACCTATGGTACGTCAGCAACCATACTTGACCTCGTTTTTTTTAAGTCGTTCATTAGAAAACATTTTTGTTTCGGTTGAGCCTGCAATTTCTGATCATAGTCTGGTATATTTTTTCTTGTTCTTTGGAAGTGCTCAACACCAAAAAAATTAAGACAACCACTGCTAAGAATTTTGCTGGTGCCAGAGACGAAAGTGTCTTGGATTATATTGAACAATGCCTTGATACCTTTCACAGTAACAATGCTACTGTGCTTTGGGATAAACTTAAAGAAATTATCACTCACTGCCTTAGCAACTTTATTCCTAATAAAACTAAAAAAACTTCCAAGACTACTCCCTGGGTAACGAGAAACATATTGCACCTTAAAAGAAAAGTTAAGCGCTTCAGACGACGATGTGCCTCACGTGTTTCAATTCATGAAATCCAAAATAATCTCAACCAAGAAGTAGGCAAGCTAAGCGCTGATATTTTCACCACACATTGCCAAATTTTATTCAAACGGCACCCCAACAATTTTGGCCTTTTCTAAGCACAAAAACAAAACCAATTGACCTAATTGTTCACGAGGGCCATGTCATTGTCGAAAAACAACGTATCGCGGAGCACTTCAATAATTATTTTCAGAGTGTTTCTTTTTCAAATTTCGATGGTGTTATAAACTTTAACCGCATGTCATATAACTCGACCTCTTGTATTGTTTCGCAAACTGGTGTGTTTTCTCGATGCTGCTGAACCTCAAAGCTAAATCAACTCCAGGACCAGACAACATACCCAACGCTTTTCTGCGCAGATATGCTGAAGTGTTAGCCCCTTTTCTTGTTATCTTCCGTTCCTCGTTATCTTCGGCTAATCTTCCTACAGACTGGCTAACTGCACGTGTCGTTCCCATACCGGAAAAAGGTGACAAAAACCTAGTAACCAGTTATCGTCCGATATCATTAACTTGATCATGTTGCAAGTTAATCGAACATATTATAGCTAATGAAATAACCAAATTTCTAAGCGACAACAACGTATGGTCCCCTCATCAGCATGGTTTCCGGTTTCCATCAGAAGTGTTTCTCTACTGAAACACAATTAACCACAAATTTTCACAACTGTGCCAGTGCTCTTGACAAGTCAAGCCAAATTGACGTAATATTCTTAGCCTTTAAGAAAGCGTTTGACCTTGTTCCTCACAATAAATGTATAGAAAAACTGCAGTCGATAGACCTTCCAGCCTATATTATTAACTGGGCGGCGGCTTGCCTTTCTAATCGCAAGCAGTTTGTTTCAATTGATAATTACTCTTCTAACGAACTTTCAGTAACCTCTGGAGTTCCTGAAGGTAGCGTGCTAGGACCGTTACTATTTCTAATATACATAAACGACATCACTAACCAAATTTTTCATCCTGTTCAAGTTAGACTATTTGTTGACGATTGTGTGTTGTTTAACGAGGTTACTTGCCACGAAGATCAATTAATGCTTAACTCTGAACTTCAAAACATTCTTTCCTGGTGCAGTCGGTGGGGCATGGTATTGAGCAAAGAAAAGACTGTTTACATGTCCATAACAAAAAAATAAAATGTTTGTCTATAACCTCCACTCTGAACCGCTGACTAAAGTCAGCCAGTATAAATATCTTGGAATCGCAATAACCTGTGATCTCAGCTGGAATTGCCGCATTTCTAACGTATGTAACTCGTCTTTCAGGAAGCTTTGTCTCCTCAGGCACAAACTGAAGCACGCAGCCTCTGGTACTAGATTACTGGCTTACACTTCACTCATCCGACCGAAACTAGAATATGCATGCATGGTGTGGGATTCCTATAAGAACATTAAGCCTTTAGATTTGGCCAACGTAAAGCTGTCAGGTCTATTTTTTCTAAATATAGACTGAGTGACTCTCCTACTAGCCTAATGAATCAACATGATATTCAAACGCTACAACTATGCAGGAAAATACGACTGAAGTTTTTCTTGCTTAAAAACAACGGTTTGTCTCGCGACCCACAGGCTTATGTTAAACCACTTACAGCGTGCCGAACATGGCATCGTCACTCTGATTCTTTAACACCTTATAACACCCGAACTAACCTCTTTAAGTTTTCCGTCTTCTCGCGCACTGTAACAGATTGGAACAGCCTGCCATTATCACAATTGATAAACACGATTCTATTGAACGCATGTATCTTTAATACTAGGGGTATTGTCATGTCGGCAAGCCTTGTTACTGCTTCCTTTTTCTTTTTTTTACACGTGAATTTTGTTTGATACTTTCCTGATATTTCTTGTTCTATAATTTTCATTATTTTCCAATGGTCGCTCGTTCTACTTCTGGTATTTGTTTTTTTTCCTCTCTCGATGGTGGTTGCAAGTGCTCATAGATGTGCGTGATACTGTTCTATAGTTTGTCGGGTTGTCTTCCTTCAGTGTACATTCTCTTAATCTTATTAGTCGTCGATTTCATTTTAGTTTTCTTCTGATATTTACATATGTTGCATTGCGTTTGTATTTCATTTTCATGTGTGCGTATGTATGTATATATATATATACGTACATATGTAAATATTTATGTATTCTGCCCCTCCTGCTAGGGCCCTAGTTCGGGCCTCCAGTATCGTATAAATAAATAATTATTGTATTCAATATTGACCTTTCTTTACTAAATATTTTTACTTACATATTCTACCATCTCCTCCAAAATACAAAGTGCATCTTTGTCACATATGGGTTCAGTTCTTTTGTGCTCTACATACGTCCAAATTTCATTATTAGTTGGTTTCGACACTTTTTAGTTCTTATACAATTTGCTAAATAATAATAAACAGCATTTGGATCTTTACAACAATACAAACACTGTTTCACATAATTTTGAACCTCTGCAGGTAGTGTGCAAACCGGCCATGGCCTGTCAAAAATTGTGATATATTATGTTTGCGCAAGAATAAATTTGGAATGTGTGAAATGGTTCCAATCCATTCTATGATTAACTACAATGCCTATGATTCTTGTCTCCACTGAGTATTCCGGTTATTATATATTTCTGTAATTACGTGACTCCTAATAATTATTTAGCTATGGGCAATTCCACTTTCTCGCCCTACAGTATCGCTTTCTCGGCTAGGTCGTCTGCATAATCATAAGCCATGTTTCCACTGTGTACTTTTATGCATATTAACGCTATGTGAGGATTCTTGTTCACCTATGCAATTCTTCATTTATTTATATATATATGTATATATAGATATAGATATATAGATATATAGATAGATATATAGATATATAGATAGATATAGATATATAGATATATATATATATATATAGATAGATATATAGATATATATATATATATATAGATAGATATATACGAATGAAAATTAAAATGATAATTATTGCCTTTTAATGTTAAGACTGTCTGTACTTACATGAGAACATTATGCATTCTGTTCATCCACGTATGCTAATGCGTTTCTTATAGCTACAACTTCGGCATCAACGTTATTATTATATTTTGGTAATGAGTGCTGTCCTGTTGCAAATTCATGAGAGAAATATTAAAAAACTACGAATGCTGCTCCTGGGTTACTTAAATCGCAAGAACATTCGGCAAATAACTTATATTCAATAGTCTTATCAATTTATGTTCTAAAAGGATACTTGACTATTTGTAGGGTGTATTTTCCATTTATGTAGTATTCTTGATATTGTCACGATGCCACGAGAGGGACAAAGACGAAGATCAGCAACAAGACGAAAGAGACGACGTAGTGCGGCTAACCTAACGTTCGGCCATACTTGTTGTACCAGCCACATCTTCTGCAAAGTAAAAACGGTCCCATTTAACCTTATATGTCTGTCCATTTCATTTTTGGTGGAGGTGCTGGGTATTGCACAGGACGGAACTCCGCAGCGGGCTTGTCCTCGGCCATGCTGTCATGCTGACTAACGACCAGGTCGCTGGGTTAAGCGCGTCGTCAGCCCCGGGCGCACCTAGGGCATGAGCATCTGCAACACCGCAGCCATCAGACGTCTTGACCCATCCGCACTATTCCGGCACCTTCTCTGGTAACGTCACCGACAAAGTCAACATCGAAGAATGGCTTCGCATATACGAAGGCGTCGCTGCAGACAACCGATGGGACCCGACAGTGATGCTCGCAAATCTCCTCTTCTACCTCCAGGGACCAGCACGCACCTAGTGTGATAAACATGAAGAAGAGCTGACTGGGACGTATGCAAGCAAAACACTTCGGGGCCTCTTCGGCAAGCACGCTGGTCACAAGTGCGCCGCTGCGAAAGACCTATCATGTCGGGCTCAGACTGCTACCGAGTCGAACGTTGCGTACAGCCTTGATGTCCCAGCTCTTTGCCGCCGCGTCGATGCCAATATGCCCGAGGCTGACAAAGTAAGGCACATTCTGAAAGCAGTCGCCGATGATGCGTTTAATTTGCTCCTTTTTAAAGAGGAAATTATCTGTGAAAGCAGACGTTCGGACGCAAAGAGCCGCCGTATTGCCGGAGAGTTCGTGCGGTTTCCCAACACCGGCGCTACGTCGTCGTGCAAAGCCACTGATTCGGTTTAACCATCCACTCCATATAGCGTTGTCCAAATTGTGCGGCGCGAAACCGAGGCTGCGTCGCCATCTTCTTTCGCTCGAGCTCCTGAGGATACGCAATCGGCAATTTCCGTCATCCACGCAGTTTTCCGCGAAGAACTGGCCAACGCAGGAATTCCACCCGTGTGCTCCATAACACACCCTCCGGTTAGTCCTGTCCCTCTTTGTCAATCTCCACCGACGTTTTGATGCTATCGAGATCCGGCCCAATGGCGAACGCCAGACCCATATTCTTCCATTGTAGCGGAGTGAAGCACATTTCTCGCTATTGCCGTTATCGTTAGCTCTCGTTTCCACGCTCTACGTTCTACTACCGCCACAATCACAACCATTCCTGAGTCATGCCATTGGGCGTTTGCAACGCTCCAGCCACCTTCGAGAGCATCGTGGACACGCTTTTGCACAGCTTTAAGTGCTTTGTACTGCTGGGCAACAATTAAATTCTTCGAAGTGCCACTTTGGTTGCTGCCAAATTTCTATCCTCAGCCATCTCGTCGACTCATCTGGCGTCCGCCCCGATCCCGCAAAAGTTCGTGCAGTTCACCATTTTCCTGTGCCGACCTGTGCTAAAGACGTCCGCAACTTTGTAGGCTTATGCTCTTCTTTTGCGTTTATTTGTCAGAAATTTCACGTACATTGTTCGGCTTCTGACTGAACTTCTGAAAAAAGGCACCCCCTTTTCATGTGGTCCTGACGAAGCTGGTGCCTTCCAACGCCTTATCACCCTGCTCACTACTCCGCCAATTCTAGCTCGCTTCGACCGATCTGCCCAACAGAGGTCCGTACAGATGCTAGCGGCCATGGAATTGGTGCGCTTTTAGCTCAGTGTCAACGTGGGCGTGACAATGTTATTGAGTACGCACGTCGCCTGCTTTCACACGCTGAACGCAACTACTATATTACATACAGCGAGTACCTCGCACTATTTTGCGCAGTGAGCGAATTCCGGCTGTACTTATACGGTCGGCCTTTCACTGTTACCACGGGCCATCACGCCCTCTGTTGGCTCTCGAAACTTACGGATCCAACGAGTAGTCTAGGTTGCTGGGCACTGGGTCTTCAAGAATTCACCTACACAGTGGTATATAAGTTCAGTAGGCGACAAACGGATGCCGATTGTTTGTCTCGGCACCCCGTCGACGCTCCTGACTCTAGTGATGCAACTGCTGGAATATTCACGCTCTCCGCCTTCCACAACATCGGCGAGGAGCAAGCACGTGATACGTCCTTCCGCGACCTCATCAGCCGCCTCCGTTCTGAGCAGTCAGACACCTCGCTTAGCTGGTTGCTCGTGTATACCGCCGAAATATGCGCACAGAAGGACATGAACTGCCGATAGTCGTCATCGTTCCCACCGCTTGCCGCCCCACCGCTTGCCACCTGGGTGTTTCCAGGACCTACGACCGTATCCGGCGATGATTTTTCTGACCTGGACTCTACCGTACCGTGCGACGTTATGTCGCTGCTTACGAACCATGCCAACGTCGCAAAAGCCTGCTTTGGTTCCGGCTGGAACCTTCCAGCCAATTGATATATCCACCGAACCGTTTTACCGTGTTGGCCTCGACCTGTTCGGCCCTTTTCCTACCTACAGAGCTGGAAATAAGTACATCGACATTGCAACAGATTATTCAACCCGCTATGCCGTCATGCGAGCCATCCAGACCAGTTGTGCTACCGACATCGCAGACTTCTTGCTCCAAGACGTGATCTTGCATCACAGAGCTCCTCACCAGCTTCTGACAGACAGGGGCCGCTACATTTTATCTCGCGTTATCGAAGATCTACGTTGCTGTTGAGCCACGAAACACAAGCTCAAACGAACGGTCTGACAGAACGCCTGAACCCAACACTTACAGATATGCTCTTGTTGAGTGTCTGTGATGTGTGTGGTGCGCGACATGGTGCGGTCGCCGGGACGGACAGGAGCAGACAAGGAGTGCGCGCGCCGAGGCGAATTCCGTGCTGGAGAGAAAACGACAACGCCGAAGAGCGTCCGGGACATGAACGCGCGACGCAAGGGAAGAAAACAAGAAAAAAATGCCAACAAATTAGGAGAAACCACGGAGCGTCCAACAGCCAATCGGAAAATGACTAATCGGCCAGAGCAGAAGAAAAATTCGAGGCTTATTAAGGTTAAGCCCAGTGGATGCTTCGCATCCACTGGGCTTAACCTTAGCGTATTCTTAGCGTTTGGAGGCACCTTGACCGCATGCACGGCCGGCGCAAATACGCTGGCGCGGTTGCGGGCGCGGTTACGGGCAGAGACTGACGTGACGGCGGGCGCGCGCCGCTTCATCCCTGGCGTGACGTCACATATCACGTGATGCAGCGATGGCGGCGCCGCCGCCGCCGCCGCGTCGCGCGCGACGGCGCGAACCGAAGCGTGGAGGCCTCCGCCGGGCGACGTCCGACGGCGCGATATGAGGCCCCATCTGCAGCCGGTGTGACGTCATCACGTGACGTCACATCATGTGATCTCACTTCAGGGTCAATGGTGGCCACCGCCTGGAGGCGACCGACGGCGCGATATGAGGCCCCATCTGCAGCCGTTGTGACGTCATCACGTGACGTCATGTCACGTGACCTACTTGAAGGTCACTTGAAGGTCAGTGGTGGCCACCGCCGGGAGGCGACCGACGGCGCGATATTAGGCCCCATCTGCAGCCTGTGTGACGTCATCACGTGACGTCATCTCACGTGACCCCACTTCAAGGTCAATGGTGGCCACCGCCGGGCGTCGCGCGAAGGCCCGAAACCTACGTTAATATGCTTCGCATAAAAGCGAGGCGCGCTGGCAGAAGGGGGAGACGCCGGGAGAGTTCCAGGAAGCGACGCGCAGGAACGGGTTGGCAGGAGGCCCCGGTCGGGTGAAGTCCTGGTGGCTGGGGTCCGAACCCGACGGCCCGTCTTCAACTCCCGGTCCAGTGGCCGACCTTATACATAAGCTGTACTGAAAAAATGTGCAAAATAATGAGGTGTTCGTTTGAACTATTGTTTGCCTAAGGTAGTATATTATACAAGGAAGCTGTGGATGTACTTCTAGGCTGGAAGCTTGAGTATTTATAAGGATGTTACTGGATTTAGTTCGGTTCCTTTGTAGAAATGGAAGCACACTCGCATGAGCGCCAGCACGTGGTGATAAAAAGCGAGTAATACTTAACGAAATGTAATGTCAATCTTTGGAAGTCGGGTATCACTGTACTCCTGAGATATTCACGAAGGTTTTATGATAGTTTGCAATGCCGAGGAAAGCAATTTATTCACGTTTTTTGTGCAAACAGCAGGAGCCTAAAAATTATTGAACACAATTTTCGGAAAAGAATCGGGCACGGTTCGGCGCTATTTCTGCGACATTTGGCGTCGCATGAGCCATGGCTTGGTGGCCGGCGCAACCAAGATTTTATTGTTGTGATTTTCCGCATGTCTTGCCTATCTTACTTTCCTTTTTATTGAAATGCCCAACATCAAATATTCTTACCCGCTATTCGGAACTGCGTATTTGTGCTCCTGCGGTGTTTCTTGCCTCCCTACGTTTTTTCCACCAAACATACAACCACGTTTAACTAATTTCTATTGCAGGCACGTTTACATTCCCTCTATTGTCTGGGAACCCCATGTCTTCAAGCAGGCCAGTGGAGCCTCAAATTACTGCCGGATATCTCCGGGCACATACGTGGGTTTATGTTTTATGCCAGAACCATCACTCTTGCGTTTTTCTACGTTAGAAAGGGCACCTAAACGGGACAACGTGCAGGGCGCTGAAAAAATCACATGGACACTGACTTTTCCGGCCACCCTCTTTATCCCATTAGAAACCTTATGGACATATGGCATTACCTCAAACTTTCGCCTCTCCCTCTTTTGTCCTAACTGAACCGCAGTGGCGGTGGTATGGTGGCATGTGGCCTTCAACAGCGACTCAGCTATGGCCTGGAGTAGGGCCTGCGGAAAACCTGCAATGCGGACCATGCATGTACCAAACAGAACAGAGGAGCTGTACGAGTTCCCGCTGACTTGTGGAATGTTTTATGTGGGGCAATCCGGAATATGTACTAACAATCGTTTAATGGAGCACTCTAAGTCATTAAAATATGGCAGCGGAAAGCACATTGCCAGTTCATTGTAGGTCATGTGGGAAGAAGTGCAAGCCGATGTTTGACAAAACCAAGGTGATAGGGCCAGAAAAGGACCAAAGGACACGTGAAATCTTGGAAGCTTCCTCGATAGCAAGACATGACCCATATAGGGGCGTCAGGGAACCGTCAGTGTATCTTTTCAAGAATGAGCTTGTTTTTTTTTTGCGGTAGATAGCGCCTTGCCGGGGGCGTGTTCCATGGTAACGCGGTTATGATCTGGCTTGGGCATGCGCATAGATCGAAGAGGCAACATTGCGTGATTTCAATAAACAAGTTGTTAGTCTGCGTTCGTCCGGCCTTCATCTATCTCGCTTCATCTATATGCAGTTGAAGCTCACGCTCAAAAAAAATTAGTCATAGTATGTTTCTCTTCAGCTGTCGCCACCCAGAAGATTGTCTCAAGCTCCCTGATTTTCCCTTTAACGTTCTTTGTTGTCATGTTGCTTCCTATACCGGCCCTATACTTGCTAATTACAATCCTAGTTGTTGTTCTCCATTGTGAGCGAACAATCTTGTACAATATCTTGAACACTCTAGCAACCAATTCAGTTTCTTTCACATTTCACAGTCGTTCTTCTTAATCAATTTTACGCGGAACTTCTATGAATTCAAAATTTGTTAGCCCACATCGCTCTGTATGGCTTCATTTGTAGTCGTCCTGTGAGCGCGCAGTGCGAGGCGTTCACTGACTTTTGGTTGCCATCTAGTGTCGATTGTACCTTCAAGTAAACAAGCACACTTCCAAATGTAAGTCATGGAACCATTACACCTTTCCACATACCCTGGAGCACCTCGTACTTATTGTACGAGGTGCATCGTACATTGCGCTTAGTGTTTCAATATGGCAGCATTTCTCTTCCTTTTTGTCCTTATTGTTTATTACTGTGCTTCCAATACCATATTGCCTTCGCTTATTCATACAGCGGGGTATTTGTACTGTTATACACGCTGTATTTCTTGGCCATGTATTGGCACCCTGCGTTCCCAGTTTTTATTGGATAGCGTAAGATTGGACATTTGTAACACTACATCTCAATCTTCAAAGTTCGCCTTCGTGTCCACAGATATTGCATGTTACATATCACTTTGTTACCAAGCTACATAATGTCGCTCGCATAAAACAAACCTCGGAGCTGCTGCTCTGTTATGGTGCTCACCTGTTTTGTATGAGATTAAGCCCTATAACGATTCCTTCTAGCACCCTGTACAGCTTTACCACGTGCTTTATAAAGAACAACCGCAATAAAGGCACCATTGCCTTAGTCTCCTACAGATGTTAGCTGCCCATTCCTTATCGCTTTCCATTCAACGCAACCCGCGTTTTCTTGGTAAATCTCTCTCACAAGCTGTATACAGTCGTTGCTTATGCCTTCGCCCACCAGAATAGACAAGGCTAATACAAGGCGGGTGGACTGCGACAAGCGCTGCAGATAGAGCTCCTTCAACAGTGCACCGTTCATGTCGATATCGCTTGAGCCTAGGAGCCGTGGCATGCTGCAGAACTGGGAAGGGCGGCGAACCCCAGCTCCACGGAGGCGAGAAGCTGCTGGAGGCGCGCGCTCTCAGACGCCATGGTGCGGTCTAAAATACTCTGCTTCTGTTGCAGGTACGGAATATCTCCCAATGGGGCAACGATGACGTCCGCCACATCGTGAGCAACCTCAATAGATAGGCTGGCAAGTAAGTAGCGATACTGAGAAGTCTCCGGGGAAATGTGGTGCAGATCGAAGGAGGCTTGGACCTGAGCGAACCAAACCTATGGGTCCTTGCGCCAGAACATGGGCAGGCGAAGCTGTACGGCTGCTACGTCCTGTGGGCGTGAGGTAGCATCAGGCGGAAGGTTGCCTGAGGGCGGTAGGTTGTTGGGGTCGGTCATATCGTAGTCCGGAGTCAGCAATGCCGCGAACCGAGATTTTGCAGCGGAGCGCCAGAACCAGAGGACCAGCGCAGCAGGCTCTTAGAACGGACTAGCGCGTGCCGTGCTTGCGCCGCGAGCAGGCGCTGCCCAACTTTATTTTCGTGATCTTTTGCCATGCCGACGAGGGCGACGACCTTTAGTATCAGCTCGTAGAAGCGTCGGTACACGCTACAATCCCACAAATAGTTGCGGTTACCATTGTTATATGCGCCGGTAATGTCCAAGAAAGCCACATGTAGTGGTCCCCTTTCTTCTCTCAATATTTCAATACACTGAGTAATGAAATACATCTCTTGAATCCGTTCTGGCGTTCTCCCAATAAGCCATTGTACCCATGCTTGCAGTTTTATTTGCCTGCATTAATAACCTCTATATTACAGAAAGCAATGAACAACGGTCTATAAAAATCAACCATATCTTTTTCTTCCTTCCCTCAATACATTTAAGTCATTCTACGTTGGCGTCAAATGTCTCTTATTCGCCCATCTTGTAAGTTTTTTTTCTAGTGCTTTCAACACGGCTTCTTCATTTTGTGGCCCTAGTGCATTAATGAGCTTAACGGCAACCTCGTCCAACGAGTGGCTGGGCGCGCAGAAAAACTTTTTTTCGACTCTTTTAAGATTTTTCAGCCGTAGCACCCTTTCCGTCTGGTTTTGCTTCTTGATTGAAAGCGTCGTACAGCGCGCTGTAGCTGGTGCTAGCTCCTTGTCCGCACTGTTGCTACGTGCCCACTACCGGTCCTAATCTCTACCGCCGCTTAAGCGTCCGCAAACGCGCAACACGCCTTGGCCGCAAGCCCAGATAGTACCCATAATCGTAACTCAGCTGCAGCTGACACCCAACCACTTGCTTCATTTATGAGTCTGCGTAACATGTCGTAGATCGCACTCTCTAGTACTGCTTGGAATACGAAGACACGATCGTGTACGTTTATCGTTGAGAGCACACATTTCCACGACTTCGATTCGAGCCTGCATTTCTTGCGATAAGGATAGCGTAACCACACGTACGCACAAATACTTCATATTAGTTGTTGCGCACGAACTGAAAGCCGAGGGAGAGGGATCGGACGAACAGAAGCTCTTGTGTTCGTCAATCCGCTAGTACTTCGTCTTCCGGTTAGTGCGGAACAACCGATTCGCCCAACGCAACACGTTTTATAAATATCCCGCAATTTTTTCTACACATTCGATTACTACTCATCTCATCTATGTTTAACCGGTTACAGCGCCCTCCGCAGTATTTCTTTTTTGCGTTCTACTGAAACTCGACCTCAGGAGCCGGGACAGAACCCCTGACCTCGAGCTCAGCAGCGCAATCGAGCTTTTTTTCCTAGGATACCACGGCTGCGCGCACGAAAGCCTGTCTTTAAGCGCCGTCCTCGGCGTGTCGCCGGTACTTTATTTGTATGTAGTAAGAGGTTGGGAACGGCGTGCGTATTAATATTTCATGATAATTTATTTTTGGTCGTTGGACAGGCTCCACTTTGGGAGATGCATAAGGCTGACCTTCGGTTGGCAAATTTACCTTAAAACTTTGGGCTTTTCGTGTCAATGCCAGGTGATAGGGCATGCCGTAGTGTCGGACTCTAGGATATCTTGTCGACCCGGAGGTCCCTAACGTGCATTTAAAGGCAACCAAATGAGCGTTTTCTTTCTTTCTTTTTTGATTCCGCGCCCATCGCAATGCGGCCGCTGCGGCCAGAATCAAATCCGTGACGACGATCGCCGCAGCGCAACCTCTTAGACACTGGGCTACCGTGGCAGGTGCAGTGTTGTCTTACATCTATGCCCATTTTACATACGATTGACTTGGGTTACTACGGACACCGGACTAACTTCGCCACAAAATTAGTGCATACGTACAAAACTCTCGATGTTCTTGTTAAGCGGTTCTTGTAGTTCAGCGCTTGGTTTTCGAAAACGTCGTTGAGTCCGGCAAGCTGCGCCATCTGTAAATCGACCTGCAGAGGAAGGAGTGTTCACTTAAGCAAAAGCGTCATAGCTTTCAAAACACTGGTTTGGTACAGTGCGAGATAAAGATCGTTATGCAAGTTATATAATTGAACGATTACATAACCCGACAAGTGCGGAAAGTGAGAAGAGGGTATTTTTCACAGTGGAAGAGGGGTTTACAAAGTGTTAATTTCACAAGTCGCGAGTGAAGCAGATTTATGCAATTGCGTTGCTGATACAAGTTCAATTATTTCCCCGCGCTACGGTGAAACAAGACGACTTTTATTTGTCACTTCAGCGCCCAAGTACGTACAGTGAAAAACACTCACTGAGAACTCCTACTGCACACATTTACGAACAGTTACCATTCTTTCTTTCTTGTATCACCGAGTACCAGAGTAAGTTAACGAAATTATCTTATCGGTAAAGACTGCTGGCCCAAGGCTCAATGGAATTTCCCCTTCTAAAATAAAACTTGTATCGAAAGAGCTCTCGTCGATTTGGCGCAATTTATTCAACAAAACCTTTTTCAGCTGCGGTTTCGTAAAAGCTTGAAAGCAGGAAAATAATTTCTATTTTTAAGAAAGGCGACCGCGAATGCATTAACTAGAGACCAATTTACATTTTGCCGTTCTTTAGTACACTAAATGAAAAAGTAACCTACAAACGTGTAATTTTAACTTATTTGATGATCATTGTGGTTACCGCCAAGGACTCTGTAGAGCTGCACTTGCGATACGTGAAGACCTACCACATGAAGCTGTGTTTATTTATTTGACTAAGGCATTTGATACGATCACAAATCACGTACATTCATGAACCTCATTGTTATCACATACATGGTACACGTTTACGACCTCAACGAAGCTATCTTACTACTTGCCGCATTTGGATTGGGACGAAATGCTAAAACACCCGTGCGCTTAGATTTAGGAGCACATTAAAGTCGTTGCAACTTATTCCGGAGGCGCTCATTACAGTGCGCCTCATAATGAACTCATGGTTTTGGCACGTAAAAATCCACAATTTCTTTATTTTATTGTTTGGACGCAGCTTCCTATGCAAATGATTCTCTTTGAACACAAAAAAAATCACTAACCTAGGCGTTCCCCAGGGTTGAATATTGGGGCCCGTCTTGCTCATGTTCCTCGTTGACGATTTACCGTTTAGATTAAAACATATTCACTCTCTCTTTTACGCTGATGATACTCCTATTTTTACCACACATGGGAATTCCCTTACGCTTCAATATGTACTAAATGTCGATATAAACAACGGTCACTGATGGTGCGTACCAACGCGTTAATTCGCCGTGTTGGCACAGTGGCTGTGGCGTTGCGCTGCTAATAGGCGAGGGCGCGGGATCCCATCCCGGCCGCGCCGGGTGCATTTCGATTATGGTGGAATAGAAAACGCCCTTGTATCACGCGTTCGCTCCACGTTAAAGAACCCCAAGTGGTTAAAATGAATCCGAAGTCCCTGGCTATGGCGTGCCTCATAATCAAATCATGGTTTGGGCACGTAAAATCCCAGAATATCTTTAATCATGGCATTATGTTGCAAGCCATGCAAGACAAAGTTCATGGTAATTCATTCCCCTGAGTTATTACCAAATGTTTCTTTCTCAGTGGTGACACTTATGGGACGCCCCATTCGTATATGTGAGTCCATAAAATTTCCTCGACTCATCTTAGATGAACACTTTAAATTCCATAGCAGGAATGCCAGTAATTTTGGCATTGCTGCTATTATCAAAACTTGGTCTGACTTTCAAACGGAAATTCTTGTCTCCTTACATTTCGCATTTATTCACAGTAATACGTCGCACTGCATCTCCTTGTGGCGCAATACGTATTGCTCACATCTTGAAGATCTTGAACGTGTACAGAAGCAAGCTTATCACCTTCAACCCATTTCCACCTGCTTGAGCGCCTATTTTGTTTCGATAGCACGTATATGAACACTTCAAGCGGATTTATGCCGTCTCCGTGACGTTCAGTATAAAGTCCAAACACGACAACATCGTCGCCGCACGCCATACGTCCGAGTGAAAGCGTGCGAGGGTCAGCCGGCGATCATGGTTCAATGCCGCGCGCATTAGGGAGGAGGCCGGGCGGAAGCGCACAGTCTTTTGAGGGCTAAGCACGGAGGTGGGGAAGGCGAGGGAGAAGGGGGGGGGGTGCCTACTCCGGCAAATGCTCTCTATGGCGCCGCAGCGCGGGCGCCGTATTTTGAAAGCGATCTGCGATGTGGACAAAGTGCATGCGGTGAGTGCCGGTAGCTTCGTATGTGCTGTACTGTCTACATTTAACTCCCGTTGACGCCATAGACAAATAAAAGCTCAATTCGCTCGCTGCTGCTTCCGCGCTTCCTAGCTCCACCGTTATCACCACGAGTTTCCCCAGTCATCGAGAGCGATGTTTTCATGTTTGCCTGTCTGTGCATGGCACCGTGCTTGTTAATTTAGTTAACAAGGGAATGTTCACAACTTTATTGGGCAGTAAATGTACTACACTTACTTCGTATTCTGGTCTAAAAATTTGCTATCGCAATGGACGCTACGCCTTTCGGGTGAAACTGCGACTTTTTCGTAACCCGAACATCTTACTTCTGCGTAAACTTGTTGGTCATACATTATTGATCATGTCTCGTAATATAAATCATGAATTGTTCGTTCCTATCTTTAAGATTGTTAGTCTAGTGAGTACTAACTGCGTCAGCTTTTACAGAAACCATAATATGCTCTTACCTAATATGTGCACGAGCTAATTACGCTGAGTGAAAGTAAGATTCTGTGCGTAAGCGTAACTGACCAGCCCTTTAAAGCGGCAGAATCTGTATGAAGCCTCGAAGCAAGCAAACGATGAAGCCGCCTAAAGGTGAAGAAAATCGCGCGCGCCTGTTGTGTTTGTAGCATCGGACGATGCTTTTTGAGAGGGGTACATTGACACGTGCACTTGTATATGTTTTTCGGGTGGCGGCCTTTCACCGTCTAACAAATGTTAGTGCTGAGTGCGTGACACGCCCGCATGTATGGAAGTCTCTCAAATGTAATCGATTGTTATTTCCGCTAGCTGTTGTCACCAAAGCTTGTGTAATCTGATTGCGTGCGCGACGCCAATTGTGTAGCACTTTCTGGAAGACAGGCGGTCACCAGCGATTACTCTGGAACCTTCGATGGCTCATGTATAGAGGCCAAAGCGCTTGACCCGCACATCAGATTTTCGATGATCGCCGACTGTATTCGCCACTGTCGCCGTTATTTAAGTGTAGCCTGCTTTTAAGGGCACTAGTTCGTCCAATAACACTCTAGTTTCATCATTCTAACTTTTGTTGCTTTCCTCACCGTGATTACTATGTGAAAATATTCATTGTGAGCAACGCTCACATAGTATGTCTACTGTGCTTCTTTGTTCCAGCATGACAGCTCCAGTGACGAGAAGCCCGCTGCTTATGTGCCCCATCCCCCGGGAGCACCATCCCACGTTTCTGTGGGCACAGAGCCGCGCACAAGTGGCGCTGCTTGTAAGGCACTTTAGCAGCTGTTGCATTACGAATTCTTTAAAGAAACAAATCAGAGTCTGTTCTAACATTCTAAACAGAAATAATTTATTTCTCTTATTCAGCTACAAGAAAAAGTGGTGCCTAAATCCCACTGTGCAAAACGAAATTATATTCTGTCCAACTATTAATACCATACGTAAGGCAGCTTCTGTGGCATACAAGTAACAATATGGAAATTACTATCAGTGTAGAATATTGTAATGCTGTGGGGTCTTCTTGCTTTTTGCAACCTGATTGGACCAGGTTGCAGCAGCAGCAGCACGATGTTTATTCGTTGCTTGCTCTTCGTGCAGTGCCTCACTTGTATTGCTGATCGCAACTTCTGGGAAGTCACATGGCCTGGATTAGCTTCGCTTCACCTTGTTTCCTCGTTTCTCACCGGGCACATTAATTTCACGGAGTGTTTCCTCTGGGACTACTCTATCACTGCGATAAGTGATAGTTCCGGCGTGTCCCTCTTCAAACTTCTGCATGTCAGTCATCCCGGCGACCTGCCTCTTGATCAGCCAATTACCGACAACTGCCGGTCTCTGACGTCAGCAACCAGGAGTATTAATAGCCTGGGCATCGATCCAATCTTCAGTGGGCCAGGTTGCGGCAGCATCAGTACGATGTTTAATCGTTGCTTCCTCTTCGTGCAGGTACGTTACTACTCGAATGCTTTTTTTATTCGATCTTATGATTGATATTTGCTGCTGCGTCCTTGCCCACGCACTCTTGTGCCCTGGTGTTTACACGTTTTATATTGCAGGAGTTGTCTTATCCTGCGAGTGGTGATGTAGAACTCAATCCAGGCGCCCCGTCCAAGTCAGCTTGAACCAGTGAAAGCAATCAGTCCGGTAATAAACCTGGAGCCCGGGGTGCCACTGGTTTTAACACCGCCCTCGATGAGGCTGCTGACGCGCTCTCCTCCTGTATGCCATAAAATTCATCATCTTTCTGTATGCGAAATGTGTATAAACTACTGATTGGTCAAGATAAGTTGGCTCGAGACATTGCTGACATCAAGTCATTACAACAGACAGTCGCCTGCCGTTTTGATACATTAAAATCGCGTGTTGGTGCATTATAACCATCACTAATTATTATACTTTCAATTTGTGAATTATGTGCAGAAATCAGCTCCTTCTCAAATTACCAAGCTGTTCTTAATTAAGAAAAGATGACCTAAATATCGTTCTCGAACAAATAATCTGATAATACACAGTATTTTGGAAAACCCTAATGAAAACGCTACCATACTGTTGTCCAACATTACGTCTGTATTTAGGAAGACCTTGAAGATTAGCTGTCCTCACAATGAACACGTGCACAGGCTTGGTAGAGGAGGCGCTGGTCACACTCGTCCTATCATTCTAAATCTTCATGACTTGAACGACAAAAACGGGATCCTAAAAACAGTTGTAAACTCAAGGGCTCAAACTTATTCATTACAGAAAATTTCTCTGCAAGGATTAGATTAATTTGGAAAAAATCTGAGAAGCATCAGTTCCTTTCGTAACGATGGCTCTGTGGTGAAGTTACAGGCTTTCACTTTCACCGACTTTGTTACAATATTGCGCCATTCACAGAATCTCACATTAAACTGGCCCGTCCATCCATCGCATCTTTCCCCGATTAGACCACGGCGTTAAAGTACAACGAAAGATCGCTCGTACTAAGCTTATGCGTCATTCGCCATTGTTCCTTGCCATTTACCATTGGGATAAGCTGCCAGCGGAAATGATTTGTCAACAATCAACACACTTTTGTTAGCAAACTGAAGTGCTTATTGCGTGCCGACCGTTAGAATTGTATTGTGCCGACTGCTTAGAATTGTATTATTCCGTGTTGCCACTATCACTGTAGTTCTACCTTTTCGAATATGTTCTAAGTGTTTCCAGTGTGTTTTCCAGTATGTTTTATCAAGTTATGGTCTCAGCAAATGGTGCTCGTTTTGGTTCTATACTTTCATAATTTATTCACTGATATGTTATGTAATGTTATGTAACCCCTTGTGGTAATGCCTGTAAAAGGGCCTTAATGGTGCATGAATAAAAAAAAGGTACCATCATGCGTTCATTGAGAAGGTTCGTTATAACGGGGATGAGTTTAAACACTTTAATAAAAGTACCTAATCAAATATTACGTTGCGTGCCTGTGTCTTTGACTACTGGATCATCTACTACTTGACATCGTTCTGGGCAGCTCGATAACCTCGTTGTTTTGAACGTTAACGCTCGCAGTATTTTTTTTTAAACTTCCAGACTTAGTGTCTCCTATTTCTATTTATTCCCTCATGTTGTAGGCATCGCTGAGTCATGGCTACATAGTAATATATATGACTCCGCGTTTATTCCACCCGGTTTTATTGCCGTGCGCTTAGACTCGAACCACGGCATTGGCGGCGGCGTCTTACTGCTTATCCGCTTGGATCTTCGTTTCTCAGTTTTGCCCTCGCCTCCGGATACAGAAACCGAGTGGTGTAAAATTTTATTGAATAATCAGCGTCTTGTAATTAGCGCTATATATCGTCCGCCCGGTTCTTCCCTTGATGTCCTTCATGCCATTGCAAATTTCACGTGCCTGGCTAAGATTGTTTCATGACGATTTATGTGCATGGATGATTTCAATGTTCCTGGCATTCAGTGGGCTTCGCTAAATACCACAGGTCGTGACGTAGGAATTTGTAATTAATTATTAAATATTTCCTTCTCGTTTGGGCTCACTCATGTTGTTTCTAGTGTAACTAGGTCAAATTCCGTCCTCGACTTGGTTTTCTTAAGCGCTGACCTAGCGAAAAATCACTTCTCTTGCGAAATACTTGACGCACTCTTAGATCATAAAGTTGTTTTGTTATCGCTCTCTTGTCCAACCTCCAAATCACCCTATATATTTAGTAGTTTCCCTGACTGCACTGGTGCGGACGACAATTCTATTACTTATCTCTCAGCTGGTCATTTCGATACGTTTTGCTGTCTGTCAGACAGACCCAATGCAAACTGTCTTGTTAACTACATTGAGGATCTTGTCAAGTCACGTGTTCCACGATTTGTGCCCATTAAAACTAAGAAAAGTAATGCCAGCCTTCCCTAGATGACAAGTGCCATCTTGCATTTATCTCGTCGTTTCCGTAGGCTTAGGCGTTCTAAACGAGCCAAGGATCCCATTAACCTGGACAGGTTTAACAGGACAAAATATGAACCTAATTTGAAAATGCAAACGTCCAATAATATTTTTTCGCGTTCAACTGCGTGATTTGTCAAGAACTAACTCTCATAATTTTTCGTGTTATAGTTTATCTGGTGATGCTTCACCCACTTTATTCAAAATTGATATTGATGTCATCAGTGATCCATCAGTAATATCGGATGCTATCAACAAGTATTTTCAGTCCGTTTTGTACTCGATAAACACAATAGTTTCTTCTGAAGGAATCGCTGACATCGACATCAACAATGAAGGCGTTCTTCCCCACGTATTAAACTTGGATACCAAGAAATTCACCGGTCCGAACGGGATACACAATGCATTCTTGGTTCGCTATTCCATGTGGTCATAAAAATATCTGACGGTCACATAAAACAAATGTTTACCACCTGCTACTGCTCGTTCATCATTGAAGTTAGATAAAGTGCTTCCTCTCTGTGAATCCGGTGATAAGCATAAGCAGTCGTTATTGAACTACAGACAGATTTCAATAACAGCACAGTCATGAAATTCTTAGAACATATCTTTCATAAACAAAGTGCTTTTCGCGGAATCTCCTAATATGTTATCTATCATACAGCATAGGTTTATGTGCGGTGTTAGTAGGACAACGCAGTCCGCTGAGTTTACGCATGACATTTTCCCTAACCTTGATGTTCGCAACCAGGTTGACGCTATCTTTATAAACTTCTCTAAAGCATTTGACACGGAATTACATTCTGAACTTTTTGCTAAACTTAACGCTGCACTAAACAAGCCTCAACTAGTTAAGTGGACTTCAAGTTTTCTTTCACTTCGTTCTCACTTCTTTCTCTTATAGCTCAACCAAATAAGCTGCTTTTGATGTGACATCTGGCGTGCCTCAAGGCTCCGTTCTTGGGTCACTGCTTTGTTTAATTCATATAAATGATTTGCCTGTTAATATCTCTTCTAACATTCGTATTTATGCCACTGATTGTGTTTTATATGAAGTTATTACCTCTTCTGATGATCATTACTGCCTCCAAGGGTGATTTGCTAGGCTTTGAACTTGGTGCAACACCTGGCAAATAAACATTAACTTTGATCAAACCGTTTTTATGTCCTTCAGTAAAATATCTCCTCTTTTTTGTTACTCCAATAACAGCGCTGTGTGTAGGGTATCAGAATACAAGTATATCGGTGTTATTTTTAAGCATTACATATCATGGTCTAACCAGACTCATGACATTTGTAACAAAGCACTAAAAATAGGTTACCTACGTCGTACACTCTGCAACTCACCAAAAGATACTAAGGCACTGTTATATAAATCGCTAATGCGTCTTGTTGTTGACTACGCATCTGTCGTTTGGAACCCTTATAAGCAGTGAGATTAACAGGCTATAAGCAATCCAGAAAAAAGCTGTAAGGTTTATATGTCAGCGTTAGGATCGTGACTTTTCGCCCTCTTGTGCACTTCATTCCTTGAATTTAACTTCGCTCTATTTACGTCGCCGCCTAGCATCGTTAGATTTCTTGCACAGCATCGTCAAGTCTTATCTTAGGCTTGCAAAATGCTATACTAACCTAGCGCCAGAGTCATCGACGAGACGACATCACAAATTCAACTTGATGCCGTACTTCGCACGCAGTAATATGTTTAATTTCAGCTTTTTCCCTCGTTCTATAGAAGACTGGAATTCCTTACCTGGGACTATTCACTCATGCTCACCCCGATGTTTTGTATCTGCTATCCAGGATGAATGGTCCTAGCACTTCACCCTCATCGTTGTATCGTACTTTTCTCTGTATAATTTTAGTCTGTTAATCCACTCCTGCTATAGTGCTTATTGCGCTGGAGTGTGTACAAATAAACAAATAAATAAATTTAACCAACTTAGTGTTTACTTTGTAAACAGGTTGCGGCTGGAATTATTTTTGTTGGCTTCCACCTATGATATTGAAGGAGTAAATTTTCTACACAGGAGGGCACAGAACATTTTTTATCCTGTTTGCTGATTTTACATTTAAGGACCATCAACTTGGCAGCAGCCCCACAGGCCACCTCCGCAACAGCTACTAGATGATGCAGCTTGCAGGGCCGTGAATGAATATGCACGAAAGGTACAGCTGGCCGAGGCGGCAAACGCGGATGCCGTCAGATTTCACCAGATGCTGCTCTAGCAAAATAGGCAGGTGCGCATAATTCGCTCAGGTTGTAGTTTTTGAGTGGGGATGAGTGTGCACGGTAAAGTTACAGCTAGATTATTCGTGGGAGTCATCTGTATTCATTGTGCTGAAGTGGTCATTGGCTCGTGCATGTTTATATATCTCATTTGCAGGGTTCTTTAAAACTGCTTTCTCAGACCACCACATAGCAATTTGCAAAATATTTACATGCTTACATGTACCACCACATCGTGATTATCTTTTGTATATAATAATAATAATAATATTTGGGGTTTTACGTGCCAAAACCACTTTCTGATTATGAGGCACGCCGTAGTGGAGGACTCCGGAAATTTTGACCACCTGGGGTTCTTTAACGTGCACCTTAATCTAAGCACACGGGTGTTTTCGCATTTCGCCCCCATCGAAATGCGGCCGCCGTGGCCGGGATTCGATCCCGCGACCTCGTGCTCAGCGTCTTTTGTATATGAATTCAACTAATCACAAACGCTGGCTTCTTACTGGCGAAGGCGGCTTGGTGGCATTTGTTGCCTTTTAACATGTTTGTAATATGACAGATCGTATACAGTTTGTATTATCATCCTTGACGTCATATGCATATGGTCGCACTGCCTTCATGAGTAATCTTACTGAAACTATAACTCTTGAAACATTGTGAATCAAAGATTTGCTTTGCATAACCCGTAGCTACATTAAGTGAATTTGCTTGGCGTTGTCATCAGCAGCTGGTGAAGAAGTTGAGGGTCTCCCGCGTGGGGGCAACACCAGTTGGCAGTGGAGATGCGGGGCTTCCGGGAGGCCACTCACCTCAATGCAAGCATCCCGCGAAATCTCTTGCCTGCCCTTGCGCATTTTCCATCCCACGTCAACTCACCGCAAGTGAGAATAACGTACACTCAGATTCCCCTATCCCCAGTTTATTGAGATTCTCTAAAGCTTAGGCTATTTTCGTCACAAGTCGACTCACACCTACTTGGAATGCCATCCACTCAGGCTCGGGCTACCCTTATCTTACTGGAACTAACTAAGGCTCAGGATAACGTTATATCCAATAAACGTGGACTAACATCCCGTCGGAATTACATCCACTAAGACTCACGCTATTTCCACTGTACTGAGACTCACTAAGACTCAGGTTAAAGTTATTTTCACCACACGTCGATTCGCACCTAGTCGGAATTGCGTCCACTCGGACTCATGCATGCTCACATGAAATCATCTCGTCTCACTTGACTTGCGGCCCTAAGACTCAATCGGGTTCGCTAGATTTCACCGGTCAGTGTCATTGAGTCAACTCGTGAGTGAGTTCGCCAAGTTATGCTGTGCAGGTATTTCGAAGTCACTACATACATTACCAGTATAGCATACAGAAAAGGAGTTCTAAGCATCATAAATAATCTAAAGTCACAGATTGCTTATCTAACGATTATTTTGTTTCCTTATATAGCAGAATTATATAGCGCTGTCCTGTGTGTTCCTGCTTTCCGTCTTCGTCATTTTGCTCTGCCTCTTCAAGGATCTATAAGTGTCACTTATGTTTTGTTTGAAATATGTGGTACCTATGTCTCTAAATTATTATATTATTCTTGAAACACATTCTTTACAAGCTTAAAAGACCACAGTTTCCCACTGACCATCTTGAATTATGCTTGTTGCATTCTTGAATAAGCAGAGAGTAAAAGTGGACGACCGCAAGCAAGCAGCCATATTTAGTTGTTCGCTCTCGCGTAGTAAGAATAATCAAGATGTCTAATTTTTGCAAATTCCTGTTTGTAGGAGGGAAAACAAAATATGAAACGCATCGATCTTTTTTCAATCTTGATAGCAACCTATTGCTCCAGTTCTAAATAACTTTTGGTAATGAGGATTTGCTTTCGCAAATGTTTGAATAAACAAGTTGGTAGAACTTGCCATGCGCCAGTAGGAGTCCGACTCCCGATGTAAGTCTTGCATTCCCTGGGAGAAACAGAGGTAGGCATCGAAAAACCGGCGAAGACGGCTGCAATAAAGGCTGTTCCCCCAGCAGTATCCGCCGAACATGTTCAACCAGTGATTTTCCATAAGTTGACGAGTCAAATATGCCTCGAGAGCGCCGGCAGCGTATGCCTGGATGCCGTCTTCTACTCCGGGGTTCGTCTCCACTTCCAGGTAGGACCATCTGAGCAAAAAAACAGAAAAGGAAATGCGCGGCGCCGCAACATACATATGGGGGCGGATTGCCAGCCAAGCTGTGTACGTTGCATATACGGGCCGCATACATTATGGAATCGTGCAATTTTTTTTCATAGGGCAGCACACTACGCCGACACAAGCGTCGTCGCGGTCAACGCACCTCCCATTCTTCTGCCTCTGCCGCAAAGGCATTCCGACGCATGAGATGTTATATCCACAAAAGCGCAGACCACGTTCACAGGCAAGGTCACCACAACATTTCCCCCTCTGCTACTACCCGTCTCCAATGCTCCAGCGCCGTTGCACCCTTTTTCCCCCTCTCGCCGAGCTGTCTCCATTCCAGCAGGGCCGGCGCCTCCGACACGCGTCGTGTCGTTATGACGACAGAAGCGCAGGCAACGGGCACAGGTGCCGTCGCCACACTCTTTCCCTCTCTCCTCCAAATGTTCGGCTGCGCGCATTCCTGACCACGATTCGAACACAAGCTGCCCAGGGTATACCCTCTGAGGACGCAGGCGGGGGAGGTATGTGGGAGCTAGAGGTAAGCAGCTCGCTGTAATATGGTGACTAGGTTAGGCCGACTTGAGGCTGCGTCCACAAACCGAAGCGGGCAATCCCCCTGCGCAGGTGTGCCATAAAAGTATGTAGAGAGCTTTTTAGAGCGCAGCTCTTTGGCGTCCGTTCCTGGGTTTCGCGTCGTCGTCGGCGTTGTCGTCGGCCTCGTAACCAGCTCCGCCCCCCTTTCATCCCCCCAGCGCTAGCAGCGACCGACTGATACCGCTGGATGCCGCTGACGCCGCTAGAGAGTCAAGATAACGTGACTGCATAGAACACCGTCGCCGCCATGCAGAAAGAGGAGGAAAGGGTCCCCCCCCCTGTTCTTGTGTGGCGGATAGGGTGCTCTTCAGTTGCCGACGCGCCGGTTATTTCACGTAGGCCCCGGCACGTCGACGAATACGTGACCACCTTCCCACGGCTAGACCTGGTTCTTAGCGCTGCGGAAGCGAGGGTATCATATTGTTTGTGTCGGCATCGGCGGCGTTGTCCCTGAAACCAACTCCGCAGCTGGCGTTGACTCACTATCGGCGTCAGCGGCATCAGTCAGTCGCTGCTATCTCTTCCCTCCTCCCTTTATCGTGTTGTCCGCTTGCTGCGCGCGCTTCTGCCCCCATCGTTTGCCGCTGTGTGTACACGCCGCCCCCCTCCCCCCTCTTCCTGCGAGTCTCCGGTTGTCAAAGCGCCGGCTCGAATTTAATTCCTTTCTTCGCTCCTCCTCCAATGCAACCCCTGTGCGGTGGCAATCAGAGAGCCAGATCGGTGGCGGCGGATCTGTATATGTGCACCGCCCGAGCCGAAATTGCCGCTGCCGTTCGCCCTGTGCGGTGGCAATCAGAGAGCCAGATCGGTGGCGGCGGATCTGTATATGTGCACCGCCCGAGCCGAAATTGCCGCTGCCGTTCGCCACTGCGAAATTATCTGCCAGTTCTTTCTGAGCCATGAGCGAGACGACCGATGGAAGTCCTTCGTCTGCTGCTGCTGCTGCTGCTGCTAAACGAGCTGCCAGAGCAGAGGCCCAGCGCCGTCGCCGTCAGAATCCAGAGGTGCGTGCCGCCGAAGCAGAAGCTTACCTAGTGGAGTCTTTGTTAAAGGAATACGTGTGAAAAATAAAAAAAAATTCTGTGATAGCGCGTACATGTGTTGCTCGATTTCTTTGCCTCAATCTATCGAAAAGGTGAAACAGCTTATTTGCTGCGCTCAAATTTCGCATTAGGAAGTAACGTAATCGTCGGTAATTTTTTTGTGAAACACACAGGTGCTTTTACAAACTCGGGCCATGTGCATCTGTAGTAGGTCACGGTGGGTGTACTTGAAACTCTTCGCGATGTTTGCCAAGCAGTCTGTGATCATACCATTATTCTAGCGGTGGGCCATAAGGAATTCAGTATTTTTTTTTTTACCTTAAACCCAAGTCGGCATTCTGGTACATGCACGGGATCAGTTAACAGCTAACACAGACCGAAGCTCAAGTCCTTGTTCACCTGTGAGACGTTACACAGCTTCCGCTAGGGTGCTGCTTTATAACTGCATTACGACAGAAAACTAAGCTAGTTGATAAGCGTTCATGATGTATTTTTGTGCAGCGCTCACAAATCGACGAAGGACGAAGCAGAAACGCAGCGCCTCTCCTATATGTTTCTGTTTCGTCCTTCGTCGATTTGTGAGCGCTGCACAAAAAATACATTATGCTTCTTTAGAAATCGGGGATTGTCGTTCATTCACGCTTCGGAACAATATCCACTGGCGTCAAAAGTTCACATGCTGTGGAATACAACATCATCTGCTAGCGCTTCACCATCTACAGACGGTTGTACCAGTATGAATTTCGGAGTAGCGCAACCAGCACATAGACACAAAGAAGAAGACATGCACACAGGGCCAGTAGATTTTGATTTAGGCGCGTGCAACGGCGGCCTCACTCACCCTTCTTTGTAGATGCGGTTCTGAAAGCAGGCCCAAGCCGCTGGTACTACGGCGCCATCTGATGGCGTTTCTGGCGGCCGCCCCTGGTAGATGGCGAGGTGCTGCTGCTGGTCGAGTCCAAGCCAAGCACAACGGCAATCGTTCAGCTCGTTGCCGCTTACCAGCGAGAAGGCGAAAAGAAAACCGAGCGTGCGCATGCTTCCACGGGCTTCCGACTTAGCGCAGTGGCTCCGTTGAAGCCGGTCATGAGACGCCGTGTTGATGCCTTACAAGAAGAAGGAGAATAAGAGGGACAGTAAACTTTAAGGAGTGTTCTCGCAATCGATCTTTTCGCCTATCCTCACTCGCTCGGACGTCACAATTGCTGGTTTCGGCTACTAGACTCGCGGTGTCTCAACAGAATCGGAGCCAATATAAAGTAGTGAGAAGAATGGATCGAGGAAAAAACACAGTACAGCGCTAGGTGTTACTGCGCATTACTGTCTGTAACGGAAATACAATTCAAAAGGAAGTCCCACACTTTGGAACTATATCATACCGGCCGGTGAAGTAATCTGTGAATAAGTGCACAAGCTACGTGGACGGTAAATAAAAAGATAAGAAATAATAGATTGGGAGCAAGTCAAGTGTAATGCAATAGTGGTCCGTTCGCTGCCGAACGAAACATTATTTATGCTGAATTGACGAAGCAATAGCATGCCAGGGCATCCGCAAGGAGACCGTTCTAATAAGCACGCGTGGCGCTACCACAATTCGGTTACTGTGCGAGTTGGTTCCGGCGTTGTCGCACGGACAGCAGAGTGCAGAAAAGGGTGCGGGAAGACCTTAGGGTTTTTGTTGGGATGTTTTCATCGGTACATATATACAATATACGACAAGCCTAATAGCATGTTTCCCTGGGCGCTGCAGGAACCAGGAACCAACAGATTGGTAATAAAATATTTGTTTGTAGAGTTAGACCTTTTCCTCACTTAATTGCTGATCATCTATTCCAGGGCTTGCTGTTAAAATGCAGCATAGAAAATAATATTCAAAGGACCGCACTTGGGCATTCATTCCACGGCAGATGCGACTTCAATTATATACCTGCTGCTCTGGACCAGACGCCTCTAGTGAAATTTTAGCAACGACATTGGGTCGCGTTGGAGGCAATAAAATATACTGTTATATGCCAGATTATGCTCGAGCATGCAGGACACATGGGCGCTGGATGTGAAGCGCTGCCTGCAGGGCTAATGTCGGCAGCTGTAAACAGTAGAATGGGAATCCCACGAGTCAAGAGTGGTAGATTGGCTTGTTGAGTAGATGGTCGCAACAGCTAACTAGCACTGACAACCGAGTTAAAGACATGGTTGTTTTATAGCGAATGGACAGAATATGCAGCATTACCATTGGTAGTCTTACTGCGGCGTTGGCATGTGCTTTATTTTTGCAAGATATCGCGACAACCTCGCCCCACTGACCATTCTAGGCAAGTGGGACACACGCTGTGTGAACATGTGTTGCACGGTTAGGCCGCATCTTTTAACTTATGGTTTTCTATTCTACTGGCGGTATATAAACGCGCAGATGTCCTCCTTCAATTGATAACATGTTTTTGTGGTAATCCTAAATCAGTTTTCTCAAGCCTTGGCCTGTTGGAAGGCGAATGCACAGCGAGCGGAGCTCCTAGCATAAACCAAATCGCGAGTACTCCGACATAAAAATCGATTTCATGAATGCGTTCTTGAATGTCAGTGTACTATTCAATTAGTTAAGCATTACAGCGCAAAAGACAGAAGAAATCGCGGAAGCAAGCATAACGAACTACACGTGGTCGAAGCATGAAAATCATGCGGACATTACTATCAAGCGGCGCGGAGTGTTTGTGCCATTTTCACTCTTTAAACCCAAACCTACAGAAAAACAAACGCTGAGGGAAGTTGAACGCTCACCAGTATTTAGAATTCACACACAAATGTCATTTTCGCAGGCAAGGCATCACTGGCATATCAGCAAGCACTCCACGTGCAATGTAGCTTGATCTAGAATTACCACGTGGAAGTATGATTGTGCTATATTTTTTAAAAGCAACATTGCGTCCTTTCAAGCTTGCATAGACGAACAATAGGTCACAGAATTCGCCACAGCGAGCTTCCCATGGCTGCACAAGTCGAACTAATAAATCTCAAAAGTTACGCTGTTCATGTACACAGAGTGGTATTTCTTATGAATCGCACAACGCCCGCGGGCGGAAGCTTAGTCGCAGAGAATTTTCAGAAGTGGTCCTCAATGTGCGGCTTGAAAAAAATGGCTGATTGGTCTTCCGCATTATTTTCTCATAACACAAAAGTTAAACGTGTATTCTAAGCACTGGAAGCTTCGATGCACGTTCACAAACGTCATAAAATTCACGTAGCAGTGACGGCGAAGAAGGCAGCAAAACAGTGAATGACGAAAGTAACGTTTTATTCGGCGTATTTGTGCGCCTCAATAGCAGGCTAGACTCGAAGAACAACGATGTCGAACGCAGTCGGCGATCGCCGAAAATCTGATGTGCTGGTCAAGCGCGTCGACTTTTATACATGAATCATCGAACATTCCAGAGTAATCGCTGGTTCCGTCGCATCTTCCAGAAAGTTCTACACAATTGGCGTCGCACATGCAGTCAGATTAGAAAAGCTTCGGTACAACATACAGCTGATAGAACCATCGATAGCATTTGAGAAACTTCCGATACATGCGGGCGCTTGCTGTGCTGAGCGATAACGTATATTATACGGTGAAAAGCGGTCACCCGAAAAAGATGAACAAGTAGACGTGTCATTATAGTTACTAATTAGTTTTGCTTAAAGGGCGAAGCAATGATAGCGATAGCAAACACTCGAGGCTTGTGCTGCTTTGCAGGCTAAACCGCCTGTCGACGTCGTAGACATATCCTGTGCGACGTTGAGTCATCTTCATTTATTTATTTATTTATTTATTTATTTATTTATTTATTTATTTATTTACACATACTGCAGCCCCTGCTGGGGCTATAGCAGGAGTGGATAATACAATACAAGAAAGAAATGCAATAGCCAACAAAGAAAGTTTAGGCGCAGTGTTGAGGGAGC
Organism: Dermacentor variabilis; assembly: GCF_050947875.1. Classification (NCBI taxonomy): domain Eukaryota; kingdom Metazoa; phylum Arthropoda; class Arachnida; order Ixodida; family Ixodidae; genus Dermacentor; species Dermacentor variabilis. The sequence goes on along the minus strand of NC_134569.1, from coordinate 230,234,202 downwards.
ACAGACAAGAATTCATTTAATGGGAGAGAACGGTTGCTTCCTGATAGCGAATTCCAGGCTTCAATTCTTTTAGGGAAAAAGCTATACTCAAAAGTATTAGTGCGTGCAAAAAATGGTGTAATGTTAAGCGCGTGATGTCTCCTACTAGAAGAAATTTTTGCAAAGGTGATATATTCATTACTGGAGAGGCGACAAGATGAGTGAATAATGCCATGAAAAAATTTTAAAGAATGAACGTGTCGCTGTTCGGCGAGAGATGTCAGGTTGAGTGAGGACATGACTGACGATGGTGAGAACTGGTGGTCATAACGTCGGTAGACAAATATAATGGCTTTCCTTTGTATGGCCTCAACTCTGTCTATTTCGTACTGCTTGTAGGGATTCCAAACGATACTAGCATACTCAAGTATAGGGCGAACAATAGTTTCATATAACACTAATTTAGTGTCGCGCGGAGAATTAGACAGAGTACGACGTAAATCACCGAGTTTTTGTAGAGTTTTAGTCGTAATGGAATCAATGTGCTTTGACCAGTACAGGTTAGTGGTGAACGTGAGACCAAGATATTTATATTCAGAAACGCGTTGAATTAAATTATCATTAAATCCGTAGCTGAAAAGGAACGGGTTAGCTTTATTAGAGAAGGACATAACGACAGTCTTACGGAAGTTAATATTCATTTGCCATGTTTCACACCATTTAGAAAATCTGACGAATGATTCACTAAGGCGAAAATGCTCAGAGGGAGATGAAATGATGTCATACAATACGCAGTCATCTGCATACACTCGAATTTTAGATGATATGTCGTGTGGTAAGTCATTAATATATAGTAAGAAAAGTAGAGGTCCGAGGACCGAGCTTTGAGGGACGCCCGATGACACATCCACCACCGAAGAATTGATGGAGTTAAAGCTTACGAATTGAGTGCGGTGAGACAAAAAACTTTCTATCCAGTTCACTAATTGAGAGTTGTTAAGATTGGCATTTAGTTTGGACAGTAGTTTTGAGTGAAGTACGGCATCGAAAGCTTTGAAAAAATCTATGAATATAGCGTCAATTTGAAATCCCTTATCCAGGTTAGAAGCTATGTTATGCGTGAACGCGACAAGTTGTGTTATGGTGCTGAAACCGCGTCTGAATCCAGGTTGTACATTAGAGAGAATGTTATTTGTTTCAAGGAATTTCATAATGTGTTTGTATATTATATGCTCTAGTATTTTGCATGAATATGGTGTTAAAGATATTGGCCGGTAGTTAGAAAGATGCTGCTTACTACCTGACTTATGTAACGGAAGCACCTTAGCCATCTTCCATGATGAAGGTACTATGCCGGAAGTTAGTGATTTATTGAAGATAAGAGTAAGGTATCGTGAAGTCCATAAGGCATACCGAACGAGAAACAAATTCGGGATTCCATCAGGCCCTTCACTTTTCTTTGTATCAAGATTTAGTATGAGGTTTAAGAGTCGGATGAATGTTTGGAAAAGGAGGAACAATATCATTATCGCAAGCAAAAAGGGACTTAAAGTATGCGCTGAAGGCGTTGGAGAATAATAGTGAATCACTAGTCATTTCGTTCTTCACACATAAGGATGTACAAGAGCTGTCACGAGGAAGAATGGATCCCCAGAATTCACGCGGGTTACTTTTCAACAGAAGCGGTAGCTGCACGCTATAAAAAAATCTTTGGCTGATTTGGTTTTTGTACAAAGAACCTTCTTCGCCTTAGCTAACCTAGCAGTGTGTACGGGGTTATGGGAGTCCTTCAAGCGTCTAAGCCTGCGAACACGACGTGAAAGATGTAGTATATCTCTGTTCATCCAAGGGATTTTAGTATTCTTCTTTTTTGTTTTGATGGGAATGAAGTGTTCAATACATGACACGACAATATTTTCAAAATATGTCACGAGAACATTCACGTCTCTTGATATGCTGAGTGTTTCAAAGGTGTCGAAGGCATCAGCCAATGTATCTAAAATAGAGGTGTTGTCAGCGTGATTGAAATCGCGAAATGTAGTAAGAACGAACGATGGTTTAGGAACAATGCACGGAAGGGAAACAAAAACAGCCTGATGATCAGAAATGCCGTCTACCACTGCACAAGTGTAATCATTCGCGGTGAGGTTCGAGCTAAGAAAGACCAAGCCCAAAAGAGCATTCTGTCTGGTAGGCTCGCAAACGATCTGAGTAAGCCCCAAATTCAGGCTAATATTATAAAAGTTCTTTATCGAAAGAGCCATCATGACCGCATGTCGATAGAGAGGGCCAGTGAATTCCCGGTGTATTGAAATCGCCCAGACAAATAATGTTGGAAGGAGCTAGGTTGTTCATGTGCATGAACGTTTCGATTGCTTGAAGCGAGTCCACTGTAGTTCCCGGGGGGCGATAGAAAGCGCCGATTACAAAATGCGTTTTTTCCAAGTGAAGTTTGCACCAGGCCGACTCCGTATCTAGAGGAGCTGAGATCAGACCGAAGCAAAAGGGCGACGCCGCCCCCCTTACTGTTCTGTCTGTCCGTCCGAATTGCGATATAGTCCGGTGGAGTGAATTCCGAGTCAAAAATCCCATTGTGTAGCCACGTTTCCGTGATAGCAACTGCGTGAGTACAGTACGAGTGAATAAGAGATAAGAAGGCAGGAAATAAATTAAATAAATAGTCTTCATAAAATTGCCTCAGAGAAGACTTTTCTTCGCTTGTAGCACGCCGTTTATTTTTTATTTTTTTTGCCGCGTGCCCAGAAGCCCAGTGTGAATTCAGCTTCAGTGCTTCACACAAGTGCCCTGCCGAGGCCCCAAGAAGTTGATTATCTCTTCTCCTTGCCAAGAAGCAGCTGCGCATGATACAATCATACTTTAATTCTCTTATCCTTATGTTACCTTCATCGACAATTTTCTTTATTAAGTTTTGTGTTAGGGACACGTATTCGTTAAAGAAAATAAAATGGTCCCATTCGGGCTTCACTGAGGTTGATGATTGAGGAAGGCCAAGCTACGAATACTTCTTCTTTCCAAGTTCTCGCGGAGGCTACTTACTTTCTATTCGAACGTAGGATGCCCTCCGTTTTTGCTCTCGCTTGCGTTGAAGAGGGCTTTCTACAACTACAGTGGATGCTTCATTTAGATGTTCAAGAATCATGGCAGCAGAGTCACCTCTGACCTCGGAGCTTTATCCCTCAACAGGAACATCAGGATCATAAAGTGAAGTTGCCGGAGTACGCCATTTCAGCATTTTATATCATCGATGACTGCAAGTATAGCAACGCCAATTCCTTTGAACAAGTTGCTGAAGATACACTGCACTTCTTGGCGTCCTCAAAGAAAGGTTTGGAGCACCACTACGAAACGAACCTTGATGTCTACACATTAATGTAAAACTGGTGGCGAATAGCGCAAAATGTACTGACATCCTCGGCGTGCCTTGAAATAAGTCAGAGGGGACGTCTATTCACTTCGGTCGCCTCTTGAATCTTTAAGTAGTACCATCGCATGATCTATGCAATTTCAAGCCCACCACTTGGCGCCAGGTACCGAGGAGGAATTTAAGTCATTGGAAAAACAGGATGAAAAGCTTTCGTTGCTTTTTGAAGAGAATTGCTCTCGCAATCAAACTTCTTCATGAATCTCTAAAGGCGTGAATCTTCTATTAAGACTTATGCACGTTGAAGTCAAACTTCATTCGCAAAGATCCAAGACGGCAGACAGCAAAGTAGAAGCGCAGTATCAACGTAGCTATGGTCTTAGTGAAAATACAGGGCAGGTTGTCGCACATACTATTGGCCAAGAGGAATCTCGTAGTCCCAAGAAACACGCACGTGCACAGGTTGTGTTCAGCCAATAGCAATAATTAAAGAAAAGCGTGTTAATCGCTGATAAAGAGTCGCGCGTTCCTCTGGCAGCACAGAACCGGATGCTGGCGACGCTCATGAGGTGTCGCTAGTGCACTTTTTATGTGCGAATAATCGTACCATTTCGAACGACGCACCTTCAATCCCAACTTTTGAGAAACCATATGCACGTTCGTGGATTGACGTCTCCCTAGCGTCCCTTGCTCTCAGAAGAAATGAATACAGTTGGTCAGTATTAAATTTCCTCCTGATTAAAATTTCGAGCTTCTAAGATTTCTCGGTAACTTCATTTATCCGCCAGTGGATTTGCACTTTCGGCCTCCTAACTTCACTGAGCCCTATTATATCCCAATTACTGCCCTCTAATTCCTCCAATAGCACTGCTAGACTCGCCTCATTAGATAACGTTCTAGCGTTAAACGTTGCCAGGTTCATATTCCAATGATGGCCTGTCCGGAGCCAGTGATTTTTAGCACCCTCTGCTGCGTCGCACGTCTGACCGCCGCCGTGGTCAGTTGCTTCGCAGCTGCTGGGGACTGAGGGCCGGGGTTCTAGGAGTCGGATTCCTGATTAATAAGAATATGGCTGGTAACATACAGGAATTCTATAACATTAACGAGAGGGTGGCAGGTCTTGTTGTGAAACTTAATAAGAGGTACAAAATGAAGATTGTACAGGTCTACGCCCCTACATCCAGTCATGATGACCGGGAAGTCGAAAGCTTCTATGAAGACGTGGAATCGGCGATGGGTAGAGTGAAAACTAAATACAGTATACTAATGGGCAACTTTAATGCCAAGGTAGGCAAGAAGCAGGCTGGAGACAAGGCAGTAGGGGAATATGGCATAGGCACTAGGAATAGCAGGGGAGAGTTATTAGTAGAGTTTGCGGAACAGAATAATATGAGGATAATGAATACCTTCTTCCGCAAGCGGGACAGCCGAAAGTGGACCTGGAGGAGCCCGAACGGCGAGACTAGAAATGAAATAGACTTCATACTCTGCACTAACCCTGGCATCATACAAGATGTGGACGTGCTCGGCAAGGTGCGCTGCAGTGACCACAGGATGGTAAGATCTCGAATTAGCCTGGACCTGAGGAGGGAGCGGAAGAAACTGGTACATAAGAAGCCGATTAATGATTTAGCGGTAAGAGGGAAAATAGAGAAATTCCAGATCAAGCTACAGAACAGGTATTCGGCTTTAACTCCGGAAGAGGACCTTAGTGTTGAAGCAATGAACGACAATATTGTGGGCATCATTAAGGAGTGTGCAATGGAAGTGAGTGGTAACTCCGTTAGGCAGGATAACAGCAAACTATCGGAGGAGACGAAAGATCTGATCAAGAAACGCCAATGTATGAAAGCATCTAACCCTACAGCTAGAATAGAACTGGCAGAACTTTCGAAGTTAATCAACAAGCGTAAGACAGCTGACATAAAGAAGTATGATATGGATAGGATTGAACATGCTCTCAGGAACGGAAGAAGCCTAAAAACAGTGAAGAAGAAACTAGGAATTGGCAAGAATCTGATGTATGCGTTAAGAGACAAAGTCGGCAATATGATTACTAATATGGATGAGATAGTTCAAGTGGCTGAGGATTTCTATAGAGATGTATACAGTACCAGTGGCACCCTCGACGATAATGGAAAAGAAATTAGTCCAGAGGAATTCGAAATCCCAAAGGTACCGCCGGAAGAAGTAAAGAATGCCTTGGGAGATATGCAAAGGGGGAAGGCAGCTGGGGAGGATCAGGTAACAACAGATTTGTTGAAGGATGGTGGACAGATTGTTCTAGAGAAACTGGCCACCCTGTATACGCAATGCCTCATGACCTCGAGCGTACCGGAATCTTGGAAGAACGCTAACATAATCCTAATGCATAAGAAAGGGGACGCCAAAGACTTGAAAAATTATAGACCGATCAGCTTACTGTCCGTTGCCTACAAACTATTTACTAAGGTAATCGCAAATAGAATCAGGGACACCTTAGACTTCTGTCAAGCAAAGGACCAGGCAGGATTCCGTAAAGGCTACTCAACAATAGATCATATTTACACTATCAATCAGGTGATAGAGAAATGTGCGGAATATAACCAACCCTTATATATAGCTTTCATTGATTACGAGAAAGCGTTTGATTCTGTCGAAACCTCAGCAGTCATAGAGGCATTACGGAATCAGGGTGTAGACGAGCCGGATGTAAAAATACCGAAAGATATCTATAGCGGCTCCACAGCCACCGTAGTCCTCCATAAAGCAAGCAACAAAATCCCAATAAAGAAAGGCGTCAGGCCGGGAGATACGATATCTCCAATGCTATTCACTGCGTGTTTACAGGAGGTATTCAGAGACCTAGATTGGGAAGAATTGGGGATAAAAGTTAATGGAGAGTACCTTAGTAACTTACGATTCGCTGATGATATTGCCTTGCTTAGTAACTCAGGGGACCAATTGCAATGCATGCTCACTGACCTGGAGAGGCAAAGCAGAAGAGTGGGTCTAAAAATTAATCTGCATAAAACTAAAGTAATGCTTAACAATCTCGGAAGAGAACCGCAATTTACAATAGGCAGCGAGGCACTGGAAGTCGTAAGGGAATACATCCACTTAGGGCAGGTAGTGACGGCGGATCCGGATCATGAGACGGAAATAATCAGAAGAATAAGAATGGGCTGGGGTGCGTTTGGCAGGCATTCTCAGATCATGAACAGCAGGTTGCCATTATCCCTCAAGAGAAAAGTATATAATTGCTGTGTCTTACCAGTACTCACCTACGGGGCGGAAACCTGGAGGCTGACGAAAAGGGTTCTACTCAAATTGGGGACGACGCAACGAGCTATAGAAAGAAGAATGATAGGTGTAATGTTAAGGGATAAGAAAAGAGCAGATTGGGTGAGGGAACAAACGCGAGTTAATGACATCTTAGTTGAAATCAAGAAAAAGAAATGGGCATGTGCACTACATGTAATGAGGAGGGAAGATAACCGATGGTCATTGAGGGTTACGGACTGGATCCCAAGAAAAGGGAAGCGTAGCAGGGGGCGGCAGAAAGTTAGGTGGGCGGATGAGATTAAGAAGTTTGCAGGTATGACATGGCCACAATTAGTACATGACCGGGGTTGTTGGAGAAGTATGGGAGAGGGCTTTGCCCTGCAGTGGGCGTACCCAGGCTTATAATGATGATGATTTATTTGCACTAGGGGCGGCATTTCTCGTTATGTACGACAGCGCTCTAGTCAGATAAGCACGTCGATTGCGCTTGTCATCGACCTGGAGCGAACATTACGAGCGAAATATCGGCGAATTCCGTAGTCAGTCACACTTGAAAATGATTGTGTAAAGGTACTCAAGAGTGCGCTTTTGACTGGTGTATAGCCCTACTTTGAACCGAGCCACTAGGAGCTGGCATATGTGGTTAGAAAAGAAGCAGCCTCTATTCATCTTTTATGTCAGTGAAATAATGTTTAGTCTTACCTTTTACAGGACGGTGTTCCATAAAATATCGCACTACAAGGAAGGCAAGCGCAACAGGTCATCGGGGAAGCCTGCAGCGCACTTCCCTGCCAGGATTGCCTTTAATATAAAAAAGGTCAACAGGAACACGCGAAGCGATGATGCCTTCCTGCGTGGCGAGAAGCCACGGCCAGCTATTATAAAAGTATTGCAGCGCAACGGCCACAGTCACAGCGCAGGAGCTGCGGAGTTCAATCATCATCTAATATCAACGTCCCAAACTAAGCATACCTTTCTGGCGAACTTCGACAACAGGATGTGACCAGCCGAAGCCATCAGGCTTCATGAAAGTAAACTGGTGGTGCAGGAGAATGGTTATCTCCGCGTTGCCAACTCGGCAGTCAACCAAGTGCCTTCAGCCATGTATTACAGGCACAAGCTCTGGCGCGAAGATAACTTCGTGAGAAACATTCACCCACTCATGAAAATACCAGAGAAGATGCCGCTGTATGCCAAAGAAGGTGAGCGTAGAATTAAAATACTACATTGTCCAGTTAGGGCTCATGGGTGTGATTCTAACTCTTGGTTGTTTATTGCTTTTCTGGAATTTCAATTACGACAGATTTTTAAGAATGCGTCCCACAAGGATGTGTCAATGCCAGATGCTTGAAAATGGGATTTGAACACTGGGAACAGAGTTGGGAGTGCCGTGAAGATACTAAATTATAAGGTTTTACGTGCCAAAACGACATTCTGACTATGAGGCACGCCGTAGTGGAGGACTCCGGAAATTTCGACCACCTGGGGTTCTTTAACCTGCACCTAAATCTAAGTACACGAATGTTTTCGCATTTCGCCCCCATCGAAATGCGGCCGCCATGGCCGGGATTCGATCCCACGCCTAGATACTGGAAGATACGGGACAGCGTGTTCTCAGTCAATGGAGATTTTTCATCCAAGACCTTTAATAGTTTCATATAATTAGCGAAGGGAAAATGAGACACACACACAATCGTAGCGGGTGGCCACAAAAGAAATCAATACGTTCTCCTGTAACAATAATGTAACAATGCGCCCTGGAAAGATAATGTGACAAAACGTTGCGTACAAGTGCAAAATCAGTTTATGATACTTGACGAAGGGAAAGTCGACACCGGAAAGATTGAGCGTACTTGTTCATCTTGAATGAATTCTGATCCATGTACCAACATGGGTAGATTCAAAAATTTTATTGAGGGAGGCTATACCACAAAAACTAACAGTTCAATTTCTGGCTGAAAATTGCTTCATTGCTTCAACCAGCGAATCTTTTGATGTTAAATGTATGCCAGCAATGACAATATATTTTTGCCGCTTTATGATGATTGGAAGTGATAAATGTCCTTAGAAAACAGGGGGAAGTCGGGAGATGGAAATTCAAGACGACGAACAAATCGAGAACGTGAATCCAGAAGTTTTGGCAGAAGGAGGTACCTGGAGCTACCTTGCACACAACTTGACGTGCTGTCTCTCTTGCTCGGTCGTATTGACTTTCAACACAGATGCAGTGAAAATTACCCAATTGTTCTAAATGCTTGAGAACAATGGCATACACTATATTTTCGGCACATAAACTTGGTGGCGCCACTGTGTCACGGTACGCAAGTAGCGCATCCTACGTTTCGTTTGGAAATTCAAACTAACTTTCAGTGCCAGCAAGGCTTGCTTACGTTAGCCTTTGTGGGAGCCCTACCTCAAGTTACTTGCACTGAGAATACTGCCTCTGACTGGTTACTTTGCTACTTGTCAATGCTGTACAGTTAGCATTTGGTGCTATATGTAGTGTAGTCACATAGCACAGCACGAAAGATTTGGAACAAAAGTTGCCGAATGGACAGAGCACAATTTCAGTGGCATGCAGCGGTCCTGCGCACAAGTGTGTTTACTGTCTCCTCAGTTCATGTAGTGCTGCCTAGCATTGTATGGATCTTGAAGAATAATGCCATGATATTGTTACGCGAAGGAAAGGTTAAGAACTGGAGACTATTTACAAAGTATATTTACAAACGATAATGCAGCGCTGGCCAGTTCAGCCGAGAGCTCGAGAGCCATAGAGCGTTCGTCGTCTTCGTCGGGCCGCCTGCATACATGGTCCACCAGAAACACGCAATACGCATGTATCATTATCCCTGGCGGCGGTGATAAGTATCGGTGATAATGGAGAGTAATATGGTTTGAGGCATGAGACATGCGCAATGTCAACGGAAGTTGGGGCTGATGAAGCACTGGTAATGACTTGGGCAATTTCGTACGTAGCTATAGTCACGGCACGCAGCACTCGATATGGGCCTGTGTACCGAGACAGGAGTTTTTCTGACAGGGCAACGTGACGAGACGGGGACCAAAGGAGTACCAGAGATCCAGGCGAAAAGTGTACTTCGCTGTGCTGACGATCGTACAAACGCTGTTGCTTCTCTCGCAAGGTCAGGAGGCAATTTCGCGTGCTTGGGCTGCCCTGGTGATGGCGTCAAGTGCATGATCGCTGGTCTCTGCTGCGGTGGATGAAAGGAATGCGTCCAATGGCAATGTCGGTTTTCGGCTGAACAAAAGACAGAGCGGGAAATAACGGGCACTGCCGTGACGCGAAGAATTATATGCAAAAGTGACATAGGGTAGGGCAAGGGCCCAGTCAGTATGGTCGAACGAGACATACTTTGCAAGCATGTCTGTTAGGGTACGATTCAGGCGATCCGTGAGACCATTAGTCTGTGGATGGTAAGACGTAGTCAGCTTGTGCTTGATTGAGCAGGGCAGTAGGATGTTGGCGATTACTTAAGAAAGAAATGTCCCACCACGGTCAGTGAGCAGTTGGTGTGGAGCGCCATGCTGCAGCATCATGTCGCGTAAAAAAAATGGGCGATATCTGTCGCACAGCTCGTTCGAAGAGCTCTGGTGGTGGCGTAGCGCTTGGCGCAATCTGTCGCCACAGCGACCTACATGTTGTCAGACGTAGATAGCACAAATGGGCCAAGCAAGTCCAAGCCAACGCGAGAGAACGGCTCCTAAAAAATGCCGACTGGTTGAAGGCACCCGGCAGGGAGCGTCGATGGGGTTTTTCGGCGCTGGCATTTCTCACACTCCGCAACGTAATTCCGGACGGAGTGGGCAAGGCCTGGCCAACAAAAGAAGTGTCCGCGAATCCGGTCGTAGGCGCGGGAAATGCCAAGGTGACCTGCCGTTGGTAAATCATGAAGTTGTTGGAGAACAGCTGACTGAAAGTGCTTAGCAATGACGAGGAGTAGGGCACGAACGTCTTGGTGTACCTTGTTGTGGTATAATACACCATTCCGGAGAACAAACAGGTGAAGGGACGAAATGGAAGACGAAGTATCCAAGCGATCAATGATGACGCGTAATGTAGCGTCACGGTGTAGCTCGTCGGCAACGTGTAGCAGCTGAGAAACGGAGAAAACGCAAGCGTCGGCATCGGGGTCAGGGTCGGCGGGTGGTTCGTCCACTGGATAGCGTGATAAACAGTCTGCGTCTTGATGTATGCGGCCCGACTTGTACACTACTGCATAGGAATATTCTTGCAGCCGCAGAGCCCAGCGACCTAGCCGAGCAGTAGGATCCTTGAGTAAGGAAAGCCAGCAGATCGCGTGGTGGTTCTTGATTAGAGAGAAGTGCGTGCCATACAAGTGCGCGCGGTATTTGAAAACTGCCCAGACAAAAGCCAGGCATTCACGATTTGTAATCGAATAGTTGCGCTCCGCTACTTTAAGGCGGCGGCTAGGGTGTCCGATAACACGATCTAGACCCTGTTACCGCTGGGCTAAGACGGCTCAGATACCGTGACCACTGGCATCGGTACGCACCTCTGTACGAGAGGACCGGTCGAAGTAGGCCAGTATAGTAGGACTGTAAAGTAGGCCAGGTGACAATGTTGGTGAGCTGGGCAAACGCGGCATTTTGAGTTGTGCCCGACGTAAACGGCACGCCCTTATTCAGACGATCAGTAAGCGGTCGGGCAATCACTGCGAAGTCTAACGAAGCATCGGAAGTAGCAGCAGAGTCCTACAAAACTTTGGACTTCTTTGACAGGCTGGGATACAGAAAAAAAACGTGACAGCAATAATTTTGTACTGGTCTGCTTGAATACCGGATGTGTCAACGAGGTGGCGCCGCATTGTAATCTGCCGACGACCCAAGTAACACTTCGAATAATTTAGTTGCAGCCTAGCCTCGCGGAAGACTTCAAGAACAGCTGATAAGTACTCAAGCTGTGTCTCAAATGTAGGTGAAAATAAGAAAACGTCGTCTAGGTAGCAGAGGTATGTTGACCATTTGAACCCTTGAAGCAAGAAGTTCATTGTACCTTCCATAGTTGCTGGGGCGTTGTATAGACCGAATGGCATAACTTTGAATTGATATAGACCATCAGGGGTGACGAACGCGGTCTTCACTTGTTCCTTTTCTACCACAGAAATTTGCCAATAACCAAACCTAAGGTCTTTTGATGAAAAGTATTTGGCACCGTGGAGGCAATCGAGGGCGTCGTAAATGCGAGGCAATGGGTCTTTCATGGTATTTCACGTCTTTCACAGTATTGCGGTTATATTGACGATAATCTACGCAGAAAGGCCATGTGCCATCCTTCTTCTTTAAAAAGTACCGCAGGCGACGCTCAAGGGCTCGACGAAGGCTCAACAATGCCTGTTGCAAGCATCGTGTTCACTTCATCTTGAATAGCCTTACGCTCTGAAGCAGACACTCGATATGGCCGGCGATGAATAGGACTGGCATCACCAGTATTTATGTGGTGATTAACACTTGAAGTCTGGACCAATTGGCGATTGTTGAGGCCGAAGATGTCGTGGTAGGAAACAAAAAGGCGACACAGAGCTGCTGGTTGTTCAGGAAATATGTGGGCAGCACTCATGGGACAAAATTTGTGTCAGGGAAAATAGCATCCTGTGCACATGGTGATGTATTTGACCAGACGTCTACTCAAAACGTCGTGACGTGGTCATCTCCTGTAGCGCGCAGCGTTGCAACCGATATGCTTTGGGGTATAACTTCATTGTCAGGCCAAAATTGAATATGGGAAGGCATGTCCGGTTACCGGCGATGGTGACTAGGGAGCGCGGCACAGTGATTGCGCATCAAAGGGAAGGACATCAGGAACAGGTGGATGGCGGACGAAGGCGGTCGTACTAAATTTGATCGGTAGTTCGGCGCGAATATGCATGAGTAGAGGAAGTTTGAGGCAAGGGTACCGGCAGAACAGTCGATCAAAGCTGAATGCGCCGTAAGAAAGTCGAGTCCGAGGATTAGGTCATGGGGACAATTGGCCAGCACTGTAAAAAGATGAGGAACGTGGCGAACGGCGATACTGATACGCGAAGTGCACATTACAGTGCCGTCAACAGTGCTACAATCGGCCACGCGTACGGCTCGAGTAGTAGGAGGCATGAGAACATTCCTCAGTCGACGACGGAGGTTACTACTCATTATGGATGCATGGGCTCCAGTGTCTATTAACGCCGTCGAAAGGACACCGTCGACGTGGACATCAAGTAAGTTCTGGTTTGTTGGGAGCGTCAATGGAAGATTTCGACACCACGATGATTATGCAGCACTACCCCTAGGAGGTGCACGGTCCAGTTTTCCGTCGGGGAGTGTCCCTAATGGGTCTGCCACGAATAGCAGCGTCGCTGAGGCGGCGAGGACCGACGGCGGTGAGGTGACGACGAGCGAGCAAGACGACTGTCGTCGACGGATACACGAGGTAGGAGGCATACGGTGAGTCGAGCAATGGCGCGGTCGGCATATGGGCGAGGAGACGGGGAAAAGGAGCTCGAATACGGCGACATCCAGGAAGTGCGGCAGTGGCGAGCGACGTGGCGAATGCGAAGGCAACGGAAGAAATGTGCTTGCCATCCGGAGTTCTCCACTCAGTAGGGTTGCGGTATCTGGGCGGAGAATACAGCTCGCTGTGAGGCGTAGCTGTCGGCACCGGTCGGGCGTCAGGTTGGGAGACGGAGCAGGCAGCAGGAAAACCTCGGTTTCCAAATTCTCGTCGCATAATTGCCCGAATGAGAGAGATTGCTGGGGCTAATTGGTCAGTGGTGGGGTCAAGTGGGCGTGGATAGAACGGCGCAGGACTTGTAGTCTCGTGCTCGCGGAGAATACGTGTGACGTGGTCATTTAAGGGTGGCGAAGCGGTAGGGTCAACGCAAGACGACGTCGAAGCAATGTTCGGGAGCCGTGGTAACTGTGGAATGGCGCGGCGGTTTTTTGACTAGCTCAAAGTGGGGCATTCTTTGACAACGACGTAGATGGTGGACACATTGTTGAATACCAACAAGTTGAACGCATCGTCTCCGATCCCTTTGAGTACGTGGCCGACTTTGTCAACCTTAGCGATTTTGTCGTCGACTTTGCGGCGAAGAGCGAGCACGCTTTGTATTTACGAGACATGCGATTCAGTACAAGAGTGAACTGGGGTAGCAAGCTCTTTTCTAGCAGCTAGCTACCGACCGGTGATGATTTCCAAAGAGGTCGCTCAGGTTCTTCATGAAAGCATCCAAGCCAGAACCACTCACCGCACCTTCACGAAAATATTACGGGAACGAAGGATTAAGAACTGGAGGCGATTTACAAAGTATATTTAGAAAGGATAATGCAGGGCTGACCAGTTCACCCGACAGCTCAAGAGCCAGAGAGCGTTCTTCGTCTTCGTTGGGGCACCCGCATGCATCATCCACAATAAACACTCAATATGCATGTATCAATATCTACCGTAAGACAGATGTGGTTAGTGTGACACTGTAGCCTTAGAGTAATGTACCCCTTATGAAATAAATGTCTGAAGGCCACTCACATATAAGCAAATTTTTCTACTGAATGATTTATTACGCGATCCAAAATGGCCTCCAGGAAAACTTGCCCCGTGATCTTCCCACAATTAGTACCCTTTTTAAAACACTTCCAAAGTGCCTGAATGTCTGCGTAAGAAAAATCTTCATTGGCTGCACAACCATGAACCGCTTGAAGTACCTCTTCATCTAATAGTTACTTCTCATCCCCCAGAAGAGGAACTGGGGTGAGAGAAGTAACGTCTCTCCTGCTAGTCTTTCCAGTGCCTGCTTGATAGGCACTGGAAAGAAGAGCAGGTGACACGTTATTTCTCTCCCCCAAGTACCTCCTCTGGCGGAAGAGGAGTAAGCACTGGGGACACTAGCAGTGAGGTCTGGTGCCAATAAAGGAACTGGCATATTCTATGAGGAGGTCATTCATATTTGCAACTGTTGTGCAGGCAATATGAGGTCGAGGACTGTCACATTGCAAAATGACACTTGCAGTCAGCATTCCATGTCTCTTTGTTTTTATGCCATGTTAAAATAGTTCTGAACTCTCCGCTTAAGCTATTCTGTAAGCTGCCAAGGTACCCATCTTGCTTACACTTTCAGAAGCTGGATCATTTCATGATTGGCTGGTCCATGATTTCCATCCTCATTTACTTGGCGATCAGTCTTTAGTACCGCTTTGGCAGCTGCAATAGTCACTGGCGTTAAAAACTTGAGGTAATTCACCTAGATGTGGAGTTTTTTAAAGATGTCTCACCATTTGTGACTTATCTACCATATTGAACCTGCTAGCGTAACTAGGGTGCGTTACACATACGTAGCTTACATTCTCCAATGAATTTTAATATGCTTTACTCCTTCATTTGTCGAATAAGACAGCAGAAGGTTGTTCTGTCTCTTGCTTCAAAGTACCATTCTGAGCCACCTCAAATGAGGTGGCCATGTTTACAGTGAGACAATAATGACGTTCCTTCTCCTGCACTGCACTGCCACCAATTTAACGTTTTTTAGAACGCTAGTAACAGCAATTTTCCGAGCTTATTAGACAGTAGCGCACAACTTCAGAACTCACTTACATAATTGAAATTTTCGTTGTACTCGCCCTCAAATCTATGAGGTTTGATGCTGCCTTCAGTATCACTTTCTCACCATGGTGCCCAGTTCTCGCAGGCTCTTTAAATGAACCGAAGAAACTCCAATGCACTTGTCAACTGAAACGAAAGTCGACTGCATAAATGATTCCTCTTTACAGATAATAAAGTGAGTACTTCGTGTCCATGATTTTAGTCACGAAAGTTGGTTTCATTTTCTTTTATTCTGAATTGACATATATGGGACATCGCAGTCTTTTTCTACTTCACATAAAGAAACTTATGGAGCTTATGGTTCGAGTTAATGTGGACACCCCGGTTCAGAAATTAATTACAAACCCTTCTGCACATAACAGGTCTATGTATGCTTTTAGTCACATTTTAGTTTGGTGGACGGAACATGTTACTTTTCTTGCGTCAAAAGTCACCATCTTCCTAATTTATTTTGCATTTCTTCATTCAGTGCAGGCCTCGTTGTCAAGCTGGGCTGCTCAGAGGATGGCCACTTCTGGGTGGACTTGGTTATGGCCCCAATATTGAGACGCAGACAGGATCTCAACGTAGCAAGCGAAATTACCTTTGTAGACTCAACACCATCCTGTGATGTCTCACATAGCACCCTTCCGGTACTGCTGGCTGCTACAAATGCTGGTGCAAGCCCTCTTGCAGTGCTCATCCACAACTCCCAGTCAGCACAATGCTTCTGCACTGCATTCGCACTGCTAAAAGAAGGCTACCGAACCTGCTTCGGAGGGCTCAGTGTAAGAGGCTGAAAAATATGGTGTCAAAGGCGTAGGCTCTTTTGAAATTTCAAAGTGTCGTTGTATGCTGCGGTGTAGGGAGACGGTAAACATCATGTTTAGCTTAGTGATAAATATAGCTTTTTTAATCCTTTATGAAAGGGCATTTAAGTTTCGTTAAACAGAGAACCTGTGGTAATGCACAGTGGTGACATAAAATAGCATTATACTGGTAATGTAGCTCCATAGTGGTCAGAACACTATGATCGTGCCACTGTGGCAGCCTGCTGTATTATTTCTTCTACTAGTGCTGGGCAATGCCTAAAGATTTCCATGTGAATATTACAAACGTCTTAACCAATTCGGTTTATTAGATTTGTGGATTTCTAAAACTAAATGGAAAAGATGGAAACCAATGATTCTTTAGGTGTAAACATTTTACCAAAAAGAAAGCTAAAAAATCAACCTGTGCTCATTTGTTTAGACACTTACCTTAAATGTTACATTGACATTTTGTGTAAATGCACTTTCGAGCATGCTCATCTCCCTCAAACAGAACTTCACAGATTGATTTGTGGAGTAAAATAAGCTTGTTAACGATTTTTGCACAAAACCACTCTGGTGACGCTCATATTGCCAGGTCGAACATCACTGTCTTCGCAACCGGCATTACCTGCCGAATAAAAGGGAACCCTGCACTCATTACTAAGCTCACTGCGTCTTCCTCCACGATGTGTGCAGTCGTCTCATCCACTACATCACAACTGCCCATATCCACAGTCCATATACTGCAAACTCAGCTGGCCTACAATGACACTACGGACGTTATGCTCTATGTTGTCTTAAAAAATGGCCACCTGACCAATGCACTTTGTGTGGTAAAACAATGGAACCACATAAACAATCTTAGCCTTTTCATTATGCTTTCTCTAGCAGATATCCATTATACTGAGCAGGTAAATGCTTAGGTTACACCTACGCTAGTTTTTTCAAGCAACCAATGCGAGATTCCTTATAGTCTTGAAATGTACCGTGTGAGAAACATAGTACAGCACTTAGGAAAAAAACATGATGTGCTGTGATATCATACCTGCATGATGTAAAAGCGCAGCATAGTAAAGACGTGAACATCCATGCTCTCAGCATCGATTATAGTAATAAGGTTGTGTAAGACCACCTATCTGGGCGCTGAGGAAAAAGTTATAGAGACAAAGTAGATACAGGGCTCCGGGTATTGCAACACTTCATGCAGTTTAAATGCTGCCACCATCACGGTGCAAGAGTACTATACTAAAATAAGATTACAACTAAACAAAATGCATAAGCATGCAAACAATGTGCGCGATGATTCCACAGGTGTAACCTTCGCTTGCAATGGCTTGAATACTAGGCCTAACACCAGTATTAGCTCTGCAGTGTAGCAAGAAATGCATTATCTTTACCAACAGCACGAGTGGATCAACGACAGTAGCACGTGTCTTAATTTCATATTTAATTGTATTGCATTATTTTTTTCTTTGTGTGTCTGAGTGGCCTCTTTTGTCACATTTTGTAAGTTACGTAGCGTGTAGTTATTCTTTAGTATTTGTATACTGCTTTGGAAGTAAGTTGATGCTAAAGTACATGTTGCACAGCCCTGTACTTCAACAGCACTGGTATGCTATAGTATAATTTTGCCTCAATTTCATTTTTGATAAAACTTTGCTTGTGCGTAATTACGTGTGTACTGGTTATGAAAAACCCCAACAAGACACGGACATAATCTGTTACCATTACGAATGAAAATTAAGGACAATACAAAACATAATTTCCTGGATGTTCTTCACGTAACAGGAGACATGTATGTCTTCGACAAGTGCTTAGTTAAACCGTTTAAACGCTTTGTTGCTTCATTTGCAGTATCCTCAAGCCTTCATGACTGAAAATTATGATACGGGGAAAGCAGCCCTTCAAGCTGCTTGGCAAAGAGGGACACAGCTGTTTTGCTTCTTTCATGTTGCGCAAGCAGAGTGCAGGTGGCTCACGGCAGCTCACAATATTGCAAGAAAGCAGAGAAGTCTCATGTCCGCGTTCCCGCAGGTTTGTTATTTAGAAAGCTTTATTAAGCTTCAAAAAAACATACCCTGCTCTGATTGATATCGAGCTCATGCATTACTAGTATGGATTTTGGTACTGTGTGCTTCACTGTTGAAAGTGCGCAGAGGTTTACTGTTTCTCAATAACTGGAAGCGATATGTTGGCTGCTGGCATAATTGTTGCAGCATGTGAGAACTGCAACTAATTGGAAGCTTCATTGAAGTATGTCTATTACTTTCGTCACTTATGTAGCTACCGGCACAGGAGTGCTAACATAATATTTTTTACGCCAAAGCATCAAATGACCCATTGAGCGAAAAAAAGAAGACATCTGTAGCAGCGAAACGGCACCTAAATTCTTATTGGCTGTGATGCCACATGACGTGCGCGCCACAACCAAACAAAGCGGGCGATGGGAAACACCTGCTGGCACACAAGGTGTTACGTGAGGGGAGAGGGCATCGCCACGGCACCACACCCACTCGCTCTCAGAAGCCTGTGTTATCCACGCGTCCCTTTTCCGCGCAGGCTCTCACTTATATTCTAACTTTACGTCCGTAATGGCTATTAAGAAATTAATGTATAAAAAGAATAAATTCGGAAGGAAATATGTTGGCATTAGTGAGTTTCGAACATACAATCCCATGATCAGGAGACCAATTGTTGCCCACTGGGCTAAAGCGGCGCCGCCATGTTAGCGGGACTGTGCACTATGCTTTAGGACATCACGCTAATTCGACATAACTTTACATTGTCAAGCCCACCGTGGCTTACTCAGGAGCATCCCCATTGGATTCTACGAAAATTACGTAAGGTAGCATGACATTACCGATCGAAGTGCACTAACCTTATGCTGTCTAGGAGGCGTTGGCCAGATGTGTCAAGGTGCTAGCTTAGCCGTGAGCTAATTCGACATAACTTACTCAAATTACTCAAAGACTCCTCAGCGCCATTCACTACACATTAATTCTTTCGAATTCACAACTCGCAAGAAGTGATTAGGTGTCCTCGGAGTTTATTCTGTGACTAAAAGTACACTTGGATCTTCGTTTTCCCTAAGAATTATAAAACTACATGAAATGTATAACATTATAGCTGCTTCGAATGACTCGTTGCATTGATTTCGTTCAGATCATCGATGCGGGCAGCCCTGAAAAGCTGGACAGCGCTACTGCAAATCTGCGAGAGAATTCCCAAACATCTTATTTTTCACGTGTGGAAACCTTTTTAAACCAGGAAGAATAGTGTATGCTTCTTTTAGTACCAAGCTGACAACGCGTGGCCTCAACACGAATAATTTCCCAGCGGCTTCCATTCGTATTCTCAAGGCCATTGCGCTTTCACGTACAAAAGGCTTCGATGCTGTCACTCTATTCGAGCCCATATCAGAAGTGTGGGAGTTCTACTTTAAGAGCACGAGATTGAAACATCCACAAAACCGTATTCCCACACATCATCTGCTCTACAACACACTCCTAAAGAAGGCACCGGAAGGAAATGAAGCGTCAGTAATCTCACTTGGAAACAGCTGCTTTTCTGTGCCATGTTTTGGAGAAAATGGCGAAGTGTATAATGTCTGCGGAGACATAGGCCCGTGTACATGGCCAGCTCGTTGCACGGGTGCCTTCTGCAAACACCAAGCAGTTGTGCACAAAAATTTCGGCGGCATTTTTCTTGACTGCACAACGCTTTAAGTAATTGACCGCCACGAACAGGGAAGACTTGCCCTCGGAGATGCGTGCCCAGGTATTGAGTTTTTCCCCAATTTCTGTGACCCTATCGAAGTGCAAAGTGAGCAGAATGACCAAGCACTTCAGCATGAAACTGGCTACTAGTTAAGATGAAGAGCAACTAGACTTTCCAGCTGTTCTTGGGCCTGAAGTTTGTCCGCCAACATCACGCCTGGAGCAGTTTCCATGAACGGGTTAATCAAAAGTGGGTATAAAAATATGTAGCACCAAATCATGCAACTGGCTGACTGGGAAGTAATCAAGCATGTGACATTCTACGTCTGTAGTTTGTGAGATTTAGGAAGATCCCACTGGCATGCCAGTGCCATATTTGTCTGAATCACTGTAAGAGTACTTTCTATTGATGCACCTAGCCAAGGCAAAACCTATATAAACCAACAGTACCGCTATTTTATGCCTTCACTGAATCACTCTCTGATGAACGAACGAAGCAGTACATGTGACAGTACATGGACGTGACAATCAGTGCAAACGATTGTGCTAGCTTCGTGGGAAATGTTCCAAGGAGAGCAGCTTTTGCTAAAGAGAGGTATAACCTCCGACTGCATACGACTTATAATTGTTATGCACAGTATTGGGGATGAAAAATGAAAAAAATACGTGAATTGAAAGGACAAAGCTCAAACTAAGAACTATTTATTACGATTGGTAAATATATTTTTCACCGTCGTTAATGTGGTGGCCCTGGAGACGACGAAGAAGAGTTTAGCATTATCGCTACTCTACGCTTGTTGGCGCAGCCATTAAAAGCCATCTGTAAATAGACGCACGCTTTTTCCTTCCCGTAACATCATTGGTGAACATGCGGGGTGATCACTTGCGCAAGACGGAGCTCCGCAGCCGACGAAACCTGACCGCCATGTCATTCTAAGGAGAGAGTTCAACCACGGCCCCGTCGTCGCCACCGACGGTCATCCTGGCCCAGCCTCGCGACCCGGGCATGTTTTTCGGGATTGACAACGTTGACGTGGATGACTGGTTGCAGAATTACGAACGGGTTAGCGCATATGCAGGTGGGATAACACATTTACGCTGGCCAATTTAATATTCTACTTCAAGAAAACAGCCCGGGTCTGGTTCGAAACACACGAAGAAGAGATTACGAGTTGGGACCAGTGCAAACAGAGATTTGTTCGGCAAGCCCGTCGGCCGCCAACGTGCTGCGAAGAAGGACCTTGGGACCCATGTATAGACGTCCACTGAATCTTACGTGGCGTATATCCAGGACGTCCTCGCTCTTTGCCGCACAGTGGATAACAATATGGCAGAGGCAGACAAGGTGAGCCACGTTTTAAAAAGCATGGCGAACGACGCGTTTAACCTGCTTGTTTACAAGAACATAACAACGGTCAGCGAGACCATTAACGGATGTCGCCGCTTTTAAGACGCGAAGAGTCGCCGCATAGTTCAACAGTTTACGCGTATATCTAATACCGCAGCTTCATCGACGTCCGAACACATTTGTCCAGCGCGTGAGCCCAGTTCCTGCGAGAACGTCGTACGTATTGTTCGGCGAGAAATCGAAGCAGCGTCTCTTGCCACGCCAGTGGCGCAGTGCTTTGACAGTTCCCGGCCACTTGTGTTTTTCATTCAGTCGGTCATTCGCGAAGAACTTGCCAATATGGGCCTTCCGTCCATCTGCTCCGCCAACCGTCCTGACTGCTTCATCTGCTGCCTCTGCCCCTGTTTACCAGGGCCAATACGGTCCATACCCGAGCTATCGCAACCTGGCCGAATGGCGCACGCATGACGATAGACCCATCTGCTCTTACTGTGGACGTGTGGGCCACATCTCTCGCCACTGTCGAAGTTCCTGGCCAGCCCACTCTCGACCAAGCTTTCCCGCCTACCGCCGCTCCCCACTGAATCCTCACCCGCCATCACTCTCCACCGAGGTTGAAGACGCACCTGACAACGCTCAAACCACCGCGACCAGCCGCTCGCCATCACCACATAGTCGCCGCTCCCGTTCGCCCCAGCTTCGTCGCTTTCGATACCCAGATTACCGTCGCCGCTCTCCGACGGGAAACTAACTGGGGTGGCTCCCGGAGGTGACGCTACTCTCGAACCCCGCCTTGAAATTCCTCTGCTGACCGTGCCTACTAATCGAAACCTTCTGGACGTGGACGTGGATGGTTTGCCCGTTACAGCACTCATCGACACTGGAGCACATACTTCCATCATGAGGTCGGAGCTTCGAACACGCTTGAAAAAAGTACTTACTCGACTACTCCGACTCGACTGCTCCAGGTCGCCGACGGTCGACGGTGGAACTCCGGCTGTACTTGGAATGTGTACTGCTCGTGTCAGTGTCGCCGGTCGCTACACGGCCGTTTTATTTAGTGTGCTCGAACGTTTCCCTCACAATGTGATCCTCGGACTCGACTTTTGGTCCACCTATTCTGCTCTGATTGACTGGTCCGACGGTGTTGTACAACTTGACCAACCCCTACCTGTTTCCGTTGACCTTCCTGCTCAAGCTCCAACTCAGCTTTGTTCCGCGGATTTTATACATCTGCCATCTCTTGCAGCAACCTGCGTCCCTGTCTTAGCCTGCCCACCCGTACCTGACGGAGACTATGTCCTTTGTCCCGCGACTTCAGTCCTGCTTTCTCACAATGTCTCCTTCCCGCACACCATCGTTTCTGTTGCGGACAATCAGACATGTCTTGCCATCCTAAATTTCGGACAGCGCCCAAAAGTACTTCCTCAAGGCATGTCTCTTGTAATGTCGCTGACGCACGAGTGCCACATTTCCGCTCTATCTGTTGTGCCGTCTTCGACCAATGCTCATTCTGCGCCTTCTGCATCAGCCCCGACCGACGACTTCACAAAGATGATTGCACCGGACCTCTCAACCCAACAAGCCGCAGAGCTCCGTGGCCCCCTCGAGTCCTACTCCGACATTTTCGACCTGAACGATCGCCCTTTGTGTCAAACTACGGTCGTGAAGCATTGTATAAATACCGGCGATGCAGCACCTGTTCGCCGACGCCCATATCGTGTGTCGCCCTCTGAGCGACAAGTTATCCACAGTGAGGTTGGCAAGATGCTTGCAAAAGGGATTGTTGATCACTCTTCCAGCCCTTGGGCATCCCCTGTTGTTCTCCTCAAAAAGAAGAACAGCTGGCGATTGTGCGTTGACTATCATCATCTAAACACGATCATCAAGAAGGATGTATATCCACTTCCCCGCATTGACGATGCTCTGGATTGTCTCCACGGTGCCGCTTATTTTTCATCTATAGACCGTCGCTCTGGATATTGGCAAATTGCCGTGGATGAAGTGGACCATGAAAAGACCGCATTCGTCGCACCAGACGGCCTATATCAGTTCCGGGTAATGCCTTTTGACTTGTGCAATGCCCCGGCGACCTTTGAACGGATGATGGATATGCTCTTGCGTGGTTTGAAATGGTCCATCTGGTTGTGCTACTTAGATGACGTCATCGTATTCTCTTCAACTTTTGCGACTGATCTTGGAAGACTTTCATCGGTTCTTTCTGTTTTTTGCACCGCTAGCTTGCAGCTCAACTCGTCCAATTGCCACTTAGGTCACCGCCAAATGACCATGCTCGGACACCTGGTCGATTCGTCAGGCATTCGCCTCGACCCCGCTAAAGTTCCTGCTGTGCAGAATTTATCCAGTACCAACTTGTGGCAAAGATGTTCGCAGCTTCATTGGTCTTTGCTCTTAGTTCCGCAGGTTTGTGAAATTTCGCCCCCGTGGCCCGTCCTCTGATTGAACTCCTGAAGAAATACGTTCCTTTCTTTTGGGGCTCTAAACAAGCGTCTGATTTCTCGCAGCTCATCACGCTGCTCACCACACCTCCTGTTCTCGCCCATTTTGACGCCTCCGCTTCTACAGAAATCCGCACTGACGCCAGTGGCTACGGCATCGGCGCAGTTCTAGCTCAACGCCAATGTGGGCACGACCGCGTCATCGCTTACGCCAGCCGCCTCCTCTCTGCCGCAGATAGCAATTACTCGATTACTGAGCGCGAGTGTCTCGCCGCGATTTGGGCGGTGGGCAAGTTCCAACCCTACATGCATGGTCGACCATTTAAAGTTACAACCGACCACCACGCTCTTTGTTCGCTTTCCTCCCTCAAGGATCCCACCGGACGCCTCAGTCGCTGGGCCCTAAGGCTGCAGGAATACACATACACTGTGGTCTACAAGTTTGGTCATCTACATCAGGACGCCGACTGCCTGTCTCGTCATCCCGTCGATGTACCGGATGGTTTAGTGGATGTCGCACCGATCTGCGTTAATACGCTCTCTGCCCTGCAAGACATTGGCACTGAACAAAGACGCGAGGAGTCGTTCCAATCCATTATCTAACGCCTGCTCTTTGATCCGTGCGACCCACGTCTTCACATGTTTGTTCTAAAAATTGACATCCTGTATCACCGCAACATGCACCCCGACGGGCACGAGCTCCTAACCGTCATTCCGTCTCATCTGCGACAGATTGTAGTGTAGCAACTGCGCGACGTTCCCGCAGCTGGACACCTTGGCGTCACGCGGACCTATGACCGAATTCGGCGACGGTTTTTCTAGCCCCGTCTTAACCGCTTCGTCCGGCGCTATGTTGCCGCGTGTGAGTCGTGTCAACGCCGTAAAAGACCAGCTGTGCCTCCTGCCGGACTGCTGTGGCCTTTGGATATACCGGCCGACCCTTTTTTTCACGTTGG
The DNA here is from genome assembly GCF_050947875.1 of Dermacentor variabilis. Lineage (NCBI taxonomy): Eukaryota > Metazoa > Arthropoda > Arachnida > Ixodida > Ixodidae > Dermacentor > Dermacentor variabilis. The sequence continues at coordinate 230,209,693 of NC_134569.1, read as the reverse complement.
CGTTGATCTTCTCGGACCATTCCCTATATCAAGTGACGAAACTAATTGGATTGCTGTCGCTACGGACTATACAACTCGCTATGCCATTACTAAAGCCCTACCGACCAGGTGCGCCACAGACGTCGCTGATTTCTTGCTTCACGACGTTATCTTGCACCATGGTGCACCTCGTCAACTTCTCACCGATCGCGGCAGATACTTCATTGCCAAAGTCATAGAAGACCTAATTCGATCATGTGCTACTAAAGACAAACGTACTACCGCTTACCATCCTCAAACTAACGATCTTACCGAACGCCTGAACCGCACAATAACTGACATGCTAGCAATGCATGTTTCCTCCGATCATCGCGACTCGGACATTGCTCTACCATTTGTGACGTTCGCCTACAATTCTTCGCGCCACGACACAGCTGGCTATTCACCCTTCTATCTCCTCTTCGGTCGTGAGCCGACTTTGCCTTTCGAGACTCTCCTCTCGACCAGACTCGACTCGCCGACAGAGTACACTCGGGATGTCACAGCCACAGCGACCCATGCACGCCAGATTGCCCGCATTTGTCTTTCTACTTCGCAGACACGCCAGAAGTGCCCTCACGACCAGCGCCATCACGACGTGCACTACCAACCAGGTGCTGTTGTGCTAGTTTGGTATCCAACGCGGCATGTTGGTCTTTCGGAGAAATTCCTCTCGCGGTTCTATGGCCCTTACCGCATCCTTTCCCAGGTGACCCCTGTCACAAATGAAGTGTCTACGCTGGATGACACGGTGCCTTCACGTCTCTCTGACATCATCTACGTCAGCTGTCTCAAACCTTACCTTTATAAGACCGATGAGCCGCGCCACTAAGGTGCCTTTTCCGACGACGGTGATGTCACAGTCGGTAATGCTGGTGCTCACGTTGCCTTAAATTCAGGTCTAGATACCGCAGTGGCCCTTTGACTCGCATCTTGTGTGTTAATTCTTGCTCTTCATGGGCCTTTTCAAACATAGCAATGATACTTGTATTGCTTGGGTCATACAACGTAAAACTATTCCAATATGTTTTTATTCAAAGCTCATGATGTCAAATTTGCGTAACCGTGGACGCAAGTATCGGGCGGGCACCCGCAGGGTTCTCTGGACAGCCCAATCAAATCCTGTCCTCGTTTAAAGGAGGTCACTTTTGTTTGCTTGAAGAACGAATAACGTTGCCTACACTGAGCGGCTTGTCTTAACTATTTGGCTGACAAGAGGCGAGGAGCACGCTTAAGCGAAGAGGCATTCGATGGGGCCGAGCCACTGCACTGAAATTCGATAACGGGATGAAGAGGGTGGTGCCGGCGTCTTAAGTGACTGGTCCGCTTTCCCTTACTTACCTTGCAGTGGCTGGTCTAAAATCGCGGCGGCATGCAGCGAAAGCTTAAGAATGACGCTAAAACGGATTCTCATCAAAAAAGAGTTGGCAGAGCGAGGGCGTAAACGTGCCGAAAGTGTTCGAAAACATTACACAGCCACGTAAAAAGATTTATTATACACAGATAAACCCATGCTCTCCGGCAGGTGCGAGTAGCCAGTGCTTGAGCGATCGGCGGCAGCCATCTTCTATTTCTTTCGGAATGGGATAGCCTGCGCCTATTCAGAAGAAAATGCAGTTTTGTTCGGCATATTAATGCATCTTTAACGCATGCACGTCACTCTGAAGCGTGAGTTTTTGTGGTTTTGTGACGTCGCGTGACAGGAAGGTGAAGTGGGTGCAGCCCGTAAACTTTTGACGAATAGCCGAGGGCTAACGGGTAAAAGGCGTCCAATCAGAAATAACAATTTTTCTTTTGTTCGGTCAAATTATGCATAATCAGTGTACACGTCATATGAAATGGGGAGCTATTGTGGTTTCCGTGACATCGTGTGACAGACAGGTGAAGTAGTGGTGGTCTAAAAAGCTTTTGACCGATCGCGAAGGGCTCATTGCAGAATTTGAGAAGAAAAGTTTCGAATAGTTTTACGTTATAGCGCCCCTGGTTGTTTTCACTCTCACTTCTTATAGCCTACATAGAAATCTCGCTCAAGCATTGCTGCAAGTTTATGGCCACTGAAAAGTGCAAAAGACAAGTACAGAAGCCCTGCCTCAGTCAGGCTCACAGAAGCGAATGTAGAGTTCACAGACGTGAGTAGGTGGCGGTCGTGTCTGCCTTATTGGTTATTAGGTCATCGCATGTTATTCTCTAGCTTCGTCTTATATCCCACGCCTATCCCCATGTATATACACGTGTTCACGAACAGCTATAAACTGTTGTCTGTGCTTGATCCTTTCATTTTCTGTCTTTCATTTCACATCCTAACAATGCAAAAAGCAATGAATACGGAACAAGTAGCCCCTTTGACAAATTTCAATAAGAAGCTTTGTGCGACTAGCAATATTTGTCTTTAAATCATAGTGTCGATCTTGGCCGAAAAATATTACTTCACGATTCGCAGCAGAGTACTGCAGTATAATTATAACCCTAATAATAATGGTAAGTATTCATCTCATCTATGGGATCTAATGCGCGCGTTGTTGCTTTGTCTCAGCGTGTAGTAGTTAAGAGAGCCAGTTTAAGGGCGGAGAAGAAGGAAGGAAAGGAAAGCAAAATTGCAGCGCCGTGGTTTTAAAGCGCAACCGTTGTAGAGAAACGGAAGGCGATATAAGCGTGCGTGGCCATGATACGCACACGACAAACTGCCTTAAAATATTTATACTTGAGGGGAAAGCTTCGTTAACAAACTAGAACACGGCAATCAGCACTCGAATACGACGAGAGAAATTATTGAGACGTGGAAAATTCCCTTGAAATATGGTTTGCCAGACAAATGCTTGTAAGTATTGAACCTCTTAAAAGATGAGGGGGGAAATATGCGCTCACCGAGAAGGCATCGTCCGCGCGAGACCACCAGGCACCTTACTGAGACGAGGAGGGCATTGCGGTCGGAAAGAAAGCCTCCCCTCTCCGTCGGCCAAGAGGGCGAAAACACGCTTTCCGATCGCTCAAGGTTGCGCGGACAAAGTATAACTCTAGCGTATAGGAAAAGCGGAAACAGGTGCGAGGGCGGCACGTATAGCGTGGGAAGCTAGCCGCCAGAATAACTATCTCAGGGACTGCTGCTGACGAGGGCGAAATACCTTCGTGTAATTATAATAACCCTAATAGGACTACTTTCGAAAAAAAAAGGAAATGGCCCAGAAGGCAATACTACGAGAGCTATGACTGATAATTTTCTACATATATATATATATTTATATATGTATTCATCTCATCTATGGGATCGCATGCGCGCGCTGTTGCTTTGTCTCTGCGTGTAGCAGTTAAGAGAGCCAGTTTTAGGGCGGAGAAGAAGGAAGGAAAGGAAAAGCAAAAATTTCAGCGCCGTGGTTTGAAAGCGCAGCCGTGGTAGAGAAACGGAAGGCGATATAAGCGTGCGTGGCTATGATACGCACACGACAAACTGCCTTAAAATATTTAGAATTGAGGGGAAAGCTTCGTTAACAAACTAAAACACGGCAATCAGCACTCGAATATAATTATAACCCTAATAATAACGGTAAATATTCATCTCATCTATGGGATATAATGCGCGCGTTGTTGCTTTGTCTCTGCGTGTAGTAGTTAAGAGAGCCAGTTTAAGGGCGGAGAAGAAGGAAGGAAAGGAAAGCAAAATTGCAGCGCCGTGGTTTTAAAGCGCAACCGTTGTAGAGAAACGGAAGGTGATATAAGCGTGCGTGGCCATGATACGCACACGACAAACTGCCTTAAAATATTTAGACTTGAGGGGAAAGCTTCGTTAACAAACTAGAACACGGCAATCAGCACTCGAATACGACGAGAGAAATTATTGAGACGTGGAAAATTCCCTTGAAATATGGTTTGCGAGACAAATGCTTGTAAGTATTGAACCTCTTAAAAGATGAGGGGGGAAATATGCGCTCACCGAGAGGGCATCGTCCGCGCGAGACCACCACCAGGCACCTTACTGAGACGAGGAGGGCTTTGCGGCCGGAATAGAAAGCCTCCCCTCTTCGCCGGCCAAGAGGGCGAAAACACGCTTTCCGATCGCTCAAGGTTGCACGGACAAAGTATAACTCTAGCGTATAGGAAAAGCTGAAACAGGTGCGAGGGCGGCACGTATAGCGTGGGAAGCTAGCCGCCAGAATAACTATCTCAAGGACTGCTGCTGACGAGGGCGAAATACCTTCGTGTAATTATAATAACCCTAATAGGACTACTTTCGAAAAAGAAGGAAATGGCCCAGAAGGCAATACTACGAGAGCTGTGACTGATAATTTTCTACATATATAAATATGTATTCATCTCATCTATGGGATCGCATGCACGCTCTGTTGCTTTGTCTCTGCATGTAGTAGTTAAGAGAGCCAGTTTGAGGGCGGAGAAGAAGGAAGGAAAGGAAAAGCAAAAATTTCAGCGCCGTGGTGTTAAAGCGCACCCATGGTAGAGAAACGGAAGGCGATATAAGCGTGCGTGGCTATGATACGCACACGACAAACTGCCTTAAAATATTTAGAATTAAGGGGAAAGCTTCGTTAACAAACTATAACACGGCAATCAGCACTCGAATATAATTGTAACCCTAATAATAATGGTAAATATTCATCTCATCTATTGGATCTAATGCGCGCGTTGTTGCTTTGTCTCTGCGTGTAGTAGTTAAGAGAGCCAGTTTAAGGGTGGAGAAGAAGGAAGGAAAGGAAAGCAAAATTGCAGCGCCGTGGTATTAAAGCGCAACCGTTGCAGAGAAACGGAAGGCGATATAAGCGTGCGTGGCCATGATACGCACACGACAAACTGCCTTAAAATATTTATACTTGAGGGGAAAGCTTCGTTAACAAACTATAACACGGCAATCAGCACTCGAATACGACGAGAGAAATTATTGAGACGTAGAAAATTCCCTTGAAATATGGTTTGCGAGACAAATGCTTGTAAGTATTGAACCTCTTAAAAGATGAGGGGAAAATATGCGCTGACCGAGAGGGCATCGTCCGCGCGAGACCACCACCAGGCACATTACAGGCCGCCATTGACAGGCGGCCTGTCATTGCCATTGACAGTGACATTGACACTGACATTGACAGGACGCCATTGGAATCTGAACCTGGCAACGTTTAACGTTAGAACGTTATCTAGTGAGGCGAGTCTAGCAGTGTTATTGGAGGAATTAGAGGGTAGTAAATGGGATATAATAGGGCTCAGTGAGGTTAGGAGGACAAAAGAAGCATATACAGTGCTAAAAAGCGGGCACGTACTGTGCTACCGGGGCTTAGCGGAGAGACGAGAATTAGGAGTCGGATTCCTGATTAATAAGGAAATAGCTGGTAACATACAGGAATTCTATAGCATTAACGAGAGGGTGGCAGCTCTTGTTGTGAAACTTAATAAGAGGTACAAATTGAAGGTGGTACAAGTCTATGCCCCTACATGCAGTCATGATCACCAGGAAGTCGAAAGCTTTTATGAAGACGTGGAATCGGCGATGGGTAAAGTCAAAACAAAATACACTATACTGATGGGTGACTTCAATGCCAGGGTAGGCAAGAAGCAGGCTGGAGACAAGTCCGTAGGGGAATATGGCATAGGCTCTAGGAATAGCAGAGGAGAGTTATTAGTACAGTTTGCAGAACAGAATAATATGCGGATAATGAATACCTTTTTGCGCAAGCGGGTTGGTCGAAAGTGGACGTGGATGAGCCCGAATGGTGAGACTAGAAATGAAATCGACTTCATACTCTGCGCGAACCCTGGCATCATACAAGATGTAGACGTGCTCGGAAAGGTACGCTGCAGTGACCATAGGATGGTAAGAACTCGAATTAGGCTAGACTTGAGGAGGGAACGGAAGAAACTGGTACACAAGAAGCCAATCAATGAGTTAGCGGTAAGAGGGAAACTAGAGGAATTCTGGATCAAGCTACAGAACAGGTATTCGGCTTTAACTCAGGAAGAGGACGTTAGTGCTGAAGCAATGAACGACAATCTCATGGGCATCATTAAGGAGTGCGCAATAGAAGTCGGTGGTAACGCCTTTAGACAGGAAACCAGTAAGCTATCGCAGGAGACGAAAGATCTGATCAATAAACGCCAATCTATGAAACCCTCTAACCCTACAGCTAGAATAGAACTGGCAGAACTTTCTAAGTTAATCAACAAGCGTAAGACAGCGGACATCAGGAACTATAATATGGATAGAATTGAACAGGCTTTCAGGAACGGAGGAAGCCTAAAAACAGTGAAGAAGAAACTAGGAATAGGCAAGAATCAGATGTGTGCGTTAAGAGACAAAGCCGGCAATATCGTTACTAATACGGATGAGATAGTTCAAGTGGCTGAGGAGTTCTATAGAGATTTATACCGTACCAGTGGCACCCACGACGATAGTAGAAGAGAGAATAGCCTAGAGGAATTCTGAATCCCACAGGTAACGCCAGAAGAAGTAAAGAAAGCCTTAGGAGCTATGCAAAGGGGGAAGGCAGCTGGGGAGGATCAGGTAACAACAGATTTGTTGAAGGATGGTGGTCAGATTGTTCTAGAGAAACTGGCCACCCTGTATACGCAATGCCTCATAACCTCGAGCGTACCGGAATCTTGGAAGAAGGCTAACATAATCCTAATCCATAAGAAAGGGGACGCCAAAGACTTGAAAAATTATAGACCGATCAGCTTACTGTCCGTTGCCTACAAAATATTTACTAAGGTAATCGCAAATAGAATCAGGAACACCTTAGACTTCTGTCAACCAAAGGACCAGGCAGGATTCCGTAAAGGCTACTCAACAATAGACCATATTCACACTATCAATCAACTGATAGAGAAATGTGCAGAATATAACCAACCCTTATATATAACTTTCATTGACTACGAGAAAGCGTTTGATTTAGTCGAAACCTCAGCAGTCATGGAGACATTACGGAATCAGGGTGTAGATGAGCCATATGTAAAAATACTGGAAGATATCTATAGCGGCTCCACAGCCACCGTAGTCCTCCACAAAGAAAGCAACAAAATCCCAAAAAGAAAGGCGTCAGACTGGGAGATACGATCTCTCCAATGCTATTCACAGCATGTTTACAGGAGGTATTCAGAGACCTGGAGTGGGAAGAATTGGGAATAAAAGTTGATGGAGAATACCTTAGCAACTTGCGATTCGCTGATGATATTGCCTTGCTTAGTAACTCAGGAGACCAATTGCAATGCATGCTCACTGACCTGGAGAGGCAAAGCAGAAGGGTGGGTCTGAAAATTAATCTGCAGAAAACTAAAGTAATGTTTAACAGTCCCGGAAGAGAACAGCAGTTTACGATAGGTAGCGAGGCACTGGAAGTGGTAAGGGAATACATCTACTTAGGGCAGGTAGTGACCACGGATCCGGATCATGAGACTGAAATAACCAGAAGAATAAGAATGGGTTGGGGGGCGTTTGGCAGGCATTCTCAAATCATGAACAGCAGGTTGCCACTATCCCTCAAAAGGAAAGTGTATAACAGCTGTGTGTTACCAGTACTCACATATGGGGCAGAAACCTGGAGGCTTACGAAAAGGGTTTTGCTGAAATTGAGGACGACGCAACGAGCTATGGAAAGAAGAATGATGGGTGTAACGTTAAGGGATAAGAAAAGAGCAGATTGGGTGAAGGAAGAAACGCGGCTAAATGACATCTTAGTTGAAATCAAGAAAAAGAAATGGGCATGGGCCGGAGATGTAATGAGGAGGGAAGATAACCGATGGTCATTTAAGGGTTACGGACTGGATTCCAAGGGAAGGGAAGCGTAGCAGGGGGCGGTAGAAAGTTAGGTGGGCGGATGGCATTAAGACGTTTGCAGGGACAACATGGCCACAATTAGTACATGACCGGGGTAGTTGGAGAAGTATGGGAGAGGCCTTTGCCCTGCAGTGGGCGTAACTAGGCTGATGATGATGATGATGATGATGATGATGATGATGATGATGATGATGATGACTGCAGTAAATACCGAAGGACTCTTCCTCAGGAGATGCTCTGTTATTTACCCAAAACCTGATTTTGCCACAATTTGCAACAAATTGATGATTGTTGCAGAATGTTCACAACCAACTCGAAATTCTCTTTAAGCAGATGCGACGGATTCGTGCTGAGGAGCAAGGAAACGCAGCGTACAAGAGGCACCTGCTCAGTGCCACTAAACGGCTAAAAAGACTGCAAGAGCAGAAACGTGGTGTCAGGGATGCTGTTCTCGGCCTTGAATTAAGGCGTGAGCGTTCTGGTAAAGTGCAGCCCACAGTGACTCTAAGCCGACGTGCAGGAGGGACAAGAGGCTCTAAGCGAGTACCGGCGCGACGACCATCGAGTGGCCCTTCACCAAAGCGGGCGAAGAAGCGGTGCCATCGACTGCAGCTGAGTGTAGACAAAACATTCCACATGGGAGGTTGCACGACTACGGACATTGATTTGTTCATCACATGAGGCACACTTTGTGATAATACTTTTCTATTGGTCACAAAATTTCAAGCCAAGTTTGCTATAGGGTGGATTTACCCTCCACACCTGTACTACTGCAGGTGTGGAGGGTAAATGGCTGGTGTTCTCTGCTTTCTTCGGTGGTTTAGAATAGTATAAATGGGTTTAAGCCTGATTGCACTAGGTCCACAACGCCAGTTTTCGTCTGCTGATATCTGCATACAGCTGTGTCGTGCCGAGGGCTGTGTTAGCAGGGGTGGAGTCGACGGCCCCCCCTAGCAACGCGGCTGTCGTCGTATTTTTGCCGCTGCATTGTACATATACTGCTTGCTTTAATTTTAACTCATTCCCAACGACACTCTAGCGACCATCATCCTCCGCCTCCGTGATCATATATATATATATATATATATGGTGTGCTCCGAGATTAGAAGGAAATGGAAACAGATATATAAAACGAGTTTCTTCGGCTAATGTGAGCGGTCCGAACGTTTCTCAGGACTTCCACTCGCCCACTTACATTGTTGGGGTTAACCTAACCTCGGTGCCTATAACTTGGTGACCCGGACACTTTTTTACGACAACCACGACGTTATGAACGAGGCCCCAAACGAGATACCAATGACCAGTGAATAGGGTCTCTCCGTGGTGCAGATTCACCTGCCCTCTCTTTGACCACAGAATCATGCAGCCTGGTTTACTCAGGTGCAGGCCATCTTCGACCTTCGGCGCATACCTCGCAGCGAGCGAGGCTCCTCCACACTGTCTCGGCACAATCTACAGAGGTGGCTGAGGAATTCTAAGATGCTGTGTACACATCCCATGACCCCACCCCCACGACCAATTCAAAACGACAGTACTGCAACGCAAGTTGATGTCTATACGCAGGCGCCTCCAGCAGCTTCTCAATAAAGAGCTCGTCGACCGTTGTTTGCGGCGGCTTCTCAGCGACTGTAGGCGGGACCCAAACAGCCCGCTGCAGCGTGAACTGTTCCTTGAGTGCCTGCAGCATAATCTGGTGGTCACCTTAGCTAATACACCAGAAGACATGTCCATCCACAATCTTGCAGAGCTGGTCAGCCGCATCACTGACTATTCAGGAAGCGGTAATGTGGCAACAACGACTGTTCAGCTGTTGCGCGTCGAAGATCGGCAGTGTCGCCTTCACTATACGATTGAAAAGCTTGCCGAAGCCATTACTGCACTATAGTCTTCCCCCATCGTCTTCAGCGCGACTGCGATTGCCGTTCCAGATTCCGCTCGCGGTCAGGCTTAAGTTGTGTTCCTCATTGCAGCCCATAATGCTGGTCTCACAACAAATTCGATGCCAGCCTACACCAGTGCTGTTCCTTTTTCTGCTGGCAGGGACACGTGCCGCAAGGTCACTGATTTGCCGCCGGTTATTCTGTCCGTACAAGTCGCTTGTTCTTCGTCACTCACAGGATTCCCGGACAACAATTTCTCATGGACACAGGTGCACTGGTCAGTATCATTCTTGCCACGCGATTAGATTGTCAGCGTGCCAAAAAATCTGCCCCTTCAATCAGCCAACTGCTCTTCAACACATACGGCCAGCGCTCTCTTACCATCGACTTCAGGCTGCGACACACCTTCTGATGGATGTTCATTGTTGCAGACGTACATATGGCCATATTGAGGATGGATTCTGTGACCTACTTCACACTTAGTGTGATCTCCGCGCCCGTCGTCTCGTGGATACAACTAAGGTGTCTATACATGGCATCTTCGCACCTGTGATATCAACCACTAGAACGTTATCACACATAACATAATCTGCGTTCAACTCAATTCTCTCAGACTTCCCATCCATCACAAAACCTTCTAATATTGAGCTGCAAGTATGTCACAATGTCGCGCATCATGTTTTAACCGCAGGCAAGCCAGAACCCTGGATGGCCTCATCGGCGACCGCCACGCCATCGCAAGCAGAGAATTCGACCACATGCTGCAACTCGATATCAACCGTCCTTTGTTGGGCAGTTGGTATTCAGCTCTCTACGTGGTACCAAAGCGGGACCCAAAGGATTGTCGCCCGTGCAGCGACCACCCTGTGGTCCGTTCGCGCACCGTCCCTGATCAGTATTCATTTCCTCAAATTTATGGCATTGCAGCGAACCTAGCTGGAAGAGTAATATTCAGCAAGATAGATTTAGTGAAGGCCTACCATGAAATCCCTTTCGAGCCGACGGATATACCAAAGACGGCAATTGTGACACCCTTTGGGCTTTTCACGACTTAGAAACCTGCTCAGATATGCCAGAGGTTTATTAGCGAGGCCACCCGGGGACCCCCCTTCGTCTTTGCATGCCTCGATGACCTAGTGCTGGCTAGTATTTCCCCTGAGCAGCAAAGCAACCATTGCACCTGCTGCTTTCTCTGCTCCAGGAATACGGCCTTCTCATCAACCCCGCAAAGAGTGTGTCTGGTGCACACCACACTGAGTTTCTCGAACACCACGTGACTCCCAAAGGAATGACACTGTTTGAAAAGAAAGCACAAGCCTTCTCGCCAACGTCGCTGCGAAAGGTCCGAGAGTTCCTTAGCTGCTCAACTTCCACCGCCCGTTTCTTCCCAACATTGCCCGAATTATTGTAGCACTGACTGCCTTTTTCAAGGCCAACAAAAGTCTGTCCGTTCCACGTCCTGGATGGCCAATGCCGAAGAGTCCTACCAAGCTTCCAAAAACGCAATGGCAGACGCCACCCAGCTGGTGATTCCTTTATATGTTTGACGAATGCGTCTTATCGCCGACGTATCTAGTGCGGCTGCCGGTGTCCTTTTACATTTCCACTGTAACTCCTGGTGCCGACTCTGTTTTTTTTCCCAGAAGCTGAAGCCTGCAGAAACGCGCTACAGCACGTTCTATCGCAAGATGCTGGCGGTGTGCTTGGGCGTGCAAGATTTCCGACAGCTGCTGGAAGAAGCAAGTTTTCACGTCATCACGGTTGACAAGCCTTTGACGTTCACTTTTCTAAGTATTCACAACACTTCTACCGCCCAAGAGATAGGTCACCCCAGTTTCATCTCCGAGTTCGCCGTGGACATATAATTCGTTGAAGGCCCAGTCAACGCAGCCACACATGCCTTTTCCCACATCGATACAATATCCACGGCCACATCTGACTTGAATGAATGAATGAATGTTTATTTTGACCGAAAAAAATACAGAGAATCTCTGTCAAAGAGGCTGACATAAAGGCACGAATGCCTAAGTGTCAGTCCCCTTCCCCGACCCGTTCCCAGTGCACAAAACATTCAAGCAACAGGGCAAGCATGGTAGACAAAGGGAATACATACACAAAAAAAATGAAAAGTACATGAAATACGTAACAGAAATACTGGGTGCGATTTGTGTACAAAAGAATGAACAGTCATACCTGAAGCGACAGCAAATACATGTTCACTTTTTTTTAAAGTGCTCAGGGACGGTGATTCATTTATTATAGTGAGTAAGCCAGGGTGATGATTCAGAACATCTGCAACTATCAATGCCTGCGTTTGCATGCCGTAATTGGTATACATCTCGCCTTTGTTGCAAGTTAATTGCCTTGTGTTGTATTTGTGTTCATGCTGGAGGTATGCTTTAAAAAGGCGCTTTCATTGAGTCTTACGTCTTTAAATATTACAATGGCTGTTTTTTTGTTAATAAGGTTTTCTAATGTTAAAACACAATTCTTCTTGAAAAGCGGAGTGGAGTGGCTTCTACAGGGTGCATTTTCAATTACCCGAATCATGCGTTTCTGCAAAGTTAGTAAACTATGGATGTTGGTTTTCGTCGTGGTACACCAGACAGATAAACAATATCGGAGGCGCGAATGCACTACGCTATAGTATAATTGTTTTTTTAATCTAGAAGGTAATAGACGCTTTAATTTATTAATAACACCGATGGATCTTGAAATGCTGGTTTTAATGTTGCCGACATGGCTGGACCAGTTTATTTTCTTCAAACGTAACGCCAAGGAACCTCTGGGACGTACTACGTAGAGTGGCTTCATCACGGAATTGTAATACTAAGCTATCATCAATACCCTTGTTACGAGGCCGAGAAATAATGTATTTTGTCTTTTTAGTGTTTAATTCCAATTTATTTGCTCTAAGCCAATCTGAAAGATCACTGAGCCGAATATTTGCTTCTTGCTGGAGAGTAAGCAAGTTTCCATCAGGAAAGAAGATATTAGTGTCATTAGCATACATGATTATGTCAGGTGTTAGAGGCACGTTTGTGATGTCATAATGTACAATATAAAAAGAGGTGGCACTAGGATGGATCCCTGCGGAACACCGTATTTGATTTCAACCATTGCTGATTTGGAATGACAATTGTATGTGTACTGTAGTCGGTCGGTTAAATATTTTTAATTGGGTTAAGAGCAGTTCCCCTAATGTCGTACTCATTTAACTTTTGTAACAAGATATCGTGTTTAATGGCATTTAATCTAAAAAATTGCCACGACGCAGCGTTTACACGTCGATCTTCGGGTGCTCCGGTCTTCTGGAACCTCATTAGTGCTGTCCGACATGTCCCTTTTATTATCTTCAGCCACTATCACTTGCAACATGTCAATGGAGGTCGCACACGTCCATTCGTTTCATTCCGACTCTACCATCAAATATTTTACAAGCTACACAGCACCAGTCATCCTGCAGCTCGTGCCACTGAGCATCTCATTACTTCCCGCTTTGTGTGGCCGAGTGTGAACTCTGACGCGCGCCGCTGGGCTCGGAAATGCCTTCACTGTCAACGCTCCAAGGCGACGTGACACAGGAAGTCGCCAATTATCTCCTTTCCACCACCTGGCGCCCGGTTCAATCACATTCACACCGACATCATTGGCGCGCTGCCACCATCCCGAGGGGATCAATACATACTCACTTGTGTAAACCATTATACCCGCTGTCCTGAACCACTTGCTATCACTGACATAACGCTACGAGGAATCGAGGGCGACAGTTCGAATGCAATCTCCACCGCGAACTCGCATCTTTGCTTGGTGTCCGCCATATCCAACCACCGCATATCACCCATCGGCGAATGTAATGGTTAAACGCCTTCACTGTCAACTTAAAGCCGCCTTGATGACCCGTCAGGCTCAGTCATCTTGGGCTGAAGACCTTCGTCTTGTTCTGCTGGGCATGCGCTTCTCTTTCAATGACGACCTCGGCTGCATCGCTGCGAAGCTGGTCTATGGCACAGTGTTGCGGTTTCGCGGTGAGTTTTTCGCAACAGCTACTGCTGACACGCCCATCCAGACACCTTTGTTCAGCAGCTCCGCTTCCTGTTTGCAGGCTTGCGTCCTCACCCTAGTAAGTTCGCATCCTCAAGTGATGTTTTGGTCAACAAAGAGATGCACAGCGTGCCACATTTTCGTGCGGTGTCAAGGCATCCGACCATTTTTTGCGCCTTCCTGTAATAGCCACTTCAAGGTACTCAAACGGACAGAAAAAACACCACCGACCTTAGCGCACGTGAAGAAGTCGTCGCAATTGCGAGGGTCAAACTTGCCTACTTAGGAACCTCGCCATCGTTATCCACTTTTAACGACTTTGCAGCCGCTGAAATGACGGATGTACCCAATTTCCCCGCATGAAATGCTGTTTCCTGGGCACTACTGCTCTTCTAAGAAGACGGGATGCCCTCTAGTAGCCATTGTCATCTAGGCCGCCTTTTATATATGGCACACTCGGGCGTGTGTGTGTCATGCCTCAGGCTGCGTGATCACAAGGAAATCAATAGACAGCTTCTGCGGCTCCTGCCATCTCAGTCCAAACGGTTCTCAAGTCTTTTGCTAGCCGACTCGCACATTGTCGTGATGAACCTAGCCTCGGTCCCTATAAACACATTTCACATATTCGCAGCCAGCAACAGAGGGCACAAAAAATTCCTTGTTTGAAGGCCACGTACTCCTAGCGTTGCATTCACACTGGCACGTATGGCTAGAATTGGTTATTCACTTCAAGTATAAAGTGTGCAGTTCTGACACAAAATAATGATGAAATATAGCAAGACATGCTAATTTGCAAATAACAGCACCATTACATCTGATTTGCCGAGACGCGCTGCAGGACCAAAGCACGCGTGGCCATCCTGACGACTAAGCACCCAACAACCACCATTCCTTCATGGACTTTGCCATCGACCATGTTTTTATCGAGATTGTGCCTAAATACCGCGGTCATCCCAGCCGCAGCGTCCTCAACCTCTACACCTCTCCGAAAGCAAACTTCAATCGCCTGGATTGCTACAACAAACAGCTATGAGGCTCTAATGGACAAATGATCCCAGGTGGGTTCCACGCCGTGCATGTAGCATGGGGCTTGCACAGCGTCGGGCTGCACCATAATTACGGCCAAAAGCACAACGTAGTACAGCAGCACCAACTCACATTCTGATTCGCAACACCCTACAATAGTGGGCAACAGCATCAATTAAGATATGTATCTTGACTTAGCACAAACTTGCCGATCCCAGCAAGCCTAATGGTGCAACACAAAATAGACATCGTGCAGTGATCACTGCATACCTCATACCACAACACATAAGAAACTTCCCACGTCTAAGAAGCTGCACCACCAAGCTCACAGACTAGACGGCTATTCGACAAGATAGTCTGACCAGTGGTCTTATCACCATCGAGAACCTTGACGAATGGCTAACTCCAAAAACATAGTACTTACCCCGAACAAGCAGCAATTGATCCACACCTCCTGCAGCTTTGGAAAGCTGTTGTGAACAGAAGGAAAATTGCGCCAGAACCACGTGCATGGGCCGGGGAAAACGTGTTGTGAATAAAGGAGCTGCACCGAGCAACTCTAACCAAGACACGCGCAGTCCCTGCGTTCCTTTTATTATACTGTTGTGGAACCTGAAACGAGACTGCAGTACACACAACCGATCATGGACGGACTACACCTTCTGCGCAACGTCATTCAAAGCACCGCTGCCCGAGTGATTGCTGCCATAACGGAAGCCTTACAAGAAACCGAACTAATGCCTACCAACTTACAAGTGCGTTTAACTGAACTCTATGACAAGGGCTGTTCTCTCGATGAAATTAACACCAAAACATAAAAGCTCGTGACTGACGAATAGGAAGCTGAATTCATCGAGGCCGTTGATGACCATAAGATTCGTCAAGCCATCAGCCGAATTAGTTTTTCTCTTGATTTCTGCGCTGACATTGGATCTCTATTGACTGCCACCAGCATTTGCGAGGAAAACACACAGATCTACCATCAGCGGCAAAGAGGTTTAGGAACCGCAGCCCCTATTACAAATTACCAACAAAGTTGAGGCCTTCTATAGCATTAGTCTTCGACGACAAAGGTACAACGGCTGCCACAGGCATGGCTCTGTTACCGTTAAAAAAGAATAACAAATGTGGCTTCGGCCGCAGTTCACACCACTACAGCACGAACACTACTTTTCTGCCCAGGAAGGCAACCACTGCCCAGTTGTCCCATTCATACGTTCGCGATTCATACGTTCAGTCTGTCCTATTCACGACTCGGTCATTTGTGACAGTGTCAACAGCTTCCACCTAACGACTCAAATTCATCGACTTATTGCACCATTTCTTGTCAACTACGCAGACAAGTCCGCCAGCGCCGGAAACGGCCCGTCACTCCACATTAGATAACCAGTCAAAGCTGACCGAAAGCGCGCAACAGCACCAGTACTGCCGTGATCTGCCGCACAGCACAGCGCCGATCTACGAGAAAATGCCTTCATGGCGCCTACATCGACAGCCAGGACGACGTCATAGGCGAATTGTTCTTCATTAACAGATCCAAGAACAAGACGAAAAAGATATGGTCGATCCCTCTATCACTGAAATTGGTAAAACACAAAAGATTAAATTATGGGGTTTTACGTGCCAAAACCACTTTTTGATTATGAGGCACGCCGTAGTGGAAGACTCCGAAAATTTCGACCACCTGGGGTTCCTTAACGCGCACCTAAATCTAAGTACACGAGTGTTTTCGTATTTCGCCCCCATCGAAATGCGGTCGCCGTGGCCGGGATTCGATCCCGTGACCTGGTGCTCAGCCGCCCAACACCATAGCCAGAACACGAAAGATAAACGTGTCTTCACAGAAGGTGTCGCATGTTTGCTTCGTGAACTCACGGTCCGCTGCAGTGAAAGGCTTATGATTTGCGGGCCGGCGACCGTGTTGCTGGTTTGCTTGGCGCGCGGCGTCCTCCAGCCGAATTGCTTCAGTAAAGGTACGAGCTTTTCTGTCCGCTCCGTAGTGTATCGGGCAGCCAGCTGAGTTGCGACGCACTCAGCTTCAGGAAGGCGAGTGGCAGCATGCGCAGCGAACGCGTTCTGCTGCAGGCTGGCCAGAGGAAAGCGAGATTCGCCCGTCCACCTTGTTGCCTTTCTTTCCCACCTAACGCAGCAGTTTGTCTATTTGGTGCCATCGCACACGCGAAGCAGTAGGCGGTGTGTAAACACTGCTGATGCATGTTCAAGCTGCACTCCGCAGGCGTGCAGGCGTCACTGGCTAACAGGACGCGAAAGATAAACCTTGTGAGGAAACTGTGTTGTTATCACAGCAGAAGGCCTACACCAAGCTACACCTCGTTCAAGCCTACGCCGCGCTGAGACTACCAAAGCGGTCACTGACGACTCTCTGCTTAGTCGGACGCCTGCAGCAACCATCGCATCCACCTCAGCCAGCGCATCAGATTATTGTTGACCCAGAATACGACGACTAGAATGACTACAATTTCCACTGATTTTAACGATGCCAGCTGGAGGATTTTACACGCAAGAAGAGGTTGGAAGCTTGTCCATGACGATGAGGTTATGCAGAAGTTTAGAAGACAACCTCGTGATTTGCTGGCGGGCGGCACATTGCTGTGAACAGAAGTGCACAAGAACCCGGGGAATGAGCTAGGCAAAACGGGGTTCGAATAAAGGAGTCGCACCGAGCAACTGTGACCCACAGACGCGCAGTCGCTTCGTTCCTTCTAAAGCCCGACACAGTCTTGCCTAAAGACCGCGCAGACAGGAATAAATAACACATCTGAAACACTGGATCACAGCCCTTACTGCAGCCGCTGAGAAGTACCCTGATCAACTGACACAAAAGAATTGGTGTCAGATGTGGAAGGCTCTACAGGGTACAGTTGGCGTGGCCAAGACATGGCATATTATCGGGCACCTTCTCGATGCCACCCAAAACAAGAGGGAAAGCCAGGTTATCATGAAGTGAATTCTTCACAACTAATCTGGAACTGACGACTAGCTCCTTTAAGATCGTAAAGGAAAGTACATCAGAAATCTAGGAAAAACTCTCGATATCCCTCCGAAATGAGAAACTTGGCCACCCAATTACTTCATCTGAACTTACGCAGGCTCTAAACAAACGTAGCTATACGACAACTGGTCGCGCTTGAATCAATAATAAAATACTCCCTGCAGGCCATACTTGACCTTAACAAGCATTGATAACAAACGCAGCAGAATGGAAGAATGCCCAAATCATGTTAATTTCGAAACTGGGTAAAATGGCCTGTGTCAGCAACCTATGCCCCATATCACCCAAATTCTGTCTGGGAGCGCCTTGTCATCAAAAGGGTTCAACATCACATAGACGACCAGCATCTCTTCCCCGAAGCGGTGTTTGGTTTCCGACCCAATCTTTCCACCCAAGATATTCTACTTCACCTTAAGGAGGAAATCCAAAGGCCGAAGGCCGTTGGATTTCCAAAGTGCAAAGGCCGTTCTTACGTTAGGTCTCAAGGGAGTTTTTTACCATGTGGCACACCATGTGCGTTCTAGAGAGCACAGAATGCGTTCTAGAGAACCTGAGTAACACCAACGGCAAAGCACGCACGTGTGACTATATCAATGCCTTCCTTAGCAACTGTACAAGCACTATCGGCATCAACAACTTGGTTGTCACCACTTGGCTTTAGACCCAACATGGGCACACAAGAACGTGCAGTGCTCTCCAGTACTCTTCAAAATCACCAAATCGGACTACCTCCCTAACTAAATGTCATCCCTGGCATCAAACACGCCTTATATGCAGATGACATTACTATATGAAGAAAGGGGGTATTCTGTAAGAGTCAACCTAGTGGGCTGCCCAATACGGCCGCTGCTGATTGAAGGCAGCGGTACGAGGGCGGAGGAGACGAGCTGCCCTAGCTAATCAGCAGCGGCCGAAATTCACAGTCCACTAGGTGGACTCTTACAGAGTACCGCTCCACCCCAGGTGGCTCCATGGGTGCACTAGTTGCCTTACAACATGCAGTCAACAGTGTTGTGCCCGGCGGTCCTTTAAAGCGGGTTGCAACCCCAGCGACATACAGCTGTCCCGCCTCAAGCTGCGGTTCTTCACACCTGTCAGCAGCTCAAATTGGCCTGTCCATGCCGGAGATTAGTGATGTGCGTGCGTTTCCAACCCAGCTCCCTTCGGAGGAAAAGGGCAACCTACCACCTGATGCCATAAGTCTCCCGACGCCCTCAGTGTCCCAACGCCATCGATCTCCCGATGCCAGACGGGTCTCCTGAAACCACCGGTCCCCTGTTGCCGGATTGGGGGAGGCGAGTAGGCAGAGACGATGCAGGGCGTAAAAGTGGATCTACACAGCTGAGAAAGAGAGGACGCTCGGAAACAGTGAGACACTCGTACATGCAAAGACGCTCGCGTAGTGTGCTTCGACAGTTGGAGCCGTATTGTAAAAACCCACCATGTACTCTATTGAGTATAATCATTGCTTTCATTCACTTAAACGTCGCTCGGAACCCTTTCTACCGAACCTACCACGGTACCATCCATAGAAACTTCGTTGGCAGCACGAACCCCCGACTTCACAACAGTGGTGGGATTGGTTGGCGTTGGCTACATCGGTGTCGTAAATACTACATGTTTGCTTCTCTTTTCTCTTGACTCATTAGCGCAGGCAGTCGGTAATGCTGTTCGGTGTTATTAGCGATTTAGTCTCGTAGAGAAAGAATTGAGAGTCTCGCGGGCTAGATTGCTAGAGGGAAGGAAACACGGGGTGCACAGTGAGCACTGAGAAGTTGAAAATTCAAGAACTCAAAATTCATGAGCAGATGGGCATTTCGGTTGGCCCTGCGAAATGCAAAAGGAACCAATCACAGAGTTTGCAGAAAGGCGAGTGTAGTTAAAAGGAGGTCGGTGAGGCCACGAAAATTAGTTTTTAAAAAAAGAAGCGCTGAGAGTTTCTGCAGTCTACTGATGGTAGCAATAAGGACGGGCTAGCTAGTGCCTAACGTTTGTTCTTCATGTCGCCAGAACTCTCTCTAGTGCAAGAAAGCAGATTCTAGGAGAACAGGAGTGTTTTCTGGTGGGCACCGTTTCTGAAATTCGCCTTCTTTAAATAAGGGATTTCAGTTTTAAGGAAGGCTGAATTTTGAAGGCAAACGAGATCGCTATATAGAAATTCGAAGTGCAGGACCTCCTCCTAATTTGCGAGGATTTGGGGCCGGCTCCGCAAAAACAAAAGTTGCAGTTCTCGACGTCATGAGCCTAGAAGATGTGACTGTCCAGGAAGCTGGCGAAACTTGGGAAATTATCGATGAAAGAAATCGACAAGTACCGGCAGAGACAGCGTTCGCCATGGCGAAATTCGAAATGCCGGACCTACTTCTAATTTGCGAAGAATTAGGCATTTCCGTCGGCTCTGCGAAAACGAAAGCAGCAGTTCTAGATGTCATGAAGCCGCAAGAGGTGACGGTAGAGGAGGCTGACGAAGCTTGGGAAAACATTATTGAAAGAGAACAAAAAGCAGGGGAGTGCTAGAAGCACGAGCGTCAAGAACTAGAGAGGCGCCGGCGAGAAGCAGAGGAGTATCAAAGGCGCGAGATGGTGGTAACACAGCGGCACGCTCTGGGGATGGCAGAGCTTGAACACAAAAGTCAGATACTTAGATGACAGATAGCGCGAAGCCAGCTCTTTTGAGGCAGACGATGATATAGTTATTTTCCTCGCTGATTTCGAAAGTGTGTGAGAAAAAGGGTGTCAGCTGGGACTTGTAGACCGAGAGATTTCCAGCGCTGATTCAGTTAAGTATCGCTAAGTGCTTCATGAACTGCTTGTCCGAGGAGAAAGCACGAGACTACGATAGGGCTAAGAAGGCTTTGTTCCGACACTTAGGCCTCGAATTCCGAGCTGACCTCGAAGGCCTAAAAGAGAACTTGGCAGAATTTGCCGAGGACAGCTGCACGCGACAAAGCTTCCGCAGTACACCTCGACAATGAGATAAAAGCGACAAAGCGCGATAGGGTACCGGTATGCAAAAGGGTAGCAAGTCTGTCCGTATGAATGTTACACCGGAGACTTCAAATTCCCCGAGCACGCATCAAAATAAACAGGGCGACGTACCTCAAGCAGAGCAATTCTTCACGTAGGCGGCAATTTCGGCCAGCCTGCAAAAGCAACTCATCTATGGCACTTCGAATGGGTCGGAGCAAACGCTAACGGAGCGAGGAGAACGCTTCTACGATATGGGAGCATCTGGGGCAAAAACACGGGAGGAGACTCGGAAACTGATAGGTGTGTCCCTTATTGAGCGGCGGTCAGAGGACCATGGAACGAATCTCGAGGCAGCTGCGTACAGTGACGGGTAAGACGAGTTAGTAGCCGGAAGCGAGGGGAAGGTGGTAGAGACCGGCGGATTTCCTGCACAAAGAACGGAGGGACCGTTAGGCCAACTATGCACGGAGGTGGCAAGTTCGGCCAGCCCGCCAGAAAAGGTCACCTATGTCTGTTCCGATATGTCAAAAGAGATGGCAAAGAGAAGGCGTAGGCACAGGAGGAGAAACATCGACACGATCGAGGCGTCTACAATCAAACGTGCGAAGTGCCAAAGCGACAGAGTCAAAGGCGCGAAAGTCAAGCTCCAGCCGAAGACTGTGAAAAAGCGAAGGACGGTATCTCCAAAGCTTAGGCGTTTGCAGAGATCGGGGATCGGCGTGACATACATCGCGAAAAAGAGAGTTTCGCGAAAATTCAGGCGTAGTAACCGTCACCTAAAGGCATTGATAGCGTCTCGTTGTAAGCAGAGGGACAAAGGGAAGCGTCTGGTAGGCTGCTAAGAGAGCTGGTCGCTCCCGAGGGCAAAGCAAGTCAACTGCCTGGCACATAAGGAGGAAACGGACGCGCGGGTCTGTGAATGTAGCCCTTTCCTAGAACGCGGAAACTCTTCTTCTAAAGTCGTAGCTACGAGGTGAGTCGGGCAAAAGAACGAGTTTTTCCTTCTTCGCGACCGCACTTTGCGAGAACCCCGGAAGGCGCGACCTTCTCGAGCTCGTCTGAAAGGATTTGATAAGGCCTGAAAAAGAAATCAGGAAGAAGTGTTGCAAATTTCTTTGTTCTTTTGGGGGGGTTAATTTTGTAGGAGGTTAGTTCTGCGCTGAAGATCACAATCTTTTTTTAGGTTCTTAGCATTTTCGGCTCAGGTTAGCTCTGTAGTTTGAAGTGGAAAGTTTACGTGACGACACGTGTAGAACTGCAAGTTGTTTTGTCCGGTATTCCCCAGGGCTCTGTCCTAGCTCCACTTCTGCTCTTATTGTACACAGATGATGTAACAAACCAAGTCGACGTCACCATTTGCATCTTGGCAGACGACTGCATTCTTTATCACACTGTGAGTAAACTCGAAGAGCCAGCAAAACTGAACAATCCCCGAAATAAGGTAGCGCAGTGGTTTACAGACTGTCAAATGGTTATAAATTCCGACGAAACTGTAGGCATGTCGGTCACAAACAAGAAATCAAGTCTACATTTCCCGCACGGTTTCAATGGCATTGTTCTCCAATGCGTCACCCAGTACAAATACTTTTGCGTAATCATTTCATCAGGCATCAACTGAAGTGCGCACATACAGTACGTAGCTAAAAAAGCCCTAAAGAAACTGTTCTACCTCAAACGCACATTATCACATCCCACCGGTCAGACAAAGCAGTTAGCTTTGGTCAGCCTTATCAGACCGGCACTTGAATATGCCAACGTTGCGTGGTTTCCACATACCAAAAACCACATTCATACGCTTGAACGAATACAAAGAAAAGCTGCCCCACTTATATATAATAGTTTCGAACGCACAGTCCACGAACCAAACTTCTTTCTCGCGCAGTCCTCGCTACCCTCGCAATGTGAGCTAGGGTTCAACGGTTACAGTTCCTATACTTAGTATTACACAGTCCGCTGAACTTGGATCCCGCCGATTTTGTGAAATGCAAACACACCAGACCGACAGGACATAAGCACACTTTCCCGCTGTAAGAATTTCTTTATAACTATAATACTTTTGTTTTTTCATTCTTGGCGTGAGCTGTGCGAGAGTGGAACTGCCTAAACCCTGTTATTACTGCCCAGCCCATATTAGAAACATTTAAAGATCATTTAGAAGAAACAACGGTGACTACAACTTAGCTTTTCTTTTTGCAGGCGCAGTTGTGTCAAGACCAACGTGTTATTCAATGAGTGCGAGTGTCCATGTTTTCCTGTGCTAATATCTTCTTTGTTCCTTGTTATTTTGCTCTCATTTTACGTTTTTAATGATCATGTACCCCCGCCTGTAATAATCCCTATAGGGATTGACAGTCATCATCATCCCCATAATCAGACTCATTACGCCCACTGCAGGACAAAGGCCTCTCCCATACTTCTCCAACTACCCCGATCATGTACTAATTGTGGCCATGTTGTCCCCGCAAACTTATCAATCTCATCCGCCCACCTAACTTTCTGCCGCCCTCTGCTACACTTCCCTTCCCTAGGAATCCATTCGGTAACTCTTAATGACCATCGGTTATATTCCCTCCTCATTACGTGTCCTGCCCACTCCCATTTCTTTTTCTTGATTTCAACTAACATATCATTAACTCGCGTTTGTTCCCTCACCCAATCTGCCCTTTTCTTATCCCTGAACGTTACACCTATCATTCTTTTTTCCATAGCTCGTTGCGTCGTCCTCAATTTAAGTAGTACTCTATTCGTAGGCCTCCAGGTTTCTGCCCCGTATGTGAGTACTGGTAACACACAGCTGTTATAAACTTTTCTCTTGAGGGATAATGGCAACCTGCTGTTCATGATCTGAGAATGTCTGCCAAACGCACCCCAGCCCATTCTTATTCTTCTGATTATATCAGTCTCATGATCCGGATCCGCGTCACTACCTGCCCTAAGTAGATGTATTCCCTTACCACTTCCAGTGCCTCGCTACCTATCGTAAACTGCTGTTCTCTTCCGAGACTGTTAAACATTACTTCAGTTTTCTGCAGATTAATTTTTAGACTCACCCTTCTGCTTTGCCTCTAAAGGTCAGTGAGCATGCATTGCAGTTGGTTCTCTGAGTTACTAGGAACGGCAATATCATCAGCGAATCGCAAGTTACTAAGGCATTCTCCATTAACTCTTATCCCCAATTCTTCCCAATCCAGGTCTCTGAATACCTGTGAATATTATTGACAGTATTGTGAAATAAATAAACTTTTCATTAAAATAACTTCTAGGGTATTACTTGCCAACACTACGATATCATTATGAGGCGAGCCGTATTGGGGGTCTCTCGATTAATTTTAACCAACTGGGTATCATTAACCTGCACCCAGTGCACGATACACGGGCTTTTGTTCTTTCGTTTCGCCCCAGTGAAATGCGGCCGCCGTGGACGGGATCTAGATACCATGGCTTAGGACTCAGCAACGGAAGGCGAATTCTACTACGCAGCCACGGCGGGTACGGTTTCACTGGTAGGGCGACAAGGTGGAATCAAGAGGCGCGCTTTCCCAGACAATCATCAGCGGTGCGTGGTGCTCCATCTCGAACTTTATTCTTCACTTTGCGGAACGCGCGCATTCAACAATAGCGCAAGCCCACTGCACCGTCGTCAGGAAACGAAAGGCACATGGCGCGCTATATTGTCTCTGCACATTATTTGTCTAACAACGCTTGGCGTTCTGTTCGAAGAATAATATGCAATATAGGTATTGAAACCTCATAGGGAAAATTACGTAGAAAAGCTATTGTAGAAGCAATTAGAAAAATAGTACGCTAGAATGTTTTATCATCAGGGTACACAGCAGTGCCTCGTGCTAATAATAAATGCGGCTTGAAAAATTGCTGATTTTACAGCATGCCTCGATTCTTTCGTTTAGAGTCCTACCATTTGCATATATTGTAGTGGAATGAAGACATAGTACTCTGTTAGAACGTTGAAACAAATTTTGCGCGTTGGTTGCGAAACCTATCGAAATATCTCAAAATAAAAATGGCGGGTAACTTATCGGATCCATTTTATCTCGTAGTGTCTTCTATGTGTGTCTCTTTTACTGAAGCCTGATTATTCGGGTTTCTATCATGATAAAATTTCAGATTATCGTTGCGCAGCCCTGTTTGGTAGTAATAAATTGAAAGCTATGCCAATGAACGTGTAATAAATAATTAACATACTAGCACGTGCGCAGGTTGAGAATCGCGCTATCTGCCACAGGTGATTTTATAGAAATTTGGTGCGCCTAAAGAACAAAATCTACCCTACAGGTACAACCAGCCGACCTATAGCTACAGATGCTAGTATGTCGCTTATTAGTATGCGTTTTTATGGTGTCGCTAAAGCTATAGAGCGTTTACTATCCTACTCTAGCCAATGTACTGATGGCATAACCATGAAACTACTAAAATTGCTAAACATCACAACCTTAACCTTCCGCGATTCAATTGATGTCTTAGACTTGCCCAAAGAGCAAACGCTTGTGAATATTGTGATCTCATTGAATAGTAGTGATAATGACGTAAAAACTAAGTATAGAGCAGTATCATTTACATCCGTTGCATTCAAGCTGTAGAGCATATCAGTATAAATACTGATTTAGCTCATTCACAATACAATTCCGCAACCAAATGGATTTCAGCTTTCCCGGTCTTCTGAAACGAAGAGCGTTGAATTACTTAAAGACCAGCTTTTTAAAACTAACGCCATTTTTATAAATCCAGCAATAATGTTCTGTATTTTCCTTAATGCAAAACTGCTGTATAGGATGGACCTAATTAACATAAAAAGCTCCGTGCCCTTCCACTCTGTGAGAAGGATAACTTCGAAGCTGTGTATGTGGGCCCCTTAATGGCGAACTGCACCTCCGCCGCGGGTGGGCCCGACATGGCATTATCTACGGGATCGGCCCACGTATGGGAAGTGCTTTTAACGCCTGCTTCACCTCCGCCGCGGGTCGGCACAGCATTGCAGTATCTTCGGGATCTTTTTTTCGCGTGAACAAGATATTGGGGAAAGTAGCCCATAACAGCTTCGCTGTAAAAAATTAGGGCAGAAGCTCCCGATCGGTTAACTATCATACACTCCGTAGCATTCTTTGCATTCATAACTGATGAAGCTTATACTAGCGGAGGCCGCCCAGCCATGGTGCCGCAGGACGTCTGGAGCGGCAGCTACCGCGGCCGCTCAGTTCAAGCGCGCCAGTGTATTCTATTCCCGCGCTACATGCCCGTCAGCCGTGTTTTTCAGTAGCTCTCGAAGTGATAGTCGCTCCGCTACAGGGCACCCCTCCCAGTGCGAAGCGCAGTTGAAATATGCCAGGGGTAGGGTTACGGACATAGTTACGGGCACAGTTAGGAGCATTGTTGCCGCGACAGTAGGCCTCATCGAAGTTGCTGATGTTGGTCCCTCATGGATAGGTTCTGCAGGTAGCTGAGTCGATTTGCTACAGGGCCGGAAAAGCACCAAGAACAGCCACAGGGAGAAGAGCAGAGCTAAGTTCAAGGCTGCCCAGAGAATCCAGAGCTGGATGCATAATTTCACGTCCTGCAGAGTCTGGTTTTCATCGCGATCTCGCAGCCAGAACTACTGGTCGCGTATTAAAATCGCATGTTGATCGGGGCTCTGCGTGTAGTTTGCGGTTGCTGGAGTCCTGATCACAAAGACTACCTGCGGCACACGTAGCGCTTCAAGAGATAGCGTACTCGGCTACTCTATGGCAGCTGTTTGCAGCTGGCTCGGTGCGCCGACGGCAACAACGACTTGGAAACGCCTGGCCAATTGCCGAGATGCGCGGTGGGCCGTTCCCTGATAGGTGGCTCTTGCATAGCGGCTGCAGCAGGTAAAATCTGCTGAGCTTCGAGATCGTGGGTGCTGTAGATGTAGCTTCTATTTTGGGTGCTTGCAGTTGTTAGTAGTATTGGGTTCCCGCAATCCGAAAGGGATGTACTAGATAGCACCGGCCGCGTTGGTTGTGAAAGAGGCGCAGCCCCAGTGATGACGTAGTGCGAAATCGCGAGATGCCGCAGGTTCTCGTATACGCCTGGGCCAGTAAATTCGTAGCTCCAAAAGTAGGTCATCAGGTAGCTCGGTACTTGCGTGGAGGCAGCACAAGTGTTGATCACTCACATTGTAGACGTGAACCAGATGGCAGAGCTGCTCCTGTAAAGCTTTGGTAGGCCATGTATCAGTGGAAGGTGTGAGCACAGATCAGAAGGCACGCCTGTTGCTGCTCGCGTTGAAATCTCGAATGCTGATGGCATCAGGGTTTCCCTGGTCGCTGAAGGCATCGGGAATGTTGTGGTTGTGGCGCCGCCGTGACTGCGAGCGTGAAATTTGCGCTTACTGGAGAGGATGGGAATGCCTCTGAATCGGTGATGAGTGAGGTGTCCCCGATGGGAAAAGGGCAGCTTGCAGGAACGAGCAAGACAGAAAAATGGTGAGCCGCAGAGTAGCTGAAAACGCTTGCGTTCTGACCATTAAATTACGTGGAATTATTTGTCGTTCAACTGTCTTTGAGCTGGGGAGGAGGCTCACAGACGGAGTACAGGTTTGATGCTGGGGCCGGCTCCTGCCGACGATCGGTGCTCGCGGACGCAGGCCACGCGGGACGACAAGACCGGAATGACACGATGACTGAAATGGTGAGAGCTGTTGCGACTTAGCACTCTAGATAGCGTAGTTAAGAAGGACGGCTGCCCGCAATCCGTCGTAGAAATCCGGACCAGAAACTGAAACTTTATAGATACGGAAGTACTTGTCCAGCTGGATGTACCAGATGTCCGGGATGCCGATGTAGAATTCCCGGACACCATAGAGCCGCGGGGTGTTTGCCCGGCCTCGTAAGGCCACGCCACTCTCGCCTTGGTATAGTCGCCGCATTGACGCTGGCGTCGCTTGGCTCGGTCGTCCGCGTCACCGATTTGTGGTATGTGGCTGGAAGAGGTAGGTGCCGAAGCCACGGTTTATTTACGGCTAACCCATAATGGTGTCACGGAGTCGAGCACGCAAGCGTGTTCAAACGGCGTGCTACATACTCTGCGTTTGAAATCAAGACTGCTCTGTCTGAGGAGATGAGCAACTTCAAAGAATACCAAGCGCACTATGATCATGTCCCCAGAATATCGTTTTATCCTCATTCTTATGTTTGGTAAATGAAAGAAATGTTGTATTGCTTTTTACTGCGAATCTGTATATGACTGGGATCCCTGGGCTCCTTCACCTCCGCACGCAAAAACTCAACCATTCAGAGCGAAAGGCGCGCGCCGCGTGCACCACTAGGTTCCTTGCAGTACCACCACATGGTGCTCGCCTTAGCGCATCCCCGGCACCAGCGGCGCCGGTCGTGCAGGGGAAAGAAAAAAGAGGAACCAGAAAGCTCCATTCGCGCATAGCATTCGCCGCAAGCGTTTCCGGATAAAGGAAATGGTTGCATAACTTGCAGTTGCCTGGAAGCGGCAACTCCAGCATACCAAGCAGGGAGTTACGTAACTACACTTTTAAATATCAAAGAAGAGCCCGTCTAGCAACTGATTTCATTTGTCTTCGGATAGCGCTATGAAAAGGCTACGCATAGTTACGATCATGAAGAACAGTGGGAACACGATGAGCGGCGATGGGAACAGTAACGTCAGTATGTACAATAGCGTGGTGGTCATGCTAGGCAAAAACGTAGCTGTTCCTGCCCAATGCAAGCCACGCATACTTATGATGCCTGAAGTTAAGCGTGACTACTGGTACTGACTACGGGAGGGCTAGAGAGCTTGCCCCCCCCCCCCAACCCCCTCCCCCCGAATTTTTTCCAGGAGGCTGTGCAATGGCTTGCCGGAGATTAGCGATGGGGTCAGGAGGCATCACGTCTTCTTAAACAGCCGCTTGATAAGTGCGGGTATTTCTTTCATGCACATTCTCTTGTAAGACTTCCAACCCTTCCCGAACACCCAAATAAACTCTGTACTCCAAACATCAACGATGAAAGTACCTTTAAAATTCATCCCGGCAGAGAATGCACATCATTTTGCGACTATAAATTATATCTCTATAGCAAAATGAATGCGACTCTGAGATCCACAATAAGCTCCACAGCATTAAACTCATCTAGAGGAAATGGCGGAGGGCGAGACAGTGGGAACGGTTCTATGAAGTGGCCTTATGCCGTCCAGGAATTGGCCGCACACACTTAACCCACAGGAAGGGGGAGCCACCGCACTGTGAAGTGTTCTCCTACAGCTTATCATCGATACATTCCGGTGAGTTCTTTACCCAGTCTCTACGGAAAACCGTAATTTCTCGCCTGTTTTTCCTTCACTATTATGGTTGGACAGCCGGTTACGCAGCAGTTCCGGGGCTTATTCTTAGAACATATGTCAGGCGGAGCGATTGAAATTCATTTGAAACCTGCTGCCAGATGCCATAATCGCAGCCACCGTGGGACAAAATAACGAGTGCATCATCGACATCGGAAATGAACGTGGCCATTATTACTGCTGACTCGACAAGCAATGGCTGTATATGCCGTGAATGACCGACGTCACTCCTGCTATAATCACTGAAAGGCATTATGCCAACGTTGTCGCTGGAAGCCACCTGTAATGCCGCTATGGGTAACGCCGCATGTGTTTGGCGCGGCCGCCATTGGAAGGTGAGGATTTCCTCGAAGAAACACGAACGCCCACGCGCCCGCGAGCGCGAACTAGAGCATGGTCCTTGCCTCCCTCTGCCGACGACCTTGAGAACAGAGCTCGCACACGGACAGACGTTTTCACAACGCTGGAGCTCTTTGACCCAGAGAATGAAGACAGAGAGAAGCAACTTTGGGGAGCGCGCTTCTGCGCCTACTCTTTTTCTCAGCGCCGCCGCCCGTTGCTAGAATTTTCGGGCCATGTTATATAAGAGCGCTCTCGGCGTGTTTCATGTTGTTATGTGGTTTTTAGGTCAGGCTTCGAGCAGCGCTGTAGAAAGTCCACGCTTATGGGAAGTCGTGAAGTGTGAACGTTGAGCTAAAGTGTTAAGTGTTGTGCTCAGTCAGCTTCGGCAGCTCAATGGGAAGTTTTTATTGCTTTTCTGTGTGTAGCTCAACTGTTTTTGAAGTCTGTCCATCATCTGCATGTTTGTCTGCGATATGTCCTACGCCAAATGAGTGTTACCTCAAAATAAGTATCCAAGGGAAGAAAAAAATTACCTTGAACTGTACTCCATCTATTTATTATTTTTGCCTAGGCTGCCACAGTCTTAACACGAACAAACGACTGGCGCGTTTTTATGTTTTTACAGCGGAGCTGTTTACCTCTAGCCGCCGTACGAATCAGCCGCATGTGCGCTCTCATAGATATGCGCAGTAACTTACACTAGCTCAGAAGTGAGTGGCATCTGCCGTCTCTCACTGTTTTTGCCGCATGTTCCTGGCGTGTTAGAGACTTATTATGGCGGCCAGGTTGAAGTAAATGAAAACAATATAGAGGGTGTCCCACCTATCCTGGCCCATGCTAATTGAATAAGAAGAGAGACAGCAAGATCCACGACGAGACAGAGTGTGATTTGTGCAAACTGGCATTTTCCGGCTACCATTCTGTACAAAATTCGAGAAAATAACGTTCCTCATTACTTGCGCAATTGCCCAAGATCTCATGTCCGATTGTGCATCACATTGAAAAGCAACATGCAGCAGTTGTTTCGACTTCGCTACGTTTTAAGTTTTCCGCTTTCCAATGCCAGAGGGCAGGGAGCGAGCAAAGGTACGAACTAAGCGTGCGACAGCAGCACTCTCGAAAGGAGTAAAAACAAAATCTAATTCTTCTCGGTGCGCTGTATGGCGATGGTGATAAAGTGACAAAACTGCTATTTAAATGTTAGTTGCTGCTACGAACAAGCATCCGTGCGACGCTGTGTTAGCCATGCGCCTCAGGGCGACACGTGGCATCCGCGACCACGCTGCGGGCGCACGACGGACGTACGTGGAGGTAGCGGAGGTCACGCGCGCAAGAAGCCCGGGTGCGCCCTCAGTGCGCCCTTTCTTTTGGTTTTCTGTCGTAACATTGAAACGCAGAAAAAAGAACTAGGAGACATGTGTAGCCAGCTTGCAACAACTGAAGATGATGCTTTCGAAAGTAGTTTACATTTTGGCATGCAGTCTTTCGCAATTGTGCAAGCGCTGAGAAATTTTGTAATTCGTTTTCAGTATTGAGGAAATCAATTATGTAAGGGAAATTCACAAGTTCGCGCAACGCAGTCGAAAAATGAAAGAAAACTTTGTTGGTCCGGTTTAGCAAGGACATACTGTATCAAATCAAGGTCTATCTCATGTCAACAGTGCACAATAAACATAACGTGACTATTTTTTGTTTTGTAGGCAGGATTGCATCGAAAAGTGCACACTTTAGCAACGACACATCTGAGATGGCGTACTGCAAAGTCTGCAAGTGCCATCTAAGGCTATACATGCGAGACCTTAATGTGCACTGAGAAGGCAGAAGCACACAGATAAGATCAAAGCGGTAAAGGAAGTTACCATAAGTAAAACCATTGACTCGTTGTTTAAGCCTGAGCCATCGAAGCCCGCGACGATCTAGGTGAAGCTGACAAAGCTGTGCCTCGCAGCTCACATGTCCGTGCACAGTTCTTTGTGCTCTGCTTACAACTCGGCTTCGGTGGTGAAAAACTAGTCCCAGGATTCTAATCTTGCAGGCGGGCTGATGCTAGGATCCACGAAATGGACCACCAATTTCCTAGGTACTCGGTCCCACATTCCTCGACATGCTTGTTGAAGAGAGTAGACAAGGACAATATTCCCTTTTTGCGGAAGAAAGAACCGACAAACTCTGCGCTAAAGAGCTGAGTATTGTTGTGCAATATTTTTCTCACACAAGTGACCATTTTGCCACAGCATTTTTGGCACTTGTTGCACAAACTAAAGTGTCTGCGAGTGGCATCATTTCGGCGCTGAAATCTTTTTCTGGACTCGTACAAGTTGAGCATTTTAGTGTTTTCATATAGGTACAGATGGTGACAGTTTAATGTGTAGTGAGTACCGTTCGCTGGGCTCGTTGATGAAGGCAGAGAACTCTAATTTAATCCTCGCATGTGCACATATCACTCAGTGCTCTTGGCCTGGAGTGAGGCGACTAGTGCTCTACTGCCGAATATTGAATATCTTGTGCGTGAAAGCTGTAGCTGCTTTTTGTACGCGCCCAAGAGGCAGGAGCAATAGCGATTGATTTATGTTTCAATTAATACTAGTAACCCACCTAAACACCACAGAATGTCTAGCACGAGGTGTTTGAGTGTCGCGGCCTCTGAGTCGGATCCTTGAGCAGTGCAACGAGCTGAAATTGCACTTTCAGATAGTTCATTTGACAGAGGGGTGGTATACAGCACTGTTGTTGCATGAAATCTTAAAGGATGAAAGGGAATATTTGAACATGCATTTGTTCAGCCGATAGTAATGAAGGTCGACGGGGCCAACAAACTGTTTCAATCAGAGCGCGGACCCGTGTAAACTCTTCCATGACATGGACCTCCTTGCATGGTCGATGCTGTCAAAGCACTTGGCGAACACGCGTCTCCAACCGCTGGCTAGGAAGGGCTATTGCTTCACCTACGCGCCTGTGCTCTTGTAAGCGTGATTTGAACGCTTTTCATAACAGCTCGCTCGCGGAGCCTGAGGACAGCATGTTAGACGGCTGTCGCACATGTGCAGTGGCATGCATCAAATCCCTCGTATAGATGCTTCCAGAGAACTTGGAGTTGTTCGAAAACTTCAAATGTCTAAGCCGAAGCTATGTTCGCCACAAGCCATTTTCCAAGTTTCTAAAAGTTCTGTCAGCTTCCAAACCAACAGGCGACAAATCCAACAGTCAAATGGAGTACGGAGTTCTGCAGGCGAAGCTTCAATCTCTCACTGTTAATTAAAATTTGGTGGAATGCCGGCGTACCACTGTGAAAACAAAAAGAGGAGCTGCTAGTGAGACTCTTTCCAAACTTTCCGAAATCGAATTTCCCAATCCTTTGCCTGCCTGTGTCGAACGCTGCTGTATAGCGGGTTTGTAGCCTGGCTTCCCTGGCTAAGACGGATCACAGAAATAGGCTGGCAACGCCAGCATTAGACATAATTTTCCACGTTCGGTGTGGCCTCAAGGAGTTTTATTTATTTATTTTATTTATTTAGCACATAATATAAACCTTTCCGTCCAAGCAGAGGGGCAATACAATGCATACAGACAAAAGAGAACAAATTAGGGACAAGCAAGTACAAATTTACAAACTTTTTAGTCACACTGTGTCTGTAAACTGTCGTTCCTGTCTGATATTATTCTGGGAAAAAAGTTAAATTTAAACGTGTCAGTTTGAGCATAATAGGGTGTAAGTGAGTTCTGATGATGCTGTCTTGTGTGCCGTGTTATAGTAGGCGTTATGTAAGTCGATGGTTTCGTTTCAAGCCTGTTGTTGAGAAGGGAAAGGAACTCAAGCTTTAGCAGCTTTCGGCGTGATTCAAGAGTGTGTATGAAATTTTCTGTCAAAATTTCAGAGAAAGAGTCCAGTCTTGCGAATTCATCAAATATAAGCCTAACTGCATTTCTCTGTATTTTTTCCAGACGCGCGATATTTGACTTAGTGTAAGGATCTCATGATATACATGCATACTCTAACTTTGGTCTAATAAATGAAAAATAACACAGTAATTGCACATTAGGAGGGGTATTTTTCAGTTTGTATCTTAGGAAACAGAGTTTGCGGAAAGCAGAAAAACAAATATCATTAATGTGCATGTTTCACGACAATGTGGAATTCAAAGTAACACCTAAGGATGTGTAGTTGTTAGTCTCACGCAGAGCTGAAGAACTTAGCGTATAAGAAAAAAGTTAGTAGTTTTTTTTACACAGGTATGGGGGATGCTGCGAAAAATTGGGGCCAGATGACCGCTTCATGGCAAGATTTAACGCTGCTGTGAAGTGGGATCTGTGCAAGCGATGGAAGCCCAGAAAAGAGAAGTTGTAGCTTCCACCGTGGCTTGAATATAATCAGCTGGAGCGCCTGGGGCTACCCTAGGCGCATGATGCTGAAAAATAGTTGCCGTTCACGAAAGGTAAAAAGCAGAGTCCGTATTATTATTACTGTGTATAACTAAAAATAATATTACCGTGGTATCTTTCATATAATAAATGTAATGCTAAAGGCTTGAGAGAAAGCTTATTGGTTAAATTTGTGTTTACTGTGACACCTGTAGCGGAGAATCGTGCCCTCGCGGCAACCAGCCTTGCGGAATGTGGAAAACACGGGGAAGGCGGGAGGTGGAAATTCAAGACGATGAGCAAGACGAGAACAAGCTGAAAGCAGGAGCCAACGTTTCGACAAGTGGACTTGTCTTCTTCCAAGCGCACGCTCCTGAAGTTTACCTGTTGCTCATTAGGTTAGTTCTCACGCTCAACTATTTCGAATTCGATTCTATTCACTACCTGCAAACTTTGGGCACTAGCATGGGTAGACCATTCGCTCCTATGTATGCGAACATTTTTATGGGAAAGCTTGAAGCAGATCTGTTTAAATCCTACCATTTGAAAGCCCACACCTATTTTCGTTACAATGACATATTTATAATATGGAAACACGGCACAAGCGCCTTAACCAATATAATTAGCCATTTCAACCGCTTTAACCCGGGTATTAAACTTACTGCTCACCACTCTCCTAGTCATATCTAGTTCCTGGACACTACGGTCTACATAGAAAACGGAATACTGGGAACGACCCTTTACCTGAAGCCTACGGATAGCCAGCAATATTTAGACTACAACAGTCATCACCCGCAACACTGCAAGCAAGAAATTTTTGTCGGCGAAGCGGAACGAATAACAAGAATTTGCAGCGAAGACCACGATTATTATCCACCACCTAAATGACCTTAAAACTACGCTAGCAGAAAGAAACAATCCCAAAGTTGCTCTCAATAGAGCTTACGATACCGCATCAAGATTAGAGAGACAGTCGGAATTAGCAAAGAAAAACCCCACAGCAGAATCTGACAGTCCGCCGCCCTTTATAACAATGTATTCTTACGCACTCCCAAACATAAACAACATCCTACGGAAATTCCACCCATTGTTATCAAGTAACGAGCGTCTGTCAAGAGCGTTCCCGGATGTACCTAGGTTTACCTATCGCCGCAACAGGAGCATTAAAGACATGTTAGTGCACGCAAAATCAGCCGACAGCACTCCCCCGCAATAAAAGCATCTTGTCGCCCCAGGTGCATAACCTGCAGGCACCTCCAAAGTGACATTAAAATAAAAGCACCGCAAATAGTTATACACACGAAGTCAAATCTAGCGCCACTTGTACAAGATCGGATGCGATTTATATGCTTCAATGTTCCTTCCGTATTGAAACAATATATCGGTGAAACAGGACAAGCAATGAACTTCAAATTAAACAGACATCGCGCGGACACAGCTAAAAACCTTCTCAAAGCCGTCGCCGAGCATTTCAACTAACCAGGTGATAACTTTGATGAAGTTAATCTCTACATCTTACATTCAAATTCCCGTTCCGAACGAGAAAGAAAATACAGAGAATCGTACCATATCCACAAATTCAAGACATTGCAACCAATAGGCATAAACGTTTCAAAGGGAGCCTTAGAATCTATTCGCTATGCTAAATTTCAAGCTATAGACAAAAATAATTAGTTTGGCTCCTTAGCCTTCTTTTTTGCTCCTTTCCTTTTTTTTTCAGCCGACGTGTCATATGTCGTTGACACGCCGGTCAACACGCAAGCGTTGACACGTGCTTGAAAGACGGCCGGGTCACTAGCCTTGTGCACAGCGCTCCTTTACTCTCAATTAGATACACTGACACACCTTCGCTCGTTGCCGCACCCACCCGCCTTACACCCTTTCCCCTTCAGAAGAACCGCACCTATATATACTGCGGCGAGGAAAGCATGGACCCTATAAAGTAAAACGATTCCAATATGCTAATATTCCAATCTCCTGACGTCAAATTTGCGTAACCGCCGACGCAAGCATCGGGCGGTCACCCGCAGGGTTGTCTCAACGGACCAATCTAACGCTCTCCTTGTTCATAGGAGGTCACTTTTGTTTGCTTGAAAAACGAGTAACATTGCCTACAGAGAACGGCTTGTCTTATCTAATTGGCTCGCAAGAGGTGGGGAGCACGCTCAAGTGGAGAGGGATTCAATAGGGCCGAGCCACAGCACTGAAAATTGGCACCATCCTTCCGATCCGGTTGGATGGGAAGGATGGTGCCAGCGTCTGGGATTGGTCGGCTTTCCCTTACTTAACTTACGGTGGCTCGTCCACTATCGCGGTGGCACGCAAGGGGAGCTTAAGAATGACGCTAAAACGGATTCTCAGCAAAGAATAATTCGCAGAACGAGGTTGTATACGTGCCGAAAGTGCTCGAATACGTTACACGGTGACGCAAAAAGTTTTATAACACACAAATAAACCCATGCTCTCCGGCAAGTGCCGGTAGCCAGTGCCTGGGCGATTGGTGGCAGACAACTTTTATTCCTTTCGGGATGGGCCAGCGTGCAGCAATTCAGAAGAAAATTCAGTTTTGCTCGGCATATTAATGCATCTTTAACGCGTACAAATAACTTTGACGCGGTGAGTTTTTGCAGTTTTGTAGCGTCGCGTGACAGGCAGGTCATGTGGGTGCCACCCGAAAATTATTGGCCAATACACCAAGGCTAATCGCCAAAAGGCGTCGAATCAGAAATTATTATTTTTCATTTGTTCGGTGAAATCATACATAATGATTGTGTAACGTCGCATCAGATGGGGAGCTATCGCGGTTTTCGTGACGTCGCGTGAAAGACAGGTGATGGGGTGGTCCAAAAAAGTTTTTCACCAATCACGGAGCGCTGATTGCAGAATTTGAATAGAAAATTTTGGAATAGTTGTAGGTTATAGCACCCCATACGTCGCGTTGAAGAAGGCAAGTCCACTTGTCGAAACGTTGGCTCCTGCTGTCACCTTGTTCTCGTTTTGCTCATCGTCTTCCGGAGTGTGGGTATCACAGTTGTTTTTCTACAACCTTGGTCGATTTTTCTCGCATCTGCAGCGATTCGCTAGAACATGAGAGCTTCTGCCTTCTCAGACCAAGCAAAACGTGTTCTGTGTGTAAGCATGATGTCGCTGTTACCGATGTCAAGGCGAAGCCCCTAGATAATTTCAAAAGAGCGACGCTCTCCTCCCCGCGGCATTTTCCTCCCCCATTGTCCACGCGCGGAAGCGGCGCGCGCTGCACACGGCTCGCTGTTTCTCATTGGTCCCCGCTGACGAGCCGTACTATTCGATGGAGGCGCATGGTCTTGGGACAGTTGCGCACCGCAATGTTGAAGAAAAGTTTGAAAAATGGCGATAACAGCACCAAGAATGCTGAAGGTAACGTTTACACGGAAGTACATTTCTTGCTAAACCTTTATGAATGGGCTATACTAATGTAAAAAGAGCTTTTAGGCGTGGTCTATACACCAAACATTTTTTTCTGCCACATAATATGATGCTTTGCTTTGTGCTGCGAGCACCCATCCGCATCATCGTGAGAGAGAAGCTTCACGGTTGGGCTCTCAACAACACCGCCATTACGTCTATGCGCGCACCTCCTCCCAATTTGCGCGAGATCTAGTATTGCTTTTGGGAGATCCTCTGTGTTTGGCTTTTCTTTTTTTGCCTGTGTGTGTATGTGCACCGCAGGTATTATATTGAGCACGCCTTCGTATAACGACTTAGTCGCGCGTGCATCGTCCGTCCATGTGCTTTCTCAATGAGCAAGTAGCTTTTACGCTGTTTTCTCTAACTGAATAGGACCGTTGCGTAATTTTAGTGCGAGCAAGCGTGCGCGATCGTGTGAACACCGCCTGCGCATTGCTTGTATCCGTGAGAAAGGCAAATACTAATCGACTCCCACTCATGCGTGCGTGGCAGCCCAATTGAAAGGAAATTCAAGAAAATTTTTTAATTATGGAGTCTTACGTGCAAACCCACTTTTCATTATCAATCACGCCTTAGTGGGGGACTCGAGAAATTTCGACACCGTGAGGTTCTTTAACATGCACCCAAATCAAAGTGACGGGTGTTGGGTCCAAAAGGACTTCTTGGGCAAGTTGATGCTTAGGTTTCCTAGGTATACTTAGTAGCGCAAAATACTGTCGCAGCACTGCGCGACTGAGGCAGCGAAAGAAGTAGAGTGCGCGCGTGATCTCGGGGTACTCTGCGCCGGCTGGGTCTGGCCTGTAGCTTCCTCTCGGACCTTTCACTCTGTAAATAAACATCTTTCGTAACATTACATTTCTTGAAAAGGTACAGAAGAAAGGAAGACAGTGACGCGCCAAACTACCAACTGTTTATTGACAGCCAGAAAAAAACGTATAGAAGAAAAGACAACTTCCAAGGTTCCAACTTCCAGAACAACTTCCAATCCAAGATATGTTATCATGCCCATGTGGTTCTGTCACACCTTGACTCCCTGCGCATGAGCGTAAGTTGTCTTTTCTTCTATACGTTTTTTCTAGTTCTCATTAAACCGTTGGTAGTTTGGTGCTGCACTGACTTTTCTTTTGTCACTTATCAAGACAGGTATTTTGCTCCACAAAATATACCTAGGGTGTTCTGTCATTTCTCCCTCATCGAAATGCGGCCGCCGTAACCAGGATTCGATGCGGCGACCTCGTGCTTAGCAGCCCAACACCATAACCACTAAGCAACCCAGGCAAATTCGAGAACTAAAAATAATGCAGAAACTGCACTGGAGTTGTTTAAATATGCATAAGCATGCCCCGAATTTCAAGTTGGCCCAACTCCAAATTTCGAATTAGACCGTGCCCAAACTTACGTTTGGGCGAGTCGAAAGTTCAAGTTGGCGAACCCCTTGATTTTAACTTGGCTTATCCCTAAATTTAAGATAGCCCACCCCAAAACTTCAAATTTGCCTACCCCCATATTTCAAGTGATCCCACCCTCTTGAACTTGGCCTATCACCAAATTTAAGTTGACCAACAGTCACTTTGAGGTTATCGAGTTTATGTTGTTGTGTTTGCCCAGTTTATGTGCAGTACAGCAAAGCGCAGAACGATTTCAGACGCCATTGTATCGGCCAGTGACTGGAAACGAAGGACGCGGGTTGGTTCCGCGAAGAGGGGATACGCGAGAAGCCCATGCGCGGAAAGAAGTACGGTTGAGTAGTTGCGCCGTAGATAGCAGTCAAGTCTTCACCCTCGCT
The DNA here is from genome assembly GCF_050947875.1 of Dermacentor variabilis. Taxonomy (NCBI): domain Eukaryota; kingdom Metazoa; phylum Arthropoda; class Arachnida; order Ixodida; family Ixodidae; genus Dermacentor; species Dermacentor variabilis. Next base: position 230,170,709 of record NC_134569.1, on the reverse strand, counting down.
CGGAATAAAAAGGAAGACGGTGCAAGCTGACTGGCAGCGTTCTGGAAGACGGACGTAAAGTGGGAGGGGTGTGCTCTAGGTCACCGCCACCGCTAACACCGATGCGCTTCCCACATGCCCCGTTGTCCATCTCGGTCATGACTGCGCTTTGTTTGTGGGCCTCGCCACCAGTCGGGAGCGCGTAGTCGCGGAAAGTAGGCGACGCGACACATACCCATCCGGTTTGAGTGTCATTGTTTAGCATCCGCGCGCGCCTTTTGAGAATGTCTTGTGAAAACAGCGGTATTTTTACGACCACTTAGCCGGCTAAAACCGATGAATGTTTTTGTGTGCGATCGCCATCGGGTCCCAATTACAGTGTTTGAAGCGTTCAAGCAAACCGGCCCACAGCTGCACTGGGGACCGACTTTTCTTAGTACGAGCACGGCAGCCCACTGTCCGGCAGACATGCCGTCAATGAGCCGTGGACTAGCGGAAACATTTTCGCAGCTTGCGTGGCGGCCGCTTGCAAGAGAAATGGGGATGACATCAAGGTCGATACTCGGAGCCTAACGTAGGGGACAGGGAGATGACACGTGTCTTTGAGCAAACTTATTCCCTTGCGTGTTGTACAGTGTGCCACTGTTCCCACCAACACCGTGTGCGTGAGGAACGTTATTGTGATATTGGTTGCAATGGTGTGAACCCGCATGTGTGATTGGCTGGTTTATGACTCTTCTGTGCAAGTGAGGGCTTAAAAGGTCATGTTTTGGCTGTGTAGAAAAGAGCGGTGGTTCGGACTTGGACCCAGAAAGACGCCTTGGCGTTTGATGGAAAACGGCTCTTCCTTCTCGTGCTGCCGTGCGCTTGATTCATCGAGGGGCGCCGACTTCGGACCTTAAACACCCTAACAAGCTAGCAGAGGATAAAGGGAAAAGAAATGAACTCCAACACGCAAATTTAAGTTGGCCCACCCCCCAATACCATTTGGCCCACCCCCAGTTGTCAACTTGGCTTATCCCCAAGTTTATGTTGGCCAACATCCAATATTAATTTGGCCTACCCTCAAATTTCAGTTGGCAGTTGGTCCACACCCTACTATAAATTTCATCATGTATTTTCTAAGGGGCCCATGTGTCTCTGTAGGATTTCTCTTTATTTTCTAGGAGTTAAATTTTTTATCGCTTATAATGCTACCAATAAACTACGTTTACATTATTATAACAATTAAAGGTCTTGCGGTTGCAAATTATTCCTTTTTTGAAGATAGAAGGCATTACAATTTTCGCATGACAGGGCTGAAGTGCTCGCCAAAGAATGCATAGGCATTAAAGAATGCAATGCAGACTAGCTAGAGCTCATCACCCGCTATGCCACGGGTGTACATTCCACGTATTTCTTTCAGGGCCTGCATTCATATTATCTAATGAGTGCCGCGCCCATCAATCTAAGCTGGAAAGAAGCTGCTCTATGAGCCTCTATTTCGATTTTCCGTAAAACAGGTCACGCATCCTAAGAATCACGAAACGCGCCATTGAGAGGCTGTATCTACGAACATCATTGTTCACAGCGGAAAGCAGAACCTATAGTGCTGCATTTCCGACTGAATAATAGTTGACGACACGCGAGGTGATGGAGTGCCAGCAGAATATTCAGCATACTGAGAACAACCCCATTCTTTTGCAACATACAAATTGTCGTAGCAAGAACGGTGATGCGCAGGCTGGAAGACTAAAAAAAGAAAGATGAATTAGGGGATGCGTTGATACGAGCAATAAGAAAGGCGCCTTACGTTGCAACCAACACTGCTCTTTGTCGGAGCAACATTCTTTCGGCCAATGTTGTGCGGCCCCTGCTTTTTGAGCATTGCGTCATGTTTTGATTGTCGTATCACAAAAAGTGCATAACCATCTTCTGGCTTCTTGCTGCAGTTATATGCGCTACAGCACGGCTTATTTTTAACCAAACACCGCAGGAAACAAAGCGTGCAACGCTCGTGACGCCGAGCCAAGCGAGCTAAGGAGAAAAATGGAACAAATTAAAAAGAAAAACAAGCAAAAGGCAAGATCGGCACGTTTCCAAGGGCAGCGGCAAGGAGACCAACTGTCGCGCAGAAAAGCGGGCGCAAATTCGTTCCCACTGCAAGAGCAGTGATGCGCAAGGGCGAGGAGTAGGAAAGGAGGTCACGCGGCAGCGGAAGAGGTTAACGAGTGGCGGTACTTACAAATTATCAACGCACATTCTGTCAAGGGTTCACCGTCATGGCTTCAGGGACATTTCGTTACGATCTGTTGTGCAAAAAAGGGTTGCCGCAGTCGAACGTGAAAATGCATTTGCAAATAACACTGCAAATGAACACTGCTATATTTGGCAACAAATTTTTTGCTCTTCATTGTGTTTGGCTACATTTGGACTACAATTGCTTTAGCGTTGGGATACGCCGTCTCGTTTCACCTGGCAACACTTGCGTTGACCTCCTCTGGCAGTTACTACGAGTCCCATGTGCTTAGGGACGTAGCGGGATTCGTCTCGTGATTTAGAGGCCGAGTTACGAGCGAGAAGGACAGAGCAGCGAGGCAAGTGGTGGTAAGCCTAGCGCGAGTCAACCGTACCCTTAGTCATCGCCAAGCACGGAGCACGAGCTGAATAAGTGTGGCGAAAGGCGCGGGCTTGGTGCACCCAGGAAACTCCCAAGAAACGTGCTAGGCGGCTTGCGACAATGCGCGTTTATCAGGCAAAGTACACCCGTTTAGAAAGCAATTGGAGAGCCTTGAGCGAAGCGCAAGGCCGAACAGAATGGCCGCCTTCACGCGGCCGCCACCAAAATATTTCAGAGGAATTTCATCGATAACCCGTTTGGGTACGCTTTCTCTGTGTGTGAGCGTCTCTGACATCTGCGTGACAACGGTAACGTCAACGAGGCGTGAGTTCCCATGCTGGAGCAAGAGCTTCCTGAGGCTGACGTTAACAGCCTTCAAAGATTCCAGCACCTGCGAAGGCTCGCCCCGGAAAGGTGAGGTCCCATCTTTCCCCACTTTCAACGGGTACATATATCCGCCCAAGCCACCTCGCTCGCCCAAACTCTACTTGGCTGCGCAGCGACTGATATTCCCCCGGATACCGTTTATGCAAATAAGCTAAACCGGTGGCTTCTCTGCAATGGGGGCCAATATGGCATTCAGAATAAAAAATGAACCTCCATAAAGCCGCCATTTTACACACACTTATGCACAACCAAAAAATTTTAAAAGCATGCTACAAGCAATGCACTAAAAGGCAACAGCACCCATATGCTTGTGCGTAACCCGTGTTCACGGGATAAAATATCGCAAACTTTTTTTCTATCATAATTCGCCCTCCAACAGGTTAGCCTGGGTTCTAGCGCGCCCAATTCAATCTCTGTTCTTGCAGAGGCAGTTCTTTGCTTGTTTGCGTTTCCCGCGTGTACATTGCCCGCGGAAGCTGTTGCCTGCGTCAGAGGCCTACGCTTCGGTAAGGCCAAACGGAATCGCACCAATCGTCTCAACCTTCTCGCTTGCCGGCGGGACATTCATAAAGACGTTCCATGCCGCTTGTTCATGCATGTGTCCATGGTGTCGTTACCTAGATAATGGGCAAGACAGTATAGCTTACGACATGTTCATTCTTCTCCGCCTTCACAGCATCTGGAGAAACTTCATGTACCTAAGGAATATAAATCCCGACGAGTAGACTCTTACTTTGCTGAAAGTGTGAGTAAACTACGTGAAGGTGTGATCCGCGCCACGTCAAGCTGCTTTGTGTGCAGCTTTGTATCCTGTGCTTTTTTCTCTGTGAGAAAGAAGCTTCAACTTAAAAAACCATGTTTTAGAAATCAGGTTACGACGATTAAGTGTTGTTATTGATGGATTCTCGTGTCAAAAGGAGTTTCCTAAACTTAAGAGCGAGCTAAAAGCGCAGGGGTGGGAAAGTGAATATTGTAAGCTGATGGCAGCCGTTCGTATCGATATATCTGCCGAATTTCTGGAAACCAATATTGAAGTGTGTCCGTGGCATTATGGCTTCAATATCGGGCTTCTGTACTAGCTGTTCTGTTTGCGAATCATGCCGTTGGACAATTTGAAGGGTGTTTATTTAATTGTTTATAAAACCATACTGAGTGTAAAATGATGAGTTTACGAAGCCATTTGAAGCGAGCAGGACGAATTTTAGGCAAATACGTGCACTAAATATAACGGCCATGCTGGCTGACAAGATATCGCGTTGGAGATTCGTGCGCCCACAAGCGGGAGGCGGTAAGCGTAGATAAATATTGTGTTCACTGAAATTCGCCCATTCGAGCCTATAGTGGGTGGTGCAGATGTTTTGCGACGAACTCTATGGGACATGAAACGTAAGGACGAACAGAACACAGCAAAAGATGACATCTGGCATCTAGCAAAAAAATCCTACGCATTAAAGTTCAGTAGGTTAAAGCATATTTTGGTTCCGGGCACCAAACCGTCGCCGTAGGCAAAGCATACTTATCAACCATATATATGGGTTGCTCACCACGCCCACCTCCTGAAGTCCACGACCAGGTGCGTAGCAGGGGGGGGGGGGTCTTATGGAGCTTCCAGCACCCCCCCCCCCGAAATCTTTTCGTGATGTCCATGCACCGCCGACAAAAGCAACTCCCGGCGCCGGAAATTATTCTGGGTTTTGTCTAGAACGTCTTTTTCGCGCTCGAAAAGCCATTTCACCGCGAAAATTGCCAACTCGGGCTGGATTTCGCGGCAACTCCCATGCACCAGGAGTCACATAACGCAAGCAGCCCCATCCGAGCACAAAGTTTCAAGGACGTCCTTTCTCGAACCGTGGCCGCGGCATCTCGCGCAGGCCGCGGAATCTACACTCTATCATGGAATCTACGGAGCGCGTGGATGTCAATTCCGAAGGTTTGTGGGTACAAAGTTCTCATAAACTTCTGATGTGAAAGGTGCATTGACATTTCCAAACGTGTGCTTTAGTTTTTCAATTAAGGAACTTTGTAAGCTTAATGTTCCCATAAATATTTGACGCTAAAGTGCATTAACTTTTCCAAAGTCATACATCAGGCCATACAACGAGACAAGCCAAATCTACACACTGTCAGACAAGTTGACAAAGCCTGCAGCGAGGCCCGATGAGACTAAGCGTTGTGGTGGTTAATTCGTGCTGTCATGTCACATGAAATACTATCAACTTTTTTTTTTTCACCTGCGCCAAGTGGAGACACTAAATCCAGCCAAGGTAACTACGTTTTTATTTTTTTTTCTACTTTGACATTTAATCGCGAGGACGCATTGAGCCTATTCAATTTCTTTGTTGTCGCTCCCCTACCCGCGGGCTGCCACAGCCAGCCAGAGCGCATGCGTTTTTCTCGTGTGGCCCCGACCACTGCGCATCGCACTTCGGTGCGCGTGCGGTTTTCTCTGGCCGAGTACATTTTCGTCTGGCAGTTTTCGACGCTTTCTAGCTAGCAGACGATAAAAAGAAACAATGGTCGCTCGCCGCCATCACTGTGGGGACTCGACGGATTGCACCATGGTCGCTTGAGAGCAACCTCTCCAGAAAGTCTTGTCTCGCCGGGGTAGAATACCCAGCAGTATGCGCATTGTTCTTGGTGGACCAAGGGTCTCGGTTTTCTTCGATATTCATTTAATAGCCACGTTAGTTGCCCAAAGTAGGCATTCGATTGGGACCAACATACCATGCGTTTTTTTTACTCATTACGGTGCCCGAGTCCCATAAAAGGAAAAGAAGAAACGTTGTTACGGCGCACCGAATTGTCCCATGGTGAAAGTTCTATTTTGTTACTTCTTTTGCGGAAAGTAATGGGCCATGGGACGCTTCAGCTGCGGATACTCTTACTATATTATTGCGATAGCAATTATATGGACACTCCAGGCGCATTCCTACCATCGCCGTCACCCTCATGTAACGCATAAAGTCCAAGGGCGATAACGTCGTGATCGCGCGCCGCGTGCTGTATGTGCGAGTGAAGGCGTGGGGGGGGAATGGGCGAGCCGACGATGGTGGCTTAGTCTTGTGTGCGCAAGGAAGAAAAGTGAGGAGCAAGCGCGTCGCTTTCCGTCGCGCAAGATACATCGGGGGGAGTGGATGGAATGGGGGCCGGATCTAGGATTCTGTGAATCTCTGATTGCGCAACATGTTTATTTGCCATCTTTGACTCATTATATAGCGTGAATTTTTCTTAGATACGTAGATTTATTAGCGACTTATACGTGTGTTTATATATCATGTTGCGAGGTTTTGTGTATAGGAGCAGTGAACTTGGGTTTCCAGTGGCACATTTTTTGCCTTTTATCAAGCTGTATCTTCGCATTTGTATATGCCATTGTACCTTCGCATTTCTAATGTGCGAGGGCGAGTCAAATGAAAGTGAGCCTACCCACCCCGCGCAGTTATTGTTCTGTTCATTATCTGCAAGGCCTGCGCGGCGCGCGCAGGCATCTCTCATTTACAAAAGTGGCACGCAGGTGGGAGGATAAATGTTCTGTAATGCGCTCATACACTGGGTCGAACATGGTTGCGTGACGTAATGGACGCTCCAGAAGTGGAGCAGCGTGGTGCCGTGAGATTTTTGACAGCTGAAGGTGTTTGTAAAGAAGAAATTAGTCACCGTATGGCTCCCGTGTGCATTGGAAATTGCATTTCATTGGTCACTGTGAAGCATAAGAACAAACGGTTCAAAGAAGGACGTAAAAGTTGCAAAGACGATCCCAGACCGGGCCAAAGCCATCGTGCAGTCACCCCTAACAAAATTGCAAAGGTTGATGAGCTGATGACACAAAAACGGAGGATAAGCATCGATGAACTGGCAGAGCGTGTGAACATCACTTATAGTTCGGTTCACCGTCACCGTTCACGCCATAATTTATGAACATCTCGGTTATCGGCCCTTGTGTGCGCAATGGATGCCCAAGATTTTGAACCACAGCCAGAATACGGAGGTGTTCGGCGCTGCCTTTACCATCTGATCCGGTATCACAATAAAGGTGACGATTTCTTGCCTGCAATTTTGATCGGAGACGAACCATCATGCCGCTACTACGAGTTTGAAACACGACAGAAAAGCTTATAATGGAAACATTCGAATTCACCACTCCCTAAAGAAAGCAAAGGCCGTCATTTCCGCCGGAAAGGTGTTGTTGACTTTTATTTTTCGATCGTCAGGGGCCATTACTGATAGAACTTGCAAAATCTTGAGAGACTATCAATTGTTTCCGATATTGTGAAACGCCCAATCGGCTGCGTGTCGCAATCAAGAACACACTACGTGGAAAATTGACGAATGGGGTCATCTTGTTCCACGACAATGCCCGTCCCCACGTCGCTGATGTGGTTGATACAAAACTGGCAAAGTTAAACCGAGAAACGCTGCAACATCCGCCATACAGCTGAGACACATTTTGGGGCAACCGAAAAAACAGCTCAAGGGAACCCGATTCGTCTCGGACGATCACGTGAAAGTCAGTTGCAGACGTTTTGAAGCAGCAAGCCAAGGAGCTCTGTCAGACGGGAATTACGCGACTCGTTAGTCAATGGGACAAATGTCTAAACGCAAATGAAGGCTACTTTTAATTAAAATACCCCGTTTGTCATATATTCGCATTGGCTCACTTTCATTTCACTCGCCCTCGTATATTCTGCAGAACTGCTTTTTATACGTGCTCTCTGTTGCGACTATAATTTCGGTGCAATTACTCACAATACACGAGTGGTGACAGCTGCTCCTGCGTAATACATTGGTACAAATGACAGCCTCATTGAGATTTTACACTGGCGGTTGCATATGTACAAGAATGTAAACAAGGATCTTGAATGACAAAGTTTCATTCACATATTTGTCCTCAACTTGTTTATTTCGTAGCCTTTACATTTTTCATTTCAGCGGCATGCAATGCTTTGCTGCTAAGTTCGTGCGATATTTTCTTTACTTATTAAATAGGCAAAAAAGATGGAAGCATTGACATCAGTTATGTTGGGCATAATTTTTGGCACCAGACGAGTATAATATTTTATGAAAAAAAAATACGTATTTTACTTGTATTGACAGTGCGTAGCGTTCCAGAATTCGGTTGCAGCATCTTTGGCAATGACAATGCAGTTATTATTCAGGTATTTGATCCCTAGGAGAATTGGTTAAGAGGAAGCTGTAGCTCGGGCTGAACTCAGACGCGGCCTATTCAGATACATCTAAAACGCAGAAACGCTTTTCTGAGATAACTCCTGAATCGCTTTTAATGAAATTTGTCGCATTTGAGAGAGTAAGTTAATTTCTAGTGTCTGTTGGAAGCGGAATTTCGATTTAGGGCCTGAACTTTGTTTATAATATTTTGAAAAATTCGAAACTTCGAAAAGAAATAGAAGCACCAAGTTTACAAATTAATAGCTGTGCATCAAGAACAGATATCGCGGTTCTGTAAACAGCTTCTATTACACCATTCATAGTGGACAAATTAGATATGTCTATTTGTATCTTACGTGAATTGGTTATGTTATGTACAAGGGTTCTGCAAAAGCCGTATTTCCATTATACAAAACTTTTTTAGACTCATGTATAACATATCAATTTTGTCCGCTGTAGATGTACTGTTATGTGCAACTCACAGAACTGTGATATCAATTTTTCATTGCTGATTTACAGAGTTGTAAACTTCATTGCTTCGTTTTCAGAAATTTTTTTATTTTTGCCACTTTTCAATAAAATATTGACAACCTAAATCGAACATTCGAAACAAACAGCCACTAGAATTTAAGTTTTTATTTTAAATGCAACAAAGCTCATCACATTTGGTGCAGTGGTTGCCGAGAAAAACGAGTTTTCTTTCTACATGTCTTTAGATAGGAGCACCCGAGCTAAAGCTTCCCTTTAAGGATAAGGCCGAGCTGCAACGTGAGCCCCCCCCCCCCTCCCCCCGAACGAAATTTCTGGCTACGCCACTGATAAGAACAATGTTTTTAAGAATACAGCTCCATCACTGAGTATTTGCCAATGACTATATCTAACGTTTCATGATCAATGTTAGTGAATACCTTGCATTGCATAGTGACCGCAATAAACGTCCCCTTAGTCGTAGATTCAGATTTACAGACCAAAGACGCGTGTGAAGGGACAGAATACTTGCGGCATTAAAATCCTTGCACTTTAGCAGCAGAACGTTGTAGTAGAGAGCCTCACTAAGTAGGAAAGCATCACCGCTGTTGCAAGGTAATATATATATATATATATATATATATATATATATATATATATATATATATATATATATATATATATATATATATATACATATATATATATATGTGTGTGTGTGTGTGTGTGTGTGTGGGCACTGTTCAAATCACTGAACGTCAGCAAACCATCATCATACATATGAATTCCTTCCTGGAGAAGCGCATATACACTTGCAAATTCGCGCCAGTATATTTTATGTGTGCTCTACTCGTTTCATTAATCTTTTGTTTCCGCGTCTTTCAGAGACTGGTTAGAACAAGTAGATTTCATAGCACGTTTTCCCGCACAGATTCTGCCGTTTACATGCATCAGCTTTGTGTTAGCCATCTATTATGCGTGTATATATTTCCTGCTTCGGCAGTGTTTAAACTAATATTCATCAATTATCTATGCATATATTCCTCATTTACAATGCCTTCATGAACAGCTTTAACATTTAGTGCTTGAGCTTAAGGTCTCAGTGTATATTAAGTTATTGTACAAATGCCTACAACAAATAAAGAAATAAATTACTAGCTCAAACGCGGAAGTGCGCGCTCGTTAGTAACGCAGCGATCTCTAGTATTTTTCTTTAATTTTTAACTCAACCATTGTATTTATCGAATCCACGTGCCAGTATACTTATCGATTATGGATAATTTTGCTCATACAGGTTTCCCGGCGTTTCGCCGTATGTGCTGCAGGGGTTCACTGCCCCACTACAATCGTCGAATAAACGGAAGCTTTCTTTGTTGAGTCATTGCGAAGACATGGCGCGACTCACCTACTTCAAGCACCGGTTGCGGATGGCAATGCTTTCCCATGAAACGCAGAAAATGTGTCCTCGGTCGCTACCTTCACTGCCGGATCCATGGTCGCGCACTCCTTCGCGCATCAGTCGCTATAGCCGCCCTGCGCGAGCGTGGGCAGCGCTTCCGCCACCAGTTCATCTGTCGCTCAAGCAACGCGATTCTCTACTCGCTCGCAGCCGGCTGGGAGCGCTTAAAACGCATATCCCGAGGAAAGCGCGTCGTGCTTTCGAGAAGCGGGCGTCGTAAAACGTCTTGGCTGGCCCTGCTTCTTGCGCATGTGGACAGGCCCTCCGTGGTGCTCGTATTCGAGAGGCGGCGGATAAGAGCGATGGTACGCACCTGACGCGCGCTCTATGCCCACGCTTTCTTAAGGCAACCTGAATGGCGACGTGTCGTACTTTCTGGCCCAGTAAAGAAAGAAAAAAAATTATGTAGGCTTCGTAAGCGGAAAGAGAGAAAGAGAGAGAGAATAATCAGGTGGTCGGAGAAAGGACAGCTTTTGAGGCGGGTTTATTCGGCGGGGAAAGCTGCCAGTTACGAGAAAGCAGCTCACTGCCATTGCAGTCGCGTTAGCTATGCTGCGATTACTGCGGTGGGGAGAACGCAGAAAGACGCCACTACAGTATCTCCCGCACGCCTGCATTAATTCAGGGCGTGAATTTCGCAGTCACTGCAACAGTACTTGTGCGGATGCAATGCCAGTACTCGCAAGTACTGCCATTGCGATCGTACTGCACTATAGGACGTCCAACGAATGTGTTAGATTCCTAAAGGAGCATATTGAAAACAAAGTTTCCGATAAACAGATATAGGTTATTTGTCCGAAAAAGCGAACTGTTAATTTCTTGCAGTTCACAGCTGTTTTGTTTTTATAGTACCAGAGACCTCGTTGTGTGTTTAACCTGTGCCGTGGACGTTGACATGTATAGGCACGGACGCTTTTTAGCAAAAGCGTTGAACATTAAAGAATAACGATATACCAATTCTACCCTGAAAGAGAAAACGCGGGAGCAGTGTAGCAATTTTTGTAGCAACTTTTTTGTTTGATTTTATCTGGTGCCTTTGTTTCCTTTGATTTTGCCGAAATAAACTGTTCAATCTTTTTGAAATATTTTACAGCAAATTTTTGTAACAGACGTCACTTTGAAAGAAAAAGCTGGCTTAAAGTCAAAGTAAAAGTGCAGTTTATTTACATCGCCAAAAATTGACGATGCGGGTAGGGCCGGGAAATAAGTGATCGGAATCACTTCAGGGACGCCCGATCCCCCCTGTACAAGGCATACAGCGAACACGCAAGGAGTAAATGACATGCTGTTGCTCTTTTTAAATAGCCAGAACAACACCATCTCGTATATACATGAGTTTGTGAACATAGCATAAGAACAGAAAAAACACAGCATGATAGTCAAAAAGAAGAAACACAGATATTCATCGCAGCAAGATAATATTGCACACGATACGTCGCAGCAAGATTGAAAATATACATAAACGCGGCTTTCAAAAAGAAGATATAAGAGCATTAATGCACTTCTCATCTACACTAGTGAACATGTTTCCGAAATTATACCCTTGTTAATAATTTAATCAGAACAGTGGGCAGGGTGTGTCGGAGCATCTGTTGCCCGTACATTGTACGGGAGAAGGAAATGTGGCAAATTTCCTTCTTGCGAAAGGAGTATTCTGAAAAAATTTGTCTGAAGCAGGGTAATTCAAGAAAACTAGCTGGTTATTTTGGATACATCGCTTATATTTTAATGCTATGTAATACTCGTACACGGTATTATTGGGCAATATTTGGTATCGAGCAAACAGTTCTTGAGTGTGAGAAGGTAGTCTACGTTTGAAATGTATCATACAGCTTTGTTTTCAAGCATATATACTTTATTAATGTCTATTTTAGTGGTAGTGCCCCAAACCAAGAAACCATAATTTAAGTGGGATACAAAACGCGCATTGTAAATGAATAATTTTATATGTTCGCGCCAGATCCAAAGGATTAAATCGCGGGAACACTCGCGTAGAACCAGATAAGTGGCGAGAAAAGCAGCACCGCGAATTTCTACTCTGGCCGTGCATAGGCCAAGCGGTGTGACGACGTGGCCACCTGCCGTACGAACTGGTGCCCTGTCCAGGGCAACGTAACTTTTTTCAGAACGCTCGCCAGTATTCCACTAAGAATAGAGTAATCGGCGCCGCTATCTACAAGTGCACCCATTTTTCTGCCGTCGATCAACACAGGTATGTCCAGTGAAATCTTGTTCGCGGGAGCCGGTTCTGGCGTCATCGTGTTTTCGTTGTTCTGCCGTCGGCACGATACGAGGTCTTCAGGGCGTCGAGTATCAGCGGCCCCGCCTCGGAAGGTCGCTGACGTCACTTTTCCCGGCGTGGACTTGGTGATCGCCCTTGCGTCTTCCTCGAGGTGGTATCGCGAGCAGGGAAATATCGCCGCGGTGAGGGTGAGCGTGACTGCCGCCGCGATGGGCCCGGTCTGCGCTGCTGTTCGAGGAATTCTGCGATGTCGGGTGGCCTTTGGCCGAACCTAGGTCGAAGCGAATCGATAGAAAAACCCCGCAGTCGGAGTCGTCGGTAGGGACCCTCCCGATACACATGACCACCTTCGCCGCAGTGGTAGCACAGCGGTCGTCGATCGGGTGCTCGCCAAACCTCTGATTTCCTCGCGGGTGTTCGGTGATCATCGAAATACGGTAGCGGATTGTCGGAGTGGCTTGGGCCGATTGCAACGCGACTGGTGGTGCCATATAAGTAGATGCGAAAGCTTGGACGGAGCTCAGTAATGTTTCTGCGTACGTCTTGCGCCGGGATTCCCTTGGCAGATGTGATGCTTCACTGCAGGAAAGACATGCCTGCAGTGCCTGCTGTACATCGTTGCGTACGACGCTGGCGAGGGAGCTGACTGGAGGTGGCGACGTGCCGTGGTGCTTCTGCAGCTCGTCGTGAACCACTGAGCGAATCAGCTCGCAAAGCAAGGCGACGTCGCACCCTAAGCCTACTGGCGTATTCGGAGTGCAGGCGGCATTTAATTGTCGGTTGTACAAGTTCAACCATTGCTGAAGGGTCTTCTCCGTCGCGGTGGCTTCGGTGAGGAACTCCGCAACAGTCTTGGGCGTATTGCGAACAAGACCGCCAAAGAGCTGCTCCTTTACGCCTCTCATCAGATGACGCGTCTTCTCTTCCGACACGCTCGGATCGGCACGCTTAAAGAGACGCTCCATGTCCTCCACGTACATCGTGACGCTCTCGTTGGGCTTTTGGACGCTTGACTGAAGGGCCCGTTCCGCTTTTTCTCGGCGATTGGGGCTGGAGTAAGTCTCCAGTAGCTTGCGCTGGAACTCAGGCCAGGATTTTTCGCGGTTCATATACCACGTGCGGGCACCATCCTGGAGGCTGAAGTAGACGTTCCTGAGTTTGGCGTTGTTGTCCCACTCATTAAACGCAGCCACGCGCTCGAACTCCGCCAGCCAGTCTTCCACGTCTTCAAATGTGTCGCCATGAAAAGCCGTGGCACTTGGGGCTTCAGCAGCGTTAGGTAAGTTGGTGTCACCTGTTCCGTAGAAGTCGCAGTGGTCGCAGTCATCACTTTTTTCTGGAGGTTACCAAATTCTGGGGCTAGGCCTCGGATTCGCCGGGTTGTGCGGTGAACTGGAGTGAACTCCAATGTGGGGCAAGGTTCTCGCTGCCCAGTGGGGTCTCCTGCATAAGTTGAGCGTACCCAGCAAGCTCCACCAAACTGTCGCGTATACTCTGCTGGAGTATACAAGTTGAATCAAGATACAGGCGGTTGCACTTTAAGCAAACGCAAGCGGCGACGCGCGATGCCGAGACGAACCTCGTTCTCCTCTTCTTCAGTATCTTGTTGCGTCACACCATGTGCCAATATTAGCATAGGCCAAAATGTAAGCAAGAAGAAAGCGCTGCGGATCCATTGAAATCGGCTAGGTAAGCGTTCATTGTAGATGTGCACACAGTTAATGCAGATTTGTCCCTTAAATATATCCCAAGTTGTCTCATAAGCCACATTCCCAGAGAACCCTATCGTCTGCTCAGCAAGATAGCAGCCAACACACACTTAGTTCCAGAAGCCATCAGACAACTTGGGTACAGCGGGTATGAGAAATGGACTAGATGCACAGAGCAAGGTGGCTAAAAATGTCACAGCATGCCAATAACATTGAAAAAAAGAAGACGGCAGTGACGGAAACGAGGCTGCCACGAAAACTGCGCAATCCGTCAAAAATAAAGAGTACTTCTCAAAGCAGTTCCGGGCTCTGACCCGAACTGCGCGCCCTTTCACAAGCCCACCGGTAAATAAGCTGGTCCCCGCCAACCGCCGGCAGCAGACTGGCGCCTCTAGCTCCCTGATCCGTTCCGGCCGAGCGTCCTAAACACAAGGCCACGGATCAGGTGATCTTCGCTGCACCATCGATACCAGTCTACCATTCTACGTTCTTGTCTCTCAATCTGCGCAGCATGGTGAAGAATGCAGACAACTCGCCCGCTGTCTTACCAACGCAGATCAGACGCACCAGAAGCCTCGCCGTGGTGGCTCTGACCCCCAAGCTTCTTTCCGACTGTGGATTCCACCTATAGCTCCCGGCCTTTCATCTAAGCTGCTCCCACGATATCATGCACCTTACCGTGTTATTGCACAAACTTCCTCCGCGAACTATGTTGTCGAGCCTGTGTCGCTGTCTTCTGATCAGCGCCGTCGTGGTCGCGAAACTATTCACCCTTCTACGATCCCTTCTACGATCTCGCTGTGCTACCTTTTGCTTAGATCGCCAGGGTGGCGCCTTTTTCTCCGGGGGACAAATGTAATGGTAATCGCAAATAGAATCAGGAACACCTTAGACTTCTGTCAACCAAAGGACTAGGCAGGATTCCGTAAAGGCTACTCAACAATAGACCATATTCACACCATCAATCAGGGGATAGAGAAATGTGCTGAATATAACCAACCCTTATATACAGCTTTCATTGATTACAAGAAAGCGGTTGATTCAGTCCAAACCTCAGCAGTCATGGAGGCATTACGGAATCAGGGTGTAGACGAGCCGTTTGTAAAAATGCTGAAAGATGTCTATAGCGGCTCCACAGCTACCGTAGTCGTCCATAAAGAAGGCAACAGAATACCAATAAAGAAAGATGTCTGGCAGAGAGATACGATCTCTTTAATGCTACTCACAGCATATTTACAGGAGGTATTCAGAGACCTGGAATGGGAAGAAATGGGGATAAGAGTTAATGGAGAATACCTTAGTAACTTGCGATTCCCTTATGATATTGCCTTGATTAGTAACTCAGGGGACCAATTGCAATGCATGCTCACTGACCTGGAGAGGCAATGCAGAAGGGTGGGTTTAAAAATTCATCTGCAGAAAACTAATGTTTAACAGTCTGGGAAGCGAACAGTTTACGATAGGTAGCGAGCAGGGCCAGGGGGGGGGGGCGTGCTTATGGGGCTTCACCCCCCCCCCGAAATTTTTTTGTGCTGTCCATGCACCGCCGACCAAAACAACCCCCGGTGCAGGAAATCATTTTGGATTTTGTCTAGAACGTCTTTTTTATGCTCGAAAGGCCATTTCACCGCGAAAATTGCGAACTCGGGCTGGATTTCGCGGCAACTCCCATGCACCAGGAGTCACATAACGCAAGCAGCCCCATCCGAGAACAAAGTTTCAAGGACGTTTTGATGGCGAACGGGCTCGCCGCGGCATCTCGCACAGGCCGTGAAAGCTACACTCTATCATGGAATCTACGGGGCGCGTGGATGTCAATTCCGAAACGTTATGGTTATATTTTCGAAAACTTTTGATGTGAAAGGTGCATTGCCATTTCCAAACGTGTGCTTTAGCTTTTCAATTGCGGAACTTTGTACGTTTAATGTTCCCATAAATATTTGACGCCAAAAGTGCATTTACTTTTCCAAAGTCGTACATCGAGCCATACAACGAGACAAGCCAAATCAACGCACTATCAGACAAATTGACAAAGCCCGCAGCGAGGCCCGATGAGACGAACCGTTGTGGTGGTTCATTCGTGCCGTCATGTCACATAAAAAATTTCAACATTTTTTTTTCACGTGCGCCTAAGCATGCAGTGAAGACACTAAAGCCAGCCAAGCTAACTATGTTCAAAGACTAAGTTGGCCAAGGTCACTAAGTTGCAAAGACGATCCCAGACCAGGCCAAAGCCATCGTGCAATCACCCCTAGCAACATTGCAAAGGCTGATGAGCTGATGACACAAGAACGGGGGATAAGCATCGATGAACTGGTAGAGCGTGTAAACATCAGTCACGGTTCGTTTCACCGTCACCGTTCACGCCATAATTAATGAACATCTCGGTTATCGGCTCTTGTGTGCGCAATGGATGCTCAAGATTTTCAACCACTGCCAGAATACGCAGAAGTTCGGCGCTGCCTTTACTGATTTCATCCGGTATCACAATACGGGTGACGATTTCTTGTCTGCAATTGTGATCCGGGGTCAACCATAGTGCCACTACTACGAGCTTGAAACACGACGGCAAAGCTTACAGTGGAAACATTCGAATTCACCGCCCCCAAAGAAAGCAAAGGCCATCATCTCCGCAAGAAAGGTGTTGTTGGCATTTACTTGTCGATCGTCAGGGGCCATTACTGATACAATTTGCCAAATCTTGACAGGCTATGAATTGTTTCCGATATTGTGAAACGCCGGATCGGCTGCGTGTCACAATCAAGAACAAACTACGTGAAAATTGATGAATGGGGTCATCTTGTTCTACGACAACGCCCGTCGCCACGTCGCTGATGTGGTTGATACAAAACTGGCAAAGTTCAAGCGACAAATGCTGCAACATCCGCCATACAGCTAAGACCTGTCGCCCTGCGACTTCCACATTTTGGGGCAACCGAAAAAACAGCTCAAGGGAACCAGATTCGTCTCGGGCGATCACGTGAAAGTCAGTTGCAGACGTTTTGAAGCAGCAAGCCAAGGAGCTCTGTGAGACGGGAATTGCGCGACTCGTTAGCTAATGGGATAAATGTCTAAACGCAAATGAAGGCTACTTTTAAACAAAGTACCCAATTTGTCATATATTCACATTGGCTCACTTTCATTTCACTCGCCCTCGTATATTCTGCAGAACTCCTGCTTTCTATGCGTGCTCTCTGCTGCCTCTATAATTTCGGTGCAATTACTCACGATACACGACCGTTGACAGCCGCTCCTGCGTAATACAGTAGAACAAGTGACAGCGTCATTGACATTGTTCACTGGCCATTGAATATGTACAAGAATGTAAACAACGATCTTGAATGACAAAGTTTCATTAAAATATTTGTCCTCAACTTGTTCATTTCATGGCCTTTACATCTTTCATATCAGCGGCATGCACTGCTTTGCTGCTTTCGATGTTATAAAGCTCGTGTGATATTTTCTTTACTTTGTAAATAGACCAATAACATGGAAATATAGACATCAGTTATGTTGGGCACAATTTTAGGCACGTACGAGTGTAATATATTATAAAAAAATACATATTTTACTTGTATTGACAAAGCGTAGCATTTAAGAATTCGTTTACACTATCTATGGCAATGGCAATGCAGTTATTTTTCATGTATTTGATCCCTAAGCAAATTGTTTAGGGGAAGCTTTAGCTTGGGCCGAACTCCGGCGCGGCCTATTCAGATACATGTAAAACGCAGAAACGCTTTTCTGAGATAACTCCTGAATCGCTTTTAATGAGATTTGTTGCATTTGAGAGAGAATGTTAAATTCTAGTGTCTGTTGGAAGCGGAATTTCGATTTAGGGCCGGAACTTTGTTTAAAATATTTTGCAGAATTCGAAACTTCGAAAGAAGTAGAAGAACGAAATTTACAAATTAATAGCTCTGCATCAAGAACAGATATCGCGGTTCTGTAAACGGCATCCATTGGCCCATTGAAAGCAGACAAATTCGATATGTCTATTCATATCTTACATGAATTGGTTATGTTATGTACAACGGTTCTGCAAGAGCCTTATTTCCATAATACTTAATTTTTTGAGATTCGTGTGTAACATATCAATTTTGTCCGCTGTAGATGTATTATTATGTGCAAATCACAGAATTATGATATCAATTTTCATTGCTGATTTACAAAGTTGTAAACTTCAATTTTTTGTTTTCTGAAAGTATTTAATTTTTGCCACTTTTGAATAAAATATTGACGACCTAAATCGAAAATTCAAAACAAACAGTCACTTTAGTTTAGTTTTAGTTTTCTTTTTTTTTCAGTTTTAGTTTTTCTTTTAAATGCAACAAACCTCAACAAATTTGATACTTTGGTTGCCGAGAAAAATGAATTCTCTTTCTACATCTATTTAGATAGGAGCATACGACCTAATGTTTCCTCTTAGAAGGAGGCCAAGCTGCAATCTGAGACCCCCCACCCCCACCCCCCCGAACGAAATTTCTGGCTACGCCACTGGAGCGAGGCACTGGAAGTGGTAAGGAAATAAATATATTTAGGACAGGTGGTCACCGTGGATCTGGGTCATGAGACTGAAATAATCAGAAGCATAAGAATGGGCTGGGGAGCGTTTGGCAGCATTCTCGGATCATGAACAGTACGTTGACAATATCCCTGGAGGGAAAAGGGTATCACATCTGTGCCTTACCAGTATTCACGTACGGGGCAGATACGTGGAGGCTTACGAAAAGGGTTCTACTTAAATTGAGGACGACGCAACGAGCTATAGAAAGACTAATGATGGGTGTAATGTTAACGGATAACAAAAGAGCAGATTGAGTGAGGGCACAAACGCGAGTTAATGACAACTTAGTTGAAATCAAGAAAAGGAAATGGGCATGAGCAGGATACGTATTGGGAAGGGAAGATAACCGATGGTCATTACGGGTTACCGATTGGATTCCAAGGGAAGCGAAGCGTAGCAGGGGGCGGGAGAAAGTTAGGCGGGCGGATGAGATTACGAAGTTTGCAAGGACAACGAGGCCACAATTAGTGCATGACTGGGGTAGTTGAAGTATGGGAGAGGCCTTTGCCCTGCAGCGCGCGTAACCAGGGTGATGATGATGTTGATGATGCTGCTGATGATGAATGTGATGAGTCCAGAAATATATGCAGCGATCATCCAATACTGTGGGTTGAAAGCACATGTGGCCCAGGTTGAAGCCTTATTTACTAAATAGCTCTGGGTCTTCACGAAAGCGACGGTTTAACATCATTAGGACAGCTCATAGACTTTATCTACTTTCTCGCCAGCATGAAGTAATGGATCGTCTACAGCCTGATAGAGTAAGGGGCTCCTGTCATGACGAAACCACCTTCGTAGCCAAACGACGGAATAATTTGCCCGGGTATGTGGCATTGCATATGCGTCTCTCATCAGTTGACCCGTTTGATGCGCGCGTGTTTCACTGGGTATAGGTCACTGATTATGTGTATATCGTTCATAAAATCAATGTAACCTGATTTCCTGAACTCCATAGCCGAAACTAGGTATGTGGCACAAGTCAACGAACGTCTAAATTTTGACTCAATGTCACTGAAAATTGACAGTTTTCATGACCGCCGCTTCAACACTGGCTCCGCCAAATTTTTGTCACTGCATTCGTGTACGCAGGCTAGTGCCAGAATTCAATGAACGCCCTTGATGTGAATTTCGGCCACTGCATAGGTGCCACTGGGCATGTTCTCTTCAGCCAACCTAGCTCAGTTGAACTTGCATAACTGGGTATGCGAAACTAAGCGTATGCCTGGCTTCAACCAACTTTCGTGGCGAGAATTTGGGTCACTGAACGTGGGCCATGAGGAATAAACCTCGTTGACCCCAACCTTTACCGCTTCAATGTCAGCCACGCTTCAATGTCGCAAAATTGGAAGGAAATCGGTCAAGCAGTCTATCATACCAAATCGCTACCGAACCAATTATCGTTATATTGTGAAAGCTAATTCCAGCTCGCGCCAGCGAATTCAATAATTGCTTTATCCCATCCAAAGCTCTGACGCCATGACTAAGCTTCCCTTCTCTTACAAATCATTCTCTAAATTGATCACTGCACTGGATGTGTACTATAGCAGTACGTGGCCTTTCCAGCTTTTTTTTTTCTTGTAATGACAACTTTCATATCGCCTGCCCGTTTGCTCTCTAATCCACGCCGCTCTTTTCCGCATGAAAAGAAGATGGATCCATGGATGAATAACATTTTATCGAGGTCCCTCGGTGCGCCCGATTTGCGCGCAGTAGGCCACTCCCACGTCGGGACACAGAGGCCATGCCCCTCCGCCGCGTCGAGGGCCCGCGCAGATCCATTGAAGTCGGTGATGTAGGCCTTCATTGCACCTGTTTACATTTAATGTGGATTTATGTCCTCCTTTGAAAAGGTTCCCAAGTTGTATTTTAAGGCACATGCCCAGAGAACCATATCGTCTACACCGAAAAATGGCAGCCAGCACACACTTAGTTGCAGAAGCCAGCAGACAACGTGTGTCACCGGGTATGCGAAACGGACTAGATGCGTACAGGAATGTGGCTGAAAATGCCACAGAATGCCAAATACATTTTTAAAAAAAGACGGCAGCGATGCAAGCAAGGCTACCACCGAAATTGCGCAATCCATAAAAAAAACGAGTGCATCTCAAAGCAATTCCGGGCTCTGACCCGACCTGCGCGCGCTTTCGCAAGCACACCTGTGCATGAACTGGTCCCCGCCAACCACCGCCAGCAGGCTCACGCCTTTACGTCCCTGATCCATTCCGGCCGAGCGTCCTAGACACAACGCCTTGGATCAGGTGATGTTCACTGGGTCACGGCGTATATGCGGGTATCGAGTACAGGCACGCCTGACACGCCGCTGCACTGACACCTTTGGCATGTTGAGTAGGGCGAAATGTCGAGCACACGAAGAAACGTCAAAAAGATTTCATAAAACGTTTCATAACATCAACGTAACCTGGTTTCTTAACGTCCGTAGCCGAAACTAGGTGTGTGCCACAATTCGATGAACGTATAAATTGTGAGTCAATGTCACTGAAAAAGTGACAGTTTTCATTTGCGCCTCTTCAACGAAACTGGCTCCGCCAAATTTGCATCACTGCATACGGGAAAGCGGGCTAGTGCCACAATTCAATGAACGTACTTGATGTGAATTTCGATCACTGCATCGGTGCCACCTGGCATGGGCTTCTCTTCAACCAACTTAGGTAGTTTCAACTTAATAACTGGACATGATAATCTATTCGTGTGTGAGGTTGCAATGAACTTTCGTGACGATTATTTTGGTGACTGAACATGCCCCACGAGGTGTCTGTCCCTCTTTGATGAAACCTGTTGACCCCAACTTGTACCGGAGTATGATCAGTCAAGCAGTATATTTTTAAAAAAAGAAAGGCATTCGGAAAAACTTCGAAATTTCACCATTTCATTTCTTTCACGGTTACGCAAGATCATTCATAACCACATTGGCTGTTTGCTGAGGAAAAAAGGATATTTTGCTCTTTTGTAAGTAAACTTCGGGAAAGAAATCTCTAGGAGAGAATGTGGTCTCACCATTTCACCATTCACCATTCCGTCTGCTTTCACGGGTACGCCAGATCATTTAAAGCCACATCGGCTCTTAGTTGTGGAGGAAAAGGGCCTTAGCTTTTTTACAACCAAACATCTACTTTTTTACGCCCCGTGGGCACCGTAGTGGAGGTCTACAAAGAATTTTGCCCAACTGGGATCTTCAACGTGCGCTACGATGTACACGGGCGTCTTCACAGTTTGCCTTCATTCAAACTGATATCTCCGGAGCCGGAGATTAGCCCGCAATTTCGAGCTGAGTATACTAGTGCCTTAAGGAAGGAAGGAAGGAAGGAAAAATGGAAAGAAGGAAGGAAGGAAACAGTGGAGAAGGAAAGGCAGGAAACTTAACCTATTTGGCTCAGCCGCTTTGCTACCCTACACTTGGGAGCGTGATGGGGGTGAAAGATGGGGAAGAAAGAGAGAGCACATAGCACAGCACACACATCGTCAGTTACGGTCCGTCACTCTTGAGTGCTACGGGACATAACTGTCCAAGCCCGTGTCTTTCGAAAACCGAAGTAGTCCCTTCGTCGCCTTCAGCTGCGGTGTCTTCTGTCGGCGACATGTGAAAATCGTTTAAACTGACAATGGTCTATTGTCAAGTTGCGCTAGAACGAACGCCAGGGTCTGCCTCTGAACATTGTATTCAGGAGAGTCACACAGAATTGTTCTAGCGTCTCCTCGCAAAGACAGCCATTGCAGAGAACGTTGTCAGCCATTCCAATGCGAAATGACTAAGATTTCCTGAATTTCACCCCTAGCCATAAGCGATAAAGCAGAGTGGCCTATCTTCGGCGGAGTGCAGTGGCATACAGAGATGCATCAAAGAGGGCAGGTGGTATTGACAATTGCTCCGGTTGGTCTGGCTGCTTGGTGTGCACCATTGAGAAAGCGTGATCTCCTGTGTAAGCACTCGAAGTCTGCTTCCTGTGTGTCTTCAAGAGCTACCAGAGCAGCATTATCGGCGTCTTCATTTCCTATGGCGCGCAGTGACTTAGCAGCCACTGAAGCGTCACGTGGTGTCCTTTTTTATGTAATGTATGGAGTAGGAATCTGATATCCAATACAAGCTGTTCGTATGGCCCGCGACGCTGAGCTGATAGCAGAGATTGTAGGGCTGCGTTTCACTCACTGAAGATTGACAATTGTCGAGGTGGTTCCCGACTGACGAAACAAAGTGCAGCGCGAAGAGCAGCTAGTTCCACAGATGTCGATTTAGTTGGGTGGTCAGTCCTAAAGCTGAGGGTAATATCTATTTCTGGGACAACCTCAGCACCGGACGAACACTGGATGTTTGTGGCACCATCAGTACAAATATGTACACTGTCCGCATGCCTCTCGTGCAGAAGAAGCAGAGAGTTTTTTTCAGCAGAGGCGACGACATCTCAGACTTTTTCCGATTCCTGGTACACTGAGATGTACTGTGGGGTTGATAAGACACCAGTGGTATAGCGATGGTTTCCATGCAGCGGCGAAGCCCGAGGGAAGTTTGTCGTTGTACTTGACGATACTTTTAGGGAATGATGCTTGGCGCCTGTCTGAAGGTAGTGTTGCAAGGTGGTGATAGGGGGCACGCGAAAAATGTGTGACGTGCGTTCTCAGGGCTTCCACCATAATGTGAGTTTGTATTGGATGGTCCCGATTAATAACGATAGTTGCCTCTGTTGACGTGCATCTGAGCAAACCAACGCAAACTCCGAGAGCTTGAGGTTGTGCTGCCTGCTAAACATGAATATTTGTCTTGCAGGGGTTGTTCAGTACACGCCGACTATATTTTTAGAAAACCGAGAAAGAGAGCTCTGTAGAGTTTCAGCATTGCGTCTACTGACATCCCCTACGTCTTTCCTGTCAAGTATTTAAACAGCTAGGAAGTTGCTGTCAGGCGCCGTTTTATGTAGACCACGTGCGGGCTCCGACAGAGGTGTCGGTCAATAATTACGCCAAGAAATCTGTAGGTTCTGACATAGGAAATGGTCCGCCCATTGACTGAGATGAGAAAAGGCGTCATTGGTTTGCGAGTAAATGCCACTAGTGCGCAGGTTTCGGGTGATATGCTGAGACCTTGTTTACAAAGTCAAAGTTGACGTGAAGTCACAAGTCAAGCTGTCAAAGTTGACGCTCCTTGAAGCCGCGCACGTATCTGAGGACAAATAACTGCCGAAGTACAGACACAGATGTCGTCTGCGTATACTGAAATCTTGATGGTAGTTGGCAAATATTCAGCAAGTCCAGCAAGAGCGAAGTTGAATAGCGTTGGGCTGAGAGCACCGCCATGAGGGATGCTCCGGCTGGTATAGAGTCGCGTAATTGGGCCATCGACAGCTAACACCAAGAATGATTTTGCAAATAGGCAACTTGCAATCCACAAAAAGACTCAACCACCTAGGCCAACCGTCGAAAGTGTGTCGAGAATGCCCTCATGTAATACGTCATCGTATGCGCATTTCACATCTAAGAATAAAGCTGCAGATAAACGCTTTCGAGACATTTCGTGCTGTACATATGACACGAGATAAACTACATTGCCGATGGAAGAGCGGTCACGTCGGAAACCAGCCATGGAATTCGGATAAACCTTGTAGTGTTCAGGGTACCATTCCAGGCGGCCAGGGATCATCCGTTCCATTATCTTTACTTCACAGCTGGCCAGCGCTACTGGCCGGTGAAAGGTGAGCTCTAGTGGGGATTTGCCTTGCTTCAAGAGTGGCACCAGGCGGCTTGCTTTCCATTCGTCAGGAACATTTCCCTCCTACCATGAGGAAATAATTCTCTCCGTGCGGATTCTCCGAGATAGCACAAGGCTGTGTATGATATAACATCTGGACTCGGAGATGAAGAGCGTCTGCAGAGAGCTAGTGCAGCCTCGAACTCATCCATTGTAAAAGAAAAGTCCATGCGGCAATCACGCGAATGGGGGACGTCACCTTGGGCTGGAGGATCTGGACGAGTCGCTTGGTCTGCGATCCGCGCACAAAAGTCTTCTGCGACATCCATGTCTTGCCGCCTTCGTAAAAGCGCGAGTGCCTTGAATGGAAAACGCTGCTCCGGAAGGCAACGCAGACCTTGCACCGTTTTCCGAATACTAGTGCCTTAGGTATTCAGCTACTCCGAAAGGCGATAGAGTGAGGTTATACAGGCATATGAATGTGATAAGTCGAAATATGTGTGCAGTCATTCTCCACTACTGTAGGTTGAACGCGTATGCGGCCCAGGTTGAAGCGTCAGTAACTAAATAGCTGAGTGCCGTCACGAAAGCGGCGGTTTGACTTCATTAGGGAAGCTCATAGACTTTCTCTATTTTCTTGCCAACATGGACAAATGGGTCCTCTATGGTCGGATATAATAAGGGGCTCCTATAACGATTAAACCTCGTTCGTAGCCTATCGGCGCCACAATTTGTGTCCCAAATATGTGACATTGCATATGCACCGCTCATCAGATGACCCATTGGACGCGAACGTGTTTTACTGGGTATATGTCACTGATTACAAGTAGATGAGCAAAACGTGAGCAAGCTGTATGCATTCCTGCATTCACCTTGTTCACGTTTTGCTCATCGTCTTGGAATTCTATCTCCCGCATTCCCCGTGTTTTCCCTGATAATATGTAGATCTTTCACAAAATCCACGCAACCTGATTTCGTAAACTTCGTAGCGGAAACTAGGTATATGCCACAATTCAATGAACGTCTAAATTGTGAGTCAATATCACTGAAATGTGA
This sequence comes from Dermacentor variabilis, assembly GCF_050947875.1. Taxonomy (NCBI): domain Eukaryota; kingdom Metazoa; phylum Arthropoda; class Arachnida; order Ixodida; family Ixodidae; genus Dermacentor; species Dermacentor variabilis. The sequence goes on along the minus strand of NC_134569.1, from coordinate 230,145,379 downwards.
CAGTTTCTATGTGCGCCTCTTCAACAAAACTGGCTCCACCAAATTTGCATCACTGCAAAGGTGAAATCAGGCTAGTTCCACGACTCGATTATCGCCCTTGATGTAAATTTCGGTCACCGCGCGGGTGCCACTGGGCATCCTCCTCTTCAACCAACCAAGCTCATTTTAACTTGCATAATTGGGTATGCGAAACTATGCGTATACCAGGCTTCAATGAAATTTCGTGACGAGCATTTGCATCACCGAACATGGGCCACGAGGTATGTGCCCCTCTTCAATGAACCTTGCTGACCCCAAATTCTACTGCTAGGTATGAGGCATACTTCAATGTAGTGAACTCGGAAAGAAACCACTCAAGTTGTCTATTACTGAAAACAGAAAAGCGTTCAGGAAAACTTCGAAATTTCACCATCCTGTTCCATTCACAGGTACCCGAGATCATCCACAGCAATATGGGCTATTAGCTGTGGAAAAAAAAAAGATATTTTGCTTTTTTCTAACCAAACATCGAGAAAAGAAATTTGTAGGAAAAAGTTGGGTACAGAAACGCTAACTTTATAGCCCATATTCTTTTTACGTCCCACGGACGCCGTAGTGGAGGTCTACGGACAATTTTGCCCAACTGGGGATCTTTAACGTGCGCTACAAAGCACAATAGCGTCTTCGTAGTTCGCCTTCATTCAAACTGCAATCTCTGGAGCCGGGAGATTAGCCCCCAATCTTGAGCTGAGTATACTAGCGGCGTAGGTACTCAACTACCCCGTAGGGTGATATAATAAGGTTATGCAGGCATATGAATGTGATGAGTCGAGGTATGTGCTAAGTGATTCTTCACTACTGTGGGTTGAAAGCGTAAGTGGCCGAGGTTTAAAGAGTTATTAACCAAAAAGCTGAATGTCATCAGGAAAGCGACGGTTTGACATCATTAGGGCAGCTCATGAACTTTCTCTATTTTCTCGCCAACATCAGCTAATGAGCCGCCTACGGTCTTATAGAGTAAGGGGCTCCTGTGAGTCAACCCCTGAACAGATTGCCTTTAGCAATGGGTACTTAATGATGGATCACATCAGCGTCACCCACCAGGTAACTGAGAAATCCGCCGAGTACGACACATCTGTCTGTTACAAAACTTACAGATTACGAAAATGCGTTAGATTCAACTACGGCCTCGAGATTGTACGGCTTGCGTATTTTGCAAGACTGCTAATTGACGTCTGCTAACGCGTGCCTGACTCTAATGCTTCAGTCTTTGACTATCTAAAAGTATTTCAACTGCGATGCAGAGCTTCCCTGCTCGAAACGCATTCCCTTTCGACGACTTAAACTTCGCTCACATTGACTGGCCTCTGGTTCCTTCATTTTCAAAAACGTCGTTAGGTTTCGTCAACCTTAAATTAGATTTCATCCTGTGACAGCTTGTTCGCGACGCAACCCGTGGTTGCAACATTCTTGACTTAGAGGTTAGCACTCTCCTCGGGACAATTGAGCCCATTCTCCACATTTATGCCTTATGCGAGCACAAACTGCAACAACTTGAGGGTGAGGTGGCAGGTAGCTCACATAACTCTAAGAAAAACGTAAAGCAGATTACGAGAATGGTAACTGCGTCTACCATTGCTCAATTGGACGTATTTTCTCTTGAAGCTTTCTCCCGAAATATCCACCTCGTTCCCACGCAAAAAAATAATCTGACTGGCTTTTAGGAACAAAATATTGCACTTAATCGATGAATAGGTACTGGCCACCTTTATTTTTAATGACAAGGTAGATTCGTTCTTGGACATGCTACTACGTACGAAAATGGATAAAATGCCGTTGCAGGAATCACAAAACTTCCTAGAGGAAGCAAAATGGCAGTTCCATCTAACTACCTCAAAAATATTGCTTAGCGCTGTCCGTTGCCAAAAATAAATAGTTATTAAATGATATTTCTTCTTTGAAAAAAATATGTCAGAAATTTGGAAAATATTTTAGCACATCACGGAAATGAGTACGTTACCTCAGTCAACTACATTTCTGTAAGAGATGAAGAGCGTGAGCGCGTGTTAACTGATGTTTTATTCGTGAACTTTTACGAAGGACGATCCCGCTATTCCTAGTGCCTATGCCATATTCCCCCACTAACTTGCCTCCAGCCTGCTTCTTGCCTACCTTGGCACTGAAGTGAAGCCGCCCATCAGTATAGTGTATTTTGTTTTCACTTTACCCATCACCGATTCTACGTCTTCATAGAAGCTTTAGGCTTCCTGGTCTTCATGCGTGGATGTAGGGGCATAGACCGGTACGAGCTTCATTTTGTACCTCTTATTAAGTCTTACAACAAGACCTGCCACCTTCTCGTTAATGCTATGGAATTCCTGTATGTTACCAGCTAATTTCTTATGAATTAGGAATCCGACTCCTAGTTCTCGTCTCTCCGCTAAGCCCCGGTAGCACAGGTCGTGCCCGCTTTTTAGCACTGTATATGGTTCCTCAGGCATCCTAACTTCACTGAGCCCTATTATATCCCATTTACTGCCCTCTAATTCCTCGAATAGCACTGCTAGACTCGCCTCACTAGATAATGTTCTAGCGTTAAACATTGCCAGGTTCAGATTCCATATACATTTAAATGTATACATATAAAGTTATACATGATACATATTTATTTATTTATGTATTCATACTGTCACTACAAGCCAAGGCAGGAGTTGCGGTTACATTGCCGTCATCAGCTAGACACAGTAGATGTTTAAACAATTCAATACAAAGCAATCAGGATAGGAAGGCACAACATATAAACAAATATGGAGCAATAAACAACGTGAGTTACAATGAATATGTTATAGCACTATATGGTTCTAACGCAAAAGTAATGCGCCGAAACAACTGAAACCGACAAACAGCGTACAATAAAACGTATTCGCAACCGTTTACAAGTAATTGGTAACAGCCTTTACAAAAGATTGTAAATCAGTATTTTACTATATCATGTGGCAAGTTGTTCCAATCATCTGTGCTTCGAAGCAGGAACGAATTTTTTACTGATTCTGTTCCATGATTAAGTGGTTTAATATGTTTTGGATACTTTGTTTTGGGGTTAGCAGGTCTCTGTAATGTGATGTGTTTTTCTAAGTCTACTTCATAGTCTCCGCTTAATGCTGAATATATATATATATATATATATATATATATATATATATATATTCAGTATTAAGGCTTCCGTGTGGAAGCCGAAACGTTTAAAATGTTTTGACTGACCTCCATTTTGGTTCGGAGTACTGTATTTTACTCCTATTATGCCATTACTTCCCGACCAGACGAGATTTCGTCAAACTATTAATTACGTTCATTAGTAGCAAACTTCATGAACTCCACATAACTTGAAACAAATACTTTCTTTTTCATTATTCAGCATGGCTTCCGAAACATATTTTCACGATACTCAGCTACCTGAATAGAGGACGGATTTGCCCTTCGACATGGACAATATCCAACAAAGCGGTCGCCTAGCCTTCGACGTATCGAACCAGGTTGACCGCGTCGCTCACTGCTGTTTGCTTTCACGGCTATCATCCCTTTCTCTGATACAACGATATAGCATTTGCGTAACTTGCTCTTACCTCCACGACAGATTACATTCGATTAACTGTGCAACCCGAATGTTTGTTGTTATGGTGTTCAACATGTAAGTACTCTTGGAGCTCGACTCACTTTAATTTCAATCAATAACTTGTCATTTCTTATATTATCGAAAACGTGCTGTTTCGCAGAGTTGTATTGTTCACCACAGAAGAGCTTCTCTTTAGGATCATACTATAGTGCAAGATGTTTCTCTAATAACCACTGGAGTAAGAAATCAATTGGCAAATTATCGTAAATTTTAAGAAATATAAAACTGCAGCATTCAGGAGTTACATCATGGGGTTTTGCATGCCAATACCGCGATACGATAATAAATTACGCCCACAAGGGGGACTGCGGACGCCATCATGGAGATTAACACCGGCTTTTCCAATTTGAATAATCACAGGAAATTATTCCGCGCTTCTTCGTACATGTGCCTCTGCCAATATCTCGAATACAACATGTCACGGTCAATACCTATCACCACCATCGGTGCGAAACGGTGTCAGGTGCATGCTTATGTCCGTCATACCTTGCGAAACTCGCCCACTGACATCCGCCGGCTCACACGCTCAAGCTTCTTCACCAACAGCTTCGATTCAGATTATCAATATGGTTCCCACATTGAAACTATTTCACGAACAAATCTGAGTCCTTTGAGCAGAGCGCAGCCTGGTATATTTTACTTAAATATGTACCGAAGTTCTAGCATTACAGAATTGAAATTAAACTCTTCAGACCCTTGGGACTCGTCGTTCCACTGCCATCTCAAGTCTTTTACGTATGTCTGTGTTCCGTCGCCTACCCTCATTGCACTCGTACGTGCACAATGCATGACACGAAGACTTCGAAATTCTGAAAGTTTCAGTGCATTATTTTGGACGAAACAGGCTCATCTAGCTTATCTGCTCCGCGTCGTGTAGCTTCACTTTGGACACAAGCACAGTAACAATGCCATTCAATACGTCGGGTGACGTCTACGGCTGCACGACTCACGGTTCTGCACAGTGAACTTGAATTTATTGCAGCAGCGACTCCTGGTAAACGGACTGTGTTTTCCGCGTGAAGACCACCTTTACACGGCATGCAGTCGGTTCTCCAACGAACAGCGGACGTATAAAATCGTCCACCTTCTGCATCACGTTAATCACAACAGCCATGAAATTGTTTTTCAGTGGTTACCTCAGCATAGCGAGATCCGTGAAAATGATCACGTACAAAAACCTGCCCGAGTATCACATGAAGAAGGACACAGCCAAACGAAGACAGATGCTGCACGGCCGCTTAGTCACCTGGCATGCGCTCACTCTCGCACCCCAGAGATAATGCGTACCAGCTTACAAGTACGGAACCATTTGATCCAGCTCGATCCTCCACCCGGCCTTCATCGACGTGAGACATCTCTTTTGAGCCTGCTGTGATTGGGACTCAACTTCACGAAGGCTTGCACTACATCGATTAAAGTGCCGACAGAGCTGCGTGCGACGTCTCCGGCAGCGAAGAGAACATCCAATGGATGGACGGATGGATGGATGGATGGATGGATGGATGGATGGATGGATGGATGGATGGATGGATGGATGGATGGATGGATGGATGGATGGATGGATGGATGGATGGATGGATAAGATGGATGGATGGATGTATGGATGGATGGATGGATGGATGGATGGATGGACGGACGGACGGACGGACGGACGGACGGACGGACGGACGGATGGATGGATGTTATGAGCGTCCCCTTTAGAATGGGGGGTGGGTTGTTACACCAAGCTCTCGCTATTATACTGCCTCATGTCCTACCTAGGTTAAACAATGAAAAAAGAAAAAAACACTATGAACTACCACGCCCAAATTTTCTGATCCCCTATTGCGAACTGTGCTTTTGTACGTGTCCGTCTTTTGTCGTTTCCCTACTTTTCTTCCACCAATCCTCCAATCGCGTCTTACTAATGCCTATTGCGGATATGTTTGCTTTACCACTGCTCCCGCTGAATCCAAGGGCTTCAGGAGGCCAGTGGTGCCTAAATCGACCGGTAGGTAGACGTCTCCACATTCTAATAAAACATGCTCCATCGTTTCCCTAGCTTTACCGCAGCAACCACATGATTCTTCCTTCTTATATCTCGCTTTATCGGTGCGTGTTCTAAGGCATCCCGATCTCGCTTCGAAAAGTAATAAGCTTCCCTTTGAGATATCATAAATGCTTCCTTTCCTGATTTCGTTTTTCCTTTTAAGTAGTTACTTATGGCTGGTTTCTGTTCCATTGCCGCCACCCATGAGATTATTTCAGCCTCTCTGACTTTCCGCTTAACGTTCTTTGTTGCTGTGTTGCCCACCCTACAGGCCGCATACTTGCTGGTAAGCTTCCTAGTTCTTTTCCTCCACTGTGAATCAATGTTTTTCCTGTACAGATAACTGAACACTCTCCCGGCCCATTTACTTTCTTCCATATTCCTCAGCCGTTCTTCATACTCAATTTGACTGCGAGCTTCCCTCACTTCAGAACTAGCCCAGCCCATGTAACCCTGCACAGCTACATTTGTAGTCTTCCCGTGAGCGCCCAACGCGAGGCGACCCACTGACCTCCGGTTCCCGTCGAGTCCTGATTGTACCCCTGATTTAAAGCTAACAACCGCATTTCCAAAGTAAGCCCTAGAACCATTACACCTTTTCACATACCTCGGAGGACCTCGTATCTATAGTATCCCCATAGCACTTTGTGCTTCCATTATGGCTGCATTTCTCTTCCCCTTTACTGTTTTTTCGTGTTTTTTTATATATCTATTGCCTTCGTTTAACCATATACCAAGGTATTTATATTATATTACCCGATGTATTTCTTGCCCCGTATCTCCACTGTCTGTTCACTGTTTTCATTGAATTCCATAACATCTGATTTTCTAACCGTAACTTTCATGAGAGATTAAACCCGATATTGCTTCCTTCCTGCGCCCTCTCCATCCTCACCATGTACATCATAAACAGCAGCGGGGATGAAGGCCACCCCTGCCCCAGTCCCTTGTTTATATGAACTTTCTCCTCGCTCCTCATCCTTTCCCATTCAACTCAAACGGTATTTTCTAGGTAAATCTCTCTTAAAAGCGGTAGACAATCGTTACCTAAGCCTTGCCCTTCCAGAATATCCCACAAAATGTTGCGGTCTACGTTGTCGTAGTCTCCTGTAAAGTCTAAAAAGGCCACATACAACGGTCTGCTTTCTGTTTTTGATATTTCAATACACTGTGTAAGAACAAACAAGTTATCATCCAAACGCCTACCTATTCTGAAGCCATTCTGAAGCTCTCCCAAATGTCATTATTCTCTGCCCATGCTTGAAGCTTTAATTTGATTGCCTGCATTGCTAGCCTGCATATAACTGATGTAATGGTCAACGGTCTGTACGAGTGAATTCTGTCTTTCTCCCCCTTACCTTTATAGATTAATTTCATTCTACTTTGTCGCCAACTTTCTGGTATTCGTATATCTTTTAAAGTTTTTTCCACTGCTTTCATCAGAGCTCCCTTACTTTTTGTTCCTAGTTCATTTATCAGCCTAACGGGAACCTCGTCTAGCCCTGTGGCTGTGCGCTTAGGAATTTTCTCTTCCGCTTTATTCCAGTTGAAATTTGTCAGCACAAGCTCCTTTTCCACTTGGGTCTCTTTCATGCTCATTTTTTTTTCTTCAAATACAACCTCGTCATTGCCTTGGAAAGATTCGGCTGTTACTTTTCGGATGTAATTTATTGCCGATTCTCCTTCCAGTCTCTTTTCATCTTCGTCTAGGATATGTTGTCATATTGTTGTTGACTTCCTGCCTCAATAGTTGTATGTGGTTCCGAAATATTTTAGATGCGGCTTTGTTTTTCTCACGTATTTCTGACAACCAACGCTCACTTCCACCTTTTAATTTTGCTTGCACCAGTATTTGAACCATAGACTTTTTCTCCCGGTATATTTCTCACTTATTGGTTACTTCATCCTGTTGCAACTGCGTCTTCTTTGCCTACCTGAGCTCTCGAGATGCTTTCTGTCGCTCGGCGATCGCTTCTCGTATCTCCTTGTTCCACCAGCTTTTCGGTTTCCTTTTTCCTTTTCAACGAACATGTTGTTTCTCTTTCCGTATTTCTGTCGTTGTTACACTTAGAAGCTCACCATATTCCCACTCTTTACTTGGCCATTTGCCAAGTTCTTCCTCAACTGTGGTGGCTATATTTGCTATTTGTTCAGCGTTCAAATTTGGACTGGCGATTTTGCTCTCCTATCTCTCTTTCCCAACTACATATCCCATTTTCAAGATGATGCCTTTATGGTCACTCCCTATGCTGCCAAACCCTTCCTCATCGATGACCATTTCTCTCAACTTATCATGAATGCCTTCTGTCATCAGACAGTAATCAATGGTCGATTGCCGGTTTCCCACTTGCCACGTGATCTGTTCTTCACACTTAGGCCCTGTATTCACGATAACGAGGTTATGTTGAACACGAAGGTCTATCATTGACTTCCCGTTATTGTCTCTATAACCATCTAAATCCTGTATGTGGGCATTCATGTCACCTAATAAGACTATTTCAGCACCATTCCCGAAACCCTTAATACCAGCGCTTATGCATTCCACTAACTCCTTATTCTTGTCTGTGCAATTATTTCCGGTCCACAAATACGTAACACCCAGCCAAGTTTCTTTCCCACTTATTGTACCTGATAACCAAAGGTGCTCTTGACACTGTGAATTTACTCTTTTCCATTTGGCTCCCTGATGGATGAGCATTCCGACTCCCCCTCCCTTTCTTTCCGACTTAGTTCTGTTGCACACTTCCCAAACATAATTCTCAATAACTGGCGGCTGTTCTGAGTCTCTAGAGTGCGTTTCTGCAACCGCATACACCCCTATTTGTTCTCTATGTAACTGCTCCTTAATCTCTGCATCTCTGCCCACTTTTCCTTTCTACTGCCGCCCTGCATGTTTATGTAGACTATTCCATGGAGAGCTCTTTTTCTTGCTTTCTTCCTTTTTCTGTTATCGACGGCGATGCTGTTCTGATGTTCCCCTAGGGGACCTTCTTCATTACTATCTACTCTGACGTCCTGAGTGCCTGCGGGCCCCCTAAAAAAGCAACAAGCGACCACCAAGTCGCCAGCCCACTTCTCGTGCCAGCGTGTAATTGAAGTGGATCCCGTCTCGTTTAAAACCACCACAACTTCTCACTTCCCTGTTTACTTCGACAACCTCGAAGCCTTTCTGTCGGCTCATTTTCCATATTGCCTCATTAGCAGCCACTGCGGCTCTTTGTACGTGACTGTCACGTACAGTCACCTCCGGCACCATGCACACCACGATCTGCACCTGAAGAGATAGCTCGCGCCAGTCGTCCACCCCCTTAGCCAAACGCAGGGCTAGTCCTGGCACTTTCCTGTTTAGGACGTCATTTAGCCCACCTGTCACTATGACAAGGTTGCGCACGTTGGCATTTTCCGCAAGCTTTTCTTTTGCTCGCTCAATGACAGAACCGAGTTTCCGCCCTGGAAATGTCCCTTTTGTCGCCTTTCACCCTCTCCACAATTGCTTTTGAGCACCCAGCCAGGTTTGAGTCGCAGGCGATAATCACTCTTTCACTCTCTCCTACTTCGCCCTGCTTCCTTTCTTCATTTTCTGCGTGATTAGGACTCGACAAGGGGCATTGTCCCCTGGGCTCCTGCTTTTTCCGCGTGGCGGCCTCAAGGTAGGTGCCGCTCTTTCCAGCTAACCCTTCATCACGCTGCATGGATTCCACCTATTTCGCTGACACTCCCTCGCCTGTCACGTCGGGGGTCTGCGTTCCATTCTCACGCACATTCTCGTTCACAATGTCGGCCCTGTTCAGTTTTTCCTCGGCTGCGTCAAGTCTCTCTTCAACTACCTTCAGTGCATCACGCTCCCTGTTTAGCTCATTTCTGAGCTATTGCACCTGTTTGAGAAGCTCTTCCGGGCAAGCCTCCATTTTCTGCACCCTAGCATCGACATCACATTGTGTGCCGGTTGATTCGATGCCCTCTCCGTTCTCCTCCGTCTCCTCATCTGCCTTGAGGGACCCCCCGCGCACTACTTGCCCTCCCGTCTTTCTCGCCATGTATTGCACGGCTTTTTGCAAATACTACAATACTATAATAACGCTACTACTGATGCAAATACTATAATACTATATCAATGCAGAGCGCATGCCTTTCAGCAAAGACCGATGCGCACAGGATCCAAATCCTCAAAAGTTCGCAAAGCAACTCTCACCACTGTTTCAAAAACAATCAATGCCGCGAAGACCGAAGGTATGACACGCTCTCGCACGCGTTCGACCACGCGGCCACGCTCTCACTTTCCTACCAAAACACGCACAGTAAAACCACTAATAGCTATTTGTCTTGCCACATCCAAGCTACCATTTAAAGACTACAAACACTCAACGTCCCACCCGGCTGCACGTGTTGGAGCACATGGCACGAAAGGACGCTCTAACCATGCTGCAAAGCAAATGTAGACGAAGCACACCCGCGCACCCGAAATACGAGAGACAAAAAAGGAAAGAAAAAGAAAACCACCCAATTACTATTGAAAGGCAAAAAATCAGCAAATAAAAAACATAAGCAAGCTCGATGCATGCGCATAAACTTATGATTTCGTAGCCGCCACGGAGCTCCGAAAAGCACGCCCATTCGCCACAAAATCCAAACGAGTGCTCAACATTTATGTGGTCCAACATTTATTTTGGCTATGCCCTCTATAGTGGAGCGAGCGCGACTACAGTGTCGTGGGATTAACCCGAGCAGAGCGAAACAGCAATCCAGCCAACGGTTGCACTATTACAAGTACGACCTCAAACTTAAAGCGATTTGTTCTCGGCTTGTGATGCACTGCAGCTTCTCCATAGACGCAATGAAGTGTTGGTTAGTTATGAGCACTTACTTTCGTGGCGCAAAGATTTTCATTTAATTTCGTCACACGGTACCTATGATGCTCTACAAAAGGTATTTCGCTGCCTTTTTACTGAATGCTTTTTTAGACTCCGCTTTTGTCATTATTCGATCGAGGAAATACACTACGCACTTGTCTGGTGAAGGGAGGGAAATATTTTTATCCTATAAGAATCAACGGCTGGCGCGATCTGCATCATGAATAAAGTGAATAATGCAAAATTGCTTGCAACTGTGTGGCTTGCACCACAGAGTTTTGTACTATTGACAGTTTTCTGCTGACCTACATAAATAAACTGGATGCATTTGCAAGAATAACTTGTCTATTTACCAGCAAATTTTGCAAAAGCCAAACAGAGAGTGATGAACTTTAGGCAGAAAAGCAGCAGCTAAACTACACTTTTGATCTCGTAACCTTCGTTGTAGGTGATCAGTAGGTGATTTCGTTTGGATTCAAATGTTACTCAATTCCTGGGCTACGAGCACATAACTTCATGGAGAACAAGGTGGTGGCGTGGGCTTATGTAAAAGCAAAAGCTATGGTGTGACATCCAAACGTAATACACGCGTGTTACTGAATATTTTGAGTCTATAAGCATATTCCACTGAAATATTTTAGTCCTTATGTTATACCGTCTACCGCAAGGCAACATTTAGGCTATCATTTTTTTTTTTACAAAGTCATTTTTAGACTGGACCCATTAGAAATGGTCTATTACCCATTAGAAAGGGTCTTAAAGCTGCGGGTACTCCGGTTTCACTACACAAGTTTGATTGGTGGACGTTTGCAAGCGTAGGAGCAAAATAAGATATCGAGACTGATTGGAATGAATATAAATTTTATGGTGAGGTTTGGAACGCAGAATGCGAATAATAAGGCATATGAACTGCAGAAAGGGGCACTGTTGATGTGCCATAAGTAAAGCAATATTTGAAAAGCGGCGCTAGTTCGCGCGAATCAGTGCACCGCCAACATTTCCCATGGCTTCCGGCAAAGCCATTAAGGCGCTGAGCATGCGAGTGGATCGAAGGGAGAGCAGCGCAGTATTTCGTTACCTAATTTTTATCGCCGTGTCAGCATGAGTAAGTTCGTGTCGCATAATTTTTTGTCGCTTCCAGGAGCGCCGTAAGTAGAAGGTTTCCAGGCATAAGGTGAAGAAAGTGCATCTTCGGGACGGCACAATCAGCTGATGCGTGATGACTTTAAGCGTGCTGAATTTAGAAGATCTTAATGTAGACGCAAGATTCCAGCTGTCACCATGTATAGTTTTCTAAACGCATTAATAAGTGAAATAAAGTCTTCTAAGGCTTGCTAATAAATTCATCGCCTATTTCTAACCTCCACAGACCGCCGATTAGCGTGAAACATTTTTGGTGGCTCTGTTACTCCATGCAGTATATATCATAGTTTTTCAAGGACAACTACGATATGTCGCATGATTCGACAGTGATAGCGATTATTTTAGCAATTTCGTAGCAAAACGTTCCGACTTGCTTGCGTCAGTTTAGCAAGACGATGGGCAAAAAGATGGTAGCACTGCCTTTTACGGGCCTCCTCATTTATTACACCATAACTATCTCGTCACGCCAGCGACATGAATATCGAGTCTGCCGCCTTAGCGACCCCAAACGACAATCTTTAACTACAGCAGACAAAAGATCTCAACGCACGTACATATATTACCTGCCATTTAGCTGCCCATCTTGTGCTGCAACGCTTTCTTCATGCTAGAATAGCAGTGAAATATTGCCTCTGCGTGTATCCTAAAGCTTGTAAGAATTTCTATAGGACATGACCCTCGGTTATAAAAAGTATCGCTGATTCTTCCTTGCTTCCATTGTGCCCAGAGACGAAAATCTTCCATTATTCTCCGAGTAACGAAAAAAGAAAGTCGCAGTTTCGCCCGAAAGGCGAAGCATTGATTGCAATAGCAACTTAGAAGACAGCTTACACGAGGTAAGGATAGTAGGTTCATCGGCCGTATAAACTCGGAAGCATTTGCTCACTAACTGAATTAACAATCATTGTGCGAGCGTGCACAAGCAAGCATGAGCACACCACGCTCGATGAATGCGGCATTCGCTGTCAAAACGCAGATGTATGCAAGCGTGGCAGCAGCACCGAGCGAAGTGCCTTTTGTGCGGTATATCGCTTCGACGCAAGAGCAGCGAGAACGCTACGCGCGCTGAGGTAGGAGCCGTCTGCAGATCCCTTTCAGGATAAGGCGCGCGCGGCCGTGCAAAGTGCGCACATGTTGGCCGAGCCGAAGTCGCCCCCCCTCTCCCCCTCGCGCTGCCTCCCCACTTTCCTCCATATTGACCCTTTTCGCGGAGCAGTCTCTTCTAGCGAAACAAGATGGAATCTTCGGGAGCGTGCCACACGTCGGCTCAGCGAGAGCGCGCGAATACGAAACCATTACCGCTTCCACCTTGCTTCTGTGCGATCAGCTGTCGCAGCTGTTTTTGCTAACGCACCGCCATCCGAAGCTACCGTATTGAATAATGTGGATCGAAAACGTGTGCAGTAGTTGGCCGCAAAAATAGTGACTGTCGCATTAAGGAATGTAATGAATCTGTGTAGCCAAGTCCGCAGACCTTTGCTTCAACTGTACGTACTTGTTAGCGGCACTTCGAGATGTACCGTGTGATAGAAAAGGTTCGTCAGCCCAGGGGTTCAACACACCGTTAGGAGAGCATGGAGCACCGACGCCGACCACTCGGGGGGGGGGGGGGTCGGAGCTCCAGAGCCCGAGCGCCCTCCGGAGTTTTCCAGGGAGGGGGGCTGATCCCCCATCGGGCGATGCCGAAGCCCCTCCCCCGCCCAAAGACACCTAAAGTGCCATTACAAGATTTTTGTCAGCCACGTCATTCGAGGTTTATTTTGACTTTTCTCGACCTTCTCACTTCAAATTTTACTGCGACTAATAGCTTACTCCGTAATTTATGGCGCGGATGTGCACGGCTTTTAATTAATACTTTTACTTTATTTCTGGAAATCCCGACAATGGAGGAGGACACATGCCGAAGGACTTGCGACGGCTGCCTCATCCGTATTTTCTTACTTCAACATTGTTTTAAATTTCCACTGTAACCACGATGCACATACACAATATTTCTAAATGTACATATAGGACAACGTTTATTATAATATTGAAAGAGACAGAGGTAGCCAAACAAAAATTATTATCGGAAGGAAACGATAGCTTATGCCTAAAGATTGAACATGTTGCTGTATGTTCAGCACGCTTCAAATTGCTTTGCATATTTTTTACCATAAAGAAACATATAGACTTCAGTGACCCCTACGGCAGAGTCTTTCATCAATAGCGTGGGAAATGCACGTGAATGTTTTGTGTCTCAGTATTGCTTCTCTTTACAGTAGGCACTGTTAACGACTCATAAGTAAACATTTTTAGTAATTTACAACATTTATTAGGAATGAAAATATTTTCAGTTGCATGCAAAGGTCATGATATATACAGGGTGTCCCAACTAACGATCATGCACCAAGATTTAAAAAGAAGAGCATGCCTTACTCAGTGCCAGTGTAATGGAGTAGCTCCCAGTAATTCTTTCGTTACTGAGATTTAGTTAGGTAATTGTAATTAATTACCCAACTCGAGACCTACTATCCTAATTATCAAAGTGTAAATGAGGCATTTGAAGGGACAGCCAAGGGACATCTAACGGCGGTATGTTCAGCAACGTCCTGATTGCGTACATCTTTTTCCGGCTGATGAACCCGCCGTAATATGGAGGATACCACGTGACTGTTCTCCCACCCGGATCATAAAGCAGCAGCCACAAACAGGCTCCCTCAGAGTTAGCCAGCATGAAATGAAGGAAATAAAGAAACACATCATGATCGAGCTACTGCCTGATCTGCCGCGCCCCAGCCGAAGTAAAACGTCGCGTTTGGTGTTAGCTAGCAACAAGCTGTGATAGCTGTTGTCTTGGCGTAAATAAAGTGCACGCATGTACTTTTTTGTTTTTTTTCCACAAAACTTTCACCAAAAAAGGGAATCGACAACGTCAGTGCATACGTTTAAAGATGCGTTTTGTTTCGTCCCATTCGCCATGTCTTTCTCTAATGACCAGAAGGTTAACATGATCCTTGCCTTGGGACTTGCAAATGGCGACAAGAGAAAGGCCGAAAATACTTATATCCGTCGCGGAAGTCTGGCGGTCGACCGAACGCATCGATTATGATCACAAATGAAAACAGGAGGCAAACCGGCAGCTTCAAGAAAGAGCGGCGGACGACTCCATCTTTGAGCCCTAGCGTACGCACGGATGTTTCAGCAATTCTGGCCTCAGACCATCATGCTAGCGTGCGGGACGTGGCCACCCAGGTACCAATTTCCAAGTCACTAGTTGGAGGTACCATCTTAAGCATCAACAATGCTTAGAATGTATGGACCAGTATAATCGTCTAGATTTCTCAAATAGTGTCCTCGCAAAAGCCGATGAGTCACCGGACTTTTTGAGTAACATCATGAGCACAGAAGCCAATTTTTGCAGAAGCGCCTAAGTAAATTTGCATAATGCACACTATTAGAAGGATTCCAATCTACACTGGGTAAAGCGCAATCGGCAAGAGTACCAGCGGTCCTCAATGTGTGGTTCAGAATTTGCGCCGGTGCTATAATCGGTCCCATCCACTTCGATCACTACTATCTGGACAGCGTTACACGAAAGAAATCTTTGAAGGAGTAGTCGATGAGTTTCTCAGCGAAGTCCCGCTGTGACGTCTTCCCCTTCTACGGTATTAGCAAGATGGGGCACCCGCACACAGCAGCAGCTGAGCGCGAAACCGGCTTGATGCGACATGTCATGCACAATATATTGGAGGGCATGGGCCTGTAGATTGGCCGGCTAGGTCACCTGAGTTCTCTCCACTCGATTTCTTTCTTCGGAGGTATGTGGACCATCGTGCTTACGTGATCGAGACGGACGTCAGATTAGGTCAAGGCAAGGATAACGGATGTCTGCAGTATAATTCCGCCGTCAGTCATCAAGAAAGCCAATGAAGATGTGATAAAACCGGCACAGTGCTGCGTAACTGCAAAAAAGAAAGGAGGCCTATTTGAACACAGCCTCTAGGTTGGTGTTCAACGGAGCTTACGAATTCATAGATAATAAGGGCCCATTCAAATCTCATGGGCTCTTTTTTGGTTTTTGTGCAGACATCCTGATTTCCACTCGCGCTCATTTAGAAGTGGTATATTTATTTTCTTGAACGCGTCGGTTTCGCCTTTTCTCTACACGTTGATCCCTTCTCGGTCGGTATGTTTGGCTTAATTTCTTGACACGAACGTGTTTTTGCAGCAAGTATACACTTTCATGAAAAATAAAAGGGTTACTTTATTTTGGTTGGTCCAAAGCAAGTTTCTGGCGCGAAATATACCTTCGTTCGCACTCTTTCGATGCGGTGCAAGCATAGCTGGGATTTTGAAACATTCTATGCCTATTAAGTTGATTTTTGTATTTCGTGCGTGGTCAGAGCGATGCTTCCGCCGCGTTGTCAAGGGGTTTTTGTTATCAATGTTATCTGTCGGCCTAAAGAAGCGGATAATAAGTGTGACATAGAAACGACAGGCAGGAATAGCTGTGAAGCCGCGAAACCTGCTGTTGGCGTCCTTCCGTACCATTATCAAGGTGATGCGCTGTCTCTTCGGGCTTCCTATAAAGCAGCGAATTTGCTTTTAATCAGGTTATTATAGGGCACTGCTTTGTGATGCGGGTAGCAGCGCCCTCACGTAGTATTTTTCATACTTAGGGGTGGGTTTCTTTGCCAGTCGGAAAAAATTGAACACAATTAGTACGTCGTTGAAAACACCGCAGTTTCATAAGTCATTTTGGGGCGCCTACACATACCCCATTGATACTTTGAAAATTAGGACAGTACTTCTAGAGTTAGAAAATTAACTGCAATTACTTAATTAAATATCAGTAACCAAGGAATTAATAGCGGCTACTCCACTGTACGGGAAACAATATGCAGTAGGTCTTCTTCAAGTACCGCAACTGCTCTTTTTATAGTGTTGGTTCTTCATAGTTGGGGAACACTGTGTAATTCACTCAGTAACCGAAATGAAGCCAATCTGAACTCACTCGAAATCAGAATCAACAGCAGTCATGCGCAACTGCACATATACTCGGACTCAGAGAAGAGAGAGAGAGAGGCAGCTGTTTCGCCGGAAAGGCGAAGCAGTATTAGGGATAGTCAAGTATGCGACAATTACACGAAGGAAGACTACACCGCCGAGAGGACTCAGGCTAACAAATGGAACTGACTCCTACTATGAGGTCTTGTATATACTCATATAACGGCATCACTTCAGCGCTCAACTCTTCGAGGTCACACATAATTTCTTCCAGTCCAAGATATATATATATATATATATATATATATATATATATATATATATATATATATATATATATATATATATATATATATATATATATATATATATACGCAGGAAAGAGACGACGAACTTTTTGGGAGACTTCTTTTACTTAACGTTTTCGGCTGGTGGACCAGCCTTCGTCAGAGTACGTCAGAGTACTGTACTCTGACGAAGGCTGGTCCACCAGCCGAAAATGTTAAGTAAAAGAAGTCTCCCAAAAAGTTCGTCGTCTCTTTCCTGCGTATGTTACGTCGGGTCCTGCGTGCTGAACTTTGAAGAAAACCCCTATATATATATATATATATATATATATATATATATATATATATATATATATATATGTATCGGGCCCCAGCCCCCCTCCCCCTCCCGGGAAATTGAAGATTCTGCTCCTATGGCGCGGAGCACAGACATTGTGTCTATCTCGTTCAGGTTCTGGTCACATGTGGCACGTGCACACACAACAAAACAATACATACAATACTTAACCATATAATGAAAAGGCGCGTGTACTCTATCCTAACGACCCGTGTATAGGCGGTAAGGTTCGCTATCCCACGTGTCCATTTTCACTTGATAGCCGACTATCACATGCGCAGTATCGCGGTTGTGCACCCACGGGATGTAGATTTGTATGGGTACGTCGGCTGTCCACGGCCTAGTACCGGATAGGGACGGTTACCCCTCTGGGCACTCGAGGGTCCTGACAGGCGAAAAGCTCCGCCGGCTTGTGCCAGCGCAATTTTGCCGAAAGCAGTGCTGGTGCCCATGCGACTCGTGGCGCCGCTCGGTCCCGTCAGCCACTCTTGGGGCGGACCCTCAGCCGCCTGCGCCGTTCGCTGGTACAGACGGTTCCCGGGTGGCTGCCCGAACGAACCGTTAGCCACTCGTGTGTGGCCTCGCCCGGCTGGGTCCATGAACAGGCAGGCGCCAGTGCGCATCGGTAGCCGCCGTGATCCCCTCCGGAGGAACACGTTCCACCAGGTCCTCGCCGGTTCGAGCCTCTTTCGCCGAACCGTCCGCAATCGAATCTCGGCACGCGCTATCCTCGCGCGCAATGCCCCACCATGCATACTTCCGTTACTTCATCGCGCTGATGCCGCGCCTTGTAATTATTTCAGTCCACTCATCACACTTTACCTCCCCCCCCCCCCCACAGACACACACTTTCAGTACGTGTTTTGACGTAAAGTTTGTTCTTGCTCACGGCACAACGGCACAAAGTGTAGCAGGCAACGCAAGAACTAACGTGCAAGACCGAAAGAAAGTTCTCATGATTGCGCGCAGTTATATTTGGCTGTTAGCCTGTTTTTTCACTTAAACACTTACAATGCATTCTAATGTACGCTGAAATTTTCTATGGCAAGGCACGATACTGTCCTGATTTCGAACGCCTGCGACTATCAGCAAACATTCAGTCGGCAGTTCCTTACATGCGATTTCTTTGAAACAGTTGTTGCAGTAAGCATAACAGAATTACAGGTTCTACACAACACACTACTACACACGCCACTTTGGATGCAATCAGCATTCCGACGTTCAGCACGTTGTCATCAGGGAGCAACGACCAACGTAATCACTGCTTATACCGTGTATCACAACGCCTGCGCAGCGATGTCAACAAGACTTCTTTTACTTCGTCGCGCGGCTGCCGCGCCTTGTAATTATTCCAGACCCTTCGTCACATACGGCTTTATTTGATGACATAAAAAAGTTGTCATCCACCCGTGTTGTATTGCTAACCTCCGAAGCAAGTGCTGCAGCCCCGGAACGTCGGCCAGAGTGAGTAGCGCTCGCTAAACAATGACAAACGGAGGAGGGCCGCTTCCTGTCCTAGTATGTTTTGCGCGTATCTACAAACATCTCCCCCTTGGCGTGGAATCTTACGCCTACTTGAATGTCTGTGCACCAGATGCACACAATAAATAACGGACTACACCGACAGCGCACAAATGGTCGATGATGAATGTTTCGCGACGGTCCACAAGTGTAAGCGAGTTACTAGCGATAATACACCTTGGCTACAGGTTAGGTTATTGAACAAATGGCTGCGTTTCAAGCCTTGCGCGTACCAAGAACAAATTTATCGAAACGGAGCACACCCGCGAGCGATTAGGCAGAAAAATTAAGATAGGGACCACTCGAAGGAAATTTACTGAGTCAAATCTTACAAGCCGATGCTTCAAAATCATTGCCAAATAATGACCGAAGAGCACAACCCACTAAACCTGATTCAATGCACTAGCGGAACGTTTGCATAGCTTGGAATAAATATTTAGTATCGCTTTTAGAGCAAGCACCACATATACGCTGCTCGCGCCGTTTGGACGTATCTATGGCCAAACAGCGTGGGCCGCGCGTTTGGTTTCCGCTCTCTTCCTTCGCGTGCGCCAGATCGAGCCGCGATAGTCAGCTTCCCTGGCGTACTATCACTAGCACACATAGCATACGACGCGTGGCGACGCTGTTACCGCTCTTGGACTTTATACAGAACATCACAGCGACGGCAACGGCAATGGCAAAATAGCGTTTCGAATGTCCATATAATCGCTATCGCACTAAAAGATAGCAACACAACATCTCGATGTGCAAGACAGAGCATCTGCTAGAGTGCGATGTGATATACGTGCACCGCAAAAATAATATTGCAGCCGTATTAACTCGAACAGTGCATAGGCACCTTGGCGGGCAATAAGCAAGATGACTAAAAAAGCCAAGTCATATACTTCAGCTTCGCCTCCAATATGGCGCAATGCCGGCGTCCCCTCCTTTCCTTTATTTTCTATCATCACTGTATTTCCTTGTTTACTTCTAGGACATTCGTTCGTGCCAGCTTGTTAAACATTTCTCGACGCACGGAGGTCTTTTATACACTCTCCCACATATCTTCTAGCTCAAGAGTCATTGCAGACAACAATTTTCAAGCGAGGTTCACCTTGCTGCTAACGTCCACACATGCAGATGTCGCGATAATTGAGCTGCTCATGTCTATACATGACATTTGTTGCTGTTGGATGGATTCGATGTTTTCTTTCTTCATGCAAAACAACTGCAGATTATGAATTAAATTTCGTACTTTAATCATTTTAACTACAAGTAATGTCCCTGACAGCTACACTGACAATTGATCACTGTTTGATGAATCACAATACTTAATTTGACTTTAATTATATCACGGTACATCAAGAAAAACATCTAGTGCAGTTACACAAGAAACTATGGAAATAAACAAAAACTATAATGTTTGAACAAGCGGCAGGTATAGTATTGATGATAACGAATCTCTCTTGACGACATCTTGTTATTGAAGACCTGACTTCCGCTGAGCATCACTGTTTATTGCTAAATGCCAGCAGGGAATGTTTGACAGTCGATACCCTGCTGCTTTTCACGCGAACTCTTGCATTTGGTTTGCCATATTGACAGAACGTAGTAGTTCAGTCCGACAGAAAAATATATTGACAATGCGAGCAAGTGCACTTACCCGTTAGTGGCCTTCGCAGGCTTTGAGACCAGTGGCGTAGCAACAGGGGGGGCCCCCAGTGGGGGGGGGGGGTGTTATATACGTCTGAAGAAACCCGGAAATTGTTGATATCCTCGACTTCCTCGACTACACCCGGGGGGGGGGGGGGCGTGACAGTAGACCTATGGGCCCCGGTTGCCAGACAACCTAGCTACGCCACTGTGTGAGACCTCAAGGTCTAAAGACAACTGCTGTAAAGTTGACTTGCCCACGGGTGTGTTCAATGAACACATTTCGCTGAGCTCATCCGTGTTGCGTCGCTAGCAGTGGTTTAAGTATAAATAAATATATGCTCACTGCGGAGTCGGCACAAATTCTTAGACCACATTTACTTGTTTTCAAATGTTTTGAGCGTCTGTGTGACATCACTGAAGCTACAACAAGCTTGATACCTTCATTTTTGGCACCCGCCAAATTATCCAACTAGGTGACCGCCATCTTGACCCTCCTTATTTCGATTCCTTCTTTGTTTGTATCGGCTCAAAATGAACATACGCGTAAATGAGGTTCTAGTATATACAGAAGAAGCAGGTTACTCACCATACTAAAACATAAGAAGATTATGTATTGTTTTTATTATATTGTGAACAAGGTTCTGCAGTGTTGTGTGGACTCTCTCGCACATCAAGATGTTGCGTTTGTTTCTTTTTCGTCATTCAGAGAATAACGGAAGCTTTTCATCTCTGGACAGAAGGGAAGCGCGGTAGAATTAGCGCCGGTTTTTATCACCGTATTCTGAAACGTCTGTGTATTGTTTCGTCTGAAACGTCACCTTTCTGCTCTGATAGAATGTACCGTACCAGACCGTATTCCATCGACCTCTTGACTAGATTATGGTATGTTACTTTTGGAGAGGGAAGGTTATTTCAAATATTCATTAGCATTTTTTGCAATACAGCGGTAACTTTTTCTAAAGATCGAAATGCTGAGAATCGTTTCAACCTTATACACCACTCTTTGATACCAATCCAGATCGACGTTTCGTTCTTTTCTCTAGCGCCATGCCGCCGAAGTGGCACTCAACAGAGGTGAAGTGCACTGGCTCCAAGTGTCACTAGATTTGTTCGTTTGACTGCGATACAACGCCGTTGTCAGGCGACCAAATCAGGGACACTTTTGTGCACTCCTTCAAAGACTCAGTAATCTTGCCGTCTATCCCTGCACAGGGCAATCCCTTATAGTTCGGCTTTGTTAAGGTAGAACCAGCTATCAGAAAGAACCTGCTTGCGCTGTTTTTGGATTGTGCAGAGTAGTCGCATCAGCCACGGTAAATGCCATTTCACAGGCTCAACCGACGCCTGTTCCAGACGACACGAAGCAAGAACGCCGCCTTAAGTGACTCGGTGGCTGTAGCGTTCTCTGGCAGTCGGGCAAAGGTCACGCGCTATGTTCTCCGCTGCGGCAGATGCGTTTTAGTGCTAGTGAAATCGAAAAAAACGCTCGTCTGCTTATGCTTCTGTGGTTCTTGGTTGACACATTTAGTGCGAAAAAGCATTCAAAAGCTTAATACATAACGAAAAATTGAAATCTTACAAGTTTTATCAGAGTCCCGCATATGATGTCAAATGGCGACCACGGGGCTCAAAGGTTATCAACAAACACGGTAATGTATTCTTTCAAAAAACAAATAGCTCTCTTTTATATTGTGTTGCAGGTGATAAAAATGTTAGGTTTCATTTCCCGCAAATGTTATGTTGCTATTGTAACGTTCAGACAAGGAAATTTACGTATACAATTTATTAAGCAGCTTATCAAAGGCGGCAAGACCTCCCGTTATCAATTTCAATGTGCGCTCAGTGCTCGATATGCGTAGGTCAAGCTCCTAGAAGCGAGCTTCAGGTCCTTTTCCATTTAGCGAAAAGGTTGCGCACAACAGTTAAGTCAGCCTTTGTTTTGATTGATGAATAATCCATATGCACCTGAATGTCCTGCATTGTTATATCACATTTTCGGCTAATAACTGTCCTGCAGGAGTAAATATGCCTAACCAAAACAATAATGCATTCTATGCTTCCTGAAAGTGCATATGGAAAGATATTGAAGAAAACGAACTGACCATTCACAGTATCAATTTTTATAAACACATAGGCCTGGTGGTGTCAGCTTTCTATAGCGCAAAATGACCTATCTTCAGCCGTGAGAAGCACATTGCTAATATTTTTAAGCTGCTATTCAACATATTTTTATTGCACAATAAAATTATCAAGCCACATACCCAAGTTGTTTGGCACTGACTACGTCCTAAAGTCAAGCGAAGGCTGTTGCTCACTGTATTTGTTTCGTCAGTAAAATTTTTTGCCAGAACAATACTGTTCTTTCACCGTTCGACCTAAGAATATGTTAATTATAGAATGTAGGCTTCACGCCAAAAGCTTATGTTTTCCTATTCACTTCGCTTCAGCAATATGCTGGCACGTTTCTTGTGATCTCGTTCATTGACACCTACAGGGCCGAAAGTCTTAACGAAGCCCAGTTGGTCAGAACCTGTTTATTTTGTATTCGCACGTAGGAACGCGATTCCAGCACAGTTCATTTAAAGAGGCATTTATCACAAAATAGCTCATTTACGTAATTAAACTGTGCTTACGGACGAACATAAATGGACTAGAGCATGTTTTGTGTTTTCGTTCTATAGTATTTCCCATATTCTGTTAGTATATTGTTATTGCGTGTGGTTCCTGTAGAATGTACAATTATTTCTTACTGCAAAAGGTACGTGTTCATTATTAAAAACTCCTCCTTCAAGCTTCCCCTTTTGTAATTGTACCGTCACCGCATTTCCTTTTAGTGCGATAAAATGTGATTGATTGGATAGTTTCTTTGTTCCGTTGGTTAATTTTTCTGCTAAGCGCTCAGTGTTTCTAGAACGCTTCCTTTTATGTTGCGGCCCTAATTGTTGCGTATGTCAAAGAGCATTAGAGCAAAGAGGCCTTAGAATATTGAAATTTGAGGCGCTTTTGCTTCATTTACGCCGCCATTCCGGCCGAAGTATGAGCGATTCCTGTCAAGGTTTAGGTCTTCAGAGATGTGCAGAGCATTTGCCTGCAACAACGAAGTAGCCATGTGGTCGCAAGCTCAAGCTTTGGTCAATCGGCTCTGTAGCGGAGCCTAGGGCAGCATTCTCCCTTCCGCTGCTGGCGTGAACGCTGTGGGAACACTAGAGTTCCAGCTGTGCAACTCTGTGCAAGCCACCTCATGGTGAGTGCAGTGGCCCAAGTGATTAATGAAGGGAAAATTAGACATCCACCTTTATAGCAATTTGCTACATTTGGAGATGAGACATCCACCCAAATGTAGCTAATTGCTACTAAGGTGGATGTCTAATTTTCCCTTTATTAAACACTTCTCTCCACCTTGCAGGCTTCCGCAGAACTATAACGTCAGTGGTCATAGTGGATCGGAAAGCACATTTCACGTTGCATACGCTGATGGTTTTTCTTCGGCTTTATCTCGTACATAATCGCCGCGTCGTCACCAATGTGTCTTCTCCGCGTACTTTTAGAACACCACGCGATAAGTTTGAGGGCAACGCTAAACCTTGCTGTCTCTTTCAATGCTTCGGCCTTTAGGCGACACTGCGATATGTTCCCAAGTTCACGACAAAGCCAGCTCCCAAAAGTTCTTCGTAGACATAAGAGCCCACATTACCATCCGCTCAGCAATGCAGGCGGAATGCACTGCAAAAGCCGCCACGGTACCTTCAAGCCGACAACGGCTCCCGCATACTAGGCTACAGGCAGCGTTTGCTGATGTTTAGTATGAACCTTCGGCGACCTTCTCGATGGATTTTCCTTGCCACTGGCATTGGATCCGTGGTTATCGATCTGACATCTTAATAGTCCATGGCCTCCTCCTCGACGTAAGAAGGCGCTGTATCCCTGATTGTACGACTTTCCATCCAGCCTATTGCTACGCCGGCAACTATTGTTACCGCGCCTTCCTGAGCTGCAGTTGCTCATGGTCTTATTGCACATTTGCTACGGCAGCTGCCACAATATAACGCGACGTCTGACTGGAAGGTGCCTATTTGACAAATTTGGCGCTCTACATCACCACACTTGGTTCTATCTTTTTTTTTCGCCCCACGTGGCCTGGCCCACAACAAGGTCGTGGTTGTGTCCGCCGAACTTGAACACAATTTGGGGCTCGAGATCGTTTGGCAATCTTCTAGCACGTGCGTATGCTCTTTTCGCAGTCAGCCTAAGGAAAGCAGCGAATGCCGAAGTTATGGTCATTGACAATGCTTAAAACCAATACTATCTTTTACTGGTATCGGCTACCCAATATTCAAGGTTCAACTACCGCCTTCAGTCGCTTTCATCTTATTTACGCTCGATTTATTGCTGAAATATTGCGAAATAGCAGTGGCGGAGAAGGGCATCCCCTAGATCTATACGGTACGGCATCTGCGAGCTTTTAAGAAATCCGTTTTTGCCAGGGTATTCGGCAGATTAGTTTTTTTTTTCAGCGTTAGTCTACTCCGTCAGACATGGCCTTCCATTTACCTTTAACTACGTGCAGGTCCTGCTGGTGGGAAGCTTGTCTCTCCAGGTGCAATGCCCTCGACTGCTCCTCGAGCGGTTTCCGTATTAGAATAGAATTAATGGGGCGAACCGTCAATTAGGCAAGCTGACTCTCGACTACCTTGTCACTACGTGTCCTTTACTGGCATGCATACGACCTTTTTCTACCAAGGAGCAAACCACGATATTTTCCAAATTGCCCCACTTCATTGTTCTGCTAAATTTCTACAGCTGTCTTTCGCAGAACTATGCCACCGATGACGCTCTTCTCATTCCCTTCTCCACGTTAAAAGACGGCCTTGCTCAAATCTACCCTTGCTTTGGACTGCACTGCTGATGAGGCCTTCACCGCCATCGGAGATGTGTTGACCCATGCCACCTGCTTAGGGCGCATAAAACCTTGCACACATCTCGCGCTAATGACTGACACACCCGGCAATAGTATGAGCGCTCCTCTGCAGTGCATACTCAACAGCTCCTTGTAATCACTGGCGAACCTTCTTCTCGCACACCTCTCGTTCACACAAGCAGAATACAGCGGCTTCGGGCGGCAGCTCCTAAATACCTTCGCTTCCCTATGCCATTTTCCACATCTTGTTGAGTGCACCCTGTTCGCCATATACACGCACCATAAACCCTTCTTCTACAGCTTTACCTGCGTTCAGTCTATGCACATTCCACGCGAAGTGCGTCTCCCACCGTTCGTGTGCGAATTTACCTGTGTCAATGGTAGGTCGATGGCGCGACCAATATTCCTGCCAATGCTCTAAGCCGCGTCAGCGTAGCAACACATGCCATAAAGCTCTCTCCACTCGAAGTGCAGAAGCTTCCTCAGCTACAAACCAAAGCCGGGCTTGAACTTTTCTGCACTTTCAAGAGAGCTTCTACACCGACATATTCAACTTGGCCACATCACCGTTGTTTGCGACTCAACCAGTGGCGTTCAGACACTACCTATACATGCCTAGACATCAATAAGAGCACCTAGTGCCTGCATCATAGCCGCAAATCGCACTGCACATAGCGATCAATCCCAGACATCGGCTTAAGTCACAGCCACTTGTCCATACGGACTTCACTCAAAAAGTATATAACGGCTCTTGCTGCTTGTAGCCTACTCTCGGCATTTGCGCCTGCTCCTAGAAAAACTTTCTCAGAAGGAGGCTGTCAGTCTAGAGAATAGACATTCCCTAAAGTGGCTCAGTCGCACACTGTGGGCACAGACACAGCACATGGTGAAGATTCTCAGCGGTAAAAAAAGACTCAGCAGTCAGGATTATCCCCATGTCCAATTTGTGTTAAGTATTTCCTTGTATGCGCCACACTACGTCTCAGTCGACGTAGCAGTGGCTCCTGGTGCATATGTAGCTCCCTTAACATGTGGCGGAGTGCGCGGAAAGTTTCTCTCAACGGAGGTTAGCATACAGCCTAGGAACACCTTGGTAGCATGAAAAAAAACCGGAAAAGTTCTGCATAAGCGAGACGCCTAAACACTTCTCTTCTAATGCATGATCAAATACTCCTCTATAAAACAGTAATGAGTTTGGGATCGTTTACGTTACCGTCTGTATGTAATGCATTTCCACTTTCTTACATTTAAAAGCGTTAGCCATTAAGCACACCAATAATGAATTTTGGTGATGTCACCTTGAACTACTAGGTGATCGGGGTCGCCATAAATATTTCTGTATAGGAAGGCAAGACTCGCGTGCAAACTAACTTTTGAGGCAATGCCTTCATCAGTACAAGAAATACAGATCGTGAACAGGAATGGTCCGAAGATGGGCCATTGTGCAATGCTAGGTGAGATGGAAATACAGTTGCTTCTACATCCCTTATCACAAACCTTTCAACACGTTCTGCCATATAAATATAAGTTCCCTAAAGAACGCCATCTCAAAAACCAAGAAACAATATCTTGACCAATAAAAGAGCACCTTGAGGCTTTATCAAGTGCCTTTCTCACTGTGTACTAAATCTCTCTCACTTATGTACCATAGATAAAGGATACGAAAGTACCGTGATATCATTTGACCAGCTGTATGGTACACAAGTGTATACATATAAATCTGTTAATCTACAAGAACGTTGTTCTAGAAAGGATCAAAAATGTTTGTATGCGGTATATGCGTTCTAATGACTTCAAATTTTCAGGTAAATTCAGCTATGGGGTTTAATGTGGCAAAAAAAAAAGCTTTCAATTGTTCTGACCTAAAGACTTCAAGGAAAAAAAAAGAAACGCATGTGATACTTTTTTTCACCACGGCAATTCTTTAATTCTTTGACTGAACTGTTCGGGCTGAACATTTTTATTTCTTCCTATTGACAGGCCGCCATTGGAATATGAACCTGGCAACGTTTAACGCTAGAACGTTATCTAGTGAGGCGAGTTTAGCAGTGCTATTGGAGGAATTAGAGGGCAGTAAATGGGATATAATAGGGCTCAGTGAAGTTAGGAGGCCAAAAGAAGCATATACAGTGCTGAATAGCGGGCACGTCCTGTGCTACCGGGGCTTAGCGGAGAGAAGAGAACTAGGAGTCGGATTCCTGGTTAATAAGAATATAGCTGGTAACATACAGGAATTCTATAGCATTAACGAGAGGGTGGCAGGTCTTGTTGTGAAACTTAATAAGAGGTACAAAATGAAGATTGTACAGGTCTACGCCCCTACATCCAGTCATGATGACCAGGAAGTCGAAAGCTTCTATGAAGACGTGGAATCGGCGGTGGGTAGAGTGAAAACTAAATACACTATACTAATGGGCGACTTTAATGCCAAGGTAGGCAAGAAGCAGGCTGGAGACAAGGCAGTGGGGGAATATGGCATAGGCACTAGGAATAGCAGGGGAGAGTTATTAGTAGAGTTTGCGGAACAGAATAATATGAGGATAATGAATACCTTCTTCCGCAAGCGGGATAGCCGAAAGTGGACGTGGAGGAGCCCGAACGGCGAGACTAGAAATGAAATAGACTTCATACTCTGCGCTAACCCTGGCATCATACAAGATGTGGACGTGCTCGGCAAGGTGCGCTGCAGTGACCACAGGATGGTAAGAACTCGAATTAGCCTAGACCTGAGGAGGGAACGGAAGAAACTGGTACATAAGAAGCCGATCAATGAGTTAGCGGTAAGAGGGAAAATAGAGGAATTCCAGATCAAGCTACAGGACAGGTATTCAGCTTTAACTCAGGAAGAGGACCTTGGTGTTGAAGCAATGAACGACAATCTTGTGGGCATCATTAAGGAGTGTGCAATGGAAGTCGGTGGTAACTCCGTTAGGCAGGATACCAGCAAACTATCGCAGGAGACGAAAGATCTGATCAAGAAACGCCAATGTATGAAAGCATCTAACCCTACAGCTAGAATAGAACTGGCAGAACTTTCGAAGTTAATCAACAAGCGTAAGACAGCTGACATAAGGAAGTATAATATGGATAGAATTGAACATGCTCTCAGGAATGGAGGAAGCCTAAAAACAGTGAAGAAGAAACTAGGTATTGGCAAGAATCAGATGTATGCGTTAAGAGAAAAAGCCGGCAATATCATTACTAATATGGATGAGATAGTTCAAGTGGCTGAGGAGTTCTATAGAGATTTATACAGTACCAGTGGCACCCACGACGGTAATGGAAGAGAAAATAGTCTAGAGGAATTCGAAATCCCGAAGGTAACGCCGGAAGAAGTAAAGAAAGCCTTAGGAGATATGCAAAGGGGGAAGGCAGCTGGGGAGGATCAGGTAACAGCAGATTTGTTGAAGGATGGTGGACAGGTTGTTCTAGAGAAACTGGCCACCCTGTATACGCAATGCCTCATGACCTCGAGCGTACCGGAATCTTGGAAGAACGCTAACATAATCCTAATCCATAAGAAAGGGGACGCCAAAGACTTGAAAAATTATAGACCGATCAGCTTACTGTCCGTTGTCTACAAAGTATTTACTAAGGTAATTGCAAATAGAATCAGGAACACCTTAGACTTCTGTCAACCAAAGGACCAGGCAGGATTCCGTAAAGGCTACTCAACAATAGACCATATTCACACTATCAATCAAGTGATAGAGAAATGTGCAGAATATAAGCAACCGTTATATATAGCTTTCATTGATTACGAGAAAGCGTTTGATTCAGTCGAAACCTCAGCAGTCATGGAGGCATTACGGAATCAGGGTGTAGATGAGCCATATGTAAAAATACTGGAAGATATCTATAGCGGCTCCACAGCCACCGTAGTCCTCCATAAAGCAAGCAACAAAATCCCAATAAAGAAAGGCGTCAGGCAGGGAGATACGATATCTCCAATGCTATTCACAGCGTGTTTACAGGAGGTATTCAGAGACCTGGATTGGGAGGAATTGGGGATAAAAGTTAATGGAGAATACCTTAGTAACTTGCGATTCGCTGATGATATTGCCTTGCTTAGTAACTCAGGGGACCAATTGCAATGCATGCTCACTGACCTGGAGAGGCAAAGCAGAAGAGTGGGTCTAAAAATTAATATGCAGAAAACTAAAGTAATGCTTAACAGTCTCGGTAGAGAACAGCAATTTACAATAGGCAGCGAGGCACTGGAAGTCGTAAGGGAATACATCTACTTAGGGCAGGTAGTGACGGCGGATCCGGATCATGAGACGGAAATAATCAGAAGAATAAGAATGGGCTGGAGTGCGTTTGGCAGGCATTCCCAAATCATGAACAGCAGGTTGCCGTTATCCCTCAAGAGAAAAGTATATAATAGCTGTGTCTTACCAGTACTCACCTACGGGGCAGAAACCTGGAGGCTTACGAAAAGGGTTCTACTCAAATTGAGGACGACACAACGAGCTATGGAAAGAAGAATGATAGGTGTAACGTTAAGGGATAAGAAAAGAGCAGATTGGGTAAGGGAACAAACGCGAGTTAATGATATCTTAGTTGAAATCAAGAAAAAGAAATGGGCATGGGCAGGACACGTAATGAGGAGGGAAGATAACCGATGGTCATTAAGAGTTATGGAATGGATTCCAAGGGAAGGAAAGCGTAGCAGGGGGCGGCAGAAAGTTAGGTGGGCGGATGAGATTAAGAAGTTTGCAGGGACGGCATGGCCACAATTAGTACATGACCGGGGTTGCTGGAGAAGTATGGGAGAGGCCTTTGCCCTGCAGTGGGCGTAACCAGGCTGATGATGATGATGATGATGATTGACTCTAAAAAAATAGAGCTTCATTACGCCTCCTCTTTATGAAACAATAACTATGTAAGCACAACTAAGCGAGAAAATATTGTTTGGCTTTATTTCCATCTTGGTAAATGTAAATATAAAATGTGAATTGCTACTGAACTGCATAGGAGCTTGTACACCTTTTCAAGCTCTGTCGAGCTTTGACTTCGTGGCCTTGCACTCTTTGAAGTGATAATAATCTGTCTGATATGTTTAAAAAGCGTCTGCAAACACTTTCAACGAAGCTGCGAACGTAAAGACGTGAATGGTTTTCTGCAGCATTTACAATGTTGGGGTGAACTTTAATCAGCCGCCCTCGCATTTCCATTTAGCAGGCCCGCGAATCGAGCAAGACGCAGTTCCGGCGCGAAGTCCGTGGCTTCTCCTGGCAGTAAGATATTCTCGTCACATTTTCAGCCGTATCAACGCCACGATGAGCGCACGCCATCTTTGGATCCCTTGCATACTACTAGCGACCACTGCAGGCGTGCTCACAGAACACATCGCGGTAAGTAAATTAGGCAGCAACAATGAGAGGAACAGATTTAAGTTTAGATAAGCGCTGAAAGCACAATCATAAGCATGGTGCCGATGTATGCGCAGTAAGTTATGCTAAGTGATCGTAGCGGACCTCTTTTAGAAAGCCACGGTCGTGCAAATAGGTGGTCTTTTAATTTGTCGTTGCCGCGAAATCAATCCTAGAGCGAATTAAATTACTAGAAAAATACAATACCTGCAGCTTCACAGAAAAACGTCATACTGAGTGTTTTCTTAATTAGTACGTTTGTCTAAGGCGCTCAATTCAAATGCTTTTACGAGCAGTGAAATTGAAGCGTTCTTCGGCGAAAATTTATTACCGTATAGGCTAATAATAATTGCACACCAGTGAGTTGGGAAGGGTTTGTACGTAACATCTGAGGTACTGCAAGGATACATTTTCTATCTTTACATGAAAACTGTTTAGTATGTGTGGCTTATTGATATCAGAAAAGAGGGGGGCGGTAGCAACTGTATGCACATACATATGTTTACAAAGGCGCTCGTTTACTTTAATGAAAGCTGATGTTTTTGAGAAGCTTTAATGTGGTAGGCCTTCAAAAGACTGTTTTCTTTGAGAACATTGATTCTTTGTTTTTTATCATGTATGCGTAAACCCCCAGCAATATGTCTCCGAATTACAGTGACTTTTCCAGCCCATACCTTCGCACAGCGAAACCGAACATCAGTCAAGGTTCTTATATATATATATATATATATATATATATATATATATATATATATATATATATATATATATATATATATATATATCATTCAAAATGCTTCTTCTTATTTGATCTTGTAGCCATGGAGCAATAAGAAGAAAAAGACGTTCTAGCGCACCTTATTTGGGACCCAGATGTAAAGGAGGTGCAGTTGCGGCCTCTGTGTTGTTCTTGATATCTTTCACATGCTTTGAAGATTTGTTTACGTTTTGCTCAAAATAAGATTTTACTCAACCTCTAGATAAGCACACATTGATAATTATTTTGATAACTATTTATTGACTATCAACGTATTTTCTAAGAAATACCTTGATATGCAAAATCGCGCACTTGTAGAGTTCATGCACACTTAGAGATTTGTGCAGCGAACTAGAACAAAAATAATTGGTGCAACATTTTTCCATTTACAGCTCAGTTTGTAAATAAACTTGATGCAAATTGGCAGTTTTCTTTCCTTAGCTTAGTTTTTCTAAAATTACATACTTACTATTTAGCGCATTCCAATTGTCCTAGTTCTTTGCATAGTTCCTACACTTATCAGCCAAAATGCCAATGTTGTACTCAGTTCAAGAATTCATTAGTTACTTATCACTGCTGGCGCGACTAGTACTTTTACCATGTTTTATGACAAAGTTACCTGTGAAAAATGAAATGAGCCATTTTCCTCAGTTTAAAAAGTTGGTTAAGTTCAATAAAACATGATTGCTCAAATAAATAAGTTATTTAACATTTAGCTACAAAATTAAAGAAAATATTTTTTGTCTAGCCTAAGACCTTAAGAGGAAGCTTTAGCTCGGGCCCAACTCCGACGCGGCCTATTCAAATACATGTAAAAAGCAAAATGTTTTTTATGAGATAACCCCTGGACCGATTTTGCTGAAATGTGTTGCATTTGAAAGAGAAAGTTAAATTCTATTGACTGTTGGAAGCGGAATTTTGATTTAGGAGTTGAATTTTCTTAAAACGATTTTCAAATATTTGACCGTTTGAAAAATATAGAAGCACATAGTTTACAAATTCATAGCTCTGCATCAAGAACTGATATCGCGGTTCTGTAAAAGGCATCCATTAGATCATTCAAAGCGGACAAATGCAATGTGTCATTTTACATCTTACGTGAATTTGTTACGTTGGTTGCAACGGTTTTGCAGAAGTTCTATTCCCCTATGATTAAATTTTTTTATATTCATGTGTAACATATCAATTTTGTCCGCTTTAGATTTACTATTAGATGCAATTCACAGAATTGCATTATCATTTTTAGTAGTTGAGTTACAGAGTTGTAAACTTGATAGTTTCGTTTTTTGAAAATTTACGATTTTTGCCAATTTTTAATAAAAAATTGACGACCTAACTCAAAAATTCGAAACAAACAGTCACTAAATTTTAAGTTTGTCTTTTAAATGCAACAAACCTCGTCAAATTTGGTGCAGTGGTTGCCGAGAAAAACGAATTCTCCTTTTACATGTATTTAGATAGGAGCACTCGAGCTAAAGCTTCCTCTTAAGCTATCTAAGGTTGCTTTCATCACTCGTCCACTCCATAGCGCAGCGCACGCTAGACGGTTCAGTCAGCATCGCTGTCTGTCCGCTAATCTATTACCTCTAAATTAAAATTATGGCTTTTCATAAGCTCATACCACGAACTGATGATGAGGCACCCTGTACTGGGGGCTTCGGAAATATTTGGACCACCTGGAGTTCTTTACCATGCACCTAAACCTAAGCACATGGTGTTTTCGCATTTTGCCTCCATCTAAATGCGGCCGCCGTGGCCCGGATTCGATCCCGTGACCTCGTGCTCAGCAGCCCAACACCATAGCCACTAAGCAACAATGGCGGGTATCTATTACCTCTTAATATTGTTCAAATCCGCGTCGCAGTGGCAGTATGGTAAGTGGCTATGTGGGCTAAAACTTCACGTGCTTTTAAAACGTTATACGTTGTTACAATGTCCGTTCACAAAAATTCACCTACTTTCTTTTTAATTACGAAACTATGCACTCTAAGCGCAGCGGAAGTACTGCTAACGTTATGCTGCCGGCTTTCGTCGGTTCATTAGCATTTACGACTTGAGCACCTGCGCCTGCTCACGCCTCCTATCCTAGCTCAGAAAATTTATTTGTTGGCAAATGTGTCGACGATAATGATGTCGACGATGCAACGACCACGACAACCGAATTACTACAGTATACCATTGCCTGGATGACAACTACAGAATCACGCGGACTGCAGGATGTGGATTGAGTTACGACAATGCAGTGATGGCACGACGGAACGCCTAATACGGAACGCCAAAAAAGCGGGAACGATTGTGGGATTATGCTAAGACGAATAAAGTGAAGACTGACAAAGTAAACCTCAAGTTCACTAGTCTTTATATAAATGAGGTGAAATACGTCTATGATGAATCCCTGGACGAAGTTGTGCAAGCAGGCTGACAGGAAGCAAAAGTGGATGGGTCGGTGCTTTCTTTTCTTTTTGTGAATTGTAGAAGCATAAGAAATAAAAGTGTTCTAGCCTCCTTGATATGTCTCGACCAACTGTCGTTCTTGGATCTGAATCCTGGCTCGATACTAACGTTGAGGATAATGAAGTATTTCCCAGGGGCTTTGTTTGTTACCGTAAGGACCGAAATCATTTCGGGGGAGGCGTTTTTATTTTAGTGGATGCGACGATGTGCTCCCGGGAAATTGATATTGAACGGAGTCAAAGTGAAATGTTTTGGGTAGAGATTAGATTGAAGAATGGTAGGTCATTATTGGTAGGTTCGTTCTATCGCCCACCAGGAAGCAAATTAATATTCTAGGTGAGCTTACCGCTGCAATGGAAACAATGAGCACCGATTATCTAGTTACAACCAGTGATTTTAATCTTCCAGAAATCGATTAGTCCCTAGCAGATCCCACTTCCAGCGCTTGCAGCCAGTCAAGTAAAGAAATGTTGAAGATATGTCGCCTCTTCGAGTTAACACATCTAGTTCTAGAGCCCACAAGAGCAAAAAAAATGTTTTAGGTTTATTTTCCACTAAACACGCCAGAGGCGGTGCTTTCTACAAAAGTGCTGCCGGCATAAGCGACCACCAAGCTGTATTGTGCGATATGAATTTGTAGCATGCGAAAGCTGCTAACAGTGCTCCACGGTGTATCTACAGCTATCAAAGAGCACGTGTCAGTGATATGACCCTGGCTATAGATTCCTACTATGATGCATTTAAGACACAGGCTGAATTCATGAATGTGGAAGAGCTATAGGAAGTGTTTAGGAACAAGTTGCTCGAGATGCGTGAAAGATGTGTACCATCATGGGTTATGACTGTGCGGCGCAGCAAAAGTAAGCCGCGGTGTTCGCGACACGTGAAATGCAAGACCAGGCAGAGAGCGCACGTTTACGCTGCTTATAAGAAAAACCCTTCGTTGAAGCTTAAAGATAAACTCAAAAACAAAACTGAAGAGATGAAGGCAGCTATGCGGACAGCCAAAGGTAAATACTTTAGCACGTTCCACCTGAGTATACAGAAAAGACCGAAAGAACTGTGGGAATTTTTAAAATGAACAGTAAAGATGTATTATCAATACCGGCCCTTGATAGCGACGGTGCTACCGTCCATAACGACAATGAAAAAGCCGAGGGCTTTATCTCGTTTTTCAATTGTGTGTATGCGGCTCGTGTTGACATTCAAAACGCTGTGACGCGATCCACCCCAGTGTTGGGTGAACCTATTGACGATATCATGATCGACCAACGAGGAATAGAGGCCGCTCTCAGAACATTTATTGCGTCTAAAGCAACTGGGCCAGATGCTTTCTCACCAGCACTGCTTTCTTTGTGCCCACGAGAGGTGTCCAAGTATCTGTGCGTAATCTTTACTAAATCTTTACTAGAAATTTCTTTACCAGATGACTGGAAACTTGCCAATGTCGTCCCTGTCCACAAAGGTGGACCGCGAAGTAGTGTTTTGAATTACCGGCCTATCTCGCTTACTAGCGTTGCATGTAGGATACTTGAGCACGTGCTTTACAGTAATGTTACGAGCCACATAAACGTGCACTCTTTGCTCAGCGCCCAGAAGCATGGATTTCGCAGTGGATTTTCCTGTACCACACAGTTGCTTGAGTTGACGCATGATTTATCAGTAGCTTTAGATAAGGGTTTTTCTGTTGACTGTTTGTTTCTAGATTTTAAGAAGGCGTTCGATGTTGTTCCTCGCTCTTTACTTATAGAAAAATTAGAGAGGTATAGTATAAACAGTACGGTTGTTAACTGGATAATTAAATACCTAAATTTAAGAAAACGGAAAGTTGTGCCTAATGGCAAAACATCCTGTGAAGTTGATGCGTCCTCTGGCGTGCCCCAAGGATCAGTCATAGGACCACTTTTATTTGTTATCTATATAAATGATATTTGCTCCGGTATTTCATCGCAAATCAGGCTATTTGCCGATGACTGTGTTTTGTACAGGACTATTCATACTACCCATGGGTGCAATGCATTACAAAACGACCTGTACAAGGTAAATGCGTGGTGCAACAGGTGGCACCTGCTCATTACCATGAAAGAAAAACCGTTCATATGCGTTTTTCGAGAAAAATAACAACTGATGACTTCTGTTACTCTTTAAATTCAACCATGATATTATAGGTTCATGAGCACGAACATCTCGGCGTTTATTTCACACCTGTTCTTTCTTGGAGCCGTCACATTGATCATATAACAACTAAAGCATGCCAGGCTCTCGATTTCCTGCGCAGAAATGCAAAAAAAGTTGCCACTGGAGACAAAGGTATCATTCCACAAATAAAATGTCTGATCTGTTCTGGATTATTCTTGTGCTGGTATGGCATCCGTGGTCGGCACGTGACGTCAACAGTTTAGAAAGAATTCAAAGCATAGCCCTTCGTTTTGTTTATTCAAATTACACCAGGAATTTCAGTGTTTCAAGAGCAAAAGAAGGCTTCGGTTGGGAACCACTACAACAACGCAGACAATGTCTCAGAATTAAATTCTTTCACAACATATTCCACTCTCGAACAGGTATAGACCCCGGGAAATATTTTTCCAAGCCCGATTACGTTTTTCAACGACTGGACCATGAAAATAAGGTTAAAGAAAAAGCCTGCAAAACTGAAGCGTTTAAAATGTCATTTTCCCCCAGAACCATGAGCCAATGGAACAAGCTACCATCCGAGGTCGTAATGATTCTCTCAAACGATGCATTGTCAAACTCTATACGCCCATTGAAGTAAAACTGTGTTTTGTGTGTATGTACGAGTATGAAAGTGTTCCGGGTACATGTTTCGTTTTGCGTGCTTTATTTATTGGTTCTTTTTTCCTCCCCCTCCCCCCCCCCCGCTGTAATGGCTTCGGGCGCTGTGGGTATTGCGATAATAAATAAAAAATACTACTCGACAGCGACGGAATATGTGTGATAGATTGAAAACTACGGCATAACGACAAATATTTTATGAAGAAAGGACGATTGTATGACGACGGCTGAGCAAGGACGATGCAATGACAATAGAAGGCGACGAAATAGTAACAGCAGTACAATACGATGCCATATCGAAAATCGCGTGCTTGTGCCGGAACTCACGGTTCCGCTTACACCAATGGCGAGTTGGCCCGGGCCACCTCGGTTTTCTTCATAACATGTACAAGTTTCGACTATCTCCAAGATCGGCAATCGCTCAAGATAGTAGGCACCACAAAGAGAGAGAGAGAGAGAGAGAGAGAGAGAGAGAGAGAGTGCGTGTGTGTGGAAAGGGTAGGGGACGGGAGTACAGACAGGCAAATAAGGAACTTTATTGATGGTCCTGAGAGGCTCGGATACCCCGTATTCATGAAAACGATGACGCCGCGGGCCGCTCCCACGTTGGGCCGCGAAGGCCAAGCCTCACTGCCGCATCCTGGGCTCTCTGGACAGCCCATACTCGATGTGAAAGCTCGGAGCTCCGCAGTGCAGGGCTCCACTTTTCTACGGTACAGCTATGGGGGCCTCTCTGTAACGAGGGGCATTCCCAGAGCATGTGTTCTAAATTACTTCTCGGTCCACAGCTCGGGCAGTCCGGACTAAAGGCGTTTGGATTGATGGAGTCATATAAGCTCAAGTTTGGATACGGATACTATCTGAAGCTCCCGCAGTGTGATATCTTGTGGTCTGTTTAGTTTACTGTGTGGGCAGAGTAGACTCTCCTGCCAAGGGAGTAGTGCTTAGTTACCTCGTTGGAGCTCGAAAGAATGCCTCGGAGCTCGAAAAGCCTAGCTTCAATAAGATCTCGACTAGCATTCGCGTCCGCGCTGTGGGTTAGTGCGCGCGCTTCTACGTGTGCGACGTCGTTAAGGTTGGGGAGGAAATCCAGCTGGGAGTCGAGATGCGCCGGGAACCACGTGATAGTATTTGGACGTAATACTGTACCGTCGATGATTATATGTGTTTCATGGGTGATAGAGCCAGAGGCAGATGCCCTGACTGCCACCCTTGAGTCATTGAAGAGTTGAGTTTTCTGTTCGTCTAGGAGTGCCAAAGCTATCGCGGCCTGCTCCGTGCTAGCCGGGGTGGAGCCTCTGATGAAGGCCGCGCAAGTGACCTCTCCATCGTGACTGACTACCGTTGCGACGAAGCCCGATGTACCCGCATATTGAGCCGCGTAAACGAAGCTGACAATGTGAGGCGATTCCTTGATCTTCCGAAGCAGTGCAACATGCCGAGCTTTGTGTCTGCCCGCATTGTGTTGCGAATGTTTGTTTTTCGGAAAAGGAGCAACCAGGATGTTGTCCCTTACGTGATCCGATATTGCACATTTACGTTCCTCCACTACAGTGGGGCTGACTACCAAGACCGCGAGAATCTCCCTCCTCGCGGGGGGGCTGGAGAGACTTGGTATTTCAGACGTTTCCTGAGCTTCAATCATTTCACCGATGATGATGATGATGAAAAACTTTATTTATCCCTCTTTAAAGGGAAGGGGCAACGGAATAGAGGGTGGGAGGAGGAACTACTTGAAGTAGGCCTCCTTTATCCTCTCAGCCCACTCCAGGATGTCCTCCTGAAGATCGGGCCTGGAGCTGCGCAAGGCAGCCTCCCGCTGCTCCTCACTAGATATTAATTGCTTGAGGAAAGGGGGAAGGGGGTGCTTAGGGCACCCCCACATAATGTGGTTTAAGTCTGCTCTGGGAGAGATACAGAATATACAAGAGGGAGAAAGGTAAATGGCGGGATGAATGCGGTGGAGGAGGTAAGGGGACGGAAAGGTGCGAGTCTGCACCTGTCGCCACAGAACATCACACCTACGCAGGCACTTGCCCATGAGTGGCGGAAAGGTTAGGCGGTCTAATCGGTAGTGTGTGCAGATGTCGTGGTAAGTAATAAGTCGATCCCGCGCTGTAAACGGCGCCTCCTCCGTGACGAGGTCCGACACATCTGATGCCTGAGCCCGGACTGTAAATCCTCGGGCACTGGCAGGAGCCGCATCGTT
Source organism: Dermacentor variabilis (assembly GCF_050947875.1). Classification (NCBI taxonomy): domain Eukaryota; kingdom Metazoa; phylum Arthropoda; class Arachnida; order Ixodida; family Ixodidae; genus Dermacentor; species Dermacentor variabilis. The sequence continues at coordinate 230,106,430 of NC_134569.1, read as the reverse complement.
TCCGGCAAGGCCCGCATGCGCGGGAGTCCAGATTAATGCCACAGTTTGATGGAAAGGATGGGCCAAGAGGAGAGAAAGGGCTAGCTTAGAGACCCTACCCGCTCCGAAGTTATGTATGGCTGTTTTAGAGTCGCTAACGATAACTGATGAATTTGAAAATTTCATCGACTGTTTATGTACACCCAACTGGAAAAGACTTTCCGTGCTGGCATTTACCGGAACTCCTAGCACTTTCGTGATGCTCTTACAGATTAGCGTGTCCAACTTGTTTTTTCTCGGACACGTGCCACTTGTGCGTTACAGCCACGTAGACGACGTGGCTCAATAGAAATGCGTGGAAGAGTGTTAGAAGATTATCCTCCTTCAGACTTCCTCTCTTGTTGGAGATTCGATTGACCAGGCCGACCATGCACTCCGTCTTGGCCGTGATTTTCCTTGGCGGGGTAATGTTACCGCCGCTATACTCAATGAACATTCCGAGTACCCGTAGAGTGTCTGCTGTAGGAGCGTTGGCACCGCCCTTGGCTTGAAGCTTAAGGTTAACCTCTTCCAGAGGATGCCACCACCCGGGTCTGAGACCTTTTCTGACTGAGCTGTAGAGAACTAGCTCCTACATTTTCGCCGAGCAACTGATCCTCGTACCCTCGTGGAAAGTTTTGGTTCGGTCAACCGCTTCCTGTAGACTCGATTCCATCGCCCCTTCGCTGCCTACGGTACACTGGATAGTGATGTCGTCGGCGTATATTGTGTGGTGAACTTTCTCGATCTCCGAAAGGGATACCGACAATTGCCTGATGGCCACTTTGAACAAGAAGGGCGAGCTCGTGGCCCCTGAGGCGTCCGTCTGGGTCTGAGCGAGTACCCTTCTGATTTGTGGTCTCCGACCTTTAACGTAGCTTTGCGACCCTCCATCAACGACCTTACGTAGCCGTTAACGACCTGGCCTTGGTTTAAATCCGAGAGGGATTCTAAAATGTGTCTGTGCGATATGTTATCAAAGGCCTTCTCCAAGTCCAGCCCGAGAATGCCCCGCACGTCCCTCCTATCGTCTTCTATGATCTGAGCCCTAATGAGTTTCATTGAGTCTTGTCTCAAAAGGCAGGGTCTGAAGCCCACACAGTTATAGGGCAGGAGACCCTTCTGTTCGACGGGCTTGGCTATGCGAATGTGAGGTACGTGCTCCGCTACCTTTCCGACACAAGACGTCTAGGGAGAAGCAAAAAATGAAGCGTCTCTTTAAAAATATACGCAGCGCACTATGAATAATTTCGTCGTTGAACAGCAACAAGACGGAGGCGCGGATTTGAGAGGAGACACTGCTGGTTACTCGGGTTATACAATGGGGCCATAAAAGATCATTTCGATGCGTCGTTTTTGCAATATAAAATTTGCGAAAGTCCAGGAAACTCAGCTGTAGGCGGCACTGGATGACGTGGTTTGATGACGTCGGGCAAATTGAAGACATTTATCAAATTTTCTAATTATCATTGATCTCCGATATCTTTGATGATCTTCGATCTTTGATCTCTGATGATAATTATCTGATAATTAGGTAATTATCATTAATCTAATTATCAAACGTAATCAAGTACTTGACAAATTACACCTCTGGTCCAATTTGAATTGCATTAAAATAAATCCAAAGAAGACGAAAGTAGTAATTTTTAGAGCTAAAAATAAGATAGTCAAAACATGCCATGCTGTCAAATGCCAAGACCAAGATGTTCAAGTTGTGAATGAACACAAAATTCTCGGGGTTACGTTTTCTTTAAACTTAAGTTGGGATAAACACATAGAAGATGTTGTAGAAAACTAGCCGCAGTGACGGGAATCTTATCTCGTTGCGGACATCTTCCAACACATGCCAAAATCCATATTTATCATGCACTGTTTGCTTCATATGTCAACTATTGCGGACTAGTATGGGCTACAACGACAAAAAGAAACGTTGCTAAGATAGGTGTACTTCAAAAGAGGATCATGCGACATATTGCAAACCTAGCTTACCAATCTCCCACGCGCAGTGCTTTTATAAGCTACAATATAATTAGTGAAGAATATATGTATCCGTATCGCCTGCTCCGCTCTTTTTACTTTTCCACTGTAGCTTTCCAAGATTTTTTAATGAATTTAGGACCTCTAAGAAAAAGACATGTTACACTATCCACACGTAACGAGGATTTTGGCTTCGCCCGAAATTTCGAAATAATTATAAAGTTCAGTCATTACAGCATAATCTGCCATTTACTCTAAGTGAGCATAAATGTGCGATCTGTTACGGCGTAAAAGAACTGAGAATGTATTTCTTATCCAAGGAACGAATGACTATGCATGTTTGCCTTTTGTTTTGCAAGTATTGTTTCACATGAACATGTATGTATTCTATTTTTCTGTATGTTCTGGTGTTTTAAGCTTCTTTTGTTTGTATTGTCACATGTTCACAACTATAGATAAAGTTATTACACACATTTTGAAATCATATGCTGTAGATTTATTAATTAATTGCCCTTATGCTACTGTATATTTTATTGTTCTTCGCATTTCTTGATGTCATGGACACTACCTGTTGCTGTACATCAATACTGCCTTGTATAGGGGGTCATGGGCCTAGTCAAGCTGTCGAGAAAGCTTTTAGCTCTTGACCCTTTCCAGGACCTATTATTTTTGGAAAAATAAAAATTGAATTGAATTGAATTGAATATAAACGCATTCTTTGCTGCGGCGAGAAAACGTTACTTGATAGCATGACGAAAGACCTTCGCCTTGCAGTTTACGTACTCTGATAATGACTTTGTAGATTGAAAGCTAATACTCCTGTTATTTTTCAGGAATATTTGCAGCTCGGAAATTTCACGCCTTGGAAGGTAAGTTGCCTTTTTGTATTTGTTAGTGAGAAAATGATTGTTCACATTACTGCCAACACTAGTTGTGTTAGTGTAACTGGTTCAGAAGCAACAATAGAGAACGCCTGCAATTTCCACAGTTTTGATAATCACTGTGAATTTACTTGACCCGTTATGCAAGAGCAATAAATCTCAATTATATGAAACAAATAACTGATGATAATGAGCCCGTTTGCAATCTTCGTGGTTTCTCACACGCTAGAAAAAAAAAGGCACGAAATGACCGGAGGAAGTGCTTTGGCGTCATATAGATTAAATCTTTTGTATTTTGCATTGCCCTATTTACTGCAGATTGCATTCTTCTAAGCCAACCCGGCGCGGTAGCCGAGCGGCTATGGAGTAGCACTGCTGTTACCAGGTCACGCGATCAATACTCCGCATTCCGATGAAAGTGCAGTGCAAAAACGGTGCTGTACCGTGCATTTGGTCTACGATAATGAACCACAGGGGGTAAACATTATTCTGGAATTCGCTGCTACGTCGTGCCTCATAATGTGAACACGTGAGACCCGATAATATAATTTTTATTTTGCGTCTGTGCTTTCTGCCGCAGCACACACGTTTATGCGCTAGTATTTCTATTTAAATGTATACTTTAAGCGATACATTGTTTATTTAGTACTAGTGCTGTTCAGCCATGTAATGGACCATGTAGCACACATGTTTATGGGCTAGTATTTCTATTTAAATGTATACTTTAAGCGATACATGGTTTATTTAGTACTAGTGCTGTTCTGCCATGTAGTGGACCATGCTTCTTTTGAAAGTTTGAGTCACACACTGAAATTTAGGCTTGAGTGGAGCCATCCGGTCTTGCGGTTATTTATTCTTTTTTTTTTTTGAAACGTAGTCACTGCAAGTCCCAAGGCAGAGCTGCGCTATAGGCTGCAGTTTGGAAAATGCCGCAACTATTAGCAGTGAGCTTGTAAGCACATAAGCGATTGAGAAAGCTGTTAGATTATGACTATATTGCCTGGTTTCGGCTGCGCAGGAGAAAACACCACTGCACATCATGCTCTCCATGCAGAAGTCTGACGTAGCCTGCAGCGACGCGAAAAGCAGCCAACCCGAAAGACACTTTTGTAATAATAAATACTCAGAGCAAGCATTCTATTGTGCCAGAACACCTGGAGATGCAGACAAAGTTAAAGCATCTTACGTTTCCAACCGCGCCATCGTAGATGGCAAGTGAATACAAATTAAGGCAAGAACAGCAACTCAATTGTTGGCGTTAGTCCAAATCTTCTTCCTACTTTTACTCAAAGATGTCAGTGTAGTGCCGTCCAATATCAATTTCAGATCTACGGTTGTTACTCTACGACTGATACAGCAGACGGTCATTAGCTCCTCTGTGCTTTCGCACCGGTCATGGTTGCGTCTTCCAATGAGTGATACTGTGACTGGATGATCTTACGGCGTTTGAATGCGGGGTTGTCTGGATTTTCACATGAGTTATACTTACAGCGGTCGAGAGTACAGCACTGCATGGGCCGTGTTATTCAGGCCCGGGCCCGCCTCGAGCCCGGAAGTGCCATTTGTTGGCCTGCCCGAGGCCGGCCAAGTGATTTCAAATCTTGCCCGCATCAGGCCCGGGCGCGAAAGGTTCAGGCTTGGCACGACCCGATTCGTTTCGACCCATTGGCCATTGAGTTTATACGAAGGTGGGTCAAGTTCTCGGTTGTTGTGAAGATGCCATTACGGTATCAACGGGCGCCAGGCTGTCTACACGCTGCCCTAGGCAGCATTTTGCCCTACATTCCCTCTTGATGGCAACTCTGTACCTGGAAGAAAAGAGAAAAATAAACCGTGCATTTATATTCTAGTATCATTAACGTAAACCGCACCGAATTATATTCGATTATTCGATATGAAAACACACATATCATGGACAGAGAGGAAAATGGGGACAAATCAGGCTGTACTCTGCCACCGGGAGGAGCGAAATGCATGCTAACTTTTTGGGAAAGAGGATAAAGAAAAATAAGACGAAGACTATATGCAAGAGGCAGATTTCTATGCATCAGGTTTTCCGCTAAAACGCAGTTAAAAAGAGGAACATTGAAAGTACGCTCATTGGTTACCATGCTAATGTTTTAATGTGTGATATCAAGTACCGTATTACGCTTCGTAAACAATTATGCGACAATCTGTAGTGAAGACGCAGTCTATCACTCCGGTATACACTGCTAGCGATTTAACCTGACTTCGAAGCGAATATTATTTCGATTTACAGTTACGGAAGTCGAGCTAATAAACTTGGTGCGGATGTGACCTTGAATACGCTGGTCTATTAATATTCAAGAATACCAAATACATGGCACCAGAACCTTCCTTTATGAAACAGAAATTGGGGACCCTCAAGAAAACGCTGCTGTGCAATAATATTGTCGCATCTAACATGCAAGGTTTATTGCTTTATTCTTTTTTAGTATACTGTCACGTGGTAGTGAAGTTAAAGAACACAGTAGCAATGCTGTGAAAGACAAAACTAGCTTTTATTGGGCGAACCTGTGCCCACAAAGACAGGCTACACTTAAAGCACAACGATAGCGGCGAACACAGTCGGCGATTGTCGAAAATCTGATGGGTGGGTTCAGCGCGTCGGCTTTATACAGCAGTCATCGAATGTTCCAGACTAATCGTTGGGGCCCGCGTGCCTTCCACAAAGTTCTACGCCATTCGCGTCATACGATGAAATAAGATCACACAAGGTTTCACAACAACAGAGAGCGGATAGAAGCATCGATAAAATTCCAGAAACTTCGGATACATGCAGCCGCGTCTCGCAGTGCGCGACACGATTTTTTAGGCGGCGAAACGTGGTCGCCCGATAAATATAAGTACACGTGTCAATACGCCCCTCTTAAAAAGCATCGACCCGATGCTGCAAACAAACGGAAGTAATAAAGAAAAGCACTCGTAGCAAAGAAAACAACAAAATAAGGAAGTTCGTCAGCGTCCGTCAAAGGGTTTAAGGCGCACCACGTGGACCACTTCAGATCGTGTGCGGCGCCGCTTTGAATACGAAATACGTCTGGCACGACCTCATAGTCCAGTGCGCGAATACGTCGGATGACCTTGTAGGGTCCCAAATAGCGTCGCAATAGTCCATCACTGAGTCCTCGTCGGCGTATCAGGATCGATAACCAAACACGGTCGCCGGGCTGGTACTCGACGAAGCGTCGTCTGAGGTTGTAGTGTCGGCTGTCGGTACGCTGCTTGGTCTTGATCCGTAGGCGGGCGAGCTGTCGGGCTTCTTCGGCGCGCTGGAGATAGGCAGCGACGTCAAGATTCTCCTCCTCAGTGACGTGCGGCAGCATGGCGTCGAGCGTCGTCGTCGGGTTCCAGCCGTAAACCAGCTTAAACGGCGTGATCTGTGTTGTTTCTTGCTCCACCGTGTTGTAAGCGGATGTTACGTACAGTAGGACGGGATCCTAGGTCTTGAGTTCGACGCCGACGTTGTGGGGAGCACCCGCCTCCATTTCCTCCCGCGTACCCGCGGCGTCCCGTTCGCACGTGGCGACGGGTCGCGCCGGCGTAGACATGGGAGAGAGGCACTACGCGCCCTCCCTTTCTCCGTCGCTGTGATGACGCGCGTACCCCTCTTCCCCTACGCGGCTCACGGGAAAGGGAAACGTATCCGGCGGGCGAGGAGGACTTCCCCTCGCAAAAAAGGTAAAAAAGCATAAGAGCGCGCCACCGGGAGAGACTCGCTCTCTTGGGACGCCGACGCCTTGCACCGCCTGCACAGCACCTGCCGCATCCCGTGAGTGACCTCGTTTGTCTGACCCACCCAGACAACGAGGCAAGCCTTTTCCTACTTTTACTGAGAGGACGTCCCTCTGCGAGTGTTCGCTATTGCTAATAGCAATAAACGTTGTTACCGTTGACACCGCTGGTTGCCTCGGGCTTTCAGACGCCGAACTAGTCGCGCGCGTGATCCCGGTTTCACTGACCGACCAGGCGGCTCGATGGTTCCGACTGACCAGACACCGATGCCGCACAGTAGAAGAGTTCCGCGCAAACTTCCGCGAAGAATTTCTTCCGGCCAATTACGAGTGGCGCTTGAGGAGAGAGCTGGAGCTTCGTACCCAGCATCCGTACGAGTCCCTGCTGGAATATGTTCGAGCGATGGACGAACTTTATCGTCTCGCGAAGCCTCTCGCCACCGATGAAGAGAAAGTTGAGCGCGTCACACTACAGGCGCACCCCACTTTCGCGGCCTATTTCAGAGGGCGCAGATTTAGAGACCTAGACGAACTCGCCGCCGAGGCGAAGCGCATCCAGGGAGACATTTTCGCGGCGCGAGCATACCGCCCGCCTCCACCCGCGGCGCTGTCACTCGAGCCTCGCTGCGCGTGGAACGGCGGCGCGATCACTTTCCACTCGTCTAGAGTCGACGCGTCGGCATCGTTCGCGGAGCAGCAGGTCCAGCCGAGTTGGGAGTTATCAGACCGCGCTTTGGACCCGTACGCCTACGCGCTGAGAACAACAGCACCGACTAATGCCGTACTCAGCGCGCCGCGACAGGAACGAGAGGCCGATGCGAGACTGGAGGAGCGGCACACGCCGACCGCGGGTCAAGGAAGCTACGGCGGGCCGGAGTGGAGCGACGGCCGCCCAGGCCACCGAGGCTTCAGCGGCCGCTGCTACCAATGCGGCCGACCAGGGCACATCGCCCGTGACTGCGGCCGCACGCCGGGCCGAGGCCGAGCACGTGGCTCGGGAAACGGACGAGGCCGCCGGTGATCCACCTTGGGTCCCGTGCGGCGATGTCGAACATAGCCGGTGGTACCGAGTTACTTGCGCCTTCGGCTTGTCGCGTAGGAGGTGTTGCGGACTCGCAGGCGCCGTTCATCGAGCTAACCATAGCCCGAAAGAAATTCGCTGCATTATTGGATACCGGAGCAAGCGCTTCATTATTTGGTGACGAGGTGTTGCATCATCTCCGCGAGAACAATATCCGCTTGAGAGATAATGACACCACCTTCCGACTTGCTTCCGGCACAGCACAATCTAGCGGTGCAGCTAGATTAGGGATCCGTTGGGAGAAACGCGTCAGGCGACAACGCCTCGTACATCTCCCGGGTTTATCAGTGCCTGTTATTTTGGGTCGAGACTTTCTCGTCAAGTCAGGCATTGTAATAGACATCGGCAGCGGAGGTTACCGAGAGAACGGAACGGGTGCTTTAAAGCTTTTCGCAAAGGCGCCCGTGGCAGCGGATACACGCCAGTCTCCTAGCGCGGCGCGAGGGGGCCACACCTGGCCACAGCCAAGCGAGCGAACAGTAATCGGCGCAGGCGAGGAGAGAGACACGGTGGCACAACAGTGCGCCACCGTTCTGCGAGGAGTAACGCACCCGCTTTTGTCAGAGGTCAATATGCCGCAGAGACAACGGGCACGACTGTCGTCCCTGTTGTACGAATACGACGCGATTTTCACTGACCGTCTGGGCCGCACTACGCTAGTCAGGCACAGGATATACACGGGTGACGCTGCGCCATGGAAATGTAATCCTCGGCCGATTAGTTTGACTAAGCGGAAAGCACTTGATAGCGCCTTAGACGAACTCATCGACACAGGCGTGGTGGAAAGGTCGAACAGCCCATGGGGCTTCCCGGTAGTTCTAGTCCCGAAGAAGGACGATACCTATCGCCTTTGTGTAGACTACCGCAGGCTGAATGAGGTTACGAAGAAGGATGCGTACCCTCTACCCTCCATTTCCTCTTTAGTGTCTAACCTAGGCGGGGCGAAGTACTTTACAACGCTCGATGCTAGTCGTGGATACTTTCAGGTCGAAATAGACGAGCGTGACAAAGAGAAAACGGCTTTCACTTGTCACCGAGGGGGGCTCTTTCAATTTAAGTGAATGTCTTTTGGTCTGGTCAGAGCTCCCGCTACTTATCAAAGGTTGATGGACCGAGTACTAGGAGATGCGAAGTGGCAACATGTCCTCGCATATCTGGACGACATAGTGGTTTATTCGAAAACATTCGAGGAGCACTTGCGCCACTTGAGAGACGTCCTAGACAGGCTGAGGTCCGCGGGTATCACGCTGAAGCCGAACAAAGCTCAGATAGCTGCGAGCAGAATAGCGCTGTTGGGATTCACGCTGGACAACGGCCGCATCCTGCCGAGTAAGGATAAGCTCGAGGCTATACTGAGGTACCCGTCGCCGAAAGATATCGGCGAACTAAGGCGCTTTCTGGGATTGGTGAACTTTTATCGCCAATTCATTCCAGACTGCGCGGCAGTGCAAGCGCCTTTGACGAAGCTCTTGAGGAAAGACGAACGGTGGACTTGGGGACAAGAGCAGGAGGCGGCACTGCGGGGCCTCACGAAGGTGCTCGCTGACACGGCCGAATTGCAGCTGCCCGATTTGAATAGGGAGTTTGTGATTCAAACAGACGCAAGCGACCTAGGCTGTGCAATTTTGCTTCAGGAGCACGGAGGCACTCTCCGACCGGTTGCGTTCGCGAGTCGTTCGTTGACGCCGGCCGAAAGGAACTACTCGGTGACAGAGATGGAGTGCCTCGCGATAGTTTTCGCTCTGCGAAAGTTCGACTATTACGTCGATGGAGTGGCATTCAAGATTGAGACTGACCACATGGCTCTCACTTGGTTGAGGCGCCTGAGCGAGCCGAGTGGCCGCCTGGCGCGTTGGGCACTGTATCGGCAGCGTTACGACTTCACCGTGCGCTACCGCAAAGGAAAAAGCAATGCCGCAGCTGACGCACTTTCGCGAGCGCCAGTCCGAGGCGATGGATAGGCCCACGTAAGGGACGCGGAACAACCGTCGATCCTGGGCGAGAGCGTGAATCACGTAGATGTTGTCGGTTCCGCAGCAGTCGTCTTTAGCAGAGAGGAGCTGTTCGAGGCGCAGCAGAAGGACGCGTTTTGTCGAAAAGTGCTCCACGAGCTCCGGGAGCAGAGTGGCGCGGCCGCCGCACACATGGAGGCAGCTGGTATTGATGTCCGTGCTAAGCGCTCGGGATCAGTTGGTAATGCTGTGAGGGCGCTAGATTCTTATCTGCTGAATTCCGACGGCCTCCTGCTGAGGTATATTCCCACCGAGGACGACACAAGTGAGGCGTTTAAGGTGGTGATACCGCGCGCGTTGCGAGGAGCACTGCTATGCTACTTTCACGACTCGTGTATCGCTGGGCACGCGAGCGGCCCCAAGACTTACATTAAGTTGTGTCGCCTCGCTACCTGGCCAGGCATGAAACGGGACGTGATGCGCTACGCCCGCTCATGTCATATGTGCCAAAGCGTGAAGCCCCGAGGTGGACGACCGCCCGGCCTCATGCAGCCTATCGACAGCCAGACTCCCTGGCAAATCGCGGCGTGTGACGTCATGGGACCGTATCCCACCACACCGAGCAGGAACAAATTCTTGGTTGTAGTCACAGATCACTTCAGTAAATGGGTCGAACTTTTTCCCTTGCGAAAACTGACGGCACGAGTGATCATGGATAAGTTGATCGAGGTTTTCACCAGATTTGGCTATCCGGAGCAGTTGATAACGGACAATGCGTCCTACTTCACTGCGAAGGTTTTCGTCGACTCGTGCGCTGCACTTGGCATTAAGCACAAGAAAACGACAACTTACCATGCTCAGTCGAACCCCACTGAACGGGTCAATCGCAACATTAAGCACATGCTTGTCGCGTTCTCTGAAAGACATAAGGACTGGGATAGCTACCTTCCAGAGATCGGGTATGCATTGCGATCGACAGTGAACCGCTCAACTGGGTATGCGCCTTCTTCGCTCAACCTGGGGAGAGAGCTGCCGAATCCGATGGATAGAGTTCTCGCGGATCGCAGCGGAATGTCGGTCGCGCCGGCAGCACGAGCTGAATACGCGACGCACCTACGTGACAACATGACGGAAGCTTTACACAAAGCACGCCGTAATCTTCGCACTGCTAGGGCGCAACAGAAGGCGCAGTACGACCGCTCGCATCGGAACGTCCGCTACGAAGTGGGCGATCTGGTGCTTCGACGCCAGCACGTTCTCAGCGATTCTAGCAAACAGTTCGCTGCCTCGCTGGCGCCGAAGTGGACCGGGCCGTATCAAGTGCGAGAGAAGGTTTCCTCGCTTGTTTACCGGCTCGAGAGCATGAAAGGGAAGCCGATCGGCGGGCCGGTACACGTATGCGACCTGAAACGCTACGTGCCGCGTGATGAGCAGTGGGATGAAGATCAGACCCTCCCTCAACCGCGGTCGGTGAGTGCGAGCAGCCAGAATCGAACGGCGAGCCCACAGCCGCGCTACAACTTGCGTAGCAGGCGGAAGTGATCCGACGGCTATATTTGCGTAGCCCGATAACTGCGAGGACCATTCGTAAGTCCGGGCCGTGCTGGCACCTTGTTAGTTCCTGCCGGGAAGCGAACGTCTAGCGACAGCAGAGCGCAGAGTATTGACGACGAGCCGTCGTTCCAGTCTTCAAGCAACCACACAGACTACGACGGGAATGTGGCGTGAACGATTCAACGTGTTTGCATGCGGTGTGTGCATTGACTAAAGACTTGCGAGGGCCAGTGCGGTGTGCTGTGAGTCGTTGATGATGCGGACGACCATTCCCTTCGTAACGGGCGTTGACGGTGTTCCCGGATCCGGCCAGTCATGCTGCTTATCACAATTTCGTTCCGTGTAGTGGACTAATCCAATTTTCTGAAGCAGGAAACAAGACACGGCCGTGCGAACTGCCTGCAGTACTCGCGGGTACAACCGACGCACCGGCAGCGCTACGCTGGCCTTGCAGCCGCACGAACCACTACCCGGCGCCCAGCAAGCGACCGCCCGGCTTGTGCAGCCGACACCTGGGGCGCGGCACGGAGAGTCGCCTTCGAGCCGGGACTACGATCCGCCACGCAAGCCCGACGCTCAAAGCCGGCGTGTGCGACGCTGCCTTGATCGCCAACCTTGGCGGGAACATTAGCAAACGGGCGCCCGAACCCTTCGGGCGTACCTAGGTGCCAGCATCAACGTATGGGGGGCTTCTTAAGGGGAGGAGGATGTGGGGAGCACCCGCCTCCATTTCCTCCCGTGTACCCGCGGCGTCCCGTTCGCACGTGGCGACGGGTCGCGCCGGCGTAGACATGGGAGAGAGACACTACGCGCCCTCCCTTTCTCCGTCGCTGTGATGACGCGCGTACCCCTCTTCCCCTACGCGGCTCACGGGAAAGGGAAACGTATCCGGCGGGCGAGGAGGACTTCCCCTCGCAAAAAAGGTAAAAAAGCATAAGAGCGCGCCACCGGGAGAGACTCGCTCTCTTGGGACGCCGACGCCTTGCACCGCCTGCACAGCACCTGCCGCATCCCGTGAGTGACCTCGTTTGTCTGACCCACCCAGACAACGAGGCAAGCCTTTTCCTACTTTTACTGAGAGGACGTCCCTCTGCGAGTGTTCGCTATTGCTAATAGCAATAAACGTTGTTACCGTTGACAGCGCTGGTTGCCTTATTCGTCCGAACCCGGCGTAGCCGCGATTCCCGCGCTACGGGTTGGGAGTACCACGAAGCGACTGCGTGGGGCTAGATCCGGAGCTCGCCTTCAGCCCTAGCCGCACGCAGAGTGGAACCCCCACAACGTACATTGCTAGAATGCCGGCGAGGGTATTGCTCAGGCGCTCCGTGAGACCATTCGTCTGCGGGTGGCAGGCAGTTGTCCTCCTGTGGCTTGTCTGGCGGTATTGCGGAATGGGTTTGGGTGAGCTCTGCTGTAAAAGCCATTCCTCTGTCGGTGATGAGGACTTCTGGGGCTCCATGTCGCAGCAGGATGTGCTCGACGAAAAATTTCGCCATTTCGGCTGCGCTGCCTTTTGGTAGAGCTTTAGTTTCAGCGAAGCGGGTAAGGTAGTCCGTCGCCACGACGATCCACTTATTTCCGGATGTTGACGTCGGAAACGGCCCCAACGAATCCATCCCAATCTGCTGGAATGGTGGACGAGGAGGTTCGATCGGCTGTAGTAATCCTGCTGGCCATGTCGGTGGTGTCTTGCGTCGCTGACAGTCTCGGCATGTCTTGACGTAACGGGCGACGTCGGCGGTAAGACGCGGTCAGTAATACCTTTCCTGCATCCTCGACAGCGTCCGGGAGAATCCGAGGTGCCCAGCGGTTGGATCGTCGTGTGAGGCATGCAGTACTTCTGGACGCAGCGCCGACGGAACAACAAGAAGGTAGCTGGTGCGGACTGGTGAGAAGTTCTTCTTCACGAGCAGGTTGTTTCGTAGCGTGAACAAAGACAACCCGCGCTTAAATGCCCTAGGGACAACGTCAGTGTTCCCTTCCAAGTACTCGACGAGGCCTTTTAGCTCTGCGTCTGCTCGCTGCTGTTTAGTGAAGACTTCCGCGCCTATTATTGCAAGGAAGGCATCGTCACCCTCGTAGTCTTGCGGCAGGAGATTGATGAGGGCGCGTGATAAGCAGTCGGCGTCAGAGTGTTTTCTTCCGGACTTGTATATTACGGTGACGTCATATTCTTGCAGTCTGAGGCTCCACCGCGCCAGCCGTCCTGAAGGGTCCTTTAATTTAGCTAGCCAACACAACGCGTGATGGTCGCTGACGACTTTGAATGGCCTGCCATAAAGATAAGGGTGAAATTTAGCTGTAGCCCAAACGATGGCGAGGCATTCCTTTTCGGTCGTAGAATAGTTGCCTTCCGCTTTTGACAGCGACCGGCTAGCGTAAGCTATCACCTGTTCGACTCCGTTTCTCCTCTGGACTAGAACGGCACCGAGGCCTAGGCTACTGGCGTCAGCGTGGATTTCACTATCGGCGTCCTCGTCGAAGTGTGCATGTACTGGCGGCGACTGCATGCGTCGTTTGAGTTCTTGAAATGCGTCGGCATGCGGCGTTTCCCACTTGAACTCGACATCACATTTCGTTAGATGTGTTAGCGGCTCCGCGATGCGTGAAAAGTCCTTGACAATGCGCCTATACTAGGCACACATGCCAAGGAATCGGCGCACTGCCTTCTTGCCGATTGGCTGCGGGAACTTTGCGATGACAGCTGTCTTCTGCGGGTCAGGGCGTACTCCAGATTTGCTGATGACGTGGCCTAGGAATAGAAGCTCACCGTAAGCGAAGCGACACTTTTCCGTCTGCAGAGTGAGCCCTGATGACTTGATGGCCTCTAATACTGTCGGAAGTCGCTTAAGGTAATCGCCGAAATTTCCGGCGAAGACAATGACGTCATCCAAGTAAACAACACAGGTCTGCCACTTCAATCCTGCTAAAACCGTGTCCATCACGCGCTGGAACGTCGCAGGCGCCGAGCACAGACCAACTGGCATAACCTTGAACTCATAGAGGTCGTCTGGCGTGATGAAGGCGCTCTTTTCGCGATCCCTTTCGTCGACTTCTATTTGCCAGTAGCCAGACTTGAGGTCCATCGATGAGAAGTATTTAGCATTGCAGAGCCGATCCAATGCGTCGTCTACCCGTGGGAGGGGGTATACGTCTTTCTTCGTGATTTTGTTCAGTCGACGATAATCGACGCAGAAACGTAGGGTTCCGTCCTTTTTCTTCACTAAAACAACTGGAGACGTCCACGGGCTTTTCGACGGCTGGATGATGTCATCGCGCAGCATTTCGTCGACTTGTTGTCTTATGGATTCGCGTTCTCGCGTCGGAACTCGGTAAGGGCTCTGGAGGAGTGGACGAGCGCACTCTTTGGTTATTATGCGATGCTTTGCGACCGGTGTTTGTCGAATCCTCGACGACGTTGAAAAGCAGTATTTGTATCGTCGAAGCAGACTTCTGAGCTGCTTAATTACGGGGAGACTTCGATTTATGTCGAAGTCTTGCTCGGGAACTACGATCGTCGGAGTAGATGCAACAGAATCCGAGAGGACAAACGCATCGCTGCTTTCCTGAATTTCCTCGACGTATGGGATCGTCGTGCGCTTGTTGATGTGCTTGAACTCCTGGCTGAAGTTTGTCAGCAAGACTTTCGTGTTTCCTCCGTGCAGTCGAGCGATCCCTCTTGCGACGCAAATTTCACGGTCGAGCAGTAGACGTTGGTCGCCTTCGATGACGCCTTCTACGTCAGCGGGTGTTTCGGTTCCGACTGTTGCGTTTCGCGTGCGACACGTGGTTTTGCCGGCGCGACTGCGGCGGGGCGGCAGACATTTTGGCCCGATCATCGTCGCCGCAACGCTCATCGGCAGGTGTTTCCAGGCGCGACTGCGGCGATGCGACCGCAAAGGATCACCCTCTCATTCCAGTCATTGTGCCCGAACCAGGCGATGCGAAAGCAGGGATCATCCTCTCATTACAGTCATTGTGCCCGACCGGCAGCGCTACGACAGGGTGCTACGAGATCGTGCTCGACATGGTGCTACGGCAGCGCTACGACAGGGTGCTACGAGATCGTGCTCGACATGGTGCTACGGCAGCGCTACGACAGTGTGCGTCACCATTAGCCCATTGTACATTCACGTGCTCGTCTTTTGAGGGGTTCCTTCTTGCCCTCAACTGCGAGAGTATAAAAACAGCTGCCCCCGGACGCCAAAAGGAGGGCTCCGATTTCTTCTGTTGAGTGAAGTGCTCTCCCGTCTCTCTACTTCGGTCAAACCTGACCGCCAACTCTTTGCGATGTTAAAATAAACAAGTTGTTTCGTTGTTACCAGTCGACTCATGCTTTGCCGGGACCTTCGGATGCTTCCAGTTGTACCCCAGGCCGCCAGGCCAACGCTACCCTTGGGGCTTGCGACCCAGGTACAACCACGGGCGTCAGCGCCGAGTTCCCAACAGATCGTACCAGCGGTGGGATCCAAACATCTGGTTGGCAGCGGTGAGATCGCCTACGACTTCAAACAACTGTCTGCCAGCGGTGGGATCGCGACAACGGAGGCCAGCAGCGAAGAGATGCAGTTGACGGTATGCTGAGCAGCTCAACGACGATCCGGGAGCAGTGCAACGAGCCCTGTGTGACGACTGGTTGCCTGCAGCGGAACGACTGCGCTGGACTCTTGGCTGCGAGGTTTGGTGAGTGCGGGACTTTCTTCTTCTTAGCTTTGCCAGGCTTTTGTTAGTGTCAGAAACAGAGCTGGTAATTGTGGTTGTCGTTGCTGCCGGGTTAGTTTGCGGCAAGACAATAGTAAGCAGTAGAGAAAGCAGCATTCAGAGCAGCCATGGATTTGAAGTCGTTGCGCAAACCGAAATTGTTGGAGCTTGCAAGAGAGTTGGGTCTGGATGTCTCGGACAAACTCAGAAAACCAGAACTGCTAAAGGCTATTCTTGAGTTAGAGGCTGAGGATGACGAGCTGTCGGAATGCCTTGAGACTATTGAGGAGAGGTCAAAAAGACAGGAGCGCGAACTTAAAGAGCAAAAAGAGAAACAGGAGCGCGAACTTAAAGAGCAAAAAGAGAGACAGGAGCGCTAACTTAAAGAACAGAAAAAAAAAGAAGAGCGCGAACACGCTTTGGAAATGAAGCGTCTCGAGGTAGAGATGGAACGCGCTCGTAATGGAAGTCAGGCACACGGTGCAGGAGAACGAGTATTGTTCAAAATGACTGACCTGATGCGGCCGTTTAAGCTTGGAGAGGACATTGGTTTGTTCCTGGTTAACTTTGAGCGAACGTGCGAGAAGCAGGGGTTCTCTCGGGAAACGTGGCCACAGCGCTTGCTCACTTTGTTACCCGGCGAGGCGGCCGACGTAGTCGCTCGCTTGGATAGAGAGGAGGCAGAGGATTTCGACACAGTGAAATCGAGTCTTCTAAAAAAGTACCGGCTGTCTGCGGAGGCGTTCCGTCGGAAGTTTCGGGAAAATGAGAAAGGCAGAAGTGAGTCATATACAGAGTTTGCGTATAGGCTTATGTCAAACATGCAGGAGTGGCTCAAAGAAGAGAAAGCGTTTGGTGACCACGATAAAGTTCTGCAGTGTTTCGGGCTAGAACAGTTTTATAGTCGGTTACCGGAGAACGTGCGATACTGGGTCTTGGATAGGCCAGACGTTTGTACGGTGGCTAAAGCCGCTGAGCTAGCCGAGGAGTTTGTGACGCGTCGGGCTCGCGGAGCTAAGGACGGTCAAAAGGGTGAATTTGGCTCGAAGTTTGAGAGGCCGAGGTTCACGCCCATGAGATTAAAGGGGGACACGCGTAGTGAGGATGCGAGTGAAAGCAGTCCGACCAAACGTAAAGAGACGGCGGCAGCCAAACGCAGAAAGCGGTTCGAGATGAGGCGAGCGCGCTTGTGTTATACGTGCCAGAAGCCGGGTCACTTTTCGGCGCAGTGTCCGGAAACAACACCAAAAGTTGTGTTTTTTTCAATAGGCAGCACTGACGAGAACATGAAGCTTCTCGAGCCTTACATGCGAGACCTCCTCGTGAACGGGAAAGAGTGCCGAGTGCTTCGCGATTCCGCAGCTACGATGGATGTAGTTCACCCGTCTTACGTAGAACCCCATATGTTCACGGGCGAGTGCGCGTGGATCAAGCAAGCCGTGGAAGCTCATAGCGTGTGTCTGCCAGTAGCAAAGGTGCTTATTGAAGGACCTTTCGGAGCGCTTGAGACGGAGGCGGCAGTGTCATCTATGCTGCCCCCCCAGTACCCGTACCTATTTTCAAACAGGTCCGATCACCTCCTGCGCGAGAAGGGGCTTTTGTTTGGTGAAGCTAGTGTTCAGGCCTTAACCAGATCGAAGGTTCGGGAGCTCGCTGCAAAGGCGGTAGTTGCGGGGCCGACGTTATCAAACAACGAAAAAGGGTCAGAGGCGCAGCAAGCTGATATTCCGAGCACGCCCGAACTGAATAAACTTGAGTCTGTAACGTTAAAGGCGCCAGATACTGGAGAGGAAACGCCCGACGCGGGAAAGTTAGAAGAGCTATCTACTGATTTGCTCATCGCGCCTACGTCAGACGGACTTGATAGGTTGCTAAAAGTCAGCCGGTCGGCTTTGATAGCCGAGCAAAAAAAGGATGGCAGCCTGGAAAACGTGCGCTGCAATGTCAAAGAAGGTATCGCCAGGAAAACTGCGCGTTTTGTGGAAAGAGGTGGAGTCCTGTACCGGAAGTATCTAGACCGCAGAGGAGTGGAGTTCGATCAGCTGATCGTGCCTCAATGCTATCGTCAGGATCTGTTGCGCTTGTCACACGGGGGTTCGGGGTCCGGACACCTTGGAGTTAAGAAAACTAAGGACCGTCTCTTGCAAGAGTACTATTGGCCAGGGTGTTTTCGGGACGCAGACCATATCGTGAGGACATGTGACACTTGTCAGCGGGTGGGCAAACCAGGGGACAAATCGAGGGCGCCGTTGAAATTGGTACCTATCATTACGGAGCCTTTTAGACGGCTCGTTATTGATACTGTGGGACCTCTGCCGGTAACAGCCACGGGGTACAGACACATTTTGACTGTGATCTGCCCAGCGACAAAGTTCCCTGAAGCAGTGCCGCTTAAAGAACTCAGCTCAGTTGAGATAGTTAATGCACTACTGTCCATATTTGCGCGAGTTGGTTTCCCTGCGGAAATCCAATCAGATCAGGGCACAGTGTTTACTAGCGCTTTGACGACAACTTTTCTCGAAAGGTGTGGGGTAAAGCTGTTACACAGCTCAGTGTACCACCCACAGTCGAATTCCGTTGAGAAGCTCCACTCCGTCATGAAGCGCGTGTTGAGAGCGTTGTGTTTTGAACATCGAACTGACTGGGAGCTGTGTCTGCCTGGGGTGATGTTTGCTTTAAGGACCGCGCCGCATGCGGCTACGGGGTTTTCGCCAGCTGAACTGGTGTACGGTCGCTCGCTTCGATCTCCGCTTCGCATGCTTCGAGAATCGTGGGAAGGTAGGGGCGACGACCCAGTCGTGGTGGAGTACGTGCTTAAGCTCCTCGAATGCTTAAGAAGGGCACAGGAGTTGTCAGGTGAAGCAATGACAAAGGCCCAGCAGAGGGCCAAGGTTTATTATGATCGGACAGCCAGGGCCCGTCGTTTTGAGGTTGGCGATGAGGTCATGATATTGCGCACATCGCTAAACAACAAACTAGACGTGCAGTGGGAGGGCCCAGCACGAATTGTTCAGAAACTGTCGGACGTTAACTACGTGGTAAGTCTGCCAGGAAAGCGGAAAGCACAGCAAGTTTACCACTGTAATCTGCTCAAACCTTATAGACAAAGGGAAGCAGTGGTGTGCATGATGGTAAACGTTCCTGAAGAGCTTCCGGTCGAGCTTCCGGGACTAGGCTCAGTGACGAACAGGGAAGACACCGGTCGAGTCATTAGTGACCTTATCAGTAAAGCACCGCTGTCGCCCGAGCAGAAAACCGAACTACACCAGCTATTACAAGAGTTTCAAGGTCTGTTCTCTGAGAGGCCTGGTAGGACTGCTGTACTTACTCATGATATAGAACTTACCTCCACAGAGCCAGTACGATCCAAGGCGTATCGGGTGTCACCCCGCCAGGGCGATATTATGGAGGCTGAGGTAAAGAAAATGCTACAGCTCGGTGTTATTGAGGCAGGTGAGAGTGATTATACCTCCCCTTTGATTTTAGTTGAGGTACCGGGCAAGGAACCTCGTCCTTGCGTCGACTACCGGAGGCTTAATTCCATCACTAAGGATCAAATTTATCCGATCCCTAACATCGAGGAGCGCCTTGAGAAAGTTAGTAGCGCTCAGTTTATTTCCACCCTAGATCTTGTCAGGGGTTATTGGCAGGTTCCACTTACAGAAGAGGCTAGTAGGTATGCGGCGTTCATTTCACCAATGGGAACATTCCGTCCTAAAGTGTTGAGTTTTGGTTTGAAGAACGCGCCATACTGTTTTTCAAGTCTCATGGATAAAGTGTTGCGGGGACAGCGAGAATTCGCTTTACCGTATCTAGACGACGTAGCGATATTCTCCGCATCCTGGTCTGAGCATATGGCACACTTGCGGGCAGTGCTAACCCGCCTGCGCGAAGCGGGCTTGACAGTCAAGGCTCCTAAGTGCCAGTTAGCACAGGCCGAGGTTGTCTACCTCGGTCACGTGATTGGTCAGGGTCGTCGCCGCCCCTCTGAAATAAAAGTGGCCGCTGTGCGAGACTTTCCGCAACCGCGCACCAAGACCGATATTCGGTCGTTCTTGGGTGTCGCCGGCTACTATCAGAGGTACATCCCTAGGTACTCTGATATCGCGGCTCCCCTGACGGATGCTCTAAGAAAGACAGAGCCTCAAACAGTCGTCTGGGACGAGACAAAGGAAAGAGCTTTTAGCGCCCTAAAGAGTGCCCTAACAAGCCAGCCTGTGCTACGATCGCCAGACTATTCCAAAGGGTTCATTGTTCAGTGCGATGCTAGTGAGCGAGGCATGGGCGTTGTACTGTGCCAACGGGAAAAGGGAGAAGTAGAACACCCCATCCTGTATGCTAGTCGTAAGCTGACCAGTCGTGAGCAGGCGTATAGCGCCACCGAGAAAGAGTGTGCGTGTCTCGTGTGGGCCGTTCAGAAATTGTCATGCTATCTAGCCGGCTCGAGGTTTATCATTGAGACGGATCACTGCCCTCTCCAATGGCTGCAGACCATCTCTCCCAAAAATGGCCGCCTCCTGCGCTGGAGCCTCGCTTTACAACAATATTCCTTTGAGGTGCGTTACAAAAAGGGGAGTCTCAACGGTAACGCCGATGGCTTAAGTCGAAGCCCCTAACGTAGGAATCAGCCTCAAAATTGTTTGTTACTGATGTTTTTCTTCCTGAGGCAGGATTTTTTTTAACATATTGCTTTTGTTTAGTGTTTCAAACTGATGATATGCTTTCTAGTGCAATTTTTCAATTTGTGGACGCGTTCTGAGTGATGCTAGACTACTGTAAGGAACTAGGCAGTGGTATAAAAAGGGGAAAGAGCCTGGCAGGGCTTAGTGAGGGTTGTGCCGTGCTTGCTGACTGAGCGGTTGAGTTTCAGCGTAGTTCTAACGCTTGCCGGGAACGAGAACAAAAATGTGAACTCTCCCGAAGTCACTTTGCAGTGTCCCGTGCGAACCTGAACGAGAGAACGAGGCCTTCTCTGTGCGCTGCGCTCAAGAAACGTCGAGGGACGCCCGACTTCGGTTATGAGCATCATCGAGCGACATCCCTCCGGACAGCGGATGCAGTCCCCTGTCCATCGGGATCTCCTTCCCCCGGCGGGGCGGTCTGTTGCGTTTCGCGTGCGACACGTGGTTTTGCCGGCGCGACTGCGGCGGGGCGGCAGACATTTTGGCCCGATCATCGTCGCCGCAACGCTCATCGGCAGGTGTTTCCAGGCGCGACTGCGGCGATGCGACCGCAAAGGATCACCCTCTCATTCCAGTCATTGTGCCCGAACCAGGCGATGCGAAAGCAGGGATCATCCTCTCATTACAGTCATTGTGCCCGACCGGCAGCGCTACGACAGGGTGCTACGAGATCGTGCTCGACATGGTGCTACGGCAGCGCTACGACAGGGTGCTACGAGATCGTGCTCGACATGGTGCTACGGCAGCGCTACGACAGTGTGCGTCACCATTAGCCCATTGTACATTCACGTGCTCGTCTTTTGAGGGGTTCCTTCTTGCCCTCAACTGCGAGAGTATAAAAACAGCTGCCCCCGGACGCCAAAAGGAGGGCTCCGATTTCTTCTGTTGAGTGAAGTGCTCTCCCGTCTCTCTACTTCGGTCAAACCTGACCGCCAACTCTTTGCGATGTTAAAATAAACAAGTTGTTTCGTTGTTACCAGTCGACTCATGCTTTGCCGGGACCTTCGGATGCTTCCAGTTGTACCCCAGGCCGCCAGGCCAACGCTACCCTTGGGGCTTGCGACCCAGGTACAACCACGGGCGTCAGCGCCGAGTTCCCAACAGATCGTACCAGCGGTGCGATCCAAACACGACCGAAGCAACAATACTGGAGCGAGGCGGGATGCTCACTTGATCTTCGAGCACACTCAAGGCGTGGTGACTATGAGGGCTCTCCGGCGGTATCGCTTGATCGTCCGACAGCGTTATCGACTTCGACTTCAGGTCGATGATTACGCTGTGTTGGTTCAGGAAGTCCATGCCGAGAATGACGTCTCGTGAACACTGTTGCAGGATAACGAAGGTGGCAGGGTAAGTCCGATCATGAATGGTAATTCTTGCAGTGCAGATTCCACTAGGCGTGATGAGGTGTCCTCCAGCGGTTCGAATTTACGGGCCTTCCCACACAGTCTTAACTTTCTTCAATTAGGCTGCGATCGGTCCACTCATGACGGAGTAATGGGCTCCTGTGTCTACTAAGGCGGTGACTGCGTGGCCGTCGAGAACCACGTCGAGGTCGGTGTTTTTTTTTCTTGCGTTACTTACAGTTAGGCCTTGGCGTCGGATCACGGCTGTGTCGCCTTGACCTGTGGTTGGTATGGGACGTCGTCAGGTTGTCTTTCGTCATCGTATTCTTTGCTTCCACACTTCGTCGGGACAGCGGCGTGTCGTTATGTCGTCGAGGTAGTTTCTTCGGCGTCTTCGTCGGCGGCGGAGGATCTTCGTCAGTTCGACGAACCCCAACCGCACCTCCATCGGTTGCTGCTATTAGTTTTCCGGATATAAGCTCGCTGACCGGCCCCGGGCTGGGCCAGTGTATGGACGGCGCTGCGGCGACAGGTAGCGGCCTGGTGACGGCAAATGGGATGGTCGTCGAGGGCTCCACTGAGTAGCGGCGACGTAGTCGGCGATGTCACGAGGGCGTTCACCTTCCCTCGGGCGCTGTGCGTTGACGGCAAAATCCCAGGTCGCGGTTTGGGCATCGGCGGTACACATGGCCGGCTTCGCCCCATTGGTAGCAGAGCGGGCGGTGGTCGGGGGCGCGCCAAATGTCCGTCTTCCTCGCATAGGTGCACTGGGCGACGCGTGGCCGTGCTGGCGGCGGTGGCGGCGGACGACGGAATTGCGGCGTTACCGGGCCCTGGCGCAGTCGCGGAGGGGGACCTTGACGGCGTGCGACGGCGGCGTAGCTCATCGCTGCTGGCTCGGGATGTGGTAATTGAGGTTGCACCTCAGGAACTCTCAGCGATCGCTGAACCTCATCTTTCACGATCTCAGCGATCGAAGCTACTTGAGGCTGCGACGAAGGCAAGACCTTGCACAGTTCGCGCACAATGGCCCTGATGGTCTCTTGGAGATCAACGGAGACCAGCGCTTGGATGGCGCACTTAGGCATGAGTACTTGGCGGTTATATTGCCTAGTGTGCATTTCCAAAGTTTTCTCAATTGTCGTAGCCTCTGTCGGGAACTCAGCTACGGTCTTCGGTGGGTTTCGTGTTAGTCCGGTGAAAAGTTCTTGCTTTACGCCTCGCATCAAGAAACCTACTGTTTTTCTCTTCGGACATTTCCGGGTCGGCGTGCCGGAAAAGACGAGTCCTCTCTTCTGGGAAGATGGCGATGGTCTCGTTGGGTAGTGGGCCTCGGGTTTCCAGCAGAACTTCGGCCCCTTCTATTCGGACAGCGCTCGTGAACGTCCTCAGGAAGTTATTGCGGAACAGGTCTCATGTTTCAAGGGTGGACTTCCGGTTCTCGAACCAAGTCCTCGCGGCATGTTCCAAGGAGAAGTACACATGTCGTAGCTTATCCTCAGATGTCCAGTTCTTAAAGGTCGAGGTCCTTTCAAAGGTTTCGAGCCAGGTTTCCGGATCCTCCGACGTAGCTCCACGGAGGTAGGGGGCTCTCTGGGTTGTTGAAATACGACGGGTGGCACTGGGGCCGCCAATGTGGTTGTCTTGGCCACAATCTTTCTGGTCTTCTCAGGTAGAAGTCAGTGCTCCGGGGGCAGCTTTTGTAGACGACGGCTAGCTCGATGGTCCGGGACTACGTAGGTGCTCTCTTTGCGGTCTGGGCTTGGATCACGGCTTGTTGGGGGCGTCCGCTACAGGGAAGAAAAGCACCTCCACCCGATGTCGCGTGGTAGTGACGTTAAAGAACACAGTAGCGATACTGTGAAAGACAAAACTAGCTTTTATTGGGCGAACCTGCGCCCACAAAGACAGGCAACACTTAAAGCACAACGATAGCGGCGAACACAGTCGGCGATCGTCGAAAATCTGATCAGTGGGTCCAGCGCGTCGGCTTTTATACAGCTGTCATCGAATGTTCCAGACTAATCGTTGGGACCCGCGTGCCTTCCACAAAGTTCTACACCATGCGCGTCATGTGATGAAATAAGATAACACAAGCTTCGGCGGCAACAGACAGCAGATAGAAGCATCGATAACTTTCCAGAAACTTCGGATACATGCAGGCGCGTCCAGCGCTGTGCGATAAGATATATTAGGCGGCGAAACGTGGTCACCCGATAAATATAAGTACACGTGTCAATACCATTGTCGATTTTTCAGTAGATAGTCTTGGCCCTTGTTTTCAATATGATGAAAGTTGGACTATGGGTGCTATGCAGGATGCGCCGAGTTTGGCGAAACTCGGGATCTTCACGAGCTCTAGCGCCACCCCAAGATGAAAGCACAAATGGTACCGAGGCACAGTTTATCTTTCGACAAGCCTCCGGTTTCATTCGTTTATCTAGATTCACTCTGGGTGGCTATCATACCTTGGGCGTTGCCTTCGGGGCGGTCGACAAACTGGGGCTCACGTGATCATACCGGCGGTGCATGGTCGTGCCTTCTTTCACTTGTTTGTCGTTCCACCGAGTGCACTACATGCAGAAGCAAGTTATAAAAGAAATACATTTAGTACAATATTATTAGTTACTCTACCGTGGTTTAGAAGCATTTTAAAGCTTACAAGATGTGCACTGAATGTATATTAGACTAACTTGTAATTTAGCACGCTTCGCATTATACCACGCGGGAACGTTGTGGTGGCGTCATCACATCCATTCACCGGGCCAGCATGGCGGCTAAACATCAAAGACGCCCAGAGTAAACAAACTCGTACAACGAGCTAGCAGTGCGCGACGTAGTTATCAGGCTCGACGATGACCACTATTTCTTCGATAGTTCTGTTCCTCCCTGAGCAATCTTTCCTTGCACCCCGAAATACTGCCAATAGCTTCGGTGATTTTACAGATCGCAACGAGCACCTACTGTTCACGGCGTAATGCTGAAGAAACAACTTGTCCGGTGCTGTTTCTGTAAGTGCGATGCGTTCCTCCCCTCTGCGTGACTGCGAGCGTCAGGAATATTACATAGTGTGTGCAAAATGAAGGGAGCCTGTACAGCTACGATGCGACAAGGAGGTGGTGCCGACGATGGATATCACAACCAACACAGTTAAGGAGACATCGACAAACTGCAGATAAGTATATTTCTATTGTTTCATATTTAGCATAATAATAGTGCACGGATTAAGTCACTTTCCTAGTAAAGAACTGAATGTCCAGCAGTTTAAAAAGGCATTGAGAACCAATGAGTGTTCGGGCTTTTACATGCACGTAGGCCTGCGAAAATATGGAAAAGATAGAGGTAACCTTCACTAACTTGGTGTGATAACAGAAATTCATGAGTGACATTCAGCCCGCAGGATCTAAGGAAGAGTATCTTTATCCAGGTGAAATACCTATAGCAGGTACTGATATAAAGCAGGAAACATACAAAAATTTCGTGGGTTGAACAGCACATGGGAGGCACTACCGAATCGTGATCGCCACGTTACCGGTATCCTTGAAAGAAAGTTTAGAATTATCACATTCTAGAAGGTTATGCAATATGGGACATAAACCTGGAAGTCAACAAAGAAACTGGAGAAGTCGAGGACGGTGCAGAAAGCGTAGTAACAAAAATTGTTGGAGATAGCATGAAGCCAGGAAGACAGTGGCGTAGTAAACCGTGGCAAGTGATATCCTAGTTGAGATTAAGAATAAAAAATGGAATTGGCGGGCAGGCCATGCATGTCATCAATCATTTGTTTCCACTTCATCACAGGTGATTAATTAGGCGTGACAGAATGGATGCCAAGGAGAGAGAACTGCAGCCGAGGATGGTAGGAAATTGTGTAACGTGACAAAAATATGATGTTTGTAGGCAGAGGACGCAATCAGCTCGCATAAGACGGGATTGTAGGGAGAGGCACTTGTCTCACACTGAACAAAAATAAGTTTGGTGCTGACAGTAGAGACTCGTGAAGGTGCGGGACACCTCAGCTGCTGGCACACTAATCAACATTACAATTGGCTCTGAAAAAGACAACCCCAGTCATGAAAAATAAAGCAACGTTGTCCCGACACATTGTTTTATTATGCATACTACACTAAAGGCTTCCACAGTTAAAGGCGCTTAGTACCAGTAGTGCAACGAGCAATTTTCTTTGTAAGTAATGGTTTATATGTGGTTGATTATTCCAACAATCCACTTTTATTGCAGCAAAAGATTCTGCTGCTGGAGGCGCTCAACCGCCTGGTGGCAGTAGGCGAGCACCAGGCACGTGCTCTTGAGAGTGTGGCAGAGGTCCAGAGGGCTGCTCTGCAACAGTAGTATCGGTGCCTTCACTGCTCTCCAGTCGAGTCCCCAGAAGACACCTTATAAAGGAGCTTTCAGTTTATTACTTTGTTTATTATTCAAGAGCATGAATAAAATTATTGCAGTAAACTTTGTGCTGTGGATATTAGGATACTTGTAACATGCACTTGGTATCTCTTCAAAATGGGCAAAAACATAAGGCAATCTGTGCCACTCTTGGACCATGTAAACGAAAAATACACTAATGCAGCATATACGTCATTGTGCTGTTTCTACTATGTGCAAGAATATAGTGCGTGTTGATAAGCCACAACATGAACGGTGTGTGTAATTGACAATGAAAAGGCAGGAAACAGCAGGAACTTAATAATGCTATCACCTATAGACTGTGCATAAGAATGCAACACTCCCCGATTCAAACGTGCCATTACATACATGTTCGATACCACATATTCTTTAACAATGTCATATATGTGCATGTACTAATTTTCACACCAGCTCAAGCCCTCGCATAGCTCACTTGTGATGTATCCATTTCATAGGCGAAATAATTGTACACTTTGTCCTTTTGTGTTGTATAAAAAGCAGCATCCTGTACAGTCGGAAAAAGGTTCAGAAGACAGGAGAGGCCCCGCCAAGATGACCAATGCGCAGCAGCCGATTGCCTACACGTCTAAAGAAATAGTCCTCCAACATGCGGGTATTAGTGCGTCCGGCGGCATGACGTCAGTCTAGAGTACGTGCCCATTGGTGCAGGCTTGTGTTCACCTGCCTTTGACGTGCAGACTCCGCGCCCTCCTAAAGTTGTATCCGACAATAGAATCACGCAATGCCTTGCACCGGTTGCATAAACTTTAGCAACTTGATAGCACAAAGTGATCAGAAGCAGAAATCTATAAAGGCATCCAAGCAAAGTTGGCTGGCCATACTTCCATTATGAGGGGCTTTAAAATGGTCTCGCATAATATTCCCATGACGTCCTTGAAAAACAGGTGGTGTTTGGCACTTCTTTAGAATCAAAAACAGATTACAGTGAATGTTGCGTACCACGTCAAAAAGAACTGAGCTTGGTTATCTGCACAGCATGTAATGGAAGCTTGTGCTTCACATAGGAAACAAACTGCGCTGTCCAGTACAATTATTGAGTCCGGTGTGGTACCTAGTGTCAATATACAAATTACATACTTCAAAGGTTATTTATTTCACCATTATTCTTGTATGACGGTTCTATCAATCAGTGCTTGTATAACATGAGCAGGTGGATTTGAAAGCAAAGCTTTGTTTGCAAACCTTCAGACTTCCATAATTTTGTGGCAAGGCACTCGCATGTTGTCGAATAGCTCAGACTTCCTCAGTCCTGCACCAAAGAAGCCCAATGCTCTATTTGAAGTTGGATCACATAACAATTCGAAGGCACACAAAGAAGAGTAACACACACAGCAGAGCGTTCTGCTGTGTGTATTTCTCTTCTTTGTGTCCCGTCGAATTGTTGTGCAATTCAACTTCAAACTTCTATACCAATACACCCAGTCTTCAACCTCACCAATGCTCGAGTTATTAGGCACCAATGGTGCACATCTTTGAAGTGTCCCAATACAATTTAGCTCTCCAACAATCACCACTTGCGTTAAATTTTGCAGCACAGGTATATGCACGTGCCATATTCTTTGCCACTAAACTCACAGGAATCAAAGGGGCAAGAATTCACTAGCCTCACTGCTGCCGTTACCATCATCATCCAGACACCAACGGAAATACAGTGCCACGTTTCAGTAAAGACAGTGCCGGAAGGAAAGGCATGACAGCGAGGCTTGCAATAAAAATAGCAGTTACAAGATATGTTCAATGTCAAAATATGCTGCATGTCGTTCATCCTACTTTGACATTGCGGCAAGCTTTTACACATTTGAGCATATTGTAGCACTCTTCAATGAAGCACACTAAACACACTTGTTTATTGTGGGCGAAAATGTGCCCGGAAACTCAATATTAAGCATTCACACACTTTTAAAAGAAGAGTTAACCGCAGCCTATTTCACAGTCAACCGCGTCTCTCCGCCGAACGCACTTTTCAAGCTCCCCGAAGGCCAAGAGCCACGCCGTGGCTTCTCATTGGACGGCAGACTCGGGCGCTGCCGTGAGCGCGTGCACGGGAGACACGCGCTGTATCGCCATGCGCGAGGCGTTGCTGGCGCTCTTCTAATGGCGATGCGACGAGTAATGGGCTTTAGCGATGAGACGCTTGCAAAGGTGCCTCACGAGAGTGCTCGTACCTGGCATGTGGAGAGCTCTCTGCGGCATTAGTCCCCCTCGGAAAACGCATCGTCCCGATGCGTATGAAACAAATTTATCTATAGATGTGTTTTCATTGCCTGTCGTAGTAAGGCTTCATGCGGACTAGGCGTACGACCTCCGCATGGACGTGCCGCTTTGATCGCTCTTGCTCATGAGGGTTGACTTCGTAATTCAGGTCACCTACTCGGCGAATAACTTCGTAAGGTCCAAAGTATCGGCGAAGGAGTTTTTCACTTAGTCCGCGACGTCGCACTGGTGTCCATACCCACACTTTGTCGCCCGGGTGGTACTGAACTTCTCTGCGGCGCAGGTTGTAATAGCTTGCGTCCCTACGTTGTTGCTGGCGGATACGGAACCGTGCCAACTGCTGGGCTTCTTCAGCTCGTTGAAGGAAGTCGTCGACGTCGTACGGGTTGTTGTTGTCATCATCTACCGGCAACATAGCATCCAGTGTGGTTGTTACTGTGCGGCCATAGACCAATTGAAATGGAGTGACCTGGGTTGTCTCCTGTACTGCCGCATTATAGGCGAAAGTGGCGTAAGGCAAGATTGCGTCACATGTCTTATGTTCGAAGTCGACATACATGGACAACATATCGGCCAGGCTTCGGTTTAGACGTTCCGTCAGGCCGTCTGTTTGGGGATGGTATGCAGTGCTTTTTCTGTGACTGGTGTGAGTCATCTTCATCAAACATTGCATCAAATCAGCTGTGAAGGCCACTCCTCGATCGGTAATCCCGACCATTGGTGCACCATGTCGCAGTACTATGTTACAAATGAAGAAATTTGCAACTTCAACTGCCGTTCCTCGCTCAAGGCAGCCAGTTTCAGCATATCGTGTTAAATAGTACGTCGCTACTGCGATCCATCTCTTCCCTGACGATGATGTTGAGAACGGGCCAAGAAGATCCATTCCAACTTGTTGAAATTGAGTCTTTGGTGGGTCTACGGGCTGAAGAAGTCCGGCCAGTTTCACGGGTGGTGTTTTGCGCCTTTGACATTCGCGACATCTTCACGTAATGCTGCACCGACGCTAACAATTTAGGCCAGAAGTATCTGAGACGAATTCTGGCGAACGTCCGGCTGACACCTAAGTGACCCGACGATGGTTCATCATGGCAAGCTTCCAAAATTTCTGGTCGCATGGCTGACGGTACGACGAGTAAGAATTTTTCCTCGTTGCCTTCAAAGTTTCTCTTGTAGAGTGCATTATCTCGGAGGCAAAATGACGATAAACCTCTCATAAACATGCGTGGCACTTGGACGTCGTATTCTTCGAGGTGTTTGATGAGTGGGAGCAATTCTGTGCCGGCCCGTTGACGCTCGGCGATTTCCGAAGCTGTCATCGCTGTAAGAAACGGGAAATCTTCTTCTTCTGAAGGAGTCGACTCAACTGGTGAGCGGGACTAGCAGTCAGCATTGTTATGTTTTATTCCAGACCTGTACACGACAGTAATGTCGTATTCTTGGAGCCTGAGGCTCCACCTCGCAAGTCGTCCAGATGGGTCCTTTAGGTTTGCCAGCCAGCAAAGAGAATGGTGATCGCTGACTGCACGGAACGACCTGCCGTAAAGGTATGGTCGGAACTTGCTGATGGCCCATATGACAGCCAAACACTCCTTTTCCGTCGCAGAGTAATTTGTTTCAGCTTTCGAGGGAGTGCGGCTAGCATACGCTATGACTTTCTCTTCCCCATTTTGCCACTGAACTAAAACCGCGCCGAGACCGAGATTACTTGCATCTGTGTGGACTTCTGTGTCCGCTGTCTCGTCGAAGTGGGCGAGGATCGGTGGGGCTTGCAATCGTTCCTTTAATTCATTGAACGCATCCTCTTGTTCAGCATGCCACATGAAGGGTACGTCTTCTTTAGTCAGTTTCGTCAGAGGTTCGGCAATTTCCGAGAAGTTTTCTATAAATCGCCTGTAATAAGCGCATAGTCCCAAAAATTGCCGTACCGTCTTCTTGTTTGTAGGCTTTGGAAATCGTGCAACGGCAGCAGTCTTGTCGGGATTCGGAGCAGTACCTTGCGCGCTAATTACGTGACCCAAGAAACGAAGTTCTTGGAATCCAAACTGGCACTTTTCCGGTTTAAAGGTTAGGCCTGCCGAGCGGATGGCTTGAAGCACTAAACGTAGCCTCTCGACATGCTGGTCGAATGTTGCAGGAAATACCACTACGTCGTCTAAGTAAACTAAGCATGACTGCCATTTAAGACCCGAGAGGACACTGTCCATCATGCGCTGGAATGTCGCCGGCGCACAGCAGACGCCGAGTGGAAGCGCTTTGAACTCATACAGGCCGTCTGGGGTTACGAAAGCAGTTTTTTCACGGTCTCTTTCGTCTACTTCAATTTGCCAATATCCGCTCTTGAGATCTAATGAAGAGAAAAATTTTGCATGTCGTAGGCGATCCAACGTGTCATCAATGCGGGGAAGGGGGGTATATATCCCGCCTGGTCACACTGTTCAATTTCCGGTAATCAACACAGAATGTCAATGTATTGTCCTTCTTTCTCACAAGGACTACCGGCGACGCCCACGAGCTGTTTGATGGCTGAATGACATCGTCATCAAGCATCTCTTGCACGTGACTCTTTATGATCTCTCGTTCAACCGGTGACACTCGGTACGGATGTTGGTATACTGCCCTGGTCGCTTCGTCTGTTATTATACGGTGTTTAACAATTGGTGGGCGCCGTACCTTTGACGAGGTGGAGAAACATTCTGCGAATTCATTTATAAGGTCCTCCATCATTTCTTTCTGGGCTGGCGTCAGACTTTGATTGATCGCAACTGATGTTACGGCCTCATGAATGGTTTGGACAGCAGGTGGCCTTGACGCTAAGCTACATACATCTGTGACCGCAGTAGCGCTGGGCAGGAAGGCGATGGCTGTGTTCTTTGCGACGTGCTGAAATTCACTTCCCAAGTTCGTCAGCAATACATCAGCACACCCATCGCGTAGCTGAACAATTCCTCGTGCTACGCAAATGCCTTTTTTCAACAGTAGCTCGACGTTGGCCTCCGCTATACCTTCCGAGTCGTCGAATGCTTCGTTTCTTACGCCAACCAGCATGCTGCATCGTGGTGGCACGGTTATGTCATCGTCGGTAACCCGTAAGGCAACGTGTTCTAGCTCCTCCGACTCTTGCATGTCTATAGCCTGCTTCGTAGAAAATGACACGCTAGAATTCTGCAGGTTGATTATGGCACCATTTGTTAGGAGAAAGTCCATTCCGAGTATTACATCCTTCGAACATTCTGATAGCACGACAAAATCAGCGACGTAAGAAAAACCCCGAATTCCGATTCTCGCTGTACATCTACCCAGGGGCGTAATGAGGTGCCCACCAGCCGTACGTATCTGGGGTCAAAATTTTTTGAATTCCTTGGTGAGTGCATATCTTACGACGGAATAATCGGCACCTGTGTCAACTAATGCACTCAATTCATGACCGTCTATTGTAATGCTCAAGTCTGAAGAAATTCTCTGTTCACTTGTCTTATTTATCCGATTCTGTTTGTCGTGGCTGCTCGGTAAACTTGACGGAGGATCTTGGCTTTTTCGAACGTCAGCGGCCTCGCCTCCACAGGTCGCTCGCTTCAGTTTTCCGGACGTGGGCTCAGTGAACGACTCCTTGGTGAAATCGAGGACGGCCGTGGAATTGGTGATCGGTAGCGTGCAGACGTTGATGATCGGGGCTGGTGTTGGTATCTAGCAGCCGGATCCTGTTGTCGGGTCAAGTAGTCCTGAATTTCGGTGGGTCTTTCGCCATTACGGGGGCAAGGCGCATTTATCGTAAAGCTGCGAAGACCTGCTCTGCGATATGGGCACATTCTGTATAGGTGTCCGGCTTCCCCGCAGTGGAAACAGAGTGGTGTCCGGTCGGGTGCACGCCACACGTCACTTTTTCGTGGCCTCAGCTCTGCTAGAAGGGGTCCACTGCGCAGAGTCGGCTGGCGGCTGCTGGGAGTCGCGAATGGAGAACAATGCCCGGTCGGTTGGCATAACACATCAGCGTACGTTGGCACGCGACGTACGGGTGGTGGTTGGTCATGATGAACAGGCGGTTCCTCACGTCCTGGCTGCAGAATGGCGTAACGAACTGCATCTCGAATGACAGCGGCGAGAGTTGAGACTGTCGGCGTGGCTTCCGGTAGCTGCAGCTTCCGAAGCTCCTCCTTTACGATTGATCTCACCAGTTCTCTTAGTGCTTCGGTGTTACTGCCTGTGCCTGCTGACAGGATATCGGCCGGTGCGCTGGTGACATCACGATTGCAGTGATGGGCACGCTGCTGCAGCGCCTTCTCTATGGTCGTCGCTTCGGTTCGAAACTCAGCAACACTGTGTGGTGGGTTGCGGACGAGTCCTGCAAACAGCTCCTGTTTAACGCCACGCATCAGATGGCGTAATTTCTTCTCTTCGGTCATGTTTGGATCCGCGCGCGTGAAGAGACGGGACATATCCTCGATATACATGCCGACACTTTCGTTAGTACGCTGGTTTCTGGCTTGTAGAGCGTGCTCTGCCTTCTCTCGCCAATCGGTGCTGGCATACATGGCAAGCAGCTGTCGCCGAAATTCTTCCCACGAAGATAGTGTCGCTTCATTATTGACGTACCACGTCCTCGCTGACTCTTTTAACGCGAAGTACACGTTGCGAAGCTTCTGTGTCTCGTCCCAGCCGTTGAAATCTGCCACTCGCTCGAACTGCTCTAACCAGTCTTCCACATGTTCGAACGTATCGCCGTGGAAGGACTCGGGTGTGCGTGGTGGGTACACAATGAGCTGGGATGATGCCAATGCGCTGGTTATGGTTGCACCGTCGCTGGTAACTGTTGCCCGCACTGCTGCAGCAACAGGAAGCGGTCCGAACTCGGGTGGGTCTCCTCGGATGCGGCGGCTTGTGCGGTGGTGTACTGGAGTCAGTTCCCTGGGTTCCAATCGCTGAGGGTCGGGGCTCCGTTCTCTTACGAACTGGGGACTTCCAATCATACCCCGCACCTCCACCAGAAATGTAGCACTCTTCAATGAAGCGCACTAAACAGAATGGTTTATTGTGGGCGAACTTGTGCCCGGAAACTCAATATTAGGCATTCACACACATTTAAAAGAAGAGTTAACAGCAGCCTATTTCACAGTCAACCGCGTCTCTCCGCCGAACGCACTTTTCACGCGCCGCGAAGGCCAAGAGCCACGCCGTGGCTTCTCATTGGACGGCAGACTCGGGCGCTGCCGTGAGCGCGTGCACGGGAGACACGCGCTGTATCGCCATGCGCGAGGCGTTGCTGGCGCTCTTCTAATGGCGATGCGACGAGTAATGGGCTTTAGCGATGAGACGCTTGCAAAGGTGCCTCACGAGAGTGCTCGTACCTGGCATGCGGAGAGCTCTCTGCGGCAATATCACGTTTTGTGTAATCATTGCTTAAAGGTGTACAAAAGGTCTGTTCACTCCGCAATTTTAATTTTTATCAGGGCGGGTTAAAGACTCACTTTTCATTGGCATCTGCACCACATTTCTTCCAATGTGTAATTTTGCCTTGGTGGTTCCTGACATCTTCACGCGCACCGAGTTCTGCAGAGCATTTTATCTACATTGTTCTACTGCTTAAGAATTAGAGCCCATTATGAGACGAAAATATATGAATTGTCCATCCAGAATAACGCTGCCCCCCCCCCCCGAAAGTATACACTGAACCTCTGGCACATGCATCAACAGTTAACAGAGCAAACACTCTTAAGTATTTTCTTCATGCAAGCCATCACACTAAGATTCTCAAGCCATTTTCTTTTCGCCACAAATGCATAAGCACAACCAGCTTGGCGCAACATCCGCATCTCGCGCTGCAACGAACTGCGCAATGTCTCACTGTTTCACAGTGCGACCGATAGATGAAGCATGACCAAAATTCAGCATTATGCATACTAAGTAACTTCAGCAATGAAGAACCCCAAGTTCTTTATGAGATTAGCATTCATAGAGTACTTCACACAACTTGTGATATTCATTTATGTATTTATACATAATTAACACCTTTCACAAGAAAGTGAGACATTTGGAAGGCACCCTGACAGACAAGTAGAACAATCGGCAAAAAAGCCAGCAACCGGAGAAAAAGTCAGTATCATTGGCAGTCCCATGTGAGATGTCGGTAACAAAAAATTTAAGTCTGCTACACAAAAGTGACAAATTTGGCAATATGGCGTGTGTAGACATTGCTTCAATGCTAATCATAGTAACGCTGACATTGAAGGCGCACTAATTCCTACGTACGTTCCATCGACACACCCGACTACGTTCGTAATGTTCCCGCGAAGTAGAAAGCGTTCTTTTATATACGCCCGCTCAGCCGCAGTCTTCGGGAAAGCCAGCCACCGCTTACGCACTGCAGCATCCTTAAGCGCGTCAGACTCATCTCTGACACAGCGGCTAACAGTAGTTTGATGACGTCCAATGTAACGCTCGGCGCCGACGCTTCCCTGAAAACTCCAAGTCCCGTAGAAACGGGGGGCGCAGAGGACTTGCTCTTGCTCTTTGACGGTGAGCGAATCAAGCCCGCCACGCTGTCTCCACAAACGAGAGTCTTCGCCTAGCACGTCACACAGCCAGCGCACTGATGTCTTCGACATGCTAAAATGACGCTGAAACTCCACGTCGGTCATGTACGTGAATGGGTCCAGAAAGTCATACTGACGCTCGCTGCCGCTGGATGCAATG
The DNA here is from genome assembly GCF_050947875.1 of Dermacentor variabilis. Classification (NCBI taxonomy): domain Eukaryota; kingdom Metazoa; phylum Arthropoda; class Arachnida; order Ixodida; family Ixodidae; genus Dermacentor; species Dermacentor variabilis. The sequence continues at coordinate 230,071,136 of NC_134569.1, read as the reverse complement.
ACACGGGCTGCTGCTGCCGCGGCCATGTTCCCGAGCTGAACTCGGATGGGGTTTCGCGATGCACGAGTTTAGCACGAGTTCGCCTGTCACTCAAAACCAGAGGTCACGCCCCGCACGAAGCATGCAACTCTTGTACACCCACCCACCAAGGTTGGGCCACGCCCAACTTATTTTTTGGCAACAGCGACGTGGTGCCGAGCTGAGAGGCATCAATAATCTTGACCGCCGACATAAAACACGCACAACGCACTGTCATCGGTGATGAACTGAGCACCACTAACAAAAACGAAGCGTTGACTGTCGCTGGCATATCATTTCGGGCTGAGATGGCCCCACAACTCTGTTTCATTGCCTGCATTGTGGCGACGTAGCGCACAGTAAATAAATATCGGCACGGTCCCTGTAGCTGCTTGCAAGGCGTCAATGCGCCGAGGAGGATGACGATGCTGAGTGCGTATAGCAGCAGTCGTTTGAGATGGCTGCTCTGTCATCGGTGATGTATCGGAGCCACAGCGTCGTAAACACGATCAGCGTCCGAGAATCGCTCGCTTTTCTAGACCCAGTGCAATGGCATTTCTTCATCACAAGCACTGCATGCGCACTCAACAGTTCCAACACCTTCCTCCGCACGAAGTCTCATTTCATAACTGCACACAAGAGCCCTCACCTGCCAAAATGCGATTGCTGCGGAGTCGTTACGATATCCATCTGCGACCGCATCTGGCTCTAGCATAGGTAATCAGCAAGCACATTTGAGTGCACAACACTCAAATACTGCGTACATGCGCTCAGAGGCACCTTCACTGGGCAAGCGATGACAAGCGATGAATTGTTTCTCTGGGAAGTACGCACTTTGCAATGCATCGCACAGGCTTCGCAAACAAAGATAAACTGGTACATTTGCACTGAACTCTGTCACTACGTACCGTAAAACATGGAGGAAGGAAACCGAGGAGAGGCCCCACCCCCTCCGCGCGCTCGGTGAAAAGTGTGGAGGAAAGGACGTAATAGGTTCTCCTTTTTCTTGCTGTTTTTTTATTTCTTTGCTGTAGCAGCCACGGTTTTCGGGCCACAATGGCGGCTTTGTTATGGTTCTGTGCGCTCACACGTGTTGCTCCGTAGTCCAAAAACAAGGAAGGGGCTGACAGATGGAGTAGCACACTGTGGTATAAAGTTTGTAAACAGGGATAAGGTGCCTCAGAAAGGCTGGCCAACGTTTCGATAGGAGGACCTATAGTTGCCCCGTAGGTTTCGTATCGTGGCAAAGGAGCTGTGCGGGCAGGTTTGCGTTGGTCTCCATGTTTTGTTGCGCTGCGTTATGTGCACCGTGCTCTCCCGGATGTTGCTGTGGCCAGATGGGACAGGACCAACTGAAGTTCGTGAAATGATCGCGCACGCGACGGTGTACGCAATGTACCGCGCCGCGGGATTGGTAACGGACGAAGGAATATCCGCGGGAAATTTTGCTCTGGCGAAATCATACTAACGTGCCATCGCAGGCCCAAACTGATGGGCTTCAGAATCTGTACAATGAACGCCTTGCAGGTCAGTGATTCCGGCATTTGACAGCGGATATGGTGGAATTTCGGCACGTATAACGTACGTTATGAATGCGTAGTTCGCGTTCAGTAACAAATTGCTTTTGTGCATATTAAAACACATGTTGCTCAACAGTTGCTTGTTCCTCGCAGTACTCGAGACAGCACGAAGTCTTTGAAGCAGAGCGTGTTCGAGGTTCATGCACACCTGCACAGGTGTACCTCAATACACGTGCTGATAGAGTGTTACGCAGAATATGTGCATTCTGCTGCCGTCGGCACCGTGCGCCTGCCAACCGACGCTTCATCCCGGAAGATGGGAAACAAGCGGCTGCTTTGACTAAACGAATCCTCCCTACCGCAGGCGTATCTTACCTGTGCGCGCGAGAAGCGCGGGGAAGTGAAGGTTAGCGGATGCGCTGCAAGAGTCAGCGAGGCTCCACAGAACGTACGCCTGCGAATACATCAAATGGCTGTTCCATGGTAGCATGTAGGCCGGTTCTACACTCGTGCTGTTCTGCACCGTGCGCCGGCTGTCGCAAAACTTTGGTTCCGTGATGCTTCACTTACCGTGGTAAGAAGGCACCTCAGGCCGCAAGTCAATTAATGAATCTAAAGCGGAGACGGCAATGACATTCTGCCTCCTCGCCGGCGCGCTGTCGCAGTGATGCGCGGCGACCCGAAATCTGTTCAATAAAGCACGACGATTACTCAAGCGAGAATGTGTTTGTGCTCATAAACTCCAAATGGATCTCCAATGGGTCGGTGTGTCGTACGTGACTCCAGTGCGTTCTTACAGTGCAGTGAGAATGCATAAATTGTTTTATTTTTCCTATCGCCAGACGTCTAGCTCGCAAGACCGACTGAGAGCTCCAGGAAGCCCAACCAGAGAAAAGCAAGTAGAAGGCAGCGATAAAGGTGACCTTTTTCAAGAAAACATGCCAGAACTGGGCAGCAGCCGGTACCTGCGCTTGATGAGAACAGTTCAGTTCGCTGGCCTTATAAGGCATGTTTATTTTCATAAAAGCAGGTAAAAGCAGCCGATTCGACCTCACAGTCCAATTCGTGAAGTTCATTATGAACTTCTTTCAACGCGACTTCGGCAACGGTAATGCAATGAGACATCGCGATTGTTTAGTATTGCTGCGGAGCGCACGCGTCCGAGCAGCAGCGCGGCGTGGGTTTGCGAGAAATGTAAACGAGAGGAGAGCTGGCCCGATAGGCGGTGCAACGCCATGAGCAACGCCAACTTCCGGCTCCACTTTAGCTTCACAAATAGTGACATCAGGGCCTCTCCTGAGTTTCCTTCCTCCATGCCCTCAAATAACGTACTGCCATTTTGCAGCGACAGCCGTTGCTGCCATATCTATGACTAGTATGTCGTTTTTAGTAGGTAAAGCGGGGGCCTCAATAGCCTAGTGAAGCGCCTGCGATGAACAGCCGCATCGCGGCACTGCGTTTCTATTCCCCTCATAGAAAAAGAGTGGTCATGACTGACTTTCTTGAGAATAGCACTGCAGCTCCCCTAACCGAATTCTCACCGTATGAACTCCCTCGTGCGTACGACTCCCTTCAGTGTATCCTCTTCTAAGCTTTCGCTTCACTGTCGCCACTCGCGGCAAAAAGTGCAAAATTTATAATTTGCTCGATCTCCGTTTGTCATAAGAAATTTGTAGCATTCAAAACCCAAAACAGATACTTAAAGAAGTAAAAATGTTTGTTATTTTATTTGTTGTATTTGAACGTATTCGTTTGAGCGTAAGTATAGGTGCAAGAATGCGCCGCATGCACCCTGTTCGCATTCGATGAAGGATAGAAAGTTAGTGCGCGAAAGAGGAGGCAAGTCCTTGACGCGCCTGGGAAAGGCGTGGCAAGCGGCTCACGGCAAGTGTGCATACAGACAGCGGGACAGTCATGGTATTGCTAAGTTTCCATAATCCGTTGATATTAATACGCGGCGCTGGCGCGTTCTGTTGTGCGGCCATCTGCGCTTGAAACGCGGAAGCAGCGTGCCGCGTAGGGTGCGCTCATGTTGTCATACGCGGCTTTTTGTCTACATATTTTTTGCCTGTAGCTTTTGCTCGTTTCACGCTATCTCCAATCACTGACTGCCGTCGAGCAAACTCGGGTGAGCGAGAAACTCGGCGCATCCTGCATAGCACCCCTGCTCCGGGACTCGCGCCCGGGACCACCGCCTTTCCAGGGCAGCCGTTTTACCATCTGAGCCAACCAGGCGACTAGCAGATGGCAGGGCTAAGTCGAACTTGTCGACAACACGAAGCAAAGGCAAGTGTTTGACGTAGTAGTTCTGCAGAAACTCGCAAGGTGGAGAGAAGTAATTATTAAGGGAAAATCAGACATCCACCCGTTCGTAGCAATTGCTACAAAGGAAACCCATATGGGTTCCTCGGAGGGAAAGCCTGGTCCTCGAAGGGAAAGAAGGGAGTAGAAGAAAAATTCGTCCTGGTCCAGGACTCGAACTCGGTACCACCACATCTCCGGGGCAGCCGCTCTGCCATCTGAGCTAAACAGCCGGCTAGCAGATGCCATTGCTACGAACGGGTGGATGCCTCATTTTCTGTATATTAATTACTTCTCTCCACCTTTCGGGTTTCCGCAGAACTACTACGTCGAAAATGATCACGTACAAAAACCTGGTCGAGCCCAACATGAAGAAGGACACAGCCAAACGAAGACAGATGCTGCACGGCCGCTTAGTCACCTGGCACGCTCTCTCTTATGCACCCCAGTGATAATGCATACCAGCTTCCAAGTACGGAACCATTTGGTCTATTTAGAACCTCCACCCTGACTTCATTGACGTGAGACATCGCTTTTCTGCCGGCTGTGATTGGGACTCGCCTTCACGAAGGCTTGCACTACATCGATTAGAATGCTGACAGAGCTGCGTGCGACGTCTCCGTCAGCGAAGAGAACATCCAACATTTATTATGCCAATGCCCTCTATGGTGGAGCGACCTCAACTTAAGTCTCGTGGGATAAACACTAGAAGAGCAAACACTAATCGAGCCACCGGTCACACTATTACATGTATACGACCCGGTTTGTGATGCAAAGGAGCTTCTCCCTAGACGCCCCGGAGTGATGGTTAGTTATGATCACTTACTTTCCTGGCACAAAGATTTTAATTTAATTTGGTCACACGACACGTATGATACTCTACAAAAGGTATTTCGTTGCCTTTTTACTGGATGCTTTTTTTAAACTCCGCTATTATCATTATTCGACCCACGAAATACACGGAGGGAAATATTTTTGTCCTACAAGAATCAAGGGCCGGGGCGATCTGCATCATGAGTAAAGTGATTAAGGCACAATTACTTGCAACTGTGCAGCTTGGCTACGGATTATTTTACAATGTACTTGTTTCTGCTCACCCATTAAAAAACAAATTGTATACATTTTAAAGAATAACTTGACTTTTTATCACCAATTTGTGAAAAACCAAACAAAGAACTGTGGTGAACTTAAGACAGAAACGCAGCAGCTGAACTACACTTTTGATCTCATCGCCTTAGTTTACGGAGACGTTATTTCTTTGGAATGCAGATGTTACTCAATTTCTGGGCTAGGAGTACATAACATCAGCGAGAGCACGGTGGTGGTGTGGGCCTACATAAAAGAAAAAGTTGTAGTCTGACATGCAAACTTATTACACGCGTGTTACTGCATATTCTGAGTCTAAGCATATTCCACTAAAATTTTTCAATCCTTATGTTATACCGTGTACCGCAAGGCAAAATTTATGCTTTCATTTTTTTTGTTTACAAAGTCATTTTTAGATTGGGCCCATTAGAAACGGTCTATTACCCATTAGAAAGGGTCTTAAAGCTGCGGGTACTGCGGTTTCACTACACAAGTTTGATTGGTGGACGTTTGCAAGCGTAGGAACAAAATAATACATCGAGACCTACGGCAACGAATATAAATTTTATGGTGAGGTTTGGAACGCAGAATGCGAATAATAAGGCATATGAACTGCAGAAAGGGGCACTGTTGATGTGCCATAAGTAAAGCAATATTTGAGAAGCGGCGCTAGTTCGCGCGAATCGGTGCACCGCCCACATTTCCCATGGCTTCCGGCAAAGCCATTAAGGCGCTGAGCACTCGAGTAGATCGAGGAGAGACAGCGCAGTATTTGGTTGCATAATTTTTATCACCGTGTCAGGATGAGTAAGTTCGTGTCGCATAATTTATTGTCGCTTTCAGGAGCGCCTTAAGTAGAAGGTTTGCAGGCATAAGATGAACAAAGTGCATCTTCGGGAAGGGAGAATCAGGTGATGTGTGATGAATTTAAGCGTGCTGAATTTTTCAAGATCTTAATGTAGAAGCAACTTTCCAGCTGTCACCATGTCTAGTTTTCTAAACGCATTAATAAAGGAAATAAAATCTTCCAAGGCTTGCTAAAAAATTGTTGCCTATTTCTCGCCTGCGCAGACACCAGACTTGCGTGAAACCTTTTGGTAGATCCGTTACTCCATGTAGTATATATTATAGTACTTCAAGTATGCCTACAATATGTCGCATCATTCGACAGTGATAGCGATAATTTTAGCAACCTCGTAGCAAAACTTTCCGACTTTCTTGCGTCAATTTAGCAACATGATGGGCAAAAAGATGGTAACATTGCCTTTAACGCGCCCCCTCATTAATTGCACCATAACTATCTCGTCACGTCAGTGACATGAATATTGAGTCTGCCGCCTCAGCGACATCAAAGGACCAACTTTTATTTCCAACAGACAAAAGATCTCACTGCACCTGTATATATTACCTGCAATTCAGCGGCCCGTCTTCTGCTGGAACGCTTTCTTGACGCAACAATTGCAGATAAATATTGCCTCTGCGTGCATCCTAAAGTTTGTAAGAATTTCTATAGGATATGACCCTCGGTTATAAAAAGCATGTCTGATTCTTTCCTGCTTCCATTGTGGCAAGCGACGAAAAACTTCCATTATTCCCCGAGTAAAGAAAAAAACTTGCCGTTTCGCTCGAAATGCGAAGCATCGATTGCAATAGGAAATTTTGCCCGAGGTAAGGATAGTAGGTTTATCGGCCGTATAAACATGGAAGCATTTGCTTACTTACTTAATTAAGAATCGTGGTGTGAGAGTGCACAAGCAAACATGAACTCACCAAACTTGATGGCTGAGAAATTCGCTGTCAAAACGCTGATGTATGCAAGCGCGGCTACAGCAGTAACCGAACTGACTTTAGTGCTGTCAATCACTTCAACGCAAAAGCAGCGAGAGCACTACGCGCGCAGAGGTAGGAGCCGTCTGCGGATCGCTTTCAGGACAAGGCGCGCGCGGCCGTGAAAAGTACGCACATGTTGGCGGAGTCGAAGTCGCTCCCCTCTCCCTGTCGCGCTGCTCTTCCCACTTTCCTCCATATTGACCATTTTTGCGGAGCCCAAGCCCCTTCCGGAGTTTTTCAGGGGGAGGCTGAGCCTCCATCCCCCCGGCCGATGCCGAAGCCCCTCCCACCTGCACACACACACACACACACACACACACACACACATACCCCTAAAGTGCCATTACCCGTGCTTTGTCACCAATATCATTTGAGGTTTCTTCTGACTTTCCATGACCTTTTCACGTGAAATTTTATGGGGGCTTATAGCTTACTGTATCATTGTTGGCGCAGACGTGCACAGCTTTTAATTAACACTTTCACTTTATGTATGCAAATCCTGACAATAGGAGGACATATGCATGAAAAGGACTAGCGGCGGCTTCCTCATCCGTATTTCTTCACTTCAAGATTGTTTTACATTTCCAGTAAACACGCTGTACGTACACAATATTTTAAATATCAACACAGGACAACTTTCATTATATTTTTCGAAGAGATAGAGGTAACCAATTAAACATAATTTCTAAAGGAACCGATAGCCTAAGCCTAGAGAATGAACATGTTGCTGTATGTTCACCATGCTTCAAATTGCATTGCATGCTTTTTTGACCATAAAAAAAAACTATAGCCTTCAGTGACCCCTTCGGAAGAGTCTTTTATCAATGGCATGAGAAATGCGCGTGAATCTTGCCTGTCTCAGTATTGCTTGTGTTTCCAGAAAGCAATGCTAACAACTCACAAAACAAAAATTCTAAAAATTTGCAACATTTATTGCGGATGCAAACATCGCCACTAGCGTGCAAATGTCATAAATATATACAGGGTGTCCCAATTAACTATCATGCACCAAGATTTAAAAAGAAGAGCAATGCCTTACTCGAAGAAAACCTAGTGCATATGGTTTCCACTGCAGTGGAATGGCTCACAGTAGTTTTTCGTTACTGACATTTAAATAGGTAATTTATTTATTTATTTACTTACTTATTTCACATAGTGTCAATCCTTCATGGGATTATAACAGGAAGGGCAAGTACATATGGTAGTATTTTCGAACAAGTATAGATACATTATATAATCCCGAGTGTGTTACTGCAAAGGTTTTGGCTTCGCTAGACAAAAGAATAAAGTACTTAATCGCAAATCCAATATTTGGGTACAATATACTATAACGAAGAAGAATCTCAGAAAATAAGAATACAAACACGAGAAAACCGCCTAATAGCATATGTGATATAAAACACCTAATGAACATCGCAAGGATGCACTCATGCGTATAATGCATCATACAAAAAGAACACTCATAGATTAAAGTGTTAGGCTATGAAAATCGCTAACAAACCGGAGTGTGTAAATCAGAGTTGTACGGCGAGATGTTTTTCCACTAAATTAGCAAATGTATCTAATGAGGAGCTGTTACTAATGGATTCACTCAGTTTATTCCTCTCTCTTATCGTTAAATGAAAAAATGAATTCTTAAAGCAATCGGTATGAAAAGAATACTCATTGAGTGTTTCTGTGTGTTTATGTAGCGTTGGCCGTGTTTCATTTCTGGTGATGTATCTAAAGGTATCAATATTAAGGTTGCGCAGGAGCTGGTACATAAGTTTTGAACGGGCTAGTGCAGCTCGGTTTTGTACTGTTAGGATTCCGGCTTTGGTAAGTAGTCCGGTGGGTGAGTCTATTAATTTATGTTTATTGGATGTATACCGTAGAGCTTTCCTTTGTACGCCTTCTAGTTTTATTTAGTTGTTTAGTGTGCGGGAACCGGATAACATTTGCGTACTAAAGGACTGACCTGACGAAGGTTTTGTAAGCCAGAAGTTTAGTATCGTATTGTGCTAGTCGTAGGTGTCTTCCAAGTAAGAAAAGGCGTTTCACTGTAGTCGCTGTGACGTTGTTAATGTGGGAGTTGCATCTGAAGTCATGTGTTAACGTTAAGCCGAGGTACTTGCGTTTATGAACTCGTATTAGTGGCACGTCGTTAACGGTATACGTAAAGCTCGAGTTACTTTCTTTTTCTGGTGATTGAAAGAACAGCAAATCTCTTAGTATTGATGGTCATCTGCCAGTGGGCACACCAGTTAGACAGCTTTCAAATCTTTGTTTAATATTATGTTATGCGAGTTAATATTTCTACAAGGAATGCAGTCGTCCGCAAATAGCCTAACGTTTCCTGTGATTTTTGCGGGTAGGTCATTATTACAAATTAGAAATAATAGGGGAGCCAGAACGCCTCCTTGGGGGACTTCCGATGTTACCCAGGCTGTCAGGGAAATCTGTCCGTTCACTTCCACAAATTGGGGCCGGTTAGTAAGATAGACACAAATCCAGTCAATTAAGGGGCCTGTACCTAATGTAATCTCAAGTTGCCTTATGAGCTTCTTGGGCGATAGCCGATCAAATGCTTTCGATAAATCTAGTAGGATGAGTTCTGTTTGTCTGTGTAGGTCAATATTAAATTATTTGTCGTGGGTTAGTTCCTGTAGTTGAGTGATGTTAGAAAGGCCTCTGCGAAAGCCATGTTGATAGCGTGATATGATACACTCCGTTTCTAAGAAAACGATCATACGTTTTAGTATGATGTGTTACAAGTTTACACACAGTACTTGTAAGCGAAATCTGCTGAAAGTTGCACGAGTCGTCTTTGCAGCCTGATTTATGTATTGGGACAACTATTGCTGATTTCCAATCCTGTGGAAGAACAGATGATGATAATGATTTATTAAATATTATACAAAGGTACTTCATCGTCCATTCTGCGTATCGTTTCACGAAGGCGTTGGGTATTTTTTCCGGGCGTGGCCCTTTCTTCCTGTCCAGGTTTAGGAGAAGGTTCAGTACTCCGGCCTCAGTGACGATAAGAGGGCTTAGCCAACTATTAACGATGATGTCGCTTTGAGGTAGCTTCCCATCGTCAGGTGCGAAGACAGAAGAAAAATGTTTATTTAGTGAATTAGCGCTCTGCTTGTTAGTTTCGGGCGACACTTGAGGATCACTTGATGCCTTAGGTTAAGGTAGTTCCAGAATTTGCTAGGTGAATTTCTTAGGAATCCTTGAAGTGTGTTTGAGTAGAAGTTTGACTTCGCTGTCTTTTTTTTAAATATCATGCCTTGGATAGCTAGAGTAAGATTACTTCGAGATAAAGGATTAGATGCTATTTTCATTTCTTTTTTCAGACGCTTGACTTCGCGTTCGGCATGAATGATGTCACGTGAGATCCAGGGATTGTGCTTCTTCGTTATTTTTTAACTTAAGGTACATACTTGGAAACACAATGAAACATTACTTTTTTTAGCTATGCCACAATGTTTAGATGTTTGTGGTAGGACATATTGAGAGTGTTTCAAAGGCGCTAAATTCGTTAGATAAGTAGTCAATAATACTCGTATCGTCTGCTCTACTGAAGTCCGGGTAACTGATGCGTGGTTGGGAAGAAAATGTTGTATTCTGAGTAGGTAGAACACATTAGCTTATGATCAGATATGCCAATATTGAATTCCAGATACGTTTGCTCTAACGGGAGATGATGGCTCAAAAAAGCTAAATCAAGTGTGTGGGAAGTAGTTCATTGAACACGTGTGTGTGTGTGGGGGGGGGGGGGGGGGGGGGGTTGGCTCTGTTTCGATGTGGCTGAGATTCAATAAAAGCATGAGCTCGAAAAGCATATCAGCACTTGGCGAGTGCGGTTCAAATGTTTACCAGTTCACATCAGGCAGGTTAAAATCCCCTAGAAGTATTAGTCTGGCCCCCAGAACGTTATTTTGCGCCTACAAGCGCAGTCTTTCCATCACTTCAACCTCACATGAGGGACTACGATAAATACAGCCGACGACAATATTGCAAGTAGAAAATATTAGTTTACAAAAAATTCCTTCCACTCCTTGACATCAGGTAACGCGATATACGAGATCCTTTTTAATCAATAAGGCGACGCCACCACCGCGGGTTATTGGCTCCTTCCGTACGATTACATAGTTTGGTGGTGTGATTTCAGCATTCGTGATATTGATTGTTAACCAAGTCTCAGTTAACGCAACAAAATCTGGTTCGACAGCAAGAAGTATTGCTTCAAGGAAGTCAGTTTTCTTTAGTACGCTAAGCGTATTAATGTTGCAGAAAGTTATTTCGGATGGAGTGTGTTGCGCCGAGGGCGTTTTGTTTGCATTTCTGCTTCCTGGTTCTTTTTTTGCTCGGGGTAGCTGAATGTGGTTGAATGAGGGCCACATCATTTGTTTCGTCATCCCATCGGTAGAATTCATCATTGATACGCATTTTGTCGTAGACCAGCGATACCTTGTCCCCAGATTCTTCTCTAGTTTTCGCGTAGTTCCATAGTTTTTTTTTTCCTGATGTATCTTACACGCCATGAAAAATTTTCGCCGATTGAAAAACTGCTCTCTTTCAGCTTATAACAGTTGCTTAGGATTTGTGATTTGTCGCGGTAGTCCAGGAGCTTCAAAATAACCAGTCTGGTTTTTTAGCTGCTGGCCTGCCCAATCTGTGAATCCTTTCAATTCTTACATCTTCGACTTTGAGGACACCTTTGAGAATGGCTTCGTGCAATTTGTGTTCAAGTGAACCTTCGGTTTTCTTAGCTTCCTCTTTTTTTTTGAATTTGATCTACTGGTACTATTTTCGAGATCATCCACTTTTATTTCATGCGATATTAGTGCTTTCTGAAGGCTATTAATTTGTTCCATGCATGTAGATACATTGGTATCGAGATGGCTTAGGCTGACAAGCTTTAAGTCGATGGATGTTAGACGTTCTTTCTTAATAACACCAAGGCCGTCAGCAATTTGTTTTAGCTGCTTGGAAAACTGGTCATAATCAGGCCCAGGGTTACTTTCGACATCCCCTACTATAAGCAGCAATTTAGAAACATACACGCAAAAGTCACACAACAAATTTGAAAGTAGCCTTGGGCATGGCAGCACGATTCGCCACAATTCATTGTATCGTAGGCATTTCCCAAAACGTTTGCTCACATGTATGGCAAAAACAAACGAGTTTGAGCTCATCGTGCCAGCAGAGCTACCATGCCCAGTGGTCCGTCGAGGTCTGCCTCCTCGCTTTATGGTATCTGGTGCCCATAGACTCGCTGTGGTGGCGATGAAGTCCGCGACGTCATCTAGCGTTGTCGTTGAACTCTAACGGTGCTGTAGATCGTGCTTATCCAGATAGAATGGTGAGTTACGCACTTATAATCCAAGTTACCTTGGAAGATAGGTCGCGTTGGTTTTCACATGCTGGCCTTTTCCGTCGTGCCCTGCCGGTGTGAGCAGTAGGGCGGCGATCTGTATTGCAAAAACAAACGGGTTTAAGCTCATCGTGCCAGCAGAGCTGCCATGCCATGCCATTCCATAATTATTTATCTAACTCGATACGTAATATCCTAATTACCAAAGTTTCAATGCGGCATTTGAAGGCACAGCCGAAGGACATCTAACTGGCATTTTCAGCGACGTCCTAATTGCGTACATTATTTTTTCCGACTGATAAACCTTGCGTAATAGAGAGAGTACCACGTGACTGCTCTCCCACGCGGATCATAAAGCAGCGCCCTCGAACGAACTCCCTCTGCGTTATCCACAATGAAATAAAGGAAATAAAGAAACACATCATGATCAAGCTAGTGCCTTATCCGCCGCGGCCCGGCTGAAGTAAGACGTCGCGTTTTGTATTAGCTGGCAACACGCTGTGACATCTGGTGTCTCAGTGTAGATAAAGTGCACGGATTTTTTTCTTGTTTCTTGCCACAAAACATATCAGAAAAAAAGCGAATTGACTCCGTCAGTACAATTTTTTTTAATTATGAGGTTTAACGTGCCAAAACCACTTTCTGATTATGAGGCACGCCGTAGTGGAAGACTCCGGAAATTTCGACCACCTCGGGTTCCTTAACATGCACCTAAATCTAAGTACACGGGTGTTTTCGCATTTCGCCCCCATCGAAATGCGGCCGCCGCGGCCGGGATTCGATCCCGCAACCTCGTGCTCAGCAGTCCACGACCATAGCCACTGAGCAACCACGGCAGGTAATACAAATATTTAAAGGTGAGTTGTGTTTCGTCTCATTCGTCATGTCTTTTTCTAATGAGGAGAAGGTAAACATGATCCTAGACTTGGGATCTACAAATGGCGATAAGAAGGCCGCATATATATGTATCAGTCATGGAAGTGTAGCGGTAGACTAAACGCATCAACTATCATCAAAAATTATGAAAGCCTGAGACAAACTGGCAGCTTCAAGAAACAGCGGCGGAGGACTCCATCTTTCAGTCAGTCTACGCATGGATATTCTAGCAATTATGGCCTCAAACTATCACGCTAGCCTGCGGGCATGGCCGCCCAGGTACCAAAGTCCAAGTCACCACTTTGGAGGATACTAAATGACGGTGTTTCACCCGTACGACTTTAGCCAGCAACAATGCTTATAAGATATGGACCGGTAGAATCGCCTTGATTTCTAGAATTGTGTCATTGCAAAAGTCGACGAGTCACTGGACTTTTTGGGCAACATTATGTGCACAGAAGAAGATAATTTTCGCAGAAACGCCTAGGTAAATTTGCATAATGTACACTATAAGAAGGACTCCAGTCTACACTGGGTAAAGCGTTATCGGCACCAGTACCAATGGTGCCTCAGTGTGTGTGTCGGAATTTACGCCGGTGCTATAATCGGTCCCATTTACTTCGATCACACACAAACTGGACAGCGTTACGTGAACTAAATCTTTGAAGGAGTGATGAATGAGCTTGTCAGTAAAGTCCCACTGTCACGTCATCCATGTCTATAGTATCAGCTAGATGGGGCACCCACACACAGCAGCAGCTGAGCGCAAAATTGGATGGATGCGACATGTCATGGACAAAGACTTGAAGCCACGGGCCTGTAAAATCGCCGGCTAAGTCACCTGACTTCTCTCCACTCGATTTCATTATTTGGGGTTATGTGGAAGATCGTGCTTACGTGGTCGAAACGGACGTCCGATTACTTCAAAGCAACGATAACTGATGTCTGCCATATAATTCCGCCGTCGGTCATCAAGAAAGCTACTGAAGATGTGATAAAACACAGTGCTGCGTAGCTGCAAAAAATGAAACCTATTCGAACACGTCCTGTAGGCTGGTGTTCAACGGAGCTTCCGAAATCATAGACAATAAGGACACACTGAAACTCATGGGTTCCTTTTTGTTTTTGTTTTTGTGCAGACATCTTGACTACCAAATCGGCTCATTTAGAAGTGGTATATTTATTTTCTTGAACGCATCGGTTTTGCCTTTTCTCTACACGTTGGTCCCTTCTCGGTCGCTTTGTTCGCTCTTAGTTTGTGATATGAACAAGTTTATGCAGTATGTATACACTTTCCTGAGCACTTTCCTGAAAAATAAAACTGCCACTTTAATTTTGTTTTAGGTCCGGAGCAAGTTTTTGGCGCGATATGTAGCTTCGCGCTCACTCTTTCGATGCGCGGCAAGTAAATCTGGGCTTTTGAAACATTCTATACTGATTACATTGCTTTTGCCATTTGGTGCCTGGTCAGAGTGGCACTTCTGCCGCGTTCTTAAGGGCCTTTTGCTATCAATTTAATCTGTCGGCAAAGAAAGACGGATAATACGTGGGACGTTGAGATGACAGCAAGCAATAGCTGCGAAGCCGTGAAACCTGCTATTGGCGTCCTTCCGTGCCATTATCATGGTGATGCGCTGTCTATTCGGGTTTGCGACAGCCAACGCAGTGGCTTTCAATCAGCTTATTTGGGGGCACTGCTTTTTGAAGCGGGTGGCAGCGTACTCACGTAGTATTTTTCATACTTCGTGAGGCCTCTTTGTCAGTCGGAAAGAATTGAACGCAATTAGTACGTCGCTGAAAACGCCGCAGTTAGATAAGTCATTTTAGGATGCCTACACATGCCCTAATGGCACTTTGAAAATTAGGAAAGTACTTCTCGCCTTAGAGAAGTAATTGCAATTACTGAATTAAATATCAGTAACCAAGGAATTACTGGCGGCTACTCCACTGTACGAGAAACAATATGCACTAGGTCTTCTTCAAGTACCGCGACTGCTCTTTTTTTTAAGTCTTGGTTCATGATAGTTGGGCAGCACTGTGTAATTCACTCGGTAACCGAAGTGAGGCCAAGCTGAATTAACTCGAAATCTCGTAATCGACAGCAGACAGGCACAGCAGCGCTTATACTCGGACTCACAGAAGAAGAGAGAGAGGGGCAGCAGTTTCGCCGGAAAGGCGAAGCAGTATTAGTGATAGTCAAGTATGCGATAATTACACGAAGGAACATTACAGCACCGAAAGGACTCACGCTGTGAAATTGAACAGCCGCCTACTATGAGGGCTTGTATATGCTCATATAACGCCAGCACTTTAGCAGTCAACTCTTCAAGGTCACGCGAAGTTTCTTGAAAGTACAAGAAATATATATATATATATATATATATATATATATATATATATATATATATATATATATATATATATGCGATCCGGACAGCTGGTCGGGCCCCAGCCCCCCCGCACCCCCCATCCCCGGAAATATACAAACTCTTCGCCTAAGGCTGGGAGCACAGGCATTGTGTTTATCTCGTTCACGTTTTGGTCACACGAGCACGTGGACACAGAACAAAACAATACGTAGAATACTTTACCATCGACCGAAAAGGCACCGGCCTCTTTGTTAACCGTCCTTGCATAGACGGTATAGTTCGCTATCCCACGTGTCCATTTCCACTTGATAGCCGACAAACACATGCGGAGTATCGCGGCGGTGCACTCACGGCACGTAGATTTGTACGGGTACGTCGGCTGTCCACGGCCTGGCACCGTGCCGGGTAGGCATGTACGGCTACCCCTCAAGAGGCTCGAGGGTCGTGGCAGGCGAAAAGCTCCCCTGGCTTCTGCCAACGCAATTGTGCCGAAAGCAGTGCTGAGGCCTATGCGAACCGCGGTGCCGCTCGGTCTCGTCAGCCGCCGGGGTCGTTCTATGGTCCAGATGGTTCCCAGATGGCTGGCCGAGTGGACCGTTATCCGCTCGTGCGTGGGCTGGCCCGGCTGTGTCCGTAAACAGGAAGGCGCCAATGTGGACCGGTAGCCGCCGTGATCCCCCCCAATGGAACACGTTCCATCAGGTCCTCGCTGGTTCCAGCTTCAATGGCCGAGCCGTCCGCAATGGAATCTCGGCACGCGCTATCGTCGCGTGCCACACCGCCGCGCCGCACCACACTTCTCTTACTTGATTGCGCTGCTGCCACGCCTTTAATTATTCCAGTCCACTAGGCACCTCCTCACCCCCACACACACTTTCAGTACGTTGTGCCGTAAAGTTTGTTCCTACACATGGCACAACGGCACAACGTGTAGCAGATAACGCCACAAAAACTAACCTGCAACAACGAAAGAAAGTTCTCATCATAGCGCACAATTTGCTTTGGCTATTAGTCTGTTCTTTCACCCAAACACTAACAATGTATTCAGAAGTACATGAACTTTACCATGGCCAGGCAGAGTATTGTCCTGATTCAGAACGCCCACGACAGTCAGCAAACATTCAGTCGGCAGTTCTTTACGTGCGTTTCCTTTGAAACAGTGGTGGCAGTAAGCATAACAGAATTAAACGTGCTACCCAACACACCACTGCACACGCGAATCGGGTTGCAATCAGCATTCGGACGTTGGGCAGGTTGTCCTCAGGGAGCAAGGGCGAATGTGATCACTGCTTACACACTGTCTCACAACGGCTGCGCAGTGATGTCAACATGACTTCTTTTACTTCGTCGCGCTGCTGCCACACCTTGTAATTATTCCAGTCCACTTATCCCATACGTCTTTCTTCGAGGACATAAAAAATTGCTCGTCCGCCAGTGTTTTATTGCTAACCTCCAAAGCAAGTGCTTGAGCCCCGCAACGTCGGCAAGACTGAGTACCGCTCCCTAAACAATGGCAAACGCAACAGGGCCGCTTCCTATCATAGTGCATTTTGCGTGTATCTACGAACGTCTCCCATTGGCATGGAATCTTACGCCCGCTTTAATGTGGACGTAAGACACCGATAGCGCATGAATGGTCGACACTGAATGTTTCGTGACGGTCCACAAGAGTAAGCGAGTTACTAGCGATAATACATTTTTTTCTACGAGGTATTACATTGTACAAATGTCTACGTTTCAAGCCTTGCACGCAGCAAATGCAAATCTATTGGAACTGAGCTTACCCGCGAGTGATTAGGCAGAAATAATGAGATAGGGACCGCATCGAGGAAATTTACATAGCCAGACATGTGACAAGCCGATGCTTCAAAATAATTGCCAAATAAAGAACGAAGAGCAAAACACACTAATCCTGATTCAATGCACTAGCAGAAAGTTTGCATAGCTTGGAATAAATATTTCGTATCGCTTTTAAAGCAAGCACCATATATACGCTGCTGGCGCCGTTTGGACGTAACTATGTCTAAACAGCGTGGGCAGCGCGTTTGGTTTCCGCTCTCTTCCTTGGCGTGCGCCAGATCGAGCCGCGATAGTCGGCTTCCCTGGCGTACTCTCACTAGCACGTATAGCATACGACGTGCGGCGACACAGTAATTGCTCTAGGACATTGTACGTAACATCACGGCAACGGCAACGGCAACGCCAAACTGGCGTCTCGAATGTACATATAATCGCTATCGCACTAAACGAAAGCAACACAACATCTCGATGTGCAAGACAGAGCCTTTTGCAGTGTGCGGTGGGGTATGCATGCGCCGCAAAAATAATACTGCAGCAGTATTAACTCGAACAGTGTATAGGCACCTCGGGGGCAATAAACAAGATGGCTAAAAAGTCAAGTCATATACGTCAGCTACGCCTTATATATGGCGCAGTGCCGGCGTCACCTCCTTTTCTTTATTTTCTATCATCACTGTATATCCTTGTTTACCTCTCAGAGAGAACACACCATGCTGGATCGTTCGTGCCAGGCCGTTAAACATTTCTCGACGCACGGAGGTCTTATGTGCATGCTCCCACATATCTTGTACCTTAAGAGTCATTGCAGACTACAATTTTCAAGCGAGGTTCACTTTGCTGCTAACGTGCACACATGCAGGCGTCGCGATAATTGAGCTCCTAATCTCTATACATGACATTAGGTGCTTTTGAATGCATTCGAAGTTTTCTTTCTTCATCCAAAACAATTGCAGATTAGGGAAAAAAATTTCGTACTTTGAGCGTTTTAACTACAAAGAATGTCCCCGACAGCTACACAGACAAGTGATCACTCTTTGATAAATCAAAATACTTCATTTGACTTTAATTATTTCACAGTACATTAAGAAAAACATCTAGCGCAGTTACACAAGAAACTATGGAAATACACAATAACTATAATGTTTGAACAAGTGGCAGTTACAGTATTTCTGAAAACGTATTTCTCTTGACGACATCTTGTTAGTAAAACCTGGCTTCCGCTGAGCATCACTGTTTATTGCTAACTACCAGCAGGCATTACTTGGCCGTGGATACCCTGCTGCTCTTCACGCGAACGCTTGCATTTGGTTTGCCATATTGACAGAACATAGTAGTTTAGTCTGACAGGAAAATATATTGACAATGCGAGCAAGTGCACTTACCCATTAGTGGCCTTCGCAGGCTGTGAGACCAGTGGAGTAGCAACAGGGGGGAGGGGGGGGGGCGTGGGCCCCGGGTGCAAGGGGGCATTGGGGGTGGGGTTATATACGTTTGAGGACACCCGGAAATTGTTGATATCCTCGACTTCCTCGACTACACCCGTGGGGGGAGGGAGGGTGACAGAAGACCTATGGGCCACGGGTGCCATACGACCTAGCTACGCCACTGTGTGAGACCGAAAGGTCTAAAGACAACTGCTGTAAAGTTCACTTGCCCACGGGTGTGTTCAACGAACACATTTCGCTGAGCTCATGCGTGTTGCGCCGCTATCAGTTGTTTAAGTATAAATAAATATATGCTCACTGCGCAGTCGGCACAAATTCTTAGACCACATTTACTTGTTTTCAAATGTTTTGAGCGTCTGTGTGACATCACTGAGGCTACAACAAGCTTGAAACCTTCATTTTTGGCACCCGCCAAATTATCCAACGAGGTGACCGCTATCTTGACCCTCCTTATTTCGATTCCTTCTTTGTTTGTATCCGCTCAAAATGAACATACGCGTAAATGAAGTTCTAGTATATACAGAAGAAGCAGGTTACTCACCATACTAACACATAAGAAGATTATGTATTGTTTTTATTATATTGTGAACAAGGTTCTGCAGTGTTTTGTGGACTCCATCGCACATCAAGGTGTTGTGTTTGTTTCGTTTTCGTCATTCGGAGAATAACGCAAGCTTTTCATCTCTGGACAGAAGGGAAGCACGGTAGAATTAGCGCCGGTTTTTATCACCGTATTGTGATATGTCTCTATAGTTTCGTCTGAACCCGCCGTGGTTGCTCAGTGGCTATGGTGTTGGGCTGCTGAGCACGAGGTCGCGGGATCGAATCCTGGCCACGGCGGCCGCATTTCGATGGGGGCGAAATGCGAAAACACCCGTGTACTTAGATTTAGGTGCACGTTAAAGAACCCCAGGTGGTCAAAATTTCCGGAGTCCTCCACTACGGCGTGCCTCATAATCAGAAAGTGGTTTTGGCACGTAAAACCGCAAATATTATTATTAGTTTCGTCTGAAACGTTACCTTTCTGTTCTGATGAAATGTACCGCACCAGACCGCATTCCATCGACCTCTTGACTAGATTATGGTATGATAATTTTGGAGAGTGAAGGTTATTTCCAATAATCGTTAGCTTTTTTTCCAATACAGCGGTAACTTTTTCTAAAGATCGAAATGCTGAGAATCGTTTCAACCTTATACATCGCTCTTTGATACCAATCCAGATCGACGTTTCGTTCTTTTCTCTAGCGCCATGCCGCCGAAGTGACACTCAACGGAGGTGAAGTGCACTGGCTCCAAGTGTCACTAGATTTGTTCGTTTGACTGCGATACAACGCCGCTGTAAGGCGACCTTATCAGGGACACTTTTGTGCACACCTTCAAAGACTCAGTAATCTTGCCGTCTGTCCCTGCACAGGGTCAGACGGCACAGGGCCAGACGGCACCTTATAGTTCGGCTTTGTTAAGGTAGGACCACCTATCAGAAAGAGCCTGCTTGCGCTGTTTTTGGTCTGTGCAGAGAAGGCGCATCAGCACGGTAAATGCCATTTCACAGGCTCCACCGACGCTTGTTCCAGACGACACGAAGCGAGAACACCGCCATAAGTGACTCGGTGGCTGTAGCGTTCTCTGGCAGTCGGGCAAAGGTCACGCACTAGATTCTTGGCTGCGGCAGGTGCGTTTTAGTGCTAGTGAAATCGAAAAAAACGCTGGCCTGCTTATGCTTCTGCGCACATGAACCCCCAGGCCCTGGAGTGTTTCGTTTACATAGAATGCTTCTTGGTTGACAAATTTAGGGCAAGAAAGCACTCAAAGCGTGATAGAAAACAAAAAATTTAAATTTTACAATTTTTATCAAAGTCACGGATATGGTGTCGAATGGCGACCTTAGGGCTCAAAGGTTATCAACAAACACGGTAATGCATTCTATGAAAAAAAAAAACAGCTCTCTGATATATTGTGTTGCAGGTGATGAAAAGGATAGATTTCAATTTCCGCAAATGTTACGTTGCTGTTTTACCGTTCAGACAAGGAAATTAACGTGTACAATTTAATAAGCAACTTATCAAAGGCGCTAAGACCTCCCGTTCTCAATTTCAATGTGCTCTCAGTGCTCGATATGCGTAGATCAAGCACCTAGAAGCGAGCTTCAGGTCCTTTTCCATTTAGCGAAAAGGTTGCGCACAACAGTTAAGTCAGCCTTCGTTTTGATTGATGAATAATCCATATGCACCTGAATGTTCTGTAGTGTTATATCACATTTCCGGCTAATAACAGTCCTGCACGAGTAAATATGCCTAAACAAAACAAAAAAGCGTTCTATGCTTCCTAAAAATGCACCTGGAAAGATATTGAAGAAAACGAACTGACGATTCACAATATCGATTTCACAAACACATAGGCCTGGTGATGTCAGCTTTCTATAGCACAAAATGAGCTTGAGCTGCGAGAACCACATTGCTCATATTTTTGGGCTCCTATTCAACATAATTTTATTCTACAATAAAATTATCAAACCAGATACCCAGTTCGGCACTGACCACGTCCTAAAGTCAAACGAAGACTGTTGCTGTATGTATTTGCTTCGTCAGTTTGATTTTTCGCCAGAGCAATACTGTTCTTTCACCGTTCGACCTAAAAATGTGGTAATTATAGAATGTAGGCTTCACGCCAGAAGCTGAAGTTTTCCTGTTCACTTCGCTTGAGCAATATTTTGCCACGTTTCCTGTAATGTCGTTCATTGACACCTACAGGGCCGAAAGTCTTAACGAAGCCCAGGCAGTCAAAACTAACTTGCGGGTTCTCCACTAAGGCGCCTGTCAAAGCCAAAGCGTCCCTTTGCGATGTTAGGCTCATATAACCTTAATATCGGGCGGTCCCAAACATTACAACAAATTGCATTTTTATCTTGTATTCACATGTGCGAACGCGACTGCAGCACAGTTCATTTAAATGGGTATTTAACACAGTGTAGCTCATTTACGTAGTTAAAAGGTGCTTACGAAGGAACATAAAAGACTAGAGCATGTTTTGTGTTTTCGTTTTATAGTATTTCCCATCTTCTGTTAGAAGTATATTGTTTTTGTGTAATTGTAAGTTCAAATAGAATGCACATTTATTTCTTACTGCAAAAGACACATGTTGATTATTAAGAAACCTTCCTTCAAGTTTCCCTTTTTGTAACTGTACCTTCAGCACATTCCCTTTTAATGCAATAGAATGTGATTTATTTGCTATCTACTTTGTTCCGTTGGTTCATTTTTCTGGTAAGCGCTCAGTGTTTCTAGAACGCTTCCTTTTGTGTTGCGGCTCTAATTATTGCGTATGTCAAAGAGCATTGGAGCAAATAGGTCTTAGAATGTCGAAACTTGAGGCGTTCTTGTTCCATTTGCGTCGCCATGCCGGCCGAAGTATGACCGATTCATGTAAATGTTTAGGTCTTCAGAGATGTGCAGAGCATTTGCCTGCAACAATGAAGTAGCCATGAGGACGCATGCTCAAGCTCTGGTCAATCGGCTCTGCAGCGGAGCCTAGGGCAGCATTCTCCCTTGCGCTGCTGGCATGAACGCTGCAGGAACAATAGGGCTCCAGCTGTGTCCCTCTGTGCATACCAGCTCATGCTGCGTACAGTGGTCCTAGTGATTATTAAAGGGAAAATTAGAAATCCACCTTAGTAGCAATTTGCTACATTTGGGCGGTTGTCTCAATTTTCCTTCATTAATCACTTCTCTCCGCCTTGCAGGCTTCCGCAGAACTGTAAAGTCAGTGGTCCTAGTGGATTCAAAAGTACATTTCGCGTTGCATCTCGTACATCACGGCCTTATCTCGTACACAATAACTGTGTCGTCACCGATGCGTCATCTCCGCGTACTTTTAGAACACCGCCTGATAAGTTTGAGGGCAACGCTAAACCTTCCTGTCTCTTTCAATGATTTGGCCTTTAGGCGACACTGCGATGTGTTTCCAAGTGCACGATAAAGCCAGCTCACAAAAGTTCGTCGTAGCCATAAGAGCCCACATTACCATCCGCTCGGCAATGCGGGCGGAATGCACTGCAAAAGCCGACACGGTACCTGCATGCCGACAAAAGCTCCCGCATAGGAGGCTACAGGCAGCGTTTGCTGATGTTTTATCTGTACCTTCGGCGACCTTCTCGATGGATATTCCATGCCGCTGGCATGGGATCCATGATTATCGGTGCCGACATCTTAATAGTCCATGGCGTCCTCCTCGAAGTAAGAAGGCGCTGTGTCCCTGATTGTATGACTTTCCATCCAGACCATTGCTACGCCGGCAACTATTGTTACAGCGCCTTCCTGAGCTGAAGTTGCTCATTGTCTTATTGCACATTTGCTACGGCAACTGCCGCAATATACCGCGACGTCTGACTGGAAGGTGCCTATTTGATAAAATTGGCGCTCTACATCACCACACTTGGTTCTATCTTTTTCTTTGGCCCCACTTGGCCTGGCCCACAACAAGCTCGCGGTTACGTCCGCCGAACTTGAACACAACTTGGGCCTCGAGATCGTTTGGCAATCTACAACAACTGGACCTGCACTTTCCACATTCAGCCTAAAGAAAGCGGTGAATGCCCAAGTAACGGTCATTGGCAATTCCTAAAACCAATACTATCTTTTACTCGCATCGGCTACCCAACATTCAAGGTTCAACCACCGCCTTCAATAGCACTCATCTTTTCAAAGCTCGATTTAATGCGGAAATATCGTGAACTAGCAGGGGCGGAGAAGGGCATCCCCTAGACCTACACGGTAGGGTATCTGCGAGTGTTTAAGAAATGCGTTTTTGCCGGGTTATTCTGCAGATTTTTTTTCAGCGCTACTCCGTCAGGCATGGCCTTCCATTTACCTTTATCTACGTGTAGGTCCTGTTGGTGGGAAGCTTGTCTCTCCAGGTGCAATGCCCTCGACTACTCCTCGGGTGGTTTCCGTATTAGAATAGCATTAACGTGGCGAACCGTCAATTGGGTAAGCCGAATGTCGACTACCTTGTCTCTACATGTACTTTACTGGCATGCGTACGACGTTTTTCTACAAAGGCGCAAGCCATATTTTCAATATTGCCCCACTTCTTCGGTCTGCTAAATTTCTACAGCTGTCTTTCGGGAAACTATGCTACCGATGTCCCGCTCCTCCTTGCGTTCCCTACGTTAAAAGACGCCCTTGCTCAAATCTGCCCTTGCTTTGGACTGCACTGGCGATGAGGCCTTCACCGCCATCATAGGTGCGTTGACCCATGCCACCTTCTAAGGGCACTTAAAACCTTGCGCACCTTTCGCGCTAATGACTGACACACCCGGCAATAGTATGAGCGCGGCTCTGCAGTATATAGTCAACAGGTCCTTGTAATGACTGGCGAAGCTTCTTCTTGGATACCACTCGTCTACACAAGCAGAATACAGCGCCTTAGAGCGGCAGCTCCTAAATACCTTCGCTTCCCTGTGCCATTTTCCACATCTTGTTGAGTGCACCCTATTCTCCATATACACCCACCATAAATCCTTCGTCTGTAGCTTTGCCTGTCTTCAGTCTATGAACATTCCACGCAAAGTGCGACACACAACGTTCATTTGCGAATTTACCTGTGGTATTCGGTAGGTCAATGGCACGACCAATACTCCTGCCAATGCTTTCAGCCGCGTCAGCGCAGCAACACATGCCATAAACCTCTCTCCACACAAAGTGCAGAAACGTGCTCAGCTACAAGTTACTGACGCCGGGCTTGAGCTTTTCTGCACTTTCATGACAGCTTCTACTCCGACATACTAAACTTGGCCACATCACCGTTGTTTGCGACCTAACCAGTGGCGTTCAGGCACTACCTATACATGCGGCTCTAAATGCCTAGACATCAATAAGAGCACCTAGTGCTTGCATCATAGCCGCAAATCCCACTGCACATAGCTATCAATCCCAGACATCGCCTTAAGTCACAGCCACTTGTCCATACGGCCTTCACTCAAAAAGTATATAACGGCTCTTGCTGCTTGTAGCCTACTCTCGACATTTTCGCCTGCTCCTAGAAAAACTTTCCCAGAAGGAGGCTGTCAGTCTAGAGAATAGACATTGGCTAAAGTAGCTCACTCGCACACTGTGGGTACAGACACAGCACATGGTGAAGATTCTCAGCGGTAAAAAAAGACTCAGCAGTCAGGATTATCCCCATGTCCAATTTGTGTTACGTATTTCCTTGTATGCGCCACACTATGTCTCAGTCGACGTATCAGTGGCTCCTGGTGCATATCTAGCTTCCTTAACATGTGGCGGAGTGCGCGGAAAGTTTCTCTCAACGGAGGTTATCATACAGCCTAGGAACACCTTGGCAGCATAAAAAAAACGGAAAAGTTCTTCATAAACGAGACGCCTAAATACTTCTCTTCTAATGCATGATCAAATACTGCTCTACAAAACAGTAATGCGTTTAGGATGGTTTACGTTTCCGTCTGTATGTAATGCATTTCCACTTTCATAGATTTAAAAGCATCGGCCATTGAATACACCAAGAATACATTTTTGTGATGTCACTTTGAACTACTAGGTGATCGGCGTCGCCATAAATTTATGTGTGTCGAAAGGCAAGACCCGCGTGTAAACTACCTTTTGAGGCATTGCCTTTATCAGTACTATAAACACAGATTGTGAGCAGGAATGGTCTGAAGGTCGACCCTTGTTCACGTGAGACGGAAATGCATTTGCTTATACATCCCTTATCACAAACCTTTCAACACGTTCTGCCATATAAGTATAATAATAATAATAATAATAGAAACTTTGTTGCAATGGAAAATATTTGAACGAGGGTGGTCATAGCCTCTCAGTCCAGGGCCCCTCTGGCCTTGGCCGCCTGTCTGACTTGGCTAATTAAGGACTTTTGTCCTGCCAGGTCGGAGCGGACGAGCCGTGCCTCCCACTGCTCCATTGTGTTACTGTTATTTGGCCTATGTGGATGCTTAGTGCATTCCCAGGTTATATGTATTAGGCTTGGTAGGCCACCGCACCAAGGACAGTTGGCCCTATAATGAATGAGATACATGGCGTTTAGCAATTTTAAATGGGGGAATACCCCGGTCTGTATTTTACGCCAATCGGCAGCTTCTTCCCCGCTAAGTTGTGGTTGAGGCGGTTGGTATTTTCTGTGGACTCCGGCTGAGGAGCAAGGATGTCTTTGGCATTTAAATTGGTGTGATTTTGTGAGGGATAGTGAGGGTGGTTGGGGTTAGAAGAGGACGCCGTCGCTCGGTTAGTGAACCCTCGAGCTAACGCGTTAGCCTTTTCGTTCCCCTGTACCACCGCGTGGCCCGGGCACCAGAGTAGGCGATGATGGTGGTTGAAGGATTTGGGGATTATCGTGAGGCTAGCCGCAGTCACGTGCCCCTTGAGAAGCATGCGACATGTCTCCTGGGAGTCCGTGACCGCGACCGAGTTCCGCTGCGAACGCTCCGCATGAGCGAGTGCGATCGCCGCTACTAATATTTCAGCCGAGGTGGGGGATCCCGCCATGGCCGGCGCGGTAATTTGCTGTTGGCTGATCGCGTTCACGACTTCCAGGACGTACCTCCTTTGGTAGAGCTGCCCGGTCGCGTCTGCATACACAGCTGCGTCCGTGTAGTACGCGTTGTACCTATGGTAATTACAGTAGGCTGATTGAATGTGTTGTGCGCGTGCTTTGCGCCTTTCTTTGTTGTACTCGGGATGCATATTCTTCGGAATTGGGGCTACTGTTTTTTGAATCTCATCGAAGGAGGGAGAGGTACGGCCTGCTCTGTGAGGTAAATGGGGTATGCTTGGATATTGAGTCTAGCCAATATTGCCTTACCAGTTTTTGTGAAGCTGAGGCGCTCCCTCTGTGGCATCAGAGTGGCCTGCCTCAGTTTGTCGAAAGTATTGTGCACTCCCAAAGCTAACATGCGCTCCGTTGAAGTACACTTAGGCAGGCCCAGAGCAGCTTTGAAAGCGGTTCAGATTATTGTGTTAGCCTACTTTTCCTCCTCCCTGTTCAGGATTTGGTATGGTAAGCCATACGTGATTCGACTAACCACTAAGGCCTGTATGAGCCTCAGGGTATCGTCTTCTCGCATTCCCACTTTTCGATACGTCACGCGACGTATCATTTGGGCTATGTTGTGCGCTGTGGATTTAAGGGTCTTGAGTGTCTGTAGTGCTCTCCCGTCGCTCTGAAGCCACAAACCGAGGACTCGCATCGTGGGTACCTCTCGGACTGATTAGCCCTCAACCACGATGTTAATCGATCCTCTGGATTTGTAGCCTTTCGCGTGTATCCGGATGACCTCAGATTTTTCGGGTGCGCACTTCAGGCCACTCCATGTGGAAAATTTCTCCACCGCTAATACTGCGCTGTGCAGCGTATATTCCTTATCCCCTAGTGAACCTCTGCTGGTCCACAGCGTCATGTCGTCCGCGTAGAGCGTGTAACCTAGGTCGGGTATCCGATCCAAATCGCGCGCGAGGCGACACATCGCTATGTTGAAGAGAAGAGTGGATAATATAGTTCCTTGAGGTGTTCCTTTGTCAGGCATTTTAAATAAATCCGAAGTGATTAGGCCAATATTGATGCTTGCCTCACGGTTGGAAAGAAACGCTCTTAAGTAATTGTATGTGCGCTCACCACAACCCGCGAGTTCCAGCTCCTGTAATATTGCGGCGTGAGAGACGTTGTAGAAGGCTCATTTGAAGTCTAGTGCTAGTACTAGTCTCTCGTCGCCGCACGGTATATTAGTTAGAATTTCCTCTCTAAGTAGGAGGAACTCGTCCTGCCAAGATAAACGCGTCCGAAATCCTATCATAGAGTCCGGGAACCAGCCCCGCTCTTCCAGGTATCGCTGCAGTCTGCTATGGATAACCCTTTCATAGAGCTTACCCAGGCAGGACGTGAGCGACACCGGCCGTAGTGTATCAGTCGAGGGACTCTTTTTCGGTTTGGCGATCATAATTATTTTAGCCAATTTCCACTCTTGGGGCAAGTCTCCCTTGGCCCAGCACTCGCTATTGAAAATCTTTGTTATTTTCGCTAGGGCTACCGAATCCATGTTTCCAATCATTGCATTTGTGATCGAGTCCGCGCCCGGTGCCAAGTTTTTAACTGCGGATTGTGCCGCTTCATACACTTCCGTGTACGTTATTTCTTCGTCTAATTTAGGGTTCGCCTCCCCCGCGTATTGTCTCTTCGCGTACGACGATACCGTGGCAGGTGAGGTACTATGTACTTTTTCTGTCCCACAACAAGCTCGCGGTTGCGTCCGCCGAACATGAACACAATTTGGGGCTCGAGATCATTTGGCAATCTTGAACAAGTGGGCATGCTCTTTTAGCGGGCCCACTCGTTTTTAGCGAGCTTGTTGGCGTGGCCTTTGGCTTGGTCTACCAAGAGAGCGATGCGTTGTCTATATAAGTTCCCGAAAGAACGCCATCTCAAAAACCAAGAAACAATCACTTCTCCAGTAAACGTTGTCTATGTAAGTTCCTGAAAGAACGCCATCTCAAAAACCAAGAAACAATAACTTGTCCAGTAAACGAGCACCTTGGGGCTTTGTCGAGCGCCTTTCTGATAGTGTACAAAACTCGGTCACTTTTTGTACCTTCGATAAAGGATGCGAAAGTAGCCATGACATCATTTGACAAGTTGTATGGCACACAAGTGCATACATATAAATCTGTTAATATACAAAAAGGTTGTTTTAGATAGGATCAGAAGTGTTTGGATGTGGTATATGCGTTCTAATGGCTTCAAATTTTCAGCTAAATTTAACTATGGGGTTTAATGTGGCAAAAGAAACACAGTTGTTCTGACCAGAAAACTTCAAAGAAAAAAAAGAAACGCATCTGATATATTTTTTTACCAAGGCAATTTGACTCAACTGGTCGGGCGAGACAGTTTCATTTCTTCTTATTGGGCTATGAAAAAAATGGCGCTTCATTACGCCTCCTCTTTATGAAACACTAACTTTGTAAGCACAACTCAGCGATAAAATAATGTTTGGCTTTACTTCCATCTTGGTGTACTGTAATGTAAAATGTGAATTGCTGCTGAACTGCATAGGAGCGTGTACGCCTTTTCAAGCTCTGTCGAGCTTTGACTTCGTGGCCTTGCACTCTTTGAAGTGATAATAAACTGACTGACATGTTTAAAAGACGTCTCCAAACACTTTCAACGAAGCTGCGAACGTAAAGACGTCAATAGTTTTCTGCAGCATTTACAATGTTGGGGTGAACTTTAATCAGCCGCCCTCGCATTTCCATTTAGCAGGCCCGCGAATCGAGCAAGACGCAGTTCCGGCGCGCAGTCTGTGGCTTCTCCGAGCAGTAAGATATCCTCGTCACATTTACAGCCCTATAAACGCAACGATGAGTGCACGCCGTGTTTGGCTCCCTTTCATACTACTAGCGACCACTGCAGGCGTGCTCACAGAAGAGAGCGCGGTAAGTTAATTAGGCAGCAACAATGAGAGGAACATATTTAAAATTTAGATAAGCGCTAAAGCACAATCATAAGCATGGTGCCGATGTATGCGCAGTAAGTTGTTATGCTAAGGTATGGTAGCGGACCTCTTTTAGAAAGCCACGGTCGTGCAATTAAGTGGTCTTTTAATTTGTCGTTGCCGCGAAATCAATCCTAGAGCAAATTAAATTACCATAAAAATGCAATACCTGCACCTTCACAGAAAAACGTCATACTGAGTGCTTTTCTTAATTAGTACGTGTGTCTAAGGAGTTCAGTTAGAATGCTTTTACGAGCAGTGAAATTGAAGCGTTCTTCGGCGAAAATTTGTCACCGTATAGCCTAATAATAATTAGACACCAGCGAGTTGGGAAGAGCTCGATCGTAAAATCTGAGGTATTGCAAGGAGACATTTTATAGCATTACATTAAAACTGTCTAGTAAGTATGTGTAGCTTATTGATATCTGAAAACAGGGGGGCGGGAGCAACTGTATACACATACATATGTTTACAAAGGCGCTCGTTTACTTTAATGGAAGCTGATGTTTTTGAGAAGCTTTATTGTGGTAGGCCGTCAAATGACCGTTTTTTGACAGAACATTGAATCTCTGTTTTTTATCGTGTATGCCCAAACCCCCAGCAATTTGTTCCCGAATTGCAGTGCGTTTTCACTGCAATATATATATATATATATATATATATATATATCTTCCGAAGCAGCGCCATAGTCAGGGCTATGTGCTCTGTGTCTGCCCGCATTGTGTTTGCGAATGTATGTTTTGGGAAAAAGGAACAAGCAGGATGTTGTGCCTTAGGTGATCCAATATTGCACATTTACGTTCTTCCACTGCAGTGGGGCTGACTATTGAGACTCCCCGCGGGGGTGCTGGAGAGACTCGATCTTACAGCCGTTTCCTGAGCTTCGATAATTTCACCGGCTGTGTTATGTACATCCAGCTGGAAAAGGCGTTCCGTGCTGGCATTTACCGGAACCCATAGCCCTTTCGCGATGCTCATACGGATTAGATTATGCAGCTAGTTCTTTTCGGACACGTGCCACTTGTGCATTGCAGCCACGTAGACGATGTGGCTGTAGAGCTGTAGAGAACTAGCTCCGACATTTTCGCCGAGCAACTGATCCTCGTACCCTCGTGGAAAGTTTTGGTTCGGTCAACCGCTTCCTGTAGACTCGATTCCACCTCCCCTTCGCAGCCTACGGTACACTAGATAGTGATGTCGGTGGCGTATATTGTATGGTGAACTTTCTCGATCTCCGAAAGGGATACCGACAATTGCCTGATGGCCACTTTGAACAAGAAGGGCGAGCTCGTGGCCCCTGAGGCGTCCGTCTGGATCTGAGCGAGTACCCTTTGATTTGTGGTCTCCAACCTTTAACATAGCTTTGCGACCCTCCATCAACGACCTTACGTAGCCGTTAACGATCTGGCCTTGGTTTAAATCCGAGAGGGATTCTAAAATGTGTCTGTGCGATATGTTATCAAAGGCCTTCTCCAAGTCCAGCCCGAGAAGGCCCCGCACGTCCCTCCTATCGTTTTCTATGATCTGAGCCCTAATGAGTTTCATTGCGTCTTGTGTGGAGAGGCCTGGTCTTGTGTGGAGAGGCCTACAATGTTACACGGCAGGAGACCGTTCTGTTCGACGTGCTTGCCTTTGCGATTCTAAATTGCGTGATCCGCTACCTTTCCGACACAAGACGGGACGGGAGAACAAAAAAAGCTTCTTTTCAAAAATATACGCAGCGCGTCACGAATAATTTTGTCGTTGAGCGGCAACAAGACGCAGATGCGGATTTGGGAGGAAATACTGCTAGGTAATCAGGTTGTAGAATGGGGGCATAAAATACAATTTTGATAGGTTATTTTCGTATTATAAAATTTGCCGAAGTCTGGGAAAACCAGTTGAAGGTGGCACTGGATGACGTGGTTTGATGAGGTTGGGCAAATTGAAAACATTTGAAGTCATTTTTTGCTGCGGGGAGAAAGGGTTACTTGATGGCATGTCGGCCTTGCAGTTTACGTGTTCTGTTGATGATTTTGGAGATTTAACGCTAATACTCCTGTTATTTTCCAGGAATGTCTGCAGCACGGAAATATTACGCCTTGGATGGTATGTTGCCTTTTTGTATTTGTTAGTGGCAAAACGATTGTTCGCACTACTGCTAACACTAGCTGTGTTGCTGTACCTGGTTCAGAAGCAGGAATAGAGAACGTCTACAATTTCTACGGTGTAGATAATCACTGTCAATTTGCATGACCTGTTATGCACCAGCAATATATCTAAGATTTATTAATCTTACATATTTGTAAAATTTTTGTGGATGTGCGGGGTAGAAAATATATGTATTTACAATATATACAGTTACGAAGTTGTAGCTCTGCAGTCAGGGTAACACCAGCCACCGATCGTCGAGACACTTCAACCTCCTTTTCACGTCACAACACCGTTTGACCACAGCGGCATAAACTCGAACGTGGCTATATATGTTTATTCTTCGCACCCAAATAACTCAAGCTGTGTACTAACTTGAGCCACTAGGATTGTCTTCGTGGTCGTGATGCCACGGTTCTTGTTCTATCGTCGTCATGCAGTCATGGTTGCAGTCACGCAGTCATGCATTCAGTCATGCAGCCACCGCCAAAAACGAGTACTTGGTCACTTGGTTGACGCTGCTGGCGTCCAGTCTCATCCTGATAAAGTTCGTGCCGTTGGTGAGTTTCCACTTCCGCGTTCCGGCTCGGCCTTAGGTCGGATGCTCTTATCTAAATACATCAGGAAGGAGAATTCGTTTTTCTCGGCAATCACTGCACCAAATTTGACGAGTTTTGTTGCATTTAAAAGAAAAACTTAAATTCTAGTGACAATTTCTTTCGGATTTTCAATTTAGGTGGTCAATATTTTATTGAAAAGTGGCAAAATTCGAAAATTTCCAGCAAACGAAACAACTAAGTTTGCAACTCTATGAATCAGCAATGAAAATTGATATCACAATTCTGTGAATTGACAGTAAAGTGCATCTACAAAGGACAAAATTGATATGTTACACATGAATTTAAAAAAGTAAGTAATACGGAAAGGGGAAGAAAGGGGACGCCAAAGACTTGAAAAATTATAGACCGATCAGCTTACTGTCCGTTGCCTACAAACTATTTACTAAGGTAATCGCAAATAGAATCAGGAACACCTCAGACTTCTGTCAAGCAAAGGACCAGGCAGGATTCCGTAAAGGCTACTCAACAATAGATCATATTCACACTATCAATCAGGTGATAGAGAAATGTGCGGAATATAACCAACCCTTATATATAGCTTTCATTGATTACGAGAAAGCGTTTGATTCTGTCGAAACCTCAGCAGTCATAGAGGCATTACGGAATCATGGTGTAGATGAGCCGTATGCAAAAATACTGAGATATCTATAGCGGCTCCACAGCCACCGTAGTCCTCCATAAAGCAAGCAACAAAATCCCAATAAAGAAAGGCGTCAGGCAGGGAGATACGATATCTCCAATGCTATTCACAGCGTGCTTACAGGAGGTATTCAGAGACCTGGATTGGGAAGAATTGGGGATAAAAGTTAATGGAGAATACCTTAGTAACTTGCGATTCGCTGATGATATTGCCTTGCTAAGTAACTCAGGGGACCAAGTGCAATGCATGCTCACTGACCTGGAGAGGCAAAGCAGAAGAGTGGGTCTAAAAATTAATCTGCAGAAAACTAAAGTAATGCTTAACAGTCTCGGAAGAGAACAGCAATTTACAATAGGCAGCGAGGCACTGGAAGTCGTAAGGGAATGCATCTACTTAGGGCAAGTAGTGACGGCGGATCCGGATCATGAGACGGAAATAATCAGAAGAATAAGAATGGGCTGGGGTCCGTTTGGCAGGCATTCTCAGATGATGAACAGCAGGTTGCCATTATCCCTCAAGAGAAAAGTATATAATTGCTGTATCTTACCAGTACTCACCTACGGGGCAGAAACCTGGAGGCTTACGGAAAGGGTTCTACTCAAATTGAGGACGACGCAACGAGCTATGGAAAGAAGAATGATAGGTGTAACGTTAAGGGATAAGAAAAGAGCAGAATGGGTGAGGAAACAAACGCGAGTTAATGACATCTTCGTTGAAATCAAGAAAAAGAAATGGGCATGGGCAGGACATATAATGAGGAGGGAAGATAACCGATGGTCATTAAGGGTTACGGACTGGATTCCAATGGAAGGGAAGCGTAGCAGGGGGCGGCAGAAAGTTAGGTGGGCGGATGAGATTAAGAAGTTTGCAGGCATGGCATGGCCACAATTAGTACATGACCGGGGTTGTTGGAGAAGTATGGGAGAGGCCTTTGCCCTGCAGTGGGCGTAACCAGGCTGATGATGATGATGATGAATACGGAACTACGGCTTTTGCAGAACCCTTGTACATAACATAACCAATTCACGTAAGATACGAATTGACATATTGAATTTGTGCGCTTTGAATGGTGTAATGGGCGCCATTTACAGAACCGCGATATCTGTTCTTGATGCAGAGCTATTAATTTGTAAACTTCGTGCTTCTATTATTTTCGAACTTTCGAATTTTTCAAAATATTTTAAACAAAGTCCACGCCCTGAATCGAAATTCCTCTTCCAACAGACACTAGAATTTTACTCAATCTCTCAAATGCACCAAATCTCATTAAAAGCGATTCAGGAGTTATCTCAGAAAAGCGTTTCTGCGTTTTACATGTATCTGAATAGGCCGCGTCGGAGTTGGGCCCGAGCTAAAGCTTCCTCTTAAACAATTTGCCTAGGGATTAAATACACAAATAATAACTGCATTGCAATTGCCAAAGATGCCGCAAACGAATTCTTGAACGCTACGCACTGTCAATACAAATAAAATATGGATTTTTTCATAAAAGAATATGCAAGTATGTGCCAAAAATTGTGTCCAACATAACTGATGTCAATGTTTCCACGTTTGTTTGTCTATTTAATAAGTAAAGAAAATATCCCACTAACTTTAGAACTAAATCAGTTCTAAGCCAGCAAAGCAGTGCATGCCGCTGATGTGAAAAATGTAAAGGCCTAGAAATGAACAAGTTGAGGACAAATATGTTAATGACACTTTATCATTCAAGATCCTTGTTTACAGTCTTGTAGATATGCCGCAGCCAGTGAAAAATCTGAATGACGCTGCCATTTGTTCCAATGTATTACGCAGCAGCAGCTCTCACCGGTCGTGTATCGTGAGTAATTGCACCGAAATTATAGTCGCAACAGAGAGGACGTATAAAAAGCAGGAGTTCCGCAGAGTATACGAGGGCGAGTCAAATGAAAGTGAGCTAATGCGAATATATGACAAACGCGGTACTTTAATTAAAAGTAGCCCCCATGAGCATTTAGACATTTGTCCCATTGACTAACGAGTCGTGCAATTCCCGTCTCATCAAGCTCCTTGGGTAGCTGGTTCAAAACCTCTGCAACTGACTTTGACGACATCATCCGAGACGAATCTGGTTCCCTTGAGCTGTTTTCTTTCGGTTGCCCCAAAATGTGCAAGTCGCAAGGCGACAGGTCTGAGCTGTATGGTGGATGTTGCTGCGTTTCCCGCTTGAACTTTGCCAGTTTTGTATTAACCATACCAGCGACGTGGGGACGGGCATTGTCGTGGAACAAGATGACCCCGTTCTTCAATTTTCCACGTAGTGTGTTCTTGATTGCGACACGCAGCCGATTCGGCGTTTCGCAATATCGGAAACAATTGATAGGCTCTCAAGCTTTAGCATATTCTATCAGTAATGGCCCCTGACGATCGAAAAATAAAACTCAACAACACATTTCTCGCGGAAATGACGGCCTTTGCTTTCTTTAGGGGTGGTGAATTCGAAAGTTTCCATTGTAAGTTTTGCTGTCGTGTTTCAGGTTCGTAGTAGTGGCATGTTGGTTCGTCTCCGATCACAATTGCAAACAAGAAATCATCACCCTTATTGTGATACCGGATCAGATGAGAAAAGGCAGCGCCGATCTTCTCCGTATTCTAGCGTTGGTTCAAAATCTTTCGCATCTATTGCGCACACAGGAGCCGATAGCCGAGATGTTCGTGAAATGTGGCGCGAACCGAACCATGACGAATGTTTACACGCTCTACCAGTTCATCGATGCTTATCCTCCGTTCTTGTGTCATCAGCTCATCAACCTTTGCAATTTTGTTAGGGGTAATTGCACGATGGCTTTGGTCCGGTCTGGCATCGTCTTTGCATCTTTCACGTCCTTCTTTGAACCGTTTGTTCTAACGCTTCACAGTGGCCAATGAAATGCAATGTTCCATGTACACGGCAGCCATACGGCAACTAATTTCTTTTTGGGAAACACCTTCAGGCTGTCGAAAACCTGACGGCACCACGCTGCTCAACTTCTGGACCGTCCATTACGCCACGCGATCATGTTCAACCCAGTGTATGAGAGCATTAAAGAACATTTATCCTCACACCTGCGTGTCACTTTTGTAAATGAGAGATGCCTGTGTGCTACGCGCAGGCTTTGCAGGTAATGAGCAGAGCCATAATGGCGCGGGGTGCGTAATCTCACTTCCATTTGACTCGCCCTCCTACGTTAGAAATGCGAAGATACAATGGAACATACAAATGCGAAGTCACAGCTTGATAAAGGACAAAAAAGTGCCACTAGAAACAAAGTTCACTGCACGTATACACAATACCTCGCAAGAAGATATTTAAACATATGTATAAGTAAGTCTCCAATAAATCTACGTATCTAAGAAAAACTCACGGTATATAATGCGTCAAACAAGGCAAATAAACATGTTGCGCAATCACAGATTCACATAATTCTAGATTCTACCCCCATTCTATCCACTCCCCCCGATGTATCGCTCTCGACGGAAGGCGGCGCGCTTGCCCCTCACTTTTCTCCCTTGCGCATACAAGACTGAGCCACCATCGTCGGCTCACCCACGCCACCCCCCCCCTACACTATCACGCGCACATGCAGCATGCGGCGCGGGGTCACGATGTTATCGCACTTGGACTTTATGTGGAACATGAGGGCAACGGCGACGGCAGAAATGCGCCTAGGGTGTCCATATAATTGCTATCGCAATAATCTAATGAGAATATCCGGCAACTGAAGCATCCCATGGTCCATTACTTTCCGCAAAAGAAGTAAAAAAATAGAACTTTCACCATTCGCCAATTCGCTGCACCGCAACAACGCTTCTTTTTTGCTTTTGTGGGGCGGCGACACCGTAATGAAAAAAAAACGCAAAGTATGTTGGTCACAATCGAATGCCTACTTTGGGCAACTAATCAGGCTATTATGGAATATCGAAGGAAACACGAGACGCTTGGTCCACCAAGAACCATGTGCATACTGCTCGGTATCCTACACCGGCGAGACAAGACTTTCTGGAGAGGTTGCGCTCAAGCGAACGCGCTGCAATCCGTCGAGTACCCACAGTTTTGGCGGCTAGTGACCATTGTTTTTTTTTCTCGTCTGCTAGATAGAAAGCGACCGAAGCTCTGCGAGGCGAAAGTGCACTCGGCCAGAGAAAACCGAACGCGCACCGAAGTGCGCCGCGCGGTGGCCGGTGCAACACGAGAAAAACTCGTGCGCTCTGGCTGGCTCTGGCAGCGCGCGGGTAGGGGAGCGAAAACAAAAAAAATTGAAGAAACTCAATGTGTCCTCGCGATTAAAAGTCCAAGTAGAAAAAATAAATAACGTAGTTACCTTAGCTGGCTTTAGGGTCTTCACTGGATGCTTTGGCGTAGGTGAAAAAAAAATGTTGATTTTTTTTATGTGACATGACGGCACGAATTAACCACCACAACGCTTCGTCTCATCTGGCCTTGCTGCGGGCTTTGTCAACTTGTCTGATAGAGTGTTGATTTGGCTTGTCTCGCTGCATGGCCTGATGTACAACTTTGGAAAAATCAGTGCACCTTTGGCGTCAAATATTTATGGGAGCATTAAACTTACAAAGTTCCGCAATTGAAAATCTAAAGCACACATTTGGAAATGTCAATGCACTTTTCACATCAAAAGTTTACGAGAACATTATACGTATAAAGTTTCGGAATTGATATCCATGCGCTCTGTGATATTCCGCGGCCTCCGCAAGATGCCGCGTCAAACCCGTTCGCCATGAAAACATCCTTGAAACTTTGAGCTCGGATGGGGCTGCTTGCGTTATGTGACTCCCGGTGCATGGGCGTTGCCGCGAATTTCAGCCCGAGTTCGCAATTTTCGCGGTGAAATGGCTTTTCGAGCGGGAAAAAGACGCTCTAGACAAAATCCAGAATGATTTCCCGCGCCGGGGATTGCTTTGGTCGGCGTGCATGGACAGCACGAAAAAATTTCCGGGGGGGCTGAAGCCCAATAAGCCCCCCCCCCCCTGCTACGCCCCTGACCGTGACCCACACCTGCCTCTTGACTTGTTGGTAGCTTCTGATGCCACCACTACGACGTTCTATGCTCACGACGCCATTGTTCGTGTGGCCACAGAACGTCGCATTTGCCGTGACCGTCTTCTGGCGTCTCAGACTATCCAAAAGCACCGTTACGACAGTCTTCATCGGGACGTTCATTTCAGCCCTAGGTCACTTGTCCTCCTTTGATTACCCTCCCGTCGCGTCGGCCTTCGCGAAAAGCTGCTGCCGCGATACGTCGGGCCATGCCGAGTTCTTCGCCAAATAACCAGCCACGCATATGAGATATCACCTGTGTCTTCGACGTCTTCTACACCACCACGAACTGATTTCGTGCACGTTTTGCGACTAAAGCCCTATAACTCGCACACTGATGCGACACCTTAGGAAGCATCGAGACGATGCTTCTGCCGCCGGGAGTTAATGTCACGAACTAGTTTGTGCCGCTTTGGACAAAAGGACGTTGTGAGATGAAGAGGAGGTTGAAGTGTCTCGACGATCAGTAGCTGGTGTTGCGCTGACTACTCAGCAACAACCTCTTAACTGTATACATTGTAAATACATATATTTTCTTCCACGTAACAATGTGTATGTATATATATTGTAAGAACTATTAACCTACTTCGTCGTTTTCATTCGTAAATAGCCATCATCATCTTCCCTGTTCTACTTCTTCGTGCATGAGCTGGGGCGATGCATTTTTTTTGGAATGAAAAGCGCTGGACAGCTTGGTCGGTCTCGGTATTATAAAGTGGTGGAGGTACGTCAAGACCCTGAGGTCCTCTCGCGTTCCCATACTCCCTGGAGCTACATTCTGGTGGCCGCCTGCGCCGGGCTACCCCTACAACGATGGACACTTCCAACCCCGGCTCTTCCGGCGCCTCTAACCCTACGACACAAACGGTTCAGTCTGCGGCGCCCTCTTGGACTGTGACTCCTCTTGGACTCCGCGGTGATGACGTCGACGATTGGATCGACTACTACGACCGCGTCAGTTCTTGCAATAAGTGGAACGACGCCCAGAAATTGAGGTACGTCACATTCTACTTGACCGGTGTTGCAAAGCCGTGTTATTTCGACCACGAATCCGACATCACGGATTGGTCCACGTTTACCTCCAAGCTGAGGAAAATCTTCGCTTCCTCGTCTGACCGTACAGGATTCGCCAAACCGAGGCTGGGAACACGCCTCCAACTTCCACAAGAGTCATACACCTGATACATAGAGGACATCTTGGCTGTGTGCCGCCGTGTGAACCCTAACATGACGGAAGCCGCACGCGTTCGATACATATTGTCACGTGGTGGTGATATTGAAGCAATATTGTTAACGGCAGTAGCAATACTGTCAACGACAAAACTAACTTTATTGGGCGAACCTGTGCCCACAAGACAGGCTACACTTATTGGCCTCGAGCTCCACCACTGGAAAATCTGGCGCCACCGTCGGCGTGACGTGCTAGGAGGGATCACGTGGACATAGCGGCCGCGTCGGCTGCTTCGGGAGCGCCGAAGCGAGCTGAAAACGAGTTTGAATTCCCTCGTACGCTGCGGTCCTCATTGAGTGACGAAATTTTCCCGCTTCGAGTGTCTCCTTTACAACTGTTGAAAGCACTACAATAGGTAGTAGCGGCCTTTGAAGGCGCGCAACATGGCAGGCTACTGCTCGGTGCCGAAGGGCCGGACGCACGTAACGGAGGCTGGTGTCAGCCTTATTCACACGTAGCCGCAGGACAAGAGGCTGCGTGAAGCTTGGCTCGCGAAACATAAAACCGGCAAACAGTCATCGGCTACAACTCGGGTATGCAGCAAGCACAGACGCGAGGAAGATTTCTGCTACGGCGCCGGGTC
Organism: Dermacentor variabilis; assembly: GCF_050947875.1. Lineage (NCBI taxonomy): Eukaryota > Metazoa > Arthropoda > Arachnida > Ixodida > Ixodidae > Dermacentor > Dermacentor variabilis. The sequence goes on along the minus strand of NC_134569.1, from coordinate 230,031,759 downwards.
TGCGATGTTCTGAAAACGCGCACTGAGACGCTCGCCCGAGTCTGCTGCACGACTAATATTATGACGGTTTGGTCTATCAACTTGTCGATGCTATAGATACTGGCAAGTTCAGTGGAGTGGAAAGGCAGCGGTAAGAAGCACATTTAAAGAAAGCATGGTATATGGTCATGTTTGTGTTATGAATTAATGCACTGGATTACAAAAAAGGAGCAGCGGGAAATGGCGCACTGAGAACACCGATAAACATACAGTGCGACGCAACACGAAAAATAATATTGAAAAATCAAATAATTTAGAAGAAAAAAAAGATTGAATCGTCGCGACGACACATCATAGTCCCTGTAGGCGTCGAAGTCTCTGCAATGAAGTTACTTTTGAACAGCTCTGATAGCTCCCACGCAACAATGGTTGCCTGTATACTGTCAAATACTCATTTTTTGCGGCCTAAAGCTCATGGCACGGTGCAAGAACGCGCGCTCGGAGAAAGCGAAACAGTGCGCCGACAAGCATGCAGACGCGCAGTCCGTCGCTGCGAACCTGCGCGATCGCTGCATTGAGGCTTCTTTCTATTACGCTCCATTTAGTTATACAAACACTATAAGAACATATTTCACATAGTTTGCTCTCAGCGTTTACCTTCCTTTCACGCAAGAAGCCGGTTCGGGAGACTCCATCGCGGTGACCGCACGCAGTGCCCTTCACTGTACGTATTCGGTAAAGAGCGTCTGTAAATGATTGTGTGCTTTCGGTTTGCCCAAGATTATCATTTAGACAGTAAACAACTTCTTTCGTTTCGAAAGTACTTACAGAAATGTCCGGGAGAGCTCGCGCGTGGTGTTTTCAGTGAGCGCGGACAGCAAAACCTATAAGGAGCGCGCCGCGTGATCCCTCATGCTACGCCAGCGAGGCGTTTCCGATAGATGGCGACTCCGTAACTCCTCGCCGCCAATAGCACAACGATAGCGGCGAACACGGCCGGCGATCGTCGAAAATCTGATCAGCGGGTCAAGCGCGTCGGCTTTTACAATCGTCGAATGTTCCAGGCTAATCGTTGGGACCCGCGTGCCTTCCACAAAGTTCTACACCATTAGCGTTGCGCATACATGCAATCAGATTACACAAGTTTCTGTGAAAGGACAGTAGACGGAACCATCGATAACATTCCAGAAGCTTCTTTTACATGCCGGCGCGTCCTGCGCTGTGCGATAACATTTGTTAGGCGGCGAAACGTGGTCGCCCAATAAAGATAAGAAAACGTGTCATTACCCCCTCTTAAAAGCATCGACCCGATGCTGCAAACAAACGAAAGTAATAAACAAAAGCACTCGTAGCAAAGAAAACAACAAAAATAAGGAAGTTCGTCAACGTCCGTAAAAGGGTTTAAAGCGCACCACGTGGACCACGTCAGATCGTGCGCAGCGCCTCTATGAATGCGAAATGCCGTCTGGCACGACCTCATAGTCCAGAGCGCCAATACGTCGGATGACCTTGTAGGGTCCGAAATAGCGTCGGAGTAGTTTCTCATTGAGTCCTCGTCTGCGTATCGGGGTCCATACTCAAACACAGTCGCCGGGCTGGTACTCGACAAAGCGTCATCGGAGGTTGTAGTGTCGGCTGTCGGTCCTCTGCTGGTTCTTGATCCGCAGGCGGGCGAGCTGTCGGACTTCTTCGGCGGGCTGGAGATAGGAAGTGACATCAAGACTTTCCTCGTCAGTGACGTGCGGCAGCATGGTGTCGAGCGTCGTCGTGAGGTTCCTGCCGTAAACGAGCTCATCGCTGCCGTAAACAAGGACCGCATCCCACGTCTTCTTGTGCTCGACGTCGACGTACATTGCTAGCATGTCGGCGAGGATCTTGTTCAGGACCTCCGTGAGTCCATTCGTCTGCGGATGGTAGGCAGTTGTCCTCCTGGAACCTGTCTGGCTGTATTTCAGAATTGCTTGAGTGAGCTCTGCTGTAAAAGCCGTTCCTCTGTCGGTTATGAGGACTTCTGGAGCACCATGTCGCAGCAGGATGTTTTCGACGAAAAATTTCGCCACATCGGCTGAGCTGCCTTTCGGTAGAGCTTTAGTTTCAGCGAAGCGGGTGAGATAGTCCGTCGCCAGGACGATCCACTTATTTCCGGAAGTTGATGTCGGAAACGGTCCCAACAAGTCCATCCCGATATGCTGAAAGGGTCGCTAAGGAGGCTTTATCGGCTGTAGTAATCATGATGGTCTTGTCGGTAGTGTCTTGCGTCGCTGACATCTCGGCACGTCCTGACGTAACGGGCGACATCGTCGGTTAGGTGCGGCCAGTAATAATACCTTTCTTGTAGCCTCGATAGCGTCCGGGAGAAACCGAGGTGCCCAGCGGTCGGATCGTCATGTAGGGCGTGCAGTACTTCTGGACGCAGCGCCGATGGAACAACAAGAAGGTAGTTGGCGCGGACTGGTGAGAAGTTCTTCTTCAGGATTAGGTTGTTTTGAAGCGTGAACGAAGACAATCCACGCTTAAATGCCCTAGGGACAGCGTCGGTGTGCTCTTCCACATACTCTACTAGGGCTTTTAGCTCCGGGTCCCCTCGTTGTTGTTCGGCGAAGTCTTGCGCGCTTATTATTCCAAGGAAGGCGTCGTCATCCTCGTCATCTTGCGGCGGCGGGTGAATGGGGGCGCGTGATAGGCAATCGGCATCTGAGTGTTTTCGTCCGGACTTGTATGTTACGGTGATGTCGTATTCTTGTAGTCTGAGGCTCCACCGTGCCAGCCGTCCTGAAGGGTCCTTTAAGTTAGCTATCCAACACAACGCGTGACGGTCGCTGACCACTTTGAATGGCCTGCCATATAGGTAAGGGCGAAATTTATCTGTAGCCCAAACGATGGCCAGGCATTCCTTTTCGGTTGTATAATAATTGCCTTCCGCTTTTGACAACGACCGGCTAGCGTAAGCTATCACGTGTTCATGTCCATCTTTCCTCTGGACTAGGACGGCACCGAGGCCTTGGCTACTGGCGTCAGTATGGATTTCTGTATCCGCGTACTCGTCGAAGTGCGCAAGTACCGGCGGCGACTGCATGCGTCGTTTGTGTTGTTCAAATGCGTCGTCCTGCGGCGTTTCCCACTTGAACTCAACATCACATTTAGTTAGACGTGTCAACGGCTCAGCGATGCGTGAAAAGTCCTTTACAAAGCGCCTGTAGTAGGCACACATGCCAAGGAATCTACGCACTGCCTTCTTGTCGATCGGTTGCGGGAACTGTGCGATGGCAGCTGTCTTTTGCGGGTCTGGACGGACGCCAGATTTGCTGATCACGTGGCCTAGGAAAAGAAGCTCATCGTAAGCGAAGCGGCATTTTTCCCGCTTCAGAGTAAGCCCTGACGACCTGATGGCCTCTAGTACTGTTGCAAGCCGCCTAAGGTGATCGTCGAAATTTCCGGCGAAGACAACGACGTCATCGAAGTAAACGAGACAGATCTGCCACTTCAATCCTGCTAAAACCGTGTCCATCGTGCGTAGGAACGTTGCAGGCGCCGAGCACAGTCCAAATGGCATAACCTTGAAGGTCGCTTAAAGTTTCGGTGAAAGACAGTGGACGGAACCATAGATAACATTCCAGAAACTTCTTTTACATGCAGGCGCGTCCTGCGCTGCGCGATAACATTTGTTAGGCGGCGAAACGTGGTCGCCCGATAAAGGTAAGTACACGTGTAAATATTAAAAGGCATTGGGTCTGTCGCGTTCAACGCCTTAGTCGTGCAAAATCCGGCTTCTGTCCAAGACATCACGTCCACATGTCAGCACCTAGACGAGCTGCAGTCTCTTCGTCCTCAACATGACAGCAGCGTTCCTCAGGTTACCCATTCTCCAGATCTACGTGCTCTTATACGCACCATCATCCCGACGAGCTTGAAATACAAGAACTGAGGCGTTCACCTGCTGCCTGTGCCCCAACGTACACCTTCGATTTGCGCGAGGTCGTAAAGCAAGGGTTGACCGCGATGACTACACCCGTGACGCATCTTGCTCGGGTAGCGCGCCCCACACCTACCTACGCGGTTGTTGCTTCGCTAACCACCCCTACTGTCAGCTCCGTGGCTACTGACGTTGCCTATGACCATTTGGCTTCGATGGGTACCAGAGGACTTACTGAGCCATTCTACCCTCAGTGGCGTCTACCTCGTCCGGTTTGTTTTTACTATGCTATATGCGGTCATATATCTCGCTTCTTCCGCCGTGGCCAGCATTATGAAAGGCGAGGCTATGCTGAGCACGACTAAGCACACACTCGCCGACCAGACGCCTACATTCCCGGATCGTACTCGTTCCCTCAGCAGCGTCCTTGGTCTCCTCCGGCTGCTCCCAATCTGCCTCATAGTTCCCGTTCGGCCAGACGTCGTTCCCCTTCGCTTTACCGGCGCTCTACATCACCGCTTCGCCCCACTTTCGATCTTGCCAACCAGCACTCGGAAAACTAACTGTTGCAGTTTTTGGGAGGGAAACTGCTCCCTATCGGTCTTCAATAATTCCTCCTGTTCGCCCGGCCAACATTCTTTCTGTAACTGTTAAAATTGTTCGCGCGTCAGCTCTCATCGATACCAGTGCCGCTGTTTCCGTTCTTCGTAGTGATCTGTGTTCACGGCTCCACAAACTAAAAGGCCTTATCTTGCAACTATTTTGCGGGGTGCTAACAATGCATTCATTCACCCCGACGGACAGTGTAATGCTCGTGTTCTCATCGACGGCATACGCCACCACATTGTGTTTATCATCCTTCCGACGTGTATCCATGAACTTATACTGGGTTGGGACTTCCTACATTCTGCTTCAGCCCGGATTTCATGCAGAAAGGAAGTTGTCCATATCACGGATATAGCGCTTGCGCCTTTTACGGACTCTGCAGTTTCATGCGTGAACTTGGTCATTGCTGCAGACTCCGTCCTGCGTCCTCGTCTCGAAGACGTTGCAGCCGTAACATCCAGTCGCATCGCCGAAGCACACGTCCTAGTCACCCCTTCTTCCCGCGGTACTACTCGCGGAATCCTCATTGCCATCTGTCTCTTCCGGTTTTCACGTGGCCGCGCCCTTCTGTCTGCTTGCAACACGACCCCAGATCCTGTGATGCTGGCCAAAGGGATGACTGTGGCAACCCTAGCCGACACTCAACCTATCTCTATAGTCACGCTTTGCCCTTCTTCGTCGCCAGCACCAACCTCAGTTTTGGATGATTCTTTCCCTCCTCCAGCCGTTCTTGGTTCTGACCTAACAGCCGCACAGTCCGAAGCCTTAATAGTGGTCTTGGCAAAGCACAAAGCCTGTTTCGATAGCTGTTCCCCTGTCTTGAGCCAAACTCCTGCGGCTACACACCACATCGAAACCGATGGTTCCGCTATAATACGACGAAGCCCCTATCATGTATCGCCATCCGAACGAAAGGTCATTGAACAGTAGGTTGCTGACATGCTTGCGCGCAAGATAATACAACCTTCATCTTGCCCGTGGGTCTCTCCCATGGTCCTGGTAAAGAAAAAAGATCGCTCCGTTCGCTTTTGCGTCGATTATCGAGCGCTCAATAACATCACACGCAAGGACGTATATCCAGTAACTCGAATTGACGATGCTTTGGACACAATACAAGGGGCGGAGTATTTCTATAGGCAAACTCCCATGAACGAGGCTGACAAAAAAAGACCGTATACGCTACACCAGACGGACTTTATAAATTTAGCACGATGCCTTTTGGCCTTTATAACGCTCCCACCACATTTGAGCGCATGATAGACAACGTACATCGTGGTCTACAATGGAAGGCCGGTTTTGTTACCTGGACGATATTGTCATCTTTTCGTCTAACTACAGCCGACATCTTCATCGATTAGACGAAGTTCTCAAATGCCTTGCAAATGCTGGTCTCCAGATGAATACAAAAACATTCAAATTTGCAAGCAAGACAATAAAGGTATTGGGCCACGTCATCTCAAAAGATGACATCTATCCAGGCCCCGCAGAAATTAGTGCTGTTCGCCAGTTTCCTTACCCCCAGCAACAGAAAGATATACGTAGTTTGTTCGGCTTGGCGTCATATTTTTGTCAATTTATACGCAACTTCGCTGCAGCAGCAGCTCCTTTACACATGCAACTGGTTACTGGTGCCTCTTTCGCATGAACTAACGAATACGAGTCTGCTTTTCAAGCTGTTTAGCAACATGTTACTTCTAGAGCAGGGCTTTGCCAATTCTATGATCAAGTCCCCACCATACTCCATGCTGATGCAAGCGCACAAGGTATTGACGCAATACTTCTGCAACGTAATTCAGCCTCTAAAGAGCAAGTCATAGCATATGCCAGCCAAATACTCTCTCCAGCTGAGCGGAACTGCACCATTACAGAGCAAGAGCGCCTCGCTGTTCTTTGGTTGATTCTGAAATTTCGCCCATACCTTTAGGGCCAACACTTCCCCATCGTCACTGACCATCATGCTCTGTGTTGGCTATCATCAATGAAAAACATGTCAGGACGCATATGATGCTGGATACTCTGTTTACAGGAATATGACTTTGCAATAATGTACAAGTCTGGAAAAGGCCATCATGATGCAGACGCATTGTCTCGCTGCCCACTCTGGGTCTCTCCCGGTAACGCGCCGTCGTCTTCCCGACCACGTCGTTCTGATGCTAGGCCTGCCTCACACCAGGTCTCGATAACGTCCCTGGACCAAGTTACGCTTTCAACACGCTCTGATTTCGTCTTGCTTCAGTGGGCTGACTCCTACTGTCAAATTCTCATGGACCGCCTTAGTGGGGTAGCGGAACCACTCAACAGCCGCTTTCGACACCAACTTCGACAATTCCGCCTTCAAGGTGGCGTGCTACACCGCTACGTTTACCACCCAAGAGGTCACCGGTAGGTCCCAGTTCTACCTCGCTGCCTTTGCCTGCGAGTTTAGAGGCACTTCACGACGACATATCGGCTGGCCACTTAGGCTTCCACAAGACTTTCGACGGCATCATGACCCGCTACTTCTTGCGTGGCCTATCCCCAACGGTGGCCAAATGCATTGCCTCTTGTGCGTCACGTCAGCACCTCAAACGCTCGACATCCCCTCCTGCCTGTTTACTACAACCTCTGCCTTGCACGGACGCACCTTTTGAATTTGTTGGCATTGATTTATATTGTCCTTTGCCTTTGACACCCTCGGATCAGCGTTGAATTGTCATTTCGGTCGACTATTTAACAAGATATGCCGAGACTGCCTCTCTGCAATCCGGTACCGCTTCTGAAGTCACTGACTTTTTCTTGCGTTCCATCGTCTTCCGCCACGGGGCTCCTCGCGCACTTCTGAGTGACCATGACAAGGCATTTATTTATCAAGTTCTCGAGGAAGTTATTCGGGCCACTGATACCGTCCACAAATATACTTCTACCCATCATCCGCAAGCCCATGGCCTTACTGAGCGCTTCCACCGTACGCTGTCTGACATAATTTCCATGTACATCCGTCCTGACCACACTGACTGGGATAAAATTCTTCCTTTCGTGATGTTCGTATATAATGCTGCTATCCAACGGACTACCGGTTACAGCCCTTTGTTCCTTGTGTATGGAGAATCTCCTTCCACAATATTCGACAGAGAATTCTTTTTAGCACGATCTCCGTTTTCACCCTGGAGACGAAGTCCTGCTTTGGACTCCAGTCCGCACTCCAGGTCTCTGTGAGAAGTTCTTTCAACGCTACATTGGCCCATACACCGTTGTACAGCAAACACCTGCAGTGAACTATCTCGTCCGCCCAGTACACTCTGTCACTGACCAGCGCCGCCGGAATGCCGAAATTCTTGACGTCTCGCGGATGAAGCCGTTTAGATAATGTCTGATCTGCGGCCAGGCTGGCCGCTTCCATGACGGGACGAAGTTAGTGTGCGCACTATTTACATACTTCGTCGTTTTCATTTGTACATAGCCATGATCATCTTCGCTGTTCATCTACTTCTCCGCGCATGAACTGGGGCGTTGCCTTTTTTGGGATAAAAGCGCTGGATAGCTTGGTCGGATTCGGTATCATAATATATATTTAAAAAGCTGAAATGTGCCCGAAGAGTACAAATAGCGATCGCATAAAATTCGGGACGTATGGTAGGTGCTGGTGATAACTCCCAGTGACTGAGAAGTGTTGGTAATGCAAACTAATCTTTGCAGAGTATCACTTCTGTGTCATGGCGCTGCCTGTCTCGACTATCCCATAAACTGACATGTACTCGGGTTGCAATTTTACAGCCTTGACTTTTGCGTAGTAGCAAATAGAAGGCCCGGGCGTAATCCGGATACAGGCCCGCGGGCCGTGCCGGGCTCGGGATTTCATATTGGCCAAGGACCAACGCGACTACATCATCATACAGGGTCTATTTTGAAAGTAGTAGGACTTTTTTTTTAATTCATTCGTGAGAGTAATACAAACGATTAGAATTCTTAAAAGTAGCACCCTTCCGCATCTACATACTGCTGCCAACGAGTTTTCCAGTTTCTGTACGCCTCCAAAAACGCGTAGACCGGAGTGCTCTTTAGCTCCCTCGTCACGGCCTGTTGAAGCTCCTCTACCGATCTGTGATACTTCCCCTTGAGCGTCCGTTTTATTCTCTGGAATAGAAAAAAGTGTGGTTGGGCCAACTCAGGGCTGTAGAGGGGCTGAGACAGCGTTTCCACCTTGTGCTGGGCAAGATACTCCACTACGCGGAACACTGTGTGGCTCGGCGCGTTGTCTTGGTGCAGCCGCCAATTATTGGCGATGGCTTGGCGGACACGAACAATGCGTTTTCGCAATCTTTTGAGACCTTCGACGTAAAAAATTACATTAACTGTTTGTCCGGGTGGTACGAACTCTTTGTAGATGACTCCATGTCGATTAGCAAAGCAAATAAGCATGGACTTTTGCTTCTATTTTCTCATTTGTGCTTTCTTGGGGCGTGGGGAAGAAGGGGTGTGCCATTCTGAGCTCTGGCGCTTGCTCTCTGGGTCGTAATCAGACACCCGCGTCTCGTCACCGGACACTACATTGTCCACAAAGTCGGGGTCCTCATTCACGTGATGAAGGTCCTGGCACATCGCTTCCCGGTTGGCCTTTCGTTCATCTGACAACACTCGCGGCACGAACTTCGCGCACGCTTTCCTCATGGCTAAGTTTTCTGACACGATCTCAAAAACTTCGATTCGAGGAATGCTCAAGTCATCAGAAATCATTCTGATACTCATCCTACGGTCACTGTTCAGTAAATTTTTCACTCGTGACACATTTTTGTTGGTTTTCGTGGTCGAAGGGCGTCCGGAGCTGTTGTCGTCCTTCACTCGTTCCTTACCTTCTCGGAACTGCTTGTTCCACTCCAAAACACCTGATCAACCCATGGCAACATCACCGTAGGCATCCTTAATCATGTTGGGTGTCTCATTACCTCTTTTACTATGCTTTACACAAAATTTGATCGCGTAACGCTGATGTAGTAAACGCTGCATGATTCTCCATGACGAGACGTTTCGATAGAAGTTCACACTACAAGCGACCTGCTCTCTTCAACGGCTGAGAGCCGACTGCCGATTTTTCCCTGCGTTCCCAACATCCCCCTTCACCGATCCTGCGTGCACAGATCGCCTCTTGTTTGCCCCTTCACCCAGGAAAAAACCAGCCCTACTACTTTCAGAAGAGATCCTGTAGGTTACTTGGGTTCGTCTTCTATGCGGTTAACGTGCATTGTTATTGTTGTGACTTTTGGTCATCATGACGTCTTCTTGTCGTGGCAGTTCGAGGATCTCCTCTTGTGCTAGGGCGACATCATGTTCAGATGTCGTTGCCCTTAGTTTCCCTCAGGTGATTAGTCAGTCTCCTCTTGTGAATATCGCTGATGTTGCATGCGTGTATCAGCGGCGGTGGGCGCCTTGAAGAAACTAGAAGGTGCCTTTTGAGCTCTTAGCAGGTTGTGATTCTTTGTACTTTGTGGTTGTTCTGCTCGGAGGGAGAGCTGGGCGTTGAAGGCAAAACCGCATTGTCGTACTCTTCGGTAGAACCGCATGCAGATAAGCAGCCTCTTTCGTCGCAGTGGAAGCAGAGCAGTCTGTCGTGAAGTGTCTGCTGAAAATGGTCTTCCCGATAATGCTACTCTTTAACATGCTTGGTGCTCACAGTGAAAAGACAGGACGGGTAAAGGTAAACCATTCACTATTTGCTTCTGCGTGCATCGTACATGTAATAGGACATACTAGCTATGACGCAAACGCCGCAAGTAGGCCAAAATTCCAGCTGCAATGCACCCAGGGCTCGCAGCGCCTTTCCTTAATTATATCTCATAGTGAATGAACAGCGTCTTTTGCCACGGGCAGCACTGCTGCAGTTAGCCGCGATTAGTATTCCCATTTGCTTAGATTTAGGCATCGTTCTCATTCGCCTTTCTTCATTTCTCACCACCGCTCGCAGGTAGCGGCCGATGTGCGCTATAATGAAGGCCTGGTTTCATGCCAGGCAACGACGAATGGCATGAAATGGAAAATGAAGGAAAAAAGACGCTAACGAACTTTGGCTTGTGGTACTGTCTCTTTATGATAAACGCTGCTTAAGCAGTTTTTGCACATAGTTCATGTTCAATGAATTGGGAAGACATACTACCTCTCGCCGACGTTCAGAGCGTTGACGTTTCTTTCCGCTTTGATGGGAAGTCTACTATGACGTCTACTTGCTTCTATGCTCTTCCTAGGCGCCTCTGACTAAGGGATAGACTTTCTCCTCAGGAATGACAGTGTCGCCTGCTTCCGAAAAGCCGCTTACTTTCTCCAACGAACAAAATTACTGCTCTGGTAGAGTGGTGAGTCATAATTAGCCTATATTTAAGTCCACTGCAGGACGAAGGCCTCTCCATACGATCTGCACCCTGTCCCTGTCCCTGTCCTGCGATAATCTGTCCTGTCTTGCGATAACTCAGACCCTGTCCTTCGATAAACCGATTCCAACTTGTGCTTGCGAATTTCCTAATTTCATCACCTCACTTAGTTTTTTGCCGTTCTCGACTGCGCCTCCCTTCTCTTGGCACCCAATCTGTAACTCTAATGGTACCCCGGTTACCCATCCTGCGCATTACATTGCCTACCCAGCTCCGCGTTCTTCCCTTAATATCAATTAGGATATCGCCTGTCCCATTTCGCTCTCTGATCCACACCGCTCTATTCCTGTGTCTTAACGCTACGCCTAACATTTGCTTTTCATCCTTCTTTGCGCGGTCATTATTTGTTCCCGAGCTTCTTTCAGAGATCAAGAGAATTATGGCGGTCCAGCTACAGCAGCAGCAGGCACAGCAGTTATAGCCACTGCCACAGCAGATGGCAATGACCGAGGATGATCCAGAAGTAGCAGTGAACCCGAGGACAGAGAACGCGGCCGCGGCGGATCCGGCACCCAAGAGAAGGGCAATTGAAAATCTTAAAGAGCGGAGACTCAGCGATAGGGTAGACAACCTTGAAGATAGGCTCACCCAGTTTGAACAGTATATACACACGACGTTTACCAAGACAATCACCGACCATTTCATAGCAACTGAACAGACGTTCCAGCAATTGACTACGACAGTACAGAACTTGGCAACGCAAATGGCTAACTTTCAGCAAACATGGATAGGGCATCAACCACCGCAACCCCAACAGCAGTGAAAGGCCTCCTGATCTGGAATTGGAATTGCAACGGTTTTGCTGAGAAAAAGGCTGTACTTCAGCAACACCTAGAACAAGTATCAAGAAAGGCAGATATCATCATGTTGCAAGAGACCCTCATTGAGGAAGTCAACATCTCCGCTTACCGGTCCCAGGGGAGTTTGCACTTTGGTGAGAAAAGGCATCACGTACGTAGAGCACGAGTTGTTGAGCAAAGCACAATCGAGCACACCATGGTAGAGGTGGTTACCGGGGAAAAGCAGAAGGAAAGCACTTTTCTGATAAACGTGTACAGTAGCCCGTCACACAGAAAGCAGAAATTCAAAGCACTGTTACACAAAGCGCACAACGTTGTGGGGCCTGACAACAGGCTTGTAATCTTCGCGGACTTTAACGCGCCGAATCAAGCCTGGGGTTACCCCAACGCATTGGCAAAGGGCTGGGACTTAATGCAAGATGCTAGCGACTTGGGACTAAATCTAATCACCGATCCAGCATACCCTACAAGAATCGGCAACTCGATCACCCAAGACACAACTTCCCATCTCACTTTCGTCAGGGGTAAACGACGGCGGTAAGGCGGACTTTGAATGGCGAAACACGGGCCACGAATTGGGCAGCGACCATTTTATTGTGGAAGTCGCTGTCCCGCTCGGTGGCAACAACGAAGTCGGCAGAAGCTTTCGGAAACATAGATTTACTGATTTGGACGTGTTTCGAGGGTTGTTACCCGAGGAGCAGACCGTAATTACAGACATTGAGTGGTCCACCGAGTTTGTAAACAAGGTAGAAAAGGCCACCAAGGAAGTCGAGACGGACGAGCGTGTCCACAGGGTTGACAGCCGCCTGGCCCACCTCATCGCAGCCAAGCAGTCTTGCCTGTTGAGCTGGAAGACGCAGCGGAGAAACAGGAAGCTACGCAAAAGGTCGCCGAACTCAACCGCGAGATCGAGTTCCACAGCAGAGTGCTGTGCACTCAGCAATGGAATGAGGTTTGTAACGCAGCGGACGCCAGGTGCACTGCGGCAAGACGTGAAGTATGCTAAGGCATCTTTTAGATCGGACCACGACTAAGTCTCACCAGCACCACAAGCTCACGGCGCTGACCGAGCACGGGGAAGACGAAGTGAAGAAACGCCTCGACGACAAGTACCTGCCGGTCACTCCCACATAAACGCACTCGGACTACCTAGGCGAAGCAAACGAGTGGCTAGATCCAGACATTGTATATAGGAAGTAAGGGTTGCCCCGCAGGATCCCAACAGCAAGTCCGCCGCTGGTCCCGACCGCGTTACGAATAGAGCGCTAAAAAATCTTAACGAAGTGGCTATCGAGAACCTAACGGCATACTTCAACACTTGCTGTCGAGCCGGGTCACTACCCGGCAGTGGGAAGCAGCCAAGACCATCTTGTTTCCGAAGGAGGGCATGCCACCCAACATTGAAAACTTGCCGCCGATCTCCCTTACGTCCTGTGTGGACAGATCATTGGAGCATACACTCATGGACAGGTGGCAGAGGTACCTGGAAGATTCGGGGCTTTACCTAACACCGTCATCGGGTTCCGAAACAAGCTCGGAACTCAGGACGCCATGATACAACTTAAAAATGAAATCCTCGATGACACTACCAACACGAAAGACAAGTGAGCCATCTTGGGTTTGGACCTGCAGAGCGCTATTGACAAAGTGAGACACTCTGCGATCCCGTCCCAGGTGTCACGGCTAAACATGGACAAGAGAACATATGCGTTCATCAAGGATATTTTGACGAAGTGGACTACCGAAATCATCGCCGGTGACCTGCGGCTCCAAAAAAAGAAGCTGCAGTGTCGGGACCCCCCAGGGCTCGGTCATCTCGCCATTACTTGTCAAGCTTGTAATTATAGGGGTGGCCGATCGCCTCTTGCGAGTCACGTGGGTCTGACACACCATCTATGCCGATGACATAACGCTCTGGGTCCCAAGAGGAAGCGACGGACACATCGAGAGTACATTGCAAGAGGCGGTTCACGCTATCGAGGAGCTGCTGGACGGGTCTGGGCTCGTCTGCTCCCCAAGCAAGTCGGAGCTGTTGGTGATTCCTCCGAAAGAAGCAGCAAGGAAGACGAAAGGCAACAAACCTGCGAGAGAGCAAGATACAATAAAGATCAAGGCGAGCAGTGGCCACACGATCCCGGATGTCGAGAAGATCTGAGTGCTGGGGATGCTGATTGAGCTCTAACGAGTCAACAGCGACATGGTCAACCATCTCGCGGCCAAAGTCACCAAGGCCATTCGCCTCATCAAGGTGTCACAAAGAACAGCAGGCATGAAGGAAGAAAGCCTCACCCGGCTAGTGCAATCCTTCGCTATAAGCCACATTACATACGTTGCTGCTTTCCACAACTGGAGGCAGTACGAGTGAAATAAGATCAATGCGCAAATACGCAAAGCGTACAAGGCTGCACTCGGGCTTCTCGACTGCACAAGCACGGACAGGTTCCTGGCTCTGGGAGTGCATAACACCCTGGAGGAAATCGCCGAGGCGCAGACGACTGCTCAGCTCGCGCGGCTACCGGAAACAAGAACGGGCAGACAAGTTTTACGTGACCTAGGCCTAGGGTCAAAGGAAAGGGAACCCGAAAATGCAGAAGTGCCTGTACCGAACGCAATTAGTAGACGGCTACGGGTATGTCCGGTGCCAAAAAACATGAACCCTGAGTTCCACAATGAGCCCCGGGCGGCGAGGTCTCCGGCGGCTCACCGATCTCCATGCCATGTGTATGATCTCCATGTGTTTGTGGACGCGGCAGAGTATCCACATGACAGAAAGGCGTTCGCCGCTGCAGTAATCGGGGCATCGGCCAGTGCAACGAGAACAGCGGCGAGTGTTCAGACTCGAGGGGTGCATCCAGCCGAGGAGGTGGCCATTGTCCTGGCCATCGCCGACCCCGTGTGACCGACTGTGCTCTGTGATTCTAGGACGGCATTAAGAAATTACGCCAGAGCAAGGGTGTGTGGTGAAGCCGCGCGTTTGTTGCGTGCAGTCGATCTCGCGAGTGAAAATCGGTGTATTGTGATAAAGTGGTTTCCGACCCACATGGGCAGTGATGTGTCGGATCGCGGCAACGCAAACCACAACGAGACGGCGAATGCGGCAGCACGAAAACTAACCAACCGTGCCGCTGCTACTGCGGTCGACCCGTCGTGGTGGTGGGAAAACAAGTATAAAATGACCTCCAACAACGAAATTGTGAAGTGGTACAGACTACAGAGAAGGACTATGCCGCCATCTCATCTGGGCTTGACCCGTAAGAAAGTGGTTTTATATCGACAATTTCAAACGGGGTCGTTATTCATCCCGGTGCTGATGAGGCACATGTGTCCAAGCGTTTATGTAAGTTACCTGTGTTGTGTGTGCCGAAAGGAAAGAGCCACTGCAGCTCACATCCTTCGGGATTGTGCCAAGAATCCGCTCGAAGCTGCAACGATAACAATGATTCCGCCGCGGCTCAAGGCCGCAACGGCGTGCTACGATTACTAGGTCCAAGCGCGGGCCGTCCAGCAGATCTCGGCGGCCCTCGAAAGGCAACGAGCGAGTGAAAACGGAGGGAGGCTGCCACTCCAAAAGAGGGGCAGGCGCGGCCAAAGTGGACGCGCCAGACGCCACGAAGACGTTATGGCCGCGTCAAGGTTACGCCTCCCTAACACGGGAAGGCTAACCGTTGTGCAGGCATTGACAACAAAGTTACTTCACTCACTCACTCTCAACCTCCAAGTTTCTGCCCTATATCTTAGCACCGGTAGAATGCAGTGATTGTACACCTTTCTTTTCAATGAGAGTGGTAAGCTCCTATTCAGATTCCGGCGTTGCCTGCGGTATGTACTCCAACCCATTTTTATCGTTCTGTAAATTTTCTTCTCCTGATCAGGGTCCCCTGTGAGTAATTGACTTACATAAGCATACTCCTTCAGTCTCTATAGGCTGACTGGCGACCTTCTGTAGTGATGTTCCCTGCCCGGCTATTGATCATTGTCTTTATCCCTTCTGCATATTATTCATCAACCCCACTCCTACGCTATATCACCAAAGGACCTCAATCATTTTTTGTAATTCGTCCACAGTGTTGGTGAAGAGGACATTGTCATTTGTAAATGGAAGGTTTTTGAGGTATTCGCCGTTGATCCTCACCCCTAAGCCTTCGCTGTGTAATAACTTGGATACTGCTTTCAAGCATGCAGTAAATAGTACTGGAGAGATTGCGTCTCTTTTCCTGAATTCGTTTTTTCGCACCTTTCTACTTTGCTTGTGGAGAACCAAGGTAGCTGTAGATTCTTTGTAGGTAGTTTCCAAGATATTCACGTATGCCTCCTATACTTCATTACGTAATGCCTCTGTGACTCCTGGTATCTCTACTGAGCCAAATGCATTTTCATAATCTATGAGAGCCTTATAGAGAGGTTGATTGTATTCTGCATACTTGTCGATTAGTTGATTGATGACAGGGGTGCGATTCAATTTAGAGTATCCTTTCCTGAAGCCAGCGTGTTCCATTGGTTGACTAAAATCACATGTTGCGCTTACTGTATTGCAAATTGTGTTTATGAATGTTTTCTGCAATACTGAAAGTAAGCTAACGGGCCTATAATTTTTTCAATTCTTTAACGTCTCCCTTTCTATGGATTGGTGTAATGTTGGCATTCTTCCAATTCTCTGGAACACTTGAAGTCCTGAGACGTTGCGTATAAAAGACCGCAAGCTTTTCAAGTACGATATCTCCTCCATCTTTGAATAAATCGACAATTATTCCTTCTTCTCCTGTCGATTTTCTTCGGGTCATGTCTTGCAAGGCCCTTCCATCTTCACCGTTAGCTTTAGAAGGAGCCTCTGTAAACGCAGCGTGACCGCAGCGTTTACAGAGGCTCCTTTAATAAACGCAGCGTGACCGCTTTGGGTAATGTACACGTCAGTATTGAATTCTTCCACTGCCTTTTAATATATATTCGATATTGTTGATGGTATTACCCTGTTTATCTTTCAGTGCATACATCTTGGCTTGTCCTCTGTCAAGTTTTTTTCTCACTGATAGCATTCTGCGTTCATATTTTACTGATTTCTCAGCCTTTCTCACGTCATCATTTCGAATATCCCTTAATTCTCCCTGTTAATCAGTTCCGACAGTTCCGCGAATTCTAGCTCACCTCTTAAGTGGGACACTTTCATGCTATCTCATTTGTTTATTGTGTACTTTCTTCCTTAGGTGAAGTTAGCAACTGCTTGCCTTGGAGCATTACCTCCCACTTCAATTGCTGCTTCTGAAGCCAGCCTAGTTGCGGCTTTATTCATTACTTGTATGTCATCTTCATCTCTCTGTTCTACAGCTCCATATTTGTTGGCGAGTATCAGCCTGAATTGATCTGCTTTTACCCCTTCTGCGTCTAGGTTGGCCTGTTTCGTCCTGGTCAAATTTAGTCCCTCTCTTTTCAAATTGAGGTGGATCCTAGACATTGCTAACTTATGATCACTGCACTTTACTTTACCTAACACTTCTACATCCTGCACTACGCTGGGACCGGCAAAAAGTATGAAACCAATTTCGTTTCTTGTTTCACGATTAGGGCTTTTCCAAGTCCATTTTCTTTTGCTACGCTTCCTGAAGAAGGTGTTTATGACTCGCAGCTCATTCCTTTCCGCAAATTTTACCAGCATCTCTCATCTAGTGTTCCTAGAATTGATGCCATAGTTGCCAATTGCTTCTTTCCAAGCGTGTCTTTTGCCCACTTTTGCATTGAAGTCGCTCATCCCTACAGTATACAGAGTTTGCACTACTCTAATCGCTAATTCTACATCTTCATACAACCCTCCTATTATTATTTCATCATCGTGACGGGGGGTTGCAGCGTAGGCTTTTACTACTTCTATTCAATACTTTCTATTCAGCTTTATTACACCTACTGCTACCCTGTCAATAATGTTGTAGAATTTGTCAATGTTTCCCGCTACGTGCTTATGCTTTAGGAATCCTACCCTTTATTCTCTCTTTATTTTGTCTTCCTCCTCCTACCGCGTACTGTGTTTTATCTGGACGTCCTCTGTAGCAGAGGGCGTGACCGGTAGTGAGCCCTGTATAAGCCTTCCCAGTTCTAACATCACTGACGACAATAATATCCAACGGGATATGCTATCATTCCACAAATAGTCCTGCTCAGCTACTTTCACTCGAGAGAGTTCGTGTGTTGAACGTTGCCAGGTTCAGTTTCTAGTGGCGGCCTGTCTGGTTCCAGAGTTTCATAGCACACTCTGCCACGCTGCAGGTCTCAGCATCGCCTTGTTCAGATGCTCCGCAGCAACTAGGGACTGAGGGCCATGGGCTAATTGCAAGATTCATGAGGGAGGTAGTGGCCTAATAGCGCACCAGGGAGGCCAGTTCCTGTTCTGGTGAGGGTGCGCCTTTGTCGAAACTTAGTAGGCCTTCGTATTTTCGCAACCCCTCGATTTGTGTAGCTCGACTTGCCCTCGGCACTTTTAGCCGTTGTTAGGCGCCACTTGAAGCCAAGAGATGTAGTGTACTAAGTGCTCAGTACTGCTGAGTGCTCGTCCACAGAAGCATCTATACTGTTTCCGAGGGCCCGAAGGTTGAGAAGTTAAAAAGAAGGTCGCTCGTTAAAAGAAACCAGGTAGTCGAAGTAAAACGTCTGTTTTTGAACCATGTACTTTCAGACTTGTCAAATAAATAGTATACATTGGGTAGGCGGGCGACTGCACGATTATACATGCTACAAGGGCATTATTTGTAAGATTATTTATCGTTATATCCAACATTGCTCAAACAAACAAACACCAATCAAACAAACTTGACATTCCAAAATACGTGCCTTTTGCGACGCTGTCAGGCCCTTGCACACACGGCGAACTGCTATGCCTTTTGAAGCAACAAATACAACGATATTTTGGTATGGCTGACGCGGCTCGTTTAAAAGCACAGCTGTGCTTTGTATGCTTTGCCTCAATAAAAATATGGAATAAGATGCACATTTATGTGACAAAGGAGAAACTGGCGTATAAGGTTTCAAAGACCGACGGTTGTCAAAATACCACCCGACACAGAAAACCAGCCGCAGCATCAAAAGTGCTTCGCTCCATACAAGAGCACTCGCACTCTCACTGGGTCTGCGTCCCAGTAAACGAAATTGTGGAACTCTTCTTTGTCACCGTCAACAAGGCAATGTGAGTCGGTTTTGAAAGGTCGTTCCTTTCTTCTCGCAGCCCATCGGCCAACGAGCATTTGATGGCCAAATAATTTTCCACACATGCACGACGTGAACAATTTTGGCACGCACAACGGTCTTTTGTAGGAAGCCAGTATGCCCGGACAATGTTCAAGACCGTCCTAAAGGCTGAATATTTTGAATGTGGTGCTGCCTTCCTTAAAAGTGGAATGAGTGACCGACTAGGAGAAGTATCGTGAACATAACACTTACGTACAATTATTTTTCGGGCACTTTCTCACTCTTTTCTTTGTTTGTATATACTTCGATCGCCTCTACCTACTTTTGACTCTTAGCCCAGCATACAACAGCCCACCGGTCTATGCAATGGCTAAACTTCATGTCTTCTCCTCTTTTGTTATATAGAATTAGCATTTTAAAGGGCTTATTATACGTAGGATGCTTCATGCACTTTCCTGTGTCTGTCTACCTGTCTCTGCGCGGACTTATTCCTTTTATTGCAATTAGCACTCTTTGGGATCCTCACCCCATTTACCATATGTTTGTCCATGTCTAGCCTTGTTTACGCCAAAATTTGTCACTGGGTAGTACATTGTGTAGTGGGTAGGTCACACTGCAGTACTAAGGAAACAGTGTTCAAAACTAGTCGTCTTACCAAATTGGGTTCACTGGCTATGTGGCACAAGGCATGTTGCGCTATTCGATGAAGTCTTTTATGCCAACTTGAGTCACAGTTGAGTACAGTTTCACATACTATGTTTCATGTTCATGTTTTTTACCCGTAGTACGCTTCACTCACAGGCACAAAGATGCATACTTACTACTAAGCCATTTTCCCTGCCGCACGCCCTTTGTTGCCCACCCCCTCCCGAGGTTGGTGCCACGCACATAATGGTCACTTTGTGGTCACTATGATAAACAGCCAGAAGTTACGCGACGACCACGCCGAGTAGATTCCTGTAAAATGCAAGATCTAAACACGTGTGCCTCGTGGTCGTTGGCACCGTGGTGTCCGCGTGAAATTGCCGTCCGAACCTCTTCAACATTAAATAATTTCGCCACGTGGCGTCTGGAGGCAACGCATCCACGTTGAAATGACCCACAGCAAGGACGGGCGTTTGGTCGTCATCGGCAATCCACTGGAACGCATCAAGCATGGTATTTTGAATGCCTTGCTTAAAAGCGGCTGGTCGAACATACACGGCATACTTGCACATATCCGGCGGCATGTGCGCACTCTTCTTCCAACACCGCTGGTTCGCCGGCCCGACGGAAACGGTTGCAATGCCGTCGCTGCTCGTACGCTAACTGCTCGTCGGGAACACGGGCGAGGCGTGGCTATTGGGGGCGAGCTCCACCGCTTAAAACGCTGGCGTCACCGTCGGCGTGACGTCGTATGAAGGATCCTGTGGACACAGCGACCGCGTCGGCTGCTTCGGAAGCGCCCAAGCGAACTCAAAACTAAAGTTTAAAGTCCCACCTGCGCTGTGGTTCTGATTAAGTGGTGAGGTTTCCCGGCCTTGGGTATCTGCTTGACAGCATTTTAAGTTACTATCGTAGGTAGTGGCTGCTTTTGGAGGCGTGCAGCAAGGTAGGCTACCGCTCGGCGCCGCAATGCCGGACGTACGCAACGCAACCTGGTGTCAACCTTATTCACACGCAGCCACAGGATAAAAAGCTGCGTGAAGCTTGGCTTGCGAAACTTAGAACCAGCAAACAGCCGTCAGCTACAAGTCGCGCATGCAGCAAGCACTGAGGCGAGGAAGATTTCTGCTACGGTGTCTGGACTGCGATGTTCTGCGAGTAGCAGAAAACGCGCACTGAGGCATTCGCCCGAGCCCGCTGTCCGGCTGATGTCATGATACTTTATTTGGTGTATGAACTTGTTCATGCTAGATTCTGGCAAGTTCACTGAAATGAAAAGAGACCGGCAAGAAGCACATTAAAAAAGGCATGGCACATGGTCATGTCTGTGTTATGAAAAAATGTACTGGATTACCAGAAAGAAGCAGCAAGAAATCGCACGCTGAGAAGACTGATAAACACGCAGTGCGACGCAACTTGAGAAATAATACTGAAACGTCCAAGAATTTGGAAGAAAAAAATATTGAATCGTCGCGACGGCATATCACTTACCGCAGGTGTCGAAGTCTCTATAACGAAATTATTTTTGAACAGCTCTGATAGCGTCCAGGCAACAATGGTTGCTTGTGTATTGTCTAATGCTCATATTCTGCTCCCTAAAGCTCACGGCACGGTGCGAAAACGCGCTCGCAGCGAAAGCAAAACTTTGTGCGCCCACATGCATGCAGACACGCAGTCGGTCGCTGCGAACGCATACGATCGCTGATTTGGGGCTTCGTTCTTTTATGCTCCATTCGGCTATAGAGGCAGCCCAACCTAAGCACATTTGTCACATAGTTTGCTTTCAGCGTTTGCTTACGTTTTAGGCAAGAGGCTGATTCGGGAGACTACATCGCCGCGACCGCGCGCTGTGGCGTTTACTGACATATTCAGTAAAGAGATAGCGTCTGTAAACGATTCTGTGCTTCCAGTTTACCCACGATTATTATTTTGACAGTAAAAATCTTCCCTCGTTTTGAGAGAACTTACAGAAATCTCTAGGAGGGCTGCCACGTGTTTTTATTGAGCGCCGTATGCCAAACCAATGAGAAGCGCGCCGCGTTATTCCTCATACTACGCAAGGGAGATGCTTCCGACAGATGGCGACTCCGTAAGTCCTCACCTCCAATAATCCGACGTGTCATAGCAACGTCGGAGCGAAATGATCACGCCCATAGCCAGGTGGTTTCGGGGCTTCGCGCGCGATTCGCTGCAACAGTACACCTAGTCATGCACACGCGGCCAATTGCGCGCTTCGATTCAAAGAACTCACCTCTCTCTCTCGCTCTCTCTATCTATCTATCTATCTATCTATCTATCTATCTATCTATCTATCTATCTATCTATCTATCTATCTATCTATCTATCTATCTATCTATCTCTCTCTCTCTTCATGGTCTCCATACTTCATAAAAGGCGCCAGGCCTTCTCCTTTAATGATTGAAAATGCTTCAATATTCACTAAAATCCAAAATCAAGAAAGCGGCTGACAGATGGAATAGCACAGTGTGGTATAAAGGTTATAAACATGTATATGGTGCCTC
The DNA here is from genome assembly GCF_050947875.1 of Dermacentor variabilis. Classification (NCBI taxonomy): domain Eukaryota; kingdom Metazoa; phylum Arthropoda; class Arachnida; order Ixodida; family Ixodidae; genus Dermacentor; species Dermacentor variabilis. The sequence goes on along the minus strand of NC_134569.1, from coordinate 230,009,723 downwards.
GGAAAGACTGGCCAACGTTTAGATAGGAGGACCAATCTTCGTCATAGGCGGCCTCGCCATCCTCGGCATATTAGTTTTAAAGGGTTAGTGCAGTGACGTCACGTGTGGTTGCTGGTTGTAAATGGAGAAACATAGAAAGAATGAGCGCTGTCGCCTGACGTCTTTGAGCGTGGTTCCCAAGACGAGGGGACTAGAGCGGGAGAGTAGGAAGGCGGGGAGAAAAGAAAGAAAAGAAGAGAAAAAAACGGGGGGACACCAAAAGGGAAGAAAAAAGGAAGAACAAGAAAGAAAAAGAGGGGCATGAGAGGGTGTTGGGGAAGCGAGAGATAGGGAGCATTCAGAGGTATCACTGGCGGCACGTTTTTGTGGCTTTAGAAGAGCCGGTCAGGCGGTCATTGCGCGAGTAACAAAAAAGACCCAGAAAGACATCAGTTGAAAGAGGGACTTTAGTAGCTTAGCAGCAATGCGTCGGCTAATTTTGAAGGAGTTAAGATGGCGACAAGGAGTCTGGGATGCAATGCATGAGATAACTGGAAGGCAGCGGCATGGTCGGCAGAACTTGCGATACCCTCTGTGGCTGAGGCGCCGAAAAGGTATACTGGCGTCTGGGACTTTGGGATGTGTTGGTGAGGATGTCTCAAAATATATATATATATATAATGTAATGAAGAAGAAGAGCACAACGACAAGGCCAGCCAGATCATCTGTTCCGTGCCTGCAGTGGAACCAGTGGGCCAGCCGGATCGCCAGTGTTTAGCACGAGCGTGAGCCGTTCGGGCAGCCAGCTGTTCCTGCTCTGCGTGACCTTCCTTCTCGATTACGAACAGACGTTGCCAACTGAACTGCTCAAACACTCCATTACAATAATAAAAAACGGAAATGACGGGGGGGAACCGAAACCGCAATAACACATAGGAAGGTGACGTGCGCAGAAGCGGGCGGGAGCAGGTATACCTGGGAAAAGGAAGTCGCACAGTCGATGCAAACATAAAAACACCAAAGAGCACATTAAATTCAGTAGTAGGCAGGAAAGTTTTTTTTTTTTTTGAAATGGAGGAATAGGTGAGGTCAAAGAATTAAGGCTAGCTGGTGGCACAATGTATTTTGTGCCTTTGTTGATGATATGAGAATTGACATATAAGAATTGATGATGATATATGATGAATTGATGATATGAGAATTTAATGATATGAGAAAAACAAGACTACATAGATAGACTCAATCACCTAAAAGAAACCCTATCAAAAAGGAACCACCCAAACAGTGACCTTCCAAAAGCCTACACCGCTGCAATCAAACTTCATCGAGCCGAGGCCCTCAAGCCACGCCCGAGGATCACAAGAACAACAATACAACACCTCTTCTTGCTACTAAATTCTCAAATGCGCTCCCAAACGTGAACCACGTCCTCAGTAAACACTACCCAATTCTCCGGAGCAACCAGAAACTTAAGATTTTTCCCGACCCGCCCAGAGTAGCCTACAGACGCAACACTAATTTTACAGATATTCTTGTGCATGCAAAACTAAGGACAGAGGCGAAGTTGGGAACCGGACCCTGTGGCCGCCCCAGTTGCTTTACATGCGAACATATACAATCTACTAAAACAGTTAAAAGTACAGCGTCGAATTACTCACACAAGGTAACTTCGGGTTTCACCTGCACATCCAGCAACGAAGTCTATTGTCCAAATGTGTCGCTTGTAGCAAATAATACATAGGTGAGACCGGACAACAAATTTATACAAGATTCAACGGTAACCGCGAGGATACCAAACACAATTTACCTAAAGCAGTAGCCAGCCGCTTTAATGAACATGGTCATATATTCGACAAAGGAAGGCTCTACATTCAACAAACAAATTTCCGTTCACCTCTCGAAAGGAAATATACGAAATCATACCTGATACACAAGTTTAATTGCCTACACCCGACGGAAATTAATTTGGCACGTGGCAACCCACAATCTGTAAAAGCGGTAACATAAATCAGAAATTCTCATATCATCAACCAAGCGACAAAAGACATTGTGCCACCAGCTAGCTTTAGTTACTTTACCTCACCTATTCCTCCATTTCGAGAAAAAAGTTTTCCCTCCCTACTACTCAATTTAATGTGCTCTCTCCTGTTTTTATGTTTGTATCAACCGTGCGACCCCCTTTTTCCATGTACATCTGCCCACGCCCGCTTCTTCGCACGTCACCTTCCTATTTGTTATTCCGGTTTCGGTTCCCCCACTTACTCCTGTTTTGATTATATATATATATATATATATATATATATATATATATATATATATATATATATATATATATATATATATATATATATATATATATATATATATATATATATATATTCGAAACACCCTCAACAACACATTCGAAAGTCTCAGACACCAGTATACTTTTCGGCGCCTCAGCCGCACAAGGTATCGCCATTTCTGTATACCACCATAACGACACCTACGTTAAGCTATTGGGGCTAACGTCCCTTGAGAGACCTCGCCGCTGCCTTCCAGTTATCCCATGTGTTGCATCCCAGACTCCTTGCCGCCATCTTGACGCCTTCAAGATTAGCCGACGCATTGCTACCACGCTACTAAAATCACTCTTTCAACTGATATCTTTGCAGGTCTCTTTTGTTACTCGCGCATTGACCGCCTGACCGGCTCTTCTAAAGCCACAAAAGCATGCCGCCAACGGCACCACTGGATGCTCCCTACCTCTCGCTTCCCCAACACCCTCCCAGCTGCGTCTTTTTCTTTTTGTTTTTGTTCTTTCTTTTTTCTTTCCTCTTGGTGTCCCCTGCCCCGTTTTTTCCTTATCTTTCTTTTCTTTTCTCCCCACCTTCCCACTCTTCCGCTCTTGGCCCGTCGTCTTGGGAACCACGCTCACAGACGTCAGCCGACAGCGCTCATTCGCTTTTAAGTCTGTCCCTTTACAACCAGCCGCCACCGACAACAACCGCACGTGACATCACCGCACTAACCATTTAAAACTAGCATGCCAAGAATGACGAGGCCGCCTTTGACGGGTTTCTGTTTCCTCTCTCGATAGTGGCTGCAAGTGCTCATATATGCGTGTGCTACTGTTCCAAAGTTTGTGAAGTTGTCTTCCTTCAGTGTATCTTCTCGTAATCTTATTAGTCATTGCTTTGATTTTTGTTTTCTTCTGATATTTACATATGCTGCATTGCTTTTGTATTTCCTTTTCATGTGTGTCTGTATATATATATATATATATATATATATATATATATATATATATATATATATATATACAGACACACATGAAAAGGAAATACAAAAGCAATGCAGCATATGTAAATATATATATATATATATATATATATATATATATATATATATATATATATATATATATATATATATATATATATACACGTACATATGTAAATATTTATGTATTCTGCCCCTCCTGCTTGGGCCCCCATTTGAGCCTGCAGTATTGTATAAATAAATAAATAAAATAAATAAATAGGTCCTCCTATCGAAACGTTGGCCAGCCTTTCTGAGGCACCTTGTCCCTGTTTAAAACCTTTATACCTCAATATACATTAGTTGTTTCACTGCTCCCTAGAACGAACCAGAAGTTTCTGCACACAAACGGACAAATTCTCTAGGCATGTGCAGCTTCGCTGTCAGAATTCGGTAAATTTATCCAGTGCTGGGCGGAATCAAAAATCACATCATATATATTCACACAGCCCTGTTTACTCACACACGTGGGTCGCGCGAACAGTGCGGCGACGCCCCTGGATGGCACAACGTGCCTACAAGGAAGCGCGAGAGATGAGCCTGCCTGGAAAAAAATGCACGCCTCGTACATGACACGTTTCGGCGATGGCAAAACGATCTTTCGCTTTATTGGTTCAATGCTATAATGTCCATGAACGTCTACATTCACTGTGAGACGGGTTCTGTCGGTTATTTGTTCACGCGAACCTTAGGCACCTGCATTCAGGGTAAGGGCGATTTTTTTTCTAAAAACGTGGCTACCACCAAGCCCTTGTAGCGTGAGTCGTTTCTGTTTTTTCCGCACGTGAATCTTCGAAAGCCAGGCATACGCTTTTCTTGACAAGGGAACACTTTAGGTACGTCGGTAAATTCAGCAGGATTTTAACTTTACTTCGTACACACGCAAAAACAGCGACAGTCCTCTGACACCTTCGCTCGACACACAGAAACTTGCTTGCATTCCTTGGTTGTTGTTAAGGTAGACAGAAGATACAGACGTGGACGCTGAAGCAGATAACTTCTGTAATAAGTTGTCGCTTCACCTCATCGCGTTTACTGTGGTTTGAGGAATGCACCTCCAAGTGACTATGAAAGTGCTTGGAACCGTGACCTCTTTGACTTGCTAGACGTGGCTCACAATGAGTAGCAACTTTTCCTTCTGGAGGTTAGAGCTGCTAATGTACGCGTCCAAGTCTTACATTTCGAGTAATTCCATCATTATTATCGCACACATGGCTGTTCATTGCCCATAACGAGCACCGCGCTAAACGCGTGCAGCAATATTCATATTAACGCTGTCGGCGTAGCCGCCCCTGCTTCGCCCGATGGACGCAAGAGGACCATGTAGTGGCGCGTTCTCAAAACTGAGAGTAAAGCCGCCTGACAATGCGCAGGTAGCCTGTACTTAAAACACCGACCGACAAGTCTTAGCGCAAGAGTGAACATTCCTATCGCTGCCAATCTTTCCCGGTCGGGAGAAGCTGCGAAAAAAAATTTTAGTAGCGTTACCCTTCCAAGGACCCATTGGTCCTACTCCATTTCTTTTTAGAGCGCAGCTCTTTGGCGTCCGTTCCTGGGTTTCGCGTCGTCGTCGGCGTCGTCGTCGGCCTCGTAACCAGCTCCGCCCCCCTTTCATCCCCCCAGCGCTAGCAGCGACCGACTGATACCGCTGGATGCCGCTGACGCCGCTAGAGAGTCAAGATAACGTGACTGCATAGAACACCGTCGCCGCAATGCAGAAAGAGGAGGAAAGGGTCCCCCCCCCCTGTTCTTGTGTGGCGGATAGCTGGGGTTGACTCACTATCGCCGTCAGCGGCATCAGTCAGTCGCTGCTATCTCTTCCCTCCTCCCTTTATCGTGTTGTCCGCTTGCTGCGCGCGCTTCTGCCCCCATCGTTTGCCGCAGGGTGTACACACCGCCCCCCTCCGCTTCCGCTTACTGCTGGTTGCTCTCGACGGCGGCGATGAGCCTCCGCTTCGGCGGCGCGAACTGCAGGGTCTTCTCGGCGGCGGCGATGAGCTTCTGCTTCAGCCTCGCTTACTGCTGGTTGCTCTCGACGGCGGCGATGAGCCTCCGCTTCGGCGGCGCGAACGGCAGGGTCTTCTCGGCGGCGGCGCTTAGCCTCTGCTTCCCCCACGGCTGTGACAACCTCGCGAGGCACTTGTATAGATCTCGTCTTTGAGAATCAAGCATTGGTGTACCAAGTCGAACATATTGTCGCGAAGACAATGTAACGCGGCCTTCTTTGCTGTCTTTCGGGGAATTTTGTGGGGTCCTTGACGTGGGGCAAACCTTTGTACACAAATGACCTCGACGGCGCCGCGGACAGTGCTGCCGCGCGGCCGCCGCCCCCGCCGCACCTGACGTCACACCTGCACATGTCGCGTCGTCTTCTCACGCTCGGCTGTCAAAGGCCAATTAGTTATGGTCAGAGTGCTTTTGTGTGCGGAGTGTTGACGCGACCATTTCTTGACCCCTTGAACTCTGCCGCTTATTGGATGATGTCGGCTTGCCTGATTGGTCGGAATAACGAAGTAGCCCATTGGTGGAGAAAAGTGTCTCTTGGATGCTGGGGAAACTTATTTAAGGAATAGTTTGGGGTAGTTTAGAGGGAGCAAGTAGACCGCAGCAGACACGGCGCAACTTCACCAGGGGAGACCAGGCCGGTCAGGCAGGCCGACGACGACGGGTATGACATCGTTTTGCTTGTAAATATTTTTGTACAGTTTAAACTTACGGCAGATGCCAAGTGAATAAACCTAGTTATTTAAATGTTACTCTCGTCGTCGTACCTGCGGATTTGGACTTTCCCCTGCCAGAGCTCATCCCCAGTCTTCTTCTGTCTCCCTGGTGAGTTGATGCGTCTGATATCTCACGGCTGCGTCACTTCGCTACAAAGTGGTGGAGTGTGCTGGGTACCGAAGGCCACGCACTAATATCATGGGCCGTGGCAACAAACCCCAAGAACCTAGCTCTAACAGCTCGAATATAACCGAACCCCCTACTGTTCTCGCTACCATGTCGACCCCTCAAGCTAAACCTTTCGTCGGACCGCCAGTCTTTAGAGGCACACCGGAAGAGTCAATAACCGAGTGGCTGCTTTGCTACGAACACGTAGCCTCCCTCAACAACTGGGATGAAGGGACGAAAGCAAGATTTTTATATTTGGCATTAGATGGCAATGCGAAAAAGTGGCACACCACGCAAATTCTAACGGGTGCCCCTAATACATGGGAAGAGTGGGCGACGCTCTTAAAAACGTCCTTCACAAGTCGTCACTCAGTTGAGATCGCATATTTGCGGCTCCAAAACCGAACGCAGCTGCCATCAGAGTCCCCCGAGCAATACTACTATGACATTGTGCAGCTGTGCGCCAAAATTAATCCCTCTATGACAGAAGAGGAACGGCTACGGCACCTCATGCGCGGCCTGCGTCCAGACGTGCAGGAGAAGATAATCATGGCTAATCCGGACAATTGCTCAACTTTCCTGCAAATTCTGCAGCGGATTAATCAGGCGACTTTGATGACACGTGCATACCAACCAGAAGCGATCGGCACCCACCTCCCTGCCGGCCAGCAGTCGTGGTACCCACTCGCCGCGGCACCCTTCGCGGGAGTGACCCCCGCCGGGGTAACAATGCAGCCACCTCCGGCATGTCTCGCTACCTGCGCTGCGGCAGAACATCTTCGCCCGCGAGAGGCCACCGACCGCGATAGGGACTTAAGGGCGATCGCGGACTCTATAGCCACATTATCGGACCGCCTGAAGGCTATTGAAGAAGACGTACGCCGTCCTCCGGTGCCTTGGCCGGCAAGAAATTCCCGTGCCGACGACGGGCGTCCACGATGCCAGCTATGCCGTCGCATCGGTCACGTCGCGCACCAATGCTGGACGCGGTTTCGAGATGACAGAAACCAACAGAGAGGGCCCAATAATAATCAGGGTGGGCAACCCAACCCTTCGGGAAACGAGAACGGCCGGGCCTAGGGAGCCAGTCCGGCCGTCCCGTATGCACTATGTCAGATAGTCAGCTTTTAACAGTACCGATACGAGCAAATGGTACCGACACAAAACTCGTAATTGATACTGGCTCCTCGGTAAATGTCATCTCGTCGCATTTCGCTGAAAAAATATGTGCTTCATCAAAATCAAGAAAAGATGTCTTCATCAGAGGAATCGGCGGAAGCTTGCTCTCCCCCCAAGGTGAAACTGAAATAACTCTTGATTTCGACTCCACAACTGTTCGCGAGAAGTTTTTGATTGTGAAGGACTGTCCCTACGAGCTATTAGGTGGTCTCCCGTTTTGTCGAGCAGTGCGTCTTTTAATAGATTTCTCCAAGAGTGAGCTCCAACTCAACGGTGAAACTTTTCGGTTGCATGTAAATTCGAGCACCCTGGCACACAATGATGCACTCAGTGCGCGGTGCCACGAGCATATTCGCATTGAACCTCGCACTGAAATCGCTGTCCAAGTAAATGTCGCAAGGGACGGAGTCCATCTCATCGAACCGAACAGCACGCTCAAAAGCGGACTTCACGTTGCTCGTACCGTGACCAAGGTCGTGCATGGGACAGGTGTGATTCGGATCGCTAATCCCACCATGTCGCCAGTAAATTTGCTCAGCGGAACAAAGCTTGGATGGGCTACTTCTATCCACAATGCACAAATGGCAGTCATCGCCCCCGAAGACGCGCAAGACTCTCGGGATTTTGACGTGGAGACTGGAGACCACTTACGTCCAGGTGAAAGGGCTGAGTTGCTTTCGCTCATTGACAACTTCCGCCACCTATTCACTGGCGATAACAACCCCATTCAGCAGACGTCTATGGCAGAACACGTTATCGACACAGGCGATTCTCGACCAATTCATCAGCATCCCTACCGTCACTCCCCTTTTGAAAGGAACCTGATTGAGAAGCAAGTAGAGGAAATGCTGCGCGATGGGATAATAAGGGAATCTCGCAGTCCCTGGTCATCACCTGTCGTCCTCGTAAAAAAGCCGAACGGGTCATGGCGTTTTTGTGTCGACTTTCGAAGGGTGAATGAAGTTACGAAGAAAGATGTACATCCACTGCCGCGAATCGATGACATTCTCGACGTGCTACAGGGCTCAAAATACTTCACAACACTTGATCTTACATCGGGCTATTGGCAAGTGAAAATCAAGGAGGAAGATAAGCCGAAGACCGCGTTTGCCTGTGGGCCCGGCTTGTATGAGTTCAATGTTGTTCCCTTTGGTCTGTGTAACGCCCCGGCCACGTTTCAGAGAATGATTAACAAAGTACTCAGTGGTCTGCTTTGGAAGGTATGCTTGGCTTACTTGGACGACATTGTAATTTTCTCTAAGGACATGACCGCTCATTTGCAAGATTTGAAAAGCGTATTCTCGGCCTTGGACGCGGCGAACTTGCGGCTGAAGCCGGAAAAGTGCAGCTTTGCGCGACAGGAGATTAAGTACCTTGGTCACATTCTCACTGGCGAGAACATCCGACCGGACCCAGACAAAGTGGCCGCGATTGAAAAGTTTTCCCCACCAAAAAACAAGAAAGGTGTACAGAGCTTTCTCGGAATCTGCAATTACTATCGGCGATTTATCAAGAAGTTTTCTCGTATTTCTCGGCCGCTCACTAACCTCACTAGAAAGGATGTCCCTTTCGTCTGGGATGCAGCTTGCGAAGCGGCTATGCAATCCCTCAAAGAGAAGCTGATCACGGCGCCCATTTTGCGTCAGTTTGAGCCCGGGAAGCCGATAGAGGTGCACACTGATGCCTGTGATTATGGAATTGGTGCTGTACTAGTTCAGAAAATCGGATCCGAAGAGAAAGTAATTGCCTATGCTAGCCGACACCTTAATAAGGCTGAGATGAACTACAGCACAACTGAGAAAGAATGTCTCGCTGTCGTGTACGCTTGCGGACAGTTTCGTCCGTACATTTTTGGGTCTAAGTTCACAGTCGTGACCGACCAAGCTAGCCTGGCCTGGCTAATGAAAGTGAGAAATCCGAATGGTCGCCTTATGAGATGGTCTCTGTTGCTTCAGGAGTTCGACATAACGTTGCGACATCGCCCTGGCCTGAAGAATGGAAATGCGGACACGCTTTCTCGCATTCCTCATGATCCCGCACCAGCAAGCGAAGAAAACCCATTACCGTTGCTCGTGCTGGATCATGTGGACATCAGGAAAAGGCAGAGAGAGGATTCCTGGATGCAAGAAATAATACAGCACCTAGAGCAGCCGAGTGCGCCCGTTGTCAGAAAAACGAAAAGAACGGCACGGAGCTTTCGGCTGGTCGACGGTGTATTGTACAGAAGAGCGAAAGGCTTTCAGGAAGATCGCGCAGCACTCGTTGTCCCCAAGTGTTTGAGATCGGAGGTTCTGAGGCACTGCCATGACGACATCACGGCAGGCCACCTCGGTGTCAAGCGCACATGGGAGAAAATTCGCAGCCGCTATTTCTGGCCAAAGATGTTTTGCCACGTCACCAAGTATGTCCTCTCCTGCCCTGACTGTCAGACGAGAAAGCTACCACCCGGAAAGCCGACCGGTTTTCTCCAGCCGATCCCTCCTGCAGGTCGCCCTTTCCAACAAGTGGGCATGGATTTTCTTGGCCCTTTCACTAAAAGCAAAGCAGGAAACCGCTACATCCTCGTGGTTACTGACTACCATACGAAATGGGTCGAGGCTGTCGCGTGTACAGCGGCCACCGCTGCAGAAGCTGCTAAAGCCTTCATCGAGCAAATTGTCTTACGCCATGGGGCACCAGAAAAAGTGATAACAGATCGAGGGCAGCATTTTGTCGCCAACCTGACTGAAGAAATTTTCCGACTTATAGGTAGCGAGCATGCCACTACTACAGCGTACCATCCTCAAGCAAACGGCTTGTGCGAGCGCTTCAACCGCACGTTGGCCGATATGCTCAGCATGTACGTTTCTTCGCACCATCGCGACTGGGACGAGTTTCTTCCGTACGTGCTCTTTGCATACAATTCTTCTACCCACGAGACCACCGGGTTCACCCCATTCTTTCTTCTTCACGGACATGAGCCCACACTTCCTATAGATGTAGCGCTAGGCGCGGAACGCGGTTTCGATTGCACACTGGACGCCAGGAAAGTGGCCCTCCGGCTGCAGCGTGCTCGCGAGATAGTGACCGAACGGGAGAGGCGTCAGCAAGTAAAGAACAAACGTAGTTACGACGCTAAACGACGAAGTGCAATCTACCATGCGGGGGACTTGGTGTATTTGTGGACTCCCTTCAGAGCTCGGGGAAAGACAACAAAACTCCTTCACCGGTACCACGGGCCTTTCCGTCTTGTTAGGCGAATCGGCGAGAACAACTGGGAGGTAGTGGATAGAACTGGCAAAAAACGCGACGTTGTTAATGTTGCGCGCTTAAAACCGTGCCACGTCAGACAGTGCTCGGATAATGACGACGCGGACGACGAGTCTGTTGACGGACATCGAGAGAAGGTGTGTGATCCAAGTGGTGCTGTGCGCGAGTGCGATTTGAATGGTGGTGTGCGCGAGTGCGGTTCGCGTAGTGATTGTGTGTACAAGACAGAGACTTGTGAAAGAGTGCGCGTCGTAGAAGACTCGGATGATGGGACTGAACTTTACTCCGACTGGAAGACATTCCACAACGAGGCCGATCCGAGAACTATCACTGCTTACGACACGGACACTGATGTGTATCACAACGCAAGCGTATAACCTTCATTGTTAATTTTATTGTGTAGCGCGCGCGAATGAACTTTGTTTCTTATCTTGTGCATTTTGTTTCCATTTTGTCAAAACTTGTTTGTTTTGTTTTACGTGATGCTAAATCTTCCTTACGGATACTTCAGTCCTTTATATGAATCCCTAATGTGCGCGTTTAACTTCTTGAGCCATGTTTTATTTTGTAGTAATGATTTGTAACGAGTGGGACACTCTTTTTCGTAGGGGGGAGGTGTCGCGAAGACAATGTAACGCGGCCTTCTTTGCTGTCTTTCGGGGAATTTTGTGGGGTCCTTGACGTGGGGCAAACCTTTGTACACAAATGACCTCGACGGCGCCGCGGACAGTGCTGCCGCGCGGCCGCCGCCCCCGCCGCACCTGACGTCACACCTGCACATGTCGCGTCGTCTTCTCACGCTCGGCTGTCAAAGGCCAATTAGTTATGGTCAGAGTGCTTTTGTGTGCGGAGTGTTGACGCGACCATTTCTTGACCCCTTGAACTCTGCCGCTTATTGGATGATGTCGGCTTGCCTGATTGGTCGGAATAACGAAGTAGCCCATTGGTGGAGAAAAGTGTCTCTTGGATGCTGGGGAAACTTATTTAAGGAATAGTTTGGGGTAGTTTAGAGGGAGCAAGTAGACCGCAGCAGACACGGCGCAACTTCACCAGGGGAGACCAGGCCGGTCAGGCAGGCCGACGACGACGGGTATGACATCGTTTTGCTTGTAAATATTTTTGTACAGTTTAAACTTACGGCAGATGCCAAGTGAATAAACCTAGTTATTTAAATGTTACTCTCGTCGTCGTACCTGCGGATTTGGACTTTCCCCTGCCAGAGCTCATCCCCAGTCTTCTTCTGTCTCCCTGGTGAGTTGATGCGTCTGATATCTCACGGCTGCGTCACTTCGCTACAATATATCAGTCTATTTCTCCGACCACAAAGCTTCCTTCATGACTGTCAAAAACTGTTAGTGGAGTCTTTGTTAAAGGAATACGTGTGAAAAATAAAAAAAAATTATGTGATAGCGCATACATGTGTTGCTCGATTTCTTTGCCTCAATCTATCCAAAAGGTGAAACAGCTTATTTGCTGCGCTCAAATTTCGCATTAGGAAGTAACGTAATCGTCGGTAATTTTTTTTTTAGCACAGGCTATCACTTCTTATGCCTCCTTCTAATTTAGCTTTTCTTAGTTTAAGATTAAAGATAATGTCACCTGCCATGCCCTCTCACTTCGACGTCACAAAAACGACACATTATTATTGATTCAGCGTTGGCGCATGTGCGTGGTTGAAGTAACCATGAGGACCTGCGGATTAAACTTTCTGTTTAATACGCAAAGGCCGAACATTAAGTCAAATTTATCAGGAACTGACACAAAGTGAACTACAAGGATAAAATCTTAAATGAGCTATCAACCTTTATAGTTAACATGCGTGATAGGTGCGCTCAACTACAGGCTCATTAATTGTGGGCAACAAAAAGCTTGAAGCCAGCCAAGAACCAAAAACATGCTGTTTGCTTAAGTTTATGTCAGGCTTTCATGGCTTGTCACCCGTTTGGCGTCGGCGCGAAGTCGTCGACGGGGTATACGAGCCGGTTGGTCGTTCCCTACTAAAGCGAGCACAGCGAAGGAGTCAGAGTCGGGAGAAAGAAAGTCAAAAAATCATTCAGCGACTGACAACTACACACAAATTAAAAGAAGCACAAAAAACGCAAGAACGCTAACGCACATGCACTTAATCTATATCAATGATGAAGACAAAGGAATTACAACTAACAGTTAGCAGTGGATATATAAATTAACACTACACAAAACACACTTAACGATGGTCACCTAAACATAGTTCAAAAGAAAACAAACTATGGCATACGCATGGTCGGACAGCAGCAAGTCCATAAAGCGTGGTGTCGACGGCAAAGCTTTCCCGAAGCATGCTGGCAAGCCGGTCTCTTTGCGGTGGATGCGATTGCTGGGCTGGGTTTCCCGGGAGTCTTGGCCTGACGTCTTCCCTCGAGCAGGTTGAGCTAAGTTGAGGGGAACTACTGCGAGTTTCGTCGGAGACGTTGGTTTGTCGTCGCTTACGTGAACTAGTAACTAGTCGTTCAGACGCGGCTAGGCGGCCCAGGCGATATTGGACGACACTAGCTCCTTGACGCTCTTCCGCAGAATGTAGGCTCAGCTTCTAGACTGCTTTGCTTGGTCTATATCCTGCGTTTAAATAACCTTTCCCTAGTTCCCTGTGTTGGGGAACGGAAGATATTGGTGACGATCCAATCAAGCTCGCCCAATTGGATCCCGGCAGCTCCCAAAGTCTTGGCCGCACCCTTCTTAATTAAGGGCGAGGGCGCGGGTGATTCCCCCGTGCTGATATAGGTCGCTCACTTGTATTGCACCACACACGCACACCCTTGAGTCCGTGGCGGGCTTCTATTGTTCATTCACAAACACAGGAGAAACGAAGGAAGCTGGCCATACGGTGCTGTCAGCAGTTCGTGGACACAGGATTGCACAGACACGCCACATGTTTCGGAGAATTCGCACGCCAGCCTTCTTAGCAAGCTTCTCAATGCACGCGCGGGGCCGAGCATACACAAAGGTTCCGACAAAAAACCGTCGGGGCATCACAGCCGCACCAACGACAAAAAGATAATAATGTCTAAACCTGCCCTCGACCTCTTTCGGCCGCTTGCCCAAGTGGCCGGCAATAACTGTCTTGTGCGTCGGTCCCCATTCCTACAACCTTTTGGCGCCCGTTGATTGGTGCTTCGCCAAATCGAAAAATGCCACACCGTGACAGAGACGCACAGTTTACTTAAGTAAAACAGCCTCAGGAGAAGCAGCTGAAAACATCAGTTTGCCAGATTGAGCGGTATCTACCACAAACATTTCACACTGTGCACGACGAAAGTAGGAAAGTGTGCAACAAGTGAAAAACATAGAGGTGCCAATAAAATACAATTACGAATAGAGGCAACCTCAATACTGAAAAGTGGCTGCAAAGTGCTAAATGCGTCAGTTCTAAAACACAGCAGTATTTCAGGAAAGTACGCGTCCTGCGCACAAAATATTATATAAATAATTATAATGGTTCACATGTTCTACCGCGTTTAGCACAAGTCAGGAGCTGCCCAGCAAGGCATGTTTTATTGTCCTTTTAACGAAGTCGACATATCTACGTTTAGCTATTTGAGTAACACTGAAAGTCTGACGACTAAAGTTGGCGTTCAGTAGTTTGTACAAACTCGCGCGGTCACAAATTTTCTTTTGTCTCCAATGCGAACCACCTCGTTTATGCAGTAAGTAATATCGAATTGTTCACGATTCATGCATTGTAGCTGGACAGCCTCAAAGTCGAGCCTGTAAATAAGCAAATTATCAACGGGGTATATACATATTTCATAAAGTAAGGTTTATTATCGTCAAGAAAGGCCAGGTTACATATTAAATTTATAGATGTGTTTCTAATCGTAGTTACAGCGTAAGGTTAAATTCGAACCTAGTTCTCCACACGTGAGCACAATAATGCAAACAAGAGTTTACTGAAGCGGGATAGAACTGCTTTTTAAGCATACCAGAGCATGGTTTCATACCATGTTAATTATTCTTTCTGTCCGTCTTCTGTCTCTCCGAATAAATCCAATATCGCTAGACTAGCTAAAGCTTTCTGGAAATCAAATGCCTCAAAATTTCGTGGGAGGTGTACATTGGAAAATAGTATTTATAAATTTATGCTCTAAACTGTGCGCGTCTGACTTACTTTTGCCCTCCATATAACACTTTATTTTGTGAAAGTTTAAGTCCACCTCCTTCGGGTCTACTCATCGGGAGAGTCCTTCGAGTCATTCGCCTGCACACGCAACAACATCATAAATATTTCGAAGAAACATACAGAAGTGTTGTCAGCATAGAACAAACAGGAGTACTTGGATAGTTAACAACGTCGGTTACATAGGATGCCCCCAACTCTCATGCACCAAGATTTAAACATATGCATATGCCACGTAGCTGACAGAAGCAAGGTAATGTTTGTCGTCACTTGGGGATACTAAGAATTATTCTTTAAGTTTGCCTAATTACAAATTAGCAATAATATACTATTCAACTTGTCAAATATTATAATTAGTTATATAAATAAATATTATAAGTAATTATAAATATCATAATATTATAATATTATAATTATAAAAAATGTAAATGAGAAAATTGTAGAGCAAGAGGAAAAATTTTCGATAAAAGTTTCTGTTGTAGCGTACGTCGCAGATAAAAGTGTTTTTCCAAGAGTGAAAGAAGCCCGCGAATACATGCAAAATTGCCGTGGGACTAGCGGCGCCAGGCACTTTGCGTGTACCGCGGGCTTCTTTCACGCTCGGAAAAAAAAATCCCTTTTAAGTGCCACGCATAGACCAGCATAGGCCCAAATCTTTCACTTCGCGCAGAAAGGCCATCAAGGGACTTGGAAGACCATGCAATCTAGCATAATGAAACAATGGCTTGGATGAACTAAACGCAGTTAAAATAAGTGCTACGGTTTCACGGGCAAAATCACAGTCTGATACTAGACATGCTGTAGTTGGGGACTGGAGATAAATTTTTACTACCTGCGGTTCTTTACCACGATCCTAAATCTATGTAAACGAGCGTTTTTGCATTCGCCCCTAATGAAATACGGCCATTGCAGCTGGGATTGAATCCGCGACCATGAGCTCAACAAAGCCACGCTATAGCCACTGGGCTACCGACGCCGGTGCACTGACACAAATTCACAGTACAAAATATAGTAAAAAATATTTTTCTTCATATCGAATGGCGCGATGTCCGCTGCTCGTTCGTAAAGTCGACGCCGCCACTACACAAGTTATATTTCAAAGAAGAAAAGCAAGGTGCATGGAAGCGTAGGTACGCTCATAACCTCTTCCGTTGACTCTCACACTTAATGTTTACCATTAAAAGGTGATCATGTTGCTCGGTATATGATTTGCACCCTAATTACACAAAATAACTCATTTACTTTACACGCACAGACGCTCATGTGACGCTTTTTATCTTACAGTTCATGTCTTCGCCGCATATATATCTCATGAAAACCAACATTTCCCTCGGCAATTTCACATGCATAAGAGCCGCGACGACGGAGAAGGATGAATGCAACGAAACGATGTCGCAGAATATTTCAGTTCTAAATTTCGTCTCGAAGACTTGGTAAAGTTTTTCGCATGCCTTTCTGCTATTCAAATGAGGTCGCCTGAAGGTAGATATTTTATGCAGTCATCTGTGACACAGCGACATCATGTATGAAACCAATAATTTGACCGCTAATTTTATGCAAGCGAGAATATGAACCAAGCGTGTAACATACGTGCCTACAACGAGTCGAAGTTTCGCCCGATAGGCGAAGCATTGATTGCTGCACCAAATTACTAGACAGTCATAGACCGTTTTATCGAGGGCGCCGCCATATTGCGATCACAGTGCCGCCTATCGTTCGGCGCCACGCTGGCATGCGGCATAGCCTCGATGGTGCACAGCGAACGTGCAGCACACGACGTGTGGCAAGTTTTCGCGTTTGCATAGAGGTCTCAACAAGATTATGCGATTGGGAAATTTTCCGGGTGTCTTTACTAAGCTTAGAGCTTCGATACATAGCCCCAAATTTGAACGGTGAGGGCGTAGACGGGCCGTCTCGGCTCTTCCAGTGGTCTACATAGTAGGGGAGTCATGCCTGAAGATTATTGATACGTCACATACGTGCAGTGCGTTCTTATTGTATGTCCAGCCTTGAACTTCCTTAAGGTATCACTCAGGTGAGAGCAATCAAAGGTATTTCCATGTGCCATGTGGTGTGTCGCACCAGTGTACGTCCAAATCCAAAATGAAGTAAAATTTTATTCACGTCCCACCGCATCCGCGTCACCGCGTCCCACCGCGTCATCCGCATTCATTCCTTCGCTCTACCTTGGTAATAACCTTATCCCGCGTAGTACTTCCTGTAACTACTTGGGTGTAGAACTTGATTCTAACCTTAAATTTCATCAACACATAGCCAACGTTAGGCGGAGGGCAACATATGGAATAAGGACACTTTTCAAAGCTCGGTATGTACTTGTGATACCCAAATATGGGGACAAACGTTCATGCACTCAAAGGTTCTGACGGTTCTCTTAGGTGGAACCTCCGAGAAACCAATTGAGGACAAAGCCGTTGGTTTCGAACACACACACAAACTTTTAATGCAACAAAAATATGCTTAAAATAAATAGAACAAAATAGAAAACACAAAAGAAACAATCAAATAGACATCACGGCAGTAAGAAACACACCTGGGGCTATATGAAGTTAACTAGTGCGCGAGTCCGGGCTTGCCACGATGGCAGGGACACATAACAGTCTCGACGCGGCGACGCAGCGACAAGCTGACGAAAGCAGTTGCGCCGGTCTCACCAAAGGTCGTGGTGTAACTTAGTTGACGTGGCGACCGGAGCGCACCACCTCTGGCTTTGAGAGGTAAAGGAGACCGCGGCGGCGTCCTTGCCGGGCAGCTGAGTGTAGAGCTCGGGCCCGTAGCCAGACTTCTCTCGTCCTGCCCACGGGCACAGAAGCTCGAACGCCGGCCTCGGGCAGCAGGCGGCACGACAGACGGGGGCGGCGTTCTGCCCGGGCAGCTGGCGTAGAACTCGGGCCCTTAGCCCGACTGGTCTCGTCCTGCCCACGGGCGCAGAAGCTCACCGGCCTTGAGCAGCTGGATGGCACGCTAGCGTAGACGGGCGACGCACAGGAACAGGCTCGCAGGAGGCCCCGGTCGGGTGAAGTCCTGGTGGCTCGGGTCCGGAACCCGACGGCCCGTCTTCAACTCCCGGTCCGGTGGTTGACCTCCTCCTGGCGTCGCTTCCTGGAACTCTCCCGGCGTCTTCCCTGCGTCTCCCCCTTCTGGCAGCGTGCCTCGCCTTTTCTTTCACTCTGGTCGATTCGTCGTTTTCTCATTGGTTGCCTGAAGCCCCATGGTCATTCCTAATTGGTTGGATTTTCTTCTTTTAGTTCCTTTTCTTGCGGCGCGCGTTCACGTACCGGACGCTCTTCGGCGTCGTCGTTTTGCTCCAGCACGGAATTCGCCTCGGCGCACGCACTCCTTGTCGTCTGCTCCAGTCCGTCCCGATAACCGCACCATGTCGCGCACCACACATCTCAGTATTTAACCAGGAAACACTACTCTCTTTATACTACTCATTTAACCATTCACATCTAAAATATTGCAGTGCATGCTGCGGCAATACGTATCGTACCCACTTACAATCATTACAATTTCTACAAAACCAGGCTGTTAGAATAATTACATTTAGTCCTAGCCATTTAAATTCCAAACACTTATTACATAACTTATTATTCTTATTGTGGACGAACTTATTAACTTTAGTCTTGGTACGTTTTGTACCGACAACTAGATAACGCTTACCGCAACAGCCTGATGCCTCAATATTGTCTAAGGAATACTAATCTTAAGCGATTTGCACTAAACAATAACTATATTCTTGCCAAGGTACGCGCAAATTGTGGTAAGCAGAGCGTCCACTTTTCGTCCGTTTCCTTCTGGAACACACTACCTCCTACTATTAAGTCATGTAAATCATTTCAATTTAAACGACAGCTGAAATTCCACACTTTATTATCTGCAACCACTTACGCCTTTTTTTACCCTTTTCTCCCTTTCAAATGTACATTTGGTTACACGACACAAATAAAAGTTCATTTGGTTATGTCTCATCCATTTACTTTCATAATGGCGTTATAGTTCTTTAATTAGTCGAATGTAATAATAATTATTATACTTTCTATTAGCATGTCTGCAGCTGATTTGCATAGTACTGCCAAACCTAAAGCAATACTAAGTTTATTATCTTTTGAATATTTTACGCTATTTGTTGCAACTGTTGTTTATATTTTTACTTATACACTGTATAGGGAGGTCCCATTACAGTCTTTGACCTCAGGACCTCCTCCTGTATATTATTGCCTTGTACTATATCTTGTCTATTAATAATAAAACCTCATTCACACAAGATTCTATGTTGTTAATGAAGCATCAACTGTTATTATCCAAACCAGAGAACACTCGAGCTCTCTTCGGGTTCGATGTCGAAAAAGCTTTTGGCAGAATTAAGCATAGAGCTAAACTTGAACTCATTCCCAAACTGGGATTGGGCAATTTCTATGAAGTGGTCAAAACTTTTTTTGGATTCCTTCGATTCCGGGATATTTTTTTATTTATTTATTTAACAATACTGTAGGCCTTTGCACAGGCCCAAACAGGAAGTGGATTGTAATATATACACATGAGCATGGGAAAAACCGGAAAAAAGAAAAAAATACAAAATATATAAAGCAAAAAAAAACTGCCATACAACAGCACTGGTATTCAACACAAGACACTTTCCTTCTTTCACATGAATCAGGGAAAAAAAACAATTGCAATATTAGTCGTATAATATTCTTGTAGTTATCGTGGATCTATAAAACACCACTATTCAGCACATTGCAATATTTACATTTGAAATCATAAGGCAGTATGCAAACGCACGTGCACTAGTGTCCAACACTCAACCAATGCATTACCTTTGAACTACGCACTCAAATACTTTCATGAACAGCCAAAATATGGCTCCAATTTTGCGACAAAGCCATTCACAGAATCTGATTCTATAATTTCCTGTGGCAAAGAATTCCAGATTTCAATTGCCCATGGGAAGTATGAATATCTAAACGTGTCGCACTGTGTCGGATACTGCCTGATGTGTTTATTATGGCAGGTTCTATTAGAGTGTCGGTGTGATGGTTGCACGTAATCTCGCTTACCTATATTCATGTTGTCATTACATAGCATAAAAAGAAATTTCATGACAGCCACACGACGCCGACAAACAAGGGTAGGCAGTGCTGCCTGGCTTCTAAGAGCACTTACGCTTTCGTGTCGAGAATACTTATGGTATATAAATCGCAACGCTTTATTTTGGATACTTTCTAATTTCTGTGAGAGTCCTTTCTGGTGCGGGTTCCACACTATGCTACCATACTCAAGAATTGGCCTTACTAAAGTTTTATATGCTGTTAGTTTCGCATAGGATGGTGCTGCCGTTAATTTTCTTCGCAAGAAACCGAGTGTTCGGAAGGCCTTCGTGCATTTACTATCGATATGGGTATTCCATTTTAACGCGCTTGTAAAGGTTATGCCTAAATATTTTACTGTGTCAGTTTGTATTAAATCGTTGCCCATTAATGTATAATTGAACCTAAAGATCGACTTTCTATGAGTTATGGTCATCTACTGTGTTTTCTTAAGATCAATTTCCATTCCCCACATGTCACACCAGCGGCCTATATTGCATAGTGTAGTATTTAGTCTAAGCTGGTCCTCGATTCCTTGTACGCTTGTATAATTTACCAAGTCATCGGCGAAGAGCCGCAATTTTACTCCATTTTCTGCACAATCAGCGATGTCGTTGACGTATATGAGAAATAATAATGGCCCCAATACGGACCCCTGTGGTACCCCTGAATAAACTTCGAGTTGGTCCGAGTCATAATTATTTATAGTAACATATTGAGTTCGGTTTGACAGATAGGCTGCTATCCATTCTACGACATTGTGTTCAATCCCGATTGACTTTATTTTCTCGATTAGTTTACAGTGCACGACGCGATCATAAGCCTTCGAAAAATCAATAAATATAGCATCAGCTTGGAATTTGGAGTTAATTATTGATGCGAAGTCATGTGTTATTTCTAATAGTTGTGTTATAGTTGACAAGCCTTTCCTAAAACCGCGTTCCTTAGGATATAATATATTCTTTTCTTGTAAGTATGTCATGATAGCTTTACTTACTATCTGTTCCATTAATTTACAGTAGCAACTGGTTAGTGATATTGGCCTATGTGTTTCCACGTGTAATTTATTGCCTTCTTTATGAATGGGTATTTCTTTGGCACATAGCCAATCCTTCGGAAGAGAGGCTGTACTCTGCGATTCAGAAAATATAATCTTCAAAAAGGGAGCCAGCTGCTGCGCGTATTGTTTCAAAAATACATTTGATATATTATCGGGCCCCGGCGCCTTCTTGGTGTCTATTTCCAAAAGCAAGTTTAAAATGCCCGACTCTGTTATCACAACTCCGCCCATCCGGGTGTCAGCGGCTTTCACGGGCGCACTCGATATTGGCCAGCGTGTGGAAACGGATTGGAAATAGGTGTGAAATGTATTTGCTACAACGCGCATGTCTTCTATGACCAAACCTGCCAGTTCTATTTTACTGCTCACACCTTCTGGCTTCGACAAGTAGCGCCCAAACTTTTGCGGTTGATTCCTTATGAAATTTGTTAACTTACTTGAAAAGAAGTCGTCTTTTGCAACTTTTATTTCTAATTTCAATTTGCATGCGAGCTCTATTATCTCTGCAGAATTTATCCTTTTTCTTCGACGTCTTTTTTAGTTTTCGTTTTAGGTGAATTATGCTCCGCGTGATCCACGGTGTTTTCCGCTCAGTTCTTTTGAATTTTGTAGGTATGAAATTATTTTCGCAATGCATTATACCCTCCTTTAGTTTTATCCAAAGGCCATTAACGCCTCCGCAGGATTCAGCTGAGAGACCATAAGTTTCCTCTAAGTAGTCAATAACGCTCTCATCATTAGCTCGGCTATAGTCCTTGAAAGCTATTCGAGATGGTTTGGTCTTACACACAGCGCTCATACGCAGAGTAAAAAATGTTAGAACCAGCATCTTATGATCTGAAATCCCTTTTTCAAAGCGTATATGTGGTGTTATCGACTGCGATACTAAAGCAAGATCAAGTACTGAACAGGCATTTCCTTGGACACGCGTAGGTTCATTAGCAATCTGTGATAAAGAAAAACTAAACATTATGTCAAACGGGCGCTCACAGTTTCTTGCATCTCTGTTGCCGATAGTTAACTTATTCCAATCTATCCCAGCTAGATTAAAATCCCCAGTTAATAAGAGCTTTGTACGGTTATTAATTTTGCTGTGCACTCTTAAAAAAAAGGTAGTCGCAAGCGACTCTTTTCGGGGTGTATCTGCTCGTCGCACATATGATGACCTTTTGGGTGGTAACCCGTACTCTCTTAAAAATACAGTGCAGGCGACTCCCTCACAGCACTGGTGACTCTCTCCCGCAAGACCTACTGAGGTGTATGTATTACTCCCAAAGCAGGAGTTGATGCGAGTACCTCAGTGGTCCATGCAAGTACCCCTTGGTAGTCAGCGATACCCCTTTGGAATGGCAACAATGACCCTTCCTAGGGTAGTCATCTGAAGACTCACAATGGTGGTGTACATGACTACCATGGCAAGAGTTGGTTAAACTACCTTTTGGGTGGTAACACGTACTCTCTTGGAGACACAGTGTGGACGACTCCCTCAGTACCGGTGACTCTCCCGCAAGAACTACTGAGGTGTATGTATTACCCCCAAAGCAGGAGTTGATGTGACTACCTCAGTGGTCCATGCAAGTACCCCTTGGTAGTCAGTGGTACCCTTTGGAATGGCAACAATGACCCTTCCTAGGGTAGTCATTTGAAGACTCACAGTGGTGGTGTACATGATTACCATCACAAGAGTTGGTGAAACTACCTCCTGGTACTTAACCAGACCCCTTGTAGCAACTGCTGTGACCTCTGCCTGGGTAGTGAATAGACTATCTCTACACTAAGATGGAAGCTCACAACATAATAGATTTTAGTTTGCATGTGCAACAAATGCGTAGTTATTCAGCCACCATTATATGTTATGATAAACTGCAATACTATAAACAACTAAAAAAAACACTGAGCACATAACACTACATTGAGTGAAACACCAAGAGCAAATATTTCGCTACTATCACTGTATTAACCTCAAATGCATCAATGGACTATACCTGGCAAGAACAGAAGACAACAGTCTGATTTGCTAAATTGGAATCAATGGCCAACCTTGAGAAACATTATGCTTCAGTTTACAAAGCATACTAAACAGCTGCAATATGTCCAAACTTATGAGGTAATTTAGCATTTCAGGCATTTGAAAAAGGATTTAATCCTTTGCCATTACAAAGGACTCATTTATTTCAATATGCCATGGAGGCATACATGGACAGAGGAATTAAATTTCAATATTGATATTAAGCGACAAATTTACAATCTCACCAAATCAAAGCAATCATACAGCATTGATGCTAATGGAAGAAAAGAAATATGCCTAAAGGCCAGATAAATGCAAAACCGGACATTATAGATAGCGTCAGTTCAATATCCTCGTGGTGCCGGCATAGTAAGTACATCCCATAATGTTTCAAAAGTGCAACTTCTTGGCCGTCATTTCATCCAATTTGTCAAAAAAGACTATTGTCTCACCTCCTAAATGTTTCCATTAGCACTGCCTCCATGTTTGCGTCAAATGCTGCCTGCTCCGGTTAAGATCTGAAAGAACAGCACAACTGTTAAAACTTTGTAAACATTTTATTCAATAAGAACATGAACACATTACAGTAACCTTTAGCAAGAGCACATATAGTAATCACAAGGAACACTTATTTCTTATAAGCAGAGAATCCAGTTTACAGCAGGAAGAGAGGAGCCAGAGAATAGCTATAATGCATCCGTAGATGTTCTCTTTGAACGAACCATAAATGGCCTTGCCATCAGGGCATATCACAAGCCCACACACGTGGATACACAATAGGCAGAACATATTTAAATAAGTATAAGAATATATGTATAAGTTCATTTTCCAGATTCAACTGGAGGGTAGGTTTTTGGCAAAAAGCTGCCTGCACAGCTTCTACTAGCAAAGACATAAAATCACATTTCAACAAAATATTTCCGCAGCTCAGCTTTGGTATACCCTTTTGTATGTTTATACGTGCTTAGAACATGGGGCAGGTTATAAGACAACATTTGAAATTTATAATTAGCGCAAAAACATGGTATATTCCATGTATTAATAGGTCTTATGTGTATGTTAGCACGACACATGTCCAAAGATGCCAGAGTAGAATGAAAATTGGCAGCGGATGCCATTGAGAAATAAATTTTTTTTAACAACTTAAAGTTATACAAGTGATTGACGCGGACAGTGTTATGTGCTTCAAAAGCACACTTGGAGGTAGTTGTATTGTCAACATTAGCGATTATTCGAACAATTTTCTTTTGCAATACGAGAACATTATTTATGTTTGTTTTGGTCATTGTGGCCCATACTAAACTGCACATGTACATTGTACATGGCTTCACTTTGCTGTAAGTAATTTGAGACAACAGCTGTCTTCCAATAATGGGGCTCACTGCTGTGAACTTATAGCATAATGCCCTCCAATGTCACATTTTCACATGAAATCTACAGAATGTTTCTATTATACATGAATGAAATGCAAGCTGTGATTCTATAGGGGAATGGCACTGAGCTAATGCGTGCTAAACAATCTGCGTAAGTGTGAATGACAGCATCATTAACAAGACTACCCTGCTGCTTTGCAAGGAGTCACTCCATCTCAGTAACATCAAAAGCGGGTTGCGCTCACCACGGAGATGAGACAAAGTTCCAAATAAGGGCCAGAATAGTGAGCATTATTGATCAAATAATGCTCACTATGTTCTGTCAAGTTAAAAATGCCACAGAAAACAGCTAATTATAATGGCCGCCGGCAACTCAGTGCTGTGACATACCACGTCTAGCGACTGCCTCATAACACATTATCCTTATGTAATACTCTAATGGCACTTTCCTTTTGCAGCAAGCAGTTAAAGTATTAAAGTACTGCAATGCACTTGCAAAGCAGTTATTTCCCCATAGTGGGATCAAGACCACATAATAAAAAGTACACCACAGGTACAGCATAGAAGTGTATTCTGCAGTACTGTATAAGTGCTGAAACTTCCTTCTTGGTACTGCTGAGTGATTTTCATGCTGCCTAGTTCCTGTTTCGTGGTCTCACAAAGATTATGGAATGATCAACACATTGTGACTAGAGTCGCTAAAGTTATACATTCACATTCATTGGAACCACTTTATTTGTTTAACCCTTTAATGAGCACGCATATAAATACAAAACAAATTATTTTATACCTAAATGTGCAAAAGACATTGAGAATAAGCATAATCAACGAAAATAAAGGATACTTTTTAGAAACTCCTTTAGTAGTATGGGGGAAGAAGTGGGCTTCTCCCCAAGCGACATATGGCTGCGTTTGGAATCTGTACAGAGAGCTCTTTGCATTGTGTGTCTGAGGTCACTACAGCAGATCTTGCACTGGTCTGTCTCCTCTGACCGTGCTTTCCAAAGAAAATGAGTCCCATGTCCTTTTTTTCCCATCCTGTGTTCCTGCTCTAAACCGACAAATGACACTTGCTGCCATTCAGTGTTGGCTCAATACATTTAACAAGAAACTTCTTACTCAATGCCAAAAATCAGCAAGAAAAATTTATATTTTTTGGCATGCTGTATGCAGAACTCATCAATGAAGGGTTAAAACAACTGAAGTGTCAGAGCAGCATAGCCACACACTTTTCACTACATCTTAGTATGTATATCAATATACATTACAGTACGAATGCTGTATTACTAGTCTATAAATGCATCTACCACTACATCTTGAACTAATGTTTCACTCTAGGTTCAAGGTGGCGATGCGATATGATATTTTGCTTCTTTGATCACCTACAAAATCTATGACAGCATTGCAGATATAGTTGCTATAGCTGGATTGCATGTTTGCATTTGTTAAAAAAAATGTAAATGAAACGAACAAGTACATCGAGAGAAGCAACTTAATGTTTCAACTAAGCCACATAACAAAGACGGAGAGTCAGTTTATCTAATGAAATATGCATGCAAACTTGCAGCTGATCACCCGTCTTCAAAATCCAGATTTTGAGCATGTGTCACAATTTCGCTTTCCTTTCTTGCTTTCACTTCTGCATCGACTTCAGGGCATCCTGGTGGCATTCACTTTCGCATGTTTTTGTACTTGTTTCTTGGGCACATATACCATGGGATCTGGAATGAAATGAAAGAAATTGACTTTACATACCTAATCAACAGTTCAATGACTTCCAGTTTTCAGGTTTTTAAAGAAACTGCAAACACAGCACAGTTAAACATGGAGTTGCCCTAACCTTAGCTTGCTTTTTGCACTGTTTCCTTCATGTTCCAAAATGTATCAAGTGAGCTATTTTAGCACACCTTCGAACACAATATCTGAGAATTACTTTCAGTATTGGTGTTGGTCAAAACTTTAATGCATGAAAACGGCTACAGGTACAAAAATGTATTATTTAACCAAATACATATTTAGCTGAGCATGCAATTAATTTTACAAGAGGTGGTCATATGCATGCCAGATGCAGAGGTGCTGTTGATATCTTCATATTCAGTTAAGCTGCAAAGCTTTAAAACCACCACATCTCTACTCAATCACAAGCACACAGACCTGAACAGCTGCAAGCAAGGATGGCCATAAACTTTACAAAGTAGTAAGAAAGGCTTTGGCAGCATGCTTAATGTAAAAAAAAATTA
Organism: Dermacentor variabilis; assembly: GCF_050947875.1. NCBI lineage: Eukaryota > Metazoa > Arthropoda > Arachnida > Ixodida > Ixodidae > Dermacentor > Dermacentor variabilis. The sequence goes on along the minus strand of NC_134569.1, from coordinate 229,983,185 downwards.
TGGGGTTTTATGCGCCAAAACCACGATCTGATTAAGGGGCATGACGTAGTGGGGCACTCCGGAAATTCGGATCACCTGGAGTTCTTTAACGTACACCTAAATCTAAGTACACGGGTGTTTTTGCATTATGCCCCCATTGAAATGCGGCTGCCTTGGCCAGGATACGCTTAACATCTAAAAGTGCAAAAGAAATAATAAGAAGTTATAAGAAAATGCTATTACATGGCCAAGGTGCAATGTGTCCCTCAGAGCTGGGTACTTGTTTACGAGGCTCCGTGCAGCAACATTGCACAATTTATTTGGGTACCTGATGTTTAAAAAAGCATGCATCAACCTTCGACATCAAACAATACACAAAAAACAATATGCAACATTTCCATGAAATAATATCAAACCGTTGAACTGTGAGTCATCAGATGGGAGAATTTAAGTAAACTGCACCATGAAAGCATTAGGTACGTGACAAGACCGAGGTTAGAGAATTGATCAGATGGATTTGACACAGGACAGGGGTAACATTTAATCCTTTTGTCCTGCAATAGCCAAGATAAACGGATAATCATGACCAGAGTTCACAAACTCTTAAAATACTTTCACCAAACAAGATGTTATAAAAGGTTTTAATTAATATTTCAAATTAGCTTATTACTGAAACATGCACACAAGGGAAAATTAGCCATGAATACAAACTTGAAGGAGCATCTCCTATAAGAATTTACAAGGGCAGCTTATTAAGCTAGTTGTTGATCCATTATCGTGAGTGTACAGTGCAAAGGTTAAACGAGCACATAGACACAAGCACTGACTACCAATGGAGGTTTTATTGCTGAATACACACAATAGTGATACAGCTATCTGAAAAATAACTACTAAAAAGAACAAAGCAGACCATCAAGAGGCACACAAAGAAATGTAGAGTTGCGTAAAAAATGCTGGCCATAGGTTTGACTTCCCAGAAACTTGAGCTCTCTTTCAGATAAGGCAATGGATGGCTTGTTGATGCATGCACTCGGCTCCCATGCCAATTGTGCTACTTCAAGTATGATATGGGTAAGACCATCCCTGTGCTTGTGAATAACTGACATTCTTTCAAACCAAGGAGTGCAGCCACGCATGCTAGTATGATGTGCCAAAAAAACTTTCTCTGCCATTGCGCACATTATATGCATGTTCGCACAACCTCTCATGAAGGCATCTGGCAGTCTGCCCCATATGACAAGCGCCGCATGAAAGAGAAATTTCATACACAACATTTTATGTGGATTCAACATGCCAAATCTTGCGCTTGACCTTGCAGATGCCTTTCTGACTGCCCTATCAGAAAAAGAGCTAAAGTTATTCTGGAAGTCACGTGAACGGCCTGTATTTGTGATGCAATCATATTTTTTTTGTATCTCGATTTCCAGCATAGTTCATTTTTTGGCCACTCGTCTGCTTTTCTTGTTCTATCTTCAGAAGTTAATGTTTTTCAGATAGCTCTTTCACTTGCTTGTGTAAATTCGGCACATTGAATAATAACCTCTCTGTTGACAGTCGGCACTTCTGTCTATGTACCGTTTACCTTTGTGGTGTACACTACCTATAAGAACTGTAACCAGCAGCTAAAGAAGCTTTATTCAACGCGCCATTCTAGCGCCCTCGCCCACTCATTAACCCAAGACTCATGGCAAGGAAACCACGGAGGATATTGCTCCATTGAAGCATGACATAAATTATGACTGAGTGTTAACCTTCCTGTAGCTTTCATGACTGTTTTTTGTGAAGGAAAAGGAATGGAAGTAGAAGAAATGCTGCTGGTGGTAACCGAACTCGCAAATTTGACATGACGCATGCAGCACTGTACGAATTCATCTAGCCACAACTGTCTTTCCATCCAATTCAGTTGGTATTTGTATACCCGCATAAAATGTAGCGCTCCTAGTGTCAGGGTTCATGTTGTTCGCCAGAATAAAGAAAATGGGCTCAGGGCTGCAATGTCGACATTGCCATTGAATATTTAAATTTCGAGGTCATGAGTGAACTGTAATTCAGAACTAGTCAACGATGTATCAGTGATAAAAAAATTTCGAACCAACAATGCCATATACACTGCTAAACACTTAAAAAGGCACTGCACAATTTGGACATTGTTCACTGCCCCAATGCAAAGCTTTAGGAAAACAATTTTTTTCCCCTCGGTTATCGAGCGTTTTCAAGGGGAACTACGCAGCAACTAAGTTATAATCATGAATTAGACAACAAAAACTTGTTTTGATTATAGACACCTTCCACTTGCCTTAGTGACATAACCGCATGAGAATGGAGCGTAATACGCTAATTAACATTGTGCTTACCATTCATATTGCAATACAAGGTTGGGAAAAATGCACGACTGAACATAATTGAGACATTACTGTGGAATGAATTCTCATTAAGTACATTCTATCCCAACTTTATTTACATCTGCCATAGGTTGGCAAACTGATGCATGAGTCGACTCACTGAGACTGATCTCGAAAGTGAGTCTCAGTGAGTCCGACTGAGTTGATTTTCTGTAGGTCTTAGCCCGAATGAACCCGGCTGAATAGAATTTTGGTGAGTGTGAGTTCTCATTATTTTGCTGACCAATGCATCCAGGTAATTGTTGTGACTTACATTGTCTGAGATGACGAATTGTAGGCAATCCATTCAATTTTCTTTTGAAGATTGTCAGGCATGCCTCCTGCTGTAATATTTCAGAGGTGTGCAGCAACGTCAATGGGCATCGGAGGCAGTGTCTACGTTGACTTCCTTGTACTCCTTTGTACTCTTTCCATTCCTTGCACTCTCCTTTGACTGCATTCTCCGCATGTCGAACTGCACTACCAGACAGCCTTAAAAAGAGAAGTATTCATTGAAATCAACAACAAAATCCAGTGCTAGAAAAACATAAGATGTGGTATCACAGACTATCACTCCACATGCTCAAATTTACCTACTATATAGTTAGTGACGAGCTAAGAATACAGGAAGGGCTCTTGATAAATATGGGCACATTTGCCATAGCAAATGGAGCCCATTGCTTTTCAAGGATAATGATGTACGAACAGCAAAAATCACTGACTGAGACAACTGACTCGTTACAGCATGAATGGGCTGTTAAAACGAAATTTAAAGAGGAATTTTATCACCCCCTATACAGACACCTCCTTACTAACACACCATGATCCCTCTCCCCCTTTTCGCATTGGTACCATGCACAAGGAAGGCGCATTATTGGTCCCTTCACAGACATTGGTACCATGAGCAAGAAGCTCCCCCACCAAGGTGAAATAAGCAACCATAGTGACGCACCTGCAAACATTCCTTCTGAGGAAAACTTATTGCTAGCTAAATCGTCTACACAGGTATCGCTTTGTGAAGGACAAATAGTGGGCCATAAAGTGCCAAGACCAGACTAGCATTGTCTTGGGACCAGAAACAGAGAACAAAAGCAGGTCATATGAAGGCCAAGGATGATTTGATAGAACAAAAATCTACTAGAACATTCTGGTTCTCAAATACACAAACTAGACCGCTTGTGTTTATCCAAACATTATTAACTCCCTATCACATTTCTGGTGGCTAATGAATTAATATTTCAATGAACGCATTTTTTCTGATAACTTCTTGGTGCCTTTGCTTATAAGCTTTTTTGGTGAAACATGGCTATTATTTCAAACAGGAAGTCAAATTTTCCCTCAGCATTACATAAATCTGAGCTACTGAGATAGATACAAATGTCAAGGTCGGATAAGAATTTGAAGGATGATACGGAAGGATTGAGGAGTCGCAAACATGATTGTGCTTCTTAAGCTCTTCATATATCATCAGTTATATTTGGGCTGTCTAGACTGCACAAAATTAAAAAAAATATTTTGCAGCTTTTTGTTTTTATGTTTTCATAAATACACCTCATTTGTCATATCTATTAGTAGCAGAGCATTCCAATATTTAACAAGGACAGTGGTATGCTATAAAAGTGGAACTAGGACTATATAGATACATAAAAATATTAGGGGGAAAAAGCGTTTTATTTTTACATAGTGGAATTGCCCCTATGGCATGCATTTATTTGTTTACTAAATTCCCATGAGCTTATACCCCAAAGTTAAGATACAACCAGGGGCAGAAAAAAGCTTTAGGACAGGAATGAGTGTCCCTTGCTACTACTTTACTGAAAGCAAACAGGTTCATATTTATAGGTGAAGGTGGCCATGTGCGCACATACGTTTGCACGCAATACTCAAACAAGCTTGCCCATTATTATTCAGTCATACAGTGCAGAAACTGTCATTCAATTCAGTTCAAGCCACAGATGTATCACTGACATAGACGTCACATTTCATGTTGATGAAACAGGCCTCCGTTAATTCCCATGCAGACAATCTTTGCGTTTACCAAGAATGCGGATGTGGAAAAGATATGGCTCACACGTGCAGTAATTGCAGTGCATAGGCAAATGTGCATTAATCTTATTCCTGGCAGACAGCTCATGTTCCCTTGCCAAATCGTTGGTGCAACAGCCTGTCTGGCTGATATGCACCTTGCCGCAATTAAGTGGAATTTCGTACACCATACCGACCGCGCAAGTCACATATGGCCTTGTATGATTTTTACCACAAAGGGTCAGCTTCTGTGGGTCTGAGATGCATGGGCACAGGCCAGTAAGCTTCCATGGAGCCAAGAAAATAATAGGTACTTTGTACCTGCTGGCCACTTTCTTTAAATCGTGGGCCACTTCATGCATGTATGGAACAACATGCAGCCTTTTCTCCACTAGTGGCTTGGCAAGGGGCATCCAAGCGTTTTTGGCTGTGACGCTCGCCTCCTTAAATCATGGGTTTGTGGAACTGCAATATTTCTATCTCAGCTATTAATGAGCCAATTTGAAAATTTTTGCAGTAGAATGCTCCCAAGAGGGCACCTAACAACTTCCAGCGTATAATTAAATTAGCTATGTGGCCTGGTGAGGGGCTCCTTAAAGTACTGCTAATAGCGATATTATAGCTTTCCAGCATACGACAGGTTTTAATGTTATACAGAGTTAATGCATGAGTACAGATTAAATAAGATCGGGTGCATACGGCTTTTTTGGTGCCTATGATGCTTCGGCGTGGCTTGGAGAGACAACCAAGTTAATCAATGCTCCATCACACACCGTCGTGCTTTCACCCATGTCGACGTAGCACTGGAACCAGTCGTTGGAAGATCTGAAAGCACACCCAGATGGTTTATCAATAGTTTTGCACATTAGAAGTGAAGCTGTGGGCACTGAACAGGCACTGATTAATTAAACAGCCTTTTTTTATGGTTGCTGTACTGTCCCAAACAGGTTTGTTATTTAGAGCCATCACAGCACAGCACAGCACTAATCCCGCTGCCCATAGGTGAGCTAAGTACAGGACGCATTAAGCTAACAAGGCTAAGCTTATTTATGCAATGTCAGCAACCACCAGTGTATAAGAACTGATGATTTCACAAAGATAGAACCATATTGCTGATTGCCCAAGGTTTTCATAGTCCTATTGCTGAAAATGCCAGCAATTTTTTTTCCTCAGTTGGTTCAATTTAACTTCATTGCTGTGTGAATGTTGCAGCGCACAAATGACGACAAAGATTGAACAGGCAAACAACAAGTCCGTTTTCGTCGCCTTGCCTGTTTTATTAGTTAAACGCTGAAGAAATTTGCAAAATATGGCATACTGCGACCAGTTATGCTAACTAAAGCACCATTACATTGACTGAAGCTGTTACTACTCCCTCTCCTACCAGATAGGGAAGCGATTGCACACCTTACCCCAATATCAGTAGTAAACCAACTGCAGAAGTTTTCAGAAGATGGAAGTCCTGAAAAGGCTAGTTTCCTTGCGGCTTCTCGACACGGCAATAATTATAGTTGAGCAACGTTGTGTTCGTACGGGCAAGTATGCGCTACACTTCTCAATTTAAGGACAAGTGCATTGGCTGCGACGAAACAAAAATATTAGTAGTTGGCAGCACAGTGAAGTGACACAGAGCAATTTCCCAAGACTCGATCTGTCAGTTCAAAGCGCGGCAACCGAAGTTATTAATCGTGCTCGACATTTCCGCTACGCATACTGTTGCTACTTTGCCCATATTTATTTATTTATTTATTTATCATACCCTCAAGGTACGGTTGTACATTGCAGAGGGGAGGGGCAAAGTAAATACAGAGGCAAATCACAAAATAAGGAAGGAAGGCAAACAAAATTGCAAAAAACATTGTATACAAAATAACATAAAATAAACCAAACAATGACCAAATCCTCTTTGCGCTCCATAACGCGCAGTACATTTACGCTCACCTGTATTAGAAGATCGTTGCCTGTCATCAGGTACACGAACCCTCCCGTCCGCAGGCTTTCGTGGAGGTTGGCGAGTTTCCGGGCGCCTGAGAGCTTCACGATTTTCTTTGATGGCTCCTGCGAAACGAGGCAAGCCGCTTCTTCCGCACCAGTCGGCGAGCGTTCAGTTGAAGCCGGATCGGACGACATACTGCCACCGTTGTCAGATTTCACAGGCGCAACGCAAGCAAGAGGCAAACCGCTCCTTCCGCACCAGTTGGCGAGCGTTCAGTTGAAGGCGGATCGGACGCCATACTGCCACCGCTGTCGGATTTCACAGGCGCAACGCAAACAAGAGGCAAACCGCTCCTTCCGCATCAGTCGGCGAGAGTTCAGTTGAAGGCGGATCGGACGACATGCTGCCACCGCTGTCAGATTTCACAGGCACAACGCAAGCAAGAGAGGAATGCCACTCGCGTTTACATACTCGTTCACCGCCGTAGAGAGCAAGGTCACAGAACACCTATACAAACTTAGAGAAGGGAAACTGTACCTTCCACAGTGCTACGGAAATAAGCGTAGCGGTGGCGTCGTGAACTAAAGTATGTGACCACGGGTGGCGCTGTACAACAGGAAACGGAAACGGGGTTTTGCACAGTATGGTCGCTTTACCTACTGGGTTCTGGCTGATGCGCATCGATCGTGCTCCCGCCAGTTAGGTTGCTGTGTGGCAAACGTAGCGCCTACATACGTATGTAGGCGCTACGTTTGCCACACAGCAACCTAACTGGCGGGAGCACGATCAAGGCGCAGCAGAATATATGTAGCGCTGAGTCATATCGAGTTAAGGCACACTCTGAACTGACTTTTAAGGGCATCCCGAGCGGTTTTTCGTTTATTACGCCGCCGTTACCCCGAGTTGTGCCGCCGCGCTCCAGCTGTTGCATTTCGTGTAGGGCTACTGACAGAGTGCGGTTTCCAGGTGGCACGATGGCCTCGACTGGAATAAACGCACACACCAAAGATTGAGTAAGCTTGAAAATATTTTATTTGCATTTTACAAGTACAACAAAAAGCACACGTCTACGGATCCACACAAACGCGGTTACATAGTCAAGAACATAGTCAAGAAATGGCTCATTAATAAGGGTAGCACAGACGCACAAGAAAGAAGACCTAAGCTACAAAACGTACAGTCGGCTGCTAAACATAACTTCCCTGTCACCGCGTGTCACTTTTATACAGCATCTTTAGAGCACTGTATACCAGGCCGGGTAATTTGGCGAAAAGAACCAACAGCTTACGGCCGTCAGCTGCCTCTTCCTTACGGTTGTCATAATTATCCTAATCTCCGCATCAACGTCGCGCAAGTCCGCATACAGGTATCTGTATCTGAAACACATGTGCCAGCTTAATACATGTGTAGTGAAATTATGATAACCACTGCGTCTTATCAAACGTATTGGTTTTGCAAATGCGCATTACAGCTGACGGAACGACATACTGTAAGTGAAGCACAAGAGAACAAGGACAAAAGGAGGATGCAACACTTGAAGAAGAAGTGAAGAATTAGTAGGCGTACAGCAAACAAGCGATGACGGAGAACACACAATGATGCATCGGGTGTTCTGTGACATCGGTTTGCGTACTTACGGTGTTATGGAGATGAACGGCATAAAAACGTACCTTCAAGCGTATTCCGTCAACCTCCGCCGCATTCATTATGATAATCAACGCCTAAACAAAATGAGGCACTATTTTTTGCCAAGAGTAGACCTCTTTACAGCAAGTCTGTGTAATGACTCGCAGACGAAACCAGCATGCTTTCGAAAATGTTTTACCGCCGTAGTATTCGAACGCCAACGGCCAGGAAACACATCGATACCAATAGGCTGTCGGTGGTTAATCAAGTACAAAAACCTTGACGCTATGACTAAAAAGCAGCTTCAACAATCAAATTAAAAAAAATCAACTGCCTATTTGCCTGAGGTAAAAAAACATCCTTAGACACCTCAATTGTTCATGTCAATGGTTTGTGTAAATTTAAAAAATCAGCATGTTCAGCGCCCCTAGCAGAGAAAGCACAAATTAAAGTATTCGACCAAATTACAGTAGCTACACTTGCGCGCTTACGCTGAAACGCGCCTCGATTGATTTTTCGCCCTCTGTGGCCATTTGTTGAACTTGAGAGTGTGCGGGGCCTGGCAAGGTGCCGTCAGAGCCATAGCCGTGCTTCTCATAGTTTCGAATCCAAAGTCGAAGTGAATACGAAAGCCGTAAGTCATGTGCTGGATCCTGAATATTTCGCTGCGCGCGTTCGCAAAACAGTTTTCGCTCACCGCTGCACTATCCTTGCTCAAATTTGGCAGAATGACCACATTTTGGTGCCTACTTCGTTTAGTATAATACTTAGCACAGTTAATTGCCTGATCTTTGTTTTAATGCAAACTTACCGGCGCTCATGAAAATGTGAGCTGCTGCCACGACGGTGTACGCATAAACTTGTAGCACCGCCTGTCGTCAGCTGCAGAAAGCAGCATATCAGGGAGCGCTGCCGCGTGTTGCCTGCTCCTGGAACAGGCGACCGTCCTCCGTTAGACGCTGCTTTTTAAAGCTGACGGCAGGCGGCGAAACTGGTTTATGCTTGCGCCGTTACGGCAGCTGTTTGCAGCCTCAAGGGCACAGGCAAATTTGCGTTTTTTTTTTCTTACAAGCAAGGCACTTAACTGTGCCAAGTGTAAAGTCGACGCCAAAATGCGATCGCTCTACAAAATTTGAGCAAGAACAGAGCAGCCGTTTGCACGTTTTTTGCACAGGGGTTTGCAGAACAGTGCACAAAGTTTGCACATTCCATTGTGGCCGCAATGATGGTACAAACAGACCACAACGTTTTTAGATTCTAAATCTAAAGCGTTGACAGACCACCACGCCCCACAGAAGCCTTCGTACGAGGCAATACCCCTCTAAAGGACACTGCTTCACAGAAGTGGTGCCTTTTCGGACTGTTACCTCAGATTTTCGCTTCTAAAATTATAGAGGGAAACGAAGGCTGGGAGGTTTACCTCCTATTCAGGGAAGTTGTAGGCATGCTTTTGTATGATGAGCTTCCCTCAGAGTCTCTTGTTTATATGGAGGTGAAAATTCAAGAATTTCTCCGTTCATTCGTTACCCGCTACCCAGAAGCCCGCATAATCCCTAAATTACATTACCTTGTGCACTACCCACGCATGATCTCTTTTCGGACCACTCAAACAAATCTGGCGTATGAGGTTCAAGGCATCAAAGATGAAAAACTTCAAAAACATATGTAAAACACTTGCAGAGCTTCACCTTTCTCAAAGCTATGAATTCCGTGAGATTGTCTTCAACCAACGCCACACCATGTCAGGCCTGAAACCTGTGCGAAGATCTGTTTTACATACGTACATTGAGGAGCGCCTGCCTGCAGGTAACGTATGGCAGGCGAAGTCAGTCACTATGCCGCAAATGGCATACCATGTGGGAGATGTGCTTTTAATGACCAAGGGAGACGAAATTGACTTATGGGGTTTTACGTGCCAAAACCACTTTCCGATTATGAGGCACTTGTAGTGGAGGACTCTGGAAATTTCGACCACCTGGGGTTCTTTAATGTGCTCCTAAATCTAAGTACGCGGGTGTTTTCGCATTTCGCCGCCATCGAAATGCGGCAGCCGTGGCCGGGATTCGATCCCGCGACCTCGTGCTCAGCAGCCCAATACCATAGCCGCTGAGCAACCACGACGGGTAAGGCAGACGACCCACAGTTTGGACAGATTGCAGGTATTTTTGCGGCTCAGGATGAGGTTCTGTTCTTGTTAGACAAGATGGGACTTGTTGAATTCAGGAGACATCGATAAGCACGTAAGGTATCTAAACGCAATGTAGTCTGTGCGGCGCAGCCAGAAGATGAGGTATTACCAGAGTTCCTCGATCTTTATCTGGCAGGGAAAGTGGTACCCAGATGTGAATTAGTGGTTTCATTAAAAATTGTAATATTTGCTTAGCTTTATGTTATGAACGCTAAGTGGGTGTACTTCACAGTTTGTGTTCTGTTGACGTTGTGTGTATATTCGTGTTGTATTTTTTTCTTCTTTTTTCCATTCTGTGCATGGGCAATCAATATTCATGCACTCCCCCCCCCCCCCCCTTAAGGTATCTTTATGTACAAAATACATAATAATGTACAGTGCGTTGCATAAATATACCAACCAGTGTTATTACTTTTGGAGTTTGGTGTTGTACCACCCTGCTCCAATTATTTCTTACTGAAAAATTAAAAAAACAATTTGCCTTTCTTGCTATCCTGATTATGCTGTAATACAGCACTGCATGAAACGCATTTTACTTTTTGCGGCTATAGAGTTGAACTCGGGTAGTTACATATCGTGCTCTTTCCTTTGGTATAGTCAATCAGTTATTTGATTGAGTGAACCAACGAATCCACATTCACTGCAACCTATAACATCATACGTGCCTTTCACTGACTCCCTTCAAGCAGCATGGGAGTCATCCATTTCATGCGTCATTCCCGACTTCGTTCTGTGACTACCCTTGGAAAAAAAGGTAGTCAGCGACTGAAAAAAGAGAGTCGAGGTAGTCGTGACCCTCTTTTGACTCTCTTTTTTTTAAGAGTGTGTAGGTAATCATGCACTTTCAAAAGGTATTCCTCAGGCGCTCCAGGGTGTCTGTGAATAGCACCTATTAACAATGACGTATTGTCAAACTGAATTGTGCACCAAGCACTTTCATGGTTAGCTATTCCAGGCTCTTCTTGAAATGTTAAACTGCTTTTTATCATAATAGCTAAGCCGCCTCCTCGGCCGTCACGATCTGTGCGTATCAATGAATATGAGGCAGGCGCAATTTCAGTATCATGTATTTGGGCATGTAGCCACGTTTCGGTAATTATTACAATATCTGGACTATACAGTATGATTATCTCTTCTAATTTATCAATTTTATTAATGACACTTCCAGCATTCAGGCACAATATCGAAAGCGGCGCAGAAATCCGTTGTGTCTTGTTACCTTGTCATTTCTTTCTGCGTTCTTTCGTGCTACCCTGTGCCGATGACGAGGTGTGGGAATCACTTAAGGTAGGCGCAATGTTTCTTGTTAATTCTACTCTGGTGCGTTTATCGGCATCCCACGTGTAAATACGCCCGTTCAGTCTTAGTTTATCAAATGATAGTGAGGCTTTTGTACGGTTTGCCCGTTCAATTGCCGTTGAACGCCACAAGTTAGATCGGATGTCTCTTATTCTTTTTTTGAGAAATCTTCTGATACTGATATCGGTGTGCCCTTGAGTTTGTTACAGCAAGACAGAATGTTGGTTTTTTTCTCTGCAATCGAAAAGTCGAAGAATGATAGGGCGTGGGCGCTGACCGTAACGATTGCCAATCCTATGAATTCTTTCAATAGATTTAACTTCAAGGCCGAGCATATCCTTGAATATACCTTCTTTTATTTTGTTTTCTAGTGTTCTCGCCTCTGAGTCTGAGTATTCAGTAACACCATAAATTACTAAGTTATTTCGGCGACTTCTATTCTCCATATCATCCACTTTAATAACGAGTTCATGCATTTGTTTGTTCATGCTTTTGCAACAACTTTCACATTCCGGTATTTTTTGTTCGCATTGTCTGAATCGAGATAGCTCATCCTCAATGGCCGTTATTCTTGTTTGTATACCGGCTACTGTTTTTTCCACTTGCTTCAAGTTAGAAGCCAAATCCTTCAATGTCTTATTTGTTTTACTTTGTTCTTTTAGTATCTTCTTCAGTAAGTCAGTGTTCGTGCCTTCATCACTTTCTGAGTCAGAGTGCGGTCCCGGATTAAGTTCTACATCTCCTGACATTAGCAGTAACAGTCTTATAACATCACAACATTCACACATCAAACCAGCAAGAAATCGTGGACTCGGTAGCACCATCAGGGTGATATCATCATCTCGAACAGAATATACGAAATACTTGTCGCCAACCTGTGCAACAAAAAAGACATGCATGAACATGTGTCCCGAGACGGTGCCACCAAGTCCACTGAAGGGCTCGGCATGAAGATCCGCTTTTATATCCTGGGGTGGAAGTGGGTCTGCTGACGTCACTGGCATTGGTAGTTGATAGCCGCATTCCTGAGCTGCGTCCGTGCTCAGTAGGTCCCGGAAATTTCCTTGGAATGGCCGCAAGGTGACAGCCATTGTCGACTGCTTACTTCCCGGCGAGGCATGCACGGTTGATCCGAGGCTAATACCGACTTGCCACCACGCAATCTGTGCAACAAAAAAGACGTGCATGAACATGTGTCCCGAGATGGTGCCACCAAGTCCACTGAAGGGCTCGGCATGAAGATCCGCTTTTATATCCTGGGGTGGAAGTGGGTCTGCTGACGTCACTGGCTTTGGTAGTTGATAGCCGCATTCCTGAGCTGCGTCCGTGCTCAGTAGGTCCCGGAAATTTCCTTGGAATGGCCGCAAGGTGACAGCCATTGTCGACTGCTTACTTCCCGGCGAGGCATGCACGGTTGATCCGAGGCTAATACCGACTTGCCACCACGCAATCTGTGCAACAAAAAAGACGTGCATGAACATGTGTCCCGAGACGGTGCCACCAAGTCAAATCAAAGAAGACGGATCTAGGTGACAGAGGGACTCCATAAGGATCGGTCTTGTCACCTATGCTCTTTAAACTGGCCATGTTAAAAGTGGAAAAGGGATTAAAAGGGATAGAAGACATTCACTTTACCATTTATGCAGACAATGTGACTATATATACCGCTGAAGGAAGTATGGGACAGGCGAAAAGCAAACTTCCGAAGAGCGTTTATGAGGTAGAGTTCATCTTGAAGGCATGGGACTCAAATACTCTGCTGATAAGTCTGAACTCCTTGTACTCAATAACAGGAGAAGGGGTAGAAAACCTAGGGGATAGGTTCCCGAGGAATAACCCAGGTTAGTACTAACCACGAAGTCAGGCGAATCTATTAAGCAAGTAGAATCCGTTAGTCTTAATTTTATTCCTGGAGGCAAACGGAATAACAATACAGCACATCCCAAGCAAGACTGAGGAATTAATAAGATTTTGCTAAGGAGTACCACTAACAGACACAGAGATTTGGGAGAGAAGAGCACCATGAGACTGGTCCACGCTTTCGCCCTGTGCCACTTCTCATATGTAGCTGGGATGCTCAGTTGGACACCGACAGAGCTGAACAAGTTGAACATAATAACAGACAGAACAAGTTGAACATAATAATTAAAAGGCTTGTCAAAACTACAGTGGGGTTACCGGTTAACACGCCAGATGACAAATTAATGAAAACGGGGATCCAGAACGCAGCCGACATAATTGAAGCTCAGTAAGTTGCCCAAAGAGAGATGCTGTCCGGAACAAGGTCAGGTAGAGCGATATTAGAGGTAAGGTGGTGCCCAACCGAATCCAAAATTTCAGGTGAAGACACACTAGCACTAAAAGACAGCATAAGAGAAATAATCAAGACGACTCCTTTCCCCAGAAATATGCACCCGATGCACAACCTCGAAAGACGAAAGGCAAGGGCCAAATCACTCCTGCAAGAGATAGAACACGAGAGAGAACATGCGGTTTTTGTAGATGCTGCATGGGTCAGAAGAAAGAAAGCCTTTATGGCAGTAGTAGTAGATGCAGATTGTCTCACTCGGGATTCTATTACAATCATGACTAAAGACACGACAGTCGTGGACAGCACTGGCTTTAAGGGATAATGAGTGGACGCGAATTTACAGTGACTAAGATGGCTATTAGACACTTTACAAAAGGCTTTGTAACCAAAAGGGTTGCCCAGCTGATCGGTGAGATGGACAGCCAAGGGATCGAAATGCGCTCGTTTCCTGCACACATGGGGTATCTCGATCCATGTTGGAAGAATTTAAACGCGATGGTTTACACTGCTGCACGAGGACCTACTATCAGTGCACTACGCGACAATATACAGGAAAACAGGGACCAACGACACACACTGCACTGACTTCCACCTCTATTTATTGCCATAGCCGACTCATGTATATATATATATATATATATATATATATATATATATATATATATATATATATATATATATATATATATATATATATATATATATATACCGGATGACAGAAGGGCGGCGCGGTCGGAAAGGACGGTAAGACGAAGAATAAAGGCAGTGTTCGGGCGACCATGTTTTTCTCCGTGTTCTTGGCGATGCTCTTCGTCGTCGCCTGCGCTGAAGTTGCCGTCGTGGTAAGTGATGCTGCTGATGGAGTTTATGTTGATCTTTCTTATGTTGCTACGAGAGCCGCCAAGGTAGCATTTCCGTCGGAATATGTGTTTGGCTTGTTTCGAAATTTGACGTGGTGATCTGTGGGTAGCTGGTACACTGCGCTCTTTTGGGAGGCTTGTTTTGGCGGCAGAATTATTGTATGAGGTTTCAGAGAAGACTCTTCTGAGTCTGCTACAGCAACATGACGAATGGGTGCTACTGTCATTTGACAAGGTGCGACGCTTAGGACTTGCGACGCTTCTGCAATGGCAACCGTTCTTAAGGGTGTTGTACGCGGAAGAAGGTTTGTGTGTTGCGAATTAGTTTGGTCTCCAAATGTACATGGTTCCTCCGTAGCCGCTGAAAGTGCATTGGCTTCCTTGTGAAAAGAGCACATGCTTCTTGCATTACGTCTCTTGTCTTCGCGGGAAGGCAGTCTGCTTCATGCCAGTGCTGGAAGTAATAGCTGCGTTCTTTCCTTGACTGGTGTGAATGGTACCGTAATCTGAAGGACTAACGGAGAACAGAAGGGCGCTGTCCGAAAGGAGAAGAAGACGAAGAATAAAGGCATTGTTCGGGAACTATGTTTGTCTCCGTCCTTGCTTTAGCCGAACTTGTTCTTGGAGTTGCTGGGATGCTTCCTGCTGTGGCTTGTCTGGTGGTGAGGCCCATGTGTCAGGTTCTTCAGAAGCCGCATGTAAGGCTGCTATCCATGTGCCGTCGTGCTGAGAAGACCCCTCTTTTTAGATGGCAATGTGTGATATCCGGTGCTTTCGATTCCTCTACAAAGTGAGCAGTTTGTTGGCTTCTGGTGTGTGCTAAAGCGCTCGAAATATGCAAAGCAGCTAGAACGCCTGGTGTCACCTGTTCATCCAATGGTGACCGAGGTAAGTGCTCTAATTAAGGTTGCTTAATTTGACTTGTTCTGTTGATCGCATCCATGCAGCCCGAAATTCCAGGTGGTCGATTATTAGACGACGACGCAGTAGATGTGACTGCAGCACGTGCTTCTAGGGATATGTCTGCCTCATAGAAGTTGAGGTTTTGTTTCTGAGCGAAACTATATTGTGAAGCAGGTGCTGCGGAATCAGCTTCATAGAAGAGTCGGGTGACTTGAAACCAGGAGTTGGGTCACGAGTACAACATGCAGTGAACGCATCCGATTCATTAGCGAAGGCAAGAGCACGATAATGTGATGAAGATGCACATATTGGGGATTCCTGCACGGAAGTGAAACCTGACGGAAGGTTTCGCCTTGAAGGAAAGCGACCTGTATATCGCTCATAAAACGGAGGATTTACTTTGTTCATTGTACTTGGTGAAATATTAGGAGGCCTGCTATTATGTTCCGTCCTTTTGGGGGGATCACTACAAGAGATAGTTGTCGACAGTCTAGTAATGCGTGGCTTTGGTTGGCTGAGATGAAGATAACTACGTGGAAACTGTGGATAACTACAGTGATCCAGTTAATATATTCCCAGCTGGTGGATAATAGAGGGATCTGCAAGGTATATTTGAAATCGACTGATCATCTCTTTTTTGATTTTCTCCCACGATTCATTGTTTTCAATGATGGGCGTGAGGTAGAACCAAAATGCCTCACCGGTGACGTAGTCATTCAACTCGACCACATCCCCTTCTGACCATGATGCAGCAGATGCATCGAGCTCGAAGAAGCAATACCAGTCTTCCACGGGCCTATCGTCCGCTGATCCGGTTTACTTGCGTATGTCCAAGGCTTGCGGTTATGCGGTCCTGATGCTGCTTAGTAACGGTAGTGGGGCTGTGCGCTCGAGGTTCACAGCGTCATGGTGAGTACTTCCATGTTCATGCACGCCTGATAAGCTGGCTGCCAGGTCGTTATCCTGTCGACTTGTGTGACGCGAGCAGGACTGAGACAAACATGGTAACCCGAACACTGCCTTTATTCTTCGTCTACCTCTCCTTTCACACAGCGTCCTTCTGTCCTCCGTTACACACACACAAACACACACACACGCACACACACACACACACACACACACACACATATATATATATATATATATATATATATATATATATATATATATATATATATATATATATATCGCAGCACTGCGCGACTGAGACAGAGAAAGAAGTAGAGTGTGCGCGCGTGATCTCGGGGTACTCTGCGCCGGCTGGGCCTGGCCTGTAGCTTCCATCTCGGACCTCGTTTCACCCTATAAATACACATCATTCGTAACATCTTTGGTGGAAGTGCGGGGGGTAAATCTTGGACGATCCTGGACGACCCAGCTCTACCAACTGTCCGACAGAGCAGACGCTTAGTCGGTTTACGACCACAAGCAGCGGACATGGCCGATTCCGGTGAAGGCAATGACGACCCCACCTGCGGCGGACCAGACAGCAATCCCGCAGGTCAGGCTGGCTACTGGACACCACTGCGAGAGCCACCCACCTTTTCGGGGTAGGCGAACGAAGATGTCGACGACTGGCTTAAACACTACAACAGAGTGAGTCGCCACAACCACTGGACCACTACGAAGCAGCTCGATAACGTTGTTGTTTTTCTCTCGCTGGAACCGCGCTCCTCTGGTTTGAAAACCACGAGAGCGTTCTGACTAGCTGGGATAATTTTGTAGAAGAATTCACAAAGTGCTTCGGGGACCCGAACTCTAAGAAAAAGAAGACTGAGCAGACGCTTTCCCGACGAGCTCAATTACCTGGCGAAACGTGTACAACGTACATAGAGGCTGTTCTGAAATTATGCGGAAGCTTCAGCGCTACCATGACAGACGAAGACAAAGTAGGACATGCTTAAAGGAATCGCTGAAGATGTTTATAATTTTCTTATAATGAAAGAAGATCTTAATACTCCGTCTGATCTGAAGAAACACTGCCGGGCGTTTGAAGCGCTGAAAATGAGAAGGATTGAGCCAAACTTTGAACGCTTGCACAATGTTACTAATATTGCAAGTGTGCCCGTCCCAACCCATGACGACATCTCCTCGGTGATTCGGCAAGTGGTTAAAGAAGAGCTTGAATGCCTTAAAGTTGTTGGCGATGCTCATGTGTGCCATCAGTGTGCATTTGATCATCACCCTCGTGTGCCACCGGCCACCTGCGCCCCTCAGAGTTATAGAGAACCTCGCAGGACCTATGCTGATCGTACGGAGGGCAGCAACTTGCCACTGCAACCGACAAGTCTGGGAGGCCGACAAGATGCACCACAACGATTTGTTCCGCGGGCTCTTCCCTCCTACTACCAGCCTGAGAGTACGTTTCCACCCATAACACCCATGTCACCGGTGTCACCCGCGACAAGCCGCGACTCCCGCATTTGCTACAGCTGCGATGTGCCTGGACACATTGCTAGGCATTTCCACCGCCGCCAGCAGCGTGCTCCACAGTTTCATTCCTACACACCCCGCGTGCCCGCTGACGAGCCCTGGCCGTATCCCAGTTCCTTGCAGCGGCTGCAGCAGGGACGCGCCAACCGCAGTGACTCCCCCGTTTCCGACCGCAGCCTCACACCGCCACCGACACGACAACGACGCTCTCAATCACCTCGTCGTCGCTCGTTATCACCGCCGCCGCTGGGAAACTAGCTGATGCGACCGACGGGGGTGAGGCCGCAATATGTTCATCTTCATCAAGACTCCCTTGTGTAAAGTTGTTTAAAAACAAAGTGTGCGTTTTAGTTGATAATGTGAGTTCTTTTGCTTTAGTTGACAGCAGGGCGGCAGTTTCTGTTATGAGCCAGTCCTTCAAAAATCGTCTTGGACAAAAAGTTATGTTTTCGTGGGAACGGAACGCTACCTTTCGTGGAGTTGGCGGGGAAATGTTACGTCCACTTGGGGTCTGTTCTGTTTCAGTTACGATAGGGGACCAAACATTTCGAAGTGAATTTATTGTGCTTGAACGTACAACGCATAACATTATTTTAGGAATTGATTTCTTGCGCGAGTGGGGTGGAGGGGGCAACTTTGGATTTCTATTCGCAGCGACGCGCGAACTTCAATGACAGATAGCACCAGTGATGCCGCCGAGGTTTTCTCCGTGTCACAAGATGTGTGTTTGCCCCCTCAGACTGCAATGTATGTACCTGTGAATACTTCTCGCTCTCGTGCAGGTTCTTGTTGTAGTTTAGCCGAGCTCGATTATAACAATGCGCTTAAGAAAAATGCGATAGTCCCTCTCTCCCTCGTTGCCACCACTGATGGTTGTACTCGTTTGTGGACAGTGAACGTTTCAACCCAATGCATAACATTGCCGCTAGGACTTAAACTGGCACGTTTTGATGAACAAGCCATTGTCAGCGTCGGAACGGTCGAAATGTCAACTGCCGAAAAAAAAATCCAACCCCGATTCCAACCATGATAATTCTACTGACTTTAAGCGCATGATTAGCAAGTCGCTGTCTTCTAGAGAGCAGTGTCTGCTGGAAGCTGTGCTCGCTCGCTACGCCACACTTTGATTTTGCTCAAGGCCAACGAGCATCCCATACACCACCGGCGTCTCGTATGCAACACCGCATCCATACAGGGCAAGCAACGCCAATTCGTCACAAGCCCTACCGCGTTTCACCTTCCGAGAGATAAGTCATCGCCGAGCAGGTCGAAGAAATGTTACAGAAAGGAGTGATCCAGCAATAATGTAGCCCTTGGACTGCTCCTGTGATCCTAGTGAAGAAAAAAGACAACTCATGGAGATTCTGTGTGTACTATCGCCGCCTAAACACCATCACAAAGAAAGACGTGTACCCTCTACCACGAATAGATGACGCCGTCGACTGCCTAAACTCCACGTCGTATTTCTCTTCTGTTCATTTACGGTCAGGATATTGGCAAATTCCCATGCACCCCTCAGACAAGGAGAAGACAGCCTTCGTGACACCTAACGGTCTCTTTGAGTTCAACGTTATGCCCTTTGGCTTATGCAACGCTCCAGCGACATTCGAGCGATTTATGGATACCGTGCTCCGCGGACTCAAATGGGAAATTTGCATGTGCCATTTAGACGACGTCATTATCTATGGCCGGACATTTTACGAGCACAATCAGCACCTGTCGATCGTTCTTGACTGTATCCAGCAAGCTGGCCTTATTTTAAACTTGAAGGAATGTCATTTCGGTGAGCGTCAAGCCCTCGTACTAGGCTTTCTGGTCGACAAAGACGGCATGTGACCAGACCCTGAAAAGATACCAGCGGTTCGCGACTTTCAACAGCCACAAACGGTGAAAGATCTGCGAAGCTTTTTGGGCCTTTGCTCATGCTTCCGGCGCTTTATCAAGAATTTCTCAAAGCTTGCCTCTCCCCTGACGTCTCTCCTGCACAAAGACACCCCATACTTGTGGACTGCCGACTGAGAGTCGGCGTTTCAACAGCTGAAATTTTTGTTGACTTCTGGACCGGTACTGCGGCATTTTGATCCGGAGGCGTCAACTGAGCTGCCCACTGACGCCAGCGGTGCGGGTGTTGGCGCTGTACTTGTTCAACTCTGCGATGGCCGTGAGCATGTGATTGCCTACGCCAGTCGGACACTTACAAAAGCGGAGACAAACTACATCGTTACTCAACTCGAGTACCTAGCAGTCGTATTCGCCATTCAGAAGTGGCGTCCGTATATACATAGCCGCGCATTCACGATAGTGACTGGCCATCATTCACTCTGTTGGCTGGTTGGGCTGCATGACCCGGCTGGCCGGTTAGCCCGCTGGGCTTTGCGCCTTCAAGAGTACAGCTTTTCCGTTAACTACAAGAGCGGACTCTGTCACACGGATGATGATTGCCTATCCCGTCTCCCTTCGCCGCACACTAAAGCTGAGGATGATGACTTCGATGACTACCTAGTTTCCATCGGTTCCGACTTTTCAGACCTGCGTATACCTTCGAGAGCGAGCAACGTTGCGACCCTACCTTGATATCCCTACGGGCAGCTGCACGTGAGCCAGCAGGAACAACACCGTTTACTTTTCGTAATGGTTTGCTGTACAAAAAAAATTACTCGGCAGATGGTCCCCCATTGCTTCTAGTTGTGCCCGAAAACCTGCGCCCTGCTGTCCTTCGTTCCATGCATGACGATATTACGTCCGGGCACCTCGGCTTTCCACGCACACTACACCGACTTAGACAGAGATTTTTCTGGCCCAAGTGCTGGAAAACAACGAAGCAGTATGTCGCCAGCTGTACTGTTTGCCAGCGCCACAAGCAAACGACGATAGCGCCAGGAGGCTATTTACAACCAGTTAGGCCACCGACGTTATCCTTTGAAAAAGTCGGCATCGCCTTGCTTGGCCCGCTACCAAAGACGCCAGCTGGCTACCGCTGGAATATAGTATGCGTAGATTATCTTCCTCGCTACACGGAAACGGCAGCACTTCCATCTGCCACTGCAACAGATGTCTCTTCATTTTTGTTGCATCACGTCATACTCCATCACGGCGCTTCCCGGGTTGTCATCAGTGACCATGGATGGCAATTCAGCGCCGACGTCGTTGAAGAACTTTTACGGCTTTGTGGTTCTGCATTGCTTCTGCGACGAGCAATCTGCTGACGCCGGCCTGAACATCCAAAAGAGCGAAAGACATCGGGGAACATTTGCGACGAGCGACAATTGCAGGTGGCGTAAAAAGTGCGCTGGCATCAGCAACAACGGCAGAAAAGCAGGCAGCATGACACTGTGGCAAGGGCAGATGAGTGTGGTGGAATTGTAACGTCTTCGGCAACAAGTACTTTATCTTCAGGTTCACGAGCGTCAAGAAGTGGGGCATTACACGGCGTTTGAAATTCCACTTCAGCACGAGAACAGTCGATGACGGCCTTACTAGCGGAAAGGAAGTCCCGGCCCAAAATATGATCGCGGGAACAAGAACACAGCACCGAAAATTCGACGATGTAGAGGAGGCCGTTCATGACAACGCGAGCAGTACACGCAGCTGCAGGCGTGATGCGGTCTGCGCTGGCAGTGCGAAGTGACACGTTGGACAGGCGCGTCGTGACTTTTCGGAGCGACGGCAAAGTTTGGCACTAATAACTGAAACTGCGGCACCAGTGTCAACGAGGGCGAGTGCAGCGACGTCGTCCACATATACGTCAATAACATTAGTCGGAGAAGGGAGAGGCCTTGGTCTTTTCGTGGGTGACGCATTTCTTGCCTCTGAAACTGCGACGATTAGTTTTCCCGTTCCGGCGAAGAAGGACGACGGCGCATCGGCGAAAGCGAGCGGCGTCGAGGCGATGGCGAACGGCGGTCTATAAGAGGGTGGTGGTCCGAGTAAGAAGACATCAAGGCGGGGTTCTGAGACGTGGAGGATGACGAGTATGGGGAAACGTATGGTGCGGCGTCGAAGCTACGGCGGTAGGGCGTTGCGCGGTGACGACAAAATTGTGCAACGTGGCCAGGTATGCCACACGCAAAACATATTGGCCGGTTGTCAGGAGTGCGTCATTTTCCACTGCTGTACCGCCGCTGAACAAAGTGAGGAGCTGGACGCATTAGCACGACCGATGGGCATGGCGCAAAGGTCGCAGCTGGTGGCCGCGCGAGAGCCTCGGCATAGCTGAGAGGTGCAGTCACCTCTGGAAAAGCAGCTGGAGTCGGCACAGGCGGGGTCCCGCGGGAAGAAGGGAGAGCCGCGCACACTTACTCCTGGATGACCTGGCGAAGGTTGGCCGGCAAAGGCGAAGGTGGTGGCGTGGCTGAGGACAGCAGCGAAAGCTGACGAGCGACCTCAGCACGAACGAACTCTTTTATCTGGCCAAGCAGGGAGTCCATCAGAGGAGCCGCGGTCATGCTCGCGAGGGTTTCGTCTGACGCAGGGGGGCGCCGCGTGAGAAGGCGCTGTCTGCAGAGCTCGTCGAAACTCTGGCAAAGCTCAATAGCCTGAGAGACAGTGCCTGGGTTTTTGGAGAGGAGCATATGAAAGGCATCGTCGGAAATGCCCTTCATGATCTGACGTACCTTGTCCGCCTCGGCCATCGTCGGGTTTACACGCCGGCAGAGGTAGACGACGTCCTCTATGTAGCTGGTGAAGGTGTCACCAGTTTGCTGGAATCGGCTTCGTAGGCGTTGTTCAGCGGGAAGTTTGCACACGCCAGGCCGGCCGAAAACTTCTGCGATGCGGGTTTTTAAGCTAGCCCACGTGCGGAAATCGGCTTCGTGGTTTTTGAACCACAGCTTGGCGACGCCCGATAAATAGAAGATCGCATTGCCGAGCTTTAGGGGATCGTCCCATTTGTTGGTGTTGCTGGTGCGTTCATACGATTCCAGCCAATCTTCAACGTCTTTCTCATCGGTGCCGCTGAAGATGTCAGGATCCCGCTGACGCTGGGCACCGGCACACGATGGCTGGAGTAACCGGTGGGGATGTCAGGTTGGGGTCGTCAGGAATGACGGATGGCATAGTTCGGGTGCGTAATTCCAGGTTGGGGAAAACCGTAGCACCTCCACCAGAATCTAATAGGAAAGCATAAGAGAGCAGCAGGCAGCGTGTCTCCATCAGAGCAGCTCAGGTAATCTCGAGCCCTGGCGACTGGCGATGTGCGCCTGGAATTCCTCTTCACTACAATATATATATATATATGAAGGTAGTGAACAGCAACCAAGAAACAACGTCCCCAAGTTGTTCATCGGGCATTGAAAGGCTTAAGACGCACCACGTGGACGACTTCAGGTCGTCTACGGCGGCGCTGTGAATGCGAAACTAAAGACCCTCAAAACAAATGAGAAGTAGCGCCACCCTTTGACGATCGCCGTCGTCCTCCACCCCTGCGATTTTCCTTGAGGCTCCGACCCGCCATTGTTAGACGCCGTCGCGTGCTCTCGCGTGTTTTTTGTAGCATGTTTTACGCTTCCGCCGCGATCGCGGTGCCAAACATTGCGAGCGGCATACGCAGGCACCACGTTTCGAGCCTCTTTTGTGCTTTTTTAGCGTAGTTCTAAGTTGGCGATGCCGCATTGCTGTGCCTTCCGGTGCAGCACAAGTAAAAGGAACGGCAAGCGACTATTCCGTATCCCATCTGCCAAGCGAAACGCGGCATGCAGGAGAGTGTGGCTTCAAAGAATCAGCTGGGCTGGTTTCAAACCAACGCAGTGGTTCCGGCTATGTGACATAAGCGAGCGATTCTTCGCCAATCGCTAATCTCATATGCGGCCACTTGCTGTATGCGGCTTCGTTAGTTTTTCGCTCTCCTAAGTGAGGCGTGTTCGCGCTCCGTTTATAGGCAACTTTCGTGCCCGACTTCAAACAAGTCGTCTTCAAACGCACGTGCTTTCCGTGGGCTGTCATACATCCCATAGTGTTGTCGTTGTTTGCCCTGAGTATATGCGAACACCCCCTTTTGAGTGTATTGCCGTACGTTACAACGCCTTGACGGTACGCAGGCAAACAGGTGCACTGATGACGCTGCGATCAATATAAGCCATTATCGCTCTTTACCGTCTTACCCATCCGCGTCAAACCGTTATGAACCGGGACCAAGCTTACTCGAGAAGCGGCGCCGCCGCGCGGACCGCACCTTGAAAGCGATCTGGGATGCCGACAAAGAGTGCCGATTGCTAATCTAGCTTCGTGTTCTCGCCACTTAGCGTTGGAGAGAGATGCGCGGAGGACGCGGAGAGCGTCTTCGGAGAGCGTCTAACAGTTCAGCACCACGTAAGCGGAGTCACGGTCGATATTAGGGAGAGTGAACGCCAGCGCAGGAGGAGAAGAGATATGGCGATACTTTGTTTCATTTAAGGGATTTATGCCAAATGCCGTTTGGATGAACCTCATAGTCCAACGTCGGATGATCTTGTACGGTCCGAAATAGCGCAGTAACAGTTTCTCGCTAAGTACTCGTCGGCGTATCAGAGTCGAGATCCAAACGCGGTCGCCGGACTGCTATTATACGTAGCGTCGTCGAAGGTTGTAGTTCGGGCTGTCGGTCCTCTGTTGAATCTTGATGCGCATGCGGGCGAGCTGTCGGGCTTCTTTGGTGTGCTGGAGATAGGCGGCGACGTCGAGATTCTCATCGTCCGTGACGCGGGGCTGCATGGCGTCGAGAGACGTCGTGTTCCTTTCGTAAACCAGCCTGAACCCTGCACTGCCGTGTTTCAGGTGAAGGTTACATAGGGTGGGATGGTACCGCACGTCTTGCGTTCGACGACACTGTACATTGCTAGCCTGTCGACGAGGGACTCGTTGAGCAGCTCCGTTAGACAATTAGTCGGTGAGCGGTAAGCAGTTGCCCTCCTGTGGCATGTCTGCCTGTACTGCAGAATGGCTTGGGTAAGCGCTGCTACAAAGGCCGTTCCTTTGTCGGTGATGAGGACGTCTAGGGCGCCATTTCTCAGCAGGATCTTCTCGAGGAAGAATTTCGCCACTTCGGCTGCACTTCCTTTCGGCAGGGCTATAGTTTCAGCAAACGGGTAAGGTAGTACGTCGCCACGATGATCCACTTATTTTCCAGTAGCCAGTCTTGAGATCCATCGACAAGAACTATCGACGAACTATGTATGAGAAGTATCGAGAGATCCATCGACGAGAATTGGGAAGGGGTATACGTCCTTCCTTGTGACCTTGTTCAGTCGACGGTAATCGACGCAGAAACGTACAGCTCCGTCCATTTTCTTCACCAAGACTAGGTGAGATGGCCACGGGCTTCTCAATGGCTGAATGATGTCGTCGCACATTTCGTCGACTTGCTGCCTTGTAGCTTCGCGTTCTCGCGTCGAAGCTCGGTAATTAGCCTGGCAGAGTGGTCGAGCAAACGTTTCGATTATTAAAAGGCCCCAAAAACGGTTCGGAAACATTTTGTAGACACGTAGGGTGCAGCTAAAGTTAATCATTCGCACCACAATTTGTCTGAAACGTCTCATAGTAAGAGAGCTACTGACGATTACAAGTTACCCTCATCCATAGACATGCATTTTCCCCTCAACTCGTTCGCCGAGAGATTGGGGCTAAGTTCCGCCTTCACTGGCTCTGCGTCGTAATGGCACGTCGTGTCGTCGACTTCTGGTTCTCTAGGAGGGAGCACGCGAAGCCTCTCCAAAATCTGAGCCAGCTGCTTGGCAGTCGACCCCAAATGAGAGCTATCGAAACAGCGTGCGTTGCGAGCATTCTGTCGCAGCGCCGAACGTGTCTGGTATTCCAGTAACCACAGGCTAGCCGGGCGTTTCGATGGAACGGTGGAGGCATAAACTCAAGCTGATGAAGGAACTTTAGCGTAGGCGTACGTGAGCTGCCTGATCGGTCTCCACGGTCCAGCCACCCGTTGGCGCAGAGCTTAACCAGCCAAACAAAGAGCTAATATTGATCTAGCCAAGTGTAAAACGTTTTAAGCATTTACAAAAACAACGTGTTAGCGATTACACTCCTGCGAAAAATTTACACCAGCAGCAAAGCAGAATACATTTTGTTACTGCTACTGTGTGTGATTGAGCTCTGTGCCACCAGGCGGATGCACCGTGCAGACCATCCACATTTGCGCTTCTGCTCATTCCGTGAAAAACACGCAAGGGTACACGGCCAGGCCCTGTCCCCTTGCGCTTGCGTTTACCCTAATACCGGACTCGCGAAAAGCTAATGCATTACTAATCTTGCGGTGTAAAGGGGCGGCCGCAAACGCGCAAATCCTGGCGCCGATCGGATAGCGGCAGTCCAATGCGCTGCAGCCAGTCCGCTCGTCTGCTGCCGTGCAGAGGGACACGATGTCGTAGCTTTACATACTGCCGGTTGCTACGTTTTCAGTCCACAACGCAACAAAGTCGAATCATAGTGCTCGCTAAAGGACTAAGCCCGACTCTGACCGCAGAGCTCTCGTCAAAAATTGGTGGACGCTTAAGCTTCGCCTTCAAGAGTGGAACGCGACAGCGTTCCCATCGACCCGCCAAGGGGTGTAAGACAATGCGCTACGGCGCAGGGATCACTTACGAGGCGCCCCGCATCGGACTTTGCGGCCACCTATCACACGGAGAGCGTCGAGCAACGCAGCGTTCGGCGCGGCAACGAAACGTGCGCCAGAGCAAACGGAACGAACCAAAGAAATCGATGTCTCGGAGGGGGAAACGATCTACGCCAGCCAAACGTCGTGATCGGCACGGGCAGAGAGATAGATAGATAGTGATCTAAAGAAAGGAACGGCGCTTGATTCTGCAACCCGCGTGGGAGCACGGCGAAGCGTCGTCAGGGGAGAGGGAGCCGCGACGCGCCTGGCACCGGTCCGCGCACAGCCCCAATGCGCGCATGGCGCGCCACCTGTCGGGGCAGCGCCGTACATTGAGAGGAGGGGGTCTTCTGTGTTTGCCGCAAGATGGCTCTGCGTGTGCGGTAAGCGCAGAAGCAATGTAGCGGAAACTTACTTCGCTACTCGTGTAAATGCGACTTCTGTAAGTTACATGCTCATAATTACCGATATACACCGCAGTATAACTTTGTACGGCACGTTTTTAAGGCAACACCGCGTTCACTAGAAGCGCGTTTGTACCCCTTTCAAGCGTCGAACTCGTGGCTGAGTGGTAGCGTCTCCGTCTCACACTCCGGAGACCCTGGTTCGATCCCCACCCAGCCCTTCTTGGAAGTTGCTTTTTATTTATGAAGTGCCTGCCGTGATTTATCGCTCACGGCCAACGCCGCGGACGCCGACACCGACGCCGACGACACCGGCTTTTCTGCGACACGAGCTCCTTAACGCTATCGCGTTAAAATGGAGCACGTTGTAACACAAGCAAACGACGCATGCTGCGGGCCGGAAGTGCTTCAGTGTAGTGAGAAATCGTTCTTGTGCATTCTCGTTTTGTCGCTTTCTTCTTATAGAAACAAATTAACTCAGGTTCCAATTATTACGAACATCATTTGTTCACCATAAAGGTAGAAAAATTACGGATAACGTGCCCTGGGCAGCCAATCGGATAGCTCGCCCACATGACATCATATTGGTGATTTACGTCATATGGGTAGGGGCGGCTGACAATTCCGCCGAGCAGTGTGTTGCGATCGGCGGCGGTGTACATTTTTAAAACTTTATAATAAATTGCACGCTTTACGTGGAGCACTTAGATGCGTCAATTAATGATCAGAAGTACCTACTCTAACGACTCAGTGCGTTTGTATAATATCGTCAAAATCGTTTCAGGATCCCTTTAAAAGCAGTCTTTGTATCGTCGAACAAGACCCTTAAGCAGTTGTTGCTTCTACATGCGGAGACTTGGATTTATGTCGAGGTCTGGTGCGGGAACTATGGTTCTCGAGGTAAATGCGGCAGAATCCGAGAGGACAAACGCATTGTTGGTCACCTACTTTCCTCGATATATGTGATGGTCGTGCCCTTCTTGATGTACTTGAACTTCTCGTTTTCCGGCATCAGTTTTGCTTTTCTTCCGTGCAGTCTAGCGACCCCACTTGCGACGTAAATTTCATGGCCGAGCAATAAACTTTGATTGCCCTCGATGACGCCTTCTACGTCGGCGAGTGTTTCAGTGCCCACGAAAATGACAATGCTTAAGCGAGGCGGCATGTTGGTTTATCCTCGAGCACACTCACGGCATGGTAACTGCGAGAGCTCTCCGGTGGTATCGCTCAGCCTTCGGATACCGTTATCGACTTCGATTTCAGGTCGATGACTGCGCCGTGCTGGCTCACGAAGCTTATGCATAGATTGACGTCTCGTGAACACTGTTGGGGGTTAACAAAGCTGGCAGGGTACATCCGGTCATGAACCTAATTCTTGCCGTGCAGATACCTGTCGGCGTTATCAGGTGTCCTCCAGCGATCCGAAGTAAGGGGCCTTCCCATGCAGTCTTAACGTTTTTCAACTGGGCGGCACTCAGTCTACTCGTAACGTAGTAGTCGGCTGCTATGTCCACTAAAATAGTGACTGCGTAGCGGCAGAGAAGCTCGTCGACGTCCGTGGTTCTTTGTCTAGCGTTGAAGTTAGGTATTAGCGTCGTATCACGACTGCATGGGGCTGGAACGTCGCGTCGTCAGGTCTTCTTTTCTGGGTGTATTCTTTGCTTCCAGACTTCGTCGGGATGGCATCGTCTCGTTGATATGTCGTCGAGATAGTCTTTTCAGCGTCTTTATCGGTGGCGGAGGACCTTCGTCAGTTCGACAAAGAGCACTCGCACCTCCATCGGTTGCTGCTTTTAGTTTTTTCTGATATGAGCTTGCCGGTCGGCCACACGCTGGGCCAGCCTGTGGTGGGCGTTGCGATGATAGGTGTGGCTGGTGACGTTGATGGCCTGATAACGGTCGTCGAGGGCTCCACTGAGTGGCGGCGAGCTAGACGGCGATATCATGTGGCCGTTTACCTTGTTGTGTGCATGGTACATTGAATGGGAACCCTCACAGTTGCGAGTCGCGGTATGGGTATCAGCGGTAGACATGGCCGGCTTTGCCGCAGTGATAGCAGAACGGGCGGTGGTCGGGGGCGCACCAAATAGCCGTCTTCCTTGGATAGCTGCGCTGGGCGATGGGTGGGCATGCTGGCGGCCGCGGTGGTATAGGTGACGGAATCACTGCGGTACAGGGCCCTGGCGCAGTCGCGTATCGTTACCTTGACAGAGGATGGGGTTGCGGTAATGCCGGAACTTCTGGTACGTTCAGTGACCGCTGACACTCTTCATTTACTATATCAACGATCGAGGCCACGTGGGGCTGCGAAGTTGGACACAACATGTGCAGCTCTTCCCGAACGACCGCTCGAACGTCTCACGCAGGTCGTCGGCAACTAGTGCTTGCGCCATTCTTTTCTTCAGACAGGTCGAGGTGGGCATGGTGGAAGAGGCTAGTCTTCTCCTCCATGAAGATCGTGGTGTTCTTATTCGGTAATTGCACTCTGTTTTATAAGACAACTTCGGCTCTTTCCTTTCGCACGACACTCGTGAAGGTCTTTACGAAGTTCTCACGAAATAGTTCCCACGTCACCAGAATAGTCTCTATCCTGAAACCGGATCCGAGCGGCGTCACCCAACGAAAAATACACAAGGCGCAAGTTGACGTTGCCGCGCGAGTTGTTGAACGTTGTGGTTCTCTCGTGCGTCGCGAGCCAGGTTCCACGTCTTCAGCCGTTGATACACGGAAGATCGGTGGCTCCCGAGGTTGTTGCAGCAAGATGAGGGATGCTGGCGCTGGCATAGCAGTCGTCAAATATCTCAATTATCAACAAACAAATAATAATTTAAATATATTCCGCAGCAGTAACGCCATGAACAGTCTTTTCAAAACTCCGAATACGTTATTAACGCACGTACTAGGGCCACTGAGAGCCACATTTGCTTGATGCAGTTGCTACCAGAGTTAGCGGTTAAATTTCCTAACTCATACGTGGGACTCGAGCACAACCATTCTTTTTTTTTCTTGTACACAAACTACAGGCACTGAAGGATAATGCTTAAAACAATCTTGCGTAAATTACGCGTTCGAAACTGCAAGGATATTCGCGCTTATTTATAAACACTTCCACGCACGCTTTAAACGAAACTTAAAATGGTACCGTCTTCGAAATAAATGTATCAGGCACGCACCAGCGCTTTGCGCTTTTGTGTCCGTGGCAGACACGCTTTCAAAGAACGGTACAAACACTTTGTAAAGTGTTAAATTTCACAACAGCTCTCCTAACTAAGGTATTTTTTTGCTTTCAAAGAAACAACTTGCGATGCTTTCCGAAAAGTAAACTGACACTCAAGCGCGCCACTACAGGGTTCTAACAAATACCCTGGACTTGGCGTTACAAGCGTATCTCTAGAAAAAAGAAGCCTATCTGCTTAGAAAAAAGAAAGATACATCGAGAAAACAAAGCTTCAGAAATGTATCCTCGCGCAGGCCATCTGCAAACGAATATCGGTGAGCTTGAACAACAAACAATGTAAAGAAAGATCAAAACTTCGTTATCGCAACGATATCTATAGTCACAGAGATCTAAAAACGTACAACCACACACTAAAACTAAAGAAACGTCATACCTTTAAGCCGTACTCGAGGCGTGCGCAGTTTGAAGGCTTTCCTTGTCAACTTTGTCAACCCGGCAATACAAGGGGCACGTATATAGCCCATTCTCCTCGTTGCAGACCTCCGACACTTTAGGTACTGGCAACATGCCTTCTGGGCATCGTGAACTTGTGCACTCGTGCAATTGTGACTGCAGTTACAATTTGGCTGCAGCAAGGTTACCGAACGTAACCTGCTATAAATATTTAGATCTAACATTAACGAGTGGTGCCTTATGCCTTAACGACTTATCATGGAACTTGCACATAAATACCATCTGCTATGCCGCTTTCCGGAAACTATGCCTTCTGCGCCACAAACTCAAGAGTGCTCCGCCTAGTGTGAAACTACTGCCTTACTTTTCCTAAATAAAGCCAAAACTTTAGTATGCTTCCACAGTTTCCGACCCTCAAACAAAAATTAGGATTAGGAACCTCGAAAGAATTCAAAGAAAAGTAGTACGATTCATTTATAGTAAATTTAAGGCTACTGACTCCCCCCCCCCCTGCATTACTAACCGCAAACTGCATTGAAATATTACAAATTCGAAGAAAGAAAAGTCGGCTAGAGTTTCTTTCAAACTTAACTATAGGCTAGCCTTGGACACCGCAAAATATGTATCCCCATTGATAAGCAGGCCCATTCGACACCACTACCCTCATCCTCTAACGCCAATTTTCGCAAGGACTGACACTTTTCGGTACTCTCTTTTTTTTTTCCACAGGCATAGCTCACTGAAATAAACTTACTGAAGCATATCCCCGGCACCTGTGACCTGTATGCCGTTTGTGTAAATGATGTTGTTATTTCGTGCATTAATTATAGTTGTATTATAATCTCGTTTACATTTTTCGTAATTGTCTACCTTACGACAAAATAATTTGTGAGAAAAAAGTGTTACACACTTGTTTCATCCTGTTCTGTGTATATAATCTTTTGTATTCAGCTTACCCTCCCTGCTTGGACTTCTTGTCCCCGGTATTTTATCAATAAAAATAAAATAATTATCATAGCTACCTCGACTGGCGGAGAGTGCCAAAGACTTCAGGACAGTGCAGCAATTTGCATTAGCGTAACGTTGCTTGCATACCTGACAGCTGTCCGCAACTGCACTGTCCTGCCTGTGTAGTGCTTTAGTTCACTTTTCTACACGACTGAGCTTCTACACAATCTAAACGAAGCTCGTAACTTGCTTATCGAAACACACGACAATCTTGAAAAGAACACTTTCTAAAGTGTTAAATTACACAATGGCTCCTACAACGAAGGTGTTTGGTTTCAAAGAAATGCCTCGTGAAGCCTGCCGAAAAGTGAACTAATACTGAAGCGCGCTACTAGAACATTGTAACAAATAAGCTGGACTTGATATTACAAGTGTATTTGTGAAAAGTAAAATCCCATCTGCTTCAAAAAAAGAGAACGACACATCGAGACAACGAAGTTTAAAAAAGTTATGCGCGGGCAAGTCATCTCTTTCACAATATCGGTGAGCTTGTAAAGCAAATAAGCTAAACAAAGCTCGAAACTTGGTTATGGCAACGATCTCTATAGTCTCTGGGATCTCAAAACGTATAACCAAAACTAAACAAGCAAACAAACTCTTTCCACAAAACCTGTATTGCCGTTTTTCATTCCGAGTAGCCGACGGTTGCGTCATATCGTTAAGCCCCACTCGAGGCGGGCGCAGTCTTAAAAGCTCTTCTCAATCTTGTCAACCCAGGAATAGATAAGTGAAATATCATGCGCTGCACAAACGCCATGAACAGTCTGCTCGTAATATACAGCCATTAGTAACGCACGTACTATTGGCACTAAAAGCGACGTTTGCTTCATGGATATACTATCAAAGTCGCTGCCACTGTCCGGGAAATCTCATAACTCATACGCACAACTCACGCACTAAGATTTTCTTTTATTGTCCAAAGAGGACAGGCACTGAATAAATAACAAAAAAATCTTACCTAAGTTACGCCATCGAAACTACAAGAATATTCACGCTTATTTATATGCACTTCTGAGCATGCTCTCAAAGAAACTCGAAATGCTGCCGTCTTTTAGATACACATGCCGGACACGCACCAAGGCTTCCCTCTCTGTACGAGGTTTTTGTTGACGGACGCGGACAGGGAAAAGTTTACCGACGATTACTATAACCCCTAACGCGAAATTTGAGCGCAGTCTGTCCCGTGCGGCACGTTCCAAACGGGATCTCCCTCGATAATCGGGAGACCGCGAGAGGAAGCGCTTGGGTGGTGACGTGTGGGTGCGGTTCTCAGCAGCGGCCGCAGACAACCTCCGCTCAACAGGTACTTTCTTTCGATACAGACGATGCACGCTACTGTGGCGCCATCTCGTAGCGATCGTCGCTGCAAACCATTCATGCGCGGCACTAGGATTTTCTTCTCAAGCTGCCTCCATACTTTCGCCTCCGCTTTCCTCGCTTTGCTTTCCTCGCTCTCGCCACTCTTATCCTCCCCCGCTGCGCTCCACGTTAGCTCTCACATTACGCTGTTCACGAGGTAGGACGAAGGAACGGACGCCTAGGAGCTGCGCTTTAAAATAATCACCGCCAATCCACTCCCGTGAAGTTGGTTGGTCTGCGAAGCTGCAGATATGTTGCACCTAATGTAGGAAAGCGTGTCAGACACTGATTCCATGATGTGCGCACATGTCTCTTCATAGTGACATATGGCACAAACACAACTTTCAATACAGCTTTTTCAAACTTCATTTTATTTAATACTTTGAAATTGCTGTAACCGTTTTGTAGTCGCTATGATACACGCACGTCTCCCGTTCTTATTTGAGAAACGTTTTTGGAGTAAGTTAAATCGATGTATGACCCGTGTACGATAGTTCGTTGAATTGGATCGTTGAAGCAATGGAGGCCACAGTCTTGAACGAAGTGGAACCGAAGAAAAGCAATGCTTGGTATCCGGTAAGTCTGCCACAACGACCGCCGGCGAGTAATTGGCGGAAATGTACGTTTATCGCGAAAGTGCGCGCGCCTCGTCAAGAATCTTGTGGTTTAACGACTTTTTTGAAAACGGAAGCTGTGCTGTATGTTCAATTCACACCTCTGCCTTACGGGTCTGTGAGCCATTGCTTCTGTCCCTGCACTAATACCCTGATAGTGCAACTGGGTTTTCTGTCGAAGTGACGGACGCGAGAAAATTTCGTGACTCTAGCCATAGAGTCATGGACAGCTTCGCTGTAAAATATAGCCCTAGTATGGAAATCATAATCGTCATCCACACGCGGCAATTATCTCAAAGAGGCAGATGGAGCTGGCACGATAAGTACCGCACACATGTTTACCGATACCCCTTAACCCCTTCATGGGTATGTGCCACAGTTTGAAAGTAACACCATAATACATCCAACGAACAGTCTCCGTGTGCGATTTCCGGTAGTGCGTGTGTGCCATAGTATGCAAATGACCATTAAAATGATCACGTAGCGGCCATACGAAAGTCCTGGTTGGCGTTGGCACGTGAGAAGCGTACGAGTGGCCGTGCCTTATAGCCAGAGCATCGGACCCCTGCAGTGTGGAGCGCATGTTCGAAACCCTAGGCCGACGCGTTTCATTTTATTTAGGTGAAGGCGAATCTACACAGCGAGAAAACGACCGGTCCACACAGGGGAAACGATGCATAAAGTTTCCTACAATAATTACTGGATGGGAACTCTGACGCTGCGATCAGTCGGCCACCATAGGGATGATGGTTGTTAGTATCTAGATTTCCTTCATCTTCGAGGTTGTGAGTTCAGACGTTCTAGTGGCTTCGTTTATTACGCGTTACGGTCCTTTATTGGTCTAAATTTCAAAGCACTCTATACTTCTTTTAAATGCACCAGGCAATGCGACTCTGCCAGCACGCATAATCTCTGCTAAGTGCTGTGGTACTGCTTGTTCATGCCTCCGTGCAGTAATGGTTAGCTATCTGGTTTTTGTCCTAGAGGCCCTGTGTTCGAATCGTGCCGTCGGAAAATCTTACCAATGTTTGCTCAATTATTTGTAACACAGTTGTTTCTTGAAAATTGTCAAGCTGCAATGTCGTGAACCAGTTTAAAGCCAGAAGGACGAAATTTAGGAAAATCCCTCTACTAATCATCATGCCCATGCTGGCTGAACCACCCTGCTCCCGTAACACCACAGTTTCATTAGTAACGTATGAAGCTCTCTGAAACCATGCAATGGTAGGCAAGGAAACCTATGCTTTTAAATGAAAGAAGGCCTTCTCTGCCTACTTGAGTGCCAACCTTCCCTTCCATTATAACACACATATGTACGCACCTGTGAGCACGCGCACACAATATATACGCCCCACTTCCCGCGATGAAAATAAATAAAATGGACAGGCCAACCCAGGCGACACCATTGAATTCCGTGCCAACCATTCATGGCAGGCAAAGAAATATTCGCCTTAAAACGAAAGAAAGCGCTCGCTGCCTACACGATTGCCAACAACTCAGGGATTTGGAACCAGGGACACCTCGACTGCACCGACACGGCGCCACGGTCCCTGTTTGCGCGACAACCGTCAGCACTCTGTACTTTGGCTCTCAACGGCCTTCCTTCCTGGGATCACCGGCATCGGCGAACTTAACCTTCGTTGCTGTTTAAATGACATCATCCGCAGCGCCAAATATAGATCGTTTTGCCGAAGGTTCCGCCATTTCGCGATCACAGCGCCACCTATCCTCTTGCGCCATGCTCGTATGTGGGAGCGCGCTTGAGGGTGCAGAAGAACGTGCTGTCGACGACGAGTGGCAAGTTTTTGCGTTTTTTCTTAGAAATCGCACTAAGCTTTTCGAATTTGGAACTACTCGTCACGAAGATTTGAGCGTTGATGTAGCCGCAATACTGAACGGCGACGGATCCAAAGGCGCTTCCCGACGTCGAAATAGCAGAAGACTCAAATCTGAACATTGTCGATTCGTAACATATGTGCAGCGTGTTATTGTATGGCTAGCCTTGAACTATATTAAGGTGCCACTCCTGTAACAACAATCAGAAATGTCTCAGTAAACCATGCGGTGTGCCGCATAAATAGCGAGCATTGCAGTTGTTTACTTGACTTGACAAAATACAGAACTGTGAAGTAACATGACGAGAAAGGCGGCTAGCATGGAGCACTCAGTAAACGAACTGGTGATAGTGGCCACGAATAGGTCGTGATCATCCAGACGCAAGCGATGCGTTGAAATAAATTTTACAGTCACTTAGCATACACCAAGGAGAGTGAAGGCGAAAACCTGAGCGCTGAAGAGACATTCATTTAAGTACTTCAGGTTATGGTTCAAATGCGTTGTTCTTCTTGTTACTTGTTTTCTCCCGCCAAAAGCCGTGGGCTCGAATGCTTTAGTTGACACTACCTTAATTAACTGTCTCTTAATAACCATAGAGCAAATTAACATCAAAGGTGATGATTTCGACTCCAGTCAAAGGTCGAAGGTGCCACTCCCACCAAAGGTGGTGGGTTCCAGTGCTAATTAGCTGTGTAATAATTAACTGTGACTTAATTAACTTCGCCCCAACACCAAAGGTAGTGGCTTCGATGCCCGCATAAGCTCGAGGATACGACTTCCAGCGAAGGTCGCAGGTTCGAGTGCCTGAACTTTATCCTAATTGTAATGAAGAGTACAAGAACAAGGCCAGCCAGATCGTCTCTTCCATGCCTGCCGTGCAACCAGTGGGCCAGCCGGATCGCCAGTGCTTGGCACGAGTGTGAGCCGTTCCAGCAACCAGCTGTTCCTGCTCTGCGTCACCTGCCTCCTCGGTTACTAAGAGACGTTACCCTCGGAACTGTTCAGTACACCCATTTCAATTGGTGAAAGGTGCGGGGTACTCAAGAACATCTACACCCTGGAACTCCGGTCTCGGACTCTGCCTCCCGTCATGCCTGACTCTCCCCAGCCGACGTCGCCGCCACCCCCCGTTGCCTGCTCTGGCGCTGTCCCGCAACGCAATCCAGCGGTTTTCAGCGGTACGGATGAACAGGACGTCAATGACTGGTTGGCTACGTACGAACGCGTGAGCTTGCACAATCGATAAGATGATATCGCCAAGTTAAATGCCGTCATATTTTACCTTGCGGGAGTGGCTCACCTGTAGTTTAAAAATCACGAAGCCGACTTTCAGTCCTGGTCCGCGTTCAAGACCAGTTTCGCTGCAGTTTTCCGTCGCCCTGCCGTCCACAAGTTGCGCGCCGAGCAGCGGTTACGAGAGCGAGCGCAACAACCCGGTGAAACATTCACATGTTATATTGAAGAGGTTCTCGACCTATGCAAACGTGTGGATGCGTCTATGCCCGAAAATGACAAATTGAAGCACATTTTGAAGGGCATCGCCGATGACGCTTTCCAAATGTTGATCGCCAAGAGCCCGCGCACCGTAGCAGAGCTCATAATCTTGTGCCAAAGGTACGACGAGTTGAGGCAGCGCGAGTTGACTAGGGGCCCCTCAGTGGCTGACGAGGCCTTCTCTTCCATGACAGCCTTCTGCGATCGGTCCTCCTTGCTCACACAAATCCAAGCTTTCATGCGGGAGGAAGTTGCACGTAAGCTTTCTCTGCTACCCTTCCCTGAGCTACAGCAGCCGCTGCCGCCACAGCCTTCTACACAGCTCGCTCCAACGCTCCGGCGGGTTATTGAAGACCAAGTTGCTGAGGCTATACCAATGCAGCATCAGCAGTACACTGTCGCCGCGCCACTTAGGCATCCGTCGCCGCGCAGCCCCCTCGTCAACCACTCCTTGCGCTACATCCTCGGCCGCCACCACCTGTTCATAGTCCCGTTCATCGACCTCCTCCTGCCTTTACTAATCCTTGGCGCACGCAAGACAACAGGCCCATTTGTTATGCATGCGGTATTCCCGGCTATGTCGCACGACTCTGCCGCCGCCGCATGCTGCACTCTGATGAGTTTGTGCTGTCGCCTCCCTAAGCCAGCGTGCAACCTTTCCACGACACTTATTTTAGTCGGCAGTCGAACAGGCCACCATCCGAGCGCCCGGTCCTTACACGTCGTTCACCTTCCCCGCGTCGCCGCTCGTTGTCCCCCATGCGTCGGCGCCCTTCACCCACGCAAAAGGAAAATTAAGCGCCGCAGTTAAGGAGGCAAGCACTGCGTCACCATCGATCTGTACAAGTCCTCCATTGTCGCCTTCGAACGTTGTCGATCTTACTGTTGACGGCGTCCCTACCGTAGCGCTAATTGATACTGGAGCAGCGATGTCTGTCCTAAACGAACGCCTCTCTCGCGCTTTACGAAAATTACGACGAATTACGAATTTCTGGGTTTTCTCTTCGCACAGCAAGCGCCCAGCCAGTGCAGCCTTCAGCAGCATGCACAGTGTTTGGATCGGACTGCTGGTACGATCTGTTGGGAACTCGGCGCTGACGCCCGTGGTTGTACCTGGGTCGCAAGCCCCAAGGGTAGCGTTGGCCTGGCGGCCTGGGGTACAACTGGAAGCATCCGAAGGTCCCGGCAAAGCATGAGTCGACTGGTAACAACAAAACAACTTGTTTATTTTAACATCGCAAAGAGTTGGTGGTCAGGTTTGACCGAAGTAGAGAGACGGGAGAGCACTTCACTCAACAGAAGAAATCGGAGCCCTCCTTTTTGCGTCCGGGGGCAGCTGTTTTTATACTCTCGCAGTTGAGGGCAAGAAGGAACCCCTCAAAAGACGAGCACGTGAATGTACAATGGGCTAATGGTGACGCACACTGACGTAGCGATGCCGTAGCACCATGACGAGCACGATCTCGTAGCACCCTGTCGAGCACGATCTCGTAGCACCCTGTTGTAGCGCTGCCGGTCGGGCACAATGACTGTAATGAGAGGATGGTCCCTGCTTTGGCACCGCCTGTTTCGGGCACAATGACTGGAATGAGAGGATGGTCCCTGCTTTGGCATCGCCTGTTTCGGGCACAATGACTGGAATGAGAGGATGGTCCCTGCTTTGGCATCGCCTGTTTCGGGCACAATGACTGGAATGAGAGGATGATCCCTGCTTTGGCATCGCCTGTTTCGGGCACAATGACTGGAATGAGAGGGTGATCTTTTGCGGTCGCATCGCCGCAGTCGCGCATGGAAACACCTGCCGATGAGTGTTGCGGCGACGACGATCGGGCCAAAATGTCTGCCGCCCCGCCGCAGTCGCGCCGGCAAAACCACGTGTCGCAGGCGAAACGCAACAGACCGCCCCGCCGGGGGAAGGAGATCCCGATGGACAGGGGACTGCATCCGCTGTCCGGAGGGATGTCGCTCGATGATGCTCATAACCGAAGTCGGGCGTCCCTCGACGTTTCTTGAGCGCAGCGCACAGAGAAGGCCTCGTTCTCTTGTTCAGGTTCGCACGGGACACTGCAAAGTGACTTCGGGAGAGTTCACATTTTTGTTCTCGTTCCCGGTAAGCGTTAGAACTACGCTGAAACTCAACCGCTCAGTCAGCAAGCACGGCACAACCCTCACTAAGCCCTGCCAGGCTCTTTCCCCTTTTTATACCACTGCCTAGTTCCTTACAGTAGTCTAGCATCACTCAGAACGCGTCCACAAATTGAAAACTTGCACTAGAAAGCATATCATCACTTTGAAACACTAAACAAAAGCAATATGTTAAAAAAAATCCTGCCTCAGGAAAAAAAACATCAGTAACAAACAATTTTGAGGCTGATTCCTACGTTAGGGGCTTCGACTTAAGCCATCGGCGTTACCGTTGAGACTCCCCTTTTTGTAACGCACCTCAAAGGAATATTGTTGTAAAGCGAGGCTCCAGCGCAGGAGGCGGCCATTTTTGGGAGAGATGGTCTGCAGCCATTGGAGAGGGCAGTGATCCGTCTCAATGATAAACCTCGAGCCGGCTAGATAGCATGACAATTTCTGAACGGCCCACACGAGACACGCACACTCTTTCTCGGTGGCGCTATACGCCTGCTCACGACTGGTCAGCTTACGACTAGCATACAGGACGGGGTGTTCTACTTCTCCATTTTCCCGTTGGCACAGTACAACGCCCATGCCTCGCTCACTAGCATCGCACTGAACAATGAACCCTTTTGTATAGTCCGGCGATCGTAGCACAGGCTGGCTTGTTAGGGCACTCTTTAGGGCGCTAAAAGCTCTTTCC
Source organism: Dermacentor variabilis (assembly GCF_050947875.1). Classification (NCBI taxonomy): domain Eukaryota; kingdom Metazoa; phylum Arthropoda; class Arachnida; order Ixodida; family Ixodidae; genus Dermacentor; species Dermacentor variabilis. Next base: position 229,943,490 of record NC_134569.1, on the reverse strand, counting down.
TTTGTCTCGTCCCAGACGACTGTTTGAGGCTCTGTCTTTCTTAGAGCATCCGTCAGGGGAGCCGCGATATCAGAGTACCTAGGGATGTACCTCTGATAGTAGCCGGCGACACCTAAGAACGACCGAATATCGGTCTTTGTGCGCGGTTGCGGAAAGTCTCGCACAGCGGCCACTTTTATTTCAGAGGGGCGGCGACGACCCTGACCAATCACGTGACCGAGGTAGACAACCTCGGCCTGTGCTAACTGGCACTTAGGAGCCTTTACTGTCAAGCCTGCTTCGCGCAGGCGGGTTAGCACTGCCCGCAAGTGTGTCATATGCTCAGACCAGGATGCGGAGAATATCGCTACGTCGTCTAGATACGGTAAAGCGAATTCTTGCTGTCCCCGCAACACTTTATCCATGAGACTTGAAAAACAGTATGGCGCGTTCTTCAAACCAAAACTCAACACTTTAGGACGGAATGTTCCCATTGGTGAAATGAACGCCGCATACCTACTAGCCTCTTCTGTAAGTGGAACCTGCCAATAACCCCTGACAAGATCTAGGGTGGAAATAAACTGAGCGCTACTAACTTTCTCAAGGCGCTCCTCGATGTTAGGGATCGGATAAATTTGATCCTTAGTGATGGAATTAAGCCTGCGGTAGTCGACGCAAGGACGAGGTTCCTTGCCCGGTACCTCAACTAAAATCAAAGGGGAGGTATAATCACTCTCACCTGCCTCAATAACACCGAGCTGTAGCATTTTCTTTACCTCAGCCTCCATAATATCGCTCTGGCGGGGTGACACCCGATACGCCTTGGATCGTACTGGCTCTGGGGAGGTAAGTTCTATATCATGAGTAAGTACAGAAGTCCTACCAGGCCTCTCAGAGAACAGACCTTGAAACTCTTGTAATAGCTGGTGTAGTTCGGTTTTCTGCTCGGGCGACAGCGGTGCTTTACTGATAAGGTCACTAATGACTTGACCGGTGTCTTCCCTGTTCGTCACTGAGCCTAGTCCCGGAAGCTCGACCGGAAGCTCTTCAGGAACGTTTACCATCATGCACACCACGGCTTCCCTTTGTCTATAAGGTTTGAGCAGATTACAGTGGTAAACTTGCTGTGCTTTCCGCTTTCCTGGCAGACTTACCACGTAGTTAACGTCCGACAGTTTCTGAACAATTCGCGCTGGGCCCTCCCACTGCACGTCTAGTTTGTTGTTTAGCGATGTGCGCAATATCATGACCTCATCGCCAACCTCAAAACGACGGGCCCTGGCTGTCCGATCATAATAAACCTTGGCCCTCTGCTGGGCCTTTGCCATTGCTTCACCTGACAACTCCTGTGCCCTTCTTAAGCGTTCGAGGAGCTTAAGTACGTACTCCACCACGACTGGGTCGTCGCCCCTACCTTCCCATGATTCTCGAAGCATGCGAAGCGGAGATCGAAGCGAGCGACCGTACACCAGTTCAGCTGGCGAAAACCCCGTAGCCGCATGCGGCGCGGTCCTTAAAGCAAACATCACCCCAGGCAGACACAGCTCCCAGTCAGTTCGATGTTCAAAACACAACGCTCTCAACACGCGCTTCATGACGGAGTGGAGCTTCTCAACGGAATTCGACTGTGGGTGGTACACTGAGCTGTGTAGCAGCTTTACCCCACACCTTTCGAGAAAAGTTGTCGTCAAAGCGCTAGTAAACACTGTGCCCTGATCTGATTGGATTTCCGCAGGAAAACCAACTCGCGCAAATATGGACAGTAGTGCATTAACTATCTCAACTGAGCTGAGTTCTTTAAGCGGCACTGCTTCAGGGAACTTTGTCGCTGGGCAGATCACAGTCAAAATGTGTCTGTACCCCGTGGCTGTTACCGGCAGAGGTCCCACAGTATCAATAACGAGCCGTCTAAAAGGCTCCGTAATGATAGGTACCAATTTCAACGGCGCCCTCGATTTGTCCCCTGGTTTGCCCACCCGCTGACAAGTGTCACATGTCCTCACGATATGGTCTGCGTCCCGAAAACACCCTGGCCAATAGTACTCTTGCAAGAGACGGTCCTTAGTTTTCTTAACTCCTAGGTGTCCGGACCACGAACCCCCATGCGACAAGCGCAACAGATCCTGACGATAGCATTGAGGCACGATCAGCTGATCGAACTCCACTCCTCTTCGGTCTAGATACTTCCGGTACAGGACTCCACCTCTTTCCACAAAACGCGCAGTTTTCCTGGCGATACCTTCTTTGACATTGCAGCGCACGTTTTCCAGGCTGCCATCGTTTTTTTTGCTCGGCTATCAAAGCCGACCGGCTGACTTTTAGCAACCTATCAAGTCCGTCTGACGTAGGCGCGATGAGCAAATCAGTAGATAGCTCTTCTAACTTTCCCGAATCGGGATTTTCCTCTCCAGTATCTGGCGCCTTCAACGCTACAGACTCAATTTTATTCAGTTCGGGCGTGCTCTGAATATCAGCTTGCTGCGCCTCTGACCCTTTTTCGTTGTTTGATAACGTCGGCCCCGCAACTACCGCCTTTGCAGCGAGCTCCCGAACCTTCGATCTGGTTAAGGCCTGAACACTAGCTTCACCAAACAAAAGCCCCTTCTCGCGCAGGAGGTGATCGGACCTGTTTGAAAATAGGTACGGCTACTGGGGGGGCAGCATAGATGACACTGCCGCCTCCGTCTCAAGCGCTCCGAAAGGTCCTTCAATAAGCACTTTTGCTACCGGCAGACACACGCTATGAGCTTCCACGGCTTGCTTGATCCATGCGCACTCGCCCGTGAACATATGGGGTTCTACGTAAGACGGGTGAACTACATCCATCGTTGCTGCGGAATCGCGAAGCACTCGGCACTCTTTCCCGTTCACGAGGAGGTCTCGCATGTAAGGCTCGAGAAGCTTCATGTTCTCGTCAGTGCTGCCTATTGAAAAAAAAACAACTTTTGGTGTTGTTTCCGGACACTGCGCCGAAAAGTGACCCGGCTTCTGGCACGTATAACAAACGCGCGCTTGCCTCATCTCGAACCGCTTTCTGCGTTCGGCTTCGGCTGCCGCCGTCTCCTTAGGTTCGGTCGCACTGCTTCCACTCGCATCCGCACTACGCGTGTTCCCCTTTGCTCTCATGGGTGTGAACTTCGGCCTCTCAAACTTCGAGCCAAATTCACCCTTTTGACCGTCCTTAGCTCCGCGAGCCCGACGCGTCACAAACTCCTCGGCTAGCTCAGCGGCTTTAGCCACCGTACAAACGTCTGGCCTATCCAAGACCCAGTATCGCACGTTCTCCGGTAACCGACTATAAAACTGTTCTAGCCCGAAGCACTGCAGAACTTTATCGTGGTCACCAAACGCTTTCTCTTCTTTGAGCCACTCCTGCATGTTCGACATAAGCCTATACGCAAACTCTGTATATGACTCACTTTTGCCTTTCTCATTTTCCCGAAACTTCCGACGGAACGCCTCCGCAGACAGCCGGTACTTTTTTAGCAGACTCGATTTTACTTTGTCGAAATCCTCTGCTTCCTCTCTATCCAAGCGAGCGACTACGTCGGCCGCCTCGCCGGGTAACAAAGTGAGCAAGCGCTGTGGCCACGTTTCCCGAGAGAACCCCTGCTTCTCGCACGTTCGCTCAAAGTTAACCAGGAACATACCAATGTCCTCTCCAAGCTTAAACGGCCGCATCAGGTCAGTCATTTTGAACAATACTCGTTCTCCTGCACCGTGTGCCTGACTTCCATTACGAGCGCGTTCCATCTCTATCTCGAGACGCTTCATTTCCAAAGCGTGTTGACGGTCACGCTCTTCTTTTTTCTCTTGTTGCTCTCGCTCTTTCTGTTCTTTACGTTCGCGCTCTTCTTTTTCTTTTTGCTCTTTAAGTTCGCGCTCCTGTCTTTTTGCAGTCTCTCTCTCTTCAATGGTCTCAAGGCATTCCGACAGCTCGTCATCCTCAGCCTCTAACTCAAGAATAGCCTTTATCAGTTCTGGTTTTCTTAGTTTGTCTGAGACATCCAGACCCAACTCTCTTGCAAGCTCCAACAATTTCGGTTTGCGCAACGACTTCAAATCCATGGCTGCTCTGAATGCTGCTTTCTCTACTGCTTACTATTGTCTTGCCGCAAACTAACCCGGCAGCAACGACAACCACAATTACCAGCTCTGTTTCTGACACTAACAAAAGCCTGGCAAAGCTCAGAAGAAGAAAGTCCCGCACTCACCAAACCTCGCAGCCAAGAGTCCAGCGCAGTCGTTCCGCTGCAGGCAACCAGTCATCACACAGGGCTCGTTGCACTGCTCCCGGATCGTCGTTGAGCTGCTCAGCATACAGTCAACTGCATCTCTTCGCTGCTGGCCTCCGTTGTCGCGATCTCACCGCTGGCAGACAGTTGTTTGGATCGGACTGCTGGTACGATCTGTTGGGAACTCGGCGCTGACGCCCGTGGTTGTACCTGGGTCGCAAGCCCCAAGGGTAGCGTTGGCCTGGCGGCCTGGGGTACAACTGGAAGCATCCGAAGGTCCCGGCAAAGCATGAGTCGACTGGTAACAACAAAACAACTTGTTTATTTTAACATCGCAAAGAGTTGGTGGCCAGGTTTGACCGAAGTAAAGAGACGGGAGAGCACTTCACTCAACAGAAGAAATCGGAGCCCTCCTTTTTGCGTCCGGGGGCAGCTGTTTTTATACTCTCGCAGTTGAGGGCAAGAAGGAACCCCTCAAAAGACGAGCACGTGAATGTACAATGGGCTAATGGTGACGCACACTGACGTAGCGATGCCGTAGCACCATGACGAGCACGATCTCGTAGCACCCTGTCGAGCACGATCTCGTAGCACCCTGTTGTAGCGCTGCCGGTCGGGCACAATGACTGTAATGAGAGGATGGTCCCTGCTTTGGCACCGCCTGTTTCGGGCACAATGACTGGAATGAGAGGATGGTCCCTGCTTTGGCATCGCCTGTTTCGGGCACAATGGCTGGAATGAGAGGATGGTCCCTGCTTTGGCATCGCCTGTTTCGGGCACAATGACTGGAATGAGAGGGTGATCTTTTGCGGTCGCATCGCCGCAGTCGCGCCTGGAAACACCTGCCGATGAGTGTTGCGGCGACGACGATCGGGCCAAAATGTCTGCCGCCCCGCCGCAGTCGCGCCGGCAAAACCACGTGTCGCAGGCGAAACGCAACAACAGCTAGAGTTGTTATTCAGGGCGTTCTCTATATTGTGGAGTTTGTGGTTCTGCAGTCCTGCTCTCACGACGTTATACTTGGGTGGGACTTTCTTTCGCGAAACAACGCCGTCATCAATTGTGCACGTGCTGATGTCGAATTATCGCCTCTGTGTGACGTGCCCCTCGTCGGCGCCACTTCTCTTCCGGCTAAGCTAGTTCTTCGAGAAGACATCGCCATACCGCCATACTCGTCTGCCGTATTTCCCGTCTTCTGTGTCGCTGTCTCTGAAGGCGCTGTCCTCTTCACTCCTTCAGAACTCTTCATGACCCGCAAAGACGTTTCCCTGCCTTTCGCCGCGCTTGATATTTCAGCCGGTTTCAGCGCCATCGTTGTCTGCAATCCACTTCCTACAGCCCTGATGGCTCTACGCGGCGAAGCACTTGGCCATGTTCAGCCTCTTGATGACATGTTTATAACCGACGTGCCGAATGCTTCGTATGCAGAGCTCACTGACTTCTGTGCACTTTCCGCTTCGGCTCCGCCATCACCTGACTTATTCACACTTTTCATTGCCGATGACCTTACTTCCGAGCAGCGCTCCCAGCTTCTTCACCTGCTTGCCCAGTTCCGCTCTTCTTTTGATGTCGCTCAGTGTGCTCCTCATCGCTCGTCAACCATCAGCCACCACATCGACACTGGCTCCAACGCGCAATTGTGGCAGCACCCGTACCGCGTATCCGCCAAGGAACGTCAGGTGATCAGTGAGCACGTGGACGACATACTTCAGCGCGGCGTCATTCGACCTTCCAATAGGCCGTGGGCGTCACCGGTGGTTCTCGTCACAAAAAAAGATGGTTCCATTCGGTTCTGCGTCGATTATCGCCGTCTCAATAAGATAACGCGCAAAGACGTCTACCCTCTACCGCGCATTGACGACGCTCTGGACAGCTTGCAAGGCGCTAAATTCTTCTCTTCGTTGGATTTACGCTCGGGCTACTGGCAGGTCCCGATGTCAGCAGTTGATCGCCCTAAAACTGCATTCATTACGCCAGATGGTTTATATGAATTTAAAGTGATGCCATTTGGCCTATGCAATGCGCCTGCTACCTTTGAACGAATGATGGACAATATCTTGCGCAGCCTAAAATGGAGCACGTGTTTGTGCTATCTCGACGACATCGTTGTGTTCGCCCCTGCTTTCAGCACGCATCTTCTTCGCCTTAGGCAAGTGTTGACGTCCTTGACCAACGCAGGCCTGCAACTGAACCTGAAAAAGTGCCAGTTTGCCGCGCGCAAGCTCATGATTCTAGGTCACGTCGTATCACATGACGGCATTTGCCCCGACCCATCAAAACTGCGCGCCGTGGCAGAATTTCCAAAACCTAAGACACTCAAAGAACTCCGCGCCTTCATCGGCCTCTGTTCTTACTTCAGACGCTTTGTGCGCAATTTTGCCTCCATAATATCACCTCTCACAGAACTCTTAAGTGGCGCCAACGACCTATCCTCTTGGTCTCCTGCATGCGACACCGCGTTCGTGACCTTACGCCGTCTCCTGACGTCTCCGCCTATACTGCGACACTACGACCCCACCTCCCCAACTGAAGTGTACGAGTATACCGATGCCAGTAGTATTGCCCTTGGCGCTGCCCTTGCGCAGCGCAAGTCCGGCTGCTCCAAGTACGTCGTTGCTTACGCCAGTCGTGCGCTGACCAAAGCGGAACGCAATTACAGCGTCACAGAAAAAGAATGCCTGGTCATCGTTTCGGCACTCGGGAAGTTTCGCCCCTATTTTTACGGCAGGCCTTTCAATGTGGTTACTGACCATCACGCCCTGGTTATCCTCTTTAAAAGACCCGTCTGGACGCCTTGCCCGCTGGGCTCTGCGCATTCAAGAATACGACATACAGGTCATATACCTCTCAGGTCGCAAGCACACTGACGCTGACGCACTGTCCCGCTCTCCGCTGCCAGCCGACACGGCCTCCCTCTCCACTATTAAGGCGGTATCCTCGGTCGACATCGACAACTTCGCATCAGAAGAGCGCAAGCATCCTTGGGTGGCCTCTCTTTTGGATCTCCTTTGTGGCTCGCCTGCATCTCCCATCTCCCGCTCCCGGCGTCGCCAGGCTGTCAATTTTGCTGTCCGGGATAACCTCTTATATCGACGCAACTAGCAGCCCGATGGTTGCAAGTGGCTCCTGGTTATCCCTAGGACTTTGCGTTCCGACATGTGCGTGTCTTTCCATACTGACCCACAATGTGCACACGCAGGCGTTTTGAAGACGTATGAGCGCCTGCGGCAACGTTACTACTGGCGAGAAATGTTTACTTCTGTCCAAAAGTTTGTCCGCTCGTGCCCGCAATGCCAACGCCGCAAATCACCGCCTCATCCGGCCCACTGTTTATTACAGCCGCTTCCGTGCCCTGCTCGCGCCTTCGACCGTGTGGGAATTGACCTGTACGGGCCGCTACCACTAACACCCGCTGGAAAACGATGGATTATTGTCGCAGTTGATCACCTTACACGATATGCCGAAACCACTGCTCTACCTGCAGCGACCACCAGTGACGTTGCATCTTTCTGCTCCATCGTTTCATTCTTCGTCATGGCCCACCTCGGCAGCTGCTGAGTGATAGAGGCCGTGTGTTTCTGTCGCAGGTGGTTGAAGCTCTGCTTGCTCAATGCCGCATGGTTCACCGGACCACCACGGCGTGCCATCCTCAAACTAGCGGACTTACAGAGGTTTCAATCGCACCCTTGGTGATATGCTCGCCATGTACGTTTCATCGGAGCATACAAACTGGGACATCATCCTCCCATTTGACACGTACGCATATAATACGGCTACACAAAGTAGCACAGGATTTTCTCCATACTTTCTTCTCTACGGTCGCGATCCTTCCAATACCATCGATACGGTTTTCCTTTATACACCAGACACGCCAGAATGTGCTCTCATTTGAGCTGTCGCCCGATACGCCGAGGAATGCCGTCAATGAGCCCAAATGTTCACCTCCGCTGACCAACAACGACAAAAAGCCAATCGTGATGGCGACGCTACGAATCCGAACTTCGCTCCTGGCACCCTTGTCTTGTTGTCCGTGCCTTCTACCACGCCTGGACTTTCGACAAAACTTCTCTCGCAGTATGATGGACCATACCGCTTCGTCGAACGCACCTCTCCGGTCAACTATGTCATAGAGCTGCTTACATCGACATCCGACAAGCCCCGCCGTAGACGGGATGTTGTTCACGTGCGCCTCCTGAAACAATTCTATGACCCGCTCGTCTCCACGTCGTATGTCGCCAGGATGGCTTCGCTTTTGCACCGGGGGTAATTGTAATAAAGAAGAAGAGCACAAGAACAAGGCCAGCGATATCGTCTCTTCCATGCCTGCTGTGCAACCAGTGGGCGAGCGGGATCTCCAGTGCTTGGCACGAGTGTGCGCCGTTCGAGCAACCAGCTGTTCCTGCTCTGCGTCACCTGCCTCCTCGGTTACGAAGAGACTTTACCCTCGGAACTGTTCAGTGCACCCATTACATAATTAACATTGCCTTTTTTTTTGCATGATCAACGGCATCGGAGCCAGCTGTGGTAGAAAACGACGACGAACGCGCGGGAAGTGGTACGAGCGCCTTTGCGCGAGGCAAGGTTACATGACTCTCTGTACCGCGCGCCGCGTTTTCAAGGCCACCATCTGATGAGACATTTAAGGATTTAGTCTTAATATGCACCCTCTTGACCCTGGAGTGAAGCCTTTGCAAGGGCACCTCGCGTTTTTGAAGAAGGCTCAAAAACGACCATGTACTATGCGTAAGAGCACTGTTATTTTCTGAAGTAATACAGCACGTAATGGGCAATGCCCTGCGTCGGTTATACAGCTTGCCGGTGAGTTTTAGAAGCATGGAGAAGCCCAGGTAAACTAGAGGTGGCCGGCACAGGGCAAGCATAGTTTTCGTCACAGATCAAAAAAAAAGAGAGAGAAAACACCTTCATTTTCTTTGCCATTACGAAATGTTTTCAAGAGTGCCCGGTCAACTTCCGCGAGAACATCGGTTGCCAAGCATAATAGTCTTATAATACATTTGGAACAGAATAACTTTAAAATGCGTGCACGAATAGTAGACCATTTGCACTAGCTAACCGATTCGAATACGCAACCCTTTCTTAATGCACATCCCAGTTTGACCATGAGTGCCGAACTCGTCGCCATGCGTTCACTGGAAACAAAATCTTCTGAACATACAGGCGACAAAACTGGTGGCGCCAAGACCTTTCTGTTTATGCTGGCAATGCAACGCCGACGTTTGTATGCAAACGCAGAGGCAGAGTTCACAGAGCCGCCGCGGGTGAAGATACATTTCCCATTCGCTTCCGAAAGTTATTTTTCTAGCAGAATACAGCGCAGTACTAGCCCGCTGACCATGAGTCATCGCCATTCCAGAATCGCTGATGGAACACACTAGAGTCGCACTTGTTCCCAATGACACCGCTACCATTCCACTAACGGCAATCTTCACATACCAGTGCAAATGAGAAGTGCGGCGAGGCGCGCCGGTTTGAGGATACGTTGCTGCTCGTCCATAAAACGGTTCGTAAGTCAATCGGATCCGCCCGCCACGCTTCGCGCTCTCGGTGGCTGCGCTAAATCGTCCTCACTGAACCCTCTGCTCTTTGCAATGCAGGTTCGTGAATACTATAATCACTATTTGCTAAGATGTCTATCGACTACCGATGTTAATACCGCCTTATAATATGCTCCGATAAGGAGCCTGTAAAGAACTTTGAATAAATAAATAAATAAATATCCATGCTTATCGTAATATTAAAGTATAATTATTGTTTGTCGTTGGCGCTTTTGTTTCTGTTTTCTCTTTCCCGAATCTCGTTGGATAGTTTAAAACATGTATAATTTAAAAAGTTTTAAAAAAAGCACTTGTTCACTTCCGGCTCCGCGTTCTCGAATTTGGCGGCTGCGTTTCAGTTTGATGAACACGTTCAGCGCGGATCGCTCGGTCCTCTGTCTCCCACGTTGCTGGCAAAGTCTGAAAATTAAACGCAACTCACTCATGGACTCGTTCACACAATAAATCTTTTGTTTTAGCCTCCCCCGCTACCCCTCCATATCGAACGCTCACAAAACTGCAACTCTGCCTGACTCACTTAGACTCGCAGCTCACTGCAAGTCTGAGTACATCGATGCGTGCGTTAATTCGCGATCCTCGAAGCTGTTTGCATCACGAAGGTATTTTGCATCGCGATTCGCGACGCAATACACCATCTCGTTATGGGAGGTTTTTGAAGCTATTACGGCAAATTACGCAAAACATCGAGCAAAGCGCAAGCTTGCAACAGAAGCGCGAACCACTCGCACACAGCAGTAGGAGCAACTGACAGGCACGAGCCGTATACAATGAAAAACGAGTTTGTAGCAAAATAATAAAATAAAGGAAGCAGCTCGCAAATAGAATTCGACGAAGGCACACACTGCCTACTAACGATACAAGAAAAAGCGCGGTACATCCAACGCACATTGCTGGTTTGTACCATATAGCGAAGCTTTGCTTAAATGCGTGAGGAGTGCTAAAAACTACGGTACTTTCTGTCTTCTCGGAATGTCACTGCAAGGCGATGTCGAAGACGCTCGTCTAAACTATGTTATCCGCATTATGAATTTTTTGAGAGCAGCGCTTTCGCATATGACTGGGTCCTCTCTCGTACGCTCTCGCGCACCCGTGCTACGCATTATTACACGCACGGCGTTCATCTCAAAGAGCTAGTTGGCGTTGGCACGATAGTAGTGCAAGTGCGATTGTAGCCGAATGCTTAGAGCATTGGGCTGCGCCGTTAGGGGGCCGAGGCTCTATCTCAGCACCGAACACCTAAATTGATTTTTAAATGTATGAACCACCCGCCGTGGTTGCTCAGTGGCTATGGTGTTGGGCTGCTGAGCACGAGGTCGCGGGATCGAATCCCGGCCACGGCGGCCGCATTTCGATGAGGGCGAAATGCGAAAACACCCGTGTGCTTAGATTTAGGTGCACGTTAAAGAACCCCAGGTGGTCAAAATTTCCGGAGTCCTCCACTACGGCGTGCCTCATAATCAGAAAGTGGTTTTGGCACGTAAAACCCCAAATATTATTAATGTATGAACTTGCGCCCTTCGGCAAGGCAGCAGCAGCACCCAGCAACCGTGGGCAGGAAAGTCTCATAAATCTTGAGAAGAAAGCTTCACTATTAAAAAAATGGGATTTACTTCTGGCGCCTGAACAAGGAACACCAAGCTTGGTGTCTGAAATACCTCGGTGTTCGACAGCGACACAAGAAAACTTTTTGTTCGCAAGGAGAACAGAAAAAAGCTCAAGGGAGACCGATGTCACTCATCAATGTAGGAACCGAGTAATAAGTGAACGGCAGGCTTTCTAACTATAGTGTAAATTTTCTAGCGCTGAAAGGACGCCAGCGACAGCGAAATTGAGAACTTCTTTTTCAATTTAATGCGACTGACTTCTCTCTTTTTCCGGTTGTATAAGCAAGTACGGATGTATATAAACTAGCGGGCGTCAGCAACTGGCTGCTGCGATTTGTTTTGCCTATGCTCCAGGAGCATTGAGTGGCAGTTGCAAGACTCAGTCCAAATTAGAGAATTTTATATACATGAACTTGCAGAAAACACAGTTTCCTCTTTACCTGAAAGTACTCGACCTTCACATTGTGAGATTAACCAACTTACGTTTCAATTTCAGAGGGATGTTTTTTTCTTCTTTCATCGTCGTAGTCTTCGAGCTTACAATATTCTCGCCAAAATCTCGCACGTATGACCGAATATCATTCACAAAACTCAAGCCAGATGTTTTGGCAATGATCAACAGCGACAGAAAACGTACCACAATATTTTAGATGCTTCGCGTACCCATGGCGAATACCTTGTTTTCTACTTTCAGGTATACGTTTAATGCCAGCTACCACCCTATAGGAGTTCTACCAGCTAATACGTTCACTTCTGTTGACAACAGTAAGTTTCTTGTTTGTCCTTTCGTTTGTGGATGAAAGCGCATATGTACATATATATACAGCATATAGACCTCAATCTAAAGGTAGTTATCACGCCGTACAAGATAACCGCGCCGAAAAAGTACAACCAGTTAATTATCACAGTGGACCTGTGTTTGTAAAGCAACGGATAAGACTACTCACAGCACAAGTGACAAGTGTGAGAGGGAATCCTAATTCGAAGGCAACTGCCTTTATAAAAGCCTACCAAGAGAAAACTGCAGCTTCTTAGAGCAGGGCCGTCTATCTTGTCGATGGCATGATAAAATTAGCACTCATACCCAAGAAGATAATCGAGCGCTCGAACGCCTGATATGATGAGAATACTCGGAGGAAAGTATTTGGATGGGTAAACAGCGCGCAAGGCGAGGACAAGTGAAAGAACGTAACGAAAGCGCACCACTAACAACTTAGTGCTTATTCCAACAAGACAATATATAGAAATCAGGTACGGCTTCACAGCATGCGCCGAGCATGTTAAGGATAATAGGCGTTGATTAAAGCTTTTTTGTAGAAAGCATGAATCATCAATTTACACAGGTGATTATTCCTTAGGGGCGGTATAGAAATGCGATATCTTTTTGGCTTCAAGCTACCGAAGCCGCGCTCGTGTTTGCATTGCCTCTTTTCTGAATCGCAGGTGCTTCGGCTCTCAAACATAAGCTGAGTTTGCAGCCGCAGTCGCCACAGTGTAGAACAATATTGCTCCCTGGCTTATGGGAAAGTTTGTTTTTGTATTCTCCGAGGCGAACATTGAGGCACCGTCCGGTTTGCACTACGTGCGTCTTCTTGCAACACAGCGGAATCTCGTAAGCCACTCCAATGGTACAATTTTACGGGCGGTTACGTGCGGCCGATTTTGCATACACTTTTCGGGGTCCTTCTTGGTTAACACGTCTGCATAGCCGGCCTAATTTGTTTGGGTCTGAAAAAGACAACCCCTACTCGCTGAGCGACTTTCTTGATGCCGTGAGAAATAATGTGGACATAGGGCATTACGGTCGTTTTCGACCATTCGCGGGCAATCCGCCTGTGTTGCGAAGATTTTAAGCGGGATTTCAGGATTGCCTCCGCTAAGTCTTCTATTAGCGGCACAGAAAATCCCGCGTCCGTCAGTTTTCCTGCTTGCGTTTTGAAGCTTTAGTTAATCTTGCGAATGCACGACCTTGAAAGGACATTCTTTAGCAGGGCGGTCCCTATTGGTTCGCCTAACGAGTTCCGAGGGGGCGAAGTTGAAGGGGAGTAGGGCTTTTGCTGATCGTGGTGCGTATAGACATCGTTTGTTGGTAATACGCACCACGTTCGGCAAAAGGCCCACGCCCCTTCAACTACGCCCATTCCGTCAGACACCGTAACACTTACGCGAGTTTGATAGCCGAAGCACACGCTATTCAGAAATGAGGCATTGTATGCGTGAGCACGGCTTCGATAGCTTTAAGCAAAATAGACATCGCATTCCTAGACTGCTATTCAGGAATAATGACCTTTATAAATTCACGACTAATGGTTTTTACATAAAAACTTTAATCAATGTCTTTATCCTTGACGATATGCGGAGCGCATGCGGGGAAGCTGTACCTGATTCTATAGATTGCCTTGTTGCAATGAAGACTACGTTGCTAGTCAGCGCTTATGTTGTTATTTCACGTGTCCTCCTCTTACGCGCTGTTTACCCCGTCCAAGTATGCAGCACCAACTAGCCCAACATCGATCCCTCTTGAAGAAAAGTATTTTGACTGACGGCTCATCATTTCTAGGCGCCATGTGTACAAGGCACTGGGCTGTCTGGGCATTCGGAGGGAAGAATTTCACTCTAGATGGGAAGGCCGACCCAAATAACTAACCGCACTAGTATTACGCAAGGAAATTGCATTTTACTGCGAATGGATAAAAAGGCACATCTACAAGAAAGGTGGTAAAATCGTCGAGACATTTCGCTTAAACATAAATCATAGGCTGTGCTTTGCAGTTGCGTCTATCAACAAGCTTGAATGTCAAATTAGTGTTCTTAAAAGATTTAGCCAAAGTTCAGGGGAAACACGGTGAAGGCGGGAGAGGAAAATTGAAGACGATGAGCAAAACGAAAATAAGGTAAAAGTGGGAGCCATCTCTTTTGTGCAGTCCGTGTGTGGCTCCCGCTTTTACCTTGATCACGTTTTGCTCTTAGCCTAAATAAGTGGCACGACGCTGCGCACGCAGCAGGTTTTTGTGTATTTACTTCAAGGACACTGCAATAAACTTTCAGTTACTTCAGCGATTCTCCTGTGTGCTTGCTTTCTGTGGGTCACAGTTCTCTTTGCACTGTCAATAAAGTTAAGCACAGGTGTATGTTACGGTTTCATCCAGTAATATATGTCCTTGCTTATCAGAATTAAAGCTAGCATTCGGTACATACTTTTCTAAGGCATCCGTGTATTTGAAATGAAAAGGCCATCTGTGTTCTGTCTAGGTTGCTCTATTGTGGACTGGTTTCTCATCGCTTCCTGTTTTTTTGTTTCAGATTTGAATACCACAACTAACTATACGCTATATAATATTACAATACCTTGTTGTGCTGTTGCGCAGAAGTCGAAACAGTATTTGTCTAATCGTACGTACATCACATCATTATTACATTTTAGCTCGAAAAAAAGATGCAGCCACATATAATAATATAGACAGCTCATTTTCTTTTTTCTTGTTCGCGGGATTGTCAGTGCTCCTCCACTGCCAGAGTTTGCAAGACCGTGCGTAGATGATTTGCGTGAAGTACACTCGAGGTTGGAACGCATGTCGGGTTGAATTATTTGATTTCCACAAACTCCAGGTTTGGGACGTGAAACTCTATATCTTTGCTCGCACTTATTTATAAACAAGAAATTGCAGTTTCTAGACACCTAAAAATACTGCCGAACTTTAAAGGAAAAGGGTTACAAGAACAAGTAAGCATTACCAAGTAATCGAAATTCTTCTTGACTTTCTCACAGAAACATGTACACAATAAATCGCGTTCTAACGCTACAAAAAGTATTCTTTAAAGGAATATACGGAACTTTTCTTTAGCTCGGAACAAAGACCGAGATATGATTTCGGCGAAAAATGCCTCAATGTTGTGGTGCATGACGCTGCTTTTATTAATATTGTTACGGGGTTAAAAAAATTACCGACGATTACGTTACTTCCTAATGCGAAATTTGAGCGCAGCAAATAAGCTGTTTCACCTTTTCGATAGATTGAGGCAAAGAAATGAGGAATGTCACCTTTCCGCACAGATTACATGCATGAAGAACACAGTCTGAATTGACACAAGTCCGAGTTGGGAAACGCACACCGGAGATTCTCACGGCACGTATCCGGAAGCGGTTTCACGTCATTTTGGAACCAGAGCCGATCACACACTGAACACAAACTTCCAAACGGACCGTCTGTAAACTGTCGCCGGAAAGCATTTGTTGCACCCCGACTGTTTGCGAGCCTTTGTTTGCGTTTGGCCTCGGCCTCGGCCGCGCGAACGGTAGAGTCTTCTCTGCCACGGCGATGAGCTTCTGCTTCAGCCTCGCTTACTGCTGGTTGCTCTCGACGGCGGCGATGAGCCTCCGCTTCGGCGGCGCGAACGGCAGGGTCTTCTCCGCGGCGGCGCTTAGCCTCTGCTTCGGCGACGCGTACTCCTGGATCATCTCGACGGCAGCGACGGTAAGCTTCTGCTTCGGCGGCACGCACCTCTGGATTCTGACGGCGACGGCGCTGGGCCTCTGCTCTGGCAGCTCGTTTAGCAGCAGCAGCAGCAGACGGAGGACTTCCATCGATCGTCTCGCTCATGGCTCAGAAAGAACTGGCAGATAATTTCGCAGTGGCGAACGGCAGCGGCAATTTCGGCTCGGGCAGTGCACATATACAGATCCGCCGCCACCGATCTGGCTCTCTGATTGCCACCGCACAGGGGTTGCATTGGAGGAGGAGCGAAGAAAGGAATTAAGTTCGAGCCGGCGCTTTGACAACCGGAGACTCGCAGGAAGAGGGGGGAGGGGGGCGGCGTGTACACCCAGCGGCAAACGATGGGGCAGAAGCGCGCGCAGCAAGCGCACAACACGATAAAGGGAGGAGGGAAGAGATAGCAGCGACTGACTGATGCCGCTGACGCCGATAGTGAGTCAACCCCAGCTGCGGAGTTGGTTTCAGGGACAACGCCGCCGATGCCGACACAAACAATATGATACCCTCGCTTCCGCAGCGCTAAGAACCAGGTCTAGCCGTGGGAAGGTGGTCACGTATTCGTCGACGTGCCGGGGCCTACGTGAAATAACCGGCGCGTCGGCAACTGAAGAGCACCCTATCCGCCACACAAGAACAGGGGGGGGGACCCTTTCCTCCTCTTTCTGCATGGCGGCGACGGTGTTCTATGCAGTCACGTTATCTTGACTCTCTAGCGGCGTCAGCGGCATCCAGCGGTATCAGTCGGTCGCTGCTAGCGCTGGGGGGATGAAAGGGGGGCGGAGCTGGTTACGAGGCCGACGACAACGCCGACGACGACGCGAAACCCAGGAACGGACGCCAAAGAGCTGCGCTCTAAAACAGTCAGACATATATTTACAGGATATTTACAATAATCGTAGCGGCTGACAAGATGGTCGACAGCGCGCGAAGTCCAGCGCGCCGTCTTCTTCGTCAGCGTGTCACATGGCCCCCGGCGGCGGTAGCACCGGCTCGGTGCTGGTTAGGAGGCGGGCGAGTGATACAACGTAATATGCGCGACATAGACCACGTCGGAGCGATGCTGAGCCACGGTTGGCTCAAGAGGGGTGATTTCGCACGTGACGTCAGTTACTTCACGCAAGACACAGCAAGGGCCAGAGTAGCGTGAAAGTAACTTCTCCGAGAGGCCAACGCGTCACGACGGCGGCCAACGGAGAACCAGGGTGCCCGGTGTGTAATGGACGTCACGATGGCGGGCGTCATATAAGCGCCGCTGATTGTCCTGCGACTCCACAAGTCGACGTCGGGCAATATGGCGTGCTTCTTGAGCTTTGAGTATGGCTTCACGGGCGTACTCGGGCGTGGAATTCAGGCTAGCAGGCAGAATGGTGTCGAAAGGTAGCGTAGGGTCGCGGCCAAACAAGAGGAAGAATGGAGAAACCGGCGGTATCATGGCGAGACGAATTATAGGCGAAAGTAACGAATGGCAGCGCAACGTCCCAGTCGCGATGGTCAGCGGAGACATACATGGACAGAATGTCAGTAAGGGTGCGGTTAAGGCGCTCGGTTAGACCA
The DNA here is from genome assembly GCF_050947875.1 of Dermacentor variabilis. Classification (NCBI taxonomy): domain Eukaryota; kingdom Metazoa; phylum Arthropoda; class Arachnida; order Ixodida; family Ixodidae; genus Dermacentor; species Dermacentor variabilis. Next base: position 229,926,046 of record NC_134569.1, on the reverse strand, counting down.
TTCGTTTGTGGATGGTAAGCTGTAGCAAGTTTGTGTTTAGTCGCGCATGAGTGCAGAATGTCGTTGACAACTTTAGAAAGTAGCAGCCGCGGTTAGTGAGGAGCTATCGAGGGGCGCCGTGGTGAAGGATGACGTTCTCTAGGAGGAAGTCGGCGACATCGGTTGCACAGCTTGTGTGATTGCATATCGGGTGGCGTAGTCTGTTGCTACTGCAATCCACTTGTTTCCTGAATCAGACTGAGGAAAAGGGCCTACAAGATCAACACCTACACGGAAGAACGGTTCTGATGGTACGTCAAGTGGTTGAAGGCGACCAGCAGAGAGTGTGGTCGGCGTTTTGCGTCGTTGACAAAGGTCACACGCAGCGACATAACGGCAGACGTCACGGTATAGACCAGGCCAATAGAAGCGCCGACGAACGCGGTCATAGGTCCGTGACACACCAAGGTGACCGGCAGTCGGGACAACGTCAGCGTGTCACAATATTGTTACGGGGAAGTTGGTAGCATGTCAAGACTGTATTGACAATATATATACAGGATGAGTGAGAGTAGATGAAATGGCTGACCACCAACAACACGCAGCAGCCAGCGTCTCGCGAACTTCTTCTTCCTCTGCCTTCTTTCATCCTTCCGTAACAGGACTCCCAGGTGATGAAGCGCCGTTTCGGCGCATGGTAGGTGAAGAATTGCGAGCGAAGTATGACTTCAGCCGCGAAACATGCACGACGTCAACAGGTGTCGGACTTGTGGATGCACCAAACTTTAGCGATGAAATCTCGTAATTTACGTCGCTAACTTGACGTAGGACTTCATAAGGCCCTGTGTAGCCGGAGAGAAGCTTCTGGGAGAGACCAGCCCGACGACATGGTGACCAAAGGAGCACCCAAGCACCTGGCGCGAACTTAACATCGCGATGGCACCGGTCATAACACTGTTTTTGTATATGCTGCGAGGCAAATAAACGAGATCGGGCGACTTGACGTGCCATGTGAGCGCGATTGATGACTTCACGAGCGTACTCATTTGCAACATGTGGCACAGAAGGTATGATGGTGTCAAACGGCAATGTGGGGTATCGTCAATACAAAAGATAAAAGGGCGAATCCTGCGGTCTCATGTCGGGACGAGTTATGCGTGAACTACGTACGCCAGCGCGGCGTCCTAGTCGCGGTGATCGTTGGAAACGTACACCTACGGCACCTCTCTGATTGTTCGGTTGAGACGTTCTGTAAGACCTTTCGTTTGTGGGTGGTAAGCGGTGGACAGCTTGTGCTCAGTGGCACAACAGCGGAGGAGGTCGTCGGCAACTCGAGACAAGAACGAGCGTCCGCGATCTGTAAGTAACTGTCGAGGTGCACCGTGAATGACGTCGTGAAGGAGAAAATCGGCGACGTCAATTGCGCAACTAGTCGGCAACGCCTTTGCTATCGCGTAGCGTGTCGCGTAGCGACGGCGATCCACTAATTCCCTTTAGTCGTCGGAAAAGGGCAAAGCAGGTCAAGGCCTACGCGAAAGAACGGTCCAGAGGGAACTTCAATGTCGTCTGACAGATGGCAGGGGAGGTTTCTTCCGGCGCTGACACAATTCCCAAGTTGCGACATAGCGACGCGTGGAGCCGTAGAGACCCCGCCAGAAGAACCAGCGTCGTACGCGGTCGTATGTACGCAAAACTCCAAGGTATCTCGCCGTCGGTGCATCGTGAAGTTGTTCGAGAGCGATGGATCGTAGATGACGAGGAAGGACAAGGAGCAACTCAGGGCCGTCAGGGTTGATATTGCGACGGTAGAGGATGCCGTCGTACAGCACGAACATGCGGCACGTGCCGTCAGTGCTGCCAGATTGCACTCTGGCGATGATGGACTGTAATGATTCGTCGCGTTGTTGTTCAGCGCGCATGTCAGTCATGTGAGTAAAAGCCGGATCACCGGATCATGCGCATCAGGATCAGGAGGATCCACGGGGTGACGAGAGAGGCCGTCAGTGTCCTTGTGGAGGCGCCCAGACTTGTAATTAACAATAAATAAAAATTCCAGGAGCTGCATAGCCAAGCGACCAAGCCGTCCTGTCGGGTAGCGGAGGGAAGACAGCCAGCAGGGCGCGCGGTGGTCTGTGAAGACCGAAAACGTGCGGCCGTACAAATATGGCCGGAACTTGGCGTTAGCGCAAACTAAAGCCAAGCACTCCCGCTCGATGACAGGAGGCGGCTGGTGACAGTGATTTCTCTCGGCAGGTGACAGCAGGCGGCTGGCGTAAGCTATCACGCACTCGGTACCATTCTGTTGCTGGACGAGAGCAGCGCCGATGCCATGACCGCTTTTGTCAGTGTGAACTTCAGTCGGTGCAGATGGATCAAAGTGGGCAAGTATGGGAGGGGTGGTCAGAAACCCGATGAGGGCGCCGAACGCGTGAGCCTGCTCCGGGCCCCATGAGAATGGCGTGTTCTTTTTCAGAAGATCTGTCAAAGGTAGAGCAACGTCGGAGAAGTTTTTGAAGAAAGGGCGAAAGTAAGAGTACAGGCCGACGAATCAGCGCACGTCAGAAGCAGAATTTGGCACAGGGAAACTGCGTGCGGCGCAAACTTCTTCCGGATCTGGTTGAACACCGGATGCGACAACGAGCGCGCAGCACGACAATAGCACGCAGCATCCATAGTGAAATCGTATCTAGAATATCGCCGACAAGCTGTAAGCGTAAATGGCTTTATCTCACAAACTCTCCCTGTCCGCTGCGGTGTTCCGTAAGGAAGTTTTCTCGGTCCATTTCTCTTCCATCTTTATATCAATGACATCGTCAACGTATTTCCCCTCGCAAAATTTATGATATACGCAGATGATACGATCATATTCTTATCTGGCGAAAATGCCAATGATCTAATAGATTCAGCAAACTGCATGCTCAAACAGCTAGACAAATGGACACAAAAAATGCAATGCAAATTAATGTGAGCAAAACAAAAGCCGTTGTTTTGGGGACCAAAAATACACAAGCTACTTTGTGAAAACAAATATACTTTAGATCTTGTACGCTAGAAATAGTACCACAGTTTAAAACTCTGGGCGTTAGGTTTAACCAGCAGATGTCCTGGGACGATCATGTTGCCCACATAACTGGCATATTATCACAAATAATTGCTCTTATCTATCGCAACCGTGAAATCTTACCCTCTTGTATTATGATGTTAGTTTATTGCTGTTTATTTAATTCTCGCCTTAACTATTGCAGCCGTATCTGGGGAACTACAACGCTAGAAAACCTGAACAAATTGCTTGTATTACAAAAAAAGCAATGCGGATTGTTAAGAAATTACCGAGGTTACATCATACAAGAGAAGTATTTTTAGAACACAAAATAGTTCCAGTAACAAAAATCTATGACTATCGCCTCAGCCGAACACTTAAACAAGAACATTTAAATAAAACATCTTTTATTCAAACTCTTTCAGGCCTGAGAAGGCGCTAACAAAACTACAACACAAGAAATAAGTATATGTGGGAAATAAAAACATTTCGACCAACATATGGTCTACAAACGTTAGAACACCGGCTTCCACGACTTCTTAATGACCTGTTGAGACAGGATATAACGCCAATATATCACCTTTCCGACACTCTTGCCTTACTTTCTTTCTTGAACTTTTTTTTGTTATTTCTCTATGCAACTAAAGCCAAATCGCTTTACAGAATTATGGTGTTACTCGATGTTATTCCTCTGTTTTTGTAATAAAGTGCCTTTGCCATGTCATTGCATTGTGTAAACCATTAGAAGCCTTCAATTTTTTTTTACCATGTGTGTATGGCTTAATTCTTCTTAAAAAATAATTATGTACAAGATGGAGCTTTTATGTAACATGTTTATATATTGTTCTGTGGTGCAATGTGACCGCCGTGAGCAGTGTTTCTTTTTGTGCATCTTCTTTTTATGTCACTTTGTATGCTACTGCCAAATAAGGGGGGCCGTTGCTCTGTCAAGCTGTTGAATAACCGCTTTTACTTCGGTCCCCCTGCATCATCATGTATGACGTGATGGTCGAAATAAACTTAGTTGCTTAGATGTCCCAACATGGTAATCTGACGGCTCCCGAATTGACACTTCGTGGAGTTCAGTTGGAGGCCGGCTTTTCGGAAGACCACAAGAACGGCAGCGAGTCGGGTAATGTGGCTGCCGAACGTGGGAGAAAAAGCAATAACATCGTCAAGGTAACAAAGGCAGATGGTCCATTTGTAGCCTCGCAGAAGAGAGTCCATCATACGTTCAAATGTCGCAGGAGCATTGCATAGGCCAAAGGGCATGACTTCGACCTGATATAAGCCATCCGGAGTGCTGAAGGCTGTCTTCTGGCGCTATTTCATCAACAGAAATCTGCCAGTAGCCGGATCGAAGATCGATGGAGGAGAAGTATTTAGCTCCATGCAAGCAGTCTAAGGCGTCATTGATGCGTGTCAGTGGGTAGACGTCCTTTTGCGTGATCTTGTTTAAGTGCCAATAGTCGACGCAAAAATGCCAGGTACCATCTTTCTTTTTCACAAGGATGACAGGCGAAACCCAAGGGCTCGCTCATAGCTCGGTGACCCCTTTGCGGAGCATTTTGTCCACTTCTGATTTGATGACTCGGCTTGCAACATGCGATACAAGATAAGGACAACGACGAAAAGGATTCCTGTCTCCAGTGTTTCTACGGTGGTGTACAACATATGTTTGGCCTAAAGGCCTGTCGCCGAAATCAAACATGTTACTGTACGAGTTGAGGACAGGTGCAATCGTTATCGTGAGGTCATCCGTTAAGGAACCAGAGCTGTGAGCTGCAATTGGCGCTAATAAAGCACTCTCGGCATTCAGACTCTCTATGTCAAATTCGGAACCACTAGAAACGCTGACCAAGAACATGCCGGCCGGAATCACTTGAGGGCACAGGATGAAATTCAGAAGCGGTAAAACGACGTCGTTTTTAGTAACCGTGACCAGCATGTGCGGAACAGCAACGTTCCGTCTCACAAGCACGTTGATGATGGGGCGAAGCACATATTCATCATCAGGAAGCTGTGGCTCAGCGGTCAAAGTGACGTCAGTAACTGCCTCGGGTGATAGACGTACATCGTGGAGCGAGCACAATTGCAGTGGGGCGGTGCTCGGAGCACTGGCGAGTTGAGGCAGTTCTAACTGAACTGAACTTCTGAGTTCGCGCAGTCGATGAGAACAGATTGAGTGGATAAAAAATCAAAGCCAAGGATAACGTCGTAAGGCCAGTTGTCGATCACAGCAAAGGGAGCAGAAGTAGGGCGGCCGGCTATACTTATACGCGCAGTACACATTGCAAGAACAACCAGCACGCCGCCGTCGGCCACACGAAGCACTGGGCCAGCTGCAGCGGTGAGGACCTTCTTCAAACATCTACGTAAGCGTGGGCTCCCGAAACGTGGGCTCCAGTGTCGATGAGTGCTCGGACAGGTACGCCGTCTATTTTAACGTTAATTACGCTTCTCCTTGTGGCCACATGCAGAGAATTTGCTGCAGTAGTAGACAATGCAGCACCACCTCCGAGGGCTGCATTTCTTAGTTTTCCGAAAAGGTACGGCAAAAAGCCACAGGGGACGAAAGGCGACCTGGCTGCGACGAACGGGAAGATGGCGACAGGTTTGCGGTGAACGAGACTGGTGTGCGCGCGGCGATGGTGAGCGGCTGTACCATGTGTTCCTAGCAGAGTTGTCGGTGGTGTTAGACTCGGCGGTCGGCGAAACATTGCGGGTATTTCCACTTCACTCTTGAACGTCCGCGCCATCTATAAATGAATAAATAAATAAATAAATAAATAAATAAAATGGCTCAGGTTTGTCGGCGTGCGAGGTGTTGAGGGCCACGAGTTGCGACCGTAACGGGCGACATGACCACTGCGGCGACAGGTGAAACATATCGGCTGGTCGTCCGCAGTTCCCCACTCAGTCGGGTTGCGATAACGCGAAGAGAAGCGTCGCGGTGGAGCGAAAATAGTAGAAGGGCGTTCGTTAGCTCTGGGATTGGCGACAGCACAGACAGAATGTAATCCAATGTTTTCAAGTTCCTGGCGAACGATGGCTTGTACGATGGGAACCGAAAAAGTGGTAGTATCAAGGCTACACGAACAGAAAGCTGCGGGCGCCGTCGCATCCAGTTCACGTCGAACGATTCGCCCCACGTCCTCTGATGGTGATTTATGCTGTTGTGCGGATTGGTCTTCACACTTTGACGTTGCGGCAGTATTGGGAAGTCTGGCGATTGTTTGCAAGACGCGTCGGCTATTGGCCAGCTCGAATTGTCGGCACTCTTTAATGATTGCATCAACCGTAGAGCAGCTTTTGCACATGAGCTGAATGAAGGCGTCGTCAGCAATGCCCTTAAGCACGTGCGCGACCTTCTCAGCCTCTGTCATGTCGTGATCGGCCTTACGACAAAGTGCCAGCACGTCCTGGATGTACGAAACATAGGACTCCGTAGGGCATTGGGCACGGTAGACCAGTTCCTGTTTTGCGGCAATTTTAGGGCCGGCTGGTTTGCCAAACCACTGGGTCAAGTTCTCTTTGCATTGGTCCATTTTGCTTAGCTCCACTTCGTGAGTTTCGTGCCACACCTTTGTCGTGCCTCCTAGGTAGAACGACAGGTCAGCTAGCATAAGCGTAGGGACCCATCTCTTAATTCCGCTCACGCATTCGTACATAGCCTCCCACTCTTCAACGTCGGCGTCATACGTCCTGCAGACATTTCCAGGATCCTTTGGTTACGCAACCACAAACGAAGGCAACAGCAACGTAGGTGGCAACGGTGACGTTGGAGACGGCAACGACGTTGATCCCGCTTGCTCCGCTGAGGAGCGCTGTTTCTAGCTGTGGTAACCCACATTTCCCACCAATATGTGGCGGCGACGTTGGGAGTACATAAAGACTGTATTTACAATATACATACAGGATGAATCACAGCATGGAAGCGACCGCGACGAGTTCGAGGCTTCCGTCATTAGCGTCTGCGGAGCCATTGAAGATGGCTTGGTTTGAGGAGGTTCTCGTATATTGCGCAAAAAACAACGAGACGACATAAAGAAGCAGGGAAACCACCACGACGAGATCGAGGCTAGCGTCATCAGCGTCTGGGGAGCCACTGAAGATGACGTGGTTCGAGGAGGGTCTCAAAGATTGCGCAAAACACAGCGAGACGCCTAAACAAGTAGAGAAGCAATCGCGACGAGATGGAGACTTGCACCATCAACGCCTGTGGAATTACTGAAGACGGCGTGGTTCGAGGAGGTTAGAACGACAGAAAGCTGAGCTAGTTGGTAAGGATTCATTATGCAAAATAGAAGTGAGGCGTGCAGACAGGACACAAGAGTAGAGAAGTGGACACCACGAACGCCGCCTATCAACTGAAACGGGCACTGAGGCGAAAAAAGAAAGAAGGCACAAAACTCATCTGCGCATGCTCAGGAATCGTAACACCACGTGTCAATCGGGTAAACGTGCCGGCCTACGTGAGAGATTACTGTCAAGGTACTTAATCTCTTCTTATGTAAAGTAATCGAAGGCTGACTCACGCACGCACTTCCACCATTATAGATATGCCATGCCTCTACCATAAGACGCGTATCTTCATTCTTATGCCTGTACAATATCGCGTATTCATCTAACTCTGGCGTGCAGTTCCAATCTCGGCAATGAAGCGAAAGATTAGAAGGCGATCCACCGGTTAACGACCTTTTAGGTTCCATTAGCCTTTGATTGATACACCGTCCCGTTTGCCCTACGTAGAACTGGCCACAGCTAAGGGGAATATTATAAACCACACCCATACGACAGTCAGCAAAACAGTTGTTCTTATTGCGCTTCACTGGACAAATATCTGTTCGTTTTTTGCCTTTTACCCGCTCCTTTTTATTCTGTACGGCAGCGCATATCTTACCTAGCTTATTGGGAGCAGTGAAAGCAACATTAACATCATATATACTAGCAACTTTTTTAAGCCTGTGCGACACTGAATGAATATACGGAATAGCCACTACTATTTTTTTGCTATTACTGCTTTCTGTCATCACGTCCGTCCCTCTCGAAACCGACTTCTTTAGGCGCTCAGCCACAGTGGCCACCGCTACACTAGGATACCCTGCTTCTAATAGGCGCCGGACCTGCGCATTAAAACTGGCGCTCATTTTGTGCATGCGCGATCTGGTGAGGGACGACTTAAGGCACGACATGGCAATTCCGTTTTTTACTAATTTAGAATGCTCGGATTGAAAGTTTAGCAAGGGCTTCGAAAATCTTGGGGAGTACTGCCAACAAACATGATTTTGTTCGAAGATCAAGGAAATGTGAAGAAACTGAATTACGCGTCGCTGAGGAAATTCCTTGGTAAACTTTAATCCTCCCCCATAAAGCTTAAATTGCTCACCTACTGAGCTAGCAGCGGAATCGAATTCTTCCCTATTACAGAAAATCAGGTAATCATCAACGTAACGAAATATCTTGATAGCACTATCACCCAAGGCTTTCTCTAAGCAGTTGTCAACCTTACTCACGTAAATGTTGCTAAGAATAGGGGCAACCTTTGAGCCAATACAAATGCCTGATTTCTGCAGAAAAACGCCATCTCTCCACCCAATCAGCGTCGACTTCAAGTACATTGAAAGAATTTCTAGAAAAGCTCCCGTGGAAACACCGCATCTGTCATTAAAGCCCACTCTTGCACTTGTTCTTTAATGCACTCATTTACGGAATTTAGCAACCCTTCATGCCGCAAGGAATAATACAGGTCTTGGATATCCATACTAAAAGCTGTACAATCACCAGGATTTTCCTCTCTCAAATACTGAACTAGTGCCTGAGAATTACGTAGGCAAAAGGGGTCTGAAAAAACTAGTGAAGCTAAGCAGTTCCGTAGGTAACTAGCTACACAGACCTGCCACGTCCCTTTCTCTGACACTATAGCACGAAAAGGAATTTCTTGTTTATGGGTCTTGGCCGAGAAAAATAGTTCTAAGGTGAGGGATTTAGCTTTCTTAACATTACAGATAAGCCTGTCAATATTATGTCTTGACAAGAGGTCAACCGCACGATGCTTAACTACAGAAGGCTTGAGTTTTACTGGCTGCAAATTCTTTTCTATGGCTGAAATCGATTTTTCATAGAACATGTCATCTGGCATAATTACGAAATAACCTTCCTTGTCAGATATTACTGGTCTAAGTTTATGCTCCACAAGGTAATCAACTAACGGTCGGAAAGGGTCAGCCGTCTTAAAATGAGAATCTGATTGTTTAATGCTAGCAATGCAATCCGAAATACAGCGTGAGCGTATTTGTCTGCACGGCTCGCTTCTATTTCGCACAATGAATCCTTACCAACTAGCTCAGCTTTCTGTCGTTCTAAGCTTCATTTCTAGTACTCTGAGCCCTTTTCCATGTTCCCCTACTTATCTGCACAATCCTGCTTCGTTAGCTTCCCTAATTGCGATATGTATGTTCCGCGCTAGAACCATGTCGTCGTTTAGTCGTAATTGTGTCGTCCCATTGGTAGTTCAAATGATGTGCGGCTTTCTTCAACCATCAACTGGGCATGCGAGAAGGATAGGAGCTATTCTTTCCGCTGAATCTGGGTGCCAAGTTAGGTTCTACCAGGAGTGTCTAAGGGTCCGTTGCGCGGCCCTGGGAGACGGTCGCCATTGGAACCGCCCCTACGCCAATTGGAATAAGTTAGCCGTGCAACATGCGGACTCCCTATGGAGGATGAAACTTCCGGAGCTTCAACAAAGTAAGAGGAAACACCTTTCTAATAATTCACCGTCAAATAAGGTACTGGTTTTTGGAGATGCCATCGTGAGTAATGACCATAGAAGAACCCTTGCTTTAGGTCCTAAGCACTGTTTTAAGCCTAACGTAAAACCCGTTGACGTTTTAAGCATACCGCGCTGCATAACCAGGCTCGTCCCGGAAGGAGAACGCTCATGCTGTATTTCGGATTGCATTGCTAGCATTAAACAATCAGATTCTCATTTTAAGACGCCTGACCCTGTCCGACCGTTAGTTGATTACCTTGTGGAGCATAAACTTAGACCAGTAATATCTGACAACGAAGGTTATTCCGTAATTATGCCAGATGGCATGTTCTCAGAAAAAACGATTTCGGCCATAGAAAAGAATTTGCAGCCAGTAAAACTCAAGCCTTGGATAGTTAAGCAACGTGCGGTTGACCTCTTGTCAAGACATAATCTTGATAGGCTTGTCTGTAATGTCAAGAAAGCTAAATCCCTCACCTTAGAACTGTTTTTCTCGGCCAAGTCCCATAAACGAGAAATTGCTTTTCGTGCTATAGTGTCAGAGAAAGCGACGTGGCAGGTCTGTGTCGCTAGTTACCTTCAGAACTGCCTAGCTTCTCTAGTTTCTTCAGACCCATTTTGCCTACGTAATTCTCAGGCACTAGTTAAGTATTTGAGAGAGGAAAATCCTGGTGATTGTACATCTTTTAATATGGATATCGAAGACCTGTATTATTCCTTGCCGCATGACGGGTTGCTAAATTCCGTAAATGAGTGCATTAAGGAACAAGTGCAAGAGTCGGCTTTTATTGACAGATGTGGTGTTTCCACGGGAGCTTTTCCAGAAATTCTTTCAATGTACTTGAAGTCGACGCTGATTGGGTAGAGAGATGGCGATTTTCTGCAGAAATCAGGCATTTGTATTGGCTCAAAGGTTGCCCCTATTCTTAGCAACATTTACCTGAGTAAGGTTGACAACTGCTTAGAGAAAGCCTTGGGTGATAGTGTTATCAAGATATTTCGTTACGTTGATGATTACCTGATTTTCTGTAACAGAGAAGAATTCGATTCCGCTGCTACCACAGTAAGTGAGCAATTTAAACTTTATTGGAGAGGATTAAAGTTTACCAAGGAATTTCCTCAGCGACGCGTAATTCAGTTTCTTCACATTTCCTTGATCTTCGAACAAAATCATGTTTGTTGGCAGTACTCCCCAAGATCTTCGAAGCCGTTGCTAAACTTTCAATCCGAGCATTCTAAATTAGTAAAAAACGGAATTGCCATGTCGTGCCTTAAGTCTTCCCTCACCAGATCGCGCATGCACGAAATGAGCGCCAGTTTTAATGCGCAGGTCCGGCGCCTATTAGAAGCAGGGTATCCTAGTGTAGCGGTGGCCACTGTGGCTGAGCGCCTAAAGAAGTCGGTTTCGAGAGGGACGGACGTGATGACAGAAAGCAGTAATAGCAAAAAAATAGTAGTGGCTATTCCGTATATTCATTCAGTGTCGCACAGGCTTAAAAAAGTTGCTAGTAGATATGATGTTAATGTTGCTTTCACTGCCCCCAATAAGCCAGGCAAGATATGCGCTGCCGTACAGAATAAAAAGGAGCGGGTAGAAGGCAAAAAACGAACAGATATTTGTTCAGCGAAGCACAATAAGAACAACTGTTTTACTGACTGTCGTATGGTGTGGTTTATAATATTCCCCTTAGCTGTGGCCAGTTCTACATAGGGCAAACGGGACGGTGTATCAAGCAGAGGCTAATGGAACATAAGAGGTCGTTAACCGGTGGATCGCCTTCTAATCTTTCGCTTCATTGCCGAGATTGTAACTGCACGCCAGAGTTAGATGAATGCGCAATATTGTAGTCACAAGACTGAAGATACGCGTCTTATGGTAGAGGCATGGCATATCTATAATGGTGGAAGTGCGTGCGTCAGCCTTCGATTACTTTACATAAGGAAGAGATTAAGTACCTTGACAGTAATCTCTCACGTAGGCCGGCACGTTTACCCGATTGACACGTGGTGTTACCATTCCTGAGCATGCGCAGATGAGTTTTGTGCCTTCTTTCTTTTTTCGCCTCAGTGCCCGTTTCAGTTGATAGGCGGCGTTCGTGTTGTCCAGTTCTCTACTCTTGTGTCCTGTCTGCAGGCCTCACTTCTATTTTGCATAATGTTCGAGGAGGGTCCCATAGATTGTGCGAAACACAACGAGACGACGTAAAGAAGCACGGATGCCACCACGATGAGATCGAGGCTTGCGTCATCAGCGTCTGTGTAGCCACTGAAGACGGTGTGGTTCGAGGAGGGTCTCATAGATTGCGGAAAACACAGCGAGACGCCTAAACAAGTACGGAAGCCACCGCGACGAGGTCGATACTTGCGTCATCAGCTACTTTGGAGCCACTGAAGACGGTGTGGTTCGAGGAGGGTCTCATAGATTGCGGAAAACACAGCGAGACGCCTAAACAAGTACGGAAGCCACCGCGACGAGGTCGATACTTGCGTCATCAGCTACTTTGGAGCCACTGAAGACGGCGTGGTTCGAGGAGGGTCTCATAGATTGCGGAAAACACAGCGAGACGCCTAAACAAGTACGGAAGCCACCGCGACGAGGTCGATACTTGCGTCATCAGCTACTTTGGAGCCACTGAAGACGGCGTGGTTCGAGGAGGGTCTCATAGATTGCGGAAAACACAGCGAGACGCCTAAACAAGTACGGAAGCCACCGCGACGAGGTCGATACTTGCGTCATCAGCTAATTTCGAGCCACTGAAGACGGTGTGGTTCGAGGAGGGTCTCATAGATTGCGGAGAACACAGTGAGACGCCTAAACAAATACGGAAGCCACCGCGACGAGGTCGATACTTGCGTCATCAGCTACTTTGGAGCCACTGAAGACGGCGTGGTTCGAGGAGGGTCTCATAGATTGCAGAAAACACAACGAGATGACCTAAAGAAGTACGGAAGCCACCGTGACGAGATCGAGGCTTGCGTCACCAGCGTCTGTGGCGCCACTTACGACGGCGTTGTTCGAGGAGGGTCTCATAGATTCCGCAAAACACAACAGGACGAACTAAAGAAGCACGGAATCCACTGCGACGAGATCGAGGCTTGCGTCACCAGCGTCTGCGGTGCCACTTAAGACGGCGTTGTTCGAGGAGGGTCTCATAGATTGCAGAAAACACAACTAGATGACCTAAAGAAGTACGGAATCAACCGCAAGGAGATCGGGGCTTGCGTCATCAGCGTCTGTGGAGCTACTGGAGACGCCATGGTTCGAGGAGGGTCTCAGAGATCGCGCAAAACACAGCGAGACTACCTAAAGAAGCACGGAACCCGCCGCGACGAGATGTAGGCTTGCATGGACAAAGACAGCAAACCCAATACATGAGTATATAGGAAAAAGTAGCTGCAATACGGCGATGTCCAAGAGACGCGGTATAGGTGGGCGACATGGCCACTTCGGTGGCAACGGATGCAAACGGGCTCATCATCCGAAGCTCTCCACTCAGTAGCACTGCGGAATCTGGGGCAATGCAGGCCGCTACAACGAACATCTTGAAGCACCGACCTGGCGTCAGGTTGGAAGACAGAGCAGGCAGCAGGAAAACCAAGGTTGGCAAATTCTTACCACACAACTGCCTGAATGATTGAGAGTGACGGTGCTCCGTGGTCCGTGTATTCAAGCTAGCGTGGATTGAATGGGGCTGGAGTTGCGGCCTCGAGTTCGCGGCAGACGATACGCTTCACGTTCTCATTGAAAGGGGGGGGGGAGGGGTTTGAAATGGTTTGGTCGACACAGGCGAACTTCGCAGCTGTGTTAAAGAGACCAGAGAATTATGGAATGTCGCAGCGGCTTTTAGCCAGCTAGAAGTGGTGACATTCCTTTACAATGACATCGATGGTGGAAATATTATTGCAGATGAATAAGTTAAATGTGCCGTCCACGATCCCTTTGAAGACGTGGCCTACTTTGTCAACCTCCGAATTTTATCGCCAACTTTCTCACAAAGGGCGAGCACGTCTTCTATGTACGAGACGTACGATTCCCCGGAAGGCTGCACTCTGATAGTAACCTCTTTTTTTGCAGCCAGTTGATGATCCGTCGGGTTTCCGAAGAGGTTGCGGAGCCTCTCTTTGAAGGCATCCCAGCTATACAGCTGCTCCAAGTGTGTCTAGAACCAGACACGCCGTGTCCCGCCCAAGAATAGTGTCACGAGGTGGTGACGTTGAAGAACACAGTAGCAATACTGTGAAAGACAAAACTAACTTTTATTGGGCGAACCTGTGCCCACAAAAACAGGCTACACTTATAGCACAACGATAGCGGCGAACACGGTCGGCAGTCGACGAAAATCTGATCAGCGGGTCAAGCGCGTCGGCTTTTATCGATCAGTCATCAAATGTTCCAGAGTAACCACTGGGACCCGCGTGTCTTCCACAAAGTGCTACACTATTCGCGTCGTGCATGCGTGCACGACGCGACACAAGTTGCGGTTAAAGACAGTGGACGGAACCATCGATAACATTCCAGAAATTTCTTTTACATGCAGGCGCGTCCTGCACTGTGCGATAACATTTGTTAGGCGGTGAGAAGGGGTCGCTCGATAAATATAAAGAAGTACACGTGTCATTACCCCCCTCTTAAAAATCATCGTCCCGATGCTACAAATATAAGAAAGCAAAACACAAAAACACATCATTAAACAAAAGTAACAAAACACCGAAAAGAAATAAAGTCCAAAGGTCAGTTACGCAAAGTCCCAAAGTTCATTAACGCTGGTAGTACGGCCTGAGTCGCACAACATGGAACTACTTCAGGTGGTGAGCGGCGCCGCTCTGATAGCGAAATGCCGTCTGGCACGACCTCATAGTCCAGTGCGCCAATACGTCGGATGATCTTGTACGTTCCGAAATAGCGACGCAAAAGATTCTCGCTCTGTCCTCCTCGGCGTATAGGAGTTCAAACCCAAACACGGTCACCGGGCTGGTACTCGACGAAGCGTCGTCGGAGGTTGTAGTGTCGGCTGTCGGTACGCTGCTGGTTCTTGATCCGTAGGCGGGCGAGTTGTCGTACTTGTACGGCGCGCTGGAGAAAGGTCGCGATGTCAAGATTCTCTTCGTCGCTCACGTGCGCCGGCATGGCGTCGAGCATCGTCGTCGGGTTCGTGCCGTAAGCCAGCTTAAACGGCGTCATCTGTGTTGTTTCTTGAACCGCCGTGTTGTAAGCAAAGGTTACGCACGGCAGGACCGCGTCCCACGTCTTGTGCTCGACGTCGACGTACATTGCTAGCATGTCGGCGAGGTCTTGTTAAGGCGCTCCGTGAGACCATTCGTCTGCGGGTGGTAGGCAGTTCTCCTCCTGTGGCTTGTATGGCTGTACTGCAGAATGGCTTGGATGAGCTCTGCTGTAAACGCTGTTCCTCTGTCGGTGATGAGGCCTTCTGGGGCACTATGTCGAAGCAAAATGTTCTCGACGAAAAATTTCGCTACTTCGGCTGCGCTGCCTTTCGGTAGAGCTTTAGTTTCAGCGAAGCGGGTGAGATAGTCCGTTGCCACGACGATCCACTTATTTTCGGATATTGACGCCGGAAACGGTCCAAAGAAATCCATCCCCATCTGCTGAAATGGTCGGCAAGGAGGCTTGATCGGCTGTAGTAATCCCGCTGGCCTTGTCGGTGGTGTCTTGCGTCGCTGACAGTCTCGGCATGTCTTGACGTAACGGGCGACGTCGGCGGTCAGACGCGGCCAGTAATACCTTTCCTGTATCCTCGACAGCGTTCGGGAGAATCCAAGGTGCCCAGCTGTTGGATCGTCATGTAGGGCGTACAGTACTTCAGGACGCAACGCTGTCGGAACAACAAGAAGGTAGCTGGCGCGGACTGGTCAGAAGTTCTTCTTTACGAGCAGGTTGTTTTGGAATGTGAACGAAGACAATCAACGCTTAAATTCCCTAGGTACTACGTCGGTGTTCCCTTCCAAATACTCGACGAGCCCTTTTAGCTGCGGGTCTGCTTGTTGCTGTTTAGTGAAGTCTTCTGCGCTTATTATTCCGAGGAAGGCGTCGTCATCCTCGTCGTCTTGCGGCGGGGGATCGATGAGAGCGCGTGATAGGCAGTCGGCGTCTGAGTGTTTTCGTCCGGACTTGTAGATTACCGTGACGTCATATTCTTGCAGTCTGAGGCTCCACCTCGCCAGCCGTCCTGAAGGGTCCTTTAAGTTAGCTAGCCAACACAACGCGTGATGGTCGCTGATGACATGGAATGGCCTGCCATATAGGTAAGGGCGGAATTTTGCTGTAGCCCAAATGATGGCGAGACATTCCTTTTCACTCGTAGAATAATTGCCTTCCGCTTTTGACATCGACCGGCTAGCATAAAATATCACCCGTTCATTTCAGTCTTTCTTCTGGACTAGGACGGCACCGAGGCCTTGGCTACTGGCGTCACTGTGGATTTCGGTATCGGCGTCTTCGTCGTAATGTGGAAGTACCGGCGGTGACAGCATGCGTCGTTTTAGTTCTTGAAATGCGTCGGCCTGTGGCGTTTGCCATTTCAACTCGACATCAGATTTGGTTAGATGCGTTAGCGGCTCAGCGATGCGTGAAAAGTCCTTTAAAAAGCGACTGTAGTAGGCACACATGGCAAGGAATCTACGCACTGCCTTCTTATCAATGGGTTGCGGGAACTGTGCGATGGCAGCTGTCTTTTGCGGATCTGGGTGGACACCAGATTTGCCGATTACGTGGCCAAGGAACGCAAGCTCATCGTAAGCGAAGCGACACTTTTCCGGCTTCAGAGTGGGCCCTGATGACTTGAGGGCCTCTAGTACTGTCGCAAGCCGCCTGAGGCGATCGTCGAAGTTTCCAGCGAAGACAACGACGTCATCCAAGTAAACGAGACAGGTCTGCCATTTCAATCCTGCTAAAACCGTGTCCATCACGCGCTGGACCGTTGCAGGCGCCGAGCAGAGTCCGAATGGCATAACCTTGAACTCGTAGACGCCGTCTGGGTTGATGAAGGCCGTCTTTTCGCGATCTCTTTCGTCTACTTCTGTTTACCAATAGCCAGACTTGAGGTCCATCGACGAAAAGTATTTAGCGTTGCAGAGCCGATCCAATGCGTCGTCTATCCGTGGAAGGGGGTATACGTCTTTCTTTGTGATCTTGTTCAGTCGACGATAATCGACGCAGAAACGTAGGGTTCCTTCCTTTTTCTTCACTGGGACAACAGGAGATGCCCACGGACTTTTCGACGGATGGATGATGTCGCCGCGTAGCATTTCGTCGACATGTTACCTAATAGCTTCACGCTCTCGCCTCTAAACTCGGTAAGTGCTCTGGCGGAGTGGTTGAGCGTACTCTTCGGTTATTATACGATGCTTTGGAGGTGATGTTTGTCGAATCTTCGATGAAGTCGAAAAGCAGTCCTTGTATCATTGGAGAACACTTCTGAGCTTTTCCTGCTTGCTCATGGGGAGATTTGGATTTACGTCGAAGTCTGGTTCGGGGACTATGGTCGGAGGGGTAGATGCGGCAGAATCTGAGAGGACAAAGGCATTGCTCGTTTCCACAATTTCCTCGATGTGCGCGATTTTCGTGCCCTTGCTGATGTGCTTGAACTCCTGACTGAAGTATGTCAGCAACACTTTCGTGTTTCCTCCGTGCAGTCGAGCGATCCCTCTTGCGACGCAAATTTCACGGTCGAGCAGTAGACGTTGGTCGCCTTCGATGACGCCTTATACGTCAGCGGGCGTCTCGGTGCCGACCGAAATAACAATGCAGAAGCAGTGAACGAAGTGACCTTCGTGCCGTCTATTGCTTTAGCGCAAGAGTGGCCAGGACAGAGCGCGCACAAAGGTAGCCGCCTGCAGATCCCTTTCTAGATACCACGCATGCCAGCGCGCGCAGCCGTGCAAAGTACGCACTTGCAGGCGGAGTCGAAGTCTGCCCCCCTCCCGCCCGCGCTTCCTCCCCGCTTTCCTCCATATACAACGCTAGAAATGAGCCGCGATCGTCAGTTGCCCTTGCGCCCAGTCGCGAAATGCCCAATTGCTGCCGGAGCCCAAAGCCGCCCCCTTGCATCCAACAGCAACCTTTCGCGCGACGGAAGACGACGCCTTCCCTCACCGCTTTCTTTCTTCGCGTGCGCCACATTAATCCGCGATCGTCGGCTTCCATCACGTGCTTACACTCGCACATACAGCATACGACGCGCGGCGTCGGTGTTATTGCCCTTGGACTTTATACGGAGCGTCACGGCGACGGCAAAAGAAATACGCCTGGAGTGTCCACACAATTGCCACCGCAATAATACAAGGATGAGCAGCAACGCAAGCAATAAAAGATGTATCGAGTAAGAAATAACAGCAAGCATAAAAGAATAGAAAACCTTTTAATGCACGAAAGCGAAGCACGAAAAAGTTGAGGAATGAATACTGCATATAAATATACAAATGTAGTAGAACTAAAGAAGCATGAACACGAAAAATTTTAGAAATAATCTTATACGAATCAGGAAAGAACAAAATCAAGAGCGAAATCAGGAAAGAAACAATGTATGAGATATCAAATGGAAGCTCCTTAAGTTTCTCGAAGCGAGATCCGGATTCCTTAGAACACATACCTGTAGTTATATATCTAGGTACACCAAGGAAGAAGCTTGTGCGGCCTGCGGTAAAGCTAGGGAAGCGAGGGAGCGCAGTTGTCAGTTTACGCTTAGCTGGCCTCCCAAGCCTATGCGTTAGTGATAGCAGGGGGAAGGTAAGTATGCCCACAAAAGAGATTAGTAAAAGGCGATGGGAGGTTTTCTGGCAGAAATGTAGGCACATCACGAACAACGGAGCCTTACAAAAACAAAGTTTCGAATTGTGGTTGAATTGTGGAATGTTTGATGGTGGGAATTATTTGTGTGTTATATAAAAAGACAAAGTTAGGACATTGGGCAGAACAAGAACTAAACCTTGATGGCGCAACCAACCGCCCTGTTTCAAAGGGGACGCTGAGAGTATCGATCCATCCTTCCATCCTCACCTGGCTGTGCCGAAAGGCTCTCGACAGCCGATTGCTCTGCTTGTTCAGCGTGAGAAAACACGGCAAGGGAATGTATTTTCGACTTAAATTATGCGCGCCAGTTAAAGGCGACCTTTTCACAACATAGTTATCTGCATAATAGTCAATCGTAGGATGCTATTGGAAAGCGTGCATTTATCGCGCTTGGCCATGAAGTGATTAGGGACAGGAAACCGCTCTTGTGGCCACGTCCTGATCGCATTAGTAAATCGATGCTTGCGCTACTTGTATCGCGTTTACGTATTATTCTCTCCCTGGACACAACACCTACATGATAAGAAGATCTATTGGAAAAGCCAGCTCTGTCACAACGGAAGAATGGTCTCGGCGCCAACAGCTCACGGTCTGCCCTCGCGCTTTACATTGATGATAGTGCCCCTCTACGGCTTGCTCCCTGTTCATCATGTTCATAACAATAATCCCGGTGGTGAAGGGGTGCCATCTTAGGGATTCAATGCGAAGAAAGGACGAGAGGGTAGAGATGCGGTTTGAGTCTGCTGACGTGGACCGTGACGTGGACCGTGACGAAGACGGCGCTTGCCCGACGATGGGTCGACCGGCTCTATGACATAAGTGCGGGATACCGGCACTCGATAACGCGGTATCGCCCGTGATACATAGCAGCAAACTAGGGAGTGAGGCCAGGAGCGTGAAACTTTACTCTGAGCCAGACGAGGGTTTCAACGGAAAAACACTGTACATGCTGATCGTTGTCGCGGAGATCTTTCTAGAAGGCTATGCTTTTGGACGTGAACGTGCAGTCCAGCTGACGGCACTCTTCTGCATCCTAAGTTGGTGTAATTATCGTGTGAGTAAATAGTGAATATGCACCACTCATGCGTACGCTGGGAGACCTACTTTCATTGCGTAATACAAACGCGGTAAAAGTGCAAAATTAGTCTTTGAGTCTTCCGCAGCTGCTTGCAATAGTGCCGCATTGCCATGCCCACGTATTAATGCAGCACTTGTGACATTATATCAATCTAGTGCTGACGACAGGTATACCGTAAATTGAAATTTTCTAGTAGGTTAATGTTGTGCCGTATGCGTGCCTTTCGGCAGCGTGCTTAGGGAATATATATCTTTTACTTCATTTAGCAACATGAACAACAAACAATATCATCATCTTGGCGTCTTGCACGCTACTAATGCTGCTTTAGGTCGTGATGTGTCATTATCTGATAAACAATAAAAAAGTACAATTCTGGGTTTTTACGTGCTAAACTACGATTTGAATATGAGACACGGCGTGCTGAGAGACTCCATATTAATTTTGGCCACCTATGGTTCGTTAACGTTTACCCAAGGCAAGCTGACACGCCTTATACTTGTATCGAGAGTAGACACTGCAAGAGAGCTTCGCAGTCTCGCTCGTAGCATCACGTTCAGTTACTGGCGTACACCACAGAACTCTCATTGTCGTTTATACAGCTTCGACCCATCACTAAAACTCAAATTACCAGCAAACGTTTCATAATGTGACGCAATACTGCTGTGTCGGCAGTGGGTAAGAGTAGCATTCACTAACTCCTACAACTATCGCATTCGAATGGCGGACTGATACCCCTGACACACGGACAAAACTAAAGTCCTTTCCAGTAAACCCCTTTTGCTACCCTGAAGGACCCTTTGCAGAAAGGAGTTGCGCCGATGACACACGGCACTGCACTGAACTTCTTTAGGTAGTTCTTCAGATGAACGCCGCAAGAAAAATAGCGCTGGCTGTTAAAGCCACAAGAGAGAAAACATTCTTAACAAGCTGCGCATTTAATTACACTTAGCTACTGTAGAACCTAAAAATATATTTTTTCATTGTTGATGGCTAATAATGTTTATAGTCGTTTATTTTATTCGCGTTTTTGCGTTGTTAGCAGCCATTTAACTTGGTCCAGCAACTATGTGCAGCCGGTGTTTTGCTGTGCGTGCTGTTTATTCTGGTGCTGCCCACGTTTCTGTCGTCCTTTCTCACGTCTATGTCGTCCCTTCCTTTGTGCGCGCAGGCGTAACGCGTTTTATTCAATATGTTATTCCAACAACTGTGGTGTCTTCTGGGTATTTCCTGTGGGCGCTGATTGTGCAGTCTCCATCTCGCGACGTGAACACATCACATACGCGCAGCAAACGACGACGACACTGCCGGAATTTAACATGGCGGCACTAACGACGTTATGCGAGCGTTTGAGAGTATAGCTAGAGGAAATCTTCACTATTCGACAAATTGTATTAACGCTAACAATTAAAACATTTTCTCAAGGTAAAAAAAATACCTATGGGCACCGTAGTTGTGTGGCTGGTTTCCTTCTATTGACGAGTTGTGCACGCTGTGTGCGAGAGTAACTCCTTTTCCGCTCGAAAAGTAGTTGCCCGATCTCCTTTCCCGAAAAGTAACTTTGCCGTAAAGGAGATACTCCTTTGTCGTGTGTCACTGCACTTGAACGCCTTTCCGGTAGATGTCCCCTTACCTAAAGGACTTTAGAGTGCCCGTGTGTCAGGGGTATGACCGATGTGCGCTAAGTATGAAGAGACCATCAGTCATTCGCTGTGCCAACCAAGTGTGATAACTAACGTCAGGCTCTCCAGTGTGCCTTGAATAGACTGGACTATAGGTCATTCCCAGAAGCAAAGATCTTGGGAGCCTGGCCTCACTCTTCATTAGCCCAGAAAGTCATTCGAGTGCTTCTACCTGAAGACAACAGACTTGAGTGCCCGGCTGTAGCATCCTGCACCTAACTTAGTGAGTGTGAAGGTGCGAAATAGACTCATGTTTTCTCTCTCTCTTTCACTCCCCTCTCCCTTCCCCACGTGTATGGTAGCAAAGTGGACTCCGTCTGGTTAACCTCCCTGCCTTTCCTTCCTCCCTTCTCTCTCTCTCTCTCTCTCTCTCTCTCTCTCTCTCTCAAGGCAAGGCACACTGGCGTTTTGCATTTCACCCCTATCGAAATGCAGTCGCCGCAGTCGCGATTCGATCCCACACCCTCGGGCTTAGAAGCGGAACGCCATAGCCTCTACACCACCCCGGCGGGTGTTTTTTATTATCCGTAGGAATAAGACAATTCCTGCATTGATGATATTGGTGTGCTTCAGGATCTTTCCATACAAATAATGTTACAAATTAAACAATTATGCAATCAGTAACACTGTTTGCTTATATTGGAAAATTCATTTTCACATTTGGCGTCGCCTTCTGTCATATTGCCATCAATGTCTGTCTCATGTACACAAGCTGGAGTAGGCAGCATGGTGAATTTTGTCCTTTCCAAGAAACCATTAACAGCTCCGTACCTGGTGCGACGTCTCCCTCGTTACTGCGAGACAGGGTGCTGCCAGATGAAAGAGTCCACTAAGGTGGTCGATGAGACAGAAGTATCGGTGCCAGCGGCTTGGGTACCCGACGACGTTTCCTCTCTGACAAGCGCTCCACGGCTCGCCATCGCTGACGCGCCAACAATTACTTAAGCGAGAGCATATGCGGTTTGCTGGCTGTTTTAATATTTTTTTTCAGTGTAGTTGAACTCTGCGGCAGCTTGAAAAAAATTTGGGGCATAACGCTTTCCGCCAAGGGAGCCCTCAGTGATGCAGTTACGAGAACATGTCCTTTCTATAACAGTTCCCACGATTTTATGAGAAATTGCACTTCAAGTTGTTTTCCCAAACAAAATTTGTTGTTTACGAGGTACGGCGCATTAGAGGAATGGCGTGTCGCAAAACGGTCAAGTGGTGCTCTTCGTTCGGAGCAGCGAAAGAGAGATATTCTGTGTGCGTGACTTCTACCCCGACAAAGCACTTCTTGCCTAGCGGTCTCCCTTCCTTCGGAGAACCCACTATAAACTGAAAAGGAAAGCTGTGGTCAAGAAATAAAACGGGACCACAGCACGAAGGAAAACCGGCAACACTCAGCATACCACAAGGCACTGAAACATAGCGAGGCTAGGAGCACTACAGACGAAATCCGTCCCGTAGTTAACGAGAATTCCAGCACAGACTTGTGAGCTTCATATAGAGTTGAAGCTTGACCTTTTACAAAAAAGATATCGTTAAGTGCGATTCGAGCAAGAATAAGTTTATGGAGCTTGCTCAGCAGTACATGGCCACTTCTGTTGAATGTACGATTCTTCACAACCCCCTCATTTACATCTTCAGAATTTGAACAACAATAAGAATGTCAGGTAATTACTTTATTTAGTTGTAGGTCAGGGACTAGGAAAGCGCAGTTTCTTAACAAGTACACTCCACAGAATATGCACTTGATCTTAGTGAATAATAATGGCTACATCTTTTTTTAAACTTGATGCACTATAGTTCGGACACCCTCTATGATTTCTCTGGCAACAGGTGTAGAAAGCTTTCCGTTACTCGTTTCGTGACTGGTAAGGTCGACCTCGTGTCTCATGCACGAAACCTGCATATCACTCTGACAATGTTTCTTCGACATCGCAAAATATTAAATTCTTACGGTAAGATATGTCTTTCTAGTCGTTTAAGCAACCGTGCAAGATGGCAAATTCTTCGCAGGGGAAAATAGTGCGTTCTGCGTTTGCCAGTATTTTGGTCTGCAAGGTGTCAACGACTGGCAATTTTTCTTCAAACTTTAATCTTGTTTCGATTTCAGCAAGCTTAGCGTTTAAACTTTTTCGCTGCTCACAAAGAATAGCAAGCTAGCCTCTCACGAATTCTGGGCCGAACTGATGCGGCAGCGTAGGTGGATGAAGACCCCGTAGTAACTTCGTCATCTCGTCAGAGTCACTTCGTTAAGCGGTTGAAGAATGACTAGGCCCGGGAATCCGGTCCACATTACCAGGCATTGTTAACACGCGTTCCACAATCATGAAAGAATCATCAAAAATACACAACCCAGCTTAGTGGCGTAGTGGCTTTGGCATTGCGCTACTATGCCCAAGGACGCGGGATCGAATATCAGCTGCAGTGGCCGCATTTCGAAGGGGGAAATGCAAAAACAACCCCGGCTATTTCATGGACGTTGAAGAACTCCAGGTGGCCAAAAATTTTCTAGCGTTTCCCAGTACGGTTAGTCTCATAACGGCATCGGGGTTTCGGTGTGGAAACCCCAGAATTTAATTAATTTTTTTAGTAGGGAAGAGTACACGGGTGCACAAAAATAGCAATATGCAACTGTTTCTAGCTTTTTTTTTTTGCCTTATAAGGGCCAATAGTGAGTAAGGTCGGCACTAAGATATAGCAACATATTGAGTTAGCCAACTGTGGGGGATATCTATCTCCGATCGGATCCCGGCCACGTCGGCCGCATTTCGATGGGGGCGAAATGCGAAAACACCCGTGTACTGATATGGACACACCCGCTGACTGATATGGACGCAACCCACGATATAGCACTTACGCTGGGCAATTCACGTCGCATGGTCTAGCCAAGCCATTCAGTCTTCCTAATATTCGGCGAGGCACTCGTTCGGTCGTGTCGACTATGGTGGCTCGTAGACGAGAGTGTAGATTCGCGCATGTGCATTCGTGTTCCCGAAAAGAACGAATCATTGCATAGACATCGTCAAATATAGCAGTAGATAGTGTTAGCCATCTGGGCTGGATAGCGGTCTCCGACCACGCTCGTCTTTTTACTATATGAGAAGTTGGCACGCTCGATTCTCGCCCGGACCAATATGTTCGGATGGGAACAAAATGTTATCAACATCTAATTCTGAAATTTCATGTTCGTTAAACTACATATACCAAGCAATACTTAGAAGAAAGCGATAAAAGTATTACCTGAACCGCAACTCGCTACGTTACACATCACTTTAACATTACTACTACTAATAGCGCCCGCTGGGGCAGTTATGATGCTTCGCTGCAAGATATAATGTGTACCTTTATTAGCCCATAAACTCTTGTTGAGAAGAAAGCCGTTAGGTTTGTCGACGTAGCAGATATTTTAGGTACCTTCACTCTTTAACATGTAATCTATGGCCTAATACTAAGGCTCAATGTGTATACCAATGAGAAGTTTTAAACCTCAAGAACTATTTTACGAAGTGCAGTGCAATATATAGTTCAGTTGAGTCTTTTTGATTATCATGCAGTTGTATTATTTCTTCTAGCTGTTGTGAAAAGCTGCGAACTGTGGGTCAACGACGGATACTTCCACGGGAACGACACGTGTCCTACTGCGTGTTGTGGCGAGCTATTTACCCAATACTGCCCTGGATCACCCCACGATGTGTACAACGTGACTCAATGCGGCCTCTTCAATCAAACGGTTCAAACGATTGGAGCTGCAGCTTGATAAGGGGTCCCATAAAGAATAAAAACAGTTAAGGAAGGAGTGCCTCTTAAAATTACGTAACTTTTCGCTAAGCCTTCCGAAGGTATCCTTCCTTTTGCTAAAGGGTGTAAGAAGCGGTGTTATGCGTTTTCTTTATTTGTTTTATCTTTAGCTTCTTCCTTAAACGATTTTCCTATATTATTCGACTGTTGATTTTTGAACAATTCACTGATACAGGCTGCCTGTTTCTGCAGAAGCGATGCAATTGTCGCTCGGCTTCCTGAAGCACCGTGCCTCGGAGAGCAGCTACACGCGAAACAACTTTTTCGTAGATAAACGACCGCCCTCACGTAAACGGCCGATTTCAAGATGCCGTGTCGTCTGCAAAGCAGCTCCTTCCTGATGCTGCCGGCAGGCGGCGACACAAGTCTCTGCCAGGGCCTGCTCTTCAGACGCCATCTTTCCCATAGGCGAAAACAGTTTCTCAGTTTTGTCTTAAAATCAGGCAGCTAATCGTGCCTAGCGTTATAGTAAACAAAGCAGAGAACAAAATGCGATCGCTCTGCAAAATGTGAGCAAGAACAGTGCAGCGGTCAGTGAATATCTTTTTTTTAACACACGCAGCCAAATATTCAAGACCCTCTCTAATAATGAAATAAGTAAATAACTGCACATGTCCTAAATAAACCTTACGAAAAGGAAGGAAGGAAAACAATGCTGGACACCACCGCAACAGCCAAGCGCATTTGCTGACACTCATGCCCAGGAATTAGGGACATTTCGTCCAGTTCCTTTCTTTCGCCACCACGTGGCATATCGACCTTAAAGAATTCAAAACTCCCGCTATGACGTATGCCATGACGCCCAACTAACGAAAACACAATAAAAAGAAGGACACACACACACACACACACACACACACACACACACACACACACACACACACACACACACTATTGCTATCTCTTTACCTCGGCACTTGGAAACAAGCGCGCCGATGTGTAAGGGTTATCTCGAAGATAGCCAGCTACTTGCTCTACTGGAACTGAATCGACGATTTTGCGAGACACCTGGCCGGACAGCTTGTCGGAATTCTGGAGAGATGTCTGGCCGAGATAATGGCTCCTGCAAAGCTTGACTACTTCTGTGTTTCGAGCGTTTTTTTTTTTTGTTGTTATTCCTACACAACGGTGGCCACGGGCTTGCGTATACGTCCGCGTTCGGTTTCACGGGTTTCCTATGGAATAGGCGTGATGCATTAAGTTCGAGCTCAGGTCGAGCACATCTCCGATGCCAGGTACACAAGTGTGATGTGTGGTGCGCGACATGGTGCGGTTATCGGGACGGTCATGAGCAGACGACAAGGGGGGCGCGCGCCGAGGCAAATTCCGGGCTGGAAGGTGAAAAACGACAATGCCGAAAAGCGTCCGGCACGTGAACGCACGGCACAAGAAAAACAACTAAAAGAAGAAAACCAAACCAATTAGGAAAGCCCACGGGGCGTCAGGCAGCCAATCGGAGAATGCCTAATCGGCCAGAGAAAAGAAAAAGCGTGAGATGCAGGGTAGACGAAGGGGAGACGCCAGGAGAGTCCCAGGAAGCGACGAAAGGAGGAGGTCAACCACCGGAGCGGGCGTTGAAGACGGGCCGTCGGGTTCTGGACCCGAGCCACCAGGACTTCACCCGACCGGGGCCTCCTGCCAACCTGTTCCTGTGCGTCGCCCGTGTACCCGAGCGTGCCGCCAGCTCCTCAAAGCCGGTGAGCTTCTGTGCTCGTGGGTGCGACGAGAACAGTCGGGCTACGGGCCCGAGTTCTACGCCAGCTGCCCTGCCAGAACGCCGTCCCCGTCTGTCGTGCCGCCTGCTGCCCGAGGGCGGCGTTCGAGCTTCTGTGCCCGTGGGCAGGACAAGAGCAGTCGGGCTACGGGCCCGAGCTCAGCACCCAGCTGCCCGGCCAGAACGCCGCCGCCGTCTACTCGTGCCACCAAGCCGCCTGCTTTACCTCTCCAAGCCAGAGCTGGCGCGCTCCGGTCGCCCGGTCAACCAACTTACACCACGACCTTTGGTGAGACCGGCGCCACTCCTTTCGTCAGTTTGTCGCCGCGTCGCCGCGTCGAGACTGTTGTGTGTCTCTGCTGTCGTTGCAAGCCCGGACTCGCGCACTAGTTAGCTCCATACTAGCCCCAAGTGTGTTTCTTTCTGCGAGTATGTCTATTTGAGGGTTTCTTTTATGTTTTCTATTTTCTTCTATTTATTTTAAGCTTTTTTGTTCCATTAAAAGATTGTGTGTGTGTTCAAACCAACGGCTTTGTCCTCAATTGGTTTCTTGGAGGCTCCGCCTAAGAGAACCGTTAAAACATTTCAGTGCACGAACCTTTGCCCCCCTATTAGGGTCATCACAAATTGGCGTCCGCGACAGGACAAAGTCGTTCGTTTGGATTCTTTTCTAACGGCTAGGAACTATGGCTAGCACACGAGATCTGTTGGCCCGAGCCGAACGCATGGGGCTAGAAGGTGCGGAGTTGAGGGCATGGTTGAACGAGCAGGAAGCACGTGCGCGAAAAGAGCGGGCAGCGGAGCGCAATGCTAGGAGGGAGCAACTTGCATTGGAGGAGAAGAATTTACAATTGCGGCTATAAGTCGCAGAGGCTGAGTCCCCATATTTGGGCAAGAAACAGCCAGAAACTAGTTTGTTTGACTTAGTCACCGTAGCCCAGCGATTGGGTTTGCATGGGGCAGACTTGCACAGGTGGGTGCAAGACCGATGGTTGTTAATATGCGGGAAAGCTCGGAGAGAGTGCGACAGGCGAGTGGCAGAACAGGCAGCTGAGAGGGAACGCCTGGAGGAAGACATTCGCAGGGTGCGCGTTCGCATCAAGGCACTCGCGGATGCTTGTTCCGAAGGGAAGAGGTCCATTGTTGAGGATGCAGCGCAGCCGTGCAGGGGCGACCCGAGGGTTCTCTCCGACATGACGTCAGGCCTTGGCAAGAGAAAAGCGTCTCAAGGAGAGACACCTTGTAATGATGTCATTGTAGGCATAGATACTGATATTTGCTCACGAAGCAGGGAGCATATCGCTTCCGTATCTCAACCGGTGCTGCGCGAGCCCAGCGCAGGCGATGACTGGCTCGTACATGGTTCCGAGTCGCCGTGCACGGGCCTGGTTGAGAAAGTTAGAACTGAGGACCTCCTACAGGCTAAATATAGTACGTCGGAGTGTTTGCGCCAGGGTCAAGATGGACCTGAAGATACCAGGGCTCCTGAGGAACCAGGTTTGGTTTCACTAAAAAGTATTGAGTTGTCCTTACAGCGTTCCTTGAATTCAACAAAGGCAACTGCTTTTGACCCTATGTGCACTTGTGAGGGCTCAGGCATGTGTACTCCACCAACTTAGGGCTCTAAGGATCCAGAACATCCTTTGTGTTTTCACGCACTCGTGTGTGGTTCGACCACTGGCACTGATGCGGCAACCACGCGTTACAAAGTTCACTGCCTTAGAATGCAGGCAGTGACTTGTTCGATGCCATGCAAAGACATTAATGCCCAGAGCGATATGGTCACGAACTGGCCAGTGCACTCTGACCGAGAAGATAAAGGTCTAGTGCGCTTGATATGGGAAAGGGTCACCTAAAGGAACCGATGCTTCGCTTAATGGCTTTTCACGGATTTTGACCTCGGACTTGGTAACCTTCAACTTGATAGTTTATAGTGTGTTTTGATAGCCTTTGATGCTACAGTTTTTATTCTTTAGAGTTGTTGTGCTGTTTTTGAATTTGTGTCTTCCGTTAATGTCGTTCATCTGAACCGTGCAACTGTGTGAACTGTGCATGAAGCCTTACAGCGCAATCTCGTGGACAGACCATGACTGTAGTGTTGTGAACTATGTCGCGTACTGAGCGGCAGTTTTTCTTCAGAAAAACTTGTTAAAAAATTGGAGGACGCTTAAGCTTCGCCTTCAAGAGTGGAACGCGTCAGCGTTCCCGTCGACCCGCCAAGGGGTGTAAGACAATGGGCTACGGCGCAGCGACTACGCGCCCCGCATCGGACGCGGTGAGCGTCGAGCAACGCAGCGTTCGGCGCGACAACGAAATGTGCGCCTGAGCAAGCGACGCACGCCTGAGCCTTAGAAACAGCTCGTTTCTAAGGCAACACCGCGTTCACTAGACGCGCTTTTGTACTGCTTTGAAGCATCGAACTCGTGGCTCAGTGGTAACGTCTCCGTCTCACACTCCGGAGACCCTGGTTCGATTCCCACCCAGCCCATCTTGGAAGTTGCTTTTTATTTATGAAGTGCCTGCCGTGATTTATCGCTCACGGCCAACGCCGCGGACGCCGACACCGACACCGACGCCGACGACACCGGCTTTTCTGCGACACGAGCTCCTTAACGCTATCGCGTTAAAAAATTGGAGGACGCTTAAGCTTCGCCTTCAAGAGTGGAACGCGACAGTGTTCCCGTCGACCCGCCAAGGGGTGTAAGACAATGGGCTACGGCGCAGCGACTACGCGCCCCGCATCGGACGCGGTGAGCGTCGAGCAACGCAGCGTTCGGCGCGACAACGAAATGTGCGCATGAGCAAGCGACGCATGCCTGAGCCGCCCTAGAAACAGCTCGTTTCTAAGGCAACACCGCGTTCACTAGAGGCGCTTTTGTACCGCTTTGAAGCGTCGAACTCGTGGCTCAGTGGTACGAAAGTTGAAAGCAAGGAGCAAACAAACAAAATGGAAACACCTTTCAGAACATATTATAACATATGCACATGTCACGCTATCGGCACGTATGGTGGATGCGCCGTCTTGGTTCGAAGGGGTATTGGTATAAATGAAGATATGGTTACTGTGAGCGAAAGTGGGCGTTTTATTGTTCTTGATTTTTCTTTTAATGGATCACAATGGAGGATTATATGTGTGTATGCGCCAAATGATATCAATGAAAGATGTCGTTTTTTCTCGAATCTAGAAGAGTACCTTCGTTGTGACAAGTTCATCATCTTTCTTGGTGACTTTAATTGTGTGTTTCATGCAGAAGATCGTGCTAAACGTAAATTCCCGCAGGACAAGAGTGCAGTGATATTGAACACCTTAGTAAATGACTACTACCTAGAAGACGTTGGTCGCCTTTTGGCCGGTACTTTGCAGCTGCAATTTACGCACTATCAACGAGATAGCCAAGCACGACTTGACAGAGCTTACATCTCGTTAGATCTTGTGCCTCTATGCGATAACTATGTCGTGAAGCCGGTGTCCTTCAGCGATCACAGTATAGTGTGGTTTGCACTCGGTGCCAAGCCAAAAAAGCCGCGGTTCGATTGGGCACTTTGGAAATTCAACGAAAAACACTTAAGTGATGACAAATTTATAAACGATGTAAAGCACGAAATTCAAAGCATGTTGATTAATGAGAGTGTACCTTGGGCAGAAGTATGGGAAGACTTTAAGGTTCGCGTTAAAATGGTTGCGATTGAAGTAGGAACTGTTAGAAGACACAATGAAAAAATGAAAGAAAATGAGCTCCAGAAGGAACTAAATTATGTGATTTCTATGGACAGTGCGGAACCTGGAAAATTTAGTGATGAAATCAGAACAGTTAAAAACGTGATGGAAGCTATTGACACGGAAAAATATAGAGCAGCAGTTATTCGGGCACGGACGGAAAGACTGTGGGTTGATGGAACGCCGAACAAACGCGCCATTGCCGATGAAAAGAGGTACGCAAGGAAAAATGAAATAAGACAGATTAATTATCGGGATGAAGTTACTTCCGACTCAAATATGATTGAACAGGCCTTTACTGAACACTACCGCAAGTTGTTCGGCGTCCCAATCCACGTGGAAGCTCAATTTGAAGCAAGTTTCGTGAATTTTATGCCGCGCGTTGATGACGACGTAAAAGCCAGTCTCGAGGAACCGATCAGCGTCCGAGAAATAGAACACGCGATCGAAGAACTTCCTGCAGGCAAATCACCGGGTCCCGATGGCTTAGGAGCCGCCTTTTATAAGGCTTTTGCACCTGGGCTTGCTCAAGTGTTGGAGCATGTATACTCTGATGCACACAAATATAAGCGACTGCCACCTTCTTTCAGAAGTGCACACATGGTTTTAATACCGAAAACAGATGACCACAAGGCGCTTTTATCGGTTGGGTCATACAGGCCAATTAGCCTTACAAATACCGATTATAAAATACTCATGAAGGTATTGGCAAAGAGACTTCAAACAGTCATTACAAATCTTGTCGGTCCGCATCAAACTTGCGGCATAAAAGGCCGCACTATTACTACAAACAGCCACGTAGCGCGAAGCGTTCTAGAGTGTTGCGACGTCTTCGCTAGACGCGTCGCTTTGTTGCAACTCGACCTGGCGAAAGCCTTCGACCGTGTGTCCCACGATGCTCTTCTTCTTGTTTTGGAATATGTTAACGTAGGGAAAGTAATCTTAGATGGCGTCAAAATGGCCTACGACCAATGCACGACACAGATTATAATTAATAAGTCCCTCAGCGAGAAGCTGTCACTCAGATCTTCCCTTAGACAAGGGTGTCCACTAAGTCCATTGCTTTTTGCATTGTACCTCGAGCCTTTCTGTTTAGCAGTGATGCGCAATGAAAACGTCCGAGGATTTCGGCTACAGCTTTCTGAAGTCAAGGTACTGGCATACGCTGATGACATCGCAGTCTTCTGCGAGGATCGTGATAGCGTACTTGAAGTTGTACATCTTGTAAAGAAGTACTGTGAACAATCTGGGTCCCAGATCAATTGGCAAAAAAGCATCGGTATATGGCACGGTCATTGGGACATTATACCAGCTCACTTTGCAAACATCCGGTGGTCAACAACGCCAACTAAGTACTTGGGTGTGCCGCTCGAGCACTATAATGATACCGCACAGTACTGGTCCGATGAAGCTGATAGAATGAGTGAAAAATCAAAGGGTTGGCTTGGCCAAGATTTGTCAATGTTTGGACGTGCATCTGTGTGCAATCTCTTTTTAGTAGCGAAAGTGTGGTATATTATGCAAGTGTTATCAATGTGTCGCTCAAGTGTGCAAAAAATGCATCGTGTATTTGCCGTATTCATATGGGCTTCCAGTTGGGAGAGGATAAGCAGAACCAATTTGTTTCGTTCTGCTCGAAGTGGTGGGCTAGGTCTGTCGCATTTGTTTATCAGACAAATTGTGTCGCGTTTTCTTTTTTTTTCGGGATCAGAGAAATGATTTTCTACGCACAGTAATTCAAGTTCGTTTGGGAAAAGCACTGCCGCAATATGTTGTAACGACCAGTGATGTGAAGGGAGGAAGTATTAGGGGATATCTGCGCGAAGTGGTTGATTCACTTCGTATGTTGCGTGTGCGGTTTTCCATGGAATATCTGTGCTCTGTGACAAGAAAAACACTGTATAAAGACTTAGTTGATACAATGTTGCCAATACCATTGTACAGGTCTGTAAACTGGGGAGGCCAAGGAGATGATGTACTTAAACGGGTGAAAAAAATGCCAGTTAGACCCTCTCAAAAAACGTTTTTCTTTATGCTACACACAAACACGCTACCCGTAAAAACATGGTTAGACGAAAAAGGAATATATGTGCCATGGACAGTAAACTGCTTACTTTGTAAAAAGCCAGAGACCATTGAACACGTTTTCATCGATTGCTGGGACCCAGCATTTCATTGGGATATCTTACAGCGTACACTTAAAAAAGAACTACCGATTACACCTCTGGGTATTCGATATTTGCCAACGGATAACGAAGGAGGAGTTCCGTACGATATGTTTATGCTCCTTGGCCTCCACAGTCTGTGGAAAACGAGAATGGCAGTGCGACACTCGGACGTCGATACCCGTCCGGCGAGACTAAACTTCATCGAAAATGTCGCGTATATTCGGGAAATATATCGTGCCCAGAGTGAGCCTCCCGAGTGGGTGGCTATTCTTGATGAACTGATCAAGCTGAAGCGATATTAATATATAATGTTAGCCAAAGTGTGGTTGACATGTTTTAGCATTTGAATGTGTTCTTGGTTTGTGCTGCAAACAGGCAATAAAGAAAAAAAAAGCTCGTGGCTCAGTGGTAACGTCTCCGTCTCACGCTCCGGAGACCCTGGTTCGATTCCCAACCAGCCCATCTTGCAAGTTGTTTTTTATTCATGAAGTGCCTGCTGGGATTTATCGCTCACGGCCAACGCCGCCGACGCCGGCGACACCGGCTTTTCTGCGACACGAGCTCCTTAACGCTGTCGCGTTAAAAGAGGCTTGTGTGATGTGTGGTGCGCGACATGGTGCGGTGATCGGGACGGTCAGGAGCAGACGACAAGGAGTGCGCGCGCCGAGGCAAATTTCGTGCTGGATGGTGAAAAACGACGACGCCGAATAGCGTCCATCACATAAACGCGCGGCACAAGAAAAACAACTAAAAGAAGAAAAGCAAACCAATCAGGAAAGACCACGGGGCGTCAGGCAGCCAATCGGATAATGCCTAATCAGCCAGAGAGAATAAAAAGCGTGAGACGCAGTGGGGGAGACGCCAGGAGAGTTCCAGGAAGCCACGCCAGAAGGAGGTCAACCACCGGAGCGGGCGGTGAAGACGGGCCGTCGGGTTCCGGACCCGAGCCAGCAGGACTTCACCCGACCGGGGCCTCCTGCCAAACCTGTTCCTGTGCGTCGCCCGTCTACCCGAGCGTGCCGCCAGCTCCTCAAGGTAGGTGAGCTTCTCTGCCCGGGGGCAGGACAAGAGCAGTCGGGCTACGGGCCCGAGCTCAGCACCCAGCTGCCCGGCCAGAACACCGCCGCCGTCTACTCGTGCCACCAAGCCGCCTGCTTTACCTCTCCAAGCCAGAGCTGGCCAGCTCCGGTCGCCCGGTCAACCAACTTACACCGCGACCTTTCGTGAGACCGGCGCCACTCCTTTCGTCAGCTTGTCGCCGCGTCGAGACTGTTGCGTGTCTCTGCCGTCGTGGCAAGCCCGGACTCGCGCACTAGTTAGCTCCATACTAGCCCCAAGTGTGTTTCTTTCTGCGATTATGTCTATTTGAGTGTTTCTTTTATGTTTTCTATTTTCTTCTATTTATTTTAAGCGTTTTTTGTTCCAATACAAGTTTGTGTGTGTGTTCAAACCAACGGCTTTGTCCTCAATTTGGTTCTCGGAGGCTCCGCCTAAGAGAACCGTTAAAACATTTGAGTGCACGAACCTTTGCCCCCATATTAGGGTCATCACAACAAGTACGTGTAAAACGCAGGAATGCTTTCATGAGGAAACAGCTGAACCGATTTCAATGAAATTTACTGCATTTAAAACAGAAAATTAAATTACAGTGACTGCAGAAATATGACTTTCCTGACAGACGGTGGAATATCGAAGCTCCTCTCCAGGGAACTAATCATGCAATCTGAATACAGCTTCTTTATGCCCAAGAACAATAAAGCACGCCACTTATATCTTCTTCCTAAATACATGAATTTCCCGTCGAAGAAATATTTATAGCAGAAAACCCAGGTCGGCCTATTGTGTCTAATAACTACAGAACTACTGAGTCACTATCTGAATTCTTAAATCAACCCCTGTCAAACATCACCACCCCCACTCTCCCATCTTTTGTTCAAGACACGCCGCACTTCCTTCGAATTATCGACGGCATCCACGCCAACCAAATCCTTTCCGACCGCGATATTCTAGTCACTTTGGATCTTTCTGCCCTTTACACTAACATACCCATGAGTGAAGGAATTGAAGCCGTTTCTAAATCCCTTGCAATCAATCCCCAAGCGCACGCTCCTGAAGTTTACCTGTCGCTCCTTAGGTTAATTCTCACGCTCAACTATTTCGAATTCGATTCTCTTCACTACCTGCTAACTTTCGGCACTAGCATGGGAAAACCATTCGCTCCTCTGTATGCGAACATTTTCATGGGACACCTTGAAGCAGACTTGTTGCACTCCTACCTTTTAAAAGCCCACACCTATATTCGTTACATTGACGACATATTTATAATATGGGAACATGGCACAAGCGCTTTAACAAATTTTATTAGCCATTTCAATGGCTTTCACCCCGTGTATTAAATTCACTGCTCACCGTTCTCCAAGTCACATCAACTTCTTCTACACGACGGTCTACTTAGAAAACGGAAAACAGAGAACGCCATTTCACCGGAAGCCTAAGGATAGCCAGCAGTATTTAGACTACAACAGTCATCACCCGCCACACTGCAAGCAAAGAAGCTTTGTGGGAAAACCGAAACGAATAAGGAGAATTTGCAGCGAAGACCACGATTGTATCCACCACCTAAATGACCTTAAATCAACGCTAGTAGAAAGGAACTATCCCCAAGTTGCTCTCGATAGAGCTTATGATACCGCGTCAAGATTGGAGAGACAGTCGGAATTGGCGAAGAGACAGCCCACATTAGAATCTGACAGACCACCAGCCTTTATAACAAAATATTCTAATGCACTCCCAAACATAAATGAGATCCTACTAAAAAACCACCAAATACTAGCACGTAACGAGCGTCTGCGAAAAGCATTCCTGGATGTACCCAGGGTTACCTATCGCCGAAACAAGAACATTAAAGACGTGTTAGTGCACGCAAGGGTCAGTCAACAGCATTCCCCCGTAATAAAAGCATGTTGTCGCCCTAGGTGCAAAACCTGCAGGCACCTTCAAAGTGACATTAAAATTAAGAGCACCGCAAATAGTTATACACATGAAGTCAAATGTAGCCGCACTTGTTCAAGTTCGAATGTGATTTATATGCTTCAATGTTCCTTCTGTATATATAGAAACAATATATCGGGGAAACGGGACAATCAATGAGCGTCAGATTGAACGGACATCCCGCGGACACAGCTAAAAAGCTTCCCAAAGCCGTCGCCGAGCATTTCAACCAAACAGGTCATAACTTTCATAAACTTAAACTCTACATCTTACAGTCAAATTTCCGTTCTGAACGAGAAAGAAAATACCGAGAGTCATACCTTATCCATAAGTTCAAGACATTGCAACCAATAGCCATTAACGTTTCAAAGGCAGCTTTAGAATCTATTCGTTATGCTAAACTTCAAGCTATAGGCAACAACACTTAGTTTGGTTCCGTAGTGTTTTTTCTTTTATTATTTATTTAGTTATTCCATTTGTGTATTATCTTTTAATTTTTTTGCTTTGTTCTTACAAGCACCGGTTTCTGCCGCTGCTTCTGTTGCCTCTTTCAGAAACACGACAGCCCACGACCACCAGCGAGCCAGGTAGTAAAGGGCTGCTGTGCACGCTGTTGACACACCGGCTGACACACGGCCGTGTCACTGGCCTTGTGCACAGCAATCCTTTAGTCTCAATTCGACATCGTCGCCGCTAACCCCCTTCGCTCGTTGCCGCACCCACCCGCCTTAAACGCTCTCCCCTTTGGAAGAACTCCACCTAATATCTGTGGCGACGAAAGCATATGTCGCCATGAAGAAGACAAGGTTGCTTGTCGAAATGTTGGCTCCTGCTTTCACCTTGTCCTCGTTTTGCTCATCGGCTTGAATTTCCATATCCCGCCTTCCCCATGTTTTCCCCGGATTTCGCGTAGTGGTTTCTCTGAAAAACAATTGTCGATTTCGAGTGCTTAGCTAGGAGCCCCCGAGCGAGCTATAACTTCTCCTTATTGTCGTCTTAGACTAATATATTTTTTCGCAGGATATGTTTGCAAAGCTGCTTGGGACGCAAGAGCAGGAAAGAAAAAGAGAAGGCAAGGACGTTATTCAGAACAGCGTCCGGTTAGCTAAAAATTAATAAGTGCCTACTTCTGGATTTCTGTAACAATAATTTAGAAGATGCTACCTCAGTGTACACCGCAATATTGCAAAACGCTACAGAGGCTGCAAGGTGCATTACCGGCATTCTGTTCTTTTCTGATTACTCTTGATTTACGGCTGAAATATTATCAAGGTATACCTTCGCAATCTAAGAAACGCCTAGGCTGTGTGCTACCTTACGAAATTTAGCAATATATTCTAGCGAAGCGGCTGCAGTCGTGCAGTTGCAGTAGGAATTTTAATTGCCGGTACTATTAACAGAGAGCTTAAAACTTTGCCTGCATATTATTTGGCAGAGTGCGCAAGCTTAAAGCCCATTTCCTGCCCATTGAAAGCCAGTGACACGTCTCGTTCCCCAAAGGCGGCTTCGCACATGAGTATAACGCTCGTATAAAGCTCTAATTACCCGACACGAATGAAACTTCGCACGCATGTCTACACGAAGTCGTTGCCTAGTTCAGCTGAACGAGGACAATGGGGATGCCTACTACGTACCTCGTATTACGTATGAAAATAATGAAAAGAATCAGTATTCACTAATTTCTGCACAGCTCATAATTACGTTAGAGCATTCCGAGTTGGTGCGGTAGGGAAACAATTGCTAATTTCCTTCGCTATGCTGGTGTCATGAGCCATCACCAGTTGTACGGCTATCGATTCAATGGGCAGTATAAACTTATATTTACACAGAATTTAAAGTATCTGTCAGCAATGTCTTCGTTTGAATAACAATGGAACACTTCAATAAGAGGAGGAAAGGTGAAATGTGGTAAGTGCTAATTTCAAGTTTAAGTTACGAAGTGTTTTGAATTATTACGAATCCGTCTAGTTTGATTCGTTTACTCGCCTCTCAAGCAATCTTGGCTTGAATTTTGTAAGCCCGACACAATAGTGCGATAAGGCGAAATACTTCTGTGTTCGTCTCGTCACTGACTATTGAGTTATCCCTATAGAAATAAAAGAAATGGCGAAGATATGTATTTATTCATTTATTTATTCAAAACGTTTCACAGACTCCAGCAGGAGTATTGTGTGAGGGGGATATTATACAATGTATATCTGCTTAAGTGGAAGCATGAGGTAGAGTGGAAAAGGTAAGTGTAGGAGAGGTATACTAATACCTGTGCCACACAGGCGAGGTTAATGCCATTAAAAGTTTAAGAACTTAAGTTTCTTAATGCCACTGTATTTCTATCGCTGCTACACGCGCATACTTAATGACAATAAGCGTTGCGATGGCGATAGCTGCAGTGAAACGGTCAAGTTTGCTTGCAATCGTAATACAATAAGAAACAGTTATCTAGGGAGCAGATGTTCCAGAAATGGCATGAGAAATCGGTGTGTTGTATGTAGTTTACTTCAGGAATGTCATCGTTGCACCCAATCGTAAACTGTTTGAAGCCAAAGCTAGCTCTAAGGTCAATCCATAGATAACCCAAAGCATTGAAATTGGAAAAATACCGCTCACAGCTTCAAAACGCTGAAGCAGCGATCCCGAAATATCTGACCGTGTGCTCCCGTTTGTTCTGGTGTATGTGGTTCTTCGAGTCAAGCATCGTCGAGAAATTCGAAGGCTTCAGTATGAGGCCAACAAGGCGAGGAGCGGCTACCGTGCAATCGAACAGCTTCTCCTGGCTAACGCGCTCACGATTAGGGCTGTAGCCGTGCGTAGCGTCAAGATCGCCTGCGGATCTCTACGAAAATAAAGAGGTCCTTTTAAAAAAGTGTAGAATATATTAGTTGTTCTTATCTACAAGTTTGCTTAATATATTGAGAATATGGTCACTACGGCCACGGCGGGGACATTGTAAACGAGAGTACGCATTCGACGCCCAAGTGAGTTGTAATAATTGTAAGAACGCATTACGCCGCGAGAAAGAGCAATTTTTTAGAGAGAGTGAAGAATATATTAATTTTTCTTTGCTAATAATTCGTTTAGTCACGTTAGAATCTGGAGACATTGCGAACGATAGTACGCATTTGACGGCAAAGTGAGTTACGAGAACGCACTACGTCGCGAATGGCATTAAGCGCTAATGCCATTAAGCATGTCCGTGTGGCACACCGAGAATACATTAAAGTTTAAGGCATTAGCCAGTTAATGTCTTTTTCTGTGCCCATGTGGCAGGGGTATAAGGTACATAAAACGAGGTGACGTCACATATAAGTTAGTGGAACGCGATATACACTATCAGTATGAACGGCGACATGCGCAATGTAAGGGTACATCATTTAACACCGTCAAATTTTACAATAGTAATCTAAGGGTACATCTCTCGACATTGCTAAATACAGAACTTTGCGAGAAGCGTGTACGTAATTATTAGAAAAGTAATTAACGCAACCAGTCACGCAAGAATAGCAGTTACCTAAGCACAAAACTTACCAGGGCCATGAACGTGGACAACAGAATCAGGGAGATTATACCATAGTGCAATTGCTAGTGAAAACGCTGATGAATTGAAAATGTTTGTACGCCCAAAGGTACGTCGTAGGAGCCTTTGTTGTGTGAACGGCGAGATGTTCTTAGCGGTTGGGAGAGAGCAAGGGCGGTTTGGGGCTGACGGATTGTTATTATATGGAATAAGCAGATTAGAGCAATTTTCCTGCGTTATTGTAAGCGGTATAAGGACAGAAAAGATTTAATATTAGTAACACTGGAATGACGGCTGTAGTGTCTTGCGATGAAACGTGCAGCACGATCTTGAACAGGTTTAAAATCGTTGATTAAATAGGTTTGATGACGTGATTAAATTGATGACGCGTATTCAAGTTGAGGACGGACGAATGTTACATAATCTAGTGCTTTGGTTGAAGTAAGAGTGTCGTGAAGGTTTTGTTTAAGGTAGCCGAGGGCTTTGATTTCGTCTATTGGAGTTGTTCAATAAACTTTGCCTGAAAGATACACGTCAAGTAACTTGTAAGACGTTGTGCGTGCTATGTGGCAGTTATTAAGAGTGTAGCTAGATGCTGAAGCGGATTTCTTGCGGGTGAAGGTCACTAGTTAACATTTATCGCTATTAAGAGGTATTTGCCAGCGTGAGCACCAATTATTTACGACATCCAGGTCTTGTTGCAGGGCAAGATGATCAGCTGAAGAGATTTTACGGTATGTTACGCAATCGTCAGCGACAAGAAGGGTGTTAGAGGAGATACCCACTGGTAGATCATTAATGTAAATTAAACATAACAAGGGATCCAGAACACTACCTTGGAGGAGACCGGAAGTATCACTAAGAGGAGATGAGATGGAATCAGTAACGGGGTACTATTTACGGAAGGAAGGAATATTTCTAACCCAGGATAAAGTTAAGGAATCTAATTTAAGCAACGAAAGTTTAGATATTGGACAACGATACGGAACGCGATCGAAAGCTTTAGAAAAGTCGATGAAAATGCAGTCGATGTCAAAGTTCTCATTCATGAGCATGAGTAAATCATTGGTAAATTCCGAGAGTTGAGTGTCACATGAGAAACCTCTCCAAGATCCGTATTGGCTCGGGTAAAAAAAAAAATTTTTAGCTTCTAGATGCTGAGAAATGTTGTTCAATAGACTTCTGTGGCCTTGACACCATAACTCATTGGTGTGGCCAATGGCCCAAACGCTAACCAATGTATAATTACGTGAGTGTCACGGATCACACCAACTTTATTTAGTCTGAATTCATACATGATCTTCAGTGCCATTAAGCTATTATTGCGGGTGTGATAAAAGACATCAAAATTTTTGCGGTGCACAACAGTAGTCTTCCAGAAACTTGTACACCGCTGAATTTAAACTCGGTGCCTGGACGGTCGCGTCCCTCATGCTACAATGCGGGTTTGAGGGCGTAAGTGGCGGCTACTATCTCAGTGCATAGGCTAACACTCAGACGTAGCCCTCCGCAGTTTGTTTCTGAAGCTGCCTGTCTATAGCATTTTACAGAATCCTTGATGATCTCTGACACGTTAAGTCTACCACCGCAGCTTCATGAACGATAATTTTGGCGGTACACCTTACTCTCGTTGGCGAGGGCAGCTATCATGTTTCCTTTCTGCTCGTTAGCGATATACAAGGCTGCGGCGATAAAGCAAATCACTGCTTTAAACCTTGGCAATGACCAATGCTGGCTGGTCTTTTTGCGAACGGTGTTGCGGTGCAGGAGGACCACTCCGTGCGTACCCTTTGTACATTGTCAGAACGGGTACCTGCGCTCGTTCCGTATCGACGCCAAGAAGACGCTTTGCCTCGTTCGGTGCGTTGCAGATAAAGCAATAGCTCACTTACCGAGCACTTTCTTCCTTTATTTTTTTAATTCGGAGCACCTGGTTTCTGGTGCGGGTTGTAGTGCAGTGGCATGGTACTTTTCAGGTTTCTCGTGCTTTCTTTTCCAGCCGCAAGAAATCAGCACACAATTAGTACGTTGTTAGAAACATATAAGTTAGACGTTCATTAAAATTGTGTGAAATTAAAAATTCACTTTACTGCAATCAGAACAGTAAGCATCAATTTATATAAGTTACTGTAATTAATATATCGAATGCCGACCACAAAAATAGGTATTGGAGGCTACAACTATCTTGCCAGAACAGTATTTATATATGTCATTGTTACTTATTTCTCGCACAAACTCAACCTCGTTTTGTATTTTCTTTTCTCACATCTAACCAGACGACACCAGCATCTCGTGCTTAGAGGGTATGACGTCAATCCTTGTACGTCGCCTCCGAGATTTTTCAGTGCCTAATCACGGAGGCCGAGATGCCGCGCTTGTTCTGTTCTCAGCTTCTGTTTCGTGCATTAAGGGTGTCACAGTTGATTGCGCGTGCTTTGTAAAATCTGCTGTATACGTAGCAGCAGTAGAGCTACGGAATCAATAGAACTGGTACAGTGTCGTCAAGAATAAATAAAACTCAGCGCTCAAACTATCATCGCCTAATTTTAACAAATGTTGTTCTCGGTATTTTCTAGCGTATGCAGTGCCTGAACCTCTTGTTCTACGTGCTTTATTGTAAGACACTGAAAGCTCGAGTGAATTATGGGTGTTGCAGTTCTGATTCAACTGTCGACATATGAAGGTACACACCATGACAGGCCAGCTAAATCTAGCTTCACTGTTCACGAGGTCCGATTGAAATTGAGTAATATTGGAAGCACGTGAAAACGTAAATTTCGGTTCCCTTTATTTCATACTTCATTAACATCTTAGAGTCAAAATTTGCAGCGATTTTCTTTTTCGTGTGTGGTCAGATGTCACATTTATAATATTCTTTCACTCCTCATTGAAAAAGCCAACAGCGCATCAAGCACATTTTTGCGGGCACGACACTACGAAGAAGGACTTAGGGTGCCACTGGCCATCTGTAATGCGCTCTGCGAGGCGTGATCGTAGCCCCTTCGATGAGTCAAGACTCTCAGAGAAAAGATACTAGGTCCTCGGCCGAAGCGGTTTTCAATTAACACGGTCACGAAGGCTCTACAGCACTCGATGAGGGCGACTGGACTGTACGAATGGCTGTGACTATGCGCGAACGTTCCTGTGCAGCTGTATTCAGACGAGACTTCCACACGTTATAGAAAAAAATATGAACGATTAAAATTACTGCTTTAAAAACTTGATTATTTACTTTTACTCGTTACAGCCCCACGAATGTAACTGAGCGTTTAAGAAAAAGTAATCGCTCAATTTATCGTTATTTTCCCCCCCCTATTTTGTTAACACCGCGCAAATAAAGCAAATAAAACGAGTTACGTTCGCCCTTTTGATGGGTCCTCTGCAGCCTTTCCGAGGACAGCCCTTCTTACTGCTTGTTTTCATTAATTAAACTTCAAATTCTTTTTTTCGGTAATCTTCTCTCATCTTAAAAACACATCTGTGTGGACATTCAAAATTCGCTCAATATGCGTGCTGATGAGAAGAGCTGTGTTATAACGTACGAACACTATGACATCAAGGTATAACCTACCGATAAAAAAAAACGTGATTATCGAAAATAGTGCGCAGCCATTCTTCGAACTGTACTCCATGAGACGGGACACGAGACATTAACACTTTCTGTGTTCCTGCCCGAAATACCGTGATGAAAAGGGCGTTCGGCTTGAAAAGCGGCGAGAGAATGGCCTTCCGCATGCGTGCCTGCAACTTCTTGGTTTCCGAGGCGGTAAAGAAGCCCGCGAAGAAGCTACGAGTCTTCTCCTTACATTGCTAAGAGAGGCTTGATTCACATGTGGCGACGTACCGCAGTA
Organism: Dermacentor variabilis; assembly: GCF_050947875.1. Taxonomy (NCBI): domain Eukaryota; kingdom Metazoa; phylum Arthropoda; class Arachnida; order Ixodida; family Ixodidae; genus Dermacentor; species Dermacentor variabilis. The sequence goes on along the minus strand of NC_134569.1, from coordinate 229,882,947 downwards.
AAGTTCAAAGAGGCGCTTGGGCGGAGCATTTGCCGGACTCGATCGCCAGGCTAAACCCTCTGCTTGCTACAGCTCACCAGTACCACCACCACAAAGTTCTATTTGCTCAATGCCGTGATTCTTGCCGGCTGGGTCTTCTATGAAGCATGATCTTAGATTGTAGCGCGAAGGGACACGGACACAGACTAGAAGCAGACATGACGAGCGCTATATATATATATATATATATATATATATATATATATATATATATATATATATATATATATATATATATATATATGTATGTATTGTAATGAAGAAGAAGAGCACAGGAACAAGGCCAGCCAGATCGTCTCTACCATGCTGGCTGGGCAACCAGTGGGCCAGCCGGATCGCAAGTGCTTGGCACGAGTTTGAGCCGTGCGAGCTACCAGTTGTTCCTGCTCTGCGTCACCTGCCTCCTCGGTTACGCAGAGACGTTACCATCGGAACTGTTCAGTGCACCCATTACAATTGGTGGAAGGTGCGGGGTATTCAAGAACATCTACACCCTGGAACTCCGGTCTCGGACTGTGCCTCCCGTCATGCCTCACTCTCCCCAGCCGACGCCGCCGCCACCCCCCGTTGCCTGCTCTGGCGCTGTCCCGCAACGTCATCCAGCGGTTTTCAGCGGTACGGACGAACAGGACGTCAATGACTGGTTGGCTACGTACGAACGGGTGAGCTTGCACAATCGATGGGATGATACCGCCAAGTTAAATGCCGTCATGGCGCTGTCTATGACGGAGCTGTCCTCTTCACTCCTTCAGAACTCTTCATGACCCGCAAAGACGTTCCCCTGCCGTTCGCCGCGCTTGACATTTCAGCCGGTTTCAGCGCCATCGTTGTCTGCAATCCGCTTCCTACAGCCCTGATGGGTCTTCGCGGCGAAGCACTTGGCCATGTTCAGCCTATTTATGACATGTTTATAATAATAATAATAATAATTTATCGGGTTTTACGTGCCAAAACCACTTTCTGATTATGAGGCACGCCGTAGTGGGGGACTCCGGAAATTTCGACCACCTGGGGTTCTTTAACGTGCGCCTAAATCTAAGCACACGGGTGTTTTCGCATTTCGCCCCCATCAAAATGCGGCCGCCGTGGCCGGGATTCAATCCCGCGACCTCGTGCTCAGTAGCCCAACACCATAGCCACTGAGCAACTACGGCGGGTCATGTTTATAACCGACGTGCCAGATGCTTCGTCTGCCGAGCTCACCGACTTCTGTGCACTTTCCACTTCTGCTCCGCCATCGCCTGACTTATTCACACCTTTCATTGCCGATGACCTTACTTCCGAGCAGCGCTCCCAGCTTCTTCACCTACTTGCCCAGTTCCGCTCTTCTTTTGATGTCGCTCAGCCTACTCTGGGTCGCTCGTCAACCGTCAGCCACCACATCGACACTGGCTCCAACGCGCCATTGCGGCAGCGCCCGTACCGCGTATCCGCCAAGGAACGTCAGGTGATCAGTGAGCACGTGGACGACATGCTTCCGCTTGGCGTCATTCGACCTTCCAATAGCCCGTGGGCATCACCGGTGGTTCTCGTCACAAAAAAAGATGGTTCCATTCGGTTCTGCGTCGATTATCGCCGTCTCAACAAGATAACGCGCAAGGACGCCTACCCGCTACCGCGCATTGACGACGCTCTAGACAGCTTGCAAGGCGCTAAATTCTTCTCTTCGTTGGACTTCCGCTCGGGCTACTGGCAGGTCCCGATGTCAGCAGTTGATCGCCCTCAAACTGCATTCGACACGCCAGATGGTTTATACGACTTTAATGGGATGCCATTTGGCCTATGCAATGCGCCTGCTACCTTTGAACGAATGATGGACAATATCTTGCGCGGCCTAAAATGGAGCACGTGTTTGTGCTATCTCGACGACATCGTTGTGCTCGCCCCTGATTTCAGCAAGCATCTTCTTCGCCTTCGGCAAGTGTTGGCGTCCTTGACCCACGCAGGCCTGCAGCTGAACCTGAAAAAGTGCCAGTTCGCCGCGCGCAAGCTCATGATTCTGGGTCACGTCGTATCACAAGACGGCATTAGCCCCGACCCATCCAAACTTCACGCCGTGGCAGAATTTCCGAAACCTAAGCCACTCAGAGAACTCCGCGCCTTCATCGGCCTCTGTCCTTACTTCCGACGCTTTGTTCGCAATTTTGCCTCGATGATATCACCTCTGACACAACTCTTAAGTAGCGCCAACGACCTATCCTCCTGGTGTCCTGCATGCGACAGCGCGTTCGTTACCTTACGCCGTCTCCTGACGTCTCCGCCTATACTGCGACACTATGACCCAACCGCCCCAACTGAAGTGCATACCGATGCCAGTGGTATTGGCCTTGGCGCTGTCCTTCTGCAGCGCAAGTCTGGCTACTCCGCGTACGTCGTTGCTTACGCCAGTCTGACCAAAGCGGAACGCAATTACAGCGTCACAGAAAAAGAATGCCTGGCCATCGTTTGGGCACTCGGGAAGTTTCGCCCCTATTTATACGGCAGACCTTTCAATGTGGGTTCTGATCATCACGCCCTCTGTTGGTTATCCTCTTTAAAAGACCCGTCTGGACGCCTTGCCCGCTGGGCTCTGCGCATTGAAAATACGACATACACGTCATATACCGCTCAGGTCGCAAGCACACTGACGCTGACGCTCTGTCCCGCTCTCCGCTGCCAGCCGACGCGGCCTCCCTCTCCACCATTACGGCGGTATCCTCGGTCGACATCGACACGTTCGCATCAGAACAGCGCAAGGATCCTAGGGTGGCCTCTCTTTTGGATCTCCTTTCTGGCTCGCCTGCATCTCCCATCTCCCGCTCCCTGCGTCGCCAAGCTGTCCGCTCGTGCCCGCAATTCCAACGCCGCAAATCTCCGCCTCATCCAGCCCACGAATTATTGCAGCCGCTTCCGTGCCTTGCTCGTGCCTTCGACCGTGTGGGAATTGACCTGTACGGGCCGCTACCACTAACACCCGCTGGCAAACGATGGATTATTGTCGCAGTTGATCACCTTACACGCTATGCCGAAACCGCTGCTCTACCTGCAGCGACCGCCAGTGACGTTGCATCCTTTCGGCTCCATCGTTTCATTCTTCGTCATGGCCCACCTCGGGAGCTGCTGAGTGATAGAGGCCGTGTGTTTCTGTCGCAGGTGTTTGAAGCTCTGCTTGCCCAATGCCGCATAGTTCACCGGACCACCACGGCGTGCCATCCTCAAACTAACGGACTTACAGAGCGTTTCAATCGCACCCTTGGTGATATGCTCGCCATGTACGTTTCATCGGAGCATACAAACTGGGACATCATCCTCCCATTTGTCACGTACGCATATAATACGGCTACAGAAAGCACCACAGGATTTTCTCCATACTTTCTTCTCTACGGTCGTGATCCTTCCCATACCATCGATACGGCTTTGCTTTATACTCCAGACTCGTCAGAATGTGCTCCCGTTTCAGCTGTCGCCCGATACGTCGAGGAATGCCGTCAATGAGCCCGAAAGTTCACCTCCGCTGACCAACAACGACAAAAAGCCAATCGTGATGGCGACGCTACGAATCCGAACTTCGCTCCCGGCACCCTTGTCTTGTTGTCCGTGCCTTCTACCACGCCTGGACTTTCGACAAAGCTTCTCTCGCAGTATGATGGACCATACCGCATCGTCGAACGGACCTCTCCCGTCAACTATGTCATAGAGCCGCTTACATCGACATCCGACAAGCGCCGCCGTGGACGGGATGTTGTTCACGTGCGCCGCCTCAAACAATTCTATGACCCGCTCGTCTCCACGTCGTAAGTCGCCAGGATGGCTCCGCTTTTGCACCGGGGGTAATTGTATTGAAGAAGAAGAGCACAGGAACAAGGCCAGCCAGATCGTCTCTTCCATGCCTGCTGTGCAACCAGTGGGCCAGCCGGATCGCCAGTGCTTGGCATTGGTGTGAGCCGTTCGAGCTACCAGCTGTTCCTGCTCTGCGTCACCTGCCTCCTCGGTTACGCAGAGACGTTACCATCGGAACTGTTCAGTGCACCCATTACAATATATATATATATATATATATATATATATATATATATATAGGTGATTGCAATAAACCGCAGCATAATAACCTGACAAGGTATGAAGACATCACTTAAACATATCAGGAGGTAGGGCAGTCAAAAAATGAAAACACAAAAAGACACTATTTCAGATTAACACACGTGTTGTGAATATACTGAAATTCGCATTCCAACAGAGACGAAGATGCATGGCTAACGCAAGTCTCTCCTAATCTTTTAATGTGGAATGCCTCGATTATTTCCCGTGTGGTTTGGCATTTCTGTCTTGAAATAATTTTTGTGTCTTCGAACAAAGGTTTACAACTGCAATTGAAACAATGTGACGCTACATTTGAAGCATTAGGGTTGTTAAGTGAACGTTTGTGTTCTTTTAGTCTAATATTAATGCACCTGCCACTTTGTCCAATGTAAGTCTTATCGCAGTTGAGTCGAATCTGATAAACTATACCAGTGTTACAAGGCACAAAAGGGGACACATGTCTAACGCCGCAATCATCTTTTCTTTTTTTTGCCAACCGGTTCAAGTTTCCGATTTATCATAGGGCACATGATAGACAACTTGCGGGGGGCCGAGAAAACTGTATTGAAGTTATATCTATTGACCACGCTCCGTAAACCATGGGATAATCTATGTACATAGGACACCACAACAAACCTTTCTTCTTCTATTTTGCTGGTTTCTTTGCGGGGCCTCTTACCCATTTTAAAAGCTTTTCCCAGATTAGTGATAATAAATGCACAGGATAACTAGCCTTGTAGAAACAATCTATTTGTTGCGAAAAACTTTGTTGTATACTGTGTGGACATGCCTTAGTAATGGCAGACTAAAGAGCTGAATAAGCGATCCCCTGTTTAACAAGTTTGGAATCACAAGAAGAAAATTCAAGCAGTGGTTTCCTTGCCCTAGGCGCATAGTGCCAACAGACGTGCTCCTCCTGGAACTTTAAGCACAAATCTAAAAACTGTAATTTGTTGTTCTGGATCAGCTCAAGCGTGACACCTAGACCCGCACCACATTCCCTAAAAACTTTTAAAATATCCGTAGCTTTCTCAGTGTAGTTACCGCGAGAACAAAACACCAGGTAGCCATCTACGTGTCTAGAGGCATTCACAGCCAATTCCTTAAGATTGTTTTGTAGCTTTCTATTGACGCGACTTCAATAAGTATCACTCAAAACTGGCGCCACTTTTGAACCAATAACAGCTCCCGTCATGTCTGCTTCTAGTCTGTGTCCGTGTCCCTTCGCGCTACAATCCCAGATCATGTTACCGTACCAACTTGCCCAACTTTCTATCATTTTGCTTCTATGAAGCGCAGTGCTTCATTGTTATCGGGGCTTGTGGAAGCCGCTCCAGAACGAGCCAGTGAAAAACTAAAGAATTGTCCATCGGGTATCCATAGGCATCACCGTTCGATGAGGCCGTCGCTAGCCAGGCATATAAAAGCCGTTTCGGTTAGTCAGTCAACTTCTCGTGGCCCTCATCCGGGCACTTTTCAATCGTTAGCCATCGAGAATTGAACGGACTAATTCTAGCTGCCGCAAGCAAATGTTCACGTTCCTTGAAAAAGTGACCTAACCATAAGGTAATTTAATATAAGGCTACATATGATTAAACGGTAAAAATAGTGTCCGTCAGTTGCAGTCACCAAACTGCATTTAGTTTCGTAATCATATCGTTGCTTTGGCAGGTAGATCCCCAGAATGTTTTTTTTAAATATTGTTGCGAAATGTAATAATATGGTATAGCACGGCCACGTACGCTGTGTACCACTTAATATCTTCGTTGTTATTTGTTAATTTGTGAATTACCCGCCCATGCGTAATTTTTAGCTAACATTGTATCATGAGCTACTTTTGAGGTTTTGAGGTTTTATTATTATTATTATTATTATTATTAATAGACAAGATATAGTACAAGGCAGTATTATACAGGAGGAGGTCCCGAGGTCAAAGACTGTAATGGGACCTCCTGTACAGCGTATAAGTAAAGATATAAGTAACAACAGTTGCAACAATAGCGTAAAATATTCAAAAGATAACAAACTTAGTATTGTTTCAGGTTTGGCAGTACTAAACAAATCAGCAGCAGACATGCTAGTAAAAAAGTATAATTATTATTACATTCGACTAATTACAGAACTATAACACCATTTTGAAAGTAAATTGATAATGAGACCTAACCAAATGGACTTTAATTTGTGTTGCGTAGCCAAATGTACATTTGGAGGGGAAAATATACTCATCTAAGTGGTTGCAGATGATAAAATGTGGTCTTTAAGTTGTCGTTTAAATTGAAATGATTTGCATGACTTGATAGTAGGAGGTAGTGTTTTCCAGAAGGAAACGGATGAAAAATGGACACTCTGCTTACCATAATTTGTGCGAACCATGGGAAGAATAAAGTTATTGTTTAGTGCAAATCGCGTAAGATTAGTATTCATTAGACAAGACTGAGGTATCAGACTGTTGCGGTAAGCGTTATTTAGTTGTCGATATAAAAACGTACCAAGACTAAAGTTAATAAGCTCGTCCACAGTAAGAATATTATAGTTATGTAATAAATATTTGGAATTGAAATGGTTAGGGCTAAATGTAATTATTCTAACAGCCTGGTTTTGTAGTACTTGTAATGATTGTAAGTGGGTAGGATACGTATTGCCCCAGCATGCAATGCAATATTTTATATGTGAATGGATAAATGAGTAGTATAAAGACAGTAGTGTTTCCTGGTTAAACACACACCGAGCTTTTAAAAGTGTCCTTATTCCATATGTTGCCCTCCGCCTAACGTTGGCTATGTGTTGATGAAATTTAAGGTTAGAATCAAGTTACACTAGCTACAGTAATTACAGGAAGTACTACGCGGGATAAGATTATTACCAAGGTAGAGCGAAGGAATGAATGCGGATGAGCGTTGGTGGGACGTGAATAAAACAAATTTAGTTTTAGACGAGTGTATATTGAGCTGGTTAATATTGCACCAATTTAACACGTTATTTAAGTCGGTATTGAGTTTAGAAACTAGGTTCCATACACAAATGTCAGAGTTAATGATAGTTGTGTCGTCTGCATACAGAATGCAGTTAGAAGAAAGCAGGCAATTAGGCAGGTCGTTAACGTATATTAAAAACAAGAGTGGGCCAAGTATGGATCCCTGAGGTACGCCCATGTTTGTTGTCATTGATTTAGAAAGAACACCATTAACTCTAACTTTTTGTGTTCTATCTTTTAAGTAATCTTGTATCAAAGTTAATGCAGGACCTGTTATTCCGATAGATTCAAGTTTAAAGGATAAAATGTGGTGGTTAATTGTATCAAGTGCTTTAGTTAGATCCACGAACACTGATCCAGCATGCATGCCCTTGTCGATAACCATCTTTAATTGTTCAGTTAGGGCGATAACAGCCAGTTCCGTTGAATAGCCCTTGCGGAAGCCGAATTGGAGTGGTGAAAGAATACTAAATTTAGATATGTAATCAGTTAGTTGCTTTTCTACAAGCCGTTCAATAACTTTGCTAAAGAAGGGTAAGATGCAAATGGGCCTATAATTAGTAATCAAGGCACGGTCACCCTTTTTAAATACAGGAGTAATTCTACCTTCTTTTAGTTCTTGTGGGAAGGTTCCAGTCTTAAATAATAGGTTAATAATACTTGCAAGAACATCTGAGATTAGGTGGGCAATTAGCTTGATGTGATTTGAATGCATATTATCAAGACCTGCACTTGTTGTTTTTACATTTATTATAGTGTTTTCTATTTCCTGTGGTGTGCTTGGAAAAAGAAAGAATGAGTGAGGTAGGCGTCGCAATAAATTGTTATATTGCGTTGGTGTATGCGAATCGCTGCTAAAGAAAAATTCTGCAAAAGCATCAGCAATATCTTGCGAGGAGGTGTAAGCTGTGTCGTTATGAATAATTTCCTTGAAATTATCGCGATTGTTTCGCCGATTTAAAAATAATTTACTATCTTCCATTTCTTGCTACTGTCGCTTCCGCATTCTAATAATTTTTTCTGGTAATAAAGTTTTTTAGCTTTTTTTAGTTCCATAGCAAGAAAGTTGGAAAATTTTTTTTATCTCTTGGCCAAATTGCTCTTAAATGGCCATAATTTTGTTTTCTTGTACAGATTGTCTTTTTTCCGCATCAAGGCTAGAAGCTTATCTGACAGCCAAGGATTCTGTGGTGACGCAAACTTCTTTTTGCATTTCACTTTGTGGGTGCGGCAGTCAAAATAGGATTTTAGTACCGATATAAAGAACGAGAAGGCTAGTATAGGTTGCTTTATTATTCCTTCGTGTGTTATTTTTTTTTCTTTCTAGTCATATAACCACACCTCTCTGTAATACGTCTTGCCATAAAAAACAAATAAGGAAAGTGTGCTGTCACAATGTCCATGGCGCAAATAAACTTGCGTGGCTTGTCAGTTAACAGAGAGAGTAACGTGTGTTGCTGGAAGCTAGCTTTGGCTTCTTTGAGGGCTGATACATAGGCGTACAGGTCGCCATTGGAATATGAACCTGGCAACGTTTAACGCTAGAACGTTATCTAGTGAGGCGAGTCTAGCAGTGCTATTGGAGGAATTAGAGGGCAGTAAATGGGATATAATAGGGCTCAGTGAAGTTAGGAGGCCGAAAGAAGCATATACAGTGCTAAATAGCGGGCACGTCCTGTGCTACCGGGGCTTAGCGGATAGAAGAGAACTAGGAGTCGGATTCCTGATTAATAAGAATATAGCTGGTAACATACAGGAATTCTATAGCATTAACGAGAGGGTGGCGGGTCTTGTTGTGAAACTTAATAAGAGGTACAAAATGAAGATTGTACAGGTCTACGCCCCTACATCCAGTCATGATGACCAGGAAGTCGAAAGCTTCTATGAAGACGTGGAATCGGCGGTGGGGAGAGTGAAAACTAAATACACTATACTAATGGGCGACTTTAATGCCAAGGTAGGCAAGAAGCAGGCTGGAGACAAGGCAGTGGGGGAATATGGCATAGGCACTAGGAATAGCAGGGGAGAGTTATTAGTAGAGTTTGCGGAACGGAATAGTATGAGGATAATGAATACCTTCTTCCGCAAGCAGGATAGCCGAAAGTGGACGTGGAGGAGCCAAAATGGCGAGACTAGAAATGAAATAGACTTTATACTCTGCGCTAACCCTGGCATCGTACAAGATTTGGACGTGCTCGGCAAGGTGCGCTCCAGTGACCATAGGATGGTAAGAACTCGAATTAGCCTAGACCTGAGGAGGGAACGGAAGGAACTGGTACGTAAGAAGCCGATCAATGAATTAGCAGTAGGAGGGAAAACAGAGGAATTCCAGATCAAGCTACAGAACAGGTATTCAGCTTTAACTCAGGAAGAGGACCTTAGTGTTGAAGCAATGAACGACAATCTTGTGGGCATCATTAAGGAGTGTGCAATGGAAGTCGGTGGTAAATCCGTTAGGCAGGATACCAGCAAACTATCGCAGGAGACGAAAGATCTGATCAAGAAACGCCAATGTATGAAAGCATCTTACCCTACAGCTAGAATAGAACTGGCAGAACTTTCGAAGTTAATCAACAAGCGTAAGACAGCTGACAAAAGGAAGTATAATATTGATAGAATTGAACATGCTCTCAGGAGCGGAGGAAGCCTAAAAACAGTGAAGAAGAAACTAGGAATTGGCAAGAATCAGATGTATGCGTTAAGAGACAAAGCCGGCAATATCATTACTAATATGGATGAGATAGTTCAAGTGGCTGAGGAGTTCTATAGAGATTTATACAGTACCAGTGGCACTCACGACGATAATGGAAGAGAAAATAGTCTAGAGGAATTCGAAATCCCGAAGGTAACGCCGGAAGAAGTAAAGAAAGCCTTAGGAGATATGCAAAGGGGGAAGGCAGCTGGGGAGGATCAGGTAACAGCAGATTTGTTGAAGGATGGTGGACAGATTGTTCTAGAGAAACTGGCCACCCTGTATACGCAATGCCTCATGACCTCGAGCGTACCGGAATCTTGGAAGAACGCTAACATAATCCTAATCCATAAGAAAGGGGACGCCAAAGACTTGAAAAATTATAGACCGATCAGCTTACTGTCCGTTGCCTACAAAGTATTTACTAAGGTAATTGCAAATAGAATCAGGAACACCTTAGACTTCTGTCAACCAAAGGACCAGGCAGGATTCCGTAAAGGCTACTCAACAATAGACCATATTCACACTATCAATCAAGTGATAGAGAAATGTGCAGGATATAACCAACCCTTATATATAGCTTTCATTGATTACGAGAAAGCGTTTGATTCAGTCGAAACCTCAGCAGTCATGGAGGCATTACGGAATCAGGGTGTAGATGAGCCATATGTAAAAATACTGGAAGATATCTATAGCGGCTCCACAGCCACCGTAGTCCTCCATAAAGCAAGCAACAAAATCTCAATAAAGAAAGGCGTCAGGCAGGGAGATACGATATCTCCAATGCTATTCACAGCGTGTTTACAGGAGGTATTCAGAGACCTGGACTGGGAAGAATTGGGGATAAAAGTTAATGGAGAATACCTTAGTAACTTGCGATTCGCTGATGATATTGCCTTGCTTAGTAACTCAGGGGACCAATTGCAATGCATGCTCACTGACCTGGAGAGGCAAAGCAGAAGAGTGGGTCTAAAAATTAATATGCAGAAAACTAAAGTAATGCTTAACAGTCTCGGGAGAGAACAGTAATTTACAATAGGCAGCGAGGCACTCGAAGTCGTAAGGGAATACATCTACTTAGGGCAGGTAGTGACGGCGGATCCGGATCATGAGACGGCAATAATCAGAAGAATAAGAATGGGCTGGAGTGCGTTTGGCAGGCATTCCCAAATCATGAACAGCAGGTTGCCGTTATCCCTCAAGAGAAAAGTATATAATAGCTGTGTCTTACCAGTACTCACCTACGGGGCAGAAACCTGGAGGCTTACGAAAAGGGTTCTACTCAAATTGAGGACGACACAACGAGCTATGGAAAGAAGAATGATAGGTGTAACGTTAAGGGATAAGAAAAGAGCAAATTGGGTGAGGGAACAAACGCGAGTTAATGACATCTTAGTTGAAATCAAGAAAAAGAAATGGGCATGGGCAGGACATGTAATGAGGAGGGAAGATAACCGATGGTCATTAAGGGTTACGGACTGGATCCCAAGGGAAGGGAAGCGTAGCAGGGGGCGGCAGAAAGTTAGGTGGGCGGATGAGATTAAGAAGTTTGCAGGGACGGCATGGCCACAATTAGTACATGACCGGGGTTGTTGGAGAAGTATGGGAGAGGCCTTTGCCCTGCAGTGGGCGTAACCAGGCTGATGATGATGATGATGACATAGGCGTTATTTGCAGCATTACAGTTAATAAAACTTTAAAACGCCTTCTCAATAATAAAAGCGCACCTTTCGCAAAGCTAAGCGACCGAACAACTCTGAGTTGTGCAATAAGTACCATTTCGCATTTCTAGCATTTAAAAATGCAGCATGTGAAGCGAAGGGTCTTTTTTTCATAAAGCTCTCCGGTCATTACTTAGCGAAAATCGTAAAAACTTTTGGAACATAAATGGTGTTTATAAAGCAGTACAATCTCATTAAGCGATAATGATGGTGTCCCTGTTTCACTTTCTCAATGCTGTTCCTTTTTAAACGAAACATTAGCAATGTCTTTTTCCCAAGTGTCAGCTCTTTCCAAGTGACATCTGCGTATTGTAGAATGGTTACCCACCGACGGATCCTCTGCTTATAGATTCTTTCGGTGTGTTGCGCTTAATAAAAAACTTGAGATTGTATTCGTCATGTGCAACGGACGGTGTCAACTCAATTTTTGAAGAACACTGCAATGTACTCTTCTATTATATTAGCAGAACTTTTTTCACAGTCCATCGCTTCTGCCCAGTTCCCTGGCGATTGGAGGGTGGGCAAGGTGGTACAGCTTCTGAAGTCTGGCGACCTCAATTCGCCATATAATTATAGACCTATATCATTAACTAGCATTCTTTGCCAACTATTAGAACATATTATTTATTCATGTTTAGTTAGTTTCCTCTAATGCATTCTTTATGACGAAACATCATGCGTTTCGTAAATCATTTTCGTATGAGACGCAACTAATTTGCTTGGCCAACGAACTTTTCGCTGCTCTTGACAATGGGTGTTTTGTCGACTGTATATTCCTGGGGGGATTTTCAGAAAGCGTTGGACCTGGTCTCTCGCCCCCTACTTCGTTTGAAGTTAAGCAAATTAAACATCGATCCTAACATTTTTGCCTGAAATGAACGTTTTCTTTCTAATAAAACGCAGTTTCTGACAGCTACCAATTTTGATTCCTCTTCCTGTGCAGTTACTTCCGGTGAGCCGTAGGGTCCTGTCCTTGGCCCACTTTTATTTTTAGTCTACATTAACGACCTGGCTAATTTAGTTCAATCACCCATCAGCCTATACGCTGATGACTGCGTAATGTATCGCATAATATCATGTGACACTGATCTTGCAGCACTTCAGTCTGACCTCAACGCTATAACCAACTGGTGCAACATGGCAAATGCATTTCAACGTTAAAAGCGTAATGTAATGAGAGTCTCGCGAAAAGCTTCTACTTGTAACCCTCCTGTTTATCACATTGATTGCTCTGCACTAGACGACGTTACCACGTATAAATATTTAGGCATTTGCCTGACTGCTAACCTTTCTTGGCAAACCCGTGTTAACTACGTCGTTCACAATGCTAATGGCAGGTTCGGTTTCTTACGCCACAAATTTGGAAGGGCACTAACTTTTCTTAAATTAACATTATACAAAACACTTCGCTTTGTGGTATGCCAGTAGAGGATTTCTCAATAATGAATTACAATCAGTACAAAACCATAGTGCGCGTTTCATTTTGTTGAATTATTCCCACTTTTCAAGTGTATCGTCGATGAAACACACTCTGAAACTTCCTAACCTTTCCCTTGCGCAGAAAAGTGTTCCGTTTATCCTTACATCACACAATTTTTCATAATCCACATCTTAGAATTGAACTTCTTAATGAGCCATCTTATTTGTCTTGTCGTGATAATCACCGTCATAAACTTGAAATCTCTTTTTCCCGTACTAACTTATTTTCCGATTCATTCTTGCCAAAGACATGGAGGGAATGGAACAACCTGCCCACTTCCGTCGTCGCCATTCCAAGTGTTTCTGCATTTAAATCGGCACTCGACAATTATTATCGTACATACTAGCCGCCAACAATCACAAATATTATGTATTCTTTCCCACACCCTTCTGTAACGCCTTCGGGCTTTGAAGGGAATGAAATAAATAAATAAATAAATATTACGTCGAACACTGGATGACGAGTTATCCTTATTTCTTATTGATAATCTGCTTAGGTGGATATTATACTACTATGCACTAGAACGACATGATATGTTTCGCGGGGCTGCACACTTATCTCTTAGCTCGTGAATTTTGATCACAAAATATTCCAGCTAGTCTCAACGGTTCCGTTATCAATGCCACCTATTAAACTGCAAAAATGTTGTGTGGCATTTCGGAGAAAAGCCTGAGCATATACAAAACTGAATACACATCGCTGAGGTGAAGAACCGCGGAAAGCATATTTGGTGCCCACGCATCGCTAAGCACCTGCTATTTCAAAGCACTACTGCGGAAACAAAAGCATCTATATTTCATGCACGTGTAGGGCCGTCAATTCCTTTTTTTAGAGCCAGTAAACGCACCACATGTACCGTGATGCCGACGTAGATAGTCATTGAGAGGAGGCTCGGCCAGAGCAGGATATGGCACGGACAGCGAGCAACTGTAAGCGTGTATTGATGTCGTGGTTTTAATCGCGTATCAAAAAAAGAAAAGTTTCGACAGACGGTGCAATTCCACGGGAAAGGACAGGTTTGCGTGCACTGCGAGCAGCGCAATTTGTCAGACTTCAAGCCGCCTGCGTGCTCCGTCTATGTGACAGGAACTCTCGTCCTTGCAGCACGTGGAGTCTCAAAAGTGAGTGCGTATGTTGATATTTTTAAAAATTTTTCTAGCATCTGAACGTTTAATTTGGCCAGTATTTGTCTCTGTAATCCCAGTAAGAGGATTTTAAAACAGGGAAGGAGCTCACAACTGAGTTCCAGCTGAAGCACATCTGTCCTAGATTCCAAAAACGTAAAGGTAAGGCTAGCTTTCCCACCGGTACCTCTCCTCTAGACATTGTAATATTGTTGCCTCAAGTGAAAGAAGAAATCGCTGAGTACACGAATGTTAGTAAAGGCGTTATACAGTTCGGCCGATACCAGGGAGAAATCGGTTGAAAGCTGTTAGTGTTGACAAGCGTGTGTGACGGCGCGCGCGTTGGGCTGGACGCACGTTCCATTATTTTTTGCCTGGTTACATTTAAAAAACCGCACTTTACTACATATCAGTGTGTCTCGTTTGTGATATTTATGTACAACCGTACGGGGGATCTTACGCAGCTTATCACCTGCAGGGCAGAATGAAGTTAAGAAAATAAATATGTGTATTGTCTTCTTATGACACACATAAAGAAATGCCAGTGATAGGAGGCCGTGCTCTTAAAAGCGAGATTACACATCACCTCTATACGGACTGCCTTTGTTCCAAGGGCTATTGTGGCGATAACGCTTGAGTTGGCCGCGATAGCAAGATAAATACTGCTTGCCTTTCAGGTAGGAGGCAGTGAGTGATTTTCAAGCAGCAAGAAGGTTACAAAGTTAACGGAACGGTTGCCGTCAACAGTAACCTCGTCGGGAACATAGTAAACAGGTAAATGCTTTCGTTATGACAGTCGGCTTTGTGTGAGCATTTCTAGTTATAGCAGGAAATTCGCTCAAACTTTTACAGTAACAGCGCGACAATCTTTTTATGACCATGTCCCCTTTGGCAAGTTACGGCTACTTTCCCGTACCGGGTATGTCTGTTTCTAACCTCGGTTCCTAGCATCTTTCGTGGGCCGATTCCGAAAGTTGTGCAGTCTAAAAATGGGAAAATACGGGTGATGATGATGATGACCCACATGCTTTATTCTGAGAGCCGTGCTGTGGGTGACTACTATGGTAATGGTAACAATAATGCTGATGATTATGATAACGACGATAATGGTAATTATGATGATGATAACTACCCACGAATAGTTGGAAAGCAGTTCAACCGCTAGTGGAAGTCTGTCACAGTAACGTATACGCTTCACAGACACCATTCTGAATACCAGATTACCAATGATGACATTCTATTTCATCGACATCAACTAGACATAATGCCAGACTCATTTGCAAAAACGTTTAATAAAACAGTTTCAGACCCAACGTACACGTTGAAACATATGTGAAGCGAACCTTTCGTGGATGCCCAATCAAATGGTGCACATTTGCCCATGTCATTCCGGTGTGTTTGACGCAATGTAAACTAGCGTGCACTCGCGTACCGGTGATACGCAATGTACCAAGTCTTATATAGGCTTCGGTTCAATAATTTCTCCTCATTTACTCTGAATGTACCAGCCGCTTCTTGGCCACTAGCCCCACTGGGGGTGTGTTATACTGAAAATCATAATCATGATGAACACGTGCTCGTCATCTTAAATAGCTAGTTGGCGTTGGCACGACAACAATTGCTGTAAAAAAGCCTCCTTGCCAGATAGGTTCCTCCCATTTCTTGGCCAATACCCCGTCGTGGGCATGTGCCATTCTACCGCCCACTTCTTGCGTATGTGTCATCGTTGCAAAGTTATCATCATAATCAACACGCCGACACGCTCCTTGACCGACCGTTCCTTTTGCGTATATTCATTAGCATGCGATTCATAATCACCAGCACGCGGCGATCATCTCAAAGAGCTAGTTGACATTGGGACGAAAGAACTGGTTCTGGCCTTTGTGAGTAAAAACATAGTTGCTTGAAAAAGAATTATATGTACCCTGGAGTTCATATAGTAGACTTTTCAGGAAACCCGATACAGTAGAACATTCTTCTACTTTTGTCGCGATGCATTATATATTATGGTCATTTCATAAAGGACTATCAAAAAAGACATTCCTAACACATCTAACGTTCTCCGGTTCCTCCCATTTTGTAACACAATCAGTAATACATAGTAGAGTGATAATATTGAATTGCCAAATCTGCCTGCATTGCGACTACTTTTGCTTTTCCCTATTCAACCACCCACCCTATGTTGTGCCCTTCTAGGTCTTTAGGGTATCCAAATGAACAAAAAAGTATGATTTGCTTGTTATTAGGACTTTATTGATTATGGAAACGCCACCTCCCGACAGGCACGCTGTCCACCTCGCTCGACAAGTTCGGTCTTCCGAGAAGAAACTGCTCAAATGCGTAGCGTGGTTGAAACCTTCGATCCCCTTGCTAGGAGGCTTTCGCCTTGGGCACTGTTCGCCCGATTTTGGGAAATTCGGTAGACGTTGCAGCATGTGTGTGTTTGTTTCCCGTGTGTTCCTAAATGTATTGTAAATAATGTTCCTTCGACATACCAGATAGTTTCATCAAATATAGAAAAAAGAAGGAGGGTTAGGGCTTAAAGTCTAGAGCATCGGGATATTGTTCTGGGTGCTTGAGCTCCAATCCTGCAACTGGACGCACCTAATAATTTTTAAGGGAATCTGAATATACTCGGCAAGGAACCCGATCAGCGAACGAATGAAACACCGACCCATGGAAGGGTAGGCAAAGGAAGCTTCGCCTTAAAAAGGACACAATGAGGATACAAGCCAGTATAAAAACATGTGTGGTACATAAAAATATCGGCAGAAGTGGTATCACAATGGCTGTAGATGGTTGGGCGTTGCAATTGAATCAAGATACTTACGCGAAGAATTTCAACCATCGAAACGAGCTATGTATGACCTGTATACAGCCGCGGGATTCATTAGTCGCGATTCCATATGAACATTTGGCACCATCTAGCGGCGCCGTTTCGAAGCATGCGCGTGGTATCCGAAATTCTGGGCGCACTGTTGCGCGTGATCGTGTAATGCGGCAAGCGAGCTCATCTCTCGCGCTACATTTTAAATATGCTGAGCCAGCTACTGGTGGTCCCAACAAGTCCACTGTGACCTCCGAGACGAAAAGTGTGGCGCGCCGGGGCCTGCCAACACTGTGAATTGTTCACCTATTTACTGCACAATTAGTGACATACACTCATTGACCTAAGCTGTCGAGAGGTTCGTTGAAGACCGGCACATACCCAACGCATCCATGGCGCATCTCGCTAAAGCGATGAGGTGAAACACGGTCAATAATAAATGTAACGCCACTTCCACGCAATGAAAGCTCTGAAAACAAGCAAGCTGGTGGTCGTCTTCTGGAGTTCGAACTCTTGTTTAGAGCGATTTTCATTAGTCTTTTGTCTTGTCTTCGTTTTGCTAGAGACGAGCTTAAGACTATTCAGTTGCGTGCGGTTGCGATCAAACCACAATCTATCACACATTTTGCAGATGTGGCCACTCTCACGGTTGAGGAATTCTCTCTTCAACCGTCTATCAGCATCGCCCGTGGGATCAATCTCTCTGCGTCAGCGTCTCTGCTCGGCCTCCTACTCTAGAAGTTGGTGGTTAGCTGGCCTCTACTGGTGCTAGGCATTAGTTGCCGTCTCTTGAAAGTAGGGGTTGGTTTGCTTCTACCGGCGCTTTGCTGGCGCTTCCCGTTCTCGGTCCTCCGCAATGGTGGCTTTGCCCCGATGGCACTTGGCTTGCGCTTCTCGCTTTCGAAGCTCGGGATCTGCGCGACGTCTGCGCTGGCCCTCTCGTGTGAATCCACCGGGTGAAGAGGCGCGCGCCGTCGAAACACCTGCTCCTATACCCCTCTCCTCCCCCTCCTATGGCATATCCCCCATAGTGGGTTTGTGTGATTACCTTGCTCTCCTGCGTGACACCGTACGACGAAGGCCAGACTTAGATCAGCTTCGCAGGTAAAAGCGGCACATACCGAGTGCATTTATGGCACTGCCCGCTAATCGTTTGGGTAGCTGTTCATGAGAAACCCTTGTAACGTGGGCTCGCTTCCCTTCAACATCGGATAAATTTAAGAAATGTTTTTCTTCGTTACAGAGTGGCACAATCCCAGTGGAACATTCCTACTTAACCAAACAGTTGCCAAAGGCTTTTATTGAAGCGCGGTACGCACCTACTGGCACGTACCCAGTAACCCAAGTAAGCAGGCATCAAAGAGGGTTATTTAAGACCAGCCCAGAGCGAGTGGCCCATAGGGCTTCCAGTCGGTGTCCGAGAGCTGCACTGAACAGCGGTACCTACCCAGTCGCGCATCTACAGCGACCCATGGCGACGTGAAAGATGTTCGTCTTAACAACGGCACGTACGCGCACATTGTCATATACTCAGAGGCCCAAGTTTGTCCGTTGGTTGCACTCGAATCCTGTCGTTGAATTTTCTGCACTCTTCCAACATGAACGAACAGGACGACCTTGGGGCCAGGGAGCACGTGAGCATATTCGAAGATAGACCGGGAGCCAATTTACGTTCTGGTCTCAGGTGGATGCTCATAAACGTCTATCTGAGTCTTAACTGTGTGGCGGCTGTTCCCTGTGTCAGATATTCTATATTGGTGCCGAAAGGCGGGAGGCGACAACCGGGAGGTACCGTCAAGGAATTTCGCAGGTGGCTACCGATTGGAACAACTGCCGCGATAACTGCCGCGAGCCACGGAGGTAGACTGATCAGCTGACCGCTATGGATATGCTACTAATAAGGACGACCACGCGAAGGGCCCAGAACGTCAAGATCATTCAAGAAGCACGTGCGCTGCTAAAAAACAACGCCGTGACAGATCGACAGATTGTGTCGATTTACGAGCCGCTCAAGAACAATAACGATGAACTGAAGAATATTAGTGATGAGGTAGGAGGCCTCATAAGGGACGAGGCATCCGAGGCGAATTGCGCTATCGTGATTCAGTATGCGGTCCGCATCCTAGCCGAGCTCCAGAGCAAACGCCGCTGGCATTGCGAAGCCAATTTATTGTCTCCGCCTGTCGAGGTTCGCGACAGGCCGGCGGCCATGGGATATTCTGGTGAGCCAGGAGGCAAGTGGCCGAAGTTGGTAAATAGTGCTTTTGCCGGTGATCTGTGCCAGTGGAATGATTCTGGGAGCAATTGGACCAGATGATCAACCGGAGCGACATTCTCACAGCTCCCGACAAATTTAACTACTTCAGTTTTAGAAAGAAGACGCGGTGGCAACTATAGCGGGGCTCCCTACCAAAGACGCTTGTTACGTGGACGTGTAGGACATGCCGAAAAGAAAGCTCGGCGACAAAAAGCAATTGGAGGAGGAGTATTTCGCAAGAGTTAGAAGGCTCACTCCTGTGCAGTCTTCTAATCAAGTGACAAAACTGTGAAAGTTGTACGACCAGTTTCTCATTAACACGTGAGGACTGGAAGAGCTTGGCGTTAGCAAGTCGTCATTCTCCTCGATGCTATGCGACGTTGTGCTCAGGGCATTCCCACATGACATCGTCGCAGCGTATCGCATATCTTGCGCTTCCCAAGTTGCAAGTTTCGCCAGCGACAACATGCCACGGAACTAGAGCATCTGCTTCAGTTCGTCTCGATTGGACTAAAAAGCCTAGAAAACAGTGGCTTTGGGGATCAAAAAGGATACGACAAGGGGGCTGAACCTAGAAAAAATAAGAATCGTCGCTTTTTCACTGCGGTTCAAACGTTATCTGTGCTCCATAACCAAGCTTCAAAAACTCCTCCTCATAGTGGCTGTATTTTCTGCAAGTCAACTCAGCATTTTATGGAGTCCTGCGGCACAGTTGTACCGCTGTCAGAGAAGAAGCTTCTCTCCGTCTACATCCAGTGCTTTCGATGAACCTGTAGAGGTCACCGCGCGAGGCATTGCCGACGGAGAATAGCGTGCTCCGGCTGCGGACGTCGTCATGCGTCCAGTCCAGCGGACACTAAAGGATAAATCGAAAGGCCCGTGAATAAGCGAAAGGCAGCAGTACAACTGTATGTGCAGCTGCAATTAGGAGGAAACAAAGGGGTCACATTTTGGCACTAATTCAGTGCAGCGTTGTCAACTAGCTCACCCAGTCTTGCCATTCGGTTCGTAACTCTGTGGGCAGACACTGGTCCTAGTCAATTCCACGTGCCCAGGTCTTTCGAAACAATATTTGTACGGACACTGTATACGACGCGATGGATCTCATCGGATCGAGCACTCTTGATGTTGCTTGTAGGACGAAACGTTTCGTGCCTGATTTTTGTTCAAGAAAATCAAGAAGATTGGCCATCGAAATGCTGAACTATATTACCTCATCATAACAGGCCCATGCGCTGCGAATTCGACCACAGTTACCCAGTGACCCTAGTAGGCGCGAAAACGGTTAGATACAAGCCAACCTACATTCAAACTTAAACAGTTTGTCCGCGAAAATTGCGCGAAGTGTGTTAAAAATACCAGCGTAAAAGTGCCAGCAAGAAGTCGTTGCGGTGCAAACTATTCGAGATAATGAAAGTTCCATCTGTTTAGGTACGAGTGCTTAATATCTTGGAAAGGAATGTGATGAACCATCATATGAAGCTTGCAGCTTACTGTTTTGCTTACTCTTCTACTTGTTTCCATTTCTTCGCCAATAATATCCCAGGCAGATTTCATCATTGTAAATCGTTGATGGATGAGAGAGCGAGTGCGAACACATGTGCCACAGCCAAAATCCTGAGAAGCGTTTTGTGGTTACCAAAAGAATATATTGTGTTGCGTTTTCCCATCCATTATTGCGCCTTGAGATATTGTAGTGCAAGATGTGTCAGGTAACATTGATGACAGAGTTATCTATTTGGATTCTATTGATGCTGTTTCCGTTGTCTAAATTTACCGTCCAAAGTAATATTCCTAGCCGCTAGGTACACGCCTCTGATAACACATATTTGCTTTGAGATGATAAATATCAGCAACTTTCTTATTTTGTCATTTTTAGTAGCATGTTGCTGGTTTCGTGGAGCAGGAAAGCTCCCCGAAAGCTTGCGTCGCCATAAATGTGGTTATGAAATCATTGCACAAGGGAATGTTGGCCGTTGTGGTGGTAAAACGCGCTCTGCGTTTGTCTACAATACTCTAGGTTGTTGTAATTTCACTTGTTTGCCAAGTTGTACAGCAATCTATACACCAAAAACATCTATGGGAAAAAATACGCGAGGCGGAAATGAGAAAGCAAAATAATCGCACAAGTCGTTTTGAACTCGATTGTTCAGGATATTTAGCCTAGTTCGTTGATTCGATGTCAGTGAACTGCCCCCCGCTAATGCATGTTCTAGTCCATTCGAAGCACAAGTGTTTCGAAGATTTTTTTTTCCTGGATACAATCACGGGCTCCACAGATGTGCGTAGTTCTAGGTACTTCGCACGGTCGACTCTCCGCCTGTCATAGGACAGCTGCAGCTCTCCGCCATTGTTTTCCTCGCAGCCTCGAAACGTTCTGCCAGGCGTTGCCTGCTTCCCGCATGAAAGCTGATATCGCTTTTCAAGGGGTCTGTTCTCTTACGGGGCCTGCTCGCGTATTTTCCTTATCGGTCAAGAGGTAGCAGGCCATAAAAAGCTAAAAAAGTTATCGCTGGTATCGGTTTTCCGCTCTTCAAATGGCGAATTATATCGGCGTACAGGAAAGATATCGCCGATACCAAAAGTGTTGCTGGGAAGGCTTCCAATGTTGTTCTTTTTTCACTTGCATTTATGCCCCTCTATACTTATTTATTATTGCTAACTTGAAATGCCCTAGGTACTATACGAGATAAAAAAGGTATCAGGCGAGTCGCGAGTGACTGACTTCGCAGAAAGACAAGGTCCCCTGGGGCACAACACTGTCCCATGCAGTTTGTTTCGAGTGAAAAACTTAGGCCTGCGTTTTTAGTTTACGCTATGTCCGGAATGGGTCAGTATTTTCCACTGAGTAAAACCACACAACTTGAACGAGCGCATGTACGTACATTCCGGCTTTGCGCTAATGAAGCATTATTACTGCTCCGTGCAAAGCTCAAACCTAACTTAGTGCGTACGTCTTGTTCCAAGTTTCATTTTGAATTTTTTTTTCTTATCCTACTTGCACTACAAGACATCAATATGCCTAATTACACGACACGAAAGTGGCTAAACACATAGATCCCACGAACTCCAAAGCAATGTGAGGTCCTCAAAAAAGGCCTTTTTTCAACATGCAGAAATGGCGGGGTAATCAGGGGTCTTAGAGCTTCTCATGTTCGGATGGCTGGCAGAAATGCGAAAATTCAGTTTCAGTCGATACACGTGCGTGACAGAAAACAACCATGACACAGGTTTATGATACAAAATAGAAGAGCAATTTTTTGTATCGGATCAGCGCAACTTTTTTCAGACTTCAAGCTTTCTGTCGATTTGCGCTATGGTTTCGTTGCATGCTTTTTGGGATGGGGAGGTGGGGGGGGCATTAAGAAGGTGTTCTTGATGTCCGGTGGAATAGCTTTTTTTCTTTAATTCGCCTCTGGTATTGTATGGACAGCTTTTTTAGTACTATCCGGCTTGTCTTCATGTGGGTTAGGCGTTCATAGCGTGATGTCCTGTGTGCTTCTATAATTTCGTCCAGTGTACGCGTAATCCATGGCCTGATAGCTTTTTGTTTGTTGTGATTGCTGGAAGGTGGAATGCTTGTTTTAATACTTTCCTTATCATTATGTCAATCACGTGTTTCTCCGTATCCACTAAATTTAACAATGGCGCCATATAATCTATACCAGAGATGATAGAGGCTTGTACCAGTCGAATGATATTGCTCTCTTTCATGCCAGTTTGTCTGGTAGCAATTCGCGAAATAAGCCGGCACACCTGTGCCGTGTTTGTCTTTCAGCGTTGGGTTGTCGTGGTGTTTTTTTTTTTTGTTCTGTTACTTTGTATGTACAATCCCAGTAGCCTTAGTCATGAGACCTGGGGCACGGATATACATTTCATTTCCAAAGCAATTCCTTGTAGGTGAGAGGCTTGAGAGTTTGCTTGATACTTTCGTTTGATCAGAAGGAGCTAAGATTTCTCTGGGGAACAAGAGTCCTCTCGGCTCTACATATTCCGTGACTGCATTTATTGCTTCCTGCAGGGTCTCCTCGATTTAGCCATCAGTGCCACCCGTCACCCACAGGGTTGTAAGCCCGGGATGTTCTGGAGGCTTATCGGGAGCCCAATGAGTGCGATGGTGAATAATACGGATGATAGAACCGATTCTTGGGGCGTGCCTTTTTCACCAATATTCACAGTGCTCGTCTTGAGTCCTCCTATGCTGGGTGCAGATGTCTTGTCGGTAAAAGCAAGCGGCAGTAAGTCGGTATGTTTTATGCCCTATGTTTAAGTTAGGAAGTTCTTCTAGTATTGCGTTATAGATTGTTATCAAACGCGCTCTTTAGATCCAGTCCGAGTATTGCTCTTGCATCCAGCATGGGATCTTCAGCCGGATCCATGATTTGACGGTAGAGTTGCAGCATGAAGTCTTGTGTTGAGAAGGTTGCTCTAAATTCTATCATAGCTATGTGGCAGTTGCTCATTATTTTCAATGTGCGTTGTAGGTCTCCTTAATAGGTTGTGTTCCATTGTTTTTCCGAGAAATGATGTCAAGAACATTTGGCGAATATTATACAAGTTTATTGTTTTTCTCGGCTTTGGAATAAATATAACCTTTGCATGCTCATAGCGCTGTGGTAGCTGCCCAGATCCCTATATTTTGTTCACGTATTTCAGCAGGTTTTTAAGCGTTTCCTCGTCTGCATTCCTAAGAATACGGTTTGTGATGTGGTTTTCTCCTCGGACAGGGTTGGTAAATCTGAATCTAACCATGAATTCATACCAACTGCAGTACTAAACACCAGTTGTTACAGATTAATGGTTCTTTGGAAGCGCAAACACACGCAACGAAGATGAACAGGACACAACTAGCACCGACTGGAACGTGAGGAACAATATGGCTATGAGTAAATAAAATAGAAGAGAAAAATTACACTAAATGCAAGTGCCGTCCAGAACTGAAATTTCACGCTCTAACAATGATATTCAAAGTGAATTCACACAAGTGTCACAGATTTTTTTTTAGTCTTCAGCGATCTCCCTAGTTCCAGAGTCCTCATTGCGATGCATTACTGAAGTGCGCGAAAATTCCGGAACGCGCCTACATTTGACAATGAGCATACAAATGTGAACCCAGTGTGGCCTTTAGCGCGTTGTTGTGTTCACGCAAGCGCATATTCAAGCAGCGCCAAGCATTCCCACTGCATACCTCGTCGCAGGACAAATAAATGCAGTAGCCAACATTGCATCGAGAATTAACACAGCAGTTAGCATGTTTAACACGAAACCTTCTTTTTTTTCAAAAATCATCCCTTCTTTGTTCCTTTGTTATCATTTACATACCACATTGGTTTGACTTTATGGCTAGAAGAAAAAAACAGCACAATAAATCTTTTGCCCACTCCTTTTCATCTATGCGAGTGCACCTGTAAAGAAAGCGCAGCCACGAATTTTTGCCGCCTTTTTTGTAAAATGGTCAGTAGCGTATCTTCATTTTATTGTATTTAGATCCTTTCGGGCAGCGAAGCCCAGAGCGTTACTAGGATAGGCAGCTGTGTGTAATCTAGCGATCTGTCTTGAAAAAAACATGACACGACTTCGTGACTGCAGAATGTAGAAGGTTGACGGAGATACCAGATTTTACCACTGTAGAGCGAAAAGAAAGAAATCTATTAATGTTTTCCGTTCTAGCAAAAAAACATCGCAATAAAAGCTCTTTCCATAAGATTTATTCCAGCAATTCGTGCGAAACATGTACAGAACATTTATCCATCTCTTGTCGCAAAACATTTATTATGCCAAACAACGTGTAAAGTCTTGCTTGCAATTCGCATAGAAATAGAGTATGTTTACACCATCGCTCAAATGCGCGTAAACTACTTGAAGTAAGTGCTTGCGCAGTCGGGTGCTTGCAATCACTATTTTAGAAAAATTGGCGAATGTTACTTCATCTTTGTTTACACATAATAAAATGAATATCTTAGTTGTATTGTTCTTTGCAAAGTTGTACAAAATAGCGTAGCCCCTACTTTGCACGAAATACCGAAGCTAAAATAATGATAACGTTCTATTTTCAGTTACATAGCTACAATGCCCGCACAAGCAACTGAAGGCGTAGTAACTTCCTCCTCGGTAACTGCTGCCGCCGCTGCTGGCCCGTTCAAGACAAACGACGCCGCAGGTGCGTATGCAAGCAAGATCGCACTCCACAAGAAACCCTTCCTCGAATTCCTACGCACGTTCGAGTGGAAGGAACCTGCTAGCGACCCCTATCAGCAGTTTCTGGACATCGGATGCGGAACGGGGGATGTCACCAGAGAGCACATTCTGCCCAGGTAGTACGTTGGGTCTCATACTTCGCTCGCGCCTACCGTTGCCGGCGTCCCAGCCACCTGCAAAAGGCGCCATAGTGCAGGAACTATTCACCTGGCTTTATTCTTGAGCATTTTTGACATATTTGATTACGCATAAATCAGATCGCCAACCTAAGCAAGTGCCATGCAAACGCATCCAAAGGCACTTGAGATAGTTGCAAACCATGACAATTCCGTAAGATCTATCAAGTGTAGCACAGATACTGGGATACAGATAGAAATGTGAACAAGGTCAAAGCTACCTGGACAATATATATGATGACTGCCCGGACAGACATCAGTGGTAAACAGTTTACCACTGAAAGCCGGGCAGTCATCAAACAAATGCCACAGACAAGCGCTGTCTGTGGTATTTGTTTCCTCGTGCCCTTGTGTTATTCCCGTTGTTCAACCTCAGTTCTGAAATTAGACGGTAGGTTTTGCAGCCACGAATTCCCAGCATCCAACTATCTGAGCCCCTATTGGGAAGATTGTTCTTGTACGCCTCTGTCGCTTGTAGACTCCCTACTTTTCTGTCAGAAAACATCTAATCGTCTCTCACTAATCTCTATTACGGACATGTGCAAACTCTTCAGAGTGCAAACAATGCAACCACAGACGCAAAAATGGAGGAACATGGCCCAACGCCGGAGGCCGTATTACTCCATCTGTGGGATGCACAAAAAAGCCTTTAAAAATGGTGGCTTGCACAAAAGCACAACAGAAATCTGCTCAAATGGATAGCACAAGGAAAACGGTAGACTGAGCAGTACTCCCACTTTCTTAGCCAAGAACGCCGACATTAATTGTGCGATCGCTTAAATCGACAACTATGGTGTAAAAACACCTGGTTCCTAGTCAAACATCTAATTGAGTCAAACCAGATCAGTACGCCTTCACGAAAGAATCTCCAAATGACCACTAATTCCTTCCCGGGGCACAATGACACCCTCATCAAAGAACTGAAATATCGTTATTTTAATGTCAGTACGAACCCCTCAGCCCGTTCTGCCTACGCAGGAAGCGGCAATGAAAAGTTGGATAGGGACATTGAGGAAGCGGAGGTCCGGGCAGCCCTAAGCAAAATCAAAACTACGGCAGCCGTTGGTGAAGTCGCTCTCACCAACAAAATGCTTCGCAATTTATACAGTCATTGAATCGCCAAAATTACTAAGTTGTTCAACACTCACTGGAAAGAGGGCAACTATCTGTCCTGTTGAAAGAACGCGAAGGTAATATTCATACCTAAACCTGGCAAACAGCTAGAACTGGGAAAACTTCGTGCCATCGCATTAAGATCATGCATTGGCAAGGTTATGGAACCCTTAATTTTAAACAGACTAAACGAATACGTAAAGAGGTAAAGTCGTTTTCCCCATGCTACGGAACGTTTTAGACCAAACCTACTTACAAGACATAATGTGACAGATACAAGATGACAATATGCGGCCTACTATAGTGAGGGGCCACCCGACATAACACCATGAAGGAGGCAGATCTATAACGGTTGACCCAAGCTTATTTGATCAGCCGCACAGTATATTCTTTCCCGTACTACAATCTCCGACTCACCGACAAAGAGAAAATAAATGTATAATCCACCAAGCAGGAACAACTAGAACTAGGTTACATAACGCCCTCGGCGGGTTAATGGAAGCTCGCTACAGTACACAGTTAGCTCGACTATCAAAGACCAATACAGGTAGATGATGATGATGAAAAACTTCATTTATCCCTCTTTAAAGGGAAGGGGGCAATGGAATAGAGGGTGGGGGAAGGAACTACTTGAAGTAGGCCTCCTTTATCCTCTCAGCTCACTCCAGGATAGCCTCCTGATGATCGGGCCTGGAGCTGCGCAAGGCATCCTCCCACTGCTCCTCACTAGATATTAATTGCTTGAGGAAAGGGGGAAGGGGTGCTTAGGGCACCCCCACATGATGTGGTTTAAGTCTGCTTTGGGAGAGACACAGAATTTACAAGAGGGAGAAAGGTGAATGGCGGGATGAATGCGGTGGAGGAGGTAAGGGGACGGAAAGGTGCGAGTCTGCAGCTGTCACCATGGAACTTCACACCTACGCGAGGATTTGCCTATGAGTGGCGGAAAGGTTAAGCGTTCTAATCGGTAGTGTGTGCAGATGTCGTGGTAAGTAATAAGTCGATCCCCTGCTCTAAACGGCGCCTCCTCCGTGACGAGGTCCGACACATCTGATGCCTGAGCCTGGACTGTAAATCCTCGGGCACTGGCATGAGCCACCTCGTTTCCGGCAAGGCCCGCATGCGCGGGAGTCCAGATTAATGCCACAATTTGATGGAAAGGATGGGCCAATAGGAGAGAAAGGGCTGGCTTAGAGACCCTACCCGCTCCGAAGTTATGTATGGCTGCTTTGGAGTCGCTAACGATAACTGATGAATTTGGGATTGTGAGGGCCAGGGCTATGGCCGCTTCCTCCGCCTCCTCGGAGGAAGAGCAAGGAATGTAGGCGACCGCAGCGACCTGGCCGTGAGAGTTAATGACTGATATAGCGTAATAATTTCTGCTCCCATATTCGGCGGCATCAATATAGAGCACGTCTTTAGAGGTGGAGAATTGTTTTTGGAGAGCCTTTGCTCGCTGCCTCCTGCGCTGTTTGTGATGCACATGGTGCATGTTTTTAGGAAGGGGGGGGAATGCAGAGGTTCTCGTCTATGTAATGTGGAAGGGTGTAATTAGTCTTGATGATGGAGGTGCCGGAGTGATAGAAAGGGTTTGTAGAATGTGTCGATCTGTTGCGGTGTTAGAAAGTCTGCTATATTAGGATGTGAGTTCAGCTTCTCTGAGTTCAGTAACTGTGTTGAAAGTTCCAGTAAGCATTAGCCTTTCAGTGAAGGTACGTATGGGGACCCCCAGAGCGAATTTATATATTTTGCGTAAAAGAGTGTCGATCTTATCTGATTCTGATTTAAGGAAATGTAGATATGGTGTTGCGAATGTAATCTTACTGATAACGAAGGCCTGAATCAAGCGGAGAAGTTCGGCCTCCTTTAGTCCGCCATGCTTATTGGAGACTCGCCCTAGAAGGCGCAGGGTGGTATGAACTGTGGTGGGGAGTGTATGTAGGGTATATGTGTTGAGCCGGTTGCTTTGAATGTGCAAACCGAGCACCCGGAGCCTGTCCACTCTAGTAACGGGAATGTGGTTTAGAATGACCTGTATACTAGACATGTGCTTTCCGGCCCCCCGGTGGGATGGCAGAAGAAGTAGCTCAGATTTTTGAGGGGAGCATGTGAGATTCATAGCCCCGGCATGAGCCACGACGGCGTCTACTGCGGCCTGTAGGGTATCTTGAATCTCTCCATCGGAGCCGCCAGTCGTCCAAAGAGTGATGTCATCGGCGTAGAGTGAAAACTTGAGATCGGGAATAGACCGCAATGCTTGCGCCATCGGCATCATAGAAAGATTAAAAAGAAACGGGAACAGCACTGAGCCTTGGGGCGTGCCGTAGCTACCTAAAGCGTATGAAAGGGATTGCTCTGTGCCTATGTGTATCGTTGCGGTACGGTTGGATAAGAAGGTACATATGCAGTCATATGTCTTTCCGCCAACCCCAATGAGATTAAGCTCTCGGAGGATGGCGGAATGTGAAACGTTATTAAGGCTCCGTGGAGGTCCAGACTAAGAATTGCTTGCGTATCTAGACTGCTATTGGGTGTAATGATGTCATGCTTCATTTGAAGCATGATATCTTGGCATGAGAGAGATTTTCCAAAGCCTACCATTTCTGATGGATAAAGATTGTTGTCCTCCATGTATTTACTGAGCCGGTTGAGGATGACGCGTTCGAGTGTTTTACCTAGACAAGTGGTTAGTGGTATAGGTCTGAGATTAGAAGTGTTGAGTGGTTTGTGTGGCTTTGGGATAAAAATTACCCTGGCGTCTTTCCACGAACTAGGGAGAGTGCCAGTGTCAAAGCAGTGATTGAAGTACGTCGTGATGGCTGTGACAGAGTTGTCGTCTAGATTGCGGAGTATCTTATTGTTGATAAGGTCGGGGCCTGGTGCTGACATTGTGCGCAGGGTGGCGTGGGCATGGCGAACCTCTGCTTTCGTGATAGCGGCGCTAAGTAGCTCGTTGGGTTCGCCAGTATATTTTGGCATGTCATACTTCTGAGCGGGTGCAGATGTTTATGGCGGAGGTCGTCGAAGAATCCGTCGAGATTGTTTTTGTGTGCCTGTAGCAGTTTGTTTATGCTATGGTTGTGGTGTGTGCGCGATGTGGTAGGGTCTAATAGGTGTCGCAAGAGTTGCATGTGCGCTTGTTATCGAGGTTGTCATGCATGCTTTCACATACCTGGCCCCACTGCTGGCAGGCCAGTTGTGTGGCGTACTCCTGGATCTGGAGGTCTAATTTGGCAATTCTGAGTCTTAGTTTTCGGTTGAACCGTTGCCTCTTCCACCGTTTGAGAAGAGACTGCTTGGCTTCCCATATGTGAAGAAGCTAGGAATCAACCGTAGTGAGAGCGGTTTCGGGGGGAACAGTGGTAGTGTGCGTCTGGGCGTCTGAGTGTAGTGGCTGAACCCATTCTGAAATGTTTTGAATGTTTGTGGGAGCTGATATCTGGCGGGCCTCTCGAAAATTGTCCCAATCGATAAGACTGAGGCGTTTGGGTGCAAAGGGTTTGTGTTTGAATTGTAGTGTGATGGTAATGATGTAATGGTCGCTACCGAGGTTAACTTATGAGTTGTGCCATGTGACGTGTTGGATTCCGTGTGTAAGCGTAAGATCGGGGGAGGTGTCCTTAGCTACGCTATGGCCTAGCCTGGTTGGTATATCGATGTCGTTATGTAATGTGAGTCTGTGGTCTTGTATGTGGATCCATAGGGCTCTGCCCTTAGTTGTAGAAACGAAGTGACCCCTCAAATGGCTGGGTGCGTTGAAATCTCCAAGAATTAGGAGGGGATGTGGGTGGCAGCGGCAACAGCTTGAGCGAAAAGGGAGTCAAAGCGGTGATGTTTGTCTTGTGGACGACTATAAATATTGAGAATGTAAAGACCAGATGCATTATTATTGCGAGGAATAATTTCTAGAATGTGGTGCTCTATATCGACGCTGTCGAATTGGGGGGGATTGGCAGTGAGGTGCTTTTGCATAAGAATTGCCGTATCTGGCCGGGAAACCTTATTGTTCTGATGGACATTATAACCTGGGAAGCTGATTAGTCCGTGAGTTTCCTGAAGCGCAATGACAGCTGGGAGATTAGAAGAGGAGGCTAGAAACTGCTGAAGGTGTGCTTTCTTTTTTCGAAACCCCCTACAGTTCCATTGACACACTTCAAACTCGGAGCGTGTCGGGTTATTGGCCATTGTTAAGCGGAGCTGGTGGGGAGGCGGATCGAGCAGGCGCAACTATGTTAGGATGATTCGCGGTGACTCCAGCTATCCAACTTGTAGTTTGTTGGATGTGTGCTTGTACGAATTCAATAAATTTGTCGAGCTTTTCATTCCTGGCTGTGTAATCTCTATTGATTTTTTCAATTGCAGTGAGTATATTATGGAATTTAGTCTCGAAAGCGGTTAGCCTGTCATTATAATTTAAGATTGTCTTGTCCAGGGTGTCCTCTGATCGCGGAGTGCTCGGAGCCTTACGTTTGTTGAGGGGAGGGTGAAGCGGTTCCCGTTCAGTGGAGGGGCTAGTGTCCATGGGGCGGTGTGAAGAGGTTTCAGGTAGGGCTGATGGATGATGAGTCTAAAGGGTCGTGTTAGAGAGAGGGGCTTCAGAGGTGGAAGTAGAGGGGTGACTAGATTGGAGTTCTAGTTTGTCTTTGAATTTCGGCTTCTAGAATTGTATTTTCTTCAAGGAGGGATTCATTATTAGCCGTCTGGTTTGATGAGTAGCTGGAAGAGGCTACCTTAGCCCAGCTTACCTGGGGTGGCTTGCGCGAGGAGTTGGCGAGAGTAGGGCTTGATGATAGAGCTGACCAGGCGACGTCTTGGGTTGCATAGCCAGGCCAGCGGTCCTTGCTTTTGCTGCGACTTCTTCGCCGGCTTGAGTCGCGAGTGCGGTCGAGACTGGGAGTGCGGCTGGTGGGTAAAGTGTCTTGTTTATGCCTGGGATGTGTAGGGCGCGGTTTGAACCTTTGTTTGCACTGTGAGGAGCCGGTTTGATGGTTACCGTTGCACATAACACATATCGGGTCACATTCGTGGTCCATGGGTGCGTCTTTCATTCGACACTTGGGGCAGAGTGTGTCGGTGGCATTAGTGCAGACGTCCTGGCGATACCAATCCCGCGGCATCGGGTGCAGGCTTCTACCATCTGCCGGAAGGGACGGCATCGAAGTGCACAGCCGTCGTAGTTGACGTCGAAAGGGATGATTTTGCTTTGGAATATGACCATGATGGTTTCAGTATTGCCCAGGCGCCGTGCACCCCCAATAATCAATGTTGGGTTGCATCTGCGGAGGGTTGAAGCGATGTCATCTTCTGAGTAATCTGCGGGCAAGTGAATGCATCCTCTGCAGGTATCAATGTGATCGGCCACATGGGTGGCGACTTCGTAAGGGTTACCATTGAATTGCAGACTCTGGATGTTGTGGTAGAGATCTGCACATCCCATGTCTGGTGTGCTAATTAGAACGGTATTTATGGTGTTGACACGAATTTGCTCAGAACTGGTGCGGTCGGTGATGGGGAACCCGCAGCCTTGAGGATGACTTGTCTGAGGATGCATGCATGGATTGCAGCGCAATTGAGGACCCCACGAACTCTTAGGATGATTTTATAATCGCTGCGCGGCAGCGGCGGGGGCTTCGGTTCTGCTCTTGATTGAGTCCACTGTGGGGTATGCTGGTGGCGAAGGATGCTGACGCTGTCTTGAGAGGTTATCGTGGATCTCGCGCCAGGTGCGCGCGCCATCGCGCTGCGCTCCTGCGCCCATGCTAGGCGGAGCTAGGCCCAGCAGCGAGATGGTCAGCCGAGAGCCCTAAAAAGGGCTGCGGCTCGCGTAAGGGACGTCGGAGTTGCTAAAAGAACTGTCAAGAAGTGCCGATAACATTCACATAGGTCCAGGCAGGAAATCAGGCTCTTGAAGTGATCGGGTAGGCACAAAAAGAACAAATGCAGGAGCCGAGGCCAACATGCGACCTCTCGCACCGTCGTCGTGTACAGGTAGGAATATTCTGCACATGCCAAACCTAAATCCCACTATGAACACTGAAGGGCGAATTTCGCGACTACAAATGGCCGAACGATAGCTGGTAGTCAAACCACTCCCCAAAAGTGTGCTTCCGTGCAGATATGATGGAAGGCGGTCTGCCATGGCCAAGGCCCTTCATGAAAAATATAAACAAGACTGTTTCGTCACGTATGTGAATGCAGCCAAGCAGAACGACAGGCGCTACGCCTTGACCGTAGGCTGCGGAACGTCGAATCATAAACGGCGCCAGCATTAAAGCACATCCGCACTAGAGGCCGAGGAGATGACGATAGCTCTGGCCACCACGAACACTACTCACATGATCCATAGTGACTCTAAAAGAGCCTTCACTGAATTAGGCACGGGAAGTATAAACGCATAAGCATCAAGAATCCTAAGAAATCATTATCAAAACGACAGGCTTATAAACATAGTATGGGTCCCCGCCCACTCCGGCAATCTTGGGAATGAGGAGTCACCCCGCGCAGCCTGAGGTTTATCGAAACATCACACAATGACTTGACAACTCTGTATAAAGACTGCAGGCGTGTCTATCTACCGCCGCATGACAATATAATCAGGGCGGAGGCCGCGACCCTATGCCGTATACAAACAGACTCCTTCACCAGTGCAGGTAGACTGGCTGTTTACCAATTCGGCCGAAATTGCCGAAATTGTGGCTCAGGTGTATTGGCTACCCAAGATCACATCCCGTAGGAATGTGAGGGCTCCTCCCCTCCGCTTCAATCGCTCCTGCCAAGTCCCTCAAAATTGACCTTGGAAGAGCGTGTCAGAGCTCTCAAACTGGAGAAGCGGCTAGCCGTCGCTGCCAGGGCCGGAGAGGTCGCTTCCAGAGTGGAGCCACCTTGAGGCCCAGGCATATAAATTTATTTTCTATAAATAAAGTTATCACCCCCGCCACTTTGTCTGCGTTCTAACTGCGCCTCAGCAAAGTCAAATCAAAACGCGCCAAGCGTCTGAACGCGCGCGTTTGCCCACGAGGAGTTTATAACTCAAAGAGCTGCGATCATGCGAAGGGCTGGGATCATGATTACGCTCATTCTATCGTAATCATGCTTTCATCATTCAATCGTGATTATGCCGCCGTTGTGATTCCATAGTCGTCTTTGCGCCATTATCATACAGTTACTATCATAAATCCAATGTGATAGCGCCATAATCATGCCAGTGTCGTCATTCAAGCTTCGTCGTCCGGTTGTCGCCATAACTTTGTAGTCACGGCATCGTCGTCTTACACTGCCCAATTCCTCGTGTCGTCACGCTGTCGTCGTTATAGCATGGCCGTAGGTTAGGAATGGTGATCTCATTGTCGTCATGCCGTCGTCCACCTACCACCTTTGTCGTTACACTGACGTCATTCCCTCTTCGCAACCATTGCCGTCGCCGCGTCGACATCGTCTAACCGACTTCCGTCGCCATGCTAATGGGTGTCTTCGGCAAGCAAGCGCCAAAGCAATGATGTGGTACGATACCGGGGTATGTCGCATATAGTGGGAGCAACGGATGTCTCAGAATAAACTCCACAGTTGTCAAAAATAGGCGTTGCTGACGAAAAACCGTATGTCGCCAAATTTAACAAACACTGATCCCATTGTCGTGGACAGTGATCGTAAGATGAGTTCTGCCGAACAGCGACAGCTGAGCATAGTTAATGCTGCATAAAAAATGAAAGTAGTCACAATGAGGTCTGCGCGTAGGGCATGGTCGGCAGTGGTCCTAGTCTGCGTGACTCCCATGGTCATAGTTTTCCTTGCTGACGTTGTAGGCTGTCGTTCTTTAGCTTCGTCTGGTTTTACCTCCCTATATCGGTTCAGTTCATTGCAGCAGTTTCTCGAATCGTAACCGTGGTGAGTTGGCGTCAAACACCCCCAAATTGCGTGCCACCCAGCGGCTTATAAATCAGAAGCACTCTGACACTCTGATGTTTTTCCGGTTCAATCGCCAAGGGAATAAATATTTAGAGAAGTGTTCTGGCGCGTTCGTGAGTTTTCGAACGCAACAGTTGTTTCAAGCGCCTAACGATGCAAGCTCCCCTGAGTAAGGTGGAGTGGGCATAGTGCCAGAATTGCTCATTCATTGCATGTTAGAGTCTTTATGCGCTTTTTAAAAAAAAACTTGCAATATTGTTTCGGCTGACTCATACATATTTACAGCATACTGAATGGCGCGAAATAAACAAGGACTACAATGCACTGTACTACACAAGAGCCTGTGTTGATAGTAAAGTACGCTGAATCCACTTGCATGAAGGCTAAAAATATTACACATGGGTCTTTTTGTCACCGTTCATTTTGCATTAATTCATTTAATAGAAGTACGTGTCTCTGAAATGTTGATGCGTTTGTGCGCGTAAAGAAGGGTTCACATTGTTTCAAAGTGCGTGATACTGAGAATGAAAGGTAGCTTACGCTGGCGCATGAAGCTTGAAGCCAGGACAATCCAAGCAAGCGCCATGACAAGCTGTTTGGTCGTCGTAAAATTGTAGGCCTTGATCCCTCAAAATTGAGCATCAATATCTTAAAGACCACAAAAGGTGACGCTGCATGTTTTGCGGGCGCGAGATGAAGGGTAGCGAAAGTCCTATCATCAATTCACTCGTCGTGAAGGTGGACGCATGCCTGCTTGAAGTGAATAGGATAGACTCCTCGTGTCGCTTCTATTTCGCTCTGATACCAAAAGCCAGTGCGAGACCTTCGCACAAAATTTTTTTCGATAAAAACAAAAGTAGCTGCGCCCAGAAAGCGAAGCAGTGATTCTTCACCAGGATAAATTACGGCAGCTGCTCGTCACTGTCGCCATGATTGACAGTCGCCATGCTCTTCAGAACATCTATGACTGATTACACTAGGACACAGAGATAAACCTCGAGACACAAGAAGTTTGTCACATCTGGACTTTAAGGGAAACTGTGCGATCAAAAAGCAGCACGTGAGCATGATACAAATAAATATGACAGGCTCAGCAGGCTTATCAGCTACACTATAATGTAGCCGCTCACATGTACTAGGAAGCCCAGTCATCCAAACCAATAGTACAGAAGCAGCGCTTAAGGTGAGTAGTCACATGAAGGCGGTTATATCCAGATATTACGTATCAGTCTTAATAATAACACGAAAAAAAGATCGAACTTTGCGGCCGGGTTTAAACGAAGCCATTCGGCCTTAAGCGGGCGCACCTGGAACCTCCATGTTTGGCCATGGAGTAGTCTACCGTTGATTCTAATGCCGAAAATCTGCAACTGACCTAGCATTGAATCCCATTTTCGTTAATGACCGGCTGGCTTGATCCGGAGTGCTGAAAACATTGGTCTACGCATTTCATAATTTTTCGTAGAAAAATACCGACTGTTAACTGCAACTTACTCAGCATAGTTGTAAACGTTACAGAAAAAATTATCAATTATAATTATCCCATTTAAACATGTAATTGATTGCAGTCAGCAAGTACAACTCCATAAAAGTCACGGAACATTTACTAAGGGGTAATCGAATTATTTTACGTTAATAATCTGCCAACGCTTCTTATCGTTGCGCGAACAGAGTAGAGCGTGCTGGGCTGGCTTTTTCAGTGCATCCTCTTCAGTCTTTTACGCGCGTATTTGCGATAACTTCGTTTAATGCACGCCTTGTAATGTGGAAACATTTTATGGTGGAATGAGGAAAGAAAAGTCGGTAATTAATAAATGATAATGGAAAACGCGAAGTCGAAACTGAAAATGAGTGTTCTGACGTAGTGGGGTTCGTTCCTCACAGAAACTAGGACAGGGAGTTGAACGCAAATGCGAATCCATCGTAAGGTGTAAAATCGGGTGCCGACAATAAAGACTGCAACACATAGACGAGGTAACAAGTCATGAGCGGAGGGTTTGTCTGACCGTACGCAACGGGGTGGCTCGTGCGTAGCACGACCGCGGACGTTCTACGAGAATTTGCGATAAGTTCATGTGCTCAAACTACGTCGGCTACTTGTCTTATCTATAAGGTTGCATATACGTCATGGCGACAAAGAGATGTCGATTAGTAAATGATGACTATAGTATAAAGACGACCGCGTGACGATGACGATATGAGGACAATGCGGTCAAGAGCGTTACAAAGATGGAGTGACGACGACGGCCTGATGATAACCGAATGACGAAGCTGGAATGACAATGATGGCACAGCCACGATGGGATGGCGATGATGGCGTGACAGCAAATGCATGATAGCGACTGGCTGCTGAGGGCGTAATAACAATTACGGCATCACAACGGTGGCGTAATTACAATTTAATCACGACAGCATGATTACGATTGAATGTTAGGCAAGAAACTACTTCAATGGATCGAGGAAAACGGTACGACAACGATGGGAGGGCGACAATGATGTGCAGTTACTGAACTACTGACAATGATAAAACAACGCTACAACGGCACGATGACAACGATACAACGACGACTACGTGACGACGATGGCTGAAGACGACGGCATCTCGAGAGTCGAATGTCGTAGTTAGGATAACGGTAATCACGTCGGCATCACGTCGGCATCACGGCGAAGGTATGTCAACGGATGCATGACGACAACTGTACGACGGCAATGGCGCGCCAACGGCACGAGGACAACGCAATAGCGGCGAGTATATGAAGGAAATGGCGCGACGACAACTGCGTCATGAAGTCTGCATGACGACGAGGGCATGACGAGGGTGGTCTAACAACGGTTGCATGATATCGACTGTCTGATGATGACAGCCTGGGAACCGCGCCATAATCACGATTGAATGACGAAGTACTATAACAATAGAATGACAAAGAAATATGTACGTCGACGGAATGACAAAGCAGGTATAAAGCCAATTAGATGACGTTACTAAGTGACCGTGGTGGTAAAACGGTAGCGTTATGACGACGGTAAGACGACTTTGTGATGAAGATGGCATAACGAGTGTCGGATGAAGAAGTTATAATTAGGACAATGAAGCGACTATGACGGTATCGCGACGGGAGTTTCACAATGGACGCACGACGATTTTATGACGACAAGGTCGTGACCATGATGGCTTGACGAGAGACGGCTGAAAAAGCTGGAACTGCGACGATGGACTGATTCCGACAGGATCACTACCATGAGAGAGAGAGAGAGAATCAACTTTTGTGCTGAGCCCTTAGTGACGGTTGGTGCGCGCTGGCACCAGATGGGGTGGAACCTTCTTCTCAGGTCCCATATGCGTCCAGCAGTTCCTGGCCCCTAGCCGCCAGCGCGAGCTGGGTCGGTAGGTCGGGGCTGGACAACAAGGTCTCCCATCGCTCGGGGGCGGTTGGGACTGGGGAGGTTGGGGGTAGGGATGGTGGGGGGTTCTTGAGCTTAGTGCACTCTGCAAGGATGTGGGCTAGAGTGCCTTTTGACCGTCTGCAAAAAGGGCATGAAGTGTCATGCTCTGTTGGGAACATCTTGTGCAAGAGCACGGGATGCGCTAGCGATCCCGCTTGCGTGCGTCGCACGATCGTTTGCTGCATTCGGTTCAGTTGCGGATGCGGACGGGGAAGCCTACATCTGCCGCTTCTGTACGTTTGCGTGATTTCTTTGTAGCTTGTCACGGTGTGCGGTAGCTCTGGCTCGTCCTCGGCCCGGATTGAAAGTTCTCGGGCATAGTGGTCGGCGAGTGCGTTGCCTTCCACGTGCGAGTGAGCCGGGACCCACACGAGCTCAACGGCCCGTCCCGGTGATTTGCATTTGGTGAGGACCGCTAGTGCCGCGGGAGAGATGTTCCCCTTGCGGTAGCTTGCGTAGGCGGTCTGGGAGTCTGTGACCACGGTCCTCACTCCCGGTTGTGCGAGTGCGAGGGCCACGGCCACTTCTTCTGCTTCGGCTGTATTCGTCGTCCGTATCGACGCGCCTGTGACCAGTTTATCAATGGTGGTGACGACCGCCGTTGCTCTGGTTCCGTGCTTGGGAAGCGAGGCGTCCGCGTAGAGGACCTCGGGGTCCTCTATTAAAGAACTTATACCACTGGGCTGAAGTAGTTGGGACGACAAGGTTATCACGACAGTCAGACCACGAAGCCGGAATAACAACTGAACGACTACGACTTCATTTTATTTCCTTAAAGACCCTCGTGTGAGGGTATTACACAAGGGGTGGGACACATGTAGGTTAACAG
Source organism: Dermacentor variabilis (assembly GCF_050947875.1). Classification (NCBI taxonomy): domain Eukaryota; kingdom Metazoa; phylum Arthropoda; class Arachnida; order Ixodida; family Ixodidae; genus Dermacentor; species Dermacentor variabilis. Next base: position 229,844,109 of record NC_134569.1, on the reverse strand, counting down.
AATACAGAAAACTGTTGAAAGAGTTATACAAACAAAATTATTATTGTGATGCAAGCGCACGCGTAATTTGGTTAAGGAACATAGATGGGCATGTGATGGCAGCAAGTTCTTGGGGAAGGCCGTTCCAGTCGCTAGCAGTCCGCGGAAAGAATGACGAAGAAAATGTTGTGCGTGCTCGTGGTCGAGATACCTGGTGCTGATGTCCGGAGCGAAGAGAGAAACGTGGTGGAGGAGGGCAGATGTACGGTTCCTGTGATAGCTCCGATAAAAGAATTTATGAAATACGCACAAACTAACAATGTGGCGACGAAAGGCAAGAGTAGGTAGGTTGCACTGCGATTTCAGAAATGACAGGCTGATATCAAAAGAGTACGAGGAATGAGTGAATCTAGTTGCCCTGTTTTGAACTGATTCAGTGAATTAGTACGGTATACTTGTTTCGGAGACCAGATGGGCGACGCGTATTCTAATTTTGATCGAAATAGTGATTTGTATGATAGTAGCTTAACATGCTGGGGGGCAGAGTGGAGATGACGCTATAAGAGACCAAGCGTTTTGTTAGCAGATAAAATAATATTCGCGATATGGCTATTTCACGTAAGATCATGACTAAGATGAACAACAAGATATATGATTGGACAGGGTTAAAGATAGTGTAGGGAAACAGGGGAAGGTTACTGTGACGGTGGAAAGATATATATTTGTATTCCTGTATTTTTAATAATAAATAAATTATGAAATTTGTTCATATTAAGTGTCATTAGCCAGTCGTTGCACCAGTTTTGCACCAGATTTAAGTTATCTTGTAGGGATTGCTGGTTAAAGGTGTCAGTAATTGTTTTGTGAATAACGCAATCATCGGGAAACATCCAAATATGGCAATCTAATTTTTGAGGTAGGTCGTTATATAAATCAAAAACAAAAGAGGCCCTAGGACGGATCCTTGGGGCACCCCTGAGGAAAGTGGTAATAAGTTAGACATTTGTTTATTAATGGCAACTGATTGGGAGCGGTGAGTCAAGAATTCTTTTATCCATGCTAGTATGTCACAATGCAAGTTTAGGTCGTAAAGTTTCGGAAATAGGCGGTTATGGGGTACCTTGTCAAACGCCTTAGCAAAGTCGAGGAAGATTGCGTCAGTTTGGAGGTTAGCGTCAAGGTTGGCATGCAGGTCGTGAACGAAAATGGCTAGTTGAGTTTCACAGGAGTAACCTTTACGAAATCCATGCTGTAATGAATGAAAGCAATTATTTGAGTCCAGAAACTGCCTTGTTAAAAAGTAAATGACATGTTCCATGAGCTTGCAGGTTATGGTGGTAAGTGATATGGGGCGGTAGTTAAGTGGTTAATCTTTTTTACCCGACTTGTGGACTGGGACAACCTTCCCCACTTTCCAGTCGTGAGGTATGGTACCTGCAGAAATGGAATGCGAGAACAGCAAGCATAAAAACTTGGCAGACGCATGGCGATTGTTTTTCAAGACATTTCTGTTGATTTCGTCAATGCCGGTAGATGAAAAATGCTTTAACTTATCTGTTAGGAGGGATATGCCGCTTTCTGAGAACGTAACGGCTGGCATTGCATTTGTGGGGTCACTGGCTGTCATGAGGGGGGGGGGGGGGGTTTGTTTTTTAGTGAATACAGATTCGAAGGCAGAATTAAATATGTTAGCGCACTCAACGTCCGAAATAACACGTCGAGAATCGTCAGTCAGGGCAAAACAACGCGCGAAAATTGGGGGTTTAAAAGCTGCCAGAATTTAGTCGGGTTATCTGTAAATATGTTCGGCAAGTCGATGTGATAAAAGGAACATTTATTGTTTTTTACTGCGACCAAATACGCCTTTTCAGCAGCGTAATGTTTTTCCCATGCGCAGTCTGTTCTGCTCAGTTTAACACTACGGAAAAGACGTTTCTTTTTATTTTCTAATCTTCCCAGAGTCTTGGTGAACAATGCCTTCTGGTGGCTAGAGTGGAAGCTGCATTTGGGGACATATTTATTAGTGAATTCATTCATGTTATGTTTAAACATTGAACCGGTTTATGTGGATGTCTTATTCGTCAAATAACTCCTGATATGATGGAAAAAAGGCCTCCAGTTCCGCGTTGAAGGCCTCATAGCTTCCTGTGTTGTAAAGAGAAATTGTTTTTTGGGAAGTTGCTTTTGTTATTGGAGTGCAGTTAAAGCATGCATGAATGACTTTATGATCGCTGATTTCACGGAGATAATAGCGTTGAGGCTGTCTGGGTGGCTAGATAGTTTGAGGTCAAGAATTTTAACTATCTCCGGCGATGCGTGTAGGCTGGGTTACTAGTTGGGCTACGTTAAAATTTAAGCAGACATTCATAATTTCACGGGATTCATCCTGTCTAAAAATAGGTCACTGAGGGGCACACCAATTATTGCCAAGATAGTTGAAATCTCCAAAAAGGAGAATGTGTGCCTTAGGGTGCCTAGTTTAAAGTTCGTTTAAGACGTTGTGCAGTTTACGGGGGAACTCGGGGCTATTATGAGGGGTCTATAACAAACGCCAATTAATATAGCTACTGGTGTGGCGCGACAAAGGAGCCATAATAGTTCAAGGTCTGATGAGATGTTGATGTGGGAACACTGTAGCTGATTGCTTGTAGCAATAAGGACGCCACCCCCTCGACAGTTAGTGCGATCAGCACGGCAAAGATTAAAGTTTGGTAGGTTGCAAAGAACTTTAGCGTCGCTTATATTATCAGTCAGCCAGGTCTCTGTCAAGACGAGCAGGTTGCTGCCCGTTGAAAACACGAGGCTGGACACAAGGTCGATCTTTGAAAGCAGGCTGCGTATGTTGCTATAGATAACCGAGAGGCAAATATTCTCTCGAGGGGCGGTATCGCAAATATTAGGTTTGTGACGATGGCGAAGTAAGCGCTATACTATTTCTGTAACCGTTTCTGTGGCAGCATCAAAGGTGTAGCGTTTCTTTCCGAGAAACAATGCCTTGTACCGGCATCGCGATGGTGGTGTGAGAAAGGATGTATGAACATCGTATGGCGATGATAGTGTGAAGACGATGGCATGAAGAGAGTCAGATGACAAAGATGCAATGACGATAGTGTAATGACCCCGATGGCATCACGACCGCGAGTACATACCCGGTGGTCCAAGCTATGACGCAGCTTGGCCCAGTGCACCAGGTTACAGGGTGTGAGGATGACGGCATGACGAGAGTCAGAACATGTAACTGCAATGACGACGACGGAATGCTGACGACGACATCATGAAAGCGACAAATACTTAGCGGCCCAAGTAGGTAGAGAACTTGCGTCACTGGGTTGGCGTGAAAGAGAGAGAGAGATAAAAGGAAGGCAACGATGTTAGCAGTCAAGATTCTGGTTGGCTACGCTGCGCTGGAGGAAAGGAAACGGGGAATAGAAAGAAGGCAGAGAAAGAGAGACAAGTACAAAGAGCACTACAGAGTCAAAGGCGCTCGAACAAGCCAGACGTTCTCAGAAATCATAAAATTGCCTATAGTGCCTTCTGAGCCGACGATCGGTGGGACGGTGTTCTAGCATTGTCTCTTCACTCAGAAGACGATCGTCCAGGTTCCTGAATGCGTTGCACATAGATTGTATTTGTGCTTCAAACTGAGGGCGGTGGCACAACAGGTGATCAATTTTCTCCTCGCAGCCGCAGAGATCACATGCAGGACTGTCAGCCATTTCAATTTCTGCTGAATAAAGTTTCGTGAAGGCAGTTGCCAACCACAACCGACGCGGAAGGGACGCTTGGCGTCCGTGCAATCCGGCCGGAGGTCTGAATTGAAGTGAAGGGTCGAGGCTACGCAGATAGGTATGCTCAAAACGGCTGCAGTAGGCAAAGAATGCTAATGCTATTAAAAAAGAACGCCATGCGGTATGTATTGTTTTCGAAGCGAACGGCATTCTTGAGCCCTATAAAAGCTGGTTCCTGTGCCGCGTTAGTCTCGACACATTACCCTGGGAGGGGCGTGGGTTTCAGTCATTTGTCGTGACTCTACGAACAGTATGCAGGATAGGGAGATCCCAACGTGGTCTCCACGTTTGTTTAGAGTAGTTAGCTTTTGGCCAGTAGGACCAGTGAAGAGGTGCCATGGTGAACATACAAATTAGTGCCAATACTAAACACGACGGTACCTGTTTGACATCCCAAGCACTCATGCTACATCCAGTTTTTGCTGGCTAGTTCAGTCGATTTTGCAGCGTGAGCGAACTGCTCGTGAAGGCACTGCGGTGAACAAAAACGAAAATGACCATGTAGCTCGGTAAGACGCGTTCCTTGAATACTGGCGCATCGTTGTTTTTGGGAAGGTTTAGTATTTATTTATGCATTTTTCAATACTCCTGAAAAAAGGTAAAAAGTAGAATTCGGACATGCATAAAAAAATAAGATATCCTTCATACACGGATGATGACTTTTCCTGTGTCAGCTTTTTAACGTAGTCTCTAAAAGATGTTTAATTTTGTTCACTTTGCACCAAGCAATAATTGCGCGCATAAAAACTGCGCATGCCAATACTTAAATATTCCTGACGCAAATAAGCCCCCGTGAAACATACCTAGCTACATGAACGCATACAAACGAAAGCATTTTAGTTTGGTCTGGCGAAGAAAAGCGGGTCATTAACGCAGAATACTAACTACATGTCACTCAGCAAGCATTATTTCCACACAGGTGTCCGCCATGCCGACGGATCGTGGCCGTGGACTTCTCACCCAAAATGCTTGAGTACGCCAAGGAACACTTTCCGCACCCACGCATTGAATACAAACTGCTGGATATAGGTCACGACGTCGAGAATTTCTTGACCGAACACGGATCATTTCAGCGGGTGTACAGCCTGAGGACATTGCACTGGGCGAAGGACCAGGCCCGGGCATTCTCTAACATTGCGCGCCTGATGGCACCAGGTGGAGAATGCATCCTGTTATTCTTGGGTCGCTGCGATACCTTCGATTTTATTCGTCGCATGGCTCAGCTGGAGCCTTGGACGAAATATAGTGACGTGAGTACCGGTTTTGTAAAACTAGCAGATTCGGAATCGTTGCTGTTATAAAAAGGCAACATTTATCGCCAAATCGTTCGCGAGCATTTTGCATCCCACTCCAGTAGACGAGAAGGTTAGGCCTTGGTAACCTTTTAATCTCGTATGTTACAAATTAGCGTCGACACAGGCGAGGACGAATTCAAGATCTCTCACACATGAGCGTTGACTCTTACCTATAACTTGCTTTTGTAAAACGAATATATATGCACTGAACAACCTCACAAAAAAAATCATCTCTAAAATCCCTTCTTGCGTGCAGTGTAGCACAATGGGCGTAGGTTTGTTCGACCGCCCAACCTTCTCTTCCTTTGTTTCCTCGTCCTCCTCACTGACAAAAAATGGTTTCTCATAAAGTAAAAGAAAGTGGTGCATGCGTGGCAGAGTAACAGGCATACGTACGAAGAAATGTGAAGCCTACTTCTTGTTACGTAGAAAAATTATTAAGAAAAGTAAAGGAACAGACGGTTTGCTTATTCATTTGTCCCCTTCCCATACCGCAATTTTTGCTTGAGATGAATGGACAATACGACATGAAAACAATCCCGAAAATTAGTAACCGGCGCCTCAGACATCCGCGAGCTCGAAGCAGGCGCCGTCATGCTTTGTGAAACTCAAAATAGCGTGTGGAAAACACACGATCAATATAAAAACAACACTCTTTCTTGCCTGTGAGCGTACGACTAACAGACCAATGAAAGTAATACGGGGTTTTCAGCCATCGCACTTGAAAGAAAAATAATTTGCAGGTTCTAAATAACGACAGATAGGTATAACGTTGCCCGCAGGAAGCTGCTTCGGCGCAGCAAGCAACAGCACCCAACAGGAACATTGGGCCGGAAGTGGCTAGCAGTAAGGATTATTTGTCATAACGCAGGTGCTATGACGACTGCTGGCAGCCAGGTCACAGCTGTCGTACCTCGATGGCACTCGAGCGAAAAGCGACAGAACACCGTCGGCGTTTGTCCGTGCCAAATGAATGGATACGATAGATTTAGAATGACGTTTACTGCACGTCCTGCTCAGGCTAGCGTATCTACCGCTATGTGCTATGACGGTGCCTGGACAGAAACATTGATGTCTATGCACTCAGTGCACACAACGAAAGCAAAAACGTTACCCTGTCTCCGTCAGAGCCGATTCAGTGGAGGCTGACCGTGCGTCCACTTGGCTTGTCATTCTATAGCGAAGCCGTTTATGACTAGGGCTCCGTGCATTTTTGTTTTGCGTTAACAATAATTTGGAGCAATTCTGGTTACAGTGCAGAAATGGTCCAAGCTCAATGGCACATGCACCTGTGCCGACAGACAGCCTTCTTCGTATGGGCCTCCATAACACGGTTGAAGAACTAATCGAGGGTCATCTCTCCAGTCAGAAGATGCGCCTGGCTATGACCCAAGCATCACAGAAACCTGGTAAAGGGGTACTGAACAAGACTTTTGGCGCCGAGATTTTTAGCCCAAATGAAAACTTGGGAGCTGGAATGGGTTCACACAACCTTGTTTTCAGGCAGAATATAGCGGAAAGTAATAAATTTCATGCATTTTTCGCAAAATACCGCGTCTAGCGGCCGCACCGAGAACTAGAGGAAGTCACGTTCCTGTGACGTGGTCTGTGCCGGTACCGGCGAGCCAGCCATCACCCGCATCTCTCCACCCGCATGGACGGCACCGGACGCAGCGAACAACGTATCAACAGCTCTGTTGCTCTCGGCCGCATACTTCTTTTTCCAAGTGGATCATGTGTCCACAATCGCCGTTTGTGTCCTGTGATGTTTTGCAATGTGATAAGTAAAGCCCCTGGCACAACGCAGGAGAATGCCTCTACCCTGCTGCGCGCATGGGTGCGGAAATATATGGTCGAACGGAACAAGCCGTGTCGTACCTTTCGGGCAAAGCTTTCCGGCTTCGAAGGATATGGATTCGCGCTGAGCGCGCTCATCCCGGCCATCATGGGTACCGTCAACGCGTGACTTTCCGTGCTCCGAACTCTTCGAGGACAGTGGCTATCAGACGAGCCCTGCTTTTCTGGAGAGCTGCATCATGTAAGCGAAAAGACCGCGCCAGAAGTTAGACGCTATCCCTTCCATTTTCTCCAGAAAGCAGAGGGAAGAAAGGAATGGAGCAAGCCGAGGTACATTTAAGAAAGCGAAAAGAGTTACGCTTCTTAGTCCTTTATTTCACAGCGGAAAAACGAAGACGAGATTGGCGGGCGATGAGCAAAGGCATCGTCGTACTGCTGCCCTCTGGAGCTGCGTTCGCTGTGGCATCGCAGTAGCAGTGTCCTTCAATACGTTTCGCCTGGTCATGAAACTTCCGCGCAACGCTATGGGATAGCTTCATATAGAGTCCGCAGTGGACGCACCGCAGCGCTGCCGCAACAAGAAGGTGGACTGGAGCAGACGATGAACGGACGCCACAGGTATTCTATGTGTACGCTCACTATAGCGCGTGTCGGCTGTCTGTATCGGCGTTAGAATATCGACATGACGTGCAAATCGCCACCCTATTTCTGTACAGTGTTCAGAAACTTCAGCGGGAACAATTTCGAAACAACTGCAACGCGTTGTTTCATATCGTGCTTCAACGGTGCTCGAAAAAGTGAAAAGTGTTATCGGGTTTCGGGAGCCAAAACCGCTGTCTGATTATGAGGCATGCCGTAGGGGGAGATTGTAGAATTTTGGACCACCTGGGGCTCTTTAACGTGCTCCGAAACGTAAGTACACTGGTGTTTGCGCATTTCGCCCCCATCGATGTGCGGCCACCGTGGCCGGGATTCGATCCCGCGACGTCGTACTCAGCAGCCCAGCACCATAGCCACTAGGCAACGGAGGCGGGTGCTTGAAACAGTGGCTGAACTTATTATGCGAATTGTACACTTGCACCAATCCATCGTTAGGAAGTGCCTACAGAGCAAGCTGACGTCGCAGTTTACGTAAATGTGTCATTCGTGCAGTCGCGTCCACTCGTACCTTGGATGTACGCGCTCACAAAACACTGAGGCGCCGACGTACTTAAGGCGAACACCGGCTGCCCACCTCTGTTGCTTATGCGGCTCCTGCTGCGAGCCGGAACACACGACGTCACGGCAGTCGGCGCACATTCTCGCTCGTACCGGGGTGTAGCCACCACGCGCTCATAATCGTTCAAAAATACAGCCAGCCGTTAAAAAATATGTGAAATAAACGCTGTGTATCGGAACAGTAACGTCTTCCGAGTCAAACTTGGATGCTCCCGTCATTTTTTTTTTTTCATATTGTTACGGCGCAACCGAGTGGCGACAGTCAGAACACGATTGGACGTGTAGGGGTTGAATCGTTGACAGCCACCTTGGTTATGCATCGTTGTCTCTCGTGTAAATATTGTAAATACATCTTTATATGTGAAATCTGCAACACAGCAAATTGGTTGGATGGGCGCAGTACCCACGAGAAACAACAACGGAGCTTCTCAGTGCTCGTCACGTCGGACTGAACAACATGACGGACGAAACAGGAGCCGACATGGCGCGGCCCACATCAACGCTTACAACCCCGACGGTTGTGCTGGTGCAGCCGCGGGATTCAGGAAGCTTCTACGACACCAACCACCTCGGCATGGTAGACCGGATTGCCACGTGCGAGCGTGTAAGTGCGCATACAAATGGGATCCAACGACTATGTTGGTTAACTTGGTCTTCTACCTACAAAGCGCGGCGAAGGTTAAGTATGACAACCACGAAGAAGAGCTTAACGACTTGGACACGTGGGAACAGAAGCTGAAGGACTTGTTCGGCTGTCCTGCTGGGCGGAAGAGCACCGCTAAAAAAAAAGACAAAAAAATTACCGACGATTACGTTACTTCCTAATGCGAAATTTGAGCGCAGCAAATAAGCTGTTTCACCTTTTCGATAGATTGAGGTAAAGAAATCGAGCAACACATGTATGCGCTATCACAGAATTATTTTTTTATATTTCCCGTACTCCTGGATCATCTCGACGGCGGCGACGGTAAGCTTCTGCTTCGGCGGCACGCACCTCTGGATTCTGACGGCGACGGCGCTGGGCCTCTGCTCTGGCAGCTCGTTTAGCAGCAGCAGCAGCAGCAGCAGACGGAGGACTTCCATCGGTCGTCTCGCTCATGGCTCAGAAAGAACTGGCAGATAATTTCGCAGTGGCGAACGGCAGCGGCAATTTCGGCTCGGGCGGTGCACATATACAGATCCGCCGCCACCGATCTGGCTCTCTGATTGCCACCGCACAGGGCGAACGGCAGCGGCAATTTCGGCTCGGGCGGTGCACATATACAGATCCGCCGCCACCGATCTGGCTCTCTGATTGCCACCGCACAGGGGTTGCATTGGAGGAGGAGCGAAGAAAGGAATTAAGTTCGAGCCGGCGCTTTGACAACCGGAGACTCGCAGGAAGAGGGGGGAGGGGGGCGGCGTGTACACCCAGCGGCAAACGATGGGGGCAGAAGCGCGCGCAGCAAGCGGACAACACGATAAAGGGAGGAGGGAAGAGATAGCAGCGACTGACTGATGCCGCTGACGCCGATACAGGGGGGGGGACCCTTTCCTCCTCTTTCTGCATGGCGGCGACGGTGTTCTATGCAGTCACGTTATCTTGACTCTCTAGCGGCGTCAGCGGCATCCAGCGTTATCAGTCGGTCGCTGCTAGCGCTGGGGGGATGAAAGGGGGGCGGAGCTGGTTACGAGGCCGACGACGACGCGAAACCCAGGAACGGACGCCAAAGAGCTGCGCTCTAAAAAGATCTAGATACCCGCGCACAGACGTCCACAGAATCATACGTCTCTTACAACCAGGACGTGCTGGCTCTGTCCCATAAAGCCGATAGCGATATCACTGAGTCATACAAGGTTGGGCATGTACTGAAGGGCATCGCTGATGATGCTTGCTCCCGTGAAAAAAATTTGAAGCGGTACAGGACATCATAAAGAAGTGTCAAGGCTTTGAGCAGGCCAAGAGCTGCCGCACTGCAACGCCGTTCGCACGTAGGCCGAACACAGCTGTAACATCCTCTTGTAACGACAGGCTAGGAGTGCAGCGACTGTCACCGACAGATGACCTGACGCGCATAGTGCGGCGAGAACTTGAAGCCATGGCACCTATAGCGTTTTGTTCCCGCCCCAGTGAGACGAACAACTTGTCTAGATCACCATTTGTGCAGCAATAGTCCCCAGAGAACTGTAATCTTGGAGTTCCTTCTGTATATGCGGTTGTCCCTTCACAGCTGTCTCATGCTCCAAGTCCATCGAATGGTCCGTGGTGCCCTGCATGCTACCGAAATCCAGCCGAGTGGCGAACCGCAGACGATCGGCCGGTATGTTTTGCCTGCCGGCGTAATGGTCACGTTGCTCGCCATTGCAACAACCGTGCTGTCTCCTCCTTTCTTCAATTTTCACTCGCCAGTTATTAGCGTCCCGAACAGAGCCAGCGTCTTTACCAGTCTCCAATGCCACCGCGACAGCCAAACAATGACTCTCGCGCTCCTTGGAACAGTCGCTCGTCGTCATTCCGACGTCGCTACTCGCATTCGTCAGCAGCACGTCGACCATCGTCCTTATCGCCGCAGGCTCGTCGCCCACCATCCTCGATGGAGCCCCTACGCCCGTGACCGGATTCACTAAGCGATGCAGCTCACAGAGGTGGCGCTGCATAGGAGACTCGAACGCAAAGCCCTCTGATCACTTTGCCCACCAAACAGAACTTGGTGGCCGCTTTGGTGGATGGAACCAGTGTCCCAGTACTCACTGATACTGACACGCACGTGTCCCTGATGAGTGCCCAATTGCACCGAAGCCTGAACAAAGTTCTCCCAACCGTTTCATCGCGCAGCCTCCGCGTCACCAACGGAGGAAAGCCTACCGTGTTTGGTATGTGCACCCCTCGCATTGGCACCACGGGTCGCCTAATGGCTGTTTTGTTTGCCATTTTAGAACAATGTCCTTACGACGTTATACTAGGCTAAAGACTCTTTGTCATCCCATTCAGCCCTTTCTAATTGCGTGCCTAGTGTCATAGCTTGAACTGTGCCACGACTTATACAGTCCGCCAGTCGCACAACCATTGTTATGCTATCCCGAAGACGTCCACCTGTCGCCTCAAGCCACTACGTACGCCACTCTACTGTCGTTCCCATCTGTTCCTGATCGTGTCTATGTACTACGGCGCACCACTGACACACTGCTTGAGAGAAATTTGGCCGTTCCCTTTACCGCGCTCTGTTACAGGCAATTAGACTTCGCTCCCTCTCCTTAAATTTTAACTACTCGGCTCAAATCTTTCCCAGAGGCATGTCTGTGGTCGACATCTCGCGTGTCAACGCATGTGAATATATGCTCTTGACGCCGAAATTGCGTCGCCCTCTAGAGGAACCTTGAATTCACCGACTCTCCCAGGCGAACTTAACGAGGCGAGTGCACCTCATCTTCTTCCGGCACAAGCTGCTCACCTCCGTCGTCTCTTGGAAACTTACCGCGACATTTTCTACCTTCGTGGCCGCCCTTTAGCCTAGACATCGGTGGTCGCCCATCGTATTTACACCGGAGACACCAATCCGATACGCCGCCGGCCATACCGTGTTTTAAACACTGAACGGCAAGAGATACGACGAGAAGTCGATAAGATGTCGATTAAAGGCGTTATCGAGCCATCTTGCAGTCCGTGGACGCCCCCTTTTGCCCTTGTCAAGAAGAGGGACGGCAGTTTGAACTTTTCTGTGGATTACAGACATCTCAACAAAATAACACGCAAGAATGTTTACCCCTTGCCGCGTATTGATGACACCTTGGACTGCTTGCACGCAGCCAAGTACTCTTGATCGATAGGCCTCCGACTAGGCTATTGGCAAATCTCGGCAGATGAGATGGGCCGTGAAAAAACTGCCTTCGTAACACCTGACAGCGTCTACCAATTCAAGGTTATGCCATTTAGCCTTTGTAACGCCCCGGCAACTTTCGAGAACATGACGGACTCAATACTTCGCGGCAATAATTGGTCCACATGTCTGTGTTATCTAGACGATGTCATAGTTTTTTCAACAACTCTCACGAGTCATTTAACGCGTCTATCGGCTATTCTTGCTGTTTTCCAATGTACCGCCTTGCAATCGAACTCATCCAAGTACCACTTTGGACGTCGTTAAATCACTGTTCTTCGCCATCTCGTCAGTGCCGCGGGCGTTCTACCCTGCCCTGACAAGATTTGCGCTGTCCAGAACTTTCCCGTTCTGTTTTCCGCCGCATATGTACGAAGCTTTGTTTGGCTATATTCGTACTTCCGTCATTTTATCAATAATTTCTTCAGAACCGCTCGCCCACTCACCGAACCACTTATGACGTTCCTTTCACATGGGGCCTTGCTCAAAATAAGGCCTTCTCCGCCGTCGTACCCTTGCTCACGGCTCCCCTTTTGCTGGCTCATTATGATCCATCTGCCGCCGCTGAGGACAGGGGCCATGGAATTGGGGCTGTACTTGTTCAATGGCAGCGTAACGCAGAGCGCGTAATTGCATACGCCAGCCACCTCCGGTCACTCACCGAAATTAATTTTTCAATTACGGAACTGAAGTGGCTGGCGTTAGTTCGGACAGTTGCCAAATTCCGCCCCCACTTATGCAGAACACATTTTCTGTGGTTAACGATCACGACGCCTTGGGCTGGCTTTCCTCACTTAAAGACCTCACTGGACGATTAAGTAGATGGGCGCTACGGCTCCAAGGATATCCATTTCGGGTTTTATGCAAGTCAGGTTATTTGCACAAGGACGCCGACTGCCTCTCCAGCCATCTTGTCGGCCGCCCTTAATATGATGCGCATCACGCCAACTCTTGCGTCCTGGCCGTTTCTGATCTTCACGACATCCGCACTGAATAACGGAGTGATTACTGCTTACGTGCTCTCATCGATCGTCTCAGTTCTGGACATTCGGAGCCTACGCTGCACATGCTCGTGCTCCGCGACGACGTTCTCTATGGTCGCAACTTACGCCCAGAACGACAACAATTTTTACTCGTTGTAACCCGCCATCTACGGACATCAGTTCTGGAGCAGTTGCATGATGCCGCTACTTCTGGCCACCTTGGCGTTTCGCATAATTTCGACCGCCTACGGCGTCGCTTGTACTGGCCAAGCCTGTACCAGTCTGTGCACCACTACGTTGCAGCCTGTGCGCTCTGTCATTGCCGCAAAAAAACCTGCTGTGCCGCCCACTGGACGCCTTCACCCAATCCATGTGCCCTCAGAGCCGTTCTTTCGCGTCGGTCTAGATCTTCTCAGCCCTTTTCCGACGTTGAGATCGGGCAATACGTAAGTCGTTGTCGTGGCGTAAAACTGCGTGATGAGGTGGCAGTGGCAGATTTCTTTTAACATGACGTCATCTTCCATCACGGCGCACCCCGGTAGCTCCTGAGCGATCGCGGCCGCACCTTCTTGTACCGAATAGTTAAAGGCCTACTTCGCTCTTATTCTGCCAGGCACAAGCTTTCCACCGCCTACCACCTGCACACAAACGGAATGACGGAAGAGCTCACTCGCACGTTGACAGAAATGCTGTCTACATACGTTTCTGATGACCAATGTAGTTGGGACAGCCCCTTACCCTTCATTACCTTCGCCTATAATTCGTCCCGTCACGAGACCATTGGCTTTTCAGCCTTTTACCTTCTGTCCGGACGCCACCATTCTTTGCCATTTGACACACTGCTTCGTTCCTCGATGAGCACTCTCACTGAATATGCTCAAGACGTCTTCGCCCGGGCTCCCACGGCACGCCAGATTTCCGGCTCCCGGCTTACTGAGTCTCAGACCGCACAGAAGACCCAGTACGAGAGCCGGCATCAAGACGTTCGACTTTCTCCTGGCTCCGTTGTCACCGTATGGATGCCATGTCGCCGCGTCGGCTTGTCTGAAAAGCTGCTGCCGCGCTACACAGGGCCCTGAATATGCTCAATGTGACCTACACGATATTGCGTATACGCTTGACGATGGGAACTACGAGATCGCTACGCTGGAATAGTGTTTCCCCACAGAGGTTCTGCATGTGCCAGGGCTGAAGCCTTACTTAGCCGCAAGTTCCCTTCCCGTGTAGTTAGCGCCGAGACGGCACCTTTACAGGCAGGGATATGCTACGGCGCAACCACGAATTGCGCCAGTCAGAAGACGACGATTTGACGTGTAGAGGCAGAATCGCTCTCGACAGCCAGTTTGTTTATGCATCGTCGTCTCTCGTGTAAATATTGTGAATACATGTTTATATATGACTTTTGCAACGTAACAATATTTTGTTCAGTATCCCTTTAAGCAACACAAGTGAATATCCCCTAAATATGCTAAACCACCCAAATATTCCAAAAAGATTGGCGACATCACTCGTGATCCATTCCTTACCGAAAGTATGCACCCTACCCACCACCAATGGCGGCGCGAAGCAAGAGCCAAGGCCCTGAGGAGGACTTACGCGTCTCTCCAGGAAGTGGTCTACGCTGATGCAGCCGTGTACCATGGCAGAAGAGCCAAGCCCGCCGTGGTGACTACACCCTACGCCCAAGAGCAGTAGAGACACTGCTATCCGGCTCCCGCCTATCCAACCGGATCATGTTGGTTGAGAGGGCGGTCGTAGCCAAGGCGGCGCATGGTTTCTCGTGAAGAGGGAACCATTCCTGCAAATCAAGCCATCCTTGTGATCATTAAGGATGTTTCTTTCTCTCTCTTTGTATGGGCTCCAGGACGTGGGCTCCGGGACCGGTAACGCGCCCTTGAACAACCCTTGTCACACCTGGGACCCAAAGAGGTCCCAGGCAGAAGGGCATGAACATATTTTATCCGGATGTTGACACAAATAACAGAGAGAAAAGATTTGAAGGTTTACAAGAAGGGTAACGAGGAATAAAGATACATAGAGGTTGAGGAGACATGGGTGAGACGCCAACAGCGGTGCACTATCGATGAGCGACGTGGCGCTGCTAGGTCTCCCGTGATGCAGGAATTACGTCGTTGACGGCCAACCTTTTGAACAGGCTTAGTCGGGACCGTGAGCAGAGCCGCGGCATCACGAGGTCGTCGGCGGGGCCCAAGAGCCCAAGGCGCCGACGACAACGGCGTCCACGGTCACGCGTTGATGCCACCGGGCCACATGGAGACGGGCAAGCTAATTTTTGGTGACGTGCGTCAGTGTACGCTTGCGGGTGCTTTTGACGAGGACAGGACAGATACAAGATGACTGCCTCCTCGGCATGCAGAAGGACGATGTCAGGGCGAAGGTTGGTATCCCCGATTGCCCGCTTGTCGTATATAATGGTGAGCCTATCCTGGCACGCCGTGCCGAGACGCGACACAACGTTGTTTTGTCGCGCCGTGTACAGCGCACTCTTTGCCAAGCAGTGACACAGGACGTGCGGTAGCGTCTTTCTCGCATAGCCGCGCAACCTGTATCGCTGATCGTGTTCGCACTTCATCCATGTTCAGGCTCTGTTGAGGTGACGGAGGTTGAGCCTTGATTTAAGAATGAAGCACCAGTGAGCAAGCCGGATGTAAGCGCCAGTGTACATTGTGGGGAGCACCCGCCTCCATTTCCTCCCGCGTACCCGCGGCGTCCCGTTCGCACGTGGCGACGGGTCGCGCCGGCGTAGACATGGGAGAGAGGCACTACGCGCCCTCCCTTTCTCCGTCGCTCTGATGACGCGCGTACCCCTCTTCCCCTACGCGGCTCACGGGAAAGGGAAACGTATCCGGCGGGCGAGGAGGACTTCCCCTCGCAAAAAGGTAAAAAAGCATAAGAGCGCGCTACCGGGGGACACTCTCTCGCTTGGGACGCCGACACCTTGGACCGCCTGGACGACAGCACCTGCCGCATCCCGTGAGTGACCTCGTTTGTCTGACCCACCCAGACAACGAGGCAAGCCTATTTACTACTATTACTGAGAGGACGTCCCTCTGCGAGTGTTCATTATTGCTAATTGCAAGAAACGTTATCACCGTTGACGCCGCTGGTTGCCTTATTCGTCCGAACCCGGCGTAGCCGCGATTCCCGCGCTACGGGTGGGGAGTACCACGAAGCGACTGCGTGGGGCTAGGTCCGGAGCTCGCCTTCAGCCCTAGCCGCACGCAGAGTGGAACCCCCACATTTGGCGCTACCAACGTGGATCGAATTCGGCAACACGGCGAGTCTTCTGGTGTGCGTTGGCGCTAGGACTACCCACGTTTCAGCGAACGATGGCGGCTGGCTTGTCTGACCTCTCAGATTTGTTCATGTTGTCAAATGTAGCGACGCAAAGTCAGCGGCCTATTGCTAACGCGGCGGCAGCTGCTGAACAAACCAGCAGCTTTGGTTTTGAGTGTTTCACGCGGAACAGTCAGGCGGGCGCAAATGCCACGTGGGCAGAGGTTAACCCTAATACGAGGCGCACCCCGTCGAGCCCCTCGCCGCATCGCGACGCGGACATAGAGGCACACAGGCCACTAGATAACTCTACCCGGACGGCAGAGGCATCCGGCCCTTTGGGCGAGAGTTTGCCGTCTAGCGAAGCAATGCTGCAAAATGCGTTGCAAATCATGCAGAGCTTAGCCGGCGCCCTGCAAGGCACAATGCAGGCCTCGTTGCAGAGCGAGCGACCACGGATTAAGGTAGACATGCCTACCTACAGTGGGTACCACGATCGCACGAGTGCAAGTGAGTACCTCGACCGTCTGCAGTATTACCAGCAGGCAACCGGGCTTTCAGACGCCGAACTAGTCGCGCGCGTGATCCCGGTTTCACTGACTGACCAGGCGGCTCGATGGTTCCGACTGACCGGACACCGATGCCGCACGGTAGAAGAGTTCCGCGCCAACTTCCGCGAGGAATTTCTTCCGCCCAATTACGAGTGGCGTTTGAGGAGAGAGTTGGAGCTTCATACCCAGCATCCGGACGAGTCCCTGCTGGAAAATGTTCGAGCGATGGACGAACTTTATCGTCTCGCGAACCCTCACGCCACCGATGCAGAGAAAGTTGAGCGTGTCACACGGCAGGCACACCCCACTTTCGCGGCCTACTTCAGAGGATGTAGGTTTACAGACCTAGACGAACTCGCCGCCGAGGCGAAGCGCATCCAGGGGGACATCCTCGCGGCGCGAGCATACCGTCCGCCTCCACCCGCGGCGCTGTCACTCGAGCCTCGCTGCGCGTGGAACGGCGGCGCGATCCCTTCCCACTCGTCTACAGTCGACGCGTCGGCATCGTTCGCGGAGCAGCAGGTCCAGCGTAGTTGGGAGTTATCAGACCGCGCTTTGGACCCGTACGCCTACGCGCTGAGAACAGCACCGACTAACGCTCAGCGCGCCGCGACAGGAGCGAGAGGCCGATGCGAGACTGGAGGAGCGGCACACGCCGAACGCAGTTCAAGGAAGCTGCGGCGAGCCGGAGTGGAGCGACGGCCGCCCAAGCCACCGAGGCTTCAGCGGCCGCTGCTACCAATGCGGCCGACCAGGGCACATCGCCCGTGACTGCGGCCGCACGCCGGGCCGAGGCCGAGCGCGTGGCTCGGGAAACGGGCGAGGCCGCCGGTGATCCACCTTGGGTCCCGTGCGGCGATGTCGAATATAGCCGGTGGTACCGAGTTACTTGCGCCTTCGGCTTGTCGCGTAGGAGGTGTTGCGGACTCGCAGGCGCCGTTCATCGAGCTAACGATAGCCCGAAAGAAATTCGCTGCATTATTAGATACCGGAGCAAGCGCTTCGTTATTTGGAGACGAGGTGTTGCATCATCTCTGCGAGAACAATATCCGCTTGAGAGATAATGACACCACCTTCCGACTTGCTTCCGGCACAGCACAATCTAGCGGTGCAGCTAGGTTAGTGATCCGTTGGGAGAAACGCGTCAGGCGACAACGCCTCGTACATCTCCCGGGTTTATCAGTGCCTGTTATTTTGGGTCGAGACTTTCTCGTCAAGTCGGGCATTGTAATAGACATCGGCAACGATGGTTACCGAGAGAACGGAACGGGTGCTTTAAAGCTTTTCGCAAAAGCGCCCGTGGCAGCGGAGACACGACAGTCTCCGGGCGCAGCGCGAGTGGGCCACACCCGGCCACAGCCAAGCGAGCGAACCGTAATCGGCGCAGGCGAGGAGAGAGACACGGTGGCACAACAGTGCGCCACTTTTCTGCGAGGAGTAACGCACCCGCTTTTGTCGGAGGTCAATATGCCGGAGAGAGAACGGGCACGACTGTTGTCGCTGTTGTACGAATACGACGCGATTTTCACTGACCGTCCGGGCCGCACTACGCTAGTCAGGCACAGGATATACACGGGTGACGCTGCGCCATGGAAATGTAATCCTCGGCCGATTACCTTGACTAAGCGGAAAGCACTTGATAGCGCCTTAGACGAACTCATCGACACAGGCGTGGTGGAAAGGTCGAACAGCCCATGGGGCTTCCCGGTAGTTCTAGTCCCGAAGAAGGACGATACCTATCGCCTTTGTGTAGACTACCGCAGGCTGAATGAGGTTACGAAGAAGGATGCGTACCCTCTACCCTCCATTTCCTCTTTAGTGTCTAACCTAGGCGGGGCGAAGTACTTTACAACGCTCGATGCTAGTCGCGGATACTTTCAGGTCGAAATGGACGAGCGTGACAAAGAGAAAACGGCTTTCACTTGTCACCGGGGGCTCTTTCAATTTAAAGGAATGTCTTTTGGTTTGGTCGGAGCTCCCGCTACTTATCAAAGGCTGATGGACCGAGTACTAGGAGACGCGAAGTGGCAACATGCCCTCGCATATCTGGACGACATAGTGGTTTATTCGAAAACATTCGAGGAGCACTTGCGCCACTTGAGAGACGTCCTAGACAGGCTGAGATCCGCGGGTATCACGCTGAACCCGAACAAAGCTCAGATAGCTGCGAGCAGAATAGCGCTGTTGGGATTCACGCTGGACAACGGCCGCATCCTGCCGAGTAAGGATAAGCTCGAGGCTATATTGAGGTACCCGTCGCCGAAAGATATCGGCGAACTAAGGCGCTTTCTGGGATTGGTGAACTTTTATCGCCAATTCATTCCAGACTGCGCGGCAGTGCAAGCGCCTTTGACGAAGCTCTTGAGGAAAGACGAACGGTGGACTTGGGGACAAGAGCAGGAGGCGGCACTGCGTGGCCTCACGAAGGTGCTCGCTGACACGGCCGAATTGCAGCTGCCCGATTTGAATAGGGAGTTTGTGATTCAAACAGACGCAAGCGACCTAGGCTTAGGTGCAATTTTGCTTCAGGAGCACGGAGGCACTCTCCGACCGGTTGCGTTCGCGAGTCGTTCGTTGACGCCAGCCGAAAGGAACTACTCGGTGACAGAGAAGGAGTGCCTCGCGATAGTTTTCGCTCTGCGAAAGTTCGACTATTACGTCGATGGAGTGGCATTCAAGATTGAGACTGACCACATGGCTCTCACTTGGTTGAGGCGCTTGAGCGAGCCGAGTGGCCGCCTGGCGCGTTGGGCACTGCTGCTGCAGCGCTACGACTTCACCGTGCGCTACCGCAAAGGAAAAAGCAATGCCGCAGCTGACGCACTTTCGCGAGCGCCAGTCCGAGGCGATGGAGAGGCCCAAGTAAGGGACGCGGAACAACCGTCGATCCTGGGCGAGAGCGTGAACCACATAGAGGTTGTCGGTTCCGCAGGAGTCGTCTTCACCAGAGAGGAGCTGTTCGCGGCTCAGCAGAAGGACCCGTTTTGTCGAAAAGTGCTCGACGAGCACCGGGAGCAGGGTGGCGCGGCCGCCGCACACATGGAGGCAGCTGGTATTGCTGTCGGTGCTAAGCGCTCGGGATCAGTTGGTAATGCTGTGAGTGCGCTGGATTCTTATCTGCTGAATTCTGACGGCCTCCTGCTGAGGTATATTCCCACCGAGGACGACACAAGTGAGGCGTTTAAGGTGGTGATACCGCGCGTGTTGCGAGGAGCACTGCTACGCTACTTTCACGACTCGTGTATCGCTGGGCACGCGAGCGGCCCCAAGTCTTACATTAAGTTGTGTCGCCTCGCTACCTGGCCAGGCATGAAACGGGACGCGATGCGCTACACCCGCTCATGTCATGTGTGCCAAAGCGTGAAGCCCCGAGGTGGACGACCGCCCGGCCTCATGCAGCCTATCGACAGCCAGACTCCCTGGCAAATCGCGGCGTGTGACGTCATGGGACCGTATCCCACCACACCGAGCAGGAACAAATTCTTGCTTGTAGTCACAGATCACTTCAGTAAATGGGTCGAACTTTTCCCCTTGCGAAAACTGACGGCACGAGTGATCATGGATAAGTTGATCGAGGTTTTCACCAGATTTGGCTATCCGGAGCAGTTGGTAACGGACAACGCGTCCTACTTCACTGTCAAGGTTTTCGTCGACTCGTGCGCTGCACTTGGCATTAAGCACAAGAAAACGACAACTTACCATGCTCAGTCGAACCCCACTGAACGGGTCAATCGCAACATTAAGCACATGCTTGTCGCGTTCTCTGAAAGACATAAGGACTGGGATAGCTACCTTCCAGAGATCGGGTTTGCATTGCGATCGACAGTGAACCGCTCGACTGGGCATGCGCCTTCTTCTCTCAACCTGGGGAGAGAGCTGCCGAATCCGATGGATAGAGTTCTCGCGGATCGCAGCGGAATGTCGGTCGCGCCGGCAGCACGAGCTGAATACGCGACCCACCTACGTGACAAGATGACGGAAGCTTTACACAAAGCACGCCGTAACCTTCGCACTGCTAGGGCGCAACAGAAGGCGCAGTACGACCGCTCGCATCGGAACGTCCGCTACGAAGTGGGCGATCTGGTGCTTCGACGCCAGCACGTTCTCAGCGATTCTAGCAAACAGTTCGCCGCCTCGCTGGCGCCGAAGTGGACCGGGCCGTATCAAGTGCGAGAGAAGGTTTCCTCGCTTGTTTACCGGCTCGAGAGCATGAAAGTGAAGCCGATCGGCGGGCCGGTACACGTATGTGACCTGAAACGCTACGTGCCGCGTGATGAGAAGTGGGATGAAGATCAGACCCTCCCTCAACCGCGGTCGGTGAGTGAGAGCAGCCAGAATCGAACGGCGAGCCCACAGCCGCGCTACAACTTGCGTAGCAGGCGGAAGTGATCCGACGGCTATATTTGCGTAGCCCGATGACTGCGAGGACCATTCGTAAGTCCGGGCCGTGCTGGCATCTTGTTAGTTCCTGCCGGGAAGAGAACGTATAGCGACAGCAGAGCGCCGAGTATTGACGACGAGCCGTCGTTCCAGTCTTCAAGCAACATCACAGACTACGACGGGAATGTGGCGTGAACGATTCAACGTGTTTGCATGCGGTGTGTGCATTGACTAAAGACTTGCGAGGGCCAGTGCGGTGTGCTGTGAGTCGTTGATGATGCGGACGACCATTCCCTTCGTAACGGGCGTTGACGGTGTTCCCGGATCCGGCCAGTCATGCTGCTTATCACAATTTCGTTCCGTGCAGTGGACTAATCTAATTTTCTGAAGCAGGAAACAAGACACGGCCGTGCGAACTGCCTGCAGTACTCGCCGGTACAACTGACGCACCGGCAGCGCTACGCTGGCCTTGCAGCCGCACGAACCACTACCCGGCGCCCAGCAAGCGACCGCCCGGCTTGTGCAGCCGACGCCTGGGGCGCGGCACGGAGAGTCACCTTCGAGCCGGGACTACGATCCGCCTCGCAAGCCCGAGCAGTGCCGCTGACTGGACACCTTCGAGTCGGCATCAAGTACCTGCCACCTGAGGGCTACAGCAACGCAAGCCCGACGCTCAAAGCCGGCGTGGGCAACGCTGCCTTGATCGCCAACCTTGGCGGGAACATTAGCAAACGGGCGCCCGAACCCTTCGGGCGTACCTAGGGGCCAGCATCAACGTATGGGGGGCTTCTTAAGGGGAGGAGGATGTGGGGAGCACCCACCTCCATTTCCTCCCGCGTACCCGCGGCGTCCCGTTCGCACGTGGCGACGGGTCGCGCCCGCGTAGACATGGGAGAGAGGCACTACGCGCCCTGCCTTTCTCCGTCGCTGTGATGACGCGCGTACCCCTCTTCCCCTACGCGGCTCACGGGAAAGGGAAACGTATCCGGCGGGCGAGGAGGACTTCCCCTCGCAAAAAGGTAAAAAAGCATAAGAGCGCGCTACCGGGGGACACTCTCTCGCTTGGGACGCCGACACCTTGGACCGCCTGGACGACAGCACCTGCCGCATCCCCTGAGTGACCTCGTTTGTCTGACCCACCCAGACAACGAGGCAAGCCTATTTACTACTATTACTGAGAGGACGTCCCTCTGCGAGTGTTCATTATTGCTAATTGCAATAAACGTTATTACCGTTGACGCCGCTGGTTGCCTTATTCGTTCGAACCCGGCGTAGCCGCGATTCCCGCGCTACGGGTTGGGAGTACCACGAAGCGACTGCGTGGGGCTAGATCCGGAGCTCGCCTTCAGCCCTAGCCGCACGCAGAGTGGAACCCCCACAACATGAGGTACAAGCTGGCGGGGTTGGCGACCACGCACTGCAGGACCTTACCCTGGTTGGATTTGTCAAGCAGTGCAGAGTCCTGGCAGGCCGATCGTCAGCTCGGAGTGTGCGGACGCCCCGCCTGCGATGTTTCGAGTTGAGCATGGGGTCACCGCAGGTGATTCGAGCTCCGTCCGGTTTGAGCTCCCAGAGCGCATGCAGGCGGCGTGAAGCCTCCCGCGCCTCAGTTCATATTGAGCGAAGCAGTGAGGCAGGTGCCCTGACATCCCCCTCGGTGGACCTGCTCAGGTAGCTCTCCTCGTCCAGAAGCTCCGCCGGCCGGCGAAGATGCTTGGAGACTACGTCGCAAAGCCCACAGTTACATACAATAATTGCTAGAGGTAGCTCTGGCGCTAGTGTCTACGGGATCTGCAATGGGTGTGGTTGTACTAGCATGGGAATTATGGGAAGGGCACGGATTTCCCTAAACTTCGTCTGTCTGGCTTCAAAGTGCTTTGTGACTTTGTATGCTTGTTATTTTGAACAATGTATTGCGTAATAAATTATTAAATAAACATTATTGAAATTGCCCAACGGCAGTATTCGAACAGAGGCCTTCTAGAACAGAAGCCCGATATTGAGACCATTAAGAAACGGACGCCTGCATCGACGCGCGATGTGAAGCATACATATGAATAAATTTATCGCGGGCATGCCAGTGCCTCGAGAAGCTTGGCGCGTTTCGATTTGGCCACCTCGACAGTATCGATCGCTGCAATTGGTTGCAATTATGCGTGTTGCAGTCTTCTGCATTTCGAAGAGTATAGCTTTCTCTGAAATTTACGACAACGATTGCATATATATAGCGTAATAAACAAAGCCACAAGAACGTCTCAATCCTCAAGCTGGAAGATCTGACAAATCCACCTACTTTCCATCATCCCCATGGTGGTTGAACGATTGCAGCGCCAGAGTTCCCTCTAGTATATTGTACGAAACTCTATGTCCCGAAGGCCCTCGGGCGCCATGTCCAGCAGCTCAAAATCTCCGGTCGTGCCTAGCTTGAACACATTGTGCGCTAGATGTCGCTCAGCTGGGAAGCAAGAGGAATTGCTGCCGCCCCCGAGTGAGGGTTCGGATCATAGATCGAAAGGCTGACCCGCGTCGGCCATGTGTATGTTCGCACCGCCCCCACTTTGACGGCGTTCCAAGCGCTTGCGTATCTTGTTTGCCTTCCTTCCACTCTCCTGTGGGGGTGGTGCCGTCGAAACATAACGCGTGCTTAGTTTCCTCCGGCTCCTCGGGGCCGCGTCCCGTCGGCCCCGCAAATGTACATCAAAAATCAGAAGGACAAGGTGCCGTTCTCCCATTTTGAATTTCCCTTCTCTTCTGTCGTCGTAATGGGGAGGTCGCGTATAGTTCGGACTCCCGAGCAGCAACGCACCTACGAAGAGCGACTTCCTGCATGTGCTTGGCTTTTTGTGAGCAATCTTCATCGGTAGCGTCTGCCGCCCGCGGAGACGATTGCGTTATCGTCGCTTTTCCTGCCGCTTCCGTCGCTCTTCGCAGGCGCGTTGCTCTTCATGAATCCGGGCTAGACGCCAATATGATGGAATTATTATAAGAATAGCAGAAGTGATACAAGATTGTGCGTGCGTACCTATCGTCACGATGCCCACCAATCAAGAGAATACATTTTTCATACCTTTGTTCAAAATGCTGTCACCTGTGTGTCGTGTGCGAAACACGGCTTCGCTGGCCATCCACTTTCACAGAGTAAAATGGCTCATGATATTTTGCAGAAAGGCGCACTGCGCATCTCTGGAGGCTTTATAACCGTCCACGAGCAACCTTGCAAGCACTTTCACTACCTGGATAGCACGATGGCACAAAAGCGCCTTGAGAGTCCCAACAATTGTGATCGCAATAAAACTCGTCCTCGTCCGGCGCTAATATTCGGAACCAACACTTTTCCGGGGTGGGCGTGGTGCGCTGTCGAAGAAATACGTTAAAAATTAACAACACACAATGGAATACATAAATAAAATACTCGGTGCTTAGGAAGATCGAATGGGCTTATCAGATGTGGCAAAATCTGCAAGGTGGACGAAGCATTATTAAAAAAGAAAGGTCGGCAACTTAGATGCGCCCCAAAGCTAAAAAATATACATTAAGGAAACTCAGGAGTTCCTCACATATAAAATCTGCAATGTTGAAGAAAAACGTTTCCTGCGCTTCTAATCTGGCTTCGATCTCGCGCCGCCTTAATGCTAGTACCCTGCTTACGAAGCTATACAGCTACCACCCCGAGAAACGTTGGTACCTGGTCTGTTCCAAGGACCATGGCCTACCTTCAACTGTGAATTGTTGTTCCTGATACCAGGAAAGGGACCAATGAAAAAATAATTATGTAGACCATAGCGCATTCTATAGGCCAAAATTAAAATCTGAACCGACCTTACCGATGATTTCAACTTAATGAATGATTGCCCGACGAATGCGCGCCAGCAATACTCCTTTTGGCAGTGATAAAACCCTGATTTGCTTACAAACAGTTTTCTCTTTACACGTGTTTGCCAAGGAGGCTGGCTACTGGACGCTTCCAGATATGAAGGTATTTTAGCACTGCAGATACACTCGTCTTCTTCCATGAAAAGGGATAAACGAACTTACATGGAAAGCTACTTTCTTGTAGTCCATTATTTAATTTCGCGTCTAGTTCATGAGACCGGTTGTTTATACAGACCCTGAGATGAAACGTAAACTACAGCATGATAAGTACATTTCTTTTTATGGAATTGAGAAAGGAGTCATTCATGAAGAGAGCAGGATAAATTGACAAAGAGCAAAAAAAGAAATGTAGAGGAGACACTTAGACTACTTACATGTGGGAATGCAAAAAGCATTATAATCGCTCAGGTGAGATGTTTTCCATCGATGCTTTCGACGTCCGTTAAAGTTATTTCTTCTGAATCGGTGTGCATGTGCTTGCGTATAAGTTGGCGACAGGCTAGAAACATTCGAACTATTTTGCTACAGAACTGTGAATCTTATTTCATGCCTAATGGTAGGTCGGTCGTGACCCTGTCTTCTTTTGTGTTCCCTTGATTAGTATTCGGAGGCGTGTTTTCATGGGCAGCCACAGTTGACAGCTGCCGCTGAGGTAGACCCTTCAGAGTGCATCCAAGTAAACAGTGCACCGATGAAATGCGACGAGCAAGTGACACATGGGAGGCAGTGACGGAGCCAGTGACGTGACGTGTGCAGCGACGCACGCAGCGGGCACAGCTTTAGTCAGCCAAAAGAAAACCCCCAATTACGAGAACTTTTCAATTTCTAATGTGGCCTAAGCAGCCTAAAAACTTTGGCGAATCACGCACATGTACGGGAACGAATGATACGCGAAGCTTACATTTTAGTTTATGGTAGTGTTAAAACACATTGCACATAAACATAACTTTAATGACACAAATTAAGCAGAGTTTAATAAACATATAACGCTAATGACGTGAAAATATTGTAATGTAATACAATATATTGTAATACGATCACCCCAATGGAGCACAATGTAAAAAGAAATGGGGCTGAATCTCTGTCAGAACAAGTCGAAGGCATACGTTCTGGTCTCGCTTGACCGCTTAACTTTTCACACACAGCTTCTTGTATTGCCGACTTCTTGTTTACTTCTCTGCGTAGTCGAACATGCCCAATTGCCCCATTTAAGGCCCACTCTGCGAGGCAGCAGTGCCAAGCAGACAATACCAGTAAAACGTTATAATACCTTCGAATGTGTTACAACGCCCCTACGTGCTGGCACTGAGGTAACCGCGCGAAATTCGAAGAAGATACATTTCCCTTCCTTTTTTTACCAATTTTAATGAATGCCTCGAAGCCTAAGGAGCAAGAAATCAGTTTTAAATGAGTAATTCGCTAGTGCACATTTTTCTTGTTTCGTTTTGTTCTGGTTGCAGCAGCAACAAAAGTATTATTTCGTGGATGAAAGGCGCACAAAGCCCTCCAGGAGCTAAAATTAGTTTTGGCCCACAATTTTTTGGTTCACTATAACTTGCTATTGAGTCATATACAGGAAATACCTTTGTAACGAAACTGCGACTCATTTCATCTTGGTATTTAATCAATGTCCGAAAACGTATTGCATAGCTCAGCATGTTTGGGCTGTTTAAATACAGAATGCTCCAGACAGCTTAGGCCATTCCTTTTTTTTAATATCTTTAGTTACACGTTAGCAATGGTTTCGCCTGACTACACTTGGGACGTTTTTCGCAGGTGTTTGAAAATGCTGTGCCAAAGACGCACGATATTGCCGACGTGGCCAAGCTGAAATCGTATGTGGAGGGCCTCGTATCCTCAGCTGGTATGACCCTGATCACGCTGGACGTCTGGCAACGCAAATCTTCATTTTTGGACACGGAAAATGCTGTGGGTACGTTGGTAACAAATCTGCACATTTATCATCGATAGTTGCCTTCCACTGCGTTTTCAGTGCGTTTCACAAGAGTTGGACTTCTAACTGTAGATCAAGTTCAAATAGGGTCTCCGGATTTGCACATATGCATAATGTTTGTTTTCTTACTTCCTTTGTATATAAGTTGTAAAACGAGCTCGTCCCTGCTTCCTATATACTGACGTAAATAATTACCTGCTTGTCAATTAGGGCCATTCTAATTTTGCCCCAACAGTAGTGGCCTCTAATGAGTAACGTTGTTGCTTTTCTTAACTTTATATATGTGGTAATTGAGCAATCAAGCAATATCGAAATTGGCGAAGTGCAATCAGTCTCTATACAATGCTCTCATAGATTATGAAAAGGCATTTTATTGAGTATTGACAACAGCAGTCATAGAGGAAATGCGTATTCAAGGAGTACAGAAGAATATATGAATATCTTTGAAAATATCAACACAAATTACACGTGTTTTTGTTGTAGAGGACTAAGGTCCTCTACAACAAAAAGTGGAAGGCTGCCTATCACGAAAGGGGTCAGGCAAGAAGACACAATATATCTAATGGTATTCATTGCAGGCTTAGAATAAGTATTCAGGTTATGAGACTGGGAGGGCCTAGGAGTCATGATCTACGGCGAATATCTGCGGAATGTTCGGTCTTCAGATGGCAGTGTCCTGTTCAATAATATTGGAGGCGAATTACAATGAAATTTTCAGGGTCTTAACCCTAGAAAGTGTAAGAGTGGGGTTAAAGATTATTGTGCAGAAGGCAAAGATAATGTTCAATAACTTGGCAAAGGAACAAGAATGGAGTATGGTTGGTCAACCTCTAGATTCTTTATAGGAATACGTTTACCTGGTAATTACTCACAGCGCAAGCTGATCACGAGAAGGAAATCTATAGAATAAAAATTGCTTGGAGTAAATACGGGACGCATTCCATTTCGTTGTCCATTTCTTTCCATTGTCGTTGAAAAGAAAAGTGTACAATCATTTCATGCTTCCGTGCTAACATATGGGGCAGAAATTTGGAGGTTAAAAACAAAGCTCCAGAACAAGTCAACGAGCGCGCAAATAGCGATGGAAAAAAAATCTTTGGCATAACGTTAAGAGACAGAAGGAGAGCAGTCTGGATCAGAGAGAAAAAGGGGTATAGCCTATATTCTAGTTAACATTAGGCAAAGAAAATGGATGTCCCCCTTTATTGCTACAGGGTAACCAACCGACAATATCATCTGGTTAGCCTCCCCCTCTTTCGTTTGCCAATCTGTCTCTCTTTCTCTCTGTTTTAAATTTCGTATTTCGTTCGTCATGACTCTTAACTGAAGGAAGCAGTATGACTTCCAGATGATGTGAGACCTAACCTACAAGAACCAGTTAGTGACCAATGTAATAAAACAAAGATAGAACACTCCTAGCTCTCTTCCACGTAGTACGTTTATTTATCTGGTCATTTAATTGGGTCACATAAGTTAAAGGCCCACAGAATTATCAGAAAGAAGTCGTTTAAAAATAAAACCATATAGAGCGATTGTGTGCAGCGCTTCAAAGTTCTTTTTGTCTGTGATGAGTGCGACTTGTTCACCCTTGTTAGGGATGAAAGAGTAACCGTAAATTCTTGTGCGGTGCATTGGCACCCCAACTTCTGGGAGAAGGCATACAATGAGGAAGTTATTTTAAAGGTGGTTGGAACTGAAACACTGAAAAAATCAGCGAAGGGAATTCATATCATCGTTGCGGCGCTAGGAAACTTCATATAGCCTAAGTACTTGTTTTGGAGAGGTCATACCAGCATACCGAGAATAGTATTAAAATTTGAAGCGCGTTGCACGCTTTCTGCAAAACTAGAATGAATCAGCTGAGACTGGTCCTAAATGGCTGAGGGGCCCTGAGATGGTATTTCGTCGGTGGAAGCGGACACGTGGCGCCCAACGGAACGACGAAGTATATTCGGCGGACTTCCGGCATTGAAGCGCCAGGCCAACGCCGCACACAGCAAGGAGATAATGCAAGCTGCTCGCGGGCCGGACCGGCGCTGACATCGGAGACGTGGCGAAAGGCAAGGGGGCGGTGACATCGACGACACAGGCGCTTTTTCTAGCCAGTTTCGGTTTCAAGGAGCCTGCCAAGGGGAACTAATTGTTCGGTTAGCTCCCACTTCAAATGCGCTATGCAAAATTTTATTGTTGGGATAGGTAGTGTGAAGGACGGGCCCCAAAGTGCTCATTTGCTGTAGGCCCCTATTGTTGATAGTTAGAAAGTTAATCACCGTAAATTCGCTAATTAGGGACGTAAATGCTGGAATTGCTTTGTGTCTAGAGGCCGCCTATCCGTACACTCGAATGGTAAACATAAAGTTACCGCGATTTATATTTTTGTAATTTAAAAAAATTTGGTGCAGCTAAAAACAACATCCTGTATTTTCAAGTGTTATTTCACAGACGAACGGTCAGGGCTACCCTTTCAGATATCCAACGTTCAAAATTCTGCGACGCGTTGCGCACATATGGCGCATCTTTTCACGTGACCTGAAGCCTACCGATTGCGGCGGCAGTATAATTAATTTTAATGTCTAACATGCTGGTAATTAGGTCAAAAGTAGTTCGTAGCCCCGCTTCGGAGCATCGCATATCGAGTTTATTGTTTCTGGTCCGTTTGAACGAATAGCACAATTCAATGATGCGCGGATGGCGATAGAATGACGATGACACTAGGACGACGACGACTTGAAGATAGCGACGTGATGACGACATGGCAACGCAATGACTACAAAGAGCAAATACAGCGCGATGGCGCGAACATCACCACAAAGGCACGATAACTTAGGGTGGCGACAGTATTTCGACGGCGAGGCAACAACGACATGATGACGATAAGGTTATGAAGCTCGGATAACTAAACTATAACGAATATGATGATTGTGAAGGTGATTATGAACTGAGGATGATGCGTAAAGGATGGAATGACGATGACTGGAATGACATGACTATGAGATGACAGTGGAATTACGATGGCAAAATATCGACGAAAGAGCGACCACAACGACATGACAATGAAGGAACGATCAAATATAGAGGTAGTAAAGATAGCACTACCGTCCTGTATGCGAGCTATTCGACGAGACACCAGCAGCAGCAGCAGCAGCAACAGCGGCAAATTCGAAGGAAGAGTAGAAAAAATGCATCAATTTAAAATTAAGGTATGCGGTATCACGCGCCGAAACCACAATCTGATTACGAGGCAAGCCGGAGTGGAGGGGCTCCGGATTAATTTTCACCAACTGGGTTTGTTTAACGCGCACTCAAGGCACAATAAACGAGCGTTCTTGCATTCGGCCGCCATCAAATATCACTGGCGTTGATGGAAAATTTGAGAATAAAATGTTATCCTATTATCTTGCAGTGGATACCTTCCCATGTTGCATTCCTCTGAATAAAACAGCGGAAGCTGTTGCGAAAGAAGCAGTCTGAAGCCAACCAACACTCAGCGCACTGATCAGCCTTCGGTTCTCAAAAGACGTAATTTGCTGCCACTTTCGGCCGCTTTGTATCTCGTCAAATGAACCTTGTGTAATGAAAGGCGTTGATCGATTGGAAGGCGCCCTATAATTTGTAGAATAGGAGGATGATCAGCTTTCACTCTATAGCGTGGGCTTTCAAAACTTGGTGATGTACTTCTTTCTTATGCACACAATTTCAAGAAACTGGCGACTTGGAAAGCTTCATTTTGTCGTTCCGGCACTCCAACATGTAAAGGAAGACATCTGAGGCCCGTATGCTCCTGAAGAAGAAAAGCTCCGCTTGGTGTTTTTGTAGTTCAGTATCCTTCAAAGTAGTTCTCTCCTGCTTCTAGAAATCGAGTCCCCTGATCTTTCCGCTTCCATAAACAATCCTGGCACCCCTTTTCGGGAAGTCGCCGCGTTTCACTAGATGTTCTGCCGGTTTTGAACCTGCTTCTCCTTCAAGCACATTTCTAATATTGTCGGGAACAGCGAAAGCTCGCATGGGGAATACATGTAGGGAGAGTAAGGCGTTTTAACGGACCAGCGAAGTAGTGTGCTTTGCCAAAAAAGAATGAATCACATAATTCGCATGAATGGGGGCGGTATCTACCCTGGTGAAGTTTTCAGGTCTTCGAAGTCCTCTGAGGCACGAGATTTGCAGGCACGCGCTGCGTAACTAAATCGTGACAAAATTGTATTCAGAGCATTTTTCCTGCTATTGACTACGCAAGCGATTTGTCACAATTAACCAACGGCGTATCATCGCCAAGGTTCACTCTTGAAAAACAATTGAATTTATGGCTTGTTCATAGCCTCCAAAATTGTCTTTCGCTCACCAGCGATGTTTTTCTTCCTTGACACTGTTCTATCATATTTTTGCCCGCTTGCTCGCCACAGCGTAATATCAAAACTCTGTTACAACATTTCGAATTGCTTTTACTCGGATATGACCATGATTTACGCATCAAATGTATGCATTATGTTCAGAAAATTCGCTCAGTCATTTTCGCTTACCTAAAAGCGCGCAAAGACGGACGATAGTACTCAACAGAACACACAAGTGAAGATCGTGCCACCTGCAGAATAAACATATCGCGGACCCTCTTCCCACGTCACACAATGTGCTCGGCCTTTTCATGAATGGATAAGGTCGGATAGTTTTCAGACAAGTCTTGTACTTGACAACCTGCAAACAAGAAGATTATCAAACCAATGTGTGCAACAGGAAACGTTCTCCGAAAGGCCGAGAATAGACCGCGAGATCTCACACCTTCTACTCGAATATTCATGAACTAAGACATACGAATCAACCGATCGACCCAGCGACCAACCCAACGACCAATGTAGTTTGGCTATGAATACGTACGCCTGCTCTCACCGCCGGCTACTATGTCAGACAGATACTGTTCGGTGCAATTTGAACACTTAGAACTTCATGCCAGGATTTTTTAGCGTAGTGACAGAGAAGAAACCGAAACCCCTGTTTCCTGATCGAACGCTTCTTTACTTTTTTCATTATTGCGTGTTCACTAGCAGCTCCGACAGTTACGCAGAATGGAGGTGTAGCAGGGAAGCAGCATCCAGTGGTAATAAGGCTAGAAACTCAAGACAGCGCTTGAACAATAAAGCAGAGTATTTTGGGGCGAGCTCAATGTCTTGGCGGCGTTCTTATGTCTCATGGGTAGTTCCGTTGCATGTACAGGCTAGCTACAAGCTCATTTTTCTTAACCTTTACCCTAGCCTTTCTAAGTGGAATGAAAACTTCCTTCTTAACCGATTACAATTCTTTAGAGCTTATGGTCATAACTCATCATTTACATAGGTACATTCCTTCCTCGGACCCTCTCTATTCTTAACTTACATTATTGATTTGCCTGCCGTAATTTCCTCTCACATCTTTCTTTTCGCTGACGATTGTGTAATATTTAGTGAAATTAATTATCTTTGGGATATTGATCCTCTCCAGTATGACGTAGCTAATGTGTTCGATTGGTGTAATATATCGCAAATGGAACTAAATGTCAAAATATGCAAGATCATGTGTGTTCCCCGAAACCGTAATAGCCCTCATATTTATTTTTGAAGTCTTACATTAGAATCCGTCACGTCTGATATGTACTCAGGAGTTCATATATCATGCAATCTAAATTGGACAGCGCACACAGAAAATATTATGAACAATGGTATCCATATGCAAGGGAGCTTACGTCGCAACTTCTCCACCGTTCCTTCTTCAGTTAAACTAATAATAAGCAAATGCTTAATACTACCAAAGCTTAATACTACTAATTCATGATTCGACACCCTGACCGGTAAGCTTTCCATTCCAATAAAAAAAAGGCACGATGAAAATTAGTTGTAAGTCTGTTTAAGTACACGCCTGTTTGAAATTGTTATTTCTCACTGCATCTTGCTGTTATTTTTATGATTCTATCTTTTCCGACTGCCCTGTGTATTGTCTTGGACCTTGAAGGTAAATAATTGAATGAATAAATAAATAAAACGGTACATTTTGAGATATTCTGCAAGAAGGGAAGAAAATATTTAACTACGCAGAAAGGTGACGCAGCGTTACCAGCCACAAGAGTATCCATACATTCGGACATCACTAAGCTCTCTCTAGGCGACACTTTCCTCACAAAGAGCTATACTCGCGTACAATTTTCTGCGGCACTGAAGGAAAAGATATATGACCGTAATGTTTGCACGTGTGTTACAGAACCGAGAATTACACAGCGTGAGACGGCGCTTTTGGTTTCTTAGAACCGATACTGGGGAAGGGGGCGGCGGTTATAGCGCGAAGTGTACAGCTACGGGCTTTTACTTCCGGCGAATGCAGTCCGAGACCAACCATCATAAATGTATTTTCTAATTACAAAGGCGTAGGGAGAGCCGGAGAGGGCTATCGCTTTATTAGGATGCTTTCTTTTTTTTTTTGACCAGCTCAAACTAGAACGAGAATGCAGGACGTTTCTCAGGAAAGTGCTTACTTGTGCGCGCTTTGCCTGAACAACTTTCGCTTCATTGCCACAAAATGTGTGTTCGGGTAATGTGGGCGTCGTGCGCCATACGCTCCTGTTCGACTACGAAAACGGGTGAAAGAACCGCGGCACAAAGAGCCCGACGTAATAGCGGCAGAAAGAGCGAAAGAAGTTCATTCAGGTTATAAAGGAAATAACAGGAGCGAAAGCGTATATTTTTGCCAGCAAGGATCCGTGGAGAGCAGATATGGAAACCGGCACTTCCGCAAAGATAGTGCGTATAGATATACACATACGGCGAGTTATCACTTGCGTGTGCTGTCCTGTGTTGAAACAACAACTCCTAGAACCATGTCGGGGCACGTCAGGCGGTGGCGTAATTTCTGTCAAACGGGAATCTGTGCTACACCTCGAGAAAGACCGCTTCTGTGGTAAACTATTGGTCCCAGAAATTTAGAAGCATCTGGTCCTGCACTTGCCGAATCAACAGTCAATGCGAAATCTTGACCCCTCACTACATAAAATTGGATGTCGAGCGCCGCCCACATGCTTTTTTATGATTTTTTTTCATTGGTGCAACTTTTGAACCCGTCATCCACTAAGTATACATTTAGGCAAGTGGTATGGAATGCGGTTCTCCTCATATTTACCTTCTTTCTTTTCTCACAGAAATGTTCCTGATGGCCAATCCGGTGTTACCCATTCTACCCGAAGAGGAGAAGGCGTCCTTTATAGCAGACGCAAGGAAACATGTGCCCGCTTGGCGTGGCGCATACGAAGAGAACAATCCACTGCCATTCGCTAGCTTCGTCGTGCATGCCTCAAAGCCTTAGAGGCACTTTTCGGCCAGTTATGAAGAATTTTTTTTTACTTACGCAAAGTAAAAAGCTAATAAAGAGTGGGAACTCGTGATGCGATGTTGTCTTAGAATATTAGGTTATGAAAAGGGATCCCCTGAAGAGCTCAGATACGATTATACTTTTCCGATAGTTTGCCAAGCCGTTTTGACGCTATTCTAAGAGCCGTTATCGATGACTGAGGTTGCAGTATCGGCATAAAGGAATTCATTTAAACTTTTCGCTATTCTAGTGATTGTTCAAAGCACATAAGTCGATTTTTTTACGAGAAAACTTAAAGTGCTCACTTTTCCTGTCAGCAGGGCGTGATGTTTTAAAGCGTCCAGTAAGTTTCTTCTTGCTTGTTTTTTTGCTGATACCTGCCGTACCGGGTAACTTTATGTGATAGTAATACACAGTATATACTTAGAATTTTTCTGCAGCGGTACTAGCTTCAGAGTAACCTGTTAATTTCTCACGCTGCAAAGCCTGGGTGATGACATGTTCCTTCGAAACAACTGTCTTTATTGAGTTATAAAGTGACCGCAGCAATCTATTGATAGTATGTACATCACCGAATGTACTCCGAGCTATCGTTTCAGAGTTTCACTTTGCTGTTAGCCACTGATCACTGACATCAGCTGTGAAAGAAAACACTAAATGGATTGGGATATCGGACGCCTGATCTTTATTGTCATTTTGTTAGGAATGTTTTTTCACTGACATATAGGTTGACATTAATCAACTTACAATGTTGCTACACCATCTGGCAGTGGACTTTTTGGAAACGTCTTAAGTGCACAAAGATTTCAACGAAAGGTTTTCTTCACGGCACCCTCATACGCCCCATGTTTATATATAACAACGTTTGTCAGCAATCTATAGATTTGTAAGCTATATAAAATGTCACGCGTAGTTCTCCTTATCGCGTACATATAACGTAGCTGCACGGTTATGACAAACGGTTATGGCACGGTTATGGTTGTGGCACGGTTATGGTTGTGGCACGGTGGGCAAAAAAAAAAAGAATCAGAGGCAGCGGTGGCGATTTTTTGCCGCAACCTGCGCTACTGTGACTGCAGCGCCGGTATTTTTATTGGGGGGGAGGGGGGGGAGGTTAATTTAGAGGAGTGAATTGCCAGACATACCACTCAGGTTTACGACCGAATGAGTTATGTCAGCAAACATAGAACGTTCTGCTTCTAGCCACTTTAAGCTGGTTTGAAGAATGACACAGCGGAGTTAGCAGCGCCTCCCAAGTGCACATCCCGCATTTGGAGCCATACTGCGGGCAGGGGAGACACTTGTACCCTTTAAACCAGTGGGTTTCCGCCGGTGGTTGGATTCCAACCCTTCACTTCCCGAAGTCAAGGCCGTCGCGCCCTAACAACTACGCCACGACATTTTTTTTTTCTATTGCCAGTCCTCGACATATCACAACACAAATTCCTTAAACATATACAAAAAGAACTGACAAAAATGAAATGAATAAAAAAACGGAACAAGAAACTGCAATATACACATTCGTTGCTTTCCGCTACCGTGGCATGACGTCTAATTAAAGTTCCTTGAGTGTTGTCAGGGGTTCCAGCCTCTGCAGCCACTCAGGAACAGGCTATCGCGACTCCTGCGCTTCTGCATACCGCTGCATGCATTCACGGAAGCGCACACGCGCCGGTCGGACATCCGGGTCACAATGGTAGCCCGCCATTCTTGAGCGCCATAAACAGTGGAGGCCCGTAAGCATGCTCAGTTCGAACGGAAAACCTTCGTCGTCATATACTGGCAGAAACTTCATACCGTAGGGATCTATCGGTAGCTCCTTTTTTTAAAGCCCTCTGCAACAAGTCCCAGACAAAGACCCCTTCCCAACAGCGGATGAAGAATATCTATGCGTTCCGCTTTTTTACAAATAAGGCAGTGGGTTCCCCGTGGCATGTAGAACCTACGTTGTTCCAGAAAGGTTTTAACGGGTAAAGTACTGGTATGTAACTTAAATAAGAGCGAATTCGTGGCTGGTTGAACTGGCATCTTCGCCCTTTTCAATACGTCTAGGCGTAGGCCTTCACTGTACGCGGCTCTGTACATGTGTACAAGCAAAACACTGTCACACAAATCACAATATAACTTTTCCCGTTGTACACTCCACAAATATGCACTTGAAAAACGAACATGAAAGAAGGAAACAGTATCGACTATTTCCCGAAAGAAACCACGGATGGATCCTGACGTTATTTCAGCACAGCCTCATTTGGATCAACGTGCGCTGAAGTACGTCATTTGCATCTCGAAAAAAAAAGGAACCTACACACGACTTGACGCAAGAAGAGGTGCGCCAACCCCAGACCACCATCCTTCGCACGCCGGAAGACATTATCTTTGCGGCATCGCTGCCGACTTGATGCCCACACAAGAACAGCGAACACGCGGTGCAGTTTCTGCACATTAATACTAGAGCACTGTAGGACCTGCACTGCATACCAGATTTTTGTCACGAGAAACATGGTGCCCGCTGTAGCTCTCGCGAATATAGAAAAGTGGCCGACGTTCCATCAGTCCGCTTTCTTTTAATTTCTTTTGTCCACTCCTTCCAATACTCCCTACTGTCCCTGTAGGCATCAAAGGGTGCGCCAAGATACTTAACTGGCGTCGTGACCCAGCTTATGTTTCAAAAGTCGTCTAGTGCTGACGCCCACGTTCTATGCCAAAACCCCAAACTTTTCTGCAGTTCACAAAGCTATCAGTGACGTTACCAAACCTTCTGACGATACTCACAGTGTTCAATACACTTTGCGTATCATTACAGCATATGGCCGCATCGACAGTATACGCCAATAATTTCACCTCTGCTGCTTGAAGACGAAACCCCTCAACGCCGTCATTTTCGATGATGGCCTGACACCGCGTTTCCATGTAAACACGGAACAGGTGTGTACTTGGTGGACAACCCTGGCGAACGAAGCGCTTCACATTAATGCAGGCCCCCAACGTCTGATTAATTATAAGCCTACTATAGCAGCTCCGGTACGCCATCCTCACCCACTCAGTGATCATGTGGCCAAAATTAATATGTGCAAGGATGGTGAGCAATACCTTGTGAAAAACGCAATCAAACACTTTCTCGAAGTCGAGCAGGAGGATCGCTACTGCATCGCACATGGTGTCACAACACTCCCGCATGCACTTCATGTCATCATCATCAGCAGCAGCGGCAGCAGCAGCCTGGTTACGCCCACTGCAGGGCAAAGGCATCTCCCATACTTCTCCAACTACCCCGGTCATGTAATAATTGTGGTCATGTTGTCCCTGCAAGCTTCTTAATCTCATCCGCCCACCTAACTTTCTGCCGCCCCCTGCTACGCTTCCCTTCCCTTGTAATCCAGTCCGTAACCCTCAGTGACCATCGGTTATCTTCCCTCCTCATTACATGTCCTGCCCATATCCATTTCTTTTTCTTGATTTCAACTAAGATGTCATTAACTCGCATTTGTTCCCTCACCCAATCTGCTCTTTTCTTATCCCTTAACGTTACGCCTACCATTCTTCTTTCCATAGCTCGTTGCGGCGCCCTCAATTTCAGCAGAACCCTTTTCGTAAGCCTCCAGCTTTCTGCCCCATACGTGCGTACTGGTAACACACAGCTGTTATACACTTTCCTCTTGAGGGATAGTGGCAACCTGCTGTTCATGATCTGAGAATGCCTGCCAAACGCACCGCAGCCCATTCTTATTCTCCTGGTTATTTCAGTCTCATGATCCGGATCCGTGGTCACTACCTGCCCTAAGTATACGTATTCCCTTACCACTTCCAGTGCCTCGCTACCTATCGTAAACTGCTGTTCTCTTCGAGATTGTTAAACATTACTTCAGTTTTCTGCAGATTAATTTTCAGACCCACCCTTCTGCTTTGCCTCTCCAGGTCAGTGAGCATGCATTGCAATTGGTCTCCTGAGTTACTAAGCAAGGCAATATCATCAGCGAATCGCAAGTTGCTAAGGTATTCTCCATCAACTTTTATCCCCATTTCTTCCTACTCCAGGTCTCTGAATACCTCCTGTAAACATGCTGTGAATAGCATTGGAGAGATCTATCTCCCAGTCTGACGCCTTTCTTTATTGGGATTTTGTTGCTTTCTTTGTGGAGGACTACGGTGTCTGTGGAGCCGCTATAGATATCTTCCAGTATCTTTACATATGGCTCATCTACACCCTGATTCCGGAATTCCCTTATGACTACTGAGGTTTCGACTGAATCAAACGAGGATACCACAATTTCCCTAGAAAGTACCGTTTGCGTTGAATGGGAAGGGATGGGGAGCGTGAGAAAGGTTGATATCAGCAA
The DNA here is from genome assembly GCF_050947875.1 of Dermacentor variabilis. Classification (NCBI taxonomy): domain Eukaryota; kingdom Metazoa; phylum Arthropoda; class Arachnida; order Ixodida; family Ixodidae; genus Dermacentor; species Dermacentor variabilis. The sequence goes on along the minus strand of NC_134569.1, from coordinate 229,805,477 downwards.
GGGACTGAGACAGGGGCGCCCTTCATCCCCACCGCTAGTGAGGATGGAGAGGGCGCTGGAAGGAAGTAATACCGGGTTTAATATGTCATACAAACAGGCGGGTACATTAATAGAGCTGCAGCTTCCAGGTTTATTTTATGCGGACGACATTGTATTGCTAGCCAACAAGCAAAGTGATCTGCAACGTCTGGCTAATATCTGTGTACAGGAAGGCAAGAATTTAAGTTTGAAATTTAGCGTTAGTAAATCATGTGTTATGCTATTCAATGAAAACAGTACACAGGCAGTGGCAATACAGGGCCACGAAATGTACGTCGGGTAAAAGAATATAAATATCTTGGTATATGGATAAACGAAGGCAATATATATATATATATATATATATATATATATATATATATATATAAATATAAATATATATATATATATATATATATATATATATATATATATATATAGATATATATATATATATATATCATCATCATCATCAGCCTGGTTACGCCCACTGCAGGGCAAAGGCCTCTCCCATACTTCTCCAACAACCCCGGTCATGTACTAATTGTGGCCATGCCGTCCCTGCAAACTATATATACCTCCTATACCTCCTATATATATATATATATATATATATATATATATATATATATATATATATATATATATATATATATATATATATATATATATATATATATATAGATAGATAGATAGATAGATAGATAGATAGATAGATAGATAGATAGATAGATAGATAGATAGATAGATAGATAGAAACACAGGAAGAAAGCAATAACAGCAAAGGGCAAGAGAAATGCAGCCATAATGAAGCAGAAAGAGCTATGGGGATACTATAGGTACGAGGTACTCCGGTGTATGGGAAAAGGTGTAATTGTTCCAGGACTTACTTTTGCAAATGCGGCTCTTTGCTTGAAATCAGGGGTGCAATCAGGACTCCATGACAACCAAAGGTGAGTGGGACGTCTCGCACTGGGCGCTCACGGGAAGACTACAAATGAAGCTGTGCAGGGTGATATGGGCTAGCTGGACAAGTTTTGAAGAGAGGGAAGCTCAGAGAAAAATTGATTATGGAGAACGACTGAGGAATATGGAAGAAAGTAAATGGACCGGGAAAGTGTTGAGGTATTTGTGCAGGAAAAACATTGATTCACAGTGGAGGAAAATGTTACACCCATTACGTTACACCAAAACGTTACACCCACCATTCTTCTTTCCATGTTATGTTATTTCCATGTTGTGTTTCTATGTTATTCATGTTATGAATGTTAGTAAAAATGATTCTTCCGCGAATGTCACACGTTTGGCGTGGCCTGACTACTTCCTTAATAACTGACAGCACCCGCCATGCGAGCACTTTCCTAAATATTTTGTAATCGCAGTTAGCAAACGCTATGGGCCTTTAGGAGGAAAGTTTCTTGAGCTTTTTGGTCTCTTCTGTTTTAGGTATTAGTACTGTATGGGGACTGGCCAAAGGATAGTGGAATGATTTTCAGTTCGTATGCTTTATTGAAAACTGCAGTTAGGCTAGAAGCTAGGTGATCTTTAAACGATCTGTACCAAGTGGCACAAAGACCGTCTGGGCCTGGTGACTTACCAGGATTAAGGTGTTCGATAGCCTTCGCCACTTCATGTTCTGTTATTGGCTGTTCTAACGTCTCTTTAGCTTCACTCGACAGTTTTTTCAGCTTTCGCTGAAAAAAAGGTGCTTGAAACTTTGCATGTTGACGGGCCTGAATGAGAAAAGCTCTTAGAAATGTTCAAAGAAGGCATGCCCTATATAGTTCATATCAGTTACTACCACCCCGTTATATTCGATGGCTTTAACCTGCTTGCGCCTGGAGTGCTTCTTTTCTAGTCCCAGTGCTCTTTTCGAAGGTATTTCTCCGCATGCTAGTCTTTCTGCTCTCGCGCGCACGAGCGCGCCTCGATAGCGCTCTTCGTCGAACACCTCTAGCTTCTTCTTAATGGCGTGCATATCTTCTTGATAAGCCCCTGGTTGCATGCATTCGAGCGTCGCATATTTTTCCGGCAACGTTTTTAAATTCTTTTCCCTGGCCTTCTCTTCATATCGCAGTACGCCACTCCTTTCAATTGCCTTCATTTTAATAGTTTCCGGCTCCCGAGCTAAACGGATCGCGGGATCATGGGCTCCAGTGGAGCAGCATATGCGGCTGTTAGCTGTGGCAACAGGCTTTCGACTGAGAAAGATAAGGGCTAGCAGAATATTTTGCCTCGGCTACCTACAGGGCGTATCGCTTTAAACACATTTTTATGTTATTTTTTTTTTTTTTTTGCACGGCGACGCTCGTGTTCACCCGTTCCGTGTAGAAGATTTCCGGGACGCGCTTCAAGCTGTCGGTATGCTCTCTGGCGTCAACGCCCTTTTGAGCCCAGCAAATCAACCATGTATGTGCGGTGACGATGAAGACAGCCGAGGCTGCCCGAAAGTTGGCGGCACTGCGCAAGTGAAGGGGCGTCGCTGCCTGGTTATCCACCCAAAGGAACAGCAGGGGAAGCGTCGTCTCCACTGGCTTCTGCATGGGGTGGAAGACGACGACGTAAAGACCGCGCTGGCCTCCTTTGGCAAAGTGACGTAAGTGACACTCGCGAACGCCGGCGAGTGGATGGCATTTCCGACAAGGGCTCGACAATCCGAGCAGTGCTGCTGCAGCTGAAGACTGGAATGAAAGTTGACGACCTGCGCCGCCAGATCCGCGGCGCTGGCGAGCTTGCGCTGGTGGTAGCCCCAGATCGTCCCAACCAGTGCCTGCGCTGCCGGGACTCTGGCCACGCTCGACGAGAATGTAAGGTTCCCCGTTGTTCCCGGTGCAGGCTTTTCGGAAAAAAGCGACGCGGACTGTGCACGTTCTTAGGCAGTAGCCGCGGGTTTGGTGGAGAGCGAGCCGTCGACATTAGATCATGCGATGAACGTGACCGAGGCGTAGGAAGCAGCCGAGGGAGCTGGAAAAGCCAACGTGGAGGTAGAAACGAGCGGGACGACCACGCCGACTAAAAGAGGACGGAATAATGTTCCTCCTCCCAACGAGCTAGCAACAACACTAGACAGCGTGAGGGCGGCCCCGCAAGAAAATGAGAGCCGCCAGCCTGCCACTGAGGCTACGGAGGCAGCGGAAAACGAGAACGCGACCCCTGCCAGCGCCCGCTTCGAAGGCGTCTCGGCGCCCGTCAAGAGCTCCCTGCAGCAGGAGGAGAAAGTCGACGGAAAGGCCGGCGGTGACTCTGAGGCAACGACTGCTAAGCTTTCCGGAAGGCGCTCCACCCTCAAGCCTAAGCCGAACCTGGATACGGACCGCAGGCATGCGGCGTAGCAGACCAAGGACAAACTCGCCCGATGGCCACCGGATGACCACGGAGGCATGGTCATCCGGTGGCCATCGTTAGGGTGAGCACCAGACGGTAGGGTTCTAGACGTTATGGTGAGCACCATGCTCCGGGCCTTCTCCTCTCCTGTGTACATCAGTAATGGCTACGAACCCGTCGCTTGGCCTCGGCACGCTAAACGTTTGAGGTCTCGCTGCCAATAGGAAAAAGGGTCACGTGTACAGACTATTAGTGGACCATGACATGGACATTTTAGCCGTGCAAGAAAACAAGGAAGATTGCGAGGAGGAGACCGGGAGCCTGGTGCCAAGGTTCATGTATAACTACTACACAGTAGTGAGCCACGCCTCAAGGACTTGCGTGGAGTTTGTGTTGTTCGTGAGGAAGCTCCCAAGTCTTGTCATAGAGGGTTACTATTCGTGGACTTCCGCTCGACTTGTCGTTTGTGAGTTCAGCTTTTGCCATGTCCAATGGCGCGCATTGTGCATTTATGCGCCTAATACTGTGCAAGAAAGGGCAAATTTCTTTTTGAACTTGAAGCATCGCATCTATGCACAAAAAGATAGCCTATGTTGGTGACTTAAATTGTGTATTGAATGCCGAGAATAGGTCTACGCGATGCGTAGTTTATGACAAAAGCAGCGATATCATGCCGCAGATTATACACAAATTTGAATTGAAGGATATCGCTCAGTGTTGCGGGGCTGATCGAGTAGTGAGGTACACTCACTTCCATAGCACAAGTCGTGCATGATTGGACCATATCTATAATAATAATAATAATAATAATAATAATAATAATAATAATAATAATAATAATAATAATAATAATAATAATAATAATAATAATAATAATAATAATAACCTTTATTGCCAATAATCAAATCAGTACATTCATACAGGCCTGCCAAAGCCTTTGAAGGCTTGACCGGCAGAGCTTGGCAAGCAGCAAAACCATACGCGGTACATTAATAGATTACTTATAAGCAGCGAACTCGAGTATAGCATACCAGAAAGAAGTTATTAAAATTTATACAGCGTCTATGAAAATAATTTTCACTGAGCATAATGAAACACAGAAACACAGCAATACGTGTAAACAAAATGACCATGAGGTAATAAATAACCATACACCAATCTGACCGTCATGGTGCAAAGGAATTGCACAGTCATATGCACGAGCACTAGCAATAACGGTAAACAAACGGAAGAAATACGCCTTAGCGGTCTCTAACTTGTATTTCGTTTTTGCACAGAAGGTGCTGGGGGGCAATTTATTGAAGTAGGTTGGAACATAATGGGCGCGAGCTCTACTACAGTACCTTGTGGAACAACGTGGCCTCCAAAAGCCGTCCCTGGACTTTAAGCAATGGGAAGAAGTGTACGGAACTACGAATTCACTGGACCAGAAGTGTTTTAAAACAACCGTTTCCATTAAAAAATCGCTGAAATTCGGCGTCGAAAGTATTTTGAAACAGCGTGTGTCAGTATTCAGGCTCAGATCATAAGATATGTTTTTAAGAGGGAGTGCAGTATTGTATTTATTCTGTTCTGCCAGCGAACAGCGCAGTGCCCGTAAATTCTTATTCGATACCACAGCAGACTGCAGCCTCAAGCGTGTGTTGTTGTTTTTCTTATCGATAAGGGAATGTAATATCTTATATTGTACAGTATACATGATATGGCATGAATTTTTTTTTCGAACGTAAGCGTGGTGGCTGTTCCAAGAAAGGTCGCTGTCAAGATATATACCAAGATATTTTACAACAGATTAGTACTGTAATGGTCTACAAGAACAAGACGAACAATCTGAACAATGCAAAAGAAGAGGATAGTCGAGGGCTACCTTCCTTAAAGGATTATGGAAGCGGAATAATTGCGTCTTAGATACATTTATATTAATTAGGTTATTTCGAAACCAGCCTATAGCTTTTCTGGCAGCATACTGTAAAGAAGCAATCGTAACATAGTAGCTGTGGGCAGAAGTTACGATCATCGTGTCATCGGCGTATTGATAAAGAGAAACGGGTATCATGCTATACAGGCGATTTACAGAAATATTAAATAATAACGGGCCGAGTATAGATTCCTGCGGTACTCCAGCATAAATAATTGAGAATGCGCTATGAACTTACCCAACTGAGGCGACCTGACGCATACCCTGAAAGTAATTTGCTAACAATTACCAGAAAGCACCCCCAAATCTTAGCAAGAAAAGGTTATTTAACAACAGACCTTGATGAACGCTGTAAAAAGCCTTGCTACAATCAAGAAGGAGAGCACAATCAACTTTATTATTATCGAAAGCTATACTCAACTGATCGGAGAAGTCTTCCAGAAGGGTTTGAGTGCTTTTGCCGGGCCGGAAACTATACTGACTAGGCGACAAAATGGGCGTCCAGAAAGCTTGTCATCGTTAACAATACGCCTTTTTCTAGTATTTGAGCAATGGAAGGCAGAAATGAAACCGGGCGATAATTTTCAATCTTATAACGCGCACCGCTTTTATAAAGAGGTATAACTATTGCCGTTTTCAGTTTTATAGGAATTTCACCACTTGAAGTTATGCGATTAAGTAGTGCTAGCAAAACCTTTTGGATATATTCATATGTTCTGCGCAAGTCATTAATGGAAATAGTCGATTCCAGGAGATTTATTACAAACCTAAACTGAAAATAATCTATCTTAGCTCTTCCTGTGAAATTGAAGGGAGATGCCGATTCACTAATGCTGTGACGCAAACTGCACAAATCTTCCTGTAAGTTTGTGTTTCTAATTGCACGAGAGAAGTGGTTGTTAAACTGATCAGAACTATTCTGTCTGCCGCTGGATAAACTGAAAGGAAAATAATTCATTATATTAGCTTGCGTATTAGCCCCTCTAAAGCTGTTAATCAACGGCCATGTTTTCTTACTACTACAACGAGCAGCTTTAAATTTGTCTCGAAAATGTATTAGCTTTGCGGAGCGGATCGTGGCAGCAACTTTATTTCTGAACTGCTTAAATTTGAACCGCAGGTCTGCACAATTTGAGGCACGCTTGCATTGGGCCCAAAGTAAGTCTTTTTCTTTTATTGCAGCGAGTATGTCAGCCGACATCCACTTGTTATCCACGTTACGTTGTTCGATATGTATTGTTCAGGTAGCACTTTTAAGTTCTGGAACACTTTGGAACACTTCTGCGAGCTAGTCATATAGGTCAGCAGGAGACACTAGTGCTTAAGAAGGTTTCCAGTCATATTGAGCCACCAGCTTATCAAATATTATCGGATCAAGCACTGAAATTAGTTTATTAGAATCTGTGGGTGCTGTCACAGTATCTGGATAACTTATTGAGCCAGGAACGAAGTAATGACCAGCAAGTTTAATTCCTACTATAGCGGATTTTACGGCCAGATTCTGAGCGCGAACGATAACGTGATCAATGCAGGACATGCCGAGCTTACCGGCCAAGAATTCCTCACGAGTCGCTTGATAAATGACGCATTCCGAACCCCATTTGGAAAGGCTAGCGAGGTAATCTGTGACCAAGAATACAATAAGACGCAAAAGGTCAATATTGATATCACCTATGATACACACGTGCCTTTCAAGCGATAAGGTTGACAATGTGGAATCGAGTTCGGATAAGAAAAGCAGCGCATTTGAACTGGGAGGTCAATAAACTGATAACAGAATCATCGAAAAAACAGCTGTGCTCAAGCGCAGCGATATCACTTCAGCTTCGGAAAAGGAAAAAGCAAACTGTGAAGCTGCCCATCTGTTACTTATAAAAACTGCGATGTCTGAGCACGAGGTCGCGGGATCGAATCCCTGCCACGGCGGCCGCATTTCGATGGGGGCGAAAACACCCGGGTACTTAGATTTAGGTGCACGTTAAAGAACCCTAGGTGGGTCTAAATTTCTGGAGTCCTCCAATACGGCGTGCCGCATAATCAGAACGTGGTTTTGGCACGTAAAACCCTATAATTTTTTCTTAAACTGTGATGCCTCCTCCTTTTCTGGTTGGACGCGGGTACGAAAAGGCTTGGTGACACAGCAAAGAATATTGTGGAATGGTCTGAGAAGAAATATTAATTTCAGTAAGTGCAAAAGCATCGGGCGAGATGATGAAGTGATGGCGTGAAACTGATTGCAATGTTTCCGAAGGCTGCGAATGTTCACATGCGCAAGTTTAAAACTACTGGTGGAGATATCAGAAAAAAAACTATTTACATCCGCAAAGTCAGTGCCTTTGATAGTCTCTATGTCAGCCATGTCTAGGCAATCTTGTCCAAATCCGAGAATATTTCAATGAAAGGTGCTCCCTCAGACTTTCTCGCCAGAACCTTTCCATCATATCTGCGTCATATCTGTCATATGACTTAGTAGAAAATGCCAGTGCTATGCAGTTACTGTCATATCCTTTTCTTACCACTGCCTGTTAAAATGCAGGGTGAGGCGCAAAACAGAGCAAGAGGAATTCATCTGGGAACTGTGGAAAATGGATGCTGAGCAGCTACGGCAAGAAACGTTTAACGAAAGGGAAGTGAATGCTCTGAATTCTCTTCGAAAAGACAGTTATATGAAGTTTGACTACGCCACGATTTCGGTGACATTTCGAAGTTTAACATCGCATTTTCTGTGCGGGAACGCTTTCTCCCTCTTACCTACTCTGGAATCCTTTTGTTCCCTTCTCCCCACTCGCCTGGGGCTAATTTGCCCTTTTCATGATGCGATGGTGCATGCGCCCAGGCCTAGCGGATTAGTCGCGAAACGTCTTGGAAGAGCAGCGCGCATCGCCGCGCGCCGGGAAGTAGCCGGTAAAAAAAAAGTAAGCGCTCGGACGCCCGCAGCTGCAAACACTCGTGCCACATGTTACATTGAAAATGCACTGGTAGCTCGACGTCGGTGCGGTGCCGAAAACATGAGTAGCTTAAGACTGCAACTCAACTTCAAAAGAGAAAGCGACCAGGTTGTCCCCTGGACTACACCGTGACCCTACGTAGTTGCCTGCCTTCATTGATGGCTAGCAAATTTGTTCACGAAAAACCCTTGCGTTACACTTGTGCTACGCTTAAAAACATACCCAATCTCCGGCTGTCAGCACTCAGCGTGCGAAGTCTGGTGGGCTGTCACTAATATGTCTTATCTTTTTTGTAAGACTTTCCATTTGTTTTGCTGTCCTAATCATCCAGGGCAGGCTTCTGTTCGCTAAAACATCCGGTGGCTGCAAGGTTTCCGCCAGTGATCGAGTGATCATACATTCGTAAAGGTCTCATTGACAGAATCCCTGGAATAGAACCATGGAGTGGAGAAAGCAAATAAATAGAACAAAAAAAGGAAAGTAGAACAGAACAGCAAACGAAAATAGTTACTGGTCCCACTGTCGGGATCGAGCTCGTGACGCGGGTCGTTTTCACGTCAGTGCACGTCCTGTCACATACCGTCAAAGAACTGCTATGATCGATGGCTGTTGCACGTCGGACACGGTGATCTTGTCCTTATGGCACTCACGTCATCACCGCGGCCCATGGCGAGCCGCAACGGACGGGCAATGGCAGAGCCCCGAGTCCACCCGCCACATCCGGCGCGCGGACAATTTTTTTTTTTTGTTACCGGCTTTGCAAAATAAGGTACAATATGAATATAACATGGGCATAAGAACGCTAGCTGATGCCGGACCAATGTGTTGTGATAAAAATGATGTAGGTTAGTCAGTTTGTCCAAAAACTGTTAGCCAATCAGGAGGATAACTCTGTTCACAGAAAAAAAATCGTATATATAGCACACTTTCAATGAAGTATTCTTGTGCAGGGGCCTGAACAATGCGCTCATGTTTAATACCCATACGCGTTCGCCACACGCTATGCATGCAGAGAAGTATTAACAGATCGACAGGCATTCCCCATGGTTCCGCGCATGGCAGGAAAGGTATGCCGAATGAACTTATCGGCAAATCCTTTTTGATGCTGCGTTTTAGAAAGTCCCACAAAAACACTGCATCATGACAGTGCAAAAAGATATTCTGGATCGTCTCCGGTTTTTTGCATAGCAAGCTATTCACAAACCAAGGTACAAAAATGCCTTTGCTTTGCAACCGCGGTTTCACTGGGAGAGTGCCTGTATGTAATTGGAAAAAGAAAGATTTAAGAGAAGCTTTTACCGGCATTCTTGTAACTCTCTGAAGAACATCTCGTTCTGAACCTACAACAAATACTGTACGATATGACGGTACAGGCAAGAATACATCAACAAGATCTTTGTACAACTTCTTACTAGTAACAGCGGCCAGATATTCACTAGAAAATCTTGCTTTTAGTATTCGGAAAGACGCGACCACTTCACGCAAAAAAGCACTTAAAGGCATTGGCCCCGTATACATGGACGACACTACATAATCAGGCAAAGAATCGCGCAGTCTAGCTTGAATCATTGTTCTCAGAAAAGCATCCTTTTGATCACGCAAAAAAAACCTGCTTACAATCTGCTTGAGGAATAAATGTGACAGCCCCAGTCATCCATTCGCCATTCTATGGAACAGATTACTACTACTAGTACGTTCCCATGGTAACGCCCAAATAAACGTCGCGTATACTCTATGCAGCTATTGCCCAGACGTCCTCGTCAGACATAACGCTTGCATCACATAAAATAGTTTAGCGACTAAAAACAAAGTGCGCACAGTGGCTCTTGCGAACATTAAAATTTATGTATTCCCCATTCGCCTGTCTGGGCTTTCACTCGCACTACTTCGTTGTCCCAATATTGATTGCTATCGCAATAATGTTTGAGTGACACACCTAGGTAGGTGCCTGGTGTTACCGCCCTTTGCATCTTACAAAACGTCTCCGGCGTGTATTGCCAATTCCCATTCCAAAAACCAAGACAAGCTAATAGCACTTCCACTTGCAGTACAAACTTTTACAGCCTCGTTCAAAACTTATTTAGCCCTGTGATGGTCCGTACAAAACACTGCTCCATCATAGGCATATGCTAAAGCTCGAACTTCAGTTTCATGAAAAGTGTATCCCCGGATGCTTGGGCTCTTCAGCAGCCGCAAACGAAAGGGCTCGAGGTAGAGGGCAAAAAGCAGGGGAAATAAAGGGCAGCCGTGTCTCACAGACGACTGCACAGGTATACAATCGCTTAAATGCCAATTTTATTATGAGATTCGCTATACAACCACTGTACATCATTTTAACGCCTTCGGTAATAATGGTTCCAACGTTGACATGGTCTAGAGTTGAGAACAAAACTTCGTGTACGACTTTATCAAACGCCCTGTGCAGATCTAATTGCAACATGGCCACGCGCCCATGCTATGCGTCGCAGCATTCAAGGACACTTCTAGCTGTGTGATCATTGGTAAAGATTCTCCTGTCTTTTATGCCACATGTTTGATGTGGCCCTACAAGCGACTTAATAACACATTGAATACGTCGAGCTAAGATCTTCATGAAGATATTATATTCCACGCTTGTTAGACTGATGGGACGGTATGATTCAACAAACTGCAACTTAATCGGATCACTCGTTTTAGGAATTAGTACTACGTGCGACGCTCGGTTGAAGGTTCACCGTATTCGGCGCCAACACTTGCCTTTGCAGGCACGTCCTTCACGTCGGGTTTTTCTACAAGGCTATGGTCTCCTTGCTGTTCATTTTCTACTGGACGGCGTGCCTACTGAACGGCGTGTCTACTAGACGTGTCCTTTTGAGTCAGTTGACGCGACGTTCCTGCAGCTTCTTCCGCGTCGGCTTCGTCCATGACGAGCTCTGCGGCGTCAGGTTTCCCAACTGGGCCTGTTACGATTGCGTATGTCTTTACACATGAACCCTCGTCATGCCCAAAACGACGGCACCGTGCACATCGAGGGACACGGCAGTCGCGTAGTATAAGACCCACGGTTTGACACCGCAAACACACTCGTGCTCTTCCTGGTGCAATTAGCAACGCCAGTTCACCACCGACACGAAGACGATATGCGACGTTGTCAACCTTGACGCCTGCATGGACCTTAATGCTCACCGTGCGCGTCGTCGTGCTTTTCTCCTGGATGTCATACACACGCCACTTTTCTTTCACGACGTCCGTTACAATCCCGAACATTGCTAGTGGAGCACGTATATCTTCACCGGGAACATTGAAAAGCAGCCAATGCAACTTCAGGCGCAGGTCTTCATTCGCAGGGTTAACTACAACGCAGCGGCGACCCTTCGCTTTCATTTCACCTACGGCTAGATCTTTCTTCGCGCCTTCAGCATTGTTGAAGGTGACTGCCCATACGTTACTCATCTGGTACGCCCGCAAGGTGCCCCCATTGCTCAGGGAGCAATGCTAGATGATCCAACTCATCCCTCACGTTTTCAGCTCGATAAGGCCTGGCCTGGACGTCGGCATATGAAGATGTGGTGTTCGAAACTATATGACCTGTAGGTGATATAGGTAGGATGACCTTGTAGTCCTCATGTTCAGCTGGGGTATTCCTGTTATCGCGGCTGTTCATAACCGCAAACATCACCCCATCGGAGTACATGAAAACCATGTCCGCTCTCTTCGACAGACGGAAGTGGAATCAAGGAACTGCTGAGATCGGTGGCTCTTGCGCGGCGGACACGGTGATCTTGTATTTATGCTGCTTACATCATCGCAGCCATCCACGGCGAGCCGCAACGAACTGGCAGGCGAAGGACATCGAGTCCGGCTCCCACAGCCGGTGCGCAAACGGTGTGCTTCAGCTTGACTGCCCAACATTGCGCTCTCTAGCTGTCAGAGCTCAGCGTATACGAAGTCTGGTGGGCTGTCACTAACATGTATTATCTTTTTAAAAAATTTCCATGTGATTTGCTGTCCTTATGATCCCGGACAGGATCCTATTCGCTAAAACATCCGGCGGCCCTAAAGTTTTTGCCAGGGATCGAGTGAGCATACATTCGTAATGGTCTCATTGACAGAATCCCTGGAATAGAACCATGGAGTGGAGAAAGCAAATAAATAGAACAAAAAAAAGGAAAGTAGAACAGAAAAGCAAACGAAAATAGTTACTGGTCCCACTGTCGGGATCGAGCTCGTGACGCGGGTATTTGCCCTGCAGGGACGTTTTCACGTCAGTGCACGTCAGGCATCCTGTCTTTTCTTTTTCTTTATTGCCTGGGTTTCGTACACAACTTTTCACAAGAGACAACAATCACCCCAACGACAACCAAAGTACAATGTACATTTACTGAATGTGTACTAAACCAGCATCGTTCTGGTTTCATCCAAACGAAATTCGCGCTAAGCTACGAATGGCTCTGCTCTTGGGAGCTACTCGGGTGGTTCCGCTGCCGCTTTATGAATAGCGACAAAGCAGTGCATGTTTTCCCAGAAATACATTCGTGCAGGCCGCGCATCTTTATCGACATGGTATCCTGCCATTCTTGCACGCCAAATGCAGTGGGCCCGCCGTGGCTGCTTAGTGACTATGGTGCTGGGCTGCTAAGCACGGGGTCACGGGATCGAATACCGGTCACATCGGCCGCATTTCGATGGGGGCGAAATGCGAAAACACCCGTGTACTTAGGTTTAGACGCACGTCAAAGAATCCCAGGTGGTCCAAATTTCCGGAGTCCCTCACTTCGGCGTGCCTCATAATCAGAGTGGGCTTGCGGCACGTAAAACCCCATAACATACGTTTTAAATACAGTGGAAGCCCAAGAGCCTGATGAAATCAAAAGGTACCCTATCCTCATTATTTATGCTTAAGCAACAAATGCCATACGGATCTAGAGGAAATTCTTTCTTCAGTGTCCTCTGTAATACATCCCAGAAAAACACGCCTTCCCAATAGTTAAAAAAAAACATGATCTATTGTCTCTGGCTGCTGGCAAATTAAATGGTGCAGTCCCCACGGTAAAAATACTCCCTTTCGCTCCAAAAACTTCTTAAGTGGTGATGTTCAAGTGTGATTTTAAAAAAAGGGTTTTGTTCCTGGTGGCACCTGCATTTTCTTCATTCTCTCTAAAACATCACTGCCTGGGCCTCCACCGTACAATGACCTGTACAATGGTCCTGGGAAAAGAATGCCGCACAAAGCACAACAGAGTTTCATTTTGCTAAAGCCAGACAAATGATCATTCGAAAACCGCACTGAAAGAAATCTGACACTCGATACGACTTCTTTATAAAAACCTCGAATCCTTCCCGAAAATTCTTCGGTTAAAACCGTATGCTCTAGCAGCCCTCCACTCAGCCTCATTTGGCTTACGCTGCGCAGGAAGAAAACCTAAGGAACAAAAACCGGTTGACCAGCTTCTGTACAAAGAGGTAGCCAAGGCCCAATCCCTCGTCTATTACCCGCTGGAACAAGCGCGAATGACGTGGCTACAGTGCTCTGATTCTGACGCTCAGACAAAGACGACAAAAATCCTGTGTAGCTTCAGAACATTTGACCATGAACAATGCAACGTCTGCATTACGTGCCACAGCTTGCTGATAAAGAAAACGTTGCAAACGGTGGCTCTGGCAAAAACAGATAGATTGATGCCTTTCCACTTCGCGCTCTCTCCCGTGTCTTCCTTGCCTGCCCTTTCTAGTACTGCTCGCTCTCACGAGAAGCATCGAGCGGGACGCTCAAGTACTTGCCAGGGGTCGTCACCCAATGCACGTTGGCGAATTAAACTGTCTTCACTGAACGCGGTCCATGCCAGAGCCCTTGCACTTCGACCAGTTAACTCCACTACCAGTGACATGGCTAAATTTACGAACACATTTGACAGCCTGAGTTATGCTCCACTGATCCTCCGCGAAAACAGCGACATCATTTGCACAAGCCGGCAGCTTCACTTCGACCGCTTGTAACTTGAATCCAATAATTCTATTGTTTTCCATCAATCTCATGCACAGGGTTTCAATGTACATACATAACAAGAGGGGGTTGAGGGGGCAGCCCTGACGCACCAAACGTTGCACGCTAATGGGAGCCCCGAAACTCTTATTCCCGATCAATGCCGTCGTGCAGTTTCGGTACGCCAGGGCGACCTCCTCGCAGATTGCAGAACCAAGATTGGCATAGTCTAAGAAGGCAAACAAGATTTAATAAGCCACTCAATCAAAAGCCTTCTCAAGGTCAATCTGTAAAATGGCAACCCGGCCATTAGTATCATCACAGCACTCATGCAGACTGCGCGCTTTGTGAATGTTAGAACAATATTGCGGCCTTTTATCCCACATTTCTGGTGAGGCCCGACAATGTCCTGTATCACTGACTGCAATCTTCGCACCATTATCTTCATAAAGATTTGGTGGATTGTGGATTTGGATTTCATTTCGATATTGGTGAGTGCTATGGGACGATACGCCGTAACACATCGTAATTTTGCTACATCATCAGTTTTAGGAATGAGCACGGCGTGTGACGACCCATAGGACGGAGGCAATGTGTTCAATTTTTAAGCTCGTTAAAGATTACATTCATTACAGGGCTAATTTCATGCTTGAATTCTTTTTAAAGAGAGGCGCTAAAGCCGTCTGGTCAAGGCGCTTTTCCGGGGTTTAAGTTGTCTATGGCCTGTTGAACTTCAGTTTTCGTTATCGCTAGTTCCAATCTCTGTTGTCTTCCTTCGTCCAGTCGGGGCATAGCACGCAAAAAAGCATTCCTAATGTAGTCGCGTCTACATTGCTCATGAAAAGCTGCTTTGATATTGTCGATGCTTGTCAATACGGGCCCTGCTCATTGTATTCCGTCGGTGTGGCTCCTTTGAGCGCGTGCTTCTTCTAAGCCTAGCGCTCGTTTCGACGGCGCTTCGCCTGCAGCTGTCTCTTCTGCCCTTGCCCTCACCAGTGTTCCCCTATAACGTTGCTCTTCAAGTTACTCTATCTGTTGTTTGACTTTTCTTATGTCTTCTATCCATTTCCCGCTCAGTTCTCAGTGTTGCCATACGTGAAGGTTTTTACTGTGGTTTATTTTTCTTATTTCTTCTCTTACTACTCGGGTAAAAGGTTCATCCTGAAGAAGCTTGTTATTTAATTTCCACGTTTCTCATGAGGACGCGTTACTCCGCTTTGGTATTCCTATGGAGCATTGAACCAAACAACGGTCAGAAATATACACTGGCAATACTTTGTAACTGTTACATTCCGGAACGATGTCAACAGATGCGATCGAGCTGTGCATGGCTAGAGCCCTCAAATCGCGTACACATTACGTAACACGCACGAGACAGGTGCGGTTGTGAAAATACGCTTTATTGCAGTAAACCCAAGATTATATAGCCCCCATGCAAGCGGGCGTACAATGCAATGCTTGCGCGTGGGCATGACTGTGCAAACGTAATCACTACATCACACCTTCTTTTTTTTCTTTTTTGAGCTAGTTTACAAACTTCAATATAATAGTGACACAGGTTACTTTTTTGGCTGAGGACGCTCCCGTTGGCTTCTTCGCAGTGGTTGCCCGATTCGACTGTAATGGTGGAGCCGTCACGGAAGCTGAAAGGCAAGATGCTATCGCATCTTGCACGATGGGGTGGGCGATGGTCTGATGTGCTCTCTAGCACTCTAAAATTAACGTCCATCATCACTTTTGAGCACGTACGAGCGTGGGCTGTCCGCTTTCTTGTGCACTGTAGCAGTTGACCGTGTTCTTGTGGGCACATTAAACGCCATGACCCTGGTACCTAGTGGTAGCTCTGGTAGGGGTTTGGAACCCCTGGTGTAGATGGTGCGTTGCCGACGGCGGATGTCGAGAAGTCGCAGTTGAACGTCCTTTGGTTGCACCGTCCGAGGCTACAGGTGGGCGACTGAAACCGGTATAAGCGTCCTGGCCAATTGCCGCGTGAGCCACTGCGAAGGAGACCTTAAGCACTTGTCACGCGGAGAATTCCGCCACTCGAGTAATGCGGCACAAAGGTGTACCGAGCCAAAAGGAGACTTCTTTAATAGTTTCTTAGCCTCTTGCACTGCTCGCTCGGCCATGCCGTTTGAGTGGGGACGGTATGGACTTGATCGAACATGATTTGTTTCAATCTTACGGATGAATTCGTGAAACAGTTGGCTGCAGAACGGTGGGCCATTGTCGGCGCAGAGTTGGTTTGGGAAATCGTGCGTAGCAAAAGATATCCGCGAAGGCAGACATCACTTCGCTCGCCGGTGAAGACTGTAGAGCCCTGATTTCAATGAGAAAGGAATAGAAGTAGAATAGAAGTAGAATAGAAGAATAGAATGTACTCACTACCGTTGTGTAAGCAAGGATCAGCGCCAATGACTTCCCACGGTAAACTCCGCGTTTCATGGCTCTGTAATGGCATTCGGGAATTTCTAGGTTTGTACTCCTTGCACAATTGACAGCGTCGTGCGCTTTCATCTACGTCACCACTGATGTCGGCCAGAAAAGTCCCGGACTAATATTCAAAGTCAGTGTACCCCCCCCCCCCCCCGCGTGCGCGCACATCAACCCATCTTCATTCGTTTTTTCCACGTACAGCGAGAGACTGGAATGATCTGCCTGAAGAATCGGCGAACCACTGCAGTGCGACTGCGTTCACGACTGCCATCTAACACATTTTTCTTTGAAGCTGCCCACCCCTCATCTAAAACCCCTCTCCAGGAGCATTTGAGGATTAAATAAAAATATAAACAAATAAATAAATAGTACCATTTAGCCTAATCATGCTGGCTTGCCTGCACAGTTATTATGGTGCTCAAGAGGTCGATTCTATTTTGAGCCAGATAGCAAACAGCAAAGATAGTATTGTGGAGATAGCATCGCCGCAATAATCAAATGCAGAATACAAACGAAGTTGTTCTTTCCTGAATAGCGCGGTTTGAACCCATAGTTACACTAAGAGAATTTCAAATCACAACGCGGTCACCGCGCGACTTCCAGTGTGTGTGTGCACTGGGCCGACCGTTTGTGCTGTATCGTGCGCCTTTCTGGATGGCGTGTGCTATTGCAGCAAACCCGGCAATCAATATTCAGCAGATCCAACGCGCCCTACTGGAATCTTTATACAGCGGTTTTCTTTTAATGCATCAGGAGTGGTGAAACACACGTTCGTGTATTGTTAAATGTGGGGGCAATGGGAAACCGAATGATTTATTCTTCTTGGCCAAGAATGTAGTGCACCTTTCAACGCAACCAGCATTATGGTGTTTGAAAGAGACAAGGTGGTTTTCTGCGCCCTCTCTTTGGCTTGGCCGACCATCCCTTAGAGGCGCAGATGCCATCATTCATGCGGTTGACAGGCGGCGTAACGCATGCACAATGTGAGGCCATCTGCTGCGCTGGCCACTCTCCTGTCTGATCGCGGCCCTCCCCAGCGCTCTCCACCAGAGGCCAACGGCCATCCTCCGTAGGCGGGCTTCCCCCCTCGACGTTCCACAGCTGCAGGCGTAGTGCGAACCCCCATTACTAAAGGCCCACAGCTGACTGCAACCTGTTCTGCGAGAACGCAAGAGCAGCAGCAGCAGTAGGCCCCACCCGTGGTCAAGAAGAAAGTAGCGGGAGGGTTTCGCTTGAGCAGAGCTTCGCCTTGAAGAAATGTGTGATTGTGGCCATGTTTACTGCAGTGGGCTGCTCGGCTGGAAGGCAAAAGTTCCATTCCACCATCGTTCACGCATTTTTCGATCGCAATATAGGCTGACATCACATAAATTTGAAGTATGTAAGAAAAAAACTCGAGGTGCGGTTGCTTACGCGCAATAGTCTGCACGAAATCGCAAATTTTTGAGAGCCTACATAATTAAGTAAATGGCTTTTGAGAAGCGGACGGCTATTAGCTTGCATTGACAATAATTCTCGATCGCATCTGTAATATATTTTTCATACATCCTCATATTATTAACAATTTATGTACGATAATCCAGACACTTATAACATGAAGTTAACATTTGCAGGTAATTGAAAAAGAACTGAAATATAGATCATATGGAAAGGAAATTATGAACATTTCTTCAGTGTCCCAGCACCTATTTATTCGAAGGATTTTGCAGAAACGCCTGATAGTGTATTACTTGGTGCAAACACATGTGAGCTTCAAGGGGCCATCGCAGTAACCGGCTCGGCGCCTAATATCTCTGCAGTGGTTGTTGCAGCGTGATTGCAAGGGACATCCGAAGCCACGACCTGAAAGAGAGAAAATTTTAAAGTGTGCGTCTCCTGGCGTCTTCACGAAATTTGGCCTAAATCGCTAACAAAACCTGGCTCGCTCTTATCCACACATGATGACGGATACCACACTCGTTGCGGCTATAGCTTAGGTAAATTGTACAACCTCAGCTACAAGCCATACGTTTACTATAAGCAAAGCGTAAGGGCGTTCATTGAGCAGTTTGTAAGATATGAAATAGGGATAATATGTGGAGAGGGGAACGAATGTTTGTATATGGCTTGACATTAGGCAGCGTGGAAAGCCTTCAGTAATGCTTTTGCATACACGGTACTATTTTCTTACAGGATCCGCTAGCCTCTCGTTACCACTGTGAGGCGCTTGGGCTCCAGTCAAGAAGCAAGGCAGCAGGAGCTGCAATAGCCCTGTCAAGCGGGCAAGCGCACTTACGGAGAGTATGATTCGTTTTAGGTGCACTTTGCCTAAACTAAGAACTTCAACTAGACTAAACTAGACTAAAGTAGCAACTAAACTAAACTGCAAGCGGAGTGTCACTCGGGGAAGTGTGCACTCCAGTCGGCATGCGTTCACGGAAGGCGCTTAGCTGGCCGAGTGCGAAGCCTCGCCACCAGTGTTTCAATGGTACAAAAAGTAATGTATAAAAAAGGCGCATAAGCTTATTCAGTTGTTGACCAGCTTTTAACTAACCAGAAGAAAACTCGCTCATATTCTGTTCTAGCAGGATCGAACGTCGTCTGAATTCGCTACGCATTCATCTCGGCCAGCGTTGACTTGCAACACACTTATAATAATGTATTCGTTCTTCTTGTTAAAAAAATTGATTAAGTTTGTTTTCATTTATACAACATGAAATTAACGCTTTTTAGCTGTTATCTGTTTCTTTTATATCTACATATTCAAAATACGTGCTCTCAGTCTGTCGCAGTTTTCGTTCGTTTTTTAACTGTGATTGCACTCCGTTTTCACGTTTAGCAGCGTGTAGCCTAAAGTGTCACTCAGTCCCGAAGGGTGCTCCCCTTAAGTGCACTGGACTTTCCGTTGGACAGGGGTATAATACGCCGAGGAACATGTGGAAACAATTATCCGGGTTCTTTCATCGCCAAGATGGAAAAACGTGCTCTTGGTCCTAAAGCAACGAAATAAAAAAAATGAGGGCTTAGTATCAACGTGCCCTGTGTTGCTGAGGCATTGTCGAACGCATGTTTTTTTCTTCGAAATATGACTACTGCGTTGTACACATGCCCACTCAGCAACAAGGTCGTGAAAGGAACCAGACTGCCTGGCAGATGACCAATTCCAGAAAGTTGCGTATAGAATACCCAGCAAGAACTACCACTGGTATAACATCGGCGAAAGCGGCAATCAGAGAAGACGGTTGGGATATTTGGACTTATTACTGACTTCAGTCACCATTACCTAGAGGAAACAGGACAACGGACGATACCAGTTCTAACGTGCTCTCCTGTGCTCTTCTTGCTGTCGCCAGTTGTCTTCTCTCTAGTTAAGGATGCCTTAAGAAATCGGTAATTTGATTCGATGATATCAAATGGACAAACGTAATGGCGGAAAGAGTCGCGGTGGGCCAGACTGGCTCACGGAACACGTGCATAAGTGTAATCATGTAAACAACTGGGATAGTGCGGCAATTAGCACGAAAGAGAACTATCTGACAACGAATTTCTACTGGACTCGCTGCTTATACATGCGACACCGAACAGAATCGACCGTTAGAAAGACACCATGCCCCTAGATTACCTTGACATTCCTCATCACCTGCTATAACATGAGCTAACTAGGAAATTACGTTAGCTGCATTATGAACAAGGAACCCGTATTGCTTCAGCAATGTGAATATTAATTTTCACTTACTCAGTATGGGTAAAATTTTGTTTTTGTAAATGATCCTACCTGACTGCACCCGCTCTTGTCGATCTCTTCACTACGCTCGAACAGCAAAGCGATCGCAACATGGTTTATGTTAGGAAGCAAAGCAGGTAATTTCAAGGTGCGTTTTTATGCAAGAAGCATTGCTCTGGTATTTGCGCTGAGATAAGTTTGTTTGATCTACCGACCAGACACTGTACTGATGTTCTGTAGGGTTTTCGTATATTCTAAAGATTAGAGCGGGCACTGCATTTACTTACGGACTCTCACGAGTGAAGTATGTCCGTCTTCATTCTCCGCACTGTTTCCAAGAAAATGATCGTCTGCAAGGAACAAGGTTAGCGCGATGTTGCAAGAAACTACTTTGAAAGAAACATCATGCGTGCATGATGAGAAACATTGCTTTAATTAAACTCCCATAGCGAATGGTATTCGATATCGGACGTTTCGGTCGGGCGGAATACGGGGCCTTCTTTTTCAGCGATTCCAGCGCGCTTGAATATCGTCTGGATAGAAGAATGAAATTCCATTACGACTATCCGTAGATACGTGCATATTTCAAGATTTAACAAGGGAAAAGAAAACAGCGGTACATTAAAAATGTTTGGCGCGCACACTATAAGACTGTTTACCTGTGGCGATGCGAAACCACGATAGCCCCTTTGGTCAAATGCTGTATGCGCTAGGAATCGAAGGCGCTCTCATTGCTCCTCGGTAAGGCCGAATCAATGTGCGCCTAGCGTCTCAACGCGCTCGCTTCCCTTTGATGAGTTCATAACTGAAAGGACCGCTCCGCGACGTTCAAATGGACATTGCTGCTGTTTATTTTCTACACACATTTGACACACTCGTGACTTCGCGCCACCTGTGGCACACGCCGTCGCGTGTGCCATGACGCACGCATGAGGCACACCTTTAGTCAGCCGCAGCGGGGGAACCACCATCGCTTCGGGGAAGAGTATACTCGTCTCGCAGCGCGGATGCCAGGATGCGAATTCCGCCCACACTTAAATTTACCAAAGCTTGTTTTGAATGCCATTAGTTTACTTTGAAGAAAGGGGGTTAACCGAGGGGCCCGATTTTTATTTGTCATATCATGAGTGTTTGTTGGCTTCTCATGATATGATTAATTTACTTTGTGTGATGAAAACTTCCTGAGAAACTGACGTCAATCCGAGAATATTGTGACGCGTTTTGCTCTTCGCGCCGTCGGCCATTTGATGCCATACTTCGATCACGTCGACTGCCAGGTCGGATTTTCGCGTAATGCGCAACATAATGCTTTCGCAATTAAGTTGGCTCTCCACAAATATCCTACATGAAGAGCTGGCCCCAAGGTTTTCATAAAAATTAAAGTGACGGTCCACTTAATCAGCGCGGTTTATGCGCAAGCGTATGGGTGCTATTACCTTCCTCTGCATTGCGCGTAGAATGTTTGCATTGTGGCAAGCTGCCTAGCGCGTTCCTCGGGAGTTTTCTGGGCACGCAAAGCCCGCGCCTTTTGAGGGATTTGTTGAGTGTTTTGCGGCACATGTATTGTGGACTTGTTGGACTCGGCGTTTGGCAACGACTTCGGGGTCAGTCGTCTCAACGTCGGCCTGCTGCCACCTGCGTCGTTGCTCCCTCCCTTTCGATCGTGGCTCCGTCCCTCGATTACGTGACGAAGCATGTACATCCATTGCGCACGCAGAATCCGCAGCAATTGCCAGAGGAGGTCCAACCCACCGCACGTCCGCCTACCCTTCTTCGCCGCGACGATTCGCCTCCTTTCTGCTTCCCCGCTTCGCACAAAGGAACCTAGACTTGCCTCTAGGTGCCGCCGCCTTGCCGACCGCATTTTTATTGTTATTTTGTTATTGTTTAACTTAGGTAGGACATTAGGCAGTATAATAGCAAGAGCTCGGTGGCGCAACCCGCCGCCCCGTTCCAAAGGGGACGCTCATAACATCCATCCATCCATATTGCTGCACATACAAATAAAAGGCGCTGCAAACAGGGACAGCGGGCACGGTGGCGCGAAGCACAGACGGAAAGGACGGAACGTGGTAGCGGACGCTGCACTGGTCTCGACGGTGCGACATATCGTGTGCCAAAGACAAAGCGCTAGTTGCTGCACGAGCAAAACAGAGCCGCCGCGAATATGCACAGCAATCACCGCCACGTCGAAGCATAAACGCAAACGGCACGAACCGGGTCGGGCACACTACATTGATCTTGACGGTTCGGTGCCTGGTACACCGGCGCGCGACTCTCTTTTTCAACTCCAGGTGCCTTCCTCCTCCTGCGCTCATGTTTCTCTCGGCTGTGAACATAATATCGCTAGTTTCACAGACGGGGCATGTAATCTTGCACGTAAAATATTAGTCAACCGAAATTGTCAATCATCGTATTCAAGGTAATGTTATAAGTGGCAAAGTGTGTCCGTTTCGCATAGATTCCTCTGTTTCGCCATTGAATTCCTCTTCAAGAACGCCGCATTCAGTCAACGCTCACAGCTGTTTTACATATAAAAGCCTATGTAGTTCATACCACACAGCTTTTGATATACTGGATGATGTGGTGCCGACAAGAGCGAAAACTGTAGGCTGGCGCACATGTACAAGTGGCTATTTTTCTCTGCCCCCAAGGCCGAGCTTTAAGTCACCTCAACCTGACGTGGCGCGACCCTCCAGCAGCAGCCCTCTTTGGAGGCCACGTTGTTATATTGTTCCCAGCCACCTGAACACTCCTAATAAAAGCGTGGCAGTTTGGGCGAGTTGGTATGTCATAACTGTATGAGGCTAGTAGCGCAGCTCAGGACGAGCAAAAAAGGACGAGCAAAAAAGCTCACCCTGTTTTCCGCTCCCTTTGATTACCCCTACCTCTTTCCTTTTTTTGCTTGTCCTGAGCTGCGCTACTAGCCTTAAACACTCCTAATAAAAAATCAGGCAGCACGCATCGTGTGGTGATAAATATATTTGTTAAGGCGGGGAGCATTCAAACGATGGTGCATATACAATTATTTTTGGCTAGGGAAAATGAATGAGTGGTAGATATCTTACTGTTTATGTTTGTGTTATATAATAATGGAGTATAACTTGTCTGTCCGAGCACATGTTCAGCGAGCCATGTTCTCTATAGATACACAGACAGACAGACAGACAGACAGACAGACAGACAGACAGACAGACAGACAGACAGACAGACAGACAGACAGACAGACAGACAGACAGACAGACAGACAGACAGACAGACAGACAGACAGACAGACAGACAGACAGACAGACAAATGGACGCACGGACGGAGAGACGGACAGACAGACCGACAGACGGACCGACAGACGGACCGACGGACGGACCGACGGACGGACGGACAGACAGACAGACAGACAGACAGACAGACAGACAGACAGACAGACAGACAGACAGACAGACAGACAGACAGACAGACAGACAGACAGACAAATGGACGCACGGACGGAGAGACGGACAGACAGACCGACAGACGGACCGACAGACGGACCGACAGACGGACCGACGGACGGACGGACAGACAGACAGACAGACAGACAGACAGACAGACAGACAGACAGACAGACAGACAGACAGACAGACAGACAGACAAATGGACGCACGGACGGAGAGACGGACAGACAGACCGACAGACGGACCGACAGACGGACCGACAGACGGACCGACGGACGGACGGACAGACAGACAGACGTTGGAGTAGGCTAACCCTGCTAATCCAATAAAAATACATTTTTATGCGATGAAATTTCTTTTAATGTTCGATGAATTAACACAACGCACCGGTATTATAAACCTATGTAAACCCAACAAGAAGGCCAAAAATGCGCTTGATCACATCAGGACCATCTTGATTCATCTGATCAGGTGAAGCTCAACAAGATATTCCAGAAAAATTTGTCGAGTCACCATGAAAAGTGCACTTATTTAAATACCTGCCCAGAAATGTCGTGGGAGTATCGGAAAGTTCAAGGAAATGCAATAAAATTTCCTAGTTCAATCGTAGGCTCTGAATAACTACGTAGTGGCATCCCGACAGATGTCCACAAGAGCCCTACCCACCGACTACGCAAGATCATTGAATGTGCTTAAAATTGTAGTTCTTCCGCTCCTCACAGGCTCTGGGAAACTTCAGGCTTAGCCAGATATTCCAGTTAAAAAGAAATCTCATTTTTGACGATCACACTTGCCTTTCTCTGACGACGAGAAGAGGTTATTATGCTCCTGAGTGGCCCCAACAAGTACAAGAATCACTGAAAAGAATACAAGACAGTATAATTACGAGATCAACACAAATATTACAACGGTTTGCGTAAAGTGCATTTTTTTCTCAATAAACTGAACATTAGGCTCTTGCTGAATGCGCAATCACTGCTTCCTTATTGTTTGTGTCACATCATAGACCAAAACTGTTGGTTTGTTACAAAATAATAACGGGTTTTTACGTGATAGATGTACGATCACGTTATGTGGCACGACATAGTGGGGGACCGGATTATTTTTACCCCCACGGATTTTATAAGGTAGACCGAAATCTAAGTGCATGTGTGCTTTTGTATTTGTTTGTTTGTTTACGACTCATGAGTGAACTGCTAGTGTCGACGAAAGGAATGTATTTTACTGTTTAGGCTTCACGTTTGGTCAAGAGAAAAACTATATTTAACATAAATGTAGGTTGATTATAGAATGAACAAGTTACTCATGAGTAGAGACAAATATATATAATCCACCAACAGTTGGATTCCGCCTTTTATTATTTTTCTTTTTCTTTTTTTCATGTTCTGCGTATCACCTGTGAGTGTTTTTGTTCCCTATTGACGCATCAGCTTTCCATGTGTTTCTTCAGAAATGAAAGCTGTGTTTGATCGTGCTTTTTACATTAGTGCTCTCAGTTCTTTTTTGTGTCCCGTGAGCTTTTGTAGCACATTTTCTAAATATTACAGTGCTACATTCATTGTCCCGATGTGGAAATCCTACTCCTCTTTGCATAACAGCCTTCAGAGTAGCCCAAAATGTCCTTCGGATCTCACAGATTCTTGTCTCCGTGTGTTCCGCTACTCACTTCTCGCGCCTCTATTACCTAGAGAGGCCGGCCCATATGCCATGATAATTTGACAAAGGAAGATGGCTTCTTTCTTTAGAATACTTTCGAATTATGAATAGGGATGCGGAAATCAAGATTTCTGTCTTAAAGTCCTTCACTACAACACTGATGGTAGCCATGCGATATCTCTTACTAACTGTTCATAGTGACCTTTGCGATTTCGCTCATCTGCAGAATTGCATTAGCCGAAGCTTGGCATAGTGATAAGCTTGCATAGTGCACCGACAAATCTACAACACTTGATAATAGTAGCACGACGAGAGTAGCAAACGCTAATTTTCTGCCCTATGGAAATCTGTTTTCGTAAACTAACTTGATTTAGTTTTTCGACATATTCTTTTAGAAAGTAATAAAAGAAAACATGCGTACCGCTCCTATTTTTCCATCGGCCACTTCCCTCAGCTGCAGGCTTTGCGACCTGGCATCTATGCCGTATGTGCAGCGACATCTTATGCGTAGGCTAAGCTGTTTTCCAAGGTGCAAAGCTAGATGCTCCTCTTGGCACTCTTAAACGCCACAACATAAAGATTGCGTACATCAAAGTCATCCTAATATGGCACTAATAATTTTACATGGTGCGCTGAACATCTTGTGCTTAGTGTTAAAGCATCACTTGATGTTTTATTTACCATCTTCAGTCGATAGACATACATGGCACGCTGCTTATGTTCTTGCAATTTCACATTAGATGAGCAAATCCTTTGTGTCAGTCAATGGGAATCTGGTTTTTGCCGGTGGGGCTTAAAACTTTGTTCGACAAATAGAAATTACAATTTTTGTGTTGTATAACGAGGCAAGCATTGCTCAATATTCTACACCTGGACCGACATAACGCCAACAAATTACGGCCACAATAAAATTAATGTGTGCACTTACCTGTAACAGTGAGGAGTGTGAATAGAGCCACAGGGACCTGCATGACGAGACTTCAACTAGCACCACCGCCTTGTGGGTCTGCGCGTAAAAAAGGCAAAAAAAAGAATTTACTGCCTACATAAGAGCGATTTGAACAATATGCATTTCGCTGTTATTCGTGATAGGTGCTGCTATAGGTCGGCTTAACTTGACAGCTGTGCTTAGCACTTTGGTGGCGCTTATCACTTCAATGTTCTTGTCAGGCCACCATCTCGCTCACTTCATACGCGCTCGACGGCCAGACGCATTCAGCCGTGTCATCCAAGAACCTCCGCTTAATGTATCGCTGCTGCACTGTTCGGCAACTCGTATCGATTTTATCTGCGACGTCCAGCGCAATTAACATTGATACCTCTTGTTTGTATGGAAGCGGCTATATAATCCTGGGATGACGGACTTGAGATTTTCTTTAATATTGATTGCCTGACTTGGGACTAAAACGTTATTTAATCTCATATTCAGAATTTCTTAGCTACAATACATACATAGAGCTACCTTGAACTATACTTTTGAGATAAATGTAATGTAGGAGGAATTGCCCAAGAAAGATTATTCTCCAATATTACGTTATTTCAAGCAAAGATTATAGTCACGAATGTTTGCAAGACTAGGAAGAATATGTAGTTCTGAAAAAAAGTAGACGCACAAATTATGCCATCCCACAACTTATGCCTGTAATACATAGTATATCTATACTTAAGAAATGATTTCGGATGTTTACACTAATATTTCTTTCCATGGTTGAGTTAAAAATACGCAAGCTGTTTTTTATACGCAGTCGCACATTATTGGACTGGTTTTCCACGGAAAAACATGGAGTCACCATTCACCGACTGCTGAGGCCTTAATAATTGGGCAGCAATTGTCTATCTTAATTATATTCGATTTACGACAAATGCGTGGCCGTCGCAGGAGGACGTACGACAGGCACATAATACACTGAGCCAGCTACCGTTCGCGGTCAGACCCGTTTTTGGTTCAATAAATCCGTAGCAGTGGTACCCACGGTTTAATTGCACTCTTTAAATTCATATTTTAGTCGAAAACTGGTTAATCTGAATGCCCGAGAACGACGAATTGATGTTTTGGGTACGATATCCGCAATAAATGCCAGAAATGAGCGAAAAATAGTGCGCGATGTAAACTATCACACAAAGCAGCGGATCAGCGACATAAGTCATCGAGCTACCTTTGATACTCACTTCTGTTCTTGAAGAACGTGCATTAGAAGTACGTTACGCGCAAGCTTGTATACGTGTAGCCGACACCACCAGGGGACGGTCGATCTGTCGTGACGCACCATTCGACTTTAATACGGAAGGTAGGCATATAAGAGAAGTTGCAGAACGTAAAATATGGATTCTTTGCAACACATGCGCGACACTCCTGCTATAACTGAATGACGTCGTTAACGCTGTCACCTCTACACCCCTGCGCTCATCATTTGATTAATGAGAACCAGATAAGGGCGGGGATGGGGGCTGCACAAGCTACATTGCACTTTGTGGGTTTGTGAAAGTTGGTTCCAAACGGTGTTGTCACAGTGCAAGATGGATGAGCTTGTCAGTCGGAACTCTGTGGTTGAGCCAAATATGTGTCCCCAAATATGATGCATGACTACTTCTGCAAAGATAGCATGACTGATAGGCTTGTGTATCCACGTGGCACTTTTAAAGTCTAAAGCATTATAGCAGTAAACTGCTATAATGCTTCCTAGGTAGAACAAGGGATACACCATTTTTCCTCATTTATGCGATACAATGAAAATGTCCAATAGAAGAGGCACAAGGAGCCCAACTCTAGGAAACTTCCTCTATGTAGTCTAATGTCCGGCTTGAATCCATTTTCTAGACCGTCTAAATCCAGCTTTAAATACGCCGCAAAAAGAACCGTCGAGAAAAGGGGTTTTCATATATCCGAAGACTCTCGCCGGAACCGCTTTAAGATATCGCTTTAACACGTTTTCAAGCCGTCGTGAAGGATGTGCTTCAGTGTGTTGCTCTTGTTTTGCAGCTTAGCTTTAAGTGTTTTTTTTTGTACAGTAGCAACGGAATAAGATAAGCGCGAGTAACCTATGATTGGAATGGCGAAATTAAGGCACGTGGCTAAGGATCAACAGTAACGAGTCGATAATACTCTTCTCGCTGCAAGGTAGTTAGATCGCGCAGTCGTGGTTTGGACGTGATGCTTTGGTTTGACGGCTCGTCAGCGTACGAACGAAAGCTAAAGAGATTGTGATATCGATCCATAATCGCGCGACAACCTTTGCTTGGTTGTCAGCAAGGTGGCACTTGCTGATTTCTATTCCCGACGTCAGTTACACGAACCACTAACCTACGGAGAATATTTTTTCCGTAACTTCTGTAGAAGGTGTAGCCAAGCTTCGGGCGAAAACTCATTTATTCAGGTAACACGACTATGTCGTTGTGGTCACTGGCCCTGATGACGAATGTGGAGTTTTGGTGGCGCCAGCGCCAAGTACCGCCATTGAGCGCCAGGCCGCTCTCAATGAGTTTGTAGTGGAGCGATGAATTACGAGAGGGAGATGTCACGTGGTTGTAAAGGAGCCTAAAATGGTAGCTGTAGAATGCGTAAAACATATGTGTAATAAATTCTGGCAATCCCTAATGAAGTGTACTATGGGCACGTAAAATATATTGTGAAGGAATGACTATACTATATTTAAATATGAAAAAGGCAAAACATTCCTCAAATACCTCACTGCCGCCAAAGAGTCATAGAAACGCAAGTACCTGGAGGCGTGTGCTATAGAAAATTATCATCACAGCATCCTGTTGAGAAAGGACACGCTGCGAATTCATTGGGCGAGTGAGATGCAAGTCCACATTGTTCAAGAAACGCAGGAGTGCTTTAATGTTAAAAAGCGGTTCTTTGTAAAAAACACAGCGGGATGAAGAGGGAACGACAGTGTTATGCTAGAGGAACATGTTCCTTTCTCTTTTGGGTTCTCGACAATACAAGAAGGCGTGGAAGACGGTCAGCCTCTCACCACATCTACCACATGTTAGAAGCTAAGTACCAGTCACTAGAAAGTTGTGAGTACCGTATGTGTGTCCTATTCTGAGACGACAGAATAGGACAACAGTTCGTCGAGTTTTCGTAGCGGAGGGCCAAAAGCATAATTTCGGCTTAATCGCGTGAAGCGTATTGTTCGTTTCAACATCCCATAAGCGTTCCATAGAAAAGGCTTCAGATCAGTGGCAGGGCAGCAGCAGAACGAGTAATACCTTGCGATGCTAATGATTTGGCGATTTCGTCGGCAAGCAGATTACCTTGATTCCTCTAGGGTCAGGAACCCAGCATATTATTACATGTCTATGAGATAAGCACATGCTGCACAAAAATGCCTAAAGCTCAATAAGAACAGGACTTTTAGGCTTCTGTAAAGACAATAATGCTTTCACAACACTAAACAAATCTGTGAATATTCCTGTCTCTTGTTGTAACTTGTTGATACGTTTCGTCAGTACTTTACAGACTTCTGCAGTGAAGATACTAAACAAGTCTGTGAATATTCCTGTCTCTAGTTTAAACTTATTTATGTTCCATCAGTACTGTAAGGGCTTCTGCAGAGAAAACACTTCTTAGGGGTCTCAATGCCTCACATTTAGAGAAAGAGGGACCAACAGCCGCACAGACACACCAGCATGCGACATTAACCAGCCGGTGTAAATTTTGAAGCAGGAGTACCTCGATTGAAGTTCACCGAAATGCACGGCGATTTCGAGCTCGGGAGCGTGCTTTGTGACCTCTACAAAGGATACATAACATTGTATCACCTGCTATTCCCAAGGCGGTACTAGCTTAGCTGGAGACATTAGGCGGTGTTCGAGAAGTGGAATATCCATTTCTTCGCTAAGTTCTCTAACAGACTGTGCAAAGACCATCTCATAGAGGGTCGGTGACAGAAGTGTTGCACACGTCAAATGGTCAACGGGTATAGAAAACGAATGTTCCTGATTAGAACGCACTTTGGGGAAGTAAGTGAAACCGACGTATGCTCTCTGCAGATGGACTGACCCATCATTTGATTCTACGTCAAAATAGGGCTCGTTCTGAACCCGCCAGTTTACAGACGCAGTTCAGCCTAGAGGTGGACGCGATCAAGAATCTCCACCTTGCTTGGGACGGCAGAGTGATATAGCACGGCACCATAGTCCAATCGTGATCGAATGGGGCTCTTGTGGACATTCACTGAACACTTAAAATAGCTGCCCCATGATGCGTGAGATAAAATTTTCAGTAAGTTCCTTGTTTTTAGGAATTTCGCCCTGAGATATTTTGTGCGGAATGAAAGTAAATTGATAGTCAAGTATGATACCTACAGCTTGTGCTACATTGCTACATTGCTACATTGAGACCTGCAGCAAGCCCAATCTTTAAAAACAGCATAACTTTTGTCGGCGTTCAAATTCAGCCCCATATTCCGTCTGCCCTCTTATACGCCTTGTTTAAACTCTGTTTTAATCTTCTCTCACATACTGTAAATCGCACGATTTGAAACCCATTTGTATATAGTCTACGTAGACGGAGTAAAGTATAGCTGGTGACAATGATGCACGAAGCGTGTTCATCCTAATGATAAAAAACGTGCAACTCATTATGCCTCCCTGAGTTACCCCAGATTCCTGTATGAATGCAAGCGACAGTGCTTTATCTATTTTCACCCTGAATGTAGGGTGGCGCAGGTAGCTTTGTATAATGTTTAACATATTGCCGCGGATGCCCACCGCCGGAGATTGCGCATGATGCCGTTATGCCAAGTTGAATCATACGCCTTTACTATATTGAGCAACGCGGATAAGAAAGGTTGTTTTTGTATGAAGGCATCACGGAAGTTTCCTGTGTTTGACGTGAGGGCCTCGACACGGCCGACGAGACGTTTGGGGCCAGAAGCGCGGAGGTCGATAACCCCATCTGCTGGAGCGGTAGAGAAGCGCTAGCTGCAGCCGCCAAGGGGGCGGATGGCGTTCTGGCGGTTTAATGCGAGTGGGCCGGAGAGCAGCCGCACGCCATCGTGGTGCTGCCACGTGAAGCTACTCTTGGGTAAAGCTGTTCATTAACAGCTGTAGCACATACATGCAAGCCTCTTTGAATGATATAATTTCTCTGACTTTGATTGCGACTGTTTCTTTTTCTTTATTACAAGACAGGCACGACTGCGAGTATGCGGCATGCTCGCAGTCGCAGTTTACATAGTGTGGAGCGTTTTGCCAAGATTGAGCGACATGGTCATCGGCACTACATTTAGCACATGTGTGTCGGCCTGAGCCGTTCTGGGAGCTGTAGCCGAAAAGATGGCATTTAAATCATTGAAGACGATTTGGAAGATACAGTTTGTCCCGTAGCCTTGCATATCCTGCCTGGATATTTTTGGGAAGCGTGCTTGAGCTAAAAGTAAGTTCTAAATGTTCAGTTTTGATCTCCTTGCCATCGCGCTTTAGCATAATTCCATTACCATTGATCAAATTTTGCTCGGTCCAGCCTTCGAACAGTTCAGCTTCTGTGAGCTCTATCAGGTCATCATTAGGAGCAACACTACGCCTAGTGTTCAAAGGATGGTGCAGGGATTTTGTCACGGGCATTTCCCCAAATGACACTACGTTAGGAAGCTTTTTGTGTTTTTTGGCGTCACGGAGTTCCAAAAAAACATCTCCACATAGCCCTCTTCGATGCCTTGTAGCCTGTTCCGAGAGCTTCTGTGAGACTTTTGGCGCGAGGAAAGGTGAAATGATTCGCATCGTCATTTCGAGTTTGTCAGAATGGATGACATGGAATCGGGGGAAGTTTTGAAGTCTGTTGCCAAAAAACTAAGAAACACCTTCGGTGCGCGCGCGTATCAAAGGGAGATCAGAAAGTCGGGTAACGACGAAAAATTCATAAATGTAACCAACTTTGGTAGCTGTGCCCTGCCGCCCACCACCGAGCCCATCAATGGGACGCTTCGAAACCCAAAGGCAACGAAGATGCCAAATGTACATATCTACCATAACCTAATAAAAGCATGGATGGATAAACTACACCACGTTAGCCCTTGCTACTAAAATTGGAAGTAAAAGGAAGACAGGGGAGATAGAAAGTGAAAGAGAAGGGCGAAATTTGAAGGAGTGAGTGACAGGAAACGTGACTACCTATTTCCCCAGGGTGGCTCAGTCCGGAGTGTCGTCTACGTGAAGCAGAGGCAAAAACGGCGTCTGGTCTCAGCCGAGGGGCCTTGAAGTTCCAAACTCCCTGCACCGGCTCACGCACCTGGATCCCGATTTCCCAGGACACGGGTAAGCAACGCACGCTTCAGCGTGGGAAATCCGATCCCCTATTCTCAGGTATGTGGTGGCGCCGCACACCAAACGCCTATTTACGTAGACACCTCTACGGGAAGGTCAGTGACCAAGTGAATATCATCATGTTAGCGGGGAGGCGAATTTTCATCAAACCTTTACCTCCAAAAGAGCAACACATCCAATTTAAACAAGATTTGGCGGTCAGTTTCACTCACATCTAGATTAGGCAAGTGTAAGCGCCGCATTCAACCTTAATAATAACTTGAATGCATCATTAACGTCATCTTGGGGCATCCCGATAGTTCAATAAACCGAGAAGAAATTACTCACAGCACAAGTACAAGTATGCAACAAACATAACAGGTTCAGTGTTGAGAGCAGTAGCCTCGCGTCGGCTTTTCTTACAATTCTTTGTGTGCATGAAACAAGCTTGCTTTCCTTTCTAGGCGTGTAAATAATCAAGAGGTAAGTGTCACTACCTTTGAAAAAACGCGTGCAGGAATGTACGTAGAGCACGTAGGTGTAGTTGCATATCCAATACCACTGTCGTGCAGTAAATGCTACGTCAACCGTTGAAGCCAACGTATAAACAACCAGCTTTGTGACCATGCCAAGTCATTTGGTCTGCTGGTAGTGCGCTGCTCACATGCACTATTTTGTTCGAAAAGTGTGTGTGACTCTGCCAACATATAAGGAGCACAGGGCTCGGGAGATTCGTGTGGCTTTCCATATACGTGTGATGGGGAACCTGTCAGTTGGTTCCCCGTCCAGAGGACTGTTAGATAGTAAGACTGCTTACGTATAAGTTAAAGAAAAGTGTAATGTTAGCCATGCCATGTGCTCTTTTCGCATTTGTGCAAACAACACGCATTGCAGTTAATCTGTTCTCATCCTTTCGCCTCTCCCTTTTTTTTTTGGTGAAATAGCGCTAGCTTAATACATAAACCATGTCCATAGCAGTTTTCAATTAACGAATGTAAGCGTCCTCTTAAAGCACGTCCTTGACGAACATTGCAAAAACGAGCTGTTAATAAATGACCAACCCTTCGGTAACCGGGTAATGGGGGTAAGCGAAGCTCCTCCTGCGTGCACCTGACCTTCGTCGCGGTTAAGTAAGCACAGGTAACGGTTCCGGAGTGCCTTGGCCTCCCGCTCTCTGAGCTCAGGATCTTCTCGTTGATGTCAGATTGCCTGAGCTCGGGCAGCTCTAAGTGCGTGTTCACAGTACGACGTCATTGGCGTGCAGGCGAGCGTCGCTCGACGCCAGGCGCATCGGAGAGCGTTGGCAGCGTCGGCTCCGGGGGTGGCGCCAATGCACCGAACAATCGGTTGAACTATAGACGCCGTTGTTCTGGCTAACGCGACAAAACCTGCGCGCACGCTTAAGCTACGCCAGACTGTATTAAGCCCTTAACGGCTGGATAGGCGCCCCGACGGCCAGCCCTTTCACGGGCGAGTTCTTGCCGCCGCTCGTCGAAGGCTGCCTGTTATTCGAGAGAGCGCACAACACGCGGCCGTCCCATCTGTTTTCCGAGACAGAACGGAACGAAACGAAGCCAGCGCAGCACGCGTGAAACCTTTTCCCTCGCCAAAGGAAGCGAAACTGCTCTGATTGATACCGTGCATGGCGTGAGCACGCGCCTATGCAGCTGAAATACTTGCGAATGACTCACGCACCGGCGTAGCTGTCAACTCATCAAATGGCCTTTTCTCGCAGTTGCTCTGCTCTGGAAGGAACTCGCTTTTTTCCGGGACCACGACAATGCCACTTGTTAGCCCCAATACAAGCTTCGTCTGAAAAAAAAAAACATGAGTATATTTTTCGTTGCCATTTGTTGGGCGTGTTGGGAAATTGAAAGCATATGTGTTGTCGTCTCCCTTCCGTCCTTGTTTGCTGGCGCTAAATATGCTTTCAGTATATTTTTCATACGCCAAGGCCAACTCTTACGTCTTGTACTTCAACATATTTCTCAAAGCTTAAACTCAAAAGTGATATTGAGGGGCAAGTTCTGCATATCATATTACCTTGTTTATTGAAGCAAACTACAGTGGCGCCTAGATGTTGCGCGACCAACTCGAATGTGTTGATCAGCACTGATCAGCAACACAGTACAGTCGGCTTACACTTTATCTGCAGGCCCAGCAATATCTGCATCAAAGCAAATGAGCTCAATGTTACGTAAGTACTATATAAAATGTGATACTGCGAACACAGAAGTTCTACTTCGGTATAGATAGGAATAAAATACAGATATTCTGCCCAGAGCAAGCTTCAATTTGAGTAACAATGCCTGCAAGATGCGAAAGATACGAAGTATGGGCAATCTACGCCTCCCTCCTCCTCCTTGCGCATGTATGGCAGTTGGGGTAAATATACTAGGTCGGACAGCCATATGGTGTAAGCAAAGGTGGTCACCTGGTGAGGCGATTATACCATAGCACGACATGAGTCCCTACAGTCGTTATAATGTTTTGTAATACTGGCCATTGTGCAGACACTGCAGTGTTAAACACCCATAAGGATAAAAGCACTACCCGGTAGGGCTAACCATCAGTGTACCCACCAGCACAGCTCCGCATGTCTATCTGAAGGCTTTCATTGGACTTTGACAACTATGCTCTTATGGCCTCAGTCTCATTTTTGTCAACAGAATACAAGCTTAAAGCATCTGTAGACGCACCAGGGCGCCATAAAAAGTACCACAATAGATTTCTACCCAATTCCACCTTTAAGATAACACTGGCCAGCTCATAATAACCAGATAAAGCCACCAGAGAACAATGAAGGCTTTGCCTTCATTGTCTGCTGGCTTTAAGCCATATTAATTAATGAAATCGAGGTCTTCGGTTCCCTTTCTTCACTGGAACGTTCAGCACCATGTGTAGAACAAATCAAATTGTTCTGTAATCAAGTCAGCCTCCTTTTTCATACATGCAAGCGACACCAGCGTTATTGCTAACATGTGCGCATTTTGTATGCGAAAACACGAAGTCCAGAAGCTGAAGCTTGTGCAAGTTGGTAACAGTTTCTTTTCATGGCTTTCATAGCACACACATGCCAGAAAAATCGACAGTGAACAAGCGCTGCCCTCTCTTGCACTCTGTGTGTGTCAATTATTTCCTTGGAATGTCTGTGCTGTGAACGCCACCGTCAGCCTGTCTTTTACCTCGTTAGTATGTGTGCACTGTGAATGGTACAGAAAGGAGCATAGGGACCAAGTAATGCTCCAATAGATGCCAAAAGTAGGAACCATGTCCCCCGATGCAGCACATTTAAGGGACCTAATTTTCAACCAACATCCTAAGCCTGCCACTACGCTGAATAAAGCTTACTCGTGTTCCTGTGCTAAACAAAAGTTTCCTTTTGCAGGACCTAAAGTTACACTAAGACTATTATTTCTACAAACTGGTAGTTTCGCACTATTGTGAAGAGGTAGTATCATTGCAAACCAGCTTAATTTTTGTGTAATAAATACGCATACCGTCTGCCACAAAGGTCAGGCTTGATATAAATCTGCCACAGTCAACACAGGCAATCAATCTTTCTATGAATGTTGAGGTGAAATCAATCTCTGAGACATCCCTGACACACTGTCAGTGTTTCGGAGAAGACAATGATTTTCGGTTGCAGTCGTTTGGCAAAGCTCCAGTGAACACTGAATGATATCATTTACTAAAACAGATATCAAAGAGATCCTCTTTATGTCGTAATATGGATTGATTACGATGACGAGAAAGCGCAGTGACTTCTCTGAGCACCTCAAAGACAGCACCGGTGATTAAGCGGCAACACAAACTCCTGACATGCGAAATAACTCTCCGGCAGCGTCGTTTCATGCCACATCATTCATACATCAATTTAAGGGAACATTAAATAGAACGATAATTATTTGAGCTGCATTAGAAAAGTATCCCTTCCACAACACCACAGGGTAAAAACTGCAGTTACCGAAAAAAAGAGTCGTGAAAAGCCAGAAGAGATACAAGTACGAAATAGAGATGGTAAAACGACAGTGAAGTTCTCGCACCTGTTCGCCGTCTGCTCATTCCTAGTCCATTATTTGTGGCAAATAATCAATATATTGCATTTAAAATGAGCCGAAAGCTGAACTTGGCCTATTTGAGCCAGTGTACTGGGTTGTAACAACCAAAATAGAAGAAAATGGTCTGGAATACACCATGACCCCATCGCGTAGCAGCGGTGATGTTTTGGTGCAAAAATTCTGCAGAAATTTGCACTTTGAAATTCATTATATTTTACAATAAATTGTCTCTTCACAAAATCAACCAAAAAGCAAGAATACTTGATGCGACGAAATTGATTTAGTGTTTCTCTGTATTGTTACTTTAAAGCCAAATGCTTAAGTTGATTGTGTGAGATGTGTGTCCAGAGCCATCTTACACACATTCAAACTACTTGTCTTTGTTTCCGCTTAAAGTGCCTTTGTATGCCCTGAAACATAAAACTAATATATAGGAGTCACACTAAATGAAGAAACGAATAGGATGCCCCTAGTGCGAAACGATTACACAGGCTTGAGAGAAAAGTCGCTTCATGACCTATAAGGAAAAATAATAATAAAATGAAGCTTTGGGTGGGGCTCATATTATAGTAATAACTCGAAATCGGAGCAAGTGCTTATTCAGTCTGTATTTATCTCAAAAGCTTTCTAATGACATACGTCTTCCTTTATACTGATGGTGCATATGCCAAAGCAGCCAAGGCTAAACGTTAGGTAGCCACACTATTTAACCGCCGTCAAATTAAAGTGCGTTATGACCTTTGTCATTTTAATAGTGTGCAGCTGTCGACATAGGACGCTATGACATAATTATTGTAAAACAGCATTGCTTGAGCGTGGCGTGGCTAAAACAATTTCGCTAACTGAGAAAATATTGTTTCTGGTAGTCTTTTCGGGGGGCCTTTTATGCCTTATCCACAAAGAAAAGTCTTGTTTCTCTGAATATGTCACAGAGGATGCCACATATGTCAAATTGATCATATTAAAATGCACACAAAGTACAGCATCGCCTCGAGGGTAAAACTAACTACTGCGACGCACATCAACCAAGTTCAGCAGTCACCACCATACCAAGGCTGTAGGGGTTGCCCATATTAGCAAGTTGACAGATTAATTATAAGAAGTTGAGAGCGATCGTCCTCATACAACAGAAGTAATAGCAGAGTTCACGCTCTATTTCATGTCGTATGGGGAAGGGCAAAGCACACCCAGCTTTCGCTTACATTCTCACCCGCAACCACTGCCCCAGGATGACTGACATGGGTAACTAGCAGCTTCAGGTACCTCGGAATCCCAACTTTTAAATATGTCACATAAGAGATGTGAGGTAAGCTTGACGTTGAGCGGCAGTAGGGATGTATTACGAACTGGCTGCATTTAAATGTTGTACTTCATGGTCTGGTACATGCCTAAAGATTTATTTATTTATTTATTTATTTATTTACATGCGTCGCAGGATTCAGTTGGAGTACTTTGTTATGGGGTACGAAGCACACACCGAGCCGAAGCAAGAACATACAATAAAACAAGCCAAGCAACAGTAAAAAAAATACAAAGTGTCTCAAGCTACGACCACTTATTTGGCGGCCAGCTTATCAAACAAAGCTTTTAGAACTATTTCCAGGCTGGAAGTATTTTAGCAGATTGAATGTTGACTTGAGGCTTGAAACACTTCTAAGACACCTCTCGTGGCTTTTTGTTCCGGCATCGCTTTAGGAGTTCGAAACAATGGGCCGCCCCAAAAAAGAGAAGAATGTAATATATGATTTTTGAATACTTGGAGAAATAAAAATAGGAACACATCATCTGTGCAGGCATAGAACAACAGAAAGCTGACTTAGTTGCTATGAATTCATAATGCAAAGAAGGGGTAAGGCATGCAGACACCGACACAAGAGAAGGGGACAACACGAATGACGACTATCAGCAGAAGGAAGCACTGAGGCGAAAAACGAAAGAAGACACAAAACTCATCTACGCATGCTCTGGAGTGGTAGCACCACGTGTCAGGTGGGTACATGTGCCAGCCTCGGTGCCTTAACAGTTACCTCTCACCTAGACCGTCACGTGTAGCCAACTGACACATGGTGATACCATCCCAGAGCATGTGCAGGCACATATGTTAAAAATTAAATTTACTAGATAGCGCTAAAATGAAGGTAATCAATGCCCTTCTGCTGTTGTCGGGTAACTCATCACAAGTCCAAAAAGGATATGTTTGCATCACAACATAGTTCCTAAAAATATACATCGCTATACAGCCACTGAGAAGCATAGTAAGCAAATATAGTCAAGCCCCCATTACACGAATGTAACTCAGAGAAGGCTGCTTAGGTGAATTGAATAAAATAAATGTAGACCTGATTTAAAATTACACAATTCAAGTAGTACCCGAATCATATATAGAAATGGGAAATTTTGATTATGGCATCTAAAGCAAAAGTTTTGTACATTTGTTAAACCTGCCTGCCTGCACAATTTAAATTTTCAAGTATCATAGACATGAGATCCTTTGTTGGAAACACAGCACACATTTTAATAAAGCTTCCTCTGTTGTTCGGTGCACACATTAATAACAATTGTTCGCCCTTATACGCAGCACACCCACGGCACACGTTGAACAGCAGAAAGTGGGAACATTGTTTTTAGATCAGTTTTTTTCTGTGATTTTGTTGCTCCTGTTTAGCCTGCTTCGGCAACTTATCTAATTAACCTCGTCTAAAGCAAGTTCCCTCTAGCATACTTGTTAAGGATCTTTGATTGCTGATAAGAAAGCAGCACAAGTACCATCACAATTGTTTATGTGCTTTTTTTGCTATCTCATACCACCAGCTTTAAAACATCTTTAGCAATAGAACTCCTTTCTCATAACTTAATGAAACATTATAAATATTGCAGAATGAGCCCAAATTTGTAAATTTCACAATATATTCCGGACATTTGGCAGGTACGAAGTTTAGGAACAGAATCTAGAACGCTTAAGCGGCAGTGCCCGTTTTCTGCACGCCGTGTCAGAGCAAGTAGATGATTTTTTGTGCTACTCAGGCTGAATTAGCTCTGTGGGCTCCTATGTGGTGTAGAGATGCCTCCGTCTCACAAAACCACACCATCCCTAAACAATGAGGCATGTTCAGTTTATATTAATCATTCCTGACACTGCAACCTTGTGATTTAACAACATCGCGTTAAAGTGTTGAAAGGCCTCATATAGTCAGCTACATGAAGCTGCATCGGTATGTACAAATACCTTACTCTGACATTACAGACGGTCATTTAACGTTTCAAATCCACGAGAAGATACCAAACACCCAACCGAAGAAATACGGATTGTTTTGACGACAGTCCGTAAGCAGAAACATTTGCATACAAGCCAAAATCTGCTCAAGAGTCGGACAGAGTAATCAGTCGCCGTCTCGCGCAGGCGTTCGATGTAAAGACAACACAGCAACGCACTTCAAGAATTATATGCACGATTTCTTGTCGAGAAATAAAGTACAGAAGCAGTAAGACTCCCTGCTTGAATTATTGTGCCCGTTTCTATCAAACGATCCCCGGTACTACCATATATGATAACACAAATCAGATAAACAGTACATGAAGCTATTGGCTGCATAAATGAGTTTCAGGGTAGTTTTCATGAAGCTTTTTTCTAGATGCAGACTTCGACAGGAGCACAGAACATTAGGATAACAACTTTATCATTTTTCTAGAATAACTGCTTGCGCTTGTTGGTTTTCCAGCCTGGTGTTAACAGCGCAAAATGCAGACGAGACACGAGACGAGAGCACGACACCAAAAAAAAAAAGCAGCGCTTGTGGAGTCGTCCTCTCGTCTCGTGTCTCGTCTACGTTTTGCGCTGTTAACACCAGGTTATCATTTTTGTCACTGTACTAATGATCTTGTGCTCTGCATACCAAGGAACACTACACGAACCATAAGAATGCTCCAAGCGCGGGATCTACCTTTCGAGGCGTACTCGGCAAACGCTCCTTTGCGTCGCATGCCGAGGCATCGACTATACCAACGGTCCTTCCGGCGTAAACACTGTTTAATTGCGGATGAACTGCAGCACGTGAGAGCACAACTTTCAATAAATTCTTCCGTACACTGTGATCCGATGCGAGAGCGGCGAGAGTGCCAGAGGCTTCTCATGAGCCGAGAACCAACACAGCGTGAATGGACAGAACTATGACGATCAACAACGACGCACCGCAGGAAGGATACAGCGAGCTAATAGTATTGCACAGGCCCATGGCGATCGTTAGTGCGCAATAAAAGGGACACACTTGCTTTCGGCACAGCGGAAATACTATTGAGCTATCACATCGGCCGTCGGCAATGCAGCGCTCAAGGACTCACATCCGAAGACGGAGAAAACGACCTCATCTCGTCACCATAGAGGCACGAGAAGCGGTTGCAAACCAAATAAATGGCATGGCTGCCATGCTGTGTACATCGTCGTCTCTGCATGGCTGCGGTAATCGTTAGCGCTTGGACGGTCGCGTCGTAGTATTTCCATGTTAGTCAAGTTAGGCGGCGTGTTTCAATAACGTTGCTTTCAACAGGGAGGACTGTAACCCGCGGAGCAGCCGTCTCAAGCGGTCAAGGCCGTGAAATCAGTCTGAAATACGCAGAGCATCGTCGTTCGGTTTGTGCATGTTACAAGTTCTTCGCGTTTCTCAGCGCCGTATTCGACGACGCATTTGGTGTCGAGCGATGTCATCGACACACTTTGTTCCGGCTTGTTGTGTGCCGTTCTACTGATGTGTGCTGTTCACCACTATACTGCCGTCTTTGCATCTGACGCTGCTGCCGCGCCAGATCCGTTTACATTCTTGCAAACGTATAAGAACGTCTGTATACTGTGTGTCGCGAGTGCTTTCGGACACTGCTTGCATTCTGTGTGTGTGCGCGTGTCAGCGTCTGATATACGTCGCTATTTTGTTAGCGCTTTCCAAAAGTGACTTCTTTCATTTGTTGATGGCGTGCTCGAACGCCAGGCCAGGGGTGCTATGCAGGATGCGCCGAGTTTGGCGAAACTCGGGATCTTCACGAGCTCTGGCGACACCCCAAGATGAAAGCACAAATGGCACCGAGACACAGTTTATCTTTCGACAAGCCTCCAGTTTCATTGGTTTATCTAGATTCACTCTGGCTGGCTATCGTTCCTTGGGCGTTGCCTTCTGGGCGGTCGACAAACTGGGGCTCACGTGATCATATCATCGGTGCATGGTCGAGCCTTCTTTCACTTGTTTGTCGTTCCACCGAGTGCATTACATGCACAAGCGAGTTATAAAACAAACGCATTTAGTACAATATTATTAGTTAGCTTAACGTGGT
This sequence comes from Dermacentor variabilis, assembly GCF_050947875.1. Taxonomy (NCBI): domain Eukaryota; kingdom Metazoa; phylum Arthropoda; class Arachnida; order Ixodida; family Ixodidae; genus Dermacentor; species Dermacentor variabilis. The sequence goes on along the minus strand of NC_134569.1, from coordinate 229,763,449 downwards.
TTAGAAGCATTTTAAAACTTACATGTACACTGAATGTGCATTAGACTAATTTGTAATTTAGTACGCTTCGCATTATACCGCGAGGGAACGCTGTGGTGGCGTCATCACATCCATTCACCGGGCGAGCATGGCGGCTAAACATCGAAGAGGCCCAGTGTAAACAAACTCGTACGAGCTTGCAGTGCGCGACTTAGTGATCAGGCTTGACGATGACCACTATTTCTTGGATAGTTCTGTTCCTCCGTCAGCAATCTTTCCGTGCACCCCGTAAGACTCCCAATAGCTTCGGAGATTTTACAGATCGCAACGCGCACCTACTGTTCACGACGCAGTGCTGAACAAACAACTTGTCCGGTGTTGCTTCTGCGAGTGCGCCGAGTTCCTCCAATCTGCGTGACTGCGAGCGTCACGAACATTACATAGTGTGGGCAAAAGGCAGACAGCCTATATAGCTACGATGCGACAAGGAGGTGGTAGCGACGATAGATCTCGCTACCAACACAGTGATGGAGACATCGACAAACTGCAGATAAGTATATTTCTACTGTTTCATATTTAGCATAATAAGAGTGCACGGATTAAGTCACTTTCGTAGTAACGAACTAAAGCAGTTTAAGGAAGGCAGTGAGAACCAATGAGTGTTCGTGCTTTTACATGCAAGTGGGCCCGCGAAAATATGGAAAAGATGAAGGTAACCTTCACTAACTTGGTGAGAAAACAGAAATTCATGAGTGACATTAATCCCGCAAAATTTATGGAAGAGTATCTTTATCCAGGTGAAATATCAATAGCAGGTACTGATATAAAGCAGGAAACTTATACAAAAGTTTCATGGGTTGAACAGCACATGGAAGGCATTACCGAATCGTGATCGCCACGTTACCGATATCCTTGAAAAAAGTTTAGAATCATTGCATTCTACCGGTTATGCAATATGGGACACAAACCCGGAGGTTAACAAAGAAACTTGAGATGTCAAGGACTGTGCAGAAAGCGAAGTAACAAAAATTGTTGGAGATAGCATTAAGGCAGGAAGACAGTGGCGTAGTAAACCGTGGCAACTGATATGCTAGTTGAGATAAGGAAAAAAAAAGGAATCGGCAGGCAGGCCATGCACGTATTCGATCACTTGTTGCCAATTCATAACAGGTGATTACATAAGCATGACAGAATGGATGTCAAGGAGAGAGAACTACAGCCGAGGATGGCAGAAAATTGCATAATGGGACAAAAATATGATGTTTGTAGGCATAGGTTGCAATCAGCTCGTATAAGACGGCATTGTAGGGTGAGGCATTTGTTCTGCAGCGAACAAAAATAGGTTTGTGGTGCCGACAGCAGAGACTCGTGAAGGTGCGGGGCCACCTCAGCTGCTGGCACACTAATCAACATGACAATTGGCTCTGAAAAAGAAAACCCCAGTGATGAAAAATAAAGCAACGTTGTCCCGACACATTGTTTTATTATGCATACTACATAAAGGTTTCCACAGTTAAGGGCACTTAGTACTAATAGTGCAACGAGCACTTTTCTTTGTAAATAATGGTTTGTATGCGGCCGATTCATTCCAATACACTTTTTTTGCAGCAAAACATTCTGCTGCTGGACGCACTCAACTGCCTGGTGGCAGTAGGCGAGCGCCAGGCACGTGCTCTTGAGAGTGTGGCAGAGGTCCAAAGGGCTGCTCTGCAACAGTAGTATCGGTGCCCTCACTGCTCTCCTGTTGAAACCACAAAAGGCACCTTATAAAGGAGCTTTCAGTTTAATATTTTGTTTATTATTCAAGAACGAAAATAAAATTATTGCAGTAAACATTGTGCTGTGCATATTAGGAGACTTGTAACATGCACTTGGTGTCCCTTCAAAATAGGCAAAAACATAAGACAACCTGTGCCACTCTTGGACCATGTAAATAAAAAATACACTAATGCAGCATACACATTGTGCTGTTTGTTCTTTCTATGTGCAAGAATACAGTGTGTGTTGATTAGCCACAAGATGAACGGTGTGTGTAATTCCCAATGAAGACAGGAAACAGCAGGAGCTTAATAATGCTATCACCTATAGACTGTGCATATGACTGCAACACTCCCCGATTCAAATGTGCCATTACATGCATGTTCGATACCACATATTCTTTAACATTGTCTTATAATTGCATGTACTATATTTCACACATCTTAAGCCCTTCAATAGCACACTTCTGATGTATCCATTTTATAGGCAAAATAATTGTACACTTTGTCATTTTGTGTTGTATGAAAAGCAGCATCCTTTACAGTCGGATAAAACTTCAGAAGACAAGAGAGGCCCCGCCCAGATGACCAAAGCGCAGCAGCTGATTGCCTCCACGTCTAAAGAAATAGTCCCTCTCCAACGAGCAGGTATTAGTCTGTCTGGCGGCACGATGTCAGTCTAGAGTGCGTGCCCATTGGTGCAAGCTTGTGTTCACCTGCCTTAAAGTGCAGATTCCGCAGCCTCCTAAAGTTGTATCCGACTATAGAAACACGTAATGCCTAGCACCAGTTGCATAGACTTCTGCAACTTGATAGCACACAATGATCAGGAGCAGAAATCTATAAAGGCATCCCAGCAAAGCTGGCTGGCCACACTTCCATTATGAGGGGCTATAAAAAGGTCTCGCCAAATATTCCCATGACTTTCTTGAAAAAGAGGTGGTGTTTGGCACTTCTTTAGAATCAAAACAGATTACAGTGAATGTTGTGTAGCACGTCAAAACAAACTGAGCTTGGTTATTTGCACAGCATGTAATGGGAGGTTGTGCTTCACATAGGATACAAACTCCTCTGTCCAGTACAATTTTGAGGCCGGTATGGCACCTATTATGTCAATAGCGTCAATATACAAATTACACTTTTCACAGGCCATTGATTTCACCATTATTTTTGTATGATGGTTCTTTCAATCAGTGCTTGTATTACATGAGCAGGTGGATTTGAAAGCAAAGCTTTGTTTGCAAACCTTCCGACTTCCATAATTGTGTGGCAAGGCACTGGCATGTTGTCGAATAGCTCACACTTCCTCGGTCCTGCACCAAAGAAGCCGAATGCTATATTTCAAGTTGGATCGCACAACAATTCAACGGCACACAAAGAAGAGTAACACACACAGCAGAGCATTCTGCTGTGTATTTTTCTTCTTTGTGTCCCATCGAATTGTTGTGTAATTAAACTTCAAGCTTCCATACCAATACACCCAGTCTTCAACCTCACCAATGCTCTAGTTATTAGGCCACAATGGTGCACATCTTTGAAATTTCCTAACACAAATTAGCTCTCCAAAAAATCACAAGTGTTAAATTTTGCAGCACAGGTGTATGTACGCACGTGCCATATTCTTTACCACTAAACTCACAGGAATCAAAGGGGCAAGCATTAACCAGCCTTGCTGCTGCCGTTACCATTATCATCAAGACACCAATGGAAAGACAGTGCCACGTTTCAGTAAAGGGAGTGCTGGAGGGAAAGGTGTGACAGCGAGGGCTTACAATAAAAATAACGGTTACGAGACATGTTCAATGCCAATATATGCTGCATGACACTCATCCTACTTTGGCACTGCGGTGAGCATTTACTCGTTTGAGCATATCACGTTTTGTGTAATCATTGCTCTAAAGCTGTACAAATGGTCTATTTGCTCTGCAATTTTTATTTTTATCATGGTGGGTTAAACACCCACTTTTCATTGGCATCTGCACCACATTTCTCCCGATATGTAATTTTGCCTTGGTGGTTCATGACATCTTCACGTACTGAGAGTTCTGCAGAGCATTGGGTGTGCGTTGCTCTACTGCTTAAGAATTAGAGCCCCATTATGAGACGAAAATATACAATTTATCCATCCAGAATAACGCCGCCCCCCCAAAAAATGAAGATACACTGAACCTCTGGCACATGCATCGACAATGAACAGAGCAAACAATCTGAAGTATTCTCTTCATGCAAGCCAACACACTAAGATTCTCAATGCATTTTCATTTCGCCACACATGCATAGGCACAACAGGTTTGGTGCAACATCCACATCTCGCGCTGCAACAAATTGTGCAATGCCTCGCTGTTTCATAGTGCGGCCGATAGATTACGCATAACCAAAATTCAGCATTGTGCATACTAAGTAACTTCACCAATGAAGAACCCCAAGTTCTTTATGAGATTAGGATTCATAGGTTACTTCACACAATTTGTGATATCCATTTATCTATTTGTACTTAATTAACCTCTTTCCCAAGAAAATGAGCCATTTGGAAGGCACCCTGACAGACAAGTAGTACAATCGGCAAAAAGTCATCAACCAGCGAAAAAGTTAGTATCATAAGCAGCCGCATGTGAGATGTCGCTAACACAAAATTTAAGTCGGCAACACAGAAGTGACAAATTTGGCAATATGGCGTGTCTAAACATTGCTTCAATGTTAATCACAGTAACGCTGACACTGAAAGCGCCTTAATTCCTAGGTACGTTCCGTCGACACACCCGACTACGTTTGTAATGTTCCCACGAAGTAGGAAGCATTCTTTTATATATGCCCGCTCAGCCGCAGTATTCTGGAAAGCTAGCCACCGCTTACGCACTGTCGCATCGATAAGCGCGTCAGACACATCTGTGACACAGTGGCTAACAGTAGTTTGATGGCGTCCAATGCAACGCTCGGCGCCGACGCTTCCCTGAAAACTCCCAGTCCCGTAGAAACGGAGGGCACAGATGACTTGCTCTACGACGGTGAGCGAATGAAGCCCGCCACGCTGTCTCCGCAGACGAGAGTCTTCGCCTTGCTCGTCACACAGCCAGCGCACTGATGTCTTCGACAGGCGAAAATGACGCTGAAACTCGCCGTCGGTCATGTAGGTGAACGGGTCCGGACGGTCATACTGCCGCTTGCTGCCGCTGGATGCAATGAAACAGGCTGCTGCTGCCGCCGCCATGTTCCCGAGTTGAACTCGGAGGGGGTTTCGCGATGTACGAGTTTAGCACGAGTTCGCCTGTCAATCAAAACCAGAGGTCACGCCCCGCGCGAGGCGTGTAACTCTTGTGCGCGCACCCACTACAGTTGGGCCACGCCCAACTTATCTTCCGGCAACAGCGACGCGGTGTCGAGCTGAGAGGCATCAACAATCTTGACCGCCGACATAAAACACGCACAACGCACTGTCATCGGTGATGTACTGAGCACCACTATCAAAAACAAAGCGTTGACTGTCGCTGGCTTATGCATACATCTTCTCGGGCTGAGATGGCCCCACAATACGGTTTTATTGCCTGCATTGTGGCGCGTAGCACACACTAAACAATTATCGGCACGTCACTGTAGCTGCTTGCAAGGCGTCGATGCGCCGAGGGGGACGACGATGCTGAGGAGTGCGTATTGCAGCAGTCGTTTGAGATGGCTGCTCTGTCATCGGTGATGAAACGGAGCCACAGCGTCGTAAAAACGATCAGCGTCCGAGAATCACTCGCTCTCCTAGACCCAGTGCAATGGCATTTCTTCACAAGCACTGCGCACTCAACAGTTCCAACACCTTTCTCCGTTCGAAGTCTGATTTCATAACTGCACACAAGAGCCCTCACCTGCCAAAATGCGAGTGCTGCGGTGTCGTTACGATATCCATCTGCGATCGCTGCTGGCTCCAGCAGAGGTAATCCGCAAGCACGTTCGACTGCACAACACACTCATATACTGCGTACATGCGCTCAGAGGCACCTTCACTGGGCAAGCGATGACAAGCGATGAATTTTGTCGCTGGGAAGCACGCACTTTTCGCAAAGTATCGCAGAGGCTTCGCGCACAAAGATAAACTGGTACATTTTCACTGAACTGCGTCGCTCCGCACTCTAAAATAACATGCCGCCATTTTGCAGCGACAGCCGTTGTGTCGTTTTTAGTTGGTAAAGCGGGGGCCTTAATAGCCTAGTGAAGCGCCTGCGATGAACAGCCGTACCGCGGCGCTGCGTGTCTATTCCCCTAATAGAGAAAGAGTGGCCATGACCCTTCATGGATCATGACCGACTTTATTGAGAATAGCACTGCAGCGCCCCTAGGCGACTTATCCCCGTATGAACGCCCTCGTGCGTGCGACTCGGTTCAATGTACCGCTTCTAAGCTTTCGCCTCACTGTCGCCACTCGCGGCAAGAAGTGCAAAATTTAATAATTTGCTCGATCTCCGTTTATCATCACAAATTTCTAGCGTTGAAAACGAAAAACAGATACCTAAAGAAATAAAAATGTTCGTTATTTTATTTGTTGTATTTTAACGTATTCGTTTGAGTGGAAGTGTAGGTGCGAAAATGCACCGCATGTACCCTGTTCGCATTCGACGGAGGAAAGAAAGATAGCATCAGAAAGAGGAGGCACGCCCTTGACGCGCCCGGGAAAGGCGTGGCAAGCGGCTCACGGCAAGTGTGCAGACAGACAGCGGGGCAGTCACGGAATCGCCAAGTTGCGATAATCCGTTGATAACAATACGCGGCGCTGGCGCGTTTCGTTGTGCAGCCTTCTGCGCTTGAAACGTGGAAGCAGTGTGCCGCGCAGGGTGCGCTCATGTTGTCATACGCGGCTTTTTGTCTACATATTTTTTTGCCTACAGCTTCGGCGCGTTTCACGCTATCTCCGTTCACTGACTGCCGTCGAGCAAACTCGGGTAAAACTCGGGTGAACGAGAAACTCGGCGCATCCTGCATAGCACCCCAGGCTACATGTTCGTCATTTAAATACTGTGCATCAGTTTAGGGACATGGATATTTTGGTCATTTCTTGGCCAGTTTTCAACGAAACGCCAACCATTGCCTTGCGTTCAACGACCTCTGGCACAGGAGGTACTATAATAATTTTCTGTTAATTTCAGCTTCCGCTTTGTACAGTATGTACCGAGAAAATGGTTACCTAGTTTACGTTGTAATCTCGTTTTTGCCAAAGTTGACCATATATAGTGCTTTTTAACAATGTCAAGCTCTCTTACCACAAGTTCTGAAAGGCTTAGTGTAAATAAGTTTCCAAGGCAACAATTGTACATTGATAGCATAACAGTTTTAGTGATCACTGATTACGTACTTTCGTAATTTTTATTTTTATGGCAAAGCGCGATAGGTATCAGTAGTATTTTGCTTTTATCGATCGTTTTACACTCTGTTGTGTGGTTCTGGTTTTCATTCTTTACGTGTGGGCATGCATGGCCAATTTATGCCTGCCTGCTGCTGTTTGAGGCACTATCATCTTAAATGACACACCACCCGATCTCTTTGACCTCGTGTGTCTGTAAAGTAATGGAGAGCATGGTCAACACACGCTTGATGTGGTACCTTGAAGATCGCGACCTTTTGGCTCCTACACTGCATGGATTTCGCCGTGGGCTATCAACACAGGATGTGCTAGCCCGCCTAAAACAGGACGTCCTCGACTCTAATTCGGTGCACCCACGAGCCGTTGTCGCAGTGGATATACGCAAGGCATTTGCTTCCGTCCCACATAACTATCATGATCAAAGCACGTGCCCTTGGCATCAGAGGGAAGATGTACAACTTCATAGCGGGTCTCCTTGAAGAGCGAAGCTACCAAGTCGAAGTTGGTGATGACGCCAGTGCCATACGAACCAACCACGTAGGCGTCCCCCAGGGCTCGGTTATTTCACCGACGCTGTTTAATATAGCTATGCACCAGCTACCTAAGCGCCTTGCCGACGTATCGGGCCTGAAACACGCGGTGTACGCCGATGACGTCACCATGTGGACGCATCAAGGGTGCATCGGGGAGCAGGAGGACGTCTTACAACGAGCCCTCGACATTATTCACGCCTATGCCACGGAAACGGGTTTACACACTGCCCCAGACAAAACCGAGTTTGTCGTCATTCATGGTGGCAGGTCTACCTTTGGAAAGCAGGAAGAAAAGCAGTCTTTTAACCCTTTGAGGGTCAAATTATTTTGAAAAAAACATTCCCAGGTGGTCAAATTACTTTATTGAGGATCTTGAATGTACAAAATGTGTAAAGTCGGGAATAAATAGTAAAAAAAAATTAGGAACAGTATTTTGGTGTCAGCATCACTCAGAACTGCAAAATGTTCAATAGTATTTCAGAGTGTGGTACTCCTTGAAACACGGGTCTATGCACAGCGCCTTATCGCTGTCTGCACACCTAAAATGCGTGTCTGTTCTCCTCTTGGAGCGACGAGTTGTGTTGGCGCACACATGACATCTCTGCGTGCGGCTGCCTTGGGCAGAGGTCTGAGGCATGCTCTTGCATAAGCGCGTTGCCGCAGAGAGCAAGAATACCTCGTGAGCGGCGGTGATAAATAAGCTAAGAGCAGCACCAATCAAGATAGAAATCAACTTCTGCCGCCCCAGCAAGAGAGTGCCAACAAAGAGAAAAATCACGTTTCACGCGCCTTCGTTGCGATCGCGCGGCGGAACCGAAACCGCGAAAGCGCGTTGCCTCTGAGAGCGAGAATACCTCGCGAGCGGCGATGATAAAGAAGCTAAGAGCAGTGCCAATCACGGTAGAAATGAACTTCCGCAACCCCTGCAAGACAGTGCCGACAAAGAGTAAGATAAATTTCGCGTGCCGCCGTTGCGATCACGCGGTGAAACAGAAACCGCAAAAGGGGTGTTGCCGCAGTCTGCGTGACGCGCTGAAGCTAGAAATCAGTTCCAAGGACGATTCAAATAGGTCGCGAAGCTTCTGGCGAAAAGCGGTTCAGTACAGATTGTCACCGACATCAGCATGGGGGGTTATGGGAGCAGCGATTGAAGCGCGACTATGTTTGGAGGGAAGGAACATTGGGAAAGAAAAACGCGTTTTTAATTCAAACGAGACACAGTTAGATTCATTCAACGAAAATAAAATTCCTAGTCATTTTTTATATATTCTTGACGAGTTAAGAAAATACAAGTTTAATTTTATTATTATTAATAAATGCATTTCTTTTCAGCGCCCATCGCTACAGGGGGCGTTGACGCCACTATCACTCGCAATGCAATGCACGTCTTGAAATGGGCAGAAAGGCGCACTTGTAAAGTTCACCTGTTGAAATACGCCCCCCTCACAGTTTGTGCTTTCTTGCTTGTCGAAGTTTGTCTGAATTTGGTGACGCGGGTAGCTTCATCGCTTCTTAATCTGTTCAGTTCAAAGGAGTGGGTTACGACCGCCAGATAATTGTGTAGTTGTTTTCGTGAGACTGCGCTGGCCGACGGGCTTGGCATCCGACAACAGGATCAGCACTCTACACCTAAAGCTTTAGTCGGCCTCCAAAGAAAGTATGTTCTGTGCAGGGATGCGATTTCGACAACCGTACGGCTGGCCTCTTCCTGCATCGCTTTCCACGCTGAAAGCTCGAAACGCCCATCAAGTCGAATTGCGGGGCATTTGAATATATAGCTCCTAAGGAAGGACAACAAAACAAATTTCGCGCCTTCGAAAACAAAATGACGTCACTTCTGCTTTTAACGGACATGGCGTCACATTATTTTTTCTTCCGCCGGAAGTGTTCCCACCGCATACAGATGGCGCTAAGCCCTATGAACCGCCGATGGACTGCCATGTTTTGAACGTACGGGCTCCTATGGAAGCTTCGCTACCAGGTATATTTACCTTGTCAGTTCTGTTTATCTCTGCAAAAAGGTAGCACAAATTTCAAACGCTCCTTCCAGTGAGGACCTCCCAGTGAGCACGCATCATCATTATGGCGCAAAATTTCAAATGGAGGGTCGAAACCGTACCCTTACGGCAAAGACCTTGCGGGACGGAAAACCGCCGCCGTGCATATACGGCAAAAACCTTCCAAGGGTTAAACTGTACATCAGTGACCAAACCATCACACGGAAATCTACAATCCGAATACTCGGTATGCACTTAGACGAAAACTGCACAGCGAACACTTGGTTGCAATGCGTGACGAAGACCAGCAAACAAATCCTGCACGCTTTACGCAGAATCTCTACCCGCACCCGTGGAGTAAACGAACGTGAAATGCGGCAGTTCGCTCAAGCTTTTCTTGTCTCCCGTATCATGTACGGGCTGCCGTATCATCCAGTCGACCGCACACAGATGCACGCGCTCGGCCGGTTACTTAACGAAGCCAAACGCATTGTAACTGGACTCCCAAGTTACACAAGCCTCGAAGCGCTCAAAAGTTGTAGCAAACTCAACAATCTGTCCGAGCTCGTAGACATGCACATCTATACACAAGAGACGAGACGTCGCGCCACAAAAGCCGGGCGACACACGCTCGTGCTCCTCGGATATGACGTCCACAAAATGCCGATTTTGCCCAACAACACGCCGCCGTGGGAAATCACGGCTACCACCGATGGCAGGCCACTTCCTCTCAATATGGACCCTACTCAGCGAATGCGGCGCCTTGCATATGCCAAATGCATGCTAAGGCTACGAATTCACTCTCCTTGACTGAACGCATCGTATACACGGACGCTGCACTGCCTGCAGACGACGTTAGTAACACCGGTTATGCGACTGCGTGGTACGACCAGACAAATGAAAATCAGAACCGCCGCCATCATATATCAGCAGAAGCAATGTCCAGCACCCGCGCTGAGCTAATGGCCATCCTAGATTATTTGGAGTGGGCCCTCGCAACTTCATCTCAAACTGACCCTGTTCACCATCATGTGTACACAGATTCCCAGGCTGCCCATCGGGCATGGGCTAATATTATTTACACAGATCCCGTACTGCCGAAGATCCGGCACCAGGCACGCCTGCTCCGCGAATGCAGTCACGATGTTGCCATTCACTGGGTCCCTGCGCACTGCGGTATCCCCGGAAACGAGAAGGCTCATAGACTGGCGCGCACTCATCTCTCTACCGCGCTAGCCAGAGCCTCCGATAATCCTTATCCTCTCCTAGCTGCCACAGCTGAGGTAGCAGACCCAATGGTAGACAAGCATGCGACCAAACAACGACGTGCCGCCTACCTCGCAGCAGTGGGCAATCAACTCTCTATACCGTCACTTCCACCGAAGGTATTCACACGGCGAGAGTCAGTCTTGCTTCGGAGAATCCAGACAAGCACCCTCCTTACTCCTCACTTGTTGAACCGTTTCCACAAGGGTGGCACACCACCACCCGTAAGTGGGTTCTGTTCCATGTGCACATGTCGTGCTGATCTGAACCACCTTTGTTGGGAGTGCCCCCTCTACATCCCACCAAGGCTTCGTGCCCTGGCCGCCATACAGCGGGGACCCTGGCCTTCTCCTCTCCGGACTTGGGCTTGCCCGGACACCACGTGTCCGGACCATGCCATCGAGCTCTGGCGAGCACTGCTGCTGTTCCTTCAGGACCCTGCAGCACCACCCGTCGGTGATCGGCTCCGCGACAGCCACAAGCGTCATGCCGCCCCCACTTAGCTGCCTCCAGGACGTTCATTAATAAAACGGAGGCTGCCTTACCCATCCCCTTTTCCAACAACACCCCTCCTCTTTCCACCACAGCGTCTTCGACGCATTTTAATGTGGAATAAACGTGGTTTCATTCATTTATTTATCTTAAATGACTGGCAGATTTGTATTTGATAGTCATTTGAAGGGCACAGTTATTTATTTAGAAAACGCTCGGCTTAGAATTCGTGCATTAATATGTCTGACTGATATCTCTGATGCAGGCAATACACTACTCTGCCGACTCCTGCTTCAATCGGTTTCCAGTGAGCTATAATTACATTTACAGGCCATATTATGGTGCATACAACCTATAACATCTTATTGTGAAACCGTAAAGGCACCCAACTTCTATATTGAATAAAATCTTAAGCTCATCTACTATGAACAAAGGACGTATTCGCTAACGATGTACTTTGAGCATTTTCACTGTCAGTGCGCGCTTATTGGCTGGATGAGCAATGTGTCAAACGAAGGCAATATATGGCCGAAAGTGGTAATCGGAGAATACCTGCCCAAGTGAAAATTAATCGCTTATGTAGTACGTACAAGAGCTTTGGTGGGGATGTGTGCGTTCATTGCATAAAATTCCAGAAATTCAACACTGGATCACTTAGTTCCTCTGTAATTAACGCTGGTATATGTGACACATTGGTCGGATGTCAGTATGCAGCACACTGATTATGCTTTTGCATATCCTAGAAACGCACCATCATAAGATTCCGCTGTCGTTTATGAGCTTTTGTATGCAATACGATTTAGGTGCACATATTTCTTAAGGAGTGGGTAGCCATCCTCGAACATTTCGCTGCTCATACCACTACAGTGCGTAGGCTTCACACACTAACTCACACAGCTAAAACGCACTTCTCGTTAGGTCTTCGCAGCATATCGCACTAACCTCGCACATGATTTAGGCATTCTCAAAGCACATCGCGAAAGCCTCGAACGCTCCGTAAGGTCTGTGTAACACATCACTCAGATCTCGCACATTTTCTACGAAGTGTCATTGAATATGCGCAACACCTCGTTCATTTCTCGTCAGATCTGTGCGATACGCATACATCTCGTAGATTTCTCGTCCAATTCTCATAAAGTTCTTTGTTCAATAGGGATGCTATCCTAATGCTTATGCTCTCGACTCCAGTACGCAGCAGTTCTATGAACGGCCACGGTCACGACCGATGTTGATCCGCTAAAAGGCGAGAAAGGGAAATGCAAATGTACCTCTGGTGCCAATATACGCCACATATTTTACCGCTTATGTGAGTAAAATGCTTTATAAACGAAACAGCTTGCAGGCAACGTCAGAACTTCCATGAAATCTAACACGTAGGTTACATTCGCAAATGGAGTGCCAATATATTGAACAGTTCGCCGAAGCTCCACAAAGACAAGATAATATTTTTCTTAAAAGCTGTAGCATAAATTCATTACCAGTCGCGGCGAAAAAGCGGCTGTGTTATGGCTCTGCCACGCCAGACACCACAAGGCCAGACCCCGGCCTCTGCGACCACATGTCGCCCTTGGCCAATTGAAATAACGCCCGTGTACCGTGCATTCGGTGAAAGTTATAGAACCCCAGTTGGTCAAAATTAAACCGGATTTGCCTACTACGACGAGCCCCATACTCAGATAAAAGAAATTAGTTTTTTAATAAGCTATTCCTTCTGCATTCCAGCATTTCATACGAATTTCCCATAGGCTACGAATGGTTATGGGTAAACCATATCGATTGGCACGGTGTATATCACACGATATACGATGCTTTGAGAATCAAAACTTTTCAGCATATTTCTAATAAGAGCTTTTCAGAATAATCAGGTTTCTTTTTCAGTGAACGAAGAAGTGCTCAGTAGTTTCAGTCACCTTACAAAGGCGACACCTAAGTGACAAAATGAATATATTCTATTTACGAAGCTATGGTTTAACAAGCAATGGTTGCGCGTGAAAATTGTAAACAAAGTTTTTGTATACAGAGAAGTGGCATTTTGCCCACTTTTGCAAGTGCTTCATATCCTGGTAATCTGATGAAAACTAATCGATAATATCGTAATGGGACCAGCACCGATATAAAATGTTTGTAATTATTTTTTGAGACACAGTGAACAAGTGTTTGGGAGAATATCTAAAAGTCACAAAAGGAATTAAAAAATGAACCCGGCGCATGAACAAGGACTAGAAAAAAAGTGTAGGACACAACCAGGTCGGACAGGACAGTAACCAAGATAACCTGCTAAAAGGCTCGTAATATCAGATGAGAGCTATACCGAAGAAAGAGAAACCACTAGACTAACTATCGCGCATACAAATGTACCAAACCTAACACTTCACCAGAAATGGTCCAAAAAATCTTACGGCACTTGAGACGTTCAAAAGTGGACTATCATTTAAATGCAGAAATCTTTTGTGGGTACCCTCAGTGTAAAGCCCTGCATACGCACATTTGTATTGTGCCAGCGACAACTAGCTGTTTGAGATTATCGCTGCATTTCTGACATTAGGTAGCAGGGGTCTGCGAGAACAGGTGAGATCACGGCAGTTTCCTTTACACAAATACGCAGGATCGAAATAAGCAAATTTAGAGGACTTGGTTAACCGCTTCACAAATGATTCGCTTGCCCTAGATTCCAAGATGAACATTGGATCGGCACCTTTTTTTTCTGAACTTCGTTATCACATGCAGCACTATTTAAATGCTACTAATATTCAATAGCGGTCGAGTAGAAGAAGACAGACACTAAGGCAACATTTTGACACTGGGGCTTACTACAAAGTGCGACCCTTGTCTCCTGTACATTTCTCCGTTAGCCACTATATAAAAATCAAATAATTTTCGAATACATTACCTTATCCACTGTACACTGGCATCCGCAAAATGGGACGCAGAATGCTATATTGTTAGTCAAATCCCCAATCGACACCCTTGAGCACGCTGCCTCTCTCAGTCGTCCATGCTGGTCGAAGCACTCATGACGATTCGCACTTAAAGACTGTTTTTACATGGCCCTCTCTAAGGGGTATGGCTTCGTACTGCGTACATTCCCAGTGGCAAGCGCCTAGTTACCCAGCTTGGCGTGAATGGCATTAATTGAAGAATGGTGAACACCTACACGCACATACGTATGAGCCAAGTTGACATCAAAGAGGTTCATTGAAGCCCAGCACAGTCTGAGCGGCCCATAGCCAGTGCTCCAAGTCGGTGTCAAATAGTTTCTTCGAACAAAGCGACCTAGCGAGTCGCGCATCATACAGTGAATATTGTCGCGTGGTGGTGACGTTGAAGAACACAGTCGCAAATACTGTGAAAGACAAAACTAACTTTTATTGGGCGAACCTGTGCCCACAAAAACAGGCTACACTTATAGCACAACGATAGCGGCGAACACGGTCGCCGATCGCCGAAAATCTGATCAGCGGGTCAAGTGCGTCGGCTTTTATACAGCAGTCATCGAATGTTCCAGACTAATCGTTGGGACCCACATGCCTTCCACAAAGTTCTACAAAATTCGAGTCACGCGATGAAATCAGATAACGCAAGGTTCGGCGACAACAGACAGCGGATAGAAGCGTCGATAACTTTCCAGAAACTTCGGATACATGCAGACGCGTCCCGCGCTGTGCGATAACATTTGTTAGGCGGAGAAACTGCCGGAACAAATTAAAACTGGGGAAACGCCACCGTGTTCCCTCCTTTCAGTTTGTGCCAGAGTGACACCTGCTTTAATCGAGACATTGATGTTCAACGAACACACCTGCATTCTTCTGTGTTCCTTTCTGTATGGCAGGGGTGCAAAATAAGTCGATTTAGGCGACGGCTGGCCCATTACTGGTCCTCGGACTGCTGTTGCGCATGTTTTTCTAAAGGGCATCTAACCCGCTTTCGAGCGTGCTCGGAAAAGCTATTACATGCAAACCATGCTCAGTGTAAGCTCTTCCTTAAATTCTAGGCGCTCGTCTTTCATAAATGTTTACCGATCGTTACCTTGGTACTTAAAAACTTTTATACTACTGAGTTCGTTGAGAAGTGAAGTGAAGTTTATTTTCCCTTTCGTACAAAGGGGGAAGCCGGGGCTAAAGGATGGAATGCCTGACGAAGGCCTCGGCTGCCCTGCTTAGTATGACATCAGAATACACAAACACATAGCTGAAGATATAACAATACCAATACAAAATCACCTGCACATGCAAGTGTCGCATTATGCAGTTATATTAAGCATACGACAGTAAAAACGGTGTTATAGAAAACCAAAACCAGAATCGATAAAATATTTCTTTGTTTACTTTGTTAAACATTCGCAATGAAACAGCAAAATTAACATTTGTCAACATGTTAATCACAGCCGCCATTACTTGATAACTTAATTTCTATTTACCATAGTTTGTACGCGTCTTGGGGACCCAGTGAATTTGTTTTCGAAAATAGTATGCGTCATTAGACAAAGTATTGTTTTGAGTGCAAGTTTTGTTGGCTTTAATATGCTGCAGCAAAGAAAAAAGGTGGTCTTGGTTCGCTTTAAGCAAATCGTAACTCCGAAACAACGGCGACAGGGAAAATTTTTTGTCCTGCCATAGCAACCATGAATGCACCACAAGGCTCTCTTTTGAAGTACTAGTAGTTTCTGATAGTTAGTCGTCATAGTGGTTCCCCATAACGGAATACGATAGGTTAAATTAGAATATACAAGCGCATAATACATCTGCAGCCTCAACCACACGGGTACCAGATCAGCTACTTTGTAAAGACAGCCAACACTTTTACTTATCTCAGATGCTAATTTATATGCATTTGTGGGCCAGGAAAATTTCTGGTGGAACCAGATACCGAGAAATTTAATACAACCAACCTTATGTATTATTACCTCTCCAAATTGAATATTGACCTTATACAAATGACCAGTATTATTGGCTTAAAGGTAATATAGCTCGTTTTGGATAAATTTAAGGAAAACATGTATTGTAGCCAGGATTGTAAGTCACCAGAATACCTGTTTACCATAGCTTCAGCTTGGACAAGAGATTTGGCTGTAAAAAAAATGTTCGTGTCATCAGCATACATAACCATGTCATGAGAACCGGGTAGTTTGGTAATTTCATTGATATACATTAAAAACAATAATGGTCCTGATATAGGACCCTGAGGGACTCGGCAAGTAACAGATAGTCAGTTAGATGAAACGTCATCAAATTGTATTCTATGACGTAAATAATTCTGCATCTACAGAAGTCTAACACCACGTACACCACAGTAATTACTCTTATGTACGAGAATACCGTGCTGCACGCAGTCAACCGCCTTTCGAAAATCCAAGAATAGACCAAGTGCCTAGTGTTTGTGGTCTATATTTTCCAGTATTTTTTCCTTGATAAAGAGTAGTGCTTGCTCTGTGAATTTTTTCTTCAATAATTGTACTGGGAAACAGATATCAAGTTGTGTCTAATAAAAAAACATTCAAGCCTCTAATTGATGACTCTTTCAAATTCTTTAGAAAATACTGCTAACACAGACATTGGTCGGTAGTTTGCCGTTTCCATTCGATTACGATCTTTGTATATTGGACAGACCTTTGCTGTGTTTAGGACATCAGGAAACACGCCAGTACTAAACATTAGATTAGCAAGATGAGACAATACGTCAGATATTAAAAGCGCGACGTCCTTGATGGGAACAGATCTGATGTCATCATGTCCTGCAGATACATCATTATTTAACATGTTAATTAAAGTCACTATTCCCTGAGAGCATGTAGGGGACAAAAACAGACTTCGATAAACAAGTAATATTGTTATTAAATGCGTTGTCAGCTTCAGGTGGGTCGCGAGTGATTTACCAACATTGACAAAGTATTTTTTCAAACCAGAGGCTAAATCAAAGCCTGACAAATTTCCCTCCTTGGTACTGATCTCATTCAGCACAAGATTATATTTTCTTTTGTTAGATTAGTTACTCCTCTCAATATTTTCCCACTGTCGATTTGGATTGTTATGAATCGCTCGATAAAGTAATTTGTGTTGGCTGTCTTTAATTGTTTATTCAGTTGATTTCGATACTGTTTATATTCCTTTAGAAGGCTGGGATCCCAAGTCTGAATAAAAAGGTTGTACATCTTGTTCTTCGCGTGAATTTTTGCGTGTAAATCGGCTTCCTGTACTTCTCTTTCTTTAGCCTTCTTCTTATTGTTGTGGAAGCATTATTATAGGCGTCTAAATACTTCCTAATAAATTCTGAGTACACCTTATTTACGTCACCAATATTTTATATATTAGGCCAAATTACATTCCGAACAAGGTATTGAAATTTGTTGAGATTTTTATCATTTATTTCCCGCGTTATATAAATATGTATCAACTGTGGCCTTGGGTTTGTGCACTCTAGTAAGAAAACGAAAAATTGGAATATGATCACTAATGCCCCAACTCAGTAAGCCAGATTCAACACTATATCGTACAACGCTTGTAACACAAACATCTCAAAGGGGGGCTGTATCAAGAGTAAATCTAGTAGACAAAGTAATGGGATGCCCGCGCTCGTCCAAACAAATTTCCAAGGCATTTCTTTCTTGCGGCCAATTGTGGCTCCCAGTAGTTGCTTATTAGCACGAGTTTGTCATGCACCCGATCAGATCCAGGTTGTCCCAGCATCTAGTTTGTGATCTGACGCGTTCCAGCTTTCACAATAATCACCTGTCGCTTATCGCGGTCTACGAAACGAATGATAATGTTGCTCTCAGCGGTCACTCGTGTCGTTATCTTATGACATGTATCAATGTCAGCAGCACAAAGGCATTCGTCAATGACTTCGCCGAGTATTTTTATGACATCACTAGCATGGTCGACTTACTTGACGCCCTTAAACCTTACATTATTGAAACGCCTTTATTATTCCAGCTCGTAAACCCGTTGCACTAGATGCTTGTTTTCTTTCTTGAGAGCTTCGTTACTTACTAAGAGGTTAAATGTCCCCGAGGCATATATGCCCTGGGCAGCCCGTCACATGGACGCATGGTTGCGCCGGGGCTAAATTATTAATAACGCCTTGAAACAGACGGGGCGTATCTTCGATGTATATTCGTGTCGGCAGCTTCCCCAGCAAGCCACACTCAATTTTCGCTTAGGGACGCTAGGGCTGTAGCACAAGAAGAACGCATTGTATATACATATATGCTTGCATAGTGCAGTCGATGCCTCGTATGACAAATCTCTTTCCTGATGTTATTTCATTTCGGAAGACGTGAACTAAACACGCAGCTCACGAATACAGGGTCCCAATGATAGGAAAGAAATGTCTTTTGTCCTTAATTTACTGGATTTGGTTGTATATAGCAGTAATGCCAAATGAATCATTCCTCAAAATAATAAGCTTGTACAATCTATTCGCACAATAAGCTTCCACAGCTGGCGCAACCATTGTAATAATTGAAATGTTGCGCTTGGGAAACATCAAGAAGTTGCAGTAATCGTGATCCTTCAAAGTTTCTGCTGAAAATCAGCGATACCAAGGGAAGTTCAGAAAGCGTAATCTTCACACCGCAACTGAACTTTTTCAACGCTATTGACAAAGACGACGGACTTGTCCCGTGGTTGGTAAATATTCGAGATAACAGATAAGGCTCGTGGAAGAGCTATTTGTTACCTCTGATAGGGCATAACTGTCAGTCTAGTGCCATACAAACTGCAAGCGGGAGGCTCTAAGAATGACGCAGTGGCAGGTAGCTGTAGTGATCGCATTGCAGGTGCAGAGAACAGTCATGCGTTAGAGTACAGTTGCCAGGTACCGCGCAACGACGAGGATTACATATATGAAAAGGTTTCATGTAGTAGGGTTTGTACAGCAACGCACAGGTGTAGCTACAAGGAAAAACGTTTGCCGTGGAAGTTGTCGACATACCTCATTGATCACCTTCACTAATAGCTGCCGCGTGTATTTTCGTGCTCAGGCAACTTTCTCTAAATGAATACCTTAAGAGAAAGAATAGAGGTATTCATTGCATCTGTAAGGAAATACACTGCAGCAGTCGTAACTGAAGTCGGCTGTTTCTTGAAGGTTTACTGCGAGGGCTTATAATGTCCGTTGTATAAGGAATGCAACATGGCGTTTACTAGATCTATGTGAAATGAAACAACGCTAGATATTATCGCTATTTTCACGATTCACTGATGTTTAGGTTGCTCAATCGGTCACAAATTTATTACGAGAACTGTTATTTTGAAGATTTCTGTGCATAATCGTTCATGTACGGCCTTGTTGGTAAGCCATACTTAGGATTCTTTCAAGCGCATTCATGACCATGTGTGGTCACTCGCATCTACTCGACGTCACTGCGCTTGAAACCGTCCTATGTATTCGTATTCACGCAGTAATACCTCAGGTCAAACAGAATAAGAACACAATTTTCTACTCCTTTTTGTTAGCTCATGTTATTGCACTTTTGTACATTACAGTAAGGTGGATATGTTGTGCAAACACCGATTTTTCAACAGGGCCACTAGATACTCGCGATGTTGAGTATTAAACAGCAGTGCTTGCTATAATGAAATAAGTGCCCTTACAACTTGAAATATATAAAGAAGTCGTAACATAAATCCTGATAATCTACACTCGTTATAGAGAGGGATAAGTGCATTTATTGGTTGCCCGCAAACAAAACAATTTATGTATTCGTCCTATCTTTTTATAATAAAAATAAAAAAGTTATTACAACTGTCCCTGAAAATTTTCACAAGTATCTGTGCAAATACACAAAAGCGAGCGTTGGTGCTTCTCCCCGCAAGGTTTTTCTTGTCTGTTGTACGAAGGTAAGGGAAGCATAAGAAGATATTGCTGTGCATGTAGACGCTTTGTCCGTTAAGCTATCTAGCGGCCTTCAGGTAGCGCTATCGACACAAAAAAAAAATCTGAGACGCGAGCGGACACAAAGAAGCAACGCAAAACACTGACGGTGCTCAACGCAGCAAACGCTGGATGCGCACTGGGAGCCCTTCATTAATTCTTCCTTCGATGGCAGTGGCGGTGAACCTGTTCCCTTGCCAACTTACGCGGATCTTCACCTCATACACTACCGAGACGCCTCCCCGCCCATATAGCCGGCTCAGCACTGTGCAGCCCCAGCAGCATCGACAGCGCCAGCAGCGGGACGCTTATATCCGCGCAGCGCACTCTGGACAGTTAGTGGGCAAGGAGGCACCGGTGGAATGAGCTCATGCTTGTCTTACCTGTAGAAATTGCCAATGATTAGCTTTACATCCGATAACCGCTTCATAGTTGGACTAGCGTGCTCAGAAGCCTTCAGCGACCCGTTTTCTTTATTTTTCTTTCACTGTGTGGTGATGTGGAAAGCAACCCTGGCCCTTCCAAGGACTCTCTCTCTGATACTCTGGTAGGTGCCCAGAATACCGTAAGGTGGGTGAACGAAATATCTACCAGAATGGAATCTGCACATAATGATATCTGGGAAGCAGTCAATGGGCTCACACAGCATGAAAAAGATTCTGTTGCAGTATCCGATATCAATCGGAGAGGGCAGCGCGTGCAAACGCAGACGGCGGTCCTTGATGAATAAGCAAATGAAGTCAGTCAACCGCACGATAAGATTGAAAGTGTATAGAGACTCACAAGGACCGTGCATGCTGCGCGAATCTGTATTTTTTTTCTTTCGGGGGTGCCACTTACTACAATTGATCATTCAAAGCAGACGAAAGAAATTGATTTGAATCACAAAACCGTAAAGTCCAACCACACGTGTGACCACATAGCTGAAACAAATAGGAATGGTAGCTTCACAAAAAAAATCGACTAATAATATTTCACTTTGCAGCTCTAAAGGGTAAAGAACAAGTTCTTTCAAAGCGTTATTTTATAATAAAAACAAGCAGTGCGACTTTAGGCCAGGACCACTGAGGGAACGTGTTACTCCAGATACTTTTTCTTTGATATCCTGGACATTAAGTGCTTGAAAAAAAAAGTCGCAGTTTGGCCCGAAAGGCGATGCATCGATTGCGATTTGAAATCAGTAGTCAGTTACACGATGTAAGGATGGCAATTTTTTCGACCGTATAAACTTGGAAACATTCCCTTAGCCACAGTCAAACGTGAGCACATCACTTTCGATGGCCGCGGGCCCGCACTCTCAAAACGCTGACGTGAGCAAGCGCCGCAGCAACAGGCAGCGAAGTGAGCTTCGAGTTTTCTATCGCTGCAGCGCAAACAGCGTCGAAAAAACTGCATGCACGAAGGTATGAGCTGTCTGCAGAGCCAATTCAAGATAGAGCATGCGCTACCGCGCGACGAAGCGCAAAGTGCGCAATTGATGGCGTAGTAGAGGCCGCCACACCTTTCCCGCCTCCCCACTTTCCTCCGTTTCGCGCTCGAGATTGAGCCGCAATCGTCAGTTCCTCTTCTGCCCGATCGCTAAATGTGCAGTTGCTGCCGGAGCCCAACTCAACCCTGGCTTCCCTGCCTTGCCCCAACGGCCCTTTTCACGACGGAAGACGGCGCCATTGGGCTTGCGCTCCTCGGTCGGGAACGCCAGATTGAGGCACTGTCGTCGGCTCCCCTCTTGTACTTTCACTCGAACGCAGAGCGTAGGCGCGCGACGACGGTGATATCAGCCATCGAATTTATACGGCACATCACGGTCACGGCAACGGGAAAATTGCACTTCGAGTGTCCGAGTAATTACTGTCGCAATAAAACATCCTTTAACGGTTGAAGACATTTTCCAAAACGGCCGGTTCTTCTGCAACACGGTCTTAGTTCACAACATCCTTTAGTGTCGCCTTGCACACACACTCAGTTCTTTCGCTGCCCTCCCTCGGCACTCTGAGCAGTGGGTAGTCAATGTCGGAGTAAGGGATGCTTACGTAGTGTTGTTCTAAGTTGCACGTTTACAACGTGTGTTGTAACTAAGTAACCATTGAACGATATGCGTACTGCCAAAGAGCTCCTCAATTTGCGCTTCATCATGAAGCCATTGCAGTTTTGATGGTTGTCTCCGGCTCTGTGTTTTTGTTTTGTATCACACATCTTCATGCCTTGCAATATTTTTGCAGGAAGAAAGCAGGCCCACAAGTGTAAAATAATGTATATTTACAACAGAGGTATATGGCGTTTAGGCAACTACCAGACTTCGTCTTCCTCTAGTCCAATTCAACTTCTTCCTTCTCTTCACCGTAACATCACCCTCCCGGCCAAGTAGCTCCGTCCCGGTGCAAGTTGTGGAGCCTCACTTTTTGGGGGGACATAGGGCTTGAGCCTGACGACGTGAAGAACATCGCTAGTGACGTTGGGAGGCACTGAAGGCTGACCAACTTGGGCGATCTCGTATGCCACGTCGGACAGTTGGCGTAAGATCTGGTACGGACCAGAATAACGTGAAAATAGTTTTTCCGACAAGCCGACGCGACGTGCAGGCGTCCAGAGAAGGACAAGGGAACCAGGTGAAAAATGGGAGTCTCGGTGCCGAAGGTCGTAGCGTCGCTTTTGAGAAGCTTGCGAGACTGTGAGGCGATGACGGGCGTCTTCTCGGGCCTGGGCGGCTAAGTCAATAGCATCTCGAGCGTAACGAGTGCTGGGTGATTGTACTGCGGAAGGTAGCAATGTGTCAAAGGGCAAGGTGGGGTCGCGGCCATACAAAAGGTAAAATGGTGAAAATCCAGCAGTGTCGTGACGGGACGAGCTGTATGCGAAAGTAATGTATGGTAAAGCGACGTCCCAGTCACGGTGATCGTCGGAAACGTACATGGTCAGCATTTCAGTTAGCGTGCTGTTGAGTCGTTCGGTGAGGCCGTTCGTTTGAGGGTGGTACGCTGTAGCAATCTGGTGTTTTGTAGAGCAGGAGCGGAGGAGGTCATCGACGACCTTCGATAAAAGGTAGCGGCCGTGATCCGAAAGCAACTGGCGAGGGGCGCCGTGGTGCAGGATGACGTCGTAGAGTAAGAAGTTGGCGACATCTGTAGCGCAGCTGGTTGGCAGCGCTCGTGCGATGGCATATCTCGTGGCATAATCTGTTGCTACAGCAATCCATTTGTTTCCTTTGATGGAAATTGGAAAGGGGCCAAGGAGGTCTAGGCCCACACGGAAGAATGGCTCTGTAGGGATATCTATTGGTTGCAGCAAACCAGCAGGAGGCATAGCACGGATCTTCCGGCGCTCACACAGGTCGCAAGAAGCGACATAACGGCGCACAGAGCAATAAATGTCGGGCCAGAAGAAGCGGCGCCGCAGGTGGTCGTATGTACGAGTGATGCCCAGATGTCCAACAGTAGGAGCGTCGTGAAGTTGCTGGAGCACGGCTAGTCGAAGGTGCTTGCTAACGACTAGGAGGGGCTCCGGGCAGTCAGGACAAACACTACGAAGGTATAAAGTTTCATCGCGCAAGGTGAACATACGGAGGGACGGGTCATTGGGCGAGGAGCTTAGGCGTTCCATAAGTGTTCGAACAACAAGATCTTTGCGCTGCTCGTCGGTAATATGGAGGAAGCCGGAGATGGATAGAGCACTGATGTCCGAGTCTGCATCGGTATCGCCCTGTTGATCCACGGGATTGCGGGACACGTAGTCAGCGTCTTTATGCAGGTGCCCTGACCCATATATAATAGAAAATGTATATTCTTGTAGACGTAATGCCCAACGTGCAAGTCGTCTGGTGGGGTGCTTCAAAGAGGAGAGCCAGCTGAGGGCGTGATGATCGGTTACGACGCAGAAGGGGCGACCGAAAAGATACGGCCGAAATTTCGCGACCGCCCATACGAACGCGAGACATTCTCTCTCAGTAATGGAGTAATTTCGTTCGGCCGTGAAAAGAAGGCGGCTAACGTAAGCGATGACAGGGTCTTGGTACTGTTGACGCTGAGCGAGGACAGCGCCGATGCCATGACCACTCGCGTCAGTTCGCACTTCAGAGGGCACGGAAAGGTGAAAGTGTGAAAGAATTGGGGAAGTTGAAAGTCGCTCAATCAGGGTAGAGAAGGCTTTCTCCTGCAGTGGCCCCCAAGAGAAAGAGACGTCTTTCTTAAGAAGGTCAGTGAGAAGGTGAGGGTTGTCGGCAAAATTTTTCACAAATCGCCGGAAATAAGAGCATAAGCCCAGAAAACTACGGACATCGTTTGTTGAACAAGGTACAGGAAAATTTCGCACGGCGTGAACTTTCTGTGGATCAGGTTGGATTCCGGCGGCGTTTAGGAGATGGCCGAGCATGTTAATTTCACTGCGACCGAAATGGCACTTGGAGGAGTTTAGCTGAAGGCCAGCCCTGCGAAACACGGAGAGTATGGTTGTGAGGCGCCGCAGGTGGCTCTCAAAGTTTGGCGAAAACCCAATCACATCGTCGAGGTAACAGAGGCATGTAGACCACTTCAAGCCGCGCCAGAGAGAGTCCATCATTCGTTTGAGCGTAGCTGGCGCATTGCATAAACCAAAGGGCATGGCTTTAAATTGGTACAGACCGTCCGGTGTGACGAAGGCGGTTTTCTCGCGGTCCATCTCATCGGCGCTAATCTGCCAATATCCGGAGCAGAGGCCAATTGACGAAAAGTATTGGGATCCGTGAAGACACTCAAGAGCGTCATCAATTCGAGGCTGGGGATAAACATCCTTCTTTTTTATCCTGTTGAGGTGACGGTAGCCAACGCATAAGCGCCACGAGTTGTCTTTTTTCTTTACTAAGAAAACCGGTGATGCCCACGGGCTACTGGAAGGTTCAATGTTGTCTTTGTCCATCATCCTGTCTACCTCTTTCTGTATGATGGCCCTTTCTGTTGCGGAGACACGATATGGCCGCCTATGAATGGGGCTGGCGTCACCGGTGTTGATGCGATGCGTGACAACAGATGTCTGGCCAAGTGGACGGTCGTCCAAATCAAAGATGTCCCGATAAGATGACAAGAGGTGACGAAGAGCTGCTGTTTGCTCGGAAGGAAGGTCAGGGGCGATCATCTTAGAAACATCATCCGCGGGCGTCGAGTAGGGAGGAGTGGGTGACAAAGGTTCGTTGCAGAGGTCAGAGAAGAAACCTCAAATTCTTCCAAATGAGTGATATGCGCTATGGCGATACTGTGTGGCAGCACATGCGACGAAAATGGAAAATTGAGGATGGGCACGCGAGTGCAGTTTTCGTGGATCCGGATTAAGGTGCTCGGCAGGGCAATACTGCGCGACAAAACCACGTCAGTAAGCGGCGACACGACGTGCTCGCCATCAGGTACGTGAAGGCAGGGCGTCAGGAGGACATTTGTAGCCGCTTGTGGAGACAGCCTTGCAAACTCAACAGAACATAAGCGGTGTGAAGCACAAGTTGTTGCGTCGGCAGGAAGCGGCAGATCCAACTGTACAACACCTGCGGGGCAGTCAATTTGGGCAGAGTGTTTCGAAAGAAGTCGAGGCCGAGAATTAGGTCGTGCGGACAGTGTTCAAAGACAATAAATAGAACAACGGTATAATGGCCCCCAATGGTCACACGTGCTGTGCACATTCCAAGGACGGGTGAAGTACTCCCATCGGCGACTCGCACAGTGCCCGGTACGGCGGGTGTCAGAACCTTTCTGAGCCTTCGGCGGAGAGCAGCGCTCATAACTGAAAGCTGCGCTCTTGTATCGACGAGATCTAACAGGAACGCCGCCAACTTCAATGTCCAGTAGGTTTTCACATGTAGGCAGGGTCAACAGAAGATTTGAGGGCCGGGTCGGAGTGCAGCTTCACCTCTGGGAGCTGCACCGCCTAGTTTCCCTAAGCGAAGGGGCCGGTTGCAGAAAGGGACGAAGAGCGATGAACGAGAGGAGAACGGGCCCTACGACCTTGCGGAAACGGGGAGCGGCTGGATCTTGGTGGAGCACTGTCGGCGTTGATGTTCCTAGTCGGCGTGTAGGGCTAGAAAGTACGATTGTCTGGTACTTGGCGGTAGTGACTCGGAGACGACCACCGAGGACGCGACGACCAATGGTTGTGGCAATGATGGGCGATGTGTCCAATACTGCAGCAATTAAAAGAGATGGGTTTATCATCGCTGCGCGCCAGTCAGCTGGGTTGCGACGGAGTGGCGGAAAGCTTTGGGTCTGGGAGCGAGCGGCCGGAGAAACCTGGTAGGTGTTTGTATGGCGGATCGAGCAGAGAGATGGAATGCCCAAACTTCCTATTTCCTCCCGAACGACCGCTTGTATAAGGGAGATAGCGGGCACGCTTTCCCGACAGTCGGAACGAACTGGAGCCGGAGCCATGGCCTCAAGCTCACGGCGAACAATGCGCGTGATATCTTCCGGTCCTGTGGGCTGAACGAACTGCGGCGGGTCTTCGCAAGAAGATGTCGCGGCGGTATCGGGCAATCGGTCGAAAGTTTGAGTGATGCGGCAGCCCTTCGCTTGTTCGAAGCGCCGGCACTCCTTTATTATTGCATCCACAGTAGCACAATCCTTGCACATCAGGAGATTGAAGGCATCGTCTGCAATACCTTTCAGTATGTGACCAATCTTGTCTGCCTCGGTTATGTTGTTATCAGCCTTGCGACAGAGGGCCAGCACATCCTGTATGTACTTGACGTAGGATTCTGTGAACGTCTGAGCGCGGCACGCAAGTTCTTTTTTTGCTGCCAGCTGACGACCGACAGGTCTCCCAAACAGGTCCCGCATTTTTTTCTTTCCAGACATCCCAGCTCGTTAGGTCAGCTTCGTGTGTGTCGTACCATTGCTTCGCAGGTCCTCTCAGATAAAATATCACGTTTGCTAGCATCATTGTTGGATGCCACCTGTTGTTTTCGCACACTCGCTCGTACATCGTACGGCAGTCCTCGACGTCGGCGTTGTCCGTGCCACAAAATTGGCCTGAGTCCCGCGGATGAGTGAGGATGAGCGTTGGCACGGGCTTCTGAGGCGTTGTCGCTCGTGTCGGTTGATTTGCCATTGTGGCGGCAGGTAGACGACGTCCGCAGCGAAGTTCCGCGATTATACCCCGCACCTTCCACCAAAATGTTGCAGGAAGAAAGCAGGCACATGAGTGTAAAATAACGTATATTTACAACTGGCGTATATGGCGTTCAGGCAACTGCCAGACTTCGTATTCGTCTAGTCCAATGCAACTTCTTCCTTCTCTTCACCGTAACAATATGTAACGCCATAGCTCCATAGTGTTTCCAAGGGGCAAAAGCTTCATACTTCCAGTTACAGTGTCCTCCTTTAAGTTGGCGGCTGTCTTTGTCAAGCTAGAACGCAATAAGCATGGCGATTCGTTCAGTTGTAGTAATTTAGGCTGTCGGTGTACCATGCGAACAGAACGCTGTTATTGTAACATACGTCAGGCACAGTTTTAATGGAAGTGTTGTGATATACCATAAATTTTCTAAAAGAAATAAAGTACTTTCATTAATTACTCTGTGAAAAACTCCCCACTGTGCCACAATAAAGGTTTCGCATAGACATAGCAGTATTTGTAAATAAATAACATCTGGCTGCCCAGTTTCAGAAATATTAGCACCAGTGCATTATGCTGAAACATAAAATACAGAGTACGAAACGCCATATATCGTGATTACGAATACAAATACTGGATAAACAGGAGTTCGTTCATTTCACTTGCCGCGCGTCTCGGCTCGTTGTGCGCCGATTTACACAGGAAAGTAGGTCTCATTCTGTGTTGAGCAGTGAGCCTTGAGAGGAGCGTTACAAATGTTTGAAAACAGCAAAAGCTTTCTATTCGGGGTATGCCAGATGACCAGGCATACACAACACTAGAGAACAGTGGTGTCATAGTCAATTTTAATCAAGATCGCCAACGATCCAGATCAAATTTCTCACTTTCGATCAAGGATGGTTGCTGCTCCGCGGTTCTGCAATCCGAATCCTGTTATTTTAGCTCATTCGGCAAGACGGCGCTGACGACAGCCTATAATTTCGATCGTGAAGTTCGATCTCCATGCGTGGATAGCGACCGACTGAGTGCAGAAAGAGCAAGATCGCAATCCAGAGTGACCGTTTAGCTGTGCCCTGTCTAAACCGATCTGTACGGCGATTTAATGTGGCAGTGTGGCCGGAGCATGGAATGATATGCCACGGCATACAACGCGGCGGAAAAAAGTGATCCATGCCTCACAAAGAGTCATCATCATCATCAGGAGTGTATTGAAAATAGGTCAACCTTTAAAGAAACAATGCTTTTAAGGTGCTAGTCTACTGACTGCAATCTGCAATTTCAGGTTAGCAGTAGCCTCTACTCATGTGCAGTGGAGTTCGTGCAGTTCTTTTCCATGCCACAAACGGCTCTCGGCGTGAAGGTCCTGGCCATCCACTTCTTTCACGCAGACACCAGCTGAAGAAGAGTACAGCTTACCTCCGCTGGTTAACGCAGCAGCATCAAGGCAGTCTCAAATTCCTTTAGAGGGCCTAATCCCCATAAAAGATATTTCCTGCATCAACGAGGATTACGCTTGACATTCCCATATACAAAACAAGACGGATCAAGGATACACTGGCGGCTTTTGGAGGCATGTGCATGTAGTTTACAAATTTCGCAGTCTTCCCACCTACCCAGTGTCGTGTGACTCGCCACAGTCGGCGCTCAGTAGTGAGGCACTGCGGCACTTCCCCTTCACTGGACGAAATCTATAATGAGGATGTTCGGGGTTGCAGTAAACTTTGTGAAGATATCTGAAGCTGATGTATGTTCCTTGAAATTTCAGTGACCGCTCATTCCGTTGTACGTATACACGTTCAATATGGCTTCTTCTGAAGGCGTCTGTGGCCAGACGGATCCCTAGATAGTGCACAGAATCCCGCACCCTAAATGCGCTCGGCGCGGCATCATAATGCAATCGTGATTGAATGAGGCTGCTATAGAGTTCTTATAAACACTTTCTGTCTCTGTCGCATATTCGGCGAGATAAATGTTTAGGTAAGTTCATTGGTATTTAGCATTTCGCCTTGAGATATTGGAAGACTGGAATGAAAGCTATTCTATATAATGCCTAAAACTGTTTCTCTTTGTTGCAGTTTGACCCTGGGATCTGGAACAAGGTCCCGCGTTCTTGGGAAAAGAACGCAGAAATTCGCGTGGAGGTCAACATTAAACCCTTTCTGTCTATCCACTTAGACACCTTATTCAAGCCGTCCTGCACTTCTCTCGTGCGCACTACAAGATTACAGAATTTGAAACCTGCCCTACGTCGTCTAAGTCGACGAATTAAGCATGGCTGGCGCTAAAAAAGCACCATATCTACGATACAGAGTGTGCAGTTCGGCACGCCTCCTTCTGGTACATTATTTTCTTGTATGATTTAACGCGACGATACCTTGACTATTTTGAAACGGAAGGAACAATTAGGAGAATAACTTTCTGTTGTGTTTAGCGAGTGTCCACAGAGGCTCATTTCCGACGCGTGTCCGAAGATTACATAATGCCACTTTGTGTGGTGTGCGTTTTCCAAATCATTAAATATCGATATGAAAAACTTCATTTATGTACACACATCTCGCATATTTCTCTCAATGCGCACAAAACAATCAGCTGCGAACTGCCCTTCCCTGAAGCTACACTAATAGGGTTCAGACATTTTCTTGAAGGAAATGCGAAATGTGTCCAAAAGCTTACAAACGCAACCTATCAGATCTACCGGGCGATAACTTGCCGCCGAGCACGTGTCCTTACTCTGCATCGAAACAGGAATACAAACATCTTCATCCCAATGAGGGCGGAAGGTATCCGGCGGCCCAAATAGTGCCGAAAAAGACCACTAAGATAGACCCCGTCCTTTTCGCATGCTAGCTATGTATGTATGTATGTATGTATGTATGTATGTATGTATGTATGTATGTATGTATGTATGTATGTATGTATGTATGTATGTAGGTATGTATGTATGTATGTATGTATGTATGTATGTCATCATCAGCCAGGTTACGCCCACTGCAGGGCAAAGGCTTCTCCTATAGTTCTCCAACTACCCCGGTCATGTATTAATTGTGGCCATGTTGTCCCTGCAAACTTTTTAATCTCATCCGCCCACCTAACTTTCTGCCGCCCCCTGCTACGCTTCCCTTCCCTTGGAATCTGGCCCGTAACCCATAATGATCATCGGTTATGCTCCCTTCTTATTACATGTCCTGCCCAGGCCCATTACTTTTTCTTGATTTCAACTAAGATGTCATTAACTCGTGTTGGTTCCCTCACCCAATCTGCTCTTTTCTTATCCCTTAACGTTACACCTATCATTCTTCTTTCCATAGCTCGTTGCGTCGTCCTCAATTTAAGTAGAACCCTTTTCGTAATCCTACAGGTTTCTGCCCCGTACGTGAGTACTGGTAAGACACAGCTGGTTATACACTTTTCTCTTGAGGGATAACGGCAACCTGCTGTTAATGAACTGAGAATGCCTGCCAAACGCACCCCAGCCCATTCTTATTCTTCTGATTATTTCAGACTCATGATCCGGATCCGCGGTCACTACCTGTCCTCAGTAGATGTATTCCCTTACCACTACCAGTGCCTCGCTACGTATTGTGAACTGCTGTTCGCTTCCGAGACCGCATATGTATGTATGTATGTATGTATGTATGTATGTATGTATGTATGTATGTATGTATGTATGTATGTATGTATGTATGTATGTATGTATGTATGTATGTATGTATGTATGTATGTATGTATGTATGTATGTATGTATGTATGTATGCGTAGATACTAGCCCATATGTATGTAGGTATGTCTCTAAACGCTTTACCGCCTACTACCAGTATCAATGAGTATGTGGAAATAATGTGCATATGTGCCGCTCTTCAACTAACCTCTTTCACACTGACATGGGTCGCTGTAGATGCGGGACCGCGCAGGTAGAGCTGTTGCGCCCCAATCAGCCGTGCGCACTCTTTGGGTGTTTCGCCCGACGCATCAGCGCCGCCCAGACGGCGACAGCAGTGCCCGACACCGACCGCGTCCGCCACCCTCCGTGGAAGCGGTAACAAGCGTGAAAGGTTTCGTGGAAGGAGGGCGAACGATATCAGTTTTCGAATTTCCTTGTCCCTGTTTATAAGGTTGGATATAAGCTGCGGAGTTCTGTAACCTATACGACACTTGTGATTTGCTGCAACAAGGGGCCCTATAACGTAAAACTATTCCAATATGTTTCTATTCCAATCTCCTGACGTCAAATTTGCGTAACTACCAACGTAAGCACCGGGCGGTCACCCGCAGGGTTGTCTGAACCGACCAATCAAACGCTCTCCTCGTTCATAGGAGGTCACTTTTGTTTGCTTGAAAAACGAATAACATTGCCTACACTGAGCGGCTTGTCGTATCTAATTGGCTGACAAGAGGCGAGGAGAACGCTCAAGTGGAGAGGGATTCGATGGGGCCGAGCCACTGCACTGAAAGTCGATAACCGGTTGAAGAGGATGGTGCCGGCGTCTACGATTGGTCGGCTCTCCCTTTCTTAGCTTGCGGTGGCTGGTCGAAAATCGCGGCGGCGTGCAACGGAAGCTCAAGAATGACGCTAAAACGGACCCTCAGCAAAGAAGAGTTGGCAGAATGAGGGGGCAAACGTGCCGAAAGTGCTCGAAAACGTTACACGGCCACGCAAGAAGTATTATTATACGCAAATACACCCATGCTCTCCGGCAGGTGCGAGTAGTCAGCGTCTGAGCGATCGGCGGCAGCCATCTTTTATTCCTTTCGGAACGGGGCAGCCTGCGGCTACTCCGAAGAAAATTCAGTTTTGTTCGGCATATTAATGCATCTTTATCGCGTACACGTCACTTTGACGCGGTGACTTCTTGCGGTTTTGTGACGTTGCGTGACAGGCAGGTGAAGTGGGTGCAGCCTGAAAACTTTTTACCAATAGCCAAGGGCTAATGGCGAAAAGGGGTCGAATCAGAAATAACTGTTTTTCTTTCTTCTGTCAAATCATGCATAATCAGTATGTACACATCATATCTGATGGGGAGGTATCGTGGTTTTCGTGACGTCGCGTGACAGACCGGTGAAGTGGGGGTGGTCGAAAAATGTTTTTGACCAATCGTGGAGGGCTGATAGCAGAATTGGAATAGAAAAGTTTGGAATAGTTTTACGTTATAGCGCCCCTGCTCATGTATACGGAACTGAGGAGGAAGAACGTTTTAAAAGCTTACCTTTGGTGCAGAGTGGGAGTGCTGAGATGTCATGACGTCTGCATATATGTGTGATCTCTGACTACACGGACAACTTGTTTCAATATCTAAATAAACATTTTCTTTCGCTCCTACTTCCGGACTTACTGATCCATACGGCACGGAATATTCCTTGCCTAAACGCTACACCGAGTCTCAACATTCTTCAGTGAAACTCGTTCACGCTGACTTGGGTCACTGCTTGTATGCCCGCAAGTTTGAAGTGAAATGAAACCGGGACCTCAAAAAGATCACCAAGAAATACGTTCATCCTCTACGACGGGTTGATGACGCCCTCGGCTGCCTTCACGCTGCGAAGTACTTTTCTTCCATCGACCTTGCTTCCGGTTACTGGCAGACTGCCATCGACGACATGGACTGCGAGAAAACCGCCTTTATAACACCCGATGGCTTATACCAGTTCAAACGTATGCCCTTCGCTTTATGTAATGCTCCATCTACTTTTGAACGCATGATGGACACACTCCTTCATGACCTCAAGTGGTCCATATGTATTTGTTACTTAGATGGCGCCGTTGTTTTTGCTCCTACATTTTCCACGCACCAGGAGTACATACATACATACATACATACATACATACATACATACATACATACATACATACATACATACATACATACATACATACATACATACATACGACATACATACATACATACATACATACATACATACATACATACATACATACATACATACATACATACATACATACATACATACATACATACATACATACATACATACATACATACATACATACATACATACATACATACATACATACATACATACATACATACATACATATCATGCGAGAAGGTCGGGGTCTAGCTTAGTGGCACTTTTCGACACTATATGGGCTGCCGGATACCTTCCGCCCTCATTGGGATGAAGATGTTTTTATTCCTGTTTCGATTCAGAGTAAGGATCCGTGCTCAGCGGCAAGTTATCGCCTGGTAGATCTGATAGGTTGCATTTGTAAGCTTTTGGAAAAATTGTCAATCGTCGACTTTCACGTTTCCTTCAAGAAAAGAAAATGTCTGAACCCGATTAATGTAGCTTCAGGGAAGGGCCGTTCACAGCTGATTGTTTTGTGCGCATTGAGAGAAATATGCGAGATGCGTGTGCATAAATA
Source organism: Dermacentor variabilis (assembly GCF_050947875.1). Classification (NCBI taxonomy): domain Eukaryota; kingdom Metazoa; phylum Arthropoda; class Arachnida; order Ixodida; family Ixodidae; genus Dermacentor; species Dermacentor variabilis. Next base: position 229,729,766 of record NC_134569.1, on the reverse strand, counting down.
AAGTTATTTTATCGATATTTCACGATATGGAAAACGCACACCACACAAGGTGGCGTTATGTAATCTTCCGACACTCGTCGGAAATGAGCCTCCGTGGACACTCGCTACACACAATAGAAAGTTATTTGTCTAATTGTTCCTTCCGTGTCAAAATAGTCAAGGTATTGTCGCGTTAATTCATACAAGAAAATGATGTGCCTGAAGCAGGCGTGCTCAACTACGCACTCTATATCGTTGATATGGTGCTTTTTTACCGCCAGCCATGCTTATTTCGTCGACTTCAACGACGTACGACAGGTTTCAAATACTGTTTTTTGTAGTACGCAAGAGACAAGTGCAGCACGGCTTGAACAAGGTGTCTAAGTGGAAAGACAGCAAGGGTTTAATGCTAACCCCCACGCAAATTCTTGTGTTCTTTTCCCCAGAACGAGGGGCCTTGTTCCAGATCCCAGTGTCGAACTGCAACAAAGAAAATAGGTTTTCAGGCATTATATAGACCAGCTTTCATTCCAGACTTCCAATATCTCAAGGTGAAATGCTGAAAACCAATGAACTTACATAAACACTTATCTCGCCGAATATGCGACAGAGACAGAAAGTATTTATAAAGACTCTACAGCAGCCTCATTCAATCACGATTGCATTATGATGCCGAAGAAATCACTGCCGCGCCAAGCGTATTTAGGACGCGGGATTCTGTCCACCATCTAGGGATCCGTCTGGCCACAGACGCCTTCAGATGAAGCCATATTGAACAATCTATTGAATACGTACAATTGTATTACAATCGTACAATCGTACTCGGATACGTACAATACGTGAAGAGGCAGTGCCGCAGTGCCTCGCTACTCAGCGCCGACTGTGGCGAGTCACACGGCACTGGGTAGGTGGGAAGACTGCGAAATTTGTAAGCTACATGCACATGCCTCCAAAAGCCACCCGTGTATCCTTGATCCGTCTTGTTTTATGCACGTGAATGTGCCGGCGGGGTTCCTCGGTGATGTAGTAAATATTTTTTGCCGGGATTAGGCCCACTAAAGGAATATGAGATTGCCTTCATGATGCTGCGTTAACCAGCGGAGGTAAGCTGTACTCTTCTTCAGCTGGTGTCTGCGTGAAAGAAGTGGATGGCCAGGACCTTCACGCCGAGAGCCGTTTGCGGCATGGAAAAGAACTGCACGAACTCCCCTGCACATGAGTAGAGGCTACTGCTAACCTAAAATTGCATTCAGCAGACTATCACCCGAAAAGCACTGCTTTTCATAAGGCATGCCTTATTTTGTTCCGCCGCGTTGTATGCCGTGGCATATCATTCGATACACCGGCCACACTGCTACTTTAAAACGCCGTACAGATCGATTTAGACCGGGCACAGCTACACTGTCACTCTGGATTGCGATCTTGCTCTTTCTGCACTCAGTCGGTCGCTATCCGCGCATAGTGATCGAACTTCACGATTGCAATTATAGGCTGTCGCACACCTATTCCTTAACTTACTGCAACTGAACTATTCACCTTGCTTATTGTTTTCCAGCTTGACAAAGACATCCGCCAAGTTCAAGGAGGACACTGTAACTGGAGGTTGAAGCTTTGGCCCCTAGAATATAGTATGAAGTTATGGCGTTACATATTGAACGACATGAAGATGTGTGATAGACAACAAAACACAGAGCTGAAGACAATCATCAAAAGTGCAACGGCTTCATCATAAAGAGTCAATTGAGGAGCTCTTCCGCAGTAAGCATATCGTTCAATGGTTACTTGGTTACAACACACGCTGTAAACGTGCAACTTAGAACAACAATACGTAATGCATCCGTTACCCCGACATTGACTACCCTCTGCTCAGATTGCCGAGGGAGGGCAGCGAAAGAACTGAGTGTGTGTCAAAAACGGCACTGGAGGATGTTGTGAACCAAGACCATGTTGCAGAAGAACCGGCCGTTTTGGAAAATGTCTTCAACCATTAAAGGACGTTTTATTGCGACAGTAACTACTCGGAACCTCGAAGTGCATTTTTCCCGTTGCCGTGACCGTGATGTGCCGTATAAATTCGATGGCTGATACCACCGCCGTCGCGCGCCTACGCTCTATGTTCGAGTGAAAGTACAAGAGGGGAGCCGACGACAGCGAATCAATCTGGCGTTCCCGACAAAGGAGCGCGAGCCCAAAGGCGCCGTCTTCCGTCGTGAAAAGGGCCGTTGGGGCAAGGCAGGAAAGCCAGGGTTTCATTGGGCTCCGGTAGCAACTGCACATTTAGCGATTGGGCAGAAAAGGAACTGACGATTGCGGCTCAATCTCGAGCGCGAAACGGAGGAAAGTGGGGAGGTGGGAATGGGGTGGCGGCCTCTACCACGCCATCAATTGCGCACTTTGCGCTTCGTCGCGCGGTAGCGCAAGCTCTATCTTCAATGCGCTCTGCAGACAGCTCATACCTTCTTGCATGCTGTTTTTTTTCGACGCTATTTGCGCTGCAGCGATAGAAAACTCGAAGCTCACTTCGCTGCCTGTTGCTGCGGCGCTTGCTCACGCCAGCGTTTTGAGAGGGCGGGCCCGCGGGCATCGAAAGTGATCTGCTCAGGTTTGACTATGGGCGATCATGGCGCTGACGCCATGATTGCTAATTCAGTTAGTAAGGGAATGTTTCCAAGTATATACGGTCGAAAAAATTACTATCCTTACATCGTGTAACTGTCTACTGATTTCAAATCGCATTCGATGCATCGCCTTTCGGGCAAAACTGCGCCTTTTTTTTTCGTGCACATAGAGTCCACGAAATCAACGAAAAAGAATCTGAAGTAACATGTTGCCTCAGTGGTCCTGGCCTAAAGTCGCACTGCTTGTTTTTATTATAAAATAACGCTTTGAAAGAACTTGTTCTTTGCCCTTTAGAGCTGCAAAGTGAAATATTATTAGTCGAATTTTTTTGTGTGACGCTACCATCCCTATTTGTTTCAGCATTGTGGTCACACGTGGGGTTGGACTATACGTATTGTGATTAATATCAATTTCTTTCGTCTGCTTTGAATCAATTGCAATAAGTGGCACCCCCGAAAGAAAAAAATACAGATTCGCGTGGCATGCACGGTCCTTGTGAGTCTCTATACACTTTCAATCTCATCGTGCTGTTGACTGACTTAATGTGTTTATTCATCAAGGACTGCAGTCTGCGTTTGCACGCGCTGCCTTCTCCGATTGATATCGGATACTGCAACAGAATCTTTTTCATGCTGTGTGAGCCCATTGACTGCTTCCCAGATATCATCATGCGCAGATTCCATTCTGGTAGATATTTCGTTCACACCTTACGGTATTCTGGGCATCTACCAGAGTATCAGAGAGAGAGAGAGAGTCCTTGGAAGGGCCAGGGTTGCTTTCCACATCACCACACAGTGAAAGAAAAATAAAGAAAACGGGTCGCTGAAGGCTTCTGAGCACGCTAGTCCAACTATGAAGCGGTTATCGGATGTAAAGCTAATCATTGGCAATTTCTACAGGTAAGACAAGCATGAGCTCATTCCACCGGTGCCTCCTTGCCCACTAACTGTCCAGAGTGCGCTGCGCGGATATAAGCGTCCCGCTGCTGGCGCTGTCGATGCTGCTGGGGCTGCACAGTGCTGAGCCGGCTATATGGGTGGGGAGGCGTCTCGGTAGTGTATGAGGTGAAGATCCGCGTAACTTGGCAAGGGAACAGGTTCACCGCCACTGCCATCGAAGGAAGAATTAATGCAGGGCTCCCAGCGTGCATCCAGCGTTTGCTGCGTTGAGCACCGTCAGTGTTTTGCGTTGCTTCTTTGTGTCCGCTCGCGTCTCAGATTTTTTTTTTTTGTATCGATAGCTTCCCTTACCTTCGTACATCAGACAAGAAAAACCCTGCGGGGAGAAGCACCTACGCTAGCTTATGTGTATTTGCACAAATACTTGTGAAAATTTTCAGGGACAGTTGTAACAACTTTTTTATTTTTATTATCAAAGGATAGGACGAATACATTAAATGTTTTATTTGCGGGCAACCAAGAAATGGAGTTATTCCTCTCTTTAAGGACTGAACATTACTACGATTTATGTTACGACTTCAAATATTTCAAGTTGGAAGGGCACTTATTGCATTATGGCAAGCACTGGTGTTTAATACTCAACATCGCGAGGGTCTAGCGGCCCTGTTGAAAAATCGGTGTTTGCACAACATATCCACCTTACGGTAATGTACTAAAGTGCAATAACATGAGCTAACAAAAAGGAGTAGAAAATTGTGTTCTTATTCTGTTTGACCTGAGGTATTACTGCGTGAATACGAATACATAGGACGGTTTCAAGCGCAGTGACGACGAGTGGATGCGAGTGACCACACATGGTCATCAATGCGCTTGATAACAGTTCTCGTAATAAATTTTTGACCGATTGAGCTACCTAAACACCAGCGAAACGCGAAAATAGCGATAATATCTAGCGTTGTTTCATTTCATATCATCATCATCAACAGCCTGGTTACGCCCACTGCAGGGCAAAGGCCTCTCCCATACTTCTCCAACTACCCCAGTCATCCCAGGTAGCACACAAAGTCTTGAAAACGTCGTATCAAGGGATTCAACGTCTGAAACGGATTTTTGACCAAAATCGACGCATCAAAGACGTTCCAAACAAGATAGCTTAAAAACGAGGGGTGAATACGTTTTGATAACGTTGGAAGCCAGACAGCTTAAAAACGAGGGGTGAATACGTTTTGCAAACGACTCAAAACGCCACCGCCACGCCACGGCGCGTCAGCCTCTTTAGCGGCTTCTACAATATTCAACAACCCATCAACGCGATCCAACCTTGCGCAAGGTGGCGATACCGTCGTCAAATCATGTGACCAAGGTGGCCACGTGATTCGTGATGCCGGGCAGCCGGGCGAGCCGGGGCATAGTCGCGTCGTCATGGCGTCGTCACGTCACCGCACTCGCATTGCGCTGTGGTGTGTTTGCGGCTGTTCTGAACGTGCTGCCTCTGCCCTTTGCTATGTAACTGTTGCAGTGTTTTGCTGTCAAGAAAACGATATTCTGTTATCAGTTTGGGTTGTGCGATATGTTTGTGTGGTTTTAATTTGGAAATCAGTAGTGTTTTCAATTGTTATGTGATCAAGGCGGCCACGTTATTCGTGAAGCCCGGCATAGTTACGTTATCGCACTCGCATGGCACTATGGTCTGTTTGCGACTGTTCTGAATGTGCTGCCGCTGCCCTTTGTCATGTAAGTGTTGCAGTGCTTTGCTGTCAAGAAAACGACATTCTGTGATTAGTTTGGGTTGTGCGATCTGTTTGAGCCGGGCATAATAACGTTATCGCACTTGCATTGCGCTGTGGTGTGATAGCGGCTGTTCTAAATGTGCTGCCGCTGCCCTTTGTCATGTAAGTGTTGCAGGGTTTTGCCGTCAAGAAAACGACGTTCTGTGATTAGTTTGGGTTGTGCGATCTGTTTGTGTAGTTTAATTTGGAAATCACTAGTGTTTTCAATTGGAGGGCGCGGAGTGGAGGGCACTAATCACCTCTTCAAGTTCATTGTCATGTTATGTGAAGCACCTCTTCACTGACGCTGTAATTAAGGCGTTAAGGGCAGTATAAGGACGAAAGTTAGAGGGACGAAATCGTGCCTGTGTGTCCCTAGCGTCGGGGTCGGCCGCTATGCGTGATCCTAACAAGAAAGCATTTTGCAGAATGCGAAGAAAGGCGGCAAAATTTCTGTCTGTGCGCACCTTGCCGATCTCCGCAATAGAGCGATCATCGTGGTATTTTAGTCTCCCGTTTAGCAAGAGTGTTGCAGACAAGGGAACTGGTTCAAACAGGCTTTTTTTTAATGATTCACTACTAGTGCGGTATCCCAAAAGGTGAGGTCAAGTGCTCACCCTATTTTCTTCCCTCGCGCTACAGCGCACTGACAGAATTTTGCGTGCACCATACCGTGCTTTTATCGTTTGCGCTTCAGGTTCTCGATTGTGTTTTCGCCCCCTTTACCCACGTGATGGGTATTTCATGGTATTACCGTGTACCACATGTGTCCATATATTGTGTCCAATGTATGAAACGGCCAAATTCGATTTTATTTGACGCCTCAAATGGTAGTAATGTATTGAGTCCCTTGTAGCTTTGTCCTTGTTATCAATTTTACTATTTGGCGAATGGATACAGCATGTACGCTGCATAACTCGCTTGTGCATACTGAATACGTGAGTCGAGTATGCCCTTGGTATAAAATAGCTTGTATGCTTTAGGTAGTACGATTGTTTGCAGTTTGGAACATGTGTCGCAATGTACGCTGTGCGCCCTTCGCGCTTTACGGCGGCCTGCCGAGTTCGTGCGGGTGCCATGTGTGCGCATGGAGTTCGCGAAGCGCTCTCGCAGTTTATTTTTAGTATATATATACATGTGTTCTGTTGGCGCGCTTCGCACAACAGGGCATGTCGCAGTTCTTTGTCCTTGTGCAACACATTTTCCTAGCGTACGTCTGTGCATTATTTGGTACCGGTTTCACACGGGGCTCTTTTAGCCGCTATCCAGTCCGTTACAAATCGAATTTCTCGGTCGTGATGGCTCCTCTGCGCAAGCTACGAGAGTGAGCCAGTCGCATCGATAATTTCGATCCGGATCGGGCTTGATCGCGATCGAGAGTGGTCGTGTGACACCGGTTTTACACATGGCTCCCACATAGGGAACACTTTAAGTTCAATGCTACTGAGTGAAGAGCAAGTGCATATATATGCCAGTGGTGGTATGTGGGCAAGTCTTTCTGGTGAAGCCAATACTTGTGCATTCAAAACATTTCAATTACCAGCGTAGTGCATCAATGTGTCTACTTCGACAAAATAGAGCACCAGTGCAGATATCTGAACATACCTGTCCAGGGCAGCAAGTGTGTCTAGATTGAAACCACTACCAGCATGTGCGGCAGTTCTATTTCCAGCAGCGGGACTGCACAATAATCAGTAGGGTGCTCTCAAGCTGTTTATCTATGAAGCTCTGCCTGGACTGTGTGCCAAATATTTTTGGACGTGAAAGTGGGGGTGAATTGGTAAACATCAGTGGGACTGTGCCTGGACTTTGTGGCAAATGTTTTTGGATGTGAAAGTGTGAGTGAACTGGCAAAGAAATTGCTCTGGGCTACATGTGTTAAACGCTTTTCTCATTCTGAGTGCTTTTTTTTACTTTAGGAGACTGGAAATGTGCGCAAAGTGTGACATGTCAGTGTGCTAATTAATGTATTTGCTGGTTTGCAAATTATTCGTTGCAACTTTATTTTTGCCAGAGAGGTACAACTTTGCCTCTTGTAAAGGGCTTTTTAGATAAAACACTTACTATTTATTATGACCATTGCTTCCTTTGTTACACAAACGCAGCTTCCAGTGCATTCCAGTTTATTTCCATGTTTATGTAAGTTTCTAATATGAGGCTTGCATATTCATTTCTCACGTTCTGCAGTGGCAAGATGCAGCATTACTGTCTCATCGTTCGCTGTACTACAGTAGTGTTCACTTGTTACACTGAATCCCCCGTTTAAGTATTCTGTACTAATTTCACTTTATTGCTTTTTTGTTGTATGGTTATTTTTTCTCGCCATTACCTTCTTTGATATATCCTAAAGGCAATATTTCCAATTTTGCATTGTTTCCATTTTTTTTTATTTCTGTCACAGGATTGCTTTATGATGGTATGCGGTGGTATTTCTTTTTGTGCTCTTTTCAAGCTTCTAGATGATTGGTAACATTGCTTGGAGGCAGTTACCATCCAATTCATACTCTTGCATTTTTCAGTCTACTTCTTCCATTCGCTCCGATGTCACTTCTGCATAACTCTAGTCCATCTAATAGCACGCGCACTTTACTATGATAAATTAGACACTTTAGTACACTCCAGGTTTTTCTGTTCATTTTTGTATGTGTACTTGGAATTTTGTTTATGTGCTAGTGAATGTTCACTTTCGAGTTCATTACGAATCCTTTCTGCGACTTTTGTCATTGTTGATGTACTTTTATTTCTATTTGCATTTCTCACACAGTTTGTTCGAACCTTGCATAAGCATTACATTTTAATAAAGTGTTCTTGCTTTGTCACAATGTTCTCATTTCATGCACTCTTGGCATGAAGGGCTTGGTCTGGCCACCTGCCAAGACGTGGCCATTTGTTCTTTGCAGGATGTCATTCGCATTGTGGTTATAAGCATCGTAGCTTACTAAAGGCAGTATTAAGGATTTATTATTCCTAACAGGCTCATTTTCGTGCGTCTTGGTAGAGGATGCGCCGGCCATGCGGGGAACAGTGCTTGGCACTGCGCCATGACTCTTACAGTCGACACCGACGCTTCTGCTCATCTGGGGCGCGATTGGAGATCGTTGTTCGAAACGCCTCATCAGTTTCACCTCACGCGATTGGCCTAGGCCGGGCCAACGGGTGCGGCTGACGACGTCTGTGCGGCATAGGCCAGTCGCGTGAGGCGAAACTAAACGCGTGTTTTGAACAACGATGTCTGATCGCGCCCGTCACCCGCGAAAATTAGCTTCAGATGATCGTAAACCTTTCAAGACCGCTTCTAGACCAGCTTTTTGATAACGTCCTAAAAACGTTTAGAAATTGGTTACGAATAGTTTTGGCAAAGGGATTACTTGTGTCTTTCCCAATCCGATTTCTAGACCAGCTTTTCGAATACGTCTTGCAGACCTGTTCTAGATCGTCTCAAGAAAGTAATTAAGCCGGACATTAGCAGAGATATCCGACGTTTTCCCGCCGAAGTTCTCTCATTCGTGTCTTCTTTAACCCGTTTTTATCGTCTTGGATAAACGCTACGAAAACGTTACGTATCTCTTTTGTGCTACCTGGGATGTACTAATTGAGGCCATATTCTCCCTGCAAAATTCTTAATCTCATCCACCGACCTAACTTTCTACCGCCCTCTGCTACGCTTCTCTTCCCTTGGAATTCATTCCGTAACTCTAATTGACCATCGGTTAGCTTCCCTCCTCATTACTTGTCCTACCCATGCCCATTTCTTTTTCTTGATTGCAACTTAGATATCATTAACTCGTGTTTGTTCCCTCACCCAATCTCATCTTTTATTATCCCTTAACGTAACACCCATCATTCTTCTTTCCATAGCTCGTTGCGTCGTCCTCAATTTAAGTAGAACCCTTTTCGTAAGCCCCCAGGTTTCTGCCCCGTACGTGAGTACTGGTAAGACACAGCTGTTATATACTTTTTTCTTGAGGGATAATGGCAACCTGCTGTTCATTATCTGAGAATGCCTGCCAAACGCACCCCAGCCCATTCTGATTCTTCTGATTATTTCAGTCTCATGATCCGGATCCGCAGTCACTACCTGTCCTAACTAGATGTATTCCCTTACCACTTGCAGTGCCTCACTACCTATTGTAAACTGCTGATCTCTTCCGAGATTGTTAAACATTACTTTAGTTTCCTGCAGATTAATTTTAGGCCCACCCTTCGGCTTTGCCTCTCCAGGTCAGGGAGCATGCATTGCAGTTGGTCCCCTGAGTTACTAAGCAAGGCAATATCATCAGCGAATCGCAAGTTTTTAAGGTATTCTCCATCAACTATTATCCCCAATTCTTCCCAATAGAGGTGTCTGGATACCTCCTGTAAACACGCTGTGAATAGCATTGGAGAGATCGTATCTCCCTGCCTGACGCCTTTCTTTATTGGGATCTTGTTGCTTTCTTTATGGAGGACTACGGTGGCTGTGGAGCCGCTACAGATGTCTTTCAGTATTTTTACATACGGCTCGTCTACACACTGATTCCGCAATGCCTCTATGACAGCTGAGGTTTCCACTGAATCAAACGCTTTCTCGTACTCAATGAAAGCTATATACAAAGGCTGGTTATATTCCGCACATTTTTCTATCACCTGATTGATAGTGTGAATATGGTCTACTGCTGTGTAGCCTTTACGGAATTCTGCCTGGTCCTTTGGTTGACGGAAGTCTATGGTGTTCCTGATTCTATTTGCAATTAACTTTGCAACGGACAGTAAGCTGATCGGTCTATAATTTTTCAAGTCCTTGGCGTCCCCTTTCTTATGGATTAGGATTATGTTAGCGTTTTTCCAAGATTCCGGTACGCTCGAAGTCATGAGGCATTGCGTATACAGGGTGGCCAGATACTCTAGAACAATCTTCCCATCATAATTCAACAAATCTGCTGTTACCTATTCTTCCACAGCTGCCTTCCCCCTTTGCATAGCTCCCAAGGCTTTCTTTACTTCTTCCGGCGTTACCTGTGGGATTTCGAATTCCTCTAGAAAATTCTCTCTTCCATTATCGTCGTGGCTGCCATTGGTACTGTATAAATCTTTATAGAACTCCTCAACCACTTGAACTATCTCATCCATATTAGTAACTTTATTGCTGGCTTTGTCTCTTAACGCATACATCTGATTCTTGCCTATTCCTAGTTTCTTCTTCACTGTTTTTAGGCTTCCTCCGTTCCTTAGAGCATGTTCAATTCTATCCATATTATACTTCCTTATGTCAGCTGTTTTACGCTTGTTGATTAACTTCGAAAGTTCTGCCAGTTCTATTCTAGCTGTAGGGTTAGAGGCTTTCATACATTGGCGTTTCTTGATCAGATCTTTCGTCTCCTGCGATAGCTTACTGGTATCCTCTCTAACGGAGTTGCCACCGACTTCTATTGCACACTCCTTAATGATGCCCACAAGATTGTCGTTCATTGCTTCAACACTAAAGTCCTATTCCTGAGTTAAAGCCGAATACCTGTTCTGTAGCTTGATCTGGAATTCCTCAATTTTCCCTCGTAGCGCTAACTCACTGATCGGCTTCTTATGTACCAGTTTCTTCCGCTGCCTCCTCAGGTCTAGGCTGATTCGAGTTCTTACCGTCCTATGGTAACTGCAGCGCACCTTGCTGAACACGTCCATATCTTGCATGATGCCAGGGTTAGCGCAGAGTATGAAGTCTATTTCATTTCTAGTCTCGCCGTTCGGGCTCCTCCACGTCCACTTTCAGCTATCCCGCTTGCAGAAGAAGGTATTCATTATCCGCATATTATTCTGTTCCGCAAACTCTACTAATAACTCTCCCCTGCTATTCCTAGTGCCTATGTCATATTCCCCCACTGCCTTGTGTCCAGCCTGCTTCTTGCCTACCTTGGCCTTGAAGTCGCCCATCAGTATAGTGTATTTTGTTTTCACTTTACCCGTCGCCGATTCCACGTCTTCATAGAAGCTTTCGACTTCACGGTGATCACGACAGGATGTGGATGCGTAGACCTGTACAACCTTCATTTTGTACCTCTTATTAAGTTTCGCAACAAGACCTGCCACCCTCTGGTTAATGCTATAGAATTCCTGTATGTTACCAGCTATATTCTTACTAATCAGTAATCCGACTACTAGTTCTCGTCTCTCCGCTAAGCCCCGGTAGCACAGAATGTGCCCGCTTTTTAGCACTGTATATGCTTCTTTTGGCCTCCTAACTTCACTGGGCCCTATTATATCCCATTTACTTCCCTCTAATTCCTCCAATAGCACTGCTAGACTCGCCTCACTAGATAACGTTAAACGATAGCGTTAAATGTTGCCAGGTTCATATCCCAATGGCGATCTGTCCGGCGTTTACTAGATCATATACATCTAGCAAACACCATATTGCATTCCTAATACAACGTACATTATAAGTCCTCGCAGTAAACCTTCAAAAAACAGCCGACTTCAGTTACGACTGCTGCAGTGTATTTCGTTAAAGATGCAATGAATACCTCTATTCTTTCTCCAAAGGTATTCATTTAGAGAAAGTTGCCTGAGCACGAAAATACACGTGGTTGCTATTACGGAAGGTGATCAATGAGGTATGTCGACAACTTCCGCGGCAAACGTTTTTCCTTGTAGCTACACCTGTGGGTTGCTGTACAAACCCTACTGCATGAAACCTTTTCAAATATGTAATCCTCGTCGTTGCGCGGTACCTGGCAACTGTACTCTTACGCATGACTGTTCTCTGCACCTGCAATGCGATCACTACAGCTACCTGCCACTGCGTCATTCTTAGAGCCTCCCGCTTGCAGTTTGTATGGCAATATACTGACACTTATGCCCTATCAGAGGTAACAAATCGCTCTTCCACGAGCCTTATCTGTTATCTCGAATATTTACCAACCACGGGACAAGTCCGTCGTCTTTGTCAATAGCGTTGAAAAAGTTCAATTCCGGTGTGAAGATTACGCTTTCTGAACTTCCGTTGGTATCGCTGATTTTCAGCAGAAACTTTGAAGGATCACGATTACTGCAACTTCTTGATGTTTCCCAAGCGCAACATTTCAATTATTACAATGGTTGCGCCAGCTGTGGAAGCTGATTGTGCGAATAGATTGTACAAGCTTATTATTTTTAGGAATGATTAATTTGGCATTACTGCTATATGCAACAAAATCCAGTAAATTGAGGACAAAAGACTTTTCTATCATTGGGACCCTGTATTCGTGAGCTGCGCGTTTAGTTCACGTCTTCCGAAATGAAATAACATCAGGAAAGTTATTTGTCATACGAGGCATCGACTGCACTATGCAAGCATATATGTATATACAATGCGTTCTTCTTGGGCTACAGCCCTAGCGTCCCTAAGCGAAAATTGAGTGTGGCTTGCTGGGGAAGCTGCCGACACGAATATACATCGAAGATACGCCCCGACTGTTTCAAGGCGTTATTAATAATTTAGCCCCGGCGCAACCATGCGTCCATGTGACGGGCTGCCCAGGGCATATATGCCTCGGGGACATTTAACCTCTCAGTAAGTAACGAAGCTCTCAAGAAAGAAAACAAGCATCCATCGCAACGGGTTTACGAGCTGGAATAATAAAGGCGTTTCAATAATGTAGGGTTTAAGGGCGTCAAGTAAGTCGACCATGCTAGTGATGTCATAAAAATACTCGGCGAAGTCATTGACGAACGCCTTTGTGCTGCTGACATTGATACATGTCATAAGATAACGACACGAGTGACCGCTGAGAGCAACATTATCATTCGTTTCGTAGACCGCGATAAGCGACAGGTGATTATTGTGAAAGCTGGAACGCGTCAGATCACAAACTAGATGCTGGGACAACCTGGATCTCATCGGGCGTATGTCAACGAGCATTTAAGCCACTGCCAATAAGCAACTAGAGGGAGCTACAATTTCCCGCAAAAAAGAAATGTCTTGGAAATTTGTTTGAACGAGCGGGGACAAGATTTTAGCCCGAAAGAACGAATCTTCCAATGGGCCGTCAGAATTGCCGATGAGGGCGATTTGCGCAAGATATCACAATAACTGCATCAGCTTTAGCTTAAGCGATCATGGCCACGTTCCAAATACCGACTTGGTCACTATACAACCCTGAGTCTTTTGACACTAAATTCTTGTAACCAGCAGCAGGAACTGTCTGTGATCCACTTTAACTTAAGAAGCATCAAAAACTAAGTCGACCGCCTTGACCACTTTTTTACCTTGTTAACAACAGAACTTGATGCGTTAGTATTTACTGAGACTTGCTTGCTCGCACATGAAGACCGTCTTCATTTCAATAACTACACATATAACGGTCTTCTACGTCCCAGTGGAAGAGATGGAGTCCTTGCTGTATATTGCTACGGAACAGCCGCCACAGTGTGGCTGCACTGAGGAGAAGACGACGTGGCCACCGCTTGATATAGCGTCGCCATCATTGCCACCGCTTGTCTACGTGTAAATATATTGTAGACTCGTACGTCAGCTACACGTAACATTAATTTGGTGGAGGTGGACGTTCCCCGTACCCGTCATGGAGCTTCGCAGCGGTCGCAACGGCGACAGTGCAACTTCGGCTCCTGCTGGCCGCACTTCCTCTACGCAACCGTCTCCGCCTGCAGCCCCGACCTACGTCGCCATTTTCCCACCTCGGGATCCTGGTATTTTCAACGGAGTCGGCAGTCCTGATGTTGACGACTGGCTCCGCTTATCCGAACGTGTCAGCACCAGTCACAGGTGGGATTCGACTATTATGCTCGCGAACGTTGTTTTCTACCTCGACGGAGCTCCACTTGCATGGTTCCAGACTCACGAAGAGGATCTCTTCAAAGAGAAGCTCCGCGACCTTTTTGGCAATCCCTTCGGTCGTCAAGTCAATGCCAAGAAAGCCCTAGCCACACGTGTACAGACGTCGACCGAGTCCTACGTGTCCTACATTCTCGACGTCTTGGCCTTTTGTGCCAAGGCTGACCCGACCATGTCTGAGGACGATAAGGTAAATCACGTCCTCAAAGGGATTGCTGACGACGCCTTCAATTTACTGGTGTTTACCAACGTCACCAGCATCGATACGATCCTCAAGGAGTGCCGCCGTCTTGAGCATGCTAAAAGCCGCCGGTTATCCCAGCACATCACGCGACTTCCCAACACAGCTGCTACGTCATCCTGTGACGACCTCTTCCACCAGCCGTCGCGATGTGACAACTTGACCCGCATTATTCGTCGTGAGGTCGAAGCGGCACAACCGGTGGCCCCTTCATTTCCGTCACCTGATCATTCTCCGGTGACAATCTCCTTGATCCAGGCCATCGTCCGTCAAGAGTTATCCAACGTCGGCCTGCACTCCATTCGTTCCGCATGCTCGGAACCTCTCTATCCACGCACGGCCCCACCGCGCCCTTCTTACTCTTATGGACAGCGCAACCCCTCCGAATGGCTAACCGTGGACGACAAGCCGATCTGTTTTAACTGCTGACGCATTGGACATGTCGCTCGCCACTGCCGCAGCCGCTGGACTTCCCCCACACGCTATTCTCCTAATTACCACCCTCGCCCCTCTAGTGCGTCCTTTTCCTTCGCCCCTTCTATGCCCACCCCATCATCTGACCCTGCGACGCCTCTGACACGACCCCGCTACTCCCGCTCGCCTTCTCTCTCCCGTCGTCAATCTCGCTCGCCCCCGTCTCGCCGTGCTCCTTCTCCGACCTACTCGCCGCACCCCGGACCGGAAAACTAGACAGCGCAGCTTCTGGAGGTGAAGCTGCAAAGACGACATTGGCTCAAAATCCTCGCTTCACCTTACCGACGAACAAGAATCTTTTGGACGTTCTCGTCGACAATGTTCCTGTGTGCGCGTTGATTGACACCGGGGCGCATGTGTCCATTATGAGTGCTGCTCTTCGCCGTCGGCTCAAGAAAGTCCTGACGCCTGCCCCGAACCGATTTGTACAAGTCGCCGACGGAGGGACTGTCGCTATTGTTGGCATGTGCTCTGCCCGACTCACCATTGCTGAGAGACACACCGTCGTTCTCTTCACCGTCATCGAGCATTGCCCTCACGAACTCATTCTCGGTCTGGATTTTCTTGCCCATCATTCTGCCCTCATTGACTGTTCGGCCGGCTCACTTCGCCTTGACTTGCCTCTTCTTGCCGACCCTGTGGACCCGCCTCCCAGCCATCTGAGCTGCATAGATTTTATTCGCCTACCACCTCACTCTATGACACACGTAGACTTGTTGTCCTCACCAGCTGTACCTGACGGCAATTACGTGGCCGCACCAATTCCGGCCGTTATGCTTACACATGGTGTTATCGTGCCGCACACTGTGCTGAAAATTACTGGTAACCGCACCTGCCTTCCACTCGTCAATTTCGCGCTAACCGCGCAAGTTCTGCCTCAGGGGATCTCCTTGGCTATAATTCGCGCTTTGCAGGATGATGAGGTCGAGCCATTCACAGTGGAAGATCGTTACTGCTCAGCCCATACCGTGACGTCATCGCACAGTACTGACGTCGACATGAAGAAGATGGTCTCCTCTGACCTTACACCTGCTCAAGCTGCAGCCCTTTGCCACGTTCTTGAAGGCTATCGCGACATTTTTGACTTTGACAATCGACCCTTAGGTCAAACGTCCGTCGTGACCCATCGCATAAACACTGGCGATGCGAACCCTATTCACCGTCGTCCATATCGTGTTTCTGCGTCAGAACGAGCTGTTATCCAACAGGAAGTCAAAAAGATGCTTGCCAAGGACATTATCGAGCCTTCCTGCAGTCCCTGGGCTTCTCCCGTCGTACTTGTCAAAAAGAAGGATGGAACGTGGCGTTTTTGTGTAGATTATCGCCACCTGAACAAAATCACAAAAAAGGACGTGTACCCTTTGCGACGTATTGATGACGCTCTAGACTGCCTGTACGGTGCCACTTATTTTTCTTCTATCGACTTACGGTCCGGATACTGGCAGATATCCGTCGACGACATGGACAGAGAGAAGACTGCATTTGTTACCCCTGACGGCCTTTCTCAGTTCAAGGTGATGCCTTTCGGTCTCTGTAACGCGCCCGCCACCTTCGAACGAATTATGGACTCTTTGCTTCAGGGGTTCAAGTGGTCCACCTGTTTGTGCTATCTGGACGACGTGATCGTTTACTCACCCACATTTGACACGCATCTAGACCGCCTTTCAGCGATTCTTGACGTGTTCCGCCGCACCGGTCTCCAGTTGAACTCGTCAAAATGTCACTTCGCTCGCCGCCAAATCACCGTCCTTGGACACCTCGTGGATGCCAGAGGCGTGCGACCTGACCCGGACAAGATTCGCGCCGTTACGAACTTTCCTGTTCCGAAGTCTACCAAGGACGTTCGTAGTTTCGTCGGGCTGTGCTCATATTTCCGACGCTTTGTGAAGGATTTTGCGACCATCGCCCGTCCCCTTACCGACCTCTTGAAGAAAGACGCCCTATTTTCTTGGGGACCTGACCATGCCGCATCTTTTTCGCAGCTCACTACTCTCCTTACCACGCCTCCAATTCTGGCCCATTTTGACCCGTCTGCTTCAACGGAAGTTCGAACTGATGCCAGTGGTCACGGCATAGGAGCAGTATTAGCACAACACCAGCGTGGACATGATCGCGTTATAGCCTATGCCAGCCGACTTCTATCACCCGCCGAGCGCAATTATTCAATCACAGAGCGCGAGTGCCTCGCTCTTGTGTGGGCTGTTGCCAAGTTTCGCCCATACTTGTCCGGACACCCCTTCTGTGTCATCACTGATCACCACGCGCTCTGCTGGCTATCCTCGCTCAAGGACCCCACGGGACGACTCGCTCGCTGGGCGTTACGCCTGCAAGAATATACCTTCTCCGTGGTATACAAGACGGGACGCTTGCACCAGGATGCCGATTGTTTGTCCCGCTACCCCGTCGACGACCCGGCTGATGCGGACACCATCACTTGCGTTTTCTCTGTGTCCAAGTTGCTCGAAATCGGCAATGAGCAACGCCGCGATCCTTCCTTACGAGCCCTCATCGACCATCTGGAGTCAACGCCTGGCGACGCCTCTCTCCGCAATCTCGATCCACACGGCCGTGACCTTCTGCTCGTAATTCCATCCCACTTGCGGTCGACTGTCCTCCAACAACTTCACGACGCTCCCGTGGCTGGACACTTGGGCGTCTCGCGCACATACGACCGTGTACGCCGTCGCTTCTTTTGGCCGGGTCTCGCTCGCTCCGTGCGGCGCTACGTTGCCGCTTGAGAGCCCTGTCAGCGCCGGAAGAAGCCCTCCACACCTCCAGCTGGCTGTCTTCAGCCGATCGACATCCCACCGGAACCCTTTTTCCGTGTTGGTCTAGACCTTCTTGGACCGTTCCCTCTCTCGGGCTCCGAAAATAAATGGGTCGCCGTCGCTACTGATTATGCTACGCGGTACGCAATCACCAGAGCCCTCCCGACAAGTTGTGCTACTGACGTTGCTGACTGTCTGCTCTATGACATCATTTTAGTGCACGGTGCCCCGCGCCAATTACTCACTGACCGTGGCCGCAGCTTTCTGTCGGCAGTCGTCGAGGACATCCTCCGCTCCTGCTCGACTAAGCACAAGTTCAGCACGTCCTACCACCCACAGACCAACGGCCTCACGGAGCGCCTCAACCGGACCATCACCGACATGCTATCCAAGTACGTCGCGACCGACCACCACGACTGGGATCGTCACTTACCGTATGTGACGTTCGCGTATAATTCATCGCGTCACGACACCGCCGGCTATTCACCATTCTATCTCCTATATGGCCGAGAACCCGCGTTGCCCTTGGACACGTTGTTGCCCTCGGCCACACGTTCAACCACTGAATACGCCCGCGACGCGATCGCACACGCCGACCACGCTCGCCAGCTCCCCCGCACCCGCCTCGAGGCCTCACAGGAGCATCAGAGACGCCTCTATGATTGCCACCATCTCGACGTGCACTTTACTTCGGGTTCTCTGGTGCTTTTCTTGTCACCCATTCAACATGCAGGCCTTTCCGAAAAGCTGCTGTCGCGCTACACTGGCCCATACCGTGTGGTGCGACAAGTGACCGATGTCACGTATGAAGTCATCCCCGCCAGCCTCTCAGCGTCATCGCCGGCTGCAAGTGACATCGTTCACGTGGCGAGACTAAAGCCATATCACACACCTTTCGCCGCGGTTGTGTAGATTAAGCACCGGGACGGCGCTTCTACTGCCGGGGGTGATGCTACGGAACAGCCGCCACAGTGTGGCTGCACTGAGGAGAAGGAAGACGACGTGGCCACCGCTTGATATAGCGTCGCCATCATTGCCACCGCTTGTCTACGTGTAAATATATTGTAGACTCGTACGTCAGCTACACGCAACAATATGTTAGAAGCTGCTACCCGCATTCTGTTCTTGACGACTGCTCAATAATGAGTCCCCATGTTGAATGTTTAGCTGCATCACTGCTCAATATAATTGTCGTGGCAATATATAGGCCACCGACTGGAAATAAGCGATACTTTCTTGATTTTCTTGAAAAATTGGTCGAAAACTTGAATTCTACCACTCTTCCATTTGTACTTATGGGCGACGTTAATATAAATCTATTTCAAATCTATATCAAAGCACTAGCGATTTCAACACAGTTATTTCATATTTACTATGTTCCAATCCCATTACTTTGCCTACTAGATTTACTCTTTATACAGCCACCCTTTTATATATGTTTGTGTTACAAGCGTTGCACCATTAGAAGCCAACAAACACTGACACAAGGAAAACATAGGTGCAATTACTTGTGCTTAATAAATGGAATGAAGAAACGATAAATTAAATTAAAGGAAATTGTGGGTTCGGTTTCCACCTGCGTCAAGTTGTTTTTTCATCCACTTTAATTTCCATTAATTTATCGTTTCTTCTTTCCATTTATTAAGCACAAGTAATTTCACCTATGTTTTCCTTGGTGTCAGTGTTTGTTGGCTTCTAATGATATGACTAATAAAAAAATCGGGCCCCTCGGTTAACTTCCTTTCTTCTCGTTTATTACATAACGAGGGTCTCGAATCCGGCAACATTGATGCCTTCAGGTAGCATATGTGGGTTTATTGACCAGTTGCCTTCACCCAAAAAGATCACGTTCTCGTGACGCCTGCGGCAACAAGGACGTTCCACGTCCGCCGCCAAGGTCTGTGAGTGGTGGCGCTGTAACACTCCCAGGGTTGTACCAGTACACATAAATACCCAAGAAAGTGGATGGGGAAACAGCGCCGCGGTAGCTCAATTGGTGGAGCATCGCACGCGAAATGCGAAGGTTGTGGGTTCGGTTCCCACCTGCGGCGAGTTGTTTTTTCATCCACTTTAATTTCCATTAATTTATCGTTTCTTCTTTCCATTTATTAAGCACAAGTAATTTCACCTATGTTTTCCTTGGTGTCAGTGTTTGTTGGCTTCTAATGATATGACTAATAAAAAAATCGGGCCCCTCGGTTAACTTCCTTTCTTCTCGTTTATTACATAACGAGGGTCTCGAATCCGGCAACATTGATGCCTTCAGGTAGCATATGTGGGTTTATTGACCAGTTGCCTTCACCCAAAAAGATCACGTTCTCGTGACGCCTGCGGCAACAAGGACGTTCCACGTCCGCCGCCAAGGTCTGTGAGTGGTGGCGCTGTAACACTCCCAGGGTTGTACCAGTACACATAAATACCCAAGAAAGTGGATGGGGAAACAGCGCCGCGGTAGCTCAATTGGTGGAGCATCGCACGCGAAATGCGAAGGTTGTGGGTTCGGTTCCCACCTGCGGCAAGTTGTTTTTTCATCCACTTTAATTTCCATTAATTTATCGTTTCTTCTTTCCATTTATTAAGCACAAGTAATTTCACCTATGTTTTCCTTGGTGTCAGTGTTTGTTGGCTTCTAATGATATGACTAATAAAAAAATCGGGCCCCTCGGTTAACTTCCTTTCTTCTCGTTTATTACATAACGAGGGTCTCGAATCCGGCAACATTGATGCCTTCAGGTAGCATATGTGGGTTTATTGACCAGTTGCCTTCACCCAAAAAGATCACGTTCTCGTGACGCCTGCGGCAACAAAGACGTTCCACGTCCGCCGCCAAGGTCTGTGAGTGGTGGCGCTGTAACACTCCCAGGGTTGTACCAGTACACATAAATACCCAAGAAAGTGGATGGGGAAACAGCGCCGCGGTAGCTCAATTGGTGGAGCATCGCACGCGAAATGCGAAGGTTGTGGGTTCGGTTCCCACCTGCGGCGAGTTGTTTTTTCATCCACTTTAATTTCCATTAATTTATCGTTTCTTCTTTCCATTTATTAAGCACAAGTAATTTCACCTATGTTTTCCTTGGTGTCAGTGTTTGTTGGCTTCTAATGATATGACTAATAAAAAAATCGGGCCCCTCGGTTAACTTCCTTTCTTCTCGTTTATTACATAACGAGGGTCTCGAATCCGGCAACATTGATGCCTTCAGGTAGCATATGTGGGTTTATTGACCAGTTGCCTTCACCCAAAAAGATCACGTTCTCGTGACGCCTGCGGCAACAAAGACGTTCCACGTCCGCCGCCAAGGTCTGTGAGTGGTGGCGCTGTAACACTCCCAGGGTTGTACCAGTACACATAAATACCCAAGAAAGTGGATGGGGAAACAGCGCCGCGGTAGCTCAATTGGTGGAGCATCGCACGCGAAATGCGAAGGTTGTGGGTTCGGTTCCCACCTGCGGCAAGTTGTTTTTTCATCCACTTTAATTTCCATTAATTTATCGTTTCTTCTTTCCATTTATTAAGCACAAGTAATTTCACCTATGTTTTCCTTGGTGTCAGTGTTTGTTGGCTTCTAATGATATGACTAATAAAAAAATCGGGCCCCTCGGTTAACTTCCTTTCTTCTCGTTTATTACATAACGAGGGTCTCGAATCCGGCAACATTGATGCCTTCAGGTAGCATATGTGGGTTTATTGACCAGTTGCCTTCACCCAAAAAGATCACGTTCTCGTGACGCCTGCGGCAACAAGGACGTTCCACGTCCGCCGCCAAGGTCTGTGAGTGGTGGCGCTGTAACACTCCCAGGGTTGTACCAGTACACATAAATACCCAAGAAAGTGGATGGGGAAACAGCGCCGCGGTAGCTCAATTGGTGGAGCATCGCACGCGAAATGCGAAGGTTGTGGGTTCGGTTCCCACCTGCGGCAAGTTGTTTTTTCATCCACTTTAATTTCCATTAATTTATCGTTTCTTCTTTCCATTTATTAAGCACAAGTAATTTCACCTATGTTTTCCTTGGTGTCAGTGTTTGTTGGCTTCTAATGATATGACTAATAAAAAAATCGGGCCCCTCGGTTAACTTCCTTTCTTCTCGTTTATTACATAACGAGGGTCTCGAATCCGGCAACATTGATGCCTTCAGGTAGCATATGTGGGTTTATTGACCAGTTGCCTTCACCCAAAAAGATCACGTTCTCGTGACGCCTGCGGCAACAAAGACGTTCCACGTCCGCCGCCAAGGTCTGTGAGTGGTGGCGCTGTAACACTCCCAGGGTTGTACCAGTACACATAAATACCCAAGAAAGTGGATGGGGAAACAGCGCCGCGGTAGCTCAATTGGTGGAGCATCGCACGCGAAATGCGAAGGTTGTGGGTTCGGTTCCCACCTGCGGCGAGTTGTTTTTTCATCCACTTTAATTTCCATTAATTTATCGTTTCTTCTTTCCATTTATTAAGCACAAGTAATTTCACCTATGTTTTCCTTGGTGTCAGTGTTTGTTGGCTTCTAATGATATGACTAATAAAAAAATCGGGCCCCTCGGTTAACTTCCTTTCTTCTCGTTTATTACATAACGAGGGTCTCGAATCCGGCAACATTGATGCCTTCAGGTAGCATATGTGGGTTTATTGACCAGTTGCCTTCACCCAAAAAGATCACGTTCTCGTGACGCCTGCGGCAACAAAGACGTTCCACGTCCGCCGCCAAGGTCTGTGAGTGGTGGCGCTGTAACACTCCCAGGGTTGTACCAGTACACATAAATACCCAAGAAAGTGGATGGGGAAACAGCGCCGCGGTAGCTCAATTGGTAGAGCATCGCACGCGAAATGCGAAGGTTGTGGGTTCGGTTCCCACCTGCGGCAAGTTGTTTTTCATCCACTTTAATTTCCATTAATTTATCGTTTCTTCATTCCATTTATTAAGCACAAGTAATTTCACCTATGTTTTCCTTGGTGTCAGTGTTTGTTGGCTTCTAATGATATGACTAATAAAAAGATCGGGCCCCTCGGTTAACCCCCTTTCTTCTCGTTTAAGCGTTGCACCATGTATGATTGAGTCTGGCTTACTGATTTTGGACATTAGTGGTCATATTCCAATTTTTTGTTTTATTAACAGAGTGCGCAACCCCAAGGCCACAGTTGATAGATATATAACGCGGGAAATAAATGATAAAAATCTCAATTTCAATACCTCGTTCGGAATATAAATTGGCATAACATATACAATATTGATGACGTAAATTAGGCGCACTTAGAATATATTAGGAAGTTTTTAGAAGCCTATAATAATTCTTTCCCAGTAATCAGAAGAAGTTTAAACAGGAAGATGTACAGGAAGCCCAGACAAACAAAGATTTGCACGCACGCTTAAAAAGAGATGTGCCACCTTTCTATTCAGAGTTGGAATCCCAACCTTCTAAAGGAGTATAAAGAGTGTCGAAATCAAGTGAATAAGGAATTAAGGATAGCAGAAATAAATTATTTGATCGAGCGATTTCTAATAAATCAAAAAGACAGTGCTAAAGTACGGAGAGAAGTAACTACTCTAACAAAAAAGAAAATATACTGTTGTAATGAACGAGATCAGTAGGCCGGAGGGAAATTTGTCTGGTTTTGATTTAGCCTGTGCTTTCAATGAGTACTTTGTCAATATCTCGGTGATGAACGTGAAGCTGACAATGCATTTAATAACACAATTACTTATTTATCGAAGTCTGTGTTTTTTCACCTACTTCCTCTCAGGGAATAGTGACTTTAATCAACAAGCTAAAAAATGATGGATCTGCAGGCCATGATGGTATAAGATCTGTTCTCGTGAAGCACATTGCGCTTTTTATATCTAACGTATTGTCTTATCTTGCCATTCTGATGTTTACTACTGGCGTGTTTCCCTATGACCTCAAATTAGTGAAGGCCTGTCCAATATAAAAAGGTGGTAATTGAATGGAAATGTCAAACTGCCGACAAATCTCTGTGTTACCAGTATCTTCTAAAGTATATGAAGGAATCATCAATTGCAGGCTCGAATGTTCTTTTTTTTTAATAGACACAACCTGATATCTGTTTCCCAGTACGGTTTCTGAAGTAAAAAATTGACAGAACAAGCACTACTCTTTATAAAGAATAAAAATACTTGAACATATAGACTATAAGCACTACAAATTTGTTCTTGGATTATCTAAAGGCGTTTGACTGCGTTCAGCACGGTATTCTCTTACATAAGCTAAATTACTGTGGTGTACGTGGTATTACACATATCTTGATGCAGAATTATTTACGTCATAGGATGCAATACCTGCGGGTGAATGACGTTTCATCTAACCGACTGACTGTTACTTGCGGAGTCCCTCAGGGCTCTATATTAGGACCACTATCGTGTTTAATATATATCAATGACATTACCAAACTACCAGGTTCGCATGACAAGATTATGTATGCTGATGACACGAACATATTCTTTACAGCCAAATCTCCTTTCCAAGCTGAGGCTCTGGTAAACCGGTACGTAGGAAACTTAAAATCCTGGCTGCAATACAACATGTTTTCCCTAAATTTATCCCAAACCAGCAGTATTATCTTTAGGCCAAATAACACTGCTCATTTCTAGAAGGTCAATATTCAATTTGGACACGTAATAATACATGATGTTGATTGCATTAAACTTCTCGGTATCTGGTTCCACCAGAACCTTTCCTGGAACACACATGTATCAGAAGTATTATCTTAAATGAGTAAAAGTGTTGGCTGTCTTTACAAAGTAGCTGATCTGGTACCCGCGTGGTTGAGACTGCAGATGTTTATTCGCTTGCATATACTAAGTTGACCTATAGTATTCTGGTATGGGGAACGACTACAACCACTAAATATCAGAAACTACTAGTACTTCAAAAGAGAGCCTTGCGGTACATTCACGGTTGCTATGGTAGACCGAAAGATTTTTCAGTGTCGCCGTTGTTTCGCAGTTAGATTTGCTTAAAGTGAACCATGTCTACCTTTTTCATTTGCTGCAGCATATTAAAGCCATCAAACCTTACACTCAAAAGAATACTTTGTCTAATGACGCATACTGTTTTCGAAAACAAATCCACTGGGTCCCCAACGTGTACTATGGCAAACAAAAATTAAATTATAAAGTAATGGCGGCTATTATTAAAATGTCGAAAAATGCCTTCGTCAAGCATTCCAGCCTTTATCCCCGCTTCCTCCTTTGTACGAAAGGGAAGATAAACTTCACTTGACATCACTTCACTTCTCAATGAACTCACTCACTATAAGAATTTATAAATACAAAGATAACGATCGGCAAACATTTATGAAAAACGAGTGCCTAGAATTGAGTGAAGTGTTTACATTGCGCATGATTTGCGTATAATAGCTTTTCCGAGCACTCTCCATAGTGGCTAAGATGCCCTTTAGAAAAACATGTGCAACAGTAGTCCGAGGACCAGATATGGGCCAGCAGGCACCTGAATCCACCTATTTTGCACTCCTATCATATGGAAAGAAACACAGAAGAATGCAGGTGTATTCGTTGAAACATCAATGTCTCGATTAAAGCAGGCGCCACTATGGCCCAAAATGAAGGGGGAGAACACGGTGGCGTTTACCCCGTTTTCATTTATTCCGCCAGCAAGCATAGCTTCACAGTAACGCGTGAAGTGCCCCAGAACGCACTGCATTGATGGCGATGGAATGAGTGGCTGAAGTGTTAAACGAGCTGCTCAGCCGCATATCCACCGCATTAAACCGCATTAAACCTGCTCAACCGCATTAAAGCCATTTAAAATTTCTTCAAGGCAACGTTAATCATAAATACTCGGACAGAAGTACAAATGCCTGAACAAACAGCAAATAATAAAATTTAGCTTCAATGCTCCTCGTACTTTGCAAATTGCCGTTCAATTCAACAGCTCAGGACCTCAATCATTTCCAATAAACCGTTGCAATGACGTGTATAGTATAGCGTAGGTAGCTTGTAGTCCAGATGCTTCGGTTCGATCTCCCCCAAGACCACCAAATATTTTAATGCGTCTGCATTGCTCGAGCACTACAGACACTTTCCTGGGGTTCTGTATGTTTGTATTGACACGTTTTCCCGCTTACACGGGACAATGTGTAGTTCGTGGTCGAATGGGTAGCGCATCGATCTTGCTGTGCTATGGTAATAGGATTCGAAACCGACCATCGGACAAACTATTGTCAATGAGTACGTTGTGGTGTGTGCATAAGAGCTGCTCTTCAATGAAACTCTTCCACACCGACATAGTCACTGTATGATGCGAGACTGGCTAGGTACCGTTGTTCGAAGCAACTGTTTGACACCGACTTGGAGCACTGGCTATGGGCCGCTCAGTCTGTGCTGAGAATCAATGCAACTCCTTGATGTCAGCGTGTTTCACTAGGTATGTGCGAGTAGATGTTTACCATTCTTCGATTAATACCACTCACGCCCAGTTTGGTAACTAGGCACTTGCCACTAGGAATGTGCATGCTCTAGAATCGCAGAAAGATCCACGGTCGGATGGAATCGAACCCTCGTCACAGGAAAGCAAGCCGAAGCTTTAGCACGCTGAGCGACAATTGCACTCTGCATGTGGCGTTCTTGCATGAATGCCCTTCGCAACAATGCATCAGCTAGCTGCGCCATGAATGCTCTGGGAAAGTGCCACTCTTCAGTGAACATTTCATCAACTTGGCTCAGTGAGTATGTGCCACTGGTTGTGTGCCTAGCGAAGAAAAAATTCTCAGGGTTTCTATGCACCTTCACGACACGCTTTTCGTCTCATTGATTACGACAGGGCTTCTCGGCAGATTAAAACCCCTCAGTGTCTAAAAGCAAGCCAGCCACTTCCCTCCTCCTCCGTTCCACTCCGCCGTTCGGTGCGGCTTCGACAGCGGCTCCGATGGTAACCCACAGTAGCAGACAACGTTTAGCGGCCGGCCGGAGTAGATTCGCGTAAAACTTAGTTCGAGCCCTGCGGAGGAATTTCTGAGGCGAGATGTTGCTTCGTCAATAAGTGACGGGCCTCAATAGTGTCATGCTGTAAATGCGCAAGAGAATAGCGAAAATGACCATTCTTTACTGTGTAAAGCATCCGCACGTTGAAAGTTCGTGTTGCTGGAGTGCGACATATTATAGCGGTCATCTCAAACACGCGCGAATTACCAGAGTTTCAAGTTTTCAATGCGTGAAGGTATGTGAACGTCGTTTCGTAAGACAATTTGCGTACCTGCAGTATACTTTTGCTCAAGCGGCGCGATAAATAATCTCACTGCCTGTGGCCAGCAAGGTCTAACAGCTGGGCCACTTCTGCTTTGTGCCTTTTACAGATGTGTGCAGCTGATTCACGGGTTCTGGCGGCCATGAGCAAGGTTTTCACACGCAGACGGTGTTGCTAATGTGAACAGCGTACCGGTAATTTTCTCAGCACGTCAAATTGTTTTTCATTTATTTCATTTGGTGCAGGTTGGGATCTGATAGTTAGAATGAAGTTGATGGCAAAACTGGACAGATGTACCGAAAGTAATTATACTCCTCCCCTTCCCTCCACTAACACAAGCAGCGCTTTTGTTGAAGCGCTAATTTTATCTGAACAGTGCACGCGTCTGTGTTCTTTTGCGTTGTAAGTTGTCGCAGGGAAGCAACATCCCTATAACTCGAACACGATTTTGGAATCATTCGAGACAGAGAGAACAAAAGGCTTGTACGACCAAACAATCCTCACATGGGTTTAATATAGCTGCTTAAGGACGGCAACTCGCTCCACACTCCATAATAAAAAAACGCGAAATTATTTGTCGCAGGAGACGCAAGGCGACGTACATATTCACACCTGCGACACACATTTACTCAATTGGAAGCTTGAAAATGTTAAACTTAACCAGTAAAAATGCTTATGTTTCTCAGCGAGCCTGCGCTCCTTTGCGGCCTTTCTCTGCTATGATAATCCCGCACACAAAACTAACGAGTAGCTGCTGCTCGTTCCTCCAAGAGGCCTGTGTACTGTACGATCAAAGTGCACGTTGAACATCCGCAGATGTTCTCAATTCATTTATCCCGAGCCATCCACTACGACCTCTCGAATAGCATTAGTCGCGTTGGGGCGTTAAAAAGGTTAAATATCACAAACCAAAGTAATACATGCGGGCGTACAGTGAAGATAAACGATTCGTAAGCCTTGGTGAGCCTTGCAAAAGCGTCGACAATGTGCTAACTTCTGGTGGAGCTGAAAAAATTCACTCAATATGGTGGCTTCTATGTCACACGCCCACTGCAGATGCGAGCACTTTTATGGCAAAAAAAAAAGAACACGTGTGAAACAAAGCGAGCACCATCGAAAAAAGTCAACTCAAACGCGCAAAAAATCGCGAACAGCCTGGACACATACGCAAGCTCTTCTTTAAAGAGGTAGGCGTAAACTAGGTTCAAAAGAAGACGTACTGAAAAAAATTCCGCGGCCTTTCACTTTCTGAAGAAGGATGACCAGCGAAGCTGTGTATGTGGGTCCCTTAATGGCGAACTGCACCTCTGCCGCGGATCATCCCTGTATTGCACTACCTTCGGGATCGGCCCACGTATGGGGAGTGCTCAAGGCCTGCTTCACCTCCGCCGCGGGTAGGCCCGGTAGTGAGGAGGCGGCTGTCGCGTAACTTTGGGGAGTGAAGAGTGGCGGAAACATCCAAGAATGGCGCCACTTTTGAACAATTAAGGGGTTTTTAGGGAGATGCGCGGGAGGAGGCAGGTTGAAACATGAAGCGTTTCTCAGCATTCGCACGCATCGGCGCCATGTGCATTTTGGAGACCATGCGTAGGCTTCGCGGTGGCGCTTCTGGATGGCACCGAATATCTTCAGGGAAGCGTGTAATAGGAACCGGGCTGCAGTTCATGCCTCATAAATACCTCACTTCGATATGCGTAATAAGTTGTGTAACTCTATCGATTGAGTACTTAATGCACTAGCGTTGAATTCATCGTGAGATTGCTTTGTTGACTTTAACTGCCGCCTCAATTCGGTAGAAAACCTCTTTTTTCTATAGAGCATTAGTAGCAATCGAGGCCACTCTAGCATGCTGACAGCGGGCGATTAAAGAACTCTCGTTCGTCAGGAAGAAAACTGCCTGGTACCCATTACGTGAATAATGTATCATTTAGCATGATCGCGCTTAATCAGCCAATAAAACAAAATCACTCATATTATAAGGTACAGGCCCCTGGTGAAATATAGCTTCAAGAGCTCAATACTAGAGTGGATATAGTTTACGGATGCCCAATGTAGCCACTATGGCAAATACGGTAGCCATTGAAATTGGCAGGGGTACTTCTTTAGACATATCAAACCTAGGTAAAGCAATCACCGGAACTGGAGAATAGCGACTTTCATTACCACTATGTATCTGCAATGCAATTGCGTTGGACAAGTTTCCATACTTGATGAGGGTTTGTGAATAGCTGTTTGTCTCAAACAGAATCAAACTGAAAACTAAAATTGCCAGAATCGAATCAAATGTCGGATACTCCACGAATTCATCATGAATAATACACAGGCTTCGCATTTTAAATGTCAAGCAATGGTAATATCTTGGTATTCAGAACAATAGAAAGTGTACGCAATTTTGCCGCACATTGTAATCCATGCATTGTTATTATCAGTATATTACAAAATATAAAACAACCGAAACGGAGCGTTAAGAACAAGTCAGGGGATTTGTCACAAACTCGGGGCTCTTGGGATAATGCGTGATGATACAATATCGATTTATTAAGCTAACCTTGTGGGATCGTATATTTTCTAAAATACCGTCACGACCAGACGTGTATGTCGTGTGCAGCATAAGGCCGTACAGGAATAATTCTGTTCTGGTTTTTAACTATCCCGGCAAATTAAATGCGGCACAGTATAGCAATGAAATGTATTACAATTTTATCAGATCACAGGACACAGATGCTGCCTCTGTAAGCAGCACCATATCTACATTTCCAATATAGCAGACTTTCTAACACCGCAACAGGTGTATTCTACATTCTACAAACTCTTTCTATCACTCCGGCACCCATCATCAAGACTAAATACACCATTCCACATCACATACACGAGAACCTCTGCATCCCCCCACTTCCTAAAAACATGCACCCTGTGCATCACAAACAGCGCAGGAGGCAGCGAGCAAAGGCTCTCCAAAAACAATTCTCCATGTCTTTAGAAGTGGAGAATTGTTTTAGACGTGGACATCTCCACGTCGGAAGACGTGCTCTATGTTGATGCCGCCGAATATGGGAACAGAAATTATTACGCAATATCAGGCATTAACTCTCACGGCCAGGTCGCTGCGGCCGCCTCCATTCCTGGCTCTTCCTCGGAGGAGGCGGAGGAAGCGGCCATAGCCCTGGCCCTCACAATTCCAAATTCATCAGTTATCGTTAGCGACTCCAAAGCAGCCATACATAACTTCGGAGCGGATAGGGTCTCTAAGTTAGCCCTTTCTCTCCTCTTGGCCCATCCTTTCTATCAAACTGTGGCATTAATCTGGACTCCCGCGCATGCGGTCCTTGCCGGAAACGAGGCGGCTCATGCCAGTGCCCAAGGATTTACAGCCCGGGCTCAGGCATCAGGTGTGTCGGACCTCGCCGCGGAGGAGGCGCCGTTTACAGCGCGGGATCGACTTATTACTTACCACGACATCTGCACACACTACCGATTAGACCGTTTAACCTTTCCGCCACTTATAGGCAAATCCCCGCGTACGTGTGAAGCTCTGTGGCGACAGCTGCAGACTCGCACCTTTCCGTCCCCTTATCTCCTCCACCGCATTCATCCCGCCATTCACCTTTCTCCCTCTTGTAAATTCTGTATCTCTCCCAGAGCAGACTTAAACCACATCATGTGGGGGTGCCCTAAGCACCCCCTTCCCCCTTTCCTCAAGCTATTAATATCTAGTGAGGAGCAGTGGGAGACTGCCTTGCGCAGCTCCAGGCCCGATCTTCAGGAGGCCATCCTTGAGTGGGCTGAGAGGATAAAGGAGGCCTACTTCAAGTAGTTCCTCCTCCCACACTCTATTCCATTGCCCCGTTCCCTTTAAAGAGGGATAAATAAAGTTTTTCATCATCCATGTGAAAACAGCCTTTTATTGCGAATTGTCATGACTGCTTCAACTAGTCTGGACGGTGAGAGATGCAGCATGCTCAAGACGCTATGTCGAATGCGGATTTGACATATAACATAGCATTTTAATGCTAAAGTAATGCTTAACAATCTCGGAAGAGAACAGCAATTTACAATAGGCAGCGAGGCACTGGAAGTCGTAAGGGAATACATCTACTTAGGGCAGGTAGTGACATCGGATCCGGATCATGAGACGGAAATAATCAGAAGAATAAGAATGGGCTGGGGTGCGTTTGGCCGGCATTCTCAGATCATGAACAGCAGGTTGCCATTATCCCTCAAGATAAAAGTATATAATAGCTGTGTCTTACCAGTACTCACCTACGGGGCAGAAACCTGGAGGCTTACGAAAAGGGTTCTACTCAAATTGAGGACGACGCAACGAGCTATGGAAAGAAGAACGATAGGTGTAACGTTAAGGGATAAGAAAAGAGCAGATTGGGTGAGGGAACAAACGCGAGTTAATGACATCTTAGTTGAAATCAAGAAAAAAATTACCGACGATTACGTTACTTCCTAATGCGAAATTTGAGCGCAGCAAATAAGCTGTTTCACCTTTTCGATAGATTGAGGCAAAGAAATCGAGCAACACATGTATGCGCTATCACAGAATTGTTTTTTTATTTTTCACACGTATTCCTTTAACAATGACTCCACTAGGTAAGCTTCTGCTTCGGCGGCACGCACCTCTGGATTCTGACGGCGACGGCGCTGGGCCTCTGCTCTGGCAGCTCGTTTAGCAGCAGCAGCAGCAGCAGCAGCAGACGGAGGACTTCCATCGGTCGTCTCGCTCATGGCTCAGAAAGAACTGGCAGATAATTTCGCAGTGGCGAACGGCAGCGGCAATTTCGGCTCGGGCGGTGCACATATACAGATCCGCCGCCACCGATCTGGCTCTCTGATTGCCACCGCACAGGGCGAACGGCAGCGGCAATTTCGGCTCGGGTGGTGCACATATACAGATCCGCCGCCACCGATCTGGCTCTCTGATTGCCACCGCACAGGGGTTGCATTGGAGGAGGAGCGAAGAAAGGAATTAAGTTCGAGCCGGCGCTTTGACAACCGGAGACTCGCAGGAAGAGGGGGGAGGGGGGCGGCGTGTACACCCAGCGGCAAACGATGGGGGCAGAAGCGCGCGCAGCAAGCGGACAACACGATAAAGGGAGGAGGGAAGAGATAGCAGCGACTGACTGATGCCGCTGACGCCGATAGTGAGTCAACCCCAGCTGCGGAGTTGGTTTCAGGGACAACGCCGCCGATGCCGACACAAACAATATGATACCCTCGCTTCCGCAGCGCTAAGAACCAGGTCTAGCCGTGGGAAGGTGGTCACGTATTCGTCGACGTGCCGGGGCCTACGTGAAATAACCGGCGCGTCGGCAACTGAAGAGCACCCTATCCGCCACACAAGAACAGGGGGGGGGGGACCCTTTCCTCCTCTTTCTGCATGGCGGCGACGGTGTTCTATGCAGTCACGTTATCTTGACTCTCTAGCGGCGTCAGCGGCATCCAGCGGTATCAGTCGGTCGCTGCTAGCGCTGGGGGGATGAAAGGAGGGCGGAGCTGGTTACGAGGCCGACGACAACGCCGACGACGACGCGAAACCCAGGAACGGACGCCAAAGAGCTGCGCTCTAAAAGAAATGGGCATGGGCAGGACATGTAATGAGGAGGGAAGATAACCGATGGTCATTAAGGGTTATGGACTGGATCCCAAGGGAAGGGAAGTGTAGCAGGGGGCGGCAGAAAGTTAGGTGGGCGGATGAGATTAAGAAGTTTGCAGGCATGGCATGGCCACAATTAGTACATGACCGGGGTTCTTGGAGAAGTATGGGAGAGGCCTTTGCCCTGCAGTGGGCGTAACCAGGCTGATGCTGATGATGATGATGATGATTACGATGATGATGATGATGATAGCATTTTAGGTCACATTTTGCGGATGCGAGTGTACAGAGTACGACGTAAGGTATCAGAAAATTATTCGATTTTTATATAGTACTAATGGAGCAATGTACAGGAGACTAGGTTAGCACACTGTAGTAGGTCCCAGCGTCAAAATGTTGCCTCTAGCGTCTGTCTTCTCCTACTCTACCGCTATAGAATAATAGTAGTATTTAAATGATATTTAAATAATACGCGAGACACATTTAGTTCTAATAAATTGTGCTGCACGTGTCAATGAAGGTCAGAAAAAAACATGCAGTGCCAATGTACATCTTGGAACCTATGCAAAGGGAACCTTTTGTGGAGCGGCTAACCAAACCCTATAAATTTGCTTATTTCGATCCTGCGTATTTGTGTAAAGGAAACTGGTACGATCTCACCTGCTCTAGCAGACCCGTGCTACCTAACGTGAGAAATGTAGAGATCATGTCGAGTAGTTAGTTGGCACTGGCACAACACAGTAATGCGTGCGCTGCTTCACACTGAGTCTTTCCACAACAGTTTTCAACATTTAAATGGTCGTCCACTTTTGAACGTCTCAAGTGCTGTAACATTTTTTCGACCATTGCCTGATCAAGGGTTAGGTTTGGCACATTTGTATGGGCGACAGTTAGTCTAGTGGTTTCTCCTTCATCGGTGTAGCTCTCATGCGATATTACGAGCCTTTTAGCAGGTTAACCTGGTTACTGTCCTGTCATAACTGGTAGTGTCTGCCACTTTCCTTGCAGTCCTTGTTCATGCGTCGGGTTCATTTTTCAATTCCTTTTCTGACTTATAGATATTGTGAAAAACACTTGTTCGCTTCGTCTAAAAAATTATTACAAACATTTTATGTCGATGTTGGTCCCACCACGATTTTACCAATTAATTTTCATCATATCATCATGATATGAAGCACTTTCAAAAGTGGTCAAAATTCCATTTCTCCTTTACACAAAAACTTTGTTTACAACTTTCACACACAAACCTTGCTTGTTAAACCATAGCTTCGTGAACAGGATATATTCAATTTGTCACTTAGCTGTCGCCTTTGTAAGGTGACTGAAACTATTGAGCACTTCTTCGTTCACTGAAAAAGAAACCTGATTATTCTCAAAAGCTCTTATTAGAAATATGCTGAAAGATTGTTGTTCTCAAAGTATTTTATATCGTCCGATATACACTGGGCCAGTCGATATGATTTACTCATAGGCATTCATAGCCTATGGGAAATCCGTATAAAATACTGAAATGCAGAAGAAATAGCTTCCTAAAAAAATTAATTTCTTTTAGCTCAGTATCGGGCACGTCGTGTAGAGAAATCCAGTTTAATTTTGACCAACTGAGGGTCTATCGTCATCATCATCATCATCATCATCAGCCTATTTTATGTCCACTGCAGGACGAAGGCCTCTTGCCGCGATCTCAAATTATCCCTCTCCTGCGCCAGCCGATTCCAACTATCACCCGCAAATTTCCTGATTTCGTCGCACCACCTAGTGTTCCGTCGTCCTCTACTATCCTTCCCTTCTCTTGGTACCCATTCTGTCTCCCTAATGGTCCAACGGTTATCTAACCTACGCATTACATGATCCGCCCAGCGCCATTTTTTTCATTTAATGTCTGTTAGATATCGTCCATACCCGTTCGCTCTCCGATCCAAACCGCTCTCTTTCTATCTCTTCAAGTTATGCCTAGCATTCTTCGTTCCTTCGTTCGTTGCGCAGTCCTCAATTTGTTTTCAAGTTTCTTTGTCAGTCTCCAAGTCTGTGCCCCATATGTCAGCACCGATAAAATGCACTGATTGTATACCTTCCTCTTCAATGACAACGGTAAGGTTCCAGTAAGGAGCTCACGGTGTTTGCCGTATGCCATCCAACCGATTTTTATTCTTCTGTGAATGTCCTTCTCGTGGTCAGGATTCCCTGTGATTAGTTGACCGACGTAAACGTGCTCCTTCACAGGCTCTAGAGGCTGGCTGGCGATCCTGAATTCTTGTTATCTTGCCCAATTGTTCATCATTATCTTTGCCTTCTGCATATTAATCTTCAGCCCCACTCTTACACTCTCTCTGTTAAGGTCCTCAATCATTTGTTGTAACTCGTCTGCAGTGTTGCTGAATAGAACAATGTCATCGGCACACCGATGGTTGTTGAGGTATTCGCCGTCGATCCTTACTCCCAAACCTTCCCAGTTTGATAGCTAGAATATTTCTTCCAAGCACTCAGTGAATAGCATTGGAGAGGTTGTGTCTCCTTGTCTGACTCCTTTTTTTACTGGTACCTTCCTATTTTTCTTCTGTAAAATTAGGCGGCTGTGGAATCTCTGTAGATATTTTCGAAAAAGTTTTTCAAGAATTATCTCCCCTCCATCTTTGATTAAACCGACTGTTATTCCATCTTCTGCTGCCGCTTTTCCCCGCTTCATGTCTTGCAAGGCCCTTCTGACCTCATCTCTACTTATAGGAGGAGTTTCTGTATCCTGTTCATTACTGCTTCTAATGGAGGTATCGTGACTCTTCTGGGTATTGTACAGGTCAGTAAAGGATTCTTCCGCTTCCTTTATTATACTTTCGAGATTGCTGATGGTATTACCCTGCTTATCTTTCAGTGCATACATCTTGGTTTGTCCAATGCCAAGTTATTTTTTCACTGATTTCAGGCTGCTTCAATTTTTTACTGCTTCTTCAGTCTTTCTCACGTTATAGTTTCGAATATCACTTATTTTCGCCCTGTTGATCAGTTTTGACATTTCTGAGATTCTCTATCTTATCTCTTGAGTTGGACCCTATCATTTTTGTCGTTATTTTATTAGGTCCTTTGTTACTTGGGAGAGCTTGCCTACTGGTTACCTTGGTACCTTGCCTCCCACTTGACTTGCTCCCTCTGAAGCCAACCTAGTTATGATTTGACTCATCAGCTCTATGTCATCATCATCTCTCTGTTCTATGGTTGCATATTTGTTTGCAAGTACCAGCCTGAATTTGTCTGCTTTCACCTTTACTGCCTCTAGGTTCACCTGTTTCTTCTTGACCAATTTTGCTCTTTCTTTATTCAAATTGAGATGAACCCTAGCCATCACTAACCTATGATCACTGCACATTACCCTACCTATCACGTTCACATCCTGCACTATGCTGGAATCGGCACAAAGTATGAAATCAATTACATTCCTTGTTTCACCATTAGGGCTTTTCCAGGCCCACTTTCTGTTGCTACGCTTCCTGAAAACGGTGTTCATTATTCTCAGCTTATTCCTTTCTGCGAATTCTACCAGCCCCTCTGCTCTTGCGTTTGTAGAATCGACGCCTTAGTTGCCAATTTCCTGTTCATCCGCCTGATTTTTCCCCACTTTTGCTTTGAAGTCACCCATTACTATTGTATATCGAGTTTGCACTTTTCTCATCGCTAAGTCAACATCATAAAACTGATCTACTTCCTCATCGTCGTGGCTGGATGTTGGAGCGTAGGCTTGTGTTACCTTCAATCTATACCTCTTATTAGGTTTGATTACGACTACAGCTACACTCTCATTCATACTGTAGAATTCATCAATGTTGCCCGCTTTGTCATTATGGATTAGGAATCCTTGCTTCCTATCTTGCTTCCTATCTTGTATTGCTTCCTATCTTGCAGACCTCTATAGCAGAAGACATGGCTGTTGTTCAGCAACATATAAGCCTCACCAGTTCTTCTAACCTCGATAAGGCGGATGATATCCCAAACAATGTCTGATAGTTCCTCGAACAGTACTGCTAGGCTAGCCTCACTCGACAGAGTTCGGCAATTAAACGTTGACAGGGTCAGTTCCCATTGGCGGCCTGTCCGGACCCAGAGATTCTTAGCACCCTCTGCTGCATTACAGGTCTGACCGCCGCCTTGGACAGATGCTCCGCAGCTGCTGGGGACTGAGGGTCGTCACCTTATTGTAGATTTCATTGGGGATGTTGTGGGCGAATACTGCACCAGGGAGGCCAATTCCTGTTCTGGTGAGGGAGTGTATTTGTTCAAGCTTAGTGGGCCTTCCTAATTTGGTTGTACCGGGATTAGCATAGCCCCACTCATTCTCGGCATCTTTCGCCGGTGCCGGGCGCCCCTCCAAGCCTGCAGATGTGGTGCACTGGAGGATTTTACATGCAGATACACCATCGTGAATTAAAAAAAGAAAGAAAAGGAAGGGGGGGTTGAACTTCCGACTACCGCAACCGAGCATAAGATATAGCTAAGTAAGATAATCCCGCAGGCGGCTAGGGTACGTTGTCGCCTAGAAGTATGGCCCAGATGGTCCTCCGTGCCTAAAAGATCCGCTGATTTCTACGCCCTTTGAGGGTTTTGTTGAACGGTACAGGCAGCACGACATAATGTTGATTCTCTGTGGCCCTAACCTCTTGTTTCCCGAATCTCACGCATACACGCGGTCTTGAGCACGCCTAGGTACAGGATATATTTTCGCTGAATTTTAACAGCACTTAACACTTGTGCATAAAAATAAAAAAGAGAAAAGCTTTTCAGCGCTTACCGAGAGGCCCCGAGTTACGTATGATCCGCTCGTCGCGTCTGCTTGTCCCTTGGCCTCCGAGAACTAGCACAGCCGGTAGCTATTCAGCTATAACGCTCAACGAATGCGCGGTGCACAGTCGTTACTTTAATTAGCCAACGTGGACATGCGGCCGCCGGGGCCGGGATTAGGTCTCGTGGTCACTAATTTACAAGAGCAATAAGACAGCCGCTAATTCGCTTGTCACCGGCAAAAGATGCCGAGAGCGAGTGAGGCTATACTAATCCAGGTACAAGCAAATTAAGAAGGCCCACAGGGCTTCAACAAGACACTCCTCCTCCAGAACAGGAATTGGCCTCCTTGGTGCAGTATTCAGCCACCCCCTCCCACATGGCTCACTCAATTACTCATTGGCCCTCCATCCCCAGCAGCTGCGGAGTACCTGACCAAGGCCGCGGTCAGACCTGTAACGCAGCAGAGGGTGCTAAGAATCTCTGGATCCGGAATGGCCGCCAATGGAAACTGACCCTTGCAACGTTTAACACCTGAACCCTCTCGAGTGAGGCTAGCTTCGCAGGACTCTTTGAGGAACTATCAGATATTTTTGGGATATCATCAGCCTTGGTGAGATTAGAAGAATTGGTGAGGCTTATACATTGCTGGATGACGGACATGTCCTCTGCTATAGAGGTCTTCTAGGCGAAAAGCTACACGGGGTAGGATTCCTAATCCATAAAGACATAGCGGGCAACATTGATGAATTCTACAGTATTAAAGAGACTGTAGCCGTAGTCGTAATCAAACTTTATAAGAGGTACAGATTAAACGTAGTACAAGCCTACGCTCCAACATCCAGTCACAATGATGAGGAAGTAGATCAGTTTTATAAAGATGTTAAATTAGTGATGAGAAAAGTGCAAACTCAGTATAGTTTAGTAATGGGCGACTTCAATGTCAAAGTGGGGAAAACCAGGCTGGTGAAGAAGTCATTGGCAACTACGGCGTCGATTCTAAGAACGCTAGAGGAGAGGTGCTGCTAGAATTCGCATAAAATAATAAGCTGCGAATAACGAACACCTTTTTCAGCAAGCGTAGCAACAGAAAGTGGACCTCGAAAAGCCCTGATGGTGGAACAACAAATGAAATTGGCTTCATACTTTCTGCTGATCCCAGCATAGTGCAGGATGTAGACGTGATAGGTAGAGTAGCAGAAGCTTGATGTGGGCGAGTTCGTTTTGCATAATTGAAGAAAAGAGCGCTACGAAAACGTGGACTAAAATAGGAACATGTACGACGGACAAGGCGCTACTTCCAGCCAAATGCTTTTTTTGAAGAAACAGGACTTTAAATAGATACAACCTAGAATGGCCCATCGTGACATCACGACCTCCCTATCTCATTAGAAAAGCTATCTCTTTTTCGCTAAGCGTCACTGAAGGGCAGCTAATGCACGTACCCTCGGCCTTTGCAATGTAGAAAGCTTCACTTCACTTCACTTGACTTTATTACCTTAAAGGCCCCCGGGGTTGGGGGTGTTACATAAGGGGTGGCTTACATGTATAAACCATAATAAACAAAGAAAACACGTAATGAACATAAATTATTCGCTGTTAAATACAGTAGTTATACAATTCAGACATTTGGATATCTCCCGTTATAGTCTATCTCTAGACCGTGCCAGAAACCTGGTGTCACGAAGATATGGACGGCAATTGTGAAGTTTACATTGTTCTGTCACATGGCCCCTCGCATTGTTATTAACGGCCCAATTGTGCTCACGCCCCCTTTCATTAAAACACCGTCTGGTTTAACCGATATAAACCTGTTTGCAACTTAGAGGTAGCTCATACACGACATTACTTTTGCAAGCCGTGTACTGCGTTGAATGTTTCTTAGAGCATGGTTCGGGTTTGGCTTTTGTCAACATAGGGCATATCCTGGTCAACTTGCACGGTGCACTGAAGAGAAGATTAACACTGTGTCTTTGCGCCACCTTCTTGAGGTTGTGGGATATCCTGTGCCAATAAGGAATCACATGTAATCTCTTCCTATCAAATGGCTTTTTTGTGTTAGTGCCCTCTCTTGCCTGTTTGATCTTTTGAAGAAGCTTATCGCAGACGCTGGAGATCAAGAGTGAAGGGAAACCGGCTAGGCGTAGCCTTGAAGCTTTGTTATTGAAACTGCTTTCTACTTTGTGGTTGCAAGACTTATTTAGAGCTTCTTTTAGACAAGTAATTGCGACTGCTCTTTTTACTAGCTTGGAGTGTGCAGTGTCGTATGAAATTAGCTGCTTGTTCAACCTCGGCTGGTATTAAAAACGGACATGCGTGTTCATCAGAGTGACACTGAGGTCCAGAAAGCGAATGCTGTTATCACAAGGCCTTTCGCACGTGAAGTTTGGAGC
The DNA here is from genome assembly GCF_050947875.1 of Dermacentor variabilis. Lineage (NCBI taxonomy): Eukaryota > Metazoa > Arthropoda > Arachnida > Ixodida > Ixodidae > Dermacentor > Dermacentor variabilis. Next base: position 229,690,241 of record NC_134569.1, on the reverse strand, counting down.
CTCCGATGCATTTCTAAATGTGTTAATTATGGATTCTACAGTGGCATCTAGCCTAGACCCTGGAACCTCGTTAACAACCACCAGGTAGTCATCGACGCACTTTGTTATGGAAGGAGCACATGACTTATTCAGAATGCTATTTACACACTTGTGAAAGGCACTGAGAAAGATGTCTGAAAGTATGCGAGCGAGCGACGATCCAATGCAAATACCCTTGCGTTGTGCATACTTTTGGTTTTTGAAACTAACGACAGTTTTGAAACTAACGAGATTCCTCGTGCCGACCGGGAACTCTCTGCGAAATCCACGGCACGCGCTCTTGCCACTGCTCCCGCGCTCGTCGTCGTCTTCCACAGCTGGCTGCGTTGCCGTTCATCATTCCAGCTTAGAATTTCACTTCTCTTCCGTCGTCGTAATGGGGAGGCCGCGTTTACGGGGGTATGAGCCATTCATTGTCTCAACGTAACAGGCCGATTTATTTTGAAGAAATTTAATTTCGAATAATCACGAGCGGCAAATGGTGGGCGAAGGCTGCTAACCACGCCGTCGAACTTACTCGAGACACCGAACGCAAGCAACAACGGCGGACTGCGGACATACCGTCAGTGGCGCCGTACTCTCCGCCGCAGCCGATTGTGTGTGTAACCTCATAATTTAGAAACACTTTATCACTAGGTTAATCCCGAGGGTTCCGCACGTTTCAGCTTCGCTGGAGTGGAAGAGCCGACGATTTTTTTCTTTTCTTTCTTCATTTTCTCATCTTTTTTTGTGGCTTGTGTGTTTAAAGACTGACCTCATCTTTCTTTTTGTAGAGCTTCTTTGGCATGGTGAGAAGATTCGGTGGGGATCGAGATCATCCTACAATCACGCGCTTTGGCAAGATCTTCAGGCTCCTGAGCCTAAACTGCGCGAAACGTTAAGACAACAGGAAGAAACACATGACATTTAGAAACGCGGCTTCTGCACTTCGCTGTATGCGTTCCTTCCTTTCGTACAGTTTACCCTTGTTTTAGCATGAACCAACTGGCCCGATAAATCTTATTGCTTTAGGTGGACACCGCTTTCTCGCGATATCACTGATTCATACAAGGGAGAACGCCAGCGAGCGTGACACACGCGCAAACTGCCCGTTCGCACGAGCTCAAGGCTGCGGCGAGGCGTCTGCCGTGGAGCTCGATGGAACGGCGCTGTCATCTGGCGGCTGTCACAGAAGTGGCGACAGCGGCTGTAAGCGCACGGGTGGGGAATTTTACAACTGAAGCTAGTCTAGTAACGTTGGCCGGTGCGCGAGTCATTAGCGAGAATTCCAGCTGCATAGGCGCGCGCTCACGCCACGGACGCAATCAATCAGAGCTGTTTAGCTTCCGTTGGCGAGGGAAAGGGCAAGAAAGATTTCCGCGCGTGCTGCGCCGGCTTCATTACCTTGCAATTCTGTGTCGGAAAACGGCTGGGATGGCCGCGTGTTGTGCGTTCCTCCGAATAACAAGCAGCCTTCGACGAGCGACGTTCGCCGTCGGCGCGCCTATCCAGCCTTTAAGGGCTAAATACAGTCTGAAGCAGCGTAAGCGCGCGCGCAGGTTTTCTCACGTTATCCAGAAGAGTGTGTATAGTTCCACCGATTGTTCGACGCACTGGCGCCGCCAACAGAGCCGGACGCTGCCAACGCACTCCGATGAGCCTGGCGTTGAGCGACGCTCGCCCGCGAGCCAATAAGGTCGTACTATAAACGCGCCTCTCCAAAAAGGAGAGGCGAAAGGGGGAGTACAGATAAACTTTCAGTGCGTGTCGCTTGCACAAATGCGAAAAGAGCACACGGCATGGCTAACATGACGTTTTTCTTTTAATTATACATAAGCGGTCTCACTAAGAATCTTCTGGACGGGGAACCAACTGACAGGTTCCCCATCACACGTATATGGAAAGCCTCACAAATCTCCCAAGCCCTATGGTCCTTACATATTGGTACAGTCACAAACTTTTCAAACAAAATTGTGCATGTGAGCAGCGCCCTACCAGCTGACTTCAAAATGACTTGGCATGGTAACGAAGCTGGTTATATACATTGGCCGGAATTGCTGACATCGCATTTACTGCATGACAGTGGTATTGGATTTGCAACTACACCTATGTGCTCTACGAATATTTTTGCACACGTTTCTTTAAAGGAAGTGACACATGCCTCTTGATTATTTACACGCCTAGAAAGAAAAAGAAGCTTGTTTCATGCACAGAAATAATTGTAGGAAAAGCCGACGCGAGGCTACTGCTGCCAACACTGAACAAGCTAAGTTTGTTGCACGCTTCTACTTGAGCTGTCAGTAATTTTTTCTCGGTTTTCTGCACTATCGTGATGCCCCACAATGATGTTAATGATGTATTCAAGTGAATTCTTCAGTACGGTTGAAGGTGGCGCTTACGCTTGCCTAATCTAGATGTGAGTGAAACGGACCGCCAAATCTTGTTTACATCTGATGTGTTGCGCTTTTGGAGGTAAAGGTTTGACGAAAATTCGCCTTCTCGCTAACATGATGATAGTCACTTGGTCACTGACCATCCCGAAGAGGCGTCTGCGTAAATAGGCGTTTAGTGTGCGGCGCCACCACGTACCCTAGAACGGGGGATCGGACTTCTCGCACTTGTCCCACGTCCCATGTCCTGCACTACCCATGTCCTGAGAAATCGGGATCCTGGCGCGTGACCCGGTGCAGGGAGTTTGGAACCTTAAGGCCCCTCGGCAGAGGCCGGACGCCGTTTTTTCGTCTGTTTAACGTAGACGACACCCCAGATTGGAGCCACCCTGGGGAAATCGGTAGTCACCTTTCCTATCTCTCACTCCTTCAACATTCGCCCTTCTGCCTCATTTTCGATCTCCATTGTCTTCACCTCGTTTTACTTCCAAACTTCCATGCAGCAAGGGTTAACCTGGTGTTGTTTATCTAACCTTGGGTGTATTAGGTTATAGTTGATATGTATATTTGGCATCTTCGTTACCTTTGGGCTTCGAAGCGTCCCGTTGATGGGTTTGATGGTGGGCGGCAGGGCATAGCTACCAAAATTAGCTACTATTATGAATTTTTTGTCGTTTCCCCGACATTCTGATCTCCCTCAGAAACGTGGGCGCACCGAAGATGTTTCTCCTTTTTTTGGTAACAGATTTCAAAACTTCCCCCGAATCCATGTCATCCATTCTGACAAACCTGAAATGACGATGAGAATGATTTCACCTTTCCTCGCGTCAAAAGTCTCACAGACGCTGCTGGAACAGGCTAGAAGGCATCGAAGACGGCTATGTGAAGATATCCTTTTGGAACTCCGTGATGCTAAAGAACACAGAAAGCTTCCTACCTTAGTCTCATTTGGGGAAATACCAGTGACAATATCCCCGCACCGTCCTATGAACACTAGCCGTAGTGTTGCCCCTGATGATGAGCTCATAGAGCTCACAGAAGCTGAACTGTTGGAAGGCTGGACCGAGCATAATCTCATCAATGGTAAAGAAATTATGCTAAAGCGCGATGGCAAGGAGATCAAAACCGAACATTTAGAACTTACTTTTAGCTCAAGCACCCTGCAAAAATATATCCAGGCAGGATATGCAAAGCTACGGGACAAACTGTATCTTCCAAATCGTCTTCAATGCTTTAAATGCCATCGTTTCGGTTACAGCTCCCAGAACGGCTCAGGCCGACACACATGTGCTAAAAGTAGTGCCGATGACCATGTCGCTCAAACTTGGCAAAACGCTCCACACTGTGTGAACTGTGACTGCGAGCATGCCGCATACTCGCAGTCGTGCCTGTCTTGTAATAAAGAAAAAGAAACAATCACAATCAAAGTCAGAGAAATTATATCATTCAAAGAGGCTTGCATGCGTGTGCTACAGCTGTTAATGAACAGCTTTACCCAAGAGTAGCTGCACGTGGCAGCACCACGATGGCGTCCGGCTGCTCTCCGGCCCACTCGCATTAAACCGCTAAAACGCCACCCGCCCCCTTGGCCGCTGCAGCTAGCGCTTCTCTATCACTCCTGAAGATGGGGTTATCGACCTCCGCGCTTCTGGCCTCAAGCGTCTCGTCGGCCGTGTCGAGGCCCTCACGTCAAACACAGGAAACTTCCGTGATGCCTTCATACATAAACAACCTTTCTTATCCGCGTTGCTCAATATAGTAAAGGCGTATGATTCAACTTGGCATTACGGCATCATGCGCAATCTCTCGGCGATGGGCATCCGCGGCAATATATTAAACATTATACAAAGCTACCTGCGCCACCCTAAATTCAGGGTGAAAATAGATAAAGCACTGTCGCTTGCATTCATACAGGAATCTAGGGTAACTCCGGGAGGCGTAATGAGTTGCGCGTTTTTTATCATTAGGATGAACACGCTTCGTGCATCTTTGTCACCAGCTATACTTTATTCCGTCTACGTAGACTACATACAAATGGGTTTCAAATCGTGCTATTTGCAGTATGTGAGAGAAGATTAAAACAGAGTTTAAACAAGATGTATAAGTGGGCAGACGAATATGCGGCTGAATTTGAACGCCGACAACAGTTATGCTGTTTTTAAAGATTGGGCTTACTGCAGGTCTCAATGTAGCAATGTAGCACAAGCTGTAGGTATCATACTTGACTATAAGTTTACTTTCATTCCGCACAAGATATCTCAGGAGTAAATTCCTAAAAACAAGGAACTTGCTGAAAATTTTATCTCACGCATCATGGGGCAGCGATTTTAAGTGTTCAGTGAATGTTCACAAGAGCCTCATTCGATCACGATTGGACTATGCTGCCGTGCTATATCACTCTACCGCCCCAAGCAAGGTGAACATTCTTGATCGCGTCCACCTCTAGGCTGAACTGCGCCTGTAAACTGGCGGGTTCAGGACAAGCCCTATTGAAAGTTTTTTTACGTAGAATCAAATGATGGGTCAGTCCATCTGCAGAGAGCATACGTCGGCGTCGTATGCGCTCATCATTTGATTAATGAGAACCAGATAAGAGCGGGGATGGGGGCTGCATAAGCTACATTGCACTTTTTGGGTTTGTGAAAGTTGGTTGCAAACGCTGATGTCACCGAGCCAGATGGATGAGCTTGTAAGTCGGAACACTGTGGTTAAGACAAATATGTCTTATAGAAAACATTCGTTATAGAAAACGGTTATAGAAAACATTCGTTTTCTATAACCGTTAACGATTTGACGTGTGCAACACTTCTGTCACCGACCCTCTATGAGATGGTCTTTGCACAGTCTGTTAGAGAACTTAGCGAAGAAATGGATATTCCACTTCTCGAACACCGCCTAATGCCTCCAGCTAAGCTAGTCCGCCTTGGGAATAGCAGGTGACACAATGTCATGTATCCTTTGTAGAGGTCACAAAGCACGCTCCCGAGCTCGAAATCGCCGTGCATTTCAGTGAACTTCAATCGAGGTACTCCTGCTTTAAATTTTACACCGACTGGTTAATGTCGCATGCTGCTGTGTCTACGCGGTTGTTGGTCCCTCTTTTTCTAAATGTGAGGCATTGAGACCCCTAAGAGGTATTTTCTCTGCAGAAGTCCTTACAGTACTGATGAAACATAAATAAGTTTAAACTAGAAACAGGAATATTCACAGAATTATTTAGTATCTTCACTGCAGAAGTCTGTAAAGTACTGATGAAACGTATCAACAAGTTAAAACAAGAGACAGGAATATTCACAGATTTGTTTAGTGTTGTGAAACATTATTGTCTTTATGGAAGCCTAAAAGTCCTGTTCTTATTGAGCTTTAGTCATTTTTGTGCAACATGTGTTTATCGCATAGACATGTAATAATATGCTGGGTTCCTGACCCTAGAGGAATCAAGGTAATCTGCTTGCCGACGAAATCGCCAAATCATTAGCATCGCAAGTTATTAGTCGTTCTGCTGCTGCCCCTGCCACTGATCTGAAGCCTTTTCTATGGAACGCTTATGGGATGCTGAAACGAACAATACGCTTCACGTGATTAAGTCGAAATTATGCTTCTGGCCCTCCGCTACGAAAACACGACGAACTGCTGTTGTCCTATTCCGTCGTCTCAGAATAGGACACACATATGGTACTCACAATTTTCTAGTGACTGGTACTCAGCTTCTAACATGGGGTAGATGTGGTGAGAGGCTGACCGTCCTCCACGCCTTCTTGTAGTGTCGAGAACCCAAAAGAGAAAGGAACATGTTCCTCTAGCATAACGCTGTCGTTCCCCTCTCCATCCCGCTGTGTTTTTTTACAAAGAACCGCTTGTTAACATTAAAGCGCTCCTGCGTTTCTTGAACAATGTGGACTTGCATCTCACGCGCCCAATGAATTCGCAGCGTATCCTTTCTCAAGAGGATGCTGTGATGATAATTTTCTATAGCACACGCCTCCAGGTCCTCGCGTTTCGATGACTCTTTGGCAGCAGTGAGGTATTTGAGGAATTTTTTGCCTTTTTTCATATTTAAATATTGTATAGTCATTCCTTCACAATATATTTACGTGCCCGTAGTACACTTCATTAGGCATGGCCACAATTTATTAGATATATGTTTTACGCATTCTACAGCTATCAATTTTAGGCTCCTTTACAACCACGTGACATCTCCCTCTCGTAATTCATCGCTCCATTACAAACTCATTGAGAGCGGCCTGGCGCTCCATGGCGTACTTGGCGCTCGCACCACAAAACTCGACATTCGTCATCATGGCCAGCTACCACAACTGCATAATCATGTTAGCTGACTAAATTAGTTTTCGTTCGACGCTTGGCAACACCTTCCACAGAAGTTATGGACAAAACCTATACTGTTGCACCTTAGCCACGTGCCTTAATTTCGCCGCTCCAATCATAGGTTACTCGCGCTTATCTTATTCCGTTGCTACAGTACAAAAAAAGTAAAGCTAAGCTGCAAAAAAAGAGCAACACATTGAACCACATTCTTCACGACGGCTTGAAAACGTGTTAAAACGATATCTTACAGCGGTTCCGGCGAGATTCTTGGCTTATATGAAAACCCCTTTTCTCAACGTTCTTTTTTGCGGCGTATTTAAAAGTGCATTTAGACCGTCTAGAAAATGGATTCTAGCCGGACATTAGACCACTTATAGGACGTTTCCTAGAGTATGAGCTTCTATTGCGCGTCTTCTATTGCACGTTTTCATTGTATCGCATAAATGGTGAAAGAAACGTGGTGTATCCCTTGTGCTACCTAGGAAGCATAATAGCAGTAAAACTTTAAAAGTGCCACGTGGATACACAAGCCTATCAGTCGTGGTATCTTTGCAGAAGTAGTCATCCATCATATGTGGGGACACATATTTGTCTTAACCACAGTGTTCCGACTGACAAGCTCATCCATCTTGCTCGGTGACATCACCGTTTGCAACCAACTTTCACAAATCCAAAAAGTGCAATGTAGCTTGTGCAGCCCCCATCCCCGCCCTTATCTGGTTCTCATTAATCAAATGATGAGCGCAGGGGTGTAGAGGTTACAGCGTTAACGACGTCATTCAGTTATAGCAGGAGTGTTGCGCATGTGTTGCAAAGAATCCATATTTTACGTTCTGCAACTTCTCTTATATGCCTACCTTCCGTATTAAAGTCGAATGGTGCGTCACGACAAATCGACCGTCCCCTGGTGGTGTCGGCTACACGTATATAAGCTTGCGCGTAACGTACTTCTATTGCGCGTTCTTCAAGAACAGACGTGAGTATCAAGGGTAGCTCGATGACTGATGTCGCTGATCCGCTGCTTTGCTTGATAGTTTCCGTCGCGCACTACTTTTTGCTCGTTTATGTCATTTATAGCGGATATCGTGCGCAAAACATCAATTCGTCTTTCTCGGGCATTCAGATTTACGAGTTTTACACTAAAATATGAATTTAAACGCTGCAAGTAAACCGTGCGAACCACTGCTACCGCTTTATTGAACGAAAAAGAGTCTGACCACGAACGGAAGGTGGCTCAGTGTGTTATGTGCCTGTCGTACGCGCTCCTGCGATGGCCAAAGATTAGACCTAGATAAATCTATCTAAAATAGACGATTACTACCCAACTATTAAGGCATCAGCAATAAGTGAACTGTGCATCCATGGTTTTCCGCGGAAAAGCAGTCCAATGATATGCAAATGTGAATAGAAAACCAGCTTCCCTTTTTTTTCAACTCAACCATGGAAATAAATTTCAGTGTAAACATCCGAAATCATTTGTTAAGTATAGATACAGTATGTATTGCAGGCACAAGTTGTGTGATGACATAATTTGTGCATGTACTTTTTTTAGTAACTACATATTCTTCCTAGTCTTGCAAACATTCGTGACTATAATCTTTGCTTGAAATTGTGTAATACTGGAAAACCTTTGTTGGGCAATTTCTCCACGATTACATTTATCTCAAAAGTACAGATCAGAATGGCTCTGTGTATTTACTGTAGCTAAGAAATTCTGAATGTGAGATTAAGTAATGTTTTAGTCCCAAGTCAAGCAATCAATATTAAAGATAACCTCAAGGTGGTCATCCCAGGATTATATAGCCGCTTCCATACAAACAAGAGGTATCAATGTTAATTGCGCTGGACGTCGCAGATAAAATCGATACGAGTTGCCGAACAGTGCAGCAGCGATACATTAAGCGGAGGTTCTTGGATGACATGGCTGAATGCGTCTGGCCGTCGAGCACGTATGAAGTGAGCGAGCTGGTGGCCTGGTAAGAACGATGAATTGTTAAGCGCCACCAAAGTGCTAACCACAGCTGTCAAGTTAAGCCGACCTATAGCAGCACCTATCACGAATAACAGCGAAATGCATATTGTTGCAATCGCTTTTATGTAAGCAGCAAATTAATTTTTTTTTTACTTTTTTACGCGCACACTCACAAGGCGGTGCTGCTAGTTGAAGTCTCGTCATGCAGGTCCCTGTTTCTCTATTCGGCCTCCTCACTATTACAGGTAGGTGCATACATTAATTTTCTGGTGGCCCTAATTTGTTGGCGTTATTTCAGTCAAGGGGTACACTATCGAGTAATACATGGCTTGCTATACAACACAAAAATTGTTTTTTCTGTTTGTAGAACAAAGTTTTGAGCCCCATCTGCACAAAGCAGATTCCCATTGACTGACATAAAGAATTTGCTCCTCTAAGGAGAAATTGCAAAAAACATAAGCAGCGTGCCATGTGTGTATATCGCCTGAAAATCGTAAATAAAACACGAAGTGATGCTTTAACACTAAACATGAAATGTTCAGCGCACCATGTACAATTATCAGTGCCATATTATGATGATTTTGAAGCACCCAATTTTTATCTTGCGGCGTAGAAGAGTGCCAAGAGAAGCATCTAGCGTTGTACCTTGGAAAACAGCCTAGCCTACGCATAAGGTGTCACTACACATACGGCATAGATCTGTATCTCAAAGCCTGCAGCTGAGGGAACTGACCGACAGAAAGATAGGAACGGTGCGCATGTGTTTTCTTTGTCGTTCCAAACATTATGTCGACAAATCAAATCAAGGCAATTTACGAAAATAGATTGACATAGGGCTCAAAATTTGCGTTTGCTGCTCTCGTCGTGCTACGCTTATTAAGTGATGTAGACTTGTCGGCGCACTATTCAAGCTTATAACTATGCCAAGCTTCGAGTAATGGAATTCTACAAATGTGCGAAATAGCAAAGGTCCCAATCAACAGTTAGTACGAAATATCGCATGGCTGCCATCAGTGTTGTAGAGAAGGACTTTAAGAAGGAAATGTTGATTTCCGCGTCCGTATTCATAATTAGACAGCGTTCTCAAGAACGAAGTCATTTTTCTTTGTCAAATTATTATGGAATATTGGCCGGCCTCTGTAGCTAATCGAGACGTGAGAAGTGAATAGTGGAAGACATGAAGAAGACAAGAATCCGCGAGCTCTGATGGAAATTTTGGGCTATTCTGAAAGTTGGTGCGCAAGGAGGAGTCGAATTTCCATATCGAGACAATGAATGTATCACTGTAATATTTAGAAAAAAGTGCTGCAAAAGCTCACGGGACACAAACCAGAACTGCGAGCCCTAACGCAAAAAGCACGCCTAAACACAGCGTCCTTTTATGAAGAAACACATGGAAAGCTGATGCGTGGATAGGGAACAAGAACACTCAGAGAAGGTACGGAGAACATGAAAAACTGAAAAAGAAAAATGATAAAAGGTGCAATACAATCATTGGTGGTTGGATTATATATTTCTGCCTCTACTCATTAGTAACTTGTTCATTCCATAATCAACCTACATTTATATTAAATATAGGTTTTCTCTTTCTTGACCAAATGTGAAGCTAACCAGTAAACTACATTCGCGTCGCCACTAGTAGTTCACTCATGAGTCGTAAAGAAACCAACAAATACAAGAACACACGTGCATATAGGTTTAGGTCTAGGTTATGGAACCCGTGGTGGTGAAAATAATATGGTCCCCCACTATGGCGTGCCTCATACAGTGACACAAACAATATGAAAGTAGTCATTGCACATTCTGCAAGAGGCTAATCTTGAGTTTATTGAGAAAAAAATGCAGTTTACGCAAATCGTTATAATATTGGTGTTGATCTCGTAATTATTATGCAAGTTTATATTCTTTTCAGTGATTCTTGTACTTGTTGGGGCCACTGATAAGCAGAATAATCCCTTCTCATCGTCAGAGAAAGGTAAGTGTGATCATCAAAAATAAGATTTATTGTTAGTTGGAATATATGACTAAGCCTAAAGTTTCCCCGAGCCTGTAAAGAGCGGAAGCCCTACAATTTTAAGCATGGTCAATGACTTTGCGCAGTCAGCGGGTAGCACTCTTGTGGACATCTGTCAGGATGCCTCTACGTACTTATTCAGAGCCTGCGATTGAACAAGTAAATTATAGCATTTCTTTGAACTTTTCGATACTCTCACGACGTTTTTGGGCGGTATTTAAGCTAGTACACTTTTCAAGCTGACTCGACAAATTTTTCTGGAATATCTAGCTGAGCTTCACCTGATCAGATGAATCGTGGTAGTGCCTGATATGATAAAGCTCCTTTTCCCCTTATCCTTGCGTTTACTACATAGGTTTATAATACTGGTGCTTTATGTTAACAAGTCATCGAAGCTTAAAGGAAATTTCATCGCTGCTGCCGGAGGGTCGCGCCGCGACATGTTGAGGTCACTTTAAGCTCGGCCCTATATTGGGCGGAGTAAAGTGGTCGCCTGTCCATGTGCGCCAGCCGACAGTTTTCGCTCTTGTCGGCAACCCATCATCCAGTATATCAAAAGGTGTGTGGTATGAACTACATAGGCTTTTTATATGTAAAACAGCTGTGAGCGTAAACTGAAGGCGGCGTTCTTGAAGAGGAATTCAATGGCGAAACAGAGGAATGTACGCGAAACGGACACACTTTGCCACTTATAACGTTACCTTGAATGCAACGATTGACAATTTCGGTTGACTAATATTTTACGTGCAAGATTACATGCCCCGTCTGTGAAACTAGCGATATTATGTTCACAGCCGAGAGAGACGTGAGCGCAGGAGGAGGAAGGCACCTGGAGTTGAAAAGGAGAGTCGCGCGCCGGTGTACTAGGCGCCGAACCGTCAAGATCAATGTAGTGTGCCCGACCCGGTTCGTGCCGTTTGCGTTTATGCTTCGACGTGGCGGTGATTGCTGGGCATGTTCGCGGCGCCTCTGTTTTGCTCGTGCAAGACAGAAGCGCCTTATCTTATCTTATCTTATCTTATCTTAGTTTGAGTAAACTAAGATAAGGAGCACGGCAGTTTCTGAGATGACTAAATGATAATCATGGATAACGTCGACGGGGAACGTTACGTACTGCCGCATAGCTTTGAAAGGCAGCTGGTACCAGTATATATGAAATCACTGAAGTGTATTCATCTAAACATTCGATCAGTAAAGCATAAAGTACCCGAACTTACTCTTTTCTTCCAGCAGCTTGATCACGTGTTTGACGTGATAATCCTTACAGAAACATGGAGCACAGATGACTCAAGTGTTTCCGTCTTCCTTCTTATCAAACTTTCTATGCTAACCGGACCAGTGGTCGCGGTGGTGGTGTATGCATCTTGGTAAAAAATACTTTCTCGTGTGAGTTACTTCAGACGTTCTGCGTAAGCACAAATGAATATGAGTTTATTTCGTTGAAATTGCAAAGGATTGTAATCGCTGTTGTCTATCGACCTCCGAACGGAATGATGACACCATTTTTAGAATTCTTAGCAGGCTTTTTTGCATTTGTAAATGATTACCATTTCGATCTCATTTTTTGGTGGTGATGTGAATATTAACATCTTGAGCAGTGATCCGCCAATGGTTAAGCTGGATGTTCTATTAAAATCAAATGGCCTTACAAATGTTATTAATCTTCCAACAAGAGTGACACTGAATACGTCTACATTGATTGATATTTTTGTTACAAATGTAATGCCGGAGAGAATCGGAGCTGGAGTTATCGCGGCTGAGTTGAGCGATCATTTGCTTATTTTTTTATGCTGTAGTAAAAAGGTGAACATGAAACAAAATTCGCCTGCAAATTTAATACAGCGTATTACGCCGCAAAATCTTTCCTCATTTGTGGACAAACTTTCGTTAGTACCGTGGGACACTGTGTATAATATTACAGATGCTTGTGCAGCTTACGTAGAATTCCTTAAAATCCTTAAACCTGTATATACAGAGAGCTTTCCTTTTGTACGCTTAAAACAAAAGAGAAAATTCGTAAGCCCTGGATAACCTCCGACCTGGCAGCAAAAACTCGGGAGAAAAATACAATGTTTAGCAAGTTTATTAAGGACAGAGATCCAGACGCACTGAAGGAGTTTAAAACTTTCCGTAACAGTTTAGACAAAGAGTTAAAAAGAGCAAGAAAACATCATTTTAATAATTTATTTACTTCCCTTTCTGGCTGCTCAAATGCTCTCTGGAAGAAGCTGAACTCAGTGTGACAATATAATGTGAAAAACCAATCAGTTCGTGAAATAAAATACAGTGGCAACGAGTTGTCAGGGAAGGCGTTAGCCAATGCTTTAAATGAGCATATTGTAAACACCGCGGGTCAAATGACAACAACGAGTGATTTAAAAAATGTTTACTACAATAACAGTTCGGTGTTCCTTGACCCTGTCACTGAAGCTGAAGTGACAGAGGTAATAATAAGCCTAAATAACAGCAGTGCTTTGGATGTTGACGGGATGCAAGCGAAGCCTTTGAAACATGCTGCCTCTTTGCTTGCTCCATGCATACGGTACATATTTAACTTATGCCTCGAGCAAGCGATATTTCCACCCCAAATGCAAGTTGCTCGTGTTAAGGTACTCTATAAGAAGGGTGACAAAAACGATATGGGCAATTACCGGCCTGTTTCTATATCGCCCGGGTTTTCAAAGGCCTTTGAAAAGGTAATCCTCAAGAGACTGAAAAAATTCGAGCAGAAACACCACATCTTAACTGACTGACAGTATGGTTTCCATGAAGGCTTGAGCACCTAATCGGCACTTCTTGCACAAAAAAAGTATATATTAGATCAAATCGAAAAAGAAAATGTAATACTGGGCATTTTTTTAGATTTTTCAAGGGCCTTTGACGTTATTAATCATGAACTGCTCATTAGGAAGCTAGAACGATACGGCATGCGAGGTGTTGCTGCTTCTCTAATCCATTCATATTTAAGAAATAGGCAACAAATTGTAGACATAGAAGGCTTTCACTCGGATCCATTAGCAGTCTCTTGTGGTGTGCCTCAAGGCAACATCTTGGGACCATTTCTTTTCAATATCTATCTAAATGACATTGTAAGTATATGTCCAGAAGTAAAACTCGTCATTTACGCAGATGATACTAGTATATTTTTGTCAGCAAAAGAAACCAACCAAATAGTTCGCAATGCCAACGAAATCCTGGGTAAACTTGAAGAGTGGACAGAAGAAAATGCCTTAAAAATAAATGTACAGAAAACAAAGGCAGCTTTATTTCACGCTAGAAACAAGAAGATAACATTAAATCAAAGGGTTCTGCTTAACTCAACTCCAATTGAAATCGTTCGTTCTATTAAAACACTGGGTCTTAAAACCTTGTCTTGGGACGAGCACATAGATCAGTTAGCAACAAAACTCTCCCAAGTAATTGGCCTCATATATCGGAACTCAAGCATACTATCACGCAGTGTAATGATGCTAATTTACAATACTTTATTTTGTTCCTGACAATTATTGTCACCTAGTTTGGGCCTCTACGACACAAACCAATCTGCAAAAAATCCATGTTTTGCAAAAAAAGTTTCTGCGAGTTATTGCGGATGTACCCAGGTACTATCCATCTGAGTCCTTATTTCGCAGCTACAACATAATTTCGGTAACAAATATTTATGATTATTGCCTGTACAAGCGATATAAACAAGAGATAAAAAATAATACTTGTTTTTTGCGTCAGTTCGCGAAGTTGAACTATCACTCTACTACATATAATAATAATAATTTTGAAACATGGGCAATAGATACTTGTAGGACCACATATGGCTTACAAATGTTAAAAAACCGGCTGCCAAGGTTATTGAATACATCTGAGAAACAAGATATAGAGCCCGACAAAATTACTGTTGCGGACCTTCGAAAATACTTTAGTGCGTAGGAGAAGAAAACAAAAAGGGAAAAAACAATGGTATAGTTAGTGTATAATGTTGCTGCATTTTTACAGCGGTGTTATCTACACTTTCTGCGGTTCATTTTGTGTGCGCTGGTCTCTGGTGGCGTTCTTGTATGGATAAACAGTGTCTTGAAAGCTGAATATTTGTACTTCATAAGTGTAAAACTTCAAATTGTATTGTAATAATTGTATTATTGTATTGTAATTGTATTAATTCTATAACTTCAAATTATATAATTTGTATAACGATGTCTGAATATGGAATGAGTTTTATCTCTTTGTATGTATGGATTTCAGTGAGTGCTCATTATAACTCATATATCTTATATAATTTGCTGACGTGAAGTTGCCAGTGCGGGGGCTTGCGGCCTTGTCAAGCTGCAATGCGACAGCTTTTTCTGTAGGCCTCCGGCATCGTAAATTTCGGATGCAAATCAATTTATTATTATTATTATTATTATTATTATTATTATTATTATTATTATTATTATTATTATTATTATTATTATTATTATTATTATTATTATTATTATTATTATTATTATTATTATTATTATTATTATTATTATTATTATTATTATTATTATTATTATTATTATTATTATTATTGTTATTATTCGTCACGGCGAAGGATAGGCGGACGTGCGGTGGGTTTGACCTCCTCTGGCAATTGCTGCAGATTCTGCTTGCGCAATGGATGTACATGCTTCGTCACGTAATCGAGGGGCAGAGCCACGATCGAAAGGGAGGGAGCAGCGACGCAGGTGGCAGCAGGCCGACGTTGAGACGACTGACCCCGAAGTCGTTGCGAAACGCCGAGTCCAGCAAGTCCACAATACAAGTGCCGCAAAACACTCAACAAATCCCTCAAAAGACGCGGGCTTTCCGTGCCCAGAAAACTCCCGAGGAACGCGCTAGGCAGCTTGCCACAATGCAAACATTCTACGCGCAATGCAGAGAAAGGGAATAGCACCCATACGCTTGCGCATAAACCGCGCTCATTAAGTGGACCGTCACTTTAATTTTTATGAAAACCTTGGGGCCAAGTCTTCATATAGGATATTTGTGGAGAGCCAAATTAATTGCGAAAGTATTATATTGCGCATTACGCGAAAATCCGTCCTGGCAGTCGACGTGATCGAAGTATGGCATCAAATGGCCGACGGCGCGAGGAGCAAAAGGCGTCACGAAATTCTCGGATTGACGTCAGTTTCTCAGGAAGTTTTCATCACACAAAGTAAATTAATCATATCATGAGAAGCCAACAAAAACTCATGGTATGACTAATAAAAATCGGGCCCCTCGGTTAACCCCCTCCCTTCAAAGTAAATTAATGGCATTCAACACAAGCTTTGTTAAATTCATGCGCGGGCGGAAATCGCATCCTGGCATCCGCGCTGCGAGACGAGTATACTCTTCCCCGAAGCGATGGTGGCTCCCCCGCTGCGGCTGACTAAAGGTGTGCCTCATGCGTGCGTCATGGCACACGCGACGGCGTGTGCCACAGGTGGCGCTAAGTCACGAGCGTATGAAATGCGTGTAGAAAATAAACGGCAGCAATGTCCAATTGAACGCCGCGGAGCGGTCCTTTCAGTTATGAACTCATCAAGGGGAAGCGAGCGCGTTGAGACGCTAGGCGCACATTGATTCGGCCATACCGAGGCGCAATGAGAATGCCTTCGATTCCTGGCGCATACAGCATTTGACGTGGTTATCGTGGTTTCGCATTGCCACACGTAAACAGTGTTATAGTGTGCGCGCCAAACTTTCTTTAATGTACGGCTGTTTTCTTTTCCCTTTCTAAATCTTGAAAACTGCACGTATCTACGGATACTCGTAATGGAATTTCATTATTCAATGCAGACGATATTCAAGCGCGCTGGAATCGCTGAAAAAGAAGGCCCCGTATTCCGCCCGACCGAAACGTCCCATAGCGAATAACATTCGCTATGGGAGTTTAATTAAAGCAATGTTTCTCATCATGCACGCATGATGTTTCTTTCAAAGTAGTTTCTTGCAACATCGCGCTAACCTTGTTCCTTGCAGACGATCATTTTTTTGGAAACAGTGCGGAGAATGAAGACGGACATACTTCCCTCGTGAGAGTCCGTAAGTAAATGCAGTGCCCGCTATAATCTTTAGAATATACCACAACCCTACAGAACATCAGTACAGTGTCTGGTCGGTAGATCAAACAAACTTATCTCAGCGCAAATACCAGAGCAATGCTTCTTTCATAAAAACGCACCTTGAAATTACCTGCTTTGCTTCCTAACATAAACCATGTTGCGATCGCTTTGCTGTTCGAGCATAGTGAAGAGATCGACTAGAGCTCGTGCAGTCAAATATGAGCTTTTACAAAAACAAAATTTTACCCATACTCAGTAAGTGAAAATTATTATTCACATTGCTGAAGCAATACGGGTTCCTTGTTCATAATGCAGCTAACGTAATTTCTTAGTTCATTTGGTTAGCAAGTGATGAGGAATGCCAAGGTAAACTAGGGGCATGGTGTATTTCTAACGGTCGATTCTGTTCGGTGTCGCATGTATAAGTAGCGTGTCCAGTAAAAAATGTCGTTGTCAGGTAGTTCTCTTTTCTGCTAATTGCAGCACTACCCCAGTTGATTACGTGATTGCACTTATGCACGTGTTCCATGAGCCCGTCTGGCCCATCGCGACTCTTTCCGGCGTTACGTTTTCCCATTTGGTATCATCGAAGGCATCCTTAACTTAAGGATGCCTTAAGGATGCATCCTTAAGGCCTTAAGGCATCCTTAACTAGAGAGACGACAACTGACGACAGCAAGAAGAACACAGGAGAGCACGTTAGAACTGGTATCGTCCGTTGTCCTTCTTCCTCTAGGTAATGGTGACTGAAGTCAGTAATAAGTCCAAATATCCCAACCGTCTTCTCTGCTTGCCGCTTTCGCCGATGTTATACCAGTGGTAGTTCTTGCAGGGTATTCTGTAGGCAACTTTCTGGAATTGGTCATCTGCCAGACAGTCTGGTACGTTCACGACCTTGTTGCTGAGTGAGCATGTGTACAATGCACTAGTCATGTTTCGAAGAAAAAAAGAGGCGTTCGACAATGCCTCAGCAACGCAGGGCGCGTTGATACTAAGCCCTCATTCTTTTTATTTCGTTGCTTTAGGACCAAGTGCACATTTTTCCATCTTGGCGATGAAAGAACCCGGATAATTGTTTCCACATGTTCCTCGGCCTATTATACCCCTGTCCAACGGAAAGTCCAGTGCACTTAAGGGGAGCACCCTTCGGGAGTGAGTGACACTTTAGGCTACACGGTGCTAAACGTGAAAACGGAGTGCAGTCGCAGTTAAAAAATGAACGAAAACTGCGACAAACTAAGAGCACGTATTTTGAAGATGTAGATATAAAAGAAACAGATAACAGCTAAAAAGCGTTACTTTCATGTTGTTTAAATGAAAACAAACTTAATCAATTTTTTTACCAAGAAGAACGAATACATTGTTATAAGTGTGTTGCAAATCAACGCTGGCCGAGATGAATGCGTAGCAAATTCAGACGACATTTGATCCTGCTAGAACAGAATATGAGCGAGTTTTCTTCTGGTTATTTTCTTAAAAGCTGGTGAACAACTAAATAAACTTCTGTGCCTTCTTTTCATGCATTATTTTTTGTACCATTGAAACACTGGCGGCGAGGCTTCGCACTCGGCCAGCAAAGCGCATTCAGTGCACGCATGCCGACTGGAGTGCGCACTTCTCCGAGTTACACTCTGCTTGCAGTTTAGTTTAGTTGCTAGTTTAGTCCAGTTTAGTCTAGTTGAAGTTCTTAGTTTAGGCAAAGTGCACCTAAAACGAATCATACTCTCCGTAAGTGCGCTTGTCCGCTTGACAGGGCTATTGCGGCTCCTGCTGCCTTGCTTCTTGACTGGAGCCCAAGCACCTCACAGTGGTAACGAGAGGCTAGCGGATCTTGTAAGAAAATAGTAACGTGTATGCAAAAGCATTACTGAAGGCTTTCCATGCAGCCTAATGTCAAACCATATACATACATTCGTTTCCCCTCTCCCCATATTATCCCTTTTTCCGATTTTACAAACTGCTCAATGAACGCCCTTACGCTTTGCTTATAGTAAACGTATGGCTTGCAGCTGAGCTTGTACAATTTGCCTAAGCTATAGCCGCAAGGAGTGTACATAAGCATGGTATCCTTCATCATGTGTGTATAAGAGCGAGCCAGGTTTTGCTTGCGATTTAGGCCAAATTTCGTGAAGACGCCAGGAGACGCACACTTTAATACTTTCTCTCTTTCAGGTCGTGGCTTCGGATGTCCCTTGCAATCACGCTGCAACAACCACTGCAGAGATATTAGGCGCCGAGCCGGTTACTGCGATGGCCCCTTGAAGCTCACATGTGTTTGCACCAAGTAATATACTACCGGGCGTTTCTGTAGACTGCGTCGAATAAATACGTGCTGTGACACTGACGAAATGTCTACGATTTCCTTTCCACATTATCCACACCTCAGTTGATTTTCCATTACCTGCAAATGATATCATCATGTTATAAGTTTCTGGATTATCGTGCATAAATTGTTAATAATACGAGGATGTACGAAAAATATGCTACAGAAGCGATCGACAATTATTGTCAATGCAAGCTAATAGCAGTGCGCTTCCCGAAAGCCATTTACTTAAATATGTAGGCTCTCAAAAATTTACGATTTCGTGCACACTATTGCGCATAAGCGATCGCACCTCGAGTCTTTTGCTTACATACTTCCAAACTGGGTGATGTCAGCCTGTGTTGCTATCGAAATATGCGTCAGTGATGGCGGAATAGAACCTTCGCCTTGCATCAGAGCAGCCCACTGCTGTAACCACGGCCGCAATCCCCGATTTCTTCAAGGCGAAGCTCTCCTCAAGCGAAACCCTCCCGCTACTTTCTTCGTGACCACGGGTGGGGCCTGTTGCGGCTGCTCTTGCGTTCTTGCAGAGTAGGTGACACTCGGATGCAGGAAAGCGACGACTTTTAGAAATGGGGGTCTACACTACTTCGCCTGCAGCAGTGGAAGGTAGATGGGGGAAGCCCGCCTACGAAGGCTGGCCATTGGCCGCTACTAAAGAGCGCAGGGAAGGGCCGCGATGAGACGGGAGAGGGCCACCGCAGGAGATGGCCTCACATGGTTCATACGTTACGCCGCCGGTCATCCGCGTGGATGATGGCATCTGCTCCTCTAACTCGAAAAGGCTCAGAAAACCACATTGTCTCTTTCAAACACCATAAGGCTGGTGGCGTTGAAAGGCGCATTATATTCTTGGCCAAGAAGAATAAATCATTTGGTTTCCCATTGCCCCCACATTTAACAAAATACGAACATGCGTTTCAGCACTCCTTATGCATTAAAAGAAAACTTCGCTCTCTATGGATTCCGATAAGGCGCGTTGGCTCTGCTGAATATTTATTGCCGGGTTTGCTGCAATAGAACACGCGATACAACCGATAGGAGGGGCCAAAAAGGCGTAGGATACAGCACAAAAGGTCAGCCCAGTGCACACACACTGGGAGTCGTACGGTGACCGCGCTGTGATTTGAAATTCTCTTTGTCTAACCATGGGTTCAAACCTCACTTTTGAGGAAAGAACAAATTCTTTTGTGTTGTGCATTTCCTTATTGGAGCGATGCTCTCTCGACAATACTGTCTTTGCTGTCTGCTATCAGGTTCATAATAGAATACAGCTCTTGAGCGCCATATAACTGTGCAGGAAAGCTAGCATGATCAGGTTAAAGGTTATTGCTTCTTCGTTGTCCGTTTTTCGGTACCTGATGCCGTGCGAGCAGGTCTCTATCAAACGCATGATTCCATCATGCCAAAGAAGCGCTTTCAAACACCCGGCGCGTGCTACACATGCCAGTTCCCTGAATTCTTCGCTCGTGGCAGCTAGCACTTTGAGACGCATTGTCATACTGCTCGGCTCCCGGGAACTAGGCATAAAAACGGTTATGCACAATAAAACAAAGTACTCTGATAAGCGGATGAAGGCTATTCGATAATTGGCTGCATTTGTAATTAAAACTGAAATCTCTGGTTACTCAGTTCGCTGCACATGAACTTAACAGCGCGGGGAATATCCTCCCCGGTCAGAGGCGATGCACGCACAATGTCATATTGTCTGCCTAATTGTCTCTAAGTCATCATTTGATCAAGAATCGTATTGCCTGCCTGGCCTGCCTTATATTGCGATCTTGGTGACAAAAAAATCCGGCACAACCATCTTACTATGGCTATTGACAGTAATGCATTTAGCACTGAATTGTAGCACACTGCTACAAGGTCACAAAACACGCCAATGACATGCCCAGCATGCCGCTGACGGTGCGCGGCCAGTGGAAATGGCGGAATCAGGCGGGCTGATTGAGCGGGTTCGGTTAAAAATATAATTTCTGATCACCAGGCACCAGCGTCTGCTTGGTTTTCCTTCAGCCATAAATTATGTTTTTATCCATCAAACAATCAACAAAGGGCATCAAACACGGACAGATGGTATAGACTACTGCACGCTCGGGCGAAAGCTGTTCGCCATCTATTTGGCTGTGAAGCACTTGCGACATCTTCTCGAGCGACGCTCCTTCCACGCCCTCACTGACCACTGACTTCCGCCCTAGCGTCCCGCAGGGGGCAAGTGCACATCGGATTCATGCACCACGGCGCGCATACGGTATGATCCAGTCTGGCTGCCGAACATTGTGCTCTCTAGCTGCCAGCGCTCTGCGTATGAAGCCTGGCAGGTTGCCACTAGTAAGTTTTATATTTTTTGTCAACGTTTCCTTGTGTTGTGCTGTTTTAATGATCCCTGTCAGGTTCCTGTTCACTGAAACATCCGGCGGCTGTAAGGTTAGCGCCACGGATCGAGTGAGCATACACTCGTAAGGGTAGGATCGGCAGGATTCCTGGGAATAGAAACATAGATTGGAGTGAAGAAAAAAAAGTAAATAAATAGGACAGAAAAAGGAAAGCACAAATGAAAAAAAAACAGCTAAGGAGAACAATTAGACAAAATGGTGCGTCTGTGGCGATCTAACTCAGGGCGTGAGTATTTGTCGTTCACTGATGTTTTCGCGTCAGTACACGTCAGGCGTCCTGTCACATACCGTCTACGAACTGCGGAGATGGGCGGCTTTTGCACGGCGGACACGGTGATAATGCCCTTGCCCTTTTTATAAAAATGGCTCCTGCCTGTCCATTGAAAGTCGCTACTTTAATTGTTAGAGGACTCTCAGGGAAAAGAAAGGCCAGCTGTACCGGCTAATAACGGAGCGGGACATATATGTGCTGGCTGTGCAGGAGACGAAATTCGATGGTGAAGAAGAGACCAGCGGTACGGTGCGACGTTTCACGCCCGGGTATTTTGTAGTAGCCAGTCGTGCGATGGGCACACCCGCTGGCTGCGTACTTTTTGCAAAGATGTTGCCGGGCTAGAGGTACATGCAAATTATTCGAGTGTCTCGGGCCGGCGTGTTGTACTCGACTTTTTGTTCAACAGCAACGAGGGGCATATAGTGTGCTTGAACGGACCCAATAAGGTGCACGAAAGGGCTCTGATTTTTCACCACACTGAAGACCGCCTATGCACTGTAAGACAGCTCATAGTAAAGGGGGATTTCAACTCTGTCCTCAGTGCGTGCGATAAAACAAGCGTTCGTGGGTTTAGAGATAGAAGCAGTGAAGTGTTGTCGCGAATCGTTGAGAACTGGGACCTTGAGGATGTGGCAGAGTGTCCCGTAGGAGCGCGTGCTGTAAAGTGTGACGCAGTGATGACGTTGTGCACAGTCATGCAGACGCGCAAGCATAGCATTGTACGCCCCCTTGCAGGCCGGTTATATAATCTTAGCTTTACTGGAATAATGCGACTGTCCACACCCGCATCCGTCTCGTGCGTGTTACATGGTGGCAGCCGTGGAATGACCGGCAGCGTCGACGCCAGCGTATAGCAAGCCATCCCGGCCAGCTTCCAGCTTCGATGGACTTTTGGCATGCCGGGCATGGAACCAGCGCCTCCCCGTCAGCAAGATGGCCCAGTCGACACGCTATTGCCACACCCGAAGGCTTTGGACACCACAGGGGACGTTTGGCAGAGCTGGCGAACATGGAGGCAAGGATTTGACCTGTACGCCACGGCGACCTACCTCAGTCAACAGCCGAAAGAGGTACAAGCCGCAACTTTTCTAATGGTTATTGGAGAGGAAGCGCGCAGGACTCACAACACCTTGGTCTTCCATGAAGGGGAAAAAAAGTCGCAGATAGAAGTTCTTAAGCAGAAGTTGGAGCCGTTCTAGAAACCGTTTTTTAACCTAGACTACCACGAGTTTCATTTTGAATCACGCAACCAGAAGGAAGGGCAAAGCTTTAACGAATGGTTAACCGAACTGAGAATAGAGCTGCGAGTTCTGTGAAACGGAAGAGCGTATGCTGGGGTGCAGAATTATCTTCGGCATAAAGGACAAAAACTTCAAAAAAAAAGGCTAATTTCAGAAAACGCTTCTTTCTCCGAAACAGTAGAAATTTGCCGCTCTCGAGAGCAAGGGAAATAACAGTGCGAGGAAATCCAAGCGGGCCATAAAAGCCAAGCTGGAATCTGCCCAGTCGAGATTTTTGGGCGCTGTGGAAAGTGTGCCAGAAATAATTAGGCTAATAAATGCCCAGCTAAAGGACACACATGTAAAAAGTATGGTAAAAGAAACCATTTTTCTGTACCAGGCCGAGCGAAATGCTGCACAGACCCATGCAAATGGTCGTAGCGGTAGACGCCCAGGATGCAAACTTTTGGATAGAAGCTCTATCTCAAAACGGCATGAAAGAGCAGCGCTGGTCAGTAACTGTAAAGATAGAAGGGGGCCCCAATTCTTCGTGAGCAGGACACAGCCGGAAATCGCTCGGTGACAGCACGAAACAACCTGCGAGAGGTAACATAGAAAGCAGACGCGTTGTGAAGTCTTGAATACCTTTTTTTGGTCATAGGAAAGGAGCAGCAGGCCGGATCTGTATTCATCTTAGCGGCATTGACGCCTCCTTTGAAAGAGTTCTTTATTTTTTATCCGAAGACAACGTCCCACTGACTTCGAGTCGATCAGTCGCTGACCATTTGCGTTTACTCTGCAGAATTTGCTCAGTGAAGCAACCAGAGCTACATGAATCTGCGCTAAGTATGGACAGCTGGGCTAGTTGGTTATAATTAGCATTATGAAACATCGTTCCAGCGCACAATTGAACACAGACGAGAAGAGAAAGACAACACGAACGCCGGACTTCAACTGAATTTTATTCATGGAAAACAGGCCTTTCATTACACAGGGGGAGGGAGTGGGGGGCTGCTAGTGCGCAGGACAACTCAAAAATATTTCCTTGGTCTAGGCAACAGTCATCAGAGGTGTCAAACCAAAATAAGAAAAAAGAAAAAACTTTTCCCTCTCTTTTTTACATCACTCAGTACAATCGTGCTCATCTCCCGCCCTACCTAGCTGGTTCGACACATCCGTTTGCCCTGAGATAATCAAGTTCTTTTTCCCGAGTACAACAGAAGGAGCACTGATACAGTAATCGTTTTCAGTGGAGATACAAAACGCTTCGAAAATTTCCCGGTTTTTCTTATTGCTATATTTGCGCAACACACGTGTTCGTTCGAAAAACTCCTTGCATGCTGGCTTGTGCGAGCAACGGCGCATGTGGTCGGCTAAATGACCAGTGCCACTTAGTGAAGTCGCATTCCTGCGATGCTCTAGCAAGCGTTCATTCAGACAGCGCCCGGTTTGGCCAATATAGCATTTCCCACAGGCGAGGGAATACTATACACAACACCGACGTCACATTCAACGAGGGCTTTGGTGTGCTTTATTTTGCAGGCTGGCTTCTTCTGGGATTCGTTTACTAGGCGACACATCCGTCCCAGCTTTTCCGGTGCTGAAAACACAACACGCACCCGCACCTGTCGCCAACCTTCTTGAGGCGGTGAGAAACCTGGTGCCAATAGGGCACTACGACAGGGCGCTTTTGCGGGCGTGCGTCTTTTTTCAGCCTGCGCCTCCCACCAACCTTTACCTCGCGAATCTGGCTCTCTACCACCGAGGCCACGATTTCTCCGTGGAACCCAGCCTTCTCCAGACGCCTTAGCTGGGCGTCGACGCTGTCACGAACTTGATGTTCGCATGACTTCTCTAGAGCAGAGCGGATGCAGTTTTTTGCTACAGCTCTTTTTACGAGCTTGGAGTGGGCCGATTGATAATCCAGAATTTGTTTTTTCGACCGTGGCTTGTACTGCCAGCACACGCGCGCTCCATGAAAAATAACACACAAGTCGAGGTACTGGATGCGACCATCTTGCGGCAGTTCGTGCGTGAACTTCATTCCAAAGGCGTTGCTAGCAAAAATATCGATAATGTTGCTTATACTATTGCCTTTATCCTGAGCATCAGTCGTATTCATTACCACGAGGTAATCGTCGACATATCTAAAAACTTTCTGCACGCCTGCGTTATAAAGGGACGCTTGAATGCGCTTGTCAATACCTTCTAAGAAAATATCGCTTAAAAGTGGTGCTAGGCAAGAGCCGATGCACACTCCTTCTTTTTCGATAAAACAGCTGTCATTAAAAGTGATAATGGTGGATGAGAGATAAAAGGATATTAGCTTTAAAAATTGTCGGTTGATAACCCAGTCATGTTTTGGAAGGCCACTGGTGCCATGTCTTCAATGTGGCTTCTAACCGCGCTCAAAAGCTCAGGATGAGGCAATGAGTAAAACAAAACTTCTACATCGATAGAAAATGCAAACCTCTTTCGACATGAGGTTTCACTGCCAGAAAAATATTCGATAACCTCTGTAGAATTTTTTTACCAGAAAAGGGTCTTCTAACGGAATGGTACTAAGGTGCTTCTGCAGATACCTTGACAAGATGCCCTGCCAGGAGCCCTTCTCAGTGACAATAGCCCTGAACGGAACAGATTCCTTGTGGGTCTTTACAGTAAAGAAAACGCTCAAAGACACAATGTCAGCAGCGTTGATGCTCTTTCTTGATTTTTCTAGGTTGAGCTCTTCACATAAAGCAATAGCCTTTTTCTTCACTTTAGCTAACGACACATTCACTGGGTCAAAGTTTTTTGCGATAGCCTCATTTGCCTTCTGGAGGAATAGAACTTTTGGCATCACAACAAAGCCGCCCTCTTTGTCCCCAACTTATAGGTTAAGAACATTGCTCTTCAAGTAGTTAACAGTGAATCTGACAGGTAATTTTGGAGCAAAAGGCGCACCTCTATGTTGCAGTGACTCTACGCCTTCAGCTATACACCGCTCGTGTTCATCTGATCTGGCTGCCGCGGCCACATTTCTGACTATAGACAGCATTCGTACCTGTTCTTCTTTAGCCTCGATACAAAACTTAGGATCATGGCTTAGCACTCCTGCAACCCTTTCATCGCAGGAATACTACGCAGAGCATCGCAGGAATGCTACTTCACTAAGTGGCGCTGGTCATTTAGCCGACCACATTCGCCACATTGCTCGCACAAGCCAGCATGCAAGGCGTTTTTCGAACGAAAACGTGTGTTGCGCAAATATAGCAATCAGAAAAACAGGGAAATTTCGAAGCGTTTTGTATCTCCAATGAAAACGATTACTGTGTCAGTGTTCCTTCTGTTGTACTCGGGAAAAAGAACTTGATTATCTCAGGGCAAACGGATGTGTCGAATCAGCTAGGTAGGGCTGGAGATGAGCACGATTGTACTGAGTGATCTAAAGAAGAGAGGGAAAAATTTTTTTCTTTTCTGTTATTTTGGTTTGACACCTCTGATGACTGTTGCCTAGACCAAGGAAATATATTTGAGTGGTCCTGCGCACTAGCAGCCCCCCACTCCCTCCCCCTGTGTACATAAAGCCCTGTTTTCCATGAATAAAATTCAGTTGAAATCCGGCGTTCGTGTTGTCTTTCTCTTCTCGTCCGTGTTCAATTGTGCGCTGGAACGATGTTTCATAATGAATGTGCGAAACGTTAGGAAGGTGTTTTCGATGGTTTAGGAAGGATGAAAGGCATCGTCTACCATATGAACCTTCCGCCAGGATCCACGGGTGCGACTAGGCCTGCAAGAAGGATTCCCCTAGCACTTAAGGCAAAAGTTAAGAAGGCACTAGATCACATAGAAGCCGAGCACGTAATTCAGAAAGTGACCTAACCAGCAGACATGGCCCGCTACACGGTCGTGGGGACGAAGAATGAGATAGTACGCATCTGTCTTGACTCCACGGAATCCAACAAAGTGCTACTAAGAGAATACTACCCTATTCCAACTCTAGAAGACGTTGCACCCTCTCTAGCGGGAGCCCTTTTATTACCACAAATTACTCAGAATTAAAAGAAATACCCAGAATTAGCACGAATGTGCCCGGGCGCATTAAGACGGAAAACACAGGGCACAGTGCAATGTACCGCAGCCAAACTGAACCATACCGTTTGCGCGCCGGCTGCGGCCGGTGGACCATAGAGTAACATAGTGAACGACAAGAGTGGACACTCTAACCGTTTCGCGGCCGAGCTATGGAGCTTCGCCGATTCCGCTAGGCGGCAGAGCACATCACGAAAAATGCGGCTGTGGCTGCGGCTGCGGCTAGCAGCTTGACATGCGGCACGACCCCTGGGCACGATCCAACACTAGCGAAGCCTAGTCAGGCCGAGCTGCCGGGCTCTTTCTGTAAAATGCATCCGAGTATAGTTGTTGGGCTCTTGTGCCAGCGTCTGCTTCGTCGCCGTTTCATGGCAAGGCCACAGCAAGTCGTTTTGAGCGTGGTTAACGACTTATTCTCTTCGTATTTCGTTATGTCACTGTCAGCCGCATGAGCGAGTGACGGCGGCCTTGCAGCCATGAATAGCTGCTGCCTATTTGCTGCGCAGACTTTCTTTTGGCATTCTTTTTTTATGCGCAGCAATCAGCGGTGATGCTAGCGATAACAGCGATGTGGCAGCGTCTGAGCTGCGGGGCACGTTCGATACAGTGACTACGTTAGAAAATAAAATGGTTCGTTAAGAAATGCGGCCTATGAACACATGCCGTTCGGTGCAAAGAGCTTTATGTTACGTGCAGCGACTGCTGAAAAAAGTAAGATCCTCTACTTTTGCAAAAGAAATGTAGTTATTTCTAAAGCGGTACACGTGCAATATTTGCAGCATGGCAATAATGCTCTCTCTCTCAACCTCTGTAGCAGGCTATGTGCGCTCGAGTGTTGTTAGCTGTTCTGCATTGGGCTGAGGATACGTGTTTTCGTGTTTTAATTGTGTATAGAGTCGTTACCGTAGAAAGTTCCTTGTTTCTTCGCATTTATAACAGTGCTTCCTTAATAAAAAAAATTCGCATTAGATGATGGAACGCAGCATCTTCATTATAAAGCTTTGCAGTCTCCAGTAATGCTTATACGAAGGAACATAGCGTCTACAGTCAATAGCTTTGAAGCCTCCAGTATTGCTTACCTCCTGTCTGTCATTCTAACTATTGCAGGAGTATCCACTGTTTCCTAAAAATACACTGAACAACCAAAGGACATCATGCATACTCAAGGGAACAATTCCAACTAGCAGAAGATGATTGCAAGGCTTCGACGACAGCAGGTGAAGACCCCCAACACAAAGAGCTTAATTGCAGCTGTTTAGTGATGGGTACACTGGCTTAAACATCCGAGATGAGGCTGTTGGGGGTGCTCAATTATTTTTTGCAGCCATTTTATTTCGGCACGCAACCATTCACATAATTTTCCTGCCTTAATTTACCCTCCTTCGCAGAAGTACAAGAAAAAGCGTAACATTTCTTTTTCCTTTTAAGACATTCAAATTTTGAGCAAATTAATTGTTGGCGTATATGTGCAGTTTTTTTTTCATTATCTCGATAGTTGCACATGTCTTGTATGTGTGTTGCTTGTGCAAAGTTATTGCCATCACGCCATTAATTTCTGACTATTCTCCATTATAACTGTGTCACACGACCACTTTCGATCGCGATCAAGGGCGATCCGGATCGAAATGCTCGACTTATATTGGCTCCATCGCTCAGCTTGCGCAAAAGAACCAATCGTGACCAAGAAATTCAAGTCAAATTGGGCTTGATCGCCTTTAAAAGTTCGCCGTGTGGCACCCATTTTACT
This sequence comes from Dermacentor variabilis, assembly GCF_050947875.1. Classification (NCBI taxonomy): domain Eukaryota; kingdom Metazoa; phylum Arthropoda; class Arachnida; order Ixodida; family Ixodidae; genus Dermacentor; species Dermacentor variabilis. The sequence continues at coordinate 229,661,416 of NC_134569.1, read as the reverse complement.
TGCATTTCACTGTTTCTTCCTGTTTTTATGTGTCTGCCTTTTACAATCTTGCTGCATTAAATTGTTGTCTGCTATTTTCGTGTTCTTGACTGTTCAGCAAGTTGATTTATATTTAAGGAACATGGCACATTTATTTACGATACGCCTTTTGGCGTGAGTTACTCGGCGTACACTATTATTACGATATCATCGAGCGATGCTCAAGGGACGAGCCGCCGCGAGAACGGCGACGAAGTGGGTCTGTACCCTTGGCGCGAGCGGGTGTCGGCCTGGCGGTCTGGCTCCAGTGTAAATAGCCTGTATATAGCCTCTTTCATCTGTGTCTTTCCACACGTAACATTCTGGTGGAGGTCGGCGGTCCCCGTCCTCACCACGGAACTCCGGAGTGGTCGGTACATCGAGCGTGTCACCATGCCTCCCGGTGACGAGACCGCCTCTGCAACGGCTTCGGCTTGTCGGACTGCCCCAATCATCACGGTTGCCCAACATCGCGACGCTGGTGTGTTCTCTGGCCTGGAGGGAGAGGACGTTGACGAAAGGATCAAGCTCTATGAACACACCAGTGCTAATAACAGGTGTGACCCAACGATCATGCTCGCCAATGTCATCTTTTATCTCGGCGGCACCCCACGCGTGTGGCACCAAACGCATGACGACGAGATAAACAGTTGAGACAGTTTCAAAGAAAAGCTCAGGGAACTGTTCGTCGACCCCATTGGGCGCAAGGCTGCCACGAGAAAGGCTCTTGCGTCTCGTGTTCAGACATCTACAGAGCCGTACGTTTCATACATCCTCGACGTCTTGGCTCTCTGCCGCAAAGCTGACGATCCTATGTCTGAAGCAGATAAAGTGTCGCATGTGCTAAACGGCATCGCCGAAGATGCCTTCAATTCGCTTGTTTTCGGCTATGTCTCGACTATCGACGCCATCATCAAAGAATGCCGTCGCCTTGAACAAGCTAAGAGCCGCCGTAGCACACATCACATCACGCGGCTACGCAACACTGCTGCTACGTTGACATGTGAGGGTTCACCGCGTCAGACCACCCCCTGTGACGACGTAACCCGTATTGTTCGCCGCGAGCTCGAGGCCACCTGTTGGCCAGCTCTCTCCGCCACGCCTTCCTATCCACCAGCAACCACAATTGCGATTATTCAGGCCGTCGTCAGACAGGAATCTGAGAACATAGGCCTCAACTCCGTGTGTTCATCGCCTCCACCCACGGTTCCGCAGTTCTCGTCCTCGTCCCCGGCAGTCCTTTTCTGCCACATCTCGCCGCAACCCGTCAGAATGGCGTACCCCTGAGGACAGGCCTATCTGCTTCCACTGCTGTCGCATCGGCCACGTCGTTCGTCACTGCCTCAACCGATGGCCACCACCTCCTCGGACATACACCGCCGCTCATTCCCGCCCCTTCGGACCTTCTGTTCCCTATGCCACCCGCCATGAACCCATTGCCGCTGATGCTCCTGCCCCGAACCTTCGCTACAGCCGCTCGCCCTCATCTCGACGCCATCAGTCTCGTTCGCCCCAACCCCGTCGCTAGGCACTGCAGCTTCTGAAGGTGAAGCTGCGTTGTCCACCCCGCCCTCAAATCCTCTGCTCACATTACACACGAACCAAAACCTTCTTGACGTTGATGGCTATCCTGCCACGGCACTCATCGATACAGTAGCACATCTTTCTATTATGAGTGCCGCCTTCCGACCACGACTGAACAAGCTCCTCACTCCAGCGTCGGCACGCGTCGTCCGCGTTGCGGATGGCGGTACTGTGCCTATCATCGGCATGTGTACGGCACGTGCTAGCATCGCCGGCCGCCACACTCCTGTCCTCTTCACCGTGATTGCTCATTGCCCCCACGACCTCATTCTCGGCCTTGATTTTCTCTCCGCGCATTCTGCTCTTATTGACTCCTCTGCCAGTACCCTTCGCCTTGAGTTGCCGATTCTCGCAGAACCTTCTGACGCACCCCAGTGCCGCCTACGCCCCACCGGCTTTATTCGCCTGTCGCCAAAATCAATAGCCTATATTGAACTCTTGTCTTCCCCACCAGTCCCTGATGGCGAGTACCTCGTCACTCCTCTGCCCAACATTCCACTACAGTATGATGTTGCCGTGCCTCACAGTATACTTACTATTACTGCGAACCGCACTTTCATGCCTCTATTTAACTTTGGATTGGCAAAGGAAATTCTACCGAGAACATGCCTTGCCAACGTTGATTGTCTCGGCGACCATCACGTGGCAACGTTATCGACCGATGCTTCTTGCGAGCTTAGCAGGCCCATTGTGCCAGCCTTGGCCGCCAATCCCAAGATACAGAAAATGGTTGCGATGGACCTGTCTTCTACGCAGGCTGAAGACCTTTAGCAAGTATTATCGTCCTACAGAGATATTTTCGACTTTGGCGATCGCCCTTTAGGCCCGACGCTCGCGGTCAAGCATCGGATTCTTACTGGCGATGCTACTCCTATTCACCGACGACCGTATCGAGTTTCTGCGTCGGAACGCCAAGTAATTCAAAGTGAGGTGAACAAAATGCTAGACAAAAACGTCATTGAGCCTTCTTCGAATCCCTGCGCGTCACCTGTAGTGTTGGTTAAGAAGAAGGATGGCACGTGGCGCTTCTGTATAGACTACCGTCATATACCGGATAGACCACCGCCACCTATCCCAGAAGTCCGTCTATGGCATCAGGCAGGACGCCCGACGTGTACTGACGCTAACACGTTACTGCAGGTCAAACACCCACGTCACGAGTTCAATCCGCACAGACCGATCATTTTTCTCCTTTGCTTTTTTCACTGTTCAACTTTCCTTTTTTATCCTCTTTATTCGTTTGCAATAGAATGTGTGCTAACTCGAACCCTGGCGCCAACCCTTGAGCCGCCGGATATATTATTTAGCACAAATGCCCGGGATTATTAAGACAGCAGCACACAGGGCTATTCTTACAAAATACGATTAGACTTATTAGTGACAGCCCACCAGACTTCGTACGCTGTGTGCGGACAGCTAAAGAGCGCATTGTTTGGACGCCAAACTTAACCATACCGTTTGCGCGCCGGTTGGGGGAATTCTGCTTCCGGCAGCCGAGCTGAGCGGACGCAGGATGGCAGGCCCTTCAGGGGTGGCTACAGCGACACGTTTCGGCCGCGGTAACAGGTCTTTTGACGCTGAAAGTGATTATGAAGTTGTATAGCCAAACCTGGGGGCCTACAGGACGAGTTGTTTTGGATACTGAGTTTTTTTGCATGCTGACGTCCGTTGCCGTCCATATCGAGTGGAAGACTTTCGCGACACATTGGCTCGACTGACGCTGCTCCCCGAGGTTGTTGCCTTGGGGGCGTATCGTATGAACCATGTGTGGGCGGTGACGTTCAAGAATATGGATGCAGTCAAAAGGATCCTTGGCGTCGGAGACCTCAAGGTAAAAAAGGTCTGCCTGCCTCGTCATCGATCCAACAAACCAAGATGTGCGGATGAAGGTACACTGGCTGCTCCAATATGTATTCGACGAAGACGTGCGTTAGCGCCATACGGCCAAGTGACGGAAGTCAGCAGGGAGCGGTGACAGGTACACGGCGTGTCCGACAAAGGGTCAACGACCCGTCTCGTAACGCTCAGGTTGAAGGTGGGCCTTAAAATTGACGACCTGCCCCATCAAGTGAACGTGAGCGGCGAGCAAGCCCTTGCAGTTGTGTCGGGAAGAGCGCCCGTTTGTCTACGCTGCCAAGGAAAAGGGCACATTCGTCGTGCCCTTCAACGATCAAAGTACGTTTCACATCTTCGGACCCCCAGTCGGAACATTATGCAAGTCTATACGCACTAAAAGTAAGCGTTAAAGTCTGTCTTCGATCAAACAAGCCGGCTGAACGCATATGTGCGTGTCGCAAAGCCATATTGGCTACTCATGAAAGCGCATTGCTTCGGCTACATTCTCCACGTGGCCTTGTCATTACCAGCTGTGCACATAGTGCGCAGTGCCGTTCGTGCTTGCGGTGGAATGAACGATCGGCACCGCACGAAGCGAAATGTTAAACTTGTGCCATCGTAATAAACTTCACAAGAGTGTCGTCGCTGAATTCGCTTTATTCTCGAAAACTTTCTGGCAGCTCACGTGAGCTGGAAACTTCGATGCCGCCACAACAAAACAGATGTGCAAGAATGCCGAGCCTATGACGCCGCCCAAAAGCGAAGTCATGCCAAATTGAAACGCAAACAAAAGTATAGATATTAGGCACCATTCTCTGTGGACAAAAAGAACTCGCTAACATAATCCAAACCTTTCTTCTGCGTGCGAATATTATCCTGTAGGAAAGAAACCGACAGCTGTCGCCCTTATGCCAATATCTTGCCAGATGCCTGTGATCAGAACGTGTCCCACTTCATTTTGTTTCCGTTGTGCTTCTTATGGGCGAAAAAAAGATGATGCTCAGAAATCGTAAGATCCACGCGAGATCTTTTTTACGTTGGTTGTTCGGGTAGACATTCAAACATTTCTCACCGTCAAAAAGTCCTCTAATGACAGCCTTAAAACGGCGATACATTTTTGGTCAACAGCAAAATTTCAGCGTCATGCTTGTCAGTCACATACAGCACTCAGATTGCGTATGGAGGAATCACTTCCACAGCTAAGCGTTTGACGTAACCCGACTAAAAGATTTTACATGTATGTGCCTAATGCAGACCATTAGTAAACTTTCCGCCAAATCTCACCTAAAGTTGTCTACTTTGCGCCGGCGTTGCAAATAGAAAAAGGCGTTCTACCGCTATTGCTGGAGTTAAATAAATTATGGGGTTTCATGCGCCTAATCAGAAGAATCATGAGAAACCTAAGTGGGATGGAGGAGGAAAGCATCATCCACCCCATACACTCTCTTTCTGATCAGCCACATAGCGTATGTGACAAGCTTCCGTAACTGGGCCATGGCCGAACGAAACAAGATCAACGCCCTTATATGCAGAGTCTCCAATGCAGTACTAGGCCTACCCAACTCCGCGAGTAGGGACCTACTGTTGCAAATAGTGGTGCACAATACCCCGGAGGAAATTGTGGGGGCCCAGAGAATATCTCACCTGCTCTATCACCAAAGCTGGGCGGCGTATCCTCGCCAAACTAGAGATCACTTACCACGTCCAGCACGGCCCGAAAGTTCAGCCACTGCGTCTGACCCGGGACAACATCCGGGTCCAGAATATACCGACAAACGTCCACCCAGCACACAATCAAGGTCGAAGGAAAGCCAGAGCAGCGGCCCTGATGCACTCTTATGGAAAGGGGGAGAAAGCGCGGTTCGTCGACTCCGCTGCATACCCGAATCGACAGGCCTTTTCCTCGGTAGTATTAGATGCTAACTCTCAGATCAAAAACGCCTGCACCATTAACTCAGAACACCCGGAGATGGTGGAGGAAGTGTCAATTGCCCTAGCCGACGAGAGCGCTCAAATCGTCCTTAGTGACTCTCAAACAGCCATCCGTAATTTCGCTAAAAGCAGGGAATCTACTATGGCGTACAACATTATCAAGAATTTAGATAGATCCGAAGACCACGGCGCTCTCGTATGGTTCCCCACACACATTACCTCGGAGGGAGAAGCACCCCCCAACCTCAACGAGGTAGCGCACAATCTCGCGCGCGACATGACCGACCGACCGAGCGAATTCGGGCAACAGAGAGGGAGGACGGGCTCAGCGAGACCGTATGACTAGATACAATGATATCACCACAATGTACTCGAACTCCAGAAGAACGCTTCCACCACCTCGCGCCAAGCTTAACAGGACGAAGGCAGTCGCTTGGCGCACGCTACAAATGAATTCTTGCATTGCAAATGCTCTTGCATTGACGGACAGTGCACATGACACGATTTATTCGAATTCCAAGGCCGCTGTCAGGGCCTTTCAGATGGGAATGGTGGCTCCCCAGGCCCTACGTATCATCCAAAGTGCCAAGACACGAAACATCACTCTTTGGCCTGGTTCCCTGCGCACCTTGGAACCATTGAGGGTGCCTCGATCAACCCCAACGAGGAGGCGCACTTGGCTGCACGAGGTTTGACTGACCGTGCGCTGGGCAACGCGTCCTCTCCTGGGCGACCCGAGCCTCTCTGCTCGTACAACGGAATCTGCAAATATAATTATCTGTCAAAAATACTCCTACCTCCCCCGCATATCTCGCTGCGCAGGGCCCAGGAAGTCACTCTCAGACTTCTGCAAACAAGCACTTACCCGAGCCCCGTGGCGCTGCACACAATGTACCCCGAACGGTTCCCAAGCCCGAACTGCCCTCTGTGTGGTGATTATGCGGACTTCGTACATGTCCTGTGGGGCTGCGGCTCTGCCGGTCCCCCTTTCAACCAAGAGGAAATGATGAAGCTAATTAGGGCCCAGGAGCCGACCTCTCAAATCCTGGCAGTCCAGAGGGCTCGCGAGAGGGCCGTCAGGTTTCACCTGATGGTCCCCGAGTGGGCCTAGCCAGGTGACGTGGAGTTTGCTTACGTCTATAGTGGACCAAATAAAGTTGTTTCACTCACTCACTCACTCACCCCAACCCAATCCAATTAAACAGGATCGTCCCAGAGGTATACACAACAGATAAATGCGCGATCTGCAGGTCGGCCCCGGCCACGATAAATCACACGTTATGGTTCTGCAGGCATTCGTCACTGGTGCGATAAAACGCAGCAGCAGGCCGCCAGGACGCGCGTGCGAAAACAACATGACCCATAGCTGCCGTGATGCTCTTCCAGCTTCCGCAATCGTTTCTGGCGCTTACAGTGCACAAAATCATGGCCTTTGAGCGTGATTTCTGTTACTACAAGGGAGACATTTCCGGAAGTGGGAATTGATTTCGTCACCATTCACTGTTGCCAGAGTGCTCTACGGTTGAACTGCAATATATAAAAAAATTAAATGCAAATTTTCTGTCAGACCGAACAGGCTCAGATTTTACCAGCTTGCTGTGAGACGCGTACGGTTTAACAGAATGCATATTTAAAGCTGAAAAATTTGCTGACATGACCCCTATATTGTGGACACACACCTCAAAGTCGGCATAAGTTTTACTACTGTAATGCTTATTATATGTTCATATAATCACAGAGTGTAGATATGCTTTGTTATAGTTAGAAGATCAGCTTGCCATTATCATAGAGCATAGTCTTAAGGAATTGAACTCGTCAGGCCGAGTTTATGTGCAGCATGCGGCATTAAACTGCGAGCTCGCCATGAGGCGTTCAATTCAAGCCTATCGTTTTGCACGATGGCGCCGCAGAGATTCAAGACGTTTATCTTTGACTTTGTAACAAGAAAACGGTGTCAGTCTTGCATAACCTAGCATATCTGTTTGAACAGGTACCGGTGGTGATCGGGTGGCGTGCTCTACCTGTACGCCCTGAACGAGCTTTGCCTGAGCCTTTCCACGGTGTTTCCACCATCTTACCTGCAAGGAGGCTCCAGCGCCATGAGCTACGCGGGCCTTGGTTTTTAGCTTGCCAGGGAGATCGTGCGCTCCGTGGAGTTGCGTGGCCGTGCGCTCGACAAGACAGGTCACAGCAAGTCCTGGTGGAAACTGAGCAAGCGCGGAGAGCGGCCTTGCAGATTTGTCCATAATGTATCGCGATTCACGTGACACAAGCGTTTGCTTACGGGAATCCTCCACGTTCGGGATTTACAGGAAAGTCAGTCAGCTTCTAAGTTCCAGGGCGCACTGCATAAGAGCAGCCAGTGAAGAGAACGGTTGTCGCCAGCCTTCCAAAGAAATATAATGCTCGTTGGCGCTCGCATGCAGGGAAACATAGAGACATGCAGGGAACTAATAGAATTACTAGAGTGAAATCCGCCGTTGCAAGGGATCGGCCGCCGTGGAAAACAGGGGTAGTGCATGTTTCTTACTCCGATTTGGCAAGGCATCTTTTATTGTTTTCTGTGGGTCTGCTGAATTATGTGCTTGTCGCACGTTTCTCTGCACCAGTGAAGGGTTTTACGTTCAGAACAACTTCATTCTGTTAAGTGATTTCGGCTGCATAAATAGGCCTCGGCACTTCTCGGTATGCACGTATGCAGAAGTGGATGACACTTCGCAGTAGCGTGAAGTTGATTGGTTTGTGAAGTGGTGGGCACTCGCCATGACTGATTGCATCAGATACTAAAAATATTGTGTTTTATTTATGACCTTCTGAATGCACTCGAAGCAGTATGGTAGTAGAAATTAAAGGGTAAATGAGAAAATCTTTGACGACAAAATCACGTTAAAACAAAAAAAAGACATGAGGCTGTTGGAATTCAGAAGTGCGAAGGTTACACAGATCCACGTACAACGTATCATGGTAATACTAGATGAAGCTTTGTGTCGGCGGCGCACACAAACACTAGTGCCACATTTTCATCCAGTGGATTTATTATGACACGCTGCAACGAGGGAGCTGCATCGAAGGCGGGAATACGTTGAAAATGGCAGCCTAGCGAACGCGATGCTGCTAATAGGCGTGTCATCGAATCCCCGTAAGCCAGTTGTTATTCCACGTAACGAGCTTATCACGTACAGCCAATGATTTAATGGCGAAGGAGCCGTCGAAAACGGGAACCAAAAAACGACAAACTATAAACGACACCAAGGGTATATAACGCTCGCTGCCCACCATTCTCAGCTCCATGCACATCAGCAATGACCACTGCCTTTATTGCCGAACAGTGATCAGGCACCGAATGGGACAAGTGCTGATAAGCCACGTAACCTCGACGCAACCATACCGGAGTCCATCTCTGAGAAAGGAAGACTCCTCAATAGGATATGTTGCTGGGCTGGTTGGTTCATTCTTGCTTGGAATAATAAATGCGTACTATAGACGTGACAGTGAGACAGCGCCATTCCCTTGCCTGTCTCGCTACGGTGTCTAAAGTCAGCGCTTATTCCACGCAAGAAGACTCCTCCGTCGATTGGTGCTTTCAAAACATGCCCCGCCGTCAGCCGCAGCACGTATAGCGGCAGCAGCAACTCGTAGAGAATCTTCTCGCCGCAAAGAGATATCATAAAGAGATGATAGAGCTATATCCATTTGTTGGGGAAAGCTCAAGCCCGAAGACTTGGATCCAGTCCAACAGTCGTCACGTCATCGTCGTCATCCATTATGTCCTCACTCTGTCGTCGTCACGCTGCCGTCATTATACCATCGCCATCCCATTGTCATTACGGCTTCGTCGTTTAATTTAACCGACGCCATTTCTTCGTCATTCCATCTAGGGTGCCTCAATGTCCTCCTCGGCCGCCGCTCCGTTCAGGGTGGAGACAAGTGCGTCGTCTGCTAGGCGTCCGCCATGTTCTTGCCCGCTGCGAGTGGCGCGTTGTTGGCGCGCGTGCGGATGAGCGGTTTGACGGAAGCAATGCGCTTTTTGATTACTTCGATTACGAGTTTCTCTACTATTAAGAAATATTTTTGCACCAAAAAAGTATGTGCGCATTCCCTAAGGCCCCTCTTTTATGCCAGCTCAACTTCCTGTTTCTATTTAGTGTCGTTTTAATGCTGTCGTCTGGAAGTACCCTCGTAAAACGCGTTGCAACCACTGATCAGCGGCCAGGCGTGTTTTGTTTACGAACTGTAAATATAGAAAATAATTTGCGCGGCAATCACTTTGTTTCACAGCGGGAAATGATGCGTTTAACACAAGCGTTCATCGAGGAATGCAAAAATTGCTACGCTGCCAGCATTTCTGTTCTTCGCGAAGAGTTACGCCGTGAACCTGTGTTGCTTGTGAGCATGTTGGTATGCAGGCCTAAAAATTCCTATTGCATAAGAAGATGCCGGTTGTAAAAAAAAAAAGAGGTCAATAAGTGACGAGTAGATACGTGATTTCGGTCACGCCGTTTGGGTCGCCATGCAGGTTTTTATTATGTCAGCTGTCAGGAGGTGTCAGTTGCCACAGGGCTTTCGTAGATCTCAAACCAACGACCAGAAACTACAAAGAAACCTTCAATTAACTCGAACAATAAAGTGAAAATGAGACATTCACCCTTTCGTAGCAATTGCTACAAAGGAAACCCATACGGGTTCCTCGAAAGAAAAGCCTCATAGTTGAAGAAAAATTCGTCCTGGTCCGGGACTCGAATCCGGGACCACCGCCTTTCCGGGGCAGCTGCTCTACCATCTGAGCTAACCAGGCGGCTAGCAGATGGCAGGGCGAAGTCGAATTTGTCGACAACACGAAGCAAAGGCAAGAGTTTGACGTAGCAGTTCTGCGGAAACCCGCAAGGTGGAGAGAAGTAATACTTCTCTCCACCTTGCGGGTTTCCGCAGAACTACTACGTCTAACTCGAACAAAATAAATTAGAAGGTCAGCTTGCAGCTCCAGCTCGATAAGTTGGGAAAAAAAAGCGGAAAACTCGTACAGACGCAAGGTGAAAAATCAGCATGCACATCAAAGTAAAAATAAACACATCAACGAAAACTATATTAAAAGAGTAACACAAATGAAACGAAAGTTTTTTTAATTCTGGCGATATGCATTAAAATTTAATTTCAGTATTCACTGTAGGCTCACTCCTGCACACGTCTTGCTTGCATGCCCGTCAGGTCCCGTTGCCGCGGCTTGACGCAGGTGCACACGCAGCCTCAGTCTCGCGTAGTTTGACACAAGGAGCTTTTCCACTGTTTCTTTGTGTTCCTGACAGGCGCCCGTTACGCCCCACCGCAACATCTTTGTCAAGTATGCGGTTACAGCCTTCAAAGGAGATTCACGGAGAAAACGCTTTCCGTCCAGGCGGTGATACCATTAAAATGTTCCTCGCAAGGTTTGAGAACTAGCATGACTGCATCGCTTGGGTAACGAAGGTTGCTGCCTTCAGAGACGTATTCCTTGAGGGACGTCAAGTGCGCATGCTCACTGCTGCTTGAGCCCAACAATGCAGGCTTGCACTGCTCGCAGTGGCCAATAGATTTGAGGATCCCTTTTATAAGAAACCCACCGATATGAAACAAAATCTCGCACTCAACTGATGTTCGCTCTTCGACAAACGGAATCTCCGCGTCGTCGATAGCTTCAATCTCGGCTGCCGCTTCTTCTTGCATACCTGCCGACACCAGGTCGATCAGGTACTGTGCGTCATCGACATCGTAGCTAGTCGTTGACGGTGCGTGGAAGAACTGGCTGACAAAAACAAGCTTCAACGCACACTTCATATCGTAGGCGCTTGGAACAGGCTTCCTGATACGTATAACCGAAAACAGATTTTTCAAGCAGTCCTGGAGCAATCGGCTCGTGAGGAAGAACTTGTAGCCTTCACTTCTTAGAAGGACATCCTGCAGGCGAATGATCACGGCTGTGGCTATCAAGAAACCCGCCTTTGAGGGCTTCCATTGGGATGTGCTCCCCATGTTTGTTCCCCGAATGGTCTCAGACGCCAAGCACAATACGTCTATGGCTGCGTGATATTTGTCCATGTGTTCAAGACTCAAGGCAGTTGATGGGTGTCGTGATGACATAAGAACACACCACTTAAAGACAAGCTCCAAAAATCACGCTGTAGTTTCCGCCTCCGGATCCAAGATCTGCTTTATCAAGTACCGAATCCCGGCAGGAGCTTCTCGAAAAAACTGAACGGCCACTCCAACCTTTATCTTCGTAAAATGCCCGTTCAACACGTGGATCTCCGAGAGCTTTGGCGCGACTTTCAGCTCCAGTTTTTTGTCAAAGTCTACCACTGCGCGCACGTGCTCAGGTTTTACTTCCCTTGAGGGTAGGTCATGTTGACACTTGGTTGCATCACTAATGGTGAAAACGACAGAACTCAAAAGTTGGCCCCTGATGTTCTTAAGTACGTGTGCAGCATCTGCAGTGAAGAAGAGTTCTTTGTCTTTTAGACAAGGGTGTGGTATCGAGCATATGGTGTTGGAATTCCTGTGGCTAGAGAAGCAAAACTCACGCCACATTGCCCTTTTGGAAGAACCCATATCCGAAATGACGACGCGGATCCTCAGGGAGATATCTGCACAAAGTTTCACGATATTCAATATGTAGTCTTTGAGAATAAGGCCGTCTATGCTCCTTTCAGTAAAGTGACAGGCAATCACTTGTTTCCGCCGCCGGTTAAGGCCCCCTATCATGAACACCAAGGCATGGTGGGCAGGTTCATCAGGCTTTGCAGGTAAAGTTGTTCCCCCAAGAACAACATCTTCAGCGCGATCAAGCTCATAGCCCCTGGCAATCTCCATCTCGTCTAGTAGCAGAACACAGTCTTTTTCAATGTCTTGCATACCCTCCGCTTTCGTTTTTAGCAGGTCGATCACGTCAGTCAGGATACCGGGCAGAAAAGTGAGTGCCTGTAGGCGACGCGCCAGAGTTCTGTTAGTTGGCAGCGGGTACCCGAGTTTCCTTAAGGTTTCATAGCCGGACGTCCCGCATGAAAATTTAATTTGAAGTGCTTGCTTTACACTTTGCGGAGACCAAGTACTCCATTTGTTGCTGTTGCGCGACAGTGCCTGTATTTGGTCTTCGTTAAGGAACTTGATGTTCTTTCCGAATGTTTCGATGTTACCTTCGAGCTTCTTAACATTTTTTCGGAGACCTTGGATTGTTGAGTTTGCCTGGATATGCAATTCTTGAAGTTCGCAGTATTTCCGTGTCAGGTCTGCGAGCTGCTTACTTAATTCTGCGCAAGAGGTACAAGCAGACTGCAGGTCAGAGACCCCAGCATTCATTCCACTGGCTGAGACTTGCAGACCTGCTTTGTCTGCTACCAGTGCACTTGAGCTGGCGTCGTGTGGGCTGCAATTCTGTCCTTGAGTCAGCTCAAACCTGCCTGGTGACGACACTGGGTTCATCGCAGCTGCATGATCATCAGTGGCTATGTCGTGTTGATCTTCAGGCAGGGCCGAGAGGACAGCGGGTCCAGTCCTATCCTTTGGTGCCTTTCTGTGACGAGGCAAAGCTGCGAAAACAAAGGACATCATCAAAATGCATCCCATAAACAGCATTGCGCAACAGCGGTACATGCCACGAACGGCTTTCTTAATGTCTTTTCACTTTTCTGTCCAAAGCAGCGCTTGTTACATTCGTTACACATTTAGAACTCCTGTAGAGCGACAAAATGTCATTTTCGGTCAGGGTCACTAATTTTTTGTGCCCGGCGCCCTTGTTCCTATATAATTAAGTTACGTAGCAACAGCTTAAGAACGACCCCTCCCCCACCTCCTACCGAGAGATGAAAATGGAACACGCTGAAAAATTGAACAACTTACGTCTGAAGGAAAACACTGTCGGCACCGCATTTGGCTTTAGTTTTTTCCATCCGTCTGCCCTGTTTTGCTCGAAGCTGTCCTCTTCGAAATGAGCCTGCGCGTTCATAGAAAGTCGTAAAATTGATTTCCTTCGCAAGATATGACTAGTGTTCGCACGCCAACAATTGCTGTGTTTCGTACGTTCCTAAACATTTTCCGAACTTTACTGCAACTGCGACATTTAAAACCGCACTATTGTGTTATGCAAACAATTCCGCACGTGCGAGTAACGTCCAAGTAACGTTAATTAGCAATGGTTATACTACAGGGTGTCAGAACACTGACGAACTTTGGGCGCACCATTCAACACAGCTTTTTCCTGGTTGTCCTGCACCGTCCGGAAGGTCGAGGTAAACGACTCAAATTGATTCGCCTGCAGCACAGAAAAGCTGAAAAACATCAACGAACACGCAACACACCACGCCATAAATAACACAGACGCGCACATAAGTTTTCAGAACATGACGCAACAGTCGAGATGTTATTTTTTGTAAACACTTTGATGTTACTGCTACTAGTTTGTTTAACTGGTAATCTACTTGTCAGCCCAATGTTAACTACCAGGAAACATTATGCGCAATCTACTTCGATCATCACTAACGCTTAAGAAATTCCACGTCGGAAAAATAATTCCCACGAAGCGCCGCAGTACTCACATTGCATATGCACGAGGTGTTCGTGGGCTGCCATTTCTCCCGCTTGATCCTTGCAGTCCACGAAATTCTTCTTTTTGGATCTCTTGGGAACTGAAACATTCGCCGACCATTCCTTGAGTGATTACTGCACAACGGCACGCAGCAGCCGGGCATTTTGTGCCGACGACACCCAGCGAACTCGTCGCACCAACGTCCTACCACCTGCATCGTGCAGCGCGCGTGGCGGGCATGAACATGGCGGCGGTGGCTAGAACGAACCGGTTCTGGCGGCGCCGGCGCCGTCAAAGAATGTCTCCACCCTGAACAGAGCAGCGGGCGAGGAGGACATCGAGGCACCCTAAAACCCCTTAAACTTCGTAAAGTAGTGCCACACTTTGAAGAATGCCGCCTCCTCCTCGAACGCCCTGGCCGAAGCCCACGCCGCGTCGCTATTGGCCTAATGGCATCACGTGGCCCCTTGCGCCAGCTTCGTTTGTTTACAGTCGCGCTTCAGAACCATTTTTGCTCGAGAAGCGGCGCTTGTTGGCGCCATTCCTTCCATTCCTATTCTGTGTTGTTTTGATTTTGTGAACGCCTTGAAGGATGTTTTGTGGCAAGTGCAACGTCGCTTCACGTCATTTTCTGTGGCCATGACCTGCTGCGCGTTCGGATGCCAATATAGTTTTAGCAAAGGCAAGAATCTGTTCGCGATACCGTCCGGTAAGCGCGACGGGTTAAGAAGAAAGACACGACTTCACCGAATCGGGAGGGAGAACTTCCGACCAACTTCCTACGCGCGAATACGCGAGATAAGTTGTGAGTCTCTCGTATGTGCCAGGCTTGCGTATTGTGCTGCGGGCAATGAGGTATTAGATATTGCACAGTTCACTATGCATGTTGTCATTTGTACGCATGCTTTAACATGGTTTTTACGCAGCGTATGCTTTCTTTATATATGCGCTACGTGGTCGTGTTAGCAATATTTGGTGCGCTTAATCGTGTTGTACGCCAACCGGCTTGAGTTGGCGGGCACGCGAGGTCGCGTGCAATAACATGATTACGAAATTTGTAAGATTCAGCGCAGTCCTCTTGACAAAATTTCAGTCTCGATCATGAAAGCGCCTCAGGAGAGCAATTCTCTGCCTTTTGTGCTTATTTACTAGCCTTCTTTAGATAGAATAGCTTTATTTGCCTCATTTGTTCGTGTTCCTCGTTGGCGGTCGCCCGGTGGATTTGTGATACAGAGGCACCGCTGAAAAGCGTGCGTGCTCTCCCGAAACCTTGTTACGCGGTGCGTTCGTCGCGGAGTGACAGCATCATAGGTAATTGAGACGTATGTGCTAATTCGCGAGAGCTTTAAAGTGTGCGAACCTTAATATGCGGCGGTGGAGCACTCGCAAAGAAAACGTGCGGTCGCCCGCCCGTTCCCTGGCTGGTTTAGTCGTCGTTCGTGCTTAGTCGTTTGCTCGTTCGTTTAGTTCGCGCGCTCGTATAGTCGTTCGCTTGCTCGTTCATTCCACTATTAGTTTCTACAGTCACTATGCCTAATTGAGACGCGCTTGCTGTAGGACTCTTAGGCTGGTGCGTTTATTTACGCATTGAGACAATAAATGGTGCACACGGACTTGTGACTGCAAAGGCAAGTCTGTAATGCATCTATGCTGAAAATAAACTGTTAACTTGCAACTCGAAAGCCGTTTCATATCATTTTGACCTATATATAAAACATCATTTCACTTGCCGCAATTTCGGCCACGTTATGGCGGGGGATTCTTTGCGCGATTATGACTTCCCTAATAAAGTCATGTCTCGCAAATGTTACTTCGGAGGGAGTGCAACCATCCTCAATGCATTCACCTCAGTGCAACTCGGTTCGCGACATGTACGTCACTTAGTAAACGGGCGAACCAACGCACGATGAAGTGTTATTCGTGATAAGTCATTAACCTGAAAAAAATTACTGAAGCCCACAGTCGTCTTGTTTGAGATTCAGTCAAGCATTGTTATCGCGCTCCCGCTTCGCGCACGAATGCTAAAAACTTATTTTATTTTCTTGTGTACGCAGAGTCCCGACTCTATGGTCGGCCGCGGTATTTCTGTCGACGTTGAGACACGAGAAACATAATAGCACCAGCGCCCACCTCTGAGCCTTTCGCGCGCTTAGATTGGCAAACACGCACGTTGGCAGCGCTGTAGCTTGTAATACACTTTCGAACCTTCGGAGCAGTGAGCCCCGTCAGCCTTTGTACGTCACAGCTGATACGCGCCGCGAATTCACATGGTAAGGGCGGCGCGGATTCCTCAGGCTGAGGGCTTGCTGGAAGTCAAGATGTTGTCATTCGATCGTAAACGTGTTATTTACAACCATTCGCAACAAGATCTTGCGACAAGCCCTCGACAAATGTTGCGTACCTAATTGTAGGGCACGCGATACATTCGCAGTCGTCAACGCACAGCGTTAACACTCCTTCAGATACTTTTTAAAGAAATAGGTATCAAAAATGAAACAAAAGCTGCCGTTACTCAATTTGTATAACCATCCGATTAGAAATTCTATGCTGTACACGAAGTTACGCGGATCTGGAAAGCCAACGTGAACGCCTAAAGAGCACTGCCTTGCTATGGGTGCATTCACTCTGCGAAAGGTCGTCTGCTGCGCTCGAGCATCGTAGGCGGCGCCACGGTCGAGGAGCGAGCGTGAAAGAGAGTAGAAACGAGGAGGAGTGAAGGTGGAGGAGGAGATTGTCACTACTTTACGAAGTTTAAGGGGCTTTAAGGCACCCTAATTCCATCGTCGTCACAGCGCCGTCGCCATACAGCGATCGTCATGGCCGACCCTGCCGAGCAAGTGTGACAGGAATTGGGCCTATCTCGAAGACAGTGCGAGTCGCAGGTCGCTGCAGCAACGGAAATCTCAAAATGACTACTACAGATTCTAAATAAAGGTGCCATAAGCAATACGGTGTGTCACTACATAGCTTGAATGCTAATTGAATCAATCTCGGCAGTCATCATGGGACTGGTTGTGCCCGAATTTCATATCTGCAGTGAAGCTGTATATGGCTAGCCGATTCTTCCGCCCGTCGGTCTGTCGCCTGTACACCGAAAACTCCTCCGGCGCAACCACATGCGCGTGCCACAAAGAAAGGTAAAGAGACACGTGATGGGCTGCGCCAGCAGGGACGTCGTTGCTTTCCGTCACAGCCGAGCGCCAGGATTGCCAGATTGGGCTATTATACTCAAATTGGGCTACGTTTTATGCCAATTGGAGTCGAAAATTCTAAGTTGGCTACATGGCTACATTAGGGCTATTTTTCTCTTAAGGATGTCCGAGTTCCAAGGACACGTCAACATTGACAAAATTCGGGAACGCCGGTTTATGAAAACACAAAGCTCATTTATGCTGCAAAGACATGTACACAACCTCGAAGGCTGTGTTTTAGGACAGTCTGAGCTGGGAGGATCACGTTAAATGATGGCTGCCATTATTATACATCATTCCAGCGCTAAGCTCCTCTTTTGTTTTGGTTTCGGCGCCACCTGCTGCCGGTTCACGCGTGGTTCAGTAAGAAAGAAAAACGGTGAGGCCGACAGCTGTCGAATACGTGTTCCGTGCCAGCTGCTATACAGCCAACTATTATGTTGATACACACAGCAGCTCAAGTAACCGCACGCATGTCGTGGAGAGTCATTTTCGCCCGTGGTCCTTCAATGTCTATCAAGGGTTCCTCGAAGCCTATTGCTTAGTTTTCCTGCGAATCAACGCGTTATTTATTTATCCAGTAATTGACAATTGACAAGAACTTTATTGAAGTGTCCTAAGGAGCATAATTGGGGGGAGCCGAAATCTCCCCAATCAAGTTGGTGGCTCCGCCCACGACGGCACCAGGGGGTGGTGACTGGATGGATGGATGTTATGAGCGTCCCCTTTGGAACGGGGAGGTGGGTTGCGCCACCAAGCTCTTGCTATTATACTGCCTAATGTCCTACCTAGGTTAAAAAAAGAAAAGAAGAGAAAAGAAGAAAAACTATAAACTCCCACAACCAAATTTTCTGATCCTCTACTGCGAACTTTGCTTTTGTACGTCTACGCGTTTTTGTCGTTTCCCTGCTTCAACCAATCTTCCAATCGCCTCTTACTAATCTCTATTGCGGACATGTCAACTTTTCCACTACTCTCGCAGAACCCAATGGCTTCAAGGAGGCCAGTGGTGCCTAAATCGACCGCTGGGCAGACGTCTTCACATTCCAATAAAACATGCTCTATTGTTTCCCTAGCTTTACCGCAGCAAGCACATGCTTCTTCTTCCTTCTTATATCTCGCTTTATAGGTGCGTGTTCTAAGACATCCCGATCTCGCTTCGAAAATAATGAGCTTCCCTTTGAGTTATCATAAATTGTTTCTTTCCTGATTTCGTTTTTTCCTCTTAAGTAGCTACTCATGGCAGGTTTCTTTTCCATTGCCGCCACCCATGAGATTATTTCAGCCTCTGTGTCTTTCCGCTTGACGTTCTATGTTGCTGTGTTGCCCACACTACAGGCCTCATACTTGCTGGTAAGCTTCCTAGTTCTTTTCCTCCACTGTGAATCAATGTTTTTCCTGCACAAATACCTCAACACTCTCCCGGTCCATTTACTTTCTTCCATATTCCTCAGTCGTTCTCCATAATCAATTTTTCTCTGAGCTTCCCTCTCTTCAAAACTTGTCCAGCTAGGCCATATCAGCCTGCACCGCTTCATTTGTAGTCTTCCCGTGAGCGCCCAGTGCGGGACGTCCCACTCACCTTTGGTTGCCATGGAGTCCTGATTGCACCCCTGATTTCAAGCAAAGAGCCGCATTTGCAAAAGTAAGTCCTGGAACCATTACACCTTTCCACATACTCCGGAGTACCTCGTACATATTGTATCCCCATAGCTCTCCGTGCTTCATTATGGCTGCATTTCTCTTCCCCTTTACTGTTATCGTTTTTTCCTGTGTTTCCATATATATATAGATATATATATATATATATATATATATATATATATATATATATATATATATATATATATATTGCCTTCCTTTATCCATATACCAAGATATTTATATTCTTTTACCCGACGTACATTTCCTGGCCCTGTATTGCCACTGCCTGTTCACTGTTTTCATTGAATAGCATAACACATGATTTTCTACCGCTAAATTTCAAACCTAAATTCTTGCCTTCCTGTACACAGATATTAGCCAGACGTTGCAGATCACTTTGCTTGTTGGCTAGCAACACAATGTCGTCCGCATAAAATAAACCTGGAAGCTGCTGCTCTATTAATGTACCCGCCTGTTTGTATGACATATTAAACCCGGTATTACTTCCCTCCAGCGCCCTCTCCATCCTCACCAGCAGTGGGGATAAAGGGTGCCCCTGTCTTAGTCTCTTGTTGACATAAACCTTTTTCTCGTTCCCCATCCCTTCCCACTCAACGCAAACGGTATCTTCTAGGGAAATTGTGGTATCCTCGTTTGATTCAGTCGAAACATCAGCAGTCATGAAGGCATTACGGAATCAGGGTGTAGATGAGCCATATGTAAAGATACTGGACGATATTTATAGCGGCTCCACAGCCACCGTAGTCCTCCACAAAGAAAGCAACAAAATCCCAATAAAGAAAGGCGTCAGACAGGGAGATAGATCTCTCCAATGCTATTCACAACATGTTTACAGGAGGTATTCAGAGACCTGGAGTGGGAAGAATTGGGGATAAAAGTTGATGGAGAATACCTTAGCAACTTGCGATTCGCTGATGATATTGCCTTGCTTAGTAACTCAGGAGACCAATTGCAATGCATGCTCACTGACCCGGAGAGGCAAAGCAAAAGGGTGGGTCTGAAAATTAATCTGCAGAAAACTAAAGTAATGTTTAACAGTCTCGGAAGAGAACAGCAGTTTACGATAGGTAGCAAGGCACTGGAAGTGGTAAGGGAATACATCTACTTAGGGCAGGTAGTGACCACGGATCCGGATCATGAGACTGAAATAACCAGAAGAATAAGAATGGGCTGGGATGCGTTTGGCAGGCTGCTGCTTCACATGCGCTCCGTAGTTTTCGGGATTTTTGACCCGTCTAACCCAGTTGGACTGTTCAAATTTTGGTCGGAACCGACGCCGGAAGCGGAACGTACCACGAGGACACCATTCTCGAGCCGGTGGGTCCACTATTTTTGGATTTACTCGAGCTTGAAGATTTCCTACGTGGCCGGCAGAAGCTAGGCCCATTAGGCCTAACACGGTAGCGGGGCTCCGCGGCCCTCCCAGCCTCGGCCAGCGGTAGAGGAGCCTGGAGCGATGTCCCGAGTCATCAACCCCAACCTAGCACACCTACCACCCCAAGTTTCGACAAGTTTCATGGCGGAAACCCACGAAATTATGGATGAAGATTTCAGCGACGCCGCCGGGGAGACCCTCGCCCGCGGAGCAGCGGTAACTACTCAAGCCCTGAAAGGCAGCATCCCAGCGACACCAATGTCACAAGCAAATCAAGGCAAGGACACAGACGCGGATTGGGAGATCGCCATATCCAAGCGGCAAAGAAAACGACAACGTAGCGGACAAGCAGAACTTTTGGCGGGAAGGAAGCTAGGGAATGAAAATTCCCTAGACTCGACGAAGAGCACAGATGGCGCACCAGCTGTGGCCAAGCAAGGAGAGGGGAAGAGAGCGCCGAGGAGGAGACTGCCTCCGCTCCCCAGAGATGATTTAAAGATAGTCCTCCGGCCGAAGGGACTGGCAGTGAAAAACCTGCAGACACACCAAGTGGCGCGAGCGGTGGTTGCGGCCACCGGACACGGATGCAGCGCTGAAGACCTCATCATCCGGCTCCGCACGGGCTCAAACATCATCATAATTAGTACAGACAACGAAAGTGCTGCTCAGCAAGTCAGGCGCATCATGCAACTGAAGATCGGTGAGCACAGCTACGAAGTCAACGCGCACGTGGCGGCGCCGGAGGGAACGCTGCGCGGGGTCATTCACGGGGTGGACCCGGGGACCCCCGGCTAAGAACTCAAGACAAACTTACGAACACGCACGCAAGGGGTGAAGATTTTAACGGCGAGAATGCTAAGGCCGATCTAGCACAGCTGTTATCTCCTTTGATGGCCCCATCCTCCCCAAGCAAGTTTTGTACTACGGGGGAGAGATGTGGTGTTATCCATACAGACCAACGCGGCAAGTTTGCTATATTTGCTGCTAGCAAGGTCACCGGTCAGACGTCTGCCCGACCCCCGGGATCAGAGCTTGCAAGCAATGTGGCCAGAAAGATCCGGAAGAACATCATCAATGTACACCCAAGTGTCTGCTCTGTGGGGGCTCCCATGCGGCGGGGAACAAAGGACTGCAAACAACGCCTAAAGTCGACAAACGAACTACGATGGGGACCCCAGGGCCAGCAGCGGCGGGGACGCAGCAGGAGCAGAAGCGGAGCAAAGCGACCGCGCTGGTTCCGGAACGAAGATCAAGAGCGACGGAGCGACTACCGGAGCGAATCCAGGAGCCGCAGCCGAGGGCGCAGCCACAGTCAAGCCAGGGCCGAAGCCGGGAGAGGGACGAGTCCTACCCACCCCTGGGCGGCGCGGGCCAGCAGACCTGGGCGAAGCCAAAACAGCAGAAGAAAAGCGGTGGAGTTAAGGTGAGCTGGGGAGCCGGCCCTCCCAAAACCCTTTTTGCTCCGCAAAAACAACATAACCAATAACACAAGCATGCATACGGAAAACGAGAAGAGGCTTTGTGCCGAAAACAGTAATCGTAAAAAGGAGCTTGAGCTCTGCCGCGAAGAAACCCGGCAGCTCAGGAAAAGAATAGATGAACTAATTCAGGAAATACAAGAGATGAGAAAGGCAGGTTTCTCACCAGTTAGGGCGCCATCACCGCCGCAGCAACATATAGAGAGCACGCAAACTAGCGAGGGGAACACCTCAATTGAAGACCTCAAAGCTTTCATGCAGCAAATGCAGCAGCAAATGCAGCAGCTAAATCAAAAGATGGCCCTGCAAGACCAGAGCTTCCGCAACTACGTAAAAAATCAAACTACATAGAGAACAGTAAGCGACGCCAGAGAACGCCTCTACAACGAGCGCAGGTTTGGATCAGAATCCCAGGGAACAAATAACACCACCAATACATCAACATGGCAGGACCAAACCAACTAGAGATTTGGCACTGGAACTGTAGGAGCTACAAGCGCAAGCAAGGGCTCCTGCAACAGTTCATTAACACTAGAGGAAATCCACCAGATTTAATACTACTACAGGAAACAAATTGCATCCCAACCCTAAAAGGATATACGTGTCAGGAAAA
The DNA here is from genome assembly GCF_050947875.1 of Dermacentor variabilis. Classification (NCBI taxonomy): domain Eukaryota; kingdom Metazoa; phylum Arthropoda; class Arachnida; order Ixodida; family Ixodidae; genus Dermacentor; species Dermacentor variabilis. Next base: position 229,639,170 of record NC_134569.1, on the reverse strand, counting down.
TGGACGGGCAGCGACTTTAATAAGCAACAAAATAACAGCCATAGCACATAAGGAACTAGAAGACACACAGCTAGAACATATAGTGACAGAGGTGCTTCCAAAACGGAAAAAGAAAGCTAAGAGCACTTTCGTAATCAGTCTATATACCCCATCTAAACAGAGGAAACTTCATTAAGCTTTTTGAGGAAGCGAAGAAGCTTTCAGGGCAAAACACCCTAATAATAGCAGGAGACTTCAATGCGACGAGTCCGCAGTGGGGCAGTAGAATCGAAGACAAGAAAGGGTGCAGTATCTGCACAGCTGCAGAAAACATAGGCTGCGAGCTACTCACATATGAAAGCCAACCCACCAGACAGGGCAATAGCGTAAGCGTGGACACGTGTCCCGACCTAACCTTTGTTAGGGGCGCTAAGCAAGTCGAATGGGAGAACTTGCAGGAAAACCTCGGCAGCGACCACTACATCATCAGGGTCAGCACAGAGGCAGAAATCATAAGGAGGAAGATTGGCAAGGCAAGTCTAACAGACTGGGATGCCTTTCGAGTCCACTGTAAACAGCTAAAAGGGGACATAACCTCGGCAGAGCATTGGGGCCAACAGCTCAGACAAATAAGAGATCTCTACACAAAAGAAGTGGAACGAACAGAACAAGCACCAGAAGTGGACAAACGACTCCTCAGGCTATGGGAGGCACGACGAGGCCTAACCAAGTGGTGGAAGCGTCAGAAGCTAAATAGAAAGCTTAAGAAGAAAATTGCCGAAATAACTCAGCAAGCAGAGGAGTATGCAACGCAGCTGGCAAGGCAGGGGTGGCAGCAGTTTAGTACCTCACTGAATGGCACCCTAAGCACAGCCAGAACATGGCATATCCTCAGGACACTCATGGATCCGAGCAAGAGCAAAGCTGAAAGCAGCAAATCCATTCAGAGGTTAATCCACCAGTATGAAGGAACCGAAGAACAACTGCTCCAAGCAGTACGGTAAAAATGCTACGGAAAAATCTCGGTAGAAGGCTACCGAGGCGACTACCAGGGTGAAGAAAATTCAACTACACACCGACCCATCACAAGAGAAGAGGTCGTCGAGGCTGTAAGGTCTACAACAAAGAACACATCAGCAGGGGCGGACAAAATCCGAAACTCGCTAATTCGAAACCTCAGAGACGCAGCAATTGATCAGCTCACCCTCTACCTCAACAAATTATGGGAGGAAGGCAAAGTACCAGCGGAGTGGAAACACGCCGTAGTGGTGATGATTCCCAAACCCGGCAAAAAACTCCAAATTGAAAATCTCAGACCAATTTCGCTTACATCATGCCTAGGCAAGCTGCACGAAAGAATAGTGACCCGAAGAATCCAAACGCATCTTGAAGACGGAGGATGGTACCCCAACACCATGTTCGGCTTCAGGGCAAACTTGTCTATCCAAGATATCTTGCTACAGATAAAGGAACAGGTACTCGAGACAATGCCGATAAACGGGGAAAACGTGGCCATGGCCATCGACATCAAGGGAGCCTTTGACAACGTGTCCCACGCCGCCATTATGGAGGGGATTAACACCACTAATTGCGGGAAGAAAGTCCATGACTATATCAGAAGCTTCCTAACCGACAGAACAGCGACAGTAGGCATGGGAGACCTACGGAGTGACGCCTTTCAAACGCCATGCAAGGGCACTCCGCAGGGCTCAGTAATCTCGCCAGTACTCTTCAACATAGCAATGGTCAACCTTACCAAGAAACTTAGCAAGATCCAAGGAATCAGTCACGCAATGTACGCAGACGACATAACGATCTGGACTACTCAAGGCTCACTAGGGGATAAACAAGAGTCACTACAAGAAGCTGCCGCCTGCATCGAAGAATACGCAAAGCAAAGAGGCCTCAGATGCTCCACGGAGAAATCTGAACTCCTCAGGGTGGGCAGACACCCCACTGATGCCCCGCTCGAAGTAAGGCTAGAAGGACAGAACATCCTGGAACAAAAGATGATTAGAGTCCTCGGCATGTGGCTGCAAGGAAGCCGGAAATGCAGCCACACAATCTGCCTGCTAAACAAAGCAGCAGGACAGGTGGGCCGAATGATTAGCAGAGTGGCACACAAGAGATAAGGCATGAAAGAGGAGGACACACTTAGGTTGGTCAACAGCCTGATAGTCAGCCGGGTCACATACTCACTGCCGTACCATGCAATCACCAAAATCGAAAAAGAGCAAGTGGAGACCATCCTCCGGAAAGCGTATAAAACAGCTCTCCACCTCCCAAGGAACACATTCAACGACAAACTCATGCAACTTGGAATCAGCAACACTTTTGAAGAACTAAGAGAATGCCAGCTCAAGGCACAAGTACGAAGACTCAGCAATACAACAACGGGAAGGGCGCTCCTGACAAAGCTAGGTCGGGAAGTAGAAAAACCACAAAGTAGCAGGGCCACAATACCAGACCCACTAAGAAAGAAACTACGCATACAACCTATCCCTCGCAACATGGACCCAAATCTCCATGCGAGTAGGAGACAGGCTAAGGCAGAGTATTGCGAAAAGATGATGGGACATCAGGACAATACAGTCTATACCGATGCGTCCCTATACTCACAAGCACAGAAAAACAACGCGGCAGCGGTAGCAGTAAATAATCAAGGAGAATTATTCACAGGACTGACGGCCGAGGTGGCTAACATAACCGAGGCAGAGGAAATTGCTGTCGCAGTGGCAGCGGAAGAAGGTTATAGAACAGGAATATCCCTCAATATTCTAACAGATTCACAAGAGGCGTGTCGGAGCTATATAAGAGGCAGAATTAGTAACACGGCGCTCAAGATCCTCAGCAGAGTTCCGATCGCTGAGGGACAACCCACACATAACATTATCTGGATACCAAGCCACGCAGGGATCAGGGGCAACGAAGGGGCAGAGAGCCTAGCTCGAGGGATGACCAGCCGAGCAGGAACGTCAACCGCCCCAGAGGGGCCACAGATCAACTGCGGGAACAGCTATTCAGAGCTATTAAACCTCTATAAGGGGCTAAGATATCAATATCCCCCACCACATAAAACATAAACAAAGGAGGAGGCCGCAGGATGGCGGAGACTGCAAACGGGCTCCTTCCCAAACTTACACATACTAAGTAGGATGTTCCCCACGCAGTATAGCGCAACCTGTCCGTGGTGTGGAGCTAAACCAACATTATACCACATTACATGGGAGTGTACAAGAAACCAGGCATTCCACAAACACAAAACACCAAGTGCGGAGCAATGGGAGAGCTGGCTCACCAGCCGCGAGCTAGAGGCTCAAAGAGGTCTAATAGCGCATGCGTGCGAGGCTCAGTGGAGCCCTGGACTAGGGGCCCATCCATGGCTGAAGAGGACCCAAGCTTCAAGAATGAAGACTTCGGCCTCGACCCGCTAAAACCTTAAAAAAGTCAGTAAAGTTTTCCATTCCATTCAAATCATGAACAGCAGGTTGCCACTATCCCTCAAGAGGAAAGTGTATAACAGCTGTGTGTTACCAGTACTCACGTATGGGGCAGAAACCTGGAGGCTTACGAAAAGGGTTCTGCTGAAATTGAGGACGACGCAACGAGCTATGGAAAAAATAATGATGGGTGTAACCTTAAGGGATAAGAAAAGAGCAGATTGGGTGAGGGACCAAACGCGGGTAAATGACATCTTAGTTGAAATCAAGAAAAAGAAATGGGGGGGGGGGGGGCATGGGCCGGACATGTAATGAGGAGGGAAGATAACCGATGGTCATTAAGGGTTACAGACTGGATTCGAAGGGAAGGGAAGCGTAGCAGGGGGTGGGAGAAAGTTAGGTGGGCGGATGACATTAAGACGTTTGCAGAGACAACATGGCCACAATTAGTACAAGACCGGGGTAGTTGGAGAAGTATGGGAGAGGCCTTTGCCCAGCAGTGGGCGTAACTAGGCTGATGATGATGATGATGATGATGATGATGATGATTATGATGATGATTATGATGATGATTATGTTAGCTTCTGGCTTCGGTTTTGGGTCGTTTACGCCAGGCCGTCACTCAGCTCCAAACGCTGTAAGTTGCCTGCAGCGTTGCCCCTCGCGGAAATAAAATCATTCTTGGTCTGTTCCCCGACAGAAGCAGTCCGGCTTTTTCTTGCGGCGCTGCGCGCCCCGGCCGTTTAGGCCTCATGTCATAGATCCTCCGTCCAGCCGCCCCGTCGAAGCTACAGCAGAGATTTCTCCCGAAAGCTGTAGACAATCTTCGCCTAAGCCTTACCCTTCCAGAATATCCCGCAAAATGTTGCGGTCTACGTTGTCATAGGCTGCTGTAATGTCTAAAAGGCCACATTAACGGTCTCCTTTCTACTCTCGATATTTCAATACACTGAGCGAGCACAAATAAGTTATCATCCAAACGCCAACCTATCCTGAAGCCATTCTGAAGCTGTCACAAAATGCCATTATTCTCTGCCCATGCTTGCAGCTTTAAGTAGATTGACTGCATTGCTAATCTGTATATTACCTATGTAATGGTCAACGAGATAATTATATCTTTATCCCCCTTACCTTTATAAATTAAACTAATGCTACTTTGTCGCCAACTGTCTGGTATTCGTCTATGTTTTGCCCCTGAAGCGGTTCAGAGAAATTTTGTAGACGCGTAGGGTACAACTAAAGAAAATCATTCGCACCACAATTTGTATGAAACGTCCCATATTACGACAGCTACGGACGATTACAAGTTACCCTTCTCCACAGTCATGCATTTTCCCCTCAACTCGTTCGCCGAGTGATCGAGGCTAAGCTCCGCCTTCACTGGCTCTGCGTCATGATGGCATGCCGTGTCGTCGACTTCCGGTTCTCTAGGAGCGAGCGCGAAGCCTCTCCAAACTCTCCGCGAGCTTGCTTGGCAGTCGACCCCAAGCGACAGCTATTAAAGCAGCGTGCGTTGCGAGCATTCGGTCGAAGCGCCGAACATGTCCGGTATTCCGGTAACCACAGGCAAGCTGGGCGTTTCGGCAGATGGCTGGATGCATAAACTCAAACTGATGAAGGAACTTTAACGTAGACGTACGTGAGCGGCCTGATCAGTCTGCACGGTCCAGCCACTTGTTGGCGTAGAGCTTAACCAGTCAAACACCTCGTCGACCTCGCCGTCGTATACCTCGTCGTCGTATACCTCGTCGACCAAGTTGAAGAGAGGCGGCTCGCGGACGCTCCTGTGCTCGAGGCTTCAGCGACTTCGATCGTAGCTAAGTACTCTTCTATCTTTATTAGCTAGTGTTTTGAAGTGTTTTCTTTTGCGTGGAGTAGGGGCGCATATTTTGAATTCTTGGTAAGAGTAGTAAACGTACCGGCTTTGCCTAGGTCTGGCGGTTTCCCTGTTAGGCCTATGTGGTAGGAGGGACCTATTTGATAGGCTTATTTAATTCTTTCAGCTAGCTCTTCGGATTCTTACATGGGGTAGGGAGTGATAATTCTTTATTTTTGTTTAGGATAGCGGTCGAGGTCGGCTTTGCTTGAGTGGCTTGGCGAACTTGCTCGTTGGGCCTAGGGGACGTAAGCCTAGCGATGAAATCGAAGAACGTGAAGGCCGCGGGGGACGGGGAGCAAGTGCAGTGCGACGAGTGCCTGCGATGGTGCTTTCTCGACGAGACTAAATTCCAGAATTTAGCAGACGCGGAGGTGTCTAGCTTCACGTGCAGGTCGTGCGAGGGCGTCAGGGAAGCTGTCCATAAAATGGAAGAGAATTGGGCGGCTAAGTTCGACAAGTTTAAGGTTGACCTGAGGGAGGAGCAGGAGAAGCGGGTATCACTGCAGGCGAAAGTTGACAATTTCGTCAAGGTGGAGACGGCCCAGACCGCGGAGTTAGTAAGGACCGTGGCCGAGCTTGATTGAGGAAGAGAAAGAAAGGAGCGCCGAACTGGAAAGGCGGCTCGACGCGCTTGAGACGCGGGCAGCTGAGAATGTCGGGTCAGGACTTCAAAGCGGTGGCAAAAACTCAGAAAGTAGGATAGACCCTACGGGCGAAGTGGGAGGCAGGGAGCCAGATGAAGCGGTCGTCATCTCGCCGCCGGTGAATCGGCGTAGTTATAGTGAAGCAGCGCAAAACGCTCCTAGTGAGGCGACGCTGCAGCCACAGGAGCGCCAACGGGCGCGAAGGGAGGGGCAGCGGACACAGGCTGGAGGTGAACGGTTCGCACGCAGAAGGGTCCTGGTGATAGGGTACTCCAACGTGGGGAGGGCCGAACAAGGCGTGATGGCGAGAGTGAAGGTGGAGGGGACAAGTGGTAGGGGATGAAGTGGTAGGGGACAGCACGGAGAGCGACAGCTTGGTCATTATGCATGCTGGGCTCAATGACGTGCTTAAGGGGAGAAGCCAGGACCTTGAGAGGCGCATTGAGACTGGGCTGAGTAAGCTTAAAGAGGCCCCCGGGAGGGTGCATGTGACCATATGCACTATCCCAGAGGTCCAGGGCCAGACTTACCAGGTAGAAAGGAGGGTGATTGAGGCCAATCGGGTCATTAGGAGTCTGAGCGGACAACTCAGGTACAGCGTGATGGAGGTCAACAGGGGCGTGTACGGAACCGGCTTCGGCCTTTTGTGTAGGATGGCATTCACTACAGTGGTGCCACTGGCAAAAGAATAGGGGGCAGGATGGGTCGCCAGGCAACAGCTTTTTTAGGGGGACCCAGAGCCCTGAAAGAAGGAGCGTAGGCGTGGACGATTCGAGGCATGAGCCACAAACAGGCAAACATCGGTACTGTAGGAGAGGCGACAGGAATAAGCACCAGAGCAAAATTAAGTCAGGCATAGGCCTCATTAACATGCAAGGTGGCAGAAATAGGCTAAAATGGGAGTTAATTTGAAGAACAACTAAGGCAGGAGAACTTAATGGCTTATGGGTTTGTAGAGACACATCTTAGGGACATAGAACAACCGCCCTGTAACCCTGATTATGCATGGGAATACTGCAACAGAGTGCAGGGTAGCAGAAAGGGCGGGGGAATGGAGCACTCATTCATAAAAATACAAATTGGCAAAGGGTCAAACAGTAATGCAAGGAGCATTTATGGCTAAAAGCGAAAGTAGCAGGGGCGAAAACACTTCTAGAATTTGTATACCTTTGGACAGGATCAAATGCTAAAGAGGAAAACAAAAAAAAATGTTATACTGTATAGCAGCGGACATCAATGAGCTAGGAAAAGGATGTGAGATAATTGTATTAGGAGACATGAATGCCCATGTTGAAGATACGGATTGGTACACAGACTCCACAGGTAACATGCTGCTGGATATGTGTGAGAGGCTTAACTAGTTGTCTGTAACTCTACTGAAAATTGTGACGGGATCATAACACGGGAGGTATGGGGTCGACACTCGTCAATAGATTATGCGTTAATGTCACATAGTATGTACGATAGATTAGGAGCCATGATTATAGATTAACAGGGCTTCAGAAGTATAGGTAGCGACCACAAACGTATCAAGCTGAGTTTTAAGAGAGAAACTAAAGCACGAACGACGCGTGAGTAAATGCCAAATGTGATTTTTTAGTCAGAAGACCAAGTGGAAATAGCGGCCAAACAAATTGAAGAGGAAATATCAGAGGGTACTGAAATTGATTGCACTTTCCCAAAGTTAATGAGACTATTTGAGCGTGAGCTAGGTAAGGCGCGAGTCAGGAAAACAAGGCAAGGGATACGAAAACTAAAGAGCTGGTGGGATGAAGAGGTTAAGAAGGCCATAAAGAAACGTCAGGAAGCCTCCAGGGAACACAGGTATTCCAAAAGTAAGGGAGAACCTGAAGCAGAAGTAGAGAGGAAATGGGTAAACTACACAAAATGCAGAAGGGAAGAATCTTATTTAATCAACGAGAAAATCAAGACAAAAGGGTCCCAATGGCTGTCAGAAACAAACAATAAAAAAGATAAACAGGGAGCTAGGAAATTCTGGCAACATCTGAACTCCTTGGGTAACAGGACAAGCCTTGAGCATAGGTATATAGTAACGGCTCAAGGTACTCGGTTAGAAGGAGACGAGGCAATGGAGCATATAGGAACCATGATGAGGTAAAAATTTACAGAACAGAAAAATGGTGCATGCATTATGTCGGAGGGATAGCCCGGTCAACCCACTGCTTTCGCTTGGACAAGGAGAGTGGGAAAGGGCCGAGAAGAGGGCACCAAGTAGCACATCGGCAGGCCCCGATGGTATTCCAATTATGTTAATAAAGAAATTGGGCCCGAAATCTAAGAAAGCATTAAGGGAGGTGGCGAGCAAAATGCTAATGGATGGTAAAGTACATGGCGAATGGAGGCTAAGTAGGATAAGAATGATATATAAGGGACAGGGGGACAAAGCTGACATAAATAACTACTGGCCTATAACAGGGACGTCAGTGGTTTACAGGGTGGTTATGCAGATTATAAAGGACAGACTGCAGGCATGGGTAGAGAACGAGGGGTACTTGGAGAGCTACAAAATGGGTTCCTGAAGCATAGGAGGCTAGAAGACAGTCTGTTCTCACTAACACAGTGCATTGAAATAGCTGAAAAGGAAGACAGACCCCTATGGCTGGCTTTTTTTGATATCAAGGGAGCCTATGACAGTGTACTTCAAGAGGGCTTGTGGGGCACGCTGGAAACTTCAGGAGTGCAAGCTGGAGTAACCAATTCCTAAATGATACCTATAAATGTAACCGGGTGATTATACAATGGGAAAAGCAGGTTTCGGAGCCTGTAATGATTCGGCGGGGGCTTAGGCAGGGGTGCCCATTGTCACCCCTGATGTTTATGCTGTACCTACAAGGTTTAGAGGCCAAAATACAGCAATGCGGACTCGGCTTCAACCTATCATTTTTCAAACAAGGAAAATTGATTGAGCAGTCATTACCAGGGCAGATGTCCGCGGATGATATTGTATTACTGGCTAACAATGCAGAAGATCTGCAGGGATTGATGGACATATGTGGTACAGAAGGAGACCCCAGATTAGGCTTGAAGTTTAGCAAAGAAAAATCCGCAGTCATGATTTTTAATGATAACATTTGCGGCGAGCATAAGACACAGGAGGCCACGCTAGAGATAGTCGATAAATACAAGTACCTTGGGGTGTGGATAAATAATGGCATTGAGTATCTGACAGAGTACGAAAAATATCTGACGGCTAAAGGTAACAGAAGTGCAGCGATTATGAAGAGTAGGGCACTGTGGAACTACAATATGTACGAGGGATATGGAAGGGGGTAATGGTTCCAGGCCTGACTTTTGCCAATGCAGTTCTATGTATGAGAGCAGAGACCTGGCAACAGTTGGAAACTAGGCAACGTGATGTGGGTAGGCTCGCTCTGGGAGCACAGACACCAAATCTTGGGGTGCAGAAGGATCTCGGATGGTCTTCTTTCGAGGGCAGAGAGGCTAGTAGCAAGGTAGCATTTGAGGAGCGATTGAGAAAAATGGGGGAAATGCGGTGGGCTAGGAAGGTTTTCAGTTACTTATACACAAGGAATGTTGACACAAGGTGGAGGAAGCGAAATAAAAAATTGACAAGCAAATACTTGGGCAGCAGTGGGGCGACAGGTAAGGAGTCATCCGTCAAGAAAAAGGTTAAGGAGACAGAGAGGGGTATGTGGAAAACAGAGATGCAAGCCAAATCGGCATTAGAGACATACAGGACGTTTAAGCAAGAAATAGCCAAAGAAAATATTTACGATAGCTCTAAGGTAAGCTCATTGTTGATTGAAGCCAGGAGAGGTGTACTGCGGACAAAAACGTACCGAGCCAGATACCAGGAGATAGATTTGTTGTGCGGGGCGTGTGGAGAGGAGGAGGAAACGGCTGAACACCAGATACTTGCTTATAAACAACTTCAGCCTGCAGTTGAATGTAACGGGGAACTATTGAAAGCTTTGGGTTTTAAAGACAGTGAAAGTAAAATAGACTTTGAACAGGTAGAAGTAACTAAACGGAGGCTATGTGACTGGTGGATAATATCAACGCAAAATTAACGGAGTAAATACGTAGGTATGCATGCATATAGTACCATTCAAGGCTAGGTTGCGCGCGCCGCCGCCACCCGATTCAAAGGGTTAAGCCTCAATCATCCATCCATCGATCCATCCATCCACCCAAACAAAGCGCTAATATTGCTCCAACCAAGTGTAAAACATTTTAAACATTCACAAAACAACGTTTTCATGATTGCACTCCTGCGGAAAGTTTACACCAGCAGCAAAGAATACATTTTGTTACTGCTACTGTGTATGATTGAGCTCTGTGCCACCATGTGGCTGCACTGTGCAGACAACATTTGCGCTTCTGCTAAACGGCACAGTCAAGTGGCCAGGCCCTGTCCCCTTGCGCTTGTGTTTGCCCTAACACCGGACTCGCGAAACTCTATTAAGTTAGTAATCTTTCGGTGTAAAGTCACGGCCGCAAACGCTCAAATCCTGGCGCCGATCGGATAGCGGCAGTCCGATGCGCTGGAGCCAGTCCACTCGTGTGCTGCCTTGCAGAGAGACGCGATGTCGCAGCTTGACATTTTGCCAGTCGCTACATTTGCAGTCCACAACGCAACAAAGTCAAATCATGGAGCTCGCGAAAAGACTGAGAACGACACTGACGGCGCTCTCGTCAAAGACGGAGCACATTGTAACACAAGCAGACGACACTTGCTGCGTGCCGGAAGTGCTTAAGTGTACTGAAAGTGTTCTTGTGCATTCTCTTTATGTTACTTTCTCTTTATAAAAACAAATTAACTAACATTTCAACTATTACGAACATCGTTTGTTTACCATAAAGTTGGAAGAATTATCGATCACGCGCCCTGGTCAGCCAGTCGTATAGCTCGCCCCATTGACGTCGTATGGGTGATGTACGTCATATGAGTAGGGGCGGCTTAAAATTACGCCGAGGAGTGTGTCGAGATCGGCAGCGATGCGCATTTTTAAAACCTTATAATAAATTTCACGCGTTATGCAGAGCACTTAGATGCATCAATTAATGATCAGACGGACCTTCTCTAACGACTCAGTACGTTTGTAGAAAATCTTCAAAATTGTTTCAGGGTCCCTTTAAAGTTTAAAGGGGGTTGGTACACAGCTGCAGTCGTCCACCAAAACATTGCAGTGAACGAACTCACTTTCCGTGCACACACCATTACACACGCGGAGGTGGTTGCCATCGCGCTAGCCGCCGCAGATTAGGACTCGGGGGTCATCATCACCAATTGCTCAAGGAGTGCCTGCCGCAATATCGAGCAGGGGTACATGGCGTACTTCGCCTACAAAATTTTGCAAAACAGCGACTACCTCGGTGCCGATGCGGCCGATGTGCCGAAGACGGCCGATGCCGCCGCCCGCGGGCTCACTTTCCGGGCACCACCCTCATCCCCCACCGATCAGGACCCCGAAACCAATCTCACCTATATATATATATATATATATATATATATATATATATATATATATATATATATATATATATATATATATATATACGTTCAAAGCAGGGTTGCCAGTTCCCCTTAATATAACCGAATTTGGGCTTCTTAATTCACCGAGTCGCTTGTAAATTTTTACAGTCGCTTGTCGCGTTTCTTACTTTTTTTTTGGGGGGGGGGGGGGCTTACTCGCGCTTTTCCTGAAAATATTGTTATTTTAATGCCCGTCGCGCGCATTTATTGTTAAATATACGCGATAGTAGCAGGATTCACAAAATACGAAACTATCCCTATCCATTCATCACTGTTTTGACGCCTTGCCAGCACTCGTGGTCGTCTATGTCGTAGTGTGTTGCCGGTGTTCTTTGTGCAAAATGGCTTCGAAATGGTCGAATTATGGCAAGCGATATTGTAAAGAGTGGGAAAAGGAAATGCAGCTCAAGGACTGGTTACGCCCAGTCACCGAAGACAATAAAAAAGCAGCATGCAAGTATTGCAAGTGTGAAATCCGCACTCATCATGCCGACCTCGTTCATCACATGGCAACAGAGAAACACGCGAACTCCCGGCCACTTTCCAGTGCACGTTTGACAACCATGGGCTTCACGAAATCATCGCCTCGAAAGACAACACCAGAATTAGAGCTCAAGCTGCATATTACTCGGAGTGTCATGCCATTATCAATTCTGTGGATCATCTCGGCGGGATATGGATGAGATAGTTCAAGTGGCTGAGGAGTTCTATAGAGATTTATACAGTACCAGTGGCACCCACGACGATAATGGAAGAGAAAATAGTCTAGAGGAATTCGAAATCCCGAAGGTAACGCCGGAAGAAGTAAAGAAAGCCTTAGGAGATATGCAAAGGGGGAAGGCAGCTGGGGAGGATCAGGTAACAGCAGATTTGTTGAAGGATGGTGGACAGATTGTTCTAGAGAAACTGGCCACCCTGTATACGCAATGCCTCATGACCTCGAGCGTACCGGAATCTTGGAAGAACGCTAACATAATCCTAATCCATAAGAAAGGGGACGCCAAAGACTTGAAAAATTATAGACCAATCAGCTTACTGTCCGTTGCCTACAAAGTATTTACTAAGGTAATTGCAAATAGAATCCGGAACACCTTAGACTTCTGTCAACCAAAGGACCAGGCAGGATTCCGTAAAGGCTACTCAACAATAGACCATATTCACACTATCAATCAAGTGATAGAGAAATGTGCAGAATATAACCAACCCTTATATATAGCTTTCATTGATTACGAGAAAGCGTTTGATTCAGTCGAAACCTCAGCAGTCATGGAGGCATTACGGAATCAGGGTGTAGATGAGCCATATGTGAAAATACTGGAAGATATCTATAGCGGCTCGACAGCCACCGTAGTCCTCCATAAAGCAAGCAACAAAATCCCAATAAAGAAAGGCGTCAGGCAGGGAGATACGATATCTCCAATGCTATTCACAGCGTGTTTACAGGAGGTATTCAGAGACCTAGATTGGGAAAAATTGGGGATAAAAGTTACTGGAGAATACCTTAGTAACTTGCGATTCGCTGATGATATTGCCTTGCTTAGTAAATCAGGGGATCAATTGCAATGCATGCTCACTGACCTGGAGAGGCAAAGCAGAATAGTGGGTCTAAAAATTAATATGCAGAAAACTAAAGTAATGCTTAACAGTCTCGGGAGAGAACAGCAATTTACAATAGGCAGCGAGGCACTGGAAGTCGTAAGGGAATACATCTACTTAGGGCAGGTAGTGACGGCGGATCCGGATCATGAGACGGAAATAATCAGAAGAATAAGAATGGGCTGGGGTGCGTTTGGCAGGCATTCCCAAATCATGAACAGCAGGTTGCCATTATCCCTCAAGAGAAAAGTATATAATAGCTGTGTCTTACCAGTACTCACCTACGGGGCAGAAACCTGGAGGCTTACGAAAAGGGTTCTACTCAAATTGAGGACGACACAACGAGCTATGGAAAGAAGAATGATAGGTGTAACGTTAAGGGATAAGAAAAGAGCAGATTGGGTGAGGGAACAAACGCGAGTTAATGACATCTTAGTTGAAATCAAGAAAAAGAAATGGGCATGGGCAGGACATGTAATGAGGAGGGAAGATAACCGATGGTCATTAAGGGTTACGGACTGGATCCCAAGGGAAGGGAAGCGTAGCAGGGGGCGGCAGAAAGTTAGGTGGGCGGATGAGATTAAGAAGTTTGCAGGGACGGCATTGCCACAATTAGTACATGACCGGGGTTGTTGGAGAAATATGGGAGAGGCCTTTGCCCTGCAGTGGGCGTAACTAGGCTGATGATGATGATGATCTCGGCGGGCTGTTACTGTCGTCCATGGCGTGCGAGGTAAAGCTGCACGGAACAAAATTTGCAGCACTAATAACAAGAGTTCTTGCCCGTTGCCTGCTTTAGAATCTCGTGAAGGATATAGGTGCCTCGCAGTACTCATTATTGATTGACGAAAGCACTGACGTAGCAAATGAAAAGCAGGTCACTGTCGTGGTTCGCTATTTCAGCACATCACTGAAAAAAGTGGTGTCCACGTTCCTGGGATTGTTCACGCTCGACGGTTCAAGTGTCCAACAGATTGCACAAGGCCTCCTAGACTTCTTGACCAGTGTTGGTCTGGATTTCATAAGGTGCATCGGAATCGAAACCGACGGCTGCAATGTTATAGTTGGGAGGAACAATTCTGTGTACACAAACTTGCATCGAAAAAAATAACCTCATGCTAGTCAAGTGCGTGTGTCACTCGATTCAACTACGTGCAAGTAAGGCAGTAGAAGTGCTGCCCCGGAGCCTAGATAATTCCTGGCTGGCCATTCGTACAGTTTGTTCCCGCACAGTTCACTGCGGCTTCAGGAGTACGGCAAAATTTGCAGGCTGATGAACAACGGCAAAGAACCATTAAAGTTGGTTCAGCTGTCGGGAACGCGGTGGCTGTCCATCTCCGGCTGCTGTAAACGTATACTGGAACAATGGGAGAAACTCAAGCTTCACTTCACCATCTGTTACCGTTGCTATGACGCTGAGATTTTGTCCGAAATGTATCGGGATTCTGTCCTACTGTACCTAGGGTTCCTGAACCCATTGCTGCAAGAATTCTCAAGAATCAATAAGCTGTTCCAACTTTAAACTGGAAATCCACTGAAACTGGTTGATCGCTTTCAGAACCTTTCCCGGTCATTGATTTGCAGAGTGCTCAACCCGTTGTACATCCCAGCTGCAGGAGAAAGACTTTTGGTAGTCAACCTGGAGGACAGTGCGACCCACCTTCCACTTTCTGCTGTGGACTTTGGAGTGCTGTTCAACATCGAGGTGGCAGCATCCAAACTTAACGCTGAGCAAGAAAGACGTTAAATTGAGATGCCGGGATTTCATTTTTGAGGCTGCAAAGCAAGTGCAGCTTAGGCTTCCTCCCAACATTCAGCTTTGGAATTCCATGGAATCATTCTCGCCCCAGAACGTACTGAGCCAGGTAAAACTGCCCCTTCAGGATGTGCCTCTCCTCAAACTGTTCAAGGAAGATGTAGGACTCCTGGATTCTCAGTATAAACGGATGTGCCTCCTTCCTTGGAAAAATGTAACCAAGGACGGCGCTTCTTTCTGGGTAGAAGTGCTAGATTTCAAAGATACAAGCGGCGAAAGTTGTTTCAAGGAAATAGCAGAGTTCACTCTGGTCGTTGTTGGCCATGCCCGTTAGCAATGCCGATGTCGAGCACGTGTTCTCGCACATGAACCTGGTGAAGTCGCGCCACCGAAACAGAATGAAGAATCCTATATTGAGCGGCATCTTGCACGTACGTTATGACCTAAAGTTTCGAGGTGTTTCATGCCGGGACTTTCAACCGACATTAAAAATGTTGCAGCTATTCAACTCTAAAAACATCTATGCTTCCGAAGTGGACGCGGAGGATTTTCCTGGTGAGTCGAACACATCCGACGATGACTGTGTGTAGTTGAGCCGTGAAATCAAACATAGGTTGAAGGAGTCAGCAAGTAACTTCATTCATGTACTGGCAAACGCGCAATGAACAGGCTGCATACTACCCTGGGGACAATTTTAAAAAGTACATGAGTGTTTTCGATCATTCTTGCGGATATTGTTGCTGTTCAAAATAATTAAAGTGATTTGTTCGCCTTCCCTTCGCATGTGTGCGATTTTTTGATACTATAATTGAAAGATTTGCAAGAATGAGAAAATTTGTTATTGTCCACTTCTTTCGGGCTTCTTAGCAAAAGTCGCGCTGCTTTTCTTTGGGGGGGGGGGGGGCTTATTTTGGGGTGGTTATTTGCTTATTTGCTCGGCAGCATCTGGCAACTCTGGTTCAAAGAGATCACTCAACTCTACCTGTCCGGCCATTCCGTCTATCCCCTAAGCCCTGCAAGGGCCTCACAAAGGCGGAGGGGAGCATTCCCCTTCTCTTACAGTGCCTTGCAGTCTTAAAATACTTCAACACCGCTTGCACGGGGAAGTGCCCGCACTGTGAAGAAAAGTCCTCCGAAATTTTCCACATGGTGTGGGCATGTCAAGAAATCCCAAATCTACCCCCTACCCAACCCTTCCCGGGAGGACTGGGAGGACTTGACGGCCCCACGGGCCTTGGTCCAGCAGACCGGGGCCACGGCCTACGCGCCTATGGGCTCCCGTAAGAAGGGAGCCCACCTAGGGTTTGTTAGGGGCGGCCCCTTAAGGACCGCTCCCGCACCCTCCCTGTACAAAACTTCTAAATAATTGTTTTTAACTCAGTACTCCAGGATCGTGTCCGTGTATAGACACAAAACGTGGGCCGATCCCGAAGATAGTACAATACCGGGCCGCGTTTTTACAATTGCTAGGAGGTACAGCGGGGCGTGGCGCTTTTCAAGGCGCTCGACGTTTCTGCGCAGGCGCGAGTAAGAGCGGGTGCGAGAGAACAAATCTGGGGGCCTTCGCTCCTTGAATATGCTGCCTAGGCACAACGGAGGAGGTTTCTTAACGCGTGTTGTATGCGTTTGTCTCCTAAGCATGCCGGCATTACGGAGTGTGGCGCAGTTTGTTTAAGCTCCGCCGCTGGCTACCCGCGCGGTGAGGCACTGGGCACGGACGCCCCATTTGGTGATCGCTGTGTCTGAAGGGGCAAGTTTCTGACTGTTGTTGTATAAGTCGCGGGTCGCTTTTTTAGTCGCGACAATAGATTACATTTTTTTTACAAGCACTGCTCTAGGAGGGCACATGTAACCGGCAAATGGAGGCCTCAGGAGAGCACCTGAGATTATATTAAAGCAGGCGGCGCAGGATCTCCGGGGCACCCAAGCGGTATAGCGGGCGGCTCAAAGCTGGAAGCAGGGCGGCCGGTGGGTTGGGGCCACGGAGGCCGAAGCGTGCCAGGGGGTTTTCGCATAAAAAAATTGGCCGTCCGCGATAGCGGACAGCCGATCTTATACTAGTACTCCTGGCACGCGCAGTCCGGGTTCCAGCTTTTATGTCCCCGTTGCCGCTTTGGTGTCCTGGAGGCGCCGCCAATAATGCAAAATAATGACACGTTGTTTTCATTAGTAAAAAAGACGATTGAATAAATATAATTGCGTCGAGCCGCCAATTTGCGAGGCTAAGTTTAGCACTACCGCGCCCCGCGACTTCTGTCGGCACGCCTAGGGATAAGCGCATACAATACGAGCTAAGAAACGCCCGCGTAGTGCCTAGGTAGAGTCGTATGTTCAATATTATGCTCCGAAAAAGATGAGAAGAAGCCGAAGTTAGAAGCGAGCGTGGAGCCGAGCGTGCGCCTGCATTTTTTTAGTTGCTTTTACAAGCGTCGAATAAAGAAGACGTTCTCTACTTCGGCTCCGCTTCCTGGTGTTCAACATATGGTGCCGTGACCAGGATATCAGATCTACAGTTGAAGACCCCTGACGATGAAGCGAGCTACCTGAAGAGGACGACCGAGCGACGCGATCAACGCGACGACGCTGCGACAGAATCGAAGAACGATCCACGATCACGAAGCCAGCGATTCCCGACGTGACGACATGGAACGACTACGACGGAAGCGTGCTACCGTTCGAGCGGCGGTAGCACGCTCTTATGCAGACGTAACTCTTATGCAGACGAAACCAACACCATCTGGTCAGCTGACCGAGCATCTTAACCTATTGAAGATAAAGGAAGCTATGCTTATGGACCTTGATAACCAAGTAGAAGAGCATGTTACCGGTGATAACCTTGAGGATGAGGTTCAAAGCGTCGGACAGTATCAAGAATCTATCGCCCTCTCGAAATCCCGCGCTGAACGCATTTTATCCGCTTTGCAATCAACAATTACGCACGCATCTCACGATGACTTTCGTCAAGCACGCGCACACGTTAAGTTACCCAAGCTCGATGTGCCGAAGTTTCACCGTGACCCCATTAAATGGCCAGAATTTTGGGATCAATTTGAGTCTACTGTTCACCAGAACCGATATATCACAGACGTAGGCAAATTGAAATATCTTCGGAGCTACTTGATGGGTAAAGCGGAACGTGTCATCAGAGGCCTGTCGACAACTAACGAAAGCTATAGCACAGCTATAGAACTTCTCAAAGAGATTTGGTCAGAAGTCACTGATTATTAACAACCACATGCGCCGTCTTCTAAACTTACGTAAAGTTCGTTCTTGTGAAGATTTAGAAGGCCTTCAAAGGTTGCACGAAGAAGTGCGGACGCGCGTGAGATCGCTGCACAACCTTGGCGTCAAAGAAAAAGAATATGGAGTGCTTCTGAAAACTGCTGTAATACAAAACCTTCCGCAAGAAATGGTACTCCGTTATACTCAGCGTATCTTGTCTTCGACAAATACAGCCGTTGCTAGTGACAGGCTAAATGAAATGTCTGTTCTTCTAGACTTCTTGAGCCTTGAAGTAAGAAGCCGGGAATAGACTATAATGATGACTTCTGACAAGAGAGAACAAGCCTCAACCGCAAAACGACAATCCGATGAGCATTTCCAAGGTTCTGCATATAAGTTGACCATGAAACTGACTTCAAAGAGTTGTATATTATGCGGAGACAAAGAACACTCGGTAGATGTCTGCCCAACGGAACTAACATTAGACGAGAAGAAAGAGAAACTACGCAAATTAGGATGTTGTTTCCGCTGCGCTAGACAATTTCACAAAGCTAAGGAATGCCGAAACTGGAAGAGACTAAGCTGTGCGAAATGCAAGGGGCGACATATCACCGCAATGTGCGACCCAAAAAGGAAGCAGAAGAATACGGAAACGCAGACAACTGTTTCCAGCTCGTCAACAGATTCGCCAAAGTGCACAGTTCTTCTGCAGACCGCCCAAGCTTGGGCTCTGGGTACTGGAAGCGAATGCTTTGTAAGAATGTTGATTGATGATGGCAGTCAACGCAGCTTCATCACGGAAGAATTGTCTAGGAAGCTGAAAGCCACTGTGTTAACCCAAAAGCAGCTCACCATCTCGGGATTTGGAAACGTTTCAGAACCGAGGAAATATTATCGAAGAGTACGAGTCACGCTGCATAGCCAGTACGACTCAAACTCACTTGAAGTAGAAGCTATAGAAGTTCCCGAAATATGCAATGACTTGTCAGCGTTAACAGAGACAAATGTACTTGCAAAGTTGAAAAGCAAGAACTTACGTCTGGCTGACGTCAACGCAGTTCAAGTCTCGCCTGAGCCTGGAATAAGCATCCTTATAGGTGCAGACTATTACTGGCAGCTTGTCAGCGGACGAATTCATCGACTGGACGACTTCTTGACCGCCATCGAAACTATCACAGGGTGGACACTTCATGGAGATACCAGAAATCCACCTAAGTTCTACAAGCCGAAAACCGCAAGGAACTTCAACATATGCCTAACGGAAGCCAATTTTTCCCAGCAACTGAGGTTTTCCTGGGAAGTAGAACATCTGGGACTGACTAACGAAGACAGACTTTCGAAAGATGACGAACACGTCCTGGAGAACTTCGTGGAAACAACTGTTAGAAACAATGGTCGCTATCAAGTTGAACTGCCGCGGCGCAGCAATTGTTCCCAGCTTAAAGATAACCGGGATGTCGCGTTAAAGAGGCTGGAGTCTTTGCGGAGAACGATACATCGAGAACCAGAGTTTCAGAAGGAATATGACACTGTCATTAGGAGCTACAATAACAAAGACTTCGCTGAAAAGGTCACAATGGGCAGTTCGAGTGAACATATCACGTACTATATGCCACACCGAACAGTAGTGCGACGCGACAGAACTACGACTAAACTACGGGTGGTATTCGACGCCTCTTCTCATGCTTCGGACTCGCCTTCAGTTAACGATGTTTTGTGGACAGGGCCGAATTTGAACCGCAACATCCTCGACTTACTGCTGAAGTTTCGCAGCTTGGAGACTGGAAATTTCGCCGACATCGAAAAAGCGTTTCTTCAAGTATCGCTGGCTGAACAAACCCGAGACGCGTTTCGTTACTTCTGGTTTGACGAAGGGTCTTCCAATATTGAAGAACTGCGCATCGCAAGGGGTCCTTCTGGCGCCTGCAGCAGTCCCTTTCTCCTTGCTGCAACTCTGCGACACCACTTCCAACTGGTAGAAGACAAATACCCTTCTACTGCCAAACTATTGAAAGGTCTTCACAGACTGGTGGCCACTAATAGTGTGTCGGCTACTGAAGGACAGTCATGGAATTCTTGGGCCGGAAATATCTGCTTCAGGAGTCCAGAAAACAAAGAAGCCGATACAGAGGCAGAAACAGCGAAAAGAGAAAGCGATGCCATGAAATTAAGAAAAGAGGATATTGAACTTTTCAGATTTTGTCTAGCGTGGGATGATTTCTATTTAGTTGTGTGAGAAATTTGAAACCAAGTCGGGAAGGAAGAAGTGCCTCGGAAGAACGCCTATAGTTGTGGTCTCTTCATTTTCCTGTGTCTCGGACGTTTTTCGACATCAGAGGCTGTGCAAAGGGCACAACGTCATCCTCCGGGATGGGGGATAGGAATCCCAACCAAGCGTTTGACCCTGGTCGTCCACCACTGGCTGCATCGAAGACAAGGGACCGCACTCGCCCTTCCACTGTCGCCCTTGAATCTTCCGACAGCTCAACGGTTGAAGAAATGGAATCGGACAACGATTTCACACTTGCCGTGGGTCGCCGTTTGAAGAGAAAACTCAGGAGGACATCAACAGACAGTGAATCGTTGCCCAGGCAGGTCACTGGTAAGCAATCATTCACTGTTGCTTACGTCCCTATCACAGCTACCGACGATCTGAATACCTTGAACAGGCAGAGCTTAACAGAGTACTTTGAGCGAATTGCGCCAGGCCAAGTCAGCGAGATCAGAATTAACGCACGGAGGAACATCTTTTCGGTTGACGTGAACAATTTAATTCTGGATACGCTAAAGACTGCCACACTACTAGGAAACATCCCAGTGCGCTCCGTCTTTGCGTATGGAAAAGGAACCTCGACTGGCGTTATTTCTGATGTGGACAAAGAAATCGCAGACACTGACCTCGAGAAGCTTTTGAATTCCACGGCACCAATAGTGCAGATTCACTGCTTCGGTCAATCCCGGTGTATTAAAATAGTCTTTGACTCTGAAACATTACCTGACTACGTAAAAGTAGGATACGTAAGACACCGTGTGCGCCCTTACGTGCCAAAACTGGTGCACTGTCGGCAGTGTTTTAAAATGGGACACGTAAGCGCAGCTTTCAAGGGCGGCGTAACATGCCAGCGGTGTGGAGGGGCCCATCAAAATGATAGCTGCGATGCTACTGCCCTAAAATGTCCTAATTGCGCCGGTCCACATGAAGCGACATCAAAAAACTGCCAGAAAATCAAGGACGAAATGTCAATGCTTCCAAAAATGGTGCGGGACAACTCCACTCACAGACAGGCTGCTACATCGATACGCCGCCGCAGACGTCGATCGCGACACAGACGACAGCAAGACAAGAGTACTTCCCGTACAGATGGACCATCGGCCGCATGGCAAACTCCTCGCTTGCCAAGTTTGCTTCTGCGATCAAGATGCGGGCCCAA
This sequence comes from Dermacentor variabilis, assembly GCF_050947875.1. Taxonomy (NCBI): domain Eukaryota; kingdom Metazoa; phylum Arthropoda; class Arachnida; order Ixodida; family Ixodidae; genus Dermacentor; species Dermacentor variabilis. The sequence goes on along the minus strand of NC_134569.1, from coordinate 229,617,705 downwards.
CGTACCTTCTTCGGCAGCAGCACATGGAGCACATGCGCTGCATAAAACGACGCTTCCGCCGACCAACTCTGACATTGACTGGCCGTCGCTCCCACCCAAACAAACAGGCTTAAATGTGTCGGGTGATGTGTCTGCAAAGGTGGTTGAGAATGATAAGACAGAAAATAAAAATGTACAAAGTATGCTGAAACACTTGATAACTACGATGCGTTCACTTCTCTGCGGACTACAGACGCCGGTTGCTAAGACCGCGCTACATGTTCTAGATGCTTTGGAACCGCTCCTCGCGGCCCTACAATAAGGCATCATGGCGCCCTCTTTTAAAAACCAATTACGAAGATCTGCAATAATGCAGTGGAATGCCAGAGGCCTACGAGGCCGCCTCGCAGACTTTCGGCAATGGATGGTCAAATACCAGTTTCCCGTGGCTGTAATATGTGAACCAAACATGACGTCTTTACTACGCGTATCTGGATATGTGCCACTGTGGTCAAGGAATGATCACAATTTAAGCAAAGTGCTCACTTTTGTTCGTCGGAATTTAACGTGCCTTCGTAAAGACATTCCTGCACACGCTTCCAACGAGTACGTTTGCATAACGCTGAAGTACAAGCGGCGCACACTCTCACTAATTGGTGGATATATACCCCCAACATCGAGCATAGACTGTTCATATTTGCTGTCCATACTGAAAGCTTGTCCGGGGCCCCACATATTCATCGGTGACTCTAATGCCCACCATCCCATGTGGGGCTCTGCTTCGACGAACGCCCGCGCTAGAGACTTGGCTGACTTCATGCTTAGTCAAGGCTTGATGGTGATCAATGATGGCTCGCCAACATACCTTCGAGGCTCATACTACAGCAGTTGTCTTGACATTGCGTTTGTTTCAAAAAGCCTGCTGTCTGCTACACGATGGTGTACTGATCTCGACACCCATGGAAGTGACCATCTACCAACATATGTTCAGTTGAAATGGTTACATACCCCAGCTCCGCACACTGTGCGTTCTATCGATTGGCCAACATTTCGAGAATCTGTGACCACCGCATGTCAAGCCATCCAAGCACCATCCAATATTGAAGATGTCACCGCGGCAACTTTACGTGACACAACAAAACATCTCAGCGCACCTTCATTTAGATCACCTATTGATGACCAGTACGAGCGACATCGCACGATACGGCGTCGAGCAGAACGGAAATACAGAAGGACCAAATCACCATCAGACGTCACTGCATCACGCCGGGCTCAGCGTCATGTCCTGCGCCACCTTGACAAGCTTGACAAACAACGCTGGAGATCATTCTGTGGCTCTCTGGATCCGAAAAAACCTCTCTCGAGAATTTGGAAAATTGTACGAAGCCTTCGCTAGCCTCCACAACAGCTTCACCCGTTCAGCGCTGTGGCCATACGGCAAGGCCGGTGTGAAGTTGAGGTCGCCGATGACTTCTGCAAATTACTCGTGAGCTCCTCAAACGATATACCAACCCATTCACGACTGACTTTCCCGTCATCTAGTGATCACCGTCTGGACGCGCCTTTTACAATGCACGAGCTCGACACTGCGATATCTACTTCCCGCCGGTCAACTTGTCCAGGACCAGACGGAATTACATACTCCACGATTTGTCATCTTGGAGTAGAAGCTCGAGAAATTCTCCTGGCGCTCTACAACTCTACGTGGGACACAGCAACTGTGCCTGCAGTCATCTTGTGGCTTTGCTAAAACCTGGGAAATACCCACATAATCTCTCACATTATTGACCAATAGCCTTGGCAAGCTGTGTCGGTAAAGTGATGGAGCGGGTGGTACTGAGCAGACTGGAATGGCTACTCGAGAAAAGTGGTGGACTTCCTGATTTCATCAATGGATTCAGAAGAGGCCGATCATCCATTGACGGTGTAATCGACCTAGTATCTTCTGTTCAACAGGAAAAAAGACGCCGTCGTCTGGTATTCGCAATATTTCTGGATATCAAAAGCGCCTACGACAACGTCTTCCACCATTCGATTCTTCAGGCGCTTGAGGATATTGGTGTTGGTGGCCGGATGTATGCATGGCTACAGAGTTACCTCAGTGGCCGCACCATTTTCATGTCCACTTCGGATGGCGAGACTGATAGACATGACGTTCGCAGAGGTGTTCCGCAGGGTGGTGTCCTTAGCCCAATACTGTTCAATATCATACTGGTGGGCCTTGCAGACGAGCTACCTGAAACAGCGCGTATCAGTACGTGCGCGGATGATATCTGTATTTGGTCATCTGGGGTCACACGTCCACAAGTGCGTGCAAGGCTCCAGCGTGCGGCTACCATAACGGCGAAGTACTTGCGCCGTAAAGGCCTGCAACTCTCAGCAACTAAGTGTGCAGTCATGGCATTCACGCGCAAATCAATGTCACACTATCCAATCGTTGTCGACGCAACGGCACTCCCTTTATTCACCCACCAGAGATATCTTGGCGTGATAATAAACAGCAGTCTTTCTTGGACCAAACATGTTACTGCGCTTAGGGCTAAACTGACCAACTTCATACACGTTCTTCGTGTAATATCAGGACTGAGATGGGGCCCGTCTGAGCGAAGTTTGCTCCAAGTGTACCGGGCACTTTTTGTGGGCTACATACGCTACAGCATGCCTGTGTTATCTAACATGGGGTCATCTTGTATACGCACGCTGGAGAGCCTTCAACAAGCACTACGGATATGTCTTGGCTTGCCACGCTGCACATCAACTAAGGGCACAATAGCGGAAGCACGGGCCTGTCCTATCGACATATACAGGTCTTGTGAGCCTGTGCGGACCTATCTTCGCCTGCTAACCAGACACTCACACCATCCACTGTCAACACTTCCAAGCACCAACCTTGACTGTGCTTTTTCTAAAGCTATTGCATGTCACGCAAGCATTATACCTGCAAGATTCCAGGCCACCGACTTCCCCGCGACACCTCCATGGACATTGCCAAGACCACTAGTGAGGCTTGAGACACCCGGAATTATGAAGAAATCTCACGTTTCCTCCATTGGCTTGAAGCAGCTCACCCTGTCTAATATATTTACATCATATAGTGGGACTGTACAAGTATATACCGATGGTTCGGTCACGCCATCTGCCACAACGGCCGCATTTGTCATCCCACAACTTGGAATTACTCAAAGATTTCGATTAGACCACAAATCGACATCTACGGCTGCGGAACTTGCGGGAATACGGGAGGCTGTCCGTTTTATGAGAACGCAGACACCCCATAAATGGACGATATTGTGCGATGCCAAATCAGCGCTACTGGCGCTAAAATACTTTTTAAATAAAGGACCATACTATCTGCTCATGCTGGAAATCGTCGAACTTCATCACAGTGCCGAGTTAAGTGGCCACGTGATCACCTTTCAATGGGTGCCTAGCCATTGTGGTGTTTTTGGTAATGAACTCGCTGACAGTCAGGCAAGATCGGCCTCCTCTTCCTCTGATGAAGTACGGATTGCCTACTCGCGACACGACACCAACTCTATGATCAAGGCACTCATGCAAGACCTTACAAAGGCTTACAGAGCCCGCTCTGATAACATTCACAGACGTCTACATACGATTGATCCAGACGGTAAATTCTGTTTGCCCCCGAAGCTTACACGGAGCAAAACATCATTGCTACACAGGATTCGGCTCGGCGTTGCTTTCACCCGTCGCTACGCACACCTCATCGGCCAATCGAACAGCCCTGATTGTGAACACTGCCAGATGCCCGAAACACTGCAACACGTACTGTGCGAATGCATAGCATATATACTGGAGCAAGGACGTTAGACAGTTTCCTAGCCAGCGTTGGCAGACAACTACTGTCGGAGGAAGCTATCCTCGGCCCATGGCCTGACACTGCAATTTCAATGCGTGCAACAAAAGTATTGTTGAAGTTCCTGCGGGACACCAAGCTCGACGAACGGCTTTAGCGAGGCAACTGTCTCATGTAAATAAGCACTCACCACTTCTCTTATCATCATCATCCATCCCAATACTTTCACTCCCCTTCCCTCTTCCCCAGTGCAGAGTAGCAGACTAGAGCGCACTAGCTCAGGTCGACCTCTCTGTCTTGCCTATCAATAAATTCTATATTTAATTCAATGTAACCAAGTCGCAAAACCACAGGCTCTGCGAAATCACTTGTAGCAACGGCATGGGAGCATTGACACCTTCGGTCGGGGTGACCACACTGCTGACACTTCCGTGAAGTCGTCGGGGCACAGCTCCTTGTCATCGTCGTCATCATCGTCGTCTTCAGTGTCATCGTCTTCCGCCCCGCAACACTCGAGCGGGCCTGCCCGCCCGTCGTCAACAGCAAATGCTCCATCTGGGTCCTCGTTGTCAGGGAGGCACAGCAGTGCGGTGGAAAGGCTAAACCGCAACAACCACACCCTGGCCCCCGTTGTCCGGGTGGAGCGAATGCCACTTCCACGACAGCCTGAAGCTATGGCCGCCCGCAACAGCTCGCCAGGCCGTGAAAAGGAATTGCCTTCACCCCAGCAGCCACCACCTTTAACCCCTGGAGGACTAAAAATGCTGTCTGGGCCGGGGCCAGGGCAGGCCAGTCACGTAACACCCGACGCATGCATCAGCAGCACGTCAGCAGTGGTGGCTGCGACGGCTCCCATTGCGGCACCTACTCCCATCAGGAAGACACCTGCCAGCAATGGTTCCACCACGAGCACAGCATCAAAAGACACACCGTCGTCACGCGAATTACTTCGACGAAGATGGAAACACAGAGAACATGTGTTAAACAATTTCTGGAAACGGTGGCGACGAGAGTACCTCCAAGAACTTCGTTCAGCTCACATTAACGAAAATAGACACTCAGAATCCGTGAAGCTTGGAGACAGTACTGATAAAAGAATTAAACTCGCCAAGACAATTGTGGAAGATCGGACAAATGACAGAATCATTTCCGGGCAGCGACGGCAAATTTCGCTCATGCAAAGTGCGCACTTCTTGAGGCAACACGTTGCGGAGACCGGTACAGGTGCTGTACCGCCTAGAATCTGCTGGACAAGCTCCGTCTTGAAAAGAAACAAGCAAGCACACGCAAATTGTTCGGCCGGGAGCTGTTAAATATTATGCTCCGAAAAAGACGAGAAGAAGCCGAAGTTAGAAGCGAGCGTGAAGCCGAGCGCTTGCTTGCATTTTTTTAGTTGCTTTTACAAGCGTCGAATAAAGAAGACGTTCTCTACTTCGGCTCCGCTTGCTGGTTTTCAACATCGTATGTTCAAGGGGCAAAAGTCCCCGCATTTCCTGTCTCGCACACACTACTATCTGTCAAGACGGGTATTCCCCCTCCCGCACCCCGCCTTATGCAGGGCGCAGGCGGTTACCCTTCGACTTTTACAAGCCCGTGCGTACCCTAACCTCGCGGTTCTTCATGCCATATACCCGGAAAGATATCCCAGTTCGGACTGCCCTGCCTGTGGACTAAGGGCAACATTGGACCATGTGTTGTGGGAGTAGGAAGCCATCGGCTCCTCCTTCAGCGAGGATAGGTGGGCTGCGCTCTTGGGCAGCCCCGAACTCAGTGACCAAACCCTGGCCGTCCAGAGTGCCCGCGATCGGGCCGTCAAGCTCGGCTTGGTGGTCCCTACGTGGGACTAGCCGGGTGGCGCGGGGTCTCCCCTGCGTCTTCTCTGGACCTAATAAAGTTATTTCACTCACTCACTCACTCACCCGCTCTTACTCGCGCATGCGCCCGAACGTGCGTCGTCTCCGCAAGCACCACGCCCCGGGCCGACCCGCGGCGCAGGTGCAGTTCGCCATTAAGCAACCCCCCCCCCCCCCACATAGCTTCGCTGCACATCCTACTACACATGTGGAAGGCCAGTGAGTTTTTTGAAGACGGCTGGACGGTATTGACACGTGTGCTTGTTTATCGGGCGACCGCGTTTCACCGTCTGACAAATGTTATCATTCATCGTAGGACGCGCCTGCATGTATCGAGATTTCTCAAATGTTATGGATGGTTCTATCCGCTGTCTTTTGTCACCGAACCTTGTATAATCTGATTGCACGTATGCGCAACGCGAATTGTGCGCTACTTTCTGGAGGACACGCGGGAACCAGATTTTACTATGGAACTTTCCATGACTCATGTATAAAAGACCACGCGCTTGATGCGCCGATCAAATTTTCGACGATCGCCGACTGTGTTCGGCGCTATCGTTGTGCTTTGAGTGTGGCCTCCTTTCTGGACACAGGTTCAGCCAATAAAGAGTTTCACCAGGTATCACCATTCTGCTTGGGTACTGTGTTGTTGACCGTCACTGCCACGTGACAATATTGCGCTTCTGAAGAAGTTTCGGAATCACGTTGCGCTGACTCGTGACGACACGCATGCGCAGACGCGCGTAGAGCATGGTCGCTTTTGTTTCTTGGTTGCTTCACTGCTCGCCTACTTGACATGATTCTGTCGGCGGCGGCGACAAGAGGTCGCCGCCATGGCCACGGTTTATTTACGCCGGCCAGCCATTGTACCGCGGGATCCTGGGAACGGCCGATACCGCGGCTGCTCAAGTCGAGTGGACCAGCGTGTTCTATTCTCGCGCTACAAGCCCGTGAGCCGTCTTCTTTGCCGGCTCTGGAAGCGATATTCGCGCCGCTATAGCCCCCTCCCCCCCCCCTAATGGGAAGCGCGATTGAAATATGTTACGGGTACAGTTGCGAACACATTTACAGGCACTGTAACCGCGACTTCAGCCATCCCCGAGGTTGCTGATGTTCCCCCAAAGAGTGGTTCTGCAGACTGCTGGGTCGTGTTCTTATCGAGCAGGAAAGGCACCAAGAACAACCACAGGGAGAAAAGCAAAGCAACGGTCGGGGCTGCCCCGAGGATCCAGAGCTGGATGCATAACTTCACGTCCTGCGGCGTCTGCAATTTCTCGCGATCTCGTAGCCGGAACTGCTGGTCAGGTATTGGGTTCGCGTCTTGATCAGGGCTATGCGCGTGCTTCGCGTGTGCTGGAGGCGTGATGACCAACATAATCTCCCGCGCATGTGGCGGTGCAGGAGATAACGTAGTTGGGGGCTCCTGGGCAGCTGTTGCCGGCTGGCTCGGTGCGCTGACGGCAACAGCGACTTGAAAATGCCTGACCAATCGCCGAGACGCGGGACGGGCCGCAAGGGACAGGTTCTCGCCGAGTGGTGGCTCTTGCATAGTGGTTGCGGCAGGAACATCTGCAGAGCTTCTCAGTCGTGGGTGCTGTAGATGTGGATCCTATCGTGGGTGCTTGTGGTTGTTGATAGTTTCGGGTTCACGTAATCCGTCGAGAGAGATTCACCAGGCAGCACAAGCAACGTAGGTTGTGAGTGAGGCGCAGCCACAGTGGTGCCATAGTGCGAAAGCACGCCCTGCCAGTTTCTCGAAAGTGACCGATGGTTCTATCTGTTGTCTATGTTGTCGCCGAGCCTCGTGAACTCAGAGGCAGTCTGGCGTGATAAACGCGGTCTTCTCTCGATCCCTTTCGTCGATTTTAATTTGCCAATAACCAGTCTTGAGGTCTATCGACGAAACGTACTTAGTATTGCAGAGTCGGTCTAATGCGTCATCTATCCTAGGGAGAGGGTGTACGTCCTTGGTTATTTTGTTCAAGCGGCGATAATCGATGCAGAAGAGCAGACTCCCATCCTTCTTCACTAAGACCACTGGAGGCGCCCACGGGGTTTTCGACGGCTGGATGATGTCGCGCAGCAATTCGCCGACTTGTTGCCTTATAAATTCTCGCTCTCGCTTCGACACTTGGTAAGGGCTCTAGCGGAGTGGTCGAGCGGATTCTCCGGCTATTATGCGATGCTATGGAAATGGCATTTGCCGAATTCTCGACGACATAGAAAAGCAGTCTTCGTATCATCGAAGAAGACTTTTGAGCTTCTGATCCTTACTCATAAACATACTTGAATTTGTGTAGAAAACTTCTTCGGGAACTATGGTCTTCGAGTTCAATGCGGCAGAACCTGAAAGGACAAAGGCATTGCTGGTTTCCCCATTTCCTCGAAGTATATGCGATCCTCGTGCCCTTGTTGAGATGCTTGAACTCCTGGCTGAAGTTGGTCAGCACCACTTTCGCTTTTCCTCCGTGCAATCGAGCGATCCCTCTTGCAACGCAAATTTCACTATCGAGCCGTAGACGTGGTTCAGCAGGTTGTAATTGCGTTGCAGTTTGGTCTTGGCGTTGGGTCACGGCTGCATCGTGTTGACCTGTGGCTGGAACACCGTGCCGTCATGTCTTTTTTTGTCGGTGTATTCTTTGCTTCCAGGCTTCGTGGGGATGGCGGCGTCTCGTTGAAATGTCATCCAGACAGTCTTTTCGGCATCTTCGTCGGCGACCGAGGATCTTCGTCAGTTCGACGAACAGCAACCGCGCCTCGATCGGTTGCTGATTTTAGTTTTCCGGATATGAGCTGACGGACCGGCCCCAGGCTCGGCCAGTCTATGATCAACGCTGCGGCGACAGGTAGCGGCCTGGTGACGGCGAACGGGACGGTCGTCGAGGGCTCCACTGAGTAGCGGCGAGGTAGTCAGCGATGTCACGAGGGCATTCCCCTTGCTGCGGGCGCAGTGCATTGACGGCAAACCCTCGCAGTCCCAAGTCGCGGTATGGGCATCGGCGGTAGACACGGCCACGGCCGGTCTCTAGGGGAGCGCGCGCTTTCCTTCTTACGGCCTTCGCATTCGCCGCGGAAGCAATGAGAATTTTTCTCCAAGAGTTACGCCTTTCGCCGCCGCCAGGGGCGCGACGACCCTACTGCTAGGGACCCTGTGACGGGGCCCTGTGACTGTGACCCTGTGACGACACAGGGTTGTGTGGTGTCGGCTGTCGTGGCTCGCGGACGCTCCTGTGCACGAGGCTTCAGCGACTTCGTTCGTAGCTAAGTACTCTTTTATCTTTATTAGCTAGTCTTTTGAAGTGTTTTATTTTGCCTGGAGTAGGGGCGCATATTTTGAATTCTTGGCAGGAGTAGTAAACGTACCGGCTTTGTCTAGGTCTGGCGGCTCCCCCGTTAGGCCTAGGTGGTAGGAGGGACCTATTTAATAGGCTTATTTAATTCTTTCAGCTAGCTCTTCGGATTCTTACATGGAGTAGGGAGTGATAATTCTTTATTTTTGTTTGGGATAGCGGTCGAGGTCGGCTTTGCGTGAGTGATTTGGCGAACTTGCTCGTTGGGCCTAGGGACGTAGGCCTAGCGATGAAATCGAAGAACGTGAAGGCCGCGGGGGACGGGGAGCAAGTGCAGTGCGATGAGTGCCTGCGATGGTGCTTCCTCGACGAGACTAAATTCCAGAATTTAGCAGACGCGGAGGGGTCTAGCTTCACGTTCAGGTCGTGCGAGGGCGTCAGGGAAGCTGTCCATAAAATGGAAAGGAATTGGGCGGCTAAGCTCGAAGAGCTTAAGGCAAACCTGAGGGAGGAGCAGGAGAAGCGGGTAGCACTGCAGGCGAAAGTTGACAATTTCGTCAAGGTGGAGACGGCCCAGGCCGCGCAGTTAGTAAGGACTGTGGCCGAGCTTGAGGAAGAGAAAGAAAGGAGCGCCGAACTGAAAAAGCGGCTCGACGCGCTTGAGACGCGGGCAGCGGAGAATGTCGGGTCAGGACTTCAAAGCGGTGGCAAAGACTCAGAAAGTAGGATAGACCCTACAGGCGAAGTGGGAGGCAGGAAGCCAAAGCAAGCGCTCGCCAGCTCGCCGCCGGTGAATCGGCGTAGCTATAGTGAAGCAGCGCAACACGCCCTGAGTGAGGCGACGCTGCAGCCACAGGAAGCTGGAAAGAGCGGCACCTACCTTAAGGCCGCCACGCGGAAAAAGCAGGAGCCCAGGGGACAATGCCCTTTGTCGAGCCCGAATCACGCAGAAAAGGACACAGGGAAGCAGAGAGAGGTAGGAGAGAGTGAAAGGGTGATTATCGCTGGCGACTCAAACATGGCTGGGTGCTCAAAAGCTATTGTGGGGAGGGTGAAAGGCGACAAAAGAGTGGCGGTAGGGACATTTCCAGGACGGACACTGAGTTCTGTCATGGAGCGAGCAAAAGAAAAGCTCACGGAAAATGCCCACGTGCGCAACCTTGTCGTAGTAGCAGGTGGGCTAAATGACGTCCTAAACAGGAAAGGGCCAGGACTAGCCCAGCGCTTGGCGAAGGGGGTGGACGACTTGCGCGAGCTATCCCCTCAGGTGCAGATCGTGGTGTGCACGGTGCCGGAGGTGCCTGTGCGTGACAGTCACGTACAAAGAGCCGTAATGGCTGCCAATGAGGCTATATGGAAAATGAGCCGAGAGAAAGGCTTCGAGGTTGTCGAAGTAAACAGGGAAGTGAGAAGTTGTGGTGGTTTAAACGAGATGGGATCCACTTCAATTACAGGCTAGCACGAGAAGTGGGCTGGCGACTTGGGGGTCGCGCTATTGCTTTTTTAGGGGGCCCGCAGGCGCTCAGGAGGTCAGAGTATCGCCGTCGATAACAGAAAAAGGAGGAAAGCAAGAACAAGAGCTCGCCATGCAATAGGCGACATAAACATGCAGGGCGGCAGAAGAAAGGAAAAGTGGGCAGAGATTGAGGAGCAGTTACATAGAGAACAAATAGGGGTGTATGCGGTTACAGAAACGCACCTTAGAGACTCAGAAGAGCCGCCAGTTATTGAGAATTATGTATGGGAAGGGGGTGCAGCAGAACTAAGTAGGAAAGAAAGAGAGGGGGAGTCGGAATGCTCATCCATCAGGGAACCAAATGGAAAAGAGTAAATTCACAATGTCAAGAGCATCTTTGGTTATCAGGTACAATGAGTGGGAAAGAAACTTGGCTGGGAGTTACGTATTTGTGGACCGGAAATAATTGCACAGAGAAGAATAAAGGGTTAGTGGAATGCATAAGCGCTGATATTAAGGGTTTCGGGAATGGTGCTGAGATTGTCCTATTAGGTGACATGAATGCCCACATACAGGATTTAGATAGCTATACCGACAATAATGGGAAGTCAATGCCAGACCTTTGCGAGCAACATAACCTCGTGATCGTGAATACAGGGCCTAAGTGTGAAGGACAGATCACGTGGGAAGTGGGAAACCGGCAATCGACCATTGATTACTGTCTGATGACAGAAGGAATTCATGATAAGTTGAGAGAAATGGTCATCGATGAGGAAGGGTTTAGCAGCATAGGGAGTGACCATAAACGCATCATTTTGAGAATGGGATATGTAGTTGGTAAAGAGAGCAAGGAAAGCACAATGGCCAGTCCAAATTTGAACCCTGAACAAATAGCAAATATAGTCACTAGAGTTGAGGAAGAACTTGAACAAATAGCAAATATAGTCACTAGAGTTGAGGAAGAACTTGGCAAGTGGCCAAGTAAGGAGTGGGAATATGGTGAGCTTCTAAGTGTAATAACGACAGAAATACGGAAAGAGAAACAACATATGTTCGTTGGAAAGGAAAAAAGAAACCGAAAAGCTGGTGGAATAAGGAGATACGAGAAGCGATCACCGAACGACAGAAAGCATCTCGAGAGCACAGGCAGGCAAAGAAGGCGCATTTGCCACAGAATGAAGTAACCAGTAAATGGGAAATGTACCGGGAGAAAAAGTATATGGTTCAAATACTGGTGCAAGCAAAATTAAAAGGTGAAAGTGAACGTTGGTTGTCAGAAATGCGTGTGAAAAAGAAGGCCGCACCTAGAATATTTTGGAATCACATAAAATTATTAGGCAGGAAGTCAACAACAATACAACAACATATCCTAGACGAAGATGAAAACAGACTGGAAGAAGCGGCAATAAATTACATCCAAAAAGTAACAGCCGAATCTTTCCAAGGCAAGGACGAGGTTGTATTTGAAGAAAAAAAGAGCATGAAAGAGACCCAAGTGGAAAAGGAGCTGGTGCTGACAAATTTAGACTGGAAGAAAGCGGAAGAGAAAATTCCTAAGCGCACAGCCACAGGGCTAGACGAGGTTCCCGTTAGGCTGATAAATGAACTGGGACCAAAAAGTAAGGAAGCTCTGGTGAAAGCAGTGGAAAAAACTTTAAAAGATAGACGAATACCAGACAGTTGGCGACAAAGTAGAATGAACTTAATTTATAAAGGCAAGGGGGAGAAAGACAGAATTCACTCGTATAGACCGTTGACCATTACATCGGTAATATACAGGCTAGCAATGCAGGCAATCAAATTAAAGCTTCAAGCATGGGCAGAGAATAATGACATTTTGGGAGAGCTTCAGAATGGCTTTAGAATAGGTAGGCGTTTGGATGATAACTTGTTTGTTCTTACTCAGTGTATTGAAATATCAAAATCAGAAAGCAGACCGTTGTATGTGGCCTTTTTGGACATTACAGGAGCCTACGACAACGTAGACCGCAACATTTTGTGGGATATTCTGGAAGGGGAAGGCTTAGGTAACGATTGTTTACAGCTTTTGAGAGAGATTTACCTAGAAAATACCGTTTGCGTTGAATGGGAAGGGATGAGGAGCGCGGAGAAAGTTCATATCAACAAGGGACTAAGGCAGGGGTGCCCTTTATCCCCTCTGCTGTTTATGATGTACATGGTGAGGATGGAGAGGGCGCTAGAAGGCCGGAAGTAACATCGGGTTTAATCTCTCATATAAACAGGCGGGTGCAGTAATAGAGCAGCAACTCCCAGGTTTATTTTATGCGGACGACATTGTGTTGCTCGCTAACAAGCAAAGTGATTTGCAACGTCTTTGGACAGGAAGGCAACAATTTAGGTTTGAAATTTAGTGTTAGAAAATCAGGTGTTATGGTATTCAATGAAAACAGTGAACAGACAGTGGAGATACAGGGCCAAGAAATACCTCGGGTAACAGAATACAAATACCTTGGTATATGGATAAACGAAGGCAATGGATATATGGAAACACAGGAAAAAACCATAACAGTCAAGGGGATGAGAAATGCAGCCATAATGAAGCACAGAGCGCTATGGGGATACAATAGGTACGAGGTCCTCTGAGGTATGTGGAAATGGGTAATGGTTCCGGGACTTACCTTTGGAAATGCGGTTGTTTGCTTTAAATCAGGAGTACAATCAGGACTCGACGGGAACCAAAGGCCAGTGGGTCGCCTCGCATTGTGCGCTCACGGGAAGACTACAAACGAAGCTGTGCAGGGGGATATGGGCTGGACTAGTTTTGAAGTGAGTGAAGCTCGCAGTAAAATTGAGTATGAAGAACGGCTGAGGAATATGGAAGAAAGTAAATGGGCTGGGAGAGTGTTCAGGTATCTGTACAGGCAAAACATTGATTCACAGTGGAGCAAAACAACTAGGAAGCTTACCAGCAAGTGTGCGGCCTGTGGGATGGGCAACACAGCAACAAAGAAGGTCAAGCGGAAAGTCAGAGAGGCTGAAATAATCTCACGGGTGGCGGCAATGGAAAAGAAACCTGCCATGAGTAACTACTTAAGAGGAAAAAACGAAATCAGAAAAGAAACCATTTATGATAACTCAAAGGGAAGCTCATTACTTTTCGAAGCGAGATCGGGATGCCTTAGAACACGCACCCATAAAGCCAGATATAAGAAGGAAGAAGAAGCATGTGCTTGCTGCGGTAAAGCTAGGGAAACGACGGAGCATATTTTATTAGAATGTGAAGACGTCTACCCAGCGGTCGATTTAGGCACTACTGGCCTACTTGAAGCCCTTGGGTTCAGCGGGAGCAGTGGTAAAGGAAACAGGTCCGCAATAGACATTAGTAAGAGGCGATTGGAGGATTGGTCGAAGAAAAGTAGGGAAACGACAAAGGACGGAGACGTGCAAAAGCACAGTTCGCAGTAGGGGATCAGAAAATTGGGACGTGGTAGTTTATAGGGTTTTTTTTTTTTTCATTGGTTAACCTACGTAGGATATTAGGCAGCATGGTAGCAGGAGCTTGGTGGCGCAACCCACCGCCCCGTTCCAAAGGGGACGCTCATAACATCCATCCATTCATCCAGGGACCGCTCTTTGCCCGCCTGCTTCTGCGGCGGCGGGCGGTGATCGCCTGGTTTCGTGCTGTTTTTCCGCTGCTTCTTGTTCAACGATTCACCGAAACGAAAGAAAACAACAAGCAAATAATTTATCTACATGTCAGCCAATAAGTTCACACGTGAACGGAGTTTTCATAGAAAACTTCGAACCATAGAAACATCAAAGGTCCAATCACTCTCGTTCCTGAAAGGTATGACAGGGAAATGACAGATGTTGCGGTCTGAAATGCCGAAGGTCGTATTTCGGTCAATTTCTTGCATGTCTCATAGTCCATGCCGAAGTTAAGTGCTGGTAGAGAATTTAGTTAATGCGAAGGTTAACGGAATGGTTTATGGGGGTTTAACGTCCCAAAGCGACTCGGGCTATGAGGGACGCCAATGTGAAGGGCTCTGGAAATTTCGACCACCTGGCGTTCTTCAACGTGCACAGACACTGCACAGTACACGGGCCTCTAGAATTTCGCCTTCATAGAAATGGCTCAGTAGCTTAGCACTCCCACCACTGAGCCATCGCGGCGGATTCATATAAGTTTCAATGCCGCCATATTCATTGCTTTCTTTTTCTCGCCACATTGTCAGAAATAGGGGGTATCGTCTCCTGACTCGGCTACCTGACGACGCCATTGTCGCCGCTGCTTCCGCGAACGGCATTCCCCGCAGGTGCATGTCGAATTATGTCTCGAATTCCGACTCATCCACCTTTACGTTGGTTTTCTAAGAATCCTCCCAAGGTCCGAATTCGCCGATCTTAACAATGTGTAGAAAAGCCTGCCAAATTGACTTCCCTCTTATGTGCGAAGGGCAAACGTCACTGTTGGTCTGCGCTTGCTTTTTTTTTTTTTTTTTCCGAGCCTCGCATATTTCTCTCTTGGACGGGGAGTGCTCTTATGTGTGCCGGCAGGCAGCGTGGCCTTTAGTGTTGTGAGCGCTGGTGCACGTTTCTACCCGTTTCTTCCACGGATTAGGTTATTTGCTGTGCGACGGTGTTTATTGCCCGCCGTTGATCATCCAACGCGGCGATGGTGTACTGCTGCATGCATACCGCTTTGCAAGTCGCAGTTGGGTAAGACTCAGGGTCTTTCTTTTCATCAATTCCCGAGTGATTCAGAACTGTTTGCAAAGTGGCTCAAAAACATCTCCAGAGAAAATTTCGTCTTCAACGACAAGTCGGCATCGAGTGTGGTTTGCATGCCGGCATTTCCTCGCGAGTGACTACGTTTTAGGGTGCCGCATCAGAAAACTTTTGCCTGGTGCTGTGCCAACCGTGTTCGATGAGTACCCGTGCTACCTGGTGCCCAGTGTGAAAAAGCCTCGCAAGAAGCCCGCAAAACAAAAACGGCAGCGCTTGAGATTTCAGGAGCTATATTTTATACGCTTCGGAATTCTCAGGAATCTGTCAGGTCGCTTATAATTATACACATTGGTTAAAACCCGTCAGTAGGCAAACTGAAGAGGCTGATTGATTTGTTTCTCTCCAAATTTAACGGGTAGAAAGTGTTGACGTGAGTGTACCAAAGCCTCATGCGACCATGCAGTCATACTGAAGAAGAGCACGCGATGGCGCGCAGTAGTTATTCTGTTGTTTATAACTATTAGCTGTCAAATCGAAGAGGCTGATTGCGCGGTCTTTGCATAATGCATAGGGGTGAAATATCAGGACCTGACGGTTACCACTCACGCGGGACGGACTTGGAGCGGGCGCGCGTTCTCCTTCCGCGTGAACGGCGGTCGCAGCGGCGGAGCAGTGGGGAAGTGGCGACCCCACCGCGGTGCGGTGGGAGGCGGAAACAGACCCCATTGCGAAGGCCGTAAGAAGAGAAGCGCGCGCACCCCTCGAGACCGGCCGTCACACTGCCCCCGTAGTGATAGCAGAGGTGGTTCGGGGGCGCGCCATACGTCTGTCTTCCTTGAGTAATTGCACTGGGTGACGGGCGGGCAAGCTGGCGACGGCGGACGACGGAATTGCGGCGTTACGGGTCCCTGGGGTGGAGGGTGACCTTGACGGCGGACAACGGCAGCGTAGGTCATCGCCTCCTGCACGGGAGGCGGCGAATTGGGCTGCACTTCGGAAACTCTTATTGGCCGTCGAAGTTCGTCCTTGACCATGTCAGTAACCGATACCACCCGAGGTTGCGACGAAGGGAACATCCTGCGCAGTTCTTTGCGCACAATGGCCCTCATGGTCTCCCGAGGGTCGTAGGAGCCCAGCGCCTGTCTGCGTCTGCAACTTTAGTAAAAATAACACTTAGAAAAATACTTCAGGAAAAATATGGATGTTCGTCTATGAAGGTGCCCGAGCTATATTCTGGCTGCTTTAAGATGTAGTGGAAAGCATGATGCAGTAGGAAAAGCTGTCGCAGTGCTTGACATACTATGGCTCCGCTTTACGGAAATAGTAGCACCTGTTATAGAACCCACACAGCAAAAGGAGATGAACCAGGTGTCACAGAGCCAACAATGTAGATATGATGTTGTTCATAGCAACACGAAATGTGTTGAAAAGTGAAATACTTGTGTTGGCTAAGGGTTCTTCATTTGCTCTTTACGCCAGAAACAGTGGTAATGTCACTAGCGTAAAAAGCCAAACTTGGACATTGTGGACACGATGTCTTGTACGCAAGGTTCTAGACCACCGTAGTGCTCAAATGTGACGAGGGGAATGCACCACAAGTATGCACGAACTCGGACCAGCAACGCTCTTTTCTAAACTGTGGCAGAGTTCCGCCACCTAAGGGCACCATTCGACAACCCAGTCTATGCACTCTCATGCAGGCTGGACCGTGCAAAGTCCGCCAAGGAGCGCCGGCTCCTGGCAGATCGGTTTGCCCTCGACGTTGCGTTGGAAGCCATGCGGGCAAGTTCTTTGCAGGACCCCACCGAGTCGCTGCTGCAACTCAAGTCGCTCGAGAGACTGACCGAGGTTCAGACATTCTATGTCAGCTACTGCAGTTACTTCTGCGGAGAGCCCCGCGGCCAAGTGATGTGCAACCTGGCCACGAACGACTCTGAATTTAGCAGCGCATTTGGATGCCAGCCGAGACTGCAGACGGGGCTGACTTGCCTGTTTGTGTAGACGATCGGTGGAACGTAGAATGCAGCTAGGTCTCCCATATCGACTACGCACTGACTTAAAGGCTATCCTGCGGCCTTCAAGTGCCCTTGACTATTTACCGAAGGAAACAGAGCGCTGACTTCCATATGAATCATCTGGAATTCACTCGCACCAAGGGCACAGACCCACTTCGTCGTCATTCTCGCGACGGCTCGTCCCTTGAGCATCGCTCGATGATATTGTAATAATATCAATGCACAGTTGACCATAAAGAGCTGCATTTTCTCTGGATTTACATATATATAGCTGGTCATTAAATTTATTATGCTTCAAACGTAACTTAAGTACTTCAATTTGCTGTGACTGAGATAATAGCATTATAAAATAAAGCATTCTGCTTCATTGAGGCTTACAATACAAGACACTTGTACAAGAGTGCAAGACGTTTAACTTGCATAAAAAAGTAAGTAAACATAGTGTAGCAATCCTGTGGTATACAGATAGTGATATTATTATTACTGCTTTAAATTTGATAGGTTATATTAAGTTTGATCGTAGCGCATTTCTTTCCGGCATGTCTTACCTTGCTTTATTAGAGCACTGTAAAAATGCCTAACATAAGCACCGCATGTTTTTACCAAAGCATTCAAGTTTGCAGCAGTTATTTCTCCTTACAATGCTTATGAATTCAGCCGCCCTGCAATTACACAAGCACAACCACATGAGCATATACCACAAAACGAGCACCCAAGCTTTCATTGCCTTCCTTTAAAGGTGGTGCCCAAGCTGCAGCAACATGTTTCCTGCTTTCACATGCAGTGTGAACCCATTAAACCTACCATGAATATAACAGAGAACAAGTGTTTTGAGTCCAGCACAGTAAGTGTATATAGGAGCGGCTCAGCTCCGGCATCGCGTCGTCATGGCTGTACAAGTCACACACAAAATAAATTTTGCCTCCATTCCACCCTGTGAAAGTGTACGTGCAGCAGAGCAGTTGCCAATGTTAGATGACGTCACGCAAGCACTACCACCACAAGCGACCTATGTCCCACATGCACGCACATTTGTAGAAGTGCAGCATGCTTCCTTATTCTTCCAGGCTGTCCGCCAAGTGCAAGTGCATTATTGAACTAAATGAATGTTTGAAAGTAAATTGCACAATGAAATGCGTAATGTACAGCTTACACGCAAGCTGCAGACATGATAGCTTTGTATTGTTATTCGTATATACAAGAAAACAAATCTGTTACGCGGAAACTGAAAGACAAAGCCCTTTTTCAGTTGCTGTTTGAAATCTATCCAAGTGGTCGTGGCCACTAGGTGGCGGTACTGTTAGCACAGCATACATCCTCATTCTTGTAGGCCTTCTGTCTAGTGCAAGTTCGTTACTAAACTAATTAAATACGATTTGCACACAACCTGCAAAATGACAGCATCGGACTGTAATTCGAATATACGAGAAAACATCGTTCTCTTAGACGGAAACTTAAACACGAAGCCTTCCAGCTGCTGTTTGTTTTTTTATGAACACCACGCAGGCGGACATGAGAAATCCCGACCAACTAGAGGCAACAGCTTTGCTTTAAATAAAAGAACAAGCCACACGCAAGCACACTGCTTTTACAAAGCACTTTACAGCTTCTTTGCATACAGCCCCTAATCTAAAGCTATCTAATGTTTCAAGTACAGTGCTAAAATTGACATGGAACGAAAGGAAGACACAAAACCACGGGCAAAGCACTGACTTTCCATTAATAGAGTTTATTGTACAATTTTATATAGGTCACATGCTCACCGCATGACTCACTAGAACAGGAGGCAAAAACAGTGAAAAAAGAAAAAAGACTGGCACAATACTGCATAAACTGCAAGTCCACAAGGCAGTGAAGAGCACTCTCACTGAAGCGGCATCCAACCGATGTTGTTTACATCATCTTCTTCATGCCAACATTCCAAAATTGGGTTCCCGCTATGGTGATAGTGATTATGGGTTGAACATGAAAAGCAATATATAACAATACTGTGTAGAGCGAATCTGATACTTGGGATATTTTGTTGATAACCAAGTTCTGCATGGAGTCTTACAAGAAAGCAGTCTACTTATAACATCCAGATAGACAAAAGTTGTCGCCACATTTCCATGTTTTTCAGCCAAGGTGTGAGTCTACTGGCATATGCAAGGGTTTTGGTGAAGGGAGCAGCATTTAGCCGCTATGTGAGCAGGCTGGCAGTTGGGTAGTGAGCAACGTTTATTCAGGATACGAAGGGATATACCTTACAGGTATACACATCTCTGACTCAACAGATTGTGTGCAGATTATGCCAGATCACGTGACACAATGGTTACTCGTCTCTGCTGCAGTATTTTACTAGAGGACAACTAAAGGAGCAGAAAAGAAGAAAATCACTGCTGACTGTGGTATATGGCATCTGCCCAACCTTGAGGTTTGCACTTGAATAGCGAGCAGCCAGTAGAGAGGAGCGGATGTGAAAAAATATGAGTAGAGAAAGACAAGAGATGTAAGAACTTGTACAAATATGCCTAATGTGTATAAGTACAGACAAACAGGCAGCTATGTGAATTATTCAGTAGTTAGTGTGTGATGCCACTTTCGTTGATGGACCCAGTTGCCATCGCAGTTTGGGTACAGAAAATGGAATGAACCACACAGCGTTGCGGCATTTCAATGGAACTTTGTCTTACACAGCTTAGTTCTTTTTCTTTATTTGTGAATCATTCTTTCCTGTCTTCGCATGCGCGATCGGGGAGGCAAAGGAATGGGCGCAGCCTGCGTGACAAGTTGACTTGTGGTGCCCTCATCAACTTGGAAGCTTTTTCACAAAGCAATCATCCGACAGACACTACCACTTTTCCTCCATATTGTTTCACAGAGTCATGACAATAACAAAAAGAGAGGGACTAGTGAGTCTCCTGCATCACTTCGAGCGGTGTTAAAGTCGATTTCTCAAGGAAGTAGTGATGCAAATTTTGTTTTGCTTTTATGACTCTATTGGATACCCGTCCACCCACTATTTATGTTACAGAGCCTCAATTCACAGACCGTGACACAGCATTACATTACCCTTTAAATGTTACCAGTTCAAAACACGCATTACGTGCAGCGTAACTCTGGATGTCAAAAAGTAGATGTCATCAAAACCTGTTGTGGCGGTCTCGTGATACCAGATACCACTGACGCATCAACACACCACTTGTGGCCATGCTACTAAAAGCCAAGTCCATTCTGCATTCGGCAGGAGGAGAGGGGAGAGTGTGTCCCCCTGTGTTTCAAAAAAGAAGCGAACAATTGGAAGGGCCACTTTTTAACCTTGACGCAGTCAGTAAGTACCGGACACGTAAGTACCAGCATGTCATGTCCAAGATTATTCAGCACACCGCAGGCAGCTGCAGGCGCTACCAGATCTCAGACGTCATGCCGAGGAGCCTCGCGTTTTAGGTGATGCATCACTTCTGGCAAGTAGCACTAATGGCGTATCAAAAATGATGTTTTTGGTACTGAAAATGGCTATTTTTGAAAACTTTTCGTAGTGCGTCCACTCATATGTTAAGTGTAAAATTTTGCACGTAGGCTCCGCAATAGCTGCACTATCTTAAACTAGTCTTTTTATGCAGTTCAATATTTCACTGCAGTTCACCCTTACCAGCCACATAACACAGCTCAAACGAATGGTGTATGCAAGAGGTTCAAACCTGCAGCCACATCGGCAGCTTGACTAACCCAGATAGTGTCACCACTGACTCGTCACTGGTTAAAACAGCTCATTACCGACTTCTGCCAGTAAATGCGAATTCCCACCTGGAGCTGTCGCTCGTGCAATAAGGTGAGTTCGCTGTCGTAACTCGCGGCGAAGTGCTCACATTCACTGCATCCTATCAACAGCCAACTTTTAGCAGAGGCGCTCTGCATGGCTTGGTTGCTAAAGCTTGCGGGGTGCACTTCAACATCACCTGTGATACCTTTGCCAGGCACGGTCTTCACCAGTGTATTCGGGCATGCTGCTAATTAACAAAAAAGACTACAGGAGAGGTGTGCGTGGGCACAGTGCAATAAATCTTTTGTATGTGCACATGCAGAAAGACTTCAGCACAACGCATACGAAATAAAATGCAGACATTTTATTGAGTGCACAACCATAGTGATGAAACGGCCCGTACCGCACTACTGAGTGCATGGCACCGCCTGCGCTAACCATTTACACCAGATTGTAAGGTACATATTCGCAGTGAGGGACACACCGAGATCTTACTCAAGGACCTATGACATTTTAAAATTATCACATGTGGACTTATCACATTCATTCATTCATTCGTTCATGGCAACCTAACAGTACAAGAAAAGAAAATTCCATGTACGAATGCACCTTAAGCTCTGTCAACATAATTTTTTATAATATGGCATCATCGCAGCATCTTGTCTGGCTCTTTAAAAGGTGGTTTTGAGGCTGCCAAATTATAACGAACTTTTGAAAGAGTTCGTAATATATTCACTCTGCAGCCGATTTAACTGTCTCTGCACGATGGTTGAACGACTGGAAGCAACACCCGATTTATCTCTACGAACGCTTAGTCGGATAATCTGTAATTCCCCCCCCTGTTTCAAAGTTTCCCAGGAATATTACTAGCGCATGGCAATGAGATCATTCAGCTATCATTGTGATGATGAGTATTAAGCGAGTTCTTTGTGCTTATGGCTTCAGACTTCTTTTGTGGCGTTATTTGTTATACTTCACCTTTCGATATTTCGGGGGAAAAAATATATTTTTTCTAAACACGTAACGCCCTTGTTCATTCGAACATCTATAACCATTGCAAATGGCTGCATATACAATGCATTGTTTTGTTGAAAACGATGAATTCACAAAATTATAAAGCTATCTAATGCCAGGACAAATGTTAGCCAAATCCATGTACTAACTATCATTCCCATGCTGCCAAACCACCACACTCATAGACTAGCCCCAGAGTTCCCTCTAGCAAGCTTTGTCGAAAATTTCGTGCTTTAAATATACACAGACTATAAATATGAGGAATGGCTCCGAACATGCCGATTATAGGAGCTGCAGTCAGAAAACGCCATCGGGCACAGGTGGCATGCGTATGGCTTTTCTCCCGTGTGAATCCGCTTGTGTCGCACAAAATTGGACTTGTGCCATGTCTGGTATGGGCAGTGGCGGCACACGAGTGGCTCGTCTCTCTTCCGGAACTTGATTCCCTGCTTCATTCTGGCAGCACCACTACGCAAGCTCGTATGGGAACGCCTCCAGGAAAGGTACGTACCGCTCGCTGCCACAGCATCTGCAAATTTATAAGGCACAGCATGAAGAACAAATCTACACTAACAACAGAGGATGTTTTCTTTTTTTAAGCAATGCCTTAGCCTGCGCTAGTTGATCGTGGCTCTGACGAATACGTGAACATTGCAAGAAATGAGGAGGACGTGAGTAAAAGGGACAAATGATGCTTCGTGTATGTGTTTGAAAGTTATCTGCCCGCCCGGCCCCCTGTACCACTCTTAATAGATGTGCGACATACTTCCCTGTGTCTCTTGTCACCATTGTTTCTTCAACAAGCACGAAACCCCCCCGAGTCATCGCTTCATCGATGTTTTACACTGTGCATCCACCTGAATAGTGTGGGATTACAGGTAACATAGAATTACAAATAAAGAGGATTGTATACATCACATTTAAGTGTGCAGAATTGCCAGCTTCACAAAAGCTTCACTTGAAAGATTCCAACATGTGCATTGGTTCTTCATCATTTTTATTTGCACCTTATACCAAATTATAACGAACTACTGATGGAATGAATACCTCTTTGTGCAAGGAAGGACTTATATTTAATCCGCAGCCGATTTTACTGTCTCTGCACAATGATTGAACGACTGCATGCAGATCTTGCCCTGGTTCTTCTCCGTGCTGTTCACATTCATAGGAGAATTTTAGCCTGTTCAGAACACCAGAGAAGCTGATGGCATGATGATGGTTATTTCTGTTGGCATCCCCTTTGAAGGGGGGTGGTGACAATCACCTAGCCTGCATGAGCTGTTGCAGTCTAGCATTTTACATATCTCTACATTATATTCCTTCTTTTCAATAAGACCTGTATGTCTATACAATAAAGTTAGTATGCCTGTAACAGATCTGCTTCCATCAAACATTTCCCTGCTTTTTTTCACACCGGTATCTTGCTTATCTTAACTGCTGACCAGTTAACCCTCTCATCAGCTTCCAACCCCAGCTCTTCTGGAAGGTAGACATTCTATACTGTTCTAGCTAGGTGAATATCTTGGCATCTTATTACAATGTGCACAGTTGCCTCCCTTTTATTTTTTTCTGCACCTGACACATGCCTCATCATGATGTGAATATTTGCTCCTGTAAGTTTTTGTCCTAGGGCAGCCAGCTTGGGCCTCAAATATGAAGGCACTGCCGCTTTCTGAAAACGCGTAATTTTTGCCCCCAATTTCTTGCTCTCCGTCTTTACAAACTGCAAATTACAAATCCTTCGCACACAATTTACCATGTCTCTCTTTCATTTCTTTTTAATGACCGACGACTCTGGGTTATTTACCTACACATTCAACTTGTACTTGCTCCCAAACTTCTACCTTTTCCTCTACTCTGTGTTCGCATTTTTGAGGTAGAGATATTTGTGAATTTATTACTATTGCAGTGACGGCTTATGTACTTACTTAGTTGACTGAGTAAAGGTGTCACTAGCATAATGACATAAGAACAGTTACCCAAAGAATAAAACACTCATAACGTGTTTCAGTCTAACAAAAAGCCACAAATTATTGCTACCGGCAATGTTGCTGCAGTCTACGCCTTGGTTCAGATATTCCCTAAATACCACACCGATAGACTAAAGTTCTCTAATGTGCTGAGTGATATGGAGTTAAACATTCGCTCTAGGTCTTCATTGGTTCAATAAGTGTCGCATTACCTCTGCATAAACATTGCTCAGGTACTTGCAACCTACACCGTTGAAATACAAAAGACACCAAAATAAAAATTGTAGTCGACAACAAGTGCAAACAACTTATTGTGTGGGTATAACCATGTCAAGTGCCCTAGCACGAGTCACCTTGTTCAATCAGCACTGCAGCAGTGTTTTAAATGCGCAAAATTATGTTAACTATCAGAGAATCAATTATGCATTGCGTACAAATGAAGCATTTATCGCATTCAAACGGCGTTAACACAAGCCTGCAAGTTAATGTAGTCTCACTCTCGAGTAGTAATGGCAAGCCAGAAACAAGATTACCTTGTGCGATTGGTGTGGGTCGTTGTTTAACCATATTCTGGCTTTTGCCTGAAGGACTAAGCGTAGTGTTGAGAAAGACCTGCTTCAACTTAATACTTCAACATTATTTGCACACTATTCGAAGTAGGCAGCACTAGCGACTCTATTTAGAATGTCCCAGAATTCAAATTTCTTGCATGAAAGAGTTTATTAGGAAAAAGTCCTTCATAATTACGCTATAATCAGTGACAAAAACGCATCAAAGGCCAGTACCATAAAGGAGTTATGCACCCATCATACATCTCTCCACGCTGCAAGAGGAGACAGACGATCACCACTGCGTGCACCAGCACCCAGAAGATGTACCACGATAGGCCGAATGGCTGCTTTCGTCCCGTTACATGCGGCGTCATTCGCATGCAACCGTTCCACGAACAAGGCGCTCACCCAGGACATCGACACAAATGACAAGGGGCTTTGCTGGCACACGTATCCTTGTCACATTTCAACAGAACTTGTCGTTACATTCCCAACGTGTCAGTGACTACCCAGAAGAAAATCTGGCACCAGTGGGTGTGTATTCTGGCAGCATGGCTGTTCAGCCGGCAAAAAAACGATAGGTAGCCAGTTTGTTAGCATGTTTATCAACATTTTTCACTGTCCTGCTGCTAAGAACAAAAGGAGCTCACCACACCTGACTAGGTCCCTGCCTCATACTTCCTCTACATGAAGAGAACAGCAACAGACAGCACACATACAGAACATTTCAGCCTGCACATTACACATGAACGCTAAGAATTGATTTAGTATCAACAACAGACAACACGTAGACTTCCCATAATTTCAACATTTTGGACTTTGCAAATTCTTCTGTCAATATTTTTGAGGCTCACCCATACTGCAAAATCTTTGCATGGTGGAAATCATAATTATATAGTTCCTAATTTCTTTTTCCTACCATTACTTGTTTTAAAAATGTTTCAAAGGATATAGTTGCTTAGAATGTACAAGTATACTTACAGATGCTGCAAGGGACAAAATGGCTAAATTAAGCAGCACGTGTATTTGAGAGTGCCTTGTTTTGTTTGTACGATGGAAATCAAGCAACCAAATCAGTTAGTTGTGTACGCAAAGCATGTGAAATGGCCAAAGATAACGCTGTGTGCTAGGATACAAGTGAATTGCTAAGAACACTAGAAGGAGCTGTACGTGCCATCCCTTTTAAAGAATTCATGCAAAATCGTAGAAAAATGCATGCGCTTCCCATTACAATCATAAATTGATAAAATGCATCAATTGACATGTATTAGGTACAGAATTCCTATTTTTATCTGCCCTGAACTTTTAAAAAGCGCCTGTAACAGGTAGCACAATTCTAATCCTTGATCTAAATTACTCGATTAGGAGGCCATCACTTCTAACGAGAAATCAAAACACTTAATTGAATATCTAACATAATTACGTTATGTTCTTAATTAGTTTATGGCACATATTTCAATCTATGAATTGTAGCTAGCAGGCATGCAAGGCATATCGCTTAGAATGAGTTCTCAGGACTATGCCAGTTTTGGGACATTAATTTTCATTGTGTCCAACTAAATGCATTGGTGTTCCACTTACTGTTGTGCTTCAATGAATAAAACAATTCTTTCTTGAAAAGTAAGTGGAATAGCAGGGCATGTTCACCTCAAGCCTGATGGCACATATATCGAAACTGGTGCCATCTTCAGAATTCGTTCTAAGTCGATGTGCCTTGCACACTGACTAGCTACAATTTGTAGATTAAAATATGTGCTGTAAAATAATTTCAAAGTTCATTAGTACCATCATGTTAATGATTCAATCTGTTACTCTTATTTCTCGTAGAAGTAATGGCTGCCACATCGAGTATTTTAGAGCAAGGGTTAGGACTGTTCTATCTGTCACAGGCAATTTTTAAAAATTTATTACAGCTAAAAGAACACCCTGTATGTCAGCATAGTATGCAAAAAAAATTAATTTCCTGGTCGAAACATAAAAAGCAGCACCCAATCATGATATTGTCCACAAAGCAAACTCCTGAATCAGTTGCCACAATGCTCGTGTTTGTGAAGGAGAGAAAGGATCTTTTGAAGAAAAAATTGTGCAAATGCTAGGACAAGATAACTGTCACTTCTTGCAGATGCCGACGGCAGATTCTGACAGATGTCTCAGCTTCTGTCACCAAAGAACTACACAGCCACATGTCCGTCCAGAAATGAAGGCAAACTTTCACTGGTAATAAAACCAAAAAAGACGCTCGGGTAAACTTGAAATTAATGAGCAAACTTCATTCCCACTAATACAAAAAGCTTTTCACAGTGCCATATTGGTTTTTCCATTGAAGCTGCACAGCATGGCATTGCGTGCCAGCCCTGAAAAAAAGAGAAAGAAAAATGTTGCAAACAAAACCGTTGCAGACACAACAGTTAAATGATGTGACGATGGCATCAAGCGTACTTGCGTAATGCAGTTCTCGTGGTTTGTTTCACTGTGTTTATGATTAAACCAGTGCAGTGTGCCTGAAGCTACGGGTCTCGCTAGAACCAATCAGAAATGATAACATGTTGAGTGCGTCGGAACAAAGCATGAATGCATTCCACAAAGCTGCACTTCAGTAATCCTTCCGTGATCTTTCCGATTCATCTGCTTGGCATATAGGAGGATTAGTGACAGCAAAAGGCGATTTCTTTCTTGTTTTTAATGGATGACTCATCCTAATGGGATACAGTTAATAAGGTCTTTATTGATTTTAAGGAACATGGACAATGACTTGTTTTTACTCGCGACCTACCTCATAGTAATATTTTGCAGTTTTCGGACCTTAGGCTCGCGGTGCGCGTAGACATGTGTGTTGGGCTTACCAACCACATGCACAAAAGGAGCTCTTGGCATTTAAGTCGACTCATTCCAAAGTTGTAGAACAAGGAATTAATTTTTCTTGTATGGAATCGGCTAAAAATGCAGCATAGCTTTGATGATCAGGTGCGCCGACTTCTGGCAGCAGGTTTCCCTATGTCACTCCGGAATGCAGTTGCCAAGGCCCCGATTCAGAAACGAAAAAGCGAGAAGAGGGCGACCGGTGAACATGAAACGTTCAGACCTGTGGTGGTGCCTTATCTTCATAAGGCCACTCATCAACTCAAGAGAGTTGCTAGCAGGCATGGTGTCCCCCTGGCGTTTTCTGCGCAAAACCAGCTTGGTAAGCTGTGCTCTCGTACTTGCGGTGAAAGCAAGAAAGTATGCCAAATCAAGCACGGGTTCCACTGGTGTGGTTTAGGCTTTCCCTCTCTTATGTGGAAAGACATTGAGCAGACGGTGCATCAGTGAGCGACTTAGGAAACTTGAGCAAAAAGTAAATAATAATGCAGACAAAGGGGCGCACCTAGTTGGCCATCTTAATTCTTGCTGCAATTGTAAACCACGATTTGATGAGAAATTGATCCTCGGCAGAAGCACAAATGAACATGCGTGGCTGGCCTTGGAGGCTTTCCACATAAAGGAACAAGCAGACAACTTTATCAGTCACACCTCCTCGTCTCTGTACTCAGCCGAATATAATTTCCTGCGCACACGTATTCAGTAACTGGCTTTAGCATGACATGATTTTCTGTCTTTTGTTGCGCACGCATGAGTGGTCGAGTAGTGAAGGGTATTTATATGCATTGTCGCAAGAAGAATAAATCAGTTGTTAGTAAGCGCGAGTGATTGCCTCGTCTATTATTTATTGTTTGTGCTGGGTCTCGCGCTTAATTTTTCACCTTCAAAATCGCATATAAAGGGTGCTTTTTTTAGTTGCACCAATTTTTTAAGAATTACTGGGGCAGATAGCGCAATCAAAACCCGTTTTAGGTTCCTTCTACAAGAAATCAAGAAATCAAAATGCTTAACTTGATAATTAACATAACCACACCAAATAACAGTTTTCTTTTTCAAATCTGAGTACACCTAAGCATGTGAATGCGAAAGCATTGTCCTATTGAACACTGCTGAGTGGTCCTTTCAGTTGTGAACTTCTCGCATGTAAGCGAGCGCATTAAAACGCCTGGCACGTTTTGATTTGGCCTCACTGAGGTGCAATTAGAATGCAGGCGAGAGCTTGCGTGGACAAGGAGCGTGCGAATAACACGGGCTTCCGAGAGTGAGGGTGACCTGGCATCACAGCGATGCCCTCTCTCCTCATGCAGTACCGCGCAGCAGGTCTTCCGTTTCACCCGTTCTGCTCCATCGAGGCCCAAGTCAGCAAGCACGACCCAGCATCACGAGTTCACCTCGCACACTCATGACATGGAATCGCAGCCAATGAGAAGTTTCACTGCTACAGATGCCGCCGACTTTTTCACTCAATGGGTCATTTGACGCTTTCACATGAATTACGGCACATATTTAAATCTAAAAATTGTAGCTAGTGAATAAGCAAAGCATTTTGAGTTGGAACGAATTCAGAGGATGGCACCGGTTTCGAGATATGGGCCCTCAAACTTGCGGTAACGATGTATTGCTGTTCCACTTACTCTTTAAGACAGTGCTGTTTTATGCGTTGAAGCATAAAATTGGAATGGCAATGTGTTTCATCAGACATGTTGAAAATGAATTTCTCGAAACTGACGTAGTCCTGAGAATTCGTTCTATGTCGATTTGCCTTGCATACTCACTAGCTCCAACTTGTAGATAGAAATGTGCCATAAAGTAATTAAAAATTTCAACAGCACAATCATGTCAATTATCCAATTAGGCATTTCGTTTTCTCATAGAAGCAATGGCCACCTGACTGAGTAATTTATATCAAGGGTTAGAACTGTGCTATCTGCCACAGACAATTTCTAAAAATTTGGTGCAGCAAAAAGAAAAAGAAAACTTGTACTATTCTGAACACTCAAATTTCACCATATTGTCTAATTCAGCATCGTGTCAGCTCTAATTGGCTCACAGAGTGACAGTGCCATCTTTCCTTGGCTCAAAATGCAAGCATGGCAGAAATCAAGGGCATCCAGAGTAGCACCCCTGGTTTGCTCTCTGAACTGGCTCATTCGACTTGCAGCTTTCGCAGCATGAGCCAGAGTTGTTCACCCGGAGTAAAGGTACGAGTCATTAAAAGAAAGTAGTTCCAAACCTGTAAGAGTGATTACAAAACGAAAAAAATATATATACGCCAGTAAACACGACAAACAAACAAGGCGACCATGGGACAGGCTGGAACTTACAGCTTGAATTTATGGCAGTAGAAGGACAAATGTACCCTCCGGCAGGCCTCCTGACATGTACACAAACAACCATCGCAAATAAAAACAAAGATTGCTTAATCTACATACAGTCACACCGAGCCAATAAGGTAACGCATCTCTTTATTAGTGAAGCTCAGAAAAGTGTTACTGGCGCAAGTGTAGTTCTGCAAAATTTTGCAGGAAGGCCTCCAGAATCTTCCTTTCTGTCCTCGTTTTTCCGCAGCCTATGAAGCTCCTGTGATCAAACACAGGGGTGCAGCCCTGGTGTCTACGGTGGCTTGGCAGGCAAGCGCCGCCACTCGTGGAAAGGGAAATATTGTGTTCCTCGAGGTGATCATTGACACACTAACCAGTTTGGCCAACATATGCTTTCCCACAAGATAAATGAATGCAGTAGATTACTTGTGTAATGCGAGGGCACAAAAATTTGACATCGTATTTCATGTCGCATGAGTCTCTTTTTCGTGCTTGCTAGTCGATGTGCCTGCACAACCCACTTAAATTTTTTCGGATCCGAGAACACAGTGTGCACCCCTTGCCTGGTCGCTACTTTCTTAATGTTGTGCGATACACAAAAAATTCTGGAGCTTACCAACAATATGATTATGAGGCATGCAGAAGTGGGGAACTCCAGGATAATTTTGACCTCCTGGGGTTCTTTAACATGTATCCAGTGCATGGTACGCAGGCATTTTCGCATTTCGTCCCCATCAATATGCAGCTGCTATGGCCAGGATTTGATCATGTGCCCTCGTGCTTAGTAGCGCAACACCGAAAACACTACGCCACCACGACAGGTTGTGCAGCTTGTGCATAAATGGGAAACCTACAATGTTTCTTACTTTTTCGAGCGCAGCTCTTAATTTGTTCCTGCAGCGAGTGGCAGCAGTATAACCAAGCTAACAAGCATAACAGCGAATGCGGAACGGCAGATAAAAGACGCGAGCTGCGAATGGCGGTGACCAATGAGAGCGGCCCCTTCAGTGATGTGCGCACAGGAAACTGATTTCATGCAGACTCGCCCGACCGCTTGATGCGTACTCGTATCTGGTCTTTGCCGGACCACTAGTTTCATACTATAGTCTGCTCGCGTCAGCTCTCGCTCGTGCTTGTTTGGTTTGCTTGGCTTGGTCTCGTTCGCGCTTGTTTCGATCTTCATTTTTCCCTATAGTTTTGTAATCTGATCTGATTGTATGCGCAACGTGAATTGTGTGGTACTTTCTGGAAGCCAAGTGTCACCAGAGATTGCACTGGGACCTTTGACAAGACATGTATAAAAGCCGACGTGCTTGACCCGCAGATCAGATTTTCAATGATTGCCAACTCTGCTACATGTCTCCCAAAAATTCTTTGCCTCAATATAGTGTGAAATGAAAACATGTATCTGTGCTCAAATTTTTCATTAGGGAGTATCGTAATCATCAAAGATTGCATGTTTTTGCCTTTGGGCCCCCCTCATTTGCTTATTCTCATGTCTGGTTATTCATTTTCTTTCCTCCTCTGCGACAGCTTCAGCTGTTTCAGCAGGGTCTCGGAGACCACTTTGGTATGCGCTCTGAAAAACCAGCTGACTTTAGTCTCCCTGCCTGCTGTTGGAAACTGGCCTGAATTGTGTGAAAACAGCTATTCTGCAGCCCTTTCTGGAAACACAGCATGGCTGTGCCCGTCTTGTTAGTTACAAGTGGCATGAGCTGTACAGCAGGAGCTCCTTCTTTGACCGTGGTGCCTACAACCACAAAAACGTGCCCATCTGCAGTGAAAGTTAGTTCTGACAGTTAGCTCGGAATAACTAAGCCAGGCATCAGAACTCTCGTTTTGCAGACTTTAGAGTTCGGTCTCAAGATGCATGAAACACCACCAATAGGCACCCCATAATTGGTTCATCAAGCTGGCCGTGCCGGTGGTTTCGGGCATGACTCTTGGCACCATGTGGTCCATTTCCAACCGCACAAGCAATCACAGCACCTCGCTTCTTCTCTGTGTCTCTCCGTTGTAACCGTGTGTGACCCAAGGTACCCTCTGTGAGCAGCAACAAACGAGTCAAGCATTTCAGGACAATGAGGTGTAGCCAACTCATTTCCCAAGTTAGCTGTATGGTCAGGCAAAGATACACAGTATCCATTAAGCAGGGGTTGCCAAACTGAGTTTCGGCAATGGTATCTTATGGTTCCACAAACGGTCCAAACGAATCCAATGCCACTCCCCCTTCGGTGAATTTTTTTGCATTAGACTTTAAATTTAACAACTAAAACCATAATCACATTAGTGGGAAACATAAGAGAAGGGGGAAGAGAAGGAAGGGGCTCCATGGCACTCTGGGAAGGCAGGTGGGGCTCCGATAGTTTGGGACTTTGACAAGACCATAAGAGACCAAAAGATTATGAAACAATTAAGGTTTCATTGGAAAATTAACTTCAAAGAAAGTACCTTTATTTAACTGTACAATTTATTGTTAATAATCAATCACTCAATCAATCAAACAAAGTTTTATTTCTTCATGAGACATATGGCGATTACGGAGAAAAAGGCAAATTTCAGCTTGGTGAGGCTCCCACCCTCTACAGAAATCAACAGCAAGTGAGCCTAAGTAGACGTGTAAATATTATATGAGCAACCACTTGATGGTTTAGTTTATTATAAAATTTATACTCCTAATGAAAAGGGAAATGAAAGTGGAAATACAACTTTCTTTAACTGACGCAGATGTTCAGTGATGCTGCCAGGTGTTGTCTCCTCTGCTACAGCCGAGAAGACACCGAAACAGTAAATGTCACAGCCTACTAATGTGTCTTCGCAATTCTGGTCGCATGCATGTGTGCATACGTCACATACAGGCACTCTATTCTGGACATTCTGCCATTTTCTTCAAGACGCGACACATACTAAATGGCACTTTTGGTTTCGTAACCTGACGCAAACTTGACGTTTTGCCTAAGAAACTGAAACTGCTGAGAGTGATATTTTCAATAATGCACAAGGACGACGTACTACTGATGCTCAGAGTATACTCTCTTTAGTATCCCAAAGAGTTTCAAAGGTTGGAATATTTTGCCTTCAAATACTTATCACATCAAAGTCATTTTGGAGCAATTTTTGAAGCAAAAAAAATTGCATTTTGGAGCAGCTTCAAGCAAATTAAATTTCATTTTGGAGCAATTTAGAGCAAATAAAATGTCATTTTTGAAATAGTTTGGAGCAGATGAATCTGAAGTTTGTTGGAATTACAGAATAAGGAATATGGCAGCATACTTCAAAACTACAACTGAACACAAAGTAAACCAACACAAGCACTGTGCTGCAGCTGTCTTAAGCAACGTCTTAAGCTGAATTGTGAAGCAGATTATCCCGATACTGAAAGTGTCTAGAGAATGCAAATTTTGGTAATAGTGCCTGTTGATTTTTAATTAGTGGTATCAATCACAAAAAGTTGACAGTCACTTTAGTATAAGCTAAAGAGGATGACGCAATAGCCTACATGCTCACGAGACATTCATTAAATTCCTTGACTTTCTCATTGGAATGCCTTGTTACTTACTATTACTTGTTTTCTCCCACCATAGATTGCGGGTATGAGTGCCTTAAGTTTACCTTAATTAAATGTGTCTGAATTAACTTTACCCTAATTAACACCAAATAATAGTGGTAAGGACCCTGGTCATAGGTTTGACTCCTGCCAATAGTCATGGGTCCGAGTGCCTTAATTAACTCTATTAATTAGGTGTGCCTTAGCCACCATTCCCAAAACACCAAATATTGTGGTTTCGACTCCTACCAAAGGTCGAAGGCTCGACCACCAATTCTGGTGCCAATAAATTTCGGTGCCACAAGGCTGGATGGTCAAATTTTTGTCCAATAAGCCGTATAAGGCTTTCTCTTTAAAAAACATGCATTCTGCAATAGTGAATCCGAAATTTTGAGAAGTAGCCCAAGACATTTTTTAAAGCAAGGCTTTCTTTGCTGCTGCTGATGTGGGCTGCTGTTGCGCACACTGCATTGCGTCGAGTGTGATTCAGAGTGTGTATATATATGACAGCGCGAGTAAGAGAGAAAAGGCAATGTGAGAAACTCGTTTTCACCCCACCGCAACGAATGTGCGCAATGCCCTGTGGAACTCCCTGGTCGTCGCCACATTAGCCGCTCGATAGCTGTAATTATCCATGACTCCCCTCACAAGCATTGCAGAAACTGCAGTGCTTCCCTTTCTACTAATGTGTGAGGCCAGAAGGGTCGCAGATAGAACTGTAGAGAGGAGAAGGAGGGGGAGAAGAGGCAGTTCCAATATAAGAAAAGGGGGGAGGTGACTACAGTGGTCGCGGGGAAACACAATAAGCTTAAGTTCAAGATACGGTACAGTACGTTGCTGCTATTTCTGAGAAATAAATGCCATGCAAATATGTCAAGCGGGCAACTTACGCAGGGCGTGCAGAAGCAGAGCCACATTAATTAAAGCGCACCGCAGGATCCAGGAGACACTACGGAAGCAGCCGGCCATCACATCAACACTTCCATGGCCGCCGCATTAGCTTTGCGGCTATGGCATTGCTGGAGGTCGTGGATTTGATTCCAATCACGGCAGCCACATTTCAAGGGGGGCGATATAGAAAACACACATGCACTTAGGTTTTGGGACACATTAGAGAACATCACACTGTCAAAATTCATCCGGAGTCCGCCACTCCAGCTTGCCTCATAATCTGAGTGTAGTTTTGGAACGTACCAGCCCCATAATCCAATTCAAGTTTAATACTTCTGCCTTAATGGGATGGGCCATGTGAAGAAAATGACAACACTCAAGCCTCTCAGAAGTTATAAAATATGGCGCACAACAATGCCTCAGCAAACACCTCTCCCTGTGTGTTCTGTGAACTATGCAGACAAACAGCAGTGGTGCACGCAAAGTAATGTTTAATATCAACTCACCACTCTCGTGTTAGCCTAAATGTTGAAGAAATTAAGCTTTAGCTGTCAACATCACCGCTAATTATCATCAATCAAAGCATCCAGCATGGAAAGCTTCGCCTACATCGATTCACACAGTGCGTGGGATCTGCATTATCTTTTTTAAATGCATTCTTCTTTAATAGAGAGTTTTAGAATAGGGGCCCCAAACGTTTTGGGGCCCCAAAGAAATAGCGTCGAAGCCACTGCGCATGCGCGAGACTCAAACTGCGTTTGGGTTTTGCGTTGGGAACGCTATTTCACCGATTTAGCGGGAGCCCAAATAGCGGTCCCAAAAGCTTTGCGTCAACAAACATGGCGGCACCCATCGAAGCGACGGCTCTAACCTATCACCAAACTGGGTTTGATTCGCGGTAACGCGTGAAGTTCGCAAGCTAGGAAAAGTGACTGCGCTTATCGCTTTCTCTCAACTAGCGTGTGTTATGAAGATTGGTTCATTAGTCACCGCTGATTCCAAATTCGAGTGCGGATCTTATGGCTCGTAGGCCTAACACGACTAAGCTTGGCTGGTGAAGGCACGTAAAGTTGGGTTTGTTGCTCAAAACTAAGCACAACTAACTGTTTGCTACTAGAAGAATAACCTCTAAATTGTAATTAAACGCGAATACACGCAAGTCAAAATTACTATTCCTATCATAAAATGGCATATTTTATTTCATTATTTCTAATAGCTTTTCTTAGACCTCGTAGTGGCGCTGTTACCGCAAGACGCTATCCGCAAACGCGAAGACCTATTCTAAAACCCTTCACTCCTGCGTGCCCCAATGCTAACACCCGCAAAGCTCTTTGGGGCCCCAAAATATTGGGTCCCCTATTCTAAAACTCTCTAATGTCTCGACAGTGTGGGTGAAGTGCCTGGAAATTTGCTTCACCAATGGACCATACGGAGAAGCCAGAGTCATGAACTACTGTAGTTAATTAAAGGATATTTCGACATAATAGAAATAGTTTCGCCTTGCCGCAAGGCAATCAGAATGCGGGGAGGTGGTAGAGCACTTTGTAGATATAGCATACTAGAATATGGAAGAGTGGGTCCAGCGACGGCACGGCGCATGCCTTCCTGTAAAGCCGAAAACATCAGTGGCACTACAATCGAACTATACATTTTTGTGCCAATGCTCATGATGATAGCGGAAAATGTTCGACTTATGCAGTCCAGTCGACACGGTAACAATTTTTTGGGTCCCCGTACGTGACCGCATACCCAGAGAGCCAATCGACCCTTGGTTGGTAAAACTAGCTTAATTAGTTTTTATTCCAAATCTGCCATTAGCCCTTCATGATAGGTCAAAATGGCTCAGGCCTCACCCATATGGGCACAAAAAACATATTCGAATAGTTTTACATTACACCAGCCTTGGAGACAGAGGCACCCAACCGCTGAACTTGCTGCGGCGTATGCCTCCCTAATATCTACTTTGTTTGCAGCGCCCTCGGCCTACTTTTCGCTAGTTTGCTTCTCTGCTAGACAGTGCCGTGCCACTCGGCCCACACAACCGTATTCTAGTGATATAACCTACTTGATTCTAGCACACCCTAAATACAGCCGCCCTGGCCTTTCCAACAGCAGCGACGACAGCCGGGAGTGGCCATGCACACGTCGACCACTTACCAGAAGCACCGAAAAGTCCAGCGTTATAAGCGAAAAAAATTACAAGAAACTGTGCAGGAGCCACCATCACATGATGTGTGGAATGTGAACGGCTGCTCTCTTTTATAGAGCAGTTCTTAGGCACCCGTTACTGGGCGAGTGCAGGCGTCGTACCTCGTCGTCCTTGTAACCGAGCGAAGAACCACAGCAAAAGGATGAAAAAGCGAACGCGGAGCGCAAATGAAAGACAGCGAGAGCAAAAAGAGTGTGAGGAGGAAAGCGGAGGAGGAGGGTATGGCAAAAGCGTGAGAAGAAAAGCACAGTGCCATGCAAGACGGGCTCTGCAGTGACGATGGCTACAAGATGGCGCCAGAGTAGCATGCATCGTCTGTTCACCGATGACGCCACTGATACCATATATAGAAACAAAGCGCTGCATGAACGGAGGTCTGTCTGTGGTGGCTGCCGTGAATCACGGCCACACATCAACCACGCGTTGCCTCTCGTGATTTCCCTATTAGCGAGATAGTCGCGTCACACTTCGCTCCGTTTGCAACGTGCCGCATGAGGCAGATTGTCTGTGTCAGCCAATATATCACAATATGAAAACACGTATGCAGCTATGTTCACATTTCGCATTAGGGAGTATCGTAATAGTCGATTAATTTTTTTGAAGAACAAATCCGCTTGCTGTTCGCAACCACTGCCGAAGCACACATGCCGAAGCCATTCTGGCACAGGGTGGCGCAATTTTGGTCAATCTTCTGTGTTTGGCACAGGAGTTCCACCCCAGTTATTATTACTTACTCGGCTCCCACCTTTGTTAATTATACTCAGCTTATGGCCACTAAAGTTAGATTTATCCCAGAAAATACCAAATTACAACTGAATAAAAGCTGAGCCTGTCTGGTCTCATGGAGCAAATCCAAGGGAAGTGCCATAATGCTGTACAGACAGCAGAGTCCCATTCTTGCACTTCATTGACCGCAACCATAATGGAATGTATCGCATCAGACACTGCAAGTTGTGTTTTGAAGAGTCGTGGAATTTTCTCCCACATATTCCAACTATTTTTACTTGACGTATTTCCCCAGCTGCCCCGCATGTTTACGAATTTCTCAAGTATTTAAGTAAGAAAAGCGGTGTCAAGTACGACAGAAGAGCAACTGCTGAAAGAATTCACATGCATACCGATTCATAACCTGGTATTGTGTACAAGATGTGAGAGCTAACAAGAGAAAAAAACCAATGGTGTGAACTGGTTAAAACACAACAGCATAGCGTACCATAATACAGTCTACGGTCATTGCAATGGACCTGTGTACAACAGACTTTGGGATATAATGGACCATATTTCAGCCTTAGTTTGTTCTACCTATTAATGCAACGAAGTTCGCTTTTAATAGACCACGCTACAACGGACAATTGGCTACGGCAGATGAAATTAGCAGCAATCTTTTTTTTTCGAAATCGGGCATATAAAACATACTTTTGCCGAGTCAACACGGGCTGACAACTGGTTTGCAGGGGTCAGCCGTCGATCGTGGCTCAATATTGCACACGCGAGGGAAGAAGGCAGTGCGAAAACGCGTCGTCTTCTTTCACATGCGAGGCACAAGAAGGGGGGAAGAAGGGGGTTTCTACTCTAGCGGCTGCTGCTTAAAGCGTGGTTGCCGTATCAGTGCCAGTAGCTTCATACGCGCTGTGCTTTCGACATTTAGTTCGCGTTGAAGCGACAGACAGCACGAAGGTCAATTCGCATGCTGCTGTTGCCTTGCTGCTTACCTTGCTTAATTTGGTATCGCAATCGATGCTTCACCTTTTGGGCGAAACTGTGAATTTTCTGTCTATTTTTTACTTTGGACGTTCGTAACTCACTCTTTGCAATAAAGTTGTAAGACATCGTGACGAAAATTTCTGAAGTGAGGCATTTCAGATATTACGGACTTCAGATAAAACGGACGTTTTTTGTCGGTCTGTTGTAGTGAGAGTCAACTGTAACTCGCCCAACCAAAACGCAACACAGGAGCAGTTGGAGATGGTGCTGACCAGCTTGGCATTGGAGGATCAGCGAAACCTGATCGCCAGAGCCAAAATTGCCGCCACCGCTGCTAGGGCTCTGGACTGAAGGTTCTACCCACCATGGGCATCCACGCCGAAGCGTGCCCCATCAAAATAAAGTTTTCTCTCTCTCCCGCCATCTTCTAATAGAAGTTGCTGCTTGCTGCTGGTTTTTCGTGCTTCCATAGTGATTTGGCTTGGCACAAAACTGAAGCTTTATCATTCATTTGCATCGATAACAATAAATTTCGCTACACAAGATACGATACAATAACAACGATATGAAAATACTCTATGATAACAACAAAATCGCTAGAACTAAATTTAGCGAGAAAACAGTGTAGCAGTGCACACAAACTTTTCTTGATTATGTCATGACCTGCGACTGATGTGTATTTGACCAGGCTTTCCAAGTTAGCAAGGCACTACTACAGAGCTTCGGGATTTTTCAATGGTGTGGTTTCAAAAACCACCATACAGGCACATGTCAGACACGTTAAGAGCTGAGTGAGCCGTGCTGCAGCCTATATTCGGTGACAGCATAAGAATGCAGTGGCAAGTAGACCACAGTCCAACTCAAAGTGAGCTTATAAATGTGCAAGCTAATTATATTCGCTCGCGAGCTTCTTTCAAGTATCTGCATCTCTCGGGGACTGCATTCGAGCACGGAGCCGCAGAGGACAGGCGCAGTGTGGTTTTGCACGGAGAATGCGTACTGAATTCTGAGGTTAGTCATCAAGTATAAATTTGTTAGAATAAACAGAATAATTCTTAAGTAAATAGATGCAGGTCATTAAGAATTATCAACCAAAACACGTCCTTGCCTCATCATAGACACATGTAACAATGTCATGGGCCAACAGGGACACTACAAAAGCATCACTAAGTCAGTCTGGAGTGGTATTCTTTCACTCTTTCTACTCGTTCAGCACCAGAAGATAGAATATTACGGCTGCAGAAAGCAAAGGCCCCGAACTGTCCTTTTTTTTATACCCACGCCAAAATCTCACTGGAAGTATGTCAGTCTGACGTCACAGATACATTTTCTAATAGTACAAAGTATAAATTCTAAGGAATATATATATTTATGAAAATGAACACCTGTGGGCATACAGTACAGCTTCTGAGGTTCAAGCACTGACATGACAGAGTCGATCAGTTAACAGTGAAAACACACCTCGACTCAACAGGACACTGTGTAAGCGCACGCACTCACCATACTGTAGCACAGATATCCAGCAAGTGCCAGATACAGTTGCCTAAAACACGCAGGTGCAGTTCATCGTGACAAATCACCAATCCCAGTCGATGGTCGTCGATAAAGTGCAAGAAGGTGGCATCTTCACGTGTGTCTGAGTAAGCTCCACCTCCAAATTCATCATTCCGATGCTGGATCATTGAAATCCGTGATGCCTCCACATTTCAGCTGCTAACTTAGCTACTCACTCAAAAAGTCTTCTTTTGCTTGAGTGCTGACTGCCATAGTGAGGCTGACCTTCTTCAAGATATTCCCCAACTTGTCAGCACAGGCAGCAAATCTCAGAACCGCCGAGCAGACGAGGTTCATCTCGCACCGGGTTGGGCGTCTGTTGTCTTACGAAGCCTGCCTTGAATGCCTCACGACTAATACGGGCCGCATGTAAATGACCCAGGCGGAGCGTTTGATTCATCAATGTGTCCTCGCATGTGACGACTGTAGGCACTGGGATCCGAAAATGCCGACTGGCAAAGGTGACACGCATAGGGTTTCTCTCCTGTGTGAGTCCGAATGTGTCTTTCCAGGTGAGACTTGTAATACGTCCTGTACGGGCAGTAGTCACAGCTGTGCGAATGTCCTCCGATCCGTTTGGTCTTGTGCCTCTGTCCACTGCCCCTAGTCGAGTTCCACGTCGGAGCTGTCGCAGCAGCCCGGGCGTTGCGTGCTGTTGCCGCATCTGCATTTGATAGCGGGGAGAATTATTAGCATGTGCATACTGTACATCGTACACAGCTGAGCTCGTTAGCACCATGCTAATTCATGAATCTTCGCTCTCCCTGACAGAGTCATAGCACTTAACTATAACAGATCAGGGTCCTTAGCAGGGTAACCAGCACTGATGCAGCCAGAAATTATTTTAGGGGGGAGGGGGGGCACCGACTTGACGGGGGTCAGGGAGGAGGAGCAAGAGAGAAGGGGGCTGGTAAGTCGGCATAATAACACAAGTTTCTTGTCCAGCAACGTCTTCTTTGACTTGACGTCGTCTCCACACAGCTTTTTTGTTTGTGAATACGGGCATTAGCACTCAGTTATGCTTTGCATTTAATGACACATTTGCGAGATAAGTCTGGACAGACAATCCAGACGGTGACGCAAACCGTTGCATTTACAGGCAGCCTTATTCACATGCACTCACGGCAACTCAAGCACGTTCAGCATTTATTAGCGTGAAAGCCTTAAGTGGCTCGTTGCAATGGCTCAAACCCAAAAAAAGCGGCATCTATTCCAGTTATGTAAAAAATATCATTGTCAGGAATGGCTCATAACGACATAAGCAAGCAAAGATGCAATCGCTGAATATGAATGAAGAAACGAAAGAAAGAATGAAAGAACAAGGAACTAAAAAATACGGAAAGAAAGAGAGAACAAGAGAAAGAACGAAACAACCTTTAGATAGTGCATTAGGTGCTCGCCTGTAATGTGCCGTTGAGGAGCTTGACCTACAGCACAATTTGTTTACTTCACGCTGCGGCTCGTTATGTCTTGCAATAAGTCTGACACCTCCAATCGAATAACTTAATGCATTACCACATGTAAAGCAGGCTTTTGCCTTCACGTGTTATACGAGTGTAACAAGCAGCTGAACTTTTAAATAATGCCTCTCTTTCTTGCGTTACTACCAAGAAGTACTACTATGTACAAATCACACAAATAGACACACACGATACAAATGATTATTGTTACAAAATATGATGACAACCACTAGTCTGAGCTCAATGTGGTTTTGGAAAACTTGGCAGTTTCACTCTAAGGTCAAAGCAGTGACAGTGATAGCAATGTCTAGCGCTGCGTTTGTACTCCTTGGACAGTGTTCTAACTACATGAGGGTGCAACTATACGCAGATGCAACATACACGGGTGCGCAAATATTTCTGCTTCCTTTAAAAGCTCTAACACACCGTGTAGTGCCTGTAGTGGCATCACACAGGCACCACAGTGCTGCCCATAAAGAGCAGCACTAGTGAAACCTTCAGATTGTGGGCATTAATGTTGTTTTGCAAGTTTTGATAGTCAGAGAAGATTTAAGGTAAAAGGTAGGCACTGCGAGTAAAATGTCTTGTGACTTGCCTGCACACTGCAATTCTAAAAAATTATGAGGAACAATTCAGTCAAGTGCACAAGTGCAAGTGCATTGGTGGTTGACTAGTATAGCCTGTACCTTGCATAAATGGTAAAGATAAACATATAGCATATAATATACACAAATATATACTGGCACTGATGATGAAAATTCGCCTGAAGTGTCCATACAATTGATACTGCAATGAAACAGAAAGGTGAGTGAGATGCCAAGGATTTATGGTTTGGACAGTTGAGGAGTTAAGGCTGAACAGGGACAAAAGAGTGTGTTGTCCCTTTAGTTCTTCATTTGCCATGCTTTCAATGCCTAACTTGCCCAACCACGAATCGATGTGGTCTGTACGATTTCACACAAAGCGGAAGAACTGCTCTGGTAAAATCAGGACAGGCACTCACATAAAGCTTAATGCAAGGCAGGATTCATAGCTGTTTCTATGCATAATAATGAAAATTTTTTGAAGATTTCTAAGGCCATCACGAAACATTCTGAAAACCAAAGCACCAGCACTGCTTCAAGGGAATACACTTTTTTTTTTCAACAAGCAGCTGTTTTTGGTGTCACGAGACGAGACGGGTGTGCAGTATTAAACCTTAAGGAGCAAGCAGGTGCTAACTGCCACAAAATTCCTAACAGGACTTGAGTGGCTTGACTTCAGGTTTGACACCAAATCTGTCCTGGCCTGAAGTTTAGACGAAGTCTGCTAAGCTTTGCAGAAAACAAAATTGGAGGTTATTTTTAAGCATCTCACAAAACTCGAGCTTTTTGCAGGCCTGGAAAATGGCATCCAAATGCTTAAGGGTTTCCAACAGTTTCAAGGACAGCTATGAACCCCACCAACAACACAACTTCAGCACATGCCAAAGATCTATGCTAAGCAAATGAGGTCCACATAAGTGTAAAGCACGTCTTCTTTTCAAAACTCTCTGGATATCTCAAGCTGTCATCCATGTCGCCTCTACAGTACCAATGTACCGTCATCCAGCATATATCCTGAAAATGGAACAAAGGTCATGTTACATAGAGTAAAAAAAAACCACAGTGAGCATGACGGGCTTCACAATGTACAACCGTTAACATAACAGTAGCAGTATTTAGTGGGTTCAATGATGGTTGCGGGGGGGGGCAATTGCGGCTTGTAGCAAGGTGTCTTCTTAGTAGATTTCATTATCTTTTTTTTACCACAGCCAGCCAGCTTGCTCTTTACCTGCATGCGCAGGACAGTGACAATAAAAACTTACTCCTAAACAGGACCCGGGGATGAGCACTAGCACCCCACAAAAATCTCCCCCGGTAAGATGCACAAATACGGTAAGCTTTCCTCGGCATCACATTCAAGGTTGCTGGAGACCCAGTACAGTGTAAAAACGGTAAGAAGTACCAGACACCATTGCACAGGCTAGAAAGGTGCACATGCCCTCTGAGTGCGGTAAGCCTATTAAGTCTAATAATAGGCTCACTATTAGATCTTATCTATTAGATAAGCCTATTAGGTCACGAGTCAATTCAATTACTCCATGGAAAAAAACTGTTCATCCTGGCTGATCCCTACCCCGGCCCAGTTGAACCACTGGGCAGTGCACACTCCGGGCGCCCCATATATGGGCAGGAGCACTCTCTTCTCCGGGCATTTTAACTCGTTCAAGTATACCACATGCCCTTACGCGAGGTGAGCTGGACAACTCTCCCACAAGGGTGACGCCCTGCACTGCGACCACTGCACGACGGCGGCCTATATGAAACCCACCAATGGGTTCAGGAAACTGGGATTACCACCACGACTGGGCACCCAGCTAGACTCTGACAGTGAGGACACGGACTTAGTCATTCAGAAATAATGTCTCTATACCGCCAGGATACCTTAAGGCATACCTGGCATCGCAGTTACTTATGTTTCCCGTAAACTTCATTGCGATTAGCTGCAAATATTATGCTTCAAAAGGTTTAGAAAAAGTAATTTGCTCTCGCATGTCAATTTTTTTTCATTCACGAGAAGTAATAACTGATTCCCGATTCGGCTTCAGAAAAGGCAAGTCTACTGAGACAGCATTATTGACAATTAAAGAAATTATCTTCCAAAATATCAATAAAAATTCCTTCACACCAGGCCTCTTTTTAGACTTCAGCAAAGCTTTTGACTCCTTAAGTACGGAAATTTTATTGCACAAATTGTGCGTACACGATATTCATGCTACCCCAATGGCCTTGGTGAAATCTTACGGCGATTACAACACAATCATTTAGGTAATCACACATTCTTTTTACCTGTTTTGAGTGGCGTCCCACAAGGGAGCTTGTTAATATTGTTGTAATATTGTAATATTGTTAATATTGATAATACAATAAAATTTGTGATATACGCGGACGGCACCAGTATGCTTCTATCAAGCCCAAATGCAGACGAATTAATTACTAAGTGCAATACGTTATTAGAACAATTATTTCTTTGGACCAATATAAAATTGAATAACAATTAACACAATCAAATCAAAACCTACAATTTTCCAAGCCATAAATAAAAATATCCTTCTAACACAACCACTTGGATATGCCATTCAGGAAATCGGTATTGTCAGTGAACACAAAATTCTTGGTGTCATCTTATCTTCTCACCTGAGTTGGGATCAGTATGTGACCAATGTGTGTAAAAAGCTGCTTCTATAGTTGGTGTACTTGCTCGCTGTCGATGCATCCTTCTGACAACATACCAGGTGTATCACGCCCTTTTCGCACCAAACCTTAACTATTGCAATCTAGTGTGGGTGACTACGACTAAATCAAACATTACAAAACTTCAGGTTTTACAGAACAAGATTATTTGCCATATCGATTATTTATTATTATAAGATTATTTGCCATACCTAATCTCAATTATATGTTGTCAACAAGACCTGCATTAAATAAGTACCGTATTCTCACTGTTGAACACATGTATGCGTTTCATATTTTGCGATCCTGTTATTTTGCTTCTGATGTTTTTAAGCAGTTTTTAACAAATATTGCATGCTTAAAGCCTAGGGTTCCTACTGTGTATACAAGAAACAGTGATAGCTGGTATGTTCCAAAGTGTCAAAATAATTATAAACGCCAAACATTGAACTACAATTTACCAACAATACTTAACCAGTACAAGCATGCTATAAATTAGTCGTTGCATGAACTATACATGTACTTTGTAAACACAGGGTAATAGCATTGCTGTGTTCACGTTCTATCATATTTAAAGTGTCT
Source organism: Dermacentor variabilis (assembly GCF_050947875.1). NCBI lineage: Eukaryota > Metazoa > Arthropoda > Arachnida > Ixodida > Ixodidae > Dermacentor > Dermacentor variabilis. The sequence continues at coordinate 229,572,948 of NC_134569.1, read as the reverse complement.
GGCCAGGTGCTTACTTATTTTTCTTTCGTTACTTTACTTTATTTACGCATTATTTCAAAATTGAAAATTTCATGCCTTGCTAGAAATGTTTTCCTCAACACAACGAGAACCAATGTGCGCAACGGTCAGCTTATTTGTTGTTCACCTTTTTCTTTAATTTATGTACAATAATGTCTGTTGTTTTTGCCATCTGCCTTGTAAGGGTTTCCTGGCCTTGTCAAGCTGCTGATAGCACCTTCTAGCTGGCAAACCTCCCCAAAAAGTTTTGTTTGTTTGTTTTGTCTCTTCACTTTCTGGGAAATAAAGCGAATTGAATATTAGCATTATGTATGCAAAAATTGCGATCACTATGGCAAAAAGAAAAGACACAGCTTTGCCCGAAAGCAGAAGCATTGACAGTGAGAAAGTATTAGACAACTGCACGAAGCAAGCATTATCGGGTGCATAAAGTGCAGCCGACAACCACTTACAAGCAAGGCGTCAAGCGCGCACATTGAACAGATCTCACTCAATGGCCATAAACACTCGCTGTCACAACGCTTGCATGATGTTGAAAAGCGGATGGAAGCCAACACTTCGTGCTGCCTCACTTCAGCACGTCCTGGAAACGTGAGATTACACGACACTAAACACACGGCACGTGGGAAGACAACGTGCATGAAGCCTTCAGCAGCAATTCGCCAAAGCTTCGTACCTGCCCCAGATGGCCTCCAACATAGGGCACGTGGGCCACGTATAGGCTCAGCCGTGCCATGTGCAGCCTTTGCTGGGCTACACGAGATGCGTGCTTGCCTGCTCTTCCCCCCCCCCCCCCCCACTCACACTTTAGCACCCACTTGATCACTTTAAAGCACGCTCACCTCGCCTCCCCCTCCCCCCTTGCGTGCGGGAAGACTGCGCGCTGATGTGTCGTCTTCATACTGCCACTGCTGAGATAACACAAGCCAGCATCATTCTCGGCTCACTTTCAAACACTATTTCTCGCACCCAGATCATACGGCACGCAGGACACAATAGGATCTCCTCACACTTGGACTTTATACAGAAAATCATGGCGACGCCAACGGGAAAAATTTGCCCGAGGTGCCCCTTTATTTTTTATAGCAATAAAAGTGCAGGTTACCCTCAAACTTTAATAAATGTAAATTTCACAAAAGTTGTTACATTCAGAGTGAATGCTCTACACGGTGCCCACGCTCTAATCGCCTTCGATACATCTTTCATTTGGTGACTGATTAAAGTAAGCATAGGCTTTCGTACAAAAATTTCTAGAGGGAAATTTGATGCTGCAATCATTCAACTGTCGTGGGAATGATGACATATACAAGGATTGGTTCAATCTTCATATTTGTGGCTTTAGACTTGTGGCATTATTTATTGCACATTATCTTTCCAAATTTCTAGGAAATAATTTTTCTAAAGGCGTAAGGCAATAAATTTCGGTGCACATGCAGATACACTGCGAATAGCTACACTTTATAATGCATATTTAGTTCAATTTATTGTTCAAAATGGTCAACTTGCTGTCACAAAGTCGTATGTATGAAGGCAGGAAGAAGTTAAGGGAATTCAGTGTACTAACCAGCATTCCCATGCTGGATGAACATCTATGCTTGCAGCGCCCATAGACGCTAGCACAAAAGTTATCGCTAGTTCATTTCGCAGGAAACTATGATGGCAGATACCGCGTGGCACTTGATCTACACGGTGATAACAAGCCTGCCGGAAAATTGATGCACTAGCAGCAAAAATGAGGCACTTTTACTATTTTTGCTATTTTACTAGTTTCACTATAATTAAAAAAAAGAAAATCTGTCAGAAACCATTTCACAATGATTGTCGACGTTAATGCAATTAGCATTGAAGCTATGTAGCCACAGATCGCATTGCCACTGCCGAAACAAGTCATGGATGAGGCGCGCATGTAGCCAGGTTCCTCTTACACGCTTTCCTCTGAGGGAGCCTATTCCCTCTGGGCCTTTAAAACCTGCCTGCAGTGGATACACTGTGCCATCAGTGGCGCCATCCCGAAGTCCGTGCGTGGCGCACGTCTGAATAAATAAGACGCGGGATTCAATTGCGCCCAACACCGAAGGAAACTCTTAAGCATTTATTTTTTCTTGAATAGCTGCATATACCCAGTGGCATGTAGCCAGTCACCTAAGTTGGCATGAGGGAGGTTAGTTACAAACATACATACCGCAAACTGGGTGAAGTTCCCAATGGATGCTAATGGTATAAAAATTCTGTTTCATTTCGAACAGGTTTTATGGGATTAAACTAAATTTAATACGCCCCAGCAGACATGTGCGCAAGTTTCAGCAGATCCTTTGAAGGTTATACCGAACCAGATCAGACCGTTCTGGTGCTAAAACATTTTCATATAGCACACTTCTGTCGGCCACACTATGCAACTACAGGCAGCTTCAGCACAATCACAGGCTGAAAGACGAACTGCTCCGTGGCCATACTTGGTCTCTGTGATCAGGCCGTGTAACTGAGTAAATAGTCGTCAACACCACTTACCACTGCCCTTGGAATGTATACCAATCGTTACTTACCTGCAGAACCAAAGGTTCGAGCCTAACAAAGAAACATGAGCAGTGAAGGCCAGCTCACTCAATTAACGACGGAAACGTAAATTACCAGCTTAACCTTTAGAGGCAAAAAGACGACTCCGTAGATTAGAGAGCAAACAGGTGTAGACAAAATTTATGGCTGTGATCAGAGGAAGATGCACAACTGCGCAGACCGTGCAATGCATAAGGTGGTCAAATATCCTCTTGTTAGAGAGCAAGAGAGGGAGAAAGTTCAATGGTATCTGTAGGAAGTATAGCAAGAGAGTTTGAAATGGAAAAGGCAACAATGAAAAAAAGGATTAGGTGGTGTGATGAAATTAGGAAATTTGCAGTATGATAAAGATTGATTACGTTGGAGTCTATTGACAAAAGACAGGGGTAACTGGAAATCGCCCTGTAGGTAACACAAAATAGGATAATGATTATTGTGGCACATTAACTTGTCTTTATACATGATTGTAATGTGCATTGCACGTGATTGCTTTAAATAGTATGACGCACTCGTCACAGAAAGAAGAGTGAGCGCATGCAGAGCGGACGGACACACAGAAGTGCTGGCAGGTGGTCTGGACGGCGGATGGACAAGTATATGTAAGCAGCCAGATACAAAGCTGGACGCAAGGGCGGACAGAGGAACAGGATGGTGGGCCAACTGATGAACCGACGGACATGTAGAAACAGACACACTGAAGACAGGCAACTCGGTGGACAGACAAAATAGGCAGGCGGGTGGACAAAGGTGTGGTGGGTTTCCTGGACACAGACTGACGTTCGTGCAAGTAGGCGGTTCAACTAATGGAGAGACATGGACGACAAGGGGGCTGGTGGGTAGATAGATGATGAATGAAGGAGCGGGAGGGCAAGCGACAGTACAGAAGCACATGTGGGGGAGCAGACAGACAAGCAGGCGGATGAGGGGGCAGACAGACGAACGGCTGAAGAATGAGTGGAAGGACACACAGAAGGCTAGGCATGCAAGGACAAAGACAGCCAAGTGGAGAAACAAACGGACAAAAGGACAGACACACAAGTGCACTGGTTGGATGCATATACAGATAGACAGGCAAGGAGACGAACAGACATGCACGGCAGGTATACAGAAAAACATGAAGATGAACATATTGCCAGACAAACGGGCAAGCAGACAGATGAGGGGACCAACAGATGACAGGCACATGTGTAGATGCACGTGCGAAGAGATGTCCACAGAGACGAAGGTGCTGCCACATTGTACTGAAGATAGGTGTCGCCATACTCTAAAGGGTTTCTTAAAGGAACAGTTGCATTCGAGATAACGATGTTCTAAAGAACTTGGCAAGGGATTGAAAAATCACATATGCCCCGTACCATAATCCTGTTTGTTCATATTTGGTTTATATTAACACAAACAGGATTATGGTACAAAGCATATGAGATTTCCCAAAATATTTCCTATATTTTTATGAGCGATACCACACAACATAAACACACAACAAATGCATTCCCTAACAGCCCAATGACACCTTAGGCTACTGTTCAATATGTAAAAGTGCACCTAAGCTCAGTTCCCACTCAAAACAGTCTCACCAGGAAGGACTGCTGGTCGATGCATCATACATATAGGTCAGTGAGACGTTGGTGCGGCAAGGCAGTCACTGCATCCACTCAACGAAAACAGGCTTGGCACATGACAAGTCTTGCAAGATGACTACAATATTCCTGGCCTCCTATGCATGTTTTTATATAGTATGCGCGCTATATGCTCTGAATAAATGTGGGTTGTGAGTTAGCGTGTCTCATGTCTATTTCACTGTCCCGTCTAATGTGCGTGCTTTTGTTAAACCTGCAAAGACAGACTTGTTTCAGCTCCTTCCCATTTGGGGAGCTTGCGTCTGCTGTAGAGCACACTCAACTTTACAGAAAACATACCTCGACTGGCCCCATTACTCAGTCGAACCTTATGAATCCGCTCAAAACACGAACCTAATCATGAATCACATTTTGCTACTTGCGGATCGTCCTTTGTTATAGCCGAGTGATTGTCACTTCCACGAATACGGCCACGGATAAGTTTTCTGTCTCTTTAAGGTTACAATGCCAACTGAGCCCAGTTTCCCACAACTATCACACACTTTCGCCACAGACAGCTGCCAATAAGAACAGCATTTGCCTCAGCTTCTTGGTTGCGCATAGCAATAAGGGTTTCCAGCAGAAGGCACTGCCATGGACAGGAGGAAGTGCGTAGTCTTCCCATCCGTCTATTCCAGTGCTTTCTCCTGGAAACCCTTCTAGCTCTCAATGCTTCATCAGAAATGTAAGGTGCACGAACAGCTGGCACATTTCCCATAATGACTTTGCATTGGGAACGGAGCATGCACTTTATTATAAGACATGTTATAGACCCTCTACACCAGAGGCCATTTATCGTCAACATTGACTAATTGCTTTAGGTTCATGTCTTTTCTCGACACGTTCTCTTTGACGACCGAAATGAGCCTGGCCCCACATTTGGCATCACTGAAAGGGTTTCTTGAAGGAAAGAAAAGTTGCATTCGTGAGAAAGATGTGTTCAAAAGCATGGCAAGGTTGTTTCCTGAGCTCTCATGAACAGTACTACACAACAAAGACATTCTTTGAAGGGACACTGAAGGCTAATGCTAAGTCGACGTGGACTGTTTAAATGCCATTCCAGAAACCTCGCAACACTTGTTTTGTGCCAAGAAAAGACTTAGTTTACGAGAAAATTGCATCTGAAGGGTACAAATACCTTTCTCGAAATTCAAATCTCCCACCACCCAACTGCGAAGTGGTGACGTTGCATATGCCCTTTGCTGCCGTCGGTGAGTGAAATGGCGTCTGACAGACAGCTGTACCGAACCAAGACAGATAAAGTCAGAGCGGTGGATTCTCCGCAGCTGCTTTTTGGCCAAGTGGTGTAGACCATTTGGGCATCTCGCGACATCACATGGAAGGTGAATTCTCTGCTATTTGCAGTTTGTGCGAGTTTCGTGAGGCAGCAAAACCAGCGCAGCATTACGTGATAACTACTGAAATGTGAAAGCGTGAGCGGCGCGCATCCGAGAGAAAACGAAACTGTGTCCACGTCTTTGTCAAGGGTGATTTCAATGAGTTCTTTTGTCTAAACATGAAATAGAACTAGACAAGTAGCATTTTATTTCATCTTATAATACAATAGGAGGATGTTTTGTGCAATGAGTGGTTGACTATTAGTGACAGAATTTAACTTAGGAGTGCTTTCCGCCACGGGACAAGTGCTTGAATGTCCCAGGGGGAGTCTCTAATCATGCCATTCATTTACCTCAATTTCTCGATTATTAAGGCTCTGTTCGCTTTAATATTGATGTCTTAGTGATTCTCGACCACTTATCTATCACTTTAGGTTGACTTCGTATTTGCCTTTAGTGTCCCTTTAACAAGAGATCCTAGGGCCTAGTTAAACATGTAAAAATTAGCACACACTCGGCTCCAATTCGGAACACTCCCACCGGGGAGGACTACCTGTCGACACATCCCACGTTTAGGTCGATGAGACGTTGGCATGAGAAAGCAACAGCCCTATCGCTTGACGACGAAGGGACTGGCACAGGAATGGCTGTTCCCTTCGACATCACTTGAAGGTGGATGAAGGAGTGCTTGAGGTCACTCGATGCCTTGAGCTCCAACTCGCGGTCCTCATCAGACTGGTCAGCATCCGGGCCTGGACACCCGACCATGTTGCTGCAGGCCCTGGCGGTCTTACGAGCACCTAAGGGAAAACAGCAAGACCTGCGGCCACACGAAGTCCTCTACTCCAACAAATAGCTCTCACCAGGCAGGCCATCCCTCGGGCCTGGTCACCCGACAGTTCTGTTGAGTGATTTCTCCTGGCATCGTCCACGTCACTGGGACGCCACCACAAGACAGCTCGCGTGTGCCATCTTCCTTTTCTTGTTTCCATTCTGTTGCGGCGCCGTCACGTTGTTGTGGCACGATTACATACATGAACAAAGAATGGGTTGCCCTTGCCATCATGGACAACCTGCGTCACATTACACACATCGGTTCTTTCAGCACACATCATCATGCTTACCATAACAAAGAGAAATGCAAATAGTGCACACATTTTCTTCTAGCACTAACAAATCTATCACATCGTCTTTTCCCCAAGGATATTACTGTCTTCTCTTCCATATTGCCCCGCTTACATCATTTTAATTTTGCCTGTAAGGCTTTCGCTGTTGTGGAGTTAGGTGCTCTGCGGCAAGACGTGCTTACTGCCTTCAAAACTTTGTGAGCATTACTGTGCATTCGAAAGCGAAACTGGCCTGTCTAATCAAATTGTACAAGCAGCGCCAATAGTGTTTTACAGTGTCTATCCTATATGAAGCTCAATGATTCTCCGATGTACAGTGACGCCTGCATAAACAGCAGACAAATGTGGCCGAACATGGTCAGTGGGATAAGATTTGCCGATAGTGATAATGCTTGTGCTACCGTTGTCGCTCTATCATTGCCTTGGTATTAGGGCACAAGTTCATCCTATGAGAAGTTGAATTCTTTATTCATTCCTTCTGGTAGTGTTTTCCATTTGTTCCCAGTCACTACACCGCGGCAGTATATTTACCCTTTTTATAGTAATCTCTCTGTGGTTGCTTTTAAATCTTGGTGCTCTTTAGATACATCCGGTTGCTTCGTCTATTTGTTGCTGCACAGCATTAAACTGCATCAAAATGTACTCGATTGTTTTCCTGGCTTCCAAGCAACGATAGATATTTTTGGAATTCTGTCGCCAGGCAGCAATATCTGGCACTAAAAGGTAAGGCTCCTCTTGAAACGACATGACAGGAGGTGTACATGACAATTATGATGATAAGCCTCAAACATTAAACATACCCACAAATGAGGTTGCACCGAAAATAAGGTGGTTGATGAAAAACAACTTCAAAAGCATCAATAGCATCAACGCCAACAGCGACGTCGCAGTGACAATGCGACATAGTTTACAATATAGCTCACAGGATTCACAGTGGCCAAGTGCCCTATTTAGCAGCACTGCAAATGCACAGGCAAAATGAAATTGCTCAACATTCGTAGGTGGCCTTGTGTCATTTTGCCCATGACATCAGTTGTGGTAGAACTTTAGGCCTCAGGGTTGATTGATCCCCAGGCAGCAGCTCCAAATGAGTCATCCAGCTGGAAAAGTATAAAAGTATTTTAAACAGCAACCGCCTTCTTGCCTGCAGCCTAAATATAAATTTTTACACAAAAGAGTCAGCAGTTTCGCCCGAAGGGCCAAGCACTGACAACAACAGCAAGATTTAGCGCTGCACCTGCTCTTCTCGGATGATGTGCTAATTATTTGTGAGTGCGACTATGTGAAGATGCAATACATGCGAGTATGCCAGAATTTCTATAAGCTTTCAGATGCTGTGTAGGGCCTCTAATGGCACCACATAGGCACCATTGCACTGCCAGTAAAGAGCAGTGCCAGTGAAATTATACCACTTTCAGGTGAGGCTTACGCAGTGCTGACTAAAGGCCACGTCCGCTGCTACAAAGGACGTCCAGATAAGAGACAATATGGAGTAGGATTTCTAATCCATAAGGACATAGCGGGCAACAGTGATGAATTCTACCGCATTAATGAGAAGGTAACAGTAGTTGTAATAAAGTTGAATAGGAGGTATAGAATAAAGGCAATGCGGCCTTTGCTCCAATCTACACTCACGATGATGAAGAAGTAGAACAGTTTTATGAAGGAAGATTGAATTAGCGATGAGGAAAGTGCCAGCTCAGTGTACGGTAGCCATGGGCAACTTCAATGCAAAAGTGGGAAAATGCAGGCTGGTGAACAAGCAATTGGCAACTACGGCATCAATTCCAGGAACCCTAGAGCAGAGATGTTGGTAGAATTTGTGGAAAGGAATAAGCTCTGAATAACGAATACTTTCTTCAGGAAGTGTAGCAACAGGAAGTGGACCTGGAAAAGTTCTAGTGGAGAAACAAGAAATGAAATAGATTTCATACTCTCTGCCGACCCCAGCATAGTGCAGGATGTAGAAGTGTTAGGTTTGATGATGATGATGATTGGTGTTTATTGGTGCTAGGGCCAGATGTGGCCAAAGAGCGCCAAGGCCATGACAACAGCTGTCATTAATATATGAATAATGAACATGGAAACGTTCAGGATGATGATTAGCGGGGTTTATTGGTGTAAGGGCCATATGTGGCCAAAGAGCACCATGTCGATGCTAAAGGCTTGTCAGTGGAACTAAACTGTGATATACGAGGTGTGGATGAAATACGGCTGTATAGACACCTAAAAACATTCGCTGAAGAAGTTCGTTAAATATATACGTATTAAATCTTTAACAATGACAAATGACGTGTGGTACATACAAACTATATATTACAAGGAGGTTACATACTAGAATACGTCACTGTAAGTAGCATTAATGGGTAAAAGCACCCTTAAGCGCAAGGGCCTGGAGACATGTGCCATACAAGACTACTATCACAGCAGCAGCCTCTAGTGAGAGGACGTGCTACGAATCTCGTGAACTTATGACGTCCAATATGTCAACATCACAAAAAAGTTTAAAACTGATTTATGGTTGGAAAAACGGTTCTGATCCAAGAAACAATCCCGGATGAAGGGGAATGTGCCATGGGCACACTAGTGTAAAGTGCTTTTTTCCTTTCAACTTATGCTTCTCGACACTACAGCATGACGTGGAGGACTGTTGGTATCTCGCTGCATTTACTACAGGTAGGAGATTCATTGCCAGTGAAAAGGTAGGAGTGTGTACCACATGTATGGCCTGTCCGAAGTCGGCAGAAAATGATCTCAATTCACTGTATTTTTGTTGGTGGTTGCCAATTTCCTAAACACGGCTTAATTAAGTGGAGCTTGTTCGATGTTTGGCTATCCCTCTTTCATTGCCAATAAATTCTGAGCTTTTTACGCAGGAAAGGTTTTGAGTCTGTGGTAGAGATAGTAGCTATGGAGAAGCTGCTAGCCCTCCCTGCCGTGGAGGTGGCAATTTCATCTGCAAGCATGTTGCCTTCAATTCCTCGGTGTCCAGGCACCCAGCATATTATGAAATGCTGGTCTGATACATATTGTCACGGCTCACTTCAGACAAGAGCGGAGAGCAGTATTTAATCGAGACAATTAAAACAAGCACTCAGTTCAGGCTTCTTCTTCTCTAGCACTTCACTTGCACACACAAGGTCATCGTCTTCGTCATCAGCGTGGTTGGGCACAGATAGCGTCATGGCATTTGCCCCCCTCCACAAGGAGCATCAACCTGATGCTCGGCGGGTTGCACCCGGTGTCCAGCCAACCAGAGAGTGCCCATGTCATTCGGAAAAATAAGGTTTCATGCGCACCACGTGCACACTCTCAGGCAGGTCCTGACAGCGCCTCGAGCTGAATGGGCTGTCAAGAACGACTTCATAGTTGACGTTGCTAAGGCATCGTAGAACCTTGTATGGTCCGAAGTATCGGAGTAAATGTTTCTCCGTGAGGCCTCGGCAGCATACTGGAGCCCAAACCCAGACTATTTGGCCGGGCTGGTAGACGACACATCGATGGTGTTGATTGTAACGTCGGGCATCGCAGTCTTGCTGGCTAGTTATGCGGACGCGTGCGAGCTGTCTTGCTTCTTCGGCGCGCTCTGTAAAATCTGTGATGTCAGTCTCTGAATCATTGGAATCATGAGGAAACATAGCATCCAGCACTGTAGTCACTTCTCGACCATGGAGGAGACTGAATGGCATCCTTCTTGTTGTTTCTTGCCAAACCATATTATAAGCAAACATTATGTAGGGTAATATTTGGTTCCAGTTTTTGTGTTTCACATCGACATACATGCACAGCATGTCTGCGAGAGTCTTGTTGAGGCGCTCCGTAAGTCCATTGCTTTGCGGGTGACAGGCTGTCATCCTTCTGTGTGCCGTGCCACTCAGCGCGAGTACAGTTCGCAAAAGTTCAGCCATGAACGCGGTTCCCCTATCGGTTACGATTACCACTGGAGCACCGTGCCTCAGGACGACGTTTTCGATGAAGAACTGTGCGGCCTCGGCTGCTGTGCTACTCGGAAGTGCCTTGGTTTCTGCATATCGCGGGAGGTAATCTGTCGCAACTACGATCCACTTATTTCCGGCAGCAGATACTGGGAATGGGCCCAAAAGGTCCATACCAATTTGTGCAAATGGCGTTTCTGGCACTGGAACGGGATGTAATAGTCCGGTAGGTTTCGTAGGTGGCACTTTTCGTCGCTGACAGTCAAGGCACGTTCGAACATAGTGCTTCACCTGTGCTGCGAGCTGTGGCCAGCAGTACTTCTCTTTGATCCGTGCTAATGTTCTCGTGTAGCCTAGGTGGCCCGAGGTAGCTTCATCATGACAGGCCTGCAAGACTTGATTGCAGAGAGTTTTAGGGACTAGTAGATATCTCTTCCCTGTTGAAGAGAAGTTTCCCCTAAAAAGAACACTGCTACGTATGCAGAATGATTATAGCTCCCTTGAGAACAATCAGGGCTTGTTTGTGGTGCGGCCTTCTAAGAAATCAATTAGTGAAGCGAGCTCTTGGTCCTCTTGCTGTTGTTGAGAGGTGGTGGTTGCATCAACAACTTCCAAAAAGCCTGCGGATTCATCATCATCTCTGCCTGAAGACTCGATTGGCGATCTGGAAAGGCAGTCAGCATCTAAGTGCTGCCTTCCCGATTTATAGACCACTGTCATGTCGCACTCTTGAAGACGTAGGCTCCAGCGTGCCAAACGTGCAGATGGATCTTTCATGTTGGTCAACCAACTGAGAGAATGATGGTCACTTATGACTTGAAATAGGCGGCCGTCTATGTACGGGCGGAACTTGACAACTGGCCATACTACAGCCAAGCATTCATTCTCTGTGGTAGAGTAGTTCGACTCGGCACATGACAGTGTTCTACTCGCATAAGCGATGACTCGCTCAGCGCCATCTTGCCGCTGAACAAGGACAGCGCCTAGACCCACATTGCTGGCATTGGTGTGGATCATTGTTGGCGCATCCACGTTAAAGTGAACAAGAACAGGCAGAGTTTGCAGACGGTGCTGCAACTCATTGAATGCCGCCTCCTGCTCCTTGCCCTACATAAACGTGACATCTTCTCTGGTTAGGCGGGTGAGCGGTGAGATGATGGGTGCAAAACCCGCAATAAGTTGCCGGTAATATGCGCACAGACCCAGGAAGCATCTGACTGCCTTCTTGTCCGTAGGCCTTGAAAGCTTTGCAACGGCTGCGATTTTTTCAGGATCAGGTCCGACACCTGTGTGACTTACAACGTGGCCCAAAAACTGTAGTTCTTCATAGCCAAAGTGGCACTTTCCAGGTTTTAAGGTAAGCCCAGCGGACCGTATGGCTTGAAGAACTGACCGTAGCCGTCTGAAATGTTCATCAAATGTGGCAGAATAAACAATCACATTGTCTAGGTACACTAAGCAAGTCTTCCACTTAAGGTCTGAGAGAACAGTATCTACCTTTGGAACAGTAGTACCTTTGGAACGTGGCTGGGAAGGAGCACAAACCAAAAGGGACAACTTTGAATTCATAGAGCCCATCAGGCATCAGAAAAGCAGTCTTTTTGCAATCCCACTCATCGATCTCCATTGGCCAGTATCCACTTTTTAAGTCCATCGATGAGAAGTAACGTGCATGCTGTAGCCTGTCAAGGGAATCGTCGATGCATGGAAAAGGACACACATCTTTTTTCGTAGCCCAATCGAGTTTGCGATAATCGATACAAAACCACAGGCTACCATCCTTCTTCTTAAGGACTACCACGGGCTTTTTGATGGCTGGATGACATCAGCTTCTAGCATTTTCTTGACTTGCTGCTGCATTGCTTCATGCTTTTTCTGAGCCATGCGATATGGATGCTGTCAGATAGGTATTGCTGTTTCCTCCGTAACGATAAGGTGTTTCATCAGTGGTGTCTGACACACTCGGGACGTTGTAGAGAACCAGTCCTTACAATGGTCAAGCAGTTCCCAGAGACTTTGTTTCTGTTGCAGCGCTAAACCTGGGTCAACGTTGACGATGGGTGCATGTGGCATCGTATCGGTGGTCGATTCCTCTTTCACAGCAAAGCAGTGCTATACGTGGTCAATTTCGTCAAAGTATGCCACAGTGGCGCCTTTACTGATGTGCTGGCGTTCATTTGTAAAACTTGTCAGTAGTACCTCTGTGCGACCACCGATTAGGCTGACGATACCCCGAGCGATGGCAACACCCTGATGGAACACAAGTGCAGTTAATTGTTCGGCTACACCATCCTTGTTCAACTGTTCTCCACAACTGACGGAGACAAGCCTGCATGATAGTGGTGATATGCAGACATCATTGTCGGCGACACGTAACGATGTACGTTGGCACTCTTCGTCGTGGCTCGTGTCTGTACTAGTTGACAAGGTTATCTCGCCGTCCCGTATGTTAACCACGGCACCGTACTCCCGCAAGAAGTCCATTCCAAGGATGAGTGATCTGCAGCACTCTTTTAAAATCGTAAAATTGATGACAAAAGCTGTATTTCCTATCTGGAGTCGTGCAATACATTTTCCTGTAGGTGCCATTATATGGCCCCAGGCATTTCAAATATAAGGGCCCGTCCATTGCATTTTGACTTTCTTAAGCCAGTCTGCCAACTGCTCACTCATTATCGAAAAGTCTGCACCAGTATCAACTAAACCTGTCGCGTGGTGCCCATCAATCATTAACAGTAGGTCGGCGCTCACAAATTTGTTGGCGTTCCGTTTCTCCGGGCTGCTCTGCTCGTTTCTCAGTAATAATGGAGGATTTTCGGCAGTTCAACGACTTGCAACCTTCCCCCCAGAGGTCGCTGATTTAAGTTTCCCCGCCCGCCGTGGGCTTGAGGAGCAGCCTCTTGCCACGTCGGTGAAACTGCGACGGTTCGTCGAAGAATTACGTAACGGAGACAGCGAGCGCGACCAGAGATTGGCTGAGCTGCCTTGTTCCCAAGTGACAACGTCGTCGAACCATGGATGTCTCTCTGGAAACTGTCGCGGAGGGGCAGGTGACATTTCTTGAATGCTACCCTGGCGATACAGGCAAAAACGTATAATGTGCCCTGGTTTGCCTCAGTGAAACACAATGGTCGGTGATCAGCAGTGCGCCATACGTCGGACCTGTGAATCTGGGGTCACCTGAAATGCTCCCTCTGTATCCAGGCAGCAATAGGTGGCTGCTGGTGGTACTGCTGTACTGGCATAGTAGAAAGCGAGCGACGGACAGCGTCTGCGTAGCTGTATGCGCGTGGCTCGAAGCACGGCTTGGGACACGGTTCAGGAAGTGGCTCAGGAGATGCAAATGCTCGCCGTATTTCTTGGCGAACAACTTCAGCGACTGAAGCAACAGTAAACTCCTTCGGTGTTGCAGTTTGCTTCACAATCTCCTCGCGCACAATGTCTGTAATCAGTTGAGGCAGCGAGGTCTCGTCTGTCACTGTCAGTACTGCAGCTCCTGCAGGCGCATCGTTAGTCAGGCGTTTGTATTGCCGGCAAGGCTGCCGGAGCGCCGACTCAATTGCTGTGGCTTCCTTAATCAATTCTTGCGCTGCTGTAGGCAGGTTACGCACAAGACCACCGAATAACTGTTCTTTGACGTCGCATATGAGATGGCAAAGCTTCTTCGAATCAGGCATGTTGGGATCCGTGCGGCAAAACAAACGAGACTGTTCTTGGCAAACATGGAAACACTTTCGTTGGGCTTCTGAATGCGCAACTTGAGAAGGCGTTGTGCATTACCTCGGTGATCAGTGCTTCCGAAGGTATCAAGTAGCTGACGGAAAAATTCGTCCCACATTGTCAAATGTGCCTCGTGGTTTTGGAACCACGTCCTTGCGCTACCTTCACGAGTTAAGTACACGTTGGAAAGCTTCTGGTCCGGATGCCACTGACTGACCTTAGCTACGCATTCATACTAGTCCAGCCAGTCTTCAGCGTCTCCGTGCGTGTCACCGTGGAAGCTTGTGGGGACTAGATTGTTTTGAACAGTCACCTGTGTTGGACTTGCAAGCGCCATTTCCTGAGTCAGTGAGGTTGCTGACAAATTTCCTTGCAAGAGACCAAATTCCGGGCATAGACCTTGCAGGCAGCGGCTTACGCGGTGCAAAGGTGTGTCGATGCGTGGATGATGTCTTGAAGGGCTGGATGCAGGGCTACTCGCAGGAGTTGTCCCTATCATTAGACGATGATGCGATACCCAGCACCTCCACCAGTGTCACAGCTCACTTGAGGCAAGAGCTGAGAGCAGTATTTCATCGGGACGATTAGAACAAGCGCTAAGTTCAGGCTTCTTCTTCTCTAGCACCTCGTTTGCACACACGAGGTCATCGTCTTCATCATCAGTGTGGTTGGGCACAGATAGCATAGCGGCAATATGTTGTACACAGTAACAAATAAAGATCAATAATTACAGGATTCTTATGTTTCTGCAGAAGCACCAAACCTTTTATGATGCTTAAGGAGGCGATAAATACCATTGCTTTTTGTAGTTTCAATTTCTTTATGTGTTTAACCGCCAATAGCACCGCGTATAGGCCTCTGCTATGAAGAGATACTTGTGTGTGGATGTAGGACGTCAGATTCTGAAAAAGATGGTCCAACTACTGCATAAGATAGGCCAGTGCTTGACTTTGACGCATCAGTGTAGAATTCAGGACATGAGTACTTTGACTGAAGCTCTAAAAAGTGCACTCGGATGTGTGCCTCCAGTGCCTGCTTTGTCACTTCAACAAATGATGTATCACATTCAACAAGTTGCCACTTCCACGGTGGCAACTGCTTCACTGAGACCATTACAGGAAAGAGTGAAACACTCATTTCTTGACCAAGTTTCCTCACACGCAGTGAAAAGGGTTGAGTCACTGCAGGTCGGTTCTGGAAAAGTGTGGCACACATGTCAGTTTGTTCACAGTTTCATAACAAGGATGCTTTGGACTGACATGTACCTCTAGAAAATAGATGAAACTGGCATAACACCTTTGCAGACAAAGTGACCCCTCATTAGATTCTACATAAAGACTCTACAAGGCTTGTCCTGAAGGCACCTGTGGCCAGCCAGATTACTACGTGGCGAACAGGATCAAGCATCTTTAAGGCACTCGGTGTAGCAGATTGACAGAATATAGTGCTATAGTCCAAACGTAAACATACAAGGAACTTGTACAGGTTCATCAGGCACTCCCAATCACTGTGTGATGAAATTGTGTGTGATGAAACTTTAAGAAGGTTCACTGTTTTTAGACATTTCTGGTTGGGGCGTTTTATGTGCGGAATGAAGGTCAGTTTCGAGTTTAATATGACGCCTAAAAATTGGTGTTGTGTATTTAGAGATAACTGCTATTCATAAAACTTCACACTGGGATCCGGCCACCAGGCCTTTTTTCTTTGTGAAAAGAATGCAGAAGCTCTCACTCAGGTTCACTTTAAATGCAGTCTCAATGGCCCATTTTGATACTTTGTTCAGACCAAGCTGAACCTGTTTCTCACAGATGACGAGCTTACATGACTTAAAAGGCCCCTCACCAGGC
Source organism: Dermacentor variabilis (assembly GCF_050947875.1). Classification (NCBI taxonomy): domain Eukaryota; kingdom Metazoa; phylum Arthropoda; class Arachnida; order Ixodida; family Ixodidae; genus Dermacentor; species Dermacentor variabilis. Next base: position 229,556,795 of record NC_134569.1, on the reverse strand, counting down.
CCCATAGCAAATTTTGGTTATACGCTGGAAGTTGTGTGTCCTCTAGGGAGCGTTCTATCGCAAAAAAAATTTCAAATTGGCTCATTAATAGCCGAGATAGAAATATTTCAGTGTTGTGAACCCATGATTTCAGGAGGCGAACCACACCGCAAACATAGGCGCTCTCTCCACTCGCCCCATTTAGCCTCCGCAAGCGAAATTCCTTGCCTGCGTTCTCCCATACCGGACCTCGAGGATCGTGTGACGCATACATCACGGGCCCTGCCTTGACTTTTTTTTTTCTCCTCGCCTCCTTCCTCCCTCCTCGGTATGTACGGTTTAACGTTGATTTTCAAATATCCTGCGTCAAGTAAACTGGCCACAGCACTGGTACCAAAAGTGAGTATGCATCACGTTTCGTGGGGGTCTGTTGGACATTTTTCCAGAGTGTTATTCTTTGTACCTTAATGACATTTTGCTCTTGGAATTCTTCAAGGAACTTTTTGTCACTAAGGTTCAGGAAATATTCTGGTATTAGTACCCTGCTTGTGTTGAGCAAGCAATGTGCAGAGATTGTCACGTTAATGTCACCGATACTGGTGAGTTCAGCAAGCTTTTCAAGTTGATCTTTATTTGTCAGTTCGAGGAGGAGGTCTTCGCTTGCCATCTATGAGGCTTTGTAGTTAGGTCCAATCGTGTTTGCTAGGCATTTCAAGACTAGAAAAGGTGACAGTTTTCTTGCACTTGTGTCGCCTTCACTATGAAGGACATGGTACTTTGGGAAGGTCTGGTCATTTTGCATTAAAAAGAATCGGTACACCCTCTTTTCAAGGTGCGATGTTGAAGGGGGGGAGCGTTTGCATCTAATCCTTGGGAAGTTCGACAGCGATGGTGGCCACCCACCACCAAGTCCAACAAGGAGACGCTACAAGGGTGAGAAAATACCTGCAGATGCCAGCCATGCATCACCACTGTAGCCTAATATAAGATGCCCAAGGTTGGATAATGACACCAGGTTAATCCTTGGCACCCAGAAATATGGAAGTAAGGAGTGATAAGAAGACAGGAAAGAAGAAACAGTGAGAAAGTAGAAAGATTGAAGAAGATGACAGGAAAAGGCAACTGCCGATTACGTCCTGGTGGGCCAGTCTGGAGGTGCCATCTAAGTGAAGCAGAGGCCGAAGAGATGTGTTGCCTCCGTCCGGGAACCTTAAAGGTCCAAACACCTGGCATCGGCTCAACCCCCAGGATACCCCTCTCCCCAGACATGGCTAAGCTGCGCATGCTACATGCAGGAGGGTCCAACCTTCATGTGCTCAGGTATGTGGTGTCGCAACATACCAAATGCCTGCTCATGCAGACACCCTTGTGGGGAGAAGTGTTAGGTAGGGTAAAGGGCAATGATAATAGGTTTATCAGGTCTAGGATTTCCCTCAATATGGAGAGAAAGAGTAAAATTAGTCAAGAAGAAACAGGCCAACCTAGACGCAGCAAGGGTAAAAGCAGACCAATTCAGGCTGGTGCCTGCAAACAAATATGCAGCTTTAGAACAGAGGGATGAAGATGACATAGAAATAATCAATAAAAACATAACTAGGCTGGTTTCAGAAGCAGCAATTGAAGTGAGAGGCAAGGCACCAAGGCAACCAGTAGGGAAGCTCTCCCAAGCAACAAAGGAGCTAATAAAGAAACAAAGCATGAACGTGTCCAACTCAAGAGATCAGATCGAATTTTCAGAAGTGTCAAAACTGATCAACAAGGAGAAAGTAAGGGATATTCGAAAGTACAAAGTGAGAAAGACTAAGGAAGCAGTAAGCAGTAAAATATAGACGCAGCTTGAAATCAGTGAGAAGAAAACTTGGCATAGGACAAGCCAAGATGTATGCACCAAAAGATAAACAGGGTAATATCATCAGCAATTTAGAAGATATAGTAAAAGCAGCGGAAGAATTCTATATTGACCTGTACAGTAGCCAGAGCAGCCACGATACTTTCATTTGAAGTAGTAATGAACAGTATACAGAGGCTCTTTCTATAACTAATGATAAAGTTATAAGGGCCTTGCAAGGCACGACACACGAAAAAGCGGCAGAAGATGGAATAATAGTCTATTTAATCAATGATGGAGGAGATATCATGCTTGAAAAGCTTGCGGCCCTTTATACACAATGCCTCACGACTTCCAGCGTACCAGAGAACTAGAAAAATACCAACGTTATACTAACCCGCAAGAAGGGAGACGTTAAAAAATTGAGAAATTATCGGCCCATTCACTTGCTTCACTATCGTATAAGATATTCACCAAGGTAATTTCCAATAAATAAGGGCAACACTTGACTTCAGCCAACCAAAAGAACAGGCTGGCTTCAGGAAGGGATATTCTACAACGGATCACATCTATGTCATCAATCAGGTAATCAAGAAACCTGTAGAGTACAATCAACATCTCTATATGGCTTTCATAGATTATAAAACGTCATTTGATTCAGCAGAGATACTAGCAGTTATAGAGGCATTATGTAACCAAGGAGTACACAAGGCATACGTGAATATCTTGCAAAATGTCTACAAAGATTCCATAGCTACAGAGGTTCTCCACGAGAAAAGTAGAAAGTTACCTATCAAGACATGGGCCAGGCAAGGAGACACAACCTCTCCAATGCTATTGCAGTGGATGCATTGCACAGCATGCAGTGCATGCTTGGAAAAAGTATTCAAACTATTAAATTGGGAAGCCTGAGGCATGAGGATCAATGGCAAATATCTCAGCAACCTTCGGTTTGCAGATCATGTCGTCCTGTACAGCAACAATGGGGACGAATTACAACAAACGATTGAGGACCTTAACAGAGAAAATGTAAGAGTGGGGTTAAAGATTAATATGCAAAAGACAAAGATATTGTTCAATAGCCTGGCAAGGGGACAAGAGTTCAGGATCACCAATCAGCCTGTGAAGTCTGTGAAAGAGTATGTTTATCTAGGTCAATTAGTCGCAGGAAACCCTGATCATGAGAAGGAAATTCTATCAATGAATTTATCAATGAATATGAGTTGTGTTGGACGCTGTAATATGTCGACTCCTTCTTATTAAACAGGCAGGCACCAGAGGCGAGAAGAAAATTTTCAATTAATCAACGTCTTGTGTCACATCGCAAGTCACCCCACATCATGTTGTGGGCATTAAAATCACCCACAAGTATGTAGGGGTCCAGAAGCTAATGAATAAGGTTCTAGAAATCGCTTCAGAAATAATAGTTTAGAGGTACGTATATGGAACACACAGTGACCAATTTATTAAAAAGGATTGCCTGAACTGACACTGCCTCAAGGGGCATCTGAAGGGTGACATGATGACAAGCTACACACTTGTCTACCAATATTGCTACACCGCCAGAGGCATTAGCGTCATTGCATTCTTTTAGAAAGGGGTTATACTGATGGAGAAAGTTCGTGTTTGTAGGTTTCAAATGTGTCTCTTGAACCCACAGCAACATTGGTTTGTGTAGGAGTTCTCTAATATTGTCGAGATTATGAAGAACTCCTCTAACATTCCACTGTAGTATATGCGCCTCCACAGTGAGAAGAGTGTTTGTGCTGTGTGTTTCAGAAACGAATATTAGCTCACGGGGCCCTTTCCAGGCACTGTGACACTATGTTTCTTTTTTTTTTAGATGTCAAAAGAATTGCCCCTTAGGCACTGGCTTGCACCGTCTGGATAGGTGTTATTTCTATCGCCTCTTGTCAGGCATTGGACATGTGCTTATATGAGCGCTGTGTTTGATGTGAAGGCCTCGATACGTTGGACGAGACCTTTGAGGCCACCGACCCGGAGATCGACATGCCCTCCTCCATGGACGGCAAAGCAGCGCTGGCTGCTTTCACCAAGGGTGCTGGTGGCACAGCCGCAGTCACACTCTTTGTGGGCCGGGCCAACATTGGAGTGTCCAGCGATGTTAGCCCTTTGCACGCCATATGAGCATACCTTGTGGTATGGAAAACAGAAACTCAGTTTTGTGCTTCTTGAAATTATACGTCTTCTTTGATTTTCAATGTAATTACTTCTCTCTCTTTTTTTCAGATTTGACAGGATCGGGAATATGGAGAGTGGCCGCTTTCACAGTTCACACAGTGGGATGTGCCAGAAAAGTTATCGGAAGTGTAGTCATTGTCACCGCATTTTGCACAGGCGAGTTGACCTCGGCAGCTTTGCAAGCCGGGCCCGTACTTCTGACACTTGAAACACCGATGAGAGTTAGGAATGTAAGGTCTTACAAGGATTTTAGTATAACCTGTCTTGAGGGTTTCCGGTAGCGCACCAGAGGCAAATGTAATCATCAGATGTTTTGTAGGAATTTCGTTTTGTCTCACCTGATTTTTATTCATTTTATCTAAACAACATTCTGGTCTTGCCAGCCTTCCAATAGTTCTGCTTCGGTTAATTCTAACAAGTTGGAATCTGACATCACGCCTCGGACTGTGTTCAGGGATTGATATGGGATCACTGCTATTGGGACGTCAGCAAAGGCTGTGAGATTTGCAAGCTTTTCATGTTGAGCTTGTCACAAACCTCGATGACGAGGTTGCCGCTTGCCATGTTGCTAGCTTTATAGCCTGGTCCAACAGTGTCCGTCAGAGATTTAGATACAAGGAATGGTGACAGAATCCTTACTGCCTTTTCCTGTTTATCGCTGTGGATAACATGGAAAAGATTCGTTGTATGGAACAAAAAAGCTAAGGGAGCCTTTGGAGTGTACGTGCTTTGCAGCAGTACAATCAAAATGGAATGATGCTCTATGCATGTTATATGTACTTTCTTCAGCAGCAATGACAACCACTCACCACAGAGCCCAACAAGGGGACGCTACAAGTTTAGCAGAGCAATGACTTGCACATGCCAGGCGTGCATCGCCACCATTACCCAATGCGCCATACTCAAGGTTGGATATATAACACCATGTTAACCCAAGCCACCTGGAAGAGACATAAAATTGAGTTGAAAGGAAATGACAAGACAGAAAAGGTAGGTTGATAGGAAAGTAACAGATTGAGGAGAGGGACAGGAAAAGGAAACCACCAATTTCCTCCGGGTGGGGGCAGTCCAGGGGTGCCGCCTACATGAATTCAAGGCCAAAGAGGTGCGTTGACTCGGCTGAGGGGCCATAAAGGTCCAAACACCCAGCATCAGCTCAATCGTCAGGATCCCCTTTGCTCCGGGCATGGCTAAGCTGCGCACGGTTAAGGGCAGGAGGATCCGACCCCCATGCGCTCAAGTACGTGGTGTCGCAACACACCAAACACCTGCTGACATAGAGGCCCCTGCAGGGTACAAGCCTAGGAGCCGTAAGCATTTGTTAACCTTCTGCTCTGTCCATACCAAAACTGTTAAAAGGTCATTGACACGAATGTGCTTTTTTAATGCTGTGAAGAAGTCATGTTTCCACCGAATGCAACTTAGCTTTGATGAACAGGTTTCGAGGTTGGTGGCAGCGGTCTACCCACAGAGGCTCATCACAGCCGATGCTGAAGTGGTGCACAGGGACACCAAGAGCAGAAAGAGCTCGTGTAATGATGGAGGCACCCATCAGAAGCAAAAAAGCTGCTGTTATTCCTTACATTTATGGTGTCTCACATAATCTCAAGATGATTTACAACAGAGCTGGCATTAAAGTAGTATGTCAGCACCTGAAAAGCTGTCCCGTCCATGTAAAGAACCTGTCCCGTTCCGAAGCAAAAAAAAAAAGCATGTAGCATCAACCGTAATAAGTAGCTTGTACACAAGATGTAGAGTACAAAATTCCGCTATCCTGTGGTCGAGTCTACATTGGGCAGACTGAGCAATGCGTGGATGAGCGTCTAAGAGAGCACGGCAACAAGGTGAAGAAATGCACAGATGGGAACTCAGCAGTACAATGTCACAAGTGTAGGTGCACTCCTATTTTGATAACACATGTACAGTGTATCATAACACAGAGCAGTCTTGTAGACTGTTACTAGAGGCAGACAAAACACACCATGATGGTTTAATCTGCATGAGCGCACCGTCAATTTTGCTCACAAGAAATTAGATATCTAGCAGGTGTGAATGATAGTGTAGGATGAGTGGCATGCTTGGCTTGGCACATGATGACTTCCTTTTGTATGTTCTCTCTTTTTTCTTCTTCATGGCTTATACGTATGTACTTTCTGCATTAAATTTCAGTTGAAGTGTATGCTCACGGGGCCTGGTTCTTCGTTTAGTGTCCCTGGAAGTCTTCATGCTGCTGCCTACCATCGTGGTGTGATAAAGGTTACGTACATTTTTGTCTCTTTGGTTAGCAGAACCTGCCTGAAACATCTCCACAGGTCAATACATGAAAAATGTTGACACCCACCAGTCTCATTTATAATCATGTGCATCTATGGCATAGAAAATGGTACAAGTTTTGTCTGACAATTTAAAATCCTGTAGTCCGAGCTAGCATTCGAGGCAGAAACTTGGAGGTTAACAAAGAAGCTAGACAATAAGTCAGGGACAGCACAAAGAGCCATGCAACAAAAATTGTCAGGCGCAACATTAGGAGACAGGAAGAGAGCGGTATGGATCAGAGAACAAATGGCAATAGCTGATATTCTAGTTGACATTAAGAGAAAAATAATGGAGCTGGGCAGGCTGTGCAATGCGTAGGGCAAATAACTGGTGGACCATTAGAGTTGCAGAATGAGTGCCAAGGGAAGGGAAGCGCAGTCGAGGATGGCAGAAAATTGGAGGGTTGATGAAATTAGGAAATTTGTAGGCACAAGTTGAAATCAGCTAGGGCAATACAAGAGTAATTGGAGATCGCTGGAAGAGGCCTTCATCCTGCAGTGGACATAAAAATAGGTTGGTGATAATGATGATAAATCCAAGCACAGTCTCAAAGTTCCATCTCCCCTCTTTCTCACAGGAGTGGTGAAAAATGATACTGAAGGTCAGATTATATCGGCACTATGCATCTCCTGTAATTCTTTACTCAGCCACATCTTTAGTTCTTTTGACATGCTGTAAGGTAATTTGTGGATGATGGCCTTGTGAGCCATTTCGAAAGGGACCTTGTGCGACTTCATCCTCTGGATATTAAACCTTGACTTCAAGCTCTTAATATTGAATTGAATATATTTTATTTCTAAACACAGTGAAATATAAACTTTCCCTAAGTTTTCATGCAGTTTCCACGTGGCTTGCAGGCATGTAGAAAACAGATTGAATACAGAGCTGGGAGGCAACAAAAGAAGAAGAGGTTGCCGGGGGCACGTTCCAATTTTTTTCTTGTCCTTGTTTCAAAATAAACCGAAGCCATATCAGTTCTGTGATCTCTCTGGTTCTTCCGAAACATGATGCCATGACCAGGATATGCGAAGACAGACGTGATGCCTTCAACCCCTTGTGCTTCAAGAAGTTGAAGAATGGAACAGTAGTGTCTGGGTCAACAACGAACCATCACGGGAAAAACCACAACCAATGATCATTAGCAACACAGCTACACAGGCAAGAACTCTTTCAACACGATTTTAAACATGAACAGAGAAGTTTCGTCAAGGAAGCCCGAGATACTTAGAGCAAATATGACAATGCTTACCAGCAAAATTGATAAGACGATGGCAGAAGACGCCAACAGAGCGCAATTAACGACACTTCTAAACCAGATGAAGCATGTGTCACAGACATTAAACCAGGTCAATGCCCAGATAGAATTGCTCAACGAACCGGAACATGTGGAAACAGAATTTGAAAGAGTTTTGCACTATGAGGTGAAAATAGTCGCCGCGACAACCAAGTTAGAACGAATTTGATAGTTAGGGCAAGTGACACATTAACCAACAGGAATAGCAACAGGCCAAGTGAGCGCAGTGCAACACACCAACCACATATCGGAAATGCAAGAGTTAGTTACTTGCCATGGCTTGAGATTATCAAGTTTGATGGGAAAAGAACAGTATGGCTGAGATTTTGGCATCAGTTCAAGACGTCGACGCATAAAAGAATGAACATATTGATTAGTCAGAAATTTAATTACCTTCTGACATCACTCAACGGAGAGGCAGAATCTCTAGTAGAAGGCTTACAGTTTTCAGAGTAGAATTATGAGCATGCAGTCACCCTTTTGAAAGAAACATTCAAGCAACAAGATAATTTCAGAGAGACCTACCTGAAAGAACTCGCAAATGTGGAAACAGTAGACAGTTTTAGTTTAGAGTATGCTACACCACTGCAATCACTATAATATAGCGGATCATTACGGCGCATGCGCAGAACGCTAAACAACCCATACCGTATGCATGCTATTTCTCAGATTTAGCGTTGGCGTCCTTTCACCCTTTGTGTTAAACATGGCAGCAGTCCTGGCTGCCCACTTCAAATTGAATTTGGTAGCGCTTTTGTAAAATTCACTTAGTTCATAGCAAATGACTGTGTAAACGGCTTTCACTTTATCTCAGGCCACTTCAATGATAGAGTATTGTGGATAAACTTGTGGAGTTTTTGAGATCGCTTCTCGTTTCGAACGAGTCAAAGCCTAACGAAAGAAACATTCAAGATGTCAGCGCCACCTATTGCAGCAGTCGGGAGATAGCTGCAACGACGGCATATGGCCTCCGAGATCTGAACATCTCGCAGGTCAACTAAAACTGTAATGAACGTGCGCTGCTTAGCGTACGCTAATGGCGGCGAGGAGTTACGGAGTCGCCATCTATCGGAAGCGCCTCGCTGGCGTAGTACGAGGGATCACGTGGCGCGCTCCTCATAGGTTTTGCTGTCAGCAGTCACTGAAAACACCATGCGCGAGCTCTCCCGGATATTTCTGTAAGTACTTTCGAAATGAGATAAGTTTTTTTACTGTCTAAATAATAATCTTGGGCAAACTGAAAGCACAGAATCGTTTACAGATGCTATGTCTCTTTACCGAATACGTACAGTGAACGCCACTGCGCGTGGTCGCCGCGATGTAGTCTCCCGAACCGGCTTCTTGAAACGCTGAGAGCAAACAATGTGAAATATGCTCTTATAGTGTTATAGCGTAATAGAATGAAGCCTCAATGCAGCGATCGCAGAGATTCGCAGCGAATGACTGCGCACCTGCATGCTTGTCCGCGCACTGTTTCACTTTCACCGCGTGCGCGTTTTCGCGCCGTGCCATTATACAAGCAACGATTGTGGCGTGGGCGCTATCTTAGCTATTCAAAAATAATTTCATCGTAGAGGCTTCGACGCCTACGGGGACTGTGATGTGCCGTCGCGACGATTCAATGTTTTTTTTTTCTAAATTCTTGGACGTTTCAATATTATTTCTCGAGCTGCGCCGCACTGTATGTTTATCAGTGTTCTCAGCATGCGATTTCCCGCTGCCTCTCTTTTTGTAATCCAGTGCATTAATTCATAATACAAACATGACCATATGCCACGCTTTTTTTTTATGTGCTTCTTACCGCTCCCTGTCCAATCCAGTGAACTTGCCGGTATCTATAGCATCGACAAGTTCATAGACCAAACCGCCATGACCTTAGTCGGGCAGCGGATTCAGGCGAGCGTCTCAGTGCGCATTTTTCGAACATTGCAGACCCGGCGCCGAAGCAGAAATCTTCCTCGCGTCTGTGCTTGCTGCATACCCGAGTTGTAGCCGATGACTGTTTGCCGGTTTTATGTTTCGCGAGCCAAGCTTCACGCAGCTTCTTGTCCTGCGGCTACGTGTGAATAAGGCTGACACCGGGCTCCGTTGCGTACTTCCGGCACTGCGGCACCGAGCGGTAGCCTACCATGTTGCGCGCCTTCAAAGGCAGCCACTACCTATTGTAGTGCTCTCAAGCGTTGTAAAGGAGACACTCGAAGCGGGAAAATCTCGCCGCTAAATGAGGACCGCAGCGTACGAGGGAATTTAAACTCTCGTTTTCAGCTCGCTTCGGCGCTCCCGAAGCAGCCGACGCGGCCGCTATGTCCACGTGATCCCTAATGGCACGTCACGCCGACGGTGGCGCCAGCTTTTCCAGTGGTGGAGCTAGCTCGAGGCCAATACTAGAGCGCATAGCTTATGCTATAGTTGCATACGCTATACTATAACTGTCCAGTAAGGAGTTCCAAAGATGTCGATGGCTTGAAGAAGCTATTCCAAAAGTTCCAAGTAAACACAAGAGCTTTGCAGTCATCAGAGGTGGCAATGGACAGTTATTCCAGTTATAGCAACTGTCATGAAAACTGTGCTACCAGAGGACATGAGGATAGAAATGAAGAGGAAAGAAATGGAGAAAGACACAGGCAACAGATCAGCAACATTGGGGTCGGACTTGGCATCAGCAGAGAGCATACATAACATAAAAGAAATTATGGAGTTTTTTATGGAGTGAAATTATGGAGTATGAGCCACTGTTTAAGACAAATCAACCAACCAATTAAATTGTGAATACTTTGAAGCGCGCCATCAAACTACAGAAGCGGAGCAGAGGCGTGACGAAAACTTTCCTACAGCGTCTAATGAATTGAACTACATCTTTTTATTGCTTGGCCTATAATGTCGTCGCTGAAGAGGTAATTCGCGACCCTTCAAAGACCATCCGAGTCATAATCGTACAACTGTGTGTTCGTTACACGATTGTTGATTTTACAGAAGAGACAAGCGAGGAGAAATATGATGCAGAGCAGTCGCGACATAATGAGAGACGAACAAAGACATCCATGCTTCAAAGCACCACGCTGAAAAAGCGCATTTTCTGCGCTTTTATTGCAGAAGCATAACATTGGAGGAGAAGAAATCAGCTTGCAGCGGGAGCGAAAATGTTGCAGATGCACGAGACCTTACCACACAGTGAAGATATGCTGCACCAACGTGCGTTGCAGGGCATGCAAAGAAAGGCACGCAACATCCATGTGTGTACACTTGGGCCATCGACTCAGCAGCCAAGCAGCGGTGGTAAACGCCTACATACGAGCGCTCAAGTTCAGTGGTTAGACGTCAACAAGTCCTGCAACATGCATGCACAGCAGTCGGGCGAGTCCAAGTGCATACTGCTGCAGACAGCTTCTTGATGGATGTAAGGAGAAGATATCCGGTGCTACGTATGGATTATGCTGAACAACGGGCGCCACAGGACATTCATCCTTAAAGGAGTACAGAGAAACCTAAGCTGCAAAGTGAAAAGATATGAAAGAATCACCGTGGGGTAGAAGAGGAGAGACTGAATTTTATATGAAAGTCGCCGAAGTCAAAATCAAGAAGGACCCTACATTGGAACACATCACTATTGAGGCGCTCGAGACAGAAATAACATCCTGTGGTGTGTTACCATCGCCACCGTTAGTAATACAATAAAGTGTAAGATCCCTATGTCTTTCTTTGTCTGATAGCACCAGAAAGGCAGGCAATAACAATACAGCTCTCGAGACATCAATATCACTCGGAGCCGGTTATTGCTGGAAACTAGTCACTAGTCGCATTCGCAAGATTCAACCAAAAGTAATGGCAACAGAAACATTTTTGGGATGGATGGCTTAAGGGCCTGTGGATATTCGTTCTATGCCACTGAAATCTTCGACGGTTATGGTCCTCAAGGTCAATGCCAACTCTAATACGATCGCAGATGAACTGCATAAGTTCTGGGATTCGGAAAGCATTGAAATCACGGAGAAACCAATTACAAAGCCAAGCGATGACCACATGCTACAATACATCAGAGAAACCATGAAGTTCAGTGTGGAATATCATCAATTGCAGCTACCATAGAAAGAGGACATAACACAGGATGACAACAAGTGAATTGCAGAGAAGAGGCTTTTGAAGGTGACTAAAGAATTATCCAAGGAAGGCGATGACCTGCAGGCCCACGACAAGGCTATCCATGAGTATTTCATGAGAGAAGTAGCAGAAAATGTTAAAGAAACTGCAGACATGCAGAACGAATTTGTCTATTATATGCTGCACCAGGCAGTGATCAAGAGAGAAAAAGCCACGACAAAGATATGCATCATTTTTAATGCATCGTCAAGCCATAACTCAGGAAAATTCATCAATGACAACTTGGAAAATGGACCCAACGTGAACCCGACATCACAAGTTTGCTGATGAACTTTCGACAGCACGGGATTGCAGTGTCGTCAGACGTGGAAAAAGCATTTCTGGAGATAGCGATACATGAACATGACCGAGACGCACTGCACTTTCTGTGGTGGGAAGAAATACCCAGTGAAGCTATGCCACGCATGGGGATGAAGACATGGCAGATGACGACGGTAACTTTCGGCACAACACCAAGTAGCTTTCTTCACGCAGCCACAATTTATCGACATTTGGATCACTTCGAAGAGCAATGCCCCGTCGTTGTTGCACAGCTCTCAAAAGAAATTTATGTCGACGTCTTGCTCAGAGCAGACGAATGTTCGCAAGCTGCTGAACTGTACAAAAAGTAAGAACTGTTTTTTAAAGTAGGGATGAATTTGAGAAAATGGACTTAGAATGACACCAAACTACAAAATATATCTGATGAATAAGAGGAAGATTTGGAGAGAAGAATCAGAAGAGAGGGACGAATCATGGTTTTGGGACAGAAATGGAACTTCGTCGAAGACGTGCAGAGTTTTCCAGACACTATGTGGAGAGAATAAACTGATATTAGACAACTTTTGGAATGGCAGGTTCTGCAAGCTACAGTGAGGCTATACGACCCTTTAGGCTTTTTGACGCCACTTTCAGTTAGAGCCAGGTTATTGCCACAGAAGATTACAATAGAAAAACTACAATGGGACAACCCACTACCAAGCCAACACCAATTAGCATGGAAAGAATGGGCAGAAAAGCTTCAGCACCTGGATAATTTCACTGTAAACAGGTGCTGTGACTACAACAGGCAAGCTGAAGTGAAAGCATCAGCTATACATGTTTTCTCAGATGCAAGTCCCATGGCATACCAAGAAGCAGCATACATAGTAACAAAATACTCAGATGGACGCAAAGGAGTAAATTTATTTATTGCCAAAGGTAAAGTCAATCCAATCAAAAAAATTACACTGTCAAGACCTGAGTTATTGGCTACCACAGTATCCGCCAGGTTGGTTATTTACATAACTGATAATTTCATCATGAAAGTAAGCACAGTGAAATAGTGAACTGATTTTCAAATTGTGTTCTGTTGGATCAGGTTAACCAAAATGAAAGAACTATCGCACAGATGAAATCAAGAGCAAGTCCGGCAAGAGTCAATGCGGGTATGTTAAAAGTGAAGAAAATTCTGTGCATTTGATGACAGGGAAAATTAAGATGAATATGCTGAACAGTGACTTATGGTGGAAGGGACCCACATGGATTAAGAGTGAAAAGCAAAGGCCTGTTTATGAAATTAAATCAGAATCAGACGATGAAGGCAAAGAAGAGATTGTGGCAAGCATGAGTAGCAGCATGGGTGATGTGTTACGTTGGAAATCTCAGAAGACAAGCAAGAGCAGGTTCGCTAACAGCAGAAGAGTTGGACATGGCAGAGTTGGTGCTCATAAAAGAGCAGAATATGTTAGAAAAGAGATTAACAAAAATAAATGACAAGATGAACCTGTACGGCATGGACATCCTCAAAGAAAATCAAAGCATCCTAAGAGTGAAAGGGAGGCTTATAGTTGGAACTCTTATAGTTTGAAAACATCCCCTCTTACATCCTCTTACAGACAGCCAATTTGGAGAGCTTGGAGACAAGGCAGTATCATGATAGACTAAAACTCTTCTATTTACTGTATCATGATAAATTAGGAATAGATAAGAATTTATACTTTCAACCATTACAGCAGCGGCAAACTCGATCCTTCCACTCCAGGAAAGTCGGTGAATATTTTGCCAAAACGAATGTTTTAAATACTCATTCTTCCCGCATACAATCCGTAATTGGAACGACCTGCCCGCTGAGGTGGTCGAAAGCCCCACTATTTCGTCTTTCATGTGCGCGCTTGACTGTTTGCGATAAGTAATTGCCTTCTGTTTATCAAGCGTCTTTTGTTCATGCGTTCTTTATGTGCGTTCGTTCTGAGCTGTAACATCGAATACTCTTTTGTTATGCACAGTGCCGAGTGCTGTCATGCACGGCATTGGGATGCTGTTTATGCGGAATTTTTGTATCTTTGTATTGTTTCACTTGTATTCTTTCTTGCTTTATATATATGAGCTGCGATATCGAATGCTCACTTTGTTATGCGCAGTGCCGAGTGCTGTTACACGCAATGTTAGGATCGTGCTGATAAGGAATTTTTGTACCATTGTATTCATTTATTCTTGTATTGTTTCATATATGCCCACTCCTGCCCAAGGCCTGACACTCAGGCCAGCAGTATGTATCAAATAAATAAATAAATAAATTTCAGCTCTGACGAGAAGCACCCTATTGTACTGCCGAGAGAGAGTTGCTAGTCAGAACTCTTGGTGCTTTGTGCGCATCAAATAACCATGCACAGTGGAGTTCTCTTAACACTAACACATCTAAGGACATTTTTTGGATTGTGCGTGGTCGACAGTAAGTGAGATACATTATAAAGAAATGTATCACATGTGGAAGATTTAATTCCTGACCAATGGCACAAGAAATGGCACCACTCCCAGCTGACAGGATAACAAAGACAAGGCCATTCGACGTCATTGGTATAGATTTCACTGGAATGCTGAATGCTTGAGAAGGGCAGCAAAGCTATGAAGATTTATGTTATGATATTAATATGCGCAGTAACAGGAGCTGTATAGCTGGAGTTAGTCAAGAGTATGTTATCTGAAGCATTCATACAAGACAAGCCTTCCGAAGACTCACAGCCAGAAGAGGATTATGTACGACAATTTATATTGACAACGCAAGAGCATTCAAGAAGTCCAAGAAAGAGAAACAAAATCCTAAGGATGGAAGATGAATGGGTTCAAGAATACACTAGCAACATGCAAATCCATGGTGGGGAGTGAAAGTATCATCAGAAGTTCTAAGACATCAATGAGCAAAGCTATAGGAGCTAGAATTATAAATGAAGAGCTATGAACTGTGGTTGGTGAGGCAGGAGTGACTAACAGCTGGCTTCTTACTCAGATGTATAACAATCTCAATGAGCCACAGCCCATAACAGCTGCGCACGTTACAGGAGGCAAGTATTTAACAACCACAAAGACAGCAAACCCAGCAAACACACTTTGTTGAATTACTGCAAAAGAAGAAAACAGGCAATGATAACATGGTGGGCAAGATGGAAACAAGAGCACCTAAAGGAACTCAAATGTGCTAGTACAAAAACAGTTGGTGACACAAATATACAAGGACATGAGCTTCTGCTTGGAGAAGCACATAAAAGAATGCAGTGGAAACTCTGCAAGGTAAAAAAGGTTTTCCCAGGCCAGGATGGCCTAGTAAAGGCATGCTTGCTTCGTACACCTGAAGGAAAAGTGGTCAAGAGACTGAATCAACTGTTGTACTCTCTTGAAGGCTGCTTTGGTTGAATCTGGCCAGCGGGAAGATGAAGGAAACAGATTGAAGATAGAGCTGGGAGGCGACAACAGAAGAGGTTGCTGGGAGCACGCTCAAATTTTTTTCTTGTTCTTCTTTTAAAATAAGCCGAAGATATATCGGCTCTGCGGTTTCTCTGGTCCTTCCGAAACAAGGCACATATAATGCTGTTCGCAAATGAACCACCAATCGACTAAGGCGCTTGTAAATGCGAAACAGCTGCTTTTCAGTTATCTGATGTGCCAGGGAAATGACAGCAATGGAATGAGGGGGCAGCATGTCACCAGATGCATGTGTATAGCGTTGAGTTTGTCAAAAGAGGTAAGTGTGATACTACAGCGCCACACGTTATTTTAAGTGGATGGACATGTGGCAAGCAAATGGCCAAATAATAAATTGCTCTGCTTAAATCGAAAGAACATAGGCTCGCATATAGGCTACCTAAGAGTGAGGTATTTGTAATTGAAAAGTATTGAGAAGAAGTTATCGGCCCTGTGCGTTCACTCAGGAACTGCTGCCCCTGCACAGCAATCGCAGCTACCCTGCAGCAGAGTCATTCAGAACAGTCCTTACTTACACCGGTCGCCCTCGCTCGAGGAAAAATGCTCCAATCAGTGTTGTTATGCCTTACATACTCGAAAGAAATGAATAATGAATTCTCTAATCGAATAATAAAGACTATTCAATTTGTATACATAGTTTCGAATATTCGCAAGCCTCTATCTTTTGGCAATCAGTTTATTTCTATTGCAGTCCATTCAGGCTGAACAATCCTGAGAAGCATGTGCCATCAGTCGATGACTGCAAACATGGCAGAACTCACTCTTGGTTCGGTCGCTGAAAGCAGTGGTTAAACTTTACAAAAGAGATACGGTCACTACAGTGAGCGTAATGTAAAGCGCTGTTGCACAACTACAAAAGTTTGCAGCACTTTGAAACCATGCAGATATGGGCGTGATATGCTTTTTAGCATTAATGTCCATCACGGTATAAGTCGTACGACACGCAATTTTCTGGAGATTGCACTTTCTTTCTGGAGGCTCCTGCCTCGAAAATTCCCGTATAAGTCTGTAGTAGCTAAGTCCAGCATAAATTTTAACCAGTCTATTTATTCCTGTTTTTCACTTGTCCTGTTCGGGCAGACTTTCTCTTCTTCATTACTATTCCCGTACAGTGACCGACCATAAAATGACCTCTCCTGTGATTAGAAAAACTTGCAGAAAGATACTGTCAGCTTCTCAGGTATCTCGACAGAAATCGGCTTGAATGCTCGTCCCAACTAGCGCATCGAACTGTGCGCGCGATATAAGTTGTCGCTGCTCTTTGCCGAACTGCAACGCTCCACCGCGCGGTGAAGTCCGACTCTTGCACGGTCTCGATTTCCGCAACGCGTGCGGAGTGGAGGAGAAAGCCCATTGGGGCCTACCTGCTGCCCTGCAAGTTGGTGCCGGTTGGCGACATGCAAGCGCACCCAGTCGATGACAGCACGTCGCGTTAGCACGTTGAGGCAAGACGCACTACAACACGACAGTTCGATGAACTTGTCCGCAGCGACTGTGAGATATGTTACACGCAGACTATACACGTCGGGTACCGTGATGAGAACAGAAGGTCGAATAATCCACAGTAAAACAGTGAAAATGAATGCCAACTATCATACCGCCACAAAGTAGCGGACGAATACGGTGCTGATGACGATAAGACTGGCGAATGACATGACAGGCATCCATGGATGCAGGAATCTCTGAATCTGTGAGTGAAACCATTTGTGAAATCGATGTTTGTTTGTCATGATATTTTCGTCATATTGCTGGTATAAAATTTATTTGTACTAACTCTACACTTTTTTATACTGAAACGTCATTTTTAGTGCGCGTTACAGAAACGTGGAAAGTTACTCCAGTGTTTTTCAACACTTTTACACTCTAAGAACAGTTTACACCCTTTGGCTTGCCCCTTCTGCCACACAAAAATAATCGTCATCTGCCTTGATACGTTTCCTTTCTTTATCGCTGCGAGCCCAGAACTTTCCAGTAACGAATGGCACGCGCGTTATCAGCATAGAACAGTTTACACCCTTTGGAGTGCCCCTTCTGATAACGCGCGTGCCGTTCGTCACTGGAAAGTTCCGGGCTTGCAGCGATAAAGAAAGGAAACGCATCAAGGCAGATGACGATTATTCTTGTGTGGCAGAAGGGGCAAGCCAAAGGGTGTAAACTGTTCTTAGAGTGTAATGCCTAAATACACTCTACACTCTTAGAAAAATTTACGCCCTTTGGGGCTTATCTTGTCCCACAACGATAATCGTCATCTGTCTTGCCCGCGTTTCCTTTCTTTAACGCTGCGAACCCGGTACTTCCCAGTCACGAACGGCATGCGCGTTATCCGTGTGACGCAGCATTCTCGACAGGAAAGTAGCCAGAGCCGAGTATTCAAGAAAGGAAACGCAAGCAAGGCAGATGACGATTATCGTTGTGGGACAAATATACACCCCAAAGGGTGCAACCGTTTTAACAGTGTACACTCTTAGAAAAATTTACACCGTTTGGGGCTTATTATTGTTGTGGGATAAATATACACCCCAAAGGGTGCAACCGTTTTAAGAGTGTGCACGCGTACACTCTTAGAAAAATTTACACCCTTTGGGGCGTATCTTGTCTCAACAATAATCGTCATCTGTCTTGCCCGCGTTTCCTTTCTTTAACGCTGCGAGCCCGGTACTTCCCAGTCACGAACGGCATGCGCATTATCAGTGTGACGCAGCATTCTCGACAGGAAAGTAGCGAGCGCCAAGTTTTCAAGAAAGGAAACGCAAGCAAGGCAGATGACGATTATCGTTGTGGAACAAATATACACCCCAAAGGGTGCAACCGTTTTACAGTGTACACTCTTAGAAAAATTTACACTGTTTGGGGCTTATTATTGTTGTGGGACAAATATACACCCCAAAGGGTGCAACCGCTTTAAGAGTACATTCTTAAAACGGTTGCACCCTTTGGGGTGCAAATTTGTCCCACAAAAATAATCGTCATCTGCCTTGCTTGCGTTTCCTTTTCTGAAAACTCGGCGCTCGCTTCTTTCCTGTCGAGAATGCTGCGTCACACTGATAACGCGGCGCCGTTCGTGACTGGGAAGTACCGGGCTCGCCGCGTTAGAGAAAGGAAACGCGGGTAAGACGGATGACGATTATTGTTGTGGGACAAGATAAACCCCAAAGGGTGTACATTTTTCTAAGAGTGTACTCTACACAAACACTCTAAGAACAGTTTACACCCTTTGGCTTGCCCCTTCTGCCACACAAAGATAATCGTCATCTGCCTTGATGCGTTTCCTTTCTTTATCGCTGCGAGCCCAGAACTTTCCAGTAACGAATGGCACGCGCGTTATCAGCATAGAACAGTTTACACCCTTTGGAGTGCCCCTTCTGATAACGCGCGTGCCGTTCGTCACTGGAAAGTTCCGGGCTTGCAGCGATAAAGAAAGGAAACGCATCAAGGCAGATGACGATTATTCTTGTGTGGCAGAAGGGGCAAGCCAAAGGATGTAAACTGCTCTTAGAGTGTACACTCTTAGAAAAATTTACACCCTTTAACGCTACACTCTACACTCTTAGGCAAAGTTACACCCTATGGCTTGCCCCTTCTGCCACACAACAATAATCGTTATTTGCCTTGATGCGTTTCCTTTCTTTAACGCTGCGAGCCCGGAACTTTCCAGTAGCGAACGGCACGCGCGTTATCAGAAGGGGCGCTCCAAAGGGTGTAAACTGTTCTATGCTGATAACGCGCGAGTGCCGTTCGTTACTGGAAAGTACCGGGCTCGCAGCGTTAAAGAAAGGAAACGCATCAAGGCAGATAACGATTATTGTTGTGTGGCAGAAGGGGCAAGCCAAAGGGTGTAACTTTGCCTAAGAGTGTAAGAACAGTTTACTCCCTTTGGCGTGCCCCTTCTGCCACAAAACAATAATCGTCATCTGCCTTGATGCGTAAATTTCCTTTCTTGAAAACGCCGCGCCCGCTACTTTCCTGTCGGAAATGCTATCATGCTGATAACGCGCATGCCGTTCGTTATTGGAAAGTACCGGGCTCGCAGTGTTAAAGAAAGGAAACGCATCAAGGCAGATGACGATTATCGTTGTGTGGCAGAAGGGGCACTCCAATAGGTGTAAACTCTTCTTAGAGTGTATTCTATGGTTCGACGTTCGGCCATAATGCGACAGTGCTGCGGCAGGGTTTAGAAAGTCATGTCAAGAAATTTATGCTATAGTTCGGGATAGCGATAATGAAGCAGCTTCGCCTATTTTCAGTAGTTTAAAACTTTTGCAGGACCTTTAAGATTTCAAGATTCGAGAACAGGCAAGATTCAGAAACGACCATTCACTCTACACTCTTAAAAAGGTTGCACCCTTTGGAGTGTGTATTTGTCCCACAACGATAATCGTCATCTGCCTTGCTGGCGTTTCCTTTCTTGAAAACTCGGCGCTCGCTACTTTCCTGTCGAGAATGCTGCGTCGCACTGATAACGCGCGTGCCGTTCGTGACTGGGAAGTACCGGGCTCGCCGCGTTAAAGAAAGGAAACGCGGGCAAGACAGATGACGATTATTGTTGTGGGACAAAATAAGCCCCAAAGGGTGTAAATTTTTCTAAGAGTGTAAGAACAGTTTACACCCTTTGGCTTGCCCCTTCTGCCACACAAAAATAATCGTCATCTGCCTTGATGCGTTTCCTTTCTTTATCACTGCGAGCCCACAACTTTCAAGTAACGAATGGCACGCGCGTTATCAGCATAGATCAGTTTACACCCTTTGGAGTGCCCCTTCTGATAACGCGCGTGCCTTTCGTCACCCGGAAAGTTCCGGGCTTGCAGCGATAAAGAAAGGAAACGCATCAAGGCAGATGACGATTATTCTTGTGTGGCAGAAGGGGCAAGCCAAAGGGTGTAAACTGTTCTTAGAGTGGAATTCGAATATTTCATTCGAAACACAAGAACAAGTAGTACAATCGAAAGGGGCATTGATTCACTCGAAATATATCAGCTTACTTTCTGAACCTATATATAAGCATCAAAATCTTTGTGATGAAAGGATATTAAAATTTTGCGACATTCACTGTTTGGTGGCGCTTAATGTTATTCGAGCACATAGGGCACGCTTCCGGCAGTTATCCACACGGGATGATCGGGTGGATTCTTGCCATAGCTATCCTGCGCTCACTGTAGGAACGGCGAGCGTGAAGTGTCGGGGAATCATTCACTTTCTGCCTCGCCGCATCGTATCCTCGCCTAGACATCGTGCGGGGCGAACGATGGACGACGAGCTGGAGGGCGAAGTTGTGCAGGAGATCTTCTGGGCGCACGTGAGTCTCGTGTCGCGAGCGGCTCGCACCGAACTGCTGCCGATGGCGGACGCGGCCGCCTTCTACGTGCGCCTGTACGTGTTGCGGCCGGGCACGCTCGCCGTGTTTGTGGCACTGTTGGCCGCGGTGCTCCTGTGCCAGTCGACGAACGATGCTTGGCTGCGGCTGCTGCTGCGCCGCTTCGAGCTCCTGGGCCGGCCCGACGCCGTCAAGCAGCTGCTGAGGCGCAGCCAGCCCGTCGGATCGTCCACGGAGCGTCGCTCCTGGGAGATGCAGGTCGGTCTCGCACGCACTTCGGCCGCGCGCGTATGTGCAAAGCGCCCGGATTCACTGGTTGATCTTTGCCTTCGTTTGGCTGCTTTGGACACGCGAACCGACACGAAAGAACACGTAACAGCCTCGATTGAATATGATCTGACCGTGATCTTATAATTAGTCATTCGCAGCGACCAGTGGCGACCGCTGTTTTCTCCGTAGCGTTTTGATCAGCTGAGGCAGACAGCATGCAAAAGGAAGCAGTCTTCCTCTTCTGTCAGCTGGCATTGTGTAATTACCAAGTGAATAAAAAAGCAGGCTATGGCAAACGGTCCTGGCTTACATTGCCAGACTACACGTTCTAGGTTCACTTAATCGTCCCCGCAATGTTCAAAGTGTTACTAAGACCGGGCTTAAAAAGTCGTGTAATGAATTCATGTATAATTTTCTTTTTGACTGGGTAAGCTACTGCTTACCACCATAACTAAATAGTGCCATCCATGTCACTCAACAAGGAATTTTTGAGCCTTCGCATAAGCCGCTGCTCCTGCTGCTCACAATGCTAATGGCCATAGCTACTGTTACATCGGGTCTGTTTGTGTAAGACTTGACGACGACATTGACTTGAATGCCAGCAACACTTGTCCTAAAAGCGGGATGCTCAACCTGGCCTTCCTTGAATGCCAGGTAACGTATTCTAAAGCAAAACTCTACCTTTGACTTTTCCACTGCTGCAGTCTAGCATGACGCTTGGGGGTGGTTAAGAGCATGTATCATCTACATGGCAGGAGCACAGGAGATGGCAAAACATTGTTAGAAACTATGACTTGTTTAGGGTCTATCAGCAACACCTTTTTAATAAGAGCTTCCCGTGCACTGTCACAACATCGTCTGGATCTCCCTGGACATAGCCACAATACTCTCTTAACTGCTGTAGTTATGCATTAGCCCCCTGAAGGAGCCCTGTAGAAACTGAAGCGCTTACCTCTGCACTGACATGCAGCAGTCCAGATAGGAGGCAGAAAATGGGTAGGGGAGACTCAAAAACTCTGCCTGTGGCAGCTCACATACATGGAAGGAACACGGGAGAGGAAGAAGGTGACATTAGAAAGCATGCTTGATTTGGAGTCTCTTCAATAAACTAAATGCTACCACTGGACATGCCAACAGTTGCAGACAAACTGGAGAAATGTAAATACAAATTTTCTGTTTAATTTTCTTTTATTTACTTCTATTTTTGCTACTTCTGAGAAATAAACACCATGCAAGGTTGTTTGTGCGGATGACTGACGTAGGGTGAGCAGACACAGCCGCATTAAAGCACCGCAGCATCAAGACGACACTACACAAGCGGCCGTCCAGGAAATCAGCACTTCTTCCATGATGCAGTGTATTGTTTGAGGCAATGACAGTGCTAACCTTCTCACTAGCTATGAATAATAGCACACAACAATGCACAAACACGTCTCACTGTTGGTTCTATGTACTATGTAGGCAAACACAAACGGAACACTCAAGGTAACATTTCACATCACGTCACCACTCTTCTGTTGCATCAACCACTGACAAACTTACATTCGTCATCAAGGTCGCCACCAATTAGTGTCAATCAGTGCGAACAGCACAGAAAGCTTTGCTTACACTGATTCCCACAGTGCATGGGATCTGTGTGATTTATGGACAGAAACTGGCCCAACCTTTCACTTAGCACGGTTTGATTGAATGTTTTATAGGTGACTCTACAGACTTTGCACACTTTGTTTAACAAAATGGTTGCATATTAACTCATACTGCAATTGCACCAAAACATCTATTGAGGAAGGCAGTATGATATATTCAAACCTTCCATATATATACAGCTCTCCAAGTCTTTAATAACTTTGCAAGAGCACCGACCGGCATGACAATCAGCACAGTGTTACAGAAGGCATCTGCAAATATATTGATGGTACGCACGGGGGTGTTCGGAGCATTCTCCCGTCTAAGCGTTGAGTGGAGTAGCTTTGCAGGTGACACTTGGCCATGACGCTTATGACCCTTGCTGCTTTCACAGTTGCGTGCCATGACGCAACACTAACCATCATGCCAGTCTACGCTATTGCGAGATTTTTAAAAAATTGGGTAGCTGTGCCTGTTTATGCAAGCAGGGTTTCCAAAACTTGTAAAATGTTGTCTCATTGCCTACACAGTGCCAAGACACCTTGTCTTGTGGTATGTTGCTGACAGTGTTAAGGAGGCAAATTTTTTGCATGTTTTTCCATCCTGAAAATGTGGGATGCCTATACTCCATTTCATACATAGTAGGCAGCACTGTTGAGGCTAAAGTGCCTTACATCACCGCTCGCATTTGTCAACAGAAAATAGTGTCACATGTGGAAGAAAGGTGTAGGTATACATTGTGTAATTTGACGTAATGTTAGGCGTTGTCCCTTTGCATTGCAAAATATGGTGTAATTATTACTCAGAAGGCATTGCACACTGAACAAGCTGAGCAACACATTTATGTTATTAGTGGCCACAGTGCACCGCTAACACTCACGACCAACACATAGTAATGTCGCATACTGGAAGCACAAAGCTGCGCAAATATGAGATTTAACATAACTTGGCATCCAAACATTCTAGTCTATGGTGTAATTATTCTGTAAAAAAACATCTACACTCCAAAACACGTGGAGCGAGGCCTCTATGACAGCAGTACTCGCATAGGTTCTGTGGTGGTGTTTGTTAAAGGCACACTAAAGCGAAACAATAAATCAGTTTAGACTAATGAAGCATTATTTGAGAACCTTGCAGGCAGTCATTTAAAATAAATAGTTTATTATTAGAGGATAAAATGAAGGTCCAAGTATCAGTATTTGAATTACGCGCCGAAACCCCAGCACCAGTACGTCAGCGTGATGTCAGGGATTCCAAAGTGTTTTCGCACTTGGGCCGCGTTGGCTGAATAAAGGTTCCCAAAACTTGCCATGTGTAATATTTGGTTCCTTTAAAACACAATGTTGTCAATCTGTACCGTTATATATAATTAGTAGGCCCTAGAATATGCCATAAAAATCCAAGACGTCACAGCACCCAGGTGCAGGAACTTAAGTAGGCGTCGCCACCCATATATCGTTCTTGCGCTTTTTCTGGCTTACTAAGCGTCTTATCGTTGTAAGAGTGGTGTTTTTGGTGTTGTAGAATGGTAATTTACTGATGCAGGAGAAATCATTTTTCACTTTAGTGTCCCTTTAAGTATAAAGCGGAGTATAGAATAAAGAAGCCGCTATAATATTGCAGAACACCATCATAGCCTATTGATAAAGTGTGGGGCTGTGCAAACATTAAAAACACTTGGAGTAATTAATCGGATATCATCCTATTTGATTCAGTTCACAAATTGAATAGTCACTATTTGAGTAGGTCATCGCATAAGTGGAAAGCTTGTATTTTTCCGGGGAGAGGGGGCGACTAGCTATCCTTCCCCCCACCACCACACACGTGCGCATGCACGCACGCATACACACATGCATATTAGCGCTGGAAGTGTTCCCCCGTCACACAGGTGGTGCTAAGCTCCATGAAATGCAATGTTTTGACCATGTGGGCTTCTATGGAAGCTTCGTCACTTCCAGGTATATTTACCTTGTAAGATCTTCCGTTCGTCTTGTTTCCTGTTCCCCATTATCATGCGCCTTGCTTTCAGCATCATTACCTAGAGATTTTGCGGCCGCATTGACACTTCAGATACCCTGTCCCGCTCAGCAATACTGCTTGCAAAAATTACCGACGATTACGTTACTTCCTAATGCGAAATTTAAGCGCAGCAAATAAGCTGTTTCACCTTTTCGATAGATTGAGGCAAAGAAATCGAGCAACACATGTATGCGCTATCACAGAATTTTTTTTTTCATTTTTCACACGTATTCCTTTAACAGACTCCACTAGGTAAGCTTCTGCTTCGGCGGCACGCACCTCTGGATTCTGACGGCGACGGCGCTGGGCCTCTGCTCTGGCAGCTCGTTTAGCAGCAGCAGCAGCAGCAGCAGACGGAGGACTTCCATCGGTCGTCTCGCTCATGGCTCAGAAAGAACTGGCAGATAATTTCGCAGTGGCGAACGGCAGCGGCAATTTCGGCTCGGGCGGTGCACATATACAGATCCGCCGCCACCGATCTGGCTCTCTGATTGCCACCGCACAGGGCGAACGGCAGCGGCAATTTCGGCTCGGGCGGTGCACATATACAGATCCGCCGCCACCGATCTGGCTCTCTGATTGCCACCGCACAGGGGTTGCATTGGAGGAGGAGTGAAGAAAGGAATTAAGTTCGAGCCGGCGCTTTGACAACCGGAGACTCGCAGGAAGAGGGGGAAGGGGGGCGGCGTGTACACCCAGCGGCAAACGATGGGGGCAGAAGCACGCGCAGCAAGCGGACAACACGATAAAGGGAGGAGGGAAGAGATAGCAGCGACTGACTGATGCCACTGACGCCGATAGTGAGTCAACCCCAGCTGCGGAGTTGGTTTCAGGGACAACGCCGCCGATGCCGACACAAACAATATGATACCCTCGCTTCCGCAGCGCTAAGAACCAGGTCTAGCCGTGGGAAGGTGGTCACGTATTCGTCGACGTGCCGGGGCCTACGTGAAATAACCGGCGCGTCGGCAACTGAAGAGCACCCTATCCGCCACACAAGAACAGGGGGGGGGACCCTTTCCTCCTCTTTCTGCATGGCGGCGACGGTGTTCTATGCAGTCACGTTATCTTGACTCTCTAGCGGCGTCAGCGGCATCCAGCGGTATCAGTCGGTCGCTGCTAGCGCTGGGGGGATGAAAGGGGGGCGGAGCTGGTTACGAGGCCGACGACAACGCCGACGACGGCGCGAAACCCAGGAACGGACGCCAAAGAGCTGCGCTCTAAAAAGAAAAGTAACGAAGAGAGAAGGAATCGGCTGACAGATTTGTTCAAGGCTGATATTCAGACTTTCAAACTGCAATAATTTCACTTTGAAATGTATAGGTTTCGATGGGGTTTGACATTTAACTGAATTTGTTTAGTTTTCTTGCAAGCCAGTCTCTTTATGTACAACTGGTGCTGGTTCCCCAGTGATGAGATCATCCTTGCGCACAAAGTATATGGGGCTTTGTCCCACATGTGACGAGGTATCAGGACTTTGCGATTGAGGGGCGTTCTCTCGTCGCAGAGTCTGAGGGGAAGCAGTGTTGGTTGTACCACACATATTAAGGCCCATCCTGCAGGATCTTGGTATTTGGTCTAATGTGAATAGTGCACAGGAACTTTTAATCAAAATCGAATTTCCGTACTGCAGTCAGCGAACTTCTGCTTCTGCAAGTGAAACGGTCACCATCACGAAATTCGATCCCCATCAGGCTCAATTGCAATTAACTGTGCCATGTGGCGCCTGTGTTATAGGCAATTTGCTGGGAAAATAGAGATTTACTAGGAAACCTTGGGAGAACTTGTAGCAGAGGTCTGCTGACAAAGTGTGCATACTGAAGGGCTCTATTGTGCAGCAGTACTATAAAATATTTGGAAGGGAAGCTGTTGAGTCATATATTTTGGCAATCATTAACCCCTTTAGACGCCCTTTTAGATAGCGACATAAATGAGTCGTTCTTGCATTTTCCTGCTAAGTAACGACGGATCTCATGAGTCGGTTCGTAGTTGTGGTCTGTTGAGTTCTGTTAGTGGTGCTCTGCAGAAGGCATGGGAAGTTGATTTGGATCCTTTAAAACAAGTTGTATAGCTACATGGGTTCCCCTTGGAATTTGTCACATTATTACATGCAGTGTGCTACTGTTAGCTGTTGTTAGGTGTTGCATATCCCTAATTGCTATGTTTACAAAGGTAGCACAAACAGTGCATAGTTTAAATTGGCGGGAGCACGTGGGGTGCTATTCCAGACATTCAAATTCTGCCATGTTCACTATTTTGTCAGCTCTGATTGGCTCAGAGAGCATCTATGGCCTCTTTCGATTGGCTTTGAATGCCAACATGGCAGAACTCAGCAGTGCTGTGAATCCAGAAATGCAAAACCCAGAGGTGTGCGCGTGCGTGCACACACACACACACGCACGCACGCACGCACGCACGTGCACACACACACACACACACACACTACCTTTAATAACAGTGGCACTTGAAGAAACTTTGTGTTACCTCGAAGAATTGTTCACTAAAGGGACACCTTATATAAGTATGTACAAGACCTCATAGTAGGAGACAGTTCAAGTTCACAGCCTGAGTCCCAGTTAGGGAGATATGTGTGTTTTGTGCATACTAAGTCGCACAAATACACATTAATGAAAAAAGCCATGTAACGCCTTGTGAAAGCTTTAGTACACAAAGACACAACCAAGAAACCCTTTTCTGACGAAAGGTCAGTTGAGAAGATTAGGTATGACATATATAAAGATTACACCATATATAACAGTTTCTGAACACGACTTATGACTAGTATTATTAGCGTAAAGCAATGTGATTCCGTAATGTAATAGTTTAATTACATGTCAAGGCAAATTTAGTAGCAACGCGATAGCTTCTCAGTTGGGTTTTTCTTCTTTTAATATTCGCTGTCAAGTTGAGGGTGCTGCCCTTACACAAGTGCGGCCCTTACACGGATTTATATGATAAGAACCTTCCTTCATGTAATTACCTTATAGTTCGCTATCACTAATACTGCTTTGCCTTCCCACCAAAACTGCACCCCCTTATTTTTTTCGCTCAAGCGTACATGCCCCATCTGTGAAATCGGTGATATTATGTTTGTTGCCGAGAAAGAGAGAGAAGCGAGCGCCAGAGGAGGAAGGCGCCTGGAGCTGGAGAAGAGAATCACGCGCCTGGGTACCGTCGCACCGTCGAGATCGATGTAGCAGCCATGTTCACGCCCTTTCTGTTTGTGCTTTGACACCACGGTGCTCGCTCTGCATGTTCACGGTGTCTCTTCTTTTCATGTGTAGCAATATGTGCTTCCCTCTGGCACATCAGGTGTCGCAGTGTCGAGATCAGCGTAGTGTCTGTGACTGCATTTGTGCCCTTTTCATTTATGCTTCAATGCCGCAGTACTTGCTGTCTATGTTTGTGACATCTCTTTGCGTGTGTAGCAACATGGATGGATGGATGGATGGAAGGTAGGAGCGTCCCCTTTGAAACGGGGTGATGGCAGTTGCCACCATGCTCAGCTTTTTACTTCTTTTTTTTAATATTTACCTGTGTTGGGGGGGGGGGGTGTTATTAAAATTCACGATTTTCTTTAAATACGTCTTCCTACCCTTTTAACCTTATGTCACCTCTCTGCTTTTGAGCCACCAATCCTCCAGTCGCCTTTTGCTAATTTCCACCACATACTTATTTACATGACTATTGTTATCTCTGAACCCTATGGCCTCAGGAAGCGTGACTGTGGCCATATCGACATCGGGATTGATGCCATCACATTTTAGTATGAGGTGTTCCATTGTTTCTACATATTTACCACACACAGTACATGTGTCTTCTTCTTTGTTAAATGTCTTTTTATAGCTCCGCGTTCTAAGACATCCTGACCTAGCTTCAAAGAGTAGGGCACTGCCTCTTGAGTTATCATAAAACGCTTCCTTCCTGATCTGCTGTTTCCAGTATTGATATAGTTCCACACTATGCTTCTTTTCCATTGAATTTATCAAATTTTTACCTTCCGCATTTTTAACCTGTTGTTTAATGCTCTGTTTTTCTTCGTCCTTGTGTCTGGCATACTTACTGGTTAGCTTCCTAGTTCTTTTCCGCCATTATAACTCAACGCTCTTTCTGTATAGGTATTTAAATACCTTAGCTGCCCACCTGTTATTGTCCAATTTCCTCAGACGTTTTTCTTATAGGATTTTACTCTGAGCTTCCCGTGCTTCGAACGATGCCCAGCCCATATCCCCCTGTACTGCTTTGTTTGTGGTTTTCCCATGGGCACCTAGTGCTAATCTTCCAACAGCTCTCTGATTTACTTCTAGTCTCGACTGAACCTCTGCCCTTAAACACAGGACCGCATTCCCAAAAGTAAGCACCGGCACCATTACTCCCTTCCAAATACCTCTCAGTACCTCATACCTGTTGTACCCCCACAATGCCCTATTTTTCATTATCCCGGCATCTCTCTGCCCTTTTGCTATGAGAGACTGTTCGTGCTGTTCCGTGTACATCTGCCCTTTGTTTATCCATACGCCGAGATATTTGTATTCGGCCACCTGGGGTATTTCATAGCCTTGTATTGTAAGCTCCTGATCAGTGGTATCGTTGAAAAACATACCACCGGACTTAGCTGCACTAAAACTGAAACCTAAACTGTCTCCTTCGTCTCCACAGTAATTAACCAGAGTTTGCAAATCTTCCTGGCTATCTGCTAACAGTACAATATCGTCTGCATACATTAAACCCGGTAGTCGTTGTTCAACAACCTTTCCGCCTGATCTGTACGACAGATTATACCCTACATTGCTTTGTTGTAACCTTCTTTCCATACTTATCATATAAAGCATGAACAGCAGCGGTGATAGAGGACAACCTTGCCTTAATCCTTTGTGCACCTCGACAGTTGTCGTACTCTTAATTCCTTCCCATGTTATTTCAACATTACTTTCTCAATATATTTCCTGTAGAAAATCAGTTACCTCATGATCGATACCTTCATCTTTTAATATGTTCCACAGGAGTTCCCTGTTCACGTCATATGCACCGCTTATGTCCAGGAAGGTTAAATACAGAGGTCTGTTTTCTGCCTTAGCTATTTCTATGCACTGGGTAAGCACGAACAGGCTATCATCTAAGCGCCTACGATGTCTGAACCCGTTCTGAAGTTTACTGAGTATTCTAATACTTTCTACCCATGACTGCATTTTTAATTTCACCGCCTGCATCGCCAGCCTATATATAGCTGATGTTATCGTAATTGGTCGGAAGGATTTTATGTTCTTCTTATCACCTCTCCCTTTATAAATCAAATTCATTTTACTCTGTTTCCAGCTGTGCGGAATTTGCATATTCGTTATGACTGCCTCCAATGCTTTTATCAGCGTTTCCTTGCTTCTTGGGCCAAGTTCATTAATTAACTTTATTGTAATTTCATCTATCCCTGGGCACGTGCATTTTGGAACATTTGCTTCGGCCTTTTTCCAGTTAAAACTGGTCAGTTCTAAGCTGTTTTCTATTGTGCTATCCTGTGTTGCTCCCTCATTTGGGGCGATTACCCTGTCGTCATTCCTAAATGACTCAGCTATAACTGAACCAATGTAGTTCAGAGCATCATCTCCCACTAAACATTTTCTCTCGGCACCATGAATCTGTTCCTGCTTTCTGTGATTTGCTTTACCCAGCCAGCTTATATGGTTCCAGAATTTTCTTGACCCCCCTTTAGTTGCATCACGAACTTCAGCCAGCCAGCGATCAGAGGACTGCTTTATTTTAGCCTGGACGAGGACCTGCACTTGTTGTTTCTTTTGTCGATAATATTCCCATTTTTGGCCTATTTCCTCTTCAGATAACTGCGCCCTCTTTGCTTCTCTGTGTTCCCGAGATGCCAACCGTCGCTTTTCGATGGCCTCTCTAATTTCCTTATTCCACCAACTTCGTGGCTTCCTCTTTCCTCTCCAGCGGTTTACTCCTTTTACTTCTTTTATTTTTGTACCAATGAGTAGTTCTGATTATAATCACCCCTTTCTATGGTTTGTTTCGCTATTGCTTCCTCTATGCTGGCCGCTATTTGCACTATTTGTCCATCATTTAATTTTGCGTACTCTTTTTGACTTCCCTGCATTTCTCTGATGAGCAGAGCTCCCAACTGTAGACTAATACGCTTATGATCACTTTCGAGGCTTTACTTCCCCTCTTCCTCTATTTCCATTATTGCGAGCTTGCTATACAACCCCTGCGACATTAAGCAGTAGTCAATGGTCTGTCTGCTACAGGACTCCCACATGATTTGTCCCTCACACTTAGTTTCTCTATTTACTATAACTAGGTTGTGTCGTTCACAGAAGTCTAGCATCAACTTCCCATTACAATCTGTGTATCCATCCAGATCCTCGATGTGGCCATTCATGTCACCCAGCAGACAAATATCGGCACCTTCTCCAAACTCCTTTATATCGTCATCGAGACACTTCACTAGATCCTTGTTCTCTTGCCTGCATTTGTCCCCTGTCCCTAAATAAACTACTCCTAGCCATGTCTTTTTACCGGCAATTGTACCTGATACCCAGACATGTTCTTTGCAAGTTAACTTTATTCTTTGCCAATTTGTTCCTTAATGTATCAGCATACCTACTCCTCCTCCATTCCTCTCCATTATTGTTCTATTGCTCCCTTCCCAGACGTAGCCTTCAATAAATGGCGGGTCTTCTAGATCCCTGAGATGTGTTTCGCATAGCGCGTATACACCTATTTCTTCGTCCTTGAACTGCTGTTCTATTTCTAACCACTTCACTCTCTTTCTACAGCCTTGCATTTTATGTACCTGATCCTGGCGTTAAGTTTCTTTTTTTGTAGTTTTCTTCCTGGACCTCCTAGTGACCATTTTATTGGCGTCAGCCTCTATTGTTGCACTTTCTACTCTGTTTCTACCTAGCCCTACGCCCTGAGGTGCAGTGGACCCCCTAAAGAAGCTACTGCCCGACCTGCCAGGCGCCAGCCGATCGCGGCTCCTAGCCTTCCATTAAAGTGAACGCCATCTCGTGTAAAGCCTCCGCCAAAGCCTGCTCTAGGCACTTCTCTGTTTATGTCTGCCACTTTAAATCCTTTCTCCTGGCTTAGCTTTCTTATCTCGCGATTAACAGCCACAACGTCCTTGGCAATTTCTCCGTTCCGTCCTTGCACCTCCGGCACTGTGCATACCACGATCTGGACTTGCTGTGCTATCGCCCTTAAATCGTCAACTCCCTCCGCTAATCTTTCCACTACTTTTGCGGCTTCACCATTCAGGACATCATTTAGGCCCGCCGCTACCACTACCAAATTGCGCTCTGCAACATTCTCAGAAAGCTCGCTTTTTGTTTCTCTCAGTACTACGTCCATTGTCCTGCCTGGGAACGTCCCGACTGCTACCCGCTTATCACCCTTTGCACGCTCCATCATAGCTCTTTTGCACCTCCTCATATTTGAGTCACCACCGATAAGTATTAGGGCATTCTTTCCCTCCCTCCTAACTTCCAGGTTGTGCTGCCTCTTATCATTGACTACGAGCTCATTCCTTGGGGTTAACTTGTTCCCCTCCTCTCTTTGCGCTTGCAGGCACCCCTGTGCCTGCAGCATCGCCTCACTCTGGGCGTGTTGCGCTGCTTCACTATAACTATGCCGATTCACCAGCGGCGAGCAGACGACCGCTTGCTCTGGCTCCCTGCCTCCCATTTCGCCTGTAGGGTCTACCCTACTTTCTGTGCTTTTGCCACCGGCTTGGTGTCCCGACCCATCATTCTCCACTGCCCGCGTCTCAAGCATATCAAGCCGCCTTTCCAGTTCTGCTCTCCTTTCCTTCTCTTCTCCAAGCTCGGCCACGGCCCTTACTAATTGCGCAGCCTGGACCACTTCCACCTTGACCAACTCGGCAACTTTTGCCTGCAGTGCTACCTGTTTCTCCTGCTCCTCCTTCAGGTCTGCTTTCAGCCCTTCGAACTTGGCTACCCAATTTCCTTCCAGTTTTTGGACTACTTCCCTGACCCCCTTGCACAGCCTGCACATAAAGCTAGACCCTCCGCGTCTGCTAAGCTCTGGAAAGTGGTCTCGTCGAGAAAGCACCAGCGCAGGCACTCGTCGCACTGTACTTGCTCCGCGTCCCCTGCGGCCTTCCCTTTCTTTGGTTTCATCGCTAGGCCTACGTCCTTAGGCTCAACGAGCAAGTCCGCCAAATCACTTCGAAGAGCTAGCTGAGATAATTAAATAAGCCTATCAAATAGGTCCCGCCTAGCACCTAGGCCTAACAGGGAAAACTGCCAGACCTAGACAAAGCCGGTACGTTTACTACTTACCACGAATTCAAAATTTGCGCTCCTACTCCATGTAAAAGAAAACACTTCAAAAACACCAGCTGTAGTGCCTTCGGGCCCTGAAAGTAAATAAATAAGTAATAAAAAGAAAAGAGTACTTAGCTACGAATGAAGTCGCTGAAGCCTCGAGCACAGGAGCGTCTGCGACATCCACCCAGCACGGCTAGTCCACTGACCATGCGCCACTGACCAGACCAGACATGCACTCACCAAAGCAACGCCATCTAGGGGAAAGTCTAGGTGGCATTAAGCGAAGTGTCATGGGAAAGGGTAGGCAGAGGCGTGCTGAGTTGACCTCCTCGGGCAGTTCCTACAGGCTTTGTGTGTGCTATGGGCTTACTGGGTTCGCTTCGTGATCGAGAGGCTGAGCGCCAAGCAAGAAGTATGGAGAAGCGACGCAAGTGGCAGCAGGCTGAGCATGAATTTACCGACCAAGCACGAGCTTAACAAATCCAGCAAAAGGTGCAGCCTTGCTGGGCCCAGGAGATTCCCAAGAGGGAAATTACGCTCCGATCAATTGAAGAAAAGGTTCTGTTTGCAAGACAGTAATATGCAAATTCCAACGAGCTAGGTGGCTTGCCACAATGGAAACATTCTACGCACAATGCACAAAAAGAGAATAGCACCCATATAGCACCGCTTGCTCATAACCTGCGTTCATGAAGCGAAACATCTCTAATGTTTTATTACTGTGAGTCCGAGTCTAAGCACTGCTGAGCATGACTACTATTGATTTTGATTTCAAGTGAATCCAACTTGGCCTCATTTCGGATAGAGTGAACTATATATATTTATGACCTCTGCATTGAAGTGATGTTTCCATCCCTAATAAATGTTGTAAATAATTAGAAGAGTTTCTTTTTTATGAGTCATTAGCATTGCCTACTGGAAAGAAAAGCAATATTGAGGCATATATCATTCCCGTGCATTTCAGATACCATTGATAAATAACTGTGCCGAAGGGAACAATGAAGTCTGCAAGTCTTTTTCAGGGTCAAAAAAGAATGCAAAGCAATTTGAAGTGACATGAACATACAGCAAAATATTCATTCGCTATGCGTCGGCTATATAGCATTAGAAATAATGGTTAGCTAGCTACCTCCTTCTCTTTAAAAACATATAAAGTTGGTCCTGTGTATATATTTAAATAATTGTGTCTGTACATGGTGTTCACAGTGGAAATTAAAAAAAAATGTTAAGTGAGAAAATACGAATGAGGTAGCCTCTGCTGGTGCTTCTAATGCACTTGTCCTCCTATTGTCAAGCTTTGCAGTAATAAAGTGAAAATATGAATTAAAAGCCATGCACGTCCACACCAACAATGATTCAGTATGCTTTTAGCTGCAATAAAATTCTAAGTGAAAAGGTAGAGGCAACTAAAAAAATCCCTCAAATGATGTGGATAACAGAACTCTGGTAACGGGCAAAATGAGAACATGGTAAGAGCGGGAGCCAACGTTTCAATAAGTGGACTTGTCTTCTTCAAGGGTCATCGAATTGAATAGTCACTATTCAGAAATCCGAATTTTTCAGATACTTTTCAAATATGTCACATTGCCAAATTGAAGCAAAAATGCTATACGTTTCATTTGATCCACCGTGGACATACCGTACTAGAGCATGCTGCATCGCTCAGACAGACAGACATTTGCTTTTAAACCCGATCATTTGTGATCAAATGTTCTTTAGACATGGAATTTGGTAATTGATATTGTTTACCACTTAAATAAATAAATAAATATAGATGCCACTTTATAAATGCAGCACCTGTGTCCTTTCATCAGATTAAATCAGAATACTTATCATCGCAACATCCTTTATATAATAGCAGCACCACCTGCTGTGATCATTCGAACTAAAGAAAAAAAAAGCTGTCTTTTTAAAAGAAGTTTTTCACTCTGCCATTGCCACATATGACATGCATGTCTGATTTGGTCATGAAAGTGTACATAGACATTATTGGCCGATAATGTTACCTTTATATACTTTGTATAATAATGCACCATCGTGTATCCTCAAGAGCCCCAAGTTACAAACAAGCTGCTTAGCTGTTCCTAATGCTTTCTTCTGGCTTATAATAAAGCAGGCTTTGTAACGTGCAGTTTAATGACAGAAACTTTTCATTGTTGTGAATACCAGGATGTGAAAAGTGTTGGTGACAAGGCTGTACATTATTTGAAGGCCATTCGAAAAATATCTGATCTATTCAGTTCGAATTCCTTCTGGGGGCGCATGCAATTCGTATTCCATTTGGTCTCAAAAATTGCTATTCCTACACCCTACTAGAGTGCTGCAGTCCATTAATGGTCCGACAATGGCTTCTCATTGGCTTAGAGTCATAAATTCCTAGTCAACTAAGCCTGAAAGGCATGGTAGTGTTTCTTCAAAACATTTAGTATAAAAAGCTGCATGTAATATATCTGAATCAAAACAGTCCTTATATAATTCCTGAGGGTGTGAATACAATTTGTCCTTTGAGAAACTCTTTTGAGTTGGGTTTGGGTTCAGCAAGACCTTCGTCAGTCTTCGGCAGTATACCCTTTTCTTAATTTGCAAGTGCACTTCTCTGTATTGCACATTTGTCTAACTAATGGTACAACCGACCATGGTTCAAATGGAGCGCAAGCTGCATATGCTGGGGCTTCTTTTGCACACAGTTTCATAACGAGAGCCACATTTGCATTTTCCATGTCATAAGACAAGCGAACTGTGTTCATATGTGTTGCTTGCAAAAAGGACTACACCACCATTAATGGGGTCAACTGCCTTGTGGGAAAATGAGCTTCAGAACTATGAAAAGAGTTCATAGGGGTGCTGCCATGGCAATAGCCACAGCTGTAATATCAGCACTGACATATTTTCTAATATTAATTATTTTGCGTTAAATGAAGGCCCTACCCCCGTATTCAGAAATGCAACTTAAGTTGAAGTCCATGCTTGACTAGATCTAAGTTACGCCTATCGCGAACGCGTTCAAGGAAACGCAGTGAGCGTCTTTGGGCACGTTAACGCCAGGCATCATCTAAATCAAGTCAAGCATGGGCTTCGACTTAAGTTGCATTTCTGAATATGGGGGCTAGATTTCTAAATCCTAGAAAAACTACTGGCAAGCCTCTTATTGCCCTAAAGAATTTATTGTGATAGTCTTCCTACAGCCAATTTCAGTTTCATTTCCCAAGAGGTCACTGTGTCATGACTTAGGACGCAGAATGCAGTCACATGGGAGCAGGACACTTTAAAATTTTTTGACACTCACTCTGGCGCACTCAGTTGCCCCTTATGCTGCTGCTCGTTGTGAGGAACGATGTAGCAGCAGAGCAGACAGCCAAGCGAGCAGAAGTGAGTCTCGGAATGTCGCAGTGTCCTGCTCCTGCCTGACTGCCTTCTGCCTCCATGACGTTACAAAACATTTAAGGGTGTGCGGGAGGCACACAAGCGCACGAATATGCAAACCAGGAAAATTGGTGCACTGCAGAATAAAGGGAACGCCCGAGTAGCACTGAGGGACTTGCAAATCCCTCACATAATGCGTTGCCATGCAGAATGAATGTGACAAAAAACAAACATACCAGTGGCTGTGCTTTGTGGCTTTGCAGGTAGTACAGCTTGTAGGTACAAGCATTAACCTTTTTAAAATGCTTTCCAACTTTATGACACTCTGTGGAAGCATGCGAGTGCAACAATGCAACAGCGGAGGACTGTGTTCGCTGCACAATATCTAATGCTATGCAAACCTAGGGGCTGTGTTTCGGCTTACTGCAGCCCTTGTCACTTGCTGTCGGGGAAGCAGAATGCCATGTTCACAATATTAAACAATCTGCAAAAGTGGAGTTTGTTCTACCATGCAAAATTTTAAGCAGCAAGGTTGTGCCTGGCGCCTAGCAAACAGAAAACCAACCAATGACAACGATGCGCACAGGCGAGCGCCAGATAAACCATCAGTGACACGTTGTAGCATCATGCATGCATGAACACCATCTGCATCAGCAAGAACACGGAGGCTAAGGTGGCATCTCTGAGGCAGCATTTGCTGATAGTCAACCATCTGGCACAGAATGGTTGAAGTGTCCACCTTGCGTAAGATAGTTGTGGCGTTTTCAACAGCATAAGACCTACGCACCCCTAGACCTAGAACAAACATCAAAGTGGTAGCAGCAGCGATAGCACCACTGAAGCGTGGCACCCAATGGCAGAGCAACTGCTGTTGTTGTGAGAGTGCACTTGTCAACACACATACAAACACTGAAGTAGACAAACTGTGTGCTAAACTACAGCTAAAGAATCATTGCTGTAGAACAGGCGTTTATGTACATGCTCCATCAAATGCACGCACAACTGCAGTGGTGGGAAGCAACTGAGGGAGCTCATCAAAGGGATAAGACTTTGGAGCAACAACATAAACCACAAGAGGCCATAAGAATGCGCATGTTTTGATGTTGCATGTACATAAATGTCTGTCTTGCAGCAATAGACATTTAGTTGCAGGTTTGTGTTTGTCACTTTTAGTGTGCGTAAATGTGTCTACAGGCGCACTGTCTCTAAGGCAATGGTCAAACTACAAGGAAATGGCAATGGAGAGACAAGACTGAGGGGAGTCATGGTGTGTCACGAGATAAAAATAATGCTATTGTGCCCGCTTGCAAGGCTTCCACGCATCTTATTTTGACATGATTAATGATCTAAATTCTTTGAAAACCAAACTTTTTGTAGGCAGTTGCTCCACAAGATGTGAGATTGACTCGACTGTTCCTTCCATACTGTTACTCCCTTTGTGGTGATTGAGATCCTTTCTTTCTCTCCCAGTGCATCCTTTCTGACTTGTCCAGTAAATGTGTTGCACAGGTTAGCAGCTGCAACTGACACGGAAACTTCCTTGTGTGTGCAGGCAAAGCACGCAGGCGTATTTGCAATGCAGGGGCGCAGACCACGCATGGAGGACCGCTTCTGCATTCTCAGCAATGAGCAGCATGATCTTCATCTTTATGGAGTCTTTGATGGCCATGGCGGCGAGGTGAGTTGATAGTGTTGGCTGTGAGCATCAATTACAGTGATAGCTATCATAGCCTAAGGTCCCCTGTAATGCACGTCACAGTCAAACCTTGATGCAGTGTAATTGAGTACAGCGGATTATATAGAAGTAACTCTAGAATGTTTCTCTCTGATATCAGCATGTGATGAATGCGGGCGAACCCACTCATAACAATATTAAAGTCCTTAAAAAATTCCATTTTTTATCCACCGATAACTGTTATAACTTGGTTGCACAAAAAGAAAAAAAAAGGGAGGGGGGACAGATATCAAAACGTTTTAACTAGACAAAGAAGTACAGTTAAACCCACTTATAACATTAATTTTAACAAACACTTGGATGTAACAATGAGCACCTACAGAACCATGCGTTTTTGTTTGTGCTCTATGGCAAAATAAACCACTTGTTCCCATGCCATATTATTGGTTATAAAAAGTAAATCTGGCTACTGGATACCTGCGCCAAAAAGAAAAGAAATGGGAAATCCTGAAAAAGAAGCAAAATTTGAGCTGGCCGCACAGCCGCTCCCACCTGCATGTTGTGCATGTCATGCACACCACATTGCCAACCTTGCACACCTCTCTTCCGTCTCCTTCCACCCCTCTGAAACAGTAGTCGACAGCACTGATGGGCGTCATTGAGAATGGCCATTGGTTCAGTCGACTTTTGTTTCGGAGGGGCAGAATTCTAGACAAAAGAGAGGCACACGCAAGGCTTGCAATGCAGTGAAGGATTTCACGTTACTTTTAAGCTGTTGGCTCATTCGTAAGGCGTAAGCTGTTGTAGGCTCATTCTAATAGTTATTTCGCTTGGCAATAGTGTCCGCTGCCGCTGCCACCGAGGTCTATCGCAGTTATACCCAGGAATGAGAAAAAAAAATTCCCAGTTCCCGCCTGGATCGAACCTACGCTCACTGCATGGGAGTCAGCTACTCTGCCACTGAGCCACGCCAGTGCTTGCTAGCTTGGAGCAGAAAAATGCCCTATGCGCAGGTCCTAGTGCCCCAGGAGACGCACGATGTGAGATGCGTGCCACTTAGCGTCAGTATGTGCACACTTTGCGTTGCAGCTGCATAATAGTACACCACTTGGCACACCATGTAGCAGTACACCATAGGTAGCAGTACAAGGCAGATAGAAAAGTCTTGAGGAAGAAAAAGACGATTAAGGACGTGTATAAAAAATGCTATACTGAAAAGTGTATCGCACACCTGAATAAATCAAGCAGGCCAGATAACTGTTTCTCACCGCCTTGTTTCAAAAGGGATGCCATTAAATCATAATCATAATTAGCATCATGTTGTGCCGCTTGTCACGCGATGTGAGGTGCGCGCCGCATAGTGTCCATGCTTTCACGCTTTGCATTGTCGTCGCGTATTATTACACCAGGTGGCACGCCACGTAGCAGTTCATAGATAGCGGTACAAGGTGGGTAGAGAAGGTTTGAGGAAGACAAGGAAGGTTAAGGAGATGTATACAAAAATGCTGAAATGAATAACATGTATGGCATACATGAATAAATCAAACAGTCTAGGTGACTGTTTGTCACCGCCCCGTTTCAAAGGGGATGCCAAAAGTCATCATCACAATCATTATTATCATATTGTGCCACTTGTCATGACTTGACCTGCGCGCCATGTAGTGTCGACACGTGTAAATTTTGCATTGCAGTTGTGTTGTATTCCACCATGTGTCCCAACATGTAGCAGTTCCATGTAGCAGTTGCATGTTGCATATAGCTGGACCTGGTCAACTCAAGCAAGTTAGGTGACTATTTGTCACCACCTTGCTTCAAACGGGATACAAATAAATTATCATCATCATCGACATTGTATCATACCACGGGTCAAGGGATGTGACATATGCGCCGTGTAGTCTTGATACCTGTGTTTACTCTGTGGTACACGTTATGGCACCTCCTCGCAAGGTACAAACCCTACAAACCTTCTAGTGCGTGCTGCCAAAAATGGAGCTCCTATGGAGGGGCTCTTCCAGCTTACGCTGTAACTGCGCTACGTGTTTTGTGCAGGCCTGTGGCCAAATTTGGGGAAGACACCCTGTGGCCCGATTTAATTGCTATAACCAATAACGTGACATGGTAACATTGTAGTAAGCGGTTTATTTTACCATAGAACTCACACAAAAGTTCATGGTGCCTTGGCTGCTCATTGTTGTCTGACATATTGTTAAAACCAGTATTTTTATAAGTGGACTACACTGCATATGCTTATGATGAAGATACTTTCGTGTCTGATGCAATTTTGCTTTAGTAATAAGATTCAGCTGTGTTTATCCTAGAGGGCCCCTTACCAAGCCCTGTCTGAAAATTTTGGTTATACATTGGAAGTCATGTAAAGTGTACTGCTCGAGGAGTGTTCTACTGCAAGAATATTTTTTAGGGGTTTACTAACAGCCGAGATATAACCAAATTGAGGTGTTGTAAGGCAATCGTTCAAGGAGGCTAGCTATCCTCTCCACAGCAGAGTTTCTCTCCCATTGCATCACCTACAAGCAACATTCCTCTCTTGCTCTCATCCATATCGGAGCCAAGGGCCCACATGATGTTTATGCCACAGTTCCCTCCCTCCGCTATAATAAATACAAAGCGTTCTTTATCTACCACCCCACGTTTCTTGCTTCATTGTCAAGGTAGCCTCCATGCCACACCTGCATCCGCACCGCAGCTGGTTGTATTATTAGTAGCTGTTTCATTGACCTCGCATACTCTCTTCTCTTGTATACGCCAGTTGCAGTGACTGTACTCAGTTTCATGCTTCGCAGGCAACATTGCAGAATGCATGCAAGTAGTGCTGTCATAGAACTCTCAAGCTTCATGATGCAGTTGTTTTCAATGTGCAATGCTTTCTACAGAAAGTCTACTTTATATGTACTACAACTACAGCTTGGGAACATAAGGTTCGGCCAACTCGTGCATTATTCATACACTTTTGTGCCTCCAGTATCCAACACACTTGTTTTTGTGGCGAGCACTAGCTGTGTGCTGTGTCTGGTTGGTCAGAGAAATGTGTCACTCCAATCATTCATTGGTAACTAGTTCAGATCTGCAGTGCCTTCCACGTAATAATTGTGCCATGTTTGCAACAGAACAGTACCCAGAATTGATGTTGCGGTGATTTACATGATGCATGCCTATATCTTCCTTTCATGTCTAATAGTACACAGTTTATTTTAGCCTTGAATGTGACAGTGAGAGAAGTCTCTCTAGCCTCCGCAGCATTGCGCACTACATGCAAAAAGGAGCGTAGCTTAGTGTAGTGCTTTCAGTGCCAGATGGAATTAGTTATTGCAAAGCATTCTTTGCCTCTTACCAGGCACATTACAGTCAGTCAGTAGGCAGATTACGTGTGCAGTGGTGGGCTTTGCACACCAACACACATAGCATTTTGGCATTATTAACCGCTTAAACAGCTTAACAGCAGTTTACTGATTAGTATGAGAGTGCACTAGTTTTCTCTTTGGCTTGGCTCCAGCACCCATGGCTTTAACAACTCACATCACACTTTTCCAAATTACGTGGTCACTTGTAAGTTCTCCGGGAGACGTTGTGCTATCAGCCGAATCTGCTACCTCTTCAGCAGCTTTCGTTTGGCCATTCCTTCTTTTGTCACCACCCACTCCATGCTCGTGCAGTGAAGATTGTTACTTTTTATCAAAGTTAGGGAAAACAGTCTGCACCCTGCCTTTTCTTAGCCTATAAGTTTTTGTGTTTCAGAGGGTTTTTTCCCTTATTATTATGGGTTCATTCATGCCACAGATGTGGTTAAAGAAATTTCAGTCATGTGAAAAATAGTGAATGACCATATTTTTGTCTATCTCGTATGAAGCTAGCCTCTCATCCATACTCAAAAGTGTCGTTCAGTAAAGTAGAAAATTGAGCAAGTTAGTTTGTACGCTACCCCGTCCCCCCTCAGTATTCAGTATTAACTCGAAAGTGTCAGTACTTATCTATGCTCAGAAAACTACATGATAAAATTAATTACTTGTAACCTTTAAACACTGAGCTTATCTAATCTAAAAAAAACAGGCACATGGTGCTGTTTCAAATTGGTTCTTATTAGCAGTCAGTATATTATGCATGTAAAAAAAAAAAACATGTCTTGCCTAATATCGCATTTAGAGAGCTGAAAACAGCACCTCCATGTACATGGACAATGAAACCATTCCCTCATGTTTCTTGTCATAAGCACACAGAGGAAGCCGTAACAAATAGTAGTTTGACTTGTTGATGCTGCATCCTACATTTTATGTCGTCTCGTGGTATTCAAAACGCCCGTCATGGGTACTTTTCAACATCTATTGTGACACAGTGGCCACAGATGTGTTGTTCACAGATGAAATGGTTGCCAACGGTTATTTTGAAACTAAAAAAAAAAATAAAATGGGGGGGGCCAAAGTTTTCTCTTTTTTTAATGATCTCTTTTGGAAAAGCTTGTTTCTCTAACTAACTATTCTTGGTAGGAACACAGTCTTCACTACGGATGTTGCAAAGGCAACATTCTATATTTGACACCCTTTTCAAGCTTCTGTGTGAAGTAGAAAATGTGCAAAGACGCATCAGAGTTACAAAACCTTTCCCATTTTGGTAGTGTTCAAAATTTTTCAATATTTTGTTTCTTCTGTAGACAGCATAAAAAATAGGTGTTGAAAGGTTTTCTACACTTTATTTTGTTTGCACTGCATTTGAACATGAGGTCAAAAAGTATTGCAGCAAGCAGTAGCAGAGAATTGGGTGCCACCTTCAAATATTTAGTTTTTTTTTAATGTGTGGGAATGCTTTATGAGTATAAGATTTTCTTTCATGTACTGTTAGGTGCATAAAAAAATGTACAAAATAAAGCATATCGAGCCGACAGGCATGTTCAATCTCTCATGGAATCGCACTGCTCACTCGTACTCACTTGCTAACGTTCACAGCCACTTCATTTAGTTCTTAGTGGCACTCGCTAAAGCTCATAGTCTCATTGACTCCCGTTTTTCAGCACTCACTCACATACATACAGTCACTCACACTTCCTGACAGTCACTCACATGTATACTCACATCCACACAAACTCACTGCCACTGACCTTTGTTCATAGTCACATTAACTGGCACTCATACACATGTCTACTCACATCCTTCATTAACTCGATATTGTTACAGAAGGATGAAGGAAGAGAGAGGAAGAAGAAGATCGGAGACGCTGGCTGCTGCGTGTTGTTGTTGGTCAGCCATCTTAACTGCTTTAACTCATCCTGTATATATATTGTAAATATAGTTTTCCTATAAGCGCAATATCCCCGTAACATATTGGTGAGAAGGTGTGGAGTACCGCGGCTGGAAACGGAGCTCCGCAGTGAATGACGGTGAACACGCGGGATCAACGTCGTCGTCGCCTCCCACGTCACCATTGCCAGCTACGTCGCTGTCACCTTCGGTTGTCGTTGTGCAACCCAAGGATCCCGGAACTTTCTGCGGGACTGATGGCACCAACGTTGAAGAGAGTGGGTGGCTATGTACGAAAGCTTGAGTGG
Source organism: Dermacentor variabilis (assembly GCF_050947875.1). Lineage (NCBI taxonomy): Eukaryota > Metazoa > Arthropoda > Arachnida > Ixodida > Ixodidae > Dermacentor > Dermacentor variabilis. Next base: position 229,513,180 of record NC_134569.1, on the reverse strand, counting down.
AATTAACAAATGGGACCCTACGCTTATGGTAGCTGGCCTGTTGTTCTACCTAAGAGGCAAGGCAAAGGTGCGGTACGAAAACCACGAAGAGGAGCTAACCAGCTGGGACCAATGCAAAGAGAAGTTGACAGAGTTGTTTGGCAAACCAGCCGGCCGTAAAATTGCCGCAAAGCAGGAACTGGCCTCCCGTGCCCAATCCTCCACGGAGTCCTATGTCTCATACATCCATGACGTGCTGGCACTTTGTCGTAAAGCTGATCACGACATGCCAGAAACTGAGAAGGTCGGTCACGTGCTTAAGGGCATTGCTGACGACGCATTTAATCTGCTCATGTGCAAGAGCTGCTCTACGGTTGACGCAATCATTAAAGAGTGCTGACAATTCAAGCAGGCCAAAAGCTGACGCGTCTTGCAGCCATTCGCCAGACTTCCCAATACTGCCGCAACGTCGACGTGTGAAGATCAACATGTCGCAGCCAGTGTCTCCGATCTTCTTCCTCTCTCTTCCTTCATCCTTCCATAACAATATCACACCTTTGGAATCGGGGAGTAGGGGTTGGTGTACTTGTGAGTGAGTGGACAGGCCTACTATATGCTGAGGATGATGACAGAACAGGGGGAAGCAGCACGATGAATGGGTCAGTGACATGTGCACGCCCTCATGCTGCTGCAGGTGGCATCAGACTTTGCTGAACAGCGCCTGTTTCCCTCGCTGATGCCAAAGCTTGTGGAGGCTGTGCAGCGGCAGCAAGCCGCAGGTAGCGGTGAGACAGTGGAGCAACTGCTGTCAGAATTCTCACAGCTGCTCACTGACGAGATCCTGCAGTTGGATACCGATCTCCTGGTCATCCTCAAGAACCGGCACGACCTCTCGGGTGCGTATTGTTTTTAACGGCTGTCTGCATTCATCATCGCAAAGGTGCAGCTGTGGCTATGGTGTAGGCAAGGTCTCTTTTTCCAAGCAAAAAGAAATTGTTTAGTTTAGGTTGATTTATTTTTTAATACTCTAGGGCCTCATGGGCATATCAAACAGTAGAGGTTGAGACCCTATGAAGCAAAAGTTTAAGACACCACAGCATCAGCAAAAACTATCTTATGGCACAGCCGTGCAACGTAGATTGTATTGTAGTGGGCACATCATACAAGTACAAAACACCTCCAGCTACTCTTGCCCCTCTGTCTTTCCCATTTCTCATCGTCACCTATTCGCACACAGCTTCTTCATGTTCAGTACATTGCCAAACTGCGATTGTGTGATACGTTTTCCGGTTGCTAGATTCCATGTAAACAAGAAAAGGTGCGACACACATGCGATCGAGAGCAGTGTGTTTCCACAACGGCAGCTTCCCTGCAGCACTCGCCTGCCCGTGTCACGTGAAAAGGCCAGCACGCACTCTGTTTCCTCTTTCAGTATTAGCAAATCCCCTTGCAGGTCGTCACACTTCGCACTGTCAGCTTTTGCCGTCAACCCTATTGCGAAAAGCATCTTCACCTATCTGTTTGACATAGTGTGTGACGTACAATGCCTGTTAGAAGTGTACTGCACGCTTTTAATTTGTAGCCAATAACACAAATGCGCCAACAGTACCTGCTGCAGGTGGTGAGAAGCGAATGTTGTGTTTCCCACATCGACCACCATCCTTATTACCAGAACCCCTACTAGCTCGATTTCCTTTTAGTTTCCCATTGTTGTCTTGCACTACGCAATAGGAAGATGGGAAAATGACAATGTGCACCTCGGGCTGCTTGGGCCCCAAAAATCTTGTGTCGTGGCAATTCTCACCAAGTGAGCACTTGGAAATATCCTGCCAAATTGCCGTGCCGAAACAAGCTGCTGACCCAAGCTGAACTTGAGGAGCGTAAACATAAGCTTGCCGAAGCTGCGAAAACGACAATGCGCACATGGGGTCGCTTGAGCCCCATCAGCTCAACGCGCTTCGACGTCTCGTGCTCCAATGATTCGCACAATTCTTCTCGTTATGATGATGTCAATTTCAGTTGAGTCTGCCAATTTTTTAGTGACTTTAAATCTGTATGTTTTGCCAGTTAGTTTTTTCTCATTCTTTTTCTTTTTTGTTTGCACAGGTAAATGAGGTTCTGCTGTACACATGTAGTTGCATACACACAATAGAGGTTATCAGCGAAACAGGCAATTTAAAGAAATTTGTTAGGCAGCACACTTACGAGGCCCAGTAACCATGTGGCCTGCAATGCCATCGCCAAACGGGAAGAAGCCACTGGTCACAAGATTGACTGGGTAAATGCATGTGTACTGGCTAAAGAAAAGAAGTTCACATCACACATTGAATAAAACTGATAGCAGATTTCCAGCAATATCGCTTGATGCAAACTCGCTACTTGCATCACATGCTGAGGCATAGATAAAGACGCTGTTTGTTTCATTGTTTCATTGGTTTTATTGTGAACGAAGTTCCTGTGTGGGAGCTGGAACATCGTTAAATTCTCTACCCTTTTGGTTGGAGTGTCACTTTTCATCTTTGGATTTCTATATTCTTACCAGACAGTTTGCCATCATACTTTGGATTTCATAAGCAATTATATGCACAATATTCATGAGTACATTACATGTGCAGTTCGCGAATATACAGATGGCCATTTTGTATATGACATGGTCAGGATTGTAGGCAGTGGCAGAGGGAGGTAGTTTCAGTCTGCAGCAGTTTTGGTATTTCAAGGAAATTGGAGCATGTTAGTATGACAGGCTGACACGTAGATCTTGTGGCTGTGATTAAAATGGAGAAGGGCTTGAAGAAAGGTCTTTTTTCAACTTCTTGTTGCCTTAACTTTGTTGCCTGGAGAAAAACATTGGGACTGCACATCAGAAAATTTTACTGATGTTTGGTGCCAGAGCATACTTCCATCTGCTTCCTGAGAGTGAAATTAGGAGCCTCATTGCAAAAAAACTCAAATGGATGTCTGCTGGCCGAAAGAATGCTTGTGTATACAGTTAAACCTTGATATAGTGAAGTCCGTAAAATCAGCAATTTGCTTTGTTATATCAATGTTTCATTGTATTGAAATTCAACCTTTTATGCGAATAAGTACAGTCACCGCTGAATTTTTCTTACACGGAAAGGGGCTGCAAAATTTTGAGTTATTGGGCAATTGAAAAAAAGCAAACTTCAATGAGAAAACAATACTTTTTGGTAAATTTGGGTAGTCTGTGATGAATTACACGGTTTCATGCCACATACGTCGACGGTATTTTCACATCGGCGGTACAAGTGGAGTGAAGCCAGCCACACTTTCACATGCACTCTGCCTCCGTGGTTGATAGTGTCGCCCATAGTGGGATGACCCTATCAGAAAAAGCGCTGGCATCTTGCTCTAACGGCTCACCGAAACTTCGAGATTACACAACCTCAAATACTAAACACTCTGGAAGACAGCTTACATGGTGCCACATGGTCTCGGAATGCCTACGCTTTGCATGCGCGAAGGATTACCTCTGAAGCAGGGTGCCCGGCTGTGTATGCACTTGGCCATGCTAACGGCCATGCGCAGCCACGGCTGAGACGCATGCCAACTTACCTGCCCCCTGACACGCGCTTGATCGGGTTACCGCAAGCTCGCTCCCCTCCCACTTTCCCTTTGCTCGCATAGGAAGGCCTCACTCGTGAAGCCACCGTCTTTCTTTTTGTCTCACTCTTGCACACTTTCACTCACAGCTAAAGCACAAAGTGCGTGGGGCACTATAGGATCTTATTGCAGTTGGATTTTACAGGGAACATGATGCGGCTTCACTTCGGTGGTCATTCTTGTCACGCTGTGCACACGATATGCGAGGTGTGTTTGCAAGCAGGCGCTTGTAATTAATTCATTTGACCATTTGCGTCCACAGAAGTTTCAGTTTATTGTCTTGGCATTCCTTTGCAGCAGCAGTGAAATGTTGTTTATTGAAATCGCATACAAACACACTTCGTTATATTGAGGTTCTGAATACATGGTGTTCTATGGACAAGAGGTTATGAAAAGTTAAATATTTATTGAGAATTTCGTTATATTGAAGTTGGTTATATCGAGGTTTAACTGTATCTACATTTTCACCCTGTATGTTCTTCAACATGTAAGGCAAATGCTATTTTGTCTTATGGCAGCCTGCGAGACATCTTGTATTGCAGAGATGGCAGCTCTAACTTTTGCAGCTAGGTATGCGAAGAGAAAAATGATTTCACTTGTATTAGTAAATTAATGTTGTACAATACCACAGAAAGCTACTCGTATGACGAAAAGACACAAGAACATAAGCCAGAAAAGCCACAAGAACATAAGACGGGTAAAAACACTGCTTCGAAGTTTCTGCACCAGCTTGCTTTGACGTCATAGATTCTAACAGCGGCTACTATAACTTAGTTGTTTATTGGTAAAAATGGACTGCATTGTATTCCAAATGAGATTAAAATTGGCAAGTTTCGGGACCCCCAAATAAGAAAAAAGACATTGAAATCCGGGGCATTATATAGACGTTCTCGCACTGATGTTTCAGAGCGAAATTCAGGAGTTGAACATTGCCCTTCATTTTCTCTTTTAATTATCAACCTATTATTGCAAATTAAGAAATATATCATTTTGAAGGAATGCGTTATCAATTTAAACTATGTTTTGTATCTTTAGTATCCCTGTGAGGGAGACTTTCGAGTAAACTGGCATGTTTTTACTGGACTTGACATCACAATCAGGCTTTTTCTCCCTTAAGCTTGCTATTTTGATTTAGGAGTTGGACTTGGTATGTCGTGAAATTGCAACAAAGAACTACAAGTGACTAGATCAGCAATACAGAAATGCACTTGATGGAAGAAACGCAGTTGTTGCCTTCAGTTCAGTTGTGGGATCGAGTGTGGCGAGCCACACTATATTTTCTTTTCTGTCTGTTCAAACACTCGCTCTTTGCTAATGAAGCATGTGCCATTTCTCATGCGATCTCTTTTCTCAGATGCCCCTGCAAGTGGCACCATAAAGTGCAGCCAATGATAGGCCAATGTAAGGGCTTAGTAGGCAGGACTGGGCCTACACTAGACCACATTGGCTGTCTATGTTGAATCCTATTGTAGAATAGCCCACCTACCAATATTGCCAATGGATGCGCAAAGTGGTTGCAGAAGTGCATTTGGGTGCAAGAGATAGATGTGCGAGGCTGCAGGTCTTCCCTGTACATCTTGCCTGCCAAATGTGGAAAATGGTGCCAGCGCGTGAACAAACAGTGCTGATTGGTAGTACTGAGTTGCCTTATAATTTTGCAGACCGCAAGGTGCTGCAAGGTTTAGTGTTCCGACCAGTACTATTCTGTTTACATCAACAACAGTAAGGGTGTGCGAATACCAAACACAGTCAAACCTCGATATACTGAACACGGATATATCGAATGATTGCATATATTGAACACTTTCTATATCACCTGGAAAATCGTATGCATATTTTATTTTTTATTTCAAACGGGGTCGGACGTAAAATTGATACAGTCGAACCCGGATATATCGAATTCAACGGGGATCGGAAAATAGTTCGATATAGCGAAAATTCGATATACAGATAGAGGCCAAAAAAGCACTCGCGATCATAAAAAATTGTGGCTTACTGATTGGAACAGCCGCGAATCACATAGCATGTGCACACAATATGAAAGCGCTTTATTTCACGGAAAAAAAATCACAAATTTTGAGCTGCTTTTTTCTTTGGGAAATGAAGTTGAAAACACTAGTCTCAATCTTCTCGAGACTGTCCAGGTGAGAGAGCCCAGTGCCTTCCATTTCTCCGCAACAGCACCGAATCAGGCTGAACACTGACGCCAGTTCAATGGCTGTGCACGGACGCGTTTCTTCGAAAACACAGTTGCCCTCGTCGTCGCTGGAATCGCCGTCTTGAACGCCAGCTATTCCGGCCTCACTGTCCTCATCAGTGAGGTCGGCTACCGCTTGAACTTCGCTGTCAGCGTTAATGAAGTCATCGACAGTAACTTCAGACGGAACGGTGCCGGGAAAATTGGACAAGTCGCGAAACGCGTCCTCCAAGCACTCATCGTCATCTAAAGCTTCCGGACATTAATCTCCGGCCACTTCAAGGCCTGCCTTGCCGAAACAGTTGGCCTTTGTGGCCTGCTTCACGTCGCCCGAAGCGCCGGCAATAATCTGGATTGCGCTGAGCAGGTAAATCTTGAGATCGGTTCCCGTGTGGAGGTTTACGAGGAGCCATTGAGTAAGTCGCTTCCGATAGCCTACCTTGAATGCCTTTATGATACCCTGGTCGAGGGGCTGCAGTCTCGCTGTGGTGTTCGGCGGGAGAAACTTCAATTCGATGTGCTGCAGCTTGCAAGTCATTTGATGGGCCGAACAGTTGTCTACCAGAAGGCAAACTCGGCGGCCCGACTTGCCCAACTCAGTGTCCCAAACCTGCAACCATTCAACAAAAAGTTGACGTGTCATCCAGGCCTTCCTATTACAGCCTTAGCGGACGGGAAGCTGTTTACAGTTCATGAAGCAGCGCGGTGACTTGCTCTTCCCAATCACGAATAGCCGTAGCTTGCACGAGCTGTCCATGTTGGCTGCAAGCAGTACCGACACACGCTTTTTGCTCATTTTACCGCCGTGACATGAGGTTCCATGAAGAGCGAGTGTCTTATTCGGCAACATTTGCCAAAAGAGACCAGTTTCGTCTGCATTGAAGATTTCTGCAGGCGAAAACTTCGCAGTGATCTTCGGCCACTCCTCAGAAAGCCACTGCTGCATCTCCTGGCTGCTGACAGCCCCACTTTCATCTGAAATGGCCTTTCCTACAATGCCGTGGCGGTTCTTAAACCGTTGCAGCCATCCAGTGCCACCGTAAAAGTTCTCTTCGCCAAGAGCCATAGCAAACCATTTGGCCTTTGCGATTAACATCGGACCATCCACAGGAATATTTTTCGCTCGGATTTCAAGAAACCACGTATAGAGTGCCTTCTCCACTTTGTCAAAAGCAGCAGGGCGCACACGACACGCTCCCGAGCGACTTTCCTCACCTACTTTAAGCTTGATGTCCTGCTCGTTTTTTAACAACATACTAAAAGTATACAGCGGAATGCCGAATGCGTCTGCCACGGAGGACTTTTCTCCATTCTCGACATGCCGGATTACCTCAAACTTGCTTGCAAAGTCCAGATTCTTCCTCTTTTTTATGTCCGCGGATGCCATAGCTCACCAGATGACCGCAATCATACATGCTACGCACGGCACGTTGAAACACAGGTACACACAAGAAAACGCATGATGCGCAGATGGAGCAGTCTGAGTTCATAGAATAAAGAACCAACGTTTGAGCAGCAGTCAGCGTGGCTGCGAAGGAACGACAAAGGGAAAAGAAAGAAGAGAGCGGGGAAAAAGATCGGCAGAATATGCCGTCGAAGGCGCTGTGGGTGCAATTGCCGCTTCGCTATGTGCTTTGTTTTTTGAGCCCTCTCTGGCAGCGACTGTACCGACCCCTCACTCTCTCTTCCTTTCCCCAGGAAGCGTGGCTTGGAAACATCACCGCGTCTTCATGCCGCACACTCTCTTCGTTGAGCTCCAATGGCCTTGCCCAATGCACACGCCAGCGGTACAGGATGAGCGAGGGAGCTCGCGCCAGTGGGACGCAAGAAAGGGGGAAAGGCTCTGCATCTCCATTGATAGGCGACGGCCGCGCATGTGCAGAGGAGGAGCCTGCTGACTGACTGCAGAAATGTTTTCCCCTGAGGACCGAACACGAATGTCATTGGGAAAAGCGCACCTTCCAGGGGCGCGGTGCAGAGCGGCATTCGATATGTCGAATGTCCGACGAAAATGGAATTCTATATACTACGCAATTGTCCTATACTTTTACATAGTATTTTCAAGGGGGTAATCTGTGTGTTCAATATAGCCAATAATTCTAAATATGCGGGTTCGATATATCCGGGTTCGATTGTATATCGAACTCCGCCTCCCCAGACCACGTGCTCTCTGTTGACAGGCGGTGAGCTTCCCTGCAACACCCTCGAAGGTAGAGGGCGTGATGGGCATTCGTGACTGCTGCGCACTATAGCTGCACACATCGATTGTGCCAAGGGCACCATTTGAACATCACGGCCTAGGCACGTGGCGGCTTGACTAGTTCGACAACATCGACGCATTGCATTTGCCGCATTGACTCCTCGGTGCCACACTCTGAGCCTGCCGCGCATAGTGAGAACTGGCGGTTTGAATCCACCAAAACGCGCGACAGTGCACGCTCACTGGGCTTACTCATAGACGCCTTGGCAGATGCTACTTTATCATTGACAGTGTTTCAAAATGCTTCGATTGACAGGTATGGTCATTGCGGCAGTAATAGCGGCCAAACTGAGACGCTGCCGAGGTTGATTCCAGAAGTGCTGATGTTGCTGCGCTCCCAACTTCAACTGAGACTGTAGCTGCTTTGTCCCTTCTACGCCGCCACTGCAGCGGAATAGAGGGCACTGGCTTATCGCTTTTGAATCGTTTAGACTATGTGGAGGACTACGTGTTTAAGCACGCAGATGCCAATAAGTAGCAGGCTACACTGCTGCAGTACTTTCAGCCAAATAAACACATACTTTGTGTGAAGCTTCAAGTGAGTATTTACTGTGCCACGATTGGGGCACGATTGGGGATCGTTGTTTGGAGCGTGCGTTTGGCTGCGCCGCGCGTAATTGGCCTAGACCGCGCCAACTTTGTGTGGCGGACGAAGTCGGCGCGGCCTACATGAATTGCGTGTGGCACAATCGACCACGCTCACCCGACTGAAGATGTCGGCACGCGCGCTGCAAACAAGGATCTCCGATCACTCCCTTGGTTCATTTATTGATTTGCAGAATTATTTCATGCATTTTTTACATGATTTTATATATTGAATTCTGGCTATATCGAACTGTTTCACGATCATCACATTATTCAGTATATCGAGGTTCGACTGTGGGGGCTTTTGAAGGAAATGTGGAATCCAATTGAATATAGAAAAAAAAATTATCTTCACAGGCCTCAGTTCTTGCAAATTTTCATGCAAGCAGAGCAGCTGTTACACATGTTCAAGAATCGACTTCTCACGTCGGGCTGTGCCAACGTTCCAGCCATTGAGGACGGCTTTTCACGAGGAACTTGGGCTGCAGCAATGGTCACGTATGCCTTTGCGATCTTGCACAGCCCCAGGAAGTCTCTTTTTCCCTCCAGAATTCCAATGGGTCTTCATGTTTGTGACAAGTGTGACAAGAGGTATCGCTAAAATTCTTCAGAGTTACCTGTTTTTGTATGAATGCCTTCTTTCTGATGACATTGGCAACTTCTCGATGTCCCTGATGCTGCTGACACCATCACGTATTGTGGATGTTGGCACCGCCTCTTCAGTGCATTCATGCGGTGGTTTTGTCTGAGGTGTGCAGCTAGATCCTCCTAAACTCCAAGAGCCTTGTCTCCTGGAAAGGTGTAGAGCAAGAAATGTTCTTAAATCTTTGGTCAAATGCCGGTACCATTCTGTACTCCTGTAATTGGGAAATCTTGTCTTTAAGCTGTGGAGCAGTTTTCTAGCAAGTTCTGATGAGTCGTTATCGGCCGCAGTGTATTCTTGCAGGACCATTTGCATTCCATTAAAAAATGGTATCACTGATGGCAGGGTTGCATATTTTTGACCCCTGAGGTCTGTAGTAGCCAATGCAATAGGCATGAGAGCATTGACTAGTCCAGCGACCATCTTCCATTCCCGTGGTCTAAGGTTTAGCGCTGTGTTGATTTCTAGATTAATGGCTTCTTTCAGCAGCACAAGACGTGACAGCATGTCATTTTCATTGTTCCATCTTGTTTCTATGTCGTGGATAAGCTCCAACTGTGGTAGCTCCATCCGTTGCTGCCAATCACTTAGTTTTGCAGGAGCAGGGACACTGTGTTTGTAGTGGCCCACAATATCTCAGCATTTTTTCATAATGGCAGGGACTCCTGTAGTCTCTTCCTTGGCATCCTTAAAGGGGTCTGAACCACTTTTTATCGAAGTCGAGAAATGCATTTGAAGTTAAATTTGACTCTTTCAGAAATACTTTGCCACAGAAGGTACTTCGATTTGTTCTGCAGAAGTGGAGTGGAACTGCAGAGGCTATGACGGAGCATGGTGTGTCCATAATGCTTCACCTACTGAACTTCACCATGACATGCAGTTCAAATTTGATTTTGGATGTTCACACAAGTGCCACTATTTCCGATTTTGGCACCTATGAGGCAAAGGTGGTTGCTCTCAGGGAACCGAGGTGTGCTCAGCCAGCGGACTCGTCATGGCACCTTGCGGCGGCCGCATTATCCATGCTATGTAGCAGACCGCACCTATGTCAACTGTGGTGCATATGTGCAGCATTTACTTTGTGCATGACAGGACCCAAGTGCGCACTGGCGCTCATGTGCTCCTGTTTGCTGTGCTGCGTGGTGCAGACCGGCTTTGTCCAGCTCCAGCTTGAACGATGGCTAGTAGCCACATCCAACTTGTTCATTTTGAAGTACTGTTAATAGCTCAATAGACTATGCTCTCAATAGCGCATAGTCTTCCAAGGCATCTGACTAGAAGTGAGCGTGCACTGGCAAGCGTGCATGTGGTCTGACCTTATATGTCGAATGGTTCGAGGCTGGTTCAGTGTTCGAAAATTGTCGAAATTAGCGAGTCTCGACAGCTATGACAAGACGTGACGTGACGTGACACAAGACCCTGACAACCAGCTACGGTTGGTGAACAGGGCTTGGACGGCGGCAGCGAGCGATGGCTACCTGGACTGAGGAGGCCACCCACCTTTGGGCTCAAGAAGCCTGGTCTAGCAATAAAGTTTATTTCTCTCTCTCTCTCTCTCGACAGCTACGACACCAATAAGCTACAGGATGGCCAAAGTTTAATTTATACATGAGCAGCCGCAGCCAGGTGTGAGCAGACAATACTTGGCTTCTTCCAGAAGTGTGTAATTATTATCAAAATTCCAAAGCAGATTTTTGCTTATTTCATCCTGTTTATTAAACTTCTTCAATAAATGTACACAATAACAGTAAGAATTGTTGTAAGAACTAACAGTAACAAAGTAAGAAGCAACAGTAAGAACAGTATTGGCCAACAGCAGCCCTGTATGGGAATCTGCTATATTGCGAAGTAAAGTGTCCAGAAAAGAGTGAGGAGCACGCTTCCATTGAAAAGACGTTTGAGAGAAAGGTGATTTCTCGCTCTGCTCGTGAGATCTACGCACCATACACGACTGTGAAATTTAGCTGAAGTGTTCACAGCAGTGTGTGCTATCTGTGGACTGTTTTTTCACCAAGCCCAAGGTGTGGTTCAGGACCCCTTTAATGGCTAGCTGCAGCGTGTGTCCCATGCATTGCACTGGCATACATGGAAAGTCTTTAAGGGCTTCCCAAAAATGTTGTGCATTGTCAGTGACAACATAGATAGAGTAGCTTTTCCAGTGGTGGTTCCCGCTCATGTATCATTGATTGAAAGCGCTTGAAGATGTTGCAAGCAGTGTGACTGTCAGTTACACTTTGGCTTCCCAATGCAAAGGCTCTCAGTTCAAAGTTAGTGGTCAAGTAGTGACAAGCGAGGCTGATGTACCTTTCATTAGATCTTCATGTCCACATGTCACTTGGGAGTGTACTAATAGATTTCACACCTTTCTGGAAATCGGCCTGCATGCACTCCTTCATTTCTCTGACAATGTTATTGCACAAGTTGTGGATGACTGTTCTTGAAAATATTGTCTGGGCAGAAATCTCGTACAGAGGTGAGAGGTTATATACAAGTTCCTTAAACCCTTGATATTCAATGGCACTGTGGGGCTGAAGGTTAAGTGGAGATCTTCATTCTGGAGAACTTTATAGTTATGTCCGCTGAGCAACATTAGAATAACTCGTTCAGCGCCTTTCTAATGGATGATCATGAGGCACTTTCTGACCTTGCTGATCTTCCAATCTCTCAAGAACAAGTGGATGACGGCGTCCACAGCTTAGCATGACAACTCTTGCATTCCCAGTGGTGGTTCCCACTCAGCTTGTCATTGATTGAAAGCACTTGAATATGTTGCAAGCAGTGTGACTGTCAGTTACATTTTGGCTTCCCAATGCAATGCGTCACGAATTTGCCTCTTGTGGCAAATTCCTGATGAAGTGCTTCAAAATAGCACTCTTCAGACGCTCAGTAATGGAATTCCTTTCATGCACCGAAGAATGCACCTTTTACAGCAGTCTATGGTACACTGCAAAAGAACGACACAGTAGTTTCCAAAACCACTATGAGGCGGCACTTCGAGACTCCGAAGCAAGCACGTGGCAAGCGAACACGATACACGCTATGGAAGGAAAGGTTGCACTCTAGTTGTGTAACTGTGATCACGTACCACGATGAGGTGGTAGCACTTCAGAACTCAAGCACTGGCCACAGTAGGACAGCTTGCACTATAATTGCAGGAACATGATCACGTACTACAATGAGGTGGAAGCACTTCAGAACTCAAGCACTGGCCATGGAAGGACAGCTTTCACTATAGTTGTGAAACCACGATCAAGCACCATGATGAGGCGGCAGCACTTCAGCACTCAAGCATGTGGCCACGGAAGAACGGCTTGCACTATAGTTGCAAAACCCCGGTAATCACAGACCACAATGACGCAGCAGCACTTCGTAACTTAAGCACGTGGCCACGAAAGGACAGCTTGCACTATAATTGCGAAACTGCAGTCACGGACCACGATGAGGCAGCAACACTTCTGCACTCAAGCACGTGGCCATGGAAGAACGGCTTGCACTATAGTTGCGAAACCCTAATCACGGGCCATGATTAAGCGACAGCACTTCGGAACTCAAGCATGTGGCCACGGAAGAGTGGCTTGCACTATAGTTGCAGAACTGCGATCACAGGCCACGATTGAGCGGCAGCACTTCGGAACTCGAGCACATGGCCACAGAAGGGTGGCTTGCACTATAGTTGCGGAACTGCGATCACATACTACGATGAGGTGGCAGCACTTCAGCACTCAAGCACGTGGCCACGGAAGAACGGCTTGCACTATAGTTGCAAAACCCCGGTAATCACAGACCACAATGACGCAGCAGCACTTCGTAACTTAAACACGTGGCCACGAAAGGACAGCTTGCACTATAGTTGCGAAACCGCAGTCACGGACCACGATGAGGCAGCAACACTTATGCACTCAAGCACGGGGCCACGGAAGGACGGCTTGCACTATATTTGTGAAACCCTAATCACGGGCCACGATTAAGGGGCAGCACTTCGGAACTCGAGCACATGTCCGCAGAAGGGCGGCTTGCACTATAGTTGCGGAACTGTGATCGCAGATCACGATTAAGTGGCAGCACTTTGGAACTAGACCACATTGCCACGGAAGGGTGGCTTGCACTATAGTTGCTGAACTGCGATCACATACTACGATGAGGTGGCAGCACTTTGAAGCTCAAGCACTGGCCATGGAAGGACAGCTTTCACTATACAGTCAAACACGGATATATCGAACCCACATATATCGAATTATAGTCTGTATCAAACTCATAAATTATCCCCTTGAAAATTCTGTGTAATAGTATAGAAATCCGTACGTTTATATCGAACGATATTTTTACCCGCCGTTGGATATATAGAACGCAGTGCGAGCTCGGCACTCGCTGCACCGGCGAGATCCGCGCCTCTCCTGAAAGGCTCAGAAAATGTGAGAGCGAGAGGGAGGGTGGCTCTGACTGTACTCCCACTGCGCACGCTCTCCAACTTGTGGAACAGCTTTCTTTTTTTTTCGCTCTCTCTCCCTATGTCTCTCATCTTTCCCCCGCATAACCATAGTGATCGGCTCGGAAAAGGTAGCCAGGAACGAAGGTGCCGGTGGCCTCCTCCTTTTCCCTTTTTTTCTTGTTGCTTTTTCATGAGTTTTGCTCAGCCAACCACAGCTCGCACCTTTCGTACGTCGCTGTTGCCCTCGGAGGTGGCCATCGCGAGCGCTTTGTTGGCGGAGGCTGCTCCCATTCTTGTGTTTCATGTGCGTTATTGTTTTGCGTGCGTCTCATGACACGTGTGACTGGATCGTGGTGAGCTGACGTGGAAGCAATGGCCGCAGCAAGCACAAGCAGTGTCAAGAAGCGCAAGAACCTGGACTTTGTGACAAAGCTGAAAGCCATTCAGCGTGTTGAGGTGGGCGAGAAAAGTGCGACGGTGGCAGGCGACTTCGGGATTCCTCGGAGCACTCAAACAAGGCAGACATAAAGTCGAAAGCAATGGAGCAACGAACGTCGGGAGCTTGTCGTGTGCGCGCTCCTGCCCACGAGAAAGTTGGAAAGGCTCTCCATGCGTGGTTTTTAGAGGTCCAGGCTAAGAACATTCCGGTGGATGGCCCAATGCTAATGGCTAAGGCCAAATGGTTTGCTGCTGTTCTCACTTCGCCGACAACATAGGGTGGCTGCAGAGGCTTAAGAACCGCCATAATATAATTGGCAAAACCATTTCTGGGGAAGCGGAGCCGTCATCAGCCAGGATATCCAGCAGTGGATTTCGAAGGAATGGCCGGAAATTTGCGCAAAGTTTTCACCCGCGGAAATCTTCAACGTTGACAAGACCGGGTTTTGGCAGATGCTGCCCAGCAAGATGCTCGACGTCCGAGGCAGCACGTGTCATGGGGGCAAGATGAGCAAAGTCTGCATGAGCATTCTGCTTGCAGCTAACATAGATGGCTCTCAAAAGCTCCAGCCCTATGTGATCGGCAAAGCAAGGGCACTGCGCTGCTTCAAAAACTGTAAGCAGCGCACCATCCGCTACGCCTTCAATAAGAAGGCGTGGATGATGCGTCAGCTGTTTACAGAATGGCTGCAAGCGTGGGACGCTGAACTGGGCAAGTCGGGGCGTCACGTTTGCCTTCTCGTCGATAACTGCTTGGCCCATCACACCACCTGCCAGCTCGAAAACATCGCGCTCAAGTTTCTGCCAGCGAACACGACAGCGAAGTTGCAGCCGCTCGACCAGGGCATCATTAAGTCGTTCAAGGTTGGTTACAGGAGGCGACTCATTGATAGGCTTTTGGTGAACCTCCGCATGGGCACCGAGCTTAAGGTTGACCTGCTGGGGGCCATTCAAATGATGATGGGTGCCTGCAGAGATGTGAAGCAGGATACCGTGGCCAACTGCTTCCGGAAGGCAGGCCTCGTGACAGCCAAACTTCCAGAAACCTGCAAAGACGGCGACGGCGACAATGAGTGCATGGACGATGCATTTCGCGAGTTGTCGTCCCTTTTCCCGGCTGCCGTTCCAGTCGAAGTGTCTGCTGACGATTTTGTGAACGTTGACAGCAATGTTCAGGCTGTTGCGAGCCTCGCCGACGAGGACATTGTAGCTGCAGTCGCAGGGACCCAGGCCGACAGCTTGAGTGGCGATGAAGATCGTCCGGACGAGGCGGCGGCTACACGCTCGTACTCCGCGCTGAAGTGGCGGCAGCGTTCAGCTTGATTCGCCGTTGTTGCGGCGGCATAGAAGGAACCGGGCTTTCGCACCTGAACAGCCTCAATAAGATCGAGGTTGGCGTCTTTAATTTCATTTGCAAAGCGAAGAAGCAGACCAACATAAGCGATTTTTTTTCACGCAAATAAAGCATTACGTTGCGTTGTGTTTGTGGAAATAGTTGCCATTCTTGAATGCGCCGATCGGTAGATCATCGTCCACCACAGGTAAAGTCTCAGGGCCTTTTTTTTTTATATCGAATTAATTCGCGATCCTCTTCGAGTTCGATATATCCGTGTTCGACTGTAATTGCGAAACCGCGATCATGGATCACGATGAGGCGGCAGCACTACGGAACTCAAGCACATGACCACAGAAAAGCAGCTTGCACTATAGTTGTGGAACTGCGATCATGGGTCATGATTAAGCGGCAGCACTTCAGAACTCGAGCACGTGGCCACGGGAGCGTGGCTTGCTCTATAGTTGTGGAACTGTGATCACATACCATGATGAGGTGGCAGGTGGCAGCACTTAGGAACTCAAGAATATTGCGAGCATGAACGATATGCCACGGAAGGATGCCTAGCCAAAACCTATTAACGGGAGGGAAGGGCCTCCTTTGTCTGCAATTGGACTCCTCTCTGATTGCATTCTCCGCTCTATGTCTGCTCTCTTTCTCCCCTGACACATACACATAATATGCAAGAAATCCAACTTCTGTCAGCAATGAAAACATGGACGATTCCTCATTTTTTGAACATCCATTCAGAAGTCACAGCATCGAATGCAACCTGTGTAGTTATTAAAAATCCACATAGGCCTCCTGCCATCCTCGTTCTTTGCTGTCTTGACAATAGCAGTAGCCACGCATAAAGTGGATGGAGGGGGCATTTACTTCACGTACATAGTCAATGAAATTCTTCTACTGATCTCTTTGTCGTTTTTGTGGTAAGCTGCCTTCGCCCCTCCACATTTAGAGATTTTGACTTCATTCATCTGCTAAGTGACCACGGTGCACTCAATGTCGGAGGGCTCAACTGAAGGAAGGATTTCTGCTGCATGGACATGCGCAAGCCTTTAAGTTCATTACAGGCTAGATTGCATGGCCATTAAATAAGTAATCGTGATAAGTTTGTGGAGAAAGCAGCAGCATGAGGGCACAATCCATGCGTCAATAATGCAACAAAGCTTTTCTGTGGAAATGGGGTGCCAGTGCATGCTTATGCTCATTTTTTCGTGAACGTGGATCTGATACGGACACACACACATGCAAATGTGATACAACCTGCATTCTTCTTTTTTTCCAAGAGCCCTTTCTCTTTGTCTACTTTGGAACAATTTAGAAAGGTTCTATCATACGCACCGTCTACCCGAATACGTAAGTTACATCGCCCCACTGACGTAGATATGCTTTGCACGGCTTATCCCGGAGGGAACCGTTTCACATAGGCCGCATGTTGGCCGCAGAGTGCAGTGAAGAGTAGGCAAGATGAGCCTTTCACCGAATACTGTCCCTGAGCAATATTGCGAACTAGGCGGGGCCGTATAATGGATAGACAGTTTTAGTTTAATGTTGGCGTAATAGCAGGGTTAAGGGAAATGGCGTTACGGTTCCACAAACAAACTTAAAGGAAGCAATTTTAGTATAGCATGGCCGTGTAGTCTCCATGCAGAACGCTAATCAACTATGCTATAAATTTTGCATACAAAGTGCACATAAGTGATTTTATCTATTCGCCAAGCCTTGCATGTGTGCCTGAAAAGTGCAAGAGACAGCACGTGAAAGCCCTGAGCACGTTGTACCGTATTTTCAGTTGTGTAAGTCACACCTGTGTATAAGTCACACCCCCCTCAATATGGCAGTTTTTAGAAAAGAAGCCTATATAAGTTGCACCGGTGTATAAGACACAATTGTTCATTCGGTAAGCGATTAAAAAAAAAAATACAGTGACGTTTCACTTCGTGAACGCGGGTCATGTGCAAGCAGTGATATGTACACTCCAGGCCCATTTCCGCCATCATGGTCACCACGATGTACCACATAAAGTCCAAGGGTGATCACATCATCTCGGCGCACCGTATATTCTGTATGTGCGAATGAAAGCATACAACGGGGAACCGAATTGCACACAAGGGAAGAAACTGGGAAGGCAGTGAAAGATGGAGGGGGAGAGGACTTGTACTCTGGTAGCAACTGCATAGTTTGCATAGCGGCACCCGCCGTATCTTGAAAGCGATCTGCAGATGCAACAACTTTGTAGTCGGTCGACCCGCAGCCTGCCGCCGCTTACGTTGCTGCTCCGTCCTTCTTGCACTGCGCTCTGCAACTCCATCACGAGAAGAACCTGGCACCTCCATAGCACACACACAACCTGTAGCAACTGCTAGAAGAGGTCAACCCAGCGTGTTTCGCGTGGCCATGTCATCCAAATCGATTTTGACGGCAGTTCCCCCCTACCCTCCCCCCCCCCCCCAGAAAAATAAGAGAAAGAGCTGTATATAAGCTGCACCTGTGCATGAGACACATCAACAAGAATTTAAGAAAAAAAAGACACGAGTTATACACAGGAAAACACGGTATTCGTACTTTCCATGTCTGATGATCCGAGGTGAGATCAGTACAAGCCTGTCCATGGCCTCTGATATCTCCCAGTCTCATAGGTCATATGCCATCACACCTATTTCTCGACTTCACCAGTAGGTGGTGCAGCCATCCTGGAAGTTTCTCTCATCAGGCCTCAACGCATATGAAACGAGAAGTGATCTCGAAAAATCCGCAAGGTTATTCATAATACTCTGTCATCAAAGTGGCCTGTGACTACGCAAAACCCACGTACACAGAAATTTGCTACAAAAGAAATTAATTCTACAAAAGAAGCACCAAATTCAGTTAGAAGCAGGCAGCTGGAAATGCCACCATGTTTTTATGTAAACTATGCAAACCACGCAAAGGCGGTAACGTTAAATCTGAGAAATAGCATGCGGGTCATTTAGCATTCTGTGCATGCGCATTTCAACCCCACTATTCCGCTAAGCCCAATATTACGTTTAACATGCTAAACCAAAACTGTATAATGTTGAAATTACAGGCAGTTCGAATAAACGGATTTGCTAGAATGACCTTACTCAACACATAGGTCTGATCAAGCACATCGCTGTTTGCACATATGCTTGCATGCAACATGTTCAGCCTGCATTTCGGTCTTGGCTGTGCTATACGTCAAGTGAAAGCATGATCAATGCATGCACAAAACCATCCTCCTATGTCAACAGTTCGATGGCAGTCAGAGAACAGGTGCATAATCGTGGGTCTCTTCGCAGCAGTTACTGTCCGACACTTCTCGTGCTTCATTGCTGCTTTCGTCGGTGCATATGTCGGGGGTAAAATTGGCACCATTTGAAGCTTCTTAGCGATTCTGAGTGAAAAGAATTGACCAATGTGGTTGGCCGAAGAAAATAATATGTGAGATGCACTGGACGTGCACACACATTGTGCGGCTTGACCTTAGCTTGGCTTATACCACAATCTGGGTGCAGTCGACTTCGCTAGTTTTGGTTTCAAGTAGGTGCTGGTAACGGGCTTACAGAACATTGTTCTTTTTGCTTGTCTTGGCGGCCAGATTAGTACGCGGTCATAAAAAGACTGTCTGAAATATTGGTCGTCCGCAAATATTATGGAATTTTGGTGCTGTGAAGCAGTTTGAATAATCGAACATGTCTGAATTATTTATTGGCGACTATTCAAGAAATCTAGTAGTAGATATTTGATTTGGGAAGTGAACTATTCGTGGAGCTACTATTAGATTTATATTAAAATATTGTAATCATATCTTGTATGCTTTCCTTGGCCTCATAATGTGTTGGCTTCATGTGGGAATGTCGGAGTGTAATAGCTAATATAATTTGTGAAATACAAACTCTACTGAAATAGAGTGTTATGCTGACAACATAAAAAGAAAAAAGTGTTTTCTCTTCAATTTTCTATTGTGCTTGAAAGTTTCAATGTTCAAGCTCATAAGAAACACAACCAACAAAAAAAAGTTTTCTACCTAGTGGAAACTGCCTATTTCCGGTAGGTTCCACAATACTGGTCAAAACATCACACTAGCGGCAGCAAATCTATGCCATATGCTTTCAGGACACCATAAATGATAAGTGTATAAAGCAAACAGGCATGCCTGTCGGCTTTGTATGGTTGTGATTAACAAAAATTGAGGCCCTCTGTTTCCCTTCTTCTCGTTTATTCAGGACACTGTGTGTGAGACATAATATTGCCAACACCTCTACAACTTTTCCAAGAAATCATTCAGTCATCAACATGCAGAAAACGAAGCTGGTGAAACTGCCCGGGCTGGTTTTCTTTCTTCTTGTCTATTATCCGAATTAAAACCCTATGGTCTAACATCATCCTCAAACTCACTGCTACTAGAAACGTGCAAATGATTGTCTGATCATGCAGCAGAATTGCAAGACCAATGTCGTTCTCGCAAGGGCTCAGCACTCACCTACCAGAGTGCTTGCTGTCTTTGTGATCACCAGGTACGCACCTTTACGAGCTCACTGAGAATCTGCTCTGCAGGGCAAAAAACTACTTGGAAAACTTAAGCCTACTTCTCAAGCTGCATTGTAGATGGTGCAGCAAGTCCATAAGGGCACTGGGAGCCTTGAAATCGGCCTTGGAGCTCATGGATCTCTTGTGATCCAAGTTGAATGGTTGTGGTAAGGAAAGAGTTAATGGCTTCAACGTAAGGCACTACCATGCACAACTGACTTGTTCCCAATGGCTCATGAAGTATTTCATTTTTGGAACATGTCCAATAGGTTGCCTCAGCTGGGAGATCTTTTTGACATCAATTTGTAGCAGTAAGTAAAGAATGCTGGACTACATTGTCAAGGTCTCGTTCATCTTTAATTCGCATTGTATCAAAGCAGCATGTATATGGATAAACATTGAGTAAGGGATGGCAACAAAGATGTTTGTGATGATCATGCATCATCATCCACTTTATCTGAAACCACTCTATCTAGATGGTCGATATAATCCTTAGCCTCCTCCCCGATACAGTGTCTCACAACCTGCATTTCACTTTTGGCATTAAACTGCATAAATTTCCTTGTCACATTGCTACAGTTATGAAAGTATGCATTTTAATTTGCAAGACCCTGTGCGGCACATTTTTCCAGCCAGATCCTGAAACCAAGTGTGAGTCAGATAATGGTAAAGGCTCGAAATATTTTATTAAGGCCAGGATATTTTATCAGCATCACTTTTAAATGCAATGGCAAGAAACTTGCACAAAGTGGTTTCAGACTATAGAGTAGAACGCACTAAAGTTTTGGTATGCCAGAAAAATAGACTGTATGCGAGGTCTAGAGACATGCCAGGAGCAATAAGGACACACTGGCTTTACTTACATAATATGGTTTGCCTTTTCTTTGTGTTCATTCTGCATTCTGCTCATCTTGCATCAAAATTATGTCTGTCATTTGTCTGTTATTATTTACGCATGTTATCAATGTGTTCTGAAATTGTGTCATTGGTGCGCCCACTGTGTGTAAGGAAAATCTTGCGATTTGCATGCCACCTGTTCTGTCAAATTTGTAAGGAAGGTGGGAGCTGCCTCTCAGCGCAGCTTTGTTTGCTTTCCTCCTCATATCATGTACATGGGCGTACATGTTGGTGAAAGATATAAGCCAACTAAACTTTCCTGCGTTTGGCTTTTCTTTCAGGCTCAACACTGCTGGTGGCACTGGTGCATGGCCATCACTTGGTGGTAGCCAACGTGGGCGACTCTCGGGGTGTGCTGGCCGACCGGCGGGGGCAGGCCCTGCCTCTCTCGTTTGACCACAAGCCACAGCAGGTGGGTAATTTGAGTGAGCAGTTGTTTGCGGTTTTCCGTGGGGATGACGGTACTACAACCGTAATTTGTTACATCCCTCACGTTCAAGCACATTATATGCCTTTGGACTATCGGACGTCTGTTGGAAAGGTGTCCATGCAAGATGACTCGTAACAGAGGAATAGTATCTCCTTTCTGGTACACTCTGAAAAACATTTAGATCTGTTGGAATTACGATAATCGTAAATTTGTCTTGGTTGAGTTTCCTTTCTTGAAAACTACGCACTTGCTATTTGCCTGTCGAGAATGATATGTCATGTTGATAATGCTCATGTTGTTCATGACCTGGAAGTACTGGACACCCAGGGTTAAACAAAATAAAGGCATGCAAGGTAGATTACAGTTATTGTATCAGATTGAGGTAAGCTCTCTAACTTTTCTGAGTGTAGGGGTCCCCTGCGGAAGTATATGCCTTTGACGGTCAATGACGTAAATATACGGCGCCGCAAACAAGTCCGAAAATGGTCAATGCCATATATTTGCGGTGCCGTCTGTACGTTTAAAAAGTGCACCAATTTCCTAACTTTTTCTTTTCTGTCATGTGCTGCCACTATGTGGGGATACAGGAAATTTTTTTCGCGCGCCTTCCTCTCGGTTTTCTTGCATGGTTTGTATTAGCGCTAGTTTGCTCCCGCGCATCTATATACTACCGCTCACGCATTGGTGCCCGCGCTTGTGAGTGGCCGTTTGGATTTTGTTTCGCAGGCGGTTTCGGCTTTTTGCGCTTGCAAAAGTGGTGGCTATCTGGTTACTAATCGCTCAAAGGGCGACTGCTTGTTTCTCGCTTGTTTAGTGCTCACAGGGGTGCGCATAGGAAGGATGCTGCCGTGTTGCTTGCTGTCTGAATTCCTATTTTAAAAGTGTTTTTTCTGAGACATACACTGCTGAACCGCCTGAAATACAAGAAATAGTCTATGAGAATATGCCTATGGTCACTGTCACATATAACGGTGTTCTGAAACTTATTTCCAATCTGAACAACAAATCAGCTGGCGGTCCCGATGGTATTCCGCCGCAGGTATTGAAATCCTGCTCTCAAGAAATTGCGCATTTTTTAGTCGCTCTGTTTAATAAATCATTAAATACCATTTCATTACCTGCAGAGTGGAAGGTAGCCCACGTCGTTCCCATACATAAAAACGGTCCCAAAAATGTACTAGAAAACTACAGGCCTATTTCTATAACATGTGTATGTTGCAAAACAATAGAACACATCATATACAGTGCTGTGATGAAACACCTTCAAATCAATAAATTTTTTTCGGATTTTCAACATGGATTTAGGCCCGGCTTGTCATGTACGACTCAACTGGTAGAGTTCGCTCACGATCTCTTTTACTCTTTTGACCTTGGATTTCAGGTAGACTGTATATTTTTAGATTTCCGGAAAGCTTTCGACACTGTTTCTCATGCATTGCTTTTACATAAACTATCTTGTCTCGGTATACACCCTGCAATAGTACATTGGATTGGTAATTACCTGTCTGGTTGAACACAGCATGTTTTAATAAACGGCACTAAATCAACACCTGTCACCGTAACCTCTGGCGTGCCCCAAGGGTCTGTTTTGGGGCCTTTGTTATTTTTAGTCTTTATAAATGACATTGTGCACAATCTAGAATGCAAAGTGAGGTTATATGCTGATGATTGTGCCATATACAAGAATGTAGAAAATGTTTGTGATGTTAGTAGTTTGCAGAATGATCTAAACAAAATTCATGCTTGGTGCATTAAGTGGGGCATGTCTTTGAACAATGCTAAATGCCAACTTGTGTCATTCACCCGTAAACGCTTTCCTGTGAGATCAGTGTATAAATTGGACGGACTACTACTTGAAAAGGTCAAACACTACAAATACCTCGGGGTCTATTTTTCAGAAAATTTAACATGGAACAGACATATTGAATACTTAACCTTAAAATCATCTCGTATACTAAACCTTGTTAGACGTAATTTTTATAACGCCCCCCAGAAAGTAAAAGAACAGCTTTACATAACAAATGTTCGTCCGGTACTCGAATACGCTTGCCAGGTATGGGACCCTCAAAGCTCTAAACTTATAGAAAAGCTCGAACGCGTCCAAAACCGCGCTGCAAGATTTGTTTCTGGTAATTATAATTTCCGTAGCAGTATTACATTGCTTAAAGAGGACCTTGGTTGGAAAACACTAGCACACCGCCGATTAACTGCAAAATTAGAACTTTTTTTCCGAATCTACTTTGATCTCACAGGAATAAACAAGAACTTGTACATTTTCCCTCCCCACTTCATCTCTAAACGATGTGATCACGAGCTGAAAGTCCTTGAAATGCGCTGTCGTACTGATGTCTACCGTAATTCATTTTTCCCGCATGTTTCCGCACACTGGAATAGGCTTCCCAGGAGCATTGGTGAATGTAAAACGTGTTCAGAGTTTCTGTCTTTATTGTCACGCAGTCTGTCGTAGTATATTATCCCGTTTTCTTTATATCATTTGGCTGGCATTGCACTTCATGCGATAGTGTACCCTTTCCATTTCTGTCTTGCAAATTTGCACCGCATTTCACAAGACCGTTTTGCCGTCGAGATGACTCATCTATGTTACGTATTTTGTTACTTTTACCACCTGTGCTCTGCTGTATCAAGTTTTTGTCATATGTTCACTTTTCTTCAATTTGTCCCCCCCTGCAATAATGCCCTTGTGGCGCTACAGGTACTTGTATAAATAAATAAAATAAAATAAAAGTGTGCGTTTCCGTTTCTTTTCTTTTCTTAAGACTCGCGAAAACTAATTGCTCTAGCTGGTTGGCGATAAGATGAAGATTAGCGGAAGTTTGTCACACCTGTTGCTTTTTTTGATGGGCACACAACCAAACAGTTTTTTTTAGTGTGTGCAACTATGCAGTTCGATTACGCTATGGACGTAAGTATCAGTGTAAGAGCAGGAGCATTTGAGACTTGCAAGATATTCTCGTGTGCGGATTTTCATAGCCTTGAACTATGTGCATAAAAATGCATACAATTTTTAATTCTGATAAGTTTATTTTCTTTTTTATTGTTGTTATTCATGAAGGAAGAGTGCATATATACCAACGCAAAAGATATTTTTCTCACGTTACGGTCACCCTAGAAAAATTACGGTAAATTTTTTTAGAAATAAGTCCCTAAGAAGAATTGGAATCTGCAGTAAAAATATTGACCCTGGGCGGTCGCGTATGGCAAAAA
Source organism: Dermacentor variabilis (assembly GCF_050947875.1). Taxonomy (NCBI): domain Eukaryota; kingdom Metazoa; phylum Arthropoda; class Arachnida; order Ixodida; family Ixodidae; genus Dermacentor; species Dermacentor variabilis. Next base: position 229,488,610 of record NC_134569.1, on the reverse strand, counting down.
AAAATCGACCCTCAAAGGGATATCTATCCAAACCCCTTTATGAACCTAAAGGGGTAACCGAGTGTACAACTCTTCAGCAACAGAAAGCTTGTCAACACACTGTGGTATTGTATTAGTAATTTTATTGCTTGCAAAAACAATTTTTACTTAGCAGCCATTCAGTTTGTGTGGCAGTGAACATTTTCTTGCAAGCATACCTTCAAACTGTCGTAGCCGTTGCCACTATGGTCCCCACTTTGTGCCGTATTAGTCTCCATCAGATTTGTCACTTTACTGTCCAGACCTGACTTGCACTCTGTTTCGCACATAGCAGGCAATGCGGCAAAAGCTGCACAAGTAGCATGACCGTGCAAAACTCACTCTGCAAGTTTCACAGTGCAGTTACTTTTAATATGTGACGTTTCCTATGCGAAATCTACTTCCTATATTACAGCTGCAACCTGTGGGCACATGTTTAAGTCAAATCACATTTTACTTGATTGCTTGAATTCGTGTTTCCAGCATAGGCGATGTACAGTGTTTGGTTTCCAAGTGCAGGTGATGGCGCTGCGGCCTCTGGTCGCTGAAACATGTCACTCCACTCGTATGGTGGTAAATAGGCTTAGATCTCCGTGTCAAGTTTCTGTCTGATTTCGGTCTCGTTCCCAGTTTGAAGGTGAGAGTGCCGCAGAGCGCGGTCAACTGGAGCACGGTGCTCTGAAGGAACCAAGTGAATTTGTTCCGGGTGCTCAATTTCAACCAGCCAAATGGAAACCGCACCACAAGAGTGCTCTGGTGCACTTGAAAGCGACCAGTCAAATCTACTGCAGTGAAACCTCATTACTGCGAACAGCACATTAACAAACTTTTCAAAAATTCCCTGCTGACTTCCCATGGTTTCAATGTGAAAATATTTCAGTACTATGAACTTCAGAATACTAAACATTTCAGAATAATGATCGTTATTCTATTTTTGTGTCATGTTAACAACGCCTCAGTACTACGAACTAATATTCCGAAATCTAGGGATTCTTAGGTTTCCGTGTGTCCTTCATGGCAGCTGAAACATTAGGCTAGCAGATGACAAGGCGCAGAAAGTGGATGCTGCGCGCACGGGTTCAGAACGCCCGAGGTGGAGCTGAATAAAAAAATGCATGAGATAACTTTTTTAATCTATTGCGGAGGTGACGACGGCATCAGGTTTTGCAAGTGGATGCTCCGCCCAGGCAAGTATCGCCTAGCAACGGAGGTGCATTTCTTCCTTCTTTTGCCCTTCTTTCTGCACAGACCTCTTTCTTTTGTGCTCCTTTCTGCAGCCGTACTAGCTACATGTACGGGGAAATGTAACCTTCGTACTTCTGAGGATGCCACACGGTCGCACTTTGCACTTTCCAAACGGCGTCATTTACGTGCGCTTGTACTTTTGGAATAGCCCAGGTGTCTGCCTCGAGTGAGACAATTGTGGTGTCCATGGCCAGGAATGTAAAAAACAAGCAAACAACAAGAAGCATTGTGCTTTGTAGGTGACATGGAACTTCCTTTATTGTCAGTAGTTTTCTCAGCGTCAGCATCTGCTTTGTGCAAATCACTCTTAGCATCTGCTTTGTGCAAATCACTCTTATTGTAGAGTGCTTCGGTTGCTTGTACGGCAAGCTTCGAGTATCCTTCTCCAAGGCATCCAGGTACTCCATGTAGTGCAGCTGAATGTTCCTCATGAAAACAAAGCCCCGGAGGAGAACTGAATCATCTGCCGAGCCTCCTGTGAGGACCGCATTGAGGCAGCCTGCTTTACCGCATCATCGCTGCCGTCGTCGTCATCGCGATCTGATGCAAGCACGTTCACGACGATCACCTCATCGGTTAGAAGCACTTAGTTTCCAAATCTATGGCCATGCACTTTTTTTTTACTGACAACATCGTGCATTGCCGATAATCAGCAGGCGCGTCAGCCATCTTCCTTTTCGGCGACAAGTCAAGCGAAGCTGAGAAACCGTGTGGCCAGGAACGACTTCAATGCAACCAACGGAGATGAACGCAAGCTGAATGAGAATGAAAAGAATTTTTTATCGATAGAATTTCAATTGAATAGAATCAAGTGCTTTTTTTCTCTCTGAAGCTGAATAAATAATAAAATTGTCCTATATACCAGTGACGCCTTCAGTTTAATAGCAGGCCATACTGTGCTTAATGGCAATCTTCTATTGCTTAGAAACCTTTGCTTTCCAGTTTTCTTTCAGGAAAGGAGGATCTTTTTTTTCATCTTTATGGTACGTGGTTTCTCTGGGTTATCCGCTTGTTAAGGCCAGTCTGCATAACAGGCCTAAGCAAGGGATGCACATCACGTGACTATCAACACCGCTTCACACGGTCATCAGTGCCGATGGTGAAGAGTTCTCAAATCGGGAGGTCCTCAACAAGGTCGTGCAACAACTCCCCCCCCCCCCTTTTCTTTTTCTTTTTTTTGTCCGTTTCCACCTCCCGCTTGTGTAAATGCATCTGCAGCCGGAGGCAGTGCGCTGGTCGCGTGACTATTTCAAGCCCACCATGTAAATCTGAAGTTAGTCTTCTGACAGGTCACTCAAAGCTATGAAAAGAGACTGTTGTGCTCCTACACATGCCATTCGGAACGAGGGGCCATCATATGGTGTCTCGCAAACATAGCGGCCGTGAACAATGGTCATCCTGTATACTTGCTTTCATTGGTGAGGCAGTTTGTTGGCTTTCCTGAGAGTCATGTGAACGCTGTGAATAGATCTGCGTTGAATGAGTACGAAGCCTTAACTTTAGTCGCTGCCACTTGACGATGCAGCTCCAATTAAGCCTAACAGACTTCACTGCTGGCCAATGCTATAATGGGCCACAAGCAATCGCGGTAAGCTTTTCACTAATATGTTCCTATGAGTAGCTGAAGAGTTAGATTGACGGCCGTTGAAGTAGCGTTTGGATCTGGGGACCGGCAACTACCTCAAGCAAGTATGTCAATTTCATCTGTATGCTCGCATGTGGGCAGAAAGCTCTGAACTGTGCGAATCTACCTACATGGACCTTGAATGTATATCTGATGCGATCAGCATGCCTTCCACAGTCTAATTGGCCCAATCTTCACACATGCTTTCATGCTTTCCATATGCGCTGCTTTTGTTCTTCCCTCTGTCCACTACGTAGTGTTAATAATTTCGATCGATCCAGTCAACCTGGTCAAGCCTTGTACCGATAGAGGTTGCACGCCATGGTAATGCTGCACATGTCAAGGCAGCAACCACGTCCCAGTCATTCACCATATGTACGGACTATTTGAATTACATAATACACTCAAACCCACTTGTAATGACACCCATTTTAACAATATATCGGTTATAACAATGAGAAGCTGCTGTACTGTAAACTTTTGTATGTTTTTCATGGTGGAATAACCCGCTTACTACAATGCCCTGATGCCGCATTATCAGTTATAACAATGAAGTCTGGCTGCTGGGTGTTTGAGCCGAAAGGTAGTGAAATGTGACATTTCTGAAAAAAAAAAAGAAAACCAGAAATTCGAGCTGCTGCACAATGGCCCGCTGCTCCAACAGCTGCCACATGCTAATTTTCCAGCCTTCTCCAAGTGCCTCTTTTCCGTCGCCCTTCCACTCCTCCGAACAGAAATGGGCTGTGCCCATAGCTTTGTGCCGCGGCACTCTCCGGAACACGAATGGACCATGCCAACTGCGCTTCTCCTATACACAGGGACAACTTTCTGTCGCTACGAAGGGAGAGCTACGGAGGCAAGATGTGCACAAGTGAGAGCGCTTCTGAAAAGAGTCCCGCGTTTTCATTCACATTAGTTTAAGCTGGGGAAGAGAAAACAAACACTTTATTAGCAGCAGTTAAATAAGATTAAACACACCACTGAATGTAAAAGCTTACTTATTTTGCAGCTTCCTTTCGCGTCTAGGCAAATACAAAACCGTCGCACGTGGTAGCTACGCCGATTCGGTGTCTGTTCTGATCAACCAAAAGCCCTGTCAAATGCTGGCTGACTACTCGGCGCAGTGACACATGTGCAGAAGCTCCGTCCCCGTAGGTTTCCCTTTATGGCCACGGGAAGTTGTCTGCGAGTATTGCTCGCATGTTGCTCGCTGGCTCCTCATTCAGCACAGTTCTACAAACAGCTTAACCTCCCACGTTTGTCTTTGTTGGTTGCGTCGAAATCGTTCCTGGCCACGTGGTTCCTCAGCTTCGTTCGCCTCGCCGCCGAAACAGAAGATGGCTGATCTGCCCGTTGATCATCGGCAACGCACGACATTGCTAGTGAAAAGAAAGTGCACGGCTATAGATTTGGAAACTAAGTGCTCCTAACCGATGAGGCGATTGTCGTGAACACGCTCGCATCAGATAGTGATGGTGACGACGGCAGCGATGACGTGGTAGGGCTAGCTGCCTCAACGTTGTCCTCACAGTAGGCCCGGCAGATGATTCAGTCCCACCGGGGCTTCGTTTTCATGAGGAACCTTCCGCTGCACTACGTGGATCACCTGGGTGCCTTGGAGAAGATGTCGGCAAGATTCGTGTCAAGCACGCAAGGCTGATAAACATAGGGTCTTCTCGTGCAAGCAAGTGAGAGGAATGTGGGAATATGCTTGTGGCGATCTCGCCTCAGCGTTTCTTCTGGATTTCTCAAGCTGACAGGCTGCTATAGGTTGCATCTTTTAAAAGGCCCCTTTTGGGGCCACCAATGCGATGCCTCGGCGGTGCTCGCATATCACTTGCCACCCGTGACCCCTCTTCGAAGTTGTTATAGCAGCGGCGTTCTTTAACGCGAATAGCCGCACCTTATTACACGTGATCGGAGCGCCCAGGAACCAGTTAAACGAGTGAACACAATAAGCAGCTGAATGGAGGAAGGTAGTGAGGAGGGACACTCGCCTTCCCGCCACCATAGTTTTCTCATGTTAGCTCTGCCATCCTCCTATTTTGATTTTTTCATGCTCCAGTTATAACAATGGAATTTTCGTGGCACATGAATATTGTTATAAGCGGGTTTGAATGTACAGTCGATGACCGATAATTCAGGCTGTACAGGGAATGTAAATAAGTCCGAACTATTGAATTAAAAAAAAAAAACGAATAAGCGCCCCCTCCCCCCCCCTAAAAATAATTATTTTTTTTTGTATTGATGTTTTAATGCTCCTGTGCAAGGAAAGAGTGGTTGATTCATTGCTGCATGCACATCTGCGTGTGTGCAACAAAGTCCACCTGTATTTCTGTCCAGAAGGCAAATTCCAACAGACAAGAGCGGGCCATGTGCGATGATGCCGAAATGAATGTGACGATCTCGATGTTGATGTAGCCCCACAATTTAGGCAAAGCCTCCAAGGTCTGCATTTGGAGTTAAATTTCTGAGGTGCAGTGCTGCGACCAAGGCAAGGCCTCAGTGATTACCATCTAACGTGTAATCACTGAGGCCACCTGATGTCTCGTCGAGGTTACCAGAGGAGATAATGGCGGCAGAGCTGGCGTACGCTATAGCTACCAACAGAGTTTGGATAATTGAATGTAGAGCTGGTGGCTGTCTGAAATATCGGTTGCCTTTACACATTAAGTCCATGTGGCCATTGGCGATGCCACTAAGCTGTCCGAAATACTGAGCGTGTATGGATTATCAGTGTCCGATTTATCGGTCAGTGACTGTATTCAAGAAATCTAATGCTAATTATTCGACTCATGAATCTAATCATTCAGACGTTCACTATTTGATTCAAAATTAAATATTTGAGTATTCACACACTCCTACTTCATAGTATCACTTGCTATGTATGGAGCAGAGTATAGTTGCATCTACATGATTCACATAATTCTCATTTCCTGTCTCTTTACATGGGCATTTGCTTGTGCAGCATGAATGCACCAAATCTGACGTTGTTCAGCACGCATGTAAGAAACGGCACTTGTGCACTGGCAGGTAGTGTGAACACCAAGCAGCCAATGTTAGTTAGCAAAATCTTAATTTCACTTTGAACAGAAAGTGACGTTAAACATACCACAAATGTGCACATTATTAATGACATGCTTGGCTTGATGCATGCTGTCCATTCAGACCACTGTAACCTAACAACAGCTGCTCAGCAGGGTAGTGTTTGCACAGCACCCATGCCGGCAGTGGAAGGCAGAATGCTGTCCTTACTCTGGTGCCTAGCCATTGCAGGAGAGCCTGATGAAGCATCCACTCGGCGTCTTCGTCGTTTTGCAGCCAAACTGAGTGCATGTTGCCTGCTTCTCTGGGAGACACGCTTAGTTCTTAATAAAAGAAGAGAAGAAGAAAAGAATCAGCTATATATATATGTGTGTCCTCTGTGTTGGCGGCACATTAAAGATACCATAGTGGTCAAAATTAATCCAGAGTCCCCCACTACAGCATGCCTCATAAACAAATCATGGTTATGGTACGTAAAACCACAGAATTAAATTTTAAACAGCTACAGAAATTCTGAGAATTGTGCACTAAATTGTAAGCATTGTTGGGCTCAGCTATGACGTCGTTCTTGCTTAGTTTCGCTTACTTGCTTTTCCTAGCTTATGCACGTCTACCCATGATCTTTCCAGTGGCAATGAATTCTTAGGCTTTAGTAGAGAATGGTCTGATTTTCTCGCCGCATCCGGCCCCTTCAATGCAATCGTACAAATTGAGCTGGAACACCGGGCACAAGCGCGCCTCAATGGAGCAGAGTGGTCGAAAGGGAATGCCAGCTGCTGCAGTAGTGTGTGAGGGGAGAGTGCATAGCTGCCATGCCATGTCACCCTCGCTGTCACTCGTGCAAGCCTGTGTTATGCTCACGTTCCTTGTCCACACAAGCTCTCACCTGCGTTCTGACTGCGCCTTGGTAAGGCCCAATGAAAACACGCCAAGCATCTCAATGAGCTAGCTTGCCCGCGAAGTGTTTATGACTCGAAGGATGCTGTTTGGACATTGGGCTGCACCAAAATCTCAAGTTGGCCCACTCCCAAATTTATGTTGGCCCACCCCCCAGATTTCAACTTGGCCTGTCCTCAAATTTAATTTGGCCCACCCCCAAAGTTCACGTTGGCCCACCCACAAACTTAACTTGGCCTACACCTGAATTTCAAGTTGGATGGATGAATGGATGAATAACTTTGTTGAGTTCCGTCGGTGCGCGTGACTCGTGCACAGCGGGCCGCTCCCACGTAGGAACAGAGAGGCCATGCCTCTCCGCCGCGTCGCGGGTGCGATGGACAGCCCAGAGCTGCGCTTCAAGGTCCAAGCTGCGTAGAGCTTGGTCCTACTCTTTTTTGGTGGTCCTGGCCCCCAGCACCAGGGGGCAACCCCAGAGCATGTGAACAAGGCTAGCTATATCCTGGCAGTAGTGACACGCATTGTGCTGGTGCACGTCCGGAAATATTTCGTGCAGGAAGGCCGGGCATGGGTAGGTGTCCGTCTGAAGCGGCCTGTACCTGACTTCTTGTGCTTTATTGAGTGCTTTGTGCGGTAGTGGCATGGTTCTCTTGAATAACTTATAATGCTGGGTGAGATCGTTGTAAGTCATGAGGGGGTCGCGCTCGCTCTGCCATCCTCCAGAGAGGGAGTCTGGGCTCGCACGGTGAGTTAGGCCTCGTGCGGCCTTGTGTGCCGTCTCGTTGAGGTTAGGGAGCAGCCCTTCCAATGGTCCCATGTGTGCCGGGAACCAATTGATGTAGTGTGGGGTGAGGTGATGAGTACCAAGTATTCTGCCGATGGTCAGGAATATGCTCCCTGTTCCAAAGGACAGAATTGGCCTCTTGGAGGCGCAGTATGCCAAGCTTTTATCGTCTTCTAGGAGTGCAAGGCCCACACCCAAATTTCAGTTGGCCCACCTACAAATTTCAAGTTGACCCAACTTCAAATTTCAAGTTGACCCACCCCTACTATAACCTTCCCCATGCATTTTCCAAGGGGCCCTATGTATCTCTATAGGTAGTCTCTTTTTTTATTTTTTTGGCTTTAAATTGTTTCTTATCACTTCAAAGCTAGCAATCACCTACATTTACGCTATCATGTCTGATTAAATGTCTTTGCAAATTATGTATTTTTGTGCAGATACAAGCCATTACACTTTTCGCATGAAAGGGCTGGGGAGCTTGCCAAAGAATGCTTATGCTTTAAAACAGCTATAGGAGACCATATGTCTGCAATGAAACTTTCTTTTGTACTTGGACATCATAACAGCCCAAACTTCTGTCTTGAATAGTGTGCTTTCTAGTACAATGAGCCCCATTCTTCCTAACTTTTTGTCACAATCCTTCCATAACTTCTGCGTTTTTGGTAAACCTTGTCACTTTAACTGCTTACCGAGCACAAGCAGTTACCTGCTTCAACCACCAGCTTATCCCTCTTGAGGTGCTCAAACTTTTCCTCCTGTGTGTGCTGCCACTGTGCCATTCAAGAAGAGTATTGAACCTGTGGCGCTCTGAGCTTCGTCACCAGAATCGTCACCACCAGGTGTGTCTTCGTATTCTCTCAGCATCCCTGGTCAACAGCAGCCAACAGGGTGAAGGTTTGTTCCAGAGGTTTGCACATGAGGCTGTGAATGTAACCGAATTCCTGTGGACAAGAACTCTGCCTTTGTTGCTTGTTTGGAGCAGGAAGCGTGCCAGGAATGAATGCCGTTCTGGAAAGGTAACATTCTTTGAAATTGCACCTTGCCTAAAAGTGCAGGAGATGTGTTGTATAGTGGACCAAAGTTTTATACTGAGGTCAGTGAAAATCCAGTAGAACTGCTTTCAGTGGTGAGGAATGTTGCAGTTAGGGTGGAGCCTGATGAACAAAACAGAGTTGTTTTAAGAAGGCGTTGAATACCTTCTGTCCAGACTACTGCGTAGTAACGCTAGCTTTCAGGTTTGGTACACCACTAAATTTTTGAAGAAAACTAACTTTGTGCTACTGGTGTCTGATAAAGTGAGTGGTTTCGTGGTACTTCCTAAGGTAGTATTCTTGAAGAAACTCGACAGGCGGTATCAAAGAATTTCAAGCCTGTCAAGTGCTCATGGAAAGAAGTTAGGAAGAAAGCTTTGGCTCTTTGTGATAGATGGAACTTTCATAGCCTCAAGAAGACCATAGGTGATGCTAAAAAGGACCTCCTGGATATGTTTTTCTCTGTAAAAACACACAAGGAGGGGATGCCATTCAGGGCGATTGTGATTGAGAATGATTCATGGCAAGACGCCTTCTCTAGATTCCTGCAAAAGCATCTTAAATTGTTGCGAGTGAATGACCCTTATCTCGTGCCCACTTTGGAGAGTATCTTAAGTTATCTTTCCAAGTATGAGTATCCTCAGCAGTCGCTCTACACCTTTTCTATTGATGTAGTATATCTTTTTCTATTCTATCCTGCAAAGCCAACTTTCTTTGCGTTGTTCGTGAAAGCATTGATGACTTTGGTCCTGTTGCCTCTCAAAATTCCATTGACAATTTTATAGAATTAAGATTTTCCCTGTGCTCTATGGCAGTTGCCTGTAACTGTACTCCCGCCTTTCAAAAGGCAGGGATGTGTGTTGGATCATGTATTGCTCCTCTTTTAGGTGATCTGTTTTTACCCTTTTGTGACAAACATATTTCCACATGCCCTGACACAGCACGAGCAGCTAAGATTTTACCAATTTTCAGATATGGTTATGATTACTTAGTTATCTGAAAGGATGTGTGACCTGAACATTCTGAAGAGATTGTGAACCAAGTGCTTGGTGTTTTCAAATCTTGTGACAGATTGTTCAAATCCACCTTTGAGTTAACTGAAAACGGATGCTTCCAGCTTCTGGATATCAGCATCATAATGCATGATGGTCAGGTGTGCTGGAGATACCATCTACGGTCTGAAAAACCAGTCCTCAGCTACAGTTCGGCCCATTCCAAGATAGGGAAAAGGGGTATTGCAAAAAGTTGCATGCGCACTGCTCTCAAAAAGTCTTGTGACCATCAGCTTGCATGCAGCCATCAGCTTCTACAACTGTCCACTAATTTGCCATCGCAATTGATGCTTTGCGTTTCGGGCGAAACTGCGACTTTTTTTTTTTACAGCCCTAGCAAGTAATTACAGAAAGCTTCACATGTCTAAATAATGTCTAAAACACACTGGCTTTGTCACTTCTGTCTGCAATAAGACAGCGTGACCCTCGAGGTTTGCTTTCAATAATTGCTTGGGGCCTGTGAAATGCTGGCTTTCCTGTGGGATTGGCGGCTTCTATTGCAGGAGCCTGATTAAAGAAGTGAATTCAGGGGTCCAGGCATGCCACAATCAGCCTGGATCCAAAACGGTGCGGCCGGCATTTGTGCCATAAGTTCATGACCTGTCCTACTGCCTCAAGAAGGTTGCTGGGAAATGTGGCATCCTGGTTGTTTTTTTAGCGCCTGGTATTCTCGCACGTATGTGCAATATTGTGAATGCTGCTGCCAAGGCCAGCTGCATGGCAAAGCACACAACACGTTTCATTGAGTGCAAAGTGGGTGTAGTGTACCGGATCCCACTTTCATGTGGTAAATGCTATGTCGGCCAGACCGGCTGCTGCGTCAATGAGAGATTGAGAGAGCATCGCACAGCTGTTAAGTCATTGGCGGCGTGTGGACATTTGGCAGATCACTGCTGCCGGTGCTCATGCATGCTGACTTTCAGGGCACCCATGTCCTGCACAGAATTGCGACGCAGCAAGCTAGAGAAATGTTTGAGGCATTGTGCATTAGTATAGAAATTCATAGATGTGTGAGTACACCTTCAGTGGCCTTGCATGCACGAGAAAGAGTATCTCAAGAGGCACAGGAATTCTGTAGAGCGACAACTGCTGTGCCGTCTGCTACATATTGTAGGTTTCTGCGCAAGTATGTATGTTGCTGTTTTTTTTGTCCTTAAATCATCAGTTGATGTCCAGCGTCCATCCGCTCTGTATGTCTCTTCCTTGTGTTCGATTCCTTAGCACTTGTTATGATGTCCAATTTTCGTTATCACCGACTAGCCTTAACTTCCATGTTGAATTTCCTTTTGGAAGGGGTGCTTCAGGACAAACAAGAAAATTATTTACCTCAAACAATTTGGTTTGCCCACATGTCACGGATTATTGAAATCAACAGTTTCAGAAAGTCACATATGCCCCCAGTGGCAGCTTGCTTAGTAACTCGGATGAAAGCCCACCAACTCTGCTATCGTCTGTTACTATTATGTATTTGCATGGATGCTGTGACAGGTGCAAGCAACATCAAGCATTTTCTTGCTGTTTTAAGTCAGCAAGTGCTGCGCAAACTTCCTGAAGTTTTCTCATATGTAAAGCGAGATGAGCGAATATTTGTACATATTCGCTCATCTCTCTTCAAAGCTTGAAAAAAAATCATTTAAGTCGGCACTTTTTACATCGTTTATCACTGCGAGCGCGTTCGTCAAGGGTCTTATACAGAGACATGCATTTCTCCCTCAAAATTGTAGAAAAAGACATTTTGCACCTACCGTAGCTCCATTATTGCTCCAATTCTGTAGAAGGATCACTTTCTTTTTACCTGGATCATTCAAAATAACACTTGGCATTGTTACCTGGCTAGTTTGTCAAGAAAGAAGTGAAAAATTTTGTTCTTCTGCACCCCTCAGGTGAACCCCTGAGCAGTTATTAGAATCAAATCTCGAAGGCTTTTTTCCAGTGTATTGCAGATGGCAGAAGTGACATTACAGGCATGTTTAAGACATTACCAACTGTGAGGAATGTAGATGAAGACAAATTCGCAGTTCATTTTCTTGACAATCCCGGCAATAATTGCAGAAAGTTTTCCATGTCTAAATAATGTCTAAAACATGTCGGCTATGTCACTTCTGTAATCGGCAATCAGGCAGAGCATGGCCTTCGACGTTCGCTTTCAATAATTGCTCGGGGTGCATTTGAGGGGTGCAGATGAAGGCAAATCCGCAGTTCTTTTATTGCAATAGCAATTTCCACCGTTGGTGTCACCTTCACCGTTGCCGTGAGGTTCCGTATAAAGTCCAAGGGCGATGAAAGCATTGCTATGTGCCCTATGCTGTATATGTGCGACTTAAGGCGTGCAAGGGGAACTGACGATCGCTGCTCAATTTCGCCTGCATGAAAGAGATGAAAGTGGGCAGGAAGCGCGTCATCTCCAGTTGTGCGTGAGGTACCCAACGTTGCGAGGCACTGGGTTGAGGAGAGGGGCGGGGGGGTTCTGCTCCGGCTGCAGCTGTGCATGTGGCGGCTGCGCACAGTCACCTGGCTGTTACTTGAGAGCAATCTGCAGTGGGGGCCGAGTATAGGTACGTCACTGGCTCATAGCTTTGTGCATGCTGTGTGTTCTCAGCGCTCACTTTTCATTGAAGTGATAGACAGCACAAATGTCACTTTGCTCACTGCTGCTGCTGCATTTCCTCATGCCAGCGTTTTGACAGCGAGTTTCCGCAGTCATCAGAGTCAAATGTGTTCGTGTTTGCTTGTGTGCGTGTGACACCATGCTTGTTAACTTAGTTAGTGCGCCTATGTTCACAAGCTTGTACGGCGGATAAAACTACTATCTCTACTTCTACAACTGTCCACTAATTTGCCATCGCAATTGATGCTTTGCGTTTCGGGCGAAACTGCAACTTTTTTTTTTTTACAGCCCTAGCAAGTAATTACAGAAAGCTTCACATGTCTAAATAATGTCTAAAACACACTGGCTTTGTCACTTCTGTCTGCAATAAGACAGCGTGACCCTCGAGGTTTTCTTTCAATAATTGCTTGGGGGTGCATTTGAAGAATGCAGACGAAGACAAATTTGCAGTTGTTTCTCCAGACAATAATTGCAGAAAGCTTCACATCGCTAAATGTCTAAAACATGTCGGCTATGTCACTTCAGTCGTCTACAATAAGGTCAAGGCCAAGCATGGCCTTTGAGGTTCACTTTGAATAATTTCTCCACGGTGCATTCGAAGGGTGATGACAAAGACAAATCCAGTTTTTTTTCTTCACAATCCTGGCAAGTAATCATGGATTTGGGCTGCCAGAGTACGCTGCAGGGTGTTCATATATAAAATTGGCTGTCTGTTTTACATATTTAAATAATGGGCCTCTTCAGTTTTCCACTGCTGGCTACTTCCAAGCTGCCAGAGCCAGCCAGAGCACCTTGGTTTTTTTTTACTTTCAGGTTGCTGCACGACACACTTCTGCCACACATTTATTTTACTTGAGCTGGATGGTTCTGGCTACCCGCCGTGGGCTGCCAGAACCAGCCAGGATGATTTTATGGTCTGTTCGATTCGTCTGCACCACTGTGAACCACTTCACGGCGGTTTACGAGAAGTTCCAAAATTATGCAGCACGATTCCCGAGGTGCAATCCCAGCAAAACACTTGAAATGAATGCAAAGGTGCAGACACGGTGCAGGTGTTATGTTATGTCAGACTAAAGTGCACGGAGTGCGTAAGTTTGAGAGGTCCTGAACTGCAGGTGTGATCAGCTTCTGGGGTGTAAATACACACCACACTTGTGTAGACACATCAGACTGCGTAAGCGAGGTTTTAACGGTGCTCGCGCCCGTGTGCTGCGTCGTCTGCTGCGCCGCTGCTTCGCACCTGTATGCCTGCACCAAGTCGGCACCGACATTGGAGTGGGTGCAGCAAAATCATGAACTAGCCCGGCACCTTTTGAAACAAATATCGTGGTTCTGCGGGCACCATTGCTGCGCCGCTGAAACGAATGGCAGGGTGCAGCACCTCGTGAAATGGTACAAGTGGTGCAGATGAATTGAACATACCCTTAGTCTTGCTGCTCTGTGGAAGTTCTCTGGCTAGCAGACGACAAAAAGAGGCAATGAGAACTCGCCACCATCTTTGTCGGGGCTTGATGGATTGTAATGCAGGCGCTTGAGAACTTTTACCTTGCTCAGACAACTGGTTCTAAGGTTCTAATGCACTGTCCCACCTTGTCAGGTGGTGCAAAACAAGCGGCGGTGAGCCATTTGAAGCTTTTTTTCTTCTTCTGTGTGTGTGTGTGCGACTGTACCATGACGGCTTCTTCCCAGCCTTGAACAGTGCGCCGTGCTCTCATGCATCCATACAATCTGTATTGTGCTGTAGATGCTCATTACCACACATTCTGGTGTCTTTTTGGTTCATCTTTCTCTAGTGGTATCCTCTTTCAGATCTCTCGCATATTTGCAGTGATATCTCCCTTGTCCGCAGTTAGCAAAGGCGTTGCAGCTAGCCAGTGTTCGCTCCATCTATCCATCATATGTTTGGGTGGCAGCTCGAAACCAATGTGTTCTAACTAGGCCATTGATGTCAGAAAAATGTGCTAGTTGAGTAATAGCCACATGTACATTATTAGCTTATTTCTCTCGTGATTGACCAACACTGTTTTTTGTGTGAAATTTTTGGCTAATCACAGACGGCGTGCATTTTCATGCACCAGCCTGTAATGTTCTTATCTATTTTTTTTCATTGCCTGTAATGTAATTTTTTTAAGTGCCAGCTGCTCTTTGCGAATGGCTGCACGGACAGTTTACAGAAGGGCACCAATGACAAGCACTTTTGACAAGCAATGACAAGTGCGGTAAAGATTGCCGTGCCTTGCAGATGGAACCTACTTTCTTCCTCCTTCAGGGAACAAATTTCTGGACCCTGTGTGTAGAATGGTAGGAGGTTTGGAAGAGACAATGGGGGGACAGCACCAACATGCCTTTATTTGGATAGCTTGGGTCAGAGGAGTCACAATGAATAGAGTTGTCCTTACAGTGAGGTGTGTGTTCAATGAGACATGGAGTAGGTGTTGAAGAGCAGCAGCTTGACTCGGTGAGGCAGAGGGCAAGTGCCATCAAAGGGAAGGCCCATCCTGTGTGAGCGTAAAACGGTCCCCATTAGTCATTATTGTGATGATGGGCAGCATGCTGTGATTGGACAACAGGGCAACACATAGTGAAGGTAAAAATGGAACAAGGCATCTTGTCCTCTGCAAACAATTGTATTCACAAAGGCAGGGCTAGACTGTTGCCAAGTCCAGCAGTGCAAACCACTGTGTTCCAAAGCCCTGGGATTTCGGTGCCCAGCTGGCTTGCGTGCATCACAGCTGATTTTCTTTCTTGTTATCATTGGCAGAGCTGGTGTTGTTTGATACTGGGCAATGGCACATCTGGGCTCTCTTACTGACTAGCAAATGCCCGGGACTGTCTGTCATGCGCATACACATACAACTCCAAAGTTCCAACATACACATAAGCTGGAACTTTGCAACTGTATGACAAACATTGCTTGGGATGTACTGTAGCAAAGACTTGTTTGTGGGCTTGTAGACGATGTCGCACTGGTAATGCAGCACTGCATTCTGTGTCTATATTGGGCATTTGCTATGTGCATCAACAGTCACATTTTGGCTCTCATTCATAATACTGTCTTGCAAGCAACAGCCCATGAGTCTCGGTTGTGCATGATACTGTACATGAGCTTGAAGAGAGATTTCATTAAAGCTGGTCTAAAGGAATGAAGGACACTGTGCTAATAGGATAAGAAATTGACACGACAGGATTGTAAGCTGTCACTTTTTTTTTTTACTTTATTAAGCTTCTCTTCTCTTTTGACATTCCCATGCAGCTTAAGGAGCACAAGCGCATTCGTGAAGCTGGTGGCTTCATCACCTTCAATGGCGTATGGCGGGTGGCCGGCGTGTTGGCAACGTCCCGTGCACTGGGTGACTACCCACTCAAGGAGCGCCGTCTGCTTGTTGCCCAGCCCGATGTGCTCACCTTCGACCTGTCTGGAGGGAACGGAGGGGGCGCCGCCTGTGCCGTGCTCGCCTCAGACGGCCTCTGGGACGCTCTGAGCAACGAACAGGCAGCGTTGCTGGCACTGCAGCACCTCGACGAACACCTCTGCGGGGCCCGGGAACTGGTCGTGCGGGCATTCAACGCCGGCTCCCTAGATAACATCACAGCACTCGTCGTGGACTTGCGCAGCCGGGCAGCGGGAAACGCTACAGCCAGCGAGTGATTTCTCTGTGGTACACATGCCGTCACGCACCGTCTGCTGCGCACCCGGTATACCAGGGTCGCGGAACTCTTGAAGAGGCTTTGCTCCACCGCTGGCTCTCTGTGTCTGCAGTGTTGGCCTTTTGCACCTTCAGGCTTTTTGAAGTTGAAGTAGCCCTCGTCCAGTTGAGAGACACACCAACTATGGGAACTCATCTGAGCAAGCGAGTGAGCAACAGGAGCTGTAATCTCTATTGACTTTGTAATGTGTTTGTGCTGTCTTGTAGCACCTTTTACATTTTATTTAAGTTGAAGCATACCGAGCCACTCCTCTCTTTACTTGTTTGCTCCTCATTGTTTGCAGTGACAGTTGTTAGCTTTTAGTAATTAGTGGAGTATTATTCCGCTTTTGAAAATTGCGGTACTATTGTACATAGTTATTTATCTGTTCTGTACATAGTTTTTGGTGCTGAAAGCAGTTTGTCTGACATGTTTGTAATTGCATTGTCGTGCGGCACAGCCTTCACAAGCTCCCATGTCTCACTGTCAAGTTGGTTGGCTCTGAATCTACATGTTTTCGTGCTCCCAGAAATATTTACGCTTAAGCAGAAATAACTTATATTGCTCCATGTGTTTCTCACTTCTTGATAGTTTCTATTGGCATTATGGCAGTCACAATTCCTTTCTCATGCAGATAGCTTTATGTCCCCACCAACCTGCTCTTTCTGGAGCTTTCGGTGCCAGTTATGTGGTGTCCTTCGGCCGTGCTTTATTTGCACTCTTTAATTTCTTAAGTATAACAAGCCAACTCGCCAAGCACCATACATCGTTAAAGGAGTTACTGCCACATGCTTTGAAAGCTGTAGAAACTCTCCAGCTTCTACAGCTTTCTGCGATTTCAGTTTTCCAGATTTTACATACTTCTTGCACGTAAAAAGGATTACACATAGCAAATGTGAAGGTTTGGAAATTCTTATAAGGTAGTTTAATTTGTTGCTGAAGTTGCTCCAGGAGTGCTGGCCTCGCATCATTGACATAATGATAATGTCATGAGACAGGAAAATTTGGGGACATGATGTAGCAATGAGGCTGGTAACTAAATAAAATTAGGACCTGTGCCCTTATCTTATGGCTGTGCTTATGTGTGGCAGCCCCAGCGGTCGCACAAACAAAGCGAGCCAATGCGACACCATAGCACATCCACCTCCTACTGGGTACTGAAGCAAAAACTGGTTCGTAGGAACAAATATATGACTAAATTGGTTAAGGCCTTGATGGCTTGCTAGTGTATCTTCAAGGGTTCACTGGGCTTGGACGTTCACTCAAAGCGCTAGAAAAAAAAATTTGTTGAAAATGTCGTTTCAGTACTGAACCCTTTAACCGGAGAGTGTTTTTTCTAACTTTGTCCTCATTCCCGACAGGGTTTTTCTTGGGTGTTCTGTGTAAATTTTTGCACTACGGTGCTCTGCAGGACATCTAAACATTTTTATTCAGGATTATCTTATCCAAACAAAAAGTCGCACTGATTACCGACAAATTAACATGTAACAAATTAACAAAATACCTCAAAATGAGGAGGAAGCGGTTGCGACTCATCAACTTCGAGAATGCAGTTTGCTCAAGAGGGGATCCATAGACCAATACTGGGCAATGGCGCCTTTTCCTGCATGAGCCATGAGCTTTACGACAGCAAGGAATGTGTATAACTCACGTGCAGTCACATCTTTCCACTCGTGTATACGGGATTCGGCCGCTGACATCAGCGTGGCATGTACTCGGCGCTGGGAAATGTTTGTTTGGCCCACAATTGCGTCTACAATGTCCAGCATAAGCAAGCTTTCAAAAACCTCAAGCTCACTGCCTGCCGCTATGATACCATTGCAGATTCCTGAAGAAGATGGGTTGAAAGCAGGCTCCTAAGGCTTGAATTTTTTCTTCTTCCGCTCGTTAGGTTTCCTCTTCTTGCTCAGATTCTTAGGCATTAGGGGCTCTTCCTCACTGTCTTCGCTCGACAAGCAATTTAGCTAAGCTGCTTCACCGTTGTGAACTTCACCCGAGTCCGAATTCATCAACAGTTCCTCAATTTCTTCGTCCGTCGAAGCACGGATGCATGTGGCACGCTGACTCGCCATGGCTGCACTGCCGAGACGAAAAGGAAGCAACCTGGAGGTAGAAACATGCCTTCCATCTGTTGTCTAAGATTTACCCTACAAGTTCCGTGTGTTTATGCGACCTCTCCAGAGATGCAGTGACATGACTATAAGCTTTTCTTTTTTTGTTTTTACGCAAGTTGTCTCGGTAGTGGCAGGGGGTTGTGTATGTGTGGTCTCCTGGGTTATCTCGGGAGTGGCCATAAAAGGGTTCAAGTATTCGTGGGAAATACAACTTTCTGTTCATCTTGTGCTCCTCGATGGTCAGTGTGCCCCTGTGACACTGAACAACTAAAGCTATGGAACTCTTGAAGTTAACACTTAGAAACTTCAAGCAAAACAAGTTATTTATTAGTGTCGCGCTCTTCTCACGTCTTGTTACTTTTTTTATGCTTTTAATATTTCGAAACTAATTGTGGTTTCTTGTGACTGTGTAACTGTTTCCTTGGGCCCCTCCCAGTCTAACGGAGTGGCGAAACACACATAGTAGCAAGGGCAGCATTCTTGCGTTCTTCTGCCGTGGCATCTAGTGTCTTGAGATGCTGTCGTTCAGATGCTGTGCCTCTGCTGGAAGATGCAGACGGTGTCATTAGAGGCACTGCGATGCTACGACCAGAGGCGGACGCACGGGGTTCCAAACTAGTCCTTGAGGAGGCGGCGCTTGAAGTGCCGCTTGGCTCCCATGTGCTGGCGAGGCACGGTGGTAAAGGGAACCTCAGCCGTAACACATATGGCAACATAGTGCCACAAATAACCACTTCCCAAAGCATGCTAAATGCATTCTTGGATAGCAGCTGGGGTTGCATCTTCAGAAATTTTTTTAGCATTGTATAACTAAGATTTCCATTACTAGGCGGAAAACTTCTGTGTGCGTGCTAGCCTGCTTTTTTTGCTATATTGTTTCTTAAATCCAATTTTCTGTTCATCTTGTATTCTTTTTGTCACTGTGTCCTTGCGAGGTGCACATTGCCTTGCATTCATCTTGTTTGATTGGAAGTGACTGCAGTCACTTCTGGTGCACAGAGACTTGGATCAGGTGCACGCTGCAGTCAGACTGCATGTACAGAGCTTTGCAAGAGAACCCATTCAGCCATGAACAAGGAACTGCATAACAATTGTGCATACCTCATGAGTCATGATTTTTTTTTTTTTTTTTTGAGGGGGAGGGGGGTAATGACGTTAAACGCATTGCGAGGCTTCTAGAGTGCAAGTCCGTCAATGCTTACCTTTAGGGTCCCTTTTTTAAAGGAGCTCAGCGAAACCTTTTAAAATGAAGTGGTGAGATGTGCCTGGTATTTAAAGGACATCGCATCTATTCAACGTAGGGCATAGGTGTAATTGGAGTTTACTGGGAGAGGGGCCTTCATCCTGCCGTGGGCATAAGTTGACTGATGAATATGATGATGTGCGAGTGGACTTGTAGGCACTTAAGTGCTGCCCCTTCCTCACTTTCACAGCTTTTTTCCTCTTTCTGTCTGCACTTGAAGTTGTGTTGCACTAACTTCACAGCTACAGCTGACAAGATGCATGCTTGAGAAGGAAGGGGATGGCACATGGATGTGATATTTCCTGCATAATCTCACTTAAATATTTAAGTCCACATTTAGAGGTGCAGCTTTTACAGGGCATATACAGTATATTTCAAGGGAACAACATTTTGTTGTATTCAGCATTTTTAAGACTTCGCTATGTTAAGGTTACCGTACATGCTGCCCATTTTATGTTTACGCAGCTCAATTTCGGGTAGCACCACTGATACTAGTGAGGCAATTTTTTTTGTCACTGCTGCTGCCATGGTAACATAGCATTAAGTACCAACCCATAGAAAAATAAAGTACGGCACAGTCTGCACACAAGGAACATGCTAATTAGTGCTTGTATTGCAGCATTTCTGAAGCATGTCTGTAAAGCTGCGTTGAGCAACAGCAGTGATGCACTACCCATTAAGTAAAAATGTGCTTCTGACTACTCATCCGAAACAAAGTGAAGGTAACAAAATTAATGCTAACGATCCTCATTTGGAACAAAGCAACTGTAACCAAAGGTTCATTCAGTATACTTGTAAAGATATTAGAGTGTACATATGAATTCAAATTTTAGCAGCTGCAATTTTGCTTTTTGTTTGGCACAGCCTATTTTAACCATTTATGGTTGAACCCTGCATTTGGCAAGCAGAACTAGTCATGGAAAATCTCAGCTTGTTCACAGAATAAAGCTTTCATCTTGCATCTTGCGTATGCCCCATGTGTGTCAGGAATGTAACTTTCTTTTTGTTTTTCGGCTGCTCTTTGCCATCTTACTTTGTGCAGCCTGCATCTTAGAGCTCTTTTTTTTATTCTCACGTGATAGGTGGAGACATCAACTCACTGACTGGCATGTCTTGTGTGTGTGTGTATGGTGTCACACGTTTGAGTGCCGTACATAATCTCATTGCCACGAGCCATAGTGGTTTAGTGGCTTTGGTGTTGCCCTACTAAGCCTGAGGGTGCAAAATAAAATCGTGGCTGCGGCAGTCGCATTTTGATGGGGGCAGAATGCAAAAACACCCATGTACCGTGCGTCGGGTGCTGTTCGCTGTTGTCATAGGCGTTGATTGGTGAATGTGGCACTATTTCAGGATCATGTCAGTGTTAGCACATTTTATAATTCTGTAATGCAGCCACCTTGGATGCTATAGAAATGGCACACTCCTCAGTAGATCAGTTCTGTGGAAATCTGCAAGGTGGAAAAATATTTTATGAAAATGAAAAGTACTTCAATTTCCTTGGAAAAAAATGTGATGAACGCTAAGGTTCCGTGGATTTCTGCAAAACTAATTTGCTATGTTCAACGTTTGAGTTGTCGATTAGTTAGGTCTCACTCTGCTGGTTTGCAAAGATTGTTGAGTGACTGCCCGGGAAAAGCATTGGCTATAATGAATTTTTCAAATATGAAGTTTCCTGTCTGAGATACAACTTACAGAAGTTTTTCTCTCACTCCATTTTTTTTTTTTTTACCTTTGTGATACCCTTGAGTGGGACATGCAAGCCCTCTTGAGTGAGGCTCGCTTTGCAGAGCTCTTTGAGGAATTATCAGGCATTGCCTGGGATATTATTGGCCTCGGTGAGGCTAGGAGGTTGGCGAGACTTATACAGTGCTGACTATCGGCCACGTCCTCTGCTACAGAGGACTTCGAGATAAGCAGTACGGAGTAGGATTCCTAATCCATAAGGACATAGCGGGCAACATTGATTAATTCTACAGCATTAATGAGAGAGTAATGGTAGTCATAATAAAGCTGAATAGGAGGTATAGAATAAAGGCAGTGCAAGCCTTTGCTCCAATCTACACTCACAATGATGAAGTAGAACAGTTTTATGAAGGAAGATTGAATTAGCAATGAGAAACGTGCAAACTCAGTGTACTGTAGTCATGGATGACTCCAATGCAAAGGTGAGGAAAAAGCAGGCTGGTGAACAAGCAATTGGCAACTATGGCGTAGATTCTAGGAACACTAGAGGAGACATGATGGTAGAATTCACAGAAAAGAATAGGCTCCAAATAATGAGTACCTTCTTCAGGAAGTGCAGTAAGAGAAAGTGGACCTGGAAATGCCTTAATGGAGAAGCAAGACATCAAATAACTTTCATACTCTCTACCAATCCTAGCAAAGTGCAGGATTTAGGAATGTTAGGTAGGGTAAAGTGCAATGGACCATAGGTTAGTGAGGTCTAGGATTTCTCTCAATTTGAAGAGAGAAATGGTTAAATTAGTCAAGAGGAAACAGGCCAACCTAGACACAGTAAGGTTAAAGATAGACAAATTCAGGCTGGTACTCGCAAACAAATATGCAACTTTAGAACAAGAAAATGAAGATAACATAGAAGTAATTAATGATACCGCAACTAGGCTGATTTCAGAAGCAGCAAATGAAGTGAGAGGTAAGGCATCAAGGCAACGAGTTAGTAAGCTATCCTAAGTACCAAATAACCTAATATAGAAATGACAAAGAATGAAAGTGTCTTACTGAAGAGATAAGGTAGAATTTGCTGAACTGTCAAAAGTGATCCACAAGAAGAAAGAAAGGGATATGTGAAACTACACCATGGCAAAGATTGAGGGAGCAGTAAAACAAGGCTGCAGCGTGAAATCAGAAGAAAACTTGTCATAAGACAAGGCAAGATGTATGCACTGTAAGATAAGCAGGGTAATGTCATTGGCAATTTCGATGATACAGTAAAAGCAGCAGAATTCTATACTGACCTCTACAGTACCCAGAGCAGCCACGATTCCTCCATTCGAAGTAGTAATGAACAGCATACAGAGGCTCCTTGTATAACTAGTGATGAAGTTAGAAGGACCTTGCAAGGTATGACCAGGGGAAAAGCGACAGGAGAGGATGAAATAACAGTTTATTTAATCAAAGCTGGAGGAAATAATGTGCTTGAAATGTTTGAGACCCTCATATGCAATGCCTCATGACTTCAAGTGTACCAGAGAGTTGAAAGAATGCAAACACTATTCTAATCCATAAGAAAGAAGACTCTAAAGAAATGAAGAATTATAGGCCCATTAAATTGCTGTCAGTATTGTATAGAATATTCAAGATAATTTCCAATAGAATCAGGGCAACGCTTGACTTCAATCAGCCAAGAGAACAGGCTGGCTTCAGGAAGGGATATTCAGCAATGGATCACATCCATGTCATCACTCGGCTAATTGAGAGATCTCTCTCTATCAACTTCTCTAAATGGCTTTCATATATTATGAAAAGGCATTTGACTCAGTAGAGATACCAGCAGTCATAGAGGCATTGCATAATCAAAGAGTACAAGGGACATACGCGAATATCTTCAAAAATATCCACAAATATTTCACAGCTACTTTGGTACTCCACAAGAAAAGTAGACAGTTACCTATTAAGAATTGGGGTCAGCCAAGGAGACACAATCTCTCCAATGCTGTTCACTGCATGCGTAGAAGTATTTGAGCTATTAGAATGGGAAGGCTTAGGAGTGAAGATCAGCGTTGAATATCTTGGCAACCTTCGGTTTGTAGATGACATTGTCCTGTTCATCATCGCTGGGGATGATTACAAAAAGTGATTGAGAACCTTAATCGAGAATGTGTAAGAGTGGAGTTCGAGATTAATATGCAGAAGACAAAAATAATGTTCCATAGCCTGGCAAGGGAACAAGAATTCAGGATCATGAGTCAGCCTCTGTAACCTTGTAATAAGTGCTGTAGAGCAGCGGCTGACCATGTGACATTGTGACCTTTTCAGCTCTTTCTACTTGACAGTGACTGGTTGAGTTTGACTGAACTGGAAGCGTGGTTGAATGAGTGAACTTGAGTGGTTTCTGGACAAATAGTGGCTTGGCATGACCTGCGCAGGTCATCAAACCTCACAGTACCAGGTTTAACTTGAATAAGCCTGAATGAATTGCTAAACTTGATAGGTTCTTGGTTAACAGTGGCCAACAATCTGACAGTCTGACAATGTGGCCAGTGCAGCTTAGTGAACTTGATGCTGGGATGCCTTTTCCAGTAGCATTACTAAAATTTATAGTCTGACAATCGTGGAGTATTTATATTAAGTACTGTGTAATGCCTCATTCACACAGCTCTCATTTGTCCTGTCACTATCACGAGAAAAGGACGTGCCAGCAATGTAACAGTGCAATGTTCAAGTGGGTGATAATGACAGCAATGCCAGCCAGTGCATGTGTTACTACAGTGTTAACAGCCAGAACTTTGGTTTGGCTGAAACCAAATGAATTCGAATTCAATTGAGATTATTTCCCATTATCGGTTGGGAAGGGTCAAAGGAAAAAACTGCACAAGTAGCTTGATGAGCTCATTGAACTCTGTGGTGTGTGGCCATGATCGGCAGCAGGATGCAATGAACACGAAAAAAAAAAATTTTGCTGGATATACTTCGGAATGAAACGAATCTTCAGATTTGTAACAGCAGTAATGATGTTAAATATATAGTGAAACATGTGGTCAAAGGGAAAAATTCACGGCAGTGTCAACAAATCGGCATTGGATGCAAGAATACTGCGATGTAAGGTGTTAAAAGAACAAAGACATATAGCAACAGCAGATTTTCATAATTTGCCTCCAGTTAATTGGATTTTTCGGTTAATTCTATCCTGACCAAAAGTCCAGACCTGCACCCGCGCATTCCTATGGGCCTAATGTTTTATTATTTAGATCCTAAAATTGGCCTTTGCTGGATAATTCAAACTTGACCACTCAGCATGGCTTCTTTGGTGAACCAAACAGCGGCTCCTTTAGTGGCAGTGTCTGTCTTGGCAGAGGTTAGGGAACAGTGAATGTGTGTAACGCACGTCATCTCTTGTTGAAAATGCCTACTTTAGGTCTGCCCTAGGAAGATTTTCAAGCAGTAGCCGTACTTACAATGTCTTATCACAGTATTCACCCATTTCTAACACACACCTTTCTTCTTTCTGATAAAAATTTGGATGAAAATTGCATGCACGGTGCAGCTGGATGCAAACCAAAAACCACATTTTTGGCATTCATATACTTCAATGCTTAACACAACTGTATTGCAGCAAAGCTGACATTAGAAAACTGGTCCTCATTGTGCAACACATTGCGCAACCCTTGCTCATTTTTCGTGCCAAAAAATCCGGTGCGTGTTATATTTCTACTTTAGTTTTCTTTTTTGAACACTTTGAAAGTCAGCACACATTTGATTCAGGGGCATGTTAGTATCGAGCAAATACTTCCAAATGAATTGATGTTTTAGCTTTGTTTTTGTTTTTTCCATCTTGTTTGATTAAACCCACCTGACTATTCTATCACTTTCGTCGGTCCTGTCATGGTTCAACTAACATAAGTCAATTGTATTTGAAAGTCCTTACACCAGGCAGAGCAATGATTGCTTAGTTGTTTATCAAACATTGCAAGTAAGCATTCTTTGACTGCAAACATCACTTACACTACAAAATAATAAATTGTGCACTTGTGTGTCACTAAAAATTTCAGTTTTTCAATTCAAGGAACTAATTTCTGCCACAACTGGCACAAGCATGCATGATGATGACAGTCGGTGGCAGTTGGCAGTGCTTGGGAGTTTGATTGGCCAGTTTACAATTGGGTTGGGTTCCATCACTGGTGTGGTGATGGTACATTGGCCTATATTATCGGCAGTCCGTTTACAGGAGAAACCAGTTCGAGAATCCCTTTCCCCTGATGGAAGTTGCCATAATGATGGAACATTGCAAAGGACAGCTGTCAAAATGAAGTCTTAACAGTGGCCGACCGTGTATTGCGGTACAGGAAGTACCTGGAGGGCTTTCTGGCCTGTCATCATTTGTGTCTGTGCTAGTGTTGTTGTGGTTTACGAGTGCAGATACTATGAAATTTGCTACTTGTAGCCATTTTCATACCATGGGCAAAATAGGAGGCAGTGAGCACATGAGGAAATGCTGGTGACAGAAAGACAGGGACAAGAGCTCATTAAATTTCTTTGTGGTACAACAGTTAAATAGACAGAGGTGGCTGCAGGAGTCCACTTTGTAGAATGTCATCTGCTTTATTACTGCTTGGGATTAAAATGGCCTGTTCTTTATTGCAGGGGAATGTTAAGCACACACAGAAGCTTTTGAAAGCAGCAGGATTTTCTGAAATTGTCAGGGATGCAGAATAAATCATTGAGAGCGTTTGTGATTGCTCATTTTTTCAATGGTTTGAAGGAATAGGACTTGTTCCATCATGCTGTTCCAAAGACAAGCAGGGATGCATTTTCCAGTAAGGACTGTAGTGAGACTGATGGTTCATAGGAATGATTATTGTGTATACTGCTAATAACCTGTGCATGTCGAAGTCTTAGTGGCATGACTACAGCCATGTGCTGTAAGCTAGCCATGTGTCAAGCCCTTCTAAATAATGGTGGAGTGGGAAAAAAATGCTGATTGCCACAAGTTACCTTCTTTAGGGTAAAAGGAATGTTCCTAATGTGTATACCAGCATTGCTAACTCATGTCACGCTGTTCTCTGCAGCTCTGCCAATGTGCATATTCCACACTTTTTGTTGTGCCTATGTGAGCTGTATGCACTCTTGGTGTTAACTTTATGGTTGGCTCAGCCTCCTTCAACTTTAAGGTGTCTATACTCACTTGTGTGCCTAATTTGTTGACCTGTACGAAAGCTAGTTGATGCTCTTCTTTCTAGTCACCCCCCCCTTATTTTTACATCTAGATTGTAGGGTAATTTATTGTCCAGACAACATTCTTTTTTTTTACCCCTGTTTAATTAAAGATCTGTTCCTTACCCAAGTTCTGGCTTGCACGGTTGCAGGATGCAGGCAATGATGGCATGTCGCAATGCCAAGTGCAGTGTGCAAGTAGCCCATAAAGCAGAAACATGAACATGTTTCACTGCAATTACAGCCAAAATTCGACATAACACTGATGTCATGAGTTATCGGGCATTATGAAGTAATTCTGAGATGTCCCTTGCTGATATTGGTGTGTGAGGAATACTATTTGCTTATAATGAATATTCGATATAATGAAGGCATTACCGTGTTGAATGCTACTTTGTTTTGACAAATTTTGACTGTATTGCCATCTGTTTTCGTATGTTAGGCTCTCTTACAGTAGACAGCACCAATGGCAGACGGCTGTAGCCATGTGGGTGCATGTTGCCACTGTGCAAACCGCATTTTTCTAATTCTCATCTGCTGGCAAAAGCAGTGTGCAGTGCTGTTTTTTCTCAAAACCGATGGCCTGCCAGCTGCTCATGTGTCGCCCTCGGCGACTGCCTGCACGGAGCCCACGTTTGTTAGGTGTTGGTGGCGACATACACGCAGTACCTCGTTTATAAATGTTTTGGTGCAGAAGAAAGCAGCCTTGACTATTTGTGTGCATTTACTAATGCTGCTGCATTCTCAGATGGGTGCTGAAGTTATTGTCCTGCATTTATAGTTTATGCGCTGTTACCATTAACGGTGACAGTAATTGGACTGTTGGTAAATGCTGTATGTAAAGCATTCATACAGAGGAGGACGGCTGCAAAGACAAAACAAAATGCAATGTGCAGCTTCAGCTTAAATAAACTCTGGTTCCCGTCCGTGTGCGTTGTTTTATGATCTCTTCAGTTCCTGTTCACTTCGTGGTTGCCTTCCTGTATTTTGTCACGTTCAGAGGATGTACTACATGCTGCCCTGACCACTCTGATCAAAAGCAATTGTTAACACAAGGCATTGCCTTTTTGTTGCCACTTTGACTTTGTCATTTGAACGCTGCTGAGCTTTCCCTAGCACCTGTAAATGATTTGAACTGGTACGCTTGGATGAGACTGCTAATTAAGAAATTACCTATACTCCATCTGATGTGCTCAGTGCACTGTTGTAAAAAGTGTGGGCCATATCAGCCAATTGGAAGAGAGAGCCAAAATGTCTTTGTTATCCGTCGCTGGTTGCCCTCCGAGCAACATTGGCTGAATGAAAGCTTCACGGAAGGATTAGAGCCCTTCTACCTTGGAACATGTGACCACTTCTTGTTAGTGATTGGCTGACGCAAGCCCTGGTCTTCACTGCACTGCATAGAGTTGGTGAGAGAGAGCAGAGGTATTACCACATAATGCTCGTCCGTCACAGCTGAGCAGCACAACAGCTGTTCTGCTCTGAACAGGTGCACACGGATGAAATGTTCCTGTTAGCAGCTGAGTATTTTCACGCTGGCAGCATTTGTTGATTGCAAGTGAAGGTGTTTAACTGGTCAATCAATGTATACAGTTTCTCTTACGTAGGGTGCTAAACGTGTCTCATGTTAGCATGGTTTGGCCGACGCTGGCTTTCGAAGCGGAAAAGTTGATTCCATCCATGTTTTCACTTGTGAGTGCAATAACAAGTTTTGAAAAGCCCTTTGTCGTTGTGCTCTTTTCCTTGTCCTTCACTTTCGACACCAGCAAAGGCGATTGCTGCCAGTGCACGTGTGCTGAGCCCGGCTGATTGCAGCAGGTTGCCACACCTCAGCAGCATTCTTGTCTCATTACCAGCCATGGTGGCACAGTGGCTGTGGTGTCCTCTTTACTGCTTAGGACATACCATCAATCTCTACTGTGACAACTGTGGCTGTTCAGAGACCGTAGAACATATACAGTTGAATCAGGAAAAGACAAATGGAACACCAATTGAAAGTGTCCCAGCCAGATGAGATGCCCTCAAACATCGAGATAAAAACAATGGATATAATGAATTATTGGATATAGGAAAGAAAATCTAAAACGTAGCTCACTGATATCAGCCTGTAATGAACATATGCTTATAATGAATATGGGATATAGCGGAGCTATTGCAACGTCAAATGCGACTTCACTGTTACAAGGTTCAGCTGTATTACTTGAATGCCCTGCATACCATGTCGAGAGATTTTGTCTTTAGTGGTAAATGTACATGATTTGTCATGTTCCACTGCTGTTAGATGGCATCTTATGTCCTATGCCCTGCCCTTCAGAACAGCAGCCATCCTTGGATTCAGTGTTATTTTATACCTTTCTGAAAACGGCATTTTTTAGAAAGCTTTAGCCAGAGTCCACTTCGTGATGTACAAAGCCCTGAATTTTTTCACCACTGTCTCACCTGTAAATATAATGATTAACCTTACTGACACACTTTTCTTCCTTTTCTTTTTCTTTCTGCAACCTTTTGATCCCTTTCCTCCTTCCTTTACACAGTAGTAGCATGCCAAAAAAAGATCTCTGCCTTCCACTAAACATCTCTTTCCTGCCAAGCACAAGGTTACAGGTTTGATTCAGGGCTGTATCAGATGAATTCTATTTAAGGCAGAATGCAAATGTGTTCATGTATTGAGCCTCTTGTGCAAAGCCGCTCTATTACAATGTCGCGCACAGTCCACATTTTGCGTTTAGACGTAAAACTGTGTCAATAAATCGTCGCATTGTTTCTTCTCGGTGTCCTGGAATTAAGCACCGTTAAAGGCCAACTGTAACGAAATTATACTTTGGCTAAATTTGTTATAGATGAGTAGTATATACCACTGAATCAATCCTGGCAAAGCCGCAAGGCTGATAATTGTGTAGGTTTCTCGTTAGCACACTTTAAACAGCACCTGTGCAGATGATGGGTGACCTGGTGACTTCGCTATGACGCACAAGTCCCAGCACAATGTGTGTGATGTTTTTTGGGCAGCTACAGGTGCCCAGGCACTTGTGCGGTCTCGTGTAGCCCCACCTAAAGGACCGCAGACTAATCAGAGCAACCGGTAGTCTTAGCTCCTCGCACGGGTAGATGGCTCGTTGTGGCATCCTGCAGTGGCTTTGGTATCTACACAATGCAGCAGTGCGGCCTACGAGATTCTGAGTGTCATGCATCACTTTCAGTGAGTAGTAATGGTGGTGTTATTTTTTCAGTTTCAGTATCAAAAATGGCTATTCTTGTGGGCTTTTCGCGATGCTCCCGCTTGTATTTCTTTCGTCAAATTTTGCATGGAAGCTCCTGTGTATGTATGTTATCTTATACTAGGCTTCTTATGCGGTCCAAAATTTTGTTGCACTTGGGCTTTTAGCTGTTTCACACAGAACTTGTGCACAGTGCATGCTAGACCTTTACAAGAAAATCTAGCAGGAAATGCTTCATGTTGAGATTTGAGGCATGAGGGCTACAGACTTCCAAGCACTTTGCAAACTTGAGAAAGGATATTGTAATGCTGTGCTCTTTTGCCTAACATCCAACGTCTGCTGCAATTTTAAAGGCTGCATTGTACAGAGATTGTTCCATGAAGTGCATGTGTCAAGACTATTGAAACGTATTTCCTGGACCGCATCGTAACCACACAGGTTGAAATAACTACCTAGTCCAGGAACCTTGGTGTGTCAAAGCTTCTCATTTCATTTTTATTCAAGACAACTTAGGGAACTGTCTTTAACATTTTCAGATGCCACTTTATCCTGTTGATTGAAAACTTGCCTTCATCACATTTCTTGCATCTTCAGAATCATAGAAAGTGTACAGCTGTAGAAAAGATTAAGAATTGTCAATTGTTTATTGAATTTTGTCAAGTTTACAGAATGTGGACTCCATGCGAAAATTCGCTACGGGAACATCAAATATGAGAACATAAACTGTTTCGTGTTTTCAAAAGCTTGAAAATCAGCACTTATCCAGCCACTTGAAAATTATGCCTGGAGCATAACATTGCAAAAAGCAATGAAAGAAGTGAAACTGCTGTATACAACACACTGACAAGGAGTAAAAAGACCCACCCATTTACCTTTCCCCCATTTTGCTAAAACATTCTGCACATTATTCAAAATTGCAGCACAATTCCAATCATAAGTGTTTCAAGATATATGCAACACATTTTAAATATCATTACTTTCATCAGTCCTTTTGCTGTGGGCGCACTGTCTTGCTGTACACAGTTGTGTAGACAGCATCTGAAAGGGTTAGGAGACATGACAAAAGGCTTTTAACGCTCAAATGAATTCTAGAAAAACTTACCAATTTTCCCAATTTATTTTATGTAGTAATTTTTTTCCATGTCATTCTGATTCTGAAAATATAACATTTGATTGGCTTTTGGTTAGAGTTGGCATAATTCTTTTTTTTTAATGAAAAGAATAGTTGCTCTTGAGGGCAGTTTTACTTCAATGCCACCCTAGCTCGTCTTTGGCAGTGGGAGCAGCACAACATCGGGCTGGACAAGTGTGAATCATCAATGGTGATATTGGTACAATCTCCCATGTCAAGTACAGCTCTGGATTGGGGGTTAAAATCACCTGACTTGGCGTTGCTGCCATGACGGCAGTTTCCTTATACAAGACAAAATACATATGTTGAACAGGGAAATCTTATAAAAGCAATGCAATTTGTACATTTGTAATGCAGTAAGCACAAAGCTAATCAAACTGTTATACACTGGCAATAATAGCACTGAAAGCAGAAAACACAGAAGATATTATATAGATTAGTTTTGATACCATATACATGTAGCGTTCGTTGAATATAAACAGATATAAAGCACTTTTGCATACAAGATACTCTTGACATAACTATAACGGTATAATATGCAAAAACAATGTGGCATTTAATAGTTCCATAAGGAAAACTTCCTTAAGTTCTTTTTTTATATCTCATTGGCTAAACACCACATTCTAGTATATCAAGTGTTAAATGGAACTGGTTTAAGAGGTTTGGTATTTCAGAGGGAAGTAATAGTGCACCATAATTAGTTCGCCCTCTATTCTTGGATGACAGGTGTTTTCTTAGTTTGTATGGAGTGTGTGTAATGTGGTATTTGTTTTGAAGCAGCCTTGCTTGTGTGGTGCTGACATAGAATTTCTAAGGATAATCTGTACTTGTATAGTTGCTTTATGGGTAAGATCTTGTGTAGCTTTTGAAATCTAGAATAATATTTTCATACAGTTGAATGTTGCCAATGGCTCGTACCGTGTGTGTCTGTAGGGTTTAATTCCGAAGAAGGTCTTATTCCGTCGTTGGTGACCAAAATAATGAGTACGTTAGGCGCGAATACACGAGTGCGTGATAAATTTAGCGCTTAGCAGTTAATGGAAGATAATGTCTTAATCTGTTTAAGACACTGACCAATCTAGAACCTCTCTCATTATAGAATAGAGCAGAAGAAGCGAAGAACATCAGTTCTGTGAAATTTTTCTAGCTTACCTTTTCGCAACTGAAATTTCTGAGAGGCAGTGCAAACCCACTTGAACTGGCATTGCTGTGTCATGCTCTAAAGTTGCGAAATTGTAGACACGCTGCTGGTTTGCCAAGGGGCGCTGTAATGTGACATGCGGGGAAAAAATATTCTAATGCCGACACTGCGTTCTTTGCCTTCTGCTGCTTCGAATGAGCAAAGGATGCTTCTGCCGCCAAGCAGTATTTAAAATTTTGCACCATTCTGTGGCGTTGTTTGGTGAACATTGTCACAATTCTTGCTAGTGGAGCACCTCTTCCCGAAGCACCAGATCGGTTTTGGCTTTGCCACAACTTGCGGCAGAGTGCCGCACTGCATAGTTTGTCTTGCCTCTGGAGAAGCACTACAACATGGTATATTGTAATGCAGCACGTGTCATCGATTTTTCAAAGAGAAAAATAAAAAGTAGTTTACGATTAGGCAGGGTGAGCCAGCCAAGTTCGAAATTTCTGGAATCCGTCCTGCCATTAGGTATAAAAGGACCATCAATGCCTTGTTCTGTGCAAATGGTGCAGCTGCCGAACCTTTGCGAGACCCCGATTGCGCTCTTCCGTGGCCGCTTGCGTGGCTACAGTTGTTGCCTGTAGCATCACCACTGATGCTACTACGTAGTGTGCAGGTGTCCACTGGCTTTGCCAGACGCTGGGGGGTCTCCTTTTGTTGGATCTTCATTCAAATCTCGATACTGTAAGAAATTATCAGATGAACCGAAGTGAACCTAAAATGTTCCTTGCCAGTAAGAAATACGATGTGGTTATAACAAATAATGGAATAACAAGGTACTTTTATGTTGGGTGTGATCTGTTATGAGGTTTGGCTGTAGCTTGCAAAGCTTCCATTGCTACAGGATCTGCGGTTTAATTAGCAAGTTTAAGAGCATCGCTTACTTTTGACAATGTAGTGCACATTGTACTGCCGTTGTGGCAGAACTAGCAAGACGGTCAGGCATTGCACTCGGTTGAATGGTCAAGCAAAGCCAGCATTGCAAAGCCAAGCTTTCACTACTAAGAAATCGGCTGAAGGTACAGAACCTACGCATGAACTTTCAGTGCTCCAGGAGCAAAACAAAGTCTGTTTGCTCACGAACACAGTAGCTCAGCACATAAAAGCTTGCTAGAGCAAGAAAGCACAGTAATATATTTCATGAAATCGTACAGAAGAAAAATTGGCTGCCATTAATATAGGCTTTGCCACAAGCCACGTGTCTCGGTAGCCAGAAAATGTGCTTTAATTTATAGGCATTTTTGCTTGTCATACCAACTCTGTTCACTGAAGCATTTTCCAATGCACCTGCTGCAAACAAAAGCTAGGGCGACTGTGGAACGTGGCCGTTCACTGTGTGCTACACCGAGCCACTTGCAGAGCGCACAAGATATTTTTGCCCAAAAGCAAATGATGTAAACAAAATTTGTTAGGCAAATTGGGTCTTTTTCTTTTTTTTGCAGATACTGCTGGCAGTGGTGAAAGCTTGAGAAAATTTTGGAGATGACTTTTTTTTGATTTAGCAAAAAGAATGGTAGTGAGGCACACTGAGGAAACTCATGCGAAACAGGCATGTAGCCAGGATTTTTTTGCGGAGGGCTGGGTGGGGAGGCAAGGTTCTATTATTAAGTTTCCCATGCTTGGTGCATAATATAGAACTATTACCTCAAGCAGGCCCTTGGCCTGCATGAAAGCATATACCATCCTGTACTTTGTCTGGGGCCGGCGTTCAAAGGATGTGCACCTTTGTCCAGAGGCAACATGCCAGGCATAAAAAAGAGCAGGGTGCTGGTTGGAAAACGTTTTTTTTTTTTTTTTGCCAGGCGGGGAGGGAGAAACTGAAGCCCGGCCAGCACTCCTCTGGGCCCCCTGCTATGCCACTGATGTGAAACTGGCATTGATTACACATTAGGGTATAAGGAATCATGCCACGGATCGTTTCACATATTCTGCATATTTTTCATGCCAGTTTGTCGTGCAACACCTTCGAAGTCCGTTTCAGTGAACCACCAAACAAGCAGATTTCACAATCTTCTGATACTCCAAAAGCTTGCAAAAAAGCTGGCTTCCAAATCTGGAGCAGGTGCTTATACCTCATTGCTGGTACAGAAAGCCATTTGGCTAGTTTTTTTGTTGCTGTTGCTTTCTCCCCAGTAAGAATTAGAAATTCCAGAGTGACAGATCTGCAGCTCTCTTCACCAGGTATATTCTTGCCAACGATGCATGCAGCTACACCTTGTAGTATTCACCAAGGTGCCAAAAAAGTGGGCCCTCGAGGAACTAAAAAGCTAGCGAGTAGCAGTCTCCTGTGAATTGGAAAGGCTACTGGCAGGCTGCTTGCAAGAGCCTCTTAGTGCATGGCTCTTTTGCAATGATGGGCTCCCTGTGTTGCTGCAGAAGTTGAGTGCTTGAACACCTCGAAGGCTGCACTTTTGTCAAGTCTAATAATCTCACAATCTCGCCACAGTCAATGCACAATAGAAACAAGCTGCTCACGCACACATCCACATAAGTTGGCCTGAAAAACAAGTACTGTAATGGGTTTGAAGAATTAAAGTACCGCAGGAGAGCAGCTCTCATGGTTGACAGATTAGAAATTAATATGCTAAGAATCTTCCGAGCAAATAAAGGCAGGACAAAGTGTTGCAGTTACCACTGGAAATGTCTCCTTTTACGGCATCTTCCTTGCGGTTTATTTAGCTACATAACACTAATATAATTTAGCAATGTTTTGAATGTTTCCAAGAAAAAGAAAAGGATATGCTTTTTCATGCCTTCAAAATTTTTAGGCGGACTTGCAAATGACAGTTGCTCCAACGAAAACCAAAGGATGTTTAGTTCACTGCAAAAACTGCACAAGACAGCTTCTTGCTCATAAGCGAAAGTCATGTCCCTGGGCAGGCGTACGGACCTACCGCGACTGCTGTAAAAAGGAGACGTTCCGAATGCGGAGGCCCCCGGAATGAGAGACAGGAAGCCAGACGAGCAAGGGTGCAGCGTTTATTGGCGGTTTAGATTTTCTGGAAGGCAGCAATGTCGACCGACTGGACGTGGTCCTTGAAGTTCTCGATCTCTTCGATGAGCCAGTCGATGCTGACCTTCTCATCTTCGACGACGCAGACGATCTGCAGCTTGTGGATGCCGTATGCCAGAGGCACCAACTTGGATGTGCCCCACATGTGACCATCGCAGGTGACCGTGCGCACAAGTCGCTCCAGCTCTTTCATGTCCGTCTCATCGTCCCAGGGCTTCACATCCAGCACCACGCTAGACTTGGCAACAACACCGGGCTTCTTCGACTTCTTCTCCGCATACGCCTGCACAGTCAACAGCAGAAAATCATGTCAGTTCCTAGTTGCAATTGCAGAAGCTGTTAATGTGGAACCTCATTATAATAAAGGCTAGGCCAATGTGAAAATCCTTTATACTTAAAGCACATATTCGTTACGTGCTGATATCAATGGGTAGTATTCACTCACTAAACTAACAGTTTACTAACATCATATACTTTACATTTTACTTAATTTCCATGATATCTCATAAGGTGTGGATAATAAGAAAATATTAGAAACGGGTCTCCATTCTGAACTAGGGGTGACAACAGCTTTGGCACAAGCAGACCGGTTTGTGATGGCTGTAAAAAAAACTGCAAAGCATGTTTTCAGATAAATATCTGCGTAACCTATTTTTGTCCTTTTTTGGAGGCAATTGCATAAAGGTTCTCTCATTAACAGGTTATTGAAAATGCATAATTAAGGAGGCTAAACAGATTAAAAGCTATCATCAGGGCGCTCTGTTCCATTTTTCCTAGCAACACCATCATGCAGTCACCTTCTGCAACTTAAAAAAAACTGTGGTACATTCTGATGTCCACCACAGGGACGGCTCTGTCAATGGGCCACCACATGCCCAACGGCTAAGTGTACGCACTATCCATACTGTTTGGAGGCATCAAGCTCAGCTACTGTTGCCTACAATACGAAAGCCTGTGTTTTTTTATTGCACGCAAACAAAAA
Organism: Dermacentor variabilis; assembly: GCF_050947875.1. NCBI lineage: Eukaryota > Metazoa > Arthropoda > Arachnida > Ixodida > Ixodidae > Dermacentor > Dermacentor variabilis. Next base: position 229,452,840 of record NC_134569.1, on the reverse strand, counting down.
AAAGGTACACGTAAAAGGTTTGGTGGCAATATGACCACTAACACTACTAAGCTGCTAAACACTTCGAATTTACTTGACCTCTGAATTGCACCATATTTTAGGCCTTGTATTTAAACAATCTAATGAGCTTAGCCAAAAATGGAATTCAAGATTTTTGAGGCTGCGTAATGCGAAGACGTGGGATCCTTCCCAACCTGCAGAAAGTTGTTTTTTCATTCACTTTCATTGCCATTAATTTATCATTTCTTTAATTAGTAAGTACAATTTCTCCTACATTTTCCTTTGTGTCTGTTTGTTGGCTTCTCATGATATGATTAATAAAAAACTGGCCCCTCGGTTAACCCCCTTCTCGTTCTTGCATAATGGGGGTCTCAAATCTGGCAACATTCATGCCTTTAGGTAGCATGGGCAGGTTTATTGACCAGTTGCCTACTCCCATGGTTAGTTCTAGCAGTGACACATAAACACCCAAGAAAGTGGATGGGGAAACTGCGCCGCGGTAGCTCAATTGGTTAGCGCATCATACACGTAATGTGAAGACGCAAGATCGTACCCCACCTGCGGCAAGTTGCCTTTTAATCCACTTTAATTGACATTAATTTATAATTTCTTTAATTCAATTAGTAAATACAAGTAATTTCCCCCACATGTTCCTTGGCATCTTTGTCTGTTGGCTGTTCATGATATGTTTCATGAAAGTTTGAGGTTTTCGAGGCCTTAAAAATGGTATTTTGCATTGTGAAGCATTTAAATGAGTGCTACGAACCATGAAGCAGCTGCTAAGCCTTTTTTTACATCCAACCCATAGCCCGTACTGCTCACATCCACATAGTGTTGTTTCACTACGGCTGTTTCTCTTGCCTGTCACTGTGATTAAAGACACTGACAAGCGATTTTTAAGCACCTAGTTTTATTATGGCACAACACAAAGCTCACCCTCAGTAGTGTTTGCATCTGCAGCGGTTACTTCCAAAAGTGTGTGGATATTTAGTAAGCAGAATTTTTCAATCTAAGCAGCCTCTAAAGAAAGTAAGAGTCCCTCTCCAGCAACGCTGAGAAGTGAGAGCGATGTTGATAGCCAGCCTTGCAAATACTGAAAGCCACCGATCGTTCTGCTTTCACAGCAGTTAGTGGAATTGTGGTTAACCACCTACCATTTTGACCTTATTAACCACTTTTTAAAATAAAAAGCTGGTGCAATAAGTCTGTGTTGCTGTAAAGATATTTCTTATATTTGTACCGCAGCTTTCCCCCAAGTACACCTACGTCATCACTGGCTGGTGCCCCTCATCGTAGTTCTGTTGATAGACGAGCCAAGTCAACTCATTGAAAATGAAGGCAAAGGCAGGGCCACTTTCCTGCTCAATACAAACGAAGGCTTATCTGCACATTGTAAGTCAGGATAAACTTATAATAATAAATAGTATACGGCACTCCAATACTAGTGTACTCCAATACACTAGTAGAAGGTCGTGCGGTGGACCTCTTATGCAGCTTTCATGTTTTTGCCACATGGGACGCCAAGAGTCATTTTTCACAGCTTTTAGTGAATTAAAAATATAAATCCACATCAGAAAAAAAATGGCTTGTTTTAGCCACTACGATACGGAATCATTCCATCAGTGGGGTTATCTATATTCACGTTCTGTGCAGTTGCCCATCTCTTTAAGCGATAATTCTTCCACCAGCCTTGAGGATGAAACCATACCAGAGGAGGAGTATGACCATGAAGAGGCACTAAAGGCAAGAACAAGGCACATCAAGGATCTATGTCAACTCTTCCCTGAGCTTCGGGATCCCATTCCGCAAGGTTTTGGCCATATGGCCACAGTATACATACGGCTAATACAGTTCTCATGCCAACATGCATGGCTCTCCCTGTCAGAGTAAGAAAGGACCACAAGGTCCCTTCTCTGAGCCATAGTGCTACACAAGAGGTCGAGAATGAAGCAAGCTATAGCAGAGGCCACTATGACAGCCAAGCACAAGCAATGCAACAGGCAACGAGACTATCGTAAGCAGATGCACCCAGTGGACTGAAATGTTGGCGCCGACTTTTCATACCCATCACGTGGCACTGCTCTACAAACTCGCAGGAAAAGTGCACTGTCACTTTTGAAGCATGGATGTCGCTCGGTGGAGTCACCGACACAGAAATGCAATGTTATTCTCCCTACTAGACTTCTATGGGAGCGAGACTTGACCACCTCTTTTTGACTGCGCTTCTGTTCACACTATTCCCGTTTCCCCTGCCCTTTCCACCATAGATGACAGTAGTGAAAGGCCGGTGGTCATGACCGAAATAGAAGCATTACAACAACCCATTAATGTTGCTCAATGCAATGCTTTCCCACTTTGATTCATGCACCTAGGTATGTGTAGTACCTACTTCCGTGTATTGTGATTCAGCAGCATTACATGCAATATGTTTGCACTAATTTATCATAATTCTACCATCCTCTCCAGGAATGCATGCCATGGCACACTGCCACCACACCACATATGCATGAATGCCTGTGTCTGACAGAAGTTCACGTCAAAGTGCGCTGCATTTCTACACCTCAAAGCCTTTGCAGAGTCAGCTGTGTGTCGCTCAGACGTGTATTTTGAGCGCGCCTTTCACACGTAACGGCGCCTGTCATGAGCGGGTTTGGGTCGGAGAGCATCTGGTGCTCATGGTGGGCTTTTGAGCTGTTCCACGGCAGCAGTGGGGCTTACAGCACTCGGCAATACTAGGTGTTTTCTTTACCAAGTAATGGCTAAGCACAACAGAGCTCGGCTACGATGCATGACGAGAACCGGCGTACTCAGTGTTACATGGCCGATACCTTTACATTATTTGAATATGTGGAGCAGCAAGTCACGACGTCGGTTTCACCAAATCAGGATGCAGTGTTCAGGGAACCGCTATTGTCTGCAGACAGACGGCTTTCCGCGCTGCGTTCCTATCAGGTGCCAGAACTAAACCTTGTATGGCTCTCGCCGGGCAAACCAGATCCTGCCGCGTGCGCCACCAATAGCGTCCGCCGCTCAACGGTTCGAGCTACGAGCGCGATAGCCTGCGCCTGGGTAATACATGCATATAGGATGGACCCGTTCGTGTCTGAGGTCAGGGGCGCTGCTGACAACGCACCTGGAGCCGCTCCTGACGCGCCTTCTCGGCCTCCTCATCAACCTCGTCGTCTGAGCCGAACAGGTCGACGTCGTCATCGTCGTCAGCAGGCTTAGCAGCTGCTGAAGCGCTCTTCTGGCCCGGGAACGCGGCCCGCTCTGGCTGGGAGTAGGAGCCGATGTGCCGGTACCAGCGGGCGGCGTGCGGGAATTTGGCGGCTGACGGGGCGCCGCTCAGCGCCGAGTACGTGCTTGCGTCAGCCTGCGATGGCTGGTAGCCCTCCACGTAGCTTCGCTGCTCCAGGTAGTCGTTCAGCTTGCTCACGCCGGCATCAGTCTTCAGGTCGCCGAAGGCCATTCTGTCTACTTCAGTTTAACGTCCCGCAACACGAAACCGCGACCGCCAGTACCGCTGCCCGACCAGCGAAAGAGAGCAAGGCGTGCGTGCGCACAATCTTGTTGTCCAGAGTAGACAGTGTTAGTTCTTGGAGGCGCTGCATTCCTCCCTATAAAAATTTAACAAAGTTCTCTCGTCGTAGTTATTAGTGCAATTTAATATAATCTAAAATTTAGCTTACTTTTATAGGTTTAAAAAAATCAGCAAGTAAATGTTTGACACTGCAAGTCAATAAAACGAAGAACAAAGAGCCATGGAGTATTGTGATTTATAAAAGGATAGAAACAGTCATGGGAAGAATAAAACATGCACAATGCTTCCTAACTTCGGAAATGTGCTGCTAACACACATCTTTATTTTTGTTTTTGTTTTACAGCAGCGTGTTCGACCGTTTTACATCAGTTACGAGGCTACAATTCCACCACTACCCTCCGCTACGCGCCGCTACGGCCGTTATCCACCCCTACCACGACCCCTACGTTTGTTTCCTTGGCGGTGTGAGTGAAAATTTTTTTGTGGGTTTCGGTTTTGAAGTTGGGACCAGGGATCAGTGAGTGTTTGCCGGAACATGGCTTCGCGAAGCGCTCTGCGAGTGTTCGTAGCCAATTTACCGTGGACAGTCGGCAAAAGTAAGTAGCCTGGGCATTCGCTAAAATCACTGTACTGATCACCAGCTTACGGCGCGGCACTACGAGCTTCCTCTGCAATTAAGCACGTGCTCTTCTGCAGCAGCCGACATGTCTCTAGGCTTTCTTCTCAAGAGCTTTGCTAGAAATAATGGGTAGTCCGCACGAATTTGCAGCATCGGTTTCATCACCTCGAAATCTGGAAGGCACCTATGCCATTCTACAGACACGACACACAACTGACCTCGTCGTTTAACGATTAGTTTCCACTGTTGTGCTTGTCTCGGTACTGGCGATTGTTATATATGGCTTTATCACTTTTACTGTATGCCCTGGTTAAAGGCATTTTTCACGCTTTGACCCGTGTTTTCACTCATCTGCATGTGTCAAATCTTGACCCACCGTGGCTGTTTAGTGGCTATGGTGTTGGGCTGTTGAGCACGAGGCCGCAGAATCGAATCCCTGCCACGGCGGCCGCATTTCGATGGGCGCGAAATGCGAAAACACAAGTGTACTTAGATTTAGGCACACGTTAAAGGACCCATGTGGTCCGAATTTCCGGACTCCTCCACTATGGCGTGCCTCATAATCAGACCGTGGTTTTGGCACGTAAAACCCCAAAATTTAATTTTAAATGTATCAATCATATCTCGATTTCTGCAGTTAGGTCTCTTTTCAATGTGCCTCTCTCTCTTTATGTTTTTACCCGCACGTGCATCATATTTTCTATGCATGCATCGTGATCAGAAAGTGAAAGGCGAGGGTGACAACCTGCTCGCGTAAGTTCAGAACAGCGTTGCCGGATTGTAAAGTTGGCACGACACCAGAAACGCACTAAAATTTCCCCAGACTTCACCAGAAACCAAAATTGCCTTAAAATGCACAAAAATGACCACGAATTAACATTCGTCAAGCGCTCGTTTTATTATTGATATAAAATCATGATGACGAGCCTTTGTTCATCACTTGGAGCATTGTAGATGTCTGAACGAAACCTGCGTAGCATATTATCTGTGATAGTGAACTTCACGCAACACCCCTCTTTGGAGGCTAACATTGTGCGAATTCGTACAATGGAATCCATAGTTTTCAGCGACATGTTCCTGTACTTCATCTTCACACACATCACCTGACTGAAGACACGCTCCACCACTGCATTCAACACTGGGCATGAAAGACATGCCAGTGCATACAATGCAAGTTCCTGGTAGGGCTTTTCCCCCATGGCATTTTTAATCTTTAAAATTCCAGCCCAGAATGTTGCAGAATCCTCAGAAAGTTTCTTGTCGAAGCGGCCTCCTCACTCCAGAGATGCATAGCAATTCTCCTGTATTGCATTTCAATAATCTCCAGGTTTTTTTCAATCAGATGTTAAAGGGGAAGTTGCAAAACAGAAAGTCTTGCAGTTTGAGACAATACTTGTGAAGGGTGAAGTCCACTCATGTCTTGAAAAATAGTTTCATTGGAGGGAAGGCGCTTTTATACTTCCTTCAGCAAGTCGCTGAGAAAATCTTGGCAGCGTTACTTCACCCCTTGCACAGCAGCTTCGGTGAGGTTGGACTCCTGCGGACAAACTGAGATCCAAAATTTGTCATCCCCAAAGAAAGTCTGTAGCCTTGCTTGTTAAAAATTCTTGACTTCAGCGTTCGGTGAAGCAGATGAAGCTCTTTGTACATCTTGTCTGGATCAATGTTCACTGACTGGAAAATGGCATTGACCTTTTAAGATTCTTGGATGATGGGAAATAAAAATATGACATAAATGTAGTTCGCATCATCATGGAGCATGTCATGGATCGATTGAGCTTTGTACCTTACTTCTTGAGTACCTTCTTGCATGGCTAACGTAATGTAAGCCTTCAGCTCATTCCAATGCTCGATAAATCTCTTGATGACGCGCCCTCGAACAAGCCATCGTGTGCCAGATAGCTTCAAAAATGGCATGTGGCAAGACTTCTTGTCACTTTGTGCTTCCACTTCTCATTCTTTCATGCTTTCAAAAAGTTCCCTGTAAGCATGGTGTCGGAGTGTACTGTTTAAAAACCATGCTGGGATTTCAGTTAGGAGGTAGCCTAGACTAGAAGGCAAGGTTTCAAGAGCCTTTTGCATGCAGAGGGCCAACGAGTGGCATACACACTTGTTCAGGATGCAATTAGGCAACTCTTCCTTTATCCGTTACCAGTCACTGTTGTGTTCACCAACCATTACAGCAGCTCCATCACAGGCAATGCCAACATAGTCCCAAAGGCACATCCCATACTCATAAAGGCAATCCCTGACAATCTGAAAAAGTGCCTCACCAGTAGCATGAATCACTAGATAAAGCCCCAGGAATGCAGTCACAACTTCGCCAGATTTTTCGCTAAAATACCAAGTGCAGATTGTGAGCAACTTTTCCACCGTGACATCCATGGTCTCATCCAGCATCAGAGAGAACATCTTGCCTTTGATGTCAGCCATAACTTTGTCTTGAAGAGTGGGGGACAAGACAGAGTTGTTTAGACCAGTGCACTTGGTACGGTGAAGACGTAGGTGCTCAGGAGAGCTTCCGTTGCTATTTTTTTTATCACTTCCCCTAAATGGTCAATCGCCAAGGTAGGGCAGTGGCAGCAGGTTGTAAGAGCTAACTCCAACTCAGCATGTTTCAGTTCGTCTGATAGGTTTGGCTTCTTTGGGAAATTCGGCGTCTGAGAAACGGATGCAGACGTTACAGCTCCTTTGTGCTGAGCTCCCTGTGCATGTTTGGTTAGTGTGCCGTCGTGTGGTCAAAGATATTTTTGACATAACTTGCAGAATGGAAGCTTGGTGCCTTGTGATGTCGCACTTGTCAGCCATTGAAGTTCTTTTTCCCAGGATTCGAGGTACTTGCTGTTGTATTCATAGGACTTACAGGCTCTTTTTACTGCCTCGGCACAGTCTGGATCGCCATCTCCCTTCGGAGTTGACTTGCTTCGACTGCTCATTGCGACAGCGTGAAGCGGTTGAGTCTAGAAAAAGAATCAGGGCATTTGTGGCAAACGCTATGAAAAAGCAACACAAGTAAATAATTACTGCCAAACCTACCAAATCGTGATGTGATTTGCCTGCGAAGTCCTGGGTGGATCTAAGGCCACCAATTTCCCATAATAATAGCTTTTTGCGGCAGCGAAACGAGCTGAGCGTTCGTATGTGTGTTGGCTGGCCACTTGACGCATTGCCGGCGGCCCACCGTTGCTCTTCCCGCGCTTCCCACGGTAACTTATTCCTCCGCTAGAACAGCCGGCGCCATCTATGGAGGCTTCTTATAACTATACGTCCATTGCAAATAAACCCTAGCGGTAGCATAAACCCTAACTACAGTAAGCTTTAGTTCACTGTACCCTAGCGGTAGCACAGCAACAGAGGGATTTAATGAGGAATAGACAAATACAAATATAGGCCTTGGTATCGGGTGGTCACAGGCGCTGCCTAGTGTTAAATGTTTGGGTGAGCAAAGAGGGGTGCAATTGAAAAGAACACGTGGTGACGAGGGGTTTGGGAAGAAGGCAGCACTGTACGACTGCCCATTGGCTCCTGACATTCTCCAGTACGAACCGTTAATGCAATGACCATGGTTGTTCCTGGACGTCCTGATCATAGAAGGTGTGTACTCACGCAGTAGTATTTGAACGAATACGCAGGGCCATGTTTCCCATCAGCATAGTAAGGCAGCACCCCATATATCTCCTCACCTCATATTTCCATTTACACCTTATAAGACAAATAATCTGAGCAAAATGTTCTGTCAGCTGCTCCCCTTCTGACAGTCATTTTTGGTAAGCGTCTTCTCCAGTTTCCTTATATACCCTGTTCTCCAGCTTATTTGCCTGGAGGTCCTCCTCAATCGGCAACTTTCATGGCCAGCAGCTGCACTACATCGTTTGTTCGTGAACAAGTGGCACGGTTATCAGCCTCTCTGCGGAATAGGCAATAGTGTTTTCAGGCATGAAAAACAGATGCCAGCAACTTGTCTATCAAGGTCTTTTCAAAACAGAAAAGTGTGGAAAGTTTCAAGAAAACAGATATTGGTTTAGACACAAAATTGACAAAATAAAGAAAGAAAACATAGAAGTTTGAAGGAGACTGAAAGAAACCTGCACGTGGCTACCATATGCAGTGCGCCCGTAGAAAAAGGTGTTTTAGAAGGCTTGAAACCTTGACCACTATCTTCCCCTTTTTTTGTATGCCTCAAAGGCAGAAAAACAAAAGAGGATTGGAGATTGGAAACAAACCTGATAAAAAATGAATGTTGACTCTATCTACACGGGTTTTGTTTGCTGCTGACAAATTTGTAAAGTCACACTGTTTCCCAGTAAAGGAAATGTTATGAAGGTACCCCACAAGGAATCAAATGCTGAACTTATGGCCAGTCATAAAGCAATTTTTCAATTACTTTGTTTGACAAGTGCGAGCTGCACTTTGTCCTTTTCATTTTCTATTTCACATAGTAAATGTTATCAGTGGTGCGAAGTACAATGCATGTGAAAGCGCAATTAAGGGAATCTCCAATGATTTTTCACTCTTTACTAAGGTACATGCATGATGCTATTTGTGCTTTGGCAAAACTATCAGTGCTATTGTGCTAGTGAGGTGACAGGCCACACCTGCAGCATTTACAATTTTGTGAATTTCAATGTTTAATACTAATTCACAGTGATTACTTATGATTATATTTTGGTGTGCCACATACTGTTCCCATGATGTAGTGCTACTAACAGAAATGCCTGTGCCCCAAGCTTTGACGAGCATTTCACTTCTGCTGCACAGGCTTCTGGCATAACATTTTTCCCTGGCTTCTGTTCTCTCCTGATGCCCATGTTTCTCGCATTTGCAGAGGAGCTACGTGAACACTTCTCACAGTTTGGCTATGTGGCCTCGTCAAACGTCATTTTTGTAAGTATAACCACCTTCGCTAGTTATTGCACTGCGATATACCAAATACCAGGCGTGCCTTGATTACGTATTAGTTAATTTGGGGTATCATAAGAAGCCAACAAACACTGACACCAATTACTTGTGCTCAATAAATGAAATAAAAAAACGATAAATTAATGGGAATGAAAGTGGATAAAAAACAACTTGCCGCAGGTTGGGAACGATTCCACAACCTTTGCATTATGCGTGCGATGCTGTACCAATTGAGGTACTGCGGCGTCGTTTCCCCATCCACTTTCTTGGGCATTTACGTTTCCTAGTAGAACCCTGGGAGTGTTAGCCAGCGCCACCACTCACAGACCTTGGCGGCGAATGCACATCCGCCAACCCCCTTTCTTCTCAATTTAGGGTATTCATTTATGTTGAAATCTTCTTGCAGAGATAGCCTCAGATGGTAGTGTAGTGCTTGGTGTACATAACAGTAAAATTGTGAACAGTGGAGTGCATGGTTTTTGCGTGACCTAGCAAAAGGCAAAGGATGCAGCATTGTTCAACCAACTCTGATGTGTCACATGCAGTGTTTGTCACACATCGGAGTTGGCTGTACATCTTTGCATCCTTTGCTTTACGTTAGGTTGTGCAAAAACCGTGCTGCCTGCATTTCAGTGAACTTGTATGTAATACTAGTGTTCCTGGTGATGCATTAATTGTCGTACATGTAGGTTCTGTTTTCTTTTGTCTTTTTCGGTGGTCAGTAGCATTGTAGGGCCACCATGCCGCTTGTTCTGCAGATTCGTAGTTTTGGTCACTCGCCGCAGTTAAGTTTGCGAACAACGCACAATTTAGTGGGACAATCCTGACTCGGCCCAGTCGAGACTACGAATTATACCAACTTTTGCTTTTCTTCTACTGTGTAATCAATAAACCAGATTTGCTTGTTGTAGCGTGCCTTACCAGCGAGGCTGCACATTCTCCTAGTTTGTCTTCTGTTGCATTGTCACGAGCATAAAGGTGATTTCGTTATTGTCATGTTTCTCGTTCTGTTGTAAGTCTTAACCATTCACATGGTTATTAGATCCGCAAATCTTTTTTCATTCATTTGATCAACCTTATTTGCCTGCATCCCATACCCCTGTATGCCCCGAGGCATTAACCCTCACATCTAAAAAAAAATCTATATATTGGCAGCCATTTTAGCCAGGCAATTACTACACCTTTTGTTGTAAATTGCAATATGGTGCTAGGAGCAAAAAAATATTGAACTTTGTACCCTGTACTAACTGGCACTAAATGTCACTGCCTAGCCTCACCGCCCTCTCCCCCACCCCCCATCTCCCCATCAGCTAGTTGACTGGAGTTGGAGAAATGATGGCAAAACTCTCCTTTACAAAAAAAAAATTTTTTTTTTCATCAGAACATTAATGTGAATACTTCAGTGTGATGTTATGCATTTCAAAGAATTTTCAGCTCTTTGGACTCTTGTGGTGCAGAAATCTCTATACTTTCTATGTTGAGCCTTTAATTTCCTTAAAATTTAATGTTGTTGATTTTTTATACCAGTAAACAATAAATTAGACACGCACAGACCCTGATGAAATCCATGACATGATAGCACGCTGGCACGATGACTTCAAGGTGGCATTGTTGCTGTTATTTTGTCTTTGTGTCTTTTTGTGCTTACTGAGCTTCCTCTAGTGGCGAGGCCTGCTAGTTATTGTAGATGCATAATTTACTAACCCAGCCTAACCCATTAACCACCAGTTACTTCCTGGTTTTTCTCCCATTTTTTTCCTATGCTGCTAAGGGACTACCATGCAAACATTACACACATTGTGTCATATTATTTGCATAAAGTAATTCTTAATTCTTCAGACACCAAAAATTCAGCGGCTGTGGCACATTGTTTTTAATGACATGATCTAAACGAGATGTGTTGTATGAAAATTATGACCATATGATCATGTTGGGAGGTAATGCTTACCTGCCTACCTCTAAGTTTACAATTCATAAAGCCCCGCCGGGGGGGAGGGCGTGCAGACAGCATGATTTCCTTTCTTAAGCTTGCGCTGGACACAAGTTTTTTCAGGGATACATACATACTTCAGTAATGAGGATTTAATGTTGGACACAGTACATCGAGCACCAGCAAACATTCAACAGCAAATACTGACAACAAATTGTATTTAGATCACAGTGACATTTCAGAAACTTGTTTATATAAACTTTCATGCAGCAAGTACTCTTCCACCCTTTCTCGTCACCCTTTCCACCCTTTCTTGTAAAATCGTCAAATGACCCCAAATTCATAAACATTTGGGAGTGTTGGTAGGTGTGTAATTATTAAACTTAATTTTTGTGTTCAGTGTCCCTTTAGCACAGCGCAAATCTTTATATTCTGTGCAGGAACCTGGCTTTTTCTAACCTCGTATTTGTCCCCTGCAGCATTTTTTTAGAATGAGAATAGAGGTCATGTTATCAGTGAGGCTTGCCCTATTGCACACTCACAGCATGGCCATGGTTTAACCACCGCTTGTTCCTAGCTCTATAGCTGCAGTACGAAGCACTGCACCTGATAGTGGCCCAGAGTCAAGTTAAACTTGAAGTTTATTTTGGTACAAAGGGACCATTTGCGAGAACCTGTATGCCGGCTGCCCTACAAGGCTGTCTTCCAACCAAGAACTCTTGTCCACAGGCTGCATTTCTCCCTGTAAGTGCGGTCCTCCCGGAATGAGGAAGTGCGAGCACAAAGGCTTTCCAACAGCCTTTTAGAGGATTACTCAGAAAATTTGATGTCATCACAGTTCCCTCTCACCCAACCACGAAGAGGGAATGTACTGTTGCCAGTCAGTAGCCGTTAACTAACGCTGAACCCTCTCAGAGCATAGTGTGTTGGCGTTAGTGCAAAGGCAAAGCCGTTAAATGGTGACAATGCTTTATTTTACTAGTCTGTGGGTGGTAGTATACTGGTTGGAAAATATGTTTGTCATGCCTGTGCAGAATATTTTTGCGAAACAGCTTTGGCTAAATGTCACAGTTTGCTGTGCTTACATTTCACATGCTGAGGCACTGCAGAGAAGTGCACTGATTTTGCATTTTTCATGGGCGCATCTTTGAGTGACACAAGCGGCATGCAGTCAGCTTGACTGCAAAAAGGCAAAGAAGCCAAGTGAATGCTCCACTCGGTCGGCAGTGTAGTGAAGTGAAGGCAGCCTTCCACTGTTGACTAGAGCGGCCGTGTTCTCTAGGTGGAGTTGACCATAGACACTCACCTAAAACTCTCTATCGTCTCCCACAGGACAAGAAGACGGGCATGTCCAAGGGCTTTGGCTTCATTACATTTGGCAATCGTGACGGTTTTATCGGCGCCACCAAGCAGCAACAGCATGTTCTTGAAGGTTCCACGGTGAGGTTTTCTTTTTGGGCATACAGGAGAGGCATTCTGTTGCTTTCTGTGTGCGTCCCAAATGTTTGTGCATTTATGGAAATCCTTGGAACTTGTGGACCAGCTGGCATGAGAGTTCCAGGCTTAGGCTTCCTCTGCAGAGTGAAAGAATGATGTACTGTTACTTTGGCATTTTCTCTAGTTGCATGACATTGGCCAGCAGGTGTTCAACAAGTTCAAGATAAATTATGATGAACTAGACTAGAGATATTGCAGTGTTAAATCTGTTTTGCATTAACCTCCTGAGCTGTAATTAATGACCGCTAGTTGGCAATGGTGTAAATCAAAGGACAGCGTTAAACTTCGTGCCACGATTGAATTAATGATGGACGGACCAGTGCAAGCAAATACTTATGAGCATACAGTTGCCTATAGGGCTGTCGTATACACTTATAAATGTGTAAGTAGTTTTGTTTACACATGGTGCAGTTTTAGGAGGACAACCTATGGACCGGTCGTCCAGTGAAAGCACATAATCACTGAAGGAATGTGCTGGAATGCAGAAGTAGTCATGACCGATAGCCATGTTATGGTCAACACAAGCTGCTACAAAGTTTGGGCCCACATGCGCCAGTCAAAGACCTGTCCGCACTGGGTGCACAGAATGTTGCCACCTCAGATCAACCAAGGACGAGTGGAATGTCTCCACTGAATTGATAGCCATGATGATGAGGGCAGGTTTTACAAGCAGCCTAGTGGCTGGGGATGAAACCTGGATCTTCTTTCACTGAGACCCCAAGGGCAAACAAAAACGAGCATGGCCTGGAAAAATCCAAGAGAGCCTCTGCAGAAATGGTCATGGCGACAACTTTGGAGGCACGAAGATTATGTTTCGATCGATCACCTACCACACTAAACTGCCACGATGTAGGTGCTTATTATGCCCACGTATTGAGTCTCTTCTGTGAAACCATTACCGAAAAGCTCTAACAAAACATGGAGCGACAAAGTTTTGTTCCTGTGTGACATTGGCCAAGCCCACTCCTCTAACGTTGCTCAATCCGCTATGCGATATGAGGGTTCGAGGTTGGAAACCACTTGGCGTTTTTCCAGACTTTGCAAACTCCGTGACATCATCTCGCTTGTAAACTCTTCAAGAAGCCGCTATCAAGACTGAATTCACAATGATAGTGAACTCAAGGAGGCCATTGATTGTTATTTCTAAGAGTGAAAAAACAATTTTTTTGTCTCTTTTTTTTTCAGGGTTGAAATCAAAGAGCTTCGAAAGCAATGTCATAAGTGCTGTTGTTTTTGGTAGTTTAGGTTGAAAAACAAAAACATGTCCTTGTTCACACAGCTGTCATTTCTATATCAGGCTTAGCACTCGGTGATTATGGGATACAAATGAAGCAAGCCACAATGCATACTATTGGCCACTGGATCGAGCGGAGTTGCCGCCTTGCGATCACTGGCTAAACCACAATAGTGTGGATGGTGCGTAGCATCATCTGCCAGCTGCTTCTTGCTTACACATGTGCATACGTTGCACATATCCTGTAATGTCTGTTTGTTGTGTGGTTGTAGCAGAGGCGTGAATGGTGGTATGCAATTTTTTTTCACAATGCAGAGACTCATCTGGCTTTGTATTGTAGTCTTTGCGCTGCAGTAAAATCTGTGATTGCACATGTCGGGCATGCGATGTGCGATTGTTGAGCCCCTTCATTCGTCATAATCATTCAAGCTTTATTGCTGCATTGTGACTAAAGCACTTTACAGGAACACTTGGCATTGTTTTTAACAAATAAAGTGGTCGCTGCATTATCAGAACGCAGCACTTTAGCGATTCCTTGTGGTGATTTGCTGAACATTCCACACTCTTCGTGATGAACGAGTTGGCGGGAGATCACTCGGCAGTAGGAAAGAAAATCTCTAGCGCTCATATTGTGGCAGGATACAATTGATCTTAAGTGTACAATTGCGTGACTGTTGTGGTTACGTGAGCATCCTTAGCTGTTCCTGAGATGGCCTTCTATTATGGGGATATCCCACTATGCAGAAATCATTTTGCCTCGTAAGTGAATTTTCTAGCTTTATTACTTTGATTATCTGCTACAAAAGGAAAACAGAGCTATAGTATTACTAGGGTATCACGTGTAACATTGCAGTTGTTAGACATAGGACTTCGCAAAACGAAGTTGCTGGCAACTTATATAATGCGCTCTTTAGCGTGGTGTTGTTAGGTTGAAAGAAGATAGTGCCCATATTATTTTCACAAATAAAGAAAACTATGTAATAAGGTTGGCTCTTAAAATAATTGAAAATTATTTGTGTTATTCTCAAGCAACTAATTGTGCTTAAACATCATTGTGCTAAACTATTACATTCTTACTGTTACAAAAAAAAAGTCGTGTGTGAAGTAGCATGGCAATCCTGCCACTGTTCTGTCAGTCATACTGCTGTACCTTATTTAACTTGTCTTGCATGTGACAGAGAATGAAAAAATAGATAAAAGGTAGTGATGTATGTGGACAAACAGTGAAGTAGTCATAGTAACTAGCCTATTTAACTTCATTGTACAATAATACAGGTATATTATGTAACCTGTTCAAGAATAGCAAAAAGTCGAGTTTCACAACAGCAACACCAACAGAATAGGGGGAACGCAAGCCCAACACTGGCAAAAAGCACAAGAACGGCAACTGCGTTTCGTGCACCTTTCACGTACAGCAGAAACGCTCAGTGCATTTTGTGCAAAAATGTGGTAATGGAGAGCAATATATATCATCAGTTCACTGCAGGCAGTGCATTTCCTTACCAAAAAATCTGCTCTAATCGCTTGCAACGAAGCGCCGTCGCATACATTTCATTGCGCACCGCCAACCACCCATCCACACTAATGTGGCGACGGTGCTGCCATCTTTAGCCCAATCTAGCTGCCAGTACTAGAATGCGTAATGCAGGTTAGAGCAACTGCTTCCTGCTGCCCTGAATTTTGACCAGCCTCCTTTCCATTCTACAGTTGTGTGCCTGCTTGATCAATCTGTCACCCTGACAAGCACTTTTAACAGCTATTGTTGTAAGGTTAGTGCAGAGTTTTAGATGAGGGGACACAAGCAGTTTGTGTACGCGAGAACCAAAAAAAAAGAACCCAGCTTGGTTCTTGCTGGGATCCAAGCAGCGTAAGTATGTGAACACAAACCATTTGCCATCCACTGATATAAAACTGCCTAGTTTTTCGAAATTTCATAGGTCTCATTGCACAAATTTATGAAGCTGCTACCATATGTCCTTGTTACTCTCCATGTTTTAGCCAAGCAGATAGCAGGGCAAAATAATTTGTTGTTTGGCTAGTTCTTCAGTGAAAGACATTGGATAGCATTAAAGGTTTAAGAAGTAATGCATGCAACACTTACCCAGGCAGCCCAGTATCCAGTACTCAGGCAGCCCAGTATACACTCCAGTTTGGTTACAATTAAGCATTGGGCTTATTTGAACTTGAAGTTTAAAGCTTCCTTTAATTCCATGTTATATAAGCAAGCCAGATTTATTTCCCACCATGGTCAACTTGACAGACATTTACTCTATAGATACTTTTCCTGATGCGTACAGTTGGTGCAATTGGTACAGTATGTTTAATGAACACTAACACAACATTATTTTGCATTGTAGACTATAACATGATTTTGCCTATTTTCTAAATATGAAAGGCATAGAAAAGTTTGTTTTTTATTGCATCTGTGCTTCCCGCTTAACTATCAATTTTAGGGATGCATGGTTGACCAATGGCAACCATGCAAATTTTGATCTGCAGAAAGCTGTGAGGAACAGCTTTGAATTGTTTTACTTGATACGCCTTCTTCAACAAAGGAGGCAGTTTGCACTAGTCACAGGCAAATTATAATCTATGAAATTTTGAATTCTTCTGGATAAGCCGCACGGCCTACCACAGGGAAAGTTTGGTATGGTTTTCTTGACAGCTTTTGTCTGCTCTTTCCTTGATGCACCACCAAGCCAGTGAACTTTACGTGCATGCGTCAGTACTGCTGTCTGGTTAAAAGTGCACACTTAAACTGCTACGAATGTAGGCGTACTGCCATTGGCCATCAAACACTTGACCGTGATTCACGCTGTCCCATGCTACAGCAAAATAAATAAATGAAATGAAATAAAGGCTAGGCTGCATTATTTTACCCTGGGAAGAAAAGTGTTGAAGGTCACCTTTCTGCTCGTATATCACAGAACATCCGCCCATGTGTAGGGTGTCAGCATCGCGAAAGCCCAAAGTTGCTGTCCCAAACAGTTTTTCAGGGTGCACATAGTGGCTACATTTCAGGGTATCTTGAGCCAAAAAGCTCAAGATATCCCAAACAATTGGGGTCCATTTTAGTGTTGCTCATCAGTGATTAAAAATTTGTAAGTTGCACTAGACCCTGGTGCAAATGCACTTTGTTACAATTCTTACCAGTGCGTAACGATTGGTGAATACCTCAGAAGCTTGGAGCTAAGTGTGCCAAAAGCAGTGAGTTGGCACCTTCTGCTGCCAGAAGAAGCGATTGCCACGGCTTTTGGGAATGCAGAGCTACTGTCTATGAATATTGAAAATTGAGACTGCCGTCGGGAAATATTGTGCAGCTCTAATCAGGCCCGCCCAAAATTGTTTGTTATGTGGCCTGGAAGGAAGCGTTCCTGTACCAGAAAAATTTGCTCTTGGATTGGGCCACTTGGCAATGCGGAAACTCGGCTGTGAACTAGCAAGCATTGCCAGTCACCCACGTCAAGCAGTGGAAGCAGCAACTATGGAAGAGCGACACTTGCCTCAAAATTACGACACCATTAAATTATGTTGAAAAGGAATAATCTGTTAAACCGGGCCCGAACATTGGTAGCCTTAGTAAACTCTGTGGCAGGGAAGTCATGGACAAAATTAGGTGATGGTATTTCAGAATAATTCTGCTAATCATAAAGATGTCCGGGTTCATTTTACCCAATTATTTAATTGAATGTTACTTGCTTCTATGACTCGTCCATCAAGTCCCATATTCACTAAAAAAAAACGAACTTGAGAAGCCTCCTAAATTTTTTACATGATCACTGAACGAGAAGGGAAATTAAGAAGCCCAGTATTTGTTAGTATGATGAGTGTATGATGGTGTTAGTATGACAACAGTCATTTTCAGCAAATACAAATTGCATTTCCAGTTAGTGTCAAAATTTTCTGTGTGACAATGTTATTGTTATCATTAATGCGCTTATGTAATGTGTTTCCTTGCATCATTAACCCAGTTTGAGTGTAGCATTTGCACCATCTGCAGCTCTTGTTCTTTTAATGTTCCTTGTTTTTGTTTTCGAATTATGCTTCTTTCCGCTTGACAACCTTTAAAAAATTGTTTTTCTTTTGTACTTACAGTTATCGGTACGTCCTGCAACAAGCCCATAGGCATTGCATCAGAGAAGCTTCCATGTAGATATGTTAACTGAAATAAACTCATTCTGATTGTCTTTCATCACATCTTAGACGTGTTGCCACCACTGTGCAGTAAGGTGTTTAAACTTGTGCTGGCCTAAAGTGCCCCTAAAGCATTTTGAGCTCTAAGTTTTGCTATATAGGGGCGTCTGTGTGCCAGTCCAAAACAATGAACATAAAACTACACAAAGTTTTCAAAATGGTACCATAGTAGCTAAGTTACAGACGTTTTGACGAACGGCCACTACAGCTTCCTGCTCTTCTTCACTACCCTCCCTACGGGCCCTCTCTCCTCACCAACTCTGTACGGTGCAGTGAAAGCTGGAGGTCATGTCAACCAATCAGAAAAGAGCACCAGAAAAAGGGCTCCTCTGCTATCTGACTCGGGTCACCCTCTGCGTAACGCCGGGAGAATGGAAGCTTTACAAAAGAATCAGTGGCACACAATGGGCGAGCACCTTCTTTAAAGGGCCCCTCACCAGGTCTGGCCATTTTGAGCTGACAAGCACCGTGCATACAATGTGCATTAACAATCATGTCTGCTAAGTATTGCATCACTACGCGCCACGGAAAAAGCTGGAATTTCAGACCGAACGCGGTTTGCCCTTCCCCTCACAGGCGTAGCGCTTCCAGCCGGAGAGTCAACGTATGTCGCTAGAGTGTGCCTACGCACATTGCACTGCTGTGACGTCACTTATAGTGATACATAACTTCGAGAATTATTCAAGGCAACATCTGGTATTTGTGTAATCTGTTGCGTGAATAGACAAATAGAATTTAGAGAAATAATAAAGCAGACAAACCGAATCTGTGTGTTCTTGTTTTATTTTGCACCACAGCAAAAGAGGGGTACTGCCATTTTGTCTGCTTGTTCACACATCATGCAGTCGTGTGCACAGACAACGAAAATCAGGTGTTGTCATGCACAGCGAGCAAAATCGAGCGCTGCGCAAAAGGAGAAACACAACAGCTTGCACACGAGGCCATCAGCAGAAGTGCGCCATACAGCAATAAAGCAAGGGAAAAAAATGAAAGTGGTGCCTGTGATGTGTGCGTCATGCGATCCTCGAGCTCTGGTATGGGAGAACGCATTGCAGGGAAGGAATTTTGCTTGCATAGGCTTGACGGAGCAAGTGGAGAGAGTGTCTCTCTCGGCAGTGGCGCTCGCCTTCTGAAATCGTCGGTCGCGACACTGAAATATTTATATCACGGCTATTAATGAACCAATTCAAAAAATTCTTGCGGCAGAATACTCTTTAGAGGGTGTAAAGATCTGTGCGTTAAGGGAATGTGCGAGGAATTGACCAGGTTTACATGAAGGGTGAAAAACTGCTTATGTCCTTTATTGCGCTTTCTTATAAACAAGTCCAAATAATGGCATCTGTCACGGATGACTACTTCTAGGCTGATGAAGCCTAGGTGTTTGGTGACGGCCCCATCATATGACCACAAAGTGGTGTTGCTTTGCATTGGTCGAAGCTTCCTCTAGGCTGAATACAGTGCGAGGTTAGCTTGAGATCCCGTGTTGACTTTGAATTTGACTTTATTGCCGCCAAGGCTCGCTATCACCATCCAATCTCGTTCATTTCGCATGCTGCCGATATACACATCTAAAATTGCAAAGTCGTCGCCATCGCCGCCATCCTGGAGCTCATCTACGTGCACCGCTCTTCTGCAGCAAACAGCAAAGTGATTCCTTGCTTTATGGATTCTGCAAGTTTTGCCACAAGCTGGGCAGTCACATGGCCTGTGTTCTCTGCCACAACATGAGCATTCGAAGGATTTCGGCGCTTGGTTGAGATCTGAATGACATTGATGGGGTCTATCTGCCCATGCTTCGCATTCTCATGCTTTGCATATTTTCTCGGATTTGGCCAGCGTTGAGTTCATTGTCTTGCAGGATTTTGGCCCGCAGGCTGTCGTTGCTAATGCCAATCACAATTTGATCACAAATCATGGAGTCTGTTAAATCTCCGAAATAGCACAATTGTACGTGCATCCTCACATCTCGTGCAAACTGTTCAAAACTCTCCCCCACTGTCTGCATCCTCTTCCGGAACAAATATTGCTCGTAGACTGCGTCTGTTTGAGCAGCCCAGTATGTGTCAAACTTGACAATGATGGTCTCGTAGTCTTCTTCGATTTCACCTTCGCTGAAGGAGAAGTTGTTGAAAACTTCTAATGCATCCTGCCCTGCTAAGCTCAATAGCGCCGTTGTCTTCGCTGCCTTGCTAGGGGGCTTGTCATGCAGCTTTGTTACCATGAAGTAGAGCTCCAGCTTCTGCTTAAATCGTAGCCAATTCTTGCCCTTATCACCTGTCATGAGTAGTGGTCCCAATGGCTTCAGCACATCCATGTCTGTTCTTAGGTGCGCCCAAGGTCCTGCTCCCGCTGGAAGGTGTTGCACTGGGTGGCCGCTTCTGACACCATGTAAAGTTCTGCGCGTTATGGGCGCGTGCGATGCATTGACCAGGCCGACATGGCGAAGGGCGAAAAACTGCTTGCGCCCTTATTGCATTTGCTTATAAAGGCACACCAAGAGAAAAGAGGGAAAATTAAAGGGAAAGGGTACCGTCTCGTGTCAAGTAGAAATAATGACGTGGGTTGTGCTGGTAAGCATACTATCAGATCGCGATACAGAGGGCACGTAACAACTTCTAGAGTATATCCGAAATTTGCTACGTGGCCTGGTGAGGGCCCTTTAAAAACATGCAGCCAGCTCTCGCGCTGGTGGTTGCATACCTCATCTATCAACCAATCTACAGCTTTTACCTTGGTGACGTGGTTGCACGCACAACTCTGCTGGCATCGCAACAGCAAAAAAGGGACAGAAAAGCTTGAAGTGAAGCATGGGATTGCACTTTTTTTTTTTACTTTGTGGTTTATTCGTGGCATGCAGCACTACCATGTGTATCAAAAGTTATTGAATGTCGTACACAACACTTGCGTTTATTTAAAAGAAACATCCGGAGAGAGGCGTCGCCAGGTGTTGACTCAAGACGGTCGATGTTGAGGGTCTTGACTCAAGACCCTCAACAAGCTTCGTTAGAGATTTTACAACTGCAAGTTGTAACGCACCATCGAGGGGTTGTTGTGCCTCAAGAATATTAGAAAATGGTTAAGTAATAGTAAAGCTAGAATAAAATTGTTACGAGGCAATAGCAAAAAGCTCTTTCCCATTGCCGCAAGCAGCACTCGTACTCTTTTTCTCCCATATTATAACTGAGCGCATGCTGCACAAGCAGTTGGAGACAGAGAGAGAGCAAACAAGTCGGGATGGTGTGCTAACCACCAAGGTTTCTTGTTCCTTGCTCAATTTGTGCCTGCTTGCGCTGTGCGTACTTGCAATGTCGCACCAGCAAGCCCAAAGAAACATGTTAGCCGAGAGACAGTGTCACACCTATGCTATGGGGCCGTTTTTTTCTCTTGCTGTGCAGCATATTTCTGGTGTTAATATTGCCAGATGCATTGCATCCTTGGGCATTACAACATGTGCCATTGCCTTTGCCGGTGAGGGGACTGGCTGCTCTGAAAACAGCAATGTGTGTGTCAACGTTCAACTGTTTTTGTAGCACACGTCAGCACAATACTTTGCAAGCACAACTGTCACTAACAACCAGGCAGCACAACACACAAGGTATACGGGAGGTGCGTTATAAACCACAAAGCTTCTTTTATGAGTGTGCTGTCTGCAAATTTATGTCTACACTGTAAAGAATGCATGTGTAATACCTGATTATCGAGTACAAAAGTGCTGTCTAGGCACAAAGATAGAACAGTGCATGGTTGCCTATAGCTTTCATTAAGCTTTTTATTTTATTTTAGTCGCAGGTCCGGCGAAATGTATGCGACAGCCATCTGTCCTGCTGCGTCGGTTAGAAATAAATTTACTGTCTATGCATTTCTTTGTATGCCCTTTGCAACGTGTGCTTGCTTTCTGTCTATAGGTTGCTTTCATCAAAATTAAAGGGCCGCTGAAACGGTTTGGACAAATTTTGTAGACGCGTAGGGTACAGCTTAAGTAGAACATTCACACCACAATTTAAGTGAAGCATTACGTATTAATGGAGCTACAAGTCTCGGAGACAATGTGCGCACCAGGGGTGGGCAAGGGAAGCACATGCGCCTCAGCAGTGATGAGGACTTCAGCACTCTTACTCAAAGAGGTTGTGCAAGTCCACTCAGGACACCTTTGAGACAGGCCACCACTTTTCATTAAAATTATTCATGTGCGTCTTCTAAACTGCATTTTCAAGGGGCCTTTATGCACGCAGCCAAGTTCAGAAAAGAAATTTGGGGGAAGAGTCAGCGTTATGAATCAAAATTTTCTAGGAAAATCATTTTGTAGAATGCAATTTTTCAATTTAAAGGATTTGGAAATGCATCTCATGTCAGCGCCCATAACTTACATTTAGCTCACCATAACAAAATCAATTTTGGCACTCCCTTAGCAGAAGCTTTGATCTGTACCACGAACCAAAACTAACTATATAAGAATCTTGGGCGTGTATGATAACCATAAAAAAGAAGGAAAAATAAAACTTCTGTTTAGTATACCTTACTATAAACTGGATCCATACGAAAAGTTGCCGTGCTTGTTGGTGTATGAAAAATTAACAAATTGGTTTTGAAAAACAATGGATGATTTTTAAACATCCCTCCAGCACTTGCAAAAAAGAAATCACCGCCCGAGCACTCTGTACAGATGATTAACCAGCAAAGCTGAAACGTGCGGCCCCAGTGTTTATCACTGGGTTAATCCCAAAGATTCATTAAAGGGCTCCTGAAACGGTTCGGAAAAATATTGTAGACGCGTAGGGTACAGCTAAAGTTAATCATTCGCACCACAATTTCTGTGAAGCGTCTCATATTAAGAGAGCTATGAACGATTACAAGTTACCCTCCTCCCTAGCCATGCTTTTCCTGCCAAGCGATCGGGGCTAAGCTCCGCCTTCACTGGTTCTGCGTCACGATGCAACGTCACATCGTCCACTTCCGGTTGTTTTGGAGCCCACCCCCGCCCGCACGAAACGTCTTCGCTAGCGGCTTGGCCGTCAACCCCAAGCGAGAGCTATCGAAGCAGCAAGCGTTGCGAGCATTCTGTCGTAGTGCCGAACATGTCTGTTATTCCGGTAATCACACACTAGCAGAATGTTTCGACGGAACGGTGAAGGCATAAACTCAAGCTGATGAAGGAACTTTAGCATAGACGTACGTGAGCTGCCTGATTGGTCTCCACGGTCAAGCCACCTGTTGGCGCAGAGCTTAACGAGCTAAAGAAAGAGCTAATATTCCTCTAACCAAGTGTAAATCATTTTAAACATTTACTAAAACAATGTGTTAACGATTACACTCCTGCAGCCAGGCCCTGTCCCCTTGCACTTGCGTTTACCCTAACACCGGAATCGCGAAACGCTATTGCGTTAGTAATCTTCCGGTGTAAAGTGACGGCCGCAAACGCGCAAATCCTGGCGCCGATCAAACAGTGGCTGTCCGATGCGCTGGAGCCAGTTCGCTCGTACGCTGCCTTGCAGAGGGACACAATGTCGCAGCTTGACATATTGCCAGTCGGTACGTTTGCAGTCCACAACGCAACAGTCGAATCATAGTGCTCGCGAAAAGACCGAAACTGACTCTGACCGCGGAGCTCTCGTCAAAATGGAGCATGTTGTAACACAAGCATACGACGCTTGCTGTGTGCCGGAAGTGTAGCGAGAAAGTGTTCTTGCGCATCCTCTTTCTGTTACTTTCCTTTTATAGAAACAAATTAACTAACATTCCAACTATTACGAACATCATTTGCTCACCAAGAAGGTGGGAAAATTAACGCTGACGTGCCCTGGGCAGCCATTCGGAAAGCTCGCCCACATGACGTCATATGGGTAATTTACATCATATGGGTAGGGACGGCTGAAAATTCTGCTGAGCAGTGTGCTGCGATCGGCAGCAATGTACATCTTTAAACACTTATAATAAATTGCACGCTTTACGCGGAGCACTTAGATGCATCAATTAATTATCAGAAGGACCTACTCTAACGACTCAGTTTGTTTGTAAGAAATCGTCAAAATCGTTTCATCATCATCATCAGCCTGGTTACGCCCACTGCAGAGCAAAGGCCTCTCCTATACTTCTCCAACAACCCCGGTCATGTGCTAATTGTTGCCATGTTGTCCCTGCAAATTTCTTAATCTCATCCGCCCACCTAACTTTCTGCCACCCTCTGCTACGCTTCCCTTCCCTTGGAATCCATTCCGTAACTCTTAATGACTATCGGTTATTTTCCCTCATTACGTGTCCTGCCCATGCCCATTTCTTTTCTTTTATTTCAACTAAGATATCATTAACTCGCGTTTGTTCCCTCACCCAATCTGCTCTTTTCTTATCCCTTAACGTTACTCCTATCATTCTTCTTTTCATAGCTCGTTGCATCGTCCTCAATTTAAGTAGAACCCTTTTCGTAAGCCTCCAGGTTTCTGCCCGTACACTGGTAAGACACAGCTGGGCTATAAACTTTTCTCTTGAGGGATAATGGCAACCTGCTGTTCATGATCTGAGAATGCCTGCCAAATGCACCCCAGCCCATTCTTATTCTTCTGATTATTTCAGACTCATGACCCGGATCCGCGGTCACTACCTGTCCTCAGTAGATGTATTCCCTTACCACTCCCAGTGCCTCGCTACCTATCGTAAACTGCTCTTCTCTTCCAAGACTGTTAAACATTACTTTAGTTTTCTGCAGATTAATCTTTAGACCCACCCTTCGGCTTTGCCACTCCAGGTCAGTGAGCATGCATTGCAGTTGGTCCCCTGAGTTACTAAGCAAGGCAATATCATCAGCGAATCGCAAGTTACTAAGGTATTCTCCATTAACTCTTATCCCCAATTCAGGTCTCTGAATACCTGCTGTAAACACGCTGTGGATAGCATTGGAGAGATAGTATCTCCCTGCCTGACGCCTTTCTTTATTGGGATTTTGTTGCTTTCTTTGTGGAGGACTACGGTGGCTGTGGAGCCGCTATAGATATCTTTCAGTATTTTTACATACGGCTCGTCTACACCCTGATTCCGTAATGCCTCTATGACTGCTGAGGTTTCGACAGAATCAAACGCTTTCTCGTAATCAATGAAAGCAATATATAAGGGTTGGTTATATTCTGCACATTTTTCTATCACCTGATTGATAGTGTGAATATGGTCTATTGTTGAATAGCCTTTACGGAATCCTGCCTGGTCCTTTGGTTGACGGAAGTCTAAGGTGTTCCTGATTCTATTTGCAATTACCTTAGTAAATACTTTGTAGGCAGCGGACAGTAAGCTGATCTGTCTATAATTTTTCAAGTCTTTGGCGTCCCCTTTCTTATGGATTAGGATTATGTTAGCGTTTTCCCAAGATTCCGGTACGCTCGAAGTCATGAGGCATTGCGTATACAGGGTGGCCAGTTTCTCGAACAATCTGCCCACCATCCTTCAACAAATCTGCTGTTACCTGACCCTCCCCAGCTGCCTTCCCCCTTTGCATAGCTCCCCAATGCTTTCTTTACTTCTTCCGGCGTTACCTGTGGGATTTCGAATTTCTCTAGACTATTCTCTCTTCCAATATCGTCGTGGGTGCTACTGGTACTGTATAATATAATCTCTATAGAACTCCTCAGCCACTTGAACTATCTCATCCATATTAGTAATTATATTGCCGGCTTTGTCTCTTAACGCATACATCTGATTCTTGCCAATTCCTAGTTTCTTCTTCACTGTTTTTAGGCTTCCTCCGTTCCTGAGAGCATGTCATTTCTATCCATATTATACTTCCTTATGTCAGCTGTCTTATGCTTGTTGATTAACTTCGAAAGTTCTGCCAGTTCTATTCTAGCTGTAGGGTTAGATGCTTTCATACATTGGCGTTTCTTGATCAGATCTTTCGTCTCCTGCGATAGCTTACTGGTTTCCTGTCTAACGGAGTTACCACCGACTTCTATTGCACACTCCTTAATGATGCCCACAAGATTGTCGTTAATTGCTTGAACACTAAGGTCCTCTTCCTGAGTTAAAGCCGAATACCTGTTCTGCAGCTAAATCATTTCAGGGTCCCTTTAAATGACTGCTTGGTAGGCTGTCGGATCCTCAGCACGCAGTTGCTGCTTGTGCTAGGCTGCACGAGCCTGTTCTTGTGCCCGGGCTGCAGCAACGGCACGGCATAGACTAGCTCGTTCCCAGTTCTGCTCGCAGCGTTGCTGATCGAAAGCTGGCTGCTCCTCAAGAGTATGTATGGCGCATGGCCTACCCATTTCGGAGCCGGAAAGAAACTGCTGCGTGCACGCTCGGCTGTGATGGACAGCAACGTCGTCACTACTGGTTCAACCAATCGTGTGCCTTTTTTTTTTTTTTTTGGGCACATGTGCATGGGGTTGCGCCGGAAGAGTTTTCTGTGTACATGCAACAGACAGAGGGACGGACGAATCGGCTAGCCATATACAGCTTTGCTGTAAGAACATTCAGGAGACCTTAAATTCTCTACTTATAGCTTGTCTCCTCCCGATTTTGATATGTCCAATTTTAACCACGGGGCAACTCTTTTTCGTTTTTGTTTACCCAGCTTATTTTGCATGATCAATGCTGTAACGGGAGGCCTTCACAATGAGCAGCCAGAGAATTGCTAGACAAGTTTCCATTATGTAAAAGTCAGGCTCTATTCCAACTTGTTTCAGTTTATCAAGAGGCACATTTGTCGCCATTACTGAAATGACAAAAAGAGCATAACATAGGACAAGGTTTAAGAGTCAAAAGGCTCACGTAGGTGTCTCTATTTGCCCTTTGCTAATGAATACCATTAAATAATTCTTTTAGGACAAGTCAATGTTTGACAAAGTGCCAAGATGCACGATTGTTGCTGTAGGAGTGCACTAAGCTGGGCTGGCTGGTACATTGTCAGGACGGGCACAGACAGCACTTAAGACTGGATGGTGAGAGCATGACAGATGAGGTGCTGACTAACAACCACTGGTAGTCAACGCCTTGTCCGTCGTGCTGCGACCGTCCGCTCTTAAGCGCTGTTTGTGCTCGTCATAATAATAGTGTCCTTTCGCTGCTGAACTGCAGTGCAGCTCACTGCAAGATATTGCAGCCAGACCAATCTTCAATGCACTTCCTGAACCACTCCCATCACTGGACCCATCGTGCACTGTGGCTTTCAACTACCATACCAATTCCCAGCAAACTTCTGTTTCCCTTACTTTTGCAATCTAAACTTCACCACACTGTAGCTACCAGTATAAATGAGAAAACTACAGTGTATAAGCACAGAAAGTCAATCAGCTGTTCTTCAATGCACGAAAAGCCGTGTTAAAAATGTTTCAAACACAGAATGTCCACCATGTCAGGATTATGCTTAACGCCGATAAAAACAACGTAAATGCATTTGGGCCCTTATTACTTGTTGGAACTGAATAACATTAAAAAACAATACTACACAATTCAAATGTTACAAATGAAACTGGTACCTTGAGTTTCATAGGCACTGGGTTGGGTTTGCTATCTTTTCAAAGAAATAACATACACATAATTTTTACCGCCAAATTTTCTCCAATGAATCGAACATATAATTTAGTAAAAAACAAAAATAATTAAGCCTTTTGAAAAGTTCTTTTTACTTCTTCAAGTGCAAGATTTTTTTCTTTTACTGATCCAAAATGCCTGTTGCACAAGCAGTCCGAACTTGCAACCGGAGCAATAGAAAACAACTTGGTACTGCCGTCAAATAAGGAAGCCATACAATGAATTTAAAGATGCATTCAGACAATGTTTCAAATAAAATGTCATATAATACTTGTTATCCTGGTTTGTTATACAGCCCAATTCGTAAAAGAGTATAAAAAGATTTTTCACTGAATAACCTTTATTTGGAATGGGCTTACCAAGGGTTGTTTGCAGAAATAGCAGAAAATTGAGTACTGCAGACTGACACCACATAAGAATATTTGTTTGAAAATTGCTTAAAACTTTTATAATGAAGCAAGGCACTTCTCTCCACAACACAATTCTGCCTGTCTAGGGATGTCTTAAAAGCATAAATACTAAAAAAAACTTGTTTTTTATAGTTTTTTATAGGGTGGCGGCGTACTCTGTGAGCTGTGATCTCTGCATGTTTGTCTTCTTTATGGTAGGTTCCTGCCAATCAAACTGAAGCGCCTGTTGCCATTTGGGTTGTGTCCCATTGCCTTGCATTCTACCAGACTGCTTTAAACAAGTTCACAGGAAAGGGATCTGCACAAGATGATGCAATGACCTCGCACTTTGTGATTTCGTGGCACTCTTAGAAAATAAGTCTCCCGCTAAGACTGGAGCTAATGAAAACCACAATAGTATACAACTTTGTCATGCAAACGCTTGACAGATTTGCTATATTCTTATTCTGATAATTTGGAGTGCTTCACTAAGCGGGGAAAATGAGCAAGAGTGCTTTGGAGCAGATTTTGTAGCAGTCAGCAATGATTCCGAGTTGTTAGTGGAATGACACTATTCCTGCACATCAGAAGTGGTTCCAGAGTACCAGCATTGCAAATATTCTAGAGAAAGATAATCCACATATGCAATCACTCATGAACAAATTACAACCATCAAGCAGCCACACCGAGGCAACCTGTGTGCTTGTACAAGAAAATACTGCGCGCCCCCAGTGGTAAAGCGAGCCACACAAAGGCACAAGGATATCACGGTA
Source organism: Dermacentor variabilis (assembly GCF_050947875.1). Lineage (NCBI taxonomy): Eukaryota > Metazoa > Arthropoda > Arachnida > Ixodida > Ixodidae > Dermacentor > Dermacentor variabilis. The sequence goes on along the minus strand of NC_134569.1, from coordinate 229,424,254 downwards.
ATACAGTCACGTGGTATGCAGGATGGCCATTCGAGCAATTTTATTTTACGTCTAAGGTAGTCTAGCTAGTAAAATGGCAGAACTACAAATCCGTTGCGTTACAAGCACACTCATGCAGATAAGTGCAACACAGCAAAGCAGGTAATAACGTGTAATCTGTCAGTTTGCAAAGTGCCATGACACATCCACCTTGCCAAATGCACGAAGTGCGTGTCATCAGTTGAGGAACACCTCTCCAACAGAGGCCCCGTCGCCAGCACAAAGTATGAATGTGGGACGCCTCGATACCACGGAATGTGCTGAGCACACACTACTAGGCCCGACAGAACTTCATCCTGAACTATGCACAGCCTGCGGATGAACTGCATAAAGTGTTCTAATGGCAGAGCGCGACTATGTGCGAGCACGCACTGAATTTGGTTAGCTCAGGGACCCTTTAGCTCATTTAGCTTTATGAAGGGTAGGAGATGCGATGGTACTTTTATGTGGCGGTGACCGCAACCTAGTGTTGTGGTCAATCTGGAGCAGCTTTGCAGCAGATTCTTTCATTTGTAGCATGGATGTAGCAGCTTAAACAGAATGTAGCAGATCAGAGCAACTGTAGCAGCATTCCCACCACTGGCTTCACTGCAGTGCTGCTCATACCATAGACATAATTGAAATCTTGAATGCCTTACAATGTGCCATTTGAAGTTTTCCACCAGCAAACACTGCAAGCTAGTTCAACCACCAAGGTGAGCGGAAAGACAAAAAGAGCAACAGTCTTTTGCTTTGATATGTTGTTGGCCACATCCTCAAACCCAGAAGTGGCACAGGACAATACTACAGCCTTGTCGATCTAGTAGCCACAAGCCACACCTTAGCAGCTAGTGGAAATTAAAGGAAAAGCCAAGCCAAATTGTCAGAGCTGCATTCGCATGTTTGTAATGTGTGTCCTGCATGTCCAGTGTTTGTTCCTTTGTTTAGTAACAGCAATGTGGTTGGTCTTTGACAAAGAGTCGTACAGAAGGTAGATTACACAAAGGTCCATGTCAGCCCAATAAAAATTACATGGCGCATCTGTCCTGTTCGCATCACTTGTCCCATCGTCTGCGCTGTTTACCATGTTCAACGTAACCTAACTAGCCGAGCTTAAAACTCTCTCGTCACTTGACAAATAGTTAAGCAGCCTCAAATGGCATGAACCTCAATGTCTGTGCCGATGAGGGAAGTGCCAGACAATAAAGTTTTACAATCGTTTGGCTAGTGGAGCACGGTAAACCCCACTTCAAGTTGCCAGGTGCAGATTTGATGCAGGCACTGACCACACTTTCGTCTACCTGCAGTGACAGCAAGATGATAGTTGAAATGCAAGACTTGCCAAATCCATGTTAACATATGTGAATTTAGCCATGTGCTGACATGCTGGCACATCCTTTTTTTTCTGGCGGCCAATTAATCAGGCTTCTCTGCTAGGCAATCCCTGCAGAGTCTGAATTACCTCTTGGTGACCATGGAGGCGTTCCACGAGATGCTGAAGGAATTCAAAAAGTTTAAGAGATGCCTCCAGACGTCAAAAACTTCTCTATACAGTACTGGACATTTGAGCCATACTACAGTATATATAAAACCCCTTCACACCTACGCAAATGGGAGAGGTTCACTGACTCAAAACATTATTCAGCAAGCATCTTACGAGGGTGTATTAGAAAGTCTTTGGCCCCTATTTTTTATTGGCCAAAATAAAGTACATACAGGTAATGGCAAATATACATACTATTCTGCGTACTTTACACTATTTTTCCACATAGCGCCCACGCCCGTTCAGACATTAGTTTCATCGCAGCACAATATTTGAGATGCACCCGTTGTCAGTCAGCAACGCACGCCCCTGAGTCTGCAAGTCTTCACGGCCTTTTGCAAACTCGCAAAAGCAGCACCTCACACTTCTCAAGTGAGACACCTTTCCCTATCATGGGCTGCATTTCTCTGTGTATTTCAATGGATGTTCGTTGCTTGCTCCATAGAAAACGAATCATACTTCAATGCTCGTATGCCATGGGCGTGTGAAGCACAACTGCCATCTTCGACTAAAGCACTGTGCCATGGAAATACCGGCAGATAAGGCAAGGCCGGCCCAAGTAAGATCCACCGCTGGGAATGGATATGTTGACTTCACATTTACAGCCGTAATTTCGCTAAAAAAAAATAGGGGCCCAACGACTTTCTGATTCGCCCTCGTATGATGGTGAGTAGTAAGAGAGTGCCGTGCAAGAGCCCTGCAGGTCCCCTCTTTTCATCTTTGGATATTTCAACATGTCTGTGAGAAAGATCTTTGCAAGCACTTACCAAGGCAGCGAACTCTAGTAACGAGAGAACCAAAATCCTCTGATCCATTTGTGTTCACCAACACAGGCCCACACAAGCAGCAGCGTCGGCCAAAGGTTGGCCAACTTCCACCTTCAACACCACGCGACCTTGTATAACCACTTTACACTCATGAGTGACTGAATGTGAGGCAGGTTTATTAGATGATAATGTATGACGAGTGTGTGTGTATGCGCGCGCACTGGTGCATCGGTGGAGGGGGGGAGCGGAAAAGCTGATTCAGGATGATGGCCGGAGGCTAGCTGGTGCTATCCGTAGGCCGCCCGTCTGCTCCTGGTAAACTTCGATGACGTCATCATTCACCATTTCCAACTGCACAGAAGATCAGGGTTCTCAACACGCATGCAGCATGGTTCACGGAAAATTGACTTGCCGACACAAAGCAGGACAAAGCTACGACCACAAGGTGTTCCAGCAGATCTCCCAAGACATGAGCATTAAGGTAAACAACAAGGCCAACATCACATAAAAAGTATTTCAGTCTGTCTTTATTCCAAATCTGCCATTAGCCCTCCATGATTGGTCAAAATGGCTTCAGCCCATCCCGTATGGGCAGGCGCATCATGTGGGCAAGGCCGAAGCCATTTGGACCGATCATCGAGGGGCAATGGCAGATTTGGGACAAAAACAGATCGGAACAGCTTTACATTATCTCGGCTCAGAACACCTTTTTACCAACCGAAGGTGGCTGACTGCCAGCAACATGGAAAGCTGTGTAGGTTAGTATGCACTTATGACGCAATCAAAAAGTAAGAGGTGCTCAAATTGATAACATAAGAAAATGAGGGCAAGATAGCTGGTTGAGTTCTACAGCATTTTTTAAAAGTTCTTTACCCAAGAAATTAAAAACTGCATTTTCGTGCGAACATGCATTCTTAATTCTCGTCCTAAAATGGTTTTCATGATTTCGTATAAACAAAGTCATTAGTGAGAAATGACTTCTAATCATTAACTGAGAAATTTAAGTGCTCTGCATGAAGTGTGTAACTTATTGTAAGGTTTTTAGAAATGTGTATCTCTACCTATTTCAGCAGTGCCGCTCCCCTCAGTTTTCTTCCTCCCCGTTACAATCTCCATAGCTGGCACGCGACATCAGTTGGCCAAGTTTATTTATTTATTTATTTATCATACCCTCAGGGCCATTACGGCATTATAGAGGGGAGTGGTTACAAGCAAAACGGGTAAATTCAACAAACAGGAGTTACTAGAGCAGAAAATTATGTATATAAATATGTATAAACAAAACTATTTAACAAATGGCACCTAGATATACAATGTTAGCTAAGTCGTTGGTGAGTACAGGTTGAACAATATGAAAAAAGGTTCCTAGTTATACAGTGCTAGCTATGGCATTCTTGAATAATAGGTGATCTGCGATAGTGGCTATCGAGGCGGGGAGGTGATTCCACTCATTGGAAGTGCGTGGTACAAATGACTGAAAAAAAGCGTTGCCCTGATGTTGTCTGATGTTGCTGCCTAGGTAGAGTCATCACTAATTTTTTCCAACAATATGATGAACAAATGTTGTTTGTAATAGTTGGAATAAAAATAAAGTAACAAAGAGAATACACATTGAGAATTTATTACTATACTGAAGCACTTCCGGCAAGTGTCATCTGCTTGTGTTACAAGTGGGGATGCTGGCTTGGAATTTTAAGGTATGCGTTTTCGACTGTCACTTCACGCCAGAAGATTACTACAACAGAGTTTTAGTGTGTCCGACATTGCGGTAAATGCACGCAGACGGCATTTTTCCAGATGGGCAGAGGCGCTGAGCTGAACCAGACAAACAAGAGCTAATACTGCAGCACCCAAGTATATTCTACTCTGCTGCTGGTGTAAATTTTCAGCAGCAGTGCAATTGTAAACACGCTTGTAAACACAATTGTAAACAGCGCAAAGCCTTGAAGCACAGGCTGAAAATGAATACCAGGCTGCACTGAAGTTTTAGTCGCATCCTGTGGTTTGTAAACATCGAAGGTGCAAAGCACAGCAGCACAGAGTGCTCGGCTCTTTACTGTCCGAGAGTTGGGCAACAAGCCACCATAAACGCGCCGATAGGATTATGAGAGGTGTGGCAGTCTGCTAGCTTGTTACTATAGACTTATTAATTCTGATGCACGTGAGGCCCATTATACAAAACTGCAATTAGCAATGAACATGCAATCATGGAGTGTGGACACATAACGGCACTCATTACAGTGGACTTAACAATCCAGCAAGAATGGTTCATTATGCCCAAAGTACATTCATTCGAAAACTAAGGCCAAACTACGTTATTTTGCATATACTACAGTTGAACCTCCGTTATAACGAACTCAATATTTCCGTGAGAAGTGGTCGTCGCATGTAAACTCGCCCTTAATAATGCTAAAAAATTAGTGGCACTGAAGCTGGCACAGGCAGTTGCAATTTTGCAGCATATGTGCCCAAAAACCAGATTTTCCATGTCACTTTTGTCCCCGCACCTGGCTGAAAATTTCCATTAGCAATATCTATCTAAGAAACGAGATGCGGTGCCGCATAGCTCACAAAATGACAGCCAGTTCTAATCATCTGTCATTTGAAACTGCAAGCACAGCCACTATTTTCAGAGTGCAGCTCTCAGGTGCGCGTTCATGTTGCGAACGTAGGCATCCCTCGGTATAACCGTGTGAATGAGCACAGTGAAGGATGAAAGAGCGAATGCAGAGCGTAGTGGGGGATGAAAGACAGCGATAGCAAAGAGAGTGTGGGGAAGGCGGAGTGCGTGTCCACCGATACCGTATATGGAAGCGAAGCACTAGCGTGGGCTTTGGACCCACTGCGCACCTGCTACTTCCTCTGCGCCGCCGCCCCTAAAGAAAGCGCTGCGCATTCCCATATTCATGATTTCTTTCTGCACAATAAACAACAGACAAGCTGCCCGATCAGACTCAGTGCCACTGCCGAGAGGACCCTGTCATTCCAAATCAAATTCTTTGCCACAATATATTGCGAATTGAAAACACCTAAACAGCTTCACTCAAAATTTGCATTCGGGAGTATCGTAATCATCGGTGAACTTCTTATTTGAGAGCTTGCAATATATTTTACTACCAGTGGGACAAGACCGTATTCTCCACATGAGAGCGAAGCAGTCTTAGCTGGAAGCACTAACTTCAGGAACTACGTATTTCCACATGCCACCATTATGCGGAAGTCTTGGCATTACAACTGTGCGTCATCCACCCTACAGCCATAAAGTTAAGGTATCATAGTTGCTACGGGCAAAAAAAAAAAAAAAACCATGTTTGAAAGGCAGAGAACGTCATCGCGAACTGTTATCAGCAATCAGTAATGTGTAAGCAAAGTGCAGCCAAACCGCGATCCCCTGATAATGGCGTAGCAACCGCTGACCCTCTGCAACATTGCATGGCAACAGTGCGTGGCACAGCGTTCTCACCGACTCGGGCAACGTGATTATCAACACCAACAATAGCAAAGCTTGAGCGGCCATTGCTCCCATGGTGGTTGTTCCAAACCATTGAAATAGGCGTAATGCATGGGGTGCTGTAGGGAAAGCATTCGCAATAACAAGAGTGCCGGTGTTGTGGCACGTGACGTCACAGCGGCACGCATGCCAGTGCACGCCCCGTCCTGCTGTGAGCATCCTCCCTTGACAAGTGCCTTGAAAGCAAGTGGCCTCCTCTGCGGTTTCCGAAATGCGCATGCGGTGATCCTCACTCATCTCAAAGGCCGTGCTATCGTCGCGGTTGGACTGGAGCAGGGCATGCGCTGACGTGTGTCCAGCTTGGTCACGCTTCCGTGCCGTGGTATTTCGCGTGCACCCTCTTTTTACCGTGACAGAGTTCAAAGTGTTCGTCATAACAGCATGGCAATTTAAAAAAAAGACTCATTCTTCTGGAAGCAGTTTCAGTAGGCAGAGTAAAAAAAAATAAATTTTGTGAATGCACTGAAATGTGATCATTATAGTCAAGTTCGTTTCAAGTGGATTTGACTGTACCATCTATTCCTTTGATTATAGAAAACCAGAGGCGATCACAAAACAATAAAATGATCAAGAGTAAAAAAACAAGGGAACAAGAAAAGTGATCTGCAGTAATAGTACAAACACATTAGCAGTAAAGCACCTTGCTGTCTACTATTTCGCGGATGTTGGCTGCTGAAAATTGGCAGTTTTGCCGCAGAACAGCAATATTTTCCTGTTAATGAGAAAAATGGGTCCAAGTGTTTTTTTCTGCCCTTTGCAGCTAGCTCTCGGCAGTGGCCATGCCTTTCAGTGATAATCACAAGTTTATCAGACAAACGCTAATTTGTTTCAAGGGCAGACAGTGCAAGCAAGTTAATGTTTGCTTGACTGTGCCGAGAGGCTAGACCTGGTAGGGCTGATTGCTTCCACACAATTCGTAGTTTTCCCTAACTCCAAAGACTGTCCAAGTTATCAATGCTGCTTATGTACCATATTTACTCGCATAATGATCGCACTTTGTTGTAAAAAAAATTGACACAAATTCAGGGTTGCCATCATTATACGGGGCAAATTTTCCACAGAAAAAAATTTTTTTTTCATCCTGCATTTGCTGCGGGATGACAACAGGTCAACAAACAGGTGACTGCCGTTGTAACAGTGTGGGACACCAAAACAAAAATGGCGGGCCGGCGGAGCAAGCCGAACGCACCGAAAGCGATTTTTTTCTCGCAAGTACATTACTGTATGTGCATTGAAAGAGTTTCTTCCGTATCAGTAAGGAATAATATCGTTAATATCAGCAAGTTTGCAGCAATAACGTAGCCATGTCCACTTCGAGGGGACAGAAACAGAGATGGGCGCGCTTAGCAGCCAGTGACATAGAAACATATGGCAGGCATGCTGTGAAAACTGTGGCATTTGTCTTCACTACTGTCCTAATACGGCACGTTTCCGCTAAGGGTGGGGAATATCTTTGCTGCGCTACAAGCATCGGCATATGAATAGGGTACACTTCTATTGTATCAGTGTAAACCTGGCTACTATCGTTGCCGCTCGCGATTTGTTGCATGCCCACGAATGCAGACGAGAGGAATCGAAAGGCGCCTTCTTTGTTGTTGCTGTTGACCACAGCCATTACAGAGCCTACAAATAATAAAGCCAAGAGAAGTATGGTTGTAGAGTTGTTTTTTTTTTCATGAAAGTGCAGAAAGTGATGAAAGGAATGAAATTGGACATCTGCTTGAGAATGTTTGGTGTGTGCAGACCGCTTGGTATGTCTTGAAGAGTTGTTCGCGTAGCATTCAACAGCATTTGACAGATGGTAAACGCAACCATCATTGGCTAGACTTGGCACACGACATATTGCTGTGGCAAGTTCGGGGTGCGATCAGTACGCAGGAAAGAAAAAAAATTGAACTTTGACGAGAAAATTCAGGGGTGCGATCATTACGCGAGTGCAATCATTATGCAAGTAAAGAAAGTATGTCAATGTTGTTCAGAAACCAGAAGACAAAGCTTAACCAATAGAGATTTGTCCCACTCACTTGCTTAGGGGTTTCATCATCGTTTATGCGCTTGCCATCGAACAGGAAGCGAAGGGATGACACTTGCATGGCCTGCACAAAATAAAATATGACATGTTCGTGCAAATAATTAAATGCCAACCCAAACCTTCAGAAATGCCTGTATACAACACCAACAAAGCTGACTTCCAAACTTGTAGCATGCACTCCAACTGGAATAGATACAATACAGATACCCCTTTGTGCACATTTTCAATGCACATAAACTACCTCTAATTTTAACGGTAAGACAGGAAGGCACTCCCTCAAAGCAGGCCATTGACTGATGACCGGTACGGTGTAATGTACCGACAAAATTGCAAAGCAAGTGCTATGCACAGTGGAGCGTCTTAGGCTAATTCTGGCCACCTGGGATCATGCATCTATGGACCATCAGGCAAGCTCTTTAATGCAATTAACATTCTTTGGAAACTTCACACACTTTTTCAGTAGACGTCCATTTGTGGCCTCTTTTACGAGAGCTTGGGCCACTGTCTACGCGACAGTCGGTATGCGCAAGAACAGACAATTTGGAAATGGATGACTTGGGCCAGTGGGCATGTGCAAGTGGGCATGTGAAGCAGCTGGCCGTAGAGTGAGAGAGAAGTGAAGCAAATCGAATGGAACCAGGACGTGCACTGAACAAGGAGCATCGAGCTAGCAAGAAATATTAAAGATGTCGGCTAGACAGAAGTGAAGAATATGGCAATATGGTGTGTCGCTACATTTGCTTCAATGCCAATGACGTTAACTTCGACATACATTGAGAGATGGGTTCCGCCCACCCTACGTGGTAGCTTAGCAGCTGTGGCATCACACAGCTAAGCAGAAGGTTGTGAAATCAAGACCCGGCCACCGCAGTCGCACATCGATTGAGGCAAAACGGAAGAACAGCTGTGTATGGCGCATTTGGTGCACATAAAAAAAAAAACCAGGTGGCCAAATTAATCCAGAGTACCACACTACTGTGTGCCTCGTAGTCGGATCGTTGTTTTGGCACATAATACCACAGAATATAATTTAATTTTTTTAATGGTTTCTGCAGGGACTTTTCTGCATTCCAAATCCATTGGAACATCAGCACTGCGGCTGCAAATGAATAAGTGGTGTTGGGCATAGTGGTATGATGCCATAGCCACCAGGGGATCCGACCAGGGCCACAATATCGTAGTGATGCCTTTTCCGATGCTATTTCTTTTCATGCTGCTTCAGTGGTCAGAGTGACACTCCACCATTGTTGTCAATGTGAGCAGCCACCCGGAAATAGCAGATGATAAAGAGTGGCACAGAATAGAGTGGAAAATACCGCTACAAATTTGCTATTACCCCCCCCCCCCAAAAAAAAAAGCTCTTTTACTGTGAACTGGAATGTTAGCATTTTTTTTTCAATCCACAAAACCACAGGCATGGAGTATGGGGGTGTTTTCGGTTCAGGCCTTTAGAGCTTTTTCATCCCTTGCGGCTCAACCATGCTACCTCATATGCAAATGTGCATGTGCTTGCTGTCATTTCAGAAGTTGCAGCACCATTTGGTTTTAAAAATGTTGAGAAGAGAAACAGGTATGTTAGTAATAGCTTCACGACTGACTGTCCACCGTGCCTATCCATTGGTGGAAGGCCCATCACTGAAAAAGAAGCGATTCTTAACTAGGCAGCTGCTTTTGATCATACTAGTATGTAAACTGAAGTAGGTGCGATGAAATGATTGGTTGAAGAAATGTTCGGTCTTGTAAGGGATGACTATTTGGCCTAATACGAGGAACGGGAAAGGCACGAAAGTGTGCCAAAGGGAGAAGGCGTACAATAAGGGGGAAGGTGTGTAACAGGCATAATAGAATTGACATATTGCTTCAGAGGTGTGCTTCCACAATTTTTTTTTTTTACTGCTTGCCAAGTGGAGAACATTACATGTACTTTATTTCAGTCTTTTGTACAGCTTGGTAGCACCGTGGAGTTCCGGTAGAAAATAAATGTACATTTTTCCTGAATTGCTAGAATGTGATGCAAACAGACCAGTTCAAACCAGCTTCAAGTGCAATTTTTTCCAGTGTTGAACAAAGCTGAACTATTTTTGCTAAACTGGAACAAGAAATGTTTCGCTTTCACATTCTGCTAGCCACTGGGCCATGTATACAAGAGTGCCAGCTATACGTCACTCTTCTGGCCATAGCACGCCCATATGTGCTAAAATTTTGCACGGAGAAGGCATTTTGCAGCTTAATTCGTCTGAAAACCAACCTCTGTAAAATCTCACTAACTAGGGTTCAGAACTACAGTAGACGTCACTGCAGTAATTGCAGCAGAGCCATAAGACTAATAGCCACATGGATTGTTAAAAAGCTGTCAAAATCCATGATGCCATGCCAAGCTGTGAGCGAACTTTAAGGGGACAGGGTAAGCCCCATCTTTCCCATGTATATTGGGGCATATTGTGGTGCACTTTTCTCAGCAACTAATAAAGATAGTGGCAAGATATTTACTTCATTTTGTTCAGAATTTCATCTTCTAGCCGGTGTACCAAAATTATTTTACTATACGAGAAATTAAATTATTTATGAATCTTTTACTTTCTACACACAAATTTTGACCCAATTTTGTACATATTTTTATTTTAAAACAATTTTATTCGCACGCTGATAATTTTGGTACAGTTAATTAGCATATATGTACTGTATGCACAGAACAATCAGCTTGATATCTATTGTCATTTTGAAAATAATGGTACCGACGTAAAAAAAATATCTTGTTTTGAGAAAACTGAGTTTAAAGTAAACAAAACTAACATATACTCAGAACAGCACCGCATGGAAAACACGTGTAAGCCGTGCAGCAGCGTCTCATGCTTGTCTTGGCTAACAACATGGATGGTTGCCAGAGAGCTTTCTCTTTCCGCTAAAATTAGGAACTTTTTTTTTTTTAGTAAGAGCGCAGAAAACACTGCTCGTAAAGGGGATGTATGGCTGACCGCTTTGCATTCAGATAGCTTTTTCAGGTTGGTATAATTGCACAGAATGGAGTGTGATACATCAAATGATGTAGAAAAGAACGTACTTTTATATTTCGGAAGAAACTCATAATTGATTTCTTCCAAATTTTTTTGCTTACCCCGTCCCCTTAAGGCGATCAAACCCCAGCCACATTTCGATGGGGGCAAAATGCAAGAATGCACGCATAGCAATGCACTGGGTGCGCATTAAAGAATCCCAGGTGGTCCAAATTAATCCGAAGTCCCTCACTACAGCATGCCTCATAATTAGATCGTAGTTGTGGTATGTAAAACCTCAGAATGTTACATAATCCATATTTTGTTTTTACATATTTTTTGGCTTACCATGCCTCTTCTCAGGGTAAGAGCAACTTTTTTCTCTCTTTTTGACATTGCAATGAATATATTTACTGAAACAGCTCAAACCTTTACTTTAAGGGAGCTTTTTTCAAGGTATCTTCTATGTTAGAATTAATATGCCTGTTTATTGAAAATGAGGTCCACTAGTCAACAGAGCAAATCATTAACTTGTCAAAAGCAGCGCCAGAATGAATATTTTCCCACACTGTGGCAATGCTAGAACAGAATTAATATTAATTAACAGACGATGGTAAAACCCATTCAGGCCCCGTCAGCAACCCAACTCACCACCCTCTCACTGTAGCTCTTCTTCAACTTTCCCATCTGTGTGGTCATCTTGACCTTGAAATGTATCTCATTGCCATCCTGCAAGCACAGTCAAATGGGACAAGCATGAGATGGACGCTCTGGTGCACATGGCAAGGAAGGTGCACAAATCAGCACAGATCTGACATGAGCGTCGTTGTTTAAAAGGCATGTATAAATTATTTTTCATGTAATAGACATATTTCTAGCACTTCAATTATACTGCACTATGCAGGCTATAGTGCAGAGATTATGCATTTCTCAGTTGAGAGTTCTGGCAAACGCATTAAACTGCGAATGAAATTAAGACAGATGACACTAATACCCCTGTCACACGGCAGATCTAATGTCATTTACAACGAATGACATTCACTGATAATGCCATTTGTTTGCTGTCACACGGTAAAACGTAATGACATTAGTCGAAAATGACATTTACAAACGGATGAGTTCGCCAAACTCATTCGCATTCGTTTTCGAACCGAATGTATATCCTCGAAACCGGGAGTGCACCAATGTACCGCAAACAGTACATGCTTTTTTTTATGTTTAACATGAAATAACTATTATTCTATCAATTTTATTACCTAATTATTACTTTAACGGCATTGAAGTCCATCATGCGCGTAATTACAGAAAGCTATTCTCAATCCAGTAACTAGACAGCCGTTGCATTGGTTCGCACCGGAGCATCGGCCACAGCCACTTTGATTGAGCTGACATAAAAGCATGCGCTTGTTTTCCTGTGGCACGCACCAAGAATGATGATATTAAGAGCCCGCATGCACATCAGAACAGCGATGAAATGCAACTGCGTTCTCGTTGCACTTTATCAGATGTAGCGAATGTGCCCATTGTGCTTTTCGCCATGTTGCTTGCCTTATCTTTGGCTTGGCTTGACTTCATCAGCAATGTCGACAATTGGTGATCAAACACTACAGTGTGAAAGGGACGATCACATATTCCACTGGAATTTAGCATATTGGAAAATAATTATGGGACAAAAGTGAGTTTGAGGCTATTTTTTTTTTTTTTTTACTATCGTCATTGTTATCATTTACAAAGGACAGTTTTCACAATGTCACAGCGCACTGTGATAATGACATTAATCGCCACTAGTGTCATTTGTTGGAAATGATGTTAGATCTGCCGTGTGACAGGGGTATAAGTTCGTCCGTATGGCATCACACAAATGGCATTAAAATTTAAGGCATTAACAAGTTAAAGTCATTTTCTGCGCCCGTGTGCTACAGATATTAGAAGCAATAGTGTTTTTAGATCACAATGATCTTTTTCAGCAACTTTTGTTGACTTTTCTCGTTTCAGGAAGTTGTCTGAATAATCTCGCTCAAGGCCATGTAGCCCTCTGTTTACAGTCTTATAATGTCGCAAGAAGGCAGTGCAGGTACCATTGCTATTTCTGCAATGCAGTTATTGCTGTCAATTTAGCTTACTTCAAATTCAAAACCCTTAAAACAATAAAAAGTCCTTTTTTACATAACACTGCGGAACAAGCACCAATTCATAATCTTGACAACTAATTCTTGAGAGTTGTTGAGTATGCATAACTAGACATGAAAGGCTGTTACCTTATTATCTACAGTGATTCAATGTCAACAGTACCAATTTCGAAGTTTATCGGAATGAAATCTCAAAGTACTCCACTTAATGGTCATCCCTGCTCATGCTGCTTCGCACAGATTGTTTTAAGTATAGCATTCTTTTTTCCCCAGAGCGGAATCAATGAGTGGAATTACCTCCCCGATACTGCTCCATTATCCCATTCATTCGACACATTCATACACTGCACCATTATGAATTTATTCTAGGTGATGATGTCACATTTTCTTTTTCGCTGCCTCTGTTTGCATGCACTGTCATCCAGTCACGAAAAAACCTTGTACAGGGCCGTCAGTAGACGTCAATATTAAACGAAAATAAAGCACCCGTGTGTTTTCTGCAGCTGGTTTTATTTCGCGATCGCAGCCCTACCGTTCCCGGGCCGTGCACCCGGGATCAGAAGCACATTGCGAGATCACCTCTGACCGCTTGAGCTTTGCGATTCCGCTGACCGTCCATCTGTTATTTCTTTTCGTCGAGGCGACAAGCACTTCTATCGCTTACGGGGCGACGGAATTGATTACAGAATCGACAACGGGTGCGCGGAGTGCGGTGGAGTGATTACTAATCGCCAACTGCTACGCTGGAGCTTGCTCGAACAGTTTCAAAAGTTCAGGAATGCGTCGTCACACTGGCCGTGCAGGCCGCTACGGGTCGTTTCAAGCACGAGGCCAGCGATGTCGCACGCCACCGAGCGCGGCTTGTATTGCGCGCGGAGCGAGTCATTCAACGGTGGCCGCGCAGTTAGGCTTATGTGTCACATCTCGCAGTACAAGGGACATTGTAACAACTCACTTGGCCTACCACCTTGAGCTTGATGTACTCGCAATCCGAACCTTCGGGCTTGGGATCCTGGTGGGTGGAAGCATGGCGGGGGTGAGGATCGAGAACTTTCGTCACACTCGTAGGCACATTTAGTATAGTATCTCACCTGACCGGCGTCGGACATGATGGTTCTATCGGGTAGCGCTGTTTCTGGGGTCCGAGCACCGCGGAGTACGGTGACCCGTCTGTGAAACTCTCGCGCCAACCGGATATACTGTAAACAGGACCTTACGGCTGCTAGGCACACGCACACTCGAGTCAGTACGGATGCCGCCCGTACTGCTGCCGCTGCTGCTGCCGCCCGCTCTGGTGCTGCCCCCGTCCACGCGGTGGCAAAATCTCTGCGAAGGCTCTGCGGGGTTAATGCGGAGGTACGAAGTGCGGAATCGTTATTTTAGTGCGCAAAGACGCGTCACACGCGAAGTCATTTCGCGAATCGCGCTGATGTAAACACATTAAATTTGACACATCCCTCTTTTATTTATTGCATGTGTGCGTCCGCGTGTGTGTGTGTATGTAGTAGTATGTGTGTATGTGCGTCAATCGCAGGTAAAATGGCGCGAGCGAACTCTGCTGCAACGTTCGTGCGCACAGCGGTATGGGCTCGATAGTGATTGAGCGTTTAAACAACTTCCCCCAATGGTCTAATAAACAAAGTTAACTTGTTTTTATCAGCCGCGGTAGCTCAGTGACGGCGTACATTTGCGCTGCTAAGCTCGAGGTCGCGGGTTTGATCCCGGCCGCGTTCCGATGCACATACGCACGTGTACGCTGCACGGCCTTTTAGCTCATGAGGCAGAAAATCCGGCGTTGGCGTGATTAAACTCGTCGAACCTTCGACCTTTGATAGGAGTCGATCGTACCCACGACTTTTGGTGTTAATTAAGACACACTTAGTTAAGATAAAGATAATTAAGCAACTCGAACCCACTACCTATGGTGTGAAGGCGAACTTCATTAAGGTATCTTTGTTGTGAGTAGAAAGAACCCTCGATCGCATTGGGCGCGCCTTGTGACGAACGGCATTGGTCACGTGACGTTGCCGCACTCCTGCTGACGTGGGCGCTCGAGTCACGTGACCGCAATGATATCACGTTCATCCATGTATGGATAACTATGCCCCTTGATTTTTTTATGACCTGGGGGAACACTGCGTGTACCGTGCATTGGAGGCAAGCTAAAGTGGTCGAAACGGATCCGGATCCCCCTACTACGGCGTGCCATATAACCAAACCGTGCATTTGACACGTAAAACCGCGGAATTTAATTTAATTGCTATAAGTTTTTGGTATTTATTATTTGAGGGTCACGTGATTAGCGGTAAATTATGTCCGCATCACATGTAAGAATCCAGGGCCTCTGCAAAAATGCCATGTTCGCTACCTCAGATTAAAATGGTAGGCGACCCTAATCATTGACTTATGTGACTCTAAGTGGCACTCGCGGGCGAGGAGCGAAAGGGCGAGGAGAAAGCGCAGCGCACGCCATCTGGCGGGGCGTCATCCCCTAGCGAGCGGCGCACGAAGCGCACCTTACGTGCTGTTCGGTTGGCGTGTAACACCCCGGGCAAAAAGGATGCTCGAAAGACCTTGCTCAACCGAAAGTGAGGATGGATTCCTAATTTGCTATGGTTGTCTCGGGTAGTTGCCGGTCTCGCAGGCGCCCCGCAGTGATGACAGGCCCCTTTGTGTGTGCGCCCAAGGAGAGAACCCTTTCCACGAACTATCCAACTCTTTCCGTGAACCTACGTCACCTAGAATAGAAGGAATCAGCCGCCTACGATCCCGGACCCGTGCAAACTCACCTGGGAAAGTGGGGGAAGCCACCAAGCACCGAAGGGACTCAGTGCATGTCACGTGACGTTGACGTGAGCAAGATCTCGCCTCCGACTTTAGGGGGCCTGTTTAAGAGATCCCGCAATGTACTTTTTCACATCATTCATTCTCTTCTTCTTATCCTTCACCAGCCATTGAATGAACAGTGCACGTTTAGCACTAGAAATCGTCTCGTCCTTGCCTGGCCGTCGTGGTCTACCGGACGCCTGCAGCCCGCTGACAACGCCATGCTGCCCAATAGTAACGCCGGTCGAGGTTCGAAAAACAGGCGTCGCAACAACTGGTTGGCAGCGATGGGATGCGCTACCCTGGAGACCCCAACTTTGGACGACATCTAAGAAATCGTCTCCTCTTCATCCTGGTGACAGCGTTCGGAAGGAAGGTGTCAGGATTCATGACTGCATATTGTGAATGCAAGGCTTTTCTTCTCTAAGATATCACTTGGCTTTACGTATTTTGGGGGGAAGTACAGAGCAGTGATTTTTCTTTAACCGTTGACGGAAGTTTCGAGTACGTCGAGGTTGTTATAGAGTGAAGAGTTACTTGGCTTTACGTATTTTCGGGGGAAGTACAGAGCAGTGATTTTTCTTTAACCGTTGACGGAAGTTTCGAGTACGTCGAGGTTGTTATAGAGTGAAGAGTTAGCAGCACTAAAGGCAGCCATGAACTTGAAGGCACTAAAGAAGCCGGAATTTTTTAACTTGGCCAGAGAATTGGGCCTCCAAATTACCGAATCAAAGAGAAAGCCGGAGATCATATTGGCGATTGGAGCGATCGGGGCAGACGACGATGAACTGAAGGAATGCCTATAGGCATTCCTTCAGTTCCGTTCCTTTCTCCTCTATCCGTTCCTTATCCGTTCCTTCCTCCTCTATGGAGGAGGAAGGAACGGATAAGGAGGAAGAGCGTAAGTGCATAGAAGAAAAAGAAGAGCGCGAGCGGACAGCACGTGAGGCCAAAGAAGAGCGCGCACTCGAAATGAGGCGCCTAGATATTGAGTTTCTGAAGGCTCAAAATACTGAAAGCCTACTAGAGGCACGAGAAAGCGAGCGCAGAATGAGACCTAATGGCACCCTGCGCAGTGGGAGGGGACATAGGTCTTTTTCTGGTTCAGTTTGAGCGCGTGTGTCAGAAGGCAAAATTCGAAAGAGACACGTGGCCTCAACGCTTGCTTAGGTTACTGCCACGTGAGGTAGCTGATATCATTGGCCTCATAGGGAAAGAAGAAGCAGAGGACTTCGATAAAGTCAAAGCGAATCTGCTTAAAAAGTATAGGTTATCAGCAGAAGCATTCAGGCGAAAATTCAGGGAGGTCGAGAAGACCAAGAGTGACTCATACTCTGATTTCGCATATACCCCTTGGAGGTAAACCTGAAAGATTTGCCCAGAGAAGAGGGTGCACTCGGCGACGCCGAAAAGACAATGCAGTGCGTTGCTTTACCTCCGGCTGCCAGAAAACATCAAGTATTGGGTTCAGGATAGGCCAGGCGTGGACACTATCACGAGAGTGGCCGATCTCGCTGAGGAGTACGTAACTCGCCGTGCGTTCGAAGGCAACGAAGCTCCTAAAAAGGAAATGAATAAATACAGGCCCGACAAGCCAAAGTGATGGTCGAAGTCGAGTCAGTATAAATCAAAGGAAAGGTCAGATTTGGTGAAAAATAATGGCGATGACAGCATTGGGAAGGAGGAGTCACCCGAACAGAGAACAGACAGGCAAAAAGAAAAAAAAAAGCTTTCGAGGCGAAGAAACCAGTAGTTTGTTACAACTGCCAGCAAACGGCGCATATCTCAGTGGGGTGCAAAAATCCCAAACTAGTGTTGATGTCACTAACTAGTAACGGGGAAAATCTGAAATTGCTAGAACCGTGCATTCGAGACCTCGTGGTAAACGGTAAAACGAGTCGGGTGCTTCGCGACTCGGCAGCCACGATGGACGTGGTGCACCCGTCGTGCGTAGACGAAGGCCAGTTCACGGGAAAATGTGCTTGCATAAGGCAAGCCGTAGAGGCCTCCAATGTTTGTCACCCTGTGGCAAAGATTCGTATCGAAGGCCCTTTTGGAATATTGGCCACTGAAGCCGCCGTCTCGGCACATCTCCCGCTGCAGTATCCATATTTGTTTTCTAACAAATCCGAGGATTTGCTACGACGCAAGGGAATCGGGTTTAGTGAGGGAACAGTGGAAGCCTAACCAGTTCCAAGGCAAGGGAGCTCGCAGCCAAGGCAGTGCACCAATGTCCAGTGGTGGAGGAAACAGGTTTGACGGAGGACTCGTCAACCAGCACCAAACAGGACATGGGGGATACTGCGGAAAGTACACTACCTAATGAAGAGTTCAGGCAAGCGCCGGAGCCTGAAATGTCTTGAGAGGCAGAATGCAGAAGAGAGTTATTCGATGTAAGCCCTGCCGCATTGATTGCTGAACAGGGAAAAGATTCCACCCTGCGTGAATCTGGCTTTAGCCCCCCAATGTTTTTTCGTGCCGTCGTGCGACGCCGACCAAAACAGCCCCCGGCCCCGGAAATCATGCTGTATTTTATATAGAATGTTCTTTTCACGCTCGAAAAGACCTTTTAGCGCGAACATTGCGAAATCGGGCTGAATTTCGCGGCAACGCCCATGCACCGGGAGTCACATATCGTAACGCTAGCGTAACCGCGAGTCACATATCCGAGCACGAAGTTTCAAGGGCGTTTTGATGGCGAGCGGGCTCGTCGCGGCATCTCTCGAAGGCCGCGGAATCTACGGAGCGCATGGACTTCTATTCTGAAACTTTATTGGTATAAGTTCTCATAAACTTTTGATGCGAAAGGTGCATTGACATTTACAAAGCCGTGCTTTAGATTTTCAACTCCGGAACTTTGTAGGTTTAATGCTGTTACAAAAATTTGACGCCAAAGGTGCATTGACTTTCCTAAAGTCGTACATACGATCATACAAAGAGACAAGCCGAATCAACCCACTCTCAGACAAGTTGCCAAAGCACGCAGCGAGGTCCGATGAGACCAAGCGTTGTGGCGGTGCATTTGTGCCATTATGTCATATAAAAGAATATCTTTTTTTTTTTTCACCTGCGCCAAAACATTCATGTCAAGACACTAAAGCAAACAAAGGTAACTACCATGTTATTTATTTTTTTACATTGACCTTCATTCGCAAGGACACATTGAGCCTGTTCTTTTTTCTTCTCTCTCTCTCTCGCTTCCTGCGGGCTGCCGGAACCAGCCAGAGCGCATGCATTTTTCTCGCGTTGCCCCGACCACCGCGCGGCGCACTTCGATGCGCGTTCGTTTTTCTCTGGCCGAGGGGATTTTCGCGTGGCATGGTTTTGGACGCTTTCTGGCTAGCAGACGAGAAAAAGAAACAATGTCTGGTCGTTCCCGACGTGGGAGCCGCCTGCGTCAACCTAAGGGTTGGTCTTCAGGACATTAAATAAAGTTCATCATACCATACCATGGTCGTTCGCCGCCATCACTGCGGAGATTCGACGGATTGCAACGCGTTCGCTTGAGCGCAACCTCTCAGCAAAAAATTTTTGTCTCGCCAGTGTGGAGCACCGGACCAAGCGGACCGGACTCTGTGGACCAAGCGTCTCACGTTTTCTTCGATATTCCTTCGGTAGCCACAATAAGTGCCCAAAGTAGGCATTCGGTTATGCCCAACACGCTTTCCTTGCGTCTTTTTTTTTGTTTTGTTCATTTCCGTGACCCCGCCCCACAAAATAAAAAATGGATTGTTACGGCGCAGCAAATTGTCGCATGGTGAAAGTTCAATTTTATTACTACTTCTTTTGCCGAAAGTAATTGGCCACGGGACGCTTCAGTTGCCGGATACTCTTATTATATTATTGCGATAGCAGTTATATGGACACTCTAGGAGCATTCCTGCCGTCGACGTCGCCCTCATGTTCCGTATAAAGTCCAAGACCGATAACATCGTGACCGCGCGCCGCATGCTGTATGTGCGAGTGAAAGCGTAATGGGGCGGGGTGGCATGGATGAGCCGACGATGGTGGTTCAGTCTTGAGGGCGCAAGGGGGAAAAGCGGGGAGGAAGTGCGCCGCCTCCTGTCGCGTGCGATACATCAGGGGGAGTGGAGCGAGGGGGGCTGTGATCTGCGGATCTGTTGTTGCGCAAGATGTTTATTTGCCTTGTTTGACGCATTATTACAGTAACTTTTTCATAGATACGTAGATTTATTGGAGACTTATACGTATATTTAAATATCTTGTTGCGAGGTTTTGTGTATACGTGCAGTGAACTTTGTTTCCAGTGACACTTTTTTGCCCTTTATCAAGCTATATCTTCGCATTTGTATATTCCATTGTATATTCGCATTTCTAATGCACGAGGGCGAGTCAAATGAGAGTGAGCCAAACCACCCCGCGCAATAATGATTAGGTTCATTATGTGCGAGGCATGCGCGTGGCACAGAGTCACCTGTAATATACAGAAGTGGCATGCAGGTGTGTAGGTAATTAAGGCCATTTTGAGCTCACAAGTGCAGAGCATACATTGCGGGATAACGATCGTGTCTGCCAAGTATAACATCGCTACGCGCCGCGGAAAGATCTCAAATTTCAAACCGAACGCGTTTTTCCTTCTCCTCGCGGTCGCCGCGCTCTAAGCCGGTGGATGACGTACTCGTGTACCTGCACCTACGTACTGGTGTCCGCACTGTTACGTCGCTCGTGGTGACACGTGACTTCGAGAATTATTCAAGACAACATCTGTTATCTGTGCAATCTGTTGCTTGAATTGACGAATTGAAGTTTTGAGAAATAATAAAACACACAACGTAATGTCTGCGTGTTTTTTTTTTTTTGTTGTTGTTTTACTTCGCACCGAAGCAAGAGAGATGTAGCACTTCCGCTTCGTCTGCTTGTTTCCACGGTCGTGCGGTGACGTGCGCAGGTTCCAAAACTATGCCATTTCTACCGTGTTCCCGCGCGTGACCATGCTCTTCGATCCGCTTGTTCTGCCTCAGTATTCGTGTTGCACTGAATTATGCCGCTAGTCATGTGTTCTTGTGCACAGCGCGCAAAACCGTGCGCTGCGCGAAACAATAACAGCTCGCGCGCAACGCCACCAGCGAAAGTGCACGGCGCCGAAAAAGAAAGCGAGGAGAAAAAAAAAAGTGAAAGTGGGGCCCATGACGTACTGTCACGGGATCTTCGAGGAATTTCCCTTGCGGAGGCTAGACGGGGCGAGTGGAGAGAGAGTCTCGCTATGCAGTGGAGCTCGCCTCCTGAAATCATGGGTTTGCGGCACTGAAATGTTTTTATCTTGGCTATTAATGAGCCGTCTTGAAATTTTTTTGCGGCAGAACACTCCCTAGAGGACACGTAACAAGTTCCAGCATATAACCAAAATTTGCAATGCGGCCTGGTGAAGGGCCCTTTAATGCACTCGTGCACTGGGTTGAACTTGGTTTCGCGGCATATAATGGACACTCCACAATTTAACAGCGTGGTGTCGTGAGGTTTCTGGCAGTTGAAGATGTTTGCCAAAAATAAATTAGTCACCTTATGGCTGCCGTGTATACGTTGAACACTGCGTTTCATTGGCCACTGTGAAGCGTTGGGAGAAAACGGTTCAAAGGACGTGAACTTTGCAAAGACGATCCACGACCGTGCCAAAGCCACCGTGCAATCACCCCAACACAATTGCAAATGCTGATTAGACAAGAACGGAGGATAAGCATCGATGAATCGGCAGGGGGTGTGAACATCAGTCACGGTTCGGGTCACACGATAAGTCATGGACACCTCGGTTGTCGGATCTTGTGTGCGCTATGGATGCCCAAGATTTTGAACTACCAGAAGGCGGAGAATTTGGGTGCTGCCTTGACTCATCTGATCCGGTATCACTATGATAGTGATGACTTCTTGTTTGCAATTGTGATCGGGAACGAATCATGGTGCCACTACTACAATCCTGAAACACGACGGCAAAGCTTACAGTGGAAACATCTTAATTCACCACCCCCAAGGAAATCAAAAGCCGTCATTTCCGCCGGAAAGGTGTTGTTGACTTTTGGTTGTAAGCGGCCATTTGCTAAACCTGAAGAGACCACCAATCGTTTCG
Source organism: Dermacentor variabilis (assembly GCF_050947875.1). Taxonomy (NCBI): domain Eukaryota; kingdom Metazoa; phylum Arthropoda; class Arachnida; order Ixodida; family Ixodidae; genus Dermacentor; species Dermacentor variabilis. Next base: position 229,402,353 of record NC_134569.1, on the reverse strand, counting down.
ATACTGCGAAACGCCGGATCGGCTGCGTGTCGCAATCAAGAACAAACAACGCGGAAATTTGAGGAATGGGGTCATCTTGTCCCACGACAATGCCCGTCCCCACGACGCTGGTGTAGTTAACACAACACTGGCAAAGTACAAGTGAAAAACGCTGCAACATCCGCCATAGCGCCCAGACCTGTCATCTTGTGACTTCCACATTTTGGAGCATTTGAAAAGAACAACCCAAGGGAACCAGATTCGTGTCGGACGATGACGTGAAAAAGTCACAGACTTTTTGAAGCAGCAACCGAAGGAGTTTTGTGAGACGGCAATCACGCGACTCGTTAGTCAGTGGGTCACGCGGCTGTGTGAAGACGACGGGGCGGTTGGCGGTGGATGGCTGAGACACGGTTGGTGACCTGCTCGAAGCATTCTCGTCCCCACCTTGCGCTGGTATATTGTAGATGCCGCCAAGGAGCGTCCGCTACGTAGGTCCGTCTTGAAACTTGGAAAATCCGCACTCTTCACCAAAATGTTACGGGGAGAAAAGACGCTTGACAATATATTTACAAGAGATACACAACGGGCAGAAGACAGGCATACAAGGTGGAGCCCGTGCGCACGACTGTCGGCGATCGTCGTCTTCGTCAGTGCTCTCATCATCGTTCGCTACTGCAGCGCCTTGTAGCAATATATTACGTGCCGTTATTACTGATTCTCGCTTTTCCTTAACTTCGCAACACTTACAGTTTGAGCGCGCCTTGAAGTATTGTTAGAGAAAACTCTGCTCGCAGAATCGCTCGTTTATAGGCCACGTAGTTCTCTCGCGAAAACGCGGATGTCGTCGCTCCCACCGTTGATAACTGAGCCAAGAGGTTGTTTATATACTGCTGTATCGAATGCATCGTCTCTCGTTTGCCGTTTCACGCTAAGGTAAACGGTGCATCTCTGGAACTGAGAGATTTGTCATCATAAAAACACGCACAGACCCACCCGTCTACGCAGGAAATGCGACTGGCAGCCATTTCGTGAACGGTGACGTACAGATGTTGGCACAGCACTGCTGAGCTTGTACCTTGTCCGCAGTTTTCGCTATACAGACATACATGTGTTGTCGCTTGCCGTTTACTGTGTGCGCGCCTGGCGAAGTAGAGCAGTTGATTTCAAATTGCTAAGGATATGGAGCTAAACTATGAAAGCAGTTTCCTTTGCCCCCTAACTGCTTACTTTTTAAAGTTCCCGTTCACGTAGCGCGCGTAGTCACTTCACAATATAAGCACTGACATTACTTTTCGGCGAAACTAAGCAGGCAGTGAATATCATTAGGGAGATTTCGTCCCCTTGCCTGACCTCTTTTTTGATAGGTAACTTTCTACTTTCCTTGTGGAGAACCAAGGTGCTCTGGAATCTTTGTAGATATTCCCCAAGATATTCATGTATGCCAGCTGTACTCTATGAAAGCCATATAGAGAGGTTGACATAGAGCGAGAAAGGGATTTCTAAATTACCTGATTGATAACATGGATGGGATCCATTGTAGAATGTCCCTTCCTGAATCCAGCCTGTTCCCTTGGTTATTGGAAGTAGATTGTTGCCTTGATTCTATTGGAAATTATCTTGGTGAATATTTTATACAATACTGAAAGCAAGCTAATTGGCCCATAATTCTTCAATTCTTTATCCCCTCCCTTCTTATGAATTAGTATAATGTTGGCGTTCTTCCAGCTCTTTGGTACACATGAAGTCAAGAGGCATTGCGCATAAAAGGCCGCAAGTTTTTCAAGCATATAATATATCCTCCATCTTTGATTAAATCGGCTGTTATTCCATCATATCTCCTGCCGTTTTACCCCGGGACATGTCTTGCGAGGCCGGTGTAACTTAATGGCTAGTTATATAAGGAGCTTCTGCATCCTGTTCATCACTACTTGGCAGCGTGGCTGCCCTGGCTACTGTACAGGTCATTATAGAATTAGTCAGCTCCTTTTACTATATCATCGCCCTACTTATCTTTCACTGGATACGTCTTGTCCTATCCTATGTCAAGTTTTCTTCTCACTTATTTCATGCTGCAGCCATATTTTACTGCCTCATAAATTTTTCCCACGTTATAATTTCGAATATCCCTTACTTTCTTCTTGTTGACAGTTCAGTGAATTCTATCTGATCACTTGAGTTGGACACTTTCGTGCTTTATTGTTTCTTTATTAGGTCCTCTTTTACTTGGGAGAGTTTAACTACTGGTTACCTTGGTGCCTTACCTCCCACTTCAATTGCTGCTCTTTAAATCAGTCTAGTTACCGTTTCATCCATTATTTCTATGTGAGCTTCATTTTCCTGTTCTAAAGCTGCATATTTGTTTGCTAGCACCAGTCTGAATTCCACTGCTTTTGCCTTTACTGCGACCAGGTTGGCCTGTTCCTTCTTAACCAATTTTGCTCTTTCTATCTTAAAACTGAGGGAAATCCCAGACCTCACTGCCCTATGGTGACTGCCCTTTACCCAACCTAACACTTCTAGATCTTGCAATATATGCTGTGATTGATGAATTCTACAGCATTAATGAGAGTTTAGCAGCCGTCGTAATAATGCTAAATAAGTGGTATAGATTAAAGATAGTACAATCCTACGCTCCAAGCTCCAGTCATGATGATGAAGAAATAGAACCGTTTTATGAAGCTGTTTAATTAGCAATGAGAAAGGTGCAAACCCAGTATACTGTAGCCACCCATGACTTCAATGCAAAAGTGGGCAAAAAGCAGGCTGGGGAACAAGCAATTGACAAGCATACGGCATCGAATCCAGGAGCATTAGATTGGAGGAGAGATGTTGGTAGAACTAATTTAATTTAATTTCATGATAACACACACACACACACACACACACACACAGACACACACACACACACACACACACACACACACACACACACACACACACACACACACACACACACACACACACACACACACACACACACGCACACACACACTGACTTGTCTTTATCGGGCGACACGTTTTACCGCCTAACAAATGTTATCGCACAGCGCGGGACGCGCCTGCATGTATCCGAAGTTTCTGGAAAGTTATCGATGCTTCTATCTGCTGGCTGTTGTCGCCGAACCTTGTGTTATCTGATTTCATCGCTTTACGCGAATGGGGTAGAACTTTGTAGAAGGCATGCGGGTCCCAACGATCAGTCTGGAACATTCGACGACTGCTGTATAAAAGCCGACGGGCTTGACCCGCTGATTTTCGAGGATAGCCGACTGTGTTCGCCGCTGTCGCCGTTCTTTGAGTGTAGCCTGTTTTTGAGGGCACAAGTTTGCCCAATGAAACGCGAGTTTCGTCTTTCTCAGCTTTCTTCACAGTCACTACCACGCGACAAGATATATATATATATATATACATATATATATCGTGTTAATTCGGCCTTCCACGTTTCCCCCCCACCTGTTGCCAGTACACGAACGTGAGTATGCAGGGGCGGAGAGGCTGACAGGTGACACCCTGCGAAAGCGGGAGAAATGAATGCATCCTTACATTTGCTTCACATCCTCCTGACAGGTATATTCTATCGTTGTTATGTTAGAGGCCTTCATACGTTGTATAGAACCTCCCCGTGGCTGCTTTTAAGTGGCGATGCTTCCTGAATCTCCAGGTTTGCCCCGTGGGTAAAAAGGGCGGGGAGCGTACTAAAGATAAATAAAATGTAATCGTCTTCATTTTTTGTTTGAAACAGCAGCAAATACTGCCTGCATTGTGAAACTCCTGTAGCATTTTATCCTGTATATATCACCGAACTTAAAGGGACACTAAAGTGAAAAATGATTTCTTATGCATCAGTAAATTACCGTTCTACAACACCAAAAACACCACTCTTACAACGATAAGACGTTTGGTAAGCCAGAAAAAGCGCAAGAACGAAATACGGGTGGCGACGCCTACTTAAGTTCCCGCACCTGGGGGCTGTGACGTCTTGGATTTTGATGGCATCTTCTAGGGCCTACTAATCATATATAGTGGCACAGATTGGCTACATTGTATTCTAAAGGAACCAAATATTAAACATGGCAAGTTTCGGGAACCTTTATTCAGCCAACGCGGCCCAAATGCGAAAACATACTTTGGGATCCCTGACGTCACGCTGACGTACCGGTGCTGGGGTTTCGGCGCGAAATTCCAATACTGATACTTGGATCTTCATCTTCTCATCTAATTATCAAACTATTTGTTTGAAATCATTGCCTGCAGGGTTCTGAAACAATGCTTCATTAGTCTAAACTGATTTATTGTTTCGCTTTAGTGTCCCTTTAACCTCAAAAGATAAAGCAAAGACGCGATATAGTTATTCTTCTCTTAGCTAGAGGCTGCAGCACACGATGATGACGATGAATATTACTATATACTCGCATCCTCTTTGAAGCGGGGCAGTGACAAATGGTCTTTTAACCTGCTTGAGTTAATGAGGTAGTCTATACACGCTTATCATTCTAACATTTTTATATACATCCAAATATTTTTTCTCGTCCTCAAAACTTATCATCTAACTTGTACCGCGCAACCTATGCCTGTAACCGATCCGGTCGTATCAATCAATCTCTTTGCTGCTTTTTCCCCCACTATGATACGCTGAACGCCCCTTGCTCATCTCGACAACTAGCTGACCAGGTGATACTTACATCCACTTCAAACCCAAGCGCTTCTGGCAGTCTTATGTTACCAATGGATATTACTGGTGGAATACCTTCGCATTCCATTAGGATGTGCTTAATGGTCTCCGGATTTTCGCTACGGCATACGCATGCTTCTTGTTGCGAATATTTGCTCCGGTATGGTTTTGTCCTTAAGCGGTCAGCTCGAGTCTCGTATAGTAAGGCACTTCCCTTCGTGACATCCTACAGATTTTCCCTTCTAGTTTATTTTTTCCCATTCTTGTAAATCTCCATGGCTTTTCGTTTCCATTCTTTGCGCTCAATTTATCATCTCTGTTTCTCTCACTTTCTTTTTAATGGTCCCTGGTTGTATATCTACTTTCAATTAACCTGTACTTGTTTGCCAACTTTCTTTATCTATTTCTCCATTCTGTGTCCATGCTTTTTTAGGTACAGATACTTGTGTACTTTAGCCGCCCATTTATTTTGATCCATGTTCTAGATGCTTCTTCAAAACTAATTTTGCCCTGTGCTTCTCTGACTTCAAACGAGGCTCAACCCATGTCAGAATCAGTATCAGAATAACCTTATTTTACGTCATAAACGGTGATAGAGGCATGATGTGCATATATACAGAAGGAGGTCCCGCAGTTAGAAACTGAAATGCGACCACCTGTGCATCACGACAATTATACAAACAACAATGGTAACGTGTAAAATTTCCGATAATAAAAGCGTTTAGGAAACAAGGCATGAAGGCACAGAAAAACAGCAGTTGAACGCATTAAACAATAACAAGGCTGCGGATATTAGACAATAATAGGGAGAACTACAAAGGGATGTTCTTCAAAAAAAAAAAAAAGAGATGGAATAAAAAAAACTACGCTGAAAAAGGGGAGTCGGAAGAAGGTAAAAGAAAGGGCTTCATTTCTGTATGACACCTCCGAGCTTTCAGCAATTTTAAAGAAAATGTTAATGTGTTCCATGGAGATAAACCTGAAAAATGTAATGACCGCTTGCCGTAGTTGGTGCGAACGCTGGGAAAAATAAAGTTGATATTCTCTCAAGCCTATCGTTATTGTATTGATAAGAGATGTATTCGATATGATGGTTGCTGGAATATTAGTATTGTTAAAAAAACTTCGAGGTTATATTTAACAAGATCAGTCGCACTCAAAATATTATCTGCATGTAAGAACTGTTTAGCGCTAATGCTACGAGATGAAATTGTTGTTAAACGAATAGCTCGATTTCGGATGACTTGCAATGACGTTAAGTGACTGTTGTGTTTCCCCATGATTCAATGTTATAGTTAATATGAGGATTAGCAAAAGCATAATAAAGCGACTTAAGAGTAGAAAAATGAGAACTATGGCCGGGTTTCAATTATAACGCACATTCCATATGCCGTTTTCTTTTTTTACGTTGGATATGTGAAGGTGAAATTTAAGGTGGCGATCAATTTCCACACCTAAATAGGAGCAATGATCAACCGCTGAAGATAGGTGATTGTTCATGGAAATGTGTTGGAGGTGCTCAGGCAATCACTGAGGCGAGGTGAAGGCGACAAAATCGGTCTTATTATGGTTAATCTGCAGCTTATATGTTCGCACCACGTGGATATTTTGACCAGATCTTCGTTTAGCTTACTGATTAGCGTCGTTACACAATTGTTAGGATTAAATATGGTTGCATCGTCACTGTACAGAATGCAATTCAATGAGGAGAGGCAACTAGGCAGATAATTAATACATATTACGAAAAGTAGGGGACCTATTATGGATCCCTGTGGTACACCAATGTTAGTAGTAGCTTCTTTAGAGTAGTATCCAGAAATGTTAACGACTGGTTTTCTAAGTTGTAAGTAGCTACGGATTAGAAGTAGTGACGGACCGGTTATTCCCATGGCTTCGAGTTTAGCGAAAATAATTGTGTCATTTACAGTGTCGAGCAGCCTTTGATAGGTCAGTGATTATGAATGATGGAAATCTCCCATTTTCAATCGCTTTTTAAAAATAACCTGTAAGAGCTAGAAGTGCTAGATGAGCTGATCGAAAAGCAAGAACGAAAGCCAAATTGATAGCAAGAAAGAATACCAAATTTATTTAAATATTCTAGTAGACGCTTTTCGATAAGGTTTTCAATAACTTTATTAAATATATGAAAGAACGCAAATGGGTCTACAATTCTGCATGAGCGGGCGATCACCTTTTTTGAAAACGGGAATGACTCGATCGCGTTTCAGTTCGCGTGGGAAAATAAAAATGAGGTCAGTGATATAAGAGAAAACGTTAGTAATATGTTCGGCAATCATTTTAAGATGGTAAACGTTAATATTACCGAGGCCAGCGCTAGGGGCTTTAATGGTTCTAATTATTGAGATTACTTCATCAGGCGTAGTTGGAAAAATGAACGACGAAGGCGGCTGAAAGACATGTTACAGCATGAAGAGGGATTGGGAATGTTAATGAAGGAAGCGTCACAAAAGGCATTAGATATGTATCAAGCGGATTACTATACACCCTATCATTGTGATTGATTCTCGATATGACGTTATGGGTGTTATGGTTTAAAAATGTGTTAGCTATGTCCCATTTCTTGCTAGTGTTATCACATTATACAATTCTTAGTTCATCATACTTCCTCTTCGCCCTTCTCAGCTGAGCAGAGTGTGAGTTAGAATGTTTTTTTTTGTACCGGGCTAGTAATTTAGTATTGAAATGTTGTTTCTTTGTTTTTTAATACATATTTTTCACGTGACCACATTGTTTTCAGAAAGTTATTTGTAAGCGTCTTTGCAGCGATGCAACTTTTTTCCTGTATTTTAGTCTGTGAGTTCGCATTTTAGTCTTTTGAAATAGGATGAAAGTGTCTTTAGAAGCTGCAAAAAATATTTTTGAGGATCATTAGATGATACAACTGCCGACCAGTTAGTTTTATTTAGACTAGCAAGGAACATTTCTTTTTCAGTACAACTCTGTAGTATGGAAGCGTTTCTTAGGGTCGACTAATTACGAAAGCGCAGAACAATATGGTATACTGACGTCGGTGCTATAAATTCCTGCATCCGTTAGGTCTATTGAGTTCGATGGATGGATGGATGAACGAATAACTTTTCTGAGGTCGCTCGGCGGGCGATGAGCGCGCAGCGGGCCGTTCGATAATGCGTGATCAATCAATGGGACATCGGTATTATTGGGACAGCGAGCAAGGAGAGTAATTAAACATTCGTACCCAAAACTATGAAAGGTGCTCGAGTAATTAGAGGAATGAGGTGAAATGGTATCGAGAGGTTAATGATAGTCATCGAAACGCTTGCGGAGACTTCTAGCTTTGAAGTGAATGATTGAATGATAGTCCCGTGACCTGAACCTACTCAGTGCAGATGTTGACAGGTAAGAAGCCACGGGGGATGATCATGGCAGTTAAGGGCCAGAACAGGGGCCATTAGTTGAAAAACAAGAGGTCAGACTCCTCGGCAATGCGACAAACACCCTGCGCTGGGTCATTTGTGGTTTTACCGCGGGCTGCCAAATCCAACCGGCCTACCGATCTTTGGTTAACTTCCAACCCCTACAACATATTGGATATTGGGCACATAATGGCATTTGAGTACGTTAGCGCTGGCACCATCGCTCTTTTCCAGATTTAACGCACCACCTCGTACTTATTGTGGTCCCAAAGTGCCCGATGTTTCATTACTGATGAATTCCGATTCCATGTATATCTTCAACTGCGGCATAAGACACTGCGCGGATTCACATTGTATTGCATAAATTGCCACTCCAGACTTCTAGTCTGTAGCAAAGAAACAAACCACCAAGTGACGTTATGTGAGGTTACTGTTTTTTTTTTCTTCTTCTTTCTTTAATAACAAGCAGGTGATGATATTCATGCTTCTGAGCAAATACAATGCGGATCCCACGCACTGCGGGAATCGATGTAATCGAAGCTTTCGGCGCTGTTTATTGGCGATAATTGGCAGTGACGTTTACGGCGAATGTCTCAGCGCATCGTCATTTAGCGCAATGATATAGAGTGGTGAGTTGATGTTAACGTTGCTTTGCGCGCACCACTTGTGTTTGTCTACGTAGTATACACATAAAGACAAAGCGAGACGCGTTTGCTTGACGCGTTGTTGTGCGCGATTGTTCGTAGCCTGCGACAAGATTAGCACTGTCATTGCCTTACACGGCGCAACGCATCGTGGTAGAAACGTAAACTTTAATTAAATCGCGCTACTTCACGCGCCAAACCAATAATCTGCTTATGGGGCACGCGGCAGCCCTGGACTCCGGATTAATTTCGACCACCTGCGACTGTTAACGAGCGCCTAAGTCTGAATACACGAGCCCCTTTTGCATGTAACGACCTACTTTATTGGCAGAACAAGCTGTAACAGGAGACGCAGCTTTTAGCCCTGTTAATTTAGCAGGAACTACAGTGGGACGCCCGTGGTCGTCGAACGCGGCAGCCTCGTGGATGGGCCTGTTTATATATGCACACACAAACCCGGGTTTCTTTTCGCGTAGTGCAGTGCGTCAATTTTATTACGCAAAGAAGTTCTTGGCCGTTGGACGTGCATGTTCCTGTTTGTGTGCATGATACGTGACTTACGCGCACTTATTTTGCGATTGTGACCCAAACAGTATTTTGAGGGATCAATGACAAACAACTGTTGTATCTTTATGCAAAAAAGGTGAGGCGTGCAGACAGGACCCAAGAGAAGTGGACAACACGAACGGCGTTCGTGTTGTCCACTTCTTTTCTATTGTTTCCTGTCTGCACGCCTCGCCCTTTTTTCTTTGCATAATGAATCCTTACCAACGAGCTCAGCTTCCTGTCGTTCTAAGTTGTATCGTTATTTACATCACAGATTTATCCTATTTTTCGGGGAAAGTCTGTTGGCGTCCCTTACAATTATTTGGTTTAAGCCTAAATGGCTAAGGAGTGAAGGAGTCGGCAAAAGCTGCACCAAATTCTGAGCGACGAATTGAGCCGGCGTTCCTACATGACTTCACACCGATGACCACTTGGGAATTTGCCAGCAAAGCACCCACGGACAATAGTTTGAAGGCGGACAATAGTTTAAAGACTCCTTGTTATCAATATCGCGTTGTTATCAATATGCTCTGTACAGCTTTTGCGGTTCAACGAATATCCGTATTTTAAAATATATTGAAATTTTGTGATGCTTTTTTCGTTGGAATGCTCTGTACGGCTTGTGCGGATCACGGAATATGTCTATTGCAATGTATTGAATTCCTGTAATGATTTTTGCTGTTAATTTTTGATTTGTTCATCTGTATATCGCACTATCCACTCCTGCCCAAGGCCTAAGACTAAGGTCGGCAGTATCCTGTAAATAAATAAATAATAAATAAATAAATAATAAAACCTTTCTTTGCCTCTTCCTTCAACTTTTCCACTGCTGCTGCTGTCGCTGCGCCATTTCGGGGGTGGTTCAGAGTGCGTGTATATACGTGGCAGCAGCATGTCAGCGAGGAAAGGCGACGCGAAAACTCGTTTGGACCTTTTGATCACGTCGCCACAATGCCCTCTGGAGTTCCCTGGCCGTCGCCATAATACACTCTCGAGAGCTGCAATTATCCGTGACTCCCTTCAAAAACATCGGCGAGCTGTTGCGCTTGCCTTTGTACCAATATCAAACAGTCCAGAGGCGAGGTAGATAGAATGGTAGAAGGGAAGTAGGCAATGGAGGCAGGGAATGAGTAGAACCTATCATCATCATCATCATCATCATCATCATCATCATCATCATCATCATCATCATCATCATCATCATCAGCCTGGTTACGCCCACTGCAGGGCAAAGGCCTCTCCCATACTTCTCCAACAACCCCGGTCATGTACTAATTGTGGCCATGCCGTCCCTGCAAACTTCTTAATCTCATCCGCCCACCTAACTTTCTGCCGCCCCCTGCTACGCTTCCCTTCCCTTGGGATCCAGTCCGTAACCCTTAATGACCATCGGTTATCTTCCCTCCTCATTACATGTCCTGCCCATGCCCATTTCTTTTCCTTGATTTCAACTAAGATGTCATTAACTCGCGTTTGTTCCCTCACCCAATCTGCTATTTTCTTATCCCTTAACGTTACACCTATCATTCTTCTTTTCATAGCTCGTTGTGTCGTCCTCAATTTCAGCAGAACCCTCTTCGTAAGCCTCCAGGTTTCTGCCCCGTAGGTGAGTACTGGTAAGACACAGCTATTATATACTTTTCTCTTGAGGGATAACGGCAACCTGCTGTTCATGATTTGGGACTGCCTGCCAAACGCACTCCAGCCCATTCTTATTCTTCTGATTATTTCCGTCTCATGATCCGGATCCGCCGTCACTACCTGCCCTAAGTAGATGTATTCCCTTACGACTTCCAGTGCCTCGCTGCCTATTGTAAATTGCTGTTCTCTCCCGAGACTGTTAAGCATTACTTTAGTTTTCTGCATATTAATTTTTAGACCCACTCTTCTGCTTTGCCTCTCCAGGTCAGTGAGCATGCATTGCAATTGGTCCCCTGAGTTACTAAGAAAGGCAATATCATCAGCGAATCGCAAGTTACTAAGGTATTCTCCATTAACTTTTATCCCCAATTCTTCCCAATCCAGGTCTCTGAATACCTCCTGTAAACACGCTGTGAATAGCATTGGAGATATCGTATCTCCCTGCCTGACGCCTTTCTTTATTGAGATTTTGTTGCTTGCTTTATGGAGGACTACGGTGGCTGTGGAGCCGCTATAGATATCTTCCAGTATTTTTACATATGGCTCATCTACACCCTGATTCCGTAATGCCTCCATGACTGCTGAGGTTTCGACTGAATCAAACGCTTTCTCGTAATCAATGAAAGCTATATATAAGGGTTGGTTATATTCTGCACATTTCTCTATCACTTGATTGATAGTGTGAATATGGTCTATTGTTGAGTAGCCTTTACGGAATCCTGCCTGGTCCTTTGGTTGACAGAAGTCTAAGGTGTTCCTGATTCTATTTGCAATTACCTTAGTAAATACTTTGTAGGCAACGGACAGTAAGCTGATCGGTCTATAATTTTTCAAGTCTTTGGCGTCCCCTTTCTTATGAATTAGGATTATGTTAGCGTTCTTCCAAGATTCCGGTACGCTCGAGGTCATGAGGCATTGCGTATACAGGGTGGCCAGTTTCTCTAGAACAATCTCTCCACCATCCTTCAACAAATCTGCTGTTACCTGATCCTCCCCAGCTGCCTTCCCCCTTTGCATATCTCCTAAGGCTTTCTTTACTTCTTCCGGCGTTACCTTCGGGATTTCGAATTCCTCTAGACTATTTTCTCTTCCATTACCGTCGTGGGTGCCACTGGTACTGTATAAATCTCTATAGAACTCCTCAGCCACTTGAACTATCTCATCCATATTAGTAATGATATTGCCGGCTTTGTCTCTTAACGCATACATCTGATTCTTGCCAATTCCTAGTTTCTTCTTCACTGTTTTTAGGCTTCCTCCGCTCCTGAGAGCATGTTCAATTCTATCCATATTATACTTCCTTATGTCAGCTGTCTTACGCTTGTTGATTAACTTCGAAAGTTCTGCCAGTTCTATTCTAGCTGTAGGGTTAGAGGCTTTCATACATTGGCGTTTCTTAAACCCGGCCCTCAGTCCCCAGCAGCTGCGAAGCAACTGACCACGGCGGCGGTCAGACCTGCGACGCAGCAGAGGGTGCTAAGAATCACTGGCTCCGGACAGGCCGCCATTGGAATATGAAACTGGCAACGTTTAACGCTAGAACGTTATCTAGTGAGGCGAGTCTAGCAGTGCTATTGGAGGAATTAGAGGGCAGTAAATGGGATATAATAGGGCTCAGTGAAGTTAGGAGGCCAAAAGAAGCATATGCAGTGCTAAATAGCGGGCACGTCCTGTGCTACCGGGGCTTAGCGGATAGAAGAGAACTAGGAGTCGGATTCCTGGTTAATAAGAATATAGCTGGTAACATACAGGAATTCTATAGCATTAACGAGAGGGTGGCAGGTCTTGTTATGAAACTTAATAAGAGGTACAAAATGAAGATTGTACAGGTCTACGCCCCTACATCCAGTCATGATGACCAGGAAGTCGAAAGCTTCTATGAAGACGTGGAATCGGCGGTGGGTAGAGTGAAAACTAAATACACTATACTAATGGGCGATTTTAATGCCAAGGTAGGCAAGAAGCAGGCTGGAGACAAGGCAGTGGGGGAATATGGCATAGGCACTAGGAATAGCAGGGGAGAGTTATTAGTAGAGTTTGCGGAACAGAATAATATGAGGATAATGAATACCTTCTTCCGCAAGCGGGATAGCCGAAAGTGGACGTGGAGGAGCCCGAACGGCGAGACTAGAAATGAAATAGACTTCATACTCTGCGCTAACCCTGGCATCATACAAGATGTGGACGTGCTCGGCAAGGTGCGCTGCAGTGACCACAGGATGGTAAGAACTCGAATTAGCCTAGACCTGAGGAGGGAACGGAAGAAACTGGTACATAAGAAGCCGATCAATGAGTTAGCGATAAGAGGGAAAATAGAGGAATTCCAGATCAAGCTACAGTACAGGTATTCAGCTTTAACTCAGGAAGAGGACCTTAGTGTTGAAACAATGAACGACAATCTTGTGGGCATCATTAAGGAGTGTGCAATGGAAGTCGGTCGTAACTCCGCTAGGCAGGATACCAGCAAACTATCGCAGGAGACGAAAGTAGAACCTATGCAGAAACGGAAAGAGTGAACAACAACCTTGCCACTCTTCGCTCGCATACATGGGGGAGGGGGGGAAGCCGAGATATGCAAAAGCCGACTTAAGATGGCAAAGAAACGCTACTACTACAATACATCAGTTGCGGACAATCTTGACAGATTTAAGTTTATGTACGCTATAGCATGTTTCTGTTATTTCCGAAACAAAAAGCACCGGTCATATTTTCCAAGCGAGCAACTGACGCAGGGCATATGCGGACACCAGCATCTAGACGACACTACGGAAGCGACCGACCATGACATCCGAAACGGCACGTTTGTACCCGCGGCAGTAGTTTTGTGGCATTTGCGTGGCTCGATGTCGCGGGTTCGATCCCTACCACGGCAGTCTCGTTTCGAGGGTGGGGGGAGGCGGCGGGGCTAATGCGAAAAAAAGGGGCTCGTGTATTCAGCCTTAGGTGCTCGTTAATAGTCGCAGGTGGTCGAAATTAATCCGGAGTCCAGGGCTGCCGCGTGCCACATAAGCAGATTATTGGTTTGGCGCGTAATGTAGCGCGATTTAATTAAAGTTTACGTTTCTGCCACGATGCGTTGCGCCGTGTAAGGCAATGGCAGTGCTAATCTTGTCGCAGGCTACGAACAACCGCGCTCAACAACGCGTCAAGCAAACACGTCTCGCTTTGTGTTTATGTGTATACTACGCAGACAAACACAAGCGGTGCGCGCAAAGCGCACCACTTGTGTGGTGGATGGACGGTCGGCATGCTGGCTTGGCTCTGTCTTGTATGCCAGGTATACGCTCGGCGGTAGTTTCTGGCGCTAGTTTTCGCGCACGTTCGTTCTATTTAACATGACGTGGCGTCTTCTATGTGGGAAACGGTTCTCTGAGAACGTGCTCGAGTGGTTTAAGACGGCACCGCCGGACTTTGTGCCGGCGCTGAGGAGGAAGGAGCACGCAGCGCGATGTGCGCGCGCATGTTTGAACACTCTCACACACACACACACACACACACACACACACACACACACACACACACACACACACACACACACACACACACACATATATATATATATATATATATATATATATATATATATATATATATATATATATATATATATATCATGAGAACCCAACAAACACTGACACCTAGCACAACATAGGGGAAATTACTTGTACTTATTAAATGAAATAACGAAAGGATAAATTAATGGAAATTAAAGTGGATGAGAAAACAACTAGCCGCAGGTGGGAACCGAACCCATGCGAACGAAGGTTGTGGGTTCGGTTCCCACCTGCGGCAAGTTGTTTTTTCGTCCACTTTAATTTCCATTAATTTATCGTTTCTGTATTTCATTTATTAAGCACAAGTAATTTCCCCTATGTTGTCTTAGGTGTCAGTGTTTGGTGACTTCTCATGATATGACTAATAAAAATCGGGCCCCTCGGTTAACCCCCTTTCTTCTCGTTTATATATATATATATATATATATATATATATATATATATATATATATATATATATATATATATATATATATATATATATATATATATAATCAACATCATCATCATCAGCATGGTTGCGCCCACTGCAGGCCAAAGGCCTCTCCCATACTTCACCAACTACCCCGGTCATGTACTAATTGTGGCCATGCCCCGCAGGGGCGCCTGCGTCTGCAGGCGCTTGGTGTGTTGCGACACCACGTACCCGAGCACACGAGGGTTGGACCCTCCCGTGTGTAGCCATGCGCGGCTTAGCCGTGTCCGGGGAAAGGAGGATCCTGGAGGTTGAGCCGATGCCGGGTGTTCGGACCTTTAAGGCTCCTCGGCGGAGGCAACACACCTCTTTGGCCTCTGCTTCACGTAGACGGCACCCCCGGACTGACCCACCCGGGGGAAATCGGCAGTCGCCTTTTCCTGTCCTCCTCCCGAATCTTCGTCTTTCTCTCTCGCCTTTTTCATCTTTCCTGTCTTCTCATCATTTCTCCTCACTTCCTAGTTTCCCGGCGGCAAGGGTTAACCTTGTGTAGCTAGCCAGCCTTGGTTATGCTGTATTTGGTTATAGCAGCGATGTACGGCTGGCGTTGGCAGGGTTTCTCTAGCAGAAAGTCCTGTAACGTCCCCCTGTTGGGCTCCATGGTGGGTGGTCGGCATCGCGGCCGAAAACCCAACTGTACCTATGGAAAACGCTTTTCCTAAACTCCCTGATCGCCCTCACAAACGATGGCGCACCGAAGAGGTCTTTCAGTTTTTCGGACGCCAAGTCTACAACTTTCCTCGTTTTCATGTGATCCACGCAGAAAAAACCAGCTAAACAATTGCGAACAATCTCCCCGTTCCTTGTATCTAAGTCTCTTACTGAAGTTTTTGGTCCAGGATATAAGGTGTCGAGGATGGCTAGCGGTGACCTCCTCTTGGAGCTCCGCGATCAGAAGCAATTTGAGAAACTGCCTCAGCTAGTATCATTTGGGGAGACCCAAGTAGTACTAACCCCGCACCGCACGATGAATACCTCCCGCGGCGTTGTCTCGGACGATGATTTACTGGAGCTTACTGAGGCTGAGCTCTTGGAGGGCTTCAGCGAACAGAATGTTATAAATGTCAAAAGAATTAAGATGAGGCGAGATGGTAAAGAAATTGCGACGAAACACCTAATACTCACCTTCAAGTGTCCTGCCCGAGTCAATCGAGGCCGGGTACATCAAGCTCCGTGTCAGGCCGTACGTGCCAAATCCCCTCCGATGTTTCAAGTGCCAGCGTTTTGGCCACAGTTCGCATAGCTGCCGAGGCCGCCAAATATGTGCGAAATGCAGCGCGCATGAACACTCCTCTGAAACTTGTGAGAATTATCTCCACTGTGTAAATTGTGATAGCGAGCACGCCGCGTACTCGCGGTCCTGCCCATCCTGGAAGAAAGAAAAATAAATCGTAACTATCAAAGTAAAAGAGAATATCTCATTCAAGGAGGCACGCAGGCGGGTCTCATACCTGCCCAAGAAAAGCTTTGCCGATGTGACGCGTCAAGGGGCAGCGCCACAACGGTCTCCTGCGGCTGTCCGTCCCACACCCAGTGAGGCGGCAGTGACGCCATCGGCCCCCGAGGCGGCTGCAGCTAACGCTGCTACGCCAACACAACAGACGGGGCCATCGACTCCGAAGGTGGGCGCAGCCGAGGCTGCCCCAACCTCCCCGGCCCCTTCCAGCGCTGGCAACAGCCGGCGCAGCCAAATCCCTCAGGGAGCCCCATCGACCTCCGGGCTGGTGGGCGCAGGGGTCTTGCCCTCCAAGGAGGGACTCTCTCTTGTAACTTCTCGCTCGCAAGAGCACGTGTCCGGCTCCTTACAAGAGGCAATGGACACTACACCTGTCCCCAAGGCGCACCGAACGCCTAAGGAGCGGCGAGGCTCCCTCGAACGCTCCAGAAAGGGCAGAACCCCCGTTACAGGGCCTCGAAAGAGCTCTGTAACCTAAGGCATCACCTCCGTTTCCATACACACAGCACTTATTTACTTCCAATATGGCTACACAAATAATTCAATGGAATGTCAGAGGTCTTCTTAGGAACCTTGATGACGTACCAGAGCTTATCCAAAAACACAATCCAAAAGTGCTGTGTCTACAGGAAACACACTTAAAACCACAACACACAAACTTTCTCCGACCGTATGTCAAGTTCCGCAAAGATCGCGATGATGCTGTTGTATCATCAGGCGGTGTTGCCATTTTAATTCATAAAAGTATCTCCTGTCAGCGTTTACAGCTACAAACGCCCCTTGAAGCAGTGGCGGTTCGAGCTGTTCTTCTAAATAAACTCGTCACCATTTGCTCCCTTTACGTACCCCCCCACTACCAATTAACAAAACATGAATTCCAATCCTTTATAGATCAATTGCCAGAACCTTATGTTGTTCTTGGCGATTTCAATGCGCACAGCTCCCTGTGGGGCGACTCTCGTATAGATGCGCGAGGTCGTCTTGTTGAACAGTTCCTTCCTTATTCTGTTGCGTGCCTTCTGAAAAGGAGAAACCCACATATTACTGTTACTGTCTTGCAAACAATACCTTTTCTTCAATTGATCTGAGCATAGTTTCCCCGTCCATACTGCCTGAACTCGAATGGGAAGTTACGAACAATCCTTACGGAAGGGACCATTTCCCCACACTATTAAGAACACTTAAAGAAGACGAATATCCACCACAGGCTCCTAGGTGGAAGATTGAGACAGCGGACTGGGAGAAATTCCGAAACTTAACTAGTATATCATGGGATGACATGTCCTCGTTAGGAATTGATGCTGCTGTGGAATATTTTACAGCCTTCATAATAGATGCCGCAACTAAATATTTATCACAAGTAAATGGATTGGCATGCAAACGGCGTGTCCCGTGGTGGAACGACGATTGTAGGATCGCTCGTAAGAAAGAAAGCGTGGGGGTTGCTACGCGTCTCCCCCACTGCGGAGAATCTTATCAATTTTAAAAAAGTAAAATCCCAAGGCAGGCGAACCTGCCGACAGGCCAGAAGAGAGAGTTGGCAGAAGTTTTTATCTGATATCAACTCCTATATAGATGAGGCCAAAGTCTGGAACAGGGTTAATAGGATAAAAGGGCGACAAACATATTCACTTCCTTTGGTGAACACACAAGTGGAAACACTGAAAGATCAGGCAGACTCACTTGGAGAACACTTTGAGAGCGTGTCGAGTTCATACCATTATTCGCAATCCTTTTTGAAATACAAACAAATAGAAGAATGTAAGCCATTAATACGAAAATCCAGACAGAATGAACCTTATAACCGGCCGTTCAGTATTGCTGAGTTGTGAGCTGCCTTGACCACATGCAAAAGCTCTGCACCGGGACCTGATAGAGTCATGTATGACATGATCAGACACTTACATACTGACACCAAACTTACACTACTCACCCTTTTCAATGCTATTTGGGCTACGGGATACCTCCCATCCACATGGAAAGAAGCGATTGTGGTCCCTGTTCTTAAGCAGGATAAAGACCCTTCCTTGGCGGCAAGTTACCGTCCGATAGCTCTTACAAATGGTCTTTGTAAGCTTGTTGAAAAAATGGTTAACCGCAGACTTGTACATTTCCGTGAACTCAACAATATCCTCGATCCCTTTTAGTGTGGCTTCAGAGAAGGGCGGTCCACAACCGATCACCTTGTGCGCATTGAGGGAAACATTCGCGACGCCTTTCTACATAAACAATATTTCCTATCCGTATTCCTCGATATGGAGAAGGCGTACGACACTACATGGCGCTATGGAATCTTGAGAGACTTGTCGGGAATTGGCATCCGTGGCAATATGCTCGTCCTAATAGAAAGCTATTTGTCCAACCGTACATTCTGCGTGAAAGTCGGCAATGTATTGTCGCGACCTTTTATACAGGAAACTGGTGTACCTCAAGGAGGTGTACTTAGCTGCACACTCTTCATCGTGAAAATGTGCTTCGTGCTTCGTGCTTCATTACCGCCAGCCATTTTTTATTCTGTTTACGTAGACGACATACAGATAGGTTTCAAATCCTGCAACCTTACAGTATGTGAGAGGCAAGTTCAACAGGGCTTGAACAAAGTGTCCAAATGGGCAGACGAAAACGGATTTAAAGTTAACCCCAACAAAAGTTCTTGTGTGCTTTTCACAAGAAAGGGAGGCCTCATTGCAGAACCCAGTATAGAAATGTATGGTCAGCGAATTCCTGTGAACAAAGAACACAAGTTCTTAGGCATCATACTTGATTCGAAATTAACTTTTATTCCACACATAAAGTACCCCAAGGTCAAATGCTTAAAAACAATGAACTTACTTAAAGTGTTATCCCACACAATGGGGCAGCGACAGGAAATGTTTAATGAATCTTTACAAGAGCCTCATCCGATCACGGTTGGACTACGGTGCCGTGATCTATCATTCTGCAGCCCTGAACGCCCAAAAGATGCTACATCCGGTCCACCATCTATGAATCCGACTGGCCACTGGAGCTTTCAGAACAAGTCCTATTGAAAGCTTATATGCAGAATCAAATGAGTGGTCACTTCATCTGCAGAGAACATACATCAGCCAAACATATTTTTTGAAAGTCCACTCTAATCCTCAACATCCGTGTTTTAATACCATTAACGATACGACATATGCTACACTCTTTCATAATCGTCCCTCCGTAAGACAGCCTTTCTCGCTGCGTGTGAGGGAGCTTAGTGATGAAATGCGTGTCCCAATCCTCGAGCTTCGCCCAATGCCTCCAGCCAAGCTGCTACCTCCTTGGGAGTGGCAGCTGATACAATGCGATATATCCTTCATGCAAGTTACAAAGCACGCACCAGAGATTGAAATCCAAATGCATTTCCGGGAACTCCAGCACAAATACTCCTGCACGGAGTTCTACACAGACGCATCGAAGTCACACGACGGGGTGTCCTATGCAGCCGTCGGTCCATCCTTCTCGGAAACCGATGTACTGCATCCGGAAACTAGTATCTTTACGGCTGAGGCTTACGCACTGCTGTCGTTCATAAAGCCTATAAATAAATCAAAACTCCAGAAATCCGTTATATATGCGGACTGCCTTAGTGTTGTGAAGGCCTTGATGTCTTTCTGTAGCCACAAAAATCCAGTAATTAATGAACTCTACTCCGTACTCTGTAAAGCATATATATCTAACCAATATGTGATTATATGCTGGGTGCCTGGACATAGGGGCATTGAGGGAAACGTACTAGCGGACCAGATGGCCACATCCATTTCATTGCATGCAGTTAGTCCTACTGCTTCGGTCCCTGTCACAGACCTGAAGCCTTTCTTTAGGAGAAAACTGCGAAACCACTGGCAATGTATGTGGGACGCAGAAGTAAATAATAAACTGCACGTGATAAAGCCACAGTTAGGTTCTTGGCCCTCCGTAACAAAATCACGGCGAACAGATGTCCTATTCTGTCGCCTCAGAATAGGACACACGTTTGGCACGCATAACTTTCTTCTCACTGAAAATGATCCTCCAACCTGCGGTAGATGCGGGTAGAGGCTGACCGTCCTCCACGTCCTCCTGGAGTGTCGGGCAGCCGAATCTGAGAAAAGGAAACATTTTTCTCTAGCATACCAGCAGCACATCCCCCTACATCCCGTAATGCTACTCGGTCCAGAACTTTTATTTGACACCAACACAGTCCTAAGTTTTCTGAAAGATGTTGTCTTGAATGTTGTTAGCCCCACATGTTCGTAGCGGGTCCTCTCTTCAGAGGATGCCGCTGTGATAGCTCTTTCGTACAGTACGTGCCTCTAGGCCTTTGTGTTTCAAGGGCTCTGGCGAGGCAGCAGTGCTCCAAGTAATTTTACCATCTTATATATTTTCTATTTTGCATCATTCCTCTACGATGGATTTTAATGTTCATAGTATTCGTCATTAGTCATCGCCATAATTCTATAGCACGTAGATTTTACTCACTTTACAGCGACTATTTTTAGGCCACTTTACAGCCAAGTCACATCTTCCATAATACATCGTCAACATTACCACTTGTCATGGCGCTCTTTGGCCAAACCTGGCCCTTGCGCCATAAAACACCACACATCATCATCATAATTGTGGCCATGTTGTCTATGCAAACTTCTTAATCTCATCTGCCCACCTAACTTTCTGCCACTTTCTGCTGCGCTTCCCATCCCTTGGAATCCATTCCGTAACTCTTAATGGCCATCGGTTATCTTCCCTCCTCATTATGTGTCCTGCCCATGCCCCATTTCTTTTTCTTGATTTCAACTAAGATATCATTAACTCGCGTTTGTTCCCTCACCCAATCTGCTCTTTTCTTATCCCTTAACTTTATACCTAACATTCTTCTTTCCATAGCTCGTTGCGTCGTCCTCAATTTAAGTAGAACCCTGTTCGATGTCGTACTGCGGCGTTAGCCCGTTTCTCTTTCTTTTTCGAGGAAAATGATGATAACCGATATTTTTTTTTTTGCGGTTGTGTTCGTTCCGTTCTCTACGACGCACTCATACGTAGTACGGAAATTTTGTCCTCAAAAATAGCCATCGCATTCTTTTTGCGATACTTCTGGGATATTATGGATTTACAGGGCAAAAAGGCAATGCCGAAGCACACACACACACACACACGCACACGCATATATATATATATATATATATATATATATATCATGCATGCTGGTTCACCAGTCGCAGTGGTCGATGTGTTGACTAGCGCCATCGGCTTCATGCAGGAGGCTAGCGTAGACATATAGTGATTTCAAGCCTACTAGACTAGAAATGCGTGAGAACGATGCGGGTGTACTACAAATATTTGATAGCGCCTGCCGGTTAGATGTTTCGTGGTTGCCTTAGATTAGCCGTACACAAGCATGCGCTCTTATGCTTTAGTCCCAACGCCAAGCGATCAGACAGTGCGCAGATTTACCATTTCATGCTGGTATTAGAGAGACGCCGGTTCTCTTCGTTGAATTAAAACCGATATACGCAAAATAGTTCACAACACATACACACACCTAGGCTCATAATGCGCGTCGCATGTTTGCTCCACCAAGAGATATTTCCGCGTATTGTAGTTACCGATGTACCGAAAGGCTTCCCTGACGACCTTACCATGAATGGACATTGCGTAAATTTCACAAAGTATGAGCTAAAACATCTCCAAATCGTTCCGCAGCGCGCGACAGCAATACTTTTAAGCGGCGCCGCTACGATCGCGCAAGCCAGAGAGGAGGAAAGGCTCGCCGCGCACCCTCTCTTCCTCGCCCGATGGAGGGGTCTAAGGTGGTTCAGTTATTATTCTGACATATATTCTGCGACGTGAATAACATGTTTCAGTTGGCAAGTCAGTGCTGGCTGTTGTCAGTCCGCGCTGTTGGCGCTGTAGTGTGAGTGAAGGGGGGGGGGAGGGGGGAGGGTAGGAAAGGTTGGATTATCAACTAGCTTAAATATCCAACCATTATTTCGGCCCGTGCTTCAGTCTCGTGCGGCTGCGGTTCTCTCTAAAATCGGGAATCGTGTGAAGAGTGAGATGCAAGCATTATGGCTTTATTCATTCGCAATCAAACTACAATGTAACCTGGCCAATCGCTGCATGCGACACAGATTTACACGACTTTCAGCGGTCAGCTCTCTTGCCGGCTCTTGCTAAAACGTTAGCGGTATGCCGTAATATTTAGAGTCTATGCTTTTGACGTGCTGTAGTTTATGAAGTAAACCTGAATTGTGTACTTCATTAAACGGTAAGTATTACAAACACGAATGATTGAAATAAAACGCCAGAACTTGCGTTGATGCGAGCTAAGCATGACCTTCGACATTTTTTTCTGACGCCGAGGGATCCTTCGCTAAGGAACTCTGATGAAGACACATTCTATATAACCTCTCTGGATAACCACTTTCAGTCGGCCACGGTCTGCTGTCCATTTCTCGAGTTGGTTCTGGCCATGCAACTACTAAAAGCGCAGCTGTGCGCACAGCCCTTGAGATTGGTTTTTGTAATTCAATGCAGAGGGAGCTGTCGTTCCCTGGGCGCCTCAGAGATAGTTGTTTTCGAGTAACAAAAATAAATGTGAAAAGCTATGCTTTCGTTGTGAACATGCGTCGATAACAATTGTGAAGTCACAAATACGTCTTAGACTGCATACTTTGAACATTATTTATTTTTAATAAGACGATGTAGAAATCCACTCCTAACAGCGTTCCCCTCTGCGTTACAATTACAAATCTCAAAGGCTATGCTTTTGCTACCTACACGCGGCGGAAGCGATTGCAGGTGCCAAACACTGGACGGCACCTACGCACATACTCATGATTCGTGTTTTATTGCCAATTAGAACTTAATTAGTCAGCCACATACAGCTATAAAATTATTGAAAAAATGAAAATACTAGCTTTTTCGCTTTTAGCTCTGTCCCAGCGTGGCCGCGAGCCACTGTACCGAGAGTACGGCAGTGGCTACGGCTTCGGCGCAAAAACAAACTACATCTGCGCTTGGCTCGCGGGTACCCCCTCTTCCACTCCGTCGCCCCCGCTTGGCAAGTAAGCAGAAGCTGTGGCCGATGCGCTGTCTTGTGCGATGTACTGTGCGACTTTCACTGTGACCGGTGAGCGATTTCGGTGAGCGGCTACATCGACCAGTTGTCCGACAAGGGACTCAAACAGCTAACCGATGATCATAGACTTCCGTAACCGTTCAATGAAATCGGAGCCGCCTGGCAGCGGGCGCCAGCCGAGTGGTCCCGTGCCAGGGGCCTGCGACATGTCCAAAGCTTTACGAAACGGCGACAGAAGTGAAGCGGTGCTTCGACAAGTGAGTCTCGTCGCGGCATTCCACGACCACATCTCGTGCGCGAAGTCCGCGGAACTCCTCGAGCCCATGCCGTGCGAGACTGACCACTTGTACGCGCATTGTGGTGACGACGCGCCCGACGACACCGAGCAGGACAGACTGCGGGCCATCGTCGTGCTGCATACGGATTTGATACAGCACCAGCAGGAGCTGATCGCGGAGCGAGACAGGCAGATCGACGAGCTGCGCGTGCAGCGAGACGAGGTGAGAGCTTTTCTCTCGTCGCTCACGGCCGCCACCGCCGCTGTTGCGACCACGTAAACTCTCGTCCGCGCGTGCGTCTCCGTGCGCGACCGCTGTCGCAGCAACCGATGCAGTTCGTCGTGGCCGCACTTATTTTTCGCCAATAGCATTGCACGCCGCGTAGGGCGCTTTCTTTTTTTTTTTTTGGTTCCCACCCCCACTGGGGTTCGGGGCTGGGTTTACGGGTTTTCGAGTCTGGTTGGGGCCGCGGAAGCGGCGGTTGTGTTTTTGTGTGGACGCTCGCGCCACCTGTCGGGAGCGGCCTCAGGCACGCGTGACGCCTCGCAGTCATCGCCAGCGCCGTCCTCGCAGTCGCACGCTCTTACCCCCCAGCCCCCCAGCATTTGGGCCAGTGGGTATTCAGCTGACCAGTGTATTATTACGCATTGCCGAGTAGCGTGAGTGCCTCGTTGTTAATTTCGCGAACCGCGACTAGCGAGAAACCCTGATCAATCCGTTGCCTTATTGAGCCGAGCACCTCTCGAAGTTGAGGCCGCGAAACCATCGGCGTACTCGCACGTAACCGCGCGTTCGCATGCGCGGTCGGGACCGTGCTTCCGAGTACCAACGGCTTGCTTGCATCGCCAGAAAACCCTTCCGTTGCGCTAATCGACGTACGATTCCGCGTACTTAGCCTAAGCACCCGCACGCCACGCCAACGCGCGGGTACGAGGCTACTTTGCCAGGGAAGGGCTCGCCGCGTCCGTTGAATTTGTGCGTCGCGCGGCGCAGCAGTTGGATTCGATTAATCGCAAGAAAGAGCGAGAAAATATGGCCCAAAAAAGGTATTTGCCAGTGATATAACTTTGCTCCCGTTACTTGTGACTACCCTCCGTCCTTTCGCAAAACCGCAGCGTCTCGGTCGTCCGTTACCTTCCGCTTCGGTGCGTATCGACGCTGCGAGTGCGTCGCTCCCTCCCCCTCTTTTTTCGCTCTTCCCGTTGTTACTCCGCGGCTTATTGTTAGGGAGCGAAACATTCATTTTGTTTCACTTTCCTGCCATAAAATGCAGGCACTCGTCTTTCGCGTGCTTATGGATATGTGTCTGTACGCGCCCGAGATAACGGGACGCGCGGTTAGGCCGGCAACGCAGAGAACTCGCAACTGAAGCGGTCGCGCTGTGCCCGCAAGTTACGTTCGGCACGTCATCGTCGATCGACACGAGGCAGCGAAACGATGAACGGGTGGCCGCTGTTAGCTTACGCGAGGGAATGCACGGCTCGTCCGCAGCTGGGAACGAGGTCGCGGGATCGATTCCCCTGCGCTGCTCAACACTCGAATGAGTATCCGGGTGTGCGAAATTAATCCGGAGTGTTTTTTTCCTTCCTCTGCGACGCTGAAGGGTCACTAACGAGAAAAATTCATTCGAGCTGTGTTAGTAAGTTATAGTTTTACAATACAAAAGCAGCCACTCACCGTAATACCGCCTCGAAGGACCATGCTAGCCGTCGTGGCAAGGATTTCGACGCCGTCCGCTGGGTCCTGTCATCTTTTTAGCGGTAAAAATAGAACACATTGTATTCGAAAATACAGCTTCGAGAAGTTTTACGGAGTTGCAGTGGCCCGGATACGAAAGAGTTTATTCGTGACGTCTCCCAAAGGGGCCGCGAAATAAAAAAATAAAGGGGAAGAATGAAACAACAACAAGGAAGAAATTGACCTTCAGTTTTCATTTTCTCGCCTCATGATCAACATATATGTTACCGCGAAAATGACGAGAATAGTCTATCCAATACTCTGTCACTATCAACTGGTATAATGTTCCTACTGTCCCTTCGTACAGCACGAACCAATTCAACGAGTCAAGATTATCCCGTTTTAGCTCAATGGTCGCATAAGCAGTTCACGATGTTGGTTGGTTGGAGCTAGCATATATATATATATATATATATATATATATATATATATATATATATATATATATATATATATATATATATATATATATATAAAAGGTGACGGCGCTTCGCTTGGGAGTTCCACGCGCGACTTTTGGCTGAGGTGTTCACAGCAGCTCACGCCATCCGCGACCTGTGTTATTTCTTTGTCTTTCACCAAGCCCGAGGGGGTGGTTCAGGACCCAATTAAGATGCAGGGGAAGATATAAACATGTGACTTACGACGGAAAAATAACAGAACCGACTGTTGAACGTGACTGATATTTCCGCTTTCTTTTACCGCGTTTTGAGGGTGATCCGAAGCCGTCGCACTTGGGAAGTTACGACTAATCAGCATCATTTTTCGGCAAACCAAAGAGCCGTCGAATGCCTTGCGCGTTAAGATATAATTGGCAGAAGCTGCGCCAATGCGCATATTCCGTTCATTGCGACGACGATGTTTGTGCGTCGCTGCCATCAGGGTGATGTTATAGCGCAAACGGGCTGCTGTGAGTATTAAGTATAACCGCTTACCTTTCGGGTGGGGGAACAGCGCTGCCTGGCTCCCAAAGATAATAGTGTTCTTATACTGGTGGTTCGCCGCAGTGCTGCTCAGGGCTGCTCTTATTTTACTGCGAAAGTGTGTTTGATGTGGTCCTCTTTTCGGTTGTTACGCCGTCGTCAGGTTCCATTTGCTCCTTCTCGCCGTAGCAAAAAAAAACAATTAATCACCGCCACTGGCGATTGAACTCGTGCCGCTGCTGTGATGGCATGGTAGCCGCTGAGTTGTCGCGTTTTTTTCTCTTCTTCTCTATTGCCTTGCCTGTAACGCACCTTACAAAACTCAGGCGAACGGCACAAGAAGACCCATGTTACGTCGAACCGTCAGCCGTTCGCTGACATCAGTATTTCGGCATGAGTAACAAAAGTTCCTGTCTGGGAACCCATTCGTATGTCTCCGCCTTCTGCACTTGTACAAAACGGGACACGGGTTCCGGTCTTACGTAAGTATCTGCGTTGTGCACAGCCGTCCCAAGTTGCGCGGCCGTCGCACTCGGCGTCAGGTCAGAGGCGCTGGCCACGTAGAGACTCTGAGATCTGAGGCGTCTGTGCATTTCGGAGGCCACAGTGTAGCGGACGAAGGCACGTTCCGTGCGCCACGATGGGGACGGTGTGCGAGTGCCCGCTGCGGTCGCATTAGAGGAGCTCAGAGCAGGACGAATCGATCCAGTCTGCTGATATTATCCATTTTCTTAAAGCTCCTTAAATTTCACGCTGGAGTTCCAACGCCAGTGTGAGGTCACGGGTGTGGCTCAGTTATCGTATTTGGGCCATTGTAGCGCATTAATAGCTCTCAAAACATGTTAAGTTTCGTCTTTGTCTTCATTAGAACGTAATGCAGCCTATCTTTACGTGTCAAAAATTGACTGGCAGACACCATAGAATGCATGACGTCATGGCGCACTGGTGCCGCAAACGAAGGCGGTGCCGCCACCGTCTTTCGTTCTCCCGTCTTTTCTGTATTTTGCCCGAGCCTACATTCGCGGTAAGATTGGCTATTTTTCGCTATTGTAGATGTATAAGAATGCTAATGGAGCTAAACCTATGACCCTGCCGAAATCGCCTGTGCTAGATGGCGGGAATCAGCCACTTCAGGTGGCTCACACACTACACTCTTAAGCAAAATTGCACCCTTTGGGTCGTATCTTGCCACACAACGACAATCATCATCTGTCTTGTCCGCATTTCCTTTATTTAACGCTGCGAGCCCGGTACTTCGAAGTCACGAAAGGTATGCGCGTTATCAGCATGACAGAGCATTCTCGACAGGAAATTAGCGAGCGCAGCGTTTTCAAGGAAGGAAACACAAGCACGACAGATGACCATTATCGTTGTGTGGCAAGATACGACCCAAAGGGTGTACATTGGTTTAAGAGTGCAGGAGTACCTTTTACCTTTGTAGGACGAGTAAAAGAGCCCGATGTAATACTCTTAAGCAAAATGACACCCTTTTGCCACAACGATAATCGTCATCTGCCTTGTCCGCATTTCCTTTCTTTAACGCGGCGAGCCCGGTACTTTCCAGTAACGGACGGCACGCGCAATCAGCATGACATAGCATTGCCGACAGGAAAGCAGCGGGCACGGCATTTTCAAGAAAGGAAACGCAAGCAAGGCAGATGACGATTATTGCTGTGTGGCAGAGATACACACTAAAGGGTGCAACTTCGCCTAAGAGTGTATATACTGTAGAAGGATCGACATTTGGGGGGGGGGGGCGAGTTGGTACTAGTTGAACTTGTTAAAGAGGCAACGCAAGACGACGAAGAGCAAGGAGGACCACGGTGTCCTGTGTGTTCCTGCCTTCTGTCTTCGTCGTCTTGCGCTGCCCCTTCAACATGTTCAACTAGTACCAAGTCGCCCAAATGTCAATCCTACTTTTTACCTGTGCTTCGTGCAGGCTCGCGCAGACGAGTGTAGTGCCAGGCAGCGTGTTTCTATTTACGCCCAAGCGTGGTGCTCGCCCGCTGCGCCGCCATGCGCAGCCCGCACGTACCACGTTTCTGGGTACTTTTCTCCCCGGAGCGTCACGGCGAGCGCCCTAGATTCTTCTAGGGATTTGGTGGGACTAGGGAGATGATATGCCTGGGCGCACAATCTGACAACCTGCTCACCAGCTGTCGCTAAAATAGGTTTTTCAAACCACGCCGCCTGGGCTAACACGAACTGAAAAGTGCGTGCGGAAGCTATAGGAGTCGCACTGGACGAAATTTTTCAGTCTGAATAAGGGGATAAAGGGACACGATGAGAAGTTGGTCGTGGTGTGCGCGGCGCTTCGACCTACAAAACCTGGGATAATGGTGGGACATGGAGGGTGTCTCGCACAATATCGTTGCTGCAATCAAGCGTCCTATCCTTCTCTACGCGAGTCTCTCTTTCCCAGCCGAAACAGTAGCAAGGCGCAGGCACCACACTCTCCACCCGTATCAAACAAGTTATCGCGTGACATCCAGGGGAAAAGAAACTCACGCGGGAAATCTGGGAGCTGTCTAAGTGTGCGTAAGTATTGTGCCACTTGCTCATCTCCGGGCAGCCCGGTGTCGTCATCGATGTTGTGAAACTTGATCGGGCCAGTACAAGCGATAGCGTTGCGGCGACACGAACTGGTGCGGACGGCGGCGTAAGGACCATTGATGACGCAGGCGAAGTATACTGCAGGCGGCGGCGCCAGGTGCGCTGACGACGTTGCGATCATTGCAAGCCGTTATCGCTGCTTAGCACCTTGTCCATCCGCGCCGAAGCACCATTGAACCGTGACCAAACGTGCGCAGGCGGCGGCTTCGTACCACGCCGCCGCGCGGGCCCGTATCGTGAAAGCGATCTGCGAAAGTGGCAGAGTGAGGCGTGTGCCGAGAGCTCCGCGAGCGCTGCGTTCACGCCGCTTCGTTGGCGTCGAAGCGAGAGGCTGCGCAGTGCGGTCGTTTCATTACGGGGAAGACGGGGGACGGTTTTCCCCCCGCAAGCTCAAACCATTAATTAGTAGCGCGGAGCTGTGGGAGACTGCCCTGCGCAGCTCCGATCCCACCCTACAGGACCGAGTCCTGAGGTGGGCTGAGGAGGTAGCGGAGGCCTACCACGACTGGTAGACGGACTTCTAGCCACATAATGTGGTGATGGAAGCCTGCTGGGACTGGAGTACTTAGACCTCCCTCTCTCCCCCCCGGTTCCTCCCCTTTCTTAAAAGGGGAATAAAGTTCATTCATTCATTCATTCATTCTCGTTGGGTAAGCACAGAAATGCTTGCGCATATAAAATTGAAGCTTACCTACACCACCTGAACTCTGCGAATGCGGGCTGGGCCGAGCAGACTGCGCGCCCAGGCATCAGCCAGGGACGCAAAACCAAATACCTAGAAGGACCTAGGGCGCGTGCCGTGGCGCTTCGGAGTCTTCGGAGAAGTACCTAGACACGTGGTACGTGCGGACGGCGCATGGCGGCGCAGCGGTCGAGCACTGGGCTTGGGCGCAAATAGAAGCACGCTGCGGGGCGTAGAGGTTACGACGTCGTGTGCTGCGGTTGGCTGGCTGGGCTGCAGCCAATCAGAGCAGATTGCGCGTCGTCTTCTGCGTAAGCATACGAAAAGCGCCCGACTCGCAGTTTCCTTGACTTCGCGCTTATTGAGTGTGCATATGTCCTCGACGGAAGCTAAAGGCCAGTCAGTGGGCCTCTTCGATTTTCAGAGTTCTGGCAGCCCGCTGGGAGCCAGACGGCAGCCAGCTAGTTCCGGTTCTGACAGGAAGTCACGTGGGCTGGGATCCCAAGACAACCCGAACCTGCCCGAAGTTTGCAAAATCGAACGCCCATGCGAACGCCGGTACAGTTGGCCAAATGTAAACATGCTACCAGCATGGCAGCGCCCGTCGAGGCCGACGCGCGCTCGGCGTAGTCGGCCCATTTATGCGTTGCCAGCTTGAAAATATGTAGTTGCATTCAGGAATACGATCACTTTCGCGCGATTTCGCGCGACTCGGCGCAGGACGCGTACTCGGCCAACCTCGCCTTGCGCAGCGCAACAGATCGCCTCCGATGAGGCGGATGATAAGACGCGAAATCGTGATTGTATACTCGAAAGCGATAGCTGGAGGATCCCTGCTCGCAGCGATCACGTCGACCACCGGCGACATTGATGAGTTGGCGTTGTGTCATCACAAGACATGAAAAAGCAGGTTATCGGGTACGTCTCATACGCATAAAATTTCGCGCCGACTTGCTTGGGCTTCGATTTCAGAAAGTTTGTTGTG
This sequence comes from Dermacentor variabilis, assembly GCF_050947875.1. Taxonomy (NCBI): domain Eukaryota; kingdom Metazoa; phylum Arthropoda; class Arachnida; order Ixodida; family Ixodidae; genus Dermacentor; species Dermacentor variabilis. Next base: position 229,371,704 of record NC_134569.1, on the reverse strand, counting down.
GCTGATGGTGCTTCTCATTTAAAGAGCTGGGGACGCGGCTGGCGCGTGAAAATGCACGTCGCCTGTGACCAGCGAAACGTTTCACACGAAAAACAACATTGGTCGCAATCATGAGAGCAATAAGCCAATGTACGTGTGTCTAAATGTACAGAGTGCAATCAGTGTATTCTTAGATCAACGGCCTGCAGTTCGAACACATATCGGTTTCGAGCTGCCACTTAAGCATACGACGGAGAGACGGAGCGAACACGGGCTAACTGCAAAGCCTTCGCTAACTGCAGAGAAAGGAGACATATGCATGCGCGAAATATGTGAAAAGGAACGCCACCAGAGAAAGACGAACCCAAAATGTACCGCAATGTGTGAATGAGCGTCTACAACTTGCGTGCAACACGATGCAGATAACACGCACGCATGAGAGCGCGGCGCGCTGTTCGCCGCGAAGAAGCAATCAGCTGGGGACACGCACACAAAAGCTTCAAACGGTTCACCACGGCTCGTATCACACCGCTTCGCGATGCGGAACGGAGCGTTAGCACCTAAAAAGATAACGCTAGAAGTGAGGAAATCCGAAGATGACCGTAGACAGTTGGCTGAACGAGGTAAATTTAAGTCCTCAAGCGCCCGCGTTGCAATCCATGAAGTCCCCGTAAAGATGGCGGCGAGCGCCCATTGCCTCTTTTAGTCGTCTGCTAGTCAGAGAACTTCCAGACAGCAGCCAGACCAAAATCGTCCTGGCAGGTTCTGGCAGCCCGCGGGTAGCCAGATCCGTCCAGCGCGAGCAAAACGAACGCCCGGCGGAAGTGCGTAGCGCGGTGGACGGAGCAACCCGAGAAAAACGAAGACGCTCTGGCTGGCTCTGGCAGCCCGCGGGTAGGCAGAAGTGGAAAATCGAAGAAGCCCAGTGTACGAGTTTCAGCAAACAGGTCTAGACGAATTGCAGCTGAATACGTCGCGAATGCGTAGCGTACGAAAAGAGCTTCTCTATGCACGTAATACAGCGCGGAGTCTGAAACGGCATGCAATATGCGCGTGTAGGCTAATTTTGTCTACCGGGAGGATTAGCTCACCTTCCTCTGTGACCGTCTGTGACCGTCTGTGACACCCAGTCGCGCCAGCGCTTCGCTGGCCGTACCTGCAGCGAAGCTTCATATAAGGCAGGGCCGACAGTCGCATGCAGGCGAAATGGTGCCACGGGAAACTGCTGTCTAAGAAGTGCAATTGTCGCGCTACACTAGTGCTATGCAAAAATGGGTTCGTGTAGGTGAGTGTAGCTGCACTTGTTCTACACCAGTCTAAAAAAAAAGGCGACTTCGTACACTCGCGTAACCAGTGTAGGTAAACTACAACAACAACAAAACCATACTGAAAGAGGCGAATGTGACTTGCGTTGCAACTTTACGTGTGATAATAGTCTAGATTTTGCTAATTAATATAATTATGTACCGATTAGATCGCAATTGATTCTACATGTTTTATACAAGAGGCGGGATAATACGATATCCGCTCAGGCGGAGCGCTAATGTTCGCGCTATATTTTGGATAGTTGCTCGAGTTATTGGATATTTTTACGCTTTTTGTGACAGGAAGTACATAACATGAAGACTGATTAGACCAATCTTTGACTGCGGGACTAGCACAACGTGTTAGGAAGTCGTATGGACGCATTATATTTCTATTAAGCTTCGTGCAGCGTCACGGTGCTGCGACGAAGGTACACCTTGCGTGACCTCAGAGATTCGGGCGTTCCGCTTTTGTATCTACGGGTCAAGCCATAATCTCGAACGCCACACTTTTGCCGCACTGCGACTTCGCTGCTTGATCATCGTTTGAGTGGAACTACGGTGTAAGTGGAACCCTCCGCGCGAGCTTTAACGCAAAAAAAAAAAAAAAAGCTCAGCAGTTTCGTTTTACTAAGAGCGCCTAACTCGCGGATATTAGTGGTGCAGCCAACTCCGAAAGGCTCGTTGATTGTCGGCCTGTCGGGAGAGCAGAGAGCTTTAGCGTGTCCCGCATTCGGGTAAACGGACCGGACGTTCTATGGGCGAACTCGGCAGTTCGCACCGGCGCGCCCCAGTGCGCCGTTTCATCCAGTCATCGTCGCCCCAGGGCGCCCCGGTGAGGAAGACCCGTCTTCCAGGCTCCCGCGCTTCTCGTTTTGTAAGTAGCGGCAGAGACGCGCAGCGAATGAAGAGTCTCGGGTGGCCGGCCGATGGAGTGACCTCGAACTCCTTCCATCGCCACCGTGGCGCCTGCAGGCTCGGCATCTTAGGTGGCTTTCACTGACCCTCGTCACGCTTAAAACCTACTTCAGAAATGAAAAGAAATGCCGGATTCCTTTAATTTTATTCGGTCTAAACGGAAAACGATGAAGCCTGTATACTTACGAGGCATTCTCTGGGCCGCGGTGGCGAGGTGGGCGTTGCGCTGCGAAGGTGCAGGGTTCGATCTCGGCGGCCGATGGTGGGCTGAATGCGAGAGCACTCGTGTGCTGGTATATTTAGGCGCACATTAAAAAGCGTGCCCCAGGTGGCCAAAACTGATCCAGAGTTTCTCCCACTACGGCGTGCCTCGTAATCAGGTCGTGGTTTTGGCGCGTAAAACTGCAGAGCTTACTATTAGTATTTCCTTTTTCTTTACATTTTTTGTTCACGGCAACACTATAGTTGTTGTCCGCACTAGAACGTCTGCGCACGTCTTCATGACCGTGTACTTGCTGCTGCCGCTGATGAATGGTTGGCGTACTCTTCTAAAGGGGTGGCCGTGGCTGGCGCGCCTGTAATAATAATAATAAAAAAAGGAAATAAAGAAGAAAAGCTGCTCGAACGAAACATGACGCGAGGAAATAGCGCAGCGAGACGGCCTTCGGGATCGTAGACGCGGCCACGAGGCGTCCGATGGGCTATCGCGTCACCTATAGACCGTTTTTTCGTACGCGCCGCCATATTGTGAACGCAGTGGCGTCGTCTATGAGCAGCGCCATACTGGCTTGGGTGAAAGCGGTCTTTTGAATAGGAGGTATGCGCTCGGCGGTAGGTTCTGGCGTTTGTTTTCGCAGTCGTGCGGTCTGTTTAGTATGACGTGCGTCTTCTACGTGGTAAACGGTTCTGTGAGACGTGCTGAAGTGGTTTAAGGCGTGATGGCCGGAATTTCTGCAGGCGATGAGGTGGACGGAACACGCAGCGCGATGTATGCGCGCATATTTCAGCCTACAATCAGCCTCGGAGATCGGTTGTGTATTTCTGAATGCTCCAATCACTAATGTGACCTTATTGCAGTATTATCCTATATTTCTAGGCTGCGGTTTAGGAGCCATGAAACATACGCGACGATCCTAACAGCATGGGTACCGTTCTGCTACGATAGGAGCTGGGATGTTATACTTTGACAAGCGTTCAAACTGTTCGCTGCAGGTTATATTGCGTGACTACTTGGTTGGGTGAATGAGGTTCCCACCCATGAATAAAATAGTTTTGGCTAGTGATAGCAGCATACCTTACAGTCTGAATTAAGCTTGTCCATCAAAGCGACAGTTTACGAACTGCGCGAGCGTCCTAAGCAGTGGTAGGCGCTGGATTACAGATATCTTTGTTCTATGTCCCGCATGGTCCAAGCATGCGGCATCAGCGGTTATATATTTATAGACGTTGTGCGGCGTTAGCCCGTTTTCTCTTGCTTTTTTAGAGAAAGAGGATGATAACCGAATTATTTTTTTGGTTGTGTTCGTTCAGTTCTCTACGACGCAGTCAAACGTATTACGGAAATTTTGTGCTCGAAAATTGCCATCGCATTCTTTTTATGCGAACCCTCTCATATATTATGGCTGTATACAGGCCAAAAAGGCAATGCCGAAGCAAATAGGTTATATATGTATCGTGCTGGCTGACCAATCGCAGTGATCGCTGTGTTGAGCAGCGCCATGGGCCTCATGCAGCAAGGCTAGCGTAGACATATGGTAATTTCAAGCATACAAGACTTGACATGCGTGAGAAAGATGCCATTGTATCACAAATATTTGATAGCGCCTGCCTCTCAGATGTTCCGTGGTTGCCTTAGGTTGGCCGTGCACGAGCATGCGCTCTTATGTTTTATGTTTTACTCCCTACGCCAAATGATCAGACAGTGAGCTGATTTACCATTTAATGCTGGTAATACAGAGACGCCGGTTTTCTTTGTTGGATTAAAATCGATATAAGCAATATAGTAAACAACACATACACGCACCGCGACTGATAATGCGCGTACACCGCGGATGATTATGCGCGTCACATTTTTGCACCCCCCCCAGACATATTTCTGCCTACAGTAGTTACCGATGCACCGAAAAGCTTCCCTGACGACCTTATATGAACGAACACGGCGTAAAGTTCACAAAGTAAGATCTAAAACATCTCGAAATCGTTCCGCAGCACGCGACAGCAATACTTTCAAGCAGCACTGCGCCGGATCGCCCAAGCCAGAGAGGGGGAAAGGCTCTTCTCTGGAGGGTGTTGTCTCCGCGCGCCCTATCCTCCTCGCCCGATGAAACGGTCTATAGACCTTTTCATCGGGCGAGGAGGATAGGGCGCGCGGAGAGCCTTTCCTCCTCTCTGGCTTGGGCTTTCCGGTGCGGCGCTGCTTTCAAGTCTAGTAGGCCTCAAATTACCATCCTGCATGACGCCGATGGCGCTGCTCAACACAGCGATCACTGCGTTTGGTACATATGTAAGCTGTCCGCTTCGCATTACCTTTTTGGCCTGCATACAGCCATAATATATGAGAGGGATCGCATAAAAAGAATGCTAAGCTTACTTTTAGGACAAAATTTCCGTAATACGTGTGAGTGCGTCGTAGAGAACGGAACGAACACAACCGAAAAAGAAATCGGTTATCATCTTCTTTCTCGAAAAAGCAAGAGATAATGGTCTAACGCCGAAATACGACCTCGCATAGTCACGCCGCACAACGTCTATAAATATATAACCGCTGATGCCGCATGCTTGGACCATGCGGTATATAGAACAAAGATATCTGTAATCCAGCACCTACCACTGCTTAGGACGCTCGCGCAGTTCGTAAACGGTCGCTTTGATGGACAAGCTTATTTCAGACTGTTAGGTATGCTACTATTGCCAAAACTATTTTATTCAGGGGCGGAAACCTCATCCATCGAACCAAGTGGTCACGCAATGTAACCTGCAGCGAACAGTTTGGACGCTTGTCAAAGTATAACATCACAGTTCCTATCGTAGCAGAACGGTACCCACGCTGTTACAATCGTCGCGTAAGTTTCATGGCTCCGAAACCGCAGCTTGGAAATAGAGGATAATACTGCAATAAGGTCACATTAATGATTGGAACATTCAGAAATATACAATTGATCTCCGAGGCTGATTGTAGGCTCAAATGTGCGCGCACACATCGCGCTGCGTGTTCCGTCCACCTCAACGCCAGCAGAAATTCCGGCCATGACGCCTTAAACCACTTCCGCACGTCTCACAGAACCGTTTGCCACGTAGAAGACGCGCGTCATACTAAACAGACCGCACGGCCGCGAAAACAAACGCCAGAACCTACCGCCGAGCGTATACGTGCCATGCAAAAGACCGCTTTCACCCAAGCCAGTATGGCGCTGCTCATAGGCGACGCCACTGCGTTCACACTATGGCGGCGCCTACAGAACGCTATAATTGTGAACAGCCGCTTTTTCGCGCATCACAAAAGAACTGAAAGAAAGAAACAAACAAAGAACAAGCCGGCACATCTCAAGCAATGTGGGAATCGATGTCACGCGAAGCAGTGTGCGGGGAGCCTACCAAATTAACCAAACGACCATGAAAGCACCAAGACAGCTAGGTAGATACTGTCAAATTGGCAAATGTTCACCAAGGAAGGCTTCGCATTTAACAAAAAGAAAAGCAAGTCTATGAACAGACAACAAGAAATATAAAAAGAAACGGTATTCCCCACTCGGTGCCTTTTCTTTGTTTTTCTTTTTCTGTTTTCGGAATTTCGAGCACCGGGTGACAGTAGCAACGACGCATAGAAAATGCAGTGTGCATTGGAGTTTGTGAAGTACAAGTTCGAGGAACCCGCCGTGGTTGCTCAGTGGCTATGGTGTTAGGCTGCTGAGCACGAGGTCGCGGGATCGAATCCCGGCCACGGCGGCCGCATTTCGATGGGGGCGAAATGCGAAAACACCCGTGTGCTTATTAGATTTAGGTGCACCTTAAAGAACCCCAGGTGGTCAAAATTTCCGGAGTCCTCCACTACGGCGTGCCTCATAATCAGAAAGTGGTTTTGGCACGTAAAACCCCAAATATTATTATTAAGTTCGGGGAGTGCAACGATTTGGGACCACATGCAGTCCGTAATTGCGTTGCGTATATGGCACGTACTCCGTTCGCGTATTCTTTGTTAGTTACTTTTCCTGTATTTTTTCTATTTTTTGTGAGTAACTGTTGTTGCACTTTCTTTAACTTCATTCTTCGCACTTTATAATATGCTATAGCAGGTCAGGTGTCTCGTTAGGCTATAGCATCTGCCATGGTTCGCGGGCCCAGGAACTCAGTCGCATGGTGAGGCAACCCGAATACACTGTAGCTTATGAACGAGGGCATGCAGCTGCGCGAGAAACACCGAAGGTACTCGACGTGTCGCAGAACACCGGCGACGCGCGTCGATGACATGGACTATGACGCCTAATGGAGGTTATGCGACAGCTCGTGAAGGTAAATGAATTTGTTCTGCGGATAAGGACGGTGACTCACGCGCACAGCGTCGCCACGACCGAAGCGCCGTGCGTTGGGTTGCTTTTTAACGCGGCAGCGTTAAGGAGCTCTTGTCGCGGAAAAGCCGGTGTCGTCGGCGGCGGCGTTGGCCGTGAGCGAAAGATGGCGGAATGCAATTCATAAATATTTTTTTGTTTGTCGCGTCGTCCCGGCTGCAGAAGCGTCTCGCAGACTCCGGGCCCGCTGCTCGAACACGGAGCAGCACCGTGGCGCACTGCTGCGTCGCGTCCGTGGTCGCACACCGTACAGTGCCACCGTCACCGACGCCCACGTAGTCCGGAGCCCTGTAGCGACCGCGGTCAAAGCCGGCTTGCCTGCGTGCTCCCCATGTACCGTGGCGCTCGCTTACCCACTACGGGGGATTGGCCAAGAAGCCGTCGGTTAAACGGGTGGGGGCTGCTCTCCCCAGTGGTACATTACACTTCGAAACAATGTGAAAACTACGATTCGAAACCGAAACTTGAAATCTTCCCACATCTCAAACTTTCGGTGATATCTTTCTCTGGAAACGAGCACGAGTTCCTTGGGCATAGGAAGCTGTCCCGCCACGTTCGAGGGAAATCCGGGCTCTCGAAGGACTCTTGACAGCAATCGCCGCATTTCGAGTATACACAGCGCCGTATACTATATAATTGTGGCACCTGCATTCAACGCGTATTTAAATTTTCTCAACGGCGTATGGATTGATGCACGCTATGAGCGTCTGAAGCAGGGTGGTGGGTTGCGCCACCAAGCTCTTATTATTTTGCCTAATGTTCTACCTATCTGAAAGGAACACACACGCGCGCGCGCGCCGACACCTAGCCGATACGCGACAGCTGCGCCGCCTTCGCCCGACGCGTGTGCACATGCGTGAGTTGCGAGAGAGAAGTAAATGTGGGGTACTGCGCCATAGGTACTAACGTAGGAGTATGCGCTTTGCTGCGTTCGCCGGAAGCAATGCACACTACGCGAGAACGGGCGCTTAACGTCCATTCAAGTGGGATCACAGCGGCGGATACAGAACAGCCCGTAACGGGGAAGCGTACAAAGCAACAAATCCGGAGGGACAACGTGTCGTTATTCATTGGCCTGCGGCCGCTAAACCGGCGTCTACCTATAGGTACATACCCTTGGCAGGAACCCTCCGTGTCAGTCGTGGTGGTGAAGCATAGGCAAAAAAAAGTACTACTGCTGAAGTGAAAGGGGGAAATGATACAATAATACAGATTTTTAAAGAAGATAAAAAATATGTAAAAGTCGCAGCTTTGCGCGAAGGGCGAAGCAGCGATTGCGATAGCAGATTAGTAGGCAGTTATACGAAGTAAGTTTAGTAGTTTTGTCGACCATATAAACTTGTAAACATTGGCTTAGCAACTAAATTGACAAGCGTTGTGTCACGCGCGCTCAAGCAAACTTGAACACATCTCACTCGATGACCGCGGAAACTGGCTGTCGAAACGCCGGAGTGAGGAAGCGCGGCAACAGCAGCAAGTGAATTGGCCTTCGTGCTGTCTCTCGCTTCGTCGCGAACTAAGCGGCGAAAACACAGCGCACACGAAGCTATCGGCGCACTGTGTCCCCATCGTAGATCGCTTTCAAGATAGGGCCCGCGTGTCCGCGCCATTCGCAGCAGCCCCCGGAACATCACGGAACTGTCACGCACCTCTCTCCTGTCTGCGCAGTTGGCAGAACGGAAACACGCTCGGTAAAAGACACGTAAGGTGCGCGTGTTTCCGTTTTGTCAACGGCGCAGACACGAGAAATGCGCCGCGTTTTCATGACACGCGCGTGCGCATGCGTGAGTTGCGCGAGAAAAAAAAAATGTGGGGACTGCGCCTAGATACTGCGGGCGCGGTAAGCTTTTGCCCGTTTGTCCCTAGCCGAGCTGCGCTACGTCGCCGCGGAAAAATACACCGGAACAAGGTCCAAGGTCGATCCAGATAGGTCGCGAAGCTTCGGGAGAAAAGCGGCTCGGAGCCAATTGCCACACTCGCCGCAGCGGCTTAGCGGCTATGGTGTTGCGCTGCTAAGCACGAGGACGCGGCATCACATCCCGGCCGCGGCGGCCGCATTTCGATGGAAACGACATGCGAAAACGCCCGTGTCCCGTGCATTGGGGGCAGGATCGACAGGGTGGTCAAAATTAATCCTGAGTCCCCCACTACAGCGTGCCTCATAATGAAATCGTGGCTTTGGCACCTATAAAACCCCAGAATTCAATTCAAACCAATTGTCACCGACATCAGCAAGGGTTATGGGTGAAGCGATTGAAGCGCGAGTATGTGAGGATGAAACAAACATTGAGAAAGAAAGAAGAAAAAAACGTTTTTTTTCCAATTTAAGCAAGATACAATTCGATTCATTCAATGAAAGTAATATTTCTAATCAACTTTATACAGGGTGTTCCACATAACCTGAACCAAGGATTTAACATAAGTGGTTGACCGCAACTCAAGGAAACCAACGACATATGGTTTGCCGTCATGTGGCGTTCCATAGAGTATTTCTCGGGTTGTAGGAGTTGAGGAGGACTTCAAAATGAAAAACTTGGGAGGTTTATTTACATTATTTACAGTGAGAGTCAATTAACAGTCTTAAAGTCATTACGGGCCGGCAGCAACTCGGACGCTGCGGCCCGTCGCAAGGAGTTCGAAAGAGAAGGATCAAGGAATGCTCTAGGAATCCTCTGCTGCTCCCTGTCTGCGTCTTTTAAGCCCTTCGGTGTCTCGAAGACACGTCACGTTCGGCCAATGGGCGAGCCTGCTCAGATGACGCCATTTTCGGCCAATCGGCGAGCCCGCTCAAGTGTCGTCATTTTCGGCCAATGGTAGGCGCCCGTGCGATGGTGTCATACCCGGCGAAGGGAGTCGCCGCTGGGTCCCCAATTGTCCGAGGGCTTACTTCTCCCTGCGGTCTTGCCTTACTGACTTGCAATGCGCCGTCGCAATAGCCGGATGGGGGCGACGCGGTCGTGGCTTCACGGTGCATTACAGCCGTCTTGCCTTGGGACCCACGTTACCCGCAACAGTGCCAGGCTCTCGCTTCACTTTCGGGAAGAGTCAAGCAGTGAATAGCTCCACCGGTGGCACACGAAGTGGGGGCCACCAACTTGTTTGCCCGTGCCGCGCCTCAGGAATGCGGTATCCGTGTTTCTGCGCCCCTTAATTAGCTGTGGTGCGATTCGATGGGGTCTGGGGAACTCGAAGTAGGCTCAGGAAACGGTCCCGTATCTAACAGGGTGCGTCCGGCCTATAGCTTATCAGGGACGACGGCGCATCCTTTGCGCGTGCCACCGCCAAAGATGCTGACGCACTCTGAAGGGCCGCGTCCGCTCACTTCGCCACGGTTCGCGCGCACGGTTATTTCGTACGAAGCGCGGTTGAGGGCGTTGCAATAGGATAGCGCACGAGCGCAGTCAGGTGGTTTTATTTCATATTTGGCGGGCTTTCTTTAAACGCCGGAGAAAAATCACCACGTAGCATGTACAGGCGCCGACAAAAGTGGTATACTCCACGCAGCGGGAGCCGGAGCAGCGGCACACTACATCGCGACGCCATCTACAGGCGGCATCTGGGGTCGAGACAGCCAATGGGTGCCCTTTATTAGAGAATTTTAGTTTTGGGGACGCAAGCCGTTGGGGCCCCTAGCGCTTGGGTGCGTTTGCGTTTGCGTACGCAAGCAGAAACACGTTATAGGTTAGCGGCCCCAAACGCAAGCCACAGTGAAGTCGCATGCGCTCGCAGCGCCATCAACGTATGATTTTTGCTGCGTAATCATTTTTTAAAACATGAAATCAAGCATATGAAGTAAAGCACATAAAACTATTCTTATTAAAAGCAGTTAGTGGAGAGGTTTAGCGTGTCCGGTATTCGGGTAAACGCAGGCTGGGGCGTTGGGGCGGAGCCATGAACGGGAGCGGCCTGCACGGTGCAGCCACCTGGTGGCGCAAAGCTCAGTCAAAAACAGCTAATATTGCAGTAAACAAGTGTATTTTACTTTGCTGTGGGTATAAATTTTTGGCAGCAACACAATTACGCCAGTGCCGAAAATTTACACCAGCAGCGAAGTAGAACATACTTGGTTACAGCAATATTAGCTGCTTTTTTCCGTTTGAGTTTTGCGCCGCCAGGTGGATGCACCATGCAGGCCGCTCCCGTTCATGGCTCCGCCCCAACGCCCCAGCCTGCGTTTATCCGAGTACCGGACACGCTAAACCTCTCTAATATATATATATATATATATATATATATATATATATATATATATATAATGACGACGTCTGTCGACACTTGGCGAAAGATTTATTAGATTATCTACCCGCTAGCTACTGGCCAGTTCTCCTACACCGCGAGAGTCACGTGGGTAACGTGACCACTTATGGGCAGCGATGTTTTCGGCCGGCCAGACAACCCAAGGACGCAAGTAGACGTAGCGGTCTGCGCATGCGCAGTACCGTCGCCCCTAGTCCTTGCGTACGCAAGCGGCTTGCGTCTCCTAAGCTAAAACTCTCTATTATCGGCAGACACGATCCCAGATGCTGCCTGTAGATGGCGTTGCGATGCAGTTTGCCATTGCTCCGGCTCCCGCTGCGTGGAGCATACCACTTTTGTCGGCGCCTGTACGTTGCCACAAAAAATTAGATGCGTATTTTTTCAGCGCCGGAAGGACAGACAGACAGATAGATAGATAGATAGATAGATAGATAGATAGATAGATAGATAGATAGATAGATAGATATCGGCGTATACGCCGTTTTCAACTGCAATACAATGCAGCTCTTAGAGCGTGCAGAAAGGCGCGCCCGTAAAGCTCACTTGCTACTATACGCCCCCATAACAAGTTGTGTTGCTTTGCTCGCCAGTGTTTGATTTCTGCTGAAGCGGCGTTTGCAATGTGCGTTTCGTCGTCGCTACGTGTTCAGTGAAAAGTGGTGAGTTGCCACCACCAGATAGTTATTTACTTTAGTTATTTTCCTGCGGCTGCGCTGGCCGACGAGCTTGGGCGTGCGACGACGCGACTGGCACCCAAAGCTTTCGTCAGGCCGCGAAGAAACAGTGTTCGTGCAGGCGGGCGATTTCGGCTGCCGAAATCGCCCCCTGCACGAACACTGTTTATATATATATATATATATATATATATATATATATATATATATATATATATATATATATATATAATGAAATGACGTCACAACTGGAAATGGCCATGACGTCAAGTTCTTATGCTGCTTGGCGCGAACGTTTGAATTTCTTTAGCGTCTGGCATTTCGACCGCGGCGGCAGTAGTTATTTTTATTTCGAGGCTGAGGCGAGCTTGCGACTCGCCTCAGCTGAAACGTCAGCGGGTCCTTTAAATATAGGAATGCCATATGTCTTAATGTGAACATAATTATGCTGCTATTGACGGCAATTGCTCCAGTAGCTTCCTTAGGAAGGTGAGCGAATAGGATGGAAATAACCGGCAATGCCACACAGACATTAAAAGCAACTTCATTTTTATTCGTCTGGAATAATGCAACCAATATAATTGATCAGACATGTTTCAATGGATGAAAAGTACTATGGCCAGCACACAGACGTAATGTATGCGAAACATGCGAAACCTTTTCACAGAATCATTCGCAGTGCGACAACATGTATTCATATCCAACAGTTATCAGACAACCTTGCCCCACATTATCATATAGAAAACATTCGACTTACTAATTTTGCTGCCTGTAGGACACTCAGAGCCTGTGTTACGGGCAGTGAACGAACATAGCGCGACGTCTTTTCGCTGAGCGTTGCGCATTTATCGTGACGACGAGACACAGCAAGTCGGATGCTGCAGCGTGAACTTGCATGATAAGAAAAAAACTTGCACTCACACCTTTCGCCAATGAATGCCGTGCGCTAGGTCAGGCAAAATTTGAAGGGAAGCGCAAGATACACTTTGAACAAACGCGCAAGCAAATAAAAATAGTTGAAACGACTGCGTTCAAAAAAGCAACGCCATTCCGCACAACATAATAGGTGCTTCGCGCAGTCTTGCTAAGTCTTGCGCCAGAATCGCTGGTTGGTAAGGGTCACCCAGAACGAACTGTTAAATTATGAAATAGAAAAAAAATTCATTTCTTGTTCTTTACAGCAAAAATGCTTGAAACGGAATATTTACTCGATGACAGCATTCTGATTTAAAATTTTCTAACATTTTTTTTTTCCAGGTAGGTTTTCTAGTATCAGTGCTTGTCCCCCGCTCACCTATATTCGCGCTTCAATCGTGCACCACTGACTGATATCTCTGGCGATAGCTATTTGACACGCCGTTCTTTCCAAGCTTCGCGACCTATTTAGATGCACTTTGGTGCAGCTCTAATGGCAGGCCACCAAAAGAAATTTTGCGCCTTTGAGAACAAAATGACGCCACTTCTGTTTTCAACCGTTATACACACGCACACGCACACACACATACGCACACACACGCGCGCGCGCGTGCGCGCGCTAGCGCCGGTAGTGTTCTGTCGTCACACAGATGGCGCTAAGTTCCATGAACTGCCGATGAACTGCAATGTTTTGACCGCATGGGCTTCTATGGAAGCTTCGTCACTTCCAGGTATATTTACCTTGTAAGCTCTCCTTCCGTTCGGCTTGTTTCCTGTTCCCCATTATCGTGCGCCCTACTTTCAGCGTCATTACCTTGAGATTTTGCGGCCGCATTGACACTTCAGATAGCCTGTTCCACTCAGCAGTACTGCTTGCAATAAAGAAAAGTAACGAAGAGAGAAGGAATCGGCAGACAGATTTGTTCAAGGCTGATATTCAGACTTTCAGACTGTGATAATTTCACTTTGAATCGTTGTATAGGTTTCGATGGGGTTTGACATTTAACTGAATTTGCTTGGTTTTCTTGCAAGCCAGTCTCTTTATGTACAGCTGATGCTGGTTCCCCAGTGATGAGATCATCCTTGCGCACAAAGTATGTGGGGCTTTGTCCCACATGTGACGAGGTCTCAGGACTTTGCGATTGAGGGGCGTTCTCTCATCGCAGAGTCTGAGGGGAAGCAGTGTTGGCTGTACCACACATTTTAGGGTCATGCTACAGGATCTTGGTATTTAGTCTAATGTGAATGGTGCACAGGGACTTTTAATCAAAATCAAATTTCCCTACCGCAATCAGCGGACTTCTGCTTGTGTAAATGAAACGGTCGTCATCGCGAAATTCGATCCCCATCAGGCTCAGTTGCAACTAACTGTTCCATGTGGCGCCCGTGTTATAGGCAATTTGCTGGAAAAATAGAGATTTACTTTGAAAACTTGGGAGAACTTCTGGCAGAGGTCTGCTGACAAAGTCTGCATACTGAAGAGCTCTACTGTGCAGCAGTACTATAAAATATTTGGAAGGGAAGCTGTTGAGTCATATATTTTGGCAATCATTAACCCCTTTAGACGCCCTTTATATAGCGACGTAAATGAGTCGTTCTTGCATTTTCCTGCTGAGCAACGACTGATCTCATGAGTCGGTTTGTAGTTGTGGTCTGTCCAGTTCTGTTAGTGTGCTCTGCAGAAGGCATGGGAAGTTTACTTGGATCCTTTAAAACAAGCTGTATAGCTAACATGGGTTGCTGTTGGAATTTGCTACATTATTACATGCAGTGTGCTACTGTTAGCTGCTGTTAGGTGTTGCATATTCCTAATTGCTATGTTTGCGAAGGTAGCACAAACAGTGCGTAGCTTAAATTGCTGGGAGCACCTGGGGTGCTTTCCGGACATTGTCAAATTCTGCCATGTTCACCATTTTGTCAGCCCTGATTGGCTCAGAGAGCTTTTACGGCCTCTTTCGATTGGCTTTCAATGCCAACGTGGCAGGACTTAGCAGTGCTGTGAATCCAGAAATGCAAAACCCAGAGGTGCGGTTCTGGGCTGGACCCAGAACTGCACCTCTGGATTCGCAGGGCCAATCGGCAAATCCTAGGCTGCCCGTTGTCCCATAAGCAGAAAATGCATTTACTGCCGCAAGGTTGCCTTCATGGACAAATGAAACTCTTGAGAGGTGGTATAAACAAACACCAGTCAATATTTGTTGGACGTTATCACAAATTTCTATTCCGTTGAACCTGTTGGAAGCTTGATAATCTTTAGTTTAATGAAATTAATAAGTGGGAGGTACGGTTGCATTCAGTATGAATTGCCACATGTGACATGCTTGAGAAAAATATGGCGACGATTTGCTGTTGGAGCAGTGCGCATCGGTCTCTGTGGTTTCTCTCCTCTCCTTTCTTTGGATACAGTGTTCCTATATCACAAGCAGCAAGCAGAGATGGCGTAGAGGTAGAGCATCGGCCTCTCGTGCAGTGGGACCGTGGTTCAAATCCCGGTGCCGCGCAATTTTCCACCGGATAAAAAAGATCCACGTGTGGATAAAATTGCATAAACAGGCCTGGAGTGTGGCCTGATCTCGGTGACGCACCAGAACCCGTAACACACTCCCTCACCAGAGCAGGATTAGCTACCCTGGTGCTGTACTTGGCCACAACCTCCTAAATGAACACAACAATCAAACCCTGGCCCTCAGTCCCCAGCAGCTGCGAAGCAACTGACCACGGCGGTGGTCACACTTTGACGCAGCAGAAGAATCTCTGGATCCGGACAGGCCGCCATTGGACTGTAAACCTGGCAACGCTTAACGCTAGAACGTTATCTAGTGAATCGAGTCTAGCAGTGCTATTGGAGGAATTAGGGGGCATTAAATGAGATATAATAGGGCTCAGTGAGGCTAGGAGGACAAATGAAGCATATAAAGTGCTAAGAAACAGGCACGTCCTGTGCTACCGGGGCTTAGCGCAGAGACGAGAACTAGGAGTCGGATACCTGATTAATAAGGATATAGCTGGTAACGTACAGGAACTCTATAGCATTAACGAGAGGGTGGCAGGTCTTGTGAAACCTATTAAGAGGTACAAATTGAAGGTCGTACAGGTCTACGCGCCTACATCCAGTCATGATGACCAGCAAGTCGAAAGCTTCTGTGAAGATGTGGAATGAGCGATGGGTAAAGTAAAAACAAATTACACTATACTGATGGGCGACTTCAATGCTAGGGGTAGGCAAGAAGCAGGCTGGAGACAAGTCAATGGGGGAATATGGCATAGGTTATAGGAATAGCAGGGCAGAGTTATTAGTAGAGTTTGCAGAACGGAATAATTTGCGGATAATGAATACCTTCTTCCGCAAGCGGGATAACCGAAAGTGGATATGCAGGAGCCCGAATGGCGAGACTAGAAATGAAATATACCTGATACTCTGCGCTAACCCTGACATCATACAAGATGTGGACGTGCTCGGCAAGGTGCGCTGCAGTGACCATTAGATGGTAAGATCTCGAATTAGCCTAGACTTGAGGAGGGAACGGAAGAAACTGGTACATAAGAAGCCGATCAATGAGTTAGCTATAAGAGGGAAAATAGAGGAATTCCGGATCAAGCTACAGAACAGATATTCGGCTTTAACTCAGGAAGAAGACCTTAGTATTGAAGCAATGAGCGACAATCTCATGGGGATCATTAAGGAGTGTGCAATAGAAGTCGGTGGTACCTTCGTTAGACAGGATACCGCTAAGCTATCGCAGGAGACGAAAGATCTGATTAAGAAACGCCAATGTGAAAGCCTCTAACCCTACAGCTAGAATAGAACTGGCAGAACTTTCCAAGTTAATTAACAAGCGTAAGATAGCTGACATAAGGAAGTATAGTATAGATACAGGGTGTCTAGCAACCGGGATAACCGGGAAAACCGGGAATTCTCAGGGATGTTGAATAGTCTGGAAAAACTCAGGGGAAACTCACGGAATTTGTGCCTCTATCAGGGATAATTGGTTGTAATTTTATTGAAAGGGTCGAAAGTCGCGGTCAGGTTGGCTCGAGTAACAGACAGGAATCGTAATGAATCGTCTTTGACGCCCTGTCGCCGGCTGGAGGAGTTGCCAGTCAGCGACCGGCTTTCTGGACGCCCGGTAATTCGGACGTCTTCGTGGCATCATCACCTACCCCATAGAGTCAGTGTATAAGAACATCTGAAATTCCGGATGCAAGAACACTTCGCCGTCGGACTTTCTGGACTTCTCGCCGTGACCGTAAGTCCGAAACGGCATTAATCAAAGCCACCAATGCTGCCATTTTGATTGCCTCGCCGCCTCGAACCGGCGCTCTCGCACGCAGATCCACTGGCAGCCGTAGCCACCACTGCTGCGACGCTAGGCCTAGCTGCTTCGATGTTCGCTATGAAGCTTCTTGCCGTTGGGTGCCGTGTTTTTTATTGAAAGAATTCGCCGCTGTCAGCAATCGCACGGACTGCGCCTTTGTGGTCCTCGCGACTGGCTTAGGAGCTTGGAAAGCACGTAGCGTTGCATAATGCCGGTTCCTGATAGTCAGCTTCGCCTATGTACAGAAATGTTACTTGGTGAAGCATACGCAAAAGTATTGCAGTGAACCATAAGAAGCGTGGGAAGGGCGGGACACGGGACACAGTATGTATTCCTTAATTATACCCGCGTGGTCCCGGTCTTTCCTGTCACAGAACGAGTACCTATATGCCTTCAGAGCGTTTTCGAATGTGCCTGTGGCGGCTTAAGCCCTTAAGGGCTGTAAGTACAAGGTGTCTACCAACCGGGAAAACCGAGAATTCTCAGGGATTTTGAATAGTCTGGAAATATTCAGGGAAAACACAGGGAATTTGTGCTTGTATCAGGGAAAATTGGGTGTAATTTTTTTGAAAGAGAACGAAAGTCGCGGTATTGCTGGCTCGGATAACAGAGAGGAATTGTGAAGAGTCTACATTGACGCCGTGTCGTCGGCTGGAGGAATTGCCACTGTACAGTTAACGACCGGCTTTCTGGACGCCCGGTAATTCGGACAGCTTCGTGGCACCATCATCTACCCCATAGAGTCAGTGTATGAGAATATCTGAAATTCCGGACGCAAGAACCCTTCGCCGTCCGACTTTCCGGACTCTTCGCCGTGACCACAGATCCGAAATCACATTAATCAAAGCCACCACCGCTGCCAATTTGATTACCTCGCTGCCTCGAACCCGCGCTCTCGCATGCAGATCCGCTAGCAGCAGTAGCCACCACCGCGGCAACGCTAGGCCTAGCTGCTTCGACGTTCGCTACCAAGTTTCTTGCTGTTCGATGCCGTGTTTTTCATTAAAACAATTCGCCGCTGTCAGCAGTGTAATCGAATCCGCCTTTGTGATCCTCGGAATTGTCTTCGAAGCTTGTAAAGCACGACGCGTTTCATGCCCGTTCCCGAAAGTCAGCTTTGCCTTAGTACAGTAGTGCTGCGCGGTGGAGCATAAAAAGAACTTAAGGCTCAACCAGACGTACGCTTTCCAATGCGCCCGCACGCGCCGCACCACGCCTGGGCGCGTACGGCGTCAGGCGCGGAGGCTGTTTCGCGTGTCGGCGCGCGGCGGCGTGGAGACCTACAACCGCTAGGATTTTCGCGCCCGCGCCGGAAGCTGCCGCTCGCGTCAGTAGCATGACGCACTTCACATGACCACGGCAAGCCAACGTCACTTCCGGAACGACTCTTCGCGCGACGTTCAGGCAAGCCCGGGCAAGCTCCTTCAGTACCTGGTGATGCTATGCCGATGCTGCTGCAGGTTTCGCCGGGCTCACAATACTCATATTAGGTCGCAGTTGAGCTGAATGACCCACAAGGAGTCGTAAAATATGTTTCTGAAATATAAAAACAAATTTTAAGCTAAAATTATTGTGTTTTCTTGCAATATGTAACACATTGCTTAACGTGGCCGTTAAGCGAAGGCTAGACTGCCTTGAACATGGCAAGCTGGCAACACTGCGCCGCCGCGACGAGACGCGCGGCTACGCGCGGCAACTCGTGCATCGTTTGGGTGCGCGCCCTTTTCCTCCGTCGGGCGCGATGCGACGTCGAGTCAGCGCGGCGTGTGCGGACGCATTGGAACCCGTACGTCTGGTTGAGCCTTTAGGTTAAACAGCGCGAATAAAACAAGGACACGAGGAAACAAATACCGCAGACGCGCTGTCTGTGGTATTTGTTTCCTCGTGTATTTGTTTTATTCGCGCTGTCTAACCTCAGTTCTAAATATGAACCAACTAGCCCTCATCAATATCCTACGAAAGCATAAAGAGTGCTGGAAGGGGCAGTTGTCACGTATGTATTAATTATGCACGCGTGCACACGCCATCTCCTGTAACATTACGAGCACCAATATGCCTAATAAGTATACTGGCAGGCATTCAGAGCTTTTTCAGATGTGCCTGTGGCGATTTGAGTCCAAAAGGGCCCCTCACCAGGTCTGGCCATTTTTGAGCTGACAAGGGCAGAGCATGCATTGCGTGCTAACAGTCGTATTTGCAAATTGTTGCTTCGCTACGCACCGCGAAAGGACCTCAAATTTCAAACCGAACGCTTTCCGTTCTCGCGGCCGCCGCGCTCCAAGCCGGATGACGACGTACACGTGCGAGTGCGCCTACGTACAATAGTTTGCACTGTGACGTCGGTCGTGGTGACATGTGACTTCAAGAATTATTCAAGGCAACATCTGTTATTTGTGTAATATGTTGCTTGAATAGACGAATTAAAGCTTAATGAAATAATAAAACACACAAACCGAATGTCAACATGTTTTTGTTTTACTTCGCACTGCAGCAAGAGAGATGCACTTCCGTTTCATCTGCTTGTTCCCACGTCGTGCAATCGCGCGCGCAGCCACCGAAAGCGCGGGATCATGCTCTGTGATCCGCTTGTGTCTGCCTCAGTACTCGTCCAGCACTGACTTACACAGCTCGTACACAGTGCGCATAATCGTGCACTGCGCGAAACAAGACAATCACAACAGCTCGCGAGCGACGCCGCCAGCGCAAGTGCGCAGCGTCACAAAAAAAGAAAGAAAAGAAAAAAAAAGAATGAGAAGGAAAAAAAGTGAAGGCGGGGCCCGTGTCGTATGTGTCACGCGATTCTCGAGGTCCGCTGTGGGAGAATGCAGAGAAGGAATTTCGCTTGCGGAGGTTAGACGGGGCGAGTGGAGAGAGTGTCTTGTTTGGCAGTGGAGCTCACCTCCTGAAATCATGAGTTAGTGGCACTAAAACATTTCTATCTCGGCTATTGTTAAGCCGATTTGATTTCCTTTTGCGGCAGAACGCTCCCTAGAGGACACGTAACAACTTCCCGCGTATAACCAAAATTTGTTATGAGGCCTGGTGAGGGGCCCTTTAAAGGGAAGAAAAATACATGCATTTTTCGAACTGCCCTATTCTTCGGGCGTTTTCGTGGCCCCTAGGGAGTCCGAGAAATCGGACGTTGACTGTACAACTGACGAAGAGGATGCTTCAAATGGTCTGTGGGGCGAACGCACGGCAGAAGGAAGACAGGAAGAGAAAGGACCTAGGCATTGAAGAATGAACGGGAAAGGAAGCGTGCCACCGCTTCTTTGAATAAGCTCTCTCTCTCTCTCTCTCTCTCTCTCTCTCACACACACACACACACACACACACACACACACACACACACACACACACACACACACACACACACACACACACACACACACACACACACACACACACACACACACACACACACACACACACACACACACACACACACACACACACACACACACACACACACACACACACACACACACACACAAAAAAAAAAAGATAGTGTTGGCTGATGCCGAGATGCAGGTGCCCCTCGTGCAAACAAAATAAACTTTGTAACGTAGTGAAACGCAACACTCAGGCATTGTGCGCGGGCTGAGAGTATGTGAGAACAGTTGAGGTTTACTTAAAAGCTGTGAGATGGAATATTACTTGCGGGAAAGTTCTGGCCTTATACGAATGAGCTTGCTCTCAATTGATAGAAATGGCTCATATTGAAAACATTTGCTGCGACATGCTTCTCCTTTTTATTCGTATCCTAGAATCTTCAAGTCAATTCGCAATGGATTTTACATTTTTTTTCTTTCGCAGGTATAGCTTATTTGTTATATATTTCACTAACCCCTCCCTTCTGCTTTCTTTAGACTACTCCTTCCTATTAAAGCTGGATTAGATCGTTTTTCTTTTTTTTTTAAGATACTTACTAGAGAGTGACAGCATCGGGTGAGATGGTGTCAGTCCGTCTTGAAATAAAACAAAGTTCTCTGTCACTCAGGGAGTTTTACGAAGCCACTCAGGGAAAAACTGGAAAACTCGGGGAATTTGGAAATGTCAACTTGGTAGACACCTGATCGACACCTGATCGTCACCAAAAAAAAGCATGTCACTTAAAGTGACATGCTTTTTTTTTTCCAACTGGCCGATATTTCGACGTTTTAGCGGCCCTTGGGAGTTAGAAAAATCCGACGTGGACTGTGCAACTGACCAAGAAGATGCTTTAAATGGTCCGTGGGGCGAACGAGTGGCGGAAGGAGGACAAGACCAGAAACGACCTACACACTTAGGAACGAACGGGAAAAGAAGCGTGCTGCCGCCGTTTTGAAGGAGCTTGTGCTCAAAAAACGAAGTGTTGGCTGATGCCGAGATGCAGGTGTCTCTTATCCAAACCAAAATAAACTCTTTAAAGCAGTGAAACACAACACTGAGGCGTCGTGCGTGGGCTGAGAGTATGTCAGGACAGTTGAGGTTGACTTACGAGCTGTTGAGAGAGAATCTGAATTGTGACAAAGTTCGGGCCTCATACCACTGAGCTTGCTATCAGTTGTTAGAAATAGCTTATATTCGAAAATATTTGCTTCTGTATGCATCTCCTTTTTATTCGTATTTGAGAATGACCGACTCGATATGCTTACTAGAGAGTGACAGCATCGGGCGATACGGTTTCAGCCCGTCTTGACATAAAACATTGTTCTGCATCACTCAGGGAATTTTGCAAAGGAACTCAGGGAAAACCTGGAAAACTACGAAATGTCAACTTGGTAGACACCCTGGGATAGAATTGGGCATGCTCTCAGGAGCGGAGGAAGCCTAAAAGCAGTGAAGAAGAAACTAGGAATAGGCAGGAATCAGATGTATGCGTTACGAGAGAAAGCCGGCATTATTACTAATAGGGATGAGGTAGTTCAAGTGGCTGAGGAACCCGCAGTGGTTGCTCAGTGGCTATGATGTTAGGCTGCTGAGCACGAGGTCGCGGGATCGAATCCCGGCCACGGCGGCCGCATTTCGGTCGGGGCGAAATGCGAAAGCACCCGTGTACTTAGATTTAGGTGCACGTTAAAGAACCCCAGGTGGTCGAAATTTCCGGAGTCATCCACTATGGCGTGCCTCATAATCGTAAAGTGGTTTTGGCACATAAAACCACATAATTTAATTTTTTTAAGTGGCTGAGGAGTTCTATAGAGATCTATACAGTACCAGTGACACCCACGACGATAATGGAATAGGGAATAGTCTAGATGAATTTGAAATCCCACAAGTAACGCTGGAAAAGTAAAGAAAGCCTTGGGAGCTATGCAAAGGGGGAAGGCAGCTGGGGAGCATCAGGTAACAGCAGATTTGTTGAAGGATGGTGGGCAGATTGTTCTAGAAAAACTGGTCACCCTGTACACGCAATGCCTCATGACCTCAAGCGTACCGGAATCTAGGAAGAACGCCAACATAATGTTAATCCATAAGAAAGGGGATGCGAAAGACTTGAAAAATTATAGACCGATCAGCTTACTGTCCGTTGCCTACAAAGTGTTTACCAAGGTAATCGCAAATAGAATCAGGGACACCTTAGACTTCCGTCAACCAAAGTACCAGGCAGGATTCCGTAAAGGCTACTCAACAATAGACCATATTCACACTCAGTCAGGTCAGAAACGAGGCGGTGGGCTGCGCCACCAAGCTCTTGCTATTATACTTTTAATGTCCTATATATAGGTTAAAAAAGAAAAAAAACCCACGATGAATTCCCATAAGCAAGTTTTGTGACCCCCTATTGTGAACTTTGTTTTTTTACGTCTCGATCTACCTCTAGTCTAGCGCCCTCTCACTTGATATCCCTGTACCAATACCCCCTCGGGAGCGCACGCATTCCAATCGCAGATTTGACCAGAGCGATCTCAGTCGGAACGACGCGCTCCAATGGTGACCCGGCCAAGCGCTCGCGATGTGCCATTGGAATTCAACATACGTTACAATCGGCGACCCTTCCCGTCACAACGTGGTTAGAAAAAGGGCTGTTTCGGGCCGTGGTCGACAAAATTGCGCTTGCGTCCACATGCCGAAATGATTGATGACTGTTTTGCAGATTATAGGGAATGCCGTGTTCTTCGGGGACTTTCTCCAAAGAACACTTAACAAGGATTTAAGTGTGACACCGTACGCAATTCGTTTTCTGCCTTTTAGAGAGACATGTGACCCACCGTATGACGTGTTGATGCTACTTGGCCTGCATAGCCTTTGGCGCAGTAGAATGTGCGACAGGCACGTTGAACGACAGCGAAGCACTCGGTGGGTTTTCCGGGAATCTGCTGCCTGCATTCGTTGTGTGCACGCTGCGGAAGGAACAGCGCCGGACTGGACGGCTTTATTTGAACTCTTGCACGTGCTTGCCGGACTTTTTGGGTGCGTTTTCGGTAGCCTTAAATTTCTGTAGCGTTTTGTTTGTCTTGTTCTGCTTAAAGTTCTGCTCCCCGTGTTATGCAAAAAAAAAAAAAAATATTTCTCGGTGTAGCGGTCACTGCACCGCGCTCGGGTTTGAGTGGTTAGTCATTGGAATGCGGGCTTAAACGTTCCTTTTCTTTTTCTTTTTAAAAAATCTGCACTATTATATAATTTCCCCCTTTCACTTCAGCAGTAGTACTACTTTTGCCTATGCTTCACCACCACGCCTGACACGGAGGGTTCCTGCCAAAGTGAGCGAAGCGCGGGCTTTTATAGGTAGACGCCGGTTTAGCGGCCTCAGACCAATGAATAATGACGCGTTGTTGCTATGTGCGCTTCCCCGTTACGGACTCTTCTGTATCGCCCAGTGATATCCCATTTGAACGGACGTTAAGCGCCCGTTCTCGTGCGTGCTCATTGCTGCAAGGGCGAACGGAGCGAAGCGCGTATACTCGCGCTTCGGCGCCGTTGACAGAAAACGGAAGCACGCCCTCGGCGACGTGCTCCTCTACGGAGGCGACCGAAGTCCTGGACGAAAACGTTATTTCGGGAGTCGCGAAGTCATCGGTTGTGCTTCATTCGCGCCGAGTCGAACGTGTCCTTGTGCGGATATTGGCGAGCGGTCGAGCTGCCTTATTTTTGGGAAGCAAAGTAAAACGTTTTACTCGAGCGAAATTCGTCTGAAAACGAACAGTTTAATTAAGCGTAGTATTCCAAAATGCCCGCTGGTGTTGCGCTGTGCCCCCGCTGTAACAATGAGCGCGAGCGCTTGAACGAACTCGGTGTGGAGGAGCCTCCAGTTCTTAGATTGTTCTTTTTCTTTTTTTTTGCCCCCGATACGGCGGCGCCTTTATTTGAAATCGCCCGGCCTGATTTATGAAGTTGCCTAGTGGTAATGTTCTGTGACGCGAGCTCCCACACGATAATACTTAATTTTTGCTGTGCAGGAGCGGAAATAAATAAAAAAAAACCAAAAGAAAAAGAACCCGGGAATATAATTCTAGGGCAGGAAGAGAGAAAGATAGACAGGCTGCGGTGTATGCACAGTGGACGCCCCCAGTTTTCCTGAGGGTCATGCAAGCCGGTGCTGCCAACAACTTTTTTCTGAAAGACATTATACATTTTCTGAAAAGCCTCCTATATACATGACTCTATACGCGGCCTTCGCCTTGACCCTGCGTTTGACCCCGCGCACTGATATCTCGTCAAAATTGTGAGATACATGGCTTAAAATGAAGAGAAACGTCAACGAATAACAAAGAAATAAATGACCGAAATAACAAACATTTGGGAAAGGTATACATTTTCTTATTCATGGAGCCTTTTTTTGTACAAGAATACCCATTTGTGTTTGCCTATGAAATCGGGCCTTGCGGAAGTTACGTTGGGTGTTGCTTGTGCAAGCGACTCAACTTTAGATAGAATCTCAAACACTGCACTACCATCTGGGATAATGTTTTCATAAAGTTGACTCAAATTCTACGATTACTTTTATACTTGTGGTACCAAGAGAAGGCAAGCGCAGTCGAGGACGGCAGAAGACTTGGTGGGGCGATGAAATGAGGAAATTCGCGGGCGGTAGGTAGTTGGAATCGGTTGGCGCAGGACAGGGGTAATTGGAGATCGCAGAGAAGAGGCCTTCGTCCTGCAGTGGACATAGAATAGGCTGGTGCTGCTGCTGATATTCATCGTAACAAAGCATGCGACTCAATAAGTTGCTGTTAGTTTATTTCCTAAAACGTGCTTTATTTCACGTTATTACGAGATCAGAAAAGCTGAAGTAGCCGATGACGCTTTGCTAAAATGGAAGCGATCGAGTGCCTCTTTGTATACTTCCTTTCGATGGACCTTGGATATGTAGTGTCTACAACGCTGTGATAGGAAGATGTGAGCCCAGGCCTCACACAGGGATGGCACAATGAACACAGATAGGCTTTAATGACACGGAGACGGGACTAGGATAATGTACACGATAACACACACACACGGTTCCCTTCATGAGTGTCTGTCACTTAGGTATAGTCAAGCTCAGCGTCAATGTATAGGAAGGCGTCCGATAGCGCGTCGGTATGACACACTCACGGCACGAAGAGGCGCAAAGATGAATCTGGAGCGGCGGGTGGCGCAGGCGCTGGAGGCCGGGGCGGATGCCCGGCACACGACGAGCGACTCGCACGACAGCTGGGTCGGGACGTCTGCCCGCCACAGGGTGGACCGTTCGGAAGGCTTAGCTGCACCGGAACATGCCGGCCTCGGATGCTCGCCCAGCAGTGGAGCAGGCCGGTTGAAGCCCAAGGACAGCCCGGCCTGTTCTGCCAGCACACCCGGGAATACCACCGGCCTTGTGTAGACGAACTGCTCGGCTCGTTCGGAAGGCCAGCCCAGGCAGCTCAGGCAGTTCGCATGGCTGCCGCCTCCGCCCAGACACAGGTCCTGCTCTTCCTCTTCGTCCGTCGCCGCCCCACAGCAGTCACACGCATTCGGCCGCGACATTCGAGCAGTCCAAATTACTATCACAAACGCCCATGTGTCACAGCGAAGGCCGGTTTTATTGCGAAGGCATGCGCACGGGCTTACAGCTCCGAGCGGAAGCGTGCGACGCCGGGCAACCATGATTTCAGCGCGACGTCTGGCGTTATAAAATGGCGCAGAAAACGGAGACTGCCGGCGGAGGAAGAAACACGCGCCAGAAAGCGCCGTTTTTAACAGGCTGATGCGTTTACTTTGTAATTTTTACTTACCTGCCCTGTTTCACCGCCATTAGTGACGGCTCCATGTTTATTTCCTCCGCCCCTCTTTTTTTGCATCTTGTTTTCTGGCATTTTTGATGATGTATAAGCCGCAGATACGTATAGAGATAGTGTTGTTTCCTTGCGTGGACATACGTTTCTGTCGCGGCCAAAACGACGCGGTTGTATTTGTTCTCCAGTGGCGTTCTCGTCGCTGGTGTAGAGTAATAACTCGGTCTTGTGCCGTTTCGTTCGACGCTTCCTGAATTACGCAACAAGCGACCGTAGTGCTTTAATATAGTTTCGGCAACAGTGTTCTGGTCTCCAAACGAGGAGCGGTTGCTGGTGCTGAGAGTTTGATTTCGTGAAGGAGCATTCCAGAGGACTGCCGTCCTTAATCGTGACGGCAACTCTCTGATAAAACATTTGGTATCGAACTCGGTGGTCGCGACCCTGTGCTTGCTTGCCAGCGCGTCATGCGTGTGACATTCTGGCAGCAAAGTGCTTGCGAACTTCTTGCAAAATTGAAAATAGCGAGAACGAGTCTTCATTGTTACAGTTAATACAGTAGCCTTAGTTTGAGTGAGTACGAGTGGTGAGATTTTGCGATGTTCTGTAAAGGTTCGTGGAGCTAGTTTCTACAACTTTAGAAAATGCCAGGCCGTAGGGGCCGGAATGTCCTACATTTCGTCTAAAAAATACTGGGACAGCTATACGGTCCTGCCAAGTAGGGAAAATGCCGAGAAACGCTACATGTGGGGTGATTACTGCAAGAAGGACAGCACTGCCTCAAGGGCTGGCTGTCGCGCTCGGCGTCAGTCGATTAGACGCGACTAGCGCTCTTTGGCCGTCGGAAGAGGCAAGCTAATTTACGAGGGCGCTAAACAGCTTAACGCCTTCTTTCTTTTTCTTTTTTTAACGTACAGACACCAAGCTGTCGTAATCGTGCCGCCCACCTTTTCGGTTTCGAAATGCGAACTTGATCGAGTCTGTAGCCGAAGTTGTCTTGTCGTGCATTGGTCACATTCGTTAAGTATATATGCGCTCGCTTTAGTGACGTGTACCCACAGTAGCCGTCTACAGTGTAAAATAATTTACACGCTTAAACGTCAAAAAGGGCGTAAGTGTGTCCATAGCTCACACCCTTGGGGTGTTGGTCAAATCACACCCTACGGGTGTGAGTTATAGACACATTTACAGCCTTTTTCGCTTTTAAGGCTGTAAATTATTTTACAGTGTAGACAAAGCTACGGCCGGGTTTCCAACGCTTCTGGTTTCGTCCTCCTGCACTCGCTTTGGCGCTCAATAAAAAGAAGGCCGTTGTACGCGTGCGTCGGCAAAGTCGAGTTTCAGTGAAAGCATTTGCGACTTTTCATTTTTTTCTTCTTCTTTTTCTGCGTTAAACGAAGTTTCTCCGCCTCGAAAGTCTCATCCATATATATATAGGATAAATACTGGCAAACCTCGGGGCTCCGTGAATAATTTATGATAGCTCTTCAACGAACCAATTTCGATTTTCTTTCCAAGGGGGCGTATACGGGCAAGAAATGGGAGCCCAAACACGATCCGAGGCGACCGCGTACGGCTGGCCGGTTGGCCCGTCCTGTCACGCACCGCGTCTGAGCATGCGCCCCCTCGTGCCTGGTGGACGTCGGCCTTAATTCCGGAATGGAATTGCCCACGCGAAGGCTCGGCGACTCCGAAGGTGTGAATCCAATTCTGTACGCCGGATACTGAGATGCATTGTCGTCGGTGCAAAGTATAGTCGCGTGCAGCCGCTGACTCGTCGCAACTGCATGACGGCCAGCCGACGTGCTTCGACGGTCGACTTCTCTACGTCATTCCGAGACAATTGTTATCCATAACTGGACCGCGCATCTGATCTGGCCGGGAAATTCGCATTAAAGGGGTGCGTATAAAGCTGTGGTTAAAAAAAAGTTTGAAAACATTCTGGCTCTTCAAGGGAACCTCGTTTGCTAATCAAAGTGCCACGAACGGACCAAACTTTATCTGACAGCTCGAGTGTGAGCACGCGGGCAGGAGGTTATCGTCGCTTTCCGATTGACTCCGCCGTTACTGTCGCCGTCGTCGTTATGTGGTTGCGATGTCTCGCCCTATCATCCGTTTCTCTGGCGATAGCCGAAGTCGGACACCCGCCGATCTCGTATTTCGTTACTTGTTCAGCGGGTGTAGTTCGAATTACATTTTTGTTACTATTTTACACGTTCGTTTCCTTTTGCCGGCTTTCAAAAGCATCGCTTTCGCCGATGCACACGTGATCGTAGTTCGCGTGAGGAATCCGTTGCCCCACGGCCGGGGCACGTCCTTTTTTATTTATTTTTAACTTTGGTCCCTTTACGTTGACAACACCCTACCGTATAATTCAAAGGGGCCCTCAAACACTTTTTTTTTTTACCGATCAAATAATGGTCTCGCTATTAAAGGACGTCGTGTCACGAATCCCATGCCGCAAAATGTTTTCGAACCCTTCAACTATGAAGGGTGTTTTACGTAACTTGTACCAAGGATTAAAAAAAAAAGTGGTTAACCGCAGCCGGGTGAAACCAACGACACATGGTTGCCGTCATGTGGCGCTCCTTAGAGTATTTTTCATATTCAGCTTGACTAAAATGAATTAAGTAAGATAAATTATCCAAAATACTGAATATTAACTTTAGGGCCAGGTGCGTTCCGCTGTGTTGCAGAGGGGGTTCACAAACGACCGATCCATTTTTTTTTGCGGCAACGTATACGCTGCGTGGCGATTTTTTTCGGCGTTTAAAGAAAACCCGCCACATATGAACTAAAACCACGTGACCGCGCTCGTGCGCTATCGTATTGCAGCGCTCTCAAATGTGCGTCGAGCCTATCGCTTACCGGAGACGACGGTGCTTCCCTTGCGCGTGCCAAAGATGCCGACGCACTGTGAAGCTGATGCCGCTCACTTCGCCACGGTCCTCGCACGAAGTGCAGTCGTTTTTCCTTCTCCTCGCTGCCGCCGCGTTCCAAGCCGGACGGTGACGTAGCCGTGCCCTGCGCCTGCGTAGTCGTGTCCGCAGTGTGACGTCGCTCGTGGTGACACGTGACTTTCATTCATTCATTTATTGATACTGTCAGCCTTTCTTAGGCTATTACAGGAGTGGAAAATCTAATAAATTCACATTCTAAACAAGGTACATTTCACAACACGAAAGACAAAGGAAAAATCAAACAGTAGATAAGAAAACGCATGCAGGTACTGAGGCACAACTATTACATTGGTGTACTACGGTGCAGGTAAGATTTCAGGCATTCTAGAAAGGCATCTAGAAAGTTAATATTTACAATGGAATCAGGCAGCATGTTCCATTCTTTAATAACACGAGGAAAAAACTGTACTTAAAGCAATCGTTATAAGAACGCGGCACAGGAATGTACATGGAATGGCGATGTCTTGATGTCTCATTAGGGTGTATTGTAAAATATGGTGATGTGTTGATATTCAAGTGACCATGAATTAAAAGGTAAAGAAACTTCAGCCTATCTACCTAAGTGCACTATTCTAAACTTTTAAGGTTTGCTAATTTGCATAATTCGGTTAGGGAATCAGTTCGAGAATTATTCAAGACAACATTTGTTACGTGTGCAATCTGTTGCTTGAATTGACAAAGTGAAGTTTAGACAAATAATAAAACAAACATAATGTCTGCATGTTTTTTGTTTTACTTCGCACAGAAGCGAGAGATGTACTTCCGCTTCGTCTGCTTGTTCCCACCAACGGTCGTGCGGTCACGTGCGCAATTACCGAAACTATGCCATTTACTACCGTGTTCCAGCGCGTGATCATGCTCTGCGTTCTGCGTGTTCTGTCTCAGTATTCGTGTAGCACTGAATTATACCGCTAGCCATGTTTCCTTGTGCACAGCGCGCAAAATCGTGCGCTGCGCGAAGGAGACAACAGCTCGCGCGCGACGCCGTCGGCGGAAGTGCGTAACGCTGAAAAAAAAAAGTGAGAAAAAAAATGAAATGAAGGCGGGGCTTGTGACGTATGCATCACGCGATCCTCGAGGTCCGGTATGGGAGAACGCAGGGAAGAAATTTCGCTTGCTTAGGCTGGACGGTGCGAGCGGAGAGAGCGTCTTGCTTGGCAGTGGAGCCCGCCTGCTGAAACCCTGGGTTCGCGGCACTGAAATATTTCTACCTCATCTATTAGTGAGCCGATTTGAAAACTTTTTGCAGCAGAGAGCTCCGTTGAGGACACGTTGCAACTTCCAGCGTATAACCAAAATTTGCTATGGGCCCTGCTGATGGGGGCCCTTTAAGTGGCGGCCGCAAGCGCGTACATAACGCTGGAGCCGCTCGGATACCGGCATGCTCGCATGTTTGCCTTGCAGAGAGACACGATGCCGCAGCTTGACATTTCGCCGATCGCCAGATTTGCGCAGCCCACAACTCTACAAGGGCGATTCACGGTGCCCGCGAAAATAAACCTCGTGACCACCACTGACCGCTCAGCTCGGGCCAACACGGAGTACGTTGTAACACAAGCAGACGACACTTGTAGTGTGCCGAAAGAGCTCGAGTGTGGTTGACAATTCTTGTTGCGTTTTCCTTTTGTACCTTTTTTTACAGAAACAAATGAACTAACTATTCCGAACAACATTTGTTCGCCATAAAGTTGGAAAAGTTATCGATGGCGCAACCTGAGTAACCAATCGGATAGCTCGCCCAACTGACGTCACGTGTGCTAGCTGCGTAGATTGTGACGGTGTGGTGGAAAACTCAAGGGTGTGGCGCCGCGGCGATGGGTAGCGATGGAAACCTTTAACGCCTTACTATAAATTACGTGCTTCACGCGGAGCGCTTACATGTGTCACTCAATGAGCGGAGGGATCTACCTAACGACTCCGTACGTTTCTACAAAAACGCAAAAATTGTTTCGGGTCCCCTTGAGGGAGGCTGCTTGAGCCACACGTACGCTATAACAGTGCGGCACACGTGCATAAGTTTCCGTTACGCCAGACACAAAGCGTTGCGTATTCGAAAGGCATATCGGCGCGTCTTACGCGCAGAATTTCCTACAAAGATTACTAGAGGTATCTGTGGCACTAAAGCCTACGGGAGCTACAAGTACGGCGGTTTAGCCACACTGTAAAAAAAAAAAAAAAGCAATCTTGAAAAGAACAAACAAAGAACTGAAAATTTATGTTTTTGCTGCAGAATTCGTTTTGTAATGGTCCGCCTGCGGTAAATTTACACATTTGTCATCAATACTGTGAGCGAAGTGACATTTCTTCATCAACTTACTATTATTAATAACATTTGTGCACAACTTCACCAGCCGCGTAGGTATGCGTAGACAGAGCTGTCTCGTGTGCGCGAGCGGATTGCTCTTAATTTATCGAACAGCTGCAGCTGCTCTCTGGTTGAGTCGTGCTCTCAGGGCGTGGCTGCGTGAACTCGTTGTGTGGATGTTCGGATGTGTTGAGCTACTAGGATGTGTCGCACTTTTTGCGTGCAGGTAGTGTAAGCGATTGCTTTGTGAAGTATTATTCCGCTTTAAGGCAAGAATGAAAAAAAAGCGCAGTGCCGGATGCCTCGTCACATCTTGCACGCAGCGTGCTTATCTCTACTTGTACGATCTATTACAACCGACCTCCCAGCATTGGACTGTTTTATACACCACGAAAGGTGCAGTCACGAGGGAAGGTTACTCCCATAAGAGAGTAAACTATGGGACGCATTCCCCCTCCCCCATAAAATGACTGAACATCCGTCAGCAGCAAGTGATAGTGAAACTACAGAAAAAAGGCAGAAACAGAAAACGGAAGAAAACGGAAAGGCCATATTGCAAAAAAAAAAAATAATAATAATAAAACGGGGCCAAGCGCGGCAGCTCCTGCAATGGTTTTTCGAGGGATCACGCCTGATTATGACGTCCAGAGGGCATTGGGGCCCCCCTCTACCGAAACGTCCTTCACGTCGCCTGTCTCCTCTCCCGCACCCCTGCCGTGAGCCGTTAACACTCCCTCCCCCGGCCAAGAAAAAGAAAGGTTCACATTAAAAAAGGGACACTACAGGCAAATAGTAAGTCGACGTGGACTGTTTAAACACCATCCCAGAAACCTCGCAACACTTGTTTCGTGCCAAGAAAAGACTTAGTTTACGAGAAAGTTGCATTTGAAGGGTCCGAATGCCTTTTTTTTAATTCCTATCTCCCGCCACCCGAACAGGGGAGTGGTTACGTTGCATACGCCATCACCGCCCTTTGCTCGTCGATGAGTAAAACGGCGCCCGACAGACGGCGGTACCGAGTCAGGACAGAGCGGAGGATTCGCCGCTGCAGCTGCTTTTTGGTCAAGTGGCGTGTACCGTTCGGGCATCCCGCGACATCAAGTGGAAGTTCAGTTCTTTGCTACCTGCAGTTTATGCGAGTTTCGCGAGCCAGCAAAACCAGCGCAGCACTACGCGATGGCGAAGCTACTGAAACACGAAAGCGTGGGCTGCGCAGAGTCGAGCAAAAACGAAACCTTTCGACCGCTCACGTTCTTGTCAACGGCAATTTCAATGAGTTCTTTTTTTCTAAAAGTGAAATAGAACTGGACAAGTAGCATTTTATTTCATCTTATAACGCAACACAAAGATGTTTTTTTGGAACGAGTAGTTGATCAGTAGTGACAGAATTTAACTGAGGAGTGCTTTCGTCATCGGGCAATTGCTTGAATGTTCCGGGCGAGTCTCTAATCATGTCCTGCATTTGCCTCAATTTTTCGATTATTAAGGCTCTGTTCGCGATAATATTGACACCTCAGAGATTATCGAGCACCAATCTATCACTTCAGCTTGTCTTAGTATCTGCCTTTAGTGTCCTTTTAAAAGCATGCATGGTATCGGGGATGGATCGTCATAGGCAACTTTACTAGATGTAGCAGACGTAGGCGTAATGCTAGATTACGATGTGGCAACGCGTAAGTAGTTCGCATAGGCTAGGTGACATCCTTCGCCACTCAGATTTAAGAGAGATGTCACGAGCAAGCATCATCGCTGTCATGTGACGTCCGCGTATCCGGTGTTCCAGTATTCGCAAAGCGCAGAAAGTGCGCGCACAGTCCAGAAAGTTCTGTCTTCTTGTGGACATAAACGCAACAACAGTCTGCGCATTGTGAGAGGCGGGAAGACACGGACACAAGGTACAAGAAAACCAGACAACGCAACCGCCGCTGCTGTCTGGTTCTCATCTTTTGTGTCCGTGTGTTCGTGCCTTACCTTGTTTCCTCGATGAATACCTACCAACCAGCTCAATTTTCTGTAGTCCTAAGTGTATACGTATGTCTTGCGTTTGTGAACGGCCGTACATTCAGCCACTGTGCACATCACACGAAGGAATGGATACGGGCAGCTCATTGGCATTTGTGCGTTGAAACGTGGGGTAACTGGTATGGCTGCACTGCGTCACAGCCTTTGGGAACGTAGTACTTGGATATTTCAAAAGTAGAAAAAATTGATGTTCCTCGCTCTTAACCGATTCGACCATCTTTTTTTTTTTTTGTCCCGTTAATCACCGCGTCGTTTTTCTGGTCGGTTAAAGTCGAAAACCATGCAATGTTTATCAACAAGCTGTCCTGTTTTTTTGTTTTTTTTAAACATAGCTATGAGTGGTATACGAATAGCAGTCTTTGAGACCGAGTCGGCAGTGTGAATCAAATAGTGCCAGAATCGAATCGAAGTGATTATGGAATATTTTTCGAATAGCTTGCGAATACTGTGCAGCCTTATCACCGAAAATGTTCGCATCCTGGTATTATGCACAATGTAAAGTTTCGATCACAACACTGCCCATTACAAAGCATACTTTGTTGCAAGCACGAAG
Source organism: Dermacentor variabilis (assembly GCF_050947875.1). Classification (NCBI taxonomy): domain Eukaryota; kingdom Metazoa; phylum Arthropoda; class Arachnida; order Ixodida; family Ixodidae; genus Dermacentor; species Dermacentor variabilis. Next base: position 229,337,763 of record NC_134569.1, on the reverse strand, counting down.
GGAGCATTGGAAACATCTAAGCAGATTGTTCGCGAACTCAGGGCTACATTGTGCACACGCGGTCACGCATTACCATACAAAGTTAATAAACGTAGCGTTGTGTGCCAATTAATTTATGCGTATTACAGGGTGTCTACCAACCGGGGAAATCGAGAATTCTTGGGGATATTGAAGTCTGGAAAACTCGGGGAATTTGTGCTTCAATCAGGGAAAATTAGCTGTCATTTTATTAAAAGGGAACGGTAGTCGCCCTTCTGCTGGCTCGAGTAAAAAAAAATGAATCGTAACGAATTGTCTTTGACGCTGTGTGGTTGGCTGGTGCGCAGTTGCCAGTGTACAGTCAACGACCGATTTTCCAGACGCCCAATTTTTGTGAAATGCCCGATAATGCGGAAGGCTTCGCGGCACCACGTACCCCATGCATAGAGTCAATGTATAAGAACGCCTGTAATTTCAGACGCAAGAACCCTTCGCTGTCCGATTTTCCGTACTTTCTGCCGCGACCGCAGGTCCGAAACGGCATTAATCAAAGCCAACACCGCCATTTTGATTGCCTCGCTGCCTCGAACCGGTGATCTCGCACGCAGATCCGCTGGCACCGCAGCCACCACCGTGGCAACACTAGGCTTAAATGCTTCGACGTTCGCTATTAAGGTTCTTGCCGTTCAGTGCCGTGATTTCATTGAAAGAATTCGCCGCTGTCAGCAATGGCACCGACTCCGCCTCTGTAATCCTCCCGATTGGCTTCGAAGCTCAGAAAGCATGGTGCATTGCATAATGCCGGTTTCCGAATGGGAGCTTCGCCTCAGCACAGGAATGTTACGCGATGAAGCGTACGTGATGTATTGCGGTGAAGCATAGCTAGCGTGGAAGGGGCAATTGTCACGGGACACAGTACGTATTCTGTAATTAGACACGCGTGCACCCGCCGTCTCCTGTCACAGTACGAGCACCGATATGCCTAATAAGTGTACTGGCAGGCTTTCAAGGCTATTTTTTGACGTGCCTGTGACGATTTGAGCCCTTAAGGGCAGTAAGAGACATGCATTCATTTTTTTCAGACTGCCCGATTCGATTTTTCGGACGTTTTCGTGGCCCCTAGGGGGTCCGAAAAATCGGACGTTAACTGTACTACTGACCAAAAGGATGCTTCAAACGGTCCGTGCGGCAAACACGAAGCGGAAGGACGACAAGAACAGAAATGACCGTTACATTGAAGAATATATAAATCGGGAAAGGAACTGTGCCGCCTCTTCTTCGAAGGAGCTTGAGCTCAAAAAGCAGTGTTGGCTGACGCAAAATTGTAGGTGACCCTCATACAAACCAAAATAAACTCATGAAAGCAGTCATACACAAAACGGAGGCATTGTGCGTGGGCTTGGAGTATGTGAGGATAGTTGAGGTTGATTTTCCAGCTGCTGAGAAAATGTCACTTGTGACAAAGTTCGGACCTAATACCAATTATCTTGCTATCAAGTGATAGAAATAGCTAATTTTCGAAAATATTTGTTTCCGTATGCATCTCTCTTTATTCGTATCTGAATATGGGCTTTATCGTTTTTCTTTTTCGAAGATATTTTATTTGCTGTGCATTTTACTATCCCCTCCCTTCAGTTTTCTGTTTTGAATAAAATGAACACTACTCTTTACTATTCAAACTGGATGAATTTTTTTTAGATGCTCGCTTGAGAGTGACAGCATCGGGCGACGTGGTGTCAGCCTGTCAAGTTCTGTGTCGCTCAGGGAAAAACGGGAAAACTAGGAAAGTTTGAAAATGTCAACTTGGTAGACACCCCGGTATAGACCTTTGTGACCAAACCAGACGTGGTTGTCGTCTGCGGCGGTGGCAGAGCGGGGAAGAAAAGTCATTTTTCTAGAGTTGGAATGATCGCGGCAGACGGTGCCGTTATCGCATCGAGCAACTTGCAATGAAACGCATCCATATTTAATCCGATGAGGGGTACAGGTGCCGGAGTTAAGTGTAGCAGTAAACAATACCAACTGCCGAATATGCCGTGTTTATAATATCATCTTATTGTCAGTGATCACGTTTATAGCCGGAGAAGGCTGTCTATCGAGAGACACTGCCTGCTCTAATACGTTGTGTCTGTTTTGGATGGGATGAAAGTTTGTCGCGTCAATTTCATGCTTAATCGTGCACAGTCGACGACGTAAACTATTCGAAAAGTGTGCAAACAATATTCGAATTTTTGAGGTGAGACCGTTAGAGTTGGAAGGCCGAGTTGGAAGATCGGATCGAATAAAACAATATTTGATCTGTTATGTTATATTTGTTATGTTTCATGTTATATTTGATCTGTTACCCGTCGCAATGGCTCAGCGTCTGTGGATTTCTGTGTGCTTGCGGGCTCGGTTCCGGGACACCGGGGCTGCAGTTCGATGGCGGCGTAATGCAAAAAGACGCTCACTCTTAGCAGAGGCTAATCTGCTGCGGCATGTCTCTCTTAACGCGCCGCACAATCCGATTCTCAGGTGTTTATGTTTCCAGCGAGAAAACAGCGAGGCTCGCCGACCTGTTTCCTACTGATTTCGGCCCGGACGTCGCTTTAAAGCTTTGTGGTGTTGGTATACGAAGCTGCGTTTTCTGAAAGAGAAGTTCTTGTGAAAAAGAGCGAGGCGGGGAAAATTCTTTACTATCGCTGTGTCGTGTTCGCCGCGCGGAAACTTGTAGAATCCTTCCGGAACGTGTATGTTGGACTCTTCCCGTTCGAACAACATGAGAAACTCCCGATGCAGCTTTCCGTTGCTCAATACGCGCTACATAAAATGTGTTTTTCCAAGCATACTTGGCTTTTCCTTGAACAACGTCCGGATTATTTTACAGGTTCCCAGTCTTTGGCTTCGAATTGGCCTACGATATGCCTGCGAATCTCTTACAAAGCTGCCGGGCTTTGCGATTGTCGTCAGCGCGCGCGGCACTCACACACACACACGTTGCACGTGACACTGGTGGTAACACTGATCACACTCGTTCAGTCACGTGGAGCACTTTCGGTCGTTATCGAGCCTGATCGGAATCGAATTTGTCGACGGTGATTGACTCCCTTCCGCAGCTTGCACAGAGGGGCCAGTCGCGACGGACAAATTCGATCCCGAACGGGCTCGATCGCGATCGAAAGTGCACCACGTGCGATCAATGCATATCTCTTCCGCTCAAGATGTGAGATAACGTGAACCCGAGGCTCTTCCCTGCGCATAACGAAAGGAATTACAGAAGCGCGCTTCTCCACTCGAGGACCCCTTGTGCGGAGAAGCCACCTTTAACTGCTCGTGACCAAGGAGCTGCTGTTTTATTGGCGAGGAGGACATGTATCTTCATAAGGCTGCATTGTGGAATGATGTACGAATTAACGTTAAATCAACTAGAAGCTACGAACTAGCCTTGAAGTTATATTACACTGGCCTAACTATGGATAACTCTTACCTACTCTTGCACAAATGTAAACAGTTCTGTACTCCATCCTTTCCGCTATCCTCTATGTTATTTTTCTTTCTTTTTGACTATTTTTATTGGACGGCCGATGACTACATTTTATTCGGAAAAAGTGCGTTCGCTCGGAAACTAGAACGTCTGCCAAGCCATCGCGACTTCGCTGCAGCAGAATCAACGGAGTGCCGCTGCGGTGGCCAAACGAGTCGGCGTGCGGACCCACGGCCTCCAAGATCGGGCGCCCGCTCGGAGGCCGACCGAACGTAGTTCACCGCTTCTCCGCATCGTGACGCCGAATTGGCGCTGCCGTCAGTTTTGCGTTAACTTGGACTTTTGGGGCCGCGGACCTGTACGTAGCTTTTTTAGTGGGCTAGGCGAGGCCAAATAATGCTCGAATCGTATTGGAGGGTTCAACTTCTCGAAGCAAAGCAGTTTTTGTAACTCTTGGTAAGCGCTGTGCTTCAGGGGAACTCCGGTTAGGGTAGTAAGGGAACTCCGAGCGCGCGTGAAGCGCTGTGGCCGACGGTTGCGGCAACGTGTCACTGCGCTCGTTTGGTGATAAACGTGGGCTCTCATCTCCTGCGCCTCTTGTGTAATGGATGTGTCGTGCTTTGCGCCGTAGAAGTACGAGGCTTATTTTTTCTTTTACGTCGATATTACATGCCAACCTTTATGATTTTATCGTAAAAAGCCATACTTTTAGCGCTCGCTTATGATTTTTCCTATTGACACAAATATTTTAGTATTCTTTATTTTCGTATAGTTTTGGGCAATATCAATAAAAAGAAAGAAATACATTCGCTGAGTGGTTTCCTAATTGTTTGAACCAACTGATTATGCGGATCGACCCGTGCGGCAGCGACATCGACTGACAGACCCACAGTACAACGGCAACCGAATCTTCGGTGGCCATTACATGAATACTTTATTAATGAATATCACAAACATGTCTGCTTGTCCGCGGTGCAGATCGTTGTCCGTGCGACTATGTCGAGCAGAGATATTGCCTTTCCATAGTATCCTTACCGCGAAAATCCTGCGATTCAACTGAGTCAACATAATGAATAGTCAAATTATTTTAATATGTACCAGCGAATTTTAATATTTCTTTTTCGTTTGCACTGCCGTGTTTTTCGAATTATGTATAAGGATGGCAAGTCTGCGCCCGCTATCGAATCTTTCCGTTGGGTGCGGGAGTTGGCCGACGTTGACGGGGACTTGGAGAAATGCCGTTTTACTTAATTTATGTACAGGGTTAGAAACGGGTAAACTAACAGTAAAAGTTCATCTGCGGCCGGCAGCAAATCGTATGCACCGGCCCGTGGCAAGAATAACGTTTCTCTTTCCGATGGTTCTCTGGCTTATAACCGCTTCAGTCCGTCGGGGTCCCGTCATTTTCAGCCAGTCGTCGAGCCCGTGCAGGTGTCGTCATTTGCATTCAGTCGTGGGGCCCGCGCAACGGGCGTCGTGTTAGGCCAATGGGGACACTCCCTGGGCTCTACCCTCCGACGGCCGCATACGTCCGCGGCGTTACCTCCTCGCCTGGTCGTCGTCGAAAACCTTCCAGTGCTGCAAAGCAGCTTTTCTCGGGACTAAGGTCACCCACCTCGAACTGTGCCGGCCTCCACGTACACTTTTGGGCAGCTTCACACAGGGGGTAGACAAAAGCTACACGCGCGACACACGAGTGCGGGATAGCCAACCTGCCAGGCGGGTCCGGTAGCATGGTCAACGCGCACCGGCGCACCATAATTGGAATGCAGCGGCGAGTGGTTGCACTTGGAGAACTTGACCGATCATTATCAATGATCCGTATCTAACACCACCTAATGACTGTGTTTCATACCTGATCCACGATTTCTCGGTCATGCATGTGATCAGTCTCTCTAGCCTTCACGGCCTTGTCTGCTATGTGTGAAACGGAATACCAGTACTCGAGCAATTTGCATACCGCTCCCTTCCGAATGCGGCCGCCCACGTAGGCAGTTGAACGCATGGAAAATAATAGTTTGGAACGAGGCTGTTGTACTTGGAGCTGAACTTATGCTTTCATAAGTGTTGATGTCTCCGGCCTTTCCTAAAGCTTCGTGAACAAAAATACTGCGTTTCATGTTGGGGCCGGCAAAATTGTTTTCTGTTCTCATCGTGAAGCGAGCCTACCTTTCCTGCAGAGTTATGATGCAAAAGTCGGAATACGCTTCCTGGACAGAAAGTCGCACACTTACAATGGCACGGCTTCAGCGTGGCTGACGTCGTTACCGTCTTTCGCACAAACAGAAAACACGGCACCTATTAAACTTTCCCCTTCCGGATCCAGTGACCGTGGGCCATTGCACAAGCGTCGACAGTTAAGCTCCGCAAGCTGAGGCACAGAAATCTTCGAGTCGTCAGGATTTGCGCAGGCTTCGTTAGCTGCCTGTTCCTTCGACCTCTCCGTATTTATTCGTGCTGCTTGCGATCTGAATCGCGTTCTGTGATCGCAGTCGCAAATAATGTTTTGAAATGCATAAGCATTCCTGTGCTTACCCAACGAGAAAACCATCCATGCCTCCGTTCCGTAAGACTACTGCTTTCAAGATAGCGCCCGCAGCAGCGAGCGAATTCATGTTCGTGCTGCCTCTCGCTTCAACGCCAACCAAGCGGCGAGAACGCAGCGCTCACGGGGCTCTCGGCACACGCCGCACTAAGCCACTTTCGCAGATCGCTTTCAAGACATGCAGGCCCGCGCATCTCTCTTCAGCGCTAAGTAAGCGGCGAGAACACAGCGCGCGAAGCTATCAGCCTCTCTGTCCGAATCGCAGGTCGCTTTCAAGATACGGTCCACGCGGTGGTGCCGCCGCCCGAGTACGTTTCGGCGCGGTTCGTAACGGTTCGATGCGGATGGATAAGGCGCTGTAGAGAGCTAACGCGTGGCTTATAATTATCGGAACGCTGTCAACGCACCTGGTGCGGCCACCTGCAGTAGTTTGCTTGCGTCATTATTTCACCTTGCGCCGCCGTCCGCAGCAGTTCGTGTCGCCGTAGTGCTGTCGTTAATAACAGTCGTATCAAGTTTCGTAACATTGATAATGACACCGGGCTGCGTGTAGATGAGCAAGTGACGCAATGCTTACGCACACTTAGACAACTCCCAGAGGAGTGTCTACGTGATTTTTTTTTTATCTTCTCGGGCGTCATCTTACGTGAACCCCTGGCAGCATTGATGGCACATGTCGTACTCGGTAAGCCTCCTTTCCGCCGAGAACACCGTCTAAATCACGGTTAATGAGCTTTCCTCAAAAGCGTCGTTCGCAAAAAAAAAAGAAAAAAAAAAGAAAGACTCATGTCGGCTGCAGTTCTCGTCAGTTTGATGGAGGAATTTCAGAAAAAAGACAACGATATGTTTGCGCGCTCGTAACAACGCTGCTACAGGCCCCCTTCCTTGGAAACTTGATACATGACTTCAGTTCAAAGGAAAGCGAATAAGTGTATACATGTTCATCTTCGTTGGCGGAGAAATGCCACCACTAATCGGTCCTGCCTCCGGTCATCGGAGATGAACTTCCGTTAATCTTGCGCCTGCACTTTCTTCATCGTTCAATTTTCCACATCTTTTGGTATCTTCCGTACACACAATAACAAAGACCTGTAGCTTCTCACTGCACATAATCACGACTTACAGCTATCTCACTTTACGTTCTCTATTTGTTGCACGCTGTCTTCCACAAGGGCCGCTCAGGGCCGTTACACTGAGCTCGGCGTGATTGCTTTTTGCGTCATGACGCCGAAAAGCGAAGCCGAGAAGTGGTGAACTACGCTCCAGCCGTGTCGATCGGTACACCTACAGCTCTGGCCGCGGGAGTACCGTTATCGCTTTTACGCGAATAGTGGATTTGATCTGGAGTCGAATCGAATAGCCCAGGCTATTCGGTTCGTATTCGGAATTTTGAAAGTTCGCACACGCTTAAAAAATAAACCCGTACATTCATTGTCACACTGTTGCCGACGTCTTTACAACGGCAACCGAGTAGTGTAAGAGTTGGGGTCGAGCATGAATTAGATGGTAGCTGGCTCATGCCGTCGTCCGACTCATCCACGCTGAGGACGTTGTTGAAGGGAGGTACTTGTTCTCATCGAGAACGAGGAATATGGGATTTATTTACAATAACTACTTGAATGGTGGAGATCGTTACAGTTCATCAGTCTAGCATGACTGAAAGAGAATGCCGTAGTAGATGCCGCGGTTGTGTCCACTCTGTACGAAGCGGTGGGCGAGGAGCATATCGAGACACCCTGGCAGCCGCCGGAGAACGCCCCTCCTTCCTCGCTTGACCCCCCTTGCCTCGCACACCACAGGAGAGGGCACGCATCTGGGCCGCGCTCCTCGTTCGCGCACGCGAGATTGAACCGCATTCGCCTGCTCACCCTCACACCCTTTCACTCATACGGAACCTCACGGCGACGGCAGAAATGCGCCTGGAGTGTCCATATTATTGCTTTCGCAGTAATACTAGTTAGTTCTGCAACTTTGAGTGCCTACTTTGAATCGATGACCGATGCGGGATGATACGTACTTTGAAGCAGCGGAGAGACTTTGAGTGATTCGTTTACGCAATATATTTTATGGAACGTGGAAAGCCTAGAAAGATGACGCCGCGTGTAAAGATCTGGAAAGTTTGGGGTTCTTTTCATAAGTGTGACACTAGATGTGCGAGAGTAGTTAAGGAAAATAAAAGAAGCCGAACGATCCTGAAGAGATTTTAAAGTATTAATCAATGACATTATGTTAGGGTCCCATACGGAACACGCATATTCCATCTTAGTTCGAACGACCGTTCTATACAAAAGGAGTTTCAAAGTAACCGGAGCAAACGAAAAATTACGACGAAGGAAACCAAGCGTGCGATTAGCATTGCTAGATATGTGTTAAATATGTTTTTTCCATGAAAGGTCACTGCTGATGTGTACGCCAATATACTTATGTTCAGAGACAAAAATGTCAGGGTCTCTCAAGATCTCTCTTAAGAGGTTAATAGGGTTAATAATAATTTTTTAGTTATTTGTAATCAATTGTCATTGCAAGCCGTCGCTAGACAAGTTGATCATATCATAGTCATTACTAGTAATTTATTTATTTATTTATCTATTTATTTATTTATTTATTATACCCTCAGGGCGAAAGGCATTACAGCGGGGAGTGGGTAATATAGGTTACAAAGACAATAAATACAATACAGTGAATTTGTTAGAACCTAATTTCAACAATCTTCAAAATAAACAAATGTTGTTAGGGCATCGCGAAATTGTTGATTATCTTCGATGGGTGCAATATCGGGAGGGAGGCGGTTCCATCCGACAGATGTTTGTAAAAGTCATTTCAGTCATTATTAGTCGTTACTGGTCATTACAAAGCATATTTAGTCATTTCTAATCAATTGTAGTCGTTACAAGTTGTAGTTTGACATATTGGTCATTTCATAGTCATTACAAGCAATTTCAGTCATTACTAGTCATTACTGCTCACTAGTAAGCATTTTTAGTCATTTGTAATCATTTGTGGTCATTACTAGCCGTCGTTTGACATATTAGTCATTTCGTAGTCATTACAAGTAATTTCAGTCATTATTAGTCATTACTGGTCATTACTAAGCATTTTTTGTCATTTTTAATCAATTGTAGTCGTTACAAGTTGTCGTAAGACATATTGGTCATTTCATACAGTCATCACTAGTCATTTCAGTCATTACTATTCATTAATGCTCACTAGTAAGCATTTTAGTCATTTGCAATCAATTGTGGTCATTACATGCCGTCGTTAGACATATTGGACATATTGTAGTTATTAGTAGTCATTACAAGTCATTAGTAGTCATTTTAACCATTACTAGACATTTCTAATCAATTGTGGTCATTACAAGCTGTCGTTAGACATATTGGTCATTTCGTAGTGATTGGTAGTCATTACAAGTCATTAGTCATTTTAGTCATTACTGCTCATTACTAGACATTTCTAGTCATTTCTAATCAATTGTTATCATTACAAGCCGTCGTTGGACATGTTGGTCATTTCGGAGTCATTAGTAGTCATTACAAGTCATTATTAGTCATTACTCGTCATTATTAACCTGTACCAATCTCTATTATAACGTTATCAATCACTAACTGTCACTAGCAATCATTTTTCATTCGTTAATCTGTCTTTAATCTGTCTTCATATGGCGTGGTGATGCTTCGGCCGACACTTCGGCGGTCAGGTCTGCTGACGCAAACTTCACCGTGAGCGCAGAAAGGCTTTCGCCTTAATAGATAAGGGAGAGCCATTAAGAACATACGAATGCGGGTTAGCTTTAGAAGGAACTCGTGTTACTTTCGTTGCTTTGCATTTGGATAAATTGAGTTTGCTGAGCCAATTGTCGCACCATGCAGCAACGCTATTAATGTCATTCTGAAGAACATTGGTGTCAGATGGGTAAGAAATTTCTCCGTGTGTAACACAGTCGTCGGCGAACAGCCTGATAGAGGATGTTGTGAGATCGGGAGGATCATTAATAAATATAAGGAATAGGAGAGGTCCCAGAACAGATCCTTCAGAAACGCCCAATGTTACTGATGAAAGATTAGGGTTGTTGTCATTAGCTGTCACGTACTGAGTGCAGTCACGAAAAAAAGAAACATTCAATCCATTTTTTTTTCGCGGTAGCCTTGGCCAGGATAACCTAAAAATATTCTAATACGTCTATTCTAAATCCGCGATTAGCCCTCCGTGATAGGTCAAAATACCTCGGGCCTAGCCTATATTTACGGTTATTCCACAGCTATACCTTGGTATTTCGGAAGAAACTTTAACACGTAGCAAAGGCAGACAGGCGGCCTGGCGATAAAATTAAGCTAGCTTATACGATAAACTGTTCATCAATTAGGAAGTTTGCCGTAAAGATAGTCCAACAAGGGGCTGCGTTGTTGCAATTTTTATTAAAAATACGTTATCAGTCGCAGGCGCAAGTTGCAGTGTACATAAAGATAGACTGACGATAATGATAATCTGTGCGATTGCCTGACACTGGTGACGATCGTGAGAGGACTTTTTGTTTAAGGTTGATTTTTATACACAGTAAATAATCTGACACTTGCTGGTACCTATAGAACTCCTGTGGCCGAACCTAAATATTTATTGGATTTGCACGAGTATTTGGGAAAATGTCCTCACCACAACCTGGTGATTGCCGGCGAATTGAAACGTCCTCTGATATTCATCGGAAATGTTGCAGTGTGGTACAGCTGAGACCCGCGCCACACGGGTGAGGTTAATGCCATTGAAATTGTAAGACCTTAAGTTTCTTAAATGCCATCACATTTCGGTCGCTGCAGCACGCGCATACTTAATCATATTAAACGTCGCGATGGCGATAGCTGCAGTGAAACGGTTGAGTTTGCATGCCAATCGTAATACAATAAAAAAAACTGCTATTTAGGGAGCAAATGTTTAAGAAATGGCGTGAGCAACATTAATGGTCGCACTTTATGCACTTTACTTTAGGAAGGTCATTGTTTTACCCAGCCGTAAACTGTTTGAAGCCGAGGCTAGCTGAACGGCCAATCCGTAGCGTGGTCGAAGCATTAAAATGGAAAAAAATGGCGCTCACAGCTTCAAAGCTTTCAAGCAGCGATCCAGAAGGCTTTGACCGCGTGCTCGTTTATTGCGGCGTATATGCTACTTCGAGCCAACTATCGCCGAGAAATGCGAAGGTGTGAGGCCCGCATGGCAAGGAGTCGCCGCCGTGCAATCGAACAGCTTCTCCATGGCCGACGCGCTCCCGCGATTAGTGCTGTAGCCGTGCGTATAGGAAAGATCGCCAGCTGATCGCTACGAAAATAAAGAGCTCATTTAAAAAGAAAGCTAAGAACATTAGTTTTTATCTACAAATTTGTTTAATGTCGTCAGAATGTGGTCGCCACGGCCACGGCGGGGACATTGGAAACGAGAGTACGCATTCGATGGCCAAGTGAGTTGTTATAATTGCAAGAACGCACTACGCCGCGAAAAAATAGCTCTTTTCAAAAGAAAAGGAAGAATGCATTAATTGTTCTTCGCTAAGAATTCGTTTAGTCTTGTCAGAATGTGGAAACATTGGGAACGAGTGTACCGATTCGACAAGTGAGTTACGAGAACGCACTACGTCGCGAATGGCATTAAGATTTAATGGAACCACGCATTGTCTGTGTGGCACCCGGCATTAAAGTTCAAGGCATTAGCAAGTTAATGTCATTTTCTGTGCCCTTGTGGCACAGGTAGTATACCACATAGTTCCAACGCTCTGCTTGAATTGTCATTAGCATTTAGTCTTATACGCTGAATGTCCCATAGTGCCGGCATGTTTTTCGGGCGCATTTTCATCGGTATACTTGTATTTCGCTCGTCTTCTATCAAACGTGTGACGAACGACTGTGACGGTGTACTAGATAGCAGAGTTAATTTGTTCTAGTCGCTCGCTCTATTATTTTTTTCAACGGTGTAGCACATGCATATAACCCGTTCATCGCGGAACACATGCTCGTAAAGAACTATACATGACGTGCGCGCACTCGCTGCACCTTGAGGACGCTCATGCTTCGTATGATGGAGATGATGTCAATTTGTTATGGTCGAGGTGTAAGTTTTATTGCCGATTGCATATCGGTAACTTTATCCCAACAAAGTAAAGAAGCACGTAAGCAAAGGTAGGCGCCTCTATAACCAGACAAACAATACATTTAAAGCGTAACCTTGGCGTCTCAGAAAGCTAAGGTCGACCGACGCTTGACGTGTATGGCTGAGCTAAAAGCTCCTTGGGCAGCCAGCCTAAAGCAAACCCCTAGAAAGATACTTTGCGGTTACTCTAGGCAGTTTGCATCCGATAACCCTAAAAAAGATTTTTCTCAGTGCCGCGATGCTCACGTCTGGGTCCTCTGTGAAACTCGGCGCTTCATTGTTGCCGGTGCTCGCAGATGGCGCTTCCGGTAAAGGGCGAATAAAAAAACGGAAGAAATCGTCCGTATATATATAGACGATTTCGTGGCATCACTGTCGGAAGTGGCCATCGGCATATAGCATATAGCAGCGCTGGTTCAGTTCGTCGCGCAACATTTGGTGGAGCGTTCAAGGGGACCTGAACCGGCCCTCGGGCTTGGTGAAAAAACATAGTCCGCGGACATAGCATACGCTTCCGTGAACATGTCAGCCAAGTTTTGCTGTCGTCCGCGGCGCGTGGAGCTCGCAACAGGAGCGAAAGTCACCTCTCTCCCAAACGCCCTCTTCTCAACCCCTGCTATACTCAGTCTTTTCTGGACGCTTTGGGTACGTTCGATTCGCCTGCATCACTGTGAACCCGTCAGTTCACGGCTGTTCACGACAAGTTCAGAAATTGTGCAGATCGATTCCTGAGGTGCAGGCCTAGTGAGACGCTCCAAACGAATGCAAAGGGGCACTCCCGGTGCAGGCGTTATGTTATGCCAAAGTTTGAGAGCTCCTGAAATGCGGGTATGATCGGCTTCTGGGGTGCGTAAATACACACCATACTTCCGTATAGACACATCAGACGTGCGTAAGCGGGGTTTGAACGGTGCCCGCGCCGTCTGCTGCACCGCTGCTTCGCACCTGTACGCCTGCGCCAAGTCGACACCGACAGTCGAGTGGGTGCAGCAGACCCATGAACCAGCCCTGCACCGTTCCTGCACCTTTTGAAACGAATGTCGTGGTTCAGCGGGCGCCATTGCTGCACCGCTGAAACGAATGCCAGGGTGCAGCACCTCGTGAATTGGTTCGGGTAGTGCAGGCCAATCGAACGCGCCCTTTATTTCACAATGTAGAAGATTCCCATACGCGGCTGCTATTGAGCAGTAGCTGACATCAATCAAGAAGGGTGTTTGGATCAGTGCGCTTCTTCCTAACTGTTACTGCGCATGTTTATTGACGTTTAAAAACAGGTTAAGGTAAGCGAGAATCAGCTTTGGAATTTCGATAATAACGACGTACTTTCGGAAGAAGCCCATTATCGCCTGCTGCACGCTCGGCCCAGGCCACCAGCGTACGAATTAAACTTTGGCCACCCCTGCTTGTCGATGTCACAGCCATCGGGTCTCGCGAATTTCGACTGGTTTTCAGCACTCCCACCTCGAACCACGCGAAACTTAAGGCGAGACCACACGCGCGCTCACTCCTGGCTGGATGCTTTGGCAGACTTAAATTGGCAGCGCTTCAAGATGCGTAAGTTGGATGTGGCTTCTGTCGATCAGTGCTAGTGAAGGACAAAGCCGGTCTGCACCATGTAGCACGGCCACACGGGCATACGAGTTCGAGCACGCACTCAAGCCTTGTCGTGCGCAAAGCAAACGCTGCACGTAGCTGCAGTCTGCTACGTAGCGTAGATACCGCGGCAGGCTGAGGACAACCGCGTTGGACTTTACTCTTGGGACGACGCAGGCGCCAAAATCTGAAACAGTGGCGTCTACGATAAATGACCCATCACCAGGCCTTATAGCAAATTTTGGTTATACGGTGGAAGTTTATGTGTCCTCTATGGGGAGCGTTTTGCCGCAAAAGTTTTTCAAATCGGCTGATTGTGATAGCCGAGATATAAATATTTCAGTGCCGTGAACCCGTGATTTCACGAGGCGAGCTGTACTGCCAAGCGAGACACTCTCTCCACTTGCCCCGTCTAGCCTCCGCAAGTCAAATTCCTTCCCTGCGTTCTCCCATACCGCACCTCGGACATCGCGTGACGCATACGTCACGGGCCCCGCCTTCATCTTTTTTTCTCCTCGCTTTTTTCGCGGCACGGCGCACTTCCGCTGACGGCGTCGCTCGCGGGCTCTCGCGATTGTCTCGTTTCGCGCAGCGCACGATTTTGCGCGCTGTGCACGAGGACTCCTAACTAGCAGTATAGGTCAGTGCTACGCGTATACTGAGGCAGACACAAGACGATCACAGAGCATGATCGCGCGTTGGAACATGGTAGAAAATGACATAGTTTCGGTGTCCGCGCGCGCGGCTGCACGACTTCGGAACAAGCTGACGAAGAGGAAGTACATCTATCTTGCTGCGTTGCGAAGTAAAACAAAAACATGTAGACATTCGGTTGGTGTGTTTTATTATTTATCTAAGCTTTAAAGGGACCCTGAAACGCTTTTGACGATTTTCTACAAACGTATACTGAGTCGTTAGAGTAGGACCTTCTGATCATTAATTGACACATCTAAGTGCCCCGCGTAAAGCGTGTAATTTATTATAAGGTTTTAAAAATGCACATCGCTGCCGATCGCAGCACACTGCTCGGTGGAATTTTAAGCCGCCCCTACCCATATGACCGATATCACCCATACGACGTCAGTGGGGGCGAGCTATCCGGTTGATGAGAGCAGCATTCCGGGCAAGTTGGTAATCCATTACTTAAATGATATTTGCGCGACACTAAAAAACGACACGGACGTGAGAGAAGACGACACACCAAGCGCAAACTTTTTTGCGCTTGGTGTGTCGTCTTCTCTTACGTCCGTGTCGTTTTTTAGTGTCGCGCAGTATCATTTAAGTAATGGCTATCCGATTGGCTGACAAGGGCGCGTGATCAATAATTTTTCCAACTTTATGGTAAACAAATGATCTTCGTAATAGCTGGAATGTTAGTTAATTTGTTTTTATGAAAGGAAAGTAACATAAAGAGAATGCATAAGAATAATTTTTCAGTACACTTAAGCACTTCCGGCACACAGCAAGTGTCGTCTGCTTGTATTACAACGTACTCCATTTTGACGAGAGCTCCGCGGTCAGAGTCGGTCTCAGTCTTTTCGCGAGCACTATGATTCGACTTTGTTACCTTGTGGACTGCAAACGTAGCGACTGGCAATATGTCAAGCTGCGGCATCGTGTCCCTCTGCAAGGCAGCGTACGAGCGAACTGGCTGCTGCGCATCGGACTGCTGCTATCCGATCGGCGCCAGGATTTGCGCGTTTGTGGCCGTCACTTTACACCGGAAGATTATCAGCGCAATAGCGTTTCGCGAGTCTGGTATTAGGGCAAACGCAAGCGCAAGGGGACGGAGTCTGGCCGCTTGACTGTGCCGTAACGGGATGAGCCATGAGATGAGCAGCAGAGCAAATGTGAATGGTCTGCACGGTGCAGCCACCTGGTGGCACAGAGCTCAACCATACACAGTAGCAGCAACGAAGTGTATTCTTCTTTGCTGCTGGTGTGTATTTTTCGCAGGAGTGTAATCATCAATACGTAGTTTTTATAAATGTTTAAAATGTTTTACACTTGGTTAGAGCAATATTAGCGCTTTGTTTGGCTGGTTAAGCGCTGCGCCAACAATTGTATGGACCGTGCAGACCGATCAGGGGTAGTATTCTGTAGGAGTCCACCTAGTGGACTGTCCATTTCGGTCACTGCTGATTCGCTGGCGCCGCGCGTCTCCTCCTCGCTCGTACAGCTACATCCAACCAGCAGGGGCCTAAATGGACAGTCCACTAGGTGGACTCTGACAGAATACCCCCCCCCCCCCCCCCCAGGCCGCTCACGTACGTCTACGCTAAAGTTCCTTCATCAGCTTGAGTTTATGCCTCCAGTCATTTGCCGAAATGACCAGCTTGCCTGTGGTTACCGGAATACAAGACAAGTCGGCGCTACGACAGAATGCTTGCAACGCACGCTGCTTCGATAGCTCTCGCTTGGGGTCGACCGCCAAGCGGCTAGCGGAGAGGTCTCGCGCGGGCGGGCTCCAAAACAACCGGAAGTGGACGATGTGACGTCGCATCGTGACGCTGAACCAGTGAAGGCGGAGCTTAGCCCCGCTCGCTCGGCGAACGAGTTGAGGAGGAAAAGCATGGCTAGGGAGGAGGGTAACTTTTAATCGCTTGTAGCTCCATTAATACGCAACGCTTCGCTTAAATTGTGGTGTGAATGTTCTACTTAAGCTGTACCCTACGCATCTACAAAATTTGTCCGAACCGTTTCAGGGGCCCTTTAAGTTGTACGTCTGTTCAAGCAACATATTACAGAAATAACAGATGTCGCGTAGAATAATTCTCGAAATCACGTGTCACCACGAGCGACGTCACAGCAAACACGCGTACGTAGTGTGTGCCAGTTGGTGCATGGTGAACGTATGAGGGGTTCCAGCAAGTACGGACGCGAGCACAGGTAAGAAGAAACGGACAGGACACGCTGGACGTACAACTGTAAGTCCAGCGTTGTCCTGTCCGTTTCTTCTTACCTGTGCTGGCATCCGTACTTGCTGGAACCCCTCATACGTTCACGTGTACGTAGGCGCACCAGCCGGTGTACGTCATCCTCCGCCTTGGAGCGCGGCGGCCGCCAGGAGAAGGGAAAACGGCGTTCGGTTTTAAATTTCGCATCTTTCCGCGGCGCGTAGCGGTGCAATACTTCGAAGACACGATCGTTGGCGCGCATTGTATGCTCTGCGCTTGTCAGCTCAATGGCCAGACCTGTGAGGGGCCCTTAACAACGTCGAAAATTAAATTTGAACTGCGCGCCACGGTGACGCTCAGCAGGCCGAGCGTTGAGGGTATACGCCCCGCTCCGCCGTATCCTTCGCAGTGCAAGACATCGAAGAAGCTCCGCTTCTGCGGAACGCATTGAACTAGTTTCTGCGGCGAAGTATTTCTGAAATAGCCTGTTTTACCTTGGAACGCATTTCTCCAGTTCATAAAAAGTGGTTCGCGGCCCCTTTAAATAACGGGTGGAAACAAGTGCTGTGCGACCGTGTGAACATGCGCATCCGCGGCGCTGTTGCAAGGGCATTCGGCTGCTGTGGTTCCCGCCAAATTCAAATGCGGAAAATTAAGTTGCATCGGCCGTACAGCTTGTCTCGTCATTTAGGCTACCGGTTGCATTAGCTTGCCTTAGAATAAGGTAAGCGAATTACAGGAAGCGCCACGAGTTAGAAAGGAAAAACACGGTCGATCAGTAGAGAACCGCAAAACATGTAACTGAATTACTGGCGTTTAATTACACCAACATCGTTACGTGCAAGTGTCGCGCTTCATAAGTCATGCGCTCTAGAACGCCGTCTTCCTTGGTGGCAGTTGCTCGACTGCGGCGAGAACAGAACACGTGCAAGTCACTGCGTCGTGTGTACGTTGGCGTTTCAATCGGGACGGCATGACCGCGCATGGCCAAACGCACGGGAGGACACGTGTCAGCGAGCGCTCCGACAAAATTGGACGGCGATTAAATATCTACCCACCTATTGGCAAACGCGCGCACGTACTGAAGGGGCGGCACGCAGTGGCGCCACCTGGGTGCACGTGCCACCGGGGTCTCCCCTTTCGAGCGCGTTATTTCAAAACCAAGCAGCGATGCCAGCGCCGACTTACAGCGACCCCCGGAGTATGATATACGCCACCCTGGGCTCGGGGCAGCCGCCGTTGCACGGCACACCGTCCCTGCCGCCATGTGTAAGTGCGCGCGCGTGCAGGGGTGGACGGAGGAGCAGGGCGTGCGCGCCCCGGTTGCTCAGTGGCTGTGGCGTTGGGCTGCACGAGGTCGCGGGGTCGAATCGCGACCACGGCGGCCGCATTTCGATGGGGGCGAAATGCGAGCACACCCGCGTGCGTAGATTTGGGTGCACGTTAAAGAACCCCAGGTCGTACAAATTTGCCGAGTCCCCCACTACGGCGTGCCTCATAATCAGAAAGTCGTTTTGGCGCGTAAAACCGCATAATTTATTAATTTTTTTTTTTAGCATTGCGCGATCGCGGTTGGCGAGCACTCCGCCATTGCGATCGCAGCGCTGCGTCCGAAAACTGGCGCGGCACCGCTTGAGAGCACGTTGTTCTTGGCCGCCATCGCACACAGGGGCTGCTCGGTGTACTCGCCGCATGGCGCGGGGTGTGTCGTCAGTGTGTGCGGTCGTGCGCGCTTTTGTCTGGAATGTTGGGTCGCAAGGGGAGTTCATAACGCAGCTGCTGGGCTCGGAAGTACCGGGCCCAATGCTGCGTTTCCCCGCTGTTCTTGTTAGCCGGGCGAATTGGCACGAGTTGACATAATTGCAGCGGTAAAAAGAAAAGACAGAAAAAGGCCGGAAAGACAACCCCGCGAACGGACTTGCAACGCACACGTACAATATTCGTTCGTACGCACCGGTTGGGCGACTCGGACACAACTGCGGGCGACGCGTTGCTCCTCGCGATCGTCTTCGAGGGCTCGTCGGTGGCTCGCCGGTCGTGTTTGGCTCGAGGCTCCTTTTCTTTCCCTCCGAGCACGAATTCAGCCGCGCTGTCGCTAGCTAGCGTCTGATCCCTTGGCGCGCTCTTCTTGCTTTCGCAGCTGCAAGAACGGCTACGCCGCCTGCAGGCGTGTGTCGCGCATGTGGCCTGCCAGACGGAGGAGGCGCTACTCAACGTCGCGGCCCCGGCACCCCTGCTGACCGAGCTGCTGCGGCCCGTGCCGGAACCACAGAGCTGTCCGGAGGATTCGCCGTGCGAACCCATTGCCGAGGTCGCTCCTTGCGACAGCGAAGAAGCGCCCGCGGAACGCGAAGAGGAGCAGCCGGCGGCCCCAGAGCAGCGCGGCCACCCGCAAGTCCCGAAGGCCGCCGAGCCCTGCGACGACCTCGAGCAGCGGCCCCCCGCAGGCCGACCGGCAGCCGAGCCTGCCCGCGGCGAGAGCGTCCCGCAGCAGCAGCAGGCCGAGGCTGCGCCGCCGCCCAGGGGACCCCCTCCGGCTGCCGAGGACGAGGAGCGCGCCCAGGAGGCGCCCGCCGAGGTGCCCGCCGCCCCCGTCCAGTCTTCGTCGCAGGAGGCCGCCGCACCGCCCGAGAGCCCGGCCAGGAAAGCCGCCCGCAAGAGGTGAGTGGCCGCGGACGGAAGCGCGCGCGGGCCGGCCCGGGCCCTGTGCAGGGCTCGCCGGTGTCTCGGTAATCTCGCGGGACAGACCTGCACAAGTAGCGAGGCTAGAGGCGCATGCTCGGTGCGCGTCCTCGTGTCCGAGCGTCGTCTGTCAGGCTTTATAACGGGGCGTTTCCTTTTTTTTGTTTTTTAAGACCATACATACTTTGCCTAAAGAAGTAATAGAAGCGCAGCGACAGACAAGTTCCTAAGCGAGGCGCGGACATGCATTGCCGCTAACAACGTGAGCTGCAGAAGGCTAATTCACAAATGAAAAATTACTTTTTTATTATTGCCTCTGGGGCAGTTGTCTAAATGGCACGTTCAGAGGCCATGTCATTTTCATGCGCACCCATCTTTTGTAAATTTTTAATATCGCACCTAATTCAGGTATTCATCATTAACTTGCCAAGCTCAAGCGAAGCGCTATGAAGACTGAGCACGTCCTGCTGCGCGTCAGACGGCAACGCCCCGTAAAAAAAAAAAAAAAAAAATTGTGGGCGAAGCTTTAATGCAGTACGTGCTTGGCAGGCAATGCGTGCTGTATCAGTAGCTGCCGCGACTCGCCGAGATGTTTGATTTCCAACTTCCTGGCGTTTGTCGTCACCGAGCGTTTGGTCTGATATGATAGCGCGGCCACCTTTTGTGCGCTCCCGCCACGCTTGGTTTCGATATTGCCTGGGTTTACCGTTGAAATACCAGTGTCAGTATCTCGATTTAGGTTCGACATTGATCTAAAAAAAAATGATGGTGCATTGAAATGTGATCGATGGCCTTGAACTTCGCCATTTGAATTGCCTTAGCCGAATGCATGATAAGAAAGTTAATAAATATTTGTCGATGAGTCTTCAGAAGCTCACGTTACTAACGGAAAAGTATGTCATTCTTGCCTAGGGACTTGTCTGCAAATACGCCACGTTTGCTGCGCTTTTATACCATTTTCACGCCACGCTTGCATTGCCTCACTCGTGTCGTCGTCGTTGCTCCCGCGCGGAAAAACTCAATCTGCGCGAAAATAAAAATTGTTTGTCCGGCTGCCGATTCGATCCACCGACCTAGGGGTTGCGAGATCACCACGCTAACCGATTCAGCCACTGTGGGTTCATCATACGCGCCGTTCAAAGTGTGGCTTTGTATGCATTAAGAGACCCCTCACCAGGCCCCATAGCAAATTTTCGTTATACGCCGGAAGTTGTTACGTATCCTCTAGGGAGCCTTCTGCCGCAAAAATTTTTCAATCGGCTCCCCCTATTAGTAGCCGAGATATAAATATTTCAGTGCCGCGAACGTATGATTTCAGCAGGCGGGCTCCACCGCTAAGCAAGACGCTCTTTCCACTCGGCCCTTCTAGCCAACGCAAGCGAAATTCCTTTCCTGCGTTCTCCCATACCGGACCTCGAGGATACGTCACAGGCCCCACCATTTCTTTTTGCTGCCTCGCTTTTTTTCCTGCGCTACTCATTTCCGCTGTCCGCGCTGTGCGCGAGCTGTTGTCTCGTTCGTGCAGCGCACGATTTTACGCGCTGTGCACAAGGAAACATAATTAACGGCAGAATTCAGTGCTTCACGAATACTGAGGCAGAACAAGCGCATCGCAGAGCTTGATCGCGTGCTGTAACACGGTCGAGAATGGCATAGTTTCGGTACCTGCGCACGTGATCGCGCGGCCGTGGGAACACGCAGACGAAGCGAGCGTACATCTCTCTTGCTTCGGTGCGAAGTAAAACAAAAAACGCAGGCATTCCGTTTGTGTTTTATTATTTCTCTAAACTTCAATTCATCAATTCATGCAACAGATCGCACAGATAACAGCTGTCTTGAATGATTATCGAAGTCACGTGTCCCCACGAGTGACGTCACACTGCGGACACGACTACGTAGGCGCAGGGGCACGACTACGTCACCGTCCGGCTTGGAGCGCGGCAGTCGCGAGGAGAAGGGAAGACGGCGTTCGGTTTGAAATTTCAGATCTTTCCGCGGCGCGTAGCGATGTAATACTTTGCAGGCACGCTCGTCGTCGCGCAATGTATGCTCTGCGCTTGTCAGCTCAAAATGGCCAGACCTGGTGAGGGGACCTTAAAGAAGGGTGGTTTGTGGTGGCACGTTTGGCGTCCAAGCCTTGTGGTGTCGCGCCTATCGAAACGACGACAGTGCACCGTCGGCAACGGTAATTGATTCGCCAACTAAACCTTTATATTGTAAACTTTATTTGTAATGCTTAAAATCAATACGTAAACAAAAACATTTCTATTTATTTATTTATTCAAAAAACCTCACAGGCTCCAGTAGGAGTATTGTGTGAAAGGGGGGGGGGTCAATATATATCTTCATAAGTGGAAGCATTACAAGGAATGGAAAGAGATAACGAGTATATGGGACGTATACTAAGGTACATAAAACGAGGTGTCGTTACGTAATAGTGGAACGCAATATAATCTATCGGAATGAATGGCGACATACACAGTGTAAGGGCACATCATTTAACACAGTCAAATTTTACACAAGTAATGTAAGGGCACATCTCTTGACATTGCGAACTACAGAAGTTAGCGAGAAGCGTGTACATAATTAAGAGAAAATTAATGAAAGCAACTGGTCACGTAAAAAATACTGATTACATCATGACGAAACTTAACAGGGTCACGAATGTCGCAACATTATCAGGGAGACTACTCCATAGTTCAATTCTTAGTGGTAAGGCTAACGAATTGAAGTCGTTTGCGTGCCCAACGATACATTTGAAGGAGCGGTTGTGCAAACGGCGAGACGTTCGTAACGGCTGGGAGAGAGAGGGCGGTTTGGTGCTGATGGTTTATTTCATGAAATAAGCAGATTAGAGCAATCTTCCTGCTTGATTCTAAGGTGGATAAGGACAAAGAAGATTTAATATTAGTAACACTGGAATGACGGGTGTAGTCTTTGGTGATGAAACGCGCGGCATGATTTTGAACACGTTAAAGAGCGTTGATTAGATAGGTTTGATGAGGTGAACGAATTAATGACGCGTATTCAAGTTGAGGACGGACGAATGTTAGATATGCTAGTGATTTGGTCGAAGTAGGAGCGTCGTGAAGGTTTCGTTTAAGGTAGCCGAGGGTGCGTGATGGCTGCGCTGTGATTTTAGAGTTTTAGAATAGGGCCCCAAAGAAATAGCATCGAAGCCACTGCGCATGCGCGAGAGGCAAGCTGCGTTTGGGTTTTGCGTCAGGCACACTCACTGATTAAGCGGGAGCCCCAAATGATTTGCGCAAACAAACATGGCGGCACCCATCGAATCGGCGGCTCTAACCTAGCGCCAAAATGGGTTCGACTCATGGTAACGCGTGAAGTTCGCAAGCTAGGAGAAGTGACTGCGGTTGTCAATTTCTCTCAACTAGCGTGTGTTATGAAAATTGATTCATTAGACGCCGCTGGTTCCGAATTGTATTGTGGATTTTATGGCTCGTAGGCCTAACACGGCTTAGCTTGGCTGGTGAAGGCACGTAAAGTTGGTTACTCAAAACTAAGCGTAACTAATTGTTTGCTGCTTACAGAAGAACCCCTAAATTGTAATTAAATGCGAATACGAGTCAAAATTACTATTATCATAAAATGGTATATTTTATTTATTTCTAATAGCTTTTCCTTGACGCCGTAGTGGCGCTGTCAGCGCAAGACGCTATCCGCAAACGCAAAGCCCTATTCTAACACTCTTCACTCCTGCGTGCCCCAACGCTAAAACCCGCAAAGCTCTTTGGGGCCCCAAACTGTTGGGACCCGTATTCTGAAAGTCTCTTTTATCTATGCGAGTTGTCCATGAAAGTTAGGGTGAAAGGTGCACGCCAAGGTACTTGTAAGGCGTTGTGCGTGCTATGTGGCAGTTATTAGGAGTGTAGCTAGATGTTGAAGCAGATTGCTTGCGGGTGAAGATCATTAGTTTACATTTATCGGCATTAAGAAATATTTGCCAGCGTGAGCACCAATTAGTTAAGAGATCCAGGTCCTGTTAGAGAGCAAGATGATCAGCTGAAGAAGAGATCTTACGGTAGATTGCGCAATCGTCTGCGAAAAGTCGCATGTTAGAGGAGATACCCGCTGGCAGGTCATTAATGTAAATTAAAAATAAGAAGGGACCCGAAACACTACCCGGAGGTGACATCACTACGAGGAGGCGACAAGGAATTAGTAACGCGCACTTTTTACGGAAGGAAGGAAAATTTCTCACCTAGGATAAAGTTAAGGAATCTAAATGAAGGGACGAAAGTTTAGATAGTAGATCTCTTAGATTTTTAACTCTTTGAAGCGAACTCGGCCGAAATGCTGAAGTTTAAATTGTGAGAACTTCTGGAATGGGTAACGACAAGAGAGAGAGAGAGAGAGAGAGAGTAGGAAGTCTGGACCAGAATACGAACAATCGCGACAGAATTCGCTCTTGTGAAAGCTGCGTGTTTATGCTCAGATCGATCTGCAGTTTGTTGAATATTGTGAACGAAGTGGTGTGACACCTTCAGCTACAAAAGTGGAGGAACTTTAGCAGCATATCAGCCCGCGACGGCTTTGTGTGGTCCCATGTATTTCTTCATTCAGTGGCGGACAGCTTTTGTTTGCCAGAAATACGTCACGAGCCTGTACGTAGTACCTTTTCGCACATAAACACTTATGCCTGTCACGCACCAGTATATTTCATGAAAGGCTATTCACGTGCGTTTATTTCGTGCAAACATCAACGCTGTTATAAAACTCGGTGCTCTTCCACTCTGTGAAGGATGACCAGCGAAGCTGTGTAAGTGGGCCCGTAATGGCGGAATGCACCTCCGCCGCGGGTCGGCCCGGCATTGCACTATCTTTGGGATCGGTCCACGCATGGGGAGTTTTGTGTCTACACATGGACACGTTCTTGGGGGAAATGGCCCGTAACAGGTTCGCTGTAAAATTGGTTACGTCCTCTCCTTTCACAATGAATAAAGACTACGCACGCGGGGGATGCACGGGCGTGTTCGCGCGGTATAGCGCCGAGGGGCGCCAGCGAGCCAGCTGTGGAAGACGACGCTGGAGCCAATCCTGATGATGATAGTTTTGTGTCGACACATGGACGCGATCCTGGGCGAACTAGCCCTTAAGAGGAAGCTTTAGCTCGGGCCCAACTCCGACGCGGCCTATTCAAATACATGTAAAACGCAAAAACGTTTTTATGAGATAACCCCTGGACCGATTTTGATGAAATTTGTCGCATTTGAAAGAGAAAGTTAAATTCTAGTGACTGTTCGAAGCGGAATTTCGATTTAGGGCTTGAATTTTCTTAAAACGATTTTCAAATATTTGACCGTTTGAAAAAAATAGAAGCACGAAGTTTATAAATTCATAGCTCTGCATCAAGAACAGATATCGCGGTTCTGTAAACGGCATCCATTAGATCATTCAAAGCGGACAAATTCAATATGTCATTTTACATCTTACGTGAATTTGTTACGTTGGTTACAACGGTTTTGCAAAAGTTGTATTTCTCTATTATTAAATTTTTTTATATTCATGTGTAACATATCAATTTTGTCCGCTTTAGATGTACTATTAGATGCAATTCACAGAATTGTATTATCATTTTTAGTGGTTAAGTTACAGAGTTGTAAACTTGATAGTTTCGTTTTTTGAAAATTTTCGATTTTTGCCAATTTTTAATAAAAAATTGACAATCTAACTCAAAAATTCGAAACCAACAGTCACTAGATTTTAAGTTTGTCTTTTAAATGCAACAAACCTCGTCAAATTTGGTGCAGTGGTTGCCGAGAAAAACGAATTCTCCTTTTACATGTATTTAGATAGGAGCACTTGAGCTAAAGCTTCCTCTTAACTGCTTCGCCGTAATAAAGCAGTTTATTTGCAGCGAGTTGATGTGATTAGCGTTGCGATTTCGCTCGGCCTGTGCAGCAGTGCCAACCTTCAAATGTAAATAAATCCACAAGCTAATTCTAACTGCAAAATTATATATATATATATATATATATATATATAAAATACAACGGGGGTGTTTGCCTAGCAGCACCAATTCTAGGTTGTAGCGGTAGGCTTAAACAGGGCGGTACTATGGCGAAACGGGGACGCCAACAATGCTCGTCGTCCTCTCTTTCACAAGCACTATGCCCACTGCCCAGTGCTTTCAGTACAATCATTCCCCACCGAAAGAGTAGCCATCCTGGTGACCTAAGGGCAGGAAAACACAGGGGGTCATTTCACTGCTTGAGCCGGGAGACGTGGGAAATTTCCTGGCCGCGACGACGCTGGTCGGAAGGCGCTTCCATTGGCTCGATGAGGTAGTTGACCGGGGATGTTTGTTGCAGTACCCGATAAGGACCGTGGTACTTGGAGAGCAGCTTGGAAGAAAGGCCTGGAGGGGTAGAGGGCACCCACAATCAGACCAGCGAACCCGTAGCCGTAGTGTATGAATCGTAGCGATGCTTTTGGCGCTACTGGTCCTGGCATGTGAACGAACGAGCGAGCTGGCGACATTCTTCGGCATAAGCAGCCGCTCTAGAAACAGTCGTCCACTCCGAAGCATCCGGCCGGTAAGGTAAAGTTGTGTCCATAGTACATGAATGTTCGTGTCCGTAAAGGAGAAAAAAAGGGGAGAACCCAGTGGTGCTTTGCGTGGCGGTGTTGTAAGCGTAGGTGACGAAAGGCAGAATGCGATCCCAGTTTGAGTGGTCAGATGAAATATACATGGCCAACATGTCGCCAAGGGTGCGGTTGAAACGTTCTGTCATCCCATTAGTTTGAGGATGATATGCCGCGCTAGTGCGGTGAATAATGCGACACTCCTTGAGCAATGCTGAAATGACGCCGGAGAGGAATACGCGACCGCGGTCGCTCAGTAACTCTCGAGGTGCTCCATGGCGTAAGATCCGGTTTCGAAGGATAAAACTGGCGACGTCTTTTGCTGTGGCAGATGCTAGGGCTGAAGTTTGGGCGTACCGCGTGAGGTGCTCTATAGCAACAATAACCCAGCGGTTGCCGCTTGGAGTGTTGGGAAACGGACCGTGTAGGTCAATGCCGACGCGGTCGAACGCGCGCGCGAGGCATGGTAAGGGTTGCAAGGGGCCGGAGGCATGTTGAGTTGGCGTCTTGCGTCGTTGGCATATGAGGCAGGACCGGGCATACTGGCGAAGGAAACGGTACATACCGCGCCAGTAGTACCGAAGCTGGAGGCGAGCGTAGGTCTTTAAGACACCAGCGTGGCCGCATTGGGGATCGTCGTGGAACGTGGCGCAGACGTCAGGGCGCAGGTGTCGGGGTATAACAAGCAACCACTTGCGACCGCTCGAATTGTAGTTGCGGCGGTACAGCAGGTTATCCCGAACGATGAAGTGCGCGGCTTGAAGACGGAGCGTCCGAGAAATTGGCGCTGGCGACTGGCTAGACAGGAAGTCAATAAGCGAAGAGATCCATGGGTCCTTGCGCTGCTCTGATGGCATGTCGGTAATGTTGAGGGCGAAGGCTCCATGTGTGGAAATAGACGAGTGGACAGGACCGGAGGGCAGGGGTGACCGGGATAGAGCGTCTGCGTCTGAATGTTTTCTGCCGGAGCGATAAGCAACGCGGATGTTGTACTCTTGTAGGCGCAATGCCCAACGGGCGAGCCGACCAGTTGGATCTTTTAATGAAGATAGCCAGCATAGCGCTTGATGGTCGGTCACGATGTCAAATGGACGCCCGTACACATAAGGACGAAATTTTCCGATAGCCCAAATGATGGCCAGACATTCCTTCTCAGTAACCGAGTAGTTCGCCTCGGCTTTGGTAAGGGTGCGGCTGGCATACGCGACGACGTACTCTTCGAAGCCATCCTTGCGTTGTGCGAGAACAGTGCCGAGCCCGACACCGCTAGCGTCCGTATGGTGGAGCAGAGGGATCGAAGTGTCGCAGTACTGGAGGAGAGGTGAGAATGCGTCGCAGTTGGAATGCGTAATCGCACGCCGGGGTTCAGGCTGACAGGTCAGAACATCCGGTCAGAAGCTGCGTCAAGGGGGGCGATGATAGAGGCAAAGTTACGGACGAAGCGTCGGAAATATGAGTAAAGGCCGATGAAGCTGCGAAGCTCTTTCATGGTGGTTGGTTTAAGAAACTCGGATACGGCGGTAAGTTTCGTGTGGTCCGGGAGGATGCCGTCTTTTGAAATGACATGGCCAAGAATAGTAAGCGTGCGAGCGCCGAAGTGGCATTTCTTTAAATTTAGTTGCACGCCTGCAGTGGAGAGGCACGAAGAACTTGCTCAAGGCGGCTGAGGTGCGACGCAAAGTCGGTGGAAAAAAAAACACAACGTCATCTAAATAACAGAGGCACGTTTTCCACTTCAGCCCTAGGAGAACGGTGTCCATCATTCGCTCGAAAGTGACAGGCGCGTTGCAGAGGCCGAACGGCATGACGGTAAATTCATATAGCCCATCAGGAGTTACAAAAGCTGTCTTTTGGCGATCGGCCTCTGCCATCGGCACTTGCCAGTACCCGGAGCGCAGATCCAGCGAGGAAAAGAATTCCGCTCCCTGCAGACTGTCCAAGGCATCGTCGATGCGCGGCATAGGATCGACATCTTTAAAGGCGGCGATAGTCGACGCAGAACCGAATGGAGCCATCTTTTTTTTTTTTTTTTTTTTTTTTTGACGAGGACAACCGAAGATGGGGCCCACGGACTGTTAGAGGGCTGAATGATGCCACGCTCCAGCATGTCGTCAACATGCTCGTCGATGATACGGCGTTCAGCATCCGACACACGATACGGACGCTGGTGAAATGGTGTTTGTTGACCGGTGTCGGTACGGTGAACCACTGCGGACGCTCGGCCCAAGGATGGTTGGTCAATGCCAAATGAGGCACGAAAACGCTGGAGGAGCTTGATGATTTCTGTGTGCTGCGCAGGTGTGAGTTCTGCGTCGACGGCACGAGCAAAGATGTCTACAGGGGTATCGGTCGTGGCTGGAGGAGTGACGGCACAAATCGGAAGTGATGCCGTATCACCAAACATGGTGGCTGGGAGAACGCAATCGAAAGGTTCAGAGGTACCCAGGCACTCGCCGCGGAGTAGGGATTATGGGCAGGCGGACGGATCGCACACGTAAAGGGCAGCAGAGCCTTCGCAAAAAGTGACAACAAACGGAAGCAGAAAGTTCCGGCGGCGCGCACAAGTGGCCGACGGCGTAAACAGAACAGATGAGTTCGCAGCAGAGTTACATGACACAGGGACCAGAGCGGCGGAGAAAGGTGCGATATCGATGTCAGAGGCGGCAACAACTTTAGGAGAAGAATGGTCGTCAGGGTCAAAGCACGGCACGGATAACGTAAGTTCAGCACGAGCGCAGTCGATAAGAGTTTGATTGACAGATAGGAAATACCATCCGAGGATAACGTCGTGCGAGGAACGAGGTAGCACGACAAATTCGATAACATGCATAACGTTTTGAATGACGACCCGGGCTGTGCACGACGCGGAAGGCTGAATGCGATGCGAAGTTGCCGTACGCAGAGAAAGAGAGGTAAGGGGAATGGACACTTTGTTCAAATTGCGGCAAGGCTTCTCACTCATAATAGAAACGGCGGCTCCGGTGTCGATAAGTGCGCGTACGGTGACGCCGTCTACGGACAGTTCAATTTCGTTCGCCGGGGCAGAATGAGGCCTTGAAATGTTCGACGCGAACGCAGTTCTTGCCTCTAGAACTGCGACTGTTAGTTTTCCTCTCGGGCTGGCTACCGGCGTGAATCGAAGGGGTGGCGACTGTAGGACGAGTCCGGAGGAAGGTTAGACGGGTCCTGACGCGGAAATCGAGCAGGCCTGGAGTTTGAGGCGCCCCCACTGTCATGTAAACTGTGGCTGCGGCGGCAGCAGAATCGTGCTACGTGGCCCGGGAGATGGCAGTAATAGCAGATTGGCCGGTTATCCGGTGTACGCCATGGGTTGACGACAGGGGCTCCAGCGGCCGAGTAGGGGACGGCAATCGGACGGGAAGGAGGCGACGGCGCATGGAAGGTGCCGGTGGTCCTGTAAGCATCAGGAGCCGGAGGAGCATAAGACCGGGCGACAACGTCCGCGTAAGTTAGCGGTCCAGCTGCAGGCTGCGGAGGAGGGGCAGATGGTAGTGCCGCGGCAACTTGCGTCTGAATGACGTGACGAAGCGAAGGAGCCAAGGTCGTCGACGGCTCGGTTGCGCTATTGGCCAGAGAGAGTTGGCGTGAGACTTCCTGACGAACTGCTTTATCTCTGGCATTAAAACAGAGATGTCGGCAGCGTCGCGGCCGAAATCCAATGGAGATAAATCCGTGGTGTCCTGCTGAGCAGCGCGTGTTGATGCACGCTGCTTGCGCAGCTCGTCGTACTGCTGACAAAGCTGTATGACCTCGGCAATCGTCCGGGGACTCTTCGCGACGAGCATCTGGAAGGCATGGTCATCGATGCCTTTCATGACGTGCTTGATCTTGTCTGCTTCGTCCATAGATGAGTTGTGGCGCTTGCAGAGCGAGAGCACGTCTTCAATATAACTGGTGAAGGTCTCGTCCTGGCGTTGAGCTCGGCCACGCAAGCGCTGCCCAGCGCGAAGCCGGCGAACGGCGGGACGGCCGAAGACCTCTGCCAAAGTTGTCGTGAAAGCCGACCAGGTGGTAAAGTCCGCTTCATGACTGCGGAACCATAAGTTTGCCACGTCAGTCAAGTAAAATATGACATTTGTGAGCTTGGCGCGGTCGTCCCATTTGTTATAGGCGCTTACACGGTCATATTCGGCGAGCCAGTCTTCCACGTCATGGTCATCTGTGCCACTAAATATAGCCGGATCGCGCTGCCGGATGACGCCAGAGCAAACGATGGCTGGAGGCACGGGAGCAGCAGCCTGGGACGGTCCCGGTTCATCCATTGAAATAGCTGGAGGTAGCGTACGACTGCGGAGTTCCAGGATGTCGAAGAGAAACCCAGCAGTTTCACCAAATACAACGGGGGTGTTTGCCTAGCAGCTCTAATTCTAGGTTGTAGCGATAGGCTTAAACAGGTCGGTACTATGGCGAAACGGGGAAGGCAGCAATTCTCATCGTCTTCTCTTTCGCAAGCACTATGCCCTCTGCCTTCAGTACTATATATATATATATATATATATATATATATATATATATATATATATATATATATATATATATATATATATATATATATATATATATATATATATATATATAATGTGAACGAAATAAAATTGGCATATACTGACGTGCGTCCTGCAGGGCTTTTCTTAAAATTCTTCCAATCCAATACCTAGCCCAACCAAGCCGGTAGCGCAACAGCCATAACCGAAGCAGTCAGCGTCGGTCGTCTGCTGTGCGGTACTCGTCACAAGCGTCATTGCGCTTCCGATACATAACTTTCTAAGCAACTATAGAAACGTCGCTTGTCGTTTTAACAGCGGAGCTGTTTAAACTTTCGTTCTGCCGTGGAGCGTTACCAGAAGACACAGCCCAGCTATGCGCTGCCTAACAACCACCTCCACGCGCGTAGGGCAGAGTCGTGACGTCACACGCGAGTACGAGATGGATCCTTGTTTGGGAAAGAAAAATTGGGGTAAAGTGCAGCGCAGTAACTGGCTCTCAGTTGAGAACACCTCAACCGCGCTGCACAAGAGGGAGGGGGAAATGAAAGAGGGGTGAGAGAGATGCATCGGCGGCGGCCAGAGCGGCGTGCGTGGGCAAGTTGGTGGCCTTGGCGTATGTGGCGCGATGTCGCGCCTAGTCGTGATGAAGCAGTGCTTCCTGCGCGGAGCCGCGTCACACATCTGGCGTACATTGCCGTCGCTAGTTGGGCATTGGACCAGCAGGGCACGGAGTGCAGCAGCGAGAGCGGCTATCAGAGCGTCTTTGGAGTCGCTGCTCGGAGCGGTTGAAGGGCCGAGTGACGGCTCAGCTGGGGCTGTCTGGGTGCTGACTGTAAGATCGGCCATGCGGGGTGCGAGCAGACGTAGACGGAGCGGCTGTATGCAGCTCGGTCGATGCGGCGCCGGCCAGCTGTAGCGCTTTTTTGCGCGAAAGGGGCCGCTCGGACGACGACAACAACACGGCCGCCTTTATCTCGCACTGCCACTCGGGACGGCTCGGCTCAGTCGACGAGTGACGGCCACCGCAATTAATGCAGCGTGGATTCTCTGCGGGGCAGTCTCCTGTGGCATACGACTCACCGCAGCGGAGGCAGCGGGCGTCGCGGAAGCAGGTGGCGCCGGCGTGGCCGAAGAGGCCGCAGCGGTCGCATTGGAGTGGTCGGGGCAGTCGAGCACGAACTGCGCGCAGCTGTTTGAAGAGCCGCACGTTTGTAGGCACGACGCTCCCGACGAAGGTGAGCAGGAAAGCACCGCGACGGGGGCTTCAAGGTTTTCTCGGACTGTGCGGGCGTCGAAGGAAGAGTCGACCCCATGGATGATGCCCACACAAGAGTTGCTGTGTAGCGCCTTGGGGCGCACCGCCACGTCGGCGACGTCGCACACTTCGAGGAGTGGCGCCAAGTCGGCACCGCGCGTCACATCTGCAGCCACCACATTCCGACGGAAGTTGACGCGAACGCGTCTCACGCCTGGTACAGAGGACAGCTGGACGGCGATACTGTCCCGCGAGAGGGCCAGGAAAGTGGCTTTGCGCCCGATGGGACGGTATAGAACCGTGACGGTGGTATCATGAGCGACACCGCCGTCAACGAGTGGGGTTTGCGGCTCGAAGTCAACAAGCCGTCGGAAAGGCGTCTCCTTCTTGAGGCGTTTTTGGGCTGTACCGCTGCAGGCAAGCAGGCTTGGGCGTCCTCGGCGGCCTCGAGCG
Organism: Dermacentor variabilis; assembly: GCF_050947875.1. Classification (NCBI taxonomy): domain Eukaryota; kingdom Metazoa; phylum Arthropoda; class Arachnida; order Ixodida; family Ixodidae; genus Dermacentor; species Dermacentor variabilis. Next base: position 229,305,650 of record NC_134569.1, on the reverse strand, counting down.
GCAGCGGAGAGTCGCTCAGGATGTGGTCCCCTGTTCCCTCAGCAACTGTGGCAGGGATGGGCGCTCTCGGCCGGTTGTCCTTGGACGAGGGGCCGTCGGCTGAATCGTCGTCATCGACGGGAGCAGCCACCGCCGCCGAGCGCGAGCCCTCCTCCGCCGCAGGTGCGGTGGGCTCGGTGTTGTTGAGCGGGGGCGACGAAAGCGATGTACAATCCGGCCGGACAGGACTTGTCGCAGGCGAGTTGGTCCCGTCCATGCCGGAGAGTGTGGCGTCGGCATCGATCATACTGGCGGTGGGCAGGAAGAAAGTGCCGGCACTCTCGGTGGTGTCAGCGGTCGACGGCGAGCTGGCACAGTCGTCAGTAGAGGCAGCCGAAGTGGTGGCCTCCTCGGTGGTGTCCGTTGAGGCGGACGATGCCGCGAGGTGGCCGCTATCAGTGGTCTTCGGCGCATTCAAACAGAAAGCGCGGAGGGCAGACTCCAAGACAGATGGGATGTGCGCGGATGGCGTCGCACTCACTTGCGTGGGCGGGCATGACGGCGCGGAGCTCGTCGAGTCAGCCGAGAGAGCGCGTTGCAAACGTGCTTGCAGAACGCGCATCCATCGCAATGCAGGAGGCGATTTGGAGACGCGAGGTTGCCGTCCACGTGGGTGGGGCTGCAGGGCTCGTCTGGTTTCCTTGGGGTCGACGCGGGGGTGACTGGACTCCGGGTCGTCAGTGAAGCCAGGAATTGGCCTCTTGTTCTTCGGCCTCTTCCTCGGCTGCTTTTTAGGAGGGTCGTCCATGCGAGATGGGGCCTCCGTAAGGTAGCGTGGCTCAGTAAATCTTGCCAGCTGCCGTGCGAACCCTGAAAAGGGCTGCGCTCATGAGCACGGTCGAGGGCGGAGACGTGCGTGCGCGAGATGTAGCGGGCGAGCCGTAGTCATCGGAGCGAGGGGCGATGCGACCGCTCGTTACGAGTGTCCGGGAACGTCTGCCACGCGAGTAAAAGCTCGTGACAGCCGGCGCGGTGACGCACCTCTCGCCTCCTCCGCGCGTACGTGCTGCTGCCATGGGAAGACCGAAAAAAGTCCGGACGCCCGAAGAAGCGGCTTACCAAGCAGAGCGCCGTACTGCCAAGCGAGAAGCAATGCGTCGTCGCCGAGCTGACCCGGAACACCGCGCCGAAGTTGCGGCCAAGAGGCGACGCTGAGGTTACAGAGTTTGTCCAGGGATGAAAAAAGAGAGCGCTACGGAGACAAGGACGAAAGAACAACATGTAAGACAGACAAGGCGCTTGTCTGTCGTACATGTTGTTCTTTCGTCCTTGTCTTCGTAGCGCTCTCTTTTTTCATCAAGTATGCTCAACCAACTCGCCCACATCAAGCTTCTGCTTGTCCAGGGAACACGAGAGTTGGTGCCTGAACGCTCGACGTCGCCGAGAATGCGACGCCGGCCTGCGACTGCTCGAAAACTTCCAGCGTCAAGCTCGTCGAGACACGGGGGGTACGAACGGCCGACTCCAGCGCGAATTTCTGGGCTTAGTTGGGGCGCAGTTGGGTCTGACCTACAAGGAAGCTCGGTGCGCGGCTCAGCGCGACTGCGATCGCCGTAGGAAAGCCGTTGCTGCCCATCGCGCCGAGGCATTGGCCGAAGCCGCCGCCGACAGAAGCCGTCGTCGAGCTGAGGACCCCGAGCTTCGGGCCAGAGACAACGAACGCTTCCGAAAGCATAAATGAGTTGGCAGAGAGCTGTGCTATGTCATGTGCTACGAGGAGCTCGCATGATGCACGCTCCAGGAATGCACTGCCAACACCACCTTTTAAGTAGCAAGCGCAATAAAACGGTGAACTGGTTCTTAGGGCCATCTTTACTAGCTGGCTATATCAATTTTCCTTCTTTTTTCGCCCTCGTCATCGGCTCGGACATGACTCGCTCGCCGCCGCGCTGCCGCTATCCCTGGGATGTTCCCCACGGCGCGTCGCGTGATAGAAACAATGGAACTTGAAATCGAGCATTACGATATACGAGCCCTGCATTGCCTGTGCAAAGTAAAATCGGAGAGCGCGGTGCTGTCGATGCGTGCTGTGCCGCGAAATTGAAAACCATAGTGTAGCACTCCCGAACTAGAGCGAAAAGGGCAGCCAAATAAGAGATCTCCACAATATCTTTCTGTCCCGACTGTGTAGTTTTATCAGCCGAACGTTCGAACGAAGCGCTGGACCAGCCTAGGTAGAACCCCTCGGATTGCTGAATGGCGATCTGCGAGCTATTTACGCTGGCGATAGCACTGGGAATTCGATCTCACCATCCAAATATCTCCTTGGCATTGGCTTTGAACCAGAGGTCACGGTAAAGCTGACCCGGGCTCGGCGCCGCTGGGAATCGGTTCTGGGCCTGCGCGTCACCAAGAGCTTCCAATGCTATTTGCGTTTATAATGACAAAAAACAGTAAACTTACTAATGAAAGGTACAATATATAATTAGTAATGATAATTCTATGGCCTATTTTATGTAATAAACATGCTTCGGTAATTGTAGGAGAAAGTTTGTAAGAAAAAATTGCGCTTATTACGGCGCCCCTAGCGGGAGATGTTGAAACTAACCCGAGCATCCCTTGAGTGCTTCTACTACGCTTGTTTCATTAGCAGCGGCGCGCGGTCGATTTTTTCGCCCTCTGTGGCCATTTCTTGAACTTGAGAGTGTGCGGGGCCTGGCACAGGACGGAAAGAAACATGCCAGCACGCCGGTCCGGCAGTGCGGTCCCCGGGAATGACATCACTCTCGCCGGTTATCTCCTCCGGCTGCCTCCTCACCCGGCGCTCTGGGAAGCGACGGGGGCGTGTCCGCGGGGGGGATTTAGAAAGCGATTTCTGCCCCTTATATTGACAAAGAAAAAAATTTCAGAACCGTAAATAATAGGTCTGTTCTTCACAGCCCCAGCAATTCCTGGAAATTGAAAACGGTTTCAGCTTCCCTTTAAGCCATGCATAACCTCGTAAGACTCGCAAGACCTAGCAACACTTAGTGTGAACCTAGCCAAGCCATGCATAACCTCGCAAAACTTAGCAAAACCTTGCAACACTTGGTATGAACCTACCCGAGCCATGTAGAACCTCGCAAAACTTGGCAAAATCTAGCAACATTTAGCAAAAGCCGGAACTAGCTCCGCTGTGACCGAGCCTTGCACCACTAGTCCAAACTGCCCACATTTTTTGAAAATTTAGATTGCGAGTAAATAACATTCAGAACATCTAGTATTAGTAAGTGAACAGTTCTATGATATCAATGCAACTGACGTTAGAAGCCAGGCGTCGCCTGCGATAACCGCCCCGTTAACCCCATGGGAATGTCACGCTCTCGGCTTCAGTCTTGGGCTCTCGTAAATACTGCGCCGAGGTGGACGGCGCTTGTGCGGGCACACTAAAGTCCCTCGGGCAGACACCGGCTAGCCTGCGATGTGTCTACGCAAAATGAGGGCAGTTGGATTCGCGCGATCGGATGGATCGCTCTATCAGTCCGCAGACGAGTGTGGCATGGCTGTGAGCTGCAGCGAAATGCGCCGCAAGCGGAATCAAGCGAGGCTTGATTCGACGGCACTCGGCCACGTCATGCTCGTCCGCAGATGAAACCGGCGATCCGTCGCGTCTTTGGACCCGCCTTTCGCCAGTACATCTCCGCGTGCGCCTTCTGTGCGTGCGTGTCGGCGGCGCGTTTTTTCAGGCTGCCACCCGTTGTTCGCGCAGTTGTGTTTGAGTCTCGAGATGCCGAGCCGTGAGCCCCCGAGTCGGCCCCTCGTCGCGGTGGCAGCGGGCACCGCGGCGTGGTTCGTTGTGACATTACGCGATCGGTGTGAGCATGCTCACGCACTGCTTGTGATGCAGGTCTGCCGCCACCAGGGACGATGCCGGCCCAGTGTTATGGAGTGATCGGACCTACTCCACCTGCCTGCGCCCTCCGCCGCCGGAAGAGCCCATCGAGGGTGAGTTGCAGACCCCGTTTTCGTGAGCGCCGCTTTGTGGCGCTCACGTGGCGCCAGCCGTGGGCAGTCGGCATGCACGCTCTGTGTTCAGTATCTTCTGGTGGTGCTCGCGCGGTACATTTAGTATCACGTGGCGTCTGCTACGCGGGAAACGGTTTTTGTGGGACTTGCTGCAGTGATTCAAGTCGGCGTGGTCGGAGTTTCTGCGGCATTGAGGTGGACGGAGCAGCCACCGCGATGTGCGCGCGCGTTTTGGGCATACAATCGGCCTCGGAGATCTGTCGTGCATTTATGAAAATTCGTTTCGTTAACGTTATCTTACTGCAGCGTTCTCACTGTAGTTCCTAGCTGCGGTTTAGCAGCAGTGAGTGGTATCGAAACATATTTATTTTTTTTACACTGTTTTGCAAGCATGTGATCATTACAAAGATTTTTAGCTCTCAGATTATTTAGCGCTCATATATCTGTTTTCTCTTGTCATTTCTTCAATGACGCCCCCCTTACTCAATGCTCCTCTTGGGGCCTGTAAGGTACTTTGAAATAAAAATAAATATGACAGTCCTAAGAGCGTGGGTACGGTTCTGCCACGGAATAGTTGTGCTGCTTACTTTGAGATGCGTTCAGATTATTACCTGTAGACACGATGCGCGATATCTTGCTTTTTGGCCGAGGTTCCCACCAACGAATTAGCGTAGTACAGTGCGAATTCCACTTGTCAAGTTGTCGAGCGTCCGAAGCAGTGGTAAATGATGGTTTATATCGTTTTTATTGCGTTGACAACTCTATGGACACTCCAGCTGCATTTATGCCGTCAATGTCGCCGTGAGGCTTCGTATAAGGCGCGCTTGTAAGTCCGACCTTATCGGCGCGTTGGCAGCGTCGGAGCGCGTTGGCTGCGCCCGTGCGTCGAACCATCGGTCGAACTATAGACGCTGTTGTTCTCGCCAACGTATCGTGTGCGCGCGCTCACGGTACGTCACCGCACGTCGCGTGCTGTATGTGTGAGTAAAAGCATGTGACTATCAGGATCCGCCCGACGGTCTCTCCTGGAGCTGGACACAGGGGCTAGCGTGTCAGTAATGGCCGGAAAGCGGTTTCCCGGCGTGTCCGTCGAGGCTTCGGGCGTGATGCTGCGCAGCTACTCCGGGCAGTTCTCATAAGTCCAGGGTCAGACCTAGGCCAGCATTCGCTTTGGCGACAGGGAGTCAACCCTTCCCCTTTACTTAACTAAGGGGCCAGTCATTGTTCGTCACCACCACGCGGCGGAGCGTCTGTCTAACGGAGGGTGCCTCGAGCCCTCACTCGTTCACGAACCCGGGCGGATAGTGACAGTGACCATAGAGAAATTTAACAAGAATGGCACTCCCATAGAGCCCAGCGGCCGTAGCGACTGTATAGCTGCCGGCATTAATACCAGACTTCTGGGGCCGAATCTTACAACGGTTCTCCTTCCGAACAATTCGCTTGGCCTCACCTGATTGGTCAAAATTTTGCTTACGTCGCATCATAACAGATGTGGTACCGCATCTGTTAATCGTTTTCAAAGCGAACCCGTCTTTGGCTAAGAGCGGAACCGGCGTAGGGGGTAGTCCGCTTTGGGTTCCGTTGCTGTGGCTTGGCTGTTGGCTCGCGACCCTCGCCGCGCGCGCCAGTCGCGCGACCTCGGAGACGCGCGCGTGCGTTGGTTCCTTGGGAGCCTATCGCTTGCCCTTGTCGTCTGCTTGGCGTTGCTCTTTCGCTGTCGACCACTGCTGGAATTTAACTGCGATATGCATTCGAAGAGATGACGTATAATTATTTGCACCACCCCTGCTGGCTATCTAAGTAGACCTTTTGTAGGCTACGCTACGGACTAAAAATGAGACTCGGGTGCAAGCGAACCAGTGGTCATTTCACGCAGAGGAAGGAATTGCGCGCTGCGGTTCATCGCCACCGGCTCGGAGCTCCCAGAGGTTCATCGGACGCGAAGCATTAATCGCAATGGCGTAGATGTCTGCTGCCGAAGCTGTTTACAGAAGTCGCTCTCGCAATCGCATTGTTGGCCGGTAGAAGGCCTGGGTCACCTTTCCCGTGACCTCCGGTTCACAGGCAATGCCAAGGAGATATTTGTATGGCGAGATCGAATTCCCAGTGCTATCGCCAACTTGAATAGCTCGCAGATCGCCATTCAGTAATCAGAAGGGTTCAACCTAGGCTTGTCCAGCGCTTCCTTTGTTAGGCTGATAAAACTATACAGTCGGGACGCGAATATATTGCGATCTCTTATTTGGCTGCCATTTTTGATCTAGTTCGGGAGTGCCGCACTTTCGTCCTCAATTTCACGGCACAGCACGCATCGTCAGCACCGCGCTCTTCGATTTTACTTCGCGCCTGCAAGACAGTGCCTGTTTATCGTAATGTTTGATTTCAAGTTCCGTTGCTTCTATCGCGCGACTCGCCGTGAGGCAGATCGCAGCGATAGCGGCGAGCGAGTCATGTCCGGGTCGATGACGAAGGGCGAAAAAAGAAGGAAAATGGATATTGTCGGCCAGTAAAGGTGGCCCTAAGAACCAGTTCACAGTTTTGTCGCTATTTATAAAGTGCTGGCAGTGCATTCCTGGTGCGTGCAAGCTCCTCGTAGCAGACGACATAGCGCAGCGCTTTGCCAACTCATTTACGCTTTCGATACCGCCTGTCGGCTGAGAATTAAAAAGAATGACATTAATAAATTACTTCAAGTATTGCGTAAACACCCGGTGCCGCACGTTTATAATTTAGAGCTTGACGTATAATATTTAGTTCATATTTTATATTTAATTAGCTAGGAAAAACATTCTGCAGTCCCTCGATTAGCTCGTCATATGATGACGTACACTTCCGTCTATTGGGCGCGTCCTCCCCTTCTTCCACCTCCGACTTGGGAGTGGCCCATGGAGGAAGGAAACTGAGGAGAGGCCCTAGCCCCTCCGCGCGCTAGGAGAAAAGTGTGGAGGAAATGACGTAGTAGGTTCTCCACTTTTTTGCTGTTTTTTTTTATTTCTTTGCTGTAGCGGCCACGCCTTTCGGGCCACAATGGCGGCTTTGTTTTGGTTCTGTGCAGTCACACGTGTTGCTCCGTAGGTTTCGTACCGTGGCAAAGGCGCTGTGTGGGCGGGTTTGCGTTAGTCACCGTGTCTTGTTGCGCTGTGTTACCTGCACCGTGCTCTGCCGGATGTTGCTGTGGCCATGTGGGACAGGAGGAACTAAAGCTCGTGAAATGAACGCGCATGCAACGCTGTACGCAATGCACCGCGCCACACCAAAGTGTACAGCCAAAATTGAGCTCTTTCTGGAGACAGGACCAATTCCTGAACACACAGAAGTCCGGGTACTGGGGCTTTTCATTGGTCAACATAGACGGTCGAACACTACCCTGGCCCAGCTCCGTAAGGTGGGGGACCAGGTGGGCCGCATGGTCCGCCGGGTTTCCAACAAACGCGGGGGGTTGCGGTGCAAAGACGCCTTGCGGCTGGCGCATGCATTCGTGACCAGTCGAATCTTATATTCGACTCCTTACCTCCACCTTCGGAAACAAGACGAGGATGCACTCGAAGTCATCCTCCGCAAAATTATTAAGAGAGCCCTCGATCACCCCGTGAACACCTCAAACCAGCGACTCCTGGGTCTAGGCATGGTGAACACCTTCCGGGAGCTCCGGGAGGCTCACTTAACTAACCAATACACACGCCTCTCTAAGACAATGTCGGGTCGCCGCCTCCTTGCCCGATTACACATCCAACACACCACCCTTATGGAAGAGCGAGTACGACTCCCCTTCGAGTGGAGATGCGCCCTCCACGTACGCCCTCTTCCTAACAACATGACACGTGAGGACCATAATGGTCGGCGCCTGGCGCGGGCGGAAGCCCTGGGCCGCCACTATGGGTCGAAACACGGCACTTATTACGTGGACACCTCCGGCCCCCACCATGGGGGATGGTACACGGCCGCAGTCGTCCACCAGTCCAAAACAGTTAACGGGCTTACATTTCGCGCCCGCGACATAACTCATGCGGAGGAGGTCGCCATTTCACTGGCTGCTACCCACTCTGATTCCAAAACAATTATCTCCGACTCGCGAGGGGCCTGTCGGAACGTCGAGCAAGGCTGGGCTCCATACTCAGCCTACCGACTACTTCAAAGTTGCACCTACACCGGGGACCCCGCTCACCGGAACATAGTATGGGCTCCTGCTCACATGGGTCTCGAGGGGAATGAGGCAGCCGATGCCGCCGCCCGCGCGCTCTCTCTCCGGGCTTCCTTTCTCGACCCCCTAGATCAGGATCTTGAATTCAATCCCGCGTATTCTTTTAAAGACATTGTCCTGCATTATCAATCTGGCCATAGCCTTTACCCTCGCCCGAGTAAAGGTCTATCTAAGACGGAGGAGCGGCTTCTACTCCGTCTCTATACGAACACTCTGCTGTGCCCGGCAGCACTCAAACATTTTGATCGTTCTTTCACGGGCAGTTGTCCGCACTGTGCGGAGACGTCTTCGGACATCTACCACATGGTGTGGGCCTGCCCATCTAACCCAGTTATTGCCCCTCACCCAAACCCCACTCGGGAGGACTGGGAGGCGACCCTGCTCGGCTGCTATGACCTGCAGGCCCAAAGGGCCTTGGTCGAGCGCGCCCGGGCAGCGGCCGACGCCACTGGGGTCCCGTACTAGGGATTCCACCCAGTATTTTAAGGGCCGGGCCCCTAAGGACCGGCCCATGTGCGTGCCTCCATGTGCTTCTCGTCTGAGAGCAATAAAAGTTTTTCAACAACAACAACGGCAATGGCTACGGACGAAGGAATATTCGCGGGAAATTTTGCCCTCTTTCGCGGAATCATGCTAACGTGCTAACGATTGCTTAGTATTGCTGCGGAGCGCGCGGGTCCGAGCAGCACGGTTGCGCGCAGCGCGGTGTGGTTTCGCGAGAAATAAACAAGAGAGGAGAGCTGGCCCGATAGGCGGAGCAACGCCATGAGCAACGCCAACTGCCGTCTTCAGTTTTGCTTCACAAAGAGTGACGTCAGGGCCTCTCCTTAGTTTCCTTCCTCCGTGGAGTGGCCCATGCAGTGACGTAAGCGGCGAGGTGAAGGGTTCGTTTTCCGAACCGTTATGATTCCGCCCCTGGTATCGTTTCCGGGCGCGCGCGTTTTGAACGCTATCTCGAACGCGTTTGCGCCGGCTGCGGTTTGCGGCGCGGTTTTATCTATTTTTCTTTCCTTCTGCTGCTCAACCGCGCGCGGTCTTGGTGCGGTATAGTTTTATTATTTAGTAAAAGTGCTTGCGAACGATATGTACGAGCCTCCACCGCATCTGTGACACGTGCAATTTCATAAAGTAGACGCCTTGTAAATGAGGGAATTCTTATTCTGCTCTATATAAATGCTCGTTCGGTCTTTTTGTGCGTTCATCCAACGTTGTGGCACCACGTAAGCAGCAGTAGTTCCTGTACCAAGCTCCACCGGACGGCATCAGCTGAAAATTTAAATTACAAGCATGTGTTATTTTGGTATTTAGACCTTATAGGAACACTGCTTGTAGAGACGAAACGTGTGAAAGTGGTAAATGGGTGGCATTACAAACAAAAGCAGTTCGTTTTTACATACATGGCGTAGAAAATACCCGTCTCATTCTAAACAATACCACAAAACATAGAGAAAGCATCTGATTTCCAAGCATTTCCCCGTCCCCGGCATTATTCCATGTACTTCAAGTGCACATATGATACGTATACACAGAGGTGGCCACAACACAGGCTCTCAGCCCGACCATGCTAGACGCTCTCAGAATGCCTTCTACGCCACTCAAGACAAATGCGTAGGTGCAAAGCCTGTTTTCGGTCGTTCAGAAGACAGAATTTTTGAGTTACAAATTCCTTGTTATTGAGCTCCTTGGCGTTTGGCGCGTTTTGCCGTCGCAAGCAACACACTCCCGTGTTATCACTCTAGGCAATCGCTCGTCGCGTTTTCGACAGGCGTGAGTACCGATAGAAGGTATAGGTTGTTGCGGGGCCATAGAAAGCGTCACAAACTTGTCTAAGATTCAGTACACGCCAAACTAACTGTGATCACGGCCATGCTTGCTTTTTTTGCTAACTGCGTCACAACGCCAGGCGCAACGAGCGCCAGAAGTAGCGAAATTATTGTAATGCAACGGGTCAGAGAAAGCGTCACGAACTTATGCCAGTAATTCAATACACGCCACTGCGTCACACGGCCGAGCTGCTGTTCGCTAACTGCATCACAAAGCCGAGTTCGGCGAGCGTGCCCAAAAACTACCCAAATAGGTTAGAACAATGTTGGGGCCCACAGAAAGCATCAGAGATGCCTCCCAGTACGAGTCATAAACTCAAATTAACTGCGCCAGGACGGCCGAGCTGTTCTTCGCTATTTGCGTTCAAGTCATGGTATGTTCCGTATAAGCCAAATCTCTTCAAATGCGTCGCAGACGGTCAAACAATATTTCTCACCATGCCGCAGTCCAATAGTGCAGTGGTGCCATGTCGAAGTGTACGAGGAACGCAAGCATACGCCGGGAGCCCAACAAACCAGGCTACGTAAAAAAAAAAGAAAACAAGAGAGGTGGGTCGCCGAACAGGCGAATTCTTCCAGTACGCAGCCGGCCTCGCTCGCTTGGGTGACATGCGTGGCGGATGACGCATGCACCTGGCACAACTGGCGTGCCGCTAGCTTGTTGCTTGGTGATGCAAGAAAAATAAGTTGCGAAGTATAAATTCATTTATACGCAGTTCTTTTTTTTAGATTCAGCGGGAAAGAATAAAAATTTGGAGGACGCTTAAGCATCGCCTTCAAGAGTGGAACGCGATAGCATTCAAAGATCCCTGACTGCTTCTCACCCTTCCCGGCAACTGGAGCGTATGTAACCGCACTGTTTATCGGGAAACGCTGACCGCGAACGCTATGCACGAAGGCGGGCTTTGCGGTACAAACGCGGCTTCTTGCGGTGGCCGCGATGCGACGGAGCCGGGCGCGCCGCTCCGGGGTCCCCGAGACTGGAGCCATTTGCGCGCGCAAATGGCGGACGCCGCGGCTGGTCTGTGAATGGTAGAAACGTTGGAAAAAATGTTTTTTTTTTAAATTTTCGCGTAAGCGAATTATGTTTTCTCGTATAGTCAAATTACAATCCGAGAGCTATCACGTGTCTAGGTTGTGTGTAAATCATAGTTTACGATTTTACCATGTATTTTAGCTTGAGAAATTCAATTAAGTAAATTCTTTGCGTCACATGGAGGGCGTGGGTAAGGTTGGTTCGAAAATTGTTTTCGAAACCTACACGGGAACAGAGGTGTGCACCGTGTCGGTTTCGACCGTCGTCGGCGGTGCGGCGCCGGGCATAGAGTTTGCTACAATATACTAGAGGGAACTCTGGTGCTGCAATCGTTAAGTCACCATGGGAATGATGGGAAGTGCATAGATTTGACTGATCTTCGGGCTTGTGGATTCAGACGTATCTGTGGCTTTGGATATTACGCTATAGAAATCTTATTGTCGTAAATTTCAGAGCAATCTATACTCTTCGAAGTGCAGAAGACGCCGCGAACACGCGCAATCCCTACTAATTGCATCGATTGAACTTGTCGAGGTGGCCAAATCGAAACGCGCCAAGCGTCGCAAGGCGTCTCGGGCCCGCAATAAATTCATAAGGGCGTTTCACATCGCTTGTTGACACATGTGTCCATGGCTTAATGGTTTCAACGTGCGGCCTCTGTACTACAGGTCCAGTGTTGAAATCCTGCCGTCGGACAATTTTAATAATGTTTATTTAATTACTTACAATGTCGCAAAGCCGTTTGAAGCCAGAGAGGTGAAGTTTAGGCAAATCCGTGTACTTCCCACAACTCCCATGCTGGTACAACCGCTCCCATTGCAGCTCCCGTAGACACTGTAGCGCCAGAGTTCCCTCTAGTAATTATTGTATGAAACTCTATGGCACCGGGTATTCATTGGCGGCGGTGCCGACGGTGTGGAAACCGAAACCACAAATTCAAAAAGCCATTTTGATACATCATTCTTTGCTAAATTGGTTGAAATTCTGGCCTCTTCATACTAAGGGTGACAGTATCGAATAGAGAGTTGTTGAAAGTGAGAGAAATACAAACCGTTTTGTAAGTCCTTTGCTTTTCAGCCGACACATAAAAAAGAAATTGGGCACATATCTTAAAGCGTCTATGTTTAGTGCGTTTGTATATTCCTTCTTCCACGAATATGCAGAGCCTTGCTTATTTTTGCGTCGCAGTCGCAACTGTTTCCTTTTTTATTATGCCCCAGCTCATAAGAAATTATTCCATTAAGCGAAGAGTGAGTGAATTCGTCTAGAATTGCTAAGCCAGCACCGATGCACGTGACACGCTCTAAACATATTAAGCAACTTTGACTGGGTTCAGCCCTTAAGCTTTCAACCAATCAGCAGTTATAACGCACATTCGCGACTGGACAATAAGCGAAATCGCTTGTTCTGAATATTAATCACCCTTTGGTGATTAATATTGATGGTGATAATGATTAATAGGTGATTTGGTGATATTGCTTATGTAACTTTTCTTATAACGTCCTTTATCCGTGAAGAAAGAAAGAATCAAAATACTTCTTTTTTTCTGCAGCAGTTGAAATTTTTTTTTTTCGGCTGAGATATGATGCGGGAGAAAACGAATTTGCTCAGTTTGTTAACTCGTCGTCACCAACTTGAATGAACGGAGTGTGAATTAGAAGTGCAAGCATTGTTCGGATGCATAATTATTTAAAAAAAAAATCTTTTTTAATCTTCACGTCAAAACTGTTTTACATTCAGTGCAGCTGTCGGTGTCAATTGCATCCATTTTTTATCTGAATGCTACAAAGAAACAGAACCATGCAGTAGACACGTAAAAATATTTTTTTTAACGCGTAGAAGTGTAGAAAAACTCCTTCGAATACAACGGCCAGAATAATGCGAAAACTTTCAACCCGCATCTTGAACACATCAGGGCCAGAAATGTCCATACAATGCCATGAGTTGCATCTCTCGCGTTGATGCCGCTTTCAGACACATCGCCGATTCTACCCGCAACTGCAGTGCCATGCATAGAATCTTGTCAAACAGGGAAGCAACGAAGCAACGGAATAGAAACAAATGTAACGCTGCTCTCCGAGCATGTGCACATAGGCGTCTTCACAAGTCAGCTCAATGTGGGATTCCGAAACATCTCCTTGAAATGCGCAATATGGAGCAACCAGAATAAGCAGTGGCCTCGGAACCTTAGAATCACGGCTCGAGCCGTGATTCTAAGGTTCCGAGGCCACTGCTTATTCTGGTTGCTCCATATTGCGCATTTCAAGGAGATGTTTCGGAATCCCACATTGAGCTGACTTGTGAAGACGCCTATCCGTGATTCTAAGGTTCCGAGGCCACTGCTTATTCTGGTTGCTCCATATTGCGCATTTCAAGGAGATGTTTCGGAATCCCACATTGAGCTGACTTGTGAAGACGCCTATGTGCACATGCTCGGAGAGCAGCGTTACATTTGTTTCTATTCCGTTGCTTCGTTGCTTCCCTGTTTGACATGATTCTATGCTAGAGACAGGCAAAAGAATTAAGCAAAAGAACAAAATCGCAAGCGAAGCTGGAAATCTTTATTCCTATTTAAATGGCATGCCGACCTCTCCGACAAGAAACATCGGTGGCGGCGGCGAAGCGAGAACAGTCGGTGGCAGCGCGCCGACGTCTCGGCGCACACACCTCCACATGAGAATGATGGAAGCGCAGGCTTCGGATTGACTTACTTCTATCTTTAGACTAGTGGCGTTTGCTTGCGGGGCAGCAAATGAAACTATATTTAGATGTTTTCACATAAAATCTAATTTTATTGCTGCAGTATTTTATATAGTACACAATACATTGATAAAGTTTGCATGACTGACACTGAAGCACACCAGGCCCCAGAGTACGCATTTTTCTGCAGTTCTATTCCCGATTCAGTGGCAGTGAGTAATCTATGTAGTTTTACAACAGAAATAACAACCTACATGTGCTTATATATTTATGGAAATAAAAATTTTGTATTGTGAGAAAAGAGTTGTGCCTTTGAGAGGAGTGCTACATGTGTCGCCTGCTACGATGCCTGCTTGCTGTGAATGCGAGAAAAATTAACTTTTATTGGAAATAGTTGGCACTTCAGAACTCTACAGCTCTTTCGAAAGGCTACTTCGGCGCTTAAGATTTGTGAACGCCTTCAAGTTCTTTTGAGCATATCTTCTGAAGTGTAAGCTGGGATGCTTGTGGCCTTCTGCTAGTTTGCAACAGCAAACTACAGCCAGGAAGCAGCAACCTTTCCTACCAAAAGCAAGTTTGTGTTCTGAAATGTCCCGAAACACACATTTCACCTTCTACACTTAAATCTTGTTATAACGAAGTCGAAAGGGCGCTAGATTTAGTTCGTTATAAGCGCTAGTTTGTTATATCCACTGACTAATAATTTGAGACTAATTTATTGCGCACGAGCGTGCACTTACTACAGGTAAGCCATCGCCGAGGTGTCAGCTCCCGTCGCGGCCGAGTGGCTGCATCCACGGCAGGTGCTAATCGTCCTTACCGATATCGCACACAGGGAGAAACTGGAATCAAACGGATAAGAACTGATTTTATTGCCTTCCACGTCGATGGCGCGAACCTTTCATGTTGACGGCGCAAAATGATCGTTTAAGTATTCCTTAAGGGGTACATGGCTTTGAAAATCAACTTCCTTATTTCTTCTTGGATTTTGATAAAAATTGGCACAAATGTTTAGATGGTCTCCCTGATGCTTCCATAAAAGTTTCAGAGCAATATCTTAAGAACATTACATCCAATTTTATTGAGCAGAATTTTTCTCCCTCTTACTTTCTGGCGAGCCTGGGGAACTTAAAAAAAACGTGATAGAAGGCTTGTTAAGTATTGACTACATAGCTAAATGCATGCTGAAGGTTGTGCCATTCTAGCATTTTTTTTTTCGCTACAGAAATTTTTTGGAGTGCCATAATTTATGTTACCTTCACATCAAGCACACTTTCAGGGTAGACGAATAGCCATATCATGAACTTACAAAGGGTCAGGATAAGAAAGCGGGAATGTCACGACCTGCTCTGCAGCCCAAAGAACGTGACAAAAAAAAACGGAGTCAAATTATGTTAAACAGTAACAAAGAAATCAGCTCCAGAAACTGAGCCGAAAGGCAGAAAAACGGTTCTGAGAAAACTGCTCTCAAACTTTTACCTCTCTTCAGTTTTCTAAAAGGCACCAAATTTGTAATCTTTGTGATGTTTTGTGATGTGGGGCTTCTTGTACATGTGGCCTCTGGTCTGGGGTGCTTCCCCCCCCCCTTTTTTTTCTTCTTTTTATAGGGCATTCTTTGTTGCTGCTGCTCTACAAATAGCATGGTGCCTAGGTTTCAAATCAAGTGATGTGCAGAACTCTGTGGGCATGAATATATAGTTCCAGTGTACATTCAGGCAGCCTGTACCCGCAAGCTGACCGATTGATAGCAATCTCTAGTACAACCAAGTGAGGCTTTTTTTTTGTTTTTGGGAGAATTGACCATGTTACTGAATGAAGGCCCTGAGTGTCAGCAGCCTCCCAAGTCATCTTTACTTGACAATGGCTGTAGAGCTTATGATCACAGAGCCAGTGATAGATATGCAGCTGCTAGGTGCTTTCCAGAATTTTACTTTTGTATGATGCCTCGATCACTTTTGGAGCCAGGTGTCTGTGCCAGCCCAAGGGGCCTACACTCTAAGAAGAAAAGGAGGAAATGGGGTATTGAGGTTACTCCTTTAGGGGAGGAACTGATCTGCCACAACCATTCCTCCCTTTAGGGGGTAAGTGCGAGGGGATGAACTGTTACTCGCCATGCCGTTACTCCTCCGAGGACTAACAGTTGCTCTTTTCGGATGCTCCTCTAGGGAGTAACGGTCATTATTTCCGATGCTCCGCAAAGGTGGAATTAATGAAATGAGGCATTTATACCCTGATAAAAAAGATTACTGAGCTGAAAAAAAAAGAAAATAAAAGTGCCCGAAAGCAGGACTCGAACTCACGTCCTCGCGCTCACAAGTCAGGTACTCTAACCACTGCACCACGGCAGATCGGTTGACGAGACCGGAAATTTCGACATGTTAAGCATTCGAACGCAGGTGCGGCAATATAAAAGCAACTCGGCATTTTGTGTATGCTGTGCGGGGAGAGTGTAACGTTGAGCGTACTTGCAACCATAAGCGGGTGCGGAAAGAAATCTGCCCGAGTATTCTTAGGGTGATTTAGGCTGAGGCACTACGCGATGTAAACATGTAGCGAGCTCAAATGGACGCCAGAGCTCGAATAAGACGCCTGAGACGGACAATATCTCTGTTGATTAGTGTGTCCCGTATGAGCTACACATCGCTTCAGTTAAGTTCGTAATCTCCTTGGAACGGAAGGAACTTAGGTACCATTGACCAGCAAAATCTGGCAGTCTATCAATGACTTGCGCGTTTAATGTGTATCGCTCACTTATGGTGTGCGCACGAAGGGCATGGCTCTTCACATTCCAGCTTTTAAATTTAAAACGCAATTTTCTCACAAAGAGGTAAAGTGCTACTTTGCATGTAGTTCAACAGACAGTGCACGAACTTCGAACTAGTCACGATTTATAGACAATACCGTTTTTGCCGCATCACTCCACGACACGGACGAAAACAGCGGAGCGCATGGGGAGTAACTGTTGCCGTTCGTCCTCCCGTTGCTCTCTTTCCGACCAGGGACTAAACACTTACTCTCCAAAATTTGCACACGGCACGCACATTCATGCAGTTACTCCCTTGAGGGACGAAAGCGCCCTTTTTAGGACGAACTGCCCAGTTGCTCCCGTTTTCCCCGGGATTCTTCTTAGAGTGTAGTGAACATAGCTCATGATGGGGTTCTCTTTATGAAGGGGTGGTATGATAGATATTGTTACGAGCTGTCGTGACAATATAATAGAGCGAACGCGCAATATAAGCTTGGTTGCGGGTCCGAGGTGCCGATGTGCGAAATGCCTAGCCGCAGATACAAGGAGCCGACGCGCGAAGTACGCAGCCGCGCAGTTCGAGGTGCCGACGCGCGAAATGCCTAGTCGCGGGCTCGAGGAGTCGACACTTGATGCTCTTATACGCGCAGTCGGAGGTGCGTATAAGAGCTTAGGTGAGGGTCCGAGAAATCCGCGCGCGATGTGCATGATCGCCGAGCCGGAGACTCCCTATGCGCGAAATGTTTAGCCGCGTGTCCGAGAATTGCGTGCGCGATGTGCTTCGTCACGGATTCCGAAACACCGAGTGCTGAAAGGCTTAGCCGCATGTCCGAGGATTCCGCGCGTGAATCTTGGTCGCGAAGTCTGCGTGGTGGTGGTGGTGGTGGTGGTGGTGGTGAATTGTAGCAACAAGTGGGTTTAGCCTGGCGAACAAGGCCGGCAATTGCTCCGCCCGAGCGTCTCGCACAATACCGCTGAAGGGCTTCACCATATGTCCATCAAACCAGTCTCTCTTAAGAATTCGATGAGTGAGGAGACGTGAAGTTTCTTTGCGGGCTATAACTGATCCCTCGGGAAATATAAGGTGTTGCAGGCGCGCATGCGGAAGGTCCTTGTTTTGTAGATTTTTCAGGAGAGTGTCTCTTTCACCTTGGAATTGCTGGCAGGACCACAAAAAGTGCTCAATGTCTCCTGTCTCGTTGCATGCCGTACAGTTCGGAGAATTGATTCGCCCTGTTTTAAATAACCAGGCCGGTGTATTAGCAGATCCTGTCCTTAATCGATATAGAAGTGTGGCTTCCTCTCGGTGCAATCTCTTGGTTACGCAGGGCATATGCGGTGGAACCCAAAGCGACGCAAAGTGATTTCGAATGTCAGATTTTTGCACTTGATTACTCTTTGGAGCCTTGATTTTGGGAGGATGATAGAGTGCTGCGTATGCTCTTTGGAGCCTTGATTTTGGGAGGATGATAGAGTGCTGCGTATGCAAGCGCATCAGCTTTTTCGTTTCCTGAGATACTAATGTGGGAAGGAATCCACTGAAACTTTACTGTGAAGCCTTTGTTGTTGAGTTCTTTCACGATGGCTAGTGATTTGCGTGGGAACTTGAGGGATGGCAATCCACGGTATATTTGTTGTAATGCGGCCTTTGAGTCCGTAAGAACAACCACATTCTGCGGAGGCAAAGTCTTTAGTTTGCGCAGAGCAGAAGCTATTGCTACGCCTTCCACAACTGTCGACGAGGCTATACAGTCCAGACGGCCAGACCACGTATATCTTAGAGAGGGAATATAGAATGCAGCTGCACAGCGGTCTTCGTCTGCCTTGACAGAGCCATCTGTGTATACTTGTAGGTGATTCGGGTAAATCGTGTTCAGGTGTTCCGGGACTAATGATTTGGCTTCTGCAGATGGAATGCAGCTCTTTGATTGTAATTGTGGTACACTTAAGTTGCATGTGATGTCCTCGAATGTCCAGGGTGGTTCTATCCTTTCCCTCTGTCTCGAGCAGCGCAATCCTAATACGCGAAGCGTGTTCAATGCTGCATAAAAATGTGAGCGCGGCCTGTTACCTATACGCCGTAAGAGGGCTCTACCGGGCGTAGACTCACTCAATCGTAGGAGCTGGATCATCAGAGCCTGGGAAGCCTGAAGTCGTAGAGGGCGTGACTCAGCTTCGTAGAGCACTTTCTTGTTTGATGCTGGCTGAGGGACTCCAAGGCAAAGTCGGATACCTTTTCTGTGGATGGCTTCTAAGCGCTCGTATTGGCTGTCTGAGGGTGACATCAGAGGTAGCTGATACAGGATTCGACTGGTAACCAACGCTGTATGTAGTCGTAGCATCGACGTCGGGTGGTTGCCCCAGCGTATGCCAGCGACTCGCTTGAGCAGATGTAGCCTTGGTGACGATGACGCCACAACGTGGTCAACGCCGCGGCGCCAGTGTAGCCTGTGGTCTAAGGTAACGCCCAGAAATCGGACGTTGGTGACTTGTCGAATCTGGTATCCGTCCAAATTCAGCGTCAAGCGCGTAGATTTTCTTTTCACTCCAGGAAATAGTACGAATGATGATTTCTCTGCTGATAGTGATAATCCAATCGTTGCCAAGTGGCCCTGAATGGCTTTTACTGCTCCCTGGGCTATTCGTGCGAGGCGGCGATGCTGGTAGCCGGAGACCCATATGCAGATATCACTGGCATATATAGATATCTTCACTGGTGTTCGATGGTTTAGTACTCTTCGGAGGCTACTCATGGCAATGTTAAATAACAAGGGAGATAAAACACTCCCCTGTGGCACACCGCGAAATATACGTATTTCATCGCTCAAAGTGTCGCCGAGACGAACTCTGATGCGACGATCATTGAGGAATGTATGTATGAAGTGCAAGAGATGACCCGTGACGCCTATAACTTGCAACTGGCTGATGATGGCTGTTTGAGACACGTAGTCGTAAGCCTCAGAAACATCCATGAAAACAGCAAGCGTCGACAGGCCATCCGCATTGTAATGTTCTATGTGGCTTAGCAGGTCCAGCACATTGTCTTGAGCGCTTAGACGCTGCCGAAACCCAGTCATGCACGATGGTAGTTTTCGACCCTGCTCGACATACCAAGTGAGTCTTGTGCACGCCATCTTCTCCATTAGCTTCGCTGCACACGAGGTCAGTGATACCGGTCTGTATGAGTCCAGAGCTGCAGGATTCTTTCCAGGCTTCAGAACCGGTACCACCCATGCTACCTCCCATAAATGTGGGATAGCCCCACTGGCCCAGACTTGGTTAAAAAATGCCAGCAAATCACGCCGTCTCTCAACCGGTAGGTTAGTCAGCATCTGATTTCTGATAAGGTCGGGTCCCACCGCACAGCGACGTCGGAGGCTGCTCATAGCTAGTTCCAGCTCTCTCAGTGTGAAAGGAGCATCCGTTAGAGACGACGATAGCAGTGGCGGCGGGTTTGTTGTGCCGGCTGACCTTCCGGAAGAGTACATTTCAGCGAAGGCATTCGCAAGACAAGCGAGTGTCTTGCCTAACTTCAATGCTAGGGCTTCAAATGGCTTGTTTGGTCGAAAGTTTCCAGCAAGGTTATTAACGACCCACCATATCCGTGGAACTGGCGTGAAGACCGATAGGCTTGCACAAAATGATGCCCATTGATCTCTTCTTAGTTTCCTTGTATAACGTCGAATTACTGCGTTAATCCTGTTATATATAGTATTCATTGGTGGGTCGCCCTTCGTTCTCATCAGCCTCCGTTCCGCTCTTCTACGGGCAGCGCATAGATTTTTGAGCTTTAGATCCGGAACGGGGAAGTGGTCGGGTAGCTTCAGCTCAGCGGTAGCCAATCTCTTGCTACGTAGCATGTCCGCGAACAGGTCTCCAGATGATTTGCTTAGGCCGTCCCTGTACGTACCCCAATGCGTCACAGGACAGGATCTTCGGCCATTGGTTCTATATCCAGCAATGTTAACGAAGACAAGAAAATGATCACTGCCCATTCTATCTTTACTAGTCGTTGACGATGCGAGGATGTGCGTTGAGTGTAACGTCAAGTCAATGACACTGTAAGAGGCCGGTGGTCGAAAAAACGTTGGCTGTTTATCATTTGCCACGCAGAGTCCCTCGGTGTTTAAAGCACTAACAATTTGCTTTCCACGTGCATCAGTCGCCTTGTCCCCCCAGAGAGTATGGGGCGCGTTGAAGTCGCCACATATAATCCTAGGAGCTGGGCAGCGGCTGCAGAGGTCTCTTATAATTTCTCGCGTCGAGACCTTCAGGCGAGAGCTGACATACACTGAGGCCACGCTGAGGCTTCGGTTTCCCAGCCGCACTTGTACAGCAGTGACTTCCAAAGCACTGCTGCAAAGGTCTTGAACTGGTAGAACGTAATGTGGTATTCCACGTCTCACATATAGCATGGCGCTTCCGTTCGGAAATGTCGGAATACTTTGGTTTCCATGTGCGACATAACCAGCAATTGATCTGGAACTTGGAAGATTAGCCTCGGTCAGGGCCAATATTTGCACAGGCATGTTGCGTAAGAAAAGCGACAGTTCAGGTAAATGGCACGCAAGACCCGCACAGTTCCATTGCATAATAAGTGGCACCTGTAGACGAGATGGTGAACATTGTGTCCTGGCCGCATCCATATTGCTAGGTGCTTTAAAAAGAGGCAGAGCTGAGAATCACTGACTCGAGAGCCAGGACTACTTCGAGCATTTCCTTCATCGAGCTCGCCGGCAACTTCTCTATGTGTGATCGCAAGGCCTTAAAGAGAGCACGTAGCACCTGCTGACAGTCCTCCTGTGGTGTGTTTTCATCGCAACGCGATTGGGGTCGCTGCAGTACAGACACATCGCTGTTCCGGTTGTTCAGAAGTCTTCTCGTCTACGGGGCGGGGCCTCTGTTCATTGATTTGACTGTTTTAGCCGGTCTGCTGCGCGATGGCACCACTGTGTCCTGGATTTCTGGAGAAGGCTTCAGGCTTGGAAAATCAGTTTCACTCTTTGAGCTCCATTTCATTTCGTCTGACTCTCTCTGACTTTCTGTCTTTTTCTTCGTCGTATTTTTCTCATCGTTTCCTCTTGGCCCCAAGATAAACGTTTTCTTACGCTTTATTGCCGCTGCCCGCGTAGGACACTTGCTATAACTAGCTGGATGACCACCACTACACTTTGCACATAGAAAGTTCTCTCTGCACGCGCATGTTTTGAAATCGTGCGGTCCTCCACATCTCTTACACCGCTGCTCACCACGGCAGTACTTCGCCACATGTCCATAGCGCTGACACTTGAAGCATCGAGGTGGTGTCTCAACGTAGTCAATGGTCTCGTGTCTTGTGAAGCCCAAGTTGATCTTCTCTGGACTGTCTGTATTTGGAGCGAACGTAAGAACCACGGAGCTTGTTCGCCTGGACTCCCAATCGGTTTCGGAAATTTGGACGCGTCGCGTGACTCTCCTTGCATGGTAAACTCCTTGTGGTTTTAGGTATAGCAACAGTTCCTCGTCAGTGTACCACTTCGGTACTCCTCTAATAATGCACGTGTTTTGCAGGTACGAATTGGGCACTCGTGCTGAGATTGCAGTCCCTGAAATTGACTTGCAGCTGAGAAGGGAATTGACATGCTCTTCTGTCTGTACATCTAGAAGCAGGGCTCCTTGAGCAGTAAATCGGCTCCTAACTGGCAATGCGCCAAGAATTTTTTCAATTTCCGTAGACAGAACAACGGGATTTACTTTTTTCAGGTCGGCTCCTTCTGTGGCAGGCGTAACAATCACTGGGATTCCGACGGTCGAAGTCTGCGTCGCCGATGCTCAGAATGCTTAGCCGCGAGTCTGAAACGTCCACAATCGTAGGGATCGGCCACGCTGCTGCTATGTGCGCGTAGCGCCCGTTTTGACACGTCGAGATTACGGCAAGTGGAGACGTCCAGACTCGCGAGGTGCAAAGAGCCGAGCAGACGACGCGAGCGCCGGACCAATGGCGAACCGCGCTGGAGTCACGTGGCGGGCGCGGCCAATCGCAGACTCCGGCACGACCCTCAATCATTTGCTTTTTGTGCGCATATTTCTGTATTGAGGAGATCGCTGAAGCGGCAAATTTGAAGACGGAAAAATGCGCTTTCCAACGAGACCAAGATGGCGGCGCTCGGTCGCGCCGTTCCGGAGATATTGCGGCTTGAAAAACGTTGTTCTTTCTTGATTTTCGCGAGATTTTTCGCCACCTTTGCTTATAAAACGAATTTTTAGAGCACTTCTAAGTGGTTTACAGTGATGATATTTGGGTATCACATAGAAAAAGGGTTATAGAAACTGAAAATGTGATTTTCTAAAAATCTATTTTTCTGGCAATATTTCGCGATGCGAAAGCCGCATCCCCCCTTAACCGAAGGATAGCCTTGTCGGCAGCAGCAGCTATCTCAAGCCCATCTACACCGTCTTCGTGGCCGCCGAAGTAGCGGCGCAGCAGGTCCACCACGTCCAGCGCCTGGGATGATGTCGGTACGTTGTAAGCACAGGGCGAAGTGTCGTCCCCTACGGCACCTTCATCGTCGCTTCCTTCGTGGTTCCGGGCAGCAAGCACAGTCATTGCCTGTCAGCTCCTCCGTTGCCAGAACGTTGGCATCCACGCTCGCCTAGTCACAAAGTTTCAGCTTCACACATGACACCGGCATCGTGGAGCACCCTCCATGATGCTAAAGCTTCATCTGATACAGCGGCACCACTGGGTAAGGCTACTCGGTCCATTGAGTCGTCGGTGTCAGGGTTGCTTTCATTGGCAGCAATTGATTCACGTCGAAAGCAGTTGACCATGGTGCTGGCTGTCACATCCATCCATGCCACATTAAGCATCTCTATTGCCATATACAAATCGCCCTTCGTGTTGCGGTTCAACTGCATGTTTAACACAAGTCAGTCTATCACCCGCTTTCGGTATCCAGCCTTAAATGACATTATCATGCCTTGATCAAGGGGCTGTATCACTGCCATGCAGTTCGGGGGCAAGAACCAAAGTTCATTGTTCGTTAGCGCAGCACTACTGTGGTGGGCAGCACAGTAGTCCAAGAAAAGACATATCTTGCGATTCTGCCTCTTCAACTTCTCGTTCCAGTCACGCAGCCATCCTGCAAAAACTTCCCTTGTCATCCAGGCTTTCCAGTTTGATAAGTACTGCGGTTGAAGTCGCCTCTTTCCTTTAAAGCATCGTGGTGACTCGCTTTTTCCTATCGCCAAAGGTGGCATCTCCGATCCGTCCATATTCGTACAAAGGAGCACAGTGACGCGGACCTTGCTATGTTTCCCACTGCGACAGAGCTCGCCTTTTAATGGTAGTCTTCTGTGGTAACATTTGGTAGAAGAGAGCTGTTTCGTCAGCGTTCAAAGCATCCTTCTCTTCATACTTTGCAAGGAGAGGACCAAGGTTATCTTTCACCCACGCCGTTGCGGTTTCATTGTCAACGACCTGGGGCTCACCAATGATGACCCTGCCAATGCTATCGCGGCAGTCCTTAAAACGCTGCAGCCAGCCATCACTTGCGACGAAGCTGTCGCAGTCCATGATGCAAGCAAAGTCTCTTGCTTTTCTCTGGAGCAGTGCCCCACTCACGAGCAAATTAGCAGCCCTTGCATTCAAAAACCACTTGAACAGCGCCTATTCCACGGCTTCAAAGGCAGGAGACCGCAGCTTCTTCCGGCTACCTTTCATGGCACGTGCGCCAGCACCAGCGATGACTTCTTTGCTGCTGAGGATTGTAGAAAGGGTACTCGGCGCGATGCCGAACTCCTTGGCCACTTGAGTTTTCTTTGTGCCTGACGCAACAGCTCTAATTATGGCTGCCTTCTGATCCAAGGCGACAACTTTCTGTTTTAGTTTCAAGCTGCTGCTGCTGCTGCTGCTGCTGCCGCTGCTGCCATTCATTTCTCTGTCGTGAAACTGGCGACATGGCGTAAAAAGCACTAATGGACAGCATACGGAACAACACAAACAAAGGCGCGTGGCACTCGGCTGGAAGTGCGCACTGCACGCAACGCACGGAGTGGCTTGGCTGCTTGGCCAGCTTGGCTTGGCTTGGAGCATTGCCGGATGATGAGGGGCTGCCGCGGGAGATTTGAACTGCCACATTGGAGGGCCTGCAACGTGTCTCACAATTTAAGAAATCTATATGTTGTGTACAAATTGGCTTGTTAGGTGCGATTTTGGAATGAAGATTTTTCGTTATATTCATTTAATCATCCTTATTCACCCCCATCCCATACCCTTGTATGCCCTGAGGCATTTATCCTCGCATTAAAAAAAAAATATCCGTTGATGAATATTTTTTTGTTAAAACATAATTTTAAACACATGGGTTTCTATGGGGACTTTTTCAAGGAGAATTACAATTATTTCGTTATGTTCATTATTTCGTTATATGCTGTTTTACTATAATGAGATTTAAGTGTATTTGCTCTTCTGAAGTTTGATAAAGCAGGTAAGGCTACGGCTCCAACCTAACACACTTAACAAAGCAAGGTCAAAACAGTCAGAACACATTCTTTTGCCGTTTACGATGCTGTCGCTTTCTTGTCAGGGCTTTGTCACCACGCTGCGACACTAGCATTGGCCCAGCCGCTAGCCCTGCAAGCTATCGCCACTTCAAGCAATGGAACAAAGGCAGAGAGGTTTGCGCTGCACTGCCCCACTGTGGGTTATAGCATCTGTGCTTGGAGCGAAACCAGGACTGCCATTAAAGTGCCTGCAGACTAGTTCACCAATCAGCAGAAAAACCAATCAGTAGCCTGTACTTCCCATCACTCCCATCATAGTGGAACGATCACAGCGCCAGATTTCCCTCTAGGTATATTAGTATGAAACTCAATGGTGCCACGCCTAGTGTGCCACAGGGAATGTGCCACTGCAACATACGCAATGAAGAGACGCTGCGAACATGCACAGCAAGCACCGTGGCATCTAAACGAAGCACTATGAATGAAGGCAAACTTTCTGGTAAAAACGCGGCCTCTTGCATTGGGCCAATCTTTTATTACTGTTTTGCCCTTTTAATATTTCAGTCTGAGAAGATTTAACCTAAAAGGCATGCGCTGTTGGTGTTTTTTTTTTTTTTTTCACGACATTTGTTTGTGGGCTGTCATTCTTGAAATTCCGAGGAATAATTTTGTAAAGAATATAAGACAAACTATCACCCACTTTTTGCCATATGGAATGCTTCACAGCCTCAGACAAGCACTGCCGATTTGAGGAGCTGGCCAGTTAAGCCTGTGTGTAAAGAAAATGTCTATTGCAGATAGCACAATTCTAATCCTTGAGCTAAATTACTCCATGAGGGGACCATTACTGCTATGAGAAATGGAAGTGAATAATTAACATAATTACAATAATTCACATTTTAATTATTTGCTTCATGGCACATATTTCAATCTACGAGTTGTATGTAGCCTCTGAGTTTACAAGGCATATCGAATTGGAACAAATTTTAAGGATGGCACCACTGCCCAGATATGGGCCATCAAGCTTGCGGTAAAAATACTGGTTGTTCCACTTACTTTTTTTGTTGTTGAAGAAAACGCTGTTTTATGCATTGAAGCAGAAAAGTACCTCCAATGCCAACACATTTTGTGGGACACTTTGAAAATGAATATCTCTAAACTGGCGCAGTCCCGAGGAAGGAAGGAAGGGAAAACAAGAGGTGAAAGGCATAGAGGTTAAATGTCCAGTTGGCTACTCTGAACGGGGGGATGAGGTAAGGGACAGAAAAGACCAGAAAACAAGAACAGACGAAAAAAAGTAAAAAAAAATGGAATGCAGCAGTTCGCACGTTCTTAGTGGGTGCACCTTGTGAACTCTCGGGCTACACTTTGTAAATCTAAATATCAGCCGTAAATTACAAGGTGCTTAACATAGGCATAACATAGTTGCAATGCCAGTGGCTGACGCAAATATTCAAATGCTTGGCACTCAGATATTTCGGGGTTGCATTGGATTGGCTGTACACGAGCACTCGTGTCTTCGTTCTTACTCCAAGCGATCCCATGGCGAGACTTTCCCATTCACGCTGACAATTTGCACACTCCGCTGTCCTTCGTCGACTAAAAACCGCTACAGCCAAAATAGTTTACAACACTTACAGCCAACAGCAAAAGCTTACGGGATATAGTTTCCCCTGCAAATGTGAATTCCTGCTGTGTTAAGGTATATCACTTCTAATTTAATGAATCACTGTGTAGGTGGCGAAGGCTACTACATTGTAGGACATTTAATTCGAAGCTGTGTGACCATGTTTCACCAGAATTTAGCTTCTTGGCAGATCCTGCATCCTGTAAACGTTTGTGGTTGTCCGTACATACACTGCGGCTGATAACTCAGCCAAGAGAAATTTCGGCATACTGTAGCTACTGCTGCACCTAAATGCTACTTGGTGGCTCTTTGACAACCTTGTATGAACTGACGTCATGTAAATTTAATGGAGAACGAGTTAAGCCATCTCCGAATCGTTATGCAGTGTGTGACGGCAACACATTCAAGTAGTGTCGCTCCGGTTTGCACAAAGCTGTAGAGGAGGAAAGGCACGCCGCCACATGCCCTTTCCTCCTCACCTGATGAAGGGATCCTCAAAATGGAAATGTAGGGAGTGCTTGTTGGACGCTGAAGCAGTCGATCAGGAGTGCAATGGCTCTCTCCTGAATTTTCCCGGAAGCTTTAAGAATTTGGGCTTGCCTTACGATTCCACGTGATTGTCACTTGCTCACGGCACTTGCAACCGTTGTGCAAGCTGTTGGCGTGCCTGCCCATGTGGCACACTGAGAGCTGGCACTTAGAATGCTCGTACAGCGTGTTTGCAAAACTTTTCCGTAGGAACGCAAGTGCCGTTGCACGGTACGCCAGCGCAGCATAGGTTTCGTTGTTTGTGGTCTGCCCAAGGTGAAGTTAGCCCTAAGTAATAGTTGGTCTCACGGGTGTTAGTACTTTGTAGCTGTGGTTTTAGTAGGTTTAAGATTGACACTATGCTGATGCGCGGACACTGCACAAGGTCTCAAGTGAACGTCAATCTGTGTGGCGGGGGAGTTGAGAGCCGGGCTACTTGGAGATTACAGCAGCGGTGGGGTGAACTGGTGGGCCCGCAGGAAAAAACAGAAAAAGGAGGGTGGCCCAGCGAGGGTGGTGAAGCCCTGACATACAGATTAAAAAAAAAATAATCAAAAGCCCCAGTTAATTGCTGCCCACAATTGCATTTAGCATGCTTTGGGAGGTGGCTAATTGTGGCAATATGTTGCACTATGTGTTATAGGTCCTCTTGCCAATGATATCTTACCCGTGCATGTGAGCCAGCTGGTACTGCAAGCATCCAGTGAGACGTCTGCGACCGCCTCTGCTCTCAGGCGTAGTGTCTCAAGCTATATAGGGCCAGCGTCGGCATCTTCAGGGGGGCAGTGTCTTCACGACAGCATCTCAGAGTGACAGCTGTCACGATCGAGGGAAGAATGTGCGAACACTGCCCTTACCACTGTGAGGTACTACCATGAAGTCTTTACCACTGTGTTAAACTGCACTATTTTCGGGATCGGCCCA
Source organism: Dermacentor variabilis (assembly GCF_050947875.1). Lineage (NCBI taxonomy): Eukaryota > Metazoa > Arthropoda > Arachnida > Ixodida > Ixodidae > Dermacentor > Dermacentor variabilis. Next base: position 229,277,594 of record NC_134569.1, on the reverse strand, counting down.
TGAAAACGGTTGAACTGGCAAGGAATCGCGGGTTTTACATCCCAAAGAATGCTAAATGCATTGAGATGTCTTCAGGGCCTCTCCTATTTGATTTCCTTTGTCCATAGGGTTTGGCTTTGAGTAGTGCTCTTGGTTAACTTGGCAGACCCATTTCTGATCAAGTGTTCAAGTTCTGAAGCAGGCAACATTGCAACTTGTTTCATGCTTGCCCCCGCGTGGTGAGACCGTCAATCAGTCTGTCTGCCAAGGGTGTGGCAATTGTGTTCCTGGGAAGTTCTGTTGCAGTTTTCCAAGTGAATCTGGCCCCGGTATTCAGTTCCCTGCAAAACTGGACAGCGTGGACATTTGGCGTCTTGAACCGGTTATAAACTCACCGGATCACAGACTTTAAGAGGACGCTTTAGCTCAGAACGGACTCCAATTTCTCAATTTCTCGATTCAGATGCATATAGAACGCAGAAACACTTTATGACGCAACCGCTTTAGTTTGTCTTCTTTTGCTTTGGAGTGGTTGCTGCAATGCAGGACAGCTCATCACACTTGTATGTGCATGCTTCTTGCTGTGGAGTGCACCAACATGGTGCGCTGTCCGGTTGCTGCCTTTCATGCACGCGCACTATTGAGATGTTGTGCAAAAGGTGAAACTTGGATGCGGCTACTATCTGTTGCTCAAGACTGCAAGACAAAGCTGGTCCGCACCGCATAGCATGGCCAGACTGGAGCACATAAGCACGAGCGTGCACTCCAGCCCTGTCGTGCACATAGTTAGCCACTGTAGATGCATGTAGCTGCATCTGCAGCATATCGTAGGCAGCACTGCTGCCGCGGGGTGCCTTGACGAGCACACTCTCTGAGTACAACAGTGTGCTCTGATTCATATCTGTGGGTGACGTGACTCACTGCCAGAGCACGAGCATCTGATTGTGGCCTCTGAGGTTGCACCCGTTGGCAGGTTTTGGTCCACCTGTACCATTTGGCACGCTCCCCCGCAAAAAAGATTTAATGCAGCACGTGCATCAGCAGCTGCAAGGCGGCGCTGTTAGCCGAGGGCTCTGAGAGAAATACACAAAGAATTGGATGCAAAGAATGGAAACAGAAATGACCATGGAGATTTACAAGAATGGGGAGAAAGAAATTAGAAGGAAAAATCTGTACGTAAGCACAAAGGGCAGTGCCTAGCTAGTTGAGGCTCAAGCTGTTTGCCTGAGGACAAAAATATTCTGGAGCAAATAGTCACAACAAGATGAGGCATGTGTGTGCTGCAGCAAAAACCTGGAGAGCACTTGGTACATATTAATGGAATGCGAAGGGATTCACCCAGCAAGACCTGGAGGTAGCGTACACCTTCCCAGAAGTTCTTGGATTTAAAGTGGATGGAAGCATCGACCGGTCAGCAGTCGAGATAAGCAAGTGACTTTTAGAGTATTGGTGGAAAGAAAAAGTAGGGAAGGAATTGATACGACCGGATCTGTTACAGGCTTAGGTAGCCAGACAAGAAAGGTAGAGAAGCTTTGAGGGGAAAAAAAGAGATTATGGAGATATATACAAAAATGCTAGAATGAAAAATATGTACACTGCACCAGATTAAACCAAGCAGGCTAGGCAACTATTTGTCACCATCCCGTTTCATATGGGATGCCAATAAATCATCATCGTTATCATCTTTGAAGAGATTCATTCTATCAGATCCGTTGCAGGCATAAGTAGTGGTACAAGGTAGATAAAGAACAGGATATTGCAGCAAAATAAATAAATAAATAAATAAAATAAAGAATGGAAAAGGCTAAGTGACAGACAGAAGAGCAAGAAAGGCAGCACTGCACTCACAACTGTTTATTAAGCACGAAGCTTGGTGCATATATACTGTGCACACTCTCGACACCAGGGGGGACAAAGAGCAAGCAAGAAGTTATCTTGTTTGCAACAAACCTAGCCTTTCATTCCTGCATCATGTAATGAAACAGACGTTTGACTAATGCATGCTTGACCACTGATATGAATGTGATATGCCTCTAGCAGTTCTCGCATTCTATCTACTCCTAACTAGGATTCTTGCCTCAGAAAAACGTGGCTTACAGCAGCATGATCTGCAATGCACAGAGATGGGCACCCATATCCTTTTTTAAATTGTTTGCATGTTTCCTCATTCGGTCATTGACACAATGGCCGCTCTGCTCTACGTAGGTTTTTCCGCAACCTAGTGGTATCTGGTAAACCACAGCAGGGGCACACTTTTGCACGTAGCGTTTTGCGTGCTTGAATTTGCATGTGTGCACAACATCCCGTGATTCTTGGGCATAGGTGAACCAGTTTGTTCAGAGCGGAAAACACTACAATTACTCCATACCTGTTCACCACCTTCTTGAGGTTGTGGCTCACCTTGTGGAAATAAGGGACCACCTGAACCTTTCTTGGGGAATCCCGCTCACCTCCCTCACCTACTTTGGGATTGTTTCTGCATTTGAGCTTCTGCAGCAAGGTTTCTTCCACTGAGGTGGTGACTGAACGAGGAAGTCTGGCCTTGACAAGCTGCTGGACCTGATGTTTGAAACTAGACTGGAACCGGTGAACACACGCCCTTCTAAGCGCGGACCCTAGGCAAAGCATCGCTATATCTCTTAACAATTTTTGAGTGGGCGGAGTCGTAGGGAAAGAGCTGTTTTAGCACTTGCAGAGAATAGTGCCAACAAACATGTCCATTTGAAAACCTGATGTGTAAATCTAAAGACTGCAACTCATTATCAGTTGAAAGCTCATGCTTTTAACTGGGAGACACGCTATGTGTGCGATGGAAGATGGTGCGCTTCCTCCCCGCCTTCCTCCCTTGTGTGCGTAAGATTCAGGCACCATCCTTGGCTCATCCGCACGCTTTCACTCACACGAGCAGCACACATTGTGCGAGCCACAATGTTATCGCACTTGGACTTATGCAGAACATCACGGCAACGGTGATGGTGGTGGCGTAAATGCGCCTGGAATTTCCACATAATTGCTATTGCAGTATAACTGAAGTCAAAACCAAAAGGAACTGTGGTGATGGTTATTGACTCTTTCGATGCCCATTTAACAGATTTACAGTATCCTTATCGTCAATGATGCAGGTCAAGAGTAAGGTGGAGTTCCATGTCTGTAAAGCAAGGAGGACAGTGGGAGAGGAAAGAGATAAATCGCAGAAGAGGGAGAGGGGCGGAGAGTAGCGGTAGCTAGGTTACCATTGTAACGACGCAGAGAAGGAGCAAACGGTAGTATCACAGCACCAGTGCACTGTGTTGCTGTTCTAGTGGGAGAGGGGACAAGTTGAATAAGCCACTGGGGGGCACAATAGAGAAGGAGGTTGGAAGGACTGTTAGTCATGTGATGTTTATCTTATTTCATGGGCTTTCTTTATCAGCCAGAAAAAATAAACGGGCGAAAAGTGCCTGTTCCAGTTTTAAGATTTTGAACTTTCTACAGTTTCTTCATTGACAGCATGTCATTCAATGCAGTAATTACAAAAATTAGGTAATTTTAATGAATAAATTAAATGGCATCAACAAAAGATTACTGGCAGCTGCTCTACTTGACTGTGAACAATATGCACTTAGTTATCTTTGCATAGAGTGGTCCTTCATTTTTGAGAACGTGTTGCATGATAGCTGGGCCACCCTGTAATGTGTGTGTGTTTTTGTGTGTGTCAAGTAAGCTCCTGTGCAACAATTTGCAATGTGGTGAATGCAGTTTAAAGCTTCAATCCCAGACCTCAATTAGGTGTGACATAATGGTAACACATTTCTGTCACATTTACCACCAAATTGGCATTGAGTTCATTCTCACAGAGCTGGCTCTATGAGAGAGACCAACACCATCACCCTGTTTACTGGTTTTCCGATTCTCTCTGAATCGATGCCTATATCGCAAATACTCTGTCAGGCGTTCATAGATGACAGCTGGATAGTCGCAAGCGCATTCATCCATAATTCCCTAAGGGGGCCCTGAAAGACTCTTTGAACATAGTAGGAACACATTGCCGATCTGTACAAGAGGCTCTAGTGAACACACGAGCCAAATATTATTGCACTGCATGTGGCAGGTAATGTAGTCTTGTGTCGAAGGGAATTTAGTCTTGTGTCGACAAGAGTTAAGTATCACTTGCTTTCACTTCCGCAATGTCATGTGGCGTCATTGCAGGCAGCTGGATGCTCCAATAGCTACTGGCTAATTTTGTTATTGCAAGAACATTCTCAGCAATACGTATTGATGATTTTGAGCAAAATAAATGAAACGTATATGTATGGCTGCAATTTTAAAAACACAGAAAAAATAATTTCTTCTTTGCATTGCTGGTCTGGGCATAACAATTCTGGTTAGCTGCATCTGCTGCCCATGGCATCCGAGATAACAGCGGCGTGTTGCATAGCGTAGTCTACCACGGTTTCCACGGGGTGCTGCAACGAGTCCTTTTGCCACCATTTTCGCAATTTATATCGCCGCCCGGACACTCAACTTTTGGGAAGGGCTTTGCCCACTTGCCATCCCTTCTGAGTAGCTTCTAGCATGCTAGACGCTGCACAGACTGCTGTGACATGTCTGGCATAAGAACTGTGTGTGTGCTTGGTGTGGATTCTTCATTGGAGAATGATTTGTCGTCTTTGTTGACTGTTCTGCCATGAATGCATTTAAGGTTGGGCCTACTGCTGTGCCCACCGAACCAATATGCATACGTTCGTTTCCATCACCTACAGTTCATGATAAACCACTCTCTTTTTTAATCATTCTTTCTTTCTGTTCGCATTACATCGTTTTCTCATAGCTTCAGCTTTTACTTGCTTACTCGTTTACTTTATTTTAGATACTTAATTAAGTACCTCAAATACTGCTATTCTGGTGTTTTTACATGAGGAATGGGTGAATATACTTGGAAAAAAATATAGGCGGAGTGGAAGATATGGCAACACCAAAAACACAGAAAAATAAGTATGAATAAGAAGCAAACAAACAACAAATACAAAACATAGAAAAGAAAGATACAAATATGAGCGTGTATAAGAATTGGCAAATTAAAAGAAAGTTAACTAGAGATCCGAGTTCATGCCAACTCTGAGACCAGCTGCTAGTGGAGTGATGCCACACTCTTGAATAGTTGCACTTATTTGCTGTTACAATTAAAATTGTCGCACTTCATTTCTTGAGAATGGTTGACCCCATTGCAGGAAAGCTTGTCATGTTGAAGGAGCATGTAGCTGTTTGGCTCATTGCACTGGCATTTGAGGTGAGGCGAAAAAAAAAAAAGACCAGGTGATGTGTGCTTCTATGTTCAGCATATCATAAGAAGCCAACTAACATTGACACCAAGGACAACATAGAGGAAATTACTTGCGCTTAATAAATGAAATAAAGAAACGAAGAATTAATGGAAAATAAAGTGGATGAAAAAACAACTTGCCGCAGGTGGGAACCGAATCCACAACCTTCGCATATCACGTGCGATGCTGTACCAATTGGGCTCGGTTAAGCTCGGACCCTTGGTTAACCCCCTTTCTTCTCTTTGTTCAGCAGGCATTCAACTGAGTACTTGTTCTGTTGCTAGCTTATAATGTTGTCAATGGACAGGAAGGATTACCTCACGAGCATCTTCCTCTTTTGTTGCAGTCCCAACATGGAGGGTGAACCACATCACCAGTTTGTATTCCATGGAAGGAACGGAGGTGAGTCATCTTTTTTTTTCGTTTTTCTTTTTCGAGTGATTTCTTTGCCTTTGCAAAAACTTGCCACTTCTCATAACGTTTGTTCACTGTGGCGTGAGTCATGGATGTTGCACTTCCAGTGAAGCTGTGAAGTGCAGATCTCTTGTAGTATGGAAGCACAGAAAAAGAGAAAAAAAAAAAAAACACATTGTATTGCTTTTGATTGCAAGCGTGCACTGTGCCGCCTTATCTCTGTAGCTCGAGAATGATGCAAAGGAAGTGCGGTGGAGGATAACAGCACACCCAGAGAGTGGGATGTGCGACCATGCACCAGATGGGTGCATGACATGAAGCGCTTGAGTCTGGATCCTGAACAAACACTACAGCACTGGATGTGTTAGAGACACTAAGAGAAAAGATTAAGTTGAGCTAGATTGAAAGATTAGGCTACGGTAATAAAAAACTGACTTGCCATCCTGTCCCTGCGGAAGTGGATGTCCGGTGAAGCTGTTGAAAACCACCACTACAACCTGCTGAGGGGGGTATGCAATGCTCTATTGCTTTAGAGTTATGGTAGTAACAATTGCTTTCTGCTCGCTGTAGTACACCAAGTTGGGTTCTGCGACCACTTCCACTACATTCATGGCAAAGACCAAAACCAAACGTGATTTGTATCACGAGGTTGGTTCGCTGAGAGTCCTAGCTATGTGTTGCCTGCTCATGGCTGTTCTGCAATGACAGTGAAATCAGTTGCTAGGCTGGTTCTATTTGCGAAAGGCTAGTGACATCATTCCCCATGTTGCAAGCTGCTGTCGCCGTGGCAGCTTGCTCAACAGTAATTCTTTATTTTTTCAGTTTCAGTTACTTATTCTTTAAATACAATAAATGGGTAAGAGACAGTATACAGATAAGGGTCTCAAAGTCAGACTTCAGCGGGACCGTCGGTTAATAATAACAGTGGAGAGATGTATCAAAGATGAGCAAGCTAAGTAAAAGAAACAAGCACAATTGCCAAAAATACAACATAGAAAAATTAAATAAACGAAAACAAATGGTCTGTATACAAGCCTATAGTGCATAAAAAAACTGTCAATACATACAAATTGCAAATGCAGTGTAATGAATGTTGTAAACTTAGTTATACATGTAAAAAAACTTAAGGTCATGACTAAATACATGATAGGATGAAGATTTAATGGTGTTGGGCAAACCATTCCACAGTTCTATAGCAGAAAATGTCATTTATCATAGTTAGAATGAACCATAGGCAGGAGAAAATTGGAGTTAGGTGCAAACCTGGTATTATTGTTATTGATGAGGTACCTGGAATCAATGAATTGGTATGAAAGCTATTTAGCAAGTAATTTATAAAATGTAATTGTTAGATAATAGTTGAACATGCTCATTACAACAAGGATGTTATTTTCATGAAGTAATAGAGTAGCACTCGTGAAAAACCTGCCGTTAGTGATGATGCGTATTACTTGGGTTTGTAAGTGCTGAATAGATGATATATGACAGTGATATGTGTTTCCCCAGGAAACAATGCCGTAAGTAATGTGACTGTGAGTGAAAGCAAACTGTAATGCTAATAATGTGTCTTTGAAGAAATATGCTCTTGATTTGATTAATGCTCCAGTACGAAAGGTACACTTTTGCAGTACACAAATACAGGCGAATGTATGTGGGCAGCGCCACGTGCTCAGCATTGTTAGCAGGAATGCCTTATCATCAGTTATGTGGTTTGGATGCTCTATTGAAACAGATGCTGTGCTGTATGTTCTATGCATGATATCAAAGAATGTATGCACTTTTCGCTTCAACCTCTGAAGGTATTTTTTTCGGTTAGGGTGACACTGCGAAAAACCTGGCCGACTAGAGGCTAACAGCTTCACTGCAAAACAATTCATCATTCATAACGGGAACAGAGATTTCATAATTGAGAAAAAAAAAGAAAACCAAAGTAGAAAGGTGGAGTGGCACCACCAGTTGTGTGGACAGTGGTACCTCTCACGCGGTGTCTGCACTGGCTAATTCACAGCAGCAGCACAGAGAGAAATCACATGGAGATTATATCGACTCGTCCATTTTAGGGTGATTGGTTCAAGTTGCATTGCAGCAGTGGCGGGACCTTCGGGCTAGTTGGCATTCCATTATGTAGTAACTTAGCAGCATGAAAACAAAGGAGTAGAGAGAAAGTAAATGACATACACTAGTGCTATTCAGTGGCAGTTTTCTATGCAACAAAGTGATTTATGGGCATGCAGAAAAATGGTGATAGGCTTTTAGATCTATAATCTGTAGCACTGTCCTTTCACAGAGAAAGATGGAGCCTCTCTCTCGAGCACCATTAGAGCAGACTGGCTTTCACCCTGACAAGGGTTCGTGTTGTCTGACCCTCGTCTCTACTGTGGTGACCTGGATGTGACCTATCCGTCTGGCTTGACTGAACATGTTTCTTTAGTGGCCCTTTAAGCACTTATTGCAGGCAGTGTTTCAGCCTGCCACTCACACTTGGCGCAGACATTGTTTTATGTTTTTATTTTAATGTGGAGCAGCAGCTGTCCAACGTCATTGTGCATTACATATTGCACAGCATTGGCAACTGCCGCATGCCTTAGATGCCAGTGATGTTATGAGTTGCTAAATTGCTGCAGAGGGGTGCTGTCAAACTTGCACTCATGTTGTCTAAGCCAGTGACACTTTTCAAAAATGGTTGAACATTAAAATGGGGACAGTTTGAGCAGCCTCGCTGTTTTGGCAGCTCCTTGTTTCAGCAGCCACCAGCGCTCCTGTTTGCCCTTCTTTTGATATCCTTTTATTCTTTTTCTTTTCTTTGTGCACTTCAATGCTTTGTGGTGCAAATAACACACCTCCCTGTTTAAAGGGCCCCTCACCAGGTCTGGGGAATTTCGAACTGATAAGCACGGTGCATACAGTGTGCAATAACGATTGTGCCTGCAACGTATTAGACCATTATGCACTGCGAAAAGAGCTGAATTTTAAAACCAAACGTCCTTTGCCCTCCCTTCGTGGGTGCTGTGCTCCCAGCCGGAGAGTCGACATCACTCGTGCAAGTGCATCTACATAGCTAGCCGTGCTGTGACGTCACTCGTAGTGTCACTCGTAACGTCACACGTGTCACTCATAGTGACACGTGTCGGTCAGAACTATTCAAGTCAACCACAATTATTTGTTTGATCTGTTGCTTCAATTTTGGAAGCAAGAGATTATTATTTTCAGAAAACCATATGTTATTTGTATTGTAAAGTTGCGTTGGGGGAAGTAACTCAGTTGGAATGTCGCGGTTTCTACATCTAAACAAGCCCTAGTTTAAATTGAAATGTGCAGGTGAATGGTAGAATTTCAAGAGTGCGAAAAATGGGTGCTGCTAATGCAGTGTATGAACTATGGGTAATAGTTCGGACTGCCCGGTTCTGAAAGCGAATGAGGGATGTCAAGTGTCCAGGGTATGCGTTTCCCCACGATGAAATGCAGTAAGTAAGGTGACTGTTAATGAAAGTGTAGTAAAGGGATTTTAGAATATGTTGCTGAAAGCAATGTCTTGTTTGCGCGAGGATGTTGATGGCAAAAGCAGTCTTCTTAGTGGCAGAATTTGCATGAGCATTATATTTACGTTGGGTGTTTACTGTAACACCTAGGAAAGTAATAAAATTATACAGAGTGATGACGCAGTTATCGATGTGTAGTTCAGGGGTTATTTCTTGGGACTAGTGAAATAACATAAAGTTTGTTCTGACAGGTTTTACTTCTAGCAATTTATTTTTACACCAAAGAACAAGATTCGTGACATCGACATTTAACTTTCTTGTCTCTATCACTAATAAATATCACTATATCATCAGCATAGAGGATGCAGTGAGAATAATTAAGTTATGGTGGTAAATCATTAATGTAGATAAGGAATAACAGAGGACACAAGATTACTCTTTATGGAACGCTTCGGTTAGTTGTTATTGGAGATGATAAAACACTTCCATAGCTAATAACCTGGGTTCTGTTGGTAAGGTAGCTTTGCAAAAGGGCTAAAGGAGGCCCAGAAATTACACACGATTCAAGTTTAGCATACAAAATGGAGTGGTTAATATTGTCAAAAGCTTTAGTTAAATCAGCAAATACCGCACCTGCCTGTATCCCGCTATCGTTGAACTGCTTTATGCTGTCAGTTAGTTTTATCAGCGCTACTGTATTTTCTGTTGTATAAGTTGCACCCCCATCAAAAGGGCAGTTTTTTCGAAAAAAAAAAAAATAGACAGCCTATATGAGCAGGTGCATCTTTACACTGTTGCGGTGTATAAGACGCACCTGTTCATTCGGTAAGCGATTTAAAAAAAGAATACAGTGATGTTCCACTTCGTGATGATATGAAGCAATGATATGGACACTCCAGGTGCATTTCCGCCGTCGTGGTCACCGCTATGTACCACATAAAGTCCAAGGGTGATGACATCATCTCGGTGCGCCGTATAGGCTGTAAGTGCGAGTGAAAGCGTGAAACGGTGAGCCGAACCGCACACAAGGGAGGAAAGCGGGAAGGCAGTGCAAGAAGGAGGGAGGGGGGGGGGACGGATCGTACTTGGGTAGCAACTGCGTAGTTTGAGCAGCGGCACCTGCCGTATCTCAAAAGCGATGGCAGATGCAATGACTTTGTAGTCAGTCGACTCACGGCCTGCCGTGGCTTGCGTTGCTGCTCCATCCTTCTCGCCTGCACTCTGCAACTTGATCATGAGAAGAACCTAGTACCTCCATAGCACACACGCAACCTGTAGCAACTGCTAGAAGAGGTCAACCCAGCATGTTTTGCGTGGCCATGTCATCCAAACCGATTTTGACGGTAGTTCCCCCTCTCCCCCTCAAGATAAGAGAAAAAGCTGTATATAAGCCGCACCTGTGTATGAGACACATCTGCAAGAATTTAAGAAAAAACAAATGCAACCTATACACAGGGAAATACTGTAATTTGATTGATAAGTCAGTATGAAAACCAAACTGCTTAGATGTCAAAAGTTTAAATTTTGTTGGGTAGTTCGTTAGGTGATTAACAAGGAGCTTCTCAATTACTCGACTTAAAAATGGGAGAATGGTTATAGGGTGATAATTAGAAAAGAATCCACGATAGAAAGAGACAACTACACAAAGCAAGGTCTGTGGTTTTATCGGTGTCACGCACGCTAGGGCAAAGGCCAGTGGTCTTGGTCAATGACCACGAACTCACTGTCACAACGCGAGCAAACACTTCCCACTGTGTCTCTGAAACTTGAGATTACAAGATGCACTGGCCAATACCACACTAGGTGCTTGGAAACCAAATGCGCATCGAGGCACCAACCATCTCTGCTCCAGCCTTTGCACCTTTTGGTGTCAGATTACCATCTTGGCTCCAGCCTTTGCACCTGCCGGTGTCAGATTACTTCCAAGGAACGATACCCTGTGGCCTGCTCATGGATGCGCACGCCAGAAGAGGGCAGATAGGGAGAGGGATAGATAGGGATAGGAGAGGGCCTCCCCGCCCTTGCCCATGCTTGATGCGTGCTTGATCACGTTACAGTTTCTTTCTCTATGAGGTTACCGCACCACGTTCACTCTCTCGCCTTGCCTTGCACAGAAGGAAGAATCGTCAGCTATTGCATTTGACCGAGCTCTGCGAGCTGCTGTCCAAGTGTGTGCACTTTGACCGTTCAATGTTGCTCGAGCTTTTCATGTGGAAGGATGCTTGAACTAACTTTGGCCTCGGCCGACATTTTTTATAATTTTCTGCTAGATTTACTAGCCATAGAGTCTCCAAGTACGTGCTTGAAGTGGCTAAAAACTTCGTTAAATTGAAACCGTGTCACAAAATTCATTAAATCGCAAGAGATGCGCTGTATTCAACAGAACTAAGATGGGGGAATCGGAATACCTTGTTAGTTCGTGAATTTCACTAAATTGAAGTTCATTATTTCGAGGTGTGACTGTACTCCATTCAGAAGTGAAACATTTTGCAAGAAAAAAAAAAAGAAAAAAAAACTGGCGCAGGGCACCTAGTACAGTTTTCTCTTGTATAAAAGTGCAGGACCTAAATACTGGACATCCAATTTAGACGCCTCTTTTGTTTTCCACTCCGGCAGCGGCTGCATATGGTGCGGCTAAGTGTGTCCACGCAGGCTCCATCTCAAAAGCGATCTGCAGTGGGCACAGAGTCTAGGCACGGGGAGGGCTGATGTCCAATTTTTGTGCATTGTGTTCTCACGCTTAGTTTGTGTTAAGCAAGAGGTAGCATGAAGGGCAGTTTGCCTGCTGCTGCCGCTGCTCTTTCTCGTGCCAGCATCTTCACAGTGAGTGCCTGTGGTCATTGAGTGAGATGTGTTCATGTTTACATGTGTCCTTGTGACAGCGTGCTTGTTAATTTAATTGGCTAGGGAGCATTTACAAGATTTTGTGGCCGATAAAATTACTATTCTTACTTCGTATAGTTGTCTGACAATTTGCTATCCCAATAAATGCTTCACCTTTCAGGTGAAACTCCTACTTATTTTTTACCAGACATATAAATAAATTTAGGCAATGGTTGGCAATTACTGATTAACGCTCGGTTTGTGTGCTGACTATTTTGGGCATCTGTTTTAGCTGTAGTTTTCAGTTCTTTAATCAATCGCCCTTTTTTGCAGCATCATGAATGAACGTTGAATCATAGAAATTGAGAGGCCAAATGATTTATTATTACTGTGCATGAATTTTGTGATGAGAAATAATCAAGAACGTTAATGTTAGAATGCATGATGTTGGAAGTTGAAAGGGTAGTGTTCGGGCACATCCGTATGCTCGATCGTTCCCCTGGTGGGTTCCCCTGGTGGGTGAGTGGCATTGTAGTAACACTGGCATGCATGCTAGTGCTCTCCAGGCACGTTTTTTCAGAGCCTATATGGCCAACAGTACCACCATCTGATGAGTGGTAGTAGTCTGGTTGCCTTTCACTCTGGCAGTGGCAGCAATATATATACTATACATTTGTATCAGCGCATATATATATGAGTGTGTTTGTGTGTGTGTGTCAGTATCCAGACTTGTCAGTGCAATTTTCTCACTCAAAGGTCTACCTACATCCTAGAGAAGAGACCAACAATAATCCGCTTGTGTGTGTATATATATATATATATATATATATATATATATATATATATATATATATATATATATATATATATTTTGACAAGTTTGGATACTGATACACGCATGCATATCCAGTGTTCAAAACGGAGAACTTAGAATGTTTGGCATTTGTTGGCCACATGAACGTTAGTTTCAGTAGGCGGTGTTTGTTCTTTAGGCATCTATTGCATAGTCGTCACAAGTGTTTACCTCTAGGGTCCCTTTCCTTACCTGGCTTTTGTCTGCATTGTGAATGAAGGAATAGCAATGCCTGTTGTCTTTTTCTGGCCTTTCCTTTTCAGAACCTTGATGACGAGGTCTTCCGCAAGAGACATGCAAAGCTTGAGGCAAACGAGAAGCGCAGAAAACGGTGAGTTGATGTCTTTGTTTAATCTTTGGTGCATGATGTTGTTGTCACAGGCTCCAGTAATGGTGGTGGTATGTGTCACTATTGGAAGTGCACTTGTAACCAATCTCCTGGGGGTTGCCACAGGGTGTAGGCATCAACTATGGCTACACTGGGAGATTATCTTTGTGGTAATCTTTTGGTGTTTGTTTAGTGGGGAAAGATTCATCAGTGTCTTTGTAGTGCCTCCATGTGGCAGGCAGCTGAGGTTCATGTATAGCATAGAGCAAGAGCACACTCGTAGCGGTTCCGTTCTGTGTTTGCACCATGTTGCAAGTGCCAGTAGTCCCCATGCCACGTGTGTGCAAGTGCAACAACATGCCTCAAAGTGACAGCTGTTTGCACCAGTGTTTGTAACATTTTCTTTTGGGCAAAGTTGCCTGGTAGTGGCCCAAAGTGCTCCATATTTATCTTAGTCTCATAGTGGTGATGATGATCCTGCTTAGAATTTCGTCTTCTTTGATTTAACCGTTCCTACATGCCTTCCTTGTTACTTTTTAAACTAAAGCTTTGTGTCGCCACCTGCAATGGTGAGTCAGTGGTCGCAATATGAAAAGTGGCAAACAACCTCCTGTTTTGCAAAATGTTGCCAGATCTTTTTTTTTGCTATTTCACTGGTTTTACGGCCTTATAAACAAGCCAAGTGGAAAGCGGAAACAAAAAACCATCGCAATGAAATGGAAGGCAGCTATTGTAAATACAGGTCACTTTAGGTTCCGAGAAGCCATGTGTTGCGCATGCCAAAGGTTGTTTTGGTGTTTTACCGAAATTTCGATGCCTCCAAGCCCCTGCATTTAAGTGGCTAGGTGAGGCAGTAGTGCTTGTGGCATTTATAGGGTTTTGTGTCTCATTGCTTCAGAGCATATCGTTTGGTTTCATAGCACATCTCAAAAGTCATTGTTATTTTAATACACATACATCTTTTACTACTATTTTTAGGCCCCTATACAGCCAGCTTATATTGTCATTGTCAGCCACGTTACCGTTTTTCGTTAATAGCATCATTGAGCACATTACACCATTCCTTGGCCTTCCTTGGCCATGATTAGCCCTTGCACCATAAAACCCCGCATATTATTGTCACTGAACTTTTATTCCATATGTGGCCATGTAGCAGCTTTGCTGGCTGCAGAGTCTTCTGTGCATGTTTAAAGTTGTGCATCTCATTGAGCATATGTTGCAGTAAAGAACAATAATGGATATAATGAAATAATATAACAATGTAATTTTGGACCCCCTTTCAACTTCTCTATAGCGACGTTTTACTGTGTCCAATAATTCACATCTGTGTTCATTATATTTAGGTTTCACTAATTTTGTGGAAGCAGCCACTGGAAGAAAAAAAAGAAATAGGCATTTGTGCCACTGAGAAAAAGCAACCTGATTTGTGGTTTTCCCTTTGTTTCAACTTGAAGGCCAGTGGCAATGAAGTTTCATAGTGAAAGAAAAGCCTAGTTTCAGACAGTGTAGGTATGGAATGGCCTCCGTGCACAATTTCATGTTTGAAACGTGCGTGGATACCCGATGAAAAACTAGAAATATGGACATTTTCAAACTGAAACTGAAGGAATAAGAGAACACTATCGCGCCAGAAGCAACATAGAACCTGGAATATTGTAACAGCAGCACGACTCCTCAGCATGAGCTCTGTGATTGGTTGTTGCTAGCAGCACAGTGCAAATTTTAGAGGCCATGTGCAGGGATTTAGGTCGTATCCGCCAACCACCAGATAGATGCATTGTCTGTGTAGGTGCTTTTTAAGGGCTGGTAATGAGAAGAATAAACAATCAGAACTGACTGTTGCGAGGGAGTCGTTCACTATAGCCATAACAGTATAGCGACCCAAGGTAACAGCAGCCATTGCAGAAGTTGTGAGTAGCGGACCCTTCTGTCTGGTTTCGTGGCACCGCAGACAAGCATTGGGCTCATGGTTGTAGAAGTCCTGGGTTCGAATTGTGTCGTGGCAATCTTCGAAAACTCATTTTACGTTGATGCATTATTACTTTTCTAGTTTGGATTCTGCCATATTTGTTCTTTTGTCCTATGCCTATCCACCATGCCACCACACAGGGTTCCTGCCAAGGGTAGCGAAGTGACCCGTTGCGTAGCCCATGGGGAGGGGGATGGGGGCTATAGCTGTTGGTGCTGTTGGTGGGCTGATAGTAGTCGCAAACGAATGAATAACGATGCATTTTTATATTGCTACTCTGTGTCACAGTGAGACAGGCCCCCACTGACTAGTGAAACTCTGTGCATATAGCATCTGATGAAATAAAAAGGGGCCCTCTCACTTTAGTTACTATACGGTGAGGGGGCCCATCATAATAGTGTACAGACTATTATGATGGGCCCCTTTACTGTAGTGAGTGCCTAAACAATTACCATTCATGCAACCTTGCCAAGATTGCTTCACAAATGCATACTGCAGGGCTCATTTTTAACTAAATTACCGAAGTGAAATTTTGTTGCAGTTGGCTTTTAATGCACGACATGCGTACGTGCTTAGTCGGGGGGGTGAGGTTTCTGTAAAGTCTCTGTGGGATACCTGACCGTCCTTGTTGTTGCAGCTGGGACCTGCAGCTGCTGAGGGAGCAGCAGCACACCGAGCGACTGAGGCGCCGAATGGAGCGCAGCGTGGAGAGGGCCCCAAGCTGCCCGCCCTCGTTCTGTGGGGACTTGAAGCACAGTGAGTGTTGCCTCATCGTAGCTGCCATAATGTTGCATTAAGGGGCCCCTAGACCAAGTCAAACTGGAAAATTAGTTGCCTAGTGGCCGGTGTGTACTAGTCTGCCGTGAGCACATAGCCGCAAGAACACATTGAACTAGTGTGGCATAATAGCAAAGTTATTGGCATTTTAAAAACGAAAATGCAGCTGTCGCTGTTTCTCACTCTCCTTTGCCACTCTCTCCACTGGTGCTCTCTCCCTCCTTGCTGCATATGCTCACCAACTTGACGCAGTGCAGCCAAAGTAACAGGTTGTGTCCGCACTATAGAAGTAAGGCTCCTCTGTTGTCTGCCCCCCCTTTTGCCCTTCACATGAAGCTGGCTGAATGGAAGCTTCATAAAAGGTTCAGTCGCGCATGATGGGTGAGCCCCTCTCCATTTTTGGAACACACAGTCGGCTTTTGTTGCGCTCGCGTGGTCGTTCTTTGATGACTGACCAGTCCGTATAACTTTTACCTCTGGAAACATCACCTGAAGCACTCCGTTGACGTGACATGCAAAGGAGGCGAGGAGAGGAGCACAGGATGGTTTCTTTTCTCTTTAGAACTTTTCCTCTCATAAAACTCTTTTAAGAGTCCTGAAGGTAACTCTGGTGTTAGTGCTTGTGTGCAATACCATATGGCTGTCTTGGAATGATGATCAGTACATGGATTTTTGATGAACATTCATCCTTCTGACTTCAAATAGTTTCATAGGTTTTTGTATTAGCATCAAGCTCACTCTTAGTTGCGGATTTATTTCGTGGCAACTCTTCTTAATCCTCTGGTACTGGGGTACTGTTAGATGAGTTCGGGGACATTGAAAACATGTATTTATCTTGTAACAAATAAGATATCTACATTGAGCAACACGCATACTTTAAAGGGCACTGGAAGGACACTCCGTTTTATTAAAGAAAGACTATGACACTACAACATAATAAAGTTTAACTACAGAGGACAGATAAATGAACCTGCCATGTGCCTTCTCAACGAATTTGCCTGAAATCGTAAAATTTATGCATCACCAATGGTTCCCATGGTGGCTGGAAGTATTGCAGTGCAAGATTTTCCTCTGGTAATCTTATCATAGGAAACACTAAAGTACCAAAGGTCATGGATGCTTTTGGTCCTTCCGATAGCAAGGTAGGGACCGGCTTCTTTTTAAATTGAAATGGAATCTTGAATCAAATTATGTACCTTAGGACAAGCATAGAAGCGCAAGAGACAAGGTAGAGATGAGATCATCTCTCACCCTGTCTTTACTTACTCGTGTTCCTTCACAATGATATAAAGGTTCATACTGAATCAACACATCTAGTTCAAATACATTGTTATCAGCTTGGCTAGTTATTTGCATCGGTGGATGGACTTGACACAAAAGGATTATAAAAAGTGTCCAGAATACGATATTGGCTCAATTTTCTTGAACTCAATAGTTTTGAATCACTTTCTTAGTCAGCGCAAGATTTCTAAGTTTTTCTCAAGGCACTTCTATCACATGTGCCTCCCTTACAAGTTTTCTCAAGTTGTATTTTTGGTACCAGTTCTGATGCTGATGAAGAGTTGTGAATTTGTAAACTGTTGTCAGTGGGATAATGCCTAAACTGTTGTTGGTGAATATTGCTAGAATAAAATGCCTGGAGATAATTTTAGGGCATTGCAGATCTCATGTAACATAGTGCATGAGATATGTGTATGGAAAGGGTGCATGGACAGTCAAATACAATGGTGTAGTAATTGTGTTATGCTTGTAGGTAGAAATGAAAGGTATTAAGTATTAGTGTACTTTCAGTATTCATTGCTGTCTTGCAGGCTTAATTATCCTTTAATTTAGAGATCCACAGTACACAAAAGCATGCATAGAACTCCTGAGGTACAAGAAAGATTTCAGTCATCGAAAGTGCATTCTTTTACTCACACTTGCTAGCTAGTATATTTGATATGCAAGTTCATCCCATTGACTAAATTATTGTTACATATTTTATGAGAAATCTAAAAGCAATAAGTCTAGAGCAAAATTTGTTCTCTGAAGCATGTAGTGCACTTGCGAGTTAGTAGAACGTGCAACTATAAACTTCGTAGAAAGTTGAAGGTTACGAAATGATGTATGTTTTTACATAGACTACAGAACTGACTTCCTAGATTGCTGAACAGTTCAAGAGGAATATTCCACCTTAAGTAATGTAACTATTCTCGAACTTCAACAAGCATTCCTGATATGTTGTTATGCTTTTCTCTCTAATGGAAATTTGATTATATTAATCAACCATTTTATGTTGTTCAGGTGACTGGGCACACTTTGTGTTTATTTTGGCTCTCTCATTTATTGTGTATATTCTCTGCACGTGGTGAAGGTCACTAGCAGTGTGCACGAGCGTTCTACTGTGGCGGTGACTGAGAGCTCAAAAATGTGCTTGCTCGGTCTGTCCCTGCTCGATTTCGTCATGCTGTGACATGTGCCATTGTCATGACATTGTCGTGGTGCCGCCTCAACCCCCACTAAATGGCAGAGAGAAGCAGAACTTCGCCCAGTGCTGCCTGTGGCGATAGAACTTGAGTCATGGCAGCAAGTGAGTACGAATCTAGTTGGGAGTCGCATGTGCTAACCACAGAGCCATGGCTTAGTATAACTTGGCTCAACATCGACTCGTCAAATTGTCATCATCACTCGTCGATATTTCTGGCTTTCTGTGATGGGACGTAGGGTACATGTCACCCTTCAGGAGTCGTGGCGTCTGTGCATGCGACAGAGGCAGCAGCAGGCAGTATGCTCATGCGCCGTAGCTGGTGCAAGCTGCAGCACTCGTTCACAATGCAACTGTATCAGCATTGCAGTCATTCTTAGCCTTTCTTCAGCAAGGGACGGCTACGTCTATCGTAAATTGCATTCGCATAAGTGTCGTCTTCGTGGCTTTGCATTCGTTTCGTCATTGTCGTTGTCATGCCACTCCTGTCATGGCCACATTGTTTGCCGTCTTTGTTGCATCACTGTCATAGTCATGCTGCCTCCATTGTTGCCATCGTGTCATCGTCTCCATCATACAATTGCTGTTGTCACGCTCGAGCTGTCACCCATAATCACAATTTCGTAGCTGTTATTATGCTGCCACCATCATTGTAATTTTGTCATTGTTGCATGCAGTTGAGGATGTTTGTGCAGGATTGCAGCCTTGCCTAATTGGTCAAGTAATTGGTCAGGTAACTGTCCAATGACGTGGTAACTGTCATTGCAGTAAAATGTTTGAGTGGCTATGACACCTTGCTGCAGGGAAAAATGTCACGGGCCGAATTCCTGTCTACACAGTAGCCATTTTTCAATGGAACTGAATGCAAAAAATGTTTGTACGTTAAGCATCGGGTCGACAGTAAACAAACATGAAAGGTTGAAATTGATCCAGATCCTTTTATGATGGTGTCTCTTATAGCCCCTGTTGTGCGTTTGAATTCAAAACTAAATTAATCAGCTAATAACTGTTTTCATCACAGGCAAGGTCCCCAGACATGTGTTCTGATCTTAATTTTGAAACCCTCGAGGAGTGTGTGTTGCAGACAGGGTTCTCACTAAGAGTGCCTTTCCTCGTAAATGCTTATGCTTGATGGCCAACTCACGAGCACTCGCATTGCATGGCTGGGCTTTGGCAGTACAATGGAAAGCAGCCAATGCAACACATTTTCACAAGTAACAATGTGTATTGGAAGTCGGGAGACCTCTCCAAGATGCAGACTGGTGGCAACCGAAACGTTTGCCTGATTTGTACAGCAAACGATGCTAGAGAACAACAAAAGAGAAAAACAGATTGCTTGTCCGAGGTCCTTCCTATGTCGTGTCTGGCAGTCTTCTCCCCTAGCACTCGATGGGCCACGCTAATTTCGGCAGTCCTACCGTGGGTTTTTGCTGCGGTCAACATTGGTGACTGGTTTGCAAGAGAGTCACTCCACCAGTGCATGTGGCAGCTGTTGGGATCCTCACGCAGGAAGAGAGGAGGAATGTCTGCTCCTGCTTACTTCTGCAGTGTGCGCAAGAGTGTGGGGAAACTTGAAATTCCGTGGTTCCCCCAGTGTGATCTACAACTATTGTGGCTTCAGGTACAATGTGGGCACTGTTGAATACGTAACGAGTGTCTTCATGTCAAAGGCCAGTGTGCTCCTCTGACCTTTCTGTGGGCGCGAATCCATGTGTGTGTGGCTGATTGTGTGCATCTCGTGCCTGCAGTTGGATACATTGAAGTCGTGGAGAGTCTGCCGGTCGTGGCCTTTGGTCAGCCCATACCCGAGCTGCAGCCTGCGTGAGTGCTTCATTATTCGTTTGGGCTGTGGTGGAACAATGTGTGTTCTAGGTGGTGGCCGGCTGTATATTTTGATGTGAATGACGGTGACGTGCAAGCTGGGTTCTGGCGAGCTGCTGTGCTGTCATCATCCAGTGTATAAACTTCGAAAATGATAGGTGTTGCATTGCTTGGGTTTTTGTTTAAATTTTGATTGAACCTTTCGCCATGAAACACCAGCTAGCTGTGGTCATCTCTCCTCACATTTATTGAGTGTGAAATTCTTTAGTCAATGACCAAAGAAATGAGACTCCCCCCCATGCACACACACATTGACAGCAAAGAAACTAGCTTATGATTATAGCTCCCTACACACAGTATCGGTTGGAATGATCTAACGTACATAGGATGTAGATTCCTGTAATTGCTGTTTGGGATTTTGGTAGCACACTGAATAATAAGGGTTCCTAGGTGTAGCCGCGAAGACTAAGATCGCTCTGTTGCCAGAATTTCGATGGCTTCTCAATGGATTTTGTGGCCTATGTAAGTTCAACGATGGCACTTTTTGACATGTGACCTTTCCTTTTTGATTAAAGAATTTTACGCTCGAATTATTTTTTTCTTACCAACTGTTGACTACATTTTCAAAATTCTAAGCCTGCATGCTTTATTTTTCTCGCATGCTTTTTGTCACAGGCAGGTGCTACCCATAGTGGAACAGTGGTACATTCTTTACAACAGCCTATAATTTATGTTGCTAAGCAGCAGTGAACTATGTTAGATATGCAACACGTATCTTTAATTCACTTCACTTTCAGCCTTTGGTGGGCATGTTGTCTGCTCCTGTCAATGTGGAGTATTTTCTTTCAATGTACTGTATTGGCTACATAAAAAAAAAAAAACACGTCTGATACAACACATGCACAACTCCTCTCTGTATGACATTGTTGTCATAATCTGCTGTGAGGCTGTGAAATGTTTTTTTTTTTTTTTTATATACTGTGACAGTAGAGAAGTACTTGAAACTCGGTTTGCTTTGTCTGTCCATTTGTTCTGTTATTCTGACAACATGCTTTGTTGTTTTCGAAGTTATTTTGTTGTTGCTGGCCACTGCATCATCCCCAACTTTGCTATTGCTGTAGCACGAAGAGAAAGAAAGCTTTACTCGGCCGTGGTTGCTCAGTGGCTATGGTGTTGGGCTGCTGAGGACGAGGTCACGAGATTGAATCCCAGCCGCGGCGGCCACATTTTGTTGGGGGTGAAATGCGAAAACACCCGTGGTGCTTAGATTTAGGTGCACGTTAAATAACCTCAGGTGGTCGAAACTTGTGGAGTCCTCCACTGCGGTGTGCCTCATAATCAGCAAGTGGTCTTGGCATGTACTAAAACCCCATAATTTAAAAGAAAGAAAACTTTGTTCCCAACCACCACTGAGAATCCCGTGCCAGTGAAGCAATGTGCATTTCGGAGTCAAGCGGACTAACAAAGCACTGCACTTTAGCACATCAACAGCGCTAGGCAATTACTTCAATGTTTTGATCTCCACATAGACCCCAAGTCCAGACTGAGCAGTACTGTAAGAATGAGGGCAGTATTATGTGCATCACCTAGAAGTTGTTTTTGACAAGAAGGCTGTGTGTTTGCATGCAGTTATCTGTCGTCATGCTTGTCAAAATGACAGGGGCACAAGCGAGGAAGTGCATGTGACTATGATAAGCCTCAAACATGGAACAACCCACAATAGAGGATGCACCAAGAATAAGGTGTTTGGCGGAAAGCAATGTCAAAAGCATGGACAGAGATAGAGCTTTGTTACGCAGTAGCTCACAGGATTCACAGCCGCCAAGTGCCTGACAAAGCAGTGCAAATGTGCAGGTGAAAAAAAAAAATGTTGCTTCACTCTCGTAGGTGCACCTGCATCATTTTGCTTGTGACATCGGTTGAAGCTTTAGCCTCACAGTTGATTAATCCTTGGCCGAGATCTTCGAGATGACTCACTGAACCTGAAATGCAGGAAACCGTTTACACAGCAAATGGCGCATCTCTGGTGGCTTAAACATCGATTTACAAAAAAATGCAGAACTTAAAAAATGGTGTATGGAAGTTTTATACTCAAAGGCAATCTCAAATGCCATGCTGCCTACACGTAGTGAACGTAGGGGCCGGATGTGTCCTACTGAATGATGGAGACAGAAAATATGACTGTTTTGCACAACTTTGCAGACTTTATTTATGCAGACCACGACACAACCTCACCATGATACCACGCAAAAGAAGGAAAAATAAACACGATTCATAAAGATTTCCTGAATGAAGTGTTTTCAAGTAATGAAATGTTAAATTAACTCGACGAAAAAAAAAGAAAGACGGCAGACTTCAGTAGTCTCTTAAGCTCTGAACTCATTCACTGTGGCAACAGCATTCTTCTATCGTTTTTTCCTATAGTTCATTCCCCCATAGTGGCTGAGCACATTATTAAGGAAGAACAGGTGGGGAGCAAGAACAAGGTGGTGGTCTTCACTGTAGGAGAACCTACTGCTGTCACAGTGACTGTGTTCAGAGCTTAATCGCTGTTCTGCTTTATTTTTATGCGTCTGTGTGCACAAGTGAGGCAGTTTGCCGAGCGCCAGTATGCAAGTTGAAAATGTGCGAGGGCTGTTTTGCATTAGTTGTACGTGCAAAAATAACATTGCATAAAGCGACAGAAAGTTGACCTAGATGGTAAGGATTAATTATGTAAATTTCGTCTCAGTGCTCCCTTCAGTTGATAGTCGGCGTTCGTGTTGTCCACTTCTCTACTCTTGTGTCCTGTCTGCACACCTCACCTCTTTTTTTGCATACCATTACATTCTGCTTGACATAATGCTTGGTCAGTGACAATGCATCTCATTACTTCTTGTTGCTTGATTATATACATGGAAAAGTATTCTCTCCTTGCTTAAGTTAGGTCTGATTGTTGATTTATTTTTGGTATATTTTAAAAAATCTCGTTTAAAGAAACACACACACATGGTCACTGTGAAATGAAAGTTTTCCACCTGAATCGGCAGATGCGAACGCATGTATTTGTATGTATAGAAGACAGTTTATCCCCCATGGCAAGCCTTCAAGCAATCGTTTCAGTCTGTTTCATGTGGCTCTCTCATGCAACCACATGATCGTCATCACTGGCAATCATCTTTGCAGGTTTCACATAAGTGGCGTGCTGCCATGAGGATGATGCAGAGGAACGCATAAATTTATACACGTGGCATCTTTGTGCATCAATTAACGTGCATTTCTGTATTGTGCTTGTCCGGTCATGCAGTCTTAAAATTTGTGCCAAATAAGAAACATTTATGGTTGTTTGGAAGTGCAAACACGCACAACGAAGGTGAACAAGACGCAACGAGTGCAGTTGTCTGGTTCTTCTTCGTTGTGTGTCTTTGCACTTCCAGACAACCATGTACAGTGCTCACGGAATGAGACGCGACCTGGAGTGTTTAGTAGAACCTTGGATTTGTGCAGAGTACTCGAGTGTACCATGTCATGTCGCTAGGAATCTGGTCATCAAAGGTGACACGGACCCCACTAGAAGTCTCAGCGCCAAAATTACGTCCCTGTGACACAAAAAAGTGCAGCCGTTGGAAATGAAAGCATACGCATTAGTTAGCCCTAAATTGACAGGTTTCATTCCATGAGCACGGTACCTATACTAACTGGCCTGGTCATCCACTCTCCTGCGAGAAAAATTTGGCCCTGCTTCAACTTCTCTTGATCATCTGTCGATGACATTCCAAAGCAAGCACCATGTCTTGTGTTCACCTTTGAGATGACCAACGCACTCCTTTTGCTTCTGCAGCGAGACAAGGACTAATTCTAAGTGCACTGTACTCTGTGAGGGCAAGACTGCTTACCCAGAACACATGCAGGGGCTTTCAGGAAAAAGTGCGCAATTGTGGGCATAACAGTTTTTTTCGTATGCAATTCTCAAGGGGGATGTCTAAGCTTTCTTTTGCAATGCCACAAGAACGAATCTGTTGTTCCTGTAGGATCTATTGAGAGCAAGTTCGAGTCTACGTTGGTGTACAAAGAAGCTGCCAATGTTACCGACAGTGTAAAAACAGGCTGAATGTACTTTGGGCAGATGTGCAAATTATGAATGTGCCTGATTCTTTCCATGTTTTAATTTTTGCTATTTAACATTGCATTGCCAAAACCTCGATGGAGAGGACATGCGTCCCATTGGGTGGCAAATTTATGTCCCGCCCTCTCGTAATGTGAGGTGTCATTGTGGTGTTGCTACAGACATATCACACATGAACTGTCTGATCGGTGACAGGGTGTTACGAGATATTGTTGACAGCAGAAGCTGGAAGTTGCTTTTTGTACCGGGATGTCTCCAGAAGACTCTGGCTACCCACAGTTGAACTTTACATATTCAGTAGCACACCTGTTGAGAGGATAAGGTGGTGTGATGAGACTTGTGGCCGTAGTGTGAATTTGCCTGATGCAAGGTTTGGGTAATGATTAACTTCTTTCGTGTGATGATATTATCGTCAATTCTTACTAAAAATGACCAAATGATTTACTGTGGAATTCCTTGTAAAAATTTATGTAGGCTGTATTTTAGTTCATTAACAAATTTCAACTAATCCGTGGCAGTCTTAAGTGAGTCTTAACGGTACAATACAAAAAAAAAAAGAATGAAATGCAGTGCTGACAAGTAAATGAGAATAGCGAGAAAATTAAAAGAATTGGTGACACGCTGAGCTCCCTCATTGGTTGTTTTTACCAGAAATGCACGAGGAACCATTCTTATCCAGGGCACGTAAGAGGTTGAAATGTGCAGGGTGGGCACAGTGTAGGGTGATGACAGTGAAGATTTGTCAGGTTGCAGCCCATGGTGTTTCATGTATGGCTGTTCGCCGATTCCACGTGTCCATTTCTTGAGCTGCGGAGGCGCATTGCTTGGGTCCCTTCGTGCATTGGTTGTAGGATGGTGCAGTTGATGGCCCGCTCACACATGTGCCATACTTCTCACGCGATCTGCACAGCCTTTGTGGTTATCTGTTTATGTGTGAGACAGTTGTACATTGCAGAGGGGAGGGGCGAGAGTACATTGCAAGAGTAAAAAAATACAAGATTAGTTCTGGGAATTCACAGTGCAGGCAACAAAATAAGATTTTGAAAAAGCTAATATTTACGTAACAACCAAATAAAAAAAATACTCGCATAATATGAAGTAATCAAGTACACAAAGAGTGCACCTTACCAAGCATACAATGTCCATGAATAAGTACGTAATTATACCATTTGCTACCAAACATTATTTCATGTTGATTAGTAATTCTTAAAATGAGTGGGGTCACTGATGCTTACTAATGATGTAGGTAGATTATTTCAGTAGATTGAAGATTGAATGCAGGTGTGCTCGTTGCGGTGCCCATTAATTGTGCTCGAATGCTCCAACAAAGAAATGTTTTTTTTTTAAAAGTGGGGGTATGTGTACTGGGCCACAGCATGAATGTAGTCTTTTGTTGTCCTTGCTTTATTTTGATCTGTTTTATAGTACATACCACGTGTTTATTTTTTGTTTGAGCACATTTTTACAAATCGGCCTGCAACAGATAGCGCTCTTCCACATATTCAAGTGGCTTTTTGGAAAATGCAGCATTTACCTGCATGACAAATGGCAGTTCTGAGGCAGCCAATAAGAAGGTTCGGTAATGAATAGGAGCATTTGGATAGCATATTCCGAATTGAACATGGATATTAACAAAAATAAGATTTTGCACATCTGATAAAATATAGAATGTTCTTGTATGTTTCTAAGACAAAGTGAAACAAAGTAATCAAGTAACACTGGAGTCCAATTAAGTGAGAAAGTGAAGGTTTATTCACATTATTGAATAAGTGCGATGACCTGCTCTGGTTGCTTAGCGGTTATGGCATGGTGCTGCTAAGCACGAGGTCATGGGTTCGAATCCTAGGCATGGCGACCGCACTTCCATGAGGGCAAAATGCAAAAAAAAAAAAAAAGACTGTGTGTCGTGCATTGGATGCACATTTTAAGGAAACGCCAGGTGGTCAAAGGATGTATGCTCTGAAATTGTACGGTAAGGAAACATGGGAACAGCATGTCACCGGTTGTCGAAGGAGCAAAGCATCATACTGCAGCACCACACATCATATTAAAGGGACACGGATGGGCTGGAATCACCCAAATAATATCGGCAAATAACTCAAAATTGAGCAGAAATGAGCTGCCCCATGCGCCTTCTCAGGAACTGTGGGACCTCTTTGCAGTAGCAGCAGCTGTAGAATTATTTGGAACAGCCGCCACTTGCATCAGTCTTTTATCCCTGTAGACTTAAATTTGTGTTATTCCTTATATTCGGACTGAAATGAACGTTCAGTTACTTCAGATAGTGATTTATTCAATCAGGTTCAAAACAAGTGGCAAAGACTATTCAATTTCAATTCAAAATTTTGCATATTTTCACACTCCTACTAATCTGCCTCTGGAGTCCAGGGACTATGACGTTACGCGAAATGGGACAGCATTTTTATTCCAAATTGTTTATACGAAAGTTTCCAAGCTCTTCAGCGAGTTCCCACTTGCTTTGGCTTGGCTACGCTTTGTCAGCCAACACATTGAGAAGTTCATTATTGCTGGATCACAAAAAACATACGAGCCACAAGTGGTCGTGGATTCTAGAAGTGGTGCGACCTTGTGAAAAGTTCAGAAAGCGAACTGTTCTCTTGTCCTCGAGTGCTCGATCGGAATTGTATTCCATCAGCAATAGCCCCAGTCTGACAAATCACGCGAAGGGTTTGCCTTCAGAACCATTGCAAGATAGCACCACAAGTGCTGCTGCCTTGCTTTTGGCAGCGTTTTACTTTGCCACGTGCCTCTCGAGTCGTTTTTAAGGTGGCGTTGCCACACCTCAGAAAGTGAGCAGCCGATTTGGCACCACAGGGCAGGCATTTTGGGACAACTTGAGGTCAAGAGAGGCCAAAGTGGGACAAAACACCATCCCATGTGCAAGCCGTGAGACAACAGGGCCACTGCAGTAAGAGTGGGACATCTCCTGCCTAAATCAGGACGTCTGCTCACATTAGGCACATGATGCAAATGCGCTGTTGAAGCTGAGCAGTATGGGAGTTGCACATGCAACTCCAACAGAAATCCTAAAACTAGCACCACGTTCTAGACTCCTGTCCCCGAAATCTGCTAAAAAAATGCATTGACATTTCGGTTAAGGTCATTCTGGACAGCTAGACAAAGGCTTTTTGGACACTTAGCTCCATAGAATGCCAGTGTAGTATTTTATGGCATACTTCGAGGACGAATATGTCAGAAGTGCTGATATTCTCAGGCTTTTTAAGCAAACATGATTTGACTACTGCTTGGCTTCAGTTTTGCACTTTCAATATATGCCCTAAAGTCATTGGTAAAAAGAGGGGTCACTAGTGAATATTTTTAGTTAGCCACATGGACATTGTCATGCAAGTAACGTATTCCTCTTCGTATGATCCACCTCAGCATGGTGAATGGCACTATTATATGCTTCGTACGATTTTCTAAAAGTCTGTTTGCTATAAGTAAAAATAAAAAATCAGCCACTCGTCGCCTTGGCAATAAACCACACCAGGTGGAAGTTTGCATTCTACCTTGCATGTTTCTTGTGTGTTGGTTTCTGATGTTGCACAAAAGTAATGTATCTTGGGAGTTTTGTCAAGCCAGCATATCCCTTCTGCTCAAGGCTGCTTTCGGGTCGTGCAGGGAATTCTCATTACCATGGGTGAAACACTCCTCCCGCCACGGCGAGTCTTCGACAGCAGGCGAGAGAATGGCAGCGAAAAAGCAGCGTAAGAACATGCAACCAAAGGGACCGTGGCGATAGCTGCAAGAGGCAAAAACAACGTGAGTACTGTTTCGCTTGTCTTCAAGCACACTACCTTGTGCGAGTAGCTTAAACAGAGAAAGAAAACATGGAGCAAGAGCTGCCGGAGGATGATTGTCATATCAAGAGATAGCTTCCTGCAGACCTGCTGAGATATGCTGCTGGAACACTTATTGGTTAGCAATGCCGGTTAATGCTAGGGCATTAGTAGGTACTGTGACTCTTGGATGTGTTGTAGTGCACTCGGCAGGTAGTTATTAACAGGACGAACGAAGTGTTGATGTATGTTAATTCTTCTTGCTCCTCTGGCTACAAAGTCGGACCTTGTTTTGACGAAACGAGTATAGCTAATATATAATACACCTAATACATAACACACCGAACATGCTGCGTACTGGTTGATGGTTTGTATAGTACTACATCGGAATGAAATACAAACAGCAAAGTGCTTGGGCTGTGGTACACGGAGAAAGGATTGTTCAGTACATCCTATGCCATTTCACCATGCCCAATATAATATGCCGCACATGAAGGAGTCTTTTTCACATGATTAGTATGTATTTTATAACACTCTGTTTTGTCTTCCACTCACTTCATCCTTCGTCATTGGCTCATTCATTATTGTCAGGACCACCCACTCAGCATAATGAATATAAAGAATAGAGAATGAGATGGGATTGCTAGAAAATACAACCTCTGCAGTCGCAATCTCAGTGATTGCTCATCAGCATTTTGTGAATTTGCCAGTGCAGGACTGCAAAAATCTAATGTGTTTATGGATTTGTGACTGGATACCAGAACTGAAACTTGGGCGTTTGTAAGAATTCATACTTAGAGTGCAAAAAATGAAGACGCAAGGAGGAAAATCAGGCGGGACGAGCAAAAACACAGAGTGCACTGCTAAAGCACTGTGGAAGTCTGCTTTCCGCCACATCTCTGTCAGTGCCATGACTGTTTTCTCTGATGCAGCCATCAAACTTGTCACCATTGTCACGCATGAAAAGGTGTCACAACAGGTCCAGTCTGTTAAATGAGCATGCTGACAAAGTTCTGCAAACTTCTGATTTCATACAACACTCGTTGCTGCGTAGTGCTCA
This sequence comes from Dermacentor variabilis, assembly GCF_050947875.1. Lineage (NCBI taxonomy): Eukaryota > Metazoa > Arthropoda > Arachnida > Ixodida > Ixodidae > Dermacentor > Dermacentor variabilis. Next base: position 229,248,419 of record NC_134569.1, on the reverse strand, counting down.
GCGATTAAACAGTATACCCGTTGCACATGGCTTCCAGCTCATCTTGCTGTGCCACTCGCATATGCTGTGGAAATTGGGCTGATTCATTGTGGTATGCATCGATGGCAAGCGTGTTTGCAGTGAACGGTAACAGCATCTTCTTAACCTCTAGCGCTCGCCGGTGGCACAAGTACCGACCGCTGTGCAGTCCGAGTATTGCGTTTGAACCACTGAGCGCTGTATATGAGCGGACGATCATCACTTGCCACCAACCTTGAGCACACCTTAACGATCACATAATGTTCAAAGAAAAAGCTAAGCTTACACTGTTGGCTAATCCGCCTAGCAATGTTGTAGTGTTTCATACTCGGGAGCAAAAGTTTGTAGACCAGTGGTACCTACAAAAAAAAGTCTTCTTCGCAGCCTGGGCAAGGTGGCTGGTACACCCTATGTGGGTGTGTTCAATGCAGTACAGTAGACTTCCATTAATTAGCTTCTGGTTAATTCAATATTTTCGTTAATTTGATCTCGACCGAAGTTACCAGCAGGTGCCCTTGAATTGTTGTGGACCCAAATTTTCATTATTTTGATGCTAAAATTGGCATTCACCGCATAATTCATTGAATTTCAAACCTGACCAGTCTGACAGGGTCTGACCCCTGTGGGAAGCCCAATAGCGACCCCTTTAGTGGCATTGTTTGTCTCGTTGGAGCTTAGGAGACAATGAATTTGTTGAACACATGGCATCTCCAGTTGCCCTAAGATTTTTCAGGCTACAAGATTAGCTCACAATGTCTGATTGCGGTATGTACTCGATTCTAATGGGTGCTTTTCTTCCCCACAAAAATTGGGCCACAAATTTCCTGTGCAGTGCTTTCAGATACAAGACCAAAACTGTGTGCCGTTCATGTACTTTACTGCACAGCGTAGATGTACTGCGGCAAAGCTGACTTTAAGGACAGCGCGGTGAACTTGGCTTAAGGAAACCATTGTTCAAGGCATATTAGGAACTTGCCCATTTTTTTAGCTAAAAATCTTGTATGCCTTATATATCTGTTATGTTTTGGGGGCTCTAAAGTCATTTCTATGTTAGTTTCCTATTTTGGACACACAGAGAGCGGGCGAGGGTTTTATTCCGAGGCATATTAGTATCGGGCAAGTACAGCCAGATGAATTGGCCACATGCCTTGGTGTTTATTATGCACCTGGTTTAATTCGACCATCTGGATAATTCATTCACTGTTGTCGGTCCCATCAAGATAGAATGAATGGAAGTCAACTGTATATTGGATGAATTTTCTAGAAGAAATTGTAATTGCCTGCTGATGCTGTGGTTTGTGAAGTTTTCTTGCAAGTGTACATTCGAACCTCAATGTAACAAATTATTGGACATAAGGAAGCATGTGCAAAGTATTTCTCACTGATATTACTGTGTAGCAAATGTATGCTTATGATGAAAATTGAATATAAGTAAGGTACTCTCATCTCAGATGTGGCTTCGGTTTATTGAATGTATGGAAAATTGTAGCCGTGTGTCTGAGAATGCGACATTGGTGCACACGCCTTGCAGGCTCCTGAACATTCGCCACAAGGACTGCGGCGTGAGCTCTGCTCAGGACTGAGCCCCTGGGCACTGAGTGCCAGCTCCGACCGGGTGATGGAAGACCCGTCACCGAGGCGCCACAACAGTCGCCGGTCTCGCTGCAGGACACGGTCGCCTGACCACGAAACTCTCAGCCCCGGGCCCTGCGCGCCACGAACATCATTGACGCGCATGTGCGTTTCCCGCTGCCCGTGAGGAAAAATGAAGTGGAGAGAGAGTGTGAACACAGTGGCAATGCCACGCTAAATAAAAACAGACCCACATGCATGGCTTGACGCGTGCCGACGCCGCTTCGTCTGGTGGGGAGGGGGGTGAGAAAAGATGAAAGAAATGTCTCTGGAGACGCCAAGGTGCCAGAAAGCCCGATCGGTTTGATTCTGGCATCTTGCGTTTTGTGTGTGTGGATGTGCTGTGATGGCATGGTGCTCGCTGCAGTCGAGCTGCTCGAAGACGCTTCCAGCATCTCGATTGTGCGAGCTTGAGCGGGTAGCCAAGATGCTGGAACGTGATGCTTGTTCCAGCATCTTTGTTTCTCGGTATGTTACCTGGACAGTGTGAGTGGCTCGCCCGAACCAAGATGTTGGAATGCTGCCACTTCCTACATCTTGGTTCACGCGACCACGTTGCGAGTATTTTGCATGTGTTGCAGTCGCCGCTGCCTGCTTCGATAAATGTGATGCAAGGACAGGAAACCATTATCAGTGCTTACAGTGACCAACAGCAGAGGCATAGGGATGCGAGGGAAATTTTAAGGCCTGAACTGTTGACCAGCGTGATAGAACTTTTGTGCATGCTCTCCGGCCGCGCAGGATGGTGCACCATGTACATAGTGAGTGTAATCAGTGATACGCATTATACTTGGAAGTGCAGAGCAGCTTGTGGTCCCTTAGTGTGCCAATAAATGGAAATTCTTGCGATTGCCCTTATTGTGCAAACTCGGTGGTCACGGGTTTCTTGCAAGACTCGCAGACAACTTGCAGATCCACACTTGGTGGGGAGGTCGGACCGTGCCTGGTTTCAAGTGCTAGGTCGGGTGCTTTATTTCAAGGGTAGAGGTAGGTGCCACGGGAACCCTGTCCATTTGTTCCGTTGAGATTGATTGCTGCTGTTCCAGTTTGTAGAGGTCGCTCTCTTAAAAGCTGTAGGCTCTTTCGGCCATAACTTTGTTCCGCAACAATAAGTCGTCAGTCTCGTCTGCCTTTCTTTCGCATAATGCTGCATGCCCACTACGTGTAACGGCATGGACGTCTCAGCGCGCTGTAGCCTTTCTGGCACGAAAGTAGCAGGCACAGAGTGTGAAGTACGCACACCAGATTGGGGACGACCATCAGTGTAGGGCAGGTTTCAACCCTGCAGAGTATTGGCGTCAGACCCCAGTGCCTTGTGTAGCAGGTCGGGAGAGATTCACACCATGCACTTGACCGCAGCATAGTGTGTGTGCCTCCCCCATGAGCCAGTACTCTCTTGGTTGCACTCTTTTGAAACGTGTGCAGGCTAGAAATGAGGACGCAAACAACAGGCTACTACCATATTTACTTGGCTCCAATGCACCCCTGAATCCAATGCGCACCCAGTTTTCACGGGTTTAAAGAAAATAAGAGTGCACCTGACTATGACATGCCACCGATTCATAAAAGAAAAATATAGAATGTCCTCCACCACGTTCGCAGTCGGGAAGGATGAGATGTACAGAATTTACTTTCACAGATGGGAATATACATTTTTTTCGTGAGCTTTCATAATGAAAGTGGGGAAGCGTAATTGCCATTTGCACTTCATTGGCCACAGATACCGTGCACACAGGGGTGGTAATCTCGAGCTATCACTTTAAAGACTGCTATCACTTTCACTAGACTGCATTGAACCTGTTGAAGTATGTGGCTGACAGCGTTCCTGGCACCATGTGGAAATAGCATGTTTGGCACAGTGCAAGAAATGCTAGCGGCTGATTACGCCAACCCAGCGGTGCCGACTCGCACGAAAGTGATCGTATCTACGGAAGTTATTGGCCGAGGATACTGCTCTAGATCATAGCAGAACACAAATGAAATGGACAGTTGCAATAGTGTGCTCACACCATTTCGTTATGGCAATGACACTGTGTTTGACAGCTGTGATGGTAGGCTATTGCGAACGCCGCAAATGTGGTTTTGGTTTCATAACCGATTGTGTTGCGCAGGCAGTTTTCGGACACATTTTCTCTGAAAAAAAGGTGCATATTAGATTCGGGTAAATATGGTACTAGAAGTCTAGAAGCAGAATGCATTGACTGACTAGTTGGTATGTATTCATGACTAACTTTAGTGAGAACAGGACGACCTTTCTTTGGTTGTCCTTTTGTGCCAAAGTTTATTATGAAGTCTGAAAGTGTTTGGTTGTACGTTAATTCAAGCTAACTTTGGGTGTGGGCAACGAGCTAGGTGCAAGTGATTGTTGTCACTGTGACTGTTGAGGTGCACCACTGGGCCTCCTCGATTATCAGTCCCGGACAGTCCCAGACTGTTCTAGATGCTGCATATGCAACGCTCATTGGGCAATTTGGGATTGTAAGGGATGAATAATCGAAGAGGCCCACTGTTGCAGCATTTGCCATCCTCAGCATTGCATCCTAACAACGAGGTAAAAAATCCATTGTCAGTCAGTTCATTGATTCCTTTTAAACGCTGTCGGTGGAAACTACGTGGAATTTTTGAACTACTTACTGCTGAATTCAAGCACATAACAGGCAGATTCAGATGTGTATTACGTGCACTTTTATTTTTGCCTGAAAATTAATTAGACAACTATTCCGAAAATGGAGTACAACCCTACATGCAAGTTTCAGTTGTCTGGACAGGAAGCAAGGGGAATGGAAAGTGTAAAACAGTGTGTGCAAATACTCAAGGTCAATGGCAAAATGTAATGTGTGCTACTAGCCTGGTTTATTTGCAGTTCTTGAAGCAAAGTAACTTTCACCTCGATGGGCAGGGCTTGTTTTTCATCTGTACTGGTGCAAACTGATAATATGGATACAGATTGGCATCAAAAGGTTAAAGGCACCACTTTTTGGAGGATAGCTTGGCAGTGTGGCTACTCAGTTGGTACGCAATCATTGAAAAAGTAACCAAAAGCATTTCTAGAGCGCTTGGGGGTGAAAAAGGATGCACCTTAGAAGAAAACAAAGGATGGCAAAACAGGAGGGGGTGCTGGGCTTGCAGCATATTTTCAAAGATTATAGTGGCAAGGACTTCCAGCATCCTCTCCATCCCGTCCTCTGTGTTCTTCTGAGGTCCTTTTTTCTTTCTGCACCAAGTGCTGGAAATGTCTCGGATGTCTAAGTTCGAACTAGCCCAGCTTTCACCATAAGTAGCGTTAAAGTAGATGAAGCTTTCTGCTGACTTTGCAGCGTTTTATGGTATTTAAAAAGAATGCATTTAGTGCCTCCTGATTGTGTGCCTTGTGCAGAGAGTCTGCATTGCCGAGTTCAGCCATGCTACCACTAACCTGAGCATGATGAAAGCTCAGACTGCATGCACTTTAGTTCATTTGCAGAGCTGTTCACACAATTGGACTGCATTCGCATACTGTAGCTTTGTAACTATGTGACTTTGTCTTCCAGGGGTGTGACACCTTTGATGTGGCTGATGGGCACTTTTGTCTTTGAATACTGTGGTTGAACAGATGTGACGAAACTTTGACATCTTTTTAAAGCTTCTGCAAAGACAAAACAGTGCCCAGTGATAGTGAGGAAAGATGTGATGCTGCTCTTGCCACTAGTGATTGTTTGACCGTGGCAGCTCATTCATGGTAATAAAGAAGCACAAGAAGGCTGGAACAATTGAAGAAGCATGAGCTAGCAAATTAAAGGCAGCGCATCAAAAGGCAGGAAACCGGAGTAGCAGACTCTTCCTTTCCCTCAACAAAGGCAGTTTCCAGGCTCGCAGACATGTGAACATCGTGTGCAGAACAGCCGAGGAAGCAATGAACGAACCATTCACCATGTCAGAGCAACACGAGGTATAAGAGAGGTGCTGCAGTACAGGGTGGTATTCTCGAGTGATCACTACCGGGGAATTATCACTTCTGCAAGATTTCGTGCGACTTGACACAATACACGCCATTACATACAGCCGACGTTCCAGGCACTGTGCCAAGCTCGTCCTCTTCGCACAGTGCCAGAAATGTTGTTGGTCTTCCAGCGCCAAGTCATGCAAAATCTTGTGAAAGCGATCATACTACCGAAGCGATCACTCAGTAACACTAGCCCAAGGTTCTTGATAAACCTCTCTTGCCCATGTGAAATCTCCTGTCTTTGCTCTGTGTCGTGGTTAAAGACATTAATGGAGTCTGGTGCACCGCACAGAAGACAGATAGCTAAGGACCCTGTATTCGAGTTAACAGAATTTGTTCTTGGGCTAGTTTGTTCATACTAGACTCTGTATTGCCAAAACACAGTTCCGCATCAAAGAATTTGGAACAACTTGTTCACCTTTATTTCTGGCTATAGATAGTGCGCTTGTACAAAAAAATAAAACAATGAAATGTTATTTTAGTTAGAACTTTCTTAGTTTATAATTAAAGTATTAGTAATTGGTTTGTTGAGCCTTCCACTGTTAAGCCTTCACTCCAGCATATAAAAAAATGCAACTGTGAAGTTTGCTTTAAGTTTTCTATGCTTAACTTGGCAAAGAAGGATAAAACAGTTGCGCGGAGATGAGCACACAGGACAAGATGAGATGCTGGTGAGATGAGCACACAGGACAAGCACCCATCTGCCCATCTGTGTACCCGTCTCGCCCCCGTTTATCCTGCACTGCTGTTTCATCCTCCTTCGTTACAATCGAACTCGCCCAGGAAAGTGTTCTGGTAAACCCGCATTTTTAAGCATCAAGCTCAGCTGAGCATGTATGATATATTGAGCACTACAGGGTTAAAAATAGTAACTAATGTGAACACAAGGAACACAGGGGAGGCAGCAGTCATCCTGTCACCTTTCTTGTATCCGTTGTGTTAATACTGCGGTTATTACTTTACGTAGTCGTTGAGTTAGGCGCACCCTTCGGCTAGGTCACGCGTGGAATCGCAGTGGTGCTGGGATGTGTGTAGCAGACGCTTGTTAGGCAGAATGATTGTTTCATTAGGGCTTCTCACCTCATTTGATGCCAAGCTCTTGATCGGCACATGCATTGTAGACCACTATTTGGACTAATGGACACATGCGACAACCAAACCCCAAAGGTACTGACAAGCACGCAGAAAGTTATTAAAATGCAAACAAATTGCCAGGCTCTTTGAACGCCCAGAAATGTGTGGATAGCCTCAGTTCATGCACATGTTGGTCATTACATTGTGTCTCTGATGACGAAGTGATCCTCTGAAAATGTAATGCGGGAAGCTGCTAGTACATTCAGAGCAGACTGTTTGCGAGATCTGCACGCTTTCCATCATAGCCAGTGCCACAGTACGCTCAAAACGCACGTCAACGCTTCAGACAAGGTGCGGACATCCTTGTGAATGGTCATGCAACCTGCGAGGGGCACAACCTGTCCTTGTTTTGTCCTTGTGTGGCTGGTTCCGTTTAGAAAGCAGAAGAATAGTGTCGAGCTCGTTTCTTAGTTTCAGCAGGCCAGATAGACACCTTGCATACTGAGGTCTCTGTGCACTTGAAAAGGTTGCGCATTTTCCTTCTTTGAATGTTAGTGTCAATTTCAAACACCTTTTCAAGCATTTCCTTTTTCCAATAAGTGCCATTGCCATAATTGCTTTAGCATCGTGAACTAGGTTCCTATTTGTAACCGTTTCTGCCCTTCTTTTGGCAAGTTTATTTGTGAAATGGAAGTATCAGGCTGCTGAAATACTCATGAAGATGGCAGGAACGATTGATGCTACTTTCAAAGTATACAGGGACCTTGTTACAGATGCTGCAGCACTGCCATATAGTATTAGCTTGGCAGTGCATATTTGTCCTAGGAAATAAAGGAAACAAATTGTACAAAAATGGGAGGAGCAAGGCAGATTTATGCATTCTAACTTTGAAGGGACACTAAAGATAAAATTATTTGAGGTATATACCAAACAAGCCATTCTTACCCTGAGAGAAGGAGGCATGGTAAGCCAAAAAAGACTCGAAAACAAAACGCGTTTGGCAGCACCGCCTTGTTCCCGCACCAGCCTTGCCATGGCTTCATGGATTTTGATGGCATTTGTTTGGGTTTAGTCAATTTTTATCTGTAATGATGAACTGCACTCATCTCGGAACCAATGTGTGAACTTGGCAAGATTGCAGAACTTTAACCGAGCCACGACTGGCCTGAATATGCGAAAGTACTTTCAAATTCATGACGTCGCACCGACATACTGGTGCTTGGCTTATGGTGCAACATAAAAAATTAGAACACTGGCCTTCATTCTCTATCTTATTAGTCAACTTATTGCTGCAAAATGAATGAAAATAGTTTTGCGAAACTACTTTTATCAGAATATTCTGTTGATGCATTGCTTTAGTGTCCCTTTAACTGCTTGAATACTGCACGAACAATAGGAACGTCTCTCCCCCCCCTCCCACCAGTGACTGCTCCTCAATGGCGATCAACACACAGCACTGAAAGGAGAGAGAGAAGTAAAGGTAGAAACAAATCTGCGTCGACACCATGACTTTCATGTGCTGTGCCAACCCGTTGAAGTGCAAACAGTGGTGTGTATGGTTTTTGTGCAAATTGGCAAAAAAGCAAAGGGTAGGAAGATGCATGAATAGTTGTGTATCAAGCAGTGGTCATGACTAGTCGTAGTTGGTCGTGCATTTTCGCTCCTTTTGCTTTTTACTTGGCTGCACAACAACCATATGCAGTGGGTTGGTGTAGCACTTTTGGGACACTTCTAGTCTGACTTGTGGCCGCAAATTTCATGTGTGCAACCTGCGTGATACTTTTAAGACGGACTTGCACATGTTCGCTGTCAGTGCCAGCCTGTTATCGGGAAGCAGGTTCTTATCTTTCATTGTTCCTGACAGTAGTGATTCGCATCAGGCAGATTTGTGAAGTGAACTTGGCACTTACGAGCACACCAGATGTGAAATAGACGATGTCATTTCTGTACCACTAGTGTTTCTTAGAGTACTACAGTCATGAAGTCCACATTTGTGGGCCAATTTTGCCAAGTCATTCCATATCCTCGATTTGTTCTGCTGTTCTGTTTTTAATAGTGATTTAATAATGATTTGAAAAAAAAAATCTTAAACTTCTTGAAATCTGTAGGTGTCAGTGGTAGAACATTGATGCTGAATGTTGCCAAATGCTCTGTCAGGTATACACTGTTGTGGCTAAACCACTGGCTTATTCAGAAAGAAATCATGGAGCAGTCTGTCTGTTTTAGATGAAACACGGCACGCATCAAAATTCATTTACCCTGAAAGGTGGTGCCATTATTGCGTTCAAACGTTTCTACATTTTCTCGCCTCGTCTCACCATAAGTGGTACATACTTGTGATTTTTGTTGAATGGAAAGGGCATCCAAAGTGCAGAAATATCCCTATTGAACAGTGCCTGCTGCCTGATGTCTCATCTGCACAAAATTTGAGCGCAAATTAGCCAGTGGTTTATCTGGGAGTAATGCATATCTGTTGCTTCTGTTTAGGCTAGCTTTGGCAAACGTCAATGACTGAGCAACAAGAGCCAGTGCAAATCAATGCTCAAGGCATTGCGAAACATCGTTCGAATGCACAAATAAACATGGATGAGCACATATGGACAACAAGAATGCCAGAACACTGGAATTATTGTTGTCCTTCTCTGCTTGTCCTTGTTTATTTGTGCACTGGAACGATGTTTTATAATGTATTCACAACCAACTGGCCCAGCTGTCAATGCTTAGCTCAAGGCATACCCACTTAGTAGGAATCTAGACTTGTGGAAAAATGGAAGTTCCATTTGAAGTCTTCCAAATAAGCTCCATTTGTGCAATGCTTGACAGTTCAGTGGAACATGATGCATTTTGTAACTATTTGAAGACATATTTCTAAAGTGGTGCTAACTTTAAAGATTGCTACTAAGTAGATATATGTTGAGCAGTGGCTGGCTTCAATTCCACACTTGCAACATTTGTCATATAGTAACTAATGAAATGTCTAATAAGTTGAACATGAATAATAAATTGATTACCACACATTTACTGCCATGTGCCACTGCTAGTAGTATTGTGTTGCTGATGGAAAAGCCATCACTTTCACTACGTTACGTCTAAATTCTAAAATTTTGCTCGTTTATTTGGAGCACGTGGTATAGGAAATAAGCAAATAAAAGAGACATAATTGAAATAGACTCTTTCCTCCAAATGCAGCAACCTGGACGTAATGACATTTCAATACTTCAATAACAATTACTCACAGTGATGTATCAAAAGTAACTCTGTATGCTCTGTCTTCACAGACTAAGCTGTTAAGACAGATGCAAGGGGGATTGCCAGATTCTGCATCGAGGTGTTCCACTCCTCGAAGAAATCCAAAGGAACCTGGATTTATTGAATATGCTGTCGCACAGCGGCACCACTACTTTTTCTTTTTAGTTGATTGCATAACATGCTATTGGCAAAAATGCTACCGCATGCAAGAAGGGTAATATGGAATGAAATTGTTATTCTCATTTGTAAATTGTTTGCACATTTGTGATCACTGCAGTTGGTTACCATAGATGTAAGTCAATGTAAATCATGTAAACATCCACCGTTTTATACCTGCACACTCGGATGTGTAGTCTGACAGCCTTGTGTGTAGCACTCCTTGCGTTCGTGACCCTGCACACGGAGTTGGGTGGCAGCACCTCATCCATCCAGTGTCGTGGCCGCTCATCACGATCGGGTGAATCCGGCCCCACAGTTACGCTCGCTCCAGTGCTGCCACCAGCTCACCGCTGCAACTTTCTATCCCTAGAGTAAGCATACAGCGTGATAAGCTTGTGTAACAGTCACATGGTCGATTTCAGTGATCATTGTAATTGGAGGTCACCAAAAACATGAAAAGCCCTATTGGCCATCTCACACAAATAGGAACAAAGGAGTCATTTACATATGTGTGTTTCAATGGCCTTTGGCTTCAATGGTCATTGAAAACGAATGCGTGACTGCTGTATTATTTCTTTATGTTGTCAAGTCGCCACTTGGCGCTGCCTGTTTGCATATTTCAAAAACATCCACCGGGTTGAATAACAGGCATTTCTGATGGCTGAGTATACCTCGTGACAGCAGTGCATCAACCGTACTATCTTTGCATCTCTAACCAATATATTCATTAACAACTTTCTGTGGCAATGCAGGGAAAGCAGTTTAGTAGGTGAGGCGCATCTTTGGCAACACTTCTGAAGATAATCCCACAGTCTCATTCTAATTTCTTCGAGCTGGGGAACAGGAAACGTAAGCATACTGGTTACTACTGAACTCATTTCATAATGTCTCGTAACGGATGCCTCTCAGCTATAAATTCGACTTTCAAGGTTTAGCTTGGCTCTTTTATGCTTCAGCAAATTATAAATGGTCAATAATAAAAAAATTATCCACCATTCATGCGCCCACCCCTCGTGTAAAGTCCCTTCTGGGGACCCTCGAGGTTAAAAAAACAAAAAAAAAGTAACAAGCTATGGCATATCTTTTTTGATAAACTGGACAAGAACGTGCTGTCAAACTCTGGCGGACTACTTGGCACACTAATATACCTGCAGAAGTTCCACAGCCGTAGCTTTCCTATCATTGCCTCAATAGGTTGTTTGCAAATATATTTCTTTTACGGTGATATAAAAATGTCAGCTGGTACCACAGCATACGCTCTAGCTGGAAATACTGCAGATCTTGAAGAAATGGATAAACATCACTGAAGAAAAAGTAGTAAGCTTTTATTTGAAAAGTGGAGTTGGCTGAAATAAAATCGAACCACAAATCACGTTGTAATAAAGTTCCATTCAGTACAATACCTTCTTTATGTTGTGTGTTTCTATAATATATTACATACTGGTATTGGCAGTCAACATTGTAACTCCACTTTACCGGTAATTTTTTAATATCTATGTTCATTATATTAATCCTTTACTGTAACTGAAAATTCTCTAACTTAAACAGCACTGAGAATGCATTCTAGATTTCTGAACACTCACATGCTAGGCACCGTTGACTTATATGGGCAGCACCATCCTGGTTGCAGCTCCTATTCAATGTTGTTAAACTAATAAAATGTTAAGTTAGAGGTGTGATGTTGGAAATAAAATTCATTGTATTTGAAAAATTCTATTAAGAGTGTGTAGGTTATTGTATCTTTTCTTTCTTTGTTTGTGCACAATTTTGTTACTTGTTTCCTTGCCGCATGAGAACTTGCATGAAGTTATCTAACAATAATGGCACTGTGCAATCGTCTCAACTGCTTGCAAAATTATGTGCACGTCTGATGTTCTCTTTCTTAAAGATTGAATTTATTTATTCGTATGTACCTCACTGGCTCCAAATTTGAGCATTGTGTAAACGGAGGGTTACAGAAAAATTGATTTTGCATTTAGTCAACTACACCCGGGTAGCTGGCAGATACTGTTGAATAATATTGATAAATACAAGAAATGGCTGCATTGTTGAGTATAGTGACACTAAGCTTAACAAAACATCGTAAGGTTTGGAACATCCTATTCGGTGAGTGAAAATATTGCCACGTCAGAAAATAAAAATGAACATGACATGTCGTATTGCACTGAGAACTGTCAACATGAAAACAGTGCTAATTAAGTCTAGTTTTATAAGATCGCTTTAGTCTACAGCATGTTCTACTATTAACTAAGCAATAGTTATGCAGGTTTCCAAATTGCGAATGCTAGCGGTGTTACTTGAAAGTCTGTTGTCCAAAGTGCGATGGGGCAAAAGCTTGCATTCAAATGTGGTTACATTGCTAACTGGCAAGATTGGGCAGTTGACGTGACGTGCAATGTGGCCGAATGTATGGAAAGGTACACTGATCACTAACTGACTCGGCAAGTTCTTTCACATGATGCCCTAATATTTCAGGGTCGATAAATGAAACTGAGCAGCAGTTGGGTCCCTACTCATTAGTTTGTAATAAGCACATGTACCATATGTACCACATGTACCAATTATAATGCACCGCACATGTTGCCAAGACAACATTGAAATGCATCAACCCGGGGCCGATGCTAACTTGTTTTTTAGCTGTTTAGTTTGTAGCGTGTGCTGCCTCGCTCTGTTGTTCAATATCTCTGTTGGCAGTGTTGTGGCTTTACGGTCACCTTAAACGTAGACTTTTTCAGGCAATTCCACAGTGCCCCAAGGGCATGCGGTGCACTAAGGGGAAGAGTGTACAGTGGATGGCCACCTTCCAGCTTGATCTATAGCCAAGGCCACAGTTAGTGGCTGTCTTTTGCAAGCTGTACTCTAGACCTAGACCTCTACAAGCCAGCTGGTAGCTCAGCTAATGCACCCTCCACTTACGGCTGGTAGCCACCTTGGGGAGCACTGCTGTAGCTGCGGTGTAGACATTCATTGTTCAGGCTTGTTTCAGCTTCGCAGGTGCTGTAGTTCGCTCTACTTACCATGTTTATGATTCTGAAAGGTTGAATTCTTATTTTACTTGACACTACAAAAGCACAAGAAAGGCAATGACTACAGTGGAATTTTCAACTTCACTGTGGTCAGTGTCTTTTTTGTGCCAATTTCCAACAAGATGAGCTGTTGTCAAGCCCTTGATTTCATGCCACTGTAATGTTGCACAAATATCAAGTTGATAATCATTTAAAAAAGTAATAAATACTATGCAATAAAATATTTTTTGTCAACACGTAGCACCAGTACCGAAATAGTTATCCCAACGTTCACAAAGCAGTGTATTTACGGTCTCTGCATTGTTTTCCTCCTCCTTGTAAACGGCAACACAAGTCTTTTGCATAAGCTCGTGCAAGTATGTATGCATTTCCAGTGATCAAATGGCACCAGCACTAACCAACTTTAATGGTTGCCAATGAAACATTATTGGAGGTCTTCATACAAAGTATGACATCCGCCGCTACGCATGTGCAGCAGAAGAAGCGACTTTGCAGTATGGCCTCTTATCTTTAAGACTTTAAGGTGCAGCTTGAATAAGTGTAACAGTTCAGCCTAAGCACACACTGAGAGTGCATAATGCCTTGCAGTCAGCTCATTTTGTTCAGCCATTCTCAACGTTCGGGCACCCTGCTTGCAAATAGTGATACATGTTCAGAGTTGGAAAGGACCACTGTTTTGTGATACCAGTGGATCAGCATTGGCATACCGTACCATGCATGCCGGCTATAGCAGTGCACTTAATGAGCATGTCTGTCTGAAATGGTGCAACGAGTGTACGATTCTGTTTCCCTCGTTCGACAGGCCGTGAGTAGGTTACACTGCATGCGCATCCTATGTGTCAGTAGGCTTGCACTGGTACGAAAGTGCACGGATCCATATGCAAGAACCTCGTATACCATTCCACAACCGAATGCAGCCAATAAATGCCACTATCGCCTCGGGTAAACTGTCCTCTAAACTGTTGCATGTAGCAGTAATAACAGCAGAACTGTGTGCAAGTGTGTGCGGAGCGCATTTTAAACAAGATAAAACAGCCTACAGAAAGGCTGTTTCCTGTTTCTACACACAGACAACCTTTCATAATGGCTCGTAGATGTGTAAGGGAGCAGTAAAAAAATGCAGTTTATTTTCTAAATACAAGTGTGATTCAGTATGGCTGCCATGAATATGACTCGCACAGCAGGTCCTTACTAAATGCAACTTCTTTAGAGAAAAATTAGAAATCTTAATTATCAGTGCAACAAAAAATAAAAATGTCTTAGTTAAAATGGTAATTCAAATATTTGTAAAATGCATACAGGGACCAAGTAGCTTTGAGAGAATACTAAATGTAGTACTCTTGAATTTCAAATAAACCAAACAGCGCAGAAAAGTAACAGGCTGTGACTGGCAGAATTTTAAACTTAAAAGATGGGAAAGGTGCATTCATAATGCTGTATTGAATATATTGTTACAGTAGCATGTTCTGAAAGACTTATGCTAAATCATGGATGTAAAATATGTACCGTTGTCATAGCACACACACTCGGCTTATTTGTGGTGCTTTTAAAAGTTCACATATGGAACTACAACTGAACTGTGGCCAACTTACCACAAAGAGCTCATTGTGGGCCCTGGAGCCATGTTTTGATTAGGAGGCCCACCATTTCAGCTAACAGGAAAGGCTTGATTTTGACCCGGGAATACTTTGTTGCAATTTTCTATGGACAACTGGGGCTCCCAAGCAGAAAGTTGGACAATGAGAACACGGCTACGGAACTTCCTTCTTCGTGCTACCTCGGGGAAAGATGCAGCTGCTTACACTGGGATTGGTGGGCTCAATGATTTCTAGTATACGGCACAAGTTGAAACAGGACATCAACAGTGTAAAACAAATCGTGCATCAAAATTATCACTCACTTTCAAAATCAATTTATGCAGCTAGGAGAAATTTATTAAGAGACTACCAACACAAAAACTTTGTGCCCCACTTTTGTGCTTTTTTAGGTAGTTGCCGATCTCGCATGGAGCTTCATTTCCTTGAACAGCACAAATACTTATTACATCACATTTCATGCAGCTAGTTTCAAATGTACTCCAAGTGCAGCACCATTTTATATGTGAAGCAAGAGACTACTCACGTCGCCAAAGCCATAGTTGGAATTCATGCAGTGTCGCAAACCACTCAAGCACAAGATAGTTGACGGTGATATAATGACCTTGTAACTAAAAGCCGTCAAGTTGAGCCTACCAATTGCCCGCTTCTTTCTGAAATGCAAGAGGACTTTTTCCTCTGTTAGCCTGTCGAGTGTTGAATGATCACTGTTTTTGCAGCATGGTCATAGTATGTGTATATGTCACTTGTGTCTGGCACCATGAGACTGCTACATCGAGTATTGGCGACATGAATAGACATCTGTTTCATGTCCAAGGCCACGCTACACTTTGCGCATGCTTTGAGCTGTAACACTAAAAGGTAAAGTATTAATAAATAGTAATTTATTAATTAATATTTTTAGAACTTCTTATTATTTATTAATATGATTAATTTCTTAACTAATTAAGGCTCCATAGCATAATTGCTCACTTGGCAGCTATCCATTCTTGGTATAAAAATGAGTCAAAATTTTATGGTAAACTCCTAGAAAAAGCCAAGTACTCTCTCTTCAACACAATGACAAATAACCTGATTATCATTCTTTCGATGTTAAATTCACATTGGATATCGTAAATTTCGAAAGAAAAAGGCCATTTTCCTTACTGACAAAATAGAACATCGTAAAACTCCCTTTCCTGATGCTGTCAGCACTTAAACATTGCAGCTTGGCAAGCTAGAGTTCTGACTTATAACTAATTAGAAAGGCAGAGGTTCCCCACCAATAAATGCAAGCATAGCTCACTTTCATATATGCCCGAAAACACAGTAAGCATTCTAAATGTAATCGAGGTTATAAAATGCATTGCAGTTGCCTTTGAGACACAGATGATGCTCAAGCAGCAGCTTTTTCAGCTATCTGCCACTGTTCTGACACTGTGACAGCATATTAGCTCACATTAGGTCATTCCTAGCCACCTTTGAAATTCAGAAAAGATTGATCAATTGATGCAGGTAACACAAACAACTACATAAATTAGAATAGCAAAATAATAGCACATTGGCTATTAACAGCCTAAAGCTGCACTGGCTTAAGTAAATGAAACTGTTTAAATGTGACAGTTCACTGTTCAACAAACAAAATGAACCTTGTTTCAGCCTTGTCTCTTGTCTCAAATTTATTGTCATTGCTTTCTCTCTGCAGCCAAATTAACTGTACATTACTTCAAGCTCGCATTCCATGACAGCTATGAATAGCTTCATCCAAGGTTTTCTTCTTGCATTGAGAAAGGTAGAATGTCATATGAACAGCGATAGCTTGCACAAAATTTCAAATGTGACATGTGAGTGAAGACAGGTGCTCCAAAAGAAAAGAGATTCATATGTTTCGGAACAACAGAAATGGAAGAAGGTGCAGACTATATTGACTATACACTACTCTGTGACAACATTGCAACCGACACAGCTGTCTTTACAGTCACGTGGGATGGTGCAGCACAGGAACCATTCAGTAAAAGCAGAATAGAGGCCAACTGACGGTTAAGATACTGTACTTAAAGAAATGTTCACTTTTCTGTTGTTGCACTAGAGCTCTTCGTTTCTGTTAGTGTACATTCTATAAATTTTATTTCTGTCCTGCCACCTATGTAATTTTTTTTCTTATAATTACCCACCGAGGGTCCCGGTTACAGTCTTCGACTTTGGGACCCTCGTCTGTAAAATGAAAATGTAACCGTTTCTTTGTTTGTAATGAATAAACTTGATTTGATTTGATTTCATTTAAAATAAGTTATGCTCATTCAACCATAACAACATGTGCGAAAGTAATTTAAAGTGCACCAGATTTGTGGGCAGGCTTTTGACATTTCACTCAGGAACATTGAAACGAGTCACTCAGTACTACATTTTGTAACCTTGAAATTGCAAGTTTCGTTTAGCTAATATGTGAAGGTGATGTATTTGTTTCACTCGAAATAGCATGCAGTGCACGACAGATTTTTGAACCACATGACAAGTTCAATTTTCATGAAATATTGCATATGTATGCTTATGAGCTGCTGCTGATTTTGTTTTCCTCTCTTGTGGGAAACAGCATCATAAGCTTCTGCTCTTTACTGTCATCATTGTACAAAAGAGGCCTCAGCTGCAGACGCCTGTTACCTTCGGCGGCCGCACTTGTTGGCTGCCGGCCATTGGTATTATGTGCAATGCCTTCATGCCTAATATTGGAGTGGACACACTTTCATGAGCTTAATGTGGGGCCATTAGCTGTTTTTTCCAGATTTGGGAGGTCATTGAACAATATTGAGGCAACTTTCATGCTATATTTTTGTGGCTTTTCTTATTTTTCCTGTGTAGTCGCAGCCTGCGAGTGTTATTTAGGCGATCATGTTTTTAATGCAGTACATGTATAGTGATGAATATAGTGTCACGTAATAGTGACGGTGAAAAAACACAGCAGCAGAACTGCTAATAGCTTAACTTTTTATTGGGCAATCCTGTAGCCACAAAAGCAAGTTACACTCAAAGCACAACGATAGCAGTGAACAATGCTGGTGATTGTTGAAATGCCGCCAACGGGTCAAGCGCGTCAGCTTTTATAGATCACTTGTCGAAGGTTCTAGTGTAATCGCTGGTGCCCGCGTGGTTTCCAGAAACTGCTGCACAATTCGTGTCGTGCATGTAATCTCATAGTACAACGTTCAGCGAGGACATACACAACAGATAGAATGAAAAATAACATTCACATAAGTTTCAAATCATGCAGGTGCTTCTTGAGGTGCGCGCTAGCGTTTAACACTTGTTAGCCGGTGAACAGTGGTCAATGAAGAAAGATGACCAAGCACATGTGTCAATAGTATCGCAACCGCATATAGAGTCTGTAACATAATTGCACAGCTCCCGTCGTAGTCTCGAAGCCAGTACCATATTCAAGTTGCAAAGAGGCAAAAGAAAAAAGATTATGCAGATCCCACGCACTGTGGGAATCGATGTAAGCGAAGCTTTCTGTGCCAGATGCTTTGATTGATGATAATTAGTGGTGATGTTAATGGCTAAAACTTAATTCCTTCAATGTTTAGGCTAACACGAGAGTGGTGAGTTGATGATAAACGTTACCTTGCGTGCACCACTGCTAGTTGTCTGCGTAGTACACAAAACACACAGGGAGAGGTGTTTGCTTGAGGCGTTGTTGTGTGCCATATTTTATAACCTCTGAGAGGGTTGAGCGTTGTCATTGCCTCACATGACACAATGCATTGTGGCAGAAGTATTAAACTGGAATTGGATTATGGGGCTGTAGGTGCCATAACCACACTCAGATTATGAGGCAAGCTGTAGTGGCGGACTCCGGATTAATTTTGACACCCGTGATGTTCTTTAACGTGTCCCAAAATCTAAATGCATGTGCATTTTTTATTTCATCCTCGTCGAAATGCGGCTGCTGTATTTGGATCACAGCAGCCGCAATACTAAGACATAGCAATACCAAGCCATAAGGCTAATGCGATGGGCACAGAAGTGTTGATTTGACGGTCGACCACTTCCGTAGTGTCTCCTGGACCCTGCAGTGTGCTTTAATTAATGCGGCTCTGCTTCTGCAAGCCCTGCGTAAGTTGCCTTCTTGACATATTTACATGATGTTTATTTTTCATAAATGGCAGCAGCATACTGTACCGTACCTTGAACTTAAGCTTATCCTGTTTTCCAGCAACCGCTGCCATATAGTAATGTCGTTTCTCTTCTTAATGGGGTTCTCTCTTTCTCTCTTCTTAATGGGGTTTCTGCTTTCTCACGTCACCTGCGCCCCCTCTCATATGAGAACTGCCTCTTCTCTTCCATCTCCTTCTCCTCTATACAGTTCTAGCTGCATCTCCTCTGGCCTCGCATGTTAGTAGAAAGGGAATCCCTGCAGTGTCTGCAATGCTTCTGAGGGGAGTCGCGGATAATTACAGCTGTCAAGCGGCGGTCGCCGCATTAGTGGCGACCGCCAGGGCGCTCCAGAGGGCATTGTGCACATTCGATGCGGTGGGGTGACAACGAGTTTCTCCCGTCGCCTTTCCTCTCTTACTCGCGCTTGTCATATATATACACGCCCTGAACCAACCCCCGAGGCGGTGCGCGCGACAGCAGCCCACAGCAGCAGTAGCAGTGGGAAAGTCGCAGGAAGAGGCAGAGAAAGCTTCGCTTTAATTAATACTGCTAACAAACCTAAAAAAAACTGCAATCTGAAACAACCAATCACTGCGAAGCTAGCCGCGCTAGCTTCGCCGTTGCATGTGGCGCCACCTTCGTTACTGACGCTGCGCTTGAGTAAAGCTGTGTAATATTTTCTCATGCTTACATATTTTTATTCTAAATCAACATTAATGCACCGCTTTGTTCTTGAAGAGCATATATTTAATTTTTTTACTTGGTCTTTATTTACATATTAAGTTGCGCGCCCCGTTTGCGGTTGGCAAGTCGCAGCAGTGTCGTAGCATGCTGTCAGTGCGGCGCCAGATTTGAAGCGGTGGAGGTGCGCGCTTTAGAACGTGCATAACAAATGTACGGAGAATCGGTTTCCGCGCGCTCCATTTGGGGTGCTGATCACGCTACAAGAGGTGTCATTGCCCTATCAACGCTACTATCCCCTCACCTTTTCCAAAGCATGCCGGCAACTTCGGCGCTCACAAAATTGACCGTGTCACTTCACCCCCCTCCCCTAATTCGTTGAGGCTTCCCTGGATCTTCCGTTGCAATGCCTTCGAAATTTCGACACTTTTTTTAAGTAATCGCCTTCACATTGGCTAGAACCCTATGGCTTGCAGACATCAAGTGCTAATCATCTTGAAGATGTCTAAACTATAGCTTGACGTAACTCTAGCTGCTTCAATAGCCTGCTCAAACTGTATCAAGCTAGCTAGTAGTCAACCTGTGCTTCCTGGGATGTGCTACCAAAGGTCATATACAGTAACCCCAGCCGCTGCTAGCGAGAACGCAGGAGCCCGCGGCAGTGCTCCGCGGAGCGCCATGACTGGCGCGATCGAGAAGTACTGCGGCGCAGGCGCAATCAAAGCGATGTGCGAAGCGTCCGGCGCGTCGTCTCCGCCACTTCGCCGCGTGCATTGGTACCTCAGTCGCGCGCACTCGCGGCCCTGGGTAATCAACGCTGCATGCAGGCGCGCACAATTGATGAGAAACCATCGACGATGCGGCGGGCGCTCCGCCTATCGCTGTGATTGCGTCTGCGCTGCAACACTTGACGAGGTGGCGAACCACAGCGGCATGCCGTGTTCCCGCCAGTATATAGTGGCCGTCCGTGCCTGTGTGGCGAGCGGGCAGGCTTGCCCGCCGCCTGTGTGCGGCGCCGGCGTGGCGGGAGTACGAAAGACGGGCAGGACCACTTCTTCCTTGAAGCTCCTCACGTCATAAGTACACATGCCCGCAAGCATCTGCATTTGTCATCATCATCGTCTTTTACGTCCACTGCAGGATGAAAGCCTCTCCCTGCGATACCCCTGTCCTGCGCCAACCGATTCCAGATAGCGCACGCGAATTTCCCAATTTCATCACCTCGCTTAATTTGTCTTCTTCCGTCCTCGACTGCGCGTCCCTTCTCTCCGCACCCATTCTGTAACCCTAATGGTCCACTGGTTATCTAACCTGCGCATTACATGACCTGCCTAGCTCCATTTCTTCCTCCTAATGTCAATTAGAATATCGGCTATATCCAAACCGCTGTCTTTCTCAGAACGACAGGAAAGTGAGCTAGTTGGTAAGGTTTCATAATGCAAAAAAGCGTAAGGCGTGCAGACACGGACATAAGAGAAGTGGACAACACGAAGTTGTTCGTGTTGTCCACTTCTCTTGTGTTCGTGTCTGCACGCCTTACCCTTTGTTGCATCATGCTCTCTTTCTGTCTCCTTAACATTATGCCTAGCATTCTTTGTTCCATCGCTCTTTGTGCGGTCCTTAACTTGTTCTCAAGCTTCTTTGTCAGTCACCAAGTTTCTGCCCGATATGTCAGCACCGGTAAAACGCACTGATTGTACACCTTCATTTTCAATGATAATGGTAAGCTTGCAGTCAAGAGCTGACAATGTCTGCTGTATGCGCTCCGACCGATTTTTATTCTTGTTTGACTTTCCTTCTCATGATCATGGTTCCCTGTGAGTAACTGGCCTAGGTAAACGTACTCTTTCGCAGACTCCAGAGGCTCAGTGGCGATCCTGAACTCTTGTTCACTTGCCCGGCTATTCGTGATTATCTTTGTCTGTTCCAATCTGTTGGAAATAAAGATATATTCAATTCAATTCTTCTGCATATTAATCTTCAACCCCATCTTGCACTCTCTCTGTTAAGGTCCTCAATCATTTGTTGTAACTCGTCTGCATTGTTGCTGAATAGAACAATGTCATCGGCAAACTGAAGCTTGCTGAGACATTCGCCGTCGATCCTTACTCCTAAGCCTTCCCAGTCTAATAGCTTGAATACTTCTTCCAAGCACGCAGTGAATAATAACATTGGACAGATTGTGTCTTCTTGGTTGACCCCTTTCTCTATAGGTATCTTCCTACTTGTGTAGAATTAAGGTAGCTGTGCAATCTCTGTAGATATTTTCCAAAATAGGTAATGGGATTGTACTCCTCGATTACGTAATGCCTCCATGACTGCTGGTATCTATACTGAATCAAATGCCTTTTCGTAGTCATATACAGAGGCTGATTGTACTCTGCGGATTTCTCGCTTACCTGATTAATGACATGGGTGCGATCCATTGTAGAGTATCCCTTCCTGAAGCCAGCCTGTTGCCTTGGTTGACTGAAGTCCAGTGTTGCCCTCGTTTTATTGCAAATTATCTTGGTGAATATTTTATATAATACTGGGAGTAAGCTAATGGGCCTATAATTTTTCAACTCTTTAACGTATCCCCTTTTGTGGATTAGTATAATGTTTGCATTCTTCGAGCTTTATGGGACCGTTGAAGTCGATAGACACTTCTTATAGATCGAAAACCGCCAGTTTTTCTAGCATTACGTCTCCACCATCTTTGATTAAATCGTCTGTTATTCCATCTTCTCTTGCCGCTTTCCCCCGTTTCATGTCTTGAAAGGCCTTTCTGACCTTATGGCTAGTTATAGAAGGAGTGTCTGCAACCTGTTCATTACAGGCTCGAATGGAGGTATCGTGGCTCGTCTGGGTACTGTGCAGGCCAGTATAGAATTCTTCCGCTGCTTTTACTGTACCTTCGAGGTTGCTGATGCTATTACCCTGCTTATCTTTCAGTGCATACATCTTGGTTTGTCGTATGCCAAGTTTCCTTCTCACTGATTTCATGCTGCTTCTATTATTTACGGTTTCCTCAGTCTTTCTCACGTTATAATTTCGAATATCCCTTATTTTCGCCTTGTTGATCAGTTTTGACAGTTCCGCGAATGCTATCTTATATCTTGAGTTGGACACTTTCATTCTTTGTCGCTGCTTTATTAGGTCCTTTGTTACTTGGGAGAACTTGCCTACTGGTTGTCTTGGTGCCTTAGCTTCCACTTGCTGCCTGTTTGGATCCCACCGATGGCATCGGTTGTTGGGAACTCGGCGCTGACGCCCGTGGTTGTACCTGGGTCGCAAGCCCCAAGGGTAGCGTTGGCCTGGCGGCCTGGGGTACAACTGGAAGCATCCGAAGGTCCCGGCAAAGCATGAGTCGACTGGTAACAACAAAACAACTTGTTTATTTTAACATCGCAAAGAGTTGGCGGTCAGGTTGACCGAAGTAGAGAGACGGGAGAGCACTTTACTCAACAGAAGAAATCGGAGCCCTCCTTTTGGCGTCCGGGGGCAGCTGTTTTTATACTCTCGCAGTTGAGGGCAAGAAGGAACCCCTCAATAGACGAGCACGTGATTGTACAATGGGCTAAGGTGACGCACACTGCCGCCGGTCGGGCACAAAGACTGGAAGGAGAGGGTGACCCCTGCTGTCGCATCGCCTGGTTCGGGCACAATGACTGGAAGGAGAGGGTGACCCCTGCTGTCGCATCGCCTGGTTCGGGCACAATGGCACATACACTCACACACGCACATGAAGACACGTGGCATCGGAACATGCCTGGAAACGCCTGGAAACGCCTGGCGGGGAGCGTTGCGGCGACGCCGAACGGGCCAAAATGTCTGCCGCCCCGCCGCAGTCGCGCCGGCAAAACCGCGTGTCGCAGGCGAAACGCAACAGACCGCCCCGCCGGGGGAAGGAGATCCCGATGGACAGGGGACTGCATCCGCTGTCCGGAGGGATGTCGCTCGATGATGCTCATAACCGAAGTCGGGCGTCCCTCGACGTTTCTTGAGCGCAGCGCACAGAGAAGGCCTCGTTCTCTCGTTCAGGTTCGCACGGGACACTGCAAAGTGACTTCGGGAGAGTTCACATTTTTGTTCTCGTTCCCGGCAAGCGTTAGAACTACGCTGAAACTCAACCGCTCAGTCAGCAAGCACGGCACAACCCTCACTAAGCCCTGCCAGGCTCTTTCCCCTTTTTATACCACTGCCTAGTTCCTTACAGTAGTCTAGCATCACTCAGAACGCGTCCACAAATTGGAAAATTGCACTAGAAAGCATATCATCACTTTGAAACACTAAACAAAAGCAATATGTTAAAAAAAATCCTGCCTCAGGAAGAAAAACATCAGTAACCAACAATTTTGAGGCTGATTCCTACGTTAGGGGCTTCGACTTAAGCCATCGGCGTTACCGTTGAGACTCCCCTTTTTGTAACGCACCTCAAAGGAATATTGTTGTAAAGCGAGGCTCCAGCGCAGGAGGCGGCCATTTTTGGGAGAGATGGTCTGCAGCCATTGGAGAGGGCAGTGATCCGTCTCAATGATAAACCTCGAGCCGGCTAGATAGCATGACAATTTCTGAACGGCCCACACGAGACATGCACACTCTTTCTCGGTGGCGCTATACGCCTGCTCACGACTGGTCAGCTTACGACTAGCATACAGGACGGGGTGTTCTACTTCTCCCTTTTCCCGTTGGCACAGTACAACGCCCATGCCTCGCTCACTAGCATCGCACTGAACAATGAACCCTTTTGTATAGTCTGGCGATCGTAGCACAGGCTGGTTTGTTAGGGCACTCTTTAGGGCGCTAAAAGCTCTTTGCTTTGTCTCGTCCCAGACGACTGTTTGAGGCTCTGACTTTCTTAGAGCATCCGTCAGGGGAGCCGCGATATCAGAGTACCTGGGGATGTACCTCTGATAGTAGCCGGCGACACCTAAGAATGACCGAATATCGGTCTTCGTGCGCGGTTGCGGGAAGTCTCGCACAGCGGCCACCTTTATTTCAGAGGGGCGGCGACGACCCTGACCAATCACGTGACCGAGGTAGACAACCTCGGCCTGTGCTAACTGGCACTTAGGAGCCTTTACTGTCAAGCCCGCTTCGCGCAGGTGGGTTAGCACTGCCCGCAAGTGTGCCATATGCTCAGACCAGGATGCGGAGAATATCGCTACGTCGTCTAGATACGGTAAAGCGAATTCTTGCTGTCCCCGCAACACTTTATCCATGAGGCTTGAAAAACAGTATGGCGCGTTCTTCAAACCAAAACTCAGCACTTTAGGACGGAATGTTCCCATTGGTGAAATGAACGCCGCATACCTACTAGCCTCTTCTGTAAGTGGAACCTGCCAATAACCCCTGACAAGATCTAGGGTGGAAATAAACTGAGCGCTACTAACTTTCTCAAGGCGCTCCTCGATGTTAGGGATCGGATAAATTTGATCCTTAGTGATGGAATTAAGCCTGCGGTAGTCGACGCAAGGACGAGGTTCCTTGCCCGGTACCTCAACTAAAATCAAAGGGGAGGTATAATCACTCTCACCTGCCTCAATAACACCGAGCTGTAGCATTTTCTTTACCTCAGCCTCCATAATATCGCTCTGGCGGGGTGACACCCGATACGCCTTGGATCGTACTGGCTCTGGGGAGGTAAGTTCTATATCATGAGTAAGTACAGAAGTCCTACCAGGCCTCTCAGAGAACAGACCTTGAAACTCTTGTAATAGCTGGTGTAGTTCGGTTTTCTGCTCGGGCGACAGCGGTGCTTTACTGATAAGGTCACTAATGACTTGACCGGTGTCTTCCCTGTTCGTTCCTGAGCCTAGTCCCGGAAGCTCGACCGGAAGCTCTTCAGGAACGTTTACCATCATGCACACCACTGCTTCCCTTTGTCTATAAGGTTTGAGCAGATTACAGTGGTAAACTTGCTGTGCTTTCCGCTTTCCTGGCAGACTTACCACGTAGTTAACGTCCGACAGTTTCTGAACAATTCGTGCTGGGCCCTCCCACTGCACGTCTAGTTTGTTGTTTAGCGATGTGCGCAATATCATGACCTCATCGCCCACCTCAAAACGACGGGCCCTGGCTGTCCGATCATAATAAACCTTGGCCCTCTGCTGGGCCTTCGCCATTGCTTCACCTGACAACTCCTGTGCCCTTCGCAAGCGTTCGAGGAGCTTAAGCACGTATTCCACCACGACTGGGTCGTCGCCCCTGCCTTCCCACGATTCTCGAAGCATGCGAAACGGAGATCGAAGCGAGCGACCGTACACCAGTTCAGCTGGCGAAAACCCCGTAGCCGCATGCGCGCGGTCCTTAAAGCAAACATCACCCCAGGCAGACACAGCTCCCAGTCAGTTCGATGTTCAAAACACAAGGCTCTCAACACGCGCTTCATGACGGAGTGGAGCTTCTCAACGGAATTCGACTGTGGGTGGTACACTGAGCTGTGTAGCAGCTTTACCCCACACCTTTCGAGAAAAGTTGTCGTCAAAGCGCTAGTAAACACTGTGCCCTGATCTGATTGGATTTCCGCAGGAAAACCAACTCGCGCAAATATGGACAGTAGTGCATTAACTATCTCAACTGAGCTGAGTTCTTTAAGCGGCACTGCTTCAGGGAACTTTGTCGCTGGGCAGATCACAGTCAAAATGTGTCTGTACCCCGTGGCTGTTACCGGCAGAGGTCCCACTGTATCAATAACGAGCCGTCTAAAAGGCTCCGTAATGATAGGTACCAATTTCAACGGCGCCCTCGATTTGTCCCCTGGTTTGCCCACCCGCTGACAGGTGTCACATGACCTTACGAAATGGTCTGCGTCCCGAAAACACCCTGGCCAATAGTACTCTTGCAAGAGACGGTCCTTAGTTTTCTTAACTCCAAGGTGTCCCAACCACGAACCCCCGTGTGACAAGCGCAACAGATCCTGACGATAGCATTGAGGCACGATCAGCTGATCGAACTCCACTCCTCGGCGGTCTAGATACTTCCGGTACAGGACTCCACCTCTTTCCACAAAACGCGCAGTTTTCCTGGCGATACCTTCTTTGACATTGCAGCGCACGTTTTCCAGGCTGCCATCCTTTTTTTGCTCGGCTATCAAAGCCGACCGGCTGACTTTTAGCAACCTATTAAGTCCGTCTGACGTAGGCGCGATGAGCAAATCAGTAGATAGCTCTTCTAACTTTCCCGCATCGGGATTTTCCTCTCCGGTATCTGGTGCCTTTAACGTTACAGACTCAAGTTTATTCAGTTCGGGCGTGCTCTGAATATCAGCTTGCTGCGCCTCTGATCCTTTTTCGTTGTTTGATAACGTCGGCCCCGCAACTACCGCCTTTGCAGCGAGCTCCCGAACCTTCGATCTGGTTAAGGCCTGAACACTAGCTTCACCAAACAAAAGCCCCTTCTCGCGCAGGAGGTGATCGGACCTGTTTGAAAATAGGTACGGGTACTGGGGTGGCAGCATAGATGACACTGCGGCCTCCGTCTCAAGCGCTCCGAAAGGTCCTTCAATAAGCACTTTTGCTACCGGCAGACACACGCTATGAGCTTCCACGGCTTGCTTGATCCACGCGCACTCGCCCGTGAACATATGGGGTTCTACGTAAGACGGGTGAACTACATCCATCGTAGCTGCGGAATCGCGAAGCACTCGGCACTCTTTCCCGTTCACGAGGAGGTCTCGCATGTAAGGCTCGAGAAGCTTCATGTTCTCGTCAGTGCTGCCTATTGAAAAAAACACAACTTTTGGTGTTGTTTCCGGACACTGCGCCGAAAAGTGACCCGGCTTCTGGCACGTATAACAAACGCGCGCTTGCCTCATCTCGAACCGCTTTCTGCGTTCGGCTTCGGCTGCCGCCGTCTCCTTAGGTTCGGTCGCACTGCTTCCACTCGCATCCGCACTACGCGTGTTCCCCTTTGCTCTCATGGGTGTGAACTTCGGCCTCTCGAACTTCGAGCCAAATTCACCCTTTTGACCGTCCTTAGCTCCGCGAGCCCGACGCGTCACAAACTCCTCGGCTAGCTCAGCGGCTTTAGCCACCGTACAAACGTCTGGCCTATCCAAGACCCAGTATCGCACGTTCTCCGGTAACCGACTATAAAACTGTTCTAGCCCGAAGCACTGCAGAACTTTATCGTGGTCACCAAACGCTTTCTCTTCTTTGAGCCACTCCTGCATGTTCGACATAAGCCTATACGCAAACTCTGTATATGACTCACTTTTGCCTTTCTCATTTTCCCGAAACTTCCGACGGAACGCCTCCGCAGACAGCCGGTACTTTTTTAGAAGACTCGATTTCACTGTGTCGAAATCCTCTGCCTCCTCTCTATCCAAGCGAGCGGCTACGTCGGCCGCCTCGCCGGGTAACAAAGTGAGCAAGCGCTGTGGCCACGTTTCCCGAGAGAACCCCTGCTTCTCGCACGTTCGCTCAAAGTTAACCAGGAACAAACCAATGTCCTCTCCAAGCTTAAACGGCCGCATCAGGTCAGTCATTTTGAACAATACGCGTTCTCCTGCACCGTGTGCCTGACTTCCATTACGAGCGCGTTCCATCTCTACCTCGAGACGCTTCATTTCCAAAGCGTGTTCGCGCTCTTCTTTTTCTTTCTGCTCTTTAAGTTCGCGCTCCTGTTTCTCTTTTTGCTCTTTAAGTTCGCGCTCCTGTTTCTCTTTTTGCTCTTTAAGTTCGCGCTCCTGTCTTTTTGACCTCTCCTCAATAGTCTCAAGGCATTCCGACAGCTCGTCATCCTCAGCCTCTAACTCAAGAATAGCCTTTAGCAGTTCTGGTTTTCTGAGTTTGTCCGAGACATCCAGACCCAACTCTCTTGCAAGCTCCAACAATTTCGGTTTGCGCAACGACTTCAAATCCATGGCTGCTCTGAATGCTGCTTTCTCTACTGCTTACTATTGTCTTGCCGCAAACTAACCCGGTAGCAACGACAACCACAATTACCAGCTCTGTTTCTGACACTAACAAAAGCCTGGCAAAGCTCAGAAGAAGAAAGTCCCGCACTCACCAAACCTCGCAGCCAAGAGTCCAGCGCAGTCGTTCCGCTGCAGGCAACCAGTCATCACACAGGGCTCGTTGCACTGCTCCCGGATCGTCGTTGAGCTGCTCAGCATACAGTCAACTGCATCTCTTCGCTGCTGGCCTCCGTTGTCGCGATCTCACCGCTGGCAGACAGTTGTTTGGAGTCGGAGGCGATCTCACCGCTGCCAACCAGATGTTTGGATCCCACCGATGGCATCGGTTGTTGGGAACTCGGCGCTGACGCCCGTGGTTGTACCTGGGTCGCAAGCCCCAAGGGTAGCGTTGGCCTGGCGGCCTGGGGTACAACTGGAAGCATCCGAAGGTCCCGGCAAAGCATGAGTCGACTGGTAACAACAAAACAACTTGTTTATTTTAACATCGCAAAGAGTTGGCGGTCAGGTTGACCGAAGTAGAGAGACGGGAGAGCACTTTACTCAACAGAAGAAATCGGAGCCCTCCTTTTGGCGTCCGGGGGCAGCTGTTTTTATACTCTCGCAGTTGAGGGCAAGAAGGAACCCCTCAATAGACGAGCACGTGATTGTACAATGGGCTAAGGTGACGCACACTGCCGCCGGTCGGGCACAAAGACTGGAAGGAGAGGGTGACCCCTGCTGTCGCATCGCCTGGTTCGGGCACAATGACTGGAAGGAGAGGGTGACCCCTGCTGTCGCATCGCCTGGTTCGGGCACAATGGCACATACACTCACACACGCACATGAAGACACGTGGCATCGGAACATGCCTGGAAACGCCTG
The DNA here is from genome assembly GCF_050947875.1 of Dermacentor variabilis. Taxonomy (NCBI): domain Eukaryota; kingdom Metazoa; phylum Arthropoda; class Arachnida; order Ixodida; family Ixodidae; genus Dermacentor; species Dermacentor variabilis. The sequence goes on along the minus strand of NC_134569.1, from coordinate 229,219,109 downwards.
GAAACGCCTGGCGGGGAGCGTTGCGGCGACGCCGAACGGGACAAAATGTCTGCCGCCCCGCCGCAGTCGCGCCGGCAAAACCGCGTGTCGCAGGCGAAACGCAACACTGCCCCTGAAGCCAGCCTAGTTACGGTTTCATGCATTACCTCCATGTCATCTTCATCTCTATGTTCTGAGGCTGCATATTTGTTTGCAAGTAGCAGCTGTATCTCTATGCAAGAAATAATACATAAATAACGCTGTCCATGCGGTAAACGCCAATCTTCCGCCCTTCTGCGCAGAGATAAGCTCCGCCGCAATCAAATCGTTTAGAAATTCATTTACAGAATGCCGCGTTGTCGGACGGCGCAGAAACAGAGACCGTAGCTTAATACTCAAAAAAGAAAAAAGGGGGGGGGTGCTGTGGCTGCAACATTTAAGAAAAGCGCATCTACGTTGTGGTGATGTTTTAGAAACGGCCAGGGTGCTTGACGGTCGCATTCTGATTCCTAAAAAAAAAAAAAAAATCGCACAGAAACTTCTTTTGGAGTTGTCTATATGCGTAATCATTGTGCCACTTATTCAACTCCACGCAGCCCGCCGTCATCAATGTTACGGAACTTGGTGAGGCCAGTACAAAAGACAGCGTTGCTGCGACACGAACTGGTTTGGACGCCGGCGCGAGGAACATTGATGACACACGCGAATTATACTGCAGGCGGCGGCGCCAAGTGCGCTTTGGACGCTACGACCGTTACAAGCCGTTATCGCTCATGAACCGTGACCAAACGTAGTCAGGCGGCGGCTTCATATGACACCGCCGCGCGGGCCCGTATCTTGAAAGCGATCTGCGAATGTGGCAGAGTGAGGCGTGCGCTGAGAGCTCACTGAGCGCTGTGTTCACGTCGCTCGTTGGCGTTGAAGCGAGAGGCAGCACGAAGGTGAATCGTTCGATGCTGCGGGCGCTATCTGGAAAGCGGTCGTCTTACGCGCGGCACGGACCGACAGATGGTTTCCTCGTTGGAAAAGCATAGAAATGCTTGCACATTTAAAAGACCGGAAGAAGCAAAAGGAATAAATTTCGAATATACTTCCGTCTTTTTCATGAAAAAGCCGGAAAGGCGAAGCACCGATTGCGATAGCAAATTAGTAGATAGCTGTACGAAGTAAGGATAGTAGTTTTATCGGCTTACTAAATAAATTAACAGTGATAGAATGTGTAAGTGTGACTCAACGAGGGCGTAGAACGAAACAGACTCGAGGAGAGAGCGCTGCCTTTGTGTGTCTGGTTCTTTCTACGTCCTTGTTCAGTCGCGCTTACACATTCTATTATTGATTCGAACCTACTGGGCCGTCAACGTGTTTAAACTAAATTAACCAGCATGGTGTCACGCGCGCGCACAGGTAAACATGGACACACTTCGCTCGATGACAGCGGAAACTCTGTGAAAATGCTGGAGTTAGGAATCGCGGCAGCAGCCCTGAGTCAATTGACATCCGTGCATCTGTCGCTTCAACGCGTACGAAACATCGAAAGCACAGCGCATACGAAGCTACCGGCACTACGCGCACTCTGTAATCATCGCAGATCGCTTTGAAGGTGAGGCCGGCGCGGGTGCGCTCTTTGTAGCCTCGTCGCAGACCGCTTTCAAGACACACGAGCGCCGGCAGCGCGTTCCTACGGCGTCTGCTATTCGTGCGGCCAACGCGGTAGAGAGGGAGTGATTGTGAAGACGAAGAGGCGCTATTTTCTGCGGCCCTTTAGGGAGCACGACTCAGCGCCTTGGGGAAAGGGAGGGGACATAAAGAAGAAAGAAAAAAAGGGAAGAGAGAGTCATCATCATCATCAGCCTGGTTACGCCCATTCATCATCATCATCACTGCAGGGCAAAGGCCTCTCCCATAGTTCTTCAACAACCCCGGTCATGTACTAATTGTGACCATGTCGTCCCAGCAAACTTCTTAATCACATCCGCCCACCTAACTTTCTGCCGCCTCCTGCTACGCTTCCCTTCCCTTGGAATCCAGTCCGTAACCCTTAATGACCATCGGTTATCTTCCCTCCTAATTAAATGTCCTGCCCATGCCCATTTCTTTTTCTTGATTTCAACTAAGATGTCATTAACTCGCGTTTGTTCCCTCACCCAATCTGCTCTTTTCTTATCCCTTAAAGGGACACTAAAGGTTACCAGAAACTCAAGTTCAAGTGGTAGAGCAATGTTCTAGAACGTCTAAGGCGTCAATATAATCGCGAACAGAGCTTTAGTAACCGAGAAATTGAGGTAAATGCATGACACGATTTGAGACCCCCCAGCGACATTCCGGTACTAGCCCGATGACGAAAGGACTCCTCATAATTTGTGTTACTAATACTCAACTACTCATATTAAAAATATCATTTCATTCGATTATAAGACGGAAAAAAATGCTACTTGTCTACGTCTATTCGATTCTAAGAAAAAATAACATTTTGACGTTACCCTTCAGTAATATGGGTGTTCGAAAGGTTTCGTTTTCGCTCGACTCTGCGCGCTCGACTCTGCGCCGCGCACGCTTTGGAGTTTCAGTAGTTTCGTTATCGCGTCGTGCTGTGAGGGTTCTGCTCGCGAAACTTTCATTTGGAACAAGCAGCGAGATAGCCACGTCCATGTGATGTCGTGGGAAGCCCTCGTGGCTTTCCCGCTCCGGAGAGCCGGTGTCGAGGCCGCCGTCGTAGTACGCAACGACGCCGGCAGTGCGAGCCCTCAGCAGCAGGTCGCGCTCGTCGGTGCTCAAATCGCTGAAGTTGAGCCCACCATCGCGAGCCAATCTGTCGGTGTCAGGGTCCATTGCGACGAGCGTCGAAGTTAGCGTCATAGAATGAAGTACCAGCTTATGGGCGTCTTGCGCTGGAGTTTGAGATATAGTAGCGGCGCCTGGTGGCAGTGCGGGAAACGACATCTGGGTCGTGCCAGCTTGGGTCGTATTGAGCCCTGGCTGTGGCGAAGCACGGTTCTAGGCCGAGTTTTGCGTCGATTCGCACATTTTTATGCCCTGTTGCGAGTGCGAAAAGGCTCGTCGCTTCTCATAGACCACGCCGACCACGCTGCGAGCTCGCTGCAGCCTATAGTTTAACGAAAACGGACTCTCCGTGTGCCGTGGGACGTAACGTGGGACGTAATTCGTTTCTCCTTCCGCTAGCCACCATACTCCCGCTTTCGCTCTGCTGTCGGCTCTGTCTTGGCTCTGTTTCTGGCCGCGCGTTCGCGCGTTCGCGTTTTGCGCAGAAAAGCCGTAGCGCCGTCTGCGGACGCCGTTCTACTCACCGATGGCGCAACGTCACTATGAGACCATGATGTCAGTACTCCTCGATCGGAGGGCGGGCGATTTGAACTGCGCTAGAGGTACGCGAACGCTTCAGAACGCATTTTATCTTAAAATAAGTCTCTCCTTGGCACGAAACAAGCGTTTCGAGGTTTCTGTGATGGTATTTCAACAGTCCACGTTGACTTAATAGTAACCTTTAGTGTCCCTTTAACGTTACACCTATCATTCTTCTTTCCATAGCTCGTTGCGTCGTCCTCAATTTGAGTAGAACCCTTCTCGTAAGCCTCCAGGTTTCTGCCCCATAGGTGAGTACTGGTAAGACACAGCTATTATACACTTTTCTCTTGAGGGATAATGGCGACCTGCTGTTCATGATCTGAGAATGCCTGCCAAACGCACCCCAGCCCATTCTTACCCTTCTGATTATTTCCGTCTCATGATCCAGATCCGCCGCCACTACCTGCCCTAAGTAGATGTATTCCCTTACCACTTGCAGTGCCTCGCTATCTATTCTAAATTGCTGTTCTCTTCCGAGACTGTTAAACATTACTTTAGTTTTCTGTAGATTAATTTTTAGACCCACTCTTCTGCTTTGCCTCTCCAGGTCAGTGAGCATGCATTGCAATTGGTCCCGCGAGTTACTAAGCAAGGCAATATCATCAGCGAATCGCAAGTTACTAAGGTATTCTCCATTAACTCTTATCCCCAATTCTTCCCAATCCAGGTCTCTGAATACCTCCTGTAAATACGCTGTAAATAGCATTGGAGAGATCGTATCTCCCTGCCTGACGCCTTTCTTTATTGGGATTTTGTTGCTTTCTTTATGGAGGACTACGGCGGCTGTGGAGCCGCTAAGGTATCTTTAAGTATTTTTACATACGGCTACTCTACACCCTGATTCCGTAATGCCTCCATGACTGCTGAGGTTTCGACAGAATCAAACGCTTTCTCGTTATCAATGAAAGCTATATTTAAAGGTTCGTTATAGTCCGTACATTTCTCTATCACCTGATCGATAGTGTGAATATGGTCTATTGTTGTGTAGCCTTTACGGAATCCTGCCTGGTCCTTTGGTTGACAGAAGTCTAACGTGTTCCCGATTCAATTTGCGATTACCTTAGTAAATACTTTGTAGACAACGGACAGTAAGCTGATCGGTCTATAATTTTTCAAGTCTTTGGCGTCCCCTTTCTTATGGATTAGGATTATGTTAGCGTTCTTCCAAGATTCCGCTACGCTCGAGGTCATGAGGCATTGCGTATACAGGGTGGCCAGTTTCTCGAACAATCTGCCCACCATCCTTCAACAAATCTGCTGTTACCTGATCCTCTCCAGCTGCCTTCCCCCTTTGCATAGCTCCCAAGGCTTTCTTTACTTCTTCCAGCGTTACCTGTGGGATTTCGAATTCCTCTAGACTATTTTCTCTTCCATTATCGTCGTCGGCGCCACTGGTGCTGCTTAAATCTCTATAGAACTCCTCAGCCACTTGAACTATCTCATGCATATTAGTAATGATATTGCCGGCTTTGTCTCTTAACGCATACATCTGATTCGTGCCAATTACTAGTTTATTCTTCACTGCTTTTAGGCTTCCTCCGTTCCTGAGAGCATGTTCAATTCTATCCATGTTATACTTCCTCATGTCAGAAGAGAGAGTAGGTCGAGGCAATCGCAAAGCCCGGTACCGTTAGGTACCGCGGTAGCATTGCGGCGCATTCACAATTTACACGACAGCCCCGTGTCCTCCAAGAACGTAAGAAGGTGCCTCAAGGCGGAGCCGTGGTGCCGGCCGGAAAACAGTAACTGGGATGCCAAGACCGCTGGGAGTCCGAGGCGTCGCAATGAGACGTGGAGAGACGTCCTCTCTTTGGAAAAGGCGGGACAGGAACAAAGTGCATGATCGGTTGTTTCGTCCTCGCCGCACGCTGAGCAGAAGGGAATGAAGCCAGGCTATTGCTGTACCTACGGGAAAACGCCTTGGTTGTCTTTACTTTGAGCGGATAGGCGGGCGAGGAGGACATCGTGACATTTGGCAGCCGCCGGAGAAGAACGCCCCTTCTTCCTCGCCCTGACCCCTCTTGCCTCGCGCGCCACAGGAGAGGGCACGCATCCGGGCTGCGTATTTCCAACTGCTCGTAGGTACAGCGGGGCGTGGCACTTGCGGAGACGACGGACGTTTGCGCGCATGCGCGAGTAAGAGCGGATGCGAGAGAGGAAATGTGGGGAGTTTTGCTCCTTGAAAATGCGACTCTGCCTAGGTACTAGGGAGGAGTTTCTTGGCTCGCGTTGTATGCGCTTGTCCCTAGGCGCGCCGGCAGAAGTCGCGGGGCGCGGTAGTGCTGAATTAGCATCGCAAGTTGGCGGCTCGGCGCAATCATATTTATTCGATCATGTTTTTACTAATGAAAACAACGTGTCTTATTTCGCATTATTGGCGGCGCCTCCAGGACACCAAAGCGGCAACGGGGACATCACAGCTAGAAGCCGGACAGGTCCGTGGGTTGGGGCTCGCAGATGCCTGCGCGTGCCAGAGGTGTATAAGATCGGCTGTCCGCTATCGCGGACAGCCAATTTTTTATGCGAATACCCCCTGGCACGTTTCGGTCTGTGCGGCCCCAACCCACGGGTCGCCCTGCTTCCAGCTTTGATCCCCCCGCTACCGCTTGAGTGCCCCGGAGATCCTGCGCCGCCTGCTTTAATATAACCTCAGGTGCTCTCCTGAGGCCTCCGTTTGCCGGTTACATGTGCCCTCCTGGAGCAGTGCTTGTAAAAAATCCGATCTATCGTCACGACGAAAAAAGCGACCCGCGACTTATACAACACCAGTCAGAACATTCTCCCTTAAGACACAGCGATCACCAAGCGGCGTCCACGCCCACTGCCTCACCGCGCGGGCAGCTAGCGGCGGAGCGTATAAACCAACTCGACCGCCCTCCGCAATGCCGGCATGTCTAGGGTACAAACGAATACAACGCGCTCTAAGAAACCTCCTCCGTAGTGCCTTGGCTGAGTCATATATTCAAGGATCAAAAGCCCCCAGATTTTCTCTCTCGCGCCCGCTCTTACTTGCGCCTGCGCAGAAACGTCGAGCTCCGTCAAAAGTGCGACGCCCCGGTCTACCTACTAGCAACCCTAAAAACGCATCCGGGCTACGTTCCTCGCTCGCGCACGCGATTGAACCGCGTTCGCCGGCTAACTAACCCTAACCCTAAGTCGCTTTCACTCATACGGAGCCTCACGGCGACGGCGACGGCAGTTACTGCAAAATATATACGTTACCGCACAACATTTACATTACCGCAAGACATTACGGCATTACATTTCTGCAAAAAGTTATATTGCTACGGTGCATTTAGACAGGACCGTGCGCGCAAGAGAGAGACGAAGCGGAAATGGTAGACTGTCTCCTCGAGCTGTGGCCTTTGTACCAGCCTGCGCGATTAGCGCAAACTTTTCCGCACGTAAATAGTTGCACATACATTTGTGGATCGGGCATCCTCTTCGTAACAATATCATGGCGCAATAAAAACAGAACAAAATGAATTGTTTTTTTTTTAAATTAAGGTTTGAAAAAAACTGCAAACCCCTTTCTCTATATTTCGCAATGGAAATTGAAACAGTACTTTTAAACAACAGAAAAATAGTGTTAAACAACGCGGGCCGTAAACTAGCTGACAGTTGCCTCTGCAGCTGTGGTAAACGCTGCTAGGTCTACAGTGTTCGACATACCTGTCAACATTTAAGATCTTATTGTAAAACTCCCGATTGTAGAGCTTCATTTACGTCTATGAAGTCGCATTAAGTCATGATTTTTCATTTGGGTCCGGTTAAGGTAAAATATTGCTAAAAAAAAAAGCAAAGCATTTCCCGACCGATTTCCCAAACCGATTGTTAGGACCTAGTCGCGCTAGCATCAACCATTTATTGATACAATGGGAACCAAAACTCCCCATCGACGATTACAATACTCCCTAATGCTAAAGTTGAGCGCAGCTCTATACGTGTTTTCATTTCACGGTATATTGAGGCAAAGAGTTTGAGAGAGACATGTATAGCAGATTCGGCATGGCATGGCATGGCAAGAACTTTAGGAGGAGGAGGAGGAGGAAGGAGGAGGAAAAAACTTTATTCTTGTCCTGTACTAGGTGTTGCCACCCCCCTGGCTAGTCCCATGTTGGGACCGGGAGGTCAAGCCTCCTAGCCCTATCACGGGCGTACTGGACAGCCAGGACTTGAGGGATATGATCTGGAGATCTTATCATTCCTAAAAACCGATTCCGGGAAATGCCAGGGCCGAGCGACCCACACTCCCAGAGCATATGTTCAAGCGTGCATATCTCCTTTTTGCATGCTTTGCATATAATATTCATGACTTTATTTTTGTCCAGAGAAACTAGAGTCCGAGGGCACAAGCCCCCAGGCTAAGTCGGTGGCTCCGCTCACGTAGGCACCGGTAGGCCAAAGGCTTTCCCGATGTCGTGAGCTCTCCGGACGGCCAGGAGTTGATCTTTGAGGACTTCGCTGGATATGCGTCGACTCCAGTCCTCCTCACTGTTGAGATCCGAAGCCCTTTGGTTGGGGCACAGCCAGAACATATGAACAAATAGACATGGAGTGTGTCCACAACTTTTACATTCCGCGGGATAATCCTGGTCAATTTTGTTAAGCACGAAAGGTGTGGGATAAGATTTAGTTTGAATCATTCTTAATGTGACTGCCTGAGCTCGGTTGAGCTTCTGATGGGGGGGAGGAAAAGACCTCCTGCCGTCCCTATAGTGTGAGGTGATCTCGTGAAAAGTAGTAAGTGGTTCTTTGTAGGATCCGCAGTCATCCTGGAGCAGTTCCTGATCTGATGTGCGGCATGTGAGATCTCGCACAGCAGAGTGAGCTTGCTCATTAGGATCGCAGCCATTGGGGCTGACCGAGTGGCCCTGATGGGCCGGAAACCAGACTAGGTGTGAGGTATCCAGTTGGTCGTAATTATGAGTATTAATACTGTGTATAAGTAACTTGTGTGCTTCCACTGAGACGAAGCCGGCTGAGTAATTCCTAATAGCTGTACGGGAATCGGAGAAAATCGTGGAGCCTCTCCTCATTGTAATTGCAAGTGCTATGCTTGCTTCTGCAATCGTGAAAATCTGATCTGCGGGTCAAACGCGCCGGCTTTTATACACGACTCGCGGAAGATTCCAGTGTCATCGCTAGTGCCGCGTGGCTTCCAGAAAGTACTACACAATTCGCGCCGCGCATGCAATCTGATTACAAAACAATCTCAATCCATGGGCCATATAACGTTCCAATCTCCTGACGTCAAACTTACGTAACCGCTGACGCAAGCATCGGCCGGTGACCCACAGCGTTGTCCGAACAGCCAAATCGCTCTCCTTGTTCATAGGAGCTCCGCTTTGTTCGTTTTCAAAACGAATAACATTGCCTACATTAAGCGGTTTTTCTTATCTAATTGGCTGACAAGAGCCGAGGAGCACGCTCCAGTGGAGAGGGTTTCGATGGGAAAATCGCGGCGGCGTGCAACGGAAGGTCAAAAATGCCTCTAGAATGGATTCTCAGCGATGAAGAGTTGGCCGAGCGATGTCGTATACATGAAAAAGGCTAGATAACGTTACACTATCATGCAAAGAGCGTTTATTATACGCGAATAAAAGCATGCACCACGGTAGCTCCGCCTAGCCAGTGCTTGAGCGACCGGCGGGCAGCCGCCTTCTATTCCTTGCGGAACGAGGCAGTCTCTGGCTATTCAGAAAAATATTCAGTTTTGTTCGGCATATCAATGCATCTTCAACGCGTACACGTCGCTAAGACGCGGAGTTTCGGCGTGTTTTGTGACGTCGGGTGACTGACAGGCGAAGTGGGTGCAGCCTGAAAGCTTTTGATCAGTAGCAGAAGGCTAAAGGTAGAAAAGCACCGAATCGGGAATAATTATTTTTGTTCCGTTTAATCATGCATAATCTGTCGGTACATATCCTATCAGATGGGAGGCTATCGCAGTTTTCGTGACCTCGCGTGACGTAAAGGTGAAGCTTGCCGTGGAGAGAGAGAGAGAGAGAGAGAACAACTTTAGTAAATATGCCTGCAGAGTCGGTTAGGCTCCCTCCACGCAGGGAGGACAAGCTTTTACCGCGACGCGGCCACTACGTCAGTCTCGTGCATTGTGCTCCTCGAGGTCTTGGTTCCTCGCTACTTCCGCGGATCCGAGAGGGCCGCCATCCCCTTCCTAGGGGTGCTCCCCCCTTCTCCTCGGTTTCGCGAGGTCGCTGCCTCTCTAGAGCTGCCGAGACCTGCTGGACGGCCTTTAGTTGTGTATCTTGGTCATAGGTCCTCGTTGCAGCCTCTAGCCGCGGCGGGATCGTCGTCTTCTCACTGGCTTCTCGTGGATTTCTACTACAGTCCCAAAGGATGTGAGCCGCGGTGGCTCTCTCCTTAGCGCACAGTCTACACACGTCACTCGCGTACACGCTCGGACACACGTGCTTAGCTAGCACCGGGGTGAGCAGGGACCCCGTCTGTAATTGCCTGTATAACACTGCCTCCTCCCGGGTAAGCCCCGGGTGAGGTGGCGGCATAGTCTGTCTGTTAAGTCTGTACCACCTCACTATTTCGTTGAAGGTGGTCATCTTGTCCTTGGCACTGCACCGTGACCAACACTCCGAGTCGGCCGTGCTTGCAGCCGCGCGGTTGGTTAGTCCTCGCGCGGCCGAGTTGGCCGTCTCGTTGTGGTTCACGTTCCCGCGTTCCGACACGTCACTGCCCATGTGGGCCGGAAACCACTTGATCACCACAGCGCTTTTGCGTCCGATGTCTTCGGCCTTGCGCAGTATGCGCGCAGCCTCACTACATACCCTACCCTTGGCGTAGTTCTTCACTGCCGTTCTAGAGTCACACAACACTGTAGTGCATCCGGGGTCGGAGACGGCCAAGGCGATGGCCACCTCCTCCGCCCGGTGTGCCTCTCGAGTCCGGACGCTCGCCGCGGTCTTCGTTGCACCCGTCGATGCCCCGACAGCCACCACCGCGTATGCGTCGCTGCTCCCTCGATACTCCGCCGCGTCCACGTAGATGGCGCCTTCTTCTCTGGCGTGGAGGTCCACAAGAGCCCTGGCCCTCGCCAACCTCCGCTCCTTGTTGTGCTCGGGGTTCACGTTCCTCGGGATCGGGCAGACCCTGAGCTTTCTGTTGATGCTATCCGGTATAAGCACGTCTTTCTGCTGCTCGCCTTCCCTCGGCTCGAGGCCAAGGTCCCGCAGTATCTTTCTTCCGGTTCTTGTTTCAGAGAGACGCTCGAGTTGCGCCGTTCTCTGTGCTTCGGCTATTTCGTCCAGCGTGTTGTGGACTCCCAGCGCCATGAATTTTTCGGTGCTCGTGCTTCCGAGGAGGCCGAGTGTCGCCTTATACGCCTTGTATATGGTGGCGTCTATCTTGTTACGTTCGCTCGGCCTCCAGTTGTAAAAGGCGGCCACGTACGTTATGTGGCTAACTGCGAAGGATTGAACGAGCCTAGTCAGGCTCTCCTCCTTCATCCCCGCTCTTCTGTTGGACACCCTCTTGATGAGTCTCATTGCCGCGGCCGCGTTGCCCGCGAGCTTGTTGACCGTTTCACCGTTGACTCGATTTCGCTGGATGAGCAGCCCGAGCACTCTAATCTTCTCGACCTCCGGTATCACTTGTCCTCCCGCTGTCTTGACCGTGATCTGTGGTCGCTCGTACTTGACTTCCATGTTCTTTCTTTTCCTGCCCGCTCCTGTCGGTGGAATCACCAGCAGTTCTGACTTGGCCGGAGAGCAAACGAGTCCAGACCCGCCCAGCTGCTCCTCGATGGCGTTGACCGCTTCTTGCAGCGTTGTCTCGATGTGTCCGTCGCTTCCTCCCGGTACCCATAGCGTAACGTCGTCGGCGTAGATGGTGTGCCGGACTCCCGCTACTCTTTCTAGCCGGTTGGCCACCCCGATCATCACGAGGTTGAAGAGAAGCGGGGAGATCACCGAGCCCTGCGGAGTTCCGACGCTGCCCAACTTCTTCTCTTCGAGCTGCAGGTCTCCCGCGGAGATTTCGGTAGTCCGTTCCGTCAGGAAGTCTTTGATGTACTGGTATGTCCTTCTGCCCATGTTTAGTCTGGATACTTGGGCCAGGATAGCCGAGTGCCTCACTTTATCGAAGGCGCTCTGCAAGTCCAGCCCGAGTATGGCTCTGTTGTCCTTGGTGCCCGTCGTATCGTCGATGATCTCGTTCTTCAGTAAGATCATGGCGTCTTGCGTCCCGAGCTTCTTTCGAAACCCGATGATGGAATTTGGGTAAAGCTCCGATTCTTCCAGGTAACGCTGCCACCTGTTCATGAGAACGTGCTCGAGGACCTTTCCCACACACGAAGTGAGCGAGATCGCCCTGAGGTTCTCTATGTTGGGCGGCTTGCCAGGCTTGGGGATGAGGATCGTCTTGGCTGCTTTCCATTGCTTGGGCAGCCTTCCTTCTTGCCAGCACTTGTTGAAGAAGTTCGTGAGCGTTTCGATGGCCGCTTCGTTGAGGTTCTTGAGCGCTCTGTTGGTCACTCGATCGGGACCCGCGGCGGACCTGCCATTGAGATCCTGCAGGGCAACTCTGACTTCCCATGTCTGGATGTCTCGATCTAGCGTCTCGTTCTCGTTGCCTTGGTAATCCGGGTGTCTTTCCGTGGGGGTGGTCGGTAGGTACTTGGCGTCCAAGCGCCCCTTGACCTCGTCCTCCCCGTGTTCACAGATTGCCTTGTGTAGGATTCTGGCCAGGTTGTTGTGTTGGTGGCCCTTGGTCTTGGTTTCGTCGAGGAGGTGCCGCAGCATGTTCCACGTCTTGCCCTTGTGCATCTGTCCGTCGGCTTCGTTGCAGGCCTCGTTCCACTGTTGGGTGCATAGCACCCTGCAGTGGACCTCGATCTGCCTGTTGAGCTCGGCGATCTTCTTCCTTAGACTTCGGTTGGTTCGTCGCTTCTGCCACCTCGCCTTTATGGACTGCTTGGCCTCTATCAGGTGGGCCAGCCGACTGTCCATCTTGTCTATCCGTTCGTCCGTCTCCAGTTCTTTGGTGGCTCCTTCCATCGTCTCAACGACGTTGGCCGCCCATTGCTCGATGTCCGTAATGTCCAGTTGCACCGCGGGTAGCGCCTTTCGAAAGGCGTCCCAGTCCGTAATGCGATGCTTCCTTATGCCGCTGTTGCCTTGGCGTTCTAGCGGTACGACGACCTCCACGATGTAGTGATCGCTGCCCAGCTCTTGGCCCGTGTTTCTCCATTTTGCTTCTCTCGATCCTCCGTCGGTTTTGACGAAGGTAAGGTCCGGAGTGGTGTCTCTCGTAACCGATGTGCCGATCCTGGTGGGAAAGGCCGGATCCGTGATTAGGTTCAGTCCCACGTCAGTGGCGTCTTGCATGAGCTCTCTCCCCTTGACCGTCGTTCTGTGGTAGCCCCAGTCTTGGCTCGGAGCGTTAAAGTCTCCGCACACTACGAGCGTATTGCTCCCCGCGACTGAACTCGCTTTGTGGAAGAGTGCCCTGAATTTCTGTTGTCCGTGGGACGGATTGCTGTAGACGTTCACCAGGAAAGTGCTCTCCTTCCTCCTCTTGCCCGTGCTTGCCGTGGCCCGAAATTTTTTTGACGGATCATGGAGTGCTGATTTGCAGAATTGGAATAGAAAAGTTTGGAATAGCTTTCGTTATAGCGCGCCACGACAATTGAAGCAAGCGCGAATGAGACCAAACGAAGCAAATCAAACAAGCGCGAGCGATAACTGACGCGAGCAGACGATAGTACGAAACGAGCGGTCCGACTGAGACCAGATACGAGTACGCATTGAGGGGTCGGGCGGGTTTGTAAGACACCAGCTCCCGCGCGCACGTCACTGTAGGGGCCACTCTAGGGGCGGCTCGCGTCTTGCATCTGCCGCTCCTCGTTCGCTCTTTCATCTTTCGCTGTTGTGCTCGTTCGCTCGGTTACGCCGCCGTCGACGCTCGCCGCTGAAACGGGCGTCTAAAAGAGCTGCGCTCTAAAATATCATCCGCCGTTACGTTAATGCTGAATAAACATGCGAAAATTTTCGTTTGTCTGTGGCGCAGATCAATCTTGCCAACTATATGGAGCAGAATGCCTGTTCACAGCGTTTCGACGGAGCACACTTTCAGAATTTCTTAAACAGTCGATATCTTGAGTAAAAAAAAAAACAATTTTGTGGTATTTTTCGCTAAAGATTTGTATTTTCTGGCTTCAACTATACTATTCTTCAATTTTTAATGTTGGAAGGTCTGATTTCATCTGCACATTGTTTATTATGCCAAATTTTCGATTTTCTCCATCACGTAGGATTATTAAAAGTGAAAGGATGTGCGCACTGGATAGCTGGAGATACCCCCCCCCCCCCCCCCACAGCTCAGCTTTAAATTAAAAAAGAAGAATAAGAAAGTTACAGTGACGTTTCACTTCGTCAACATGGGTGATGCGCAAGCGTACGGGTGCTATAAGGCACACGACGCTATCGGCCCTCCGTGCGCCTAGACGCCCACATGGTCCGCATCTCAGGTCGTATCCAGACAGGGCTTGCGCGGCCGCGCCATAGGCAGCAGTCGCCGGAGTACAAGGCCCCGTTGGAAACATTTGCTTTCTAAATGATCTATCATGGTGACAACGCGCGCGGGCAAACATGGGCACCTCAAACACTAGATGACCGCGGACACTCGCTGTGAAAACGCAGGCGGGAGAAATCGCGGCAGCAGCAGCGAGTGAAGTGACCGTGCTGTCTATCGCTCCAACGTTGACTGAACGGTGAGAACACAGCGCACGTAAAGCTACGAGCCATCGGTCTACTTAGGCTGTGCCCCTAAGGCAGATCGCTTTCAAGATAAAGTCCGCGCGTACGCGCCCAACCACGCCGTGGGACAGTATGGTGATGACAGTGGCAGGGTAGGGCTGTTCAGTGCCGCGCGGTGGCACGGTGGCAAGGGGAGCAAGAGTTCTCGCATTCTTCCCTGGTACCAGCTAGCGCTTCGAGACGCTGTCGTTGAGACGCTGCGCCTCTGGTTGCAGCGTCTGCGATCAGAGGCGGTGGAAGACGATGTACCGGGTTCCGAACGCCTTCCTTGAGGAAGTGGCGCTCGAAGTACCTGTTGGCTCCCGCGTATGGGTAATGCACTGTGGTAAGGGGGAGCACGCCCCATCACAGAGGGCAACATAGTACCGCAAATAACCACCTTCCAATGCATGCTAAATGTACATTCTTGAATAGTAAGCGGGGTTGGTCCTTCGTAATTTTTTTCGTTATCTATTAATAGCACACATTTCAGCAGCGCAATTTCAGGCATATGCGTGTCAGACTTTGCGTTCGAAGTGTTAGTTTAAAGAGTACAAAGGACGCTTAACGATTTCTATCCTCAAATTCGTGCGTTGTCGCTGCCCTTAGTGATAATCAACTGTGCAGACGAAATTCGCAGACAAACCGGAGGCAGCACGGAGGCCCAGGCGCCTTCCTCGTTCGCTTGCTTCGCGGGTTATGACAAACACCGCTGATTTCACGATCTGGACAGTGACGTTTGCACGTGAAAAAAAAAAGAAAAAAAAAAGCAGTGGCGCACGGGAATACTGGGCACGGGGGCTGGTGTCGCAATGAGGTGAGAGGCCGTTGCAGCTAAAAGACGGTTTTGTTTGACTTAGGCAGTAGCATGCACCCCCGTGCCAGATTTGCCTCGGTTATGTTACCGCCGACTGGCGCCCGAACGGCGTAGGGGGGAAGTGTGTCTCCGCGGAGTACACGCGTTTCCCATAAGCGCTTGCGTAGCTCTTGGTGGCTCTCGCGTGCCTGAAAAACGTCTCCCCCTAGACAACCAGGAGTCATCTAAAAGAATGGGACAGAAACATAGACAGTAAATTAGATGCAAAGGAGGGAAACAAAGAAGAACACGGATATTTGCAAGTATGACAAGAAAGAAATCGGAAAATAAATTTTGAATGCCTTGCTGTTTGCTAGGCCCGAGCTGGACTACCCAAGGAACAAAAGAGCATGCCGAAACAAATATTTGCAACGGGATGAGGCATGTGTCTGTTGCAGCAAAAATCCAGAGACAATTTGGAAGATCCTAATGGAGCGCGAAGGTATTCACCCAGCGATACTCGTGGTTAATGTCCACCTTCCAGAAGCGCTGGTTTCAAAGCAGATGGAAGCTACAACCGGTCAAGAAAACCCGTCCAAGCTTTCGCGCTTGCTGTACCAGAAGCGTACTGCGTCATCAATAGGCGAGCCATTTTTGTTTACCTGCACCAAATTCTGAAAATTAGGCCAATATAAATCTTTGTTATATTATTTTACTATTCAAATGTTCATATTGGTAACCTCCGGATAGAGAGTAAGTTGAGCAGTATTGTGCGCTGTTAGCGAAGCTAGGTTAATTAACTTTATAATAACTGCTCTTAGGTGGCTAAAGGAAATATGTAGTTTGCAGCCAGTTCCCAACATTATTTAGCTTAGCGAAGAAATATTTTTCCTAAGAACAAGCTGCTGCAAGAGCTACGCGAACAAATATTTTGCATTTAAACCGGTGTCTGTCGAAATTAGGAAATTTTGGCGCAGGACAGGGGTAATTGGAGATCGCAGGTAGGGCTGGATTAAGAAAAATGGGGTGCTCTGGGCTAATGCGCATGCAGGTCCCCTTTCCCTATACTGACACCCCCCCCCCTGTCGCCTGCTATGCTACTGGAAATATGCGATGTTTCATTTTAATTCCACCAAATTAAAAAGAACGAAGTGCGATTAACGGGACTATTATTATCGTTATTATTATAATGAAAGCAACAAAACTTGCTTGAAACGCGTGCTATTGTAAACACCAACACATATGTTCACTTTCTGATTAATCTGCATTCTGTTTTCAGCAAAAGGTAGGTTTTAAGGAAAAGTTTAGTGCACTCAAGACGAACGAGAACGTAGAAAAGACAACACAGCTGAGATGTCGATCCTTCTGAAGCAAGGCTTTGTTTGCTTCACTAAGTTTAATCCCGTGAGGAGACGCATGGTTGTATCCAAAACATTCTTTATTAAAATTCAAGCATCAGACTGCAGTAATCGTTGTGCACGTTACTCTATAAATATATGCAATAGACATACACAATACTTAAGGCAATACAGACACCGTAAAAATGCACTAGAATACAGATGAAAATTACCAACTGTAGTTACAAAACATTATTTGAAAATGTTTTCGTTGAAGGTAAGACAAGCAAGGACGACACCAAACGAACGTGGCACTATCAAAAACAACAAAAATACAGTTCTTTATATGCACGCTAAATATCACAAGAAGAACAAACAAGAGACGAACAACGAAGATTTGCATATCTTGAATTACGCTGCTCAGCGTTTCATAGGCAACGTGGAGGCTAGGAGGCGACACAACGAACTTATTGGAACTATTCGTGTATAGCGCAAACAGTCCTCTCTTAAAATGGCATCTTTCGCGCCTTCGCTTTGGCGAAATCAGTTATAGTCTGTTCGAAGGATAGATCGCGGAGGAGGTCACTTTCAGTGGACATGATAGAAAGCGAGTTCACCTTGTCGTCAAGGAGGCTCAAACGAAGGCGATTTTTTGATCAGCGACAACTTGGAAAACGATCGTTCGGTCTCACAGTTTGCCACGGGTATACTTAAGTACATTTGCAAAGCAATAGAAAGGTTAGGAAACACATCAATAAGCTTTCTTTCGTGCAGCAACCTCATTATTCCCAGGTGACTCGTGTCCTGGCACACAGAGTTGTGCAGAAAGTTCGCAAAGTGAACGATTTCAGCGGAAAATGCTTGCTCCAAATCATTTTTGTAGGTTTTCACCAACTTCGCAGCCTGCTGTGCCAGAAGGCCTCGCTCCCAACTTTTGTCAGCAATTTTAAAATCCGAACCTTTCTCAGCGTTCAGTGTAGGCAGCCTTTCGCACTCGCAAAGCAGAGCTTAGACTGTCAAGTACAACATTGTAGGTCTCCACGATAAACGTTTTTCTACCTTGTAGCGCACTATCACTTTTTCCGTCCGGGTGCTTACTCAAAACGATGCGGTTGTCCTCATCCTGATAAAATTGATTAGTACTTAGCGTGCATGCTCTCTTTTCGAAGGTATCAAAGAGAGGTCGCAAAGAATTAAAACCTTCTAGAGAGCTCAGCAGGTCTACAGCAGTTGAAATGCCTAGGCCTGGTTTCTGAAGCGCTACGCTCGTTCTGTCGAAGCGCTCCAATATGTCACTCCAGAAAATCGCCATGAATGCAGTCTCTAGTTTTGTCATTTTCTTGAAGAGAGAGTGCGCTTCGTTCCTAGTGTCACCGTTTTCTTCCTAGTTCTTTGATATAGCTTCAAGGCAACACAAGACTGCATTGAAATTTTTCAGAATGGCCTTGCATGATTCAGCGTGTCTTGACCACCTGGTTTCAAAGAGAGACTTTTCAAAACAAGCTGATGGCCAGTTCCGCCCATGCTGTCCAAAAGATACCTCCATCGCTTAGGCGAGGCAGCAAACAACACATACAATCTCTGAATTACAGTGAAAAATTTGACTGCCTCAAGGCAACTATCAACGTTACACGCGCCAACCAGCACACGGGACGCACACCGCCAATTCGTTCAGGTGTTTGATTTGAGCTTGCAGTCCTTTGTATTTTCCTGACATATTACTCGCATTATCATAAACTCGGTCCCTACAATCATCAATTGAGATGTCATTGGTCGTCAAGAGGGACATCACGGTATCGAAAAGATACAAGCCGGTATGCGATTCAATTGGAACAAATCCAAGAAAGCGTTCGTACAATTTCCCATTTAAATAGTATCGTAAAACAACTGACAGCTGATCAACGTGAGTAAAGTCTGGAGTCGAATCAACAATTAAAGAGAAGTATTTTGCGCGTTTCACTTCGTCAACGAGACGTTCCTTGACAGCCTTTGCCATATGCTCGATAAGTTCATCACAAATGGTTTTTGACAGATACGATGGGTGACCTTTTCTTTTGTTCCCGTAGCGTTTGATGTGCTCCTCTAGAAAGGGATCAAACATGGCAATGGCCTCAAGCACTCCCATATAATTGCCATTCCTCGGTGAACCAAAAATCTCCTCACTGCCCCTAAACGCTATAGGTTGCGCTCAGCTAGAAGTTTAACTACAACGACTACGCGCTTTAAAACCTCTGTGCAGTAAGCGGTCTCAGTGACAAGATGCTTAACCAGCTCTTTGTCAATTGCGCTGCTCGAGTTAGAGCGGGCGAGCCATGCTGTCACGTAGTTCCGGTGCTCGACGCTATTTTCATGTGCGCAAACCTTTTCTTCTGCTCTTTTCCAATCAGAAAAGCCGTGCGTGGTGAAAGCACTGGGGTCGCTTGAAATCGAAAATAGTTTGCACATGAAACAGTAAACGGAACCTTTGGACTCCGAGTACATTAACCAGGGGTGGTATTCTGTAGGAGTCCACCTAGTGGACTGTCCGTTTCGGTCACTGCTGATTCGCTGGGGCCGCGCGTCTCCTCCTCGCTCGTACAGCTACATCCAATCAGCAGCGGCCTAAATGGACAGTCCACTAGGTGGACTCTGACAGAATACCCCCCCCCCCCCCCCAGTCTCGCTCGTACGCCTCCCCATTTACAGCCTTTCGCCCGAAAAGATGAGGTGAAATATGGCGTTTCTGAGTTTTGCATTGCCTTTCGTAAGACGGAAAATTTTCTGCCCGATTTCGAAAATACAATGGCCCTTTCTCAAGGCATACACACCGAAAGCTGTCAGTAATAACTGACAGGGTCACTTCGGAAAATCTCGCAACGTACCTCTTGCTGCGGCGGTGTCTGTAGTTCTGTAGTTCTTTGCCGCAACGAGAAGCCGTCTCATTCGTCCTCTCGAGGCACACTTTGTGGATGGGAACATTATTATTTGAAGCCAAACTAACAGGAACCAAGTGAGTCGGTTTTTGGAGCGTTGTTTCCTGGCGCTCGTCTGTAAAAGGAGGCTCATCGGGGAAGTAGAGTAGGTAGGTAGAGGGAGGTAGCAGTAGTAGAAATCGGGCGTGGCGGACCAGACACCTGGAGCTCTGTGGCAGGGGCCCGGCCGAATGGCATAGACGTTGCTGACTCAGGAACAGGACAGGGCTCGGTTAGCGTCGGTTGCTCAGAAATATCGACGACCGAGGTTGGCACTGTTTTCACAGGATCCAGACAACCAACATGTCAAACCTTGCTTCTTGCCAGGAAACCGTGGTGATGGAGTTGGAAAGTGCTCCACAGAAGCACAGTAGGTGCTATTGGGAGTTTGACACGGTCTCTGGGAGAGCGTTCATACTGCTCCGCGGAAGCTGCATTCATTAGGTACTTTGTCATCTTTGGTAGCTTCTTTTCACGCTCTTCTCTTTCGAACTTCGCCTTTCGTTTAGATGCACCACTTTGATGCTTCCGATCGAGCATTTTCGCATGCATGGATGCTAATTGTTCGCCGGGCACTTCATCAGTCCGACGCGACCGCAGGTGTCCAACGGTGACCTTCCCGATGACTGGCGCGCGCTGCCTGGATGGTCCGTGGCTGGCCGAGAGTGATGCGTCCTCCGGGAGCTCCTCAGCGGGCGGGCTTATGCAAGCTTAACCGGTGGCTCGGGGCTGAATCGCAGCCCGCGATCAACTTCCTTTTATAGACGCGCGCCACGTCTGTCTGTTACCAGCGCCAAAGCAGGCGTTCACATGCGCATATAGTTCTTTGTACGAATTCCCTCCTTCTCCCGTTCCGGTCTCGTCTTCCTATTGGCTAGGAGCAATCGTCTGTTCTGGGAGGTTCTCGATTTTTCTTTCGCCCCGTCGACGCCGAGCGCGAGAACGAAAGGGAGATGGCGACTCCTAGCGCGGGCGAAGTTACGCGCCCTCCGTGGCCGCTGAGTCATCTTTTTCCATTTCTTTCTGGAAAGTTCGGCGGCCAGTCTGACGTTTTTCCGTCGAGCGCGAGCGAGGGTGCGCAGCCACAAGGCAGGAATGAGCCCTGGAAACAGGCCTTTGTGTCCAGCTTTCCAACTTCCCCCTTCACTCTTCCACAACACTAGCCCGAACTGTGAACATTCCGTGCCCCACGGCACGCGGACAAAAGCACGTGTGACGTCTTCTTTCCTTTCCTACTTAGACTCTGCCGTCAGACTCATCATCATCTGCTATCGGACTCATCCTCCCCCACCCAAATTACCATCACGGTAAAGAAAAGTTGAATGGGAGGCACTGTTGGGTACTGCAGCACACCCTTTCTATGAGAAGGAGAGCGACAGAACTATTTGAGAGGTGGAGGGTGGCTTGGTGGTGACGAGGGGCAAGGGAGATTTAGGGCCTCATCCCACATTACATGTTTGAGGTGTTTTCCCCTTGCCCCTCCTCTCCAGACAGCACTGGACAGATGACAGGAAACCGCGAGAACTCTTGAAAGCAAACGCACCTCGCTTCGTAAGAAAGAGGGCCCCGCCGGGGTGGCGGGGGATGCCTGTTTTTGCAGCTCGACAAGCTCTCACCAAATGATCAGGCTAAACGCATGCTGTTACATTAGGCGGGGGGCCCCGTCTGCTCGTTCTGGTTTTCTCGCTTCATACATGTCGCTCGAAGTACCGCTGCCCATGGTTCCATATACTAGGCCGGTTAGAATAAATGGGCCCCTTTCTACTACTGTCCGATGTGAGGCCCTGGGCTGCAGCCCCCTTAATCCAGCGCTGATCGCAGGGAGAGGCCTTCGTCCTGCAGTGGACATAAATAGGCTGCTGCTGCTGATGATGAAAGTGTAGCTAGGGCGGAAAAATGTCGATGACGTCGACACCGCGCCCCCTCGTTTCATGATGTTGCCATCAATGGTATGTGTCCGCGAGCAGGCTCGTTGCGGCAACTCGGGTTTCCTTTTTATTCACGACGACATCATGACGACAATCAGTATGTGTGCATGACTGTTAAAAATAGGAAAGTCACCTTTGCACTCTTGGGGGTGTATCTGTCTCCATCGAGTCGATTTGACACCAAAAGACTAGAAGACATCCTGAAAACACAACCTGGTCCATGGATTATCACTGGGGATTTCAACGCTCACCATACCATTTGGGGAAGCTCAAAGGTTAACGCGACGGGAAGACGACTAGCTTCATTAGCTTCCAACAATGGTCTCTGCCTGCTGAATGACGCGAGTCCAACATTTCTGCGGGGAATAGCGTACAGCAGCTGCCTCGATTTGACTTTCGTCTCCCACCGCCTCGCCACACATGTTAAGTGGTTTTTGGACATTGAAACGCACGGAAGTGACCACATCCCCACTTACCTCAAGATCAAGGGAATGTCTAACACGTATACGTTCACCACGATACGAAGAATAGATTGGTCTGTCTTTACATCCCAGATTGAGGACGCTTGTCACAAAGGCCTCTCTTGTGGCCTTCAACAAGCTATTAAGAACACGGCACAGACGGCCACGCGCACACTTACATGTTCTCCAAGGTATTCTCAATTCGACCTGGAATTGGAGCGGCTTCGTGCGATTCGCCGTCGTGCCGAAAGGAGATATCGACGCACTAAGTCAATTCAGGATCTCAGAACAGCCAGGCGAATGCAAAAGAAGATACAACGGCGCATGGATAAACTAGAGGCTCAGCGTTGGTCGAAATTTTGTGCGTCGCTAGATCCCCGCAAACCGCTATCTCAAATATGGAGAACTGTGCGAGGTCTACGTTCTGTTCCGGAACAGCGTTTCCCGTTTAAGGCCCTAGCACTATTCCAGCGCCGACAAGACATTGATGTGGCGGAAGACTTCTGTGCTATGATTGCGGGCCAGCCAACTCGCACAGGTTCGCTTACATTGAACCGTATTCCAGATTCACGCGATTCACGCATGGATCTGCCTTTCACGACGCAAGAGCTTGACGCGGCGCTCGCCCTCTGTAATCGGTCGTCGTCGCCTGGTCCGGATGACATATCTTACCGCATGCTATGTCACCTTGGTGAACGGGCACGAAGTGCACTCCTTCATATCTATAACGAGTCCTGGCAAGAGGGCAAAGTTCCTCAAGATTGGAAGCTCAGCCGCCTGGTACCGCTTCTTAAGCCTGGCAAGTCTCCCTTAGAGATTACTTCATACCGACCGATTGCGCTGGCAAGTTGCGTTGGGAAGGTAATGGAGCGAATGATCCTCGCCAGACTTGAGTGGTATCTTGAACATTACGAAATCTACCCGGACGCCATGGCTGGTTTTCGACGTCACCGATGTTCTATCGACAACGTTATCGATCTGGTAACCTATGTTCAACACCAAAAGGCGTGTAAGAGGTTATCTGTCGCAATGTTCTTAGATATAAAGGGAGCCTACGACAACGTTCTTCATGACGCCATACTTGAAGCATTGGAATCGGTGGGCCTAGGCGGTCCATTATATCGTTGGACTCGCAGTTATTTACATAGGCGGTCTCTATTTCTTAACACTGAAGCTGGCCCAACCTCGGAATATTATACGCACCATGGAGTTCCACAAGGTGGTGTCTTGAGTCCAACGCTTTTCAACCTTGTACTCATTGGTCTCGTGGAACGGCTTCCGAACACAGTTAAAATTTCAATGTATGCCGATGACATCTGCGTGTGGGCATCTGGTGTGACACGGCCGCAAGTACGCGCCAGGCTTCAAAAAGCTGCCACGTCAACATCGGCCTACTTAAATGAACAAGGCCTCAAGATCTCGCCAGAAAAATGCGCATTGGTCGCGTTTAGCCGGAAGCCAATGAGATTATACGATGTCTCTATCGACGGTCAAAACATTCCTTATGTCAGGACGCATCGATTCTTAGGAGTAATCATTGATCGCGACCTCTGCTGGAGTCCTCATGTGGCCTACCTAAAGAAGCGCCTGACGGATATCTCTAATGTGTTTAAGTTTCTTGGAGGAAATGTCTGGGGTACTTCAGTACATGCAATGATGCAACTGTACAGGACGCTCTTTCTTGGGTATTTGCGATACAGCTTGCCTTTGCTGACCAACACCTGCAGAAGTAATATCCGTACACTCGAAAGCGTCCAGGCCCAGGCGCTAAGAGTGTGTCTTGGATTGCCGCGGTGTTCATCAACGGCTGAAACCATTGCGATTGCACACGATTTCCCAGCCAAGACCCATATAGTCATGGAAGCACTCAGAGCACACGTAAGACACCTTGCTCGAGCCCCTGCCCATCATCTAGCCTCACTGCCAGAGGATCGACCACGCGCTTCCTTTTGTGAAACTGTCCTGCCCTATCGTGCATACCTTCCATCCGGTTATACAGCTCCAGCGAAAGTTCCGTTTCCACCATGGTGCTTGGCTCAAGCAAAGGTTCGACTTATCGTACCAGGCATACGAACAAAAGCCCAACTCTCGTCTCCAGCACTCAAGCAGCTTTCACTGCTCTTGCTGTACGAGACGTACAACGATCATCATCATCTGTATACTGACGCTTCAACCACGGTGAATGGGTTTGCAGGATCGGTGATCTTTCCTGCAAAACCTTCCACCATACAGATTCGACTCTCTCACCAGACTACATCGACTGCCGCGGAGCTTGCTGCTATTCGTTGTGCACTTCGGGTAATTTCTGAAGAACTACCCAAGAAATGGAGCGTGTTCACTGACTCCAAGGCTGCGCTTCATTGTTTGGTTTCTGCCTTACGCCGAGGACCCCACGAACAACTAGTTCTAGAAATCAGACTGCTGCTTCACCACCTCGTCGAGCAAGGACACGACATCACGTTGCAGTGGATTCCAAGCCACTGTGGCATAATGGGCAATGAACTTGCCGACGCAGCAGCACGATCTGCACATGAGGAGGGCTTGCAAGACTCCATTCCCTTCTCAAGAACAGACGCTGCAACGAAAATTCGTGTGCTTGCAAATGAATCCATCAAAACTTTATGGAACACACCAAGCTTACAGCATACACGTCTACACCGACTGGACCCATCCCTTCGATTTCGACCCCCATCTGGACTCTCTCGACTAGAAACAGCAGTACTTTGTCGACTGTGGCTTGGTGTCGCCTACACAAGATCCTTCGCCTTCCGAGTCGGTATGGACGACAGCGCGGCTTGCAGATACTGCGGCGGCGAGGAGACCATCGAACACGTGCTCTGCCACTGTCCTCAATACAGCGCGCACCGGCTGTCACTAGCGACCACGTTGGCACGCCTTGACGACAGGCCACTTTCAGAACAGTCAGTTTTGGAATGCCGACGTGAACTGTCGTCGCAGCAAAAGTCGGTCAAGGCTTTGTTGACTTTTCTACGTGACAGTGGCCTATTAGAAAGACTATAAGGACCCCATTTCATCCCTTTTCATATTTTTTTTCTCACGCTTTTATTTTTGTCACGCTCTTCTTTCCGTCTTTACTTCCCCTTTCCCTTCCCCTAGTGCAGGGTAGCAAACCGGAGGTTTTAAGTCTGGTTAACCTCCCTGCCTTTCTCTCATTTGCATCTCTCTCTCTCTCTTGTGTTTTCGAAGGCAAGCAGTTCAAAGTTTTAATGCCGATATAGGAGTGAACGGGCGCCATCGAAAGCTTGCTGCGACGCAGAGGGAAGGCCCGACGCAATGACGATGCACGTTTAACCTTTTACTGCACAATTTTTTACTTCCTCAAAATATTATTCATGGAGTTGTAGGGAAGCATAACAGCCCCTGTACTCCCATGGAAACTTACTTTAGCGAATGTATGTGGTTTCAATTTGCAGAAAAAGGGTATGTTGCATATTTGCAACAATGTGCAAATAAAGAAGAAGTTGAAAGTAAAAGATAGATTTAGTGCGATTCATACTCAGATGCTTATTTGCACGAGGCAATCATTGGTGCACCTATGATTTAGTGTGGAACAAAGAGAAGCACTTGTACATGCTTGTGCAGCGCAGGTGGTTCCCACACTTCGTGCAGTACGTCATGCAGATTCCCGTCCAGCCAGGAAACAATGCAGTGTTTTCGGGTTATTGTCAAAATGTAGAACATCGAAGTACAGACGTAAAGCTGTGCCCGTGACGACGTGACACGGCAACGTGCGGAGGTGCAGCGTACTTTTGAAAAGAAAAAAGGAAATTCGGCCAGAGAACATCTTGTCCACATATTGAATCGAAACGGACTTACACCCGTGGCTGTCATGACTAATTGAATAGTCACTGCCTTCACTATCAGGAGGAATTGCTGGGCCATACCAGCGTTTCGGAGCCATTTCACTATTCCGAAGAAAATAAACCATGTACACGTTGTTCCATTTGTGCAACATAGCAACGTTCTGTCGCCAGGAACAAACTATTCCGAAATTACAATGTTTTTTCGAACCTACAGAATCAGAAGGATGTGGAGCATAGGGTAAGAATGTTTCTTGCGCTTTGTCTTATGGAGAAATACATTTACAATTTGTAAAACTTACCTATATCACTGCTCGCGGGCGCGCGCAGCCTCCGCCACGTTTGTTTTGGTAGGAGATGTGAAGTACGAGCACAGATTGCAGCACAAGGTGCCGCGTTTTACAGACCAATGTTGCGGATATGCAACAACGTGTACAGGCACCTCCAAACTGACTTTGCTTCGGTTTTTCACGCCGTTCATCAGAATGTTGCGTAAATGCAACAAGGTGCAGTAAAGGGTTAATGCTTTACCAGCATCCAGACATTGCGCTGCTACCAAAGGAAGAAAGGTAACGGAAATGAACCGGTTTAGGCAGCTCTTCGCTGGGCATTGGCGATGGGGACGGGGCCATCGTGGCGAAATGCAAGGCGGCGATATTTACACCAGAAGCGCTTTTTTTTTTTGCGCCAGTTTCGCTTTCCGAGAGAGAATTCCCCAAATGTGCAGCCATTCATTGTCTCGTGGATTTATGTACGGGTTTAGTTACACTGTATATATCATGTGTCTCCGAGAGTGGGTGTGAGCAAGAACATGCGTACCCACGCGCGCACACGCGCACGCAAAAGGAGAGAGAGAGAGAGCTAGAGGCTGCAGTTTAGCCGGAGAGGCGAAGCAGTATTAGTGATAGCCAAGTAGGCGACAATTACACGAAGGCAGATTACACCACCGAGAGGATTAAGGCTGTGAAATTGAACTGTCTCCCACTATGAGGTCTTGTGCATGCTCATATAACTCCGTCACTTCAGCGCTCAATTCTTCGAAGTCACACACACACGCACAAACACACACACACAAACACACACACACACACACACACACACACACACACACACACACACACACACACACACACACACACACACACACACACACACACACACACACACACACACACACACACACACACACGCACACACACGCACACGCACGCACACGCACACGCACGCACACGCACGCACACGCACACACACACACACGCACGCGCGCATGCACGCACGCACATACATACATACATACATACATACATACATACATACATACATACATACATACATACATACATACATACATACATACATACATACACATGCACGCGCAAACACACACCCAGACCGACACCCACGCACGCTCAGACCCATGAATGTTCAAAGACGGACACACACGCCGGCACGCATACACATTCACGCGCGCCCGCGCATGCACGCACGCAAGCGCAAACACGCGCGCGCATGCTCGCACACTCGTACACGCACCCGCGCGCAAGCAAATGCGAATACGGAAGCACGCGCGCACAAGCGTTCGCACGCACCCTCGAGACCAGCATGTACTGCATACTGCTAGAAGACGTATTGAAAAAAACCTGGTCGACTTTCTTGAAGATAACACTTTTTCATTGCACAACATGGCTTTAGAAAATCATATTCATGTGAGACGCAACTCTTATCTTTGACTAATAAGTTGCGTCGAATTCTTGATGGTACATCATGCGATGACTGCATTTTTTTTAGATTTCTCAAAAGCATTCGATAAAGTGTCTCAAGCTTCTAATCCACAACTAAGCCATTTAAATATTTATGCTAATTTTTTAAAATGGATCGAATGCTTTCATGTTCATCACTTTCAATACATCTATACTAAGCGCTACAATTCTTCCATGTGCTATGTTGCCTCCGGAGAGCCCAATTATCAGTCTTTGTTCCTTTGGTAATATATATTAACGACCTTCCTTCCCAAGTAACTTCTAACAATCTTTTCTTCGTGGATGATTGTGTCATATTTAGAGAAATTACTACAGAGTCCGATACTAGCCGTCATCAATCCGACCTAGATATGAGAGCTAACTGGTGCATTCGATGGCATATGGGATTAAATTTTAACAAGTTCAAAAGTATGGATGTTTCTAAAACAACTCTCAAGTATATTTATATAACCTTCCTTTGGAACGCGCGAACTCGTACGAGCACTTAGGAATTAATAATAATAATAATAATAATAATAATAATAATAATAATAATAATAATAATAATAATAATAATAATAATAATAATAATAATAATAATAATAATAATAATAACAACATTTATTGCCACAAAATATACATAACAACACGACCAGGTCGGTCTAAGCCTCAGTTGGCCTGTAGGACCGTGCCTATAAACATCATAGACAAGGCAAAAAAATATACATACATTGATGAGACATGTAGAAAAAAAATAAAACGAATGGCAAGAAAATTGGAAGGACCAAGATAATATTTGGTTATCTACTTATAAGAAAAGAAGTTGAAGAGGTATGCGATGCAAAAATGTTCAAGAGGTTAATTTTACTATAGCTGCTTTAAGAAGCGTTTGAGCGTGCTTTTTGATGTCGCGTTAAAAATTTCACCTGGTAATTTGCTAAATATGGTCAGGCACATAAGCACAGCGTCTGCCCGCGCCATACCTTGTGGCTGAACGAGGAACTACATAACGGACATGTTTTCTAGGTTCTCTTGCGGCGACACTTTTTTGTTTGAAAGCGGAATTCCAGAAATGTTTAACGACAACTGTTTCTATAAGTAATGAATGGAAGTTCGGTAGACCAAGTTCACGGAAGATATTTGCAGATGCTACTACTGGGGAATTGTATGCCACATTTTTAGGAATGTTTTTTTTTTATAATCTGCTCTACCCTGCACCTCCAACGATCCGAACAGAATGCCGTACCTCAACACACTGTATTCTAGTGCATGTGCGATAATCTTTTTTTACAGACAAGGGTGCAATACCTCTGACATTAAACAGCAGCCAAGCTACTGATATCAGTTTAGAACAAATAAGTGATAGGTGATGTTGTCACGTTAAATTACTATCGAACTAGATTCCGAGATATTTCACACAGTCCACGTATAGGATAGGCGCACATTTACAATGAACACTGTCCGACTCATTTAGGCAGATAGGCATGTTAATAACAGTAGTCTTGAGTGGGGAGCGAAAATAAACAAGCTGTGTTTTTTGGGCATTAACAACAATTCCATTTTTAAAGAACCAAAGCATTGCGTTGTATATGTCATTTTGCAACATTTCAGTGGACATTTTATAAGAAAGGTGTTTCGCCAATAATACAGTCTCGTCAACGTACTGGAAGACTGAACATTTCGAAATTGAAAAAGGGAAGTCGTTAACGATGATATCAAACAACAATGGGGATAAAATGGACCCCTGAGATACTGCAGCTTCCCCCCCCCCCCCACTGACAACTTAGAACTAAAAACGCCCTTATCATTCGTAGCGACCACCTGAATAATAATAATAATAATAATAATAATAATAATAATAATAATAATAATAATAATAATAATAATAATAATAATAATAATAATAATAATAATAATAATAATAATAATAATAATAATTCGTTTATATCCCACCAAAAAGATGGAGGAGGCTGCAGGTAAAAGCTGCACAAACAAACGGCAGCATGACAGGGCCCCGCAGCCCCTCTACAAGGCGGCAGTAAAAAAAGGTTACAGGAAGGAAATCAACGCCCAAAACATACATAGGCACCGAAGTGGACACAAGGAATGAACACAAATATCATGCAATGGGAAAGTCTAGATACTATTATATGCAAAGCATGCAAAAAGGATATATGCACACTTGAACATCTGCTCTGGGAGTGTGGGTCGCTAGGCGCTGGCATTTCCCGGAATCGGTCTTTAGGAATGATCAGATCTCGAGATCATATCCCCCAAGTCCTGGCTGTCCAGTACGCCCGTGATAGGGCTAGGAGGCTTGACCTCCCGGTCCCAACATGGGACTAGCCAGGCAGGTGGCAACACCTTGTACAGGACAAGAATAAAGTTTTTCCTCCTCCTCCTCCACTTTGTACAAGTGTTGCCGCATTTCAGCTTTAGTTATTTTTAAAATGTCAGTGGTACTTTTGTTGTAATTATTCAGGGAGAGTGGGCAGGGTGAAGGGCAGTTTTTCTCTGGAGTAGTTAGGCCCGAGGGGTTATAACATTCCATTTTTCTTTGTGACGGGTACTGTGTGCGGAAATGTTCTCTTTTAGTGATGACAAGTCGCGCAGAAACATTCTATATTCAAGTACTTCGCGTTTGAAGGCTATAGAGTTAGCTTATAGTTATAGAGATTTTTTGCTGGTATAATGTTTGTTTCTTGAAAAAAAAAAAAAGAACTGTGTGTATGGCTGTTATATGGTAAGTCATAAAGCAGTCTGACAATTTTTTCTCGCGGACAAAAAGTTTTTGTAAATTAGTTTGAATAGTTGTGCCCCAAGCCAATAAACAGTAATTTAGATGAGAGTAAAAAAGCGTATTATAAAGAAGTTTGACCTTGATTGGCAGATATGTTCTAAGGCGAGATAATACGCCAGCTACATGAGTTAACATTGCCAAAACAGTATCAGTGTGGTTATGCCAAAGCATATTATTGGAAAAACTTACTCCGAGGATTTTAATTTGATCAGTTATTTCCAGTGGTTCGCCCCCATACGCTAAGTTTACTGGAGCGTGGAACTGCTTCGATATTGGCCTAAATATAACAGCTTTTGTTTTATTAACATTTATTTTCAGCTGGTTTGCTATTGACCATTTTTTAAGGTTTATAAGGAGGGAGCTTGCCGCACTTACCAGTTTACTACAATCTGGAGCTGTTATATAAATTCTGGCGTCATTCGCATATAGCACATATTTTGGTTTCGTATAGATATTTGTAAGGTTGTCGATATCAATATTAAAGAGTAGTGGACCCGGAATGCTCCCTTGGGGAACAACTCTAATAATAGATTTTAAGACAGATCGATATGAGTCAATTTTTACAAACTGTTGCCGGTGACGAAGGTATGACTGAATTAGTTGCAGGAAATGTCCGCGGATTCCATATATTTCAAGTTTTTTTCAGTAATGTAGCGCAGTCATCCATAGGGCAATGAACGTTACTTGGGCAACCCATTTAAAAATGTAGGGAACAATGCAAACAGCGCTCTTGGTTACTTAAGGCGAAACATTTTATTGTTCTATACTCTTTAAATTTGTTTCTTTATAAAACATTCATACGCCCAAAATAAGAATATGCTACATCAGTCTGGGACCCTGATAACATAGAGTTAATTAACACATTATAGTTAGTTCAGAATAATGCTGCTCGTTTTATTCTTTCGAATTATAACAGGACTGCCAGCGTAACAGCCATGAAAACCAACCTTCCTCTTCTATCTCTTGCAACTCGACGTAAACTTTCCCGTTTATCATTATTTCACCACATTTGCCGCCATACAATGGTGCGTGATGTAAGTACTTTTGCTCCACACCACGCATCCCTTCACATACATCATTGCTATAAGGTTGACGTCCTTTCTTGCAGCACAAATACATTTTCCCAGTCATTCGTACCTCGGACATCACTTGAGTGGAGCCACTTTACCACCAACATTCAGTGATAATTCCTTGTTTGTTGGTGTCTTAGACGCCATTACTTACTAGAATGCGTTTTCATGTAGTTGTATTACCTGTATTTTTTGTAATAGCTTCCTTCTAGCTAATTCTATTTCTACCGAATTATGTATGTCAAATTGTACTTCTTATGTTATTCTTTTACTCATGCGGTGATACTCCTGATGTGGCCTCTAACCCACTCTCCTCCTCTGTAAAGCCTTGACAGGCCTTGACGGTATAATAAATGAAATGAAATGACATTGATACCGTGCCAAGGCAGGTAGTTTTATCCAATGACATGTCTCGCTGCAAAAACGATGCGTATTGACGAAAATGCCTGATAGTTCAACTAATCATGGAGTTCACCCACCGTGTTATTCTAAGAAGTGTCATTTAAACATCATTCAGAAGCGAATACCTGTGACAAAAAAACAAGAAAAAGACACAGATAGATACGGAATACTTACAGGTATATATACCCGACCGTACAATAGAGAGTTCAAACTTCTACTGAAGAGAAAAAAGATAGAGGGGGTACAGGGAAATTGTTAGATTGTGGTATCTGTGTATATTGCCACCAAGGAGGTTTAAAACCTCCTTGATTGCCACATCCAATATAAGGCACGTGTGGAGAAAGACAAACATTTTGCGCATTGCAGAAGAGAAGACGAGGTCCCTGCGCGATCGCTTTTCAGTTTGCCTGCAATTAAAGTGTCCTGCTCTGTCTTGTCAGTTCCTGCTGCTTGTTAATCGTGACACTGGTGGAGGTGCGGGTAAATGTTTGGGACGCCTGTCAAAAGCCCCACATCAAGCCCAGGACGTTTTCCGCGTGTCGAAACACCCTTTCACCGCGCCAGCCGTTTCCTACAAGGCCTAAGCGCAGAATTTGTTCCACTACCAGGAAGTCTGCCTGTTACCACGAGTGCCCAAGCCATGGCAGACCCAGGCCCTGCACAGATGACTATTATGACTCCTCTATCTCCCGTGAGCTTCCACGGCCACGCCTACGATGATGTAGAAGACTGGCTCGAGGAGTACGAGTGCGTAGCCAAGTATAATAAGTTGCAGGCTGGACAGAAACTATCCCATGTGTATTTCTCACTTGAAGACGGAGCCCGCACGTGGTTCGTAAATCGCGAGGGAATCTGGCCAAGCTAGGATGAGTTCCGCCGCCAGTTCCTCCCCGCGTTCGGGAGCACCGAAAGGCGAGACCACGTGCAGCGTCTTCTCGAATCATGGATTCAAAAGCCGAATGAAACTGTTGCCATGTTCACTGTGGACATGGCTCGTCGTTGTCGTCGTGCAGACGCCGATATGCTCGAGGAAAAAAAAACCCAATCTCAGCCACTTCATGCGTGGCGTAAAGAACAGCTGTTTGTCGGTCTTGTGCGGAACCAGCCGACGAGCGTCGATAAGTTTATTAAAGAACCGACGGCCATGGAGCGCGTTACACGTACGCAGCCGCCCGTATGATCACCTGACCACTGGACCGGCAAGCGCCGCAGCAGTGACGGTCACAGACGTGGGTGCCTTGCGCCGGTTGATACGCGAAATTGTTCAGGAAGAAATTAAGAAGCTCACTGCCACGACAAATGAATGCACAGCTGCGTCAGTGGCTGAAGTTGTGCGCCAAGAAATAAAGCAAGCGTTTGCCGCTCCCCGAGCCAAATTCCCAGACGTGGCAGCCCAGCTACGCAGATGTTGTCCGTCAACAGCCACCTCCGATGCCGACGCCGCAGCATCACCAGCAGTCAGCACCGGCATCACCTTGGTACCATAGGGAACAACCGACGTGACCACCGCTTCGCAGAACCGACATTTGGCGCGCGGCTGACTACAGGCCCTTGTGCTTCTGCTTTGGGGAGCGGGCCACATCTGCCATCTTTGCCCTTATCGCGTCGAAGGGTACCAAGCATTTCCATCCACTGCTTTTCGTCGTGCTTTTGACGGCAGCCGAGCGAACATCGACGCGAAGTCGACGAGCTGGCAAGCCGATTCTCCTGGTTACCGGTGGAGCTCCCCTTCTCCGGGGCATCGTTTTCCAGCTGCAAGACGCAGTTACATCGACGTAGCCCCAGGGCTATCTCCCAGCCGACGCCGGGGAAACTGAAGGCTGCGACCTCAGGGAGGAAGGTTGCCACAAGTCAAATGGCCGAAAATCCCCCATTGCCGTCGAACGAGAAGCCGATACAGCCAGATTATTTGACGACAGAAGAGATTGTTAGCGCCGATGTTACTGTATCAATTGACGGCCACGACGTGACGGCGCTAGTAGACACTAGCGTGGACTTTTCGATCGTAACTGAAAAACTGGCGGACGGACTTCGCAAAGTGAAAAATGGAATGGTCAAAGCCGCACATTAGAGGTGCTAGGCGCAAGCTACTGACACCGACTGGCAAGTGTAATGCAAGGGTCAGGATAGAGGATTCATCATTCGTCGCAAATTTTGTTATTCTCCCGACTGCTGCAAAGAGGTAATCTTAGGTCTGGACTTCTTACGCGAGTACGGCGCCGTCATCGACGTACCAACATACATACTAGCCTTTTCTGGGGACGAAAGTGCAAAACTACAACGCAAGTTTTTGCGCATCGTAGACGACGTGACTGTACCACCGTTATCTTGCCGTCTTGTTCCCATAAAGTGCGACACAGAGTACGATGGGGAAGGTATTGTCAAACACATGATTATGCTTTTGCTCACTCAAGGTACTGCCACACCAAGAAGTCTCGTCAAACTAATGCATGGGCAAACAGAACTAGTGCTGACAAACTTCAGCAAGCAACGACGACACATTGCAAAAAGCGCAGCAGTTGCTTACCTTGAGGAGATGGCGGAATTCGGCGAATGCTTTGCATTACAACAAGAAGAGCAAGACGCTTCGGCACCATTACCTGTTCTAGGCGTGAGCGCGAGCTTATCACCAGCGGAAAGGCAGCGCACTGCACCAGTTTCGCGATTGCTTCTCTCCGACATCCAGAGTTTGTCGGAGGCCATTGACGAAGCACCGGATTATCACGGAGGAGACAGCGAGACCAATCCGACAAAACCCGTACCGTGTAGCACCAAAAGAACGCGAAGCGATTCGAGAGCAAGTGAAGAAAATGCTCGACGACGACCTTATGAAACCCGAAAAAAGCCTGTGGGCGTCGCCGGTAGTGATGGTCAAAAAGAAAGACGGCAGCATACGTTTTTGTGTTGTCTGCCATAAGCTGAACCGGGTGACAAAGAAAGCTGTATGCCCATTACAACGTATCGGTGATTCTCTCGACAGGTTGAGGCGAACCCGCTACTTCTCGTCGATGGGCCTCAAAGTGGCTATTGGCAAATCGAGATTGACGAGAGAGACAAAGAAAAGACTGCTTTCGTAACGCCTGATGGGCTTTGCGAAATCACGGTCCTGCTTTTCGGTTTATGCTCAACTCCAGCAACTTTTCAGAGACTCATGGATATGGTTCTGTCAGGCCTGAAGAGGCAGACATGCCTAGTATTCTTCCACGACGTCATAGTATTTTCGGAAACGTTCGACGAACACCTGAGACGGCTGCTGGCGGTTCTACAAACGATACGGTCCGCCGGCTTGACACTAAAAGCAGAAAAATGTCACTTTGGTTTCGAGGCACTCCAGTTCTTAGGTCATGCTGTGAGTCATGAAGGCGTCTGCCCTGAACCCGACAAGGTCACGGCAGTCGCAAAGTGTCCAACGCCAACGGACAAGAAGGCAGTGTGGCGTTTCCTAGGTCTGTGCTCGTATTACCGAAGGTTTATTGCCAATTTTTCACATATAGCTTCGCCGTTAACGCATCTTACAAGA
Source organism: Dermacentor variabilis (assembly GCF_050947875.1). NCBI lineage: Eukaryota > Metazoa > Arthropoda > Arachnida > Ixodida > Ixodidae > Dermacentor > Dermacentor variabilis. Next base: position 229,184,176 of record NC_134569.1, on the reverse strand, counting down.
GAAGACGGTGCCTTCGCATGGGGCGAAGAAGAACAAGCAGGGTTTAATGATCTTCGACAGCGCCTGCAAACACCTCCTGTACCGGCTCACTTTGACGAGGATGCCCCCACCATGATTCAGACGGACTCTAGCAACGTAGGTCTGGGTGCCGTGCTCGTGCAGTGGCAAGACTCAACCGAGAGAGTCACTGCATACGCAAGCAGGACGCTCTCATGTGCTGAGTCTAATTACTCAACCACAGAAAAGGAATGCCTTGCGGGTGTATGGGCAGTTATGAAGTTTCGCCCATATCTCTAGGGCCGTTCCTTCAGTGTTGTTCAGTATGCAGTGGTCGCTACCGAGGGTCTCCTCGGTGTTGATCCAGTCTGCGTGTCGGATGTGTTTCGTGAGGGTAAGGTCGGGGCAGGTGTCCCGAGTGACAGAATTCCCTACACGTGTTGGGTGGACCGGGTCGGTTAGAAGAGTAATGCCCAGCGTAGATATAAGTTCCGCCAACTTACGACCACGCGGCTCTTCCTTGTGATAGCCCCACATGGGACAGGGGGGGTTAAAATCGCCCACTGTCATCAGGGGATCGCAACCCGCGATGTTTAGCGCTGCGCCAAAGATGTTAGAAAAAGTATCGTTCTTTAGTTTCAAGGGGCAGTATATATTAAGTATGTGTACGGGGCTGTCTGTTCGCCGCAATATTCCAGATTTAGGTCGAGATCAACCTCCTGCGCTGTGTAGCCTTTATTGACTAGGAGACAGGTGGACGGGTCTTGCTGAAAAGCGTTATAGCCCGAGAGCTTAACCGCAGCCCCGGTTTTTTGCAGTGCAAGGACAGCGGCGGGGTATTCGAGATTCTCAATGTACGCCCTTAAGTGGGCGCGTTTCGTCCTGTCTTTGAAACCCCGACAGTTCCACTGTACACTCCACTTGGGCGCACGGACTCATGCAAACACTCCGTTCACACGAAAAGCAGGTACATCTTACGGAACATGCACCGGACGTGGATAACCACCTGATGCACCTCTGGGAAGCTCGCCGCAGCTTAACCAAATCGTAAAAGAAGCACAATCGTAAATTCCGCGTTCGTATCTCTGACCTTACTCAGCAGGCAGCCGAGTACGCTGCCCAGCTCGCCGACACTAGCTGGGTAGATAGATGTAACAACGCAGCAAAACAGATGTCGAGCCGCAACACTTGGCGGCTCTTCAGGAATCTCATAGACCCTGTACAAACACGATCGGAAACCATGAAACACCTCACTAGCGCACTACACAACTTTCAAGGAAACACGGAGCAGCTAGCGAACGCTTTGCGCTCACAATACCTCAATCAGGATCGAGACCCATGAGGGATGGATTATTCGTATGCAGGCTGCGATAAATGGATCAGCCTTTCCAGCTTCACGACCTTCGCGCGGCTCTTACGCGAATGCGCAGGGGGACGGCGCCCGGGAGGGATAAGGTAACAGTCAAACTATTGGCAAACCTTCCAGATCGGGCTTACGAAACCTTACTCGAATGCATCAACGCCATTTGGACTGGGGACACTTCGTTGCCAGCCGATTGGAAGACATCGTTGGTAACCGTTATCCCGAAGGCGGGGAAATCGGTAAACATAGACAACCTCCGGCCCATCTCCCTCACTTCATGAGTAGGGAAACTCGTGGAAACGATGGTCCGTGACCGCCTCTCGGATTATATCGAGAGCAAGGACACCTTCTCCGACACCATGTTCGGCTTCTGACCTAATAAGTCGGCACAAGACATCCTTTTACAGCTTCATCGCGTGGTCCTAGAACCCACAGAACACTCACATAACGCAAGATAGTCCTGGCACTCGATCTCAAGGTTGCCTTTGATAATGTTAAGCATGCCGTCATACTAAACCATCTTAGCGAGACCAACTGCGGCGCTCGTACATTCAACTATATCAAACATTTCTTAACGGACCGCTTGGCCTATATACGCCTACAAGAGACCGAGTACGGCCCATTTGAGATGGGAACCTGGGGCACACCACAAGGCGCTGTGTTGTCCCCGCTTCTTTTTAACATTGCCATGGCACACCTCGCGGCACAGCTGGCGGGTGTCGATGGTGTTCAGCATGCGCTGTACGCCGACGACATCACCATCTGGGCCACTACTGGAAACATAGGAGAGATGGAGGAATGCCTGCAAGACGCGGCGAGCATAGTAGACCACTATGCCACGTACTGCGGCCTCCAATGCTCCCCGTCCAAGTCTCAATTTGTGCATATTCGAACTTCCCCGAAATACAAAATCTCAGTTCAGCTTCCTCTCACCAGTAGCCCCATCCGAGAAGTGGAGGAGATTCGAATACTCGGTCTCTTCATTAATCAACATCGCAAGGCAGACACAACTCTAGCAAAACTCCGCAAGCTCGGCGACCAGGTGGGCCGGATGGTTCGCCGCGTTTCCAACAAGCGAGGAGAGTTGCGAAGTAAGGATGCGGTGTGGCTCGCACATGCCTTCGTAACTAGTAGAGTACTGTACTCGACCCCATACCTACGCTTACGGAAACATGACGAAGATTGCTTGAAGGTAGTACTCCGCAAAATGTTCAAGAGAGCCCTCGACCTCCCGATCTCCACTTCCAACGCGCGTCTTCTCGCGTTGGGGGTGGTAAACACCTATCGGGAACTTCGCGAGGCGCATCTCGTTAGCCAATACACGCGTCTCGCCCAGACCGTGTCCGGTCGCCGCTTCTTAGACCGGTTACATTTAAACATGACCACCATAGGATGGAAAGGGTTCGAGTGCCCGAACTGTGAAGACGCGCCCTCTACGTTCGACCTCTTCCAACTAAGATGAACAAGGAGGACCATAATGGCCGGCGCCAGGCGCGGGCGGATGCCCTGCACCGTCACTATGGCTCTAAGAAACACGTCTTCTACGTCGATATTGCAGGCCCCAACCACTCCAGGGGGGGGGATGGTACACGGCTGCAATCATACGCGAGGAAAGACAAGTGGACGGCCTCTCGTTCAAAGCACCCAGCTTAACGCATGCGGAGGAGGTGGCGATCGCCCTCGCAGCCCCCCATCCCGACTCTGAATTCATCCTCATAAACTCCCGCGGAGCCTGTCGTAACTTTCAATTGGGATGGATCACTCCTCTCGCTGACAAAATTCTTCGCCGCTGTATTCGCGACTGCGTTCCAACTCATCACTCAATAATATGGGTCCCCGGCCACCAAGGCATGCCAGGTAACGAAGTTGCCCATGAGGCAGCCCGCGCACTCACTTACCAGGTACCAGGTATCACTTGGGAGGACCTTGACCCAGATCACAGCCCTCTTCTTTCTTTTAAAGACATTACTGAGCACTATCGGGCCGAACACCGCAGTTACCCTGTTCCTATGAAGGGACTGGGTAAAGCTGGTGAGTGAACTCTCCTTAGGCTCTTTACAGACACCCTGCTGTGCCCGGGGGTTCTCAAGCACTTTGACCCTTCTTTTGACGGCCGTTGCTCTTTCTGTGGGGAGGTGGCCGACATCTTCCACATGGTTTGGGCATGCAGGCAAAATCCTTCTCTCCCCCCCATCACCCCTTCCCGAGAGGACTGGGAGGCGGCCCTACTCGGCTGCCAGGAACTATCGGCCCAACAAGCCCTAGTTCGGCGGACCTGCGTAGCGGTCAAGACCAACGCGGTCCCGGAATGAGAGACTCCGCCCAGTATTGCAAGGGGCGCGACCAACTAGAGGACTCTCCCCGAGCACCTCTCTGTATATATAGCCCAATAAATGCTTTTCACCACCGCCACCACCAGTGTTGTCAGCGATCATCACTCACTTTGCTGGCTTACGAACTTGAAGGATCCGTTCGTCCGACTAGCGCGTTGGAGCCTAAGGCTTCAAGAATTCGATATGGCATTAGTGTATAAGTCCGGACGAAAGTATTCCGACGCCGACTGCCTTTCAAGGTCACCTATTGAGCAGGAAGTCACGAAAGATTACGAAGACACGGCTTTTATATGTGTTCTAGACACTGCCGCCATTGCTCGTCAGCAGCGGGAAGACGGCGAAGTGATTCCGCTTATTGATTTTTTAGAAGGCCAGGTTACAAGCGCGCCCAAAACATTTGCAAGAAGCGTGCCGTCATTCTGCTTCCGTAATGGTGTTCTCTACAAGAAGAACTTCTCTGCAAGCGGAAGCAGCCGCCTACTTGTCGTCCCAACGTCTCTCTGTCATGAGGTCTTGCAAGCCTGCCACGATGAACCGACATCTGGCCATCTCGGCTACACGCGAACGCTGGCCCGAGTCAAACAGAAATATTACTAGCCAAGGATTGCCACCTTTGTGAAACATAACGTGCGCACGTGCCTCGAGTGTCAACGACGCAAACCACCGCATATGAAACCCGCTGAGCTACTACAACCAGTCTAAGTGCCCACGACCCCATTTGCACAAACCGGGAAGGACTTTCTCGGACCATTCCCGACTTCCAATACTGGCAATAAGTGGGTAATAGTTACCACCGATTACCTGACACGTTATGCAGAAACCAAGGCCCTTCCAAGTGGCACCGCAGACGGAGCAGCGCGGTTCTTTATTGAAAACGTGGTTGTGTGGCACGTTGCACCAACGGTGACAATACCGGACAGAGGGACTGCCTTTACGGCTACACTCCTAAAGACAGTGCTTGGCCTCAGCCGCACATCTCACCGAAAGACCACCGCCTATCACCCGCAAACGAACGGCCTAACAGAACGCTTGAACAAGACCATAGCCGACATGTTGAGTATGTACGTAGGCGTGGAACACAAAAATTGGGATGACATTCTACCGTACATCACATTCGCTTACAACACTGCGCAACAGGAAACAACGCGAGAGACCCCATTTAGCCTTCTTCATGGCCGCGAAGTGACGACGACGCTCGATGCGATGTTTCCACATGACTGCGGTCATACAGACACGGACGCTGAAGCTTTCGCTCAACGGGCTGAAGAAGCGAGACAACTCGCCCGCGTCAGAATAACCCGACAACAGGACTACGAGGCTCGACGCTACAATCTACGGCGCCGCCACATCACATATCATCCAGGCAACAAAGTGTGGGTTTGGAATCCCATCCGTCGGCGAGGGCTTTCAGAAAAGCTCCTCAGGTGGTACTTTGGTCCGTACAAGGTTGTACGGAACCTTAGCGACATGAACTATGAGGTTAAATCTGACAGTCCTGCTTCCTCCCGGACTGGCAGCGTCCACCAGAAGTCGTGCACATTGTGCGCATGAAGCCCTATTGCTCGGAATGAAGTGCCCACACCTCGTCTGACACATCTTCCTGCATCTAGGTGAGAATCGGGACGATGCTCTCTCTGGAGGGAAGCAAATGCCACATCCAGTACGCGGCACGCGTAGAGAAAGACGTATATCTCGCGCATTGCAGAAGAGAAGGCCCTGCGCGATCGTTTCTCCGTTTGCCTGCAGAGAGAGAGAGAGAGAGAGAGAGAGAGAGAGAGAGCAAAACTTTTATTGCCAGGTTGAGTGGAGTTTTCTTTCCCAGCGGTGTGGGCTAGAGTGGCGTCTGCTTCGCAGCGACGCTATCAGCCCATTTCGCCAACTAAATTGTCCTGCCTTGTTTTATCAGTTCCTGCTGGTTGTGAATCACGACAATATTATCTGCTTAGCTCAAACAGGCCACGTGACTGTTTGTCGTCGCCCCATTTAGAAGGGGATGGCGCTAGAAATCCTCTTCAAAGTAGAGTAGAGGAGCACTCATCAAAATAATCTTAAACGAAGGCTCACGAACATAGGGGATCGGGCATTGGCAGGTAAAGTGCACAAATACCTTTTATTTATTTATTTAGGAATTAGTGCGGCCATTAAGGACCGGGCGGAAGGGCCGGGGAACAGACAATTAATTATGCACACATCAAGATCAATAATTAATTATAGAAGAATATACAATGGGCGATAAATGAAAAAAATGACACACACACACACACACACACACACACACACACACACACACACACACACACACACACACACACACACACACACACACACACACACACACACACACACACACACACACACACACACACACACACACACGCACGCACGCACGCACGCACACACGCACACACGCACACACACACACACACACACACACACACACACACACACAACAATTACATTTTGAACAGTTATCCCTGCAGGTTATACAAAAATTACGATATTTTGAAAGCAGCACAATAAGTAGTGTAAGCAGTACACAAAAGCTCGGGCTCAGTCAATGTTGACACCCAACAAAGCTTTCTCGAGGTCATCAGCACAAACGACATCTGATGGCAAGTTCTTCCACTGAACGATTGTTCGAGGAAAAAAAGAATACCTGAATATGTTTGTCCGAGCAGTGTATGGGAGCAGGTTATGCACATGACGATGCCTGGATCCCCGCAGGGGCGTATGCGTCAGCAGGCGTTTGGTGTGTTACGACACCACGTACCCGAGCACACGAGGGTTGGACCCTCCCGCGTGTAGCCGTGCGCGGCTTAGCCGTGTATGGGGAAAGGGGGATCCTGGGGGTTGAGCCGGTGCTGGGTGTTTGGACCGTTAAGGGCCCCCGGCGGAGGCAACATACCTCTTCGGCCTCGGCTTCGCATAGATGGCACCTCCAGTCTGACCCACCAGGAGGAAATCGGCAGTCGACTTTTCCTGTCCTCCTCTCCAATCTTCGTATTTATTTCCCACTTTTCCATCTTTCCTGTCTTCTCTTCACTTCTTATTACTTCCGTATTTCCTGGCGGCAAGGGCTAACCGTGTGTAATATATCCAATCTTGGGTACATATATTAGGTTATAGCGGCGATGCATGGCTGGTGTCTGCAGGTATTCTTCCAACCTTGTAGCGTCCCCTTGTTGGGCTCGGTGGTGGGTGGCCGCCATCGCCGCCGAAATTTCCAATGCTATATGGCAAATGACTTTCCTCCGCTTCCTGATTGCTCCCTGAAGAAAGGGCGCACCGAGGAAACATTCACTTTCTTCATGCAGCCAAAACAATCTTTTCCAAAGTACCACGTTGTACATAGTCAGCACGATAAGAAAACAGTCATAACGATCTCACCACTTGTTGTAGCGAAATCTCTCACTGAAGCAATTGGCCCAGGTTATAATGTAACGAAGCTGGGAAGTGGCGATCTTCTTCTCGAACTTCGCGACAAAGCACAATATGACAAACTCTCGAAAGTTGTAGCATTTGGGGAAATTCCCGTCTCAGTGGGCCCACACAGATCAATGAACATAGTGCGCGGGGTCGTCTCAGAACATGACCTCCTCGAACCAAGTGAAAAAGAACTACTTGAAGGATGGCAAGACCAGAACGTAGTACATCCTCCCTGTACATCCCCCCGAACTACCATCTTTAAAAAACAGAATTCCAAAGCTTTATGAGCTTTACGAAGTTTTATGAATCAACTGCCCGAACCTTATATTGTAGTCGGAGATTTTAATGCACACAACACCCTTTGGGGAGGTTGTCGTTGTGATGCAAGGGGGCGCTTAGTAGAAAGCTTCCTCTTCACTACAGGTGTATGCTTACTAAATAATAAAGAGCCCACATTCTATAGCGTGGCAAGCAAAACATTTTCATCAATGGATTTAAGCATTGCATCTGGTACACTCGTACCATATCTAGAGTGGAACTTGCTTAAAAATCCATATGGGAGCGACCATTTTCCAATTGTCATAAAATCAACAAAACGTGATGAATGCTGTCCATGCGTCCCCCACTGAAAAGTCGAGTCAGCCGAATGGAAACGTTATAAAGAACTCACCCGCATGACTCGGGAAGACATCTCTGCACTTCCTATTGATGACGCCGTGGCATATCTGACAGCACTTATTGTTGATGCGGCGTCACTATGTATCCCTGAATAAAATAGATCGCCCTTCAAACGACGTGTTCCCTGGTGGAATCAGGAGTGCAAAGAAGCGCGTAAAAATCAAAATAAGGCTTGGAGTCACCTTCGCGAATCTCCAACTGCCGAGAATCTGATCAATTTCAAGAAAATAAAGTCACTAGGTAGAAGAACACGCCGCAGGGCCAAACGGGAAAGTTGGCAAAAATACATCAGTAGCATCAATTCATATAGAGACGAACGGAAAGCCTGGAATAGGGTCAACAAAATAAAAGGCCGCCAAACTCACCCTCTGCCTTTAGTAAACACACAAGGAGACAAAATTGAGGACCAAGCTGATTCGCTAGGGGCACATTTTCAGTACATCTCGAGTTCATCCCATTACTCAGATACATTTCTAAGATATCAGCGACAAGCGGAACGACAGCCTCTTAATCAGAAAGGAATTAAAAATGAACCTTACAACCGACCATTTAACATGGTGGAATTTCAGGCTGCACTGAACTGTTGCAATAAATCAGCTCCTGGAGGCGATCGAATAGTTTATGAGATGATCGAATACTTACATGCCGAAACACACAAAACACTACTATCACTTTTTAATTACATATTTTCTGCCAGTTATAATTCCATCTGCCTGGAAGCAAGCAGTCGTAATTCCTATTCTCAAAGAGGGCAAGGATCCAACTTCGGTCAGCAGCTACAGGCCTATAGCCCTTACAAGCTGCCTATGCAAACTCTTTGAGAAAATGGTAAACAGACGCCTAATTCATTATCTTGAACGCAACAAAATACTAGACCCCTTGCAGTGTGGTTTTAGGGAGGGTAGATGTACGACATATCACCTTGTCCGCATGGAGGCGAATATCCGAGATGCCTTCGTGCACAAGCAGTTTTTATTAGCGGTATTTTTAGATATGGAAAAGGCATACGACACAAACTGGCGTTTTGGAATTCTTCGTGATCTGGCTGGTGTGGGTGTCAGAGGCAATCTCTTCAACCTGATTCAAAGCTATCTCTCTAATCGTACTTTCCGTGTGAGGGTTGGTAAAGTCATCATCATCATCATGATCAGCCTAGTTACGCCCACTGCAGGGCAAAGGCCTCTCCCATACTTCTCCAACTACCCCAGTCATGTACTAATTGTGGCCATGTTGTCCCTGCAAACATCTTAATTTCATCCGCCCACCTAACTTTCTGCCGCCCCCTGCTACGCTTCCCTTCCCTTGGAATCCAGTCCGTAACCCTTAATGACCATCGGTTATCTTCCCTCCTCATTACATGTCCTGCCCATGCCCATTTCTTTTTCTTGATTTCAACTAAGATGTCGTTTACCCGCGTTTGTTGCCTCACCCAATCTGCTCTTTTCTTATCCCTTAACGTTACACCCATCATTCTTCTTTCCATAGCTCGTTGCGTCGTCCTCAATTTCAGCAGAACCCTTTTCGTAAGCCTCCAGGTTTCTGCCCCATATGTGAGTACTGGTAACACACAGCTGTTATGTTGGTAAAGTACTATCTCGTTAATTTACGCAGGAAACAGGTGTGCCACGAGGTGGGGGGCTGAGCTGCATGCTATTCATCGTAAAAATGAATTCCCTCTATACGGTCATACCACGAACAATGTTTTATTCAGTGTATGTGGATTACGTACAGATAGTATTTAAATCATGCGATATTTCTATCTGTGAGCGACATGTACAGCTTGGCCTAAACAAAATATCTAAGTGGGCTGACGAGAGTGAACTTAAGTTAAACCCCCCAAAAAGCACGTGCGTCCTATTCTATAAAAAGAGGTATATTACCTGACCCTGTTGTCCATCTTTATGGACAGCCGCCATCTGTCAGCCACGAACATAAATGTTTAGGAATCATCTTAGACTCGAAACTAACATTTGTCCGTCACCTTAGGTATCTGAGAGCTACATGTCTGAAGACAATGAATTTACTAAAGCTCTTGTCCCACACATCTTGGGGAAGTGACAGGAGGTGCCTTTTGAACCACTACAAAAGCCTTATACGGTCCCGCCTCGACTATGGAGCAATAGTATATAGCTCTGCTGCGCCTAGTGCTTTAAAGATGCTAGATCCCATTCACCACTTGGGTATACGCCTGGCTACAGGCGTTTTTAGGACAAGTCCCGTAGAAAGCCTGTATGTGGAGTGTAATTAATGGTCATTACATCTCCAAAGGACATATTTAACTTTTTCTTATGCTCTCAAGGTTAAATCAGACGTGCAGCATCCATGTCACTTATCTATTCGGGAAGTGTCTACAGCCAGGTTATTTCGTAACCGCCCAGCTATTAGAGCTCCGTTGAACCTTCGTTTGATAACACTGGCAGAAGAAACAGGTGTCTTAGTCCCAGAGAATGTCCTAATGGCACCCACTCGCCTGCTCCCACTATGGGAATGGCAGGCCATTGAATGCGACGTCTCTTTCGTAGAAATATCTAAGAGGGCGCCAGAAGCACATATACAATTCCATTTTCGTGAACTTCAGGAGAAGTACTCCTGTACAGAATACTATACAGACGCTTCCAAGTCCTCTAAAGGAGTTTCCTACGCAGCTCTGGAACCTTCATTTTAGGTATCCGGGGCACTAAATCCACACACAAGCACCTTTACAGCGGGAGCCTACGCTATACTATCCGCTATTCAAAACATAAGGCTCACAAAACTTGCTAGGGCTATTGTGTTCACAGATTCATTAAGTGTAGTCAGAGCCCTACTTAGTCCAAGAAAATATAAGAACTCAGTTTTTAGTGAGCTGTGCAGTCTGTTGTGCTCCCTATATATCTGCAATCAAGTGATTGTCATAGGTTGGGTACCTGGTCACAAAGGTATAAGAGGCAACAAAGCTGCTGATGAAAGCACTAAATCAGCAACTTTTAGCGACACAGATGGAAATATCCCCATCCCTGCTACAGACCTAAGGCCTTTTCTACGCCGTAAATTGAGGAATCATTGGCAAGGCGAGTGGGATACACAAGCAATGAATAACCTTCACATAATAAAACCAAAACTGGGGAACTGGACGAATGGGAAAATAGGAAGGTACAAGTAAGTACTTCTTTGCCGATTAAGGATAGGCCACACATACGGTACCCACACTCATCTCTTGACTGGGGGCTGTTGCGTTTCGCCTGCGACACGTGGTTTTGCCGGCGCGACTGCGGCGGGGCGGCAGACATTTTGGCCCGATCGTCGTCGCCGCAACACTCATCGCCAGGTGTTTCCAGGCGCGACTGCGGCGATGCGACCGCCTAGGGATCATCCTCGCATTCCAGTCATTGTGCCCGAAACAGGCGATGCCAAAGCAGGGATCTCATTCCAGTCATTGTGCCCGAAACAGGCGATGCCAAAGCAGGGATCTCATTCCAGTCATTGTGCCCGAAACAGGCGATGCCAAAGCAGGGACCATCCTCTCATTACAGTCATTGTGTCCGACCGGCAGCGCCACGACAGGGTGCTACGAGATCGTGCTCGACATGGTGCGACGGCATCGCTACGACAGTGTGCGTCACCATTAGCCCATTGTACATTCACGTGCTCGTCTTTTGAGGGGTTCCTTCTTGCCCTCAACTGCGAGAGTATAAAAACAGCTGCCCCCGGACGCCAAAAGGAGGGCTCCGATTTCTTCTGTTGAGTGATGTGCTCTCCCGTCTCTCTACTTCGGTCAAACCTGACCGCCAACTCTTTGCGATGTTAAAATAAACAAGTTGTTTCGTTGTTACCAGTCGACTCATGCTTTGCCGGGACCTTCGGATGCTTCCAGTTGTACCCCAGGCCGCCAGGCCAACGCTACCCTTGGGGCTTGCGACCCAGGTACAACCACGGGCGTCAGCGCCGAGTTCCCAACAGATCGTACCAGAGGTGCGATCCAAACAGGGCGATCCTCCAACTTGTGTTAAGTCTCACAGTCCTCCATGTTCTTATTCAGTGCCCTGCAGTAGAAACAAAGGAAAAAGTATTTCCCTTCTGCATATCGCGAAAATATACCTCTTCACCCTGCATTCTTTCTTAGCGATGAACCGTTTTTTAATCTGCAGATAGTTTTAGATTTCTTAGCCGAAATCGACGCCCTAAAAACCATTTGGCCAGACAACTTTTAGCACATGACTAACAGGCCTGCATTCAAAGGCTCTCTTGGAACTCTGGTTTCATTGTTATGCTTTGTTGCATGATGTTTTTAACGAAAGCCCATTGTCATAGCCCGCATCACTACCCAGTCAGCGTCATTATTTTAGCACGCATATATTCTACGCGCTTACAGCGGAAGTTTTTAGGCCCTTTTACAGCCATATCACATCTACCATGATGAATTCATTGTGCACGTCATCCATAATACATCGTTAACATTACCACTTGTCATGGCGCTCTTTGGCCAAACCTGGCCCTTGCGCCATAAAACATTACACATCATCAACGATGCCTAGATGCGTGTTGTAAGAACGGCTGTATGTAGGTCTGCGCTGGTATATTAGCCTTCCTATTATAAACTGAATGCAAAAATTTCAGGCGCGCGATTTTGCGGCGATTTTCAAGCACAGGGATGTTATTTCCCTTCATTGACTTGGTAGGAGAATCTGTTAATCGAAACATTGAAAAAATAAAACGTACAGCGCGTCTTTGGACCATCTCAATTTTTTAAATATCTTTTTTGTAGAAATGGTCCTAAACCACTGATGCATATTCTAGCTTTGGTAAAATGAACGTTTTATATGCGAGCATCTTTAATTCGGGAGGTGCTTTTTTCAACTTGTGTCTCAGAAAAGCAAGTTTTCGTGAAGCCGATGCGCAGACGTTTGTTATATGCGTGGACCATGAAAGTGTGTTAGTAATGGTTACTCTCAGGTATTTATATTCATTTACTTCATGTACTGGTGTTCCCTTCACGCGGTAAGTAAACACGAATGGTTGTTTTTTCCTTCGTCACGCGTAGGAGGACCATTTTATCGGGGTTTAATACAATTGACGACCGGGTGCACCATTCACTAACTTTTGTTAGGGCGAAATCCAAGTCAACATGATCTTGTTGACAAGCTACTTTCTTATATAGAACGCAGTCGTCTGCGAACAATCTGGTATTAAATTAGAATCAACCATATCTACTAAATCGTTGATATAAATTAGGAAAAGAATAGACCCTAGTACACTTCCTTGTGGAACCCCCGAAGATACTGGTAATATCTTAGAGCGTGTCCCCTCACATCAACGAACTGAGCACGATTTAAAAGGTAAGCATCTATCCGATTTATAATGAAAAATGGAAGATTAAGGTTTCGGACCTTCAGGAGAAGTTTTACCCGAGGGACGTGATCAAATACCTTGCTAAACTAAAAAAAATTAAATCTACCTGACCAGACGAATCAAGTGTCATTGTGATATCGTGGACTATTGTTACGAGCTGCGTGCACGTTGATAACTGTTATCAAAAGCCATGTTGAGCTGAAGACATGTTATTACTGTCAAGAAAATCGGTAATAAAATGAGCAATAATGTGTTCGAGAACCTTGCAGCACGCTGACGTCAGAGAAATTGGGCGGTAGTTTTCTTTCAGCAGGTGATCTCCTGCTGTTCACCTCAAAAGCGTGTACAAAAGGAATAGAGCGATGTTTGAGGGCTCCACAGTCGCGCAACTCCCCTTTCGCGCTTCCTCTAAGAACACTCAGCGCCGTCTAGCGGTGCCGCAGCGAAGCCTCGGCCTGGCCTCCGAAATGCATGGCGCGCGTGCGCGTCCAAACACTGAGAAACGCGTCATGTGGCAGCCGGGCTCCTCTCTCGCGCTTCTTTCTGGATACGTTGCGTCATCTAGTGGCGCTGCCGAGAAATCCGAGGGTCGCCTCCGAGACGACAAGCGCGGCGCGCCGGCGGGTGCGAACGCTGGGAAGTGTTGCCTCACTTGCCGCACACCCAGTGGCTCACACTCAGGTGCTCAAGTTAGCGAGATATTGATCGAAGAGCGGTACATACCAAGTGCATTCATGGTGTAGCTCGCTAGAGCGTTGGCGTGAAAGACCTTCATTGAAAAGCGGCACATATATCCAGTACATCTGTGGCGAAGCCTGCTAGAGCGTCGGGTTGCTGTCCTTGAGGAACCCATGCAACCTGGGCTCCATTCCGTCCAGCATCGGCGAAATTAAATAATACTCTGTCATTATAGATCGGTATATTCTCCGTGGCACATACGTAGTTGCCCAAGTTGGTGTCAAAGACGCTCACTGAAGAGCGGCACACATCTCCTGGCACATACACAGTGATTCAAGTCGGCAGCGAAGAGATCCATTGAAGACCAGCACACACCGGGTGGCACATACCCAGTGCTCCAAGTCGGCGTCAAAGAGTTTCATTGAATATCGGTATACAAACCCAGTTCCGCATCTACAGTGGCCCATGCCGGCATGAAAGAGGTTCGCTTAAGAGCTGCAGATGTGTACACATTGTCACATACTCAGCCACCGAAGTTGATCCGATGGTATGTTTCGAACCCTGTTCCCTCAGCTCAGCAGCCCGATGTGCTACACATTTGATGATGGACCAACCAGTGACCCAGGTGGGTGAAAAAATGGGGAGAGACATAGATCACCAGACAGTTAGCCTCCTGAAATTTTTTGAATGGCCCAAAGAATGCTAACGCAGTAAGACGCAAAAGGCCGATATACCGCCAGGCGCAACAATGCATCTGAATGGCAACCTCATTCCAGGGCTAGACAGACTCCGTATACCAGGCCTTCATATATAGTACGATGCGACGGCCACACGTACCGTACGCCCAATGCAATGCACCAAAAAATCAACAAAGTAAGGCACATGCTCAAGTGCACCACAAACCGCCGTCAAAGGCTTTTAGGAGAAGCAGTACTTTATTTGTGCAAGTCCTCATAATTAGCATAATAACGTAGTACCTCCACTACCATAACCGGGCTCAGACTGAGACGAACCACATGGACACCCTCCTCCGTACGGCGCTAAAGGGAGCGCTGGGACTACCCCAACATGCGTCCGCGCTGCTCCTACTACGGCTCGGCGTGCACAACACCTTAAGAGAACTAATGGAAGGCCACCTTAACAGCCAATGCAACGCCTACAATGGACAAGGCAGGGCAGGGTCTCATTCTAGCTCGCCTGGGATAGCCAACGCCAAGAAAACACAAAGAAGACGATCACACGCTTCTTGCGTTTAGCACTTAAAAAAAAATTCAGGTGGCCCGTATTTCCCGGAATATATAACCTGACCATTATAAAGGCCGGAGACAGGCAAGCGACAAGGCCTGGTCCGAATTTTGGGCGACGGCACATCAGACACACTGGTCCTGTACACTGACATGACTCGGTAACCATAGAGAGACGTGCCCTGTGTTTAGTCGTACGAGGTAGCACACACACTCTGTGGACTTCGGCCACGTTCAACAAGGTGCGCATGAGGCTGCAGTCACCCTGGTCATCGTACACGCTTCTACCCTGCCGGGCCCGGACGGACCTGTCACAGTGGTCACTGATTCGCAAACCGCCTGCAGGACTTTGTCGCAAGGAATGGTGACAGCTTCAGCATATCGTATCCTGGCATCATTACACCCTACAGCGTTATCACAGGGTGCGTATCGTTAAGACACCTGGAGACTCCTTTCTTAATGGTAATGACCGTCTTAATGCGGTAGCCCGAGTGCTCGCTAACCGGGCGCCATTGGAAGTGCTGTCCAATCCAGACGACGCGCCAACAGAACCACTGAACTACACTGAAACGCTACAAAATAGCAGACACAGCAGGAGACACGTAGCTCCACTGCACCACTCCCTTAACCGAGGAGCTGCTGCCACCCGTGGCGGCAACTACAAATTATTTCATTCCCATGTCTCGTTAAACTTCACCTCTTCCACACCGCACAATATTACTCATACTGTCCGTATGGTGGAGCAAAACGCATAGTGTATGACTGCACCTAGGAATGCTCATACATTGGTAACTGTGCTTTGCAAATTCACCGTATGCAATTCGAAAATCTCCACATGTGCCGTAAAGTAATAATTCAAAAGCGTGATTTCGTGATTTTTCGCATTTATTATAGATGGGCGAATGTGATATTTTTCGTATACAAATCGAATACGAATAGTAAGTGCCGAATAACGAATCTAATATCCAATAGCGAAACGCATACGCATATATTAAAAGTAAAAATATTAATTTCGGTTTATTAAGGTACCCACTTCAGAGCCTGGTTGCAAACAAAATTTCCAAGAATGAATGGTGGCTGTCTGACTAGGTTTCCAGAAAACGCAAAATAAACGTTTGTTAGGAAAATCACAAGTTGGGGGGGGGGGTGGAAAAAGAAATGCAAATGCTGCTGTAGGACTTGTATGCCGTCGACGCATGTAAAAAGGCGTCTTCCAAGGAGAAAGAAAAAGCCTACAAGCTAAAACAATCTGCCACATGGCCAGACTGCATGATACACTAAATTACAGCCCACAATTAAAGATCATAGGCCTTCTTGCAGGCTTGCGCCGCGAAACCGAAAACAAAGCTTGCATTACCCATTTTATTTCTACATTGTTTCGAAAACATTTGTCCTTGTGTCACTGCTGATAATTTGCAATATTTTATTTAGCAGACGGAGAGCAGCAACCTGACTTTAGCAGTAAGTTGTTGCGAAATATTTGGTTAGTTCTTATGTTCGAGAATACCGAGTATTTCGTTATCGAATACGTATACTAATAGTTAGTGCGTAATATTCGATACGTATTTGACGCTTCGACTATTCGTGCACCTATGTTATTTAGTAGGTTAGGCACATCGATTTCTCGTGCGAGTAGTGTCAGCCTTCTCGAGTAATCCAGTTCAAAGACCAAAATTGCATTATCTGCCACAAGCAATTTCTAAGAATTCTCTGTGTACCCTAAAAAAAATAAAAAAGGCTGGTCGAAGTATCGCTGTTCAAGGGGATTAAGCTTCGATTAAGCAAGAAATACGCATTCATGCCATACTAAAATTTAGCTCCTTGAGACTAAGCTAGCTACAGGAATATTCGTCGCGTAATATTTGATTTTTCTTTGAATCAAGATCATTAGTTCTTTTCTTCTCTGTTACCTTGTCATACGT
The DNA here is from genome assembly GCF_050947875.1 of Dermacentor variabilis. Lineage (NCBI taxonomy): Eukaryota > Metazoa > Arthropoda > Arachnida > Ixodida > Ixodidae > Dermacentor > Dermacentor variabilis. The sequence goes on along the minus strand of NC_134569.1, from coordinate 229,167,207 downwards.
GCGTAGCGCTTTTCACACTGAAGTAATTGCCCCCCACCTTTATGATCGGGGTATATCCTGTTTAGTTGCTGAATGTATGATCCACAATTTTGTTTCAGTTTTACCCCAAAATTATAGATTGCTGTCGTTCGGGCGTCTTCTTTTTGCATGTTTATCTTCTTCGAACAGCTAGTTGACTTACGCGTCCTGCCGCCGCCCAATTCTGGTCCAATCTCCATTAGTGCGTACGTGCCACAGCACAGTGTCCTCCTCATCATCATCATACGAGACACACAAGTGCTAATTATGCACCTTGAATGCGTTGAACAGTAAAAAGAAGAAGGAAGACGACGTGTCGCTAAGCCTTCCAAACCTTCCAAGCAGCGATACAATGGCAACTCAGTAAGTAGCCGTCGATATTTTCCTGCACATTGCAAGAGGGAACGACAGCTGGACCACGGAAATTCGCTTCGCTTTTCGTAGGTTGCCAAAATCGAGTGTAATACGAGGATATGCAGGGCTCCATGCTGTCAGCCGGTACGAGCGCTGACGTTCGCAGCAGTGTTAACTTCTCGAGCGCAATGTACCAGCGAAACATGCGTGACTCACCCTTGTCGCGTGCTGGAGTTCACTGCTTTAATTTGTTCCCACTCTTGCGATAGTTGACGCAGGTTCCTATGTGTTCATACGGCTGTCGTCATTGGAGGCCTGCCCGCAAACGTTTCTCCCTAAATGCTGGAAGACAAGCTGTGCCCTAGAATTTCAAGTCATGTTGTTTGCCGAATATATGGATGAAAATGTCAGGTTTGACGACGCTAGAACACAGCTATTGGAGTCCTATGGTACCTAAGCTGGTCCATGGTCATCACTAACCCACAGCGTTGTAGACGACGGAGTAGGTCACGATGATAATGATGAGCCTTCGAGATATGGTACGTACGTGCAGCGGTAGATGGGCCGATAACCGGGAGGTTTGAGCGCGCTTATAGTTGTGGTCACGGATGGATAATTGAAGAATTTGAGACGAAATGATTGTTCATTATGGAATTCTAACCAGGATAGATTACAATTAAAAGAAATAAAATAGGGTTATCTGGGCGATTTGGGGCGGAAGGAATTCTGAAATACAATGAGGCTGCGTTCACACTTGGTCTCGGAGCAGGCGGAAGCGGAAAAAACTTGACAAAATCCGCCCGCCTAGGCGGAGAAACGGGCTGAAAACCAGGCGGCGAAAAAATTGGTCTCGGACCGATTTTTTCGGACACGCGCAGTTGCGCGAAATGGTAGCTTTTAGTAACTGATGGGTCAATGAATGAACGTATGTCTTGAAATAGTGTGATGAACAGTGCCACCACGCGGTGGCACTGTTCATCAAACTAGATAGATGTGGGCGAAAGCGGAAGTGGTTTCCGCTGCAGTGGCGAAACAAATGTGAACGTTTTGTGCATGCGCGAAAGAGATTATCCGGCCGCTTTGGCTTTTCCGTCCGCTTGCGGTTTCCCAAGTGTGAACGTAGCCTAAGAATTGCTAGGAAAACTGTGATCAGCATGGCAACATTCTTGTAGCTTGAATATAATCGCACAGAGCGTCAAACGCATCCTTGTGGCTGAAACTCAGCGCCGAAGCTCAAAATGAGAGCAGGATAAAAACAGTCAAATGTAATCGAAGCTTAGGAATGGGAGCTTCACGTAGCCTTTTCCTTTGTGCTATTGTCCGGCGGCAGAATAAAAATAGTAATCGATAGACTCAATGCCCTTGCAAAAATGGCATGCCGGGGAGATTACTAGACCGTCTACCATGCCTACGTAAATACAGGTTTAGAGGTTGTGGGATACGCTGGTGCACTCTCGTAGTTCTACTGTCGCAATGGGCACCACTAATATCTCCAGGGAAATCTGAGATGCTGGAAGTCGGTCAAGAAAGTTATTGACGCTTCGATGGCGTTTCTATGTATTGAAAGTTTCTGATATCTTATCGCCGCGTGGCAAGCCAATACTGACAGACTAAAAATTATAGGTCCATTCAGAGACAATCGCGCTAACGAGTCGGTCGTCCCGCTGTGGCCTGGCAGTTATAGTAATCTGATAGAACTGAAGTGTAATGGAACTAATGAGATGAACATTTTTAATACTGGTTAATTTGACGAGGCCGTAAGCGAAGCACAAATTGAAAGGGAATGTGTAATAATAGCAGCAACGACTGAAATAAGGGGAGTTTACGCAGCGCGAGACCCATCACCAACTGCTGCGCTTTAAAAAACCAGGAATAAGATTTGGAAGCCCTAAACAATATGGCCGTTCTGTACCTGTAAAAATCCTTTTCATCGCACAATGAAGCATCCGTGACTATTATGTTACTGTGAGCAAAGCGAGAACAAGGTAAAAGCGGGAGCCAACGTTTCGACAAGTGGACTTGTCTTCTTTTCAACTCGACATATGCTTTCCTCGGCAGTGTATACAGGGTGTAAGTCGAGCCAAACATTAAAAATATGCAAATACCACGTACCTGGACAGAACCAAGGTAGCGTTGTTTGTCGTCGCTTGGAGATACTAAGAATATTTTTTTTTTCATTCTACGTAATTACATATATAATTAGTCCTAATTAATGCATCAACTTCTCGAAATATAATTAGATGAAAAGTGTCAATGAGAAAATCGTAGAGAAACATGAGGAACTCCCGATACAGGTTATGTTGCTCAGTACGTGCTACATAAGAGTGTTTTTCGGAGCGCGAAAGAAGCCCGCAAATACAGGTAATGTGCCTCCAGTGGCAAATCCAACAAAGTGCCTCAAATGATATGGGTGGCAAAACTGGTAACGACACTTTAGGTGGGCGGGGCTTCAGCATCGCCGGAAGGGGGCTCTGCCCCCACCGGAAAACTTCGGAGGGGGCTCGGGCCCCGGAGGAACAGAAAAGTTCGGCAGCACGTTGCACTCCCGTAACACCTGGAGGCGAAAACCTTCTGCGCACTTGGCAATGCACCGTCTCGCATCGTCGCGTTGGCGCACGCTTTCGCAGTTCGGCTTCTTCGGCTCGTTTTCGGCGCTTTTAGGTGCTCGCTTCGCGCGCTCGTGTAGCGGGGTCAGACTCGCGCCAACGACGTTTCTCTTCGACCTTGCGTTGCATCCTCTCGGCAGGGGACTGAAGCGCATGCTGCTCTGTGTCTTGCGTAGGTGATTTCAATGCACTATTCGCTTCACTTTGCAGAGCGTTTGTAGCCTCGGCCTTACGGGAGTACGAGCCATCGAGAAGGTCACGATTTTTTTTTGTACCACTCGACTAGACGCCGAGTCTGTGTACGTTGTGTGCGTGATTACAATGAATTTATGCACTGTACGCTTCACTTTGCTGAGTGCTTGTAGCCTCTGCATTACGAGAGGGATGAGCCACTGGATTCTTCGCTACGAGCCGTTGCTGATGATGATAGTTTTTGTACCACTGGATCGGACGACGCGTTTTTTTTTTCTCAAGGCCATCGGGGATATGATCCACCTGACGCTCTCGCCTTGATGGGGACGCGTGGTACGCGGCGTACGCATCCGGACGCGATGCGAGCCGCGTCGTGCTCGTGCGCACGCAACGAACCACGCAGCTTCACTTTCTTCTGCCTCGTATGCGTGCTAATTTTGCACGCCTGCTTAACCTGTCGGAAGAGGGCGCTACACACGCATAGCCTTAGACGCAACAAGCTCAATGTGAGGACTCCGGTGCAGCTTCCCATCGTGTTTGACGCCCAGATATTTAACAAATTTAGCTTAGGCAAGGCATATCTCATTGTAAAATAACAAAATAAACGGCGGATTTGTTGATGCAAATACCAGGATTGCACTTTCACTGACGTTTAATGTCGCGTAAATATTCTGAAGCCATATAACTCGTACACATGTACTTCTGCGAAGT